>NC_092839.1:0-2500000 GCF_039878825.1 Excalfactoria chinensis | reverse complement strand
CAGAGTGATTCCTCAGCAAACAATGCCTTAATGAAGGATTTGTTCCTCTTATGTTTAAAAGCTCAGCAGATCCCTGGTTCTTACAGATAGTATTGCCAAATGAAAAAGGTTGCCACTTCCAGCACGCATATGTAACAAGCTTAATGGTACCACATAAATCCTACACATAAAATACCTGCAAGGCAACAAGTGTAGATGTGCACATTTAGAGCAATATGCCTCAAATGCAGAAGTTTGTATGGAACATGAAACCATCTTGTAGGGCTGAATTACAGCCAAAGGACGCTGAGAGAATTCAAGATGTGACTTTTCAAGTCAAACTAGAACAACAATTATCTCTGTGTAAGAGGAGGAATATCTCTCAGGTAAACCTATATTAAAAACCTGTACCATCCCATAACTACTCCAGTAGAACCAAACTTCATAAGCATGCCTTCTGAAATGAAGCAAACAGAAGCTTTCTTCCTATTTCCAGACTAGCTTCCAATTAATTTTCCCCTAATGTTTTCTGATCAAGTTTAACCAGGCCTTCTCCATCACTGGTATTTAGATGGCAGAGACATCTTACCAGCACTTGGACAGTGAACATCTTGTCTTTCACCCTGATATTTTAACAGACTCATGTTCATCCACAGGGAAAACATCCGATGTGAGCACACTGCCTCACTACTGACTCTTAGGAAAAAGACAGAAACAGCACCATGAAAGCTACAACCTTATTTCTGCAGCCGAAAGTGGCAGCTCATCACATCAGTGTTTCAGTTCATTTCAATATTAAACAAAATGGGCTCGGTTTTAATCTTCAACAGACACACTAAAACTTGCCTACTGGAGAACACAGCCCTCGCCTTTTTGCATCAGGACCTAAACATGAACATCTGAGTAGATGTTTAAGGACAGCACAACATTCCATTCACACAGAGCCTGCACCATGCCCGGGGTGCCCGTAACCAGGCAAACAATACCACCGAGCCACAATATACCACAGCTTCTCATACTCACTCGTGGTGATCACTAAAGCTCTGAAGAAGCCTCAGGAACTGTATCTTTAGAGTGATATCCTAAAAAAGAGTAAAGAAACGTCAACAAAACTGCTGCAGTATTTTTGGATATCATTGGTCATTAGGCTGACATGAAACAGCTGAATTGGAAACCTACCCAAATCAAACCCATTTGAACAGCAGAGCAAATGATCTGCATAAACAGGGAAGGCTGCACTTCTCAGGCTTCCCAAAAACAAAACCGAACTGGAAGCTGCCAGCAAGACTATGCATGCAACAGTTAATTCACTGCTAGACTCATCAGTAATTGTTTCATTAAGTCTTGGTCTTCTCCTAGCTTTGGCCTCCAGGAACCACAGAAGGAATGTTCTTCTCAGTTCCCAGTGAAGAAGAGAGAAGTTAAACTGCCCTCTGATATATGCTACAACGCACCACAGATGAAGACTTCAGTGAAAACAATAATTTGCAACTGAAGAACCTAAAAACCCAGAGTCCCACCATGTTTCACTAAGCTTATTGTACAGGCATTCCTTTATTCAATACAATTTCTTAGATCTGTATGATAAATAACATCAAAATCTGTACAGAACTTAAAAATTTACTCACGGGGCTACAGTCACAATTTTGATTGTGTCCATGCAGAACAAGAGCAGATGCCGAATGCTTCCTCCAGATCAGTTTGTCAAACAAATTATTGAGGCCAGGAATCAGTTTGAATTCTGCTATCATTTTGTGAACCTGGAAAAGAAGAGAAAGAAGGAATCACTTGCTGCAGCCTCATATACAGACAAAACACAGCATCTTCTGACAACAGAAAAAGGAAATTCTTTACCAAACAGCATATGTGTGTAGTAGCACAGATACTCAGCATGGTGTGCAGCCTGGTGGGCACAGACAGAACACACACTTTGGGAAAAAGCTGGGAGATTGCTTGCAACACCCTGAGAATACATCCATACATAACCTGTGTCACAACACTAAGCTGCATACATTCTCTGCTGCCAGTCACCCTCTGAGCATCCTCTGCCTTTCTAGCTCACACAGCCGAAGCTGAGGTTGTCCTTTGAAGACAACAGAAAGTGTGGATACAATTTTTGTTCACATAATCTACAGAGCAGTGGGCAGCTTTGAGCTGAATATTTGTCACAATAGGAACATGCAAGACAGAGTGGAAAATGTATGAGGAGAGTAACTAAGGGTGTGACCATAATGAGAAGGAAGCAGTGGCGCAGATCTGCAGTGAGACACCACTCATCCCCAAGGGTGTGATCATCCCAAGGTGGCAGCAAACAGGAGCCAACTCACTGCTAACACAGTTTGCAATACATGCAAGTAAGTCAAGTTTAAACCAAGGGTTTAGAATAAACATTCAACAACAGGTTTAGTTTGTTAAGGAGCTGCATCATGCTTCAAGCAAATGTCAGATCATTACATTGATGACCACAGTGGACTGAAGCAGATTTGTGATGCCCTTTAGGAACTCTGCACAAAATATAAAACTAGTAAGATCCTTCAGTTGCTTACACTGGAAGACTGAAGTTACAGATCTTATGCTTTTATTTCTTGATAGAAAAAGGATACCATCAAGCAGCTGAAATGTTTGTCAGCAAGAGTGTGACTGCATACACTGCCACTACCTGCCCACTGCTGCTCAGCTGCACACAGAGTAGCTCAGTTCTAATTCTTAAGTTGGGTTCCTCTCAAGAAGGGGAATGGATTTATATCTGCCACAAAATTCCTTGGAAGTTTTAAACAGATTAAAGAGTTATGTACGTTATTGTCTGTCAAGCAAGAGCAGGATTCTACAAAAGGATCTGACTCTCAACAATAATTGTTTGGGAATGAAGTAACTTTAAATCTTCAACAATTCAAATCCAGTCCTGAATGAACTCCTGGGAAGAAGAAACCACAAGGCAGTTCTACCCCAAGGCTTCCCGTGTGGGCAGAGGAAGAGTAAGGAGTTTTTCCAGCAAATAAAACTAGGATTCAGCTTCAAAGCCAGCTACTTCAGCAGCATACTTCCTCTGTTTACTATTATATAGAATTTCTTTCTAATGCAGAGCATCACTTTGTAGGGTCACAGTGAACAGATAAGTTACTTTGCAGAAGTGTACTACAAATACACTTCTACGTTAAATTCAAATTAATATATTTAAAGGATTGTCTACGACAAGTATTTGTGACTCCTATAGGGTAGGAGGTTACTAGCAAAGAACAAAATGAACATGATAAATGTGCTCAAGCAACAGCCCCCAGTACCACTAACTCTTGCTTAATACAACAGCCCTTCAAGGACACAAAAAAAGATCCTGGATCCTCCCAGTCTTTAGGGCATCCCAATACTTTGCTATTCCAAGCTGCTCTGCTAAGCTGAGCAGATTGCCAGTACTGGAAATCTGTCAAACCTGCACCAACAGATTGCTTCCTCTTTACCTCCTCAATATGCCTTCAACCTGTTTGAAATCCTGCTACAGCCACACTGCAGTGATAGGTTCTCCAGGAGTTACAAAAGATAGGGAACAAATCATTTACTTTTCTTTTCAAATGCAAGAAATGCAAATGGAACATATGAATAGGACTGCTATGAAGCACCCAGAACTGACAAAACTGAAGTACATCTTCTCAGCTTTATGTCTTGAGCTTTGCCCTTCATGTTTCTTTATCCATGACCTCATTAATGAGTGCTTCAGCCTAAAGGGATATCAACTTCTGCATGTAACCATCCACAAATACTCACCTGATTCCTTTGTCTCCCCATGAGCAACACACAGAGGACATATAACACCTCCAGCTTATACATGATCTCGTGCATGATCTTCATAGACTGTGGAAGCTGTGTTCGTGTTGAGGTGTTGGCCAAACCACTTTCATCAGAAGACTCTGAAGAAGATGGCAAAGATGTGAGCCTGAAGCAGTTTCAACAGGATTCATTACGGCTATTACTTTTACATTCAAACACAGCAGACGTAAGACCAATGTGTGTGCATGAATCCTCAACTAAAAGCGCTGGCATAAAACAAATAACCAATTTAAATTAAATGCAAGGGAAGGAGAAAAAACACGGCTGAAATTTTAGAAGAGATAAAGTCTGACTTTTTAAAGTTTAATTTTTCCATAAGCTGAATGAATCATACAACAAAATAAGCAAGATCAACTAATATGAATTAGTATACCAATGAATGAGAAAGAGCATGACAGAAAAGGTTATAGAAACAGGGGGTGAGAGTATCAGAAATATTTACTGTTAATCTACTTGTATTTTGTACCTCAATACCAGTATATATTTAGGACACAGTTAAGCCATTTTCATGACCTATTATACTGCTAAAGGAAGAAACTGGATACCACAAATTCAAGTGGAAAACATAGAAATTGTGAGTGATGCGGATAAAGTAAATAAGGGCAGAGAAACTTGCAGGTTGCAGTTCAAAAAGGAATGAGGTCTTTATAACATTCATAACTAAGCTGCCAACCACGCTGCTAGAGGATAGCATGAGTGCTTTTTGAAGCCATGTGAAGAAACATTCAGTAGACAAGAACATGGAAGAAGGAAACCATCAAAGGCTAAAAAGCACAGACACCGCCTTTGACTCATACATCCCTAAGCCACAAGTCAGTGAAGACTGAGGCAGTATTCTGGGAAAGTATGTCTAGGTTTGTCTGCTAACTGATGTTGTGGGTCAAGAGCTGCAACTGAGCATGTTCCAACTCAGCAAAGTCGCCCTCTGAATCCTGTTTCGGATTACTGAGTAGTCCCAGTTTGCACCAAAGGGTGCATAAAGTTACGTGCAAGGCACTGCTGGAACATTCACATCTTTCTCTTCTTGTGCACTTTCCAGAACTTTTAATAATTGCTACAAAATTCACAAAGCTGGATCGTGACAAAAGCTTCCAAGGCTAAACTTTCTAAGCACGAAAGCAAACATTTAGATATCAAACGCTGGAAATAACTCTCATCTCATTATTTAGTGCTTTGAGTTAAATAAGACATACCTTGCATTTCTGTAACACCAGAAAAACAAACCAGGCCCTTATTTCACTGCCTTCTCTTAAGGTTGCATTGACTCTTCCGAACAGTCCCTTGAAAGAAGCTCCCCCACCAACTAACCCCATTTTCCTTCTGAAAGAGGGGGTTGCTTGCTTCATGTGAAGTGCATGAAATGAATTCCATTTGCTTAAGCCTCAGAGCAAACCCTGGTAAAGTCACTTACCCCACTTATCAGATATGTTCTTGTCACTGAGGGACATTAGTTATGGGGGTGCATAGGATTACAAATAAATGGTGTGAGGAGTATTTTTTTTCCCTTTTCACTAACTTTAGCTTATGAAACTAAATCAGTGCTACCTGAGAACAAAGCAGGAGTCAGACCTAAGTGCTGATATTTCAGTATTTCATGCAATAAAACCAGAATTGATACTGTTTGAAAGGAAAAGCAACAAACGACAACCACCAAAGATGATTAAATACACATTAGCTGGTGGTGGTTAGAGGAATGCAGGCCAGATACCTGTACTGCTCTGCTCTGCCTCTTCATTTGCCACTCTCATCAATGCATCAAGCACGAGGGCATTGTCCAGCCAGGTGTACCATTCTTCAAGCTCCTGGAGGAAGCTGGAGGTGCCTGTTGTTTCAGATACCTTCCGTGTTGCCAGTTTGCATAATCGTTCAATGAAACCTGGTATATTCAGAAGTGTAGCTGAAAAAGAAAAAACATTTTGTTGTGATTCAAGACCACCAATACCCAAATCCTCTATACCTACATTAGTAATATGGAAGAGTATAGAGAAAAATATTCCACCTACTTAAAAAGATCCAAAGACTGAAGATTGATTGCACTCTCCTTCTAAGGACTGGAAGACAGCATTGGTACCCTAGGCATAATTCAGCACTGACTTGGTTTATGTTAGACTTACAATGGATAAAAAGTAGCTCTACCCTACTCTGACTGCTTCTTTCTGGCCAATTCCCTTTTGCCAACACTGTTGTTATCCAGCTCACAAAGAGTCAGTATCAATTTTCAGCAAGATTAGTTTCTTAAGTAGGAAGAAATTAAGCAGCAGCCCATGCAAGGGCCAGCTCTACCTCCCTGTTCCTCTGTACAATGCCACCTCCAACGTTTTACCTCCTGCAGTCCTTTGCCTCAGAGCAAACTGAATCAACTCAGTTCAGTACCTGTTTGGAAAAGGCTTCATTTTTCATGTACTAGTTTCCTGAGCTAGTTCACCACAGAGCAGAATGGGAGGGGAGCACATGACACCTGCCCCAGGTTGGAGGATTACAGAATCATTGCACCCTTAGAAAGAGCAGTTAGTCCAAGGCCAGAAGTCACCAATCTGTGAAATCTTTGGGGAGGGCTTGGAAGGTGCCAGGAGGTACATTTTGTCCCAGTATTTTCAAAGAATCGTAACTGCAAGACCTCTTCAGACACATGTCTAAGTCTTTGCACTTGCAAATAAAGTAGAAAAACACAATCAATTTAGCCATCAACTCTATGCTAAGAGCCGTGATTCTGCCTACTGGTACCATCTTGGAAAGAATAAACTCCGTGATAAAGGTTTTAAAATTGAATATGCTTTATAATCTTAGACACAGCTCTGACTGTGCAAACAAGAAATGGGTAGTTAAACATTTGCTTGGGTAAGCTCAGCTCTGCAGGATCCAAGCTTATTGTTCAAATAATTTAAATTAATCTTTGCACCCACACCAGCATATGCCCACTGCTGTTTACAAGCAAGCTCTGGTGATCACAGGGCAGAAGACAATACACTCCACTAAAGTTTCTCAGCTTCTGCCAGCCATATTATGCTGTCTGTCTCCTGCTATGTACTCCATACCTGGCAGTGGTTACAAACAGAGCTTTATCACTCATGGGTAATGTGGAATGCAGATGAGAGACACAGCTCCAAGTCCCCCCAAAAACCCCAACTCTTTTCTTTATTTTCCCTGAGTCCTGAGATGGCCTGGCATGAGCCCACAGAAAAGTCTGCTTCAGGAGTTCAAAAGTTTTTCAGTATATGAAGAGCTGAAAATAGTGGATTCCATCTTTGAGGGTATTTCAGTTCAAATATCTTGCCTGGAAAGTTGGGTATGAATTCAGGACTTGTGCCTCTAAGTGAGGCTTCTGCATCTCTACACAGCAAAATGAGAAAATGGGCACTGTGTCCCAGGTTTAAGTTCAGATTACACCCATAGATTTCAAGGGCTGGTGTGGTAATGGTAGACAACATGACTAACATCAAACATACTTCCCTTGTTGATAAAGACAGATATCCTGCTCATGACAATGCCAGATTAAAATCAGAGAAGGGATTACTCTGAAAGCAGCAACAAAGCTTGTAGAGATTCAGTTCGGGAATTAAGGAGGACAGGAAATTAATGAGAGATGCTAAAGGAAAGGTCGCAGAAACAACCAAGCTACAGAAAACAAATCCAATTATCTTAAGCCATTCAGTTGATCAAAGAGGGCTAAAATGTCAGAACTCAACTGATCTAATTACTGATCACATATGAAAGTGAAAGCTAGAAATTTTCATTAACTGAGAAGACCATTTCTACGAGACTGTTCAAAGAAAGGGAATAAAGACAAATGCTTTTAAGGCACATCACTCAGGGCATCTGCTACAAACAATACGGATCTGACATTGAGAAGAGCTAGACTGTAAATGGTTGTGATTTTTATGTGTTCGTTCACAACGTAACCATTACCTTGATTAACTTCAGCTCGAGAAGGACCCAAGTTTTTTTTCTGCTGGGCATTTTTTGCAAGAAGAGTGTGCTTGTCATCGCTTCCTGTGTCGAGTTCTGAAATTGTGACAGCAAGGATCCTGCAGAAGTTTGCAAGCTGTTGCTGATCAAAACTGGACACAAGGCTTGCGAGATTGGGAATATCATCCAGTTGTATCATTTCCTGGAAGAGACAACACAATCTGCTGAGTGAATCACACATGATATTCACTAAGGCATGGCCTGAAAGTTTCGTCTACAGTTCCTCCCTGGTGAGATTTGTGTATCTCAATGTTAGTAGAAGAGAAGCAAATAGGCAGTGACAGGTAAAGAGTCTGAAAACAGCTGTGCAACCGCAACTGGCATCACTTAAGTTCATCAGTTCCAGAAGGGTATAAATGCATCCTTAAAATCTTCAAAGAACCCATCCCTCATGCATCTATGTGTAGACTTCTTCAAAACCATTTAACAGACCACTGGCATTCAGAAATTATGTTTCAGATTTGTTCTCTGCCTCTATCTGCAGTCTCCTGAAGGCTCACAGAAGACAACAACTCCTAGTTTTCTTTTCCCCCCAGTCCTCTCCATTAAGAGAGATAAGAATGATGTTGAAACCATTTTCAGCATAAGCTTATACTAAGAATTAAGATATTTTCCTCCCTAGGGAAGTACAATATCCTCAACTTCAGTCAGAAAACAAAAAAGCAAAACCAGCAACAGCGACAAGCCCCTGATGCTCTCCATATTAACACACACAAGGTGCATTTACTAAGGGTTACACCCCAGCTGTTTTATTTGCACCACGTCACAGTACTAAGCTGCAGTGACATCAGCAAGTATTTCAGTGCAGGCTCAAAAACCTTTTTCATGCAGAAGACCTCATTTGCCTGTTCCCTCAGCCTGCAGCAAACAATTTCAGGTAATCTCAGAGACATGACAAGACCCATGGTAAGAGAGAAGCACAAGAAGCTGAAATAATAGGAATAATCAATGTGTAATTAGAAGAAAAAGACTACCATCCCGTGCAAGTCATGCAGAACCATTACAAGTAGCCACATACATAATCTGGCTTCTGCCTGAACTGTAATTAAAGATAATGTTGGTGAAAACAGTCATGCTTCAAAACAAGCTACAAGAACTCAGAATGCTATCTTATAGTGTCATATCCCCACTGGCCTGGAAAGCCACACAAAAATAAGAAACCAGTAACAAACCTTTTTTACTCCCAAGATATCTTCAATGAGCGTTGCAGTTTGTAGGAATGTCTTTTTGTTTGTCATCAGTGTAAACAGGAAGAGCACAAAGTCATTTCTTTCTGCCAATCGCCTTGTGACTCCCTCCGTCTAGAAAGGAGAAGCAAAAATAAACCCGGAGTCAGAACCCACCTTGATGAATCACCTGGCACAGGCACACGTAGGATAGTTTTTCAGAGGCTGTGTTACTAAATCAGCTGTTCCTGAGACCAGAAAGCACTGTGTTTATGGTGACCACAAGTAACTCCAACCCTTGTCTGAAGTTCAAATGGGCTGTACAAGACCTACAGACTCCAGGATGGGAGGCTACATCTCAGAACAGCGTTGTTTACTTGCTTAAGCCAAGAGTAAACACTGCATGCCTGGAAACACGTCAGAAAGGCTTGCCTGTAGTTTCCCATACAAATTATTATCAGCTCCAATTCATAGTATGCAAATTCAGCTCCCAGATTCCTCCTGAACTGTCAGTGTTGCTTTCAGAGCATGAGTAACCAGAATCCAGTGTCAGCCATAACAAACTCAGCAAAGAACAGCCATACTAAAGTATGCTAAAGAGTAATTTCTGGGGCCCCCACACAGCTCATTACAGCTAGTTTTCATGCTCTGATCTCTGACAGCACAGATTATCTTCTCTGGAATTAAACATAACTTAAATCTCTATGCTGGAAGCACGAAAACAGTTAATGCTGCACACACAAGATATCCACAATCCCAAACACTACTTCAAGCAAGCAGTAACAACACAGTAAATCAAGTCAAACACAGCTTGTTTCTCAGCTATTACAGTATGCAGTTTGCAAAAGTCACATTAGCTCTGGTTTAAGAAAAATAAAAGTCGTGTAAGTAAAATGTCATTCCCTCTGCTCTCCTTTCTGTACTCAGATACAGAGCACTCAAACTCCTGAGATAAAGCTGCTGTCTTTGGAAGAGCTCCAGCCCAGTAACTACCTTCTTGGTTTGTTGTTTTTTTTCCATTAAACAATGCTCCCTAGGCTATGACATAATGAACTGTGCGATTAAGTAAACAATGCTGAGGATGTTTCCTGTAAGCATAACGAGAGGCATGCCCTTCTCCATTAAAATTCTAAAGCTGCTTCCATAGCTGGCACTGATCTGTCATCAACTGGTAACTGAACTGATATTTAGTATATGAAGAATTTGCACAATTGAACTTAAAAGTGTTTCTCAGTAGTGTTACTGAACAAGATAAAATAAAGCTTGGGTTACAACGTGGGCATTCAATCCCAGTTTCCAACTTCAAGCTTGAACGCATGACATTAGAAAGCTTGACACAGTTTTCTAATGGGAACATGGAGACTCAAAGATCTAAACAAGAGAAGTTAAGCTTGACAATGTGCCTAAGAAAACAAAATAACTGAATAATAATCCACAATATAGGGTGGCTGTGTATTTATCTAAAGGAACCGTAGTGAAAAGCTTCAGAGTAAATTCAAATGCCAAAAAGGGCCTGTTATCTTGTTAAGTATAAAACAATCACATCATTTAAAACACAACCAGCGTACTAGTTAAGCTAGAAGAACACTTTTTTACAGCAGTTGTACTTACACATATACACGTGTTGTACAGTATGCTTAAACAGTCCTTGATGAGGTCATCACTTACTGCAAAGGAGAACACAGACATTCACTAGCCTTATGATGACAAGGAATACTAACATCCAAAGCAGTGATATGAACAGCTATGAAAAGAGCAAGAACTTCAGGTCGAGTGCTGGTTTACACCACACCTGCAAATGCTTGGAGAAGAAAAAACAGAGGAAGAATAACTACCTACCCTGTTTGCTTGTTTCTTCCACAACTACTACTCACCTCTGCTTTGGACTGCAGACAATAAGGTATACCTGAGGTCTAGTGCACAGCTTAGTCACATACAGAAGTAAAAGACAGAGAGTAAGCAAGATTTCAAAAGGGGAGAGGGAAATCAGAAATTAACTCAAAGTCTGTCAACTGGAAGCCTGATGACAGATGTATTAAAATAGTGCCTCTTCACGTGGTTTTCTTCATGCAGCATCAGGAAATGTTAGAAAAGCTTTCAAATGCTATTTATTCCAGCATTTCAATATTTAAGATGTATTTTCGGTACAGACATACAACAGCTGCCTCAAGCCCAATTCACTTCACCTTTGAAGTTCTCTGGCTGATGGGCATGTCACACAGCGTGACATTTGCTCAGAAGGGTTGCATGGAACCAACAGAATCACAGACAAGATAAATGAAAACACTAAATTCAAGCTGCTCCAGCAGGAAAGCAGCCCTGAAGCCATTGCTCCTCATTAACAAACGCTCTTTACATCATTTTGGAAATTACTAGTCACTATGCCTAGGTTGGGAAAACAGCATACTTTTCATTATCTCACAATCCACACAAATCCTATTACATAAATAATGTTACTGGGTTATCGTTAGTAATTGTTAACAGCAGCTGTAGTCGTAGTAAGATGAAAAGTTTCTCGTGGTTGGAGATTTTCTGCACTGAGAAAAGTTATGCAGATAGCATGAATGCTCCTGAGCTTCACTTTGCAGCAGGTGAATATCCTAAACCCCAACATGAATCAGCAGTACAGAAAATAAAGAAACCAGTGATTCATTTTGGAAATCCACGGCATGGAGAAAAAAGCAACAGAAAAATGGGACAGCTCCTGTCTCAAGAAGGGCACACGGCAAGAACAAAGGAAAAGGCAGCAGAATTATTTACTCACTTTTCTGTTTCTTTTTCTGTGTCATAAGAGTTGGTCTCATGAGAATTTCTACTAAAAGCTGAAACGACAACAGATACAGAATAAAGGGAATAATAACTGGGATACAAATAACCAATTAATTTGTCAAGAGACGAACCCAAACTTAGTCCCACCTCTGCTGAAATCACTAAGATTCAGTCCGTACAGTAAAAACCCACTGGTGTCAAACTTAACAGAAGTAGCTTTGTTTACCCCGAAGAAAGAATAACAATTGTATAAAATAGTCTTCCTATGGCAAACTATTAAGAATGTGAATCTACAAAGAAAGTGATTTCACATCCCAGGTAACATGAAGGAGGGGTATCACACATCCCCCAAAGTAATAAACCTTCAGCAATTTGCAAATACACACTGATTTTGAAACAGCTATCTCTAAATCTTGCTGGACTTCAAAATACGTTTCAACTATAGATTTCAGTCTGATCTGTACTCTGTAACCCAAGATAGCTAAAAGAAAACAAAACCTAAAACCACCTGCTACCAAACAAAAGTTCAAACGTGTGCACTTAGATTTTAAATACAAAGTGATTTACATTCTTGTAGTAAATGTACTTCAACAGGAAGCACCGCTGTTTCTGTTTTAAAATAAAAGGTATTATTTTAAGCAGTTTCATATTACGTTCTAAATTTATTGGGTAGCTGAAGAACTTTGTCCTCGGTTGACAAGATATTAGCAACTAAGCCAGTGTTGTTCCCAGAGCAATAAACCCTAAATAGATGTTTTTGAAACAAAGGCACGCTGTTGTAATAAGAGTGAATCAGCAAAGAGACTGCAAAAACCATAAAGTCAGTCCACTGAAAAACACGAGTCAGACATTTCTAATGAAAGCTAAGATCGCAGAGGCTGATGATTGGGAATTTGGGTAGACTCAGGTATCTGTGTAACACCAAATTGCAACCAATAGAATGAAAGATAAATTGTCAAAACATCTACACATAAACCTAGCAGCCCTGCTTAGTTGTTTCTTTTTCCATAGATAAAATGGTGTATGCTGCAGGCCAGCAATAAACACAGACCATCTTGCTCACAGAGCACACTTAGTGTGCCTAACAATTGCCCACAAATATCCTTCAGTGGTAAAGGAAATTCTCAGTGCTCTAAAGCTGACCGTACTGCACTTAGTCTTACAACTAGAAAACGTTTGAAGCTATTCCTTAATATCCTAGAGGTCTTGTAGCCCATTACAAGCAGGCTACCTGAAGAAACAATCCTGTCTTTTATGTAACATGAAAATATGTCTCTCTTGCACCAAGGACTCCATATCTGGACAGGGTACGGCAGGTGGGGCTTCACCAGCACAGAGCAGGGGGGCAGAAGAGCCGCAATTGTAATGGTTAACATCAATACAGTAAAATCATTCTGTAGATTGCATTTAGAAGAGTCTCAAAGATCCTATTTATGGACGTATGAATGGCACAGCTATTTTGCAGAAATCTTTGGAAAAAACAATCAACCAACCAAAAAAACACAGCAAAACAAACCAAATACACCATGCTTACATCAACTCCTCCAAACAAGTCAAACGTATATGTATTTGGGAAAGTGGACTCCTGAGCAGCTTTTCTATCCTCAGTCACAAACGCCATGGCTTCCATTGAAAGAAGTGGAGAGATTTCCTGCGTGCAATGGAAAAGAAAAAAAGATTCACAAAGAATACTATTTATCTGCATATACACAACTTCCATAGAGCATCCATGTGATCTACTGACTAATCAGCTACAGGCATTCCTAGCTCTTATCTACATTCAGTTCACAGGTACAATCATAGAAACAGTTCCTAAAATCACTGTTAGTACGCACATCTAATATAAGCCTTTAAAGAAAGCAACAACAAAACAGCACATGGATTCCAGAAGAACACAGTAGTGGACATTACCTTTAAGATGCTTTGGCACTGGGAGAAATCGCTGTTTGGGTGGCTGTGCTCATATAGCTTTTGTAACAGCAGGGGAATCCCATTCCACTTTGCTTGTTTATCTCTTTCCTTCAACAAGGCCTCTGTGATCTGCAACAAAGGAAGAATGTAATTCCCACGTGTCCAGTGCGTAATGCTCAGGAAAACAATTCGTCCATAATAACAATACAGGAACAGCAAAGAAAGAAGTGTGTGCTGTAGACAGTGCCATGTCTCCAAGCAGGGATGTATCCAAGGCTAACATAGTATACATACTGTACAGATGGTTAACATATCTTCAGTAGGACAGGCCTGAAAGCAGATAGATGTTCTCGTTTTGAAAGCCTACTCTCATCATTCCGTATTTTTACATTGATCACACTCATCTAATTCCACTAGTAGACCTCTGACTGACAAACCACTGAAGGTGGAAATTGGTGACCTTGACACTATCAAAAATGATATGAGACTAAAGTAGAGAGCACACAATGAAGACAGACAGACTCCATTCCTTCTCCCATTCGGTGTGTAATGAGTACCTCTCCTCAGTCAAGTCCCTGAAGCCATTACTGGTCATAGTAATGACCCAAATCACCAGGACTGACAAGCAGGCTCCTGAGGAATGTTATCTACACCACAGTTAAGGACTCCTGCAGTCCTGGGCTGGTCATAAATGGTGACCAGCACCTCCACCACCAGGGGAACAGCACTGTGTTATTACCTGGGGAGAAGGCTGCAATCACCAAGAACATCTCAGCATTTGCTACCACATTTTTGTCAACTTCTTCCAGCTTTCCTCCTTCTCAAAACACATAAAAAATCCTCAATATTTATCACAATATTTATTTACAATAAAAATGGCACAATATTTATTGCACCTGAAAAAAAAGCTGCAGCACAACACTGATGAATATTCCACTCAAAGAAGCTGCAGCAAGCGTTGCAGAGCAGGAAGGCCTCCAAGGTGATCCAGCAGATGCTCTAAAGGAGGAATTCCTTTGTGAAGCCCCCAGTGCAGTTAATGTTAACCAAAATGTGACCCCTCTCCTTAATGGGGCTTCACCAGACATACCTAACAAAGCTGCAGGACTGCCTTCTGTACAGAAAGTTTAGCCAACGATGACAAAATGTCCAACCTGCAAGATTTCTGGCAATATGTTTTACACACCCACCCCCAGGCCAGCAGGACCATATTTCAGTGCAATGCTAGTGGACTTTCTCTTACTCCAGACCCCATCTGCCCTTGCTCTGTGCAGTTACTCCCTGATCTCTGGTTAACTCCATGCTTCCTTCCATGCTCATTGTTCCAAACTGCAGCCAGGAAATCTCCTTCCTTATTGTTTCAGCCCAGGCATCCTTCTCAGCTATACCTCAGAACAATTCCAAAGGGCTGTTCAGTTCCTGATTAGACACAATTATATGCAAATATACGCCAATTTCTGAGTGAGAATTTAACCCTTTTCTTTTCTCTCTGAGCAAGACAGCATACAGTGCATCCAGAAAACTGACACAGGCACATGATGGCAGCATCTGTGGATCCTCTCCCTTCTTACCTTCCCAGATATATAAGGCTTGTTTGCTTTTCCTTCAATCAAATACTCAAACCAGTACTTTAAGGATCTCAAGGCTTTTAAGGGTCAGTTTTTCTTGTTACAAGGAATGATCAAAGCGGTATGAGCAAACCTGGCCCATAACGCTGCTCTCTTCGGTTTTCAACTTTTCTCATGTTTCCAACTTAGAATAAGAGTCATCAACCAGCATTGCTGGGGAATGACGCAGAGCTCCTTCTATGGAAGCTGTTCCTACAAGAAATGGTAGGGCAAAACCAGAAAGTCAAAATGGCTTTGCGTCACCTGGGCTGTGAATAATGGGTCAGCTCCTTTGAAGCCACAGATCCCCATTCCTCCCTGCAGCACCCAGCAGAGAGCACGAGGAGTTCTGCCACTGCCCCATCTCGCCGTGGGAGGAGCACACAACACTGAGCTGCAGGAGGAACCAGATTAATTGCTGGGTAAAGTGCAAAGAACGCCAGGGAAAGGCTCCAGCTATCCAGCTGATGGAGATGATACTGCAAGCAACACTGAGGCACATGGGCTCCTCTCCCCAGCTGATGTATTTGTGTTAATCTGCAGAAAACTTCCAGACTTGAATTTCTGAAAGGCTGTAGTAAACGTTTCCTTACTCTCATCTTCTTTTAACTGCTTTCTAAGAGAATTTTTTTCTGCTCTTGATTTAAAACCCATCTTTGGTTTCACTGCAAACTCCAGCCTGTGGTCCCCAGTCTGCAGTCATGAGGCTGCTGTGGCTCTCAGTATTTCCATTGTGGTGGGGCTGTATTTGCCAACACGAAGACTTTGGATTCTGTGGAGGGATTCAGATTCAATTAAATCGTACAGAGCTGTCTTCCTTTACAACCATTTTGGTTAAGACGTGTATCTTATGATTTCTGTAATAGTAGCAAGTCACCAGTTTTCCCTTATAAGCAAAGTTGTTTTTTTTCCTTGCTCTCTTTGGGTAGACATTCTGTGAGCAGCCATCAGGATTAGTGGGGCCCCCTTCCCTCTCCAATACATTTTTGGTCTCACATAATCAGGATAAAGCAACCAAATGTGGACCCCTCAGAACTCTTCACTCACTGGACTGCTGCAGAGGATACCTGAGGGATCCCTACAGGAGGGCTGTGAGGTTAGACCCTATCCGTACTTGCCAACCACCCAGCCTGGTGGGACTGTTCCAACCAGCTCCCGCTCCAAGCTGTAGCAGCCTGGTTCTGCTGGAAGGGCACAGACATTCAGGAGGATTTAGGCACTGAGCTGAAATGCAGCATCAAGCCCCCCCAGTACAGCAAGGTAGGGCATGCACAGCACTTCTCACCCAGAGGACTGCAGCCCATCAGTTCCCAGGAGATTACCCATGCACCTATAGCTACAGTAGGAATACTTTCCCATTATAAAGTTAATGTACACTGAGGAAGAATTATACACAAAATCAAAGAGACCGCAGACAAATCTATGTACTTTTCCTCCTTCCTCGTGTTAGAAAACCTTCTGGATTCCTTAAGGACATCCGTTAGCAATTTCTAACATTCAACAAATATTAACAAATCCCTTAGCAGCCCTGTGCTCCTATCTCCCTGAATGCACACCCCATCTGCCTAGCTTCCCCTTCCCCTCTCCCCAGCACCTACTGCTGCTGTGTCCGTGCAGCACCGCAGTGTTCCAGGCACAGTCCCTGCTGCTGTGCCAGCGCACACGGTCAGAGCTGCACCATGTGCTGCAACACCTGTTACCTGCCTAAAGCCTCTTGCAGTGATGATTGCTTCAAAGCCTCTGTACGCTTTATTTCACATGTTACCCTTCAAATGTTTCAGTCTTACTCAGCAGTCATTACTGGAGAGTTCTTTGCTACGAGGCTGATATCTGAAAAGGCAAAACCAGTTAACTCAGGTGTCCAGGCATCCTTCACACCACTAAAGGACCCATTCTGTGTCAGATTGTAAAACCAAGACTTCCCATCTGTAGGCTTTGGGTTTTTCTAATTCAGTTTTTGGCTGTCACAACTGTGGATTAAGCTAAGATTAGATGTCTCTTAAAAGCAGAATTCTCATTCCCAGTATCTGTCTCAATCCTTTGTGTAAATGCACATTCCCATGTTCCCAAAGACAAAAATAATGGGCATATATTATGGATCTCAAGGAACAGATACAAGCACACGGCCTCGGTGTATTTAGAAGGAAACAAAATCCTTCCTATATCTCTTCTGCCAAACCTTTTAGGCTGCATCTTCATAAAACAGGAAACTAATATTTGTGCAATTAAATATTTAATTTTCCTCCCCACAGTACTAACTTAGGAAGTTGTCTCTGAAACACCGCCAGGAAAATGATTATTCACAGTTTTGGGGACTGTCCAATCATTTCTGCTCTTTATTGCATTTTCCTTCCCTGTCCTTTGGCCAATGTGTTTCTTTCCTCCCTCTACTTTTCACAGACAGCCTACCACCACCAGGCTAACTCCTGCCCCATCTTTCTTTTCACAAGGCAGTGTTACAGACACACAACCTCAGGCCACTGCAGCAACTCTGGGAAGTGCTTTAGGACTAAGTGCAGAAGCCCGCAGCTCCCAGTTATCAGCTGGGTCTTTGGCATGGTGTCAGTGCTTTACCATGACACATGGAGACCTGAGTAAGAACACGTCAGAGGCCCCCAGTGTTTTATTTGTAAAGGCAACTCTCTCTGCAGGTGGCATGAAGCTGGCAAAGATCCCCACTGCCAGCCTCTCTGCAGCCCCGAGGTGTGGGTTACACTTCCCAACACTATGGCTCCTGCAAAGCCCAGCCTGAGCCTGCCACCTTCCTCCTGACATCCCAAAAGAGGGGACAGACCCAGAGGCACGGTGACAAGGACAGGCCCTGCTGCAGCTTCCAGCTTGGTGCAGCCATCCCTGTGAACCCCACAGCATTGCTCCACTCCCTGTGTCTGTAGGAAGAGACCACACCTCATCCACCTCCAAAATTCACAACCCTCTCTGAGAGCAGAACGACTCCAAAGCAGATCTTCAGCAGCAGCAGCTCTTTGGAATCACTGCGGGGCTAACTGCAATGGCTACCAGTGTTTATTTTGATGATCTCACGGCTCAGAGAAAAAAAATATATACATCAATAAGATTGTAAAATATTAACTTTGCAGTGATCACTCCTGCCTTAAAACTGGCAGTTTCTTAAATCCATTTTGAAAGCAAACATTTAAAGATAGCAAGGAAAAGGCAGGAGTGAGGAACTATCACACCTGCAACTGTTTGCCTCCCACTCACGTTTAGTCAAGCAAAATAACACTCCCAGAGACTAACATTGCTACTTCTCAATATCATCTCCAGCATATGACAGAGCTCTGCTCCTTGTTACATAAAAGCCAGTGCAGGCTGTCCAGCACTAGCTGGCTGTGCTCTCCTGAAGAGGTCTAAGCCTGCTCAGAGCAATACAATTAGAGCTGCTAGAGGGGATTATATTCACGTGAACATCCATTCGTTGTTGCTGTCAGGAGGAAACAAAATTGGTTGGAAAACACAATATTTTCAGAGATTTCAGAATGGATGGAAATCTGCATAAGAAGCTAGAAAATACTTTCCTTTCACAGCAAAATAGTTCAAAGCGAATAGGGACTACACAGCTAAAAAGAACTGCAGATTGTGAGACAGAGCTGGAAAAAAATGGACTCTTTTCCACTCCGATTGTTTCAGCTAAACCTTGGCAGTCCTGTGAGAGTGTGAGACCAGTGCTGACGATCTGCTCTCGGGACTGCACCAGAAGCATGCTAATTTGCCAGCAAATCTCTGGCTAATCCATTATTATACTACTTCTCTACAGGGATTCACATTGCTGCATCTAAATATCTTCTGGTTTCATGTTATAGACATGCTTTTCACAGCCCTCTTGCAGATGGGACGAAGCTTTGCTCTGAGCCTGGTCAGGTGAATTAAAACGTTCCCTCGCCTCGACGAAGTGCAGCACAAACCCTGTTGTGTGTTATTTACAGTGCCTCTGTGCACAGCACAGCTGTGCCAGGACAGGCACCACAGGCCAGCCAGTTCACAAGTAATATTTTCCTTATAAGCTGTGTGTCAGTTCTGGAAAGTCAGTCTGCTTCTTGTTTACCGGCACCTGAAAAGCCCCTTTCACTTGCTCCAGTGCTCAGCACCAGGGCAAACCTTTATATGAGGTTATACAATCTGTAACAGAGACATCCAGGGTAGAAACTGATGCTAGCAATATGGCTAAAAGGGATATATGAACAGGTAACAGGAAGGTTTACTAAAACCTGCTTAATTCATCTAACATCTTAACAATAATGCATACAGGCCAGCTGCCAAGAACATGGTGACTTCTGGTAGGTGAGTGCAGCAGGAGCACGTGGCAAAGATCCAGGTTGTAGAGGTTTAGTTGGCCTCAGTGCTGCCAGATATTGACGTAGCTGTTGTCCAAATTATTTTCACGTCCTTGTAAGATCAGACTGATGAATTTCCAGACACACAGACATGTTATCCTTACCATCTCAAGAACTGCTTTCCTCATATCAAAAGAGATTTTGAGATCACCTAAAATCAGTACTCAGAGCTTGGTTACAAACAAAGCAACTCCACTGTTGCCCACAGAAGAATATTAATTGCTTCCCAGGGACCAGATGCTGGAATTAACACCAATACTGTGGGAGAACAGGGCTCGGATGGCAGAAACCACAACAAGCAACAGCGTTTCCCAATCTCTCTGAAGTAAGTGCTGGAAAAGAGTTTCTCCACAGGACACCAGATGTGCAGCTCACACAGCCTGAGACAGCTTCCCTGCAGAGAATAGTAAGGGCACCCTCCGGACTCTGTTCTAGACCTGAACACAGCAGCTCAGAAGCCCTCAGCTCACAGGCTTTTCAAAGCAAATGAGCTGAGCACCCCACTCCAGAGCTCCACGCTGCTACCGGGGAGTCAATAGAGGAAAACAGTCTGATGAACTCTGATAAAAACAGGACTTGAAGTACCCCAAACTGCCTCGTACTTCTTTAAAGGTTACGTCAAAGCGTTTTAAATTTAGATCTACAAACAAAAGACTCGCTTCGAGGTAAATGTACAAAGAGCACAATTCACAACGTTGAAAATCATTCAAGAAGTTTGGTGTTGTTGGTGGTTCTTTTTCCCCCTTCCCTCAGTCTAAGTGATTCAAAAATGCATTCCTACCACATTTGTGAAGCACTTGGGAGCCCTACGGCCCAAGCTTGAAATTTCTCAGCTCAGCACAGACAATGAAATTTATAGAGAAAAACAAACAAAAAAACCCAACAAAATCCTCCCTGAATTTAGGCCTTGTGAGAAGGAGGATGTAACTGGCAGAAGTCTCCTTGATTTCTCCAAGTCTGGCTATTTGTGGTTGTATCAAACAACTGCTAATGGCCCTGAATTAAAACATGGTACAACACTGTGCTTCTCAAGCTAAATGAAGCTCAGTGCAGACACAGCAGCCCAGCACTTCATGTTGGTGCACAGCATTGTTATAGGTTTATTTGGCTTAAATTGCTATGGGAGCCAGAGCGTAGAGGCAGAGTTGGTTGAGACAACACACCCTGTACCTACATGTCTGCAGAATGCTTTCCTAAAACAATCCCACTGAAACAGCTGCCTGTAAAACAGGGAGTAACAGGGTTAAATCCAAGCAAGCAATGTGCTTTTTCTCCAGCATTAACCAAACTGGAAACTGAACGACGAGCAGATCCAAAGACAAGGCAGCAGTTTACAATTCACCTCCTGCCTCTCCTACCTACCTCATGTACAGCATTAGGGATGGATGCTGATTTGAATGAGCAAGTACTCTCCTAGTAATTGCTCAGAAGTCTTCTTAATGGAGGAAAACACCCTGAAGTCTGAGCTAATGAAAATCACTTAAATCCCATTCTTATTACATTTTAAAACTTAAGATACCGTAGCTCAAATAAGTGACCACCAAAAAAGTAAGTTCGTTACGCCATGCTTCTGTTTCCTGGCTTTGCATCTTTCCACATTTAACCTTTAAAAGAAAGAATGACTGTTCTTGGCAAGAAGAAACGACCAGCCCAAAATGCCAGAGCAGCTCATGATGGAAGCTGCACACACACACACACACACACACACACACACACACACACACACACACACACACACGACGGGCAGCAGCCCAGGTGAACGAGCTGCTTTCATTCCTCAGCATTTCCCAACATCATCAGCTAGGAATGGTGGCGATTTTCAGCAGACCTGGAACATATACAAGGATAACCACCCACACGGAGCTGTGCCCCTCAGAGCCCCAGAAGCACCTGACCGCAGAAAAACCCCCTTCATCCTACGGTGTGTTCGGTTGGCTCTTCAGGAAGGGCCGCCTTTCCCCACAAGAAGCCCCCACACAGCACGGCTCTGCCCTGCGGCCTTCCCCCAGGACGGGAGAAAAAGAGCCCGCAGGCGGCCTGCCCCTGCCCCGACTCCTGCCCCGATTCCTGCCCCCGCCCGGCCCCGGTACGTGTGGGAGCCCCGAGCGGGCCCAGCAGCTCCAGGAACGGCTCCCGGTGCGGCCTTAATGCCGGGCCCCGGGGCAGGCCCAGAGCGCAGCACGGAGCTCCGCCCGCCCCACGGGGCCGCGGTCGCGCAGCTCCCCAACCCCCCCCAAACCTTCCCCACGGTACCTGCGCCCCCCGCGTGAGGCCGCGGCCGCTGAGCTGCCCGTGGCGGAGCTGCGCCAGGATGTTAGTGGGGGCTCCGCGCCTCCGACGGCCTCCGGGCCCAGGGCCTACCGCCGCCATGGCCGCTGCCCCGCTCGGCCCGAGACAAACAGGAAGCGCCCCCTCCCCCGCCGCTTTGTACGGAGCGGCGCGAGGGACGGCCGCAGCGCCCCCTTCCGGTCACACAGCGCCCTGCGGGAACAGGCCGCGCGCGGAGCCTGCTGGGAAATGTAGTCCTGGGAGCTTGGCGCATGCGCGTTGCGCGCTGGGAAGAAGCATGGCGGAGGGTAGTGCGGGGGAAGGGCGGTTTGTCCCAGCACGGGCTCTCAAGAGGCGATGTAAACGCACCACAGGCGATGTGGACGCACCACAGGCGGCTGTACAGCTGGAGGCAGCTGTCGTTAGGAGCTGACTGGCCGCAGTGAGCCACCAGGCTTACAGCAAACAGCCCTCCTCCACTGCGGGCCTAACAGGATTAATGGCACTTGAGTTAAGCTGTAAGGAGGGTTAGTAAAGCGGCTGTCACACCAGGTTATGTGTCTGAACCATTCAGTCCTTAGGTTGGAAGGCACCTCTGAAGCCAGCTGGTCCGATTCCCCTGCAGTGCACAGGGTCTGATCCAGCCTCACCTTTAAAGTCTCCAGGGACAGGGCACCAACCACGCTGGGTAACCTGTTCCATCATCACCACCCTCACTGTAAAGGATTGTTCCTAACACCTAACCTAAATCTACCCTCCCACTGCCTGAAGCCATTTCTTCAATGTCCAGTCACCGCAGAGACAGAGTCTGTCTCTTTCTTCCCTGTTGCTCCCCTTCAGATGCTGACAGGCTGCTCTCAGGTGCTGCACAGCCCCAGCTGTCAGCCTGTCCTCACAGGAGAGCTGTTCCACTCCAAGGATTGTTTTTGTGGCCCTTCTCTGACTGTGCTCCAACAGCTCGATGTCTCTCCTGTAATCAGCGTCTTGCAGCCCTCAGAACACCATCGTGAGCACCAGGCAACCGTGCCATAAATAACACACCAGGGAACCCCCAGGTGCAGCTTAACTCATGTAATGAGCCAAGGTAATGGTCCAAAAATGTCCAAAACCTTTCCCCGATGTGCAGGCTGCTTACCAGCCCTGCTCCCAGCATCCTGGTCTGTGCAACACAACATTCAGGGCAGAGGAACCAGCCCTTCGGTCAGCATAGCAGCCCAGTGCCCTGTGAACCCAGCTGAGGTGAGCAATTCAGCCACAGAACTAAAATCCACAGTGCGACACCCAAGGAGCTTCTTGAATCAAGTCTAAATGACAAAACAGTGACTCATAACCATGTGAAGAGCACAGACCACAAAACAGACCTTGTGAAAACCTGCTCTGCTTCTTGGATTCACACTAACTGCACAAGAAAGTGCAAAACATCACAAATACCTGAGGGCTAATAGAGCAAACAAAGAGGTCATACCAATTTACAAAGGCAGACACACAAGAGCGAGTTCCTGATTCACATATAAGCAGCAGTTCCTAGAACTTAACCATCACCAGTAGCTGCCTTCCTCCTTTGCTTGCTACAGCCCCTTCTAGGCTTCCAGAGCTGCTATCTCTTGCCAAGCAGAGCAGCCCAGATGGGGTTCTTAGAGAGACAGCCAGAATTGCAGCACACAGTCTGCAACCACTTTGAACACAGACCTCAGTTGACACTGGGTTCCGTTTTAACTTGCCCTTGTCATACAAAGAACAATGGGTAGAAGGGAATAAAGACAGGAGAGATTAACACATTGCTTAACAATGCTGCCTAACCAGTGCTGTGTTGAGATCCAGGTGAATTACTTTAAAGTTTTTATAGCATCATATCTTACATCACTTGTCATGACAATGAATAATGATGAAACGTGTGAAATGGTGTTTGCCATTTGGAATTCACGCAGAGATCTGACTCATTTTCCTTTCTCTTCTCCTTGCTTAGCTCCATTAAAAGATGTTTGTCAGACCTTTCATCAGTCCAGCCACATCCACAGCCTCTCCAACTACAAATGGTTACTTTTGAGATATCTCCAAAAGACCTGGCCAAAGCTCTAGGCTTTGCAGGCTGCACACAGCGTAGAAAACAGAGGCGACATAAACAGCAAATGCTAAATCTGCTCTCTGTGCTATTTTTCACAACTCAAACCAAAATTGCAGGTTCCTTCCAGCCTTTGACAGCTGCCAGAAGTCCCAGTAGGTGGGACCTGCCCGCCCACTTCTGACCTGCCTCATTTGGAAGCCATAAAAAGTTTCTACTACCCCAACGCTGCGTTTCATGCTCACCTCAATTTGGATTGCCGACAAAACCCCACATTCTGTTGACATGACTAAGTGCTCACCATATTGAGTTCTCCCTCCTGCTGGAAGATACTAAAAGAGACCTGCCAGCTCTTCAAGAGACAGATGTCCTTCATCGTGAGGATCCTGAGAGGCAACCGGATGTGGAGCAAACCAAAAGGTGATCTTGTGTTATTCTGTCCCATAACACTGATGGAAATCCACCTATTTACTTTCAGCAGAACAGCTGTGTCCAGGTTATTTCTTTCAGCTCCAGCTGTGCCGAGGTAAGATCTTACCTTCTGATGTTACTACCTCATTTCTGCTACTGGAACCTCAGGTGAGGGCACCAGAACTCCATGATTACTATCCATCCACTACATCAGTAAACTGCAATGTATCCTGAAGTTCTTCATCTAGCTTGTGGGTTGAGCAGTGCTGAAAGAGAACAAGGACCAAGCACCGTGTGCAGCTGTTGGAAAACACCTTATTTTGTTGTTCTGGAACTGGACAGAGAATGGTGAGAGATACAAACAGCTGGAAAAGAGCCGTATGGTTACAATGAGGAGTCACCAGCCTAAGCTCCAACAGTGCCTCAGCTTTAGGGTGCTCTGCTCATGCAGCGTTTCTAAAGCAGCAGCTGTCACCCCAGAGAAACTGAAGAGAGAAGTACACGGCTACAAGTGTCTGTAGAGGTCACCTATACTTCCAATCAGCCTGTCTGCAGATGGAAGGGCCTGTTACTACAGTTTATTCAACAACTGTAACAGTATTTCCATCCTCAGGGGTAGGAGTGCAGGCTTCATGTAACTTTATAGCACTGGTGATGGAGACAAGAGCTTCTCCAAGCAGCGTTTCTACCTCAGCAAAGTCTGGGCCTTGACTCAGCTGCAGTTTTTACTAGCCAGTTGGAGGCTAAACATGATTTATTTGTCCTGTACCTCCGACTCATTCAAATGAAGAAAGCCAAGGCTGTGCAAAACCACACACTACGTGCCAGATTGACATCACTGCAGCAGACAAAACACAGAGGAGGGGAAAAATAAGAAAAAAGAAAAGATACAAAGCCAAACCAGTCACGTCCCCACGCTGCCAAGGGGGCATTTCAGTCACTTGATTAACAGCTGTGATATATACAGCACTGAGGCAGCAGTGGCTGCCACACATGGGGAAAACACAGGATTCTCCTGGCTGCTTTATGTACTAATCTGTGCAAAAGCCTCCATACAGGCCAGGAGACACCATTTCACAAGCCATCCACACATTCAAACTGCCAGCTTAGAGCTTCTCTGAGACAGATTCTGGCTTCACTGTGCTTGTTCCTGACTGCTCGCCGCCCAGCAGGCTTGGAGAAAGCCCAGCATTTTTTCCTGCCCTTTCAAAAAAATAGTATTTAAAAATAAGAACCTCCTTAGAACCCGACTGCATTTGCTCTTTTTGCTCATTGCATACACGTGTCCAAACACCAATAATGGTTTGAGTTTGCCAAGTCAGCTAAACACTGGGAATTTTCAGGCCTTTCCCCTGCTGAGGCAACAAAGGAGATGCAGCTTCGTTTCCACTGCAGGAAGGATCACAAGCACCTCTCACTTCCTTTTGCAGGCAGCAGCTTAAGAACTTCCTGCATCACAGGAGAGTTGCATTGCATTGTGAACTAGATCACCTTCTGTGCTGCCCTTATGGCTCTTGCACACATAACTCAGCAGGTCCACCTGGAGGCCAACTTCACTATTAGAGGTGGCGGATGTGGAGTTGAACGAGTGAGGCCCCAAGGGGAAGTTTAAAAGAGGAAGGAAATGGGGAAATTTCATAGGAAAAGCATATCAGATTCTGAAGAAGAAAGCACATTTATACTGCAGGGTAAATCAAGCCTTTGCTAGGCCACATTACACCTCAGTTTGTAGACGACATTACCTGGATGCTTACTAAACCAGTTTCAGGTGGGTAGTACTGACTCCTGCTGATTCTACATGCACAGGAAGCACGCAGTTCCCCACAGAGGAGGGATTTATCATCTCAGAACTGCAACTAGAGCTCATAATTCAGTGCTTCTTCCTCATTGACAGGGAACCATTTAGGCTCACTTTAATGGAGCACAGTAAGCTGTGGACTCTGCAAAAGGCTGCAAAACTTGAAGTCACCGTGAAATAAACACAGTACCTCTCAACCTGGACAGGCTTTTCCTTCTGAACACCTGCTTGCTATTCAGGTAACCAACTGTTTTGAGGTTAGCACAATTTCACAGCATCAACAGCTAACGTGCGAATCACATTTATGAATCATCAGCAGCAGAATTTAATGTGAAGCTTTTTTTCACTTCATACAATTCACATTGTGAGGTACAACTTTTTCCCATTACGAAACTAGAAAAATATATTCCCAGAGTCTGGATCAAGTTCAGTGATTTATACTGATAATAAACATATACTCAAGTGTTGTCCAGGAAGACCTGTCCCAGTACAGCGAGTTTAGAGTTAAAAGATTGACTGGGGCAACTCAAAAGGGAGCGTGAGCTCTTCTTAGAGTTTCTTTTCTTTCCACCTAAAGATGCACCCGTGGGGTCTTTCACACATCCCCCTTCGCCACAGTCAGAAGTCTGCTTTAAGGGGAATTTCTTGTTTTTCTGAAGCGAGTAAAACTCCCGCATCAAATCTTCCACTTCCCACTGCTCTTCTTTCCGCTTCCTACAGCAATGCAGTGCAGCAGGGTCTATGGGATGAGCTTCGGTGTTGAAGATGTACCCTCCAGCATTCAAGATGCACTCGCCGTAAGGGGTGATCACAGCATCAAAGTCTGATCCATCGTTGTGAATGAAGTTGTCTGGGTCAAACAGTAGGTACAAGTATTTCACTGTTTCAGCCAAAAAGAAGGATTCCATGCGGTTGTCCAGCCTGTGATCTCTCAAGTCTTTGATCTACAGAGGAAGAGAACCAGTGGGTTACACTTATATCAAATTCAAGAACCAAGAAGGAGGTGAAAAAAACAAAGTAAAACTAGCTTGCAATTCATCTATGCCAAACAGCACAGTATCAACACAGCCCATATTTTAGATGGTCCTATACAGTTTACCAACACATTTTCAGCTGTTTTGAATTAGTATAATCCAGTGATATAAGACAGGAAACTAAGTCAAAAAGAAATGTGTAAGGAGAATAATCTTCCCATCATTTACCTCATTAAAAACAAACAACCGAAAACTTTCAGTCTTCAGAAAAGAGAACTTTCAGCTGCTTAATGAGTGGATGAGATCCCCCAGGAAACTGACTATAGGGACAGGTGAACTGATCAGAGCTGGCAACTCTTTAAGGAGGCTTTTATTAGAGCGCAAGAGCTCTCCATCCTCATGTGTAAGAAATGAAATGGGGAAGGATGAAACCAGCATGGCTAAGCTGGTCAAATTGAGATGTTATGTTGAGATAGATGTTCGTTTCCACTGCCTGTACATGTGGCCTGGGAAGAGTACTCCCAGAAACATGATTGGCAGTTCAGCTTTAGAGTAAAAAAAAAGGGTTTTATTTGAAAAAGAAGCTGTGTTTTAATAGATGTGATCATTTGACTCGAAGCACAAAATCATCTGTAAGTAAACTTGTTACCCCAAAAGCTGCTATTTAGCAGCCACACTTACAGTTGCAAACCCACAGTCCACCTTGCTGATCTTCTCTATGGACTCCACTGCATCTCTTCCCAGTTCTAAGAGTATGGGATCTCGTGTAGCACGGTACAGATACATTGCACTCTCAATCAGCTCTGCCAAAATAAACCCAAAAAGATCTTAATAGGAATGGGATCGCACTGTAGTACTACAGACAAAATTAATCCTCTTATGTGTTGATGTCTACTCATATAACTAGAATTAATTTGATTCAGGAACTCAGCAGAACTAGAACAGTCTTTCACTTCCTAAATCCAAGGGTATAAGCAGTAACATTCATATTCCATGTGACTATAAGTAAAACCATTCCATGCTAGAGAATGTAAAACAAACCTGTCATATCTGACACCAGGAACTCAATTCATTATCAAGGCCTCTTTATATAATAACACTACCATCTGCTTTCTTTAATAGCCCTGTCTTTGTGAATGGCAGAAAACAAAGCATTTGGCTTTGACCAATGGACATCACTGGTGAAACCCATGCAGGACCCAGTCAGAACTAAACTGGGCAGGAGCTTTTCGATGGCAGTTATTGCAAACATCTGCTCTGATCTCACCACCAGAACAAAACCAGAACTTCACGTTCCTTTTTATTTCATTTCTGCTTACCTGGTCTGAGTGGGTATCCTTCTCTCTTGTCCACTGTATAGCCCTGAGGAATGTTGTAGAATTCAGGCAGCCCACCAAACTGCTTCCAAACAGTGTAATAGTTGAGGAAGGTTCGCATGGCATTATCTACATCCCCAATTAGGCTCTGAGAGAGACAAAACAATCAGCAAAGCAACGTCAGAGTGAAGAAGAAACAGTACAAAGGTTGATTCAGTAACGCTCCCATAGTCAAAACAAGGTATGAGAAATGAGTTGCTTGGCAAGTCTAAATGGTATGATAAGCATTTAGACACAATGTCTTAAGAATAGGTAGTACTGAAGAGGCATTGGATACTGCTTTTCAGTTGGATAACATTAGTTTGGGTGTGCAAAATTCCAAGTCGCCTTGATTTAACAGAAGGCTGGGATTCCTTTAGAATCCAGTTTGTTCCAGTAAGGATAACCAAGTCCCAGACCAAACATAAGTACAGATAAGAAAGCAAACTGCTCAGTGTATTTCTGTGGGAAGCATTCACAAAAAGAATGTGTTTATGTGGTAGCAGCAGCAAAGCTGTCTTGTTTTTCCTTTAGGTCCCCATCTAGATTACACGGCCACCATCAGCAGAGTTTGCTACAACAAAACCACCTTCTACGCTTAGTAACTTTGCTTAATTAGACCACAGGTGGAATCAACATTTACTCTTCCAAAAACTGAGGACTGCTGCAGACATCACCAGAGATGAGAACAGAGCTTTAAACCAGCACATCTGTGACTTATATTTTATAGATCAACTTAAACAAAACCGCTGTATGCTACCAGTGCGGCAGCTCTCACCTGTAGGCCTGGCCAGTAAGCCTCCAGAGACTGAAAAACAGGCATGGACACTGTTCCTTTGTACATCTGAACCCAGAGGTACCAGTCATCAAACTTTGTGTAATTTTTGATAGCTTTGTTATATTCTATGTATTAAAAAAAAAAAGAAATAAAAAGCATAGGTGAGTAGGTAATAAAACTAATGTTCTTTATCAGAATGACTGGAGTCCTTGTTTCACCTCATCTGTGTCAAACAAATGAGCTGTGCTTTCCTCCTTGTCAGAACGTGATAACTCTCATAACAGACCATTCCAAAGCATTACAGCAAAGACATTGGGAACAGTCCCAAACAGAACTTATTAGCCTTATTCTCCCACAGGGAAACTTTTACAGGTAAAGACAAGGGCACATTCCTGGGACCCTTCAACACTAGGGGAAACAAACAAACCTGCTTACCGAGGAACATGGCCATCAGCTCCTTGTCCTGCAAGAGAATGGCTCCTTTAACAAGGTATTCAAAGTAGGAGTCCACTCCTGCTCCAATGCCAGCATCTTGGGCCACCCATTTGGCAGTTACCACATCAATGTGGTTACCAACCTGGAGGAAGTGTGGGGAGAAGGAAAGAGAACGTTAGCATGGAAACAGAGCCCATCTTGTCATTAATTAAATTATTAAAATATTAAATTATTAAATTCCCCAGCAACACCACACAAAAAGCTTCTGACAGATAAACAGTGATACAATGAGTGATACAACATTAATGAGTGTTTTCCCTAGTACAAGAGATGTCTACCAGCACTACAGAAATACAAGCCATAGGAAATCATTACTTGTGGATTTTCTGCTTCCAGTACAAACACTGCACTGGCCAAAACCAAATGTCACGCTACTGTAAAAATCCACAGTCTGAGCATCATATGATTGGTACTAATTTCTATCTTATGGAAGCATAGAGAAGGATGATGAGGTACAGAGCAGGATGCCAAGAACATCAGGGGCACGAGAGAGCTGCCATGCTAATATTGAAACAGACCCTTCACACCTGGCAGCCTTCAGCCTCCAAAGAGCTGAAGGAGAATTTAAGAACAATTGGAGGAAAAAAAAGTTATTCTGTTTCTTTCCAGGGCAACAATCAGGGCACCAAATAAAAACAAACAGATCCCAAAGCAAACAGAAGTGTTTCCAATAGGCGCCAGGTCTGCTGAACTTTAATGTGGTTTGAACTTTGGGTAGTCTTGTGTGGAGTCAGGAGTTGGGCTCAATGATCCTTGTCGGTTCCTTTCCAACTCAAGCTGATCTATGATTCACGCAGCATATGAATACATCTATTATACTTCACATAGATTCAAAAGCAGCCAGACATTAACTGAAGAAAGATCAGGTGACAGCGAACACAGAGCTGACACTTCTAGAGAGCCCCAGCACACCAAAGCTGTAGAGGCTAGAAATACCCTGGTGTTCTTATTTCCCTCCATAACAATGGCATTGAGTTGCACTACTAAAGCAAAGATGTGCATGCTGCATGTCTTCAGGAACAACATCAAGCATATGACTTTCAGCCCCGTTGTTAGCACTCTGGTTATTTACCTCATCCTTTTTCCTTACTTGATACTTTCAACACTTAAAATTGCATCTCCTTAAGCTATATGAAGCTTAAAGTCTATTTCCTCACTCACCAGACCAATATCTGAGCGGTTTTTCCACAGTGCCTTCAGAGCCTTCCTGGCAACATCCTCAAACACTGGGTCACCAGTAAGGTGGCTTAAAGTGGCAAATTCCACTATAAAAGTACCAATTCCAGCAGTACAGGTAACTGGGGTCTCCCCAGGGTTTACTCCATGCAACAAGTTCACTGTTCCGTAGGGCATCCCAGTGGGAGTCTGAAAAGCTGAAATGAAATATTTGGGTCACGTGAGGGCATTCACTGTTACATCTTATCAGACTGATAAGAAGGAGCACCCTGCAATCCCAGGCACATACAGCAGCAACAAATTGGGATGGAGCCACAGAAGCTACAGCAGATCTACTCCCCACTGTCCAGAGCAGGGTCTTTATCCCTGCACAAACACTTGGCATGCACATGGACAACTTGTGCTGTGAACTTACAAGATGCCTTCCTGCAAACAAAGGAAGTTCACCTCCTTAAGATGCTCAGGGAATGCAGGGCTGTTCTATAAGCTCACAATTCAAGCAGTGCCATCTCCCTCCAGCACAGCAGTCACCTCAGGAACCACAATGCAGCAGCACAGAACAGACAAGCTCTCACCTGGCAGCAGTTTGCGAGCTGCTTCCTCTGCCATCCTCAGGAGAGGTCCAGAGCACGGCCAGCCCACCTCCACCTCAACGCCAGCCTTCTTGGACAGCAAGTGAGCAGAAAGGAGGCCACCAACCACTGGAAGGTGTACAGCAAGAATCGCATTAGGAAATGCTGGGATAGAGGGAGAACAAAGTCCCAAACCAGCTGTATTTTATCCTGATGCAGAACAGGATTTGCGAGGAGGAGAAGTGGGATGGCACGTGGTTAAGACCCCAATTCGATGCCTTAGAAGAAGCACAGAAAAACCCACCTCACCTCGGATATTTGTTTCAAAGACGGACGCATTGACATCGATGTCGAAATCCACCCCCTCCTGCAGCACGGTGACCACACGCTGGAACTCGGTGACATTCCCCAGGATCTGCAGCGTGACAAGAGTGTGACAGCACGGGAAAACGGGGCACAACCCCCCGACAGGGGATAATTCTTACACGGGTAGGGGGTGGGAGGAGAACGGGGAACGGCTTTAAACTAAAAGCGGGGGATTCAGCTTAGATGTAAGTGGGAATTCTTTGCTCAGAGGGCGATGCAGCGCTGACAGCTCTGCTCATAGCTGCCCGTACTCACCAGCAGCGTGTCCAGGGCATCGATCAGCGTCAGCGAGAAGCTGCGGGGAAGCACGGAGCAGCTGAGACTCAGCCCGTGTCCCAGCCCCTCCCCTCCCCCGCCCCCCCTTACCTGCCCCACGTGTCGTGCCCGTCGCAGGTGAGCGGCCGCAGCTCGTCGTAGGGGAAGGCGCTCTCCAGGTAGTGCTCGTAGGCGTGGTAGAACATGGCGCGCACCCGCTCCCTGCGGCACACACGGCACGGACCTCTCACAGCTGCCCGGCCCCACACACCGCCCCTCTCTCAGCCCCTCCCGGCCCCGCACTCACCGGTACGAAGCCACGTCCAGCCCTCGGGCGGCAGCGCCGGGCCCCGCGGGGATCCGCAGCGCGCAGAGGCAGAGCAGCGAGCCGAGCGAGCGCAGCAACGCCATGGCCGGGCCCCGTGCGGAGCCGCCGGCATAGCGCATGCGCTCAGAGCTCAACGCTTCCCGACCCGCACCTCTCCTCTGCCGGCTTAAAGCCGCTCCTCCTCGTCCTCACATCATGCAAATAGTTGCTCCCCTTCTTGCTTTCAGGCTCGGTACCGACCCGCAGCAAGCCCTCCCTCTCCACCTCCCTCCTCCGCTCTGGAGGGAGCGGGAGCCAACAGCGATCAGAGCTGCAAAGCAGCGTGCTCATAGGAGAGCCAACCCAGCGCTCTGTCAGCCCGTGCTGCTGTTCAGTAAGACAAGGGGCTGCAGGTGGCGTTCCCCCATCAGCTAAAGGCAAAGCGATGCGCTGCGCAGCCCCGCCGTGCTGTCCCGCTAGGTGTCAGTGCTCTCATTTCGGTTCTGGGGCCGTTTAGCAGCTCAGGGCTGCAGCGGCGCATCTCGCTGTTGGACGGGGAAGTATCAGAGGTGCTGCGGTTGGTTTCACCGCCAGCCGTCACGGTTCTGTATATCGGAGAGCGTTTGATTAAAGTTCGTTGTCCAGACTTCAGTTCTTTAACGGCGTTCTGCACCGCTGTCATTTACCGCACACCGCAACGGGAATTTCTCTGCCGAAGTCGGTCAGCAACTTCCAAAAGCTGGTTCGGTGCTTGTGAAGCTGAAAGGAAAGCAGGGCAGAGCTGCGTTCCCTCCAGAGCGGAGGGTTGGGATGCACTGCCGTCGGGTGGGTGAATTCCAGGGGTGCCGCATCGTGGGCACTAATCGAAGCCCGGTAATTAGACGCTGTGTGCACTGTGTGAGCTATTTGAACCCAAAGAACCCCTCAGACGTGGGTTCTGGTTCTGACAGATTGGAGCAAAAGTGCTTTCTGTCCCTTCAGCTGGAAGGGACGATGAGAGTTGATGCTCAACCTGCACCGAGGGCAGCAGGTCTGGGGACACTGATGGACCAGGTGGGTTCTAAGGTTGTAGGTTGTGAAAAGCCACAGCTGGTGCAGTGCTGTGGGGAGCACGAGTCAGCAAACACACACACACAGCTGCTACGGGACAGACATCACTTGGAGGTCTGAGTGGTGTCTGATGTGCCCATAGCACACACCAGAGGGATACCAGCACAGCATGCACGTTTCCTCTGATCATGCAGCGATATCTGCATTGATGCAACAAATTGGAGGTAGGGGAAGCAGTGCTTTCACACAGACATAAGACTGCAGTATTTTGGCTGCCTCAGAGATAAGTGCTGCTCCAGATGTCTGTCTCTGGCTCCTCGGGCTTTTGGCCTTTGTGAAAAGGCCACTGGCAAAATGATACCAAGTTTCATTTGGATGTGAGGGAGAATATAATTACAGGGCCGTTGAACACGGGGCTTTATGGCATCTTTAGGCTGACGGCTTGTTTACTACTTGCTGTTACAGTAAGTAGCGCTGTTGCTCTGCTTGCGATTTTGATGCCCATTAAGATGGAAAGTATGTAAATCAGGACTAGCCATTAATATTTATTATTCATGGCGGGGTGTAGGAGTTTGCCTGTTCTGAGAAGAAACGTAAACAGGAGTTTTCTGAACACTGAAAACTGTTGCTAAGGTGGTTCTCTTGAAACAATTTTCCTTTGCAGCCAAACATTGATTCTTAATCTGAGTGGCACCCATAGTGGGATGGAAATGATGATTGATTTTTCTCCAAGTGCTGTGGGCTGCTGCAGTTAAGATTTCACTATAAAAGACATTTCCAATTGCTTTCTTTATAAGTTCAGAATTGATTTTATTTGTTTAGCACCCGATGAACATAAAAGACATACAGCCCAACTGGAGACACGGCCTTCCTCTCGCTGCTGTGATATTAAGCCATGCTGCAGATTCAGATTGGAGCAGCTGGGCTGTGAGCTGCATGGCTGTGGCAGGCAAAGTGTTTCAGCATTGCACTGCTCTGTGCTTCTGGGCAGGAAAACAGTGTGTGTCCCACTGAGACAGCACTTGGAAGTGACAGCAAAGATGAGATGAGCAGGTTCTGCAGCACTCCTCTGTGCATCTTTTCTTTTTCTTTCACCATCCCGACTAACTTAACTAACAAGTAGTTGCAGAAGCTGTTGATAGGCAGCAACCAGAGAATTAATGCAGTGAGAGCTCCTGTTCCAAACAGGCTCATGCGGGAGCTGTTGTACTGCGTTCACAAAGAATTGTGGCTCCATATAGAATTGAATATTTTATGCAAGCCTGGCTTACTGTTGAGGTTTTGACAAGTGAGAAAGCAAAAATAAAATGGAGTTAACATCAATGTGTCTTGGTTTTTAGTGCGAGGATTGATGGCACCCACGTTACACGACATCGATAAAGTCCGAAGCTGCCAACTGGTGCAAATGAGGTTTCATTTTCTTGATCCGAGTGCCAGCATTTTCCCATAGGGATTGTGGCTTTGATATTCTTTTACTGGGAAGATTTAGAGGTGTTTGGATGATTGGTGTCTGTAGAATTCAGATAGGCAGAGCAGAGGATGGGCTGCATTTTCCTTCTGCCTCAGTTCATCATGTTCTGCGGTCAGCCCCTTGGGCCACATGGGATGTCTGGGGAGGCATTGATTCTGCATCCTGTGTTTTTCTTGTGGATTCAGCCAGAGATAGGGGGAAAAAAAGGTGGAGCTTGGGACTATAGATGTTCAGCTTTATAGCACACATGGTGGGAAAGGGTTGAGAAATCCAGTTTGGTTCTTGGCTCCAGATTGACTTAAAAACTCAAAAAAAAACCACAACCTTTTTCTTTTTGTCTGAGAGAGTAACCCAGCTTTCACATTCACGTGCTGAACGTGGCAAAAGGATGGAGTTCATAGCTGGAAAGAAGCAATGAGTTGATCCTCCTGTGTCTGGAAACACAGAGAGATCGCAGAGATGTTTTATTCCCTAGTTTATGACTGTGTAAAACAAATACACCGAAGCTTGTCACAGAACAGGGGACTCCTGCTGTTAGGAAAAGGTCGGAACAAAGGTAAGTTTGTTTTTTGAGGCGAGAGACAAGGGCTGTGTGTATGAGCTGCTGGTACTGCTGGGTGTCAGGGCAGGCAGCGAAGCTTCCTCTCCCATTGGAGTTTTCTTCATGCTGTCTGGCAAAGCTGTGGACAAAGACAGATGTGATGGGCAGAACCCATCCAGAATCGGCCACTTCTGCAGCAGAGTGGACAGAGATTCACTGGCAGTGAAAAGTCATTTGAGGCAACCAAAAGGCCTCGCATCACTGTGTTCCCAGTTCTTGTCCCCAGGGAGCTCCTGCACCTCATTCAGTGCAGCAGGATTTGGCAGCTGCCGTTCATTTTATCTTCCTCTGAAGCACATGAGATTGCTGAGCCTTAACACAGGGGTGACAGTGCTGCACTTATCTTAAGAGTTGATCTTATCATCTCTTTAGAGAAGTGCTTGTGCTCTTGGATGCTGGCAGTGACCTTTGGGCTCTTTGTCTTTCTGTATCATGCTCTGGCCCATAGGTGCATCACTGCTGTGGCTGGGCCCTTGTGACACTCTTATCTCCTCTCCCATGGCCTGTTCTGCCACTGGCTGTAAGCAGAGGGGTGACCACAGCGCTGCAGAGAATGCAAACAACCAACAGAGCTGCCAACATGGAAATTACTTTTTCAAAAGTCTTGCATTTCTTGCTACAATCATTAGGGCTGCTCAGGTAGCTTCTGTGACACCAGAGATCTGTATTCCTAGCAGTTCTGCTGCTGTCTGGTCTGCTTCAGGTACCAATGGGCTGAGGAGCTCCTTCATTTCTTATTTGAAGACGGTATTCATAGTATTCTTTTCTACTCTTGATGTTTTCTAGAGCCTGATAGAGAAGCTTGAAGATAAGTGCTGGCTCTGCCTTGAGCCAGCTGTGAAGCTCAATTGAGACAGTGAGGTGATGTGATGGCAATGGGCTTTGAAAGCCCATCTTCCAGATGTGAAGACAACAGGCTGGTGGTGTGAAGGGATATGCAGAGCTCCCTGCCATGAGCTTCCAGCTCCACCGAAACAGAAGTAGGTTCCCACTGAAGCCAGCACAACAGAAGATCTGACACCTATGGATGGACCTCAGTTCTGGACATGATTGAGCAGAATGTAAAGGCACAGTCTGCCTCTGAGCTTCTCATCCCCTGTGAATGCAACCATTTTGCTCAGCCATATGTAAAGAAGTAACCAGCAGTGGTATGAGGGGCATCCCAGCCTCTCCTTGGTCATGACGTGGCCAAGCAGCCAGAGCACACCTCACATCCCTCACTTTGCACCCTTCCTGCAGCACTTGTAGCATGCGATGCATTTATAACCAATCAGTCTTTGCCTCTGCTAAGCCCCCATGTCAGCATGTGTTGAATCTGCTCTTCTGTGCTAAACATATCAGTGCTGCGGCTTCGTCTTTCAAGTTTATAGTTGTGATTTCTCATAAATTGGAAGAGTACCAACAAGCAAATAACGACAACAACATACCAGCCTACTGCAAGAACACACTGCGATTTTGGGACCAGGTTTCTTTGGATGCTGCCAACAGATCTGAACTGTATTTTGCTTATTGTGAGACCTGGCTGTCAGGGCTCACTTCTTGTCTTTTCCTCTGTCTTCTTTTCTCGTGATGTGTCAAAATTTGGTGGAGAATCAGAATTAGTGGGAATTAGAAATGGGGTAGGAATTTACTGAACAACACTTGGATGCCTTAAAGCCATTCTGGAGCAATTCCTTCTTGTACCATTCACTCACAAGATGTAGCAAGCTTAGTAAAATGTAGTTAAAATTCAGATGACTAAGCTCGACTGCTTATCTAGATTTAAATCTAAAAAGACTTTGAGGGCAATATCTTGTTCCAACACACGCTTTCTGAATTTGCACACGTATACAGATGAAGAGCAGTTTTCATAGCTGGAAGGGAAAAATGTGACCTGTCCAAAACAAAATCCAATGGGACAAAACTCTGAGAGGTTCCTTCTGCGGACGAGGGAGGGATCTGTTAACCTGCAGTCAAAGGAAACTCAAACTGTGTTCTGCAAGAGTCCTCTGCAGCCTGTGCAGGAGAGGATAACTGATCCCTCCATTAGGCTTTGGGACTTTGAAATCAGGAGATGGGCTGCAAAACTATGAGGTTTTAAAGTTTCTGACCTCCAGTTTCTCTCCTTGTTTCAGGGTTTTGACGGGTCGAATACCAGAACTTTTCCAACTGTCTCTTGCTGCCTTCAGGGCCAGAAGCAGAGCATTTCTCTTACTGACAGCTGAGGTTTCTAACTGACCCACGTTGGCTGAGACTTTAGGAAACAAAGCCAATCTCCTTGGAGCCATTGGCCTGAGCTTGGTTCTTCTTGAGATCTCAGATCCATTATTTGTTGTCTGGTTGCTATTGGGCTGCCACCAGAGCATCGCCATCCTGCAGGTCTAGCACTTGTGACTTTTCGCATGCTGGTGTTACATCCACTGCTCCATAGCCAAGCTGCAGTGTTGCCCTGGGGCTCAGAGGCCAGCTCATCTCATAACTGCCATCACTGCAGTGCAATGCGCGGAAGCGAAGCGAGCAGCGATAGCGATCAAAGCTGCTGGTGCTCCGTGCACACGGGTGGTGAGCAGTGCTTGTTCCGCTCTGCAGCACGGCCGTGATCTCAGCCACCTTCCCGTATCGGGTTGAAGTGGAAACACGACTTTCTGACTTTTCTTGTGAGAATCTTGCCTGCTGAGACCGAACACAGCTGGTGGTGAGGATGGGGCTGGGTCTCCTGAAGGTGTCATGTCCCCCTCCCTCCAGACCTACCTGGCCCCAGCTGGTCTTCAGCTGACAACCAGAACCCTGCTCCTTGCTCTCCGTGTCATGAACAAATAGAGCAAAACGCTCATTTTCTGGAGCAGCCACTGCAAACCTGGTCATCAACATCCTTATAGAGAGTCTCTAAGCGCCGCTGGTTTTGTTTCTGGTTTTAACCAGGTGTTCTTTCCAGACCAGAGAAACATTTTTCAATGCAAATTTCAGAAAACCTAGCTTATGGCAGGGGAAAAAAAGTCTGCTTCAACAAATCCACACTTTCCAAGACAGAGTAATATTATCAAATGCTTCAAAACAGAGTACTTAGGAAATTCCCATTTACCTCCACCTGGCTCGGTCTTACTAAAACAGAAAGTCTCGTCTTTGCACCTTTACTCCGCTAAGGGCATGGCTGCTGTCAGTCTTCTCCAACCTTGGCTTGCTTTTTGGCCAGCCATGCCAAAAACCATCCCTGGATGGTGATACTGTGGGATCTGATGCCATGGCCTGCTTTGTTTCTAACTGTCCAGTCAATCACATGTGTTTTCCGGCCCAAAATGGACTGAAAGACAGGCCAAAATATTTAGATAGATACATCCAATTGGTGGAGCTGCACAAAACGTCACCATCAGAGAGATGAGAAGGAGCAAGTGAAGAGAAATGAGGATGTTTTGTTTGCAGTGAGGCCCTTGTTCCTTGGGCTGGGCCACGTCCATAAGCTCTTCACAGCTGCACAGACCTGTCCTTGCTGTTCATTTTCAAGATCTGATGCAATCTATCACAGATCTGCTTCTGGAGGGACCTTGGTTTCCACATTGCAATGGCTCATTTGGGGACCAGTGACCAACCTGACCAGTGCCCAGTTGGGAAACTCTCATTGAACACAAAGAAGAAATGTCAGAGGGTGAATTTTCATCAAAAGCCATGTGGAGCCTTTTCCCTTTTCCAGTCTATGTCCTGAGTAGAGCACTGGACTCAGCCATGTGCTGCCATGGACTGACACTGGGAAATGCAGTCATGCATCAAAGGCACTACATATGAAATTACAAACAAACAACAACAACAAAAACAACCTGGTTCTGAAAAAGGCCACCGAGGACAAAAGGCTTCTGGATCTTGTATCACCCCTCTTGTCTGGGCTGACAGTTTCACGTGAGCTCTGGATCATTTGACTACAATTATTAAGGGATCGAAGGAGAAGGTGCATTACAAAGTCATGATCGTATAATCTTAGAGTCACAGAATCACCAAGGTTGGAAAACATATCCAAGATTATTTAGTCCAACCATCCTCCTTCTACCAATATTTGTAATATCTGGGCAGGTTCAGCAAGGCTTTGGAGCCAGGTAAGGGGTAATCATTTTGCTACAGGGATGTTTTGCTTTCTCTATGCACATGTGCCCCAGTTTGGCTATATCACAAACCTTTGGAAAAACCCCATTGTGCATACACTTAGCAGGGCACTAGGTAATAACTTAGCAATCAAAAACTCCAGAACTCCCATTTGCACTGAACAGGAGTGTGAGGTGGTCTATGCAGAGTGCTTCTGGCCTTTTCCTGGTTATGAGCAGGAGAGCTGGGCTGTAGCAGAGAGGAGGGCATGGAAAGAGGTGGAAGACAAAGATCCCCAAAGCCTGTTGCGAGCGGAGACTGGAGCTGGGACACGGCTTATGTGAGGGAGCTCCATGGCTGGGAGCAGCGCCATTGAAGTTCTGTGGGACAGCCAGCTTCCTTGGAAGTGGTTTGTGAAGTTTCCAGCCTTGCTATTGAACCGCATGGTAGAGTGACAAAGGGAACAATGATTCTGCAGCATTTAATTCTTGAGAAACCCATTTCTTCACACCTCAGTGCTTGTTTGCAGAGCAGAGCCAGGTCTTCATGTCCAGACTGTGGGAGTGAACCCAGACTGCTGAACATGGGTTGTTCCTGTTGTTTGTGAGAGTGAGAGCTACAGCAGCCACCTCTCGAATCCTTCAGGCTGAACAAGGTCTTCTCAGGTCATCTCAACAAGGTCAGCACAGGGCAAGAAAATCCTAACCCAAATCCTGCCTGGTGCTCCGACAGCTGTTTGATATGTAGTCAACACCCTCAAGCTGCCCATCAAGACCTGCTGAGCACCCAAAGGCTTTGGCCATGGCCATCATCACTAAACGTGCAGTGGGACAGCAGTTTCCAAGAGCTGATCTAGGCCTGGCCACTGGAGAAGCATCGCTGAATATGCATCTATCTCAGCCTGCTCTTAGGTGTTGCAATTGTTCCTTGCTGATGGGAAACAAAACAGAGCTTTGAAAAAAAAAAATATATAGCCCGGTGATAGGCTTTGTTTTGCATTTCTTTGTGACAGAAGTGATTAAACTGCTAAATCACAGCTGCTTTTGTTTTTCATTAAAAGAAAAAAAAAAGACAAAGCATCTTTAGATCCCTACATCATTTCAAGAGTTGCAGAAAGCTCAAGGTAGATGGAAGTGATTAGATCTATCTTGGTTTTATCGCTGTGCCTCCTACACCCACAGGCTCCCGAGCTGGGTGTATTTGCTGTCTCATGGCCTAATAGCTTCCTGTGTTACTCATAACTTAAACACTGTGGGAGAGATAAGGGATTGGGTTTGGTTTGTTTCCTATAAGGAGAAATGAACATTAATAAATATCTCGTTACCAGAAAGTATCATAGTGAAAGTACAGCGCTTTCTCCTGCTCAACAACTGGCTCTTTAATTTTCACCGTGGTCAAAGAAAAACATGAAAGCCCTGAAAAATGATCCCAGTCACACCCAGCTGGGTTTTCAATAACTGCAGGATCAGATAGGGCCGAGGGCTGATGGTGGGAGGTTATCAGATAGAGGTAGCAAAATGCTGCAGCTTTTGCTCAAGGTATCTCTCTTGGTGATGTCCATTGAAGCCGTAATCAAAACTGCAGCACCTGCAATCTCTGGTGCTTCTGAAAGCTCCTGAACCTCCCACTGGACCACGTGAGCAGCCCTGGTCCATCTGACAGGGAATCCAGAATGTGAGAAAGACAGAAAACTGTTGGAGAGCATCCATAGGAGGCTTATGGAGGGGGGGAAGGGTCTGGGGGGCAAAGCATGCAAGGAGCAGCCGGGTCCCTGAGTTCCTTCAGCCCTGAGCAGTGGTGGTCTCCTGAAATCCCTCCTTGGGATATTCTATGATACTGTGGGTTTTTTTTTTTACCAGGTGGGGTTGGAAATACTGTGGGTTATTTGTTACAAATGATTTACAAGGCCCTTCAGAGGGAAATAAATTTCACAAGGGCAGTGCCTTCAGGGAAAATAATATGTACTTGGATGGGTGATCCATCATTCTGCATTAAGCCCAGAAGCTCAGCTGACATCGAAGCGTACCTGATAATTTCCTATCTAAATAATTTCCCCTTGAAATCTTCCATCTGTGCAGCTTTGTGCCGTTGATGAGAGGGTAAACTCTTGGGGCAGAACTTGTGGTGAAGCTGGCCTGGTAATGGCATGGGTGAGGTGAAGAGCTGCCTAATCACACACCAGGAGATCTCAATCAGCTCTTACTTTCCATGGGAGACACTGGTGGTGCCAGATGACCCCAGGGAGGTGTTAGATCAGACATGGGTGGTAGCTCAGATGTCTACTTTGCACTCTCTGGAAATCTAGGTCATCACAGTGCTTTCAAAGGATACCTACTCGGTCATCTCTTGGCTTATGATCAGTATCAGAGGAAAGCTTGGAGCTTCCTGTAGAGCCTTTGGGATCTGGCTTGGCCAACAGAAAGCTTCACCCAGGCTTTAGCAGACGGTGTTTGTCTTTAGCCTGAGACACTTCAGCAGACTTCTCCAGATCTTTTACTTGCTGCTCACGGTCTGCTTCATACTCGCCAGCCATCCTGGTGTGAGGTTAGGCCAAATTGCAGGCTTCCATTTTGTCTTCCACTGGTAATGCTGAAAACTATGAGGAAGATCCCAGCATTCTCCTCAGAATGATTTTTTTTTTAACCTTCTGGCTTCACCTCTCTCCATTGTGGGTTTCTGGGGGCTGCTTTGCATGTAGGTCATCTTCCCTGTGCTCTGTACACTGGGGCAAGACAATCCCAGCTGCAATGGTGAGCAGAGCCAGGAAAGGCTGTTGTGGGTCAGGGGACAGGCCCTTTGGGGGTCCTACAGCACCACAGCACCCTCCTATCACGTGTTCCTACAGCCATGCTGAAGCAGGGACTCTCATGGCGGGGTACGAAGGATGAACCGTGTCCTCTGGGCCAACTTTCCATGTGGTCTGCATATGGTCGGCTGGCTTGAGAGAGTAATGTGATGATTTTGCAACTGAACTCAAGAAATTAGTCACTAATTATAGCAGCCACCCACAGTGTCCCCATTAATGCAGTATCTGTGCTGGTCACGAACCCCGTGAATCACCTCTGAATCCACATGTAACTCTGGTAAAATAACAGGAAATATAGGCATAACGAGATGTCACCTCAGTGCTGATGATGCTGATAGCATGTACCACACTCGTTCCTTTGCCATGGAAACAGGTTTGGATGGGACTCAACAGTGTGAACGCTCCTCAGCTGCCTCCCTGATGAGCTTGGGCTGCAGGTTTGCCTTGTGCCTGGCTTATAGGGCTGGAAGGGGGGAAAGTGTGCAGAATGCTTCTGAGCAGTCCTGAGAGCAGCTCTGGCAGCTGTGCTCACAGCTGGGTGAGGAGTCCTTTCTCTACCTCACCATGTGGATGAGATTCAGGACAGAGTGGCAGAGTCCCCTTCCTGGTGTGGCTTGCTGCTGCTGACACTGCTTATGTGCCAGCACCTGAGCAGCCATGGGCCATGGTTGCTGGCAAGCAGCATCACTAGAGCCTCTCAGATGTGGTTATTTTGTTTTCCTCCCTGCCAAGGGCAGTTTGGGTGTACCGTGAGAAAGGGGTGCACAGCCCAGGGTGCACAGCCCAGCTCAGGTGTCTGCATGGAGACTGATGCTCTGCTGGCTGCTGTCCTGCAGCTGATGGGCACCAGAGCTTTGCCTGCCTCTGTTCTGGGCCGACCCCTCTGCCCCATGTGCCACCTACTGAGCCCCACTTCCCCACATCCACAGGGCTCCCACTCTCCCAGGCTCCCTCCATCCCTGCTAGGAACCCATCTCCCTCTGCCTCCCAGTCTCTCCTTCCTGGCACCCCAAAACACGCTGCCCCTTTCATTTCTCCCTCCCTCCGCTCCCCTCAGCCCCATCTCACCTCACCCACTCCTCTCTGCCCCTCACCCTGTGGCAAAGCTCACATGAAATACAGCAAAACCACTTTGGGAGGCCTGGAGGGATCTGTGAGTTTGCTTTGAATGCAGCAGCGTGTTTTGGCTAAAGGGAACAGGAGAACATTTTGAAAATGTCAAAATATTGTGTTTAGGCATTTTTTCTTTTTTCTTTTTTTTTTTTTTAAACAGAACGTTTCTCTTGGTTGCTGACAAAGAAATAAAGCATAAAACAATGGTTCCAAATCTCCCAAGTCGATCTCCTATTCGTGTTCTGTGATTGCACCTGAGCAGGCGGGTTCACAACTACAGGGGCACGCAGACAGACTGCAGATAACAGCCAGGCACCGCATGGGAGTTTCGCTGGGGGAAGTCAAAATGTTTCCACAGGAGTCAAAATATTCTCTGATTGAACTTTGGGAGGAGGGAGGGAAGGGAAATACCCACCGACAAACCTGTCCTTGCAGGGCTTGCATCAAGGACTCCTGCCTGCTTTTCTGCTGGCCGCTTGTGACAACACTGCGGCTCGTGGACTCATCTCATCTGCTTCTTGGGCTGGAGGGGGAATTGATTCTGGGGTCAGACCCTCTGTTGCATCCCTCCCTCTTTGCAGCTGTGCTCAGTTTGGTTTCTTCATCCTTCATATGGGATGGGCAAAGTCTCTTTGCTGTGTGCTTTTGCTCCAGCCTGTGTCCTGCCCTGCCCTGCTGCTTTTCCTCAGGTGCTGCTGCAGTTTCTTAGGATTTTCTGAGACCTTTTTATTTCCTAACACTCCTGGCTCCCCAGCCCTTATCCTCTCCATCCCCTCAAGCACTGCTGAACCCCAGAGCCAGCCCTTCTTCCCAGCACTGCCTCATCGAGCCCCTCTGAAAAGCTTTGGCACTACACACATCCCATTCATTTCTGCTCTTCTAAGGCTGCACTCATGCCAGCTGCCTATTTGTCTTTCTGCCATCTGTCTGTCAGTCCCCCCGCAGAGCTTTTAAATCTGATGACTGATTTCCAGCCAGCTTGTCCAAAGCCTGGGAGGTGAGAAGTCCCCACAAGCACAGGGCTTTGCCACCTGCCCTGGGTTGCAGCCTGTGACAATGTGTGATTTCTGAGCCACGTGGAAGGATGTGCAAAGCTCACAGTGCAGCCTTGCAGGGAGGGTGGGACATAAAGCAGAAACCTCTGCACTGAGGTGAGCAAAGCCTGAGCTTTGGGAACTTTGTCTGCTTGAATTACAAATGCTTCGAGCCAGGTTTAATAACCACCCATAGTCCATAAAGATCCACAGGGGTTTATCCGCTCTCTCTTATGGCGTCCAGAGTTTTGTGGTGCTTTTGCAGATCCCCTTCTGATGTATTGCAGTTTCCCCCATGGAGCACAGTGATGCGATAGGAGTACTGAGTGTGAACCACTAGGCAAAGAGCCCGACTTTCCTATCAATACACTTAGCCCTTGGAATTCTTGCCCCATTGACACTGGTGATATTCATGATATCCAACGTGTTTTCCTATAGCTGCAACTCCTGAAGCTGAAATTGTACCAAACACTCGTGTTATTCTGCAGGAATCAGCCCAAATGAGCAGAGTGTTTTCAGTGTTACAACTTCAGACCAGAACTGTGCCCATTTTCCAGGTTTTAGCCAAAAGGAGACTCTGGTAGTTCAAGCAATTGCACAAAGGGCAAGCTGCGGTATGACATGCATGAGATGCATGTTATAAATGTGTGTCTTTATGTAAACAAATAGATGAGGACGCAGATACAAGTGCATGTATGTCTATCAATGCTATCTGTACCATTTGTGCTGTCATCCATCCCGGTGCTGCCCGTTACATCACATGGGGTTTGTCTGAGCACCGCTAGAGGCCAGTGTGCACCTTGAATACTGAAGCCAATGCACTAATTAGTAACTGCTGATTGGGAGGCCGATGTTCCTCGCAGGATGAGCTCTTGTTGCACAGGGGGTTCTGGCCGGGACTCAGGAAGCAGCTGCCCATCGCTGGTACGAGGTAGGTCCAACCTTGGGTCCTATTTAGTCCTGGAAATGTTTTCTTGCATCGTTACATCCTGAGTCTGAGCTTCAGCCTGTTTGGGACCTGCTCTTCACTAGGAGGGATTCTCCTCCTTCGCTCAGAAATGGGCATTTTCAGTGGACTGCTCCAGGGCAGCCAATGGCAGAGGTAGCCAGGGGTTCCCTTCAGCCCTATGCCAAGCCCTGGTGTATTTTTGTAGGCACAGTGCACCCAACATTTGCCCCAGGCCAGGAAATTGCCTCTTCTTCCTCTTCCAGAGACCCACAGAAGGAAGATGCCCAGCAGCTCCAAGTGGGATGTGCAGACCATCACACTCCCTTGTGCTCCCCCAACCCAGGAGGAAAAGGATCTACAACGCTGTGCTCTGGGCAATGAGAACAAGCAAGGAGCACCAGTGAGAAGAAAGAGCATCACCAGCCCCACCTCACTTCCCACCTCTCAATCCCAAAGCGCAGCCTTACAGCCCACCCAAGCCATGCAGCACCAGGCTGCAGGCACTGCTGGGTGCCTCAGAGCAGTGCTGGCACACAGGGGTTAAGCAGGACTGTCCTTCGTCAGCTGGAATCTGCTGACAGAATTGGCATTGGGTGTTTGTGTGCTGCGCGACGGTAGGGAAAAGAAGAAGGCACGAAATACATTTAATCTCTCATTTTGAAATCGCATTTCACATCTAAGTTAAATAAAATGTTTCTGAGGTCATTAAAAATCAGAAATAGTACAAGATTTGGGTTTACCATAGTTTCAGAATGAATCAGGTTTCTGAACTTGTTTTAATCTCCGTATAATTGCTTTTCTGTATATGGTAACCTTTAGAAAATGAGTTTAATAATTAGTCATCTCAGACTAGTTAAAGACAACATCCTGCCCTCTATTCAGTTTTATTTTCAACAAAAAACTACTGCCAAAGGAAATTCTGTGCTGGGAGTGGAAACGTGGATTCAGGCTCCATGTTCAGCAGGTGAAATAGTTTGTGCTAACCTCCCTGAGAGCCTGGAAGTTCAGCAGCACTGACCTTGAATTCCAGGGGAAACGGCTTTTCCTTCTTCCTCTGCAAGAACTGGAAGTGGAAAACAAGTAGCAGCACCAGCACAGAGCCTGAGAGCAGAGTGAGGAGAGGGCTTCACTCTGGGGTGCAACAGGGACCTCTCTCTTGGACCCTCTGCTCCAGGATGGAGGGGCTGGGCAGAGGTCAGGTTCAGTTTCTGCCTCCATTGGTGCTCACTCAGTGTCTGTGCTTCTGGGCTGCTGACTGCCACGTCTGGGCCATACTCACAGTCCTGGTCCTGTTCCTCAGCACCTTGCTCATCTGCATTAACACAGAACCATTGAATGGCAACCTTTGGGTTGGAAGGAGTCCTAAAGACCTTTAAGCTCATCCAGTTCTAAACCCCTGCAATGGCAAGGACATCCCCAGCAGATCAGGCTGCCCAGGGCCTCACCCAGCCTGGTTTGGGGCATCTCCAGGGATGGGGCACCCACACTTCTCTGGACAGCAGTGCCAGGGCATCACAGCCCTCTGAGTAAAGAATTTCCTCTTAACATCTCCCCTCTTCTAGTATAAAGCCATTCCCTCTGGATCCACCTGCTGCCCACCTCCAGGACACACCAGGACAGAGGTGCAGGGGCTGCCAGCCTCTGGGGACTTAAATAAGATATGCACCTTGTGAGAGCTCTTTTAAACCTGGGAATAGAGAAAGAGATAAACTTTGGCTGGTCAAATCTTTCCCACATCACCTCGCTCCTGGCGCATCTTTCACACTCAGCTGATCCTCAGGTGCTGGAAAGTTGATGCCTGTCCTGTGCTGTACTGCTGTCCAGGTCTGATGGGCACTTCTGGTGCTATTTATGAGCGTGATGGAACCATAGAAGGTCTGGGAGAGCAAGAGAAATACTTCCAGGTACTTCTGTCCATTCACCATCAACATGAGCTGTCCTGTGCCTTATTTAAGTTTCCAAAGTGATGAACCTGATGCCATTTCCCCAGAGATTTCAGCAGCTGGTAGGTCCCACTCGAGGGAATGCTTGCTGCTCCTCACATCACATTTTCCCTTTCTTAACTTCAGCTAATGCTTCCCAGCTCTAGGCCTGTAGCTGATTGCCATCCCTGATGATAAAGTCCCTGGCTGGATCTGAAGGAGCTTTTGGCATCCATTGGTCAGATCATTCCCACTGAAGTCAGTGGTTCTCAGTGGTGCATAAGCTAATGGCAAGTGCTCTGGGCTTGGAGAGACATTCCTCGTCACTCCATTCCCCTTGGAGGGGCAACAGCACCATCCTGCTCACTGTTTTCCTGCAGAATTGGGTTATAACACTGGGATTTTCAGGTTCCTGATTCCAGCCCTCAACCACCCCTTGAAATCAAAGGAAAAGCTCACAAAGACCAAGTCTTTGCAGAAAAGTTAAGGAAAGAAAGCTGATACCTGGAGAGGCAGCAGGAGTTTTCTAGACTTCTCGGTGTGAAACATGCTTTCAAATCCCGAGTGAACGCTGAACATGAGGAAGAACAAAACAGCCACAGGAAAAGAGGCAAACGTGGTGCTTGGTGAACAGGACGGCCATGAAGTTGGGCTGCCTGCTTACCTGGAGGACACTGTGTGGGGTGAGACCACTGCAGTGACAGCTGTCCAATGGTCAGCATGGGCTGGGGCTCCCCACAGCCTAGGGATGAAAGCACTTGCCTCCTAGTGCCTATGGAAGCTGAGCTCACGTGTGCTCAGGCACTTGCACCTAACATTGGTTTGGATGGTCATTGGTGGGGATGGATGTGCTGAAGGCAGGAGGGGAGAACAGGAATGCCACTGTCCTTGGGCTCATCGCTGTCACTGTGGGCTGGTGTGTTTATATATGGTCAACAGGCTTCAGTGCTGTGGATGGAGTGTGCCATGAGAAGCTCAACAAAGCCATCACCAACCCAGTGAAATAACAGGCATGTGAAGCACGCTTGGGAAGTTGGTCTGTGGTCTGCAACATCAGCAGAAGAAGATCCCTTCCCCCTCCTCTGCTACATCAACATTTGCTTTCATTTTACCACTGAACAAATGAAGACAACAGCTGTGTTATTTAACAGTGTGCTTTTTACAACCGACAAAGAACGGTCCTTTAAAACATGCAAAACGCCATGTGCCCTTTCAGTGAAAAGTGGAATTGCAGGTTTGGACTGAATGACCTTAACAAGTGCAGCTGGAGCATTAAAAATATAGTTGGTAGCAAAGGTGGTTTGGCTTGGTTGATCTGACTGATGATGGGAAGAACAATAGCACTGACTGAGAAGCAGAACCGTGTGCCACATATTGCAGTAAAGGCAAATCTTCAGGGTTGGTGATTATTCAAAGTAGGGATCCAAAATAAAAACCCCATATCCCTATTGCTACTACATTTCTAAAGGTCACCCAGATCCTGCAACTCTTGTTTTGCAGTGAAGACCTTGGATGCAGCAGAAGAGATGTTGTCATACCTGCACTGAGTGAAGCAGATGGATATTAGAGCCAAATGGGAGCTGGGCTGGAAATAGCCCCGTGGGTACCCAGGATGGTGAAACCACAGCAGCACATCACTTGGCATGTGCTCACCCAAGATATTGCCCTGTTTTCAGCCTTCTCCTTGGGTGTACCTCCCTGCACTGCCTTGACCCCCACACAGCAGTGAGGCCAGGGAAAGGAGTTAGCTTGAATATTCATGCTGCCGTGGCATGGAAAGCTGTGCAGAGAATAACTGTGTGACATGAATGGCACAACACATCCAACTGTTTGTCTGAAGCACTCAGAAATGAAGCTTGAGAGTACAGGGCATTTTGAAACCTAAGTGGGAGTGTTTGCCAAAGCTCTGGTGGCAGTCAGGGGAGAGTGGTGCACCATTGGGGTAAGTTTGATGTAAATGGGCACTTGCAAAGAAAAGTGATGGCTGGCCAAAGGCCAGAGGCAAGCAGTAATGTGTGCTAAAAATGCCATTGTATTGATTGAAATGCATCTAGAAAACATCAGTTTGATGTAGAACATGAGTAATCAGAGAAAGCTAACAGCCATTTCCCACAGCTCCAAACCTGTGTTTCTGAATGCCCATCACTAACAAGTCTATGAAGTGTTCATGGTGGCAGTGGGCTCAAAGAAGCCTATGGATGAGCTGCTGGGGGAGGCGGCTGCATGTGGGGCTGTGCCTCCAATGGGGCAATGTGGGGTCTCAGAAGCACTCATGGCACCACAGGCACCATGGGCACATGTGGCACCAGGGGCTCCCAGGGGCACCAAGGCCTCCATGGTGTCCATCACATGCAGGATGGTGGCCCTGGGGTTTGGTTGTGGGAGAAATTTAGGAGACAGGCCCGGAGCTTGCATACAAGAGGGACCTGTGAAGTGGCCTTTAAAAAGTGTAGGTTTTCTGATAAAAGGCTGAGCTTCCTTTGCCTGCCCTTGGTGCCTCCATCCCTTTCAGTGCTTCTGCTGCTGCATACCAGATAGGCTCACAGCATTTCTGCTGACTGAAGCATCCTGGGGACCAAGCAGGCCTGCTGAGCCCTGAACAACAGGTAGGATCCATTTCTCCCTCCTATGCTGGGCCCACAAAGAGCCTTTGGGAGCTCCTGGTTTGCTCAGAGCTCCCAGGAAGGGAACTGGGAGCCAAAGGGAGCCCCAGCAGCAGGGTCCTGCTCTTGTGCAAAGCTCTGCATTTTGGTCCTTCTGACACAGAAACGTTTGGGAGTTTTGTGGCAAGAGCTCTGCTGCACACATGATACACGTGGCAAGGACCACGGAAAGCAAGGTGCTGAGAAACGAAGCAGTGAAGCAGTTTCCCTTTGCTTGATCCCCTCCTTCCTACCGCCACCAATTTGTGCAGTGAAGTAAAGGTTTTACTTCCAGAACTGTGCATTCTTAATATTTTATTTATGTATTTTCTTCCGTCTATTAAAATGGGTTTTAAATGCATTAACTGCAGCACAGTTACCTCAGACCTTCGGAGAAAAGGAACTACAATAAAGATTCTTGTCTCTTTATGTTCTGGGTTTCAGGCAAAAATTATGCTGTAAGATAGGAATTCTTAAAAGAGAACCACCATAGTTCCACTGAACAAGAAAATCCAGTTAGAAAGAAAATGTATTGGAAAACATCTATTTGCCCACAAAATAATGTAAAAATAATGAGTCCATATTCCTCTTTGATGTGTGTGGCACATGCTCCTTTAAGGAGAAATTCTGTATTTCAGAGATAGTGTGCATATCGTGGAATGAAACGGTTGTTATGGCAACAACTCTCAAAAGCAAGTACTTAACTGAGAAATGTGTTCCACATAGCCATAGAAAAATGAAAACATGAAAACAGAGACAGGAAGAATGGACAAACAGAAGCACTATGAGACGACAAAGACAGTTTGGATTTTCAAGCACACAGAAATGCAGAGCTGAACCAGCCTTTGGACTGGTTTGTTTCTCTTTTAATTTTAAGCCCAAGTTTAAAGCTGCATCTGTTTTTGGAAGGTTTAGTATGTCTACTTATTTCACGTTGATGATTCTATAATTAAAAAGTGCCATATCGTTTTAGGCCACCCTTCTTGATATGGAGCCACAGGATGGGATGCGGTCAGGCTGGTGTTTGTTGCTGCTGTATTCAGATAGCCCAGGGCATGGGTAGCCTCACCCCAGGTAGTGCATCCCTGTTATCCCAGAATCCCCAGCATCTCCATCATCTTAGCATCCAGCATTCCCAGCATCTCCAGCATCCCCAGCATCCTAGCATCCAGCATCCCAGCATCTTCAGCATCTCTGCATCCCAGCATCTCCAGCATCTTCACACCCCCAGCATCTCACCATCCCTAGACTAGGTCATCTACAGAGGCAGAATGCACCAGGTGTCCTCCTGCTCCTTTTTGCCTTTAAAAACAAGCATGGTACCATCTGGGGGGAGAGGAGAAAAGGCCGTGTTGTTGTTGGGATCTCTGTTGTCCACCCAGCTTCTCTGCTCCAAGCAGAATCTTTGTAAAGGCACAGGAGCCAAAAAGCATCCTGAGAGAAAGATGGAAAACCCCAATCATCAATGGCCCTTGGTATCACTGGTGTCTTCTGCCATCACACTCACACCATCTGGAAGATGGACTCTGCTACAGAGAAAATTCCCATGGTCCATGTGGGAAGAAAGCCATTTATGAGCCCAAATTTAACTATGGGTTGAACCCAGGACAAGCAAGCTAGGCATCAAATATTGTGGTCTGTTCTTGTTTAATTTTGCAATCCATTTCATCTCTTCGTTTATGGCAGTCTGGACTCCCTGAGCAATGGCAATACCTTCTGACTTCATAGACTCCCAGTTTCATAAGCACACACATAACTTCTGTTGGAAGAGCCCGGTGTGTTCCCAGGCAGCATCCTGCAGCACTGCTCTCTGGGCTGGTATCTCTTCATGGCCTCCCTCTAACTGCACCCACATGGTAACTGCAGTCCTCATTCCCAGAATCTCTACTGAAATAATAATTTCCTATCAGTCCGTGTATGCAGTATTTTGTTTAAACCTAGATAGATTAGTTCCTCTGCTCCTGACTGTTTTCTTATTACAGCGATATTAAATTAGTCTAATGTGATCTACTTCTGATAAAACCTCCCTGGATTTTATTTTTTTTCCTTTCATTTTGTATTTGCCTCCACATCATCCAAGGTCCGCATCCTAACAAGGTTTTCTAGGACAAATGGGAGGGTCTAAAACCAGCAGGTGAAACAGCACAGGAAAAAAACAAAACAGATTAAAAAACCTTTAGCATTTGAACTAACCCAAACTGCGTGTCCTGATTTCTGTGCTGGTGCACAATGTTTATCCAAGCACTTAGAGAGACGACCATAGTGTAGACATCAACTCAGATACAAAAGATGGTGAAGCTTGTCTGGATGATGCTGCTGAGCTTCGCATTGACTCTGGGTTCAGGTCTAGGAACAGGGTAGGTGAAAGCTTGGGCTCAATGGCACCTGGGGAGGGCACCTATGGCAGGAGGAGCAGCACAGAATGGGACAAGCTGGGATGGCAGCACCATTCCTCCACCTCTCCATCAAGCCATGTTTCTGAAGGCACTGATGTGCTTCAGGTACAGCCTTGGACAGGACTCACTGCAGGGCCTTTACTCCCAGCTCCTCATCCCTCTCCCTTTGTGCTTGGTGGGGTGAGGTGGCATCTTCAGAACATGACAGTCCCCAAATGGTGCCTTGGCCTCAGGGGAGGCTGCCACCCTGCTGGAGCACCCATTCCTCTCTGTAAGTTCTCTACATCCCATCACTAACCCCAGGCTCCATTTGGGTTATGGATGTAGGCTGGCTGACTGAGCGTTTATCCCACGCGGCGTGTGTGGCAATGGAAGAGCAGGATTTCTCAACCTAACCCAACAACAGCAGCTCTGCCGAATCCTCCTTTGTAAATAAGTCACTTACATGTCCCAAAGGCAAAGCAAGAATTTGTAAATGAAAACTTTTTCAGATAAATCTGGTGTAGGATTTACAAACCTCCTGATCGGATTTGTAACTCCAGACACAGATTTGTATACTTGCTGGGAGATTTGAAGGGTTTAAAAATCCATCTCTCGACTTGTGAAACAATCTAATGTTTTAGAAACCAGGTAGCTGAACCTAAGACTAAAAGCACACAGCACTTGGGGCTGAAGGTTTAGTGACAGGATTTATACATTAGAACCGAGAGATAATGTAACTCAGGTGTATTAAATCCTGATTTATTAACAAACTCAGAAGTAATGGCTTTACAAATAACTCCCAAGACATTTGAAAGAGCTTAACCCTTAGAGCACTAGCATTTGTCAGCCTGCCACATCCACGAATGCCAAGCAATGCGTTTAAATATACCAGGGAAAATTCCACAGCTGCACTGTAGTCTCTATCGCTGGCATTCCCACTTCCCAAAAGACATGCAGGGTGTGGAAAGGAGCAACCCCGAGTGCTGGGCACCTCTGGTGTGTCTCCTGGGGGCTTTTTGCTTCCAGTGTGCGCAGCAGCAGCCATGGCTGCACACCTCTGCCTGCTGGGACACAGCATGTCCCAGTGCTACCACTGAGGATGTAGTGATTGGGCCCAGGGATCTCTGCCAGGGGGGTGCTTTGGTGGGCTGAGCTTCACTGGGAGAGTGCTGGGAGCATTTGGGGACCAGGACACTCTGCCTTGGTTACTGAGGGCTCTGGGAAAGGATGCTGGGCTCTTTCTGGGGGTGCTCCCCCTTCACCATCTCTCTCTCTCCTTTCCAGCAGTCTTCTTTTTTCCCCTATCTAGACCACATGGCTTTGAGCTCCTCAAGGGATGGAGATGGAGGATCTCCATTTGGGACGGTGAGGCTATGATCTCCCCCAGCTATTCAAGCACTCTAAGTTCTCTGCTATCTTTACATCTCATGGCACCAACCAGAACTGATTTCTTCCTGGTGACAATTAGTTCTGCAGTAACATTACCTCTGCAGAACGTTTTCAAACACATAAAGGCTTTCACTGTGGAACCAACTCTTCTCCATTCGTATTTGCACCAAAAGCACCAGCATAACCAAACAGCATTTCCACAGCAGTTGTAATTTTTAGATAGAGAAACCATAATTACCTGGAGAAGTCTGACAGGGCTGCTAATTCCCCCTTCCTCTCCCCTCTGGTGCCCTATTAGCTTTTGTTTAGCATAATTGAGTTCTCATGGCAGCGGCGTGCCTTGGATCGCCCTGGGCACTTGATGAGCTCCGCGGGTATCCGAGCCCCCCATGCACACAGAGGAGCACTGCGTGCTTTCTGCTGGTGAAAGAGCTGGATGCTGTGTGTGTCCAAACGTGCCTGCAGACAAAATGACCATTCACAACAGCGTGCTCCGTTAATGGTATAAAGTGCACTAGAAAACGATTGTGAAAATAATAGCTGCTTCTTAATAAGAGAGCCAAGAGCAGCAAGAAGGGCCAGAGCGCTGTGTGCAGAGAGCTGGAATGGAAAAGGCACTTGACATCCCTCTTGGATTCACCTTGCACAAGCAATTAAGCATTTTAAGAAACGTAACTCTTATTCCCTTTGGTGAGCTCTTCTCTCTTCCTTCTGTCTGGCTCTTCCCCAAACGGCTGCTCATTGGTTTGGGGATGCTTTTCTCTCCTACTTCGATCAGGTCTTGTTATTTGTGGGTTGGGAGCACCCAGAAGCCAGGCAATGAGGTCACCCACATGCACCCCGCTCTGCCTGGAGTGTCTCCCAGGAGGGACTTGATGGACACAACAGCCTGTGCTTCCATCAGCCTCACGGCTTAGGTGACCAGAAGAAGGGAAAGGGTTAAAAGCAGAGTAATTAATATAAGAAGACTGTTCATTATTATAAGACGTCTGTGTATCATTAAATTTCATTTGAGCTTTAATTAGACTCGTATTTTTTTTTAAATTATTATTTTTTTTCATATAGAAGTCTTTGTTGTGTCAATTAGTTGATTGACTATCATCTGGTTTCTGGGTTAGTGAAACCTGATCCGCTGTGAATGAATTTGTTTATCAGGGAAAAGGGACCAGGGGATGGAAAAAAAAATTCAATTAAATGTCAATGTGTGGAGTGACAAGCAGCATTCGATAGGGCTTTTAGCTTAATTGCTTGTATTTCATTAAGAGATTTTATTTATCAGGAGAATTCTTCCATTTCAAAAGAACTTGGACAATTTCTTGCTTGCTTCTGGCTTTTCAGGTGCTCCCGTGTTGTTCACAATATACAGAGAGCACTTTTTAATTAGAAGAAGTACTTAGTTGTGACAAGTCCTCAGACTGCCACGTCAGCCTCCTGGTGACACCCATGTGCAAATTGGTGGGGGCAGGGTGTGTACCCTTGCATGGCTGCCCTTGAGACTCTGCCTCTCCTTCGGCTGTGATTATGGTGTTAATCCTGATAGCTCGGTGTGAGAAGAACACCATCCAGCTCCCAGCCATGGGAACGTCTTGGAAGATCTGTTTTCAATCTTCTAAACGCTGTACAGAGGAAGGATGGTTCCCATTTGTGTTTCGTTTTGGATCCCAGCACATCTCTTGCGGTTGACAAATAAAAATGGAACGGCTTTGGGAGGGGGCTGGCAGGCAGGCACCCTCACAATGCAGTGTGCTGGGGGCAGCCACATTGAGGCTGTGTGCGATGTAGGTAATGACCAAACCAAATGATTGGACTACAGTGTATGGAGGAGAACTGGAGGAAAAAGCCCCATGAAACCAGCTCCTGTGTTATTCTCATGCAGGAAATGCTGGGTCTCAGCAGTAAGCTGACCAAGATCCATTTTAGAGCTGTTTAACTCCATACCCACTGGAGGTTTCCTTTTGAGATGGCTTGGGAGCAGGGAAGCTCTCTCCATGGATTTGCTCAACACCCAGCAGAAATCCTGGTAGGGCCTCTGGGAGTGTCTGTATGATAAGTAACTCTAATTAGTACTAATTACACCCAGCACAAATGATGCAGCTCTTTTCTGCAGCACATCAGTACAGCTCAGCATTTTCTGCCCTGCGTTTTGTGCCCCCATTTGTTTGTGAAGTACAGCCAGGACAGGTCTGTTCCCAGAAACTCATTATTTCCTTTATTCTGCAATGAGAACTCACTTTCAGATAAGAAGTTGGGAAGGCAACACATGAAGCAACTGGCAATTATATCCTCCCCAAACACTTTGTCTGCAACTCTACACCAGCATCACAACAGCAGATGGGAAGCCTGGGCTGCTGCATGAGCAAATCAGAAGGGCAGAGAGTGGGAAATGCTCCAGGTTGTCCTCTGTGGGGAAGCTATCACTCAACAAATGTGCTTGGAGGGATCCCAGGTTTGGTTAGAGCAGAACTGACATGGGTGAAGGGTCCATGTTTCACCTGAGCCTACTGAAGAAGGAAAAGTAAAAACAGAATGGCCATGCCAAGGAGCAATTGTAGCAGCAGGACAGGAAGAGGGAAGTCCATGGTTATGAAGTATCCTGCTTTTCCCATGCCCTGGACAAGTGTTCCAGATTACAGGAACTTAGAATGGCCTGAGTTGAAAAGGACCACAAAGATCATCTGGTTTCAACCCCCCTGCTATGTGCACGGCCACCAACCACCAGACCAGGCTGCCCAGAGCCACATCCAGCCTAGCCTTGAATACCTCCAGGGATGGGGCATCTTTGGCAGCATTATTCAAGCTCTTGGGGTTAACATCTAGGGTTTGGCCATTGCTTTTGGATGAAAAATGAAAACATTCAGTTGGGAGAATAAAGGTTCTCCAGTCGTGCCTCCTTGGTGTCCCCAAGGATGTGTGCAGGGTGTTGATGTTGCTCCATCATCAGCCTGGGCAGTGCCTGCACTTACCCTTCACGGCTGCTTCACCCACCCTGGCTTCTGGAACAAATCAAAGATGAGCAAAGGGTGATGTCAGACCTGTCACACGCTATCAGTTTTTTGGAGTCTCCCTGGGCAGGGGGAGGAGGGACCACATCCCACACATCCCCTCCTGTGTGTCCTCAGACCATCCTTTGCTCCATAGAAGCTGCTGTGCTGCAAAGCCTGCTGGCCTGGCTCCTGGCTGCAAGCCCATGGTGGAGACAAGCAAAGGAATGTTCTTCTCAACAGGAAGCTGTGCAGAGTGCACAGCAGCTCCAGCCCCTCCATAGGCAGTTTGTTTTCATCTCTAAGCAGCTGAAGTGTGCGTGTCTATCAGTAAATCTCCATCATCCCAATTGCAGCGTGTTTCCTCAGATAAAGGTGCTGCGCGATGGCAATTATGTTTTCATTTGTTGTGGGAAAACTTAATGCACAGAGTGGCAGAAATGTTATTCATCCTCCGTTAATTATGAGCTACTTACCGTAGGAAATCATGAAAAACAACAAAAAAGTGTAATCAAATAAAATAAGGAGGAAGTGTGCCTTCATGCTGGGTGGAATTAGCTCTTGCCGCCAATTAACAACGATTTAATGGTGTTAATTGCTTCGTGTGTGACCTTGCCTTCAGCTGGGCAGCAGCACTGCAGGTGGGCAGCTGCCTAATGTAAGCAGCCCTGGGACAAGACTTGCACCAGCTCTGCTTGTCCCTGCTGCAAACTGTGCATCTCTGAAACAAGAGATACAGGACGGTCCCAGCATCTTCTTGTGCTTTTGCCCTCGAAGCTGTGCGATGTGTAAGGGAAGGAAAAGGAGGGGTTGGCTCCGGGGTCTCTGCAGGGCTCAGCAGGGTCAGATGTGCCTGTGGCCTCAGAGCCAGGCAGGTGAGCCACCCAGATGTGCCACCCAGATGTGCTCCCACATGGTCTAGCGGTTAGGATTTCTGGTTTTCACCCAGGCAGCCCGGGTTCGACTCCCGGTGTGGGAAATGATTGAGTGTGTTGTGTTTTGGGGCTCTGCTGGGTAAAATAACATTGACCTGGGCAGGAGTTCCTTGCACAAGGAGGGTGTTCCCTTTAGCTACTGTAGATAATTTTTTCTCTCTGTCCTGGTGGAACACTAGAAACAGAGCTCGGAGAAACTGTGGGGATGGACATTCCTGGGGATGTTCAAAACTCAACCAAGAAAGACCCTGAGAAACCTGCCCTAGCTTGGTGCAAAAAGTTGCATTGCAGACCAGCAGAGCACATAACAGACTCTGATAATCCTAAGACGCCTGTATTTCATGGTTTCATGGCACAGAAGGTGCCGCTCAAGCTCTCCTTTCCAGGCCATGCAATGCTGGGGCAGTGCTTCAATGATGCAGCTGCTGTTTTGGTGCTGTGTCCCTACAGCCAGCACAGAAGTTACAGAGGCCTGGGAAATACTCATGGATAGATTCGTCCTGCTGGTAAGAAAAGAATGAACCAACAAGGGTGCAATCTGTACCACTGCACAGCGACTGATGGGAGCTGTCAGTAATGCGTTTTCTGAGCGCTGTGAGTTTAATAGCCTGACAAAATGTAGCAAGCACTTTAATTCCCAAAGCAAGATTTCTTTCCCCAAAAAGTAATAAATAACAACTGCAACATACTTAACGGAAATTTTACCTCGGATCTGTGCCACGTTGAATGAGAAACTCAGTCTGAGTCCATGCCAGGAAGCATGGGAGAGGTGGGATGCTGCCTATGTTTTGCATCCCCTGTAGGGTATGTGTAAGCATAAAGGGAGATATCCACCTAGCAGCCACTGGGCTGTGACAAGACCTGGACTTCTCAGAGTTCACCAGCACCACCGGGCAACTTCCCCTTTGTCACAGGAGTATTTCAAGCTGTGCTCCTCATTCTGAAGCAGAGGACTCAGCAGACCTAAAACCCCATGAGCGCGCTCAAGCCTTGGAATGGACACAAGCTGCAAATCGTGCTGTTTGAGTCACTCAATAATGATTGAATGCTTGATTACTTGGATCTTTCCAGGAACGGCCAGGAACAAGAAAAGAATTGAGATTCATCGTCTCAGCCCTCAGCTGTGATTTTTTTTTGCTCAGCTCTGCTGCTGATACTGAGAGCAGATGCTTCCTTACTCCACAGAAAAGCAGTGTGTGAAACAGTATTTTAACAGCTTTATCTGATATTTTATATCTCACTGTCAAACATAGCAGCGATTCCACTTCTATTTGGGTAAGTAATCTGAAAAGAAGGCAGCAATAATCTCTCAGGAGAGCCAGGCACAGGACTAATTACTCCAGCTAGAGATTTGTAAAGACACATTTTCAGTGCTGGGATTTTATCATTCCGCAGGGTAATTAAAAGACAGCTCTGTCAAAGGAAGTTTTGCAGACTTAAATATTCTTTTTCTTCTATGAAGAATAACCCTTTCCAAGCTTGGCAGTGGGATGGCTTTATTCATCAGCAGTGCAGCACAGTGCGTCCTACCAGCCAGCTCCATGCCATGCTCTACTGTGCACAGTGGCTGGCAGAGCAGCGGTGGCTTCAGTCACCTCCCAGTGACAGATGTTGGGAAGGAGGGGTGCATCTATAATCTTTATGTGCTTCTCAAACCCATATACGATCCTATAACCCATATATGCATCTAGAATCTATTTATGCCAAGAATTTGAATGTTAGGAAGAAGTTAGTGTCCCCATCCCTGGAGGTATTCAGGAGAGGTGTGGCTGTGGCACTGAGGGACTGGTCTAGAGATGGGACACGGTAGGTGACATGGATGGTTGGGCAAGGTGATAGTGAAGCTCTTTTCCAACCTTGAGTATTCCATGATACTGCCCTGTTAGCAATCACCTGAGAGCAATAGCTCTTTTACCATGCGTACGACTTACTGGCCCCTTTGTAGGCACTCCCTATGGAGTCCTCCTAACCCAGCCGGCAACCTAACCCGTGAGCTCACATCCCTCGGGGGGGAGCACGCCGACTCCTCAGTGCCCTGCGTAGGACGTCTCCTCACGACTTACGGGTCCCCCATTTCACATACCTGGTCCACCGATAGAGGGTCCTTGTCTGCTCCTGCAGTGATCAGATGAGGGAGGGGAGTCCTTCCGAGAAATCTCGGGGCGCGCCAAAGGCGTCCCCTTTCTCAGCTGGTCCTGCAGCCGAACAGAGGAGGTCCCATCTGGGGTGCCAAATTGACTTGCGGAATCAAACTCTATAACTCAGAGACTGGTTATAAAGCAGGTATGTTTATTCCAGCGTTGCGCAGCGCCGGGTGCAAGGGGGATAGCTCCTCCAAACTTGCACACCGTAAGGAGAAAAGTGTGTTACAGATATAGGTCAAGCTAATACATAATCAATAGTCCCCTCCCCAGTTTGATTACATATTCATTACATTCCCTATGGCCCCATTCCCTTGCAACCCCATTCCCCCATTCCCCCTGACCCCATTCCCTGCGACCCTTGTTGTTGTTGTGGGATGACATTCTTCTTCTGTTTTCTTCTTGGTGTTATCTGCTGTTATAGTTCTCCCATGTCAGCGTCGTCTTGCCCGGGGTATCTAATCCTTCTTCTTGTCAGAGGTCTCCAGACAATTCCTTCTTATCTTTATTTCCCTCTTCTCCAGTTTTCTTTTGACTAAGTGTCTGTAATTCCTCCTTTCTCTGTCCTCCCTTAACATAAACTACCTATCTGTAACTACCCTTTGCCTTGGTGAGGCCACTTTTCCCTTTCTGTAGCAAAATGTTCCCCATTCAGCTACTATGGAGCCCTTTTTCACTATTCAGTTGTGGACTTGCTTCTCTGAAGCCAACATTCAGGAGGAAATTGCCTGGTCACTTTGCCTGTGGATGCTGATCAGATTGTAATGTGCTTTTATTTGGGGTCTTCAAGGGATGGCTTGAGGGAGAATTGCTGCTTGAAATTTGTTTCTTCAGTGAAGCATCTGCTGAAACCAGACCAGGGAAACCTGACTGTTGTGACTTATGGTTCAGCCTCATCTTGAGCTGAGGTGCTGAGCCCGGGATGAGAAATAGCATCCCTGGCTGCTGCAGGAGATGAGGTGTTGATGTCGGCTGTGATGCTCTTGGACTCCTTTGGATGGGTAAGAGCTGGGGCGTGGGGTGAGCAGGGTGAGCTGCTTAGATCCCCCCATAGGTTAATGCAGCACTGGGCCGTCTGCTGAGCACAGGTGGGGGTTTTCCAGGAGACATCACTGAGTAATTTACTTTTTTGGGTTACCTTGAAAATCCAGGTGTGGGTGGTGCTCCTGGATCTCTGTGGTCCCCATTTTTGGACTGTGCGCAGTGTGATGGCAGTACAGGATGCTCCATGCAGATGAAGGCAGGAAGGGAGCACCTGAACCTCCTCTCATTCCCAGCTCATTGTTCCCATCTCCTTTAGTGCCTTTTGATGGACACTTGGAACAGGAAAGAATGAGTATAAAAAGCAACGGTCTGGCAGAATTAGCATCTCCCCACAGCCTTTTCCTTGGCATCCTGCTGCTTTCTGTCTTTATCTGGGTGTTGCTTGATTGTCTAATTGTATCATTTATCTGTTTATTTCTAACTTGCCATGAGCATGGAGAGATGTAAATTTAGCACAAGGGGATGATTTAACAAAAGATCCTCTTGAGAGAGGTGCACTTCTGTTTCAGCTCCCAAGGTTGGTGCTGGGATGGGAACTTCTCCATTTCCTCCATTCTGATGAGGCTGCCGTGCAAACAGCACTGAGTTACTGTGGTTGTTTCCTACTCAGCATTTAGAAACTTTCTCCTGTTTCCATGAAGACAATTCCTCATCCCCCTCTTCATCTGCTACAGAGTGCTCTGATCAATGGGAACTTCAGGTGAGGAATGGCCTAATTAAGGAAAATTAGCATCCTATCATATAATACCAGCATCTAATCCAATATTCAGCCTGCTTAAACTATACTCCCCACACATGCCTTGCTGTAAGTCTCTCATGCTATGCCAGCTCTACTCTGTTTTTATCTATACGGAGTTGAGCTCGTACCTGTGACAGGTGCAGAGCGTGTTAAATCTTTTGATCATCACACACACCACTCATCCTCGCGTCCTTTAATCTGAGCAATGCAAAGAAAATCCTATGCGCTAGCTTTAGGCTTCTTCCAGCTCCCTGAGTTTAAACAGGAGGCTCCGCAGCTCCAGATCAATGGACCTAAATTGTTTGTCTTTAACTTAGGTGGGTTTAAAGGAAAGCTGCTCAGCCCAGCTGTCTGGAGTTCATGGGAGGGGAAGGGCTGCTTGCTGACTGCTGAGGAGGGATTGGAGTTATCTGCCTTTGAAACTCAGTTTGGTTGTTATAGCAGGTAAGCAATTAAACGGGAGGGAAAAAATCACAGCCCATCACTTGCTGCAGCATTTCCCACATTGTTCTGGTGGTTCTGAAGCTAAGGATGGGATGGAAGCTAAGGATGGGAAGCTAAGGATGCTAAGAAGCTGGCAATTCTTTTCCCCTCTGGGAATGATTCCCAAGTAATGGGTGAGGAATAGGGGATGTTCAAAGGCTGCTGCTGTGTCTCAGGGGCAGTGTGAGCCATCCGCCTGCCCTGCCTGCAGCTGAGCCTGGCACCCAACCCATCGTGCTTTGCCCTCTGATGTTTTCCAACAGCCCACAGCCTGCATGCACCACAGTATTGCCAGAAGGACCTGGAAGGATCCCAGAAAGGAGGTGCCTTCGGGTAGCACCATGCAGTTCTGCCTGCTGAGATGGGTGTGCCTGCAGAGGTTCCCAGGTTCCACCCCCCCCCCTCCAAGGGCTGCTGAAATTGGGGTCCGCTGCTTCATCTTATCATTAACCAAGAAGTTAATTTCAAATAGAAATACACTTTGAGAGAAAAAATGCTCATTGTGAGACCCCAGATTCCTCCTCTAGGAGAAACAGGTGCTGTTCCCTTTAATGCTGCCATCAAGGAAAAAAAAAGAAAGAAAAAAAAAATCCCTCCATGCTATGCAAAATATTACAGAAACCTTTTTTTCCATTACAGTGGTCACAGGCCATTTTGCTCTTCACTGGTGACAGGGGACCATTAGAACACAGTCCCTGATGCCTGCATATCATAATGAAAATCATATTTCTTCTTGAACTGGTACATCAATTGTCTTTTTAGTAACCTGGGAAGTGCAGCTGTATGCAAACCAGGGAACGGTCCTTCTCTCCTAATCTGCTCTCCTGCAAGATAAGTGATAACTTCTTAATGTAACTTTCCAGTCCGGTAAATAAGAAGTAGCTACAACATGATCTCGTGGTTTAAATAGAATCGTCTTCCAGAGCCTGAGGAGCTGCTCCCTGAGCAGGAAAAAGGATTTTGATACAATCAGAGCATCCCTTTCCGCCTCTCTTTCTTTCCTTGGCACCCGCCTGAGGGTCTGCAAGCAAAGCCTCTTGCATGCCTGCCATCTCTTGCAGCAGGAGTGCGCCTGCTGGGCTGGGGAGGCTCTGTCCCAGCAGCCCAATGCATCAGTGCCAGGGGAATGTCCAGGGGAACTTTTCCTTCTGTCCCTTTTGCAGGCATTGGCACTGGGAAGGATGGGACAGCAGAGCCGCTCTGCCTCCCCTCCTCTTTTCCCTCTCCTTGCTCACGTGCACAGGGAACCTCGAGGAACAACTAATCCAATCTGCTGCTGCATTGCCTGGGATGTTAATGAAAGCACTATTTATTTAGCATTGTCTGCACTGCATCCACAGCGACACGGGGCTGAGTAATAGAGGGTCTGGGAGCAAAGTGTGCAGAGCTGAGCGCCACCAGCACGGGAGCCGGCCTTGCTCCAGAAATATTTATGATTTCTGTTTCTGGTTTAATTAGAATTTATTTTAAGCGGGTTTGCATCAACTAAATGAAACAACTGGCATTGATGAACTGCTGCCGGGCAGGCTCGAGTGGGTTTTAATCTCCAACCGGTGCGAGGGGAGCCTGAGGAAAGTCTATTAGAGGCAGACATCAATTCAAAATCACTCATCTCATGGCGGTATCGATGCTGAGGGGAAAGCATTACAGAGCAGAGAACTGTGCTGTTAGATAACAGATCCAAACTCGGGGCTTTGGAGCTGACTTGTTGCAGCAGGTGCTGACAAGGGAGGGATGCTCCTTGTCGGGTCATGGTGCTTCCAGAGCTCGTGCTGGGTGTGGGGTGGCAAATGGCCATCCAGACACAGCCCAGGGCTGTGAGGAGGACTGAGCCTTCATCCTTCCAGAGCTTCAGGTCCTGGTGGTGCTGTAACAGCTGGGCCTGCACTGGGCAGGTGTACTGTGAGCAGGTGTGCTATGGGCAGGCAGGGGCACAGCAGCTTTACAGGTAGACCCAAGCAGCAGCAGGGCAGGAAGGTAGATCACCCGAAGGATGTTTAACACCATAGAATCTGTTCTCACCTTTTCCTTTTGAAAAGCAAAGCAAGATAGGAAATTAAAGGCGTGCTTTTGGAATGAGACAGCAGCTCAGGGTCATCTATGTTTATTTCCAACATTGTATCTTATTTCCTTTTCTTGAATCAAGCCTTTTTGGGTGCTTTAGGCTTTTTGTTTTGTTTTGTTTTGTTTCGGCCTTCTATTTAGCCTTCATGCCCAGCATCCTGAGCTTGCAAAGGTAAGCTTCCCATAAGCTGCCATCAACAACCCAAAAGCAGACACATGCCTCTCCCCCACGATGTGCTTCTCCTCTCCTCCCCACTCACACAACAGCTTTTCCTTTTATCAGTTATATGCGGGGAGAAGAGCAAGAATACAAACTCCTCTCGCATTATTTGGGAGCATCCCATCCATCCCACAACCCCCACTGTCCCCACTCCCTTCCCAGGGAGGAGGAGAAAAGCATTTGGGTACAATTTATTTTTAAGCAGACAGAAACATGTATATATATATATATATTTATCTCCTTTATTATTTTTTTGCAGAACGAAATGGAGTTTTTTAATATATTGAATATATTTAATATTCAAACGCTGTGAATTTGCAGGACAGAGCAGACAGAGACTGCCTCTTGCGATAAGAGACATTATTACTGTTGTGAAGAATTCCTTTTAGATTCCATCTTAATCGTTCCGCTATTGAAATGGAAGAATAAAGTAATAAAATTAGATGTTTTGAAAAGACTTGATTAAAAAAGTAATTATCCCCCTGGGTTGCAGGCTCCCACTTCCTGCTGGTGGTTGGGCATCTCCAGTGCATGTTACCCCTTCCCTCTGGCCTCACACCAGGGCTGCTTTGGGCTGTGACTTGTCTTGCTCTCCCTGTTCCCCCTTGGGCATCCCAGCATCCCACCTCCTTCTCCCCAGCTGAGGCCTGAGCCGAGCACCTAATTCTCCTCATGGAAAACTGGATGGAAATCTGGATATCATCAGTGCTCATCCAGTACTTACAGGTACTGTGGGACCCAAGGGGGATCAGAAGGAAAACCTGACAGATGGGGAGAAAACCTGATGCTGGCTGCACCTAACGGCCAGAGCAAAGAATGTGCTGGCATCCCTGTGACCAGAGCAAACTCCTCCACAGCCCTGCTGGCCACATCCTGGGCTCTACCCGCAGCCCTGCATGCTCTGCTTGCTGCTCTGCAGCCATGAAACCATGGCACTGCAGGAGGAAATTCAGAGCTGGCAAGATTCCTCCTGAGTGGAGTCTCAGCTCAGCTCCCACCGCTCCGGCACTGACCCTGTAATTAAGTGGTGCAGAGGACACTGCTCTGGGCTGCCTCCCTGAGTGCTTCTATTTCAGTTTGGGCTACATCCAGCTCTAGTAAATCCATTAATTACACTTCATACAGCGGCATTTACTGACAAACAAAAGATTTCATTAAGTCTGCTTGCTTCCTAAAGCGCAGCACGACCTCGGAGGGGCTCCTCTGGGCGCTGGCCCCACTACTGAAGCAGCAGAGCTGTGCCACCTTGTGACATCCCTGCTCACCTGTGGGCTGGGTCTAACCACCCCTCCTGCCCCATGGCTGCTCTGCTCAGACCTGGGGCTGGATTTGGCCATGCAGCCTGGATTGCATTCTTTGCAGAACAGCGGGAGCCAGCTCACTTCCAGCCACAGAGAAGGGATGCATTAAACTTTCATGAGGACAAGGCAGTGACAAAGGCAGAACATGAGCCCTTCCCATGCAGCGGCTCAGAAGGGCTCCGGGCAGCAGCAGCAGCATGGGTTTGAGGTAGAGGAGCTCCTAACAGGGCTTGACCCACACCCCAGGGGATAACCAGGTCCCCGTGGCACCTCCACATTTATTTACTGGCATCTTCCCTTTTCCCATCAGCATGTGATTTTGACCCCCGGAGTATCTCCCTCCCTGTCTCGTGCTCTAGGCATATTTTCCTGCAGATATTTTAAGCAGGTACATGGCAGCTGCTCACAGGGAAAAAACATCAAAGGTGAGAATTTCTGTGATTTCTACATCAGTTCTTGACTTGAGGAACAAGGGCTGCATGTTTCCCCTGCCCCTCCTGTGACACAGGGCCCAGCTCCAAGCAGGTAGCAGCTTCCCATGGCATTTCCTTTTTTCCTTGGCACTGGGGCAGCTGGAAGTGGGATCTTGGAGCAGGGGAGATGTGGTCTGCCCCTTGCTGAGCCCCACTGAGATGCTGTGGGGTCAGCACCATCCTGCAACCCTGCGATGTCCCAACAGAGGTTTCTCAGGACAGCCCAAGGCTTCTCAGTGCAACCAGAAGGTGCTGAGCCCTGACCTCGATAGCTGCTGAACGCAGTAATATCCCTGGCAGATCACTAGTGCTTAAGTGACAGATACATTAGCTGAGTCAATGCCGGGATGTAAATGTGCAGCTGGCAGAGCAGGTATCTAAGCAATAAGACATGACAGCAGTTGGGTTCTGAAGTGATTAGAGGGAAGCAGGAGGTGAGAGATCGGTGGCTGGCAGAACTCGAGGCCGTGGCCTGGTGCTGGAAGAACTGGGGGTGTTGAGGTGCCATTATCAGGTGCACAGAGTTGCTCTGTGGGATCGGATGGGACATCTGCCATCCAGCTGACCAGCAGCTTCCACATGAAGCAGCAATACCTCCACGGGCTCCTGCACAGTGTCAGTGGGCTGCATTTAACCTGGGGACCACCAGTCCTCCTTCAGCAGGCATCAAGGAGCCCTTGCGGAGGGGTCTATGCTTGAAACGTGATGATCCTGCATTACCAGCACCATGGGAAGGGAAGAGCACAGTGGTAGGGGCCGGGGTGGATGGGAGGGTGGCATGGCATGTATGATGATAGCACCTGTACATCACTGTCCCTGTGGGATGGTCACTTGCCAGGCCTGGCCACCTACTGTCCCCAGCTGCTGTGGGTCATTGAGGCATGGAATCAGAGAATTATATCCACAGAATCATGGATGCATTAAGTGGGCTGAGCCGAGCTGCAGAGTTGGGGCAGGCAGTGATGGTGTGAAATATCAGCTATGTATGCACCAGCCAGCTCAGCTGCTCATTGGGTCCAGGTGAAGAGATTGCACGTGGGATGTGATAGAAGCATCCTACAGCAAGGCGCCCTGCAGCCCACCAGGAGTGCTGCTGGGATGCTTCTGCAGGAGGGCAGCAGCTCATTTAGGTGTGACATGATAAAAATCCCTGCTCTATATGGACTTCAGCTCCAATAGGAGAACCATGTGAAAGTCAGGCAAATTGGCTAAAAGACAACGGAGCAATGCAGAGGGCAAGGAGCAGAGTGGTGCAAAGGGAATTTAATAAAGCTGCTGGGAGCCTGGTGTACAGAGAAGACAGGCGGAGGTTCTGAAGCTGCCTGCCCTGAGGAAGTAGGTGGTTGTCAGCAGGGTCAAAAGGGGCTGACACAAATTAAGGAGCAACGAGTCACATGGGAGGCATAACAGTTACTTGCCAGGCTTACAGAGCCAAAATAATGGGCAGGTGCTGTCCTGGCGAGAGCTCCGTAAAGCTGGAGATGCTGCACAAAATGTCCTGAGCGCAGAATTTGCAACCTGATCTCTGGTGTTAAATAAAACACAACAAAACAGGGAGGGAGAAAGCAACCCTCTCCCTTCCTCCACTCTCACAGTCGTCATCAGAAGCCTTGTTAACCTCACAGACGCTCCTTACAACCACTCGAGGTCCTGCAGCTGATGGCCACGGGCATCCTGTGCCAACAGGAAAGGTCCCCCACAGCCCTGCCCTTCCCTCACACCGATGTAAAATGGCATCCCACGTCATGGCAGATTCATCCTGATGCTTCCTCCCTCCTCGGTGCCTCCTCTTCCTCCCCACACAGGCTGAGTGGGGGCACAGCCCACCCTCCATCCTCAGCCCCTCCGTGCATCTTGCAGGGCTCTGACAGTAAAAAATGATCCTCACCGCGCTGTAGAAGTTCATAACGTTCCGGCGTTGATAGGAATTGAGTGCAAAAGAAATAAAATCAATAAAATATTCAAAGCTTTCACATTATAAGCTCGAGTAAAACTTTTTACCAAATGTTTACTGTATAATAAATTCTATTAAAAAGCCCGAGCTTGCATGGGGAAGAGGGGTGGAACGTTGTCACTTTAATTGCAATGGCATAAATATTTGATATTCAGTAAATTAGATCTGTAGCTCTGAAAACATTCTTGCAAATGGATTTTTACCTGTAGCACAGTGCCATTAGCAGGAGAAAGTCAACACAGCCCCGGGGCCTGTAATTAACTCAACCCAAGCAGAACTAAACATTTTTGACAGTTTTCCTGGTCTGGAATTAACTGTCATAGCAGAGAATGAAAGGAAGTGCATTGTCACATTATGTTTACGTAAAGTCTGTAAAACGCTGCGTTTTGTGTTTTTGTTTTGCTAAGGCTGGGTTTCATGCCCCATTATTTTGTTCATCATTAGAGACAAGCTTAAAAACAACTAATGATGTATTTGATATCCTCAGACTACTCGCGAAGCCTTCTGAAATAAAGGGGAAGACATTAGCTGTAATTCAATTTTTTTCCCCTATAATGAAGCGTGGTACACTGTGTACCGGTATAAATCACAATGCTCTGACATTTGAAGACATTAGAAACTCTGGTTTTCCTATCTGATTCAAGGTTCTTGGGTAATAAGCAGCTGTCTAGCCCATGTCTGTCTGCTTTACTGGGGCTGGGGGATGCTGTTCTGGATGGGCTTTTTCTCCTCTTTCCTTTCTTTTTTCCCCATCTTTTTCTTCTCCTTCTGTTTCTTCCCCTTCCTTCCTTTCTTTTCCTTCTTTTTGTTTCTTTCTGTATGTGTGTATTACAAAAATAACTGTCACTCTACTGAAATGCAAACCCTGGAGGGCAAATCTCCTTAATGCTTCCCTGAAAGCTACTTATTGTCCAGCAGCTCAGAGAAAATCTGTACAGCAGTAATTGAAGGGATGCGTTGAGCTTTGTGACATTTTGTCCTAGAAATTATCTTACCTGGAAAAGAAAGGTGTATTTAGCAAGAGAGCTCCCTTGCAATTTGGGAATGCAGGGATGCTGATAAACAAGCTGATTAAAATAGATGTGGCTTTGCTGCATCGATGGTAATAACTTGGGCAAATGTGATAGCTCGCATTAAAGGGAGAAACCCAACCTGTTTGGATGGCGAATGTATGCCTTGTGCTGAGAGCAGGGATTGTTGTTATAATCTTGTCTCATTGCTGACACACCGAGGAGACGAGTAAAGAAAGAAACAAAACTGTCAAGATTTATCTAGTTGTTGTTTTTTTTTATTATTATTATTATTTATTCCTAAAGATTGTCAGATAGAGAGGAAGAAAAGGATGAAGGCAGAATTAGGGCTGCTCTGAGGGTCTCTGTGCCGCCCCTCCCGATGGAAAGCTTTTACTTTGAATTTCTGCATATTGCAGGGAAAGAAGAGAAGAGAAACCCCTCTTTTCCCAAGATACATCATGCAAGAAATGACCTCAGCGAGATGTAATTTTTATTTGGCAGTCCACTTCAGCATAGAAGTCCCTCTTGTTTTCCTACCCCTGGTGCCAGTTGCAGAGGGGATTTTAATGGTCTCTAATCAGCGCGCGGTTGCCTGCTCATTTTGGTCTCCTATTATGGCAGTTTCCACGTCTTCATCCATAGCCACAAACACTTACTTGATGAGCGTGCAACATTTTCATTAAGAGGGAGAGAAAAAGGAAGAAAGGCAGGAAAGCAGCCTCTGGAAGAGGGGGATCTGTGCAAAACCCCTTCTGCCTGGAGCTCGCTAATCACAGTAGGAAAGGGATCCTGGTGCTGGGGAATAAACAAGCACCAGCAGCTGAGAGTTTAACTGCTCTTGACAATCAGAGGCTCGGTTTCAAGTGATCCAGGTTAGAAATCACATCCTCTGCCATGGGAAATATTTAATTATTATATTTTTAGTCTGTAGTTACGTAGTGGCCAGGTGTGGTCCTGGGTATGCAGTGAGGCCCAAAGGGGCTTTGCAGGTGCCCAGGGGTGCACAGCTCCTGACGGGACCTTGCTCATGGCCAGCAGGGCTTGCAGCTGCTGCGGAGCTGCTCACAGGGATAAGCAAATTACAGAGCACTGGATCTTTGCTAAATTAATTAGCTCAATTAGGCTGAGAGGGAGGGGGAGGCGTATTTTTTCTCACTCTCCCTCTCTAATTGCTTACCTGCTCCCAGGCCCCACGCTGGGTGAACAGCAATCACCAATACATTGCTGTCGCAGTGGGATGGTCACCTGCCAGGCATGGCCACTCACCATCCCAAACACCATAGATCATAGACCCGTAGAGTCATAGAGTCATGGAATCATAGAGTCATGGGGTCATGCAATCATAGTATAATAGAGTAATAGAATCATAGAATGATTTGGGTTAGAAGGGACCTTTAAGGTCTTCTAGTTCCAACCTCCCTGCTTTAGGCTGGGAGTCATAGAGTCATTGTATCACAGAGTCATGCAATCGTTGAGTCAGAGGGTCAGAGAATCATAGAGTCATGGAGTCATAGAATCATAAAGTCATAGGATCATAGAATCATAGAGTCATAGAATCACACAGTCATAGAGTCATGGAATCTCTGATTGGCTTGAATTGGAAAGGACCTTAAAGGTCACAGAACACAGAATGACAGATGATGTCTTATGTGAAAGATACACCAATCAGTACTTACAGAGGAATAAACCATTTCTTTCTTAACATTATGCTTCTCAAATATAAGTACATTTATGCATGTTGGCAAGAATTACCATTCTGGAAAAAATAAATGTTCAAGGGAAGTTTGGATGTTGTGTTGAGGGCTGTGGTTTAGAGGGGACTGTTGGTGATAGGTGGATGGTTGGACTGGGTGATCTTGTAGGTCTTTCCAACTTGGGTGATTCTATGATTGAGTTGAAAGGGACTTTAAAACCCACCCAGTTCCAAACCCTTATCATGGTTTCTACCACCAGAACAGTGCTCAGGACCCATCCTGGGGCTGCACCAAAGTTCCCAGCCTCTTCCCAGCACTATAAGGCTGACCACAACAGGAAGATGCCCTGGCACACCAAAAGCTCTCTTTTCTCATCATCATGTGTGATAAAGGATTCATCACGTGGAGAAAAAAACAAGTTCTGATTTATTAGTAGCAGCTGAACGGTAAAAGACAGCAGAAGGTCCATCAATACTGCTTAGCAGTGAATCCTGGTGTAATCCTCTGCATGGCAAAATAATCAAGAATGTCACTTTTCATAGGATTCATCAGAAACAGTAAGACATTTCACAAACAATCCTAGCCCAGCATTAATGACAAAGAGACCCGAGTGCAATTACTAAAGAAAACAATTATATGTCAGCGAATATATTCATCTTCATTTGATTTAAGCACCCACCTCTTATGGCTATAAAAGGCACCTGAATGCTAACTCAATTTGCAGGTCGGATACCCTTGCCAGCACAGATCTGCTTGCAGCAGGGCGGTGTGAAGGGAGGTGAGGGGTAAGGCAGACAGGAGGATGAAGGGACTCTGGGGGTGGATGTCCTCAGCACAAGGCCTGACCATCTGGGGAGTTTGCAGAGGACCCCCTATGAAACCCAGTGTCAAGTGCACACCTGAGATGGACTGAACTGAGGACTGGCAATCCTCTCATTTTGAACTCAAACTATTGCAAACAGGTTGGAAAGAAAAGGAAAGTAGCATCAGAAGGGGAAAAATGGGCGTTTTAATTCTTTGTGGGACTATCACTTTGAGTCCCACACTGTCAGTTTAATTGTTTTGCTAGTTTTGGACACGTACCCCTTCCTAGAAATTTGCTCTACCTCACCCCGGCATGATGCTCAGGTTTTTCCAGCCTCTACAATTGACTGCATGCTAACACATCTTCCTGCTTCTCCCAGCCCCATCCCCCCCGACATGCCCCAGCACAACATCACCTCTCTGTACGCAGAGAGAACTGAAGAGAGCTTCACAGAACATGTGAATCACAAGGAAGTGGTTTCCCTAGTGACAGTAACCACATGAAAGCGCTCACATTTACTCTCACGGGACCTTTTAGCACTTTGGATTCTGGGGAGAGCAAGAAATCTGGTAAAAAGATGCTGTGGAAGGAGCTAACCCTGCAAAGTTAAGGGGTATGGGCAACCCATGAGAAGCTGCCAGCTCCTGGGGATTTTCATGAGCTTCATCCATACCACGTTGAACTGCACTGCTGCTCTCAAGACCCTTCTCTAAGTGCCAATGCACTTCATATCTCCATCTCATGCAGGCATCTGCCCCTACAGCACCCACTGGGGTGGGGACACTGGGGATGATGGCAGTGCTGGGGACACTGGGTTTGCGCACGTTAGAGGCCAGCATGGGAAGAGCACAGCAGTAGGCAGGGGCAGATGGCACGGATGAGTGGGTGGTTATCAATGTCTTTGGCTCACACTCAGGAGCTTTTTCTCCTCTCTGTGAAAGGTCTTTATCTTTACAAGACACCTCTGAAAGTGAAGCAGGGAGACCCCAGAGAAGTGGTGCCCATGGGACAGAGACCACAAAGGAGAAGGTGTCCTCTGCCTTTCCCTGCTGTGTGGCCATCCTGGGCACATTAGCTTAATAACGAGCTTTTTAGCAGATCTCAGTGAACAAGAAGCAATTTATTTGTCGTCATGGCGACAAAGAAGGCCTTCTGGAAAAGAGCATTGAATGAAGAGAAGAAGGTTTATTGTGCAGGGCAATGAGGCATTCACTTGGAACATTAACATTGCACAAAGCCAGCCATACAAGAAGTCCTGCTAACTTCTGGATACATGGCTGGGTGGATCCCTTTTGGGTCCTCACATTCACCGCAGAAGCCAAGAGAAGACTTGCACTTGGTGTTTTGCACATTGTTTGACATCCATCGCTGTTCCTAGATGACTCTGAGGGGAAGACAAATGTTCCTTGTTGGCTGCTGGCTGAGCCTTGCTGGTTGTGTTCCTGGTGGGTATTTCCAGGGACTGAGTTGTGAGATGCAACTGCCAACGGAACGAGCCCAAATAAGCCAAGAACATGCATCTCAAAGTGTACTTTGTTCATTTATTTTGACAACTCTGGTGTTTCTTTAATTATTTATAACACTTCGTACTGTACTGGAGTGGATTTTTGTAAAAATAATGAAGCCTTAGTAGTATAGCATCTACAGTCAGATCTGCAGGGGAAGGGGGAGGTAGGCAGTCACTCTGATGTGAGCAGAAAGTGAAATGTAGGCTGGAAGCAATTCACTAACAACAGTTTTCAAAGTAGACCTAGTATTGTGGGGGTTAAAGGGAGACTTCTCTGGAGTGGTTTTTTGGACTTATTGTAGAGCAGCTTCCTTCAGGAACTGGTGGTGCAATGAAAACTTGATTTTGCCCATTGAGTGTTCATCTTTGGAAAGCTATCAGTGGGAAGTTAAGATAGGGAAGGAAGTCTCAATACATTTGAGTAAGGTGCACACTTGCAGTTAGTGAGAACGTTTTACTTTCAGCACTCAAGGTCAGGCTGGAGCACCTGGTGGAGCTGTGGGTGTCCCTGTTCATTGCAAGGGAGTTGGACCAAATGGTCTTTAAAGGTTCGTTCCAACTCAAACAATTCAATGTCTCTACAATTATCCTACATGGAGCCCAGAATACCAGTAAGACACACCTTGGAATACCTGATTTTGCCATATAGTCCGATTTTCCTCATAACTGAAGGCACAAGAATACACTGTAATGTCTGAATTGCCATGGAAGGTGCTGCGGGATGGATCCATCTGGCCGTTAGCTGCCTCTGCAGCTTGCCAACATTGGCAAAGGATCCCTGGCTGATGGAAAATCCATCTTTTCCACCCCAATTCCTGGAGCTGCTTCTCTCCCAAGGGATACAGAGCTCTGTGGGTTTCTCCTCCTTGCAGCACACCCCACTCATTGAAAAGAAAAGCTCTCTCTCGAGCAGGCACATGCTGAAAGAATGCAAAACCACAAAGAGTTTATATATTTAACCCACCCAAGGAATATAATTATTCTTTTTAATCAAGTCTATTCAAACCATTTATTACTTTATTCTTCCATTTCAATAGCAGAATGATTAAGATGGAATCTAAAAGGAATTCTTCACAACAATAATAATGTCTCTTATCGCAAGAGGCAGTCTCTGCTCTGTCCTGCAAATTCACAGCATTTAAATATTCAATATATTCAATATATCAAAAACCTCCATTTCACTCCCATATATCAGAGGATAGGAGGAAGATCCAGAAAGGGTCCCATTACAGCCTACAAACAAGTTCAAAGGAGAAGGGAAAAACTCCAGCATACATAATGAGCTGTAAAGGCAGCTACTGCTGCAGCAGTCCGGCTTCACAGCAGAGCAGGCTTGGGGGATGAGGGCATTATCACTCTGAAGACTCATTTATTTCAGTGCATATTAGGCATTATATAAGAGCAAAGCTATTCTATTATTGTTTTTTTTTAGTTCCCAATTTGTTGTCATCTTGTTTTTCCGTGCCATGCATTGGTAGGAACAGAACTTTGTCTGTACTCTGTCTGGGATGCATTTTTCAAGATTTCAGAGCAGATAATAGAATAATAAAAAGGTGGAAACATAGTGAGCTAAGAACAAAGCCTGTATCTTCCCCAGCAGAGGGGAGATTTCAGCAGCAGAGCTGTGGACACTGCAGTACAGCACAGTTATGTCCACTTGTGTGCTGAGAGGGGTCATGAGCAGGTCTGGCTGAGGTATCTCAGCCCTTTTGGTACTGATCTCAGGACTCAAGCCGTGTTCATTTTCTATTTTCACGTTTCTAGTATGCTTATCTGTCAAAATGGGGGTCTTTTGGCCAAAGAAAAGGCACAGTGGTTGTACTTTCTAGGCTAGCTTTCCCTTCTGCTTTTGACTCAGGCACTGAGAAGTGGTTTGGGATACCATGAGTTGTGTCTTGTCTAATTCTAAAAGTGGTTGTTTTGTGGCTTCAGTAACAACTTTTTATATTTCTATTTATATACATTGCAAATCAACAGTTGACAAAGGCCTGAAAATTACTGAGTAAGCAATAAACCTGGCTGCTGATGCTGAGCCAGGACACAAACTCCCCTCAGCAGGCTGCACCATCAACACAAGGAGCCTGAAGTTCAGACTGGCAGCTTGACCCCCACCCAGACTGTAGTGACAGTGTGAAGAAGGATGAGCCCAAACGCTTTGCCACCAAGTGAGTGTGCTCAGTCATGGAATCATAGAATCATCAAGGTTGGAAATGAGCTCTAGGATCATATCTCCCAACCCCAACCCATCCCACCATGCCCACTGACCATGTCACTCATTGCCACATCTCCATGGTTCTGCAACACCTCCAGGGGTGGTGACCCCCCCCACCTCTCTGGGCAGCTGTTCCGCTGCATCGCCGCTCTTTCTGATAAGAAATGTTTCCTAATATCCAACCTGAGCCTCCTCAAGCATGTGAGCAACTGTTGATTCAACTCAGTTCCTCATAGTGTGTGAGTGGAGACCACAATCACTACAGCATCCCCTTCACTAAAGACCCAGAGAAGAAAACATTACAGCATGCAAAGCAATATGTGAAAATGGAGGTTTATCCACTGATTCCTGCCCGACTAACCTTTATTTGTTTTGAGCTGGAAGGAAGTGTAAGAAGTGAGACTGTTGACCTTCAGAGAAGAAACCTTTGGGGTGCCTCATTTCCTTGGGACAGGGAGATTTGTGCAAAGAGAAGGGTGTGTGGAGTGACTGCTGGGAGCAGGGGGACCCCTGAACTGGGATGCCTTCCTGTGGTTTGGGTAGTAGGAGAGATATCAAAACAAATTGGTTGTATCCAGTCTAACCTGCCAAGTGCACAGCCTTGTTTTGTGCAGACATTGCAATACCACAGCCTGAGATAGGAGCACTGCGGTGACCCTCAGCCTCCCGAAGCTCCCATGAATAAATCAATCAGGTTGGGTTAATGGGCAAAGAGTGAGACCATGTGTTCCACCTGGGTGAGCAGAACTTCCACTGAAATGAGAAATCAAACATTTCTTCAGCAGTCCTTGCCAGGCTCCTTCCCTTCCCGTTATCATTATCTGTATTGATTCTGAACTTAGTGCTCAAGGTTAAACAAACTGCCCCCTCCGTTCAGCCCTGCTGGGGTAGGAAGGGAGGAGGCAGGGCTGCAGAGTGGCTCTGGGAGGTGGAGGTGCTCAGGTAGCACATTGAGTTCCTATGCTGAGAGATTACGTTCCTTCCCTCAGCCCTTCTATCCCCTCTCTGTCAGCACCTGTTGGTCTTGAAGCCAAAGCCCTTCCAACCTTTTGAACAGCTTTTGGCACAGAATTCTGCCTCAGAAAACCTCCCTGAAGCCCCAGACCATTGCTGTTTTTCTTTACCATGTTTGCCTGCAGAGCTTCTCTGCAAGACAAGAGGAAGCAGAAGTTCCTTTCAACATGATTTAGAAGAGAACAGTGAGATCATGTTCTAGATTCTACCTAGCTAGAGCCAGGAGGTTTCTACCATGGTTCCAGAGTAAAAATGCCATCAAATCTCTCATGTCCTCACGCTGTCAGGCCACTCCATTACCTTAGAAGATGGCAGAAGACAAGCAGATGGTCCTCAAGAAGAGTTTCTTTGCACTCAGCTCAGACTTCTTTCTTCACCAGGACCATTGGGAAGGAAGAAAACAAAGCGAGAACAGTGCTCAAGAATAGGAAGAAAGGGGCTGGGAAGCAGAACAAGCAGAGAGGAGGGAGATGAAGGCATGGGGAAGAAGGATGTGGGAAAATATGGGTAGAAGGGGAGACACAGTCATCTCAGAAGGAAGCAACAAGGTGCTGGTGGGATGGAAGGAGGCAAGAGCATTCTCCTTCCATGGAGATGTTCAGAGGGAGACCAGCACTAGTCGTACTCTGAATGTGGGAGAGCATTGGGGTACCTCTGTAGTGAAGAGAAGGATGTTGACATCCAAGCTGACCAATTTGCAGCCCTTCATGTGATTTTCAGCCCCTTTTAGACTCTGACTTTTCATTCAAAGAACAGTGACTGCAGTGACTGAAGTTCTCAGTGATGACTGCTGTGCTCAGGCTGGTGAGATGGCTTCTTGCCCAGCAGTGAGGCAAGGACTCATCCTGCAGCCAGGGCTCTGTCCACCACACTCTTAAAGGATACAGAAGATTAGTTCAGTTTTTAAGCTATGATCCTTTAAAGGGAAAAGAAAGAGGAAAGAAACTGGATGGAGCAGGTCTGAGAAGAAAGAAGGACCAACCTCTGCTCCTCACTGTACCAGAAGTCTGGAGCACAGTTACAGGCAGTGGATGGGATCAGTACCAGCCCTTTGTTCTGCACTCATCTCTGAGGATATTTACCAGCAAGCTGTACACCACTATGGTGGAAAATAGATGCATTTCCTTTTCCAACTCTCAGGAAACGGGAGGGTTGTGTCTGTGTAGGAGGGATCTGACAGAGGAGCAGGGGCTCCCAGGCAAAGTGTGCCCACACTTGGAAATGCTCTGGTTCTTTCTGCTGGGCATGCAGTGAGGAATATAGAAAGGGCTGAAATTCCTCTTGCTCCTCCTGGTATCAATGTGAGCTCTGGATATATGACACTGCTGAACCTTGAGCCCAGAAGTAATGCTAGAAATGGTCTCATAGCACCTTGCATGGTGAGAAGAACAAACTTGGGCACTGAAAGGAGCACAGGACCCACAGTCATCCCAAGTGCTTGTCCATCTGCATGCTGAAAGCTCTATTATTATTAATGATCACAATCATCATTCAGCCTATTGCTACTATTACTGTTCCTGTGAAAATAAAAGGTGAAATAAAGAACCCCTGGACCTGGATGTAGGGATGTAATTTTCTTTTAGCCTCCATCAAACATTTCCAAGCAATTATACAACGAGAAGAGTTGAAAAGGAGCTGTGCACGATTGTCATAAAATGTAATTAATTTTGAGTAATTCACGATGGAGAAAAAGTGTTGTAGAGAGTAAATTGGACGGGAGACTCAGTGCTGGGAGATGGGGCTGTGAAAGGCTGCTGACTAATACAGCACTGACCTGAAAGCAAATCCTTACATTCATGCTGGACCAGCTGTTTCCATGACAACAGTTGTTATTAGTAACTGAAAATGTATTGCTGTTACGAGTGGCAGCATATTTTTTTTTCAGTTGAATTCGAGAGCAGCTGGGTACTTTACTCATGAAGATAAAGTGCTCAGATCGCTCCAACACTAATGTTATGTGCTGCACCTCTCAGAATACAAGCCTTACACTTACACATGATACAAAGAGATGTGTGGATTGCTTTAGGGAAAAGACCTCAGAAGTCGTATTGTGAATGGCAACTTGTATCAAAGAAATCAAAGAAAATAACTGTGGTCATTGCCGTGCTTTAAATTAACTCTTTAGTGAGGTTCTTTGGGGTTGCAGGCTGACTGTGGTGCTCCTGCAACAGGTAAATTCCATCAGGAGCTCGACTGCCGGCCTGACATCCCCATGTGCAATGTCTGACATCCCCATGTGCAGTGCATGACATCCCCGTGTGCAATATCTGTTGTCCCCCTGTGCAATGCGTGGTGTCCCCGTGTGCAGTACCTGAGGGGCACTGCAGACATCTTACACTTAAATTCAGCTTTTTCCTATGCACCACCTCCTCTTGTTCCTGTCTTGAGAGCAGCAGTTTTGATCATCTCAGAAGCCAGCTTGCAAGGTTCACACCTGGGCAACAGCACTGACTTCAGTGGCATCCCCCTTGATTTCCACTTGATGAGGAGCAAGACCACACGTTGAATCAGAGAAACACAGAATCATAGAATCACTAAGGTTGGAAAAGACCTCTAAAAACATCTAGTCCAACCATCTGCCTACCACCAATATTACCCACTAAACCACGTCCCTGTGCACCATAACAGCTCTTGAACACCTCCAGGGATGCTGACCCCACCACCTCCCTTGGCAAATCCATTTCAGATGTTCCCCTTCGGGTCCCGTTGAGGCACTGTAAATTTACACCAGAGTAAATGGGAAGGGAAAGCCCAGAAAAAGATGGATTGTCAAAATTGCTCATGTATGCAAAATTCTGTACGTGGTATGAATGAGCCCAGGAACAGCAATAACGTAATCAGGAAGAAAATAAGTTACAATCCATAATCAAAAAATGTTGCAAATTACATCCTTAATAGATTACATTTATAATCTACTTGAAAGAGATCTTTAGGCACTTAATTGACATATTCCAAGATAGCTATAACATATTGGCTAGTTAGATACCAATTGACATACTTATTAAATATCAATTAGCGCATTCCATAATTTGGTACCTAATTAGCTTGCTATAGCTATTCTATCAAATGCCAATTAGATGCTTGAAATTTCTTACAAGTTGGCTGTACTAAGATAATAATTAAGAATGCATTGCTTAAGTCATTTTTAGTTAATTACATGGCAAACTAATTTTGGCTACACACATTAGACCTTTCAATAAATCCCTCTTTATCAATCAATTGGTATCTAATGAACTCATTATTCTCTTGCTGTGTCTGAAAGAAGGGCTGCTTTGCCATTCTCTGAGTGGCTGCGTGTTGATGCATGGCAGCATGAAGACAGGCTTGGCGTGTCCCACCTCTAGGGATGGGATGGGATGGGGCTCTACCATAGGGATGGGAAATGCCCTGTTCTCATCCCATGGAGCAGTTCCTCTCCCTCTGTCCATAGATGCAGGACCCCTGTGGGGTTTGGGAATGGGGTGGCTGTGCAGAGGACAACATGGTTCCCCTTGTCCTGGGGAAGAAAGGGCCTGGAGCTGCTGTGTGGAGTGGGATGTGAGAGGCTGGAGGAGGCTGCAGGTGGTGGGGGGTCCTTCAGGCAGAGTGGAAGGATATGGCACCATGAACTCGCACAGATCCAACACAGTAACATGTCTTCTTGAGCTTTTTATGTCCCCTCCAGCAAAGAGCACCAATCAGGAAATAAAAATAGCATGTTGTATTAATGTCTTCCCTCTTTTCCCCAGCAGCTATGAGTCAGCTGCCTGATGAGGCTGTTGCCATATGCGTGAGCATCTTTTATATCGGAGGAATTTATTGCACAAAGACAGGCAAGTTTTGTGTGTCCTTCTGGATGTGATGATCCCCTGGTGGCCCCATTCTTTGCTGGAGGGAACTATGCAGTGCCTGCAGCATTCCTAGGTCTCCCTGTGCTTAGCTGGACAGTTGTAGGTCCTGCTAGCTAAAGCATCACCATAGCCCTGCGGGACCTCTGTGGGGCTGCTGCCTCTGGGTGGCAGCCTGGAAATTTGGCTATAAGCTGCAGTGAATATGAAGACTTATGGGGTAAATTGCAACTCACATCACATCTAGATATTGCAAGGGGAGACTGCAAATACTCTGAGAAAATGTGCAGGAGATATAGCCCAGGGCCCTACTCCATCATCTGGTGTCTGACTCTGCTTGTTGGACCCTCTCCTTCTCTCTCCTCTTTGACTGTAAATAGAACAGGTTTTAGTCCCCAGAATTCTTCCCATTCTTTTCAATGACTTCTAATGAATATAATGAAAAACATGCCAAAAATACCCATCTTACCTCTTTTCCGGTTTTTGGACGTCTGATGTGCACACGCTTCATTTAACAAAGTGTTCTCAATGAAGCACAGAGGGATTTCTCAAAACCATATGGGAATTCTGAGTTTCCTCTGGGCACTCAGTGTGTGCAGTGCTCTCTGCTCACACTCCAGGGCAGAGGGGCTGAAGATGAGCAGAATCTCCAGGAAATCCTGCTGGAGTTTGCCATGCCTTGAAGAGTGCTCCTAGAAGGGACATACAGAAGGGACAGATACACATGAGCTCAGGGTGAATGGGATGAGTATTTTGGAGCACAGGTCTTATGGGGAGTGGCTGAGGGAATGGGATAGTTCAGTGTGGAGGAGAGGCTGGGGGGAGACCTTCTTGCTCTGTACAACTGCCTGAAAGGAGGTTGTGATGAGGTGGGAGTTGGCCTCTTCTCCCAGGTAGCAGCAATAGGAGGAGAGGTTCTGGCTCTAAGTTGCACCAGGGGAGTCTCAGGTTGAATACTAGGAAACATTTATTCTGTGTCCCAGGTTCTCCATGGAGCTGATGAGACAACCCAAAGCCCATCACTCCTAGGAGACTCATGGGATCATTTCTTAGGATTTTTTCATGGGATAAAACCATCCAAAAGCTACATCTGCACATACACATATGTACAATCCATAGATACGGTGTCTAAGACATGAATACATGTATATGCCTGCACAAGAGTTACACCATAAGTGTTCTGAGAGTTTGCAGCCTTTTGCTGTCCTCCATTCCCAGACCCCATTTGAAACAGAGCTTTTGGGGAGAGACAATTCTCATCCCCCTCTCACCCAAGCACGGAAGCGTGGGGTTGTGCGCTCATGCTAACACGATGAGGAAGAGCGATGCGCTGCGTGGAGCTTGACAGCTATGCTTTTTTTTTTACATCAGGCAAAACCAGAAGCTCGAATAGATGCCTTTGTGGTGACAGAATGAAAGGGAGGCACGTTTTTTTTTCCTTCATTTTGACAGAATAGAAAAAAAAAAAATGCTTTTGACAAAAGACAAAATCCATTCTGCCCTTTGAATGAAGTTATTTGTTTGACTAAATGCACTGACTCCATCCAAGTTATTTATTGGACTTGCTTGTCATTGTGAGCAACTGGGATTCCTGCAGGGTTGGGGCAGGAGGTGGGTTGTGGATTAATCTCCTCGACTGATAACAAGGCAAACCCAACCAAAATCTGCTTTTGACTTTAAAAAAGATGGGAGGAACCAATCACTGCACATCTAGCAAGCTCAGTCTAGGACCAGAGGCTCAGAACGGGCTATTTCCTTCTCAGGCATCCATGACACTCTCAATAAAAACTCATCACTGGGTACTTGTACAGCTATGGTTGTCATCACCATCTTTTCAGGTGCTTCAGTAGATCAGGGCTCAGGAAAATAAGAGCTGATGTGTTGGAAGAAGGATTCCAGTTCCCTCCCTTGGGCTTAGAGAGGTGTAAAGAAGGGAGAAATCTCTACCAAAGACAAAGGAAAAGGAGAGACAGGAAATAAGTATCTTGAGAAAACACAGCAGAACAGGAAGAGACATTACAGGGGGATTTGTAAGAGAAAAGAGAGAGCTCAGAGTGAGCCAAAAGGATGCCACAGTCACCCAAGAGAGTGGGGAAGGCCTCACAAGGAGAAGTTAAAGTAAAGTACAGTAGGAGGAAAGAAAAAGGAAGAACAGAAGGAGTGGGAGCCACACTGAAGTTATTGAGAAGTCCTGGTGCCCCTGTCATGTTTGTGCAGTTGACATGACCTGGGACACGTCAGTCTGTGCAGAAGCCATGTCAGACTGTGCTTCTACTGCTTCTGCACGTGCTGTCATCCCCTTCCTCCCCACGCTCCCTGCTGTCTGGTCTGCCAGACTGGATTTCAGCATCAGGATGGCTCTGCCACCTCCATGGGTGCCCTGAATAAGGTGAACATGAGCCCAGAGATAAAGAGGAGAAGCACATTTTAGGCACATATTGCCAAAGCAGCAAGATGTGAGAACCAAGACAATGTGGGAGCTGAGGGCACTGGGACCATGTTCAGCCAGAGGTCAGCAGCAATTGATGACTTCTGAGGCACTGAGGCCTCCATTCTGCCCTCCCTCCTAAATGCCCATTGGAAGTCCATGGGGTTTCCCAGCCAGGAGACTGATGCTGCTGAACGCACAGTCCTGGGGCATCCATCACATCTGACTGTCAGGTTGCCCTTTGCCAAGGGAGCTCACAAGCACTCAACCCACGAGCATGCTAGGAAGAATTGCCAGTCTATAAAACCTTGGCAGGCACTGAGTGACTCACGAGTGCATTAAGAGGATACTGAGATCTCCACAACTGTTTCTGTGTATTAATCTAAACCCTGGCACAGCTCTGCGAGTTGAAATCCTCATTAAGACTGGGGTTTCTTTCTTGGTAGGAAGAAAACGGTTCAGGCCATGTTGTTAAGGGACGTCTGCTATTCTGAGAAGGCAGCAGCCCCTCCTCCATTCAGCAGCAATACTGTCAGAAGCTGTGCTCTCTCCCCACACGAACAGAAATGATTCTTCCATCAAGATACACCTGCGTCTTCATTACTCTTCTTCTCTTTACATAGCCTGGGGAAAGGAGGCCCAGAGAGAGGTGAGTTTTAAAACGTATCTCGAAACGTATCTAGAGCATCAACTAATGATATGCACCCGGTTTCAAAGAGCAGTTTTTTGGAGGTGCATGAGTGGGCTTTAAAGCACGGAGGAACTCAGAAACAGAGGGACCGAATGCCACAGTTCAGACTGAAAGCCACTTCTCTTGCCTCCCTGTCCTCATTCCCTGCTGCCCACCCTTGCAGAAAGGAGCAGCAATAAAAACACAACATCTATTACTGGGAGCCTTCCATGTTCTCATTGCGTGTTGTTTGTTAGCGCTGTGAAGCGGGGAATGACAGTGAACGAAGGCAGACGGTTATCATTTTCTTTCCCTTAGTTTTATTTCATAGGTGTGTGTAGTGGCTTAAAGAATGACAGAAGCAGTGCTCAGTCATGGCCCCTTGTGTGGAGTGGAGACAGGAGGTCTGTAGCATCCAGCTGCCCCTGTGGAAGGGACGATCAGTGGCAATATTGCTGTTCTGTGTCCCACTTGCCATCCACCAGTACCCACAGGCCCTTTTCAGCAGGGCTGTGCTCTATCCTTACATCCCCCGGCTTGTAATGATAGTGGGGCTGCTACTATCCAGGTGCAGACCTTGCATTGGGATTTGTTGAACCTCATAAGGTCCACTTGGGCCCACTACTCAGCCTGTCTCGGTCTCTCTGGATGGCATCCCATCCCTCAGGCTGACTGCACCAGACAGCTTCGTGTCATCTGCAAACTGCTGGTGAGTTTGCAAACTCAGTCAGTGTCATTGATGAAGATGTTAAAGAGCACTGGTCCCAGTGCAGACCCCTGAAGGTCACCACTTGTTACTGATGGCCATTTGCACATTGAGCCATAGACCACCACTCTCTGAGTATGATGTTGCAACCAGTTCTTTGTCCGTCAAACAGTCCACCCATCAGATTTCTTATTTAGCTTCTGGTCTTCTTGTGAAATGACCCCCTACTGACAACTCAAGCAAAGATGTTTAATTCCACAAGCTTGTGAGGGTGTTCAAGGCCGAGCATGATTAAATGGGACTGACCTCTAACTGGTTGACATCTCCTGGTGGAAGGGATACCTAAGATTACAAAGCTGTGGTGCCCTCTGGAGCTGAGATGATAATTAATATGACTAAGGTATCATTCACATGTGAGTGATGAGGTGAGTGATGCCATGCTGATGGCATCTCTTTCCTTGCCTATAAGACCTTTGGTTGGGTTCCTTCTGAGCATACATTTAAAATGAATCCCATTTTTAATAATGAACAAGATAATGGAGAGGACTGGCTGTCCTGGAGGAGAAGTCCTGATGATGATCCCACTGGGGCCCTGATGATGATCCCACCAGGTCTCATGGTGCTCTATATAATAAACTGCAAGTTAAGAGTCCTTCCCACAACATTTCTTCCTTATTCTGAGTAGTCTGCAGACACATAGCTTAGGGATTCAATGCAATGTGTCTATTGCCAAGCAAGGCGCTCCTGCATGGCTTTTACTGGGGAAGGGGGAAGCTGTGTGCCTGCTTCAAACACTACGAACACAGCCATCCAGCTGGGTTGATTTGTCAGAGTTCAATACAGAATCAGATGGCTGGGGATGGATGGGACCTCAAAGATTATCTAGTTCCAGCTCCCCTGCCATGATCAGGATTGCCCACTTCTAGGTCAAGCACTGATCAGGCAGCTCAGAGTCCCTGAGGGACAGGTTTTTCCTGCCAAATTGCCTTGTGCTTCCTATGTAGAGGAGCTCTGTAAGGATATGGATGACCAGCAAAGCCTGACCCAAACACAGGACTTTTGCAATGAAGAAGGCATCTTGCTGCAGTTTAGACATCTGAGTTCAAACTGCCAGGCTGCAGCTCTTGACCCTCAGCTCCTCCATGACTGCTGTGAGCCCTGCAGCTGCACACAGCCAGGCACCATTTTCTTTCAGACTGTGCCAGCTCCTGCTCAACTCTGCTTGGTTCTGAGGAAGCCGTGGTGATGCAGAACACAGTGCTCCTCTACTACGGCCAGCTCTGCCCCACTGCTGCCAGCCCTGTAACACTCCCTTTGAGCACAGCTGGAAGACCAGGGTGATGTAGAGTCCTGGCAGCCATTAGACAGCCAAACATGAGCCAGCTGTCTTCCTTTTTCTTGGGCAAGATCCATTCTGGCTGTCTACAGGAGGAAAGTGGGCTGAGTGGAGGGATTGTTCGCCTAGGTCACCTCTCTGTTCACTGTGACTTTTCCATCTAACAAGCATAAAGTTTTACCCCCATTTATCTGAGTCCCTCACTGAGTTGGCCGGAGCTCAGTTGCTGTCAGTGGAAAATACTGACATCTGAAATACTGACTCTGAGGTTACGAAACCCAACAGCCAGCTGCTCATGTGCTGCATGGTGGCAAACAGCTCCCTCCACATCTCACTTTTCCTCCTTGCTGCTTTCACGGTGCTTCTCAGCGGGGATCTCGCACCTTCGTTTCAGCGGATGGTGGAGGTGGTTGACCAGAACAGGCTGTGTTGGGCTTCTTGGAGATATTGCTTGAAATCAAAGATAGTGCATCACGGAGAGTGAGACCTTCCATTTACGTAAAGGGAAAAACGAAATCAGCCTGTTTTGCAGCTCTGCATTTTGGGGAACGGGAGAGTTCTTCTCCCCATCGGGGCTGCAGTCCAGACCCGCACTGACTAAACCTGAGAGCAAAATAATGCAGAAAATCTGGAAATCACCAGGCAGAAAGAAACCACGAGAGGAAAACGGTGCAACTTTTCATATTTAACTTCGGTGCAAGGAACCCGCGTTACGGGAAATATTAGCCATGGTGCTATTAATGAAATGCGCCAAACAAATTGTGAGTGGCTGAACAGTTATCCTGCACATTAATAATCAGGTAGAGCATAATATTTAATCTAATCGTTTAGTCTCTAACGGGACTCGCTGTCCCTTTGCTTTTAATTACGGCTTTCACTTTAAGCTATCTGTACAAATTGGCGAGGTTGATGAAGAACCAGCAAACATCACCCCTCTGCCTTGTGGCTCCACGTGCTTTTGAACAGGAGATCTGTTTCAGCTGGTAAAGAACTGGAGTTCCTTTGGACAAATATTTCAGCCTCTGTTCCCTTCTGAATGAATGGGAAATCGAAACCAGCTCACAGTGGGTGCACGGTGATGACTGCACTGCATTGTCTGACTCTTAAAGGGCAGCAAAGAGGGTTTCAGTATTTGGCACGGTGTCTGGGATGAGATGGACGTTCCACTTGCTTCTCATTGGTTAATTCTAGTCTTACCCGCATGTTTCTCATGACCGAGTCTATTGCTTCTGTTAGCAAGTGATCTCCAGTCTATGTCCAGGGGGCTGTGCAATGAATGGGAAAACAGACATCATGTCTGTGAGTGGGATGCAGGACTCTTGTCCAGGCTCAAAGGCTCAGAATTACTGTGTGTTGGTGCATTGCTCACTTTGGTTTTGTGTTTATGAGGCTACTGAATGCAGATTTGGTTTCTGTGTTACAGAATAAATTACTCTCTGTGATGATAAACTGTGCTAAGAAAAGGATTCTTCCTAAGGCCATTCCATAGTAAAGACACAGATCTCCATCACTCTATCAGGAGAACTCCATCCGAATGAGTGATGAGTTATCTAGCACGGCCTGAGTTTTATTCTTTCTATCTTTAGATAGAAATTGGAATTTGAAAATCTTCACTTACCTCTCCTGCATTTTCCTTGCATGTCATGGTGGAAACCAGGTAGCCTCATGTAAGAGCTCCTGCACAGTGTGGCACTGGCTCATATAGGGTTACCATATTTAGCCCTGTCTGTGCAAGGAAGACAACCTTTAGTGCACCACAGTTACTTATGGGAAAGGAGCATTGCCACGAGTTGAAGCTAAAAATGAACAATATTGCCTTGAAACAAAGCAGAGCGAGATGCTGCATCTCCTGGTTCAACTGTGCTTTCTGCAATGATGGGCAGATGGGAAGCTCTTTCCCTCCCAGCATCACTTCCTTATCTCTCCTGGACCACTCTGCCCCTGAAATTATCTCCCCACCCATCCCTCTCTTTCAGAGCTGTGTGGGGACTCAGCCATCTCCCTTTGCCCCTCGGGGCTGTGCCCACATGGCACACACGCACACAGCCCCACAGCTGCCCTATCCCTGCACCACGGCCTGGCACTGAGGCTCTCTGCATTCAGGCAGCTCTGCGGCATCTCTGTTTCGTTTCTGAGCAAGGCAGCCCATGTCAACGAGGAAATGAAAACCAGAAAGAGCAATTTCCAGTCCCAGCAGCCCCATCCCACAGCCCCATCTCACCCAGCCCTTGTGGGAGGTGGGAGGCTGACTCAGCCCAGGCTGCTTCACTCTGAGTTAGGCTGGGAAACCTCCTGAGCCCCACATGCTCATGCTGGGATTCTGTGCCCAAAGTACTGATGTTGGGCTGCTCCGGGCATCACCTTGCTGCCCACTGTCCTGCACCACCCTGGCAGCTGCTGAGAGCTGCTGTCCTGCAGCATCTGGAACAGTGGCATCAGTTCTGCTCCTCCATAGGAGGGAGAAGACCCACTTTGGGCACAGGGTGGATGTCATTTTCCAGCTGTTATTAGAAATCATTCTGGAGTTAATCAATAACCCAGGCTTGTACATGGGGTGAGACAAGGAGCCTCCAGTGGCTGAAGGCAGAGGCATATTAACTCATATTGGACAGCACTGTCTGAGACAAAGAGTGTGAAATTGGCTATTGAGTGTGAAACACAGAAAGGAGGTTTTTTGATGCAGGTTATGAACTGGAGCAGAAAATCTGTATTTTTTATTTTTTTTTTCCAGTTCTTTCCATAGTTTTCATTGTATTCACAAACATCACTCTTCCACTCTGCCCTGGAATAAGGGCACTGAGACAGGCCATCAAGCAGCCTGAGTTTGCATCTGTTTTGGATCCTCAAGCCTTGCTCTGCTCATGCACATGAAGTTGTAGCACATGGGAGAACTTGGGCATTGCACACAGTGAAGCGGGCAGGAGCCTTAGGATGAACACTGCACTGTGTGTCAGCTTACTCTGGTCTTTATTCCTGTTGGTTAGTTCAAAACAAGCGAACACTGATCACCCAGTTCTTCATCTTTGGACAAGGAACCATCCCTGAAGCATGGTCAGGAGGTCTGTTCCATGTGCACACTGACCTTCCCCATCAGTTCTGCCTATATACTTGGGTTTCTTCTAGACACTCAGGTCCCGTCTGAATGGGTGTCTACCTTCACCCATTAAAAAAAGATACTGGTTATGGACAGTCATGCTAGTTTGAATAGAATAGGATCCAATCATCATTCTACTAGAATACTCCCACTACCAGAAGGCATAGAAAATATCTTTTTCTATGTCCATGAAAGCTCATTGATTTTGCTGTAGCTAATCCAAACTGAATGGACTGAATTTCAGGTTCACAGTGTTTGAGATTCTGACTTTTCAATCAGTTCTGCAAACTGCATGCATACAAGACCCAGCTCAACAGGCAGCTCCAGTGTTGCATAGGAGCCTGAAAGCTCAGTGGTGTGTGATGGGACAGCCATTGCTCTTTCCTGCAAGGCCTGTAGGAAGGAAAGTCCATGGAGTTTTGGAAGGAAGGTAAGAGCAAGGAGCAGATGAACATACGGGAAGTACAGTGCTCTGAGGGCTCACAAATTGAACTGCCAAAAATCAGTGAAAGGAGCAAAACCAGTTTCACTTTGGGGTGTGCTGCTCTCTTCTGATTGTGCAATGGAACAAATGCAGCAAAATGGAGCAAGAACGTATTGCATTTCCCCGCAGCTTGGCAAGGTAAGGATTGCTCAAGAGAGTTGCCAGTGAGACTGTGGATGCCCCCTCCCCAGAAGCACTCAAGGCCAGGCTGGATTGTGCTGAGCAATCTGGGCTAGAGGAAGGTGTTCCTGCCTACAGCAGGGAGGTTGGAACAAGGTGATCTTAAAGGTCCCTTCCAACCCAAACCATTCTGTGACTCTATGTGCTCCCTATGACTACTCACACTCCACTCATCCCTGCTGCTGCCACATCATTCCCAACAAACCCATCTCCTCCATAGGCACGTGAGCATTGTCTTCCAGCTCTGCTGCAAATCATAGAGATGAGTTGCCTGCGCTACAGATGCTGGGTACAAAATACACGTAGAAGACAGCCAGTAAAATTGTCCTACTCTTTCCATTTCCTCATGCACTTAAGTTCATTATCCCTGCATGCCTCTCCCTGAAATTGTAAATTAGCAAGTTGCCAAGGAGAAAAACACTGCCCAAACCATCAGAAGGGATGTGCTCCAGACAGCCCTGCTATTACCATGTAGGGAGTTGTGTAGGACTTGGCTGCATTGAAGTTTGATCTCACTTGGATGATCCCAAGGTGCTTGCAGGCACCAATGCCCTGGGATCTTCTGAAGTGCCTGTGCAGGTTTCTTGAGTGCTTAGGGAGGAGCAGTTTCTCCAGATGAACATCACTGCAAGCAAATCTACAGGCCTGGGTTAGGAGAACTTGGAAATCTTAAAGGAGGCTGAAGTCTAACATGGCTGTGATGTCAGCGCTTGAGAAGAGGTTTTATAGGATACAGCCAGGGGAAGGTGTTGGAGGGAGCTAGATGTGAACCCCAAGTCTCTCCCTGCATGCACACTGGAGCAGCCAGGGAAGAGGTAGGAGACCTCTTTTCCTGTGCATTGCCTGAGCCTCTCAGTGCTCAGAGGTAATAAAAACAACTTTCCCAGCACCTCAGTCCAGGAAGCAGATTTGGTCTCATTTTGATAATGTCACTTAACAGCCGTCATGTTATTGACAGAAGCTTTGAAAGAAAAGAAAAGACTAGTAAATAGGGGAGAAATAGCCTTAAAAGATAGGAAATGTACTTACTGAGTGACTAAATCAACTGCTTTAGAAGAGAAGGGGATTAAATATTTCCATGCTGGTGGGGATAAGTGAGGGAGAACACCAACAATGATAGAAATGCCGTAATGAAAAGCATGTCTTCCAGAGAGCTTTCCAGCAACAACAAGCCCAGGACCTTTTATTTCTGGACCTGTGGCAATTAAAAAGGATACACAAGAGCTGACTGCTTGAACAGGGCATGTAACTCAATACCAGGACACAAGCCCAGCATATGGCAGAGCACAGTTACAGAAAGGTCAGTCAGGTTATCTGCATAGCTTATACCTTTGAAGGATGGACTTAGGATGTCTTGAACCAGTAGAACAAGATGATTTGCAATTTACTCAGGTAAACCAGCCTTTCTTTTGCAGTCTGTGCTGTAAATGTATTTATTGCCTCATCTCCCTCAGCTGCTGGCATACAGTTTTGCTGCATGGAGGCTGGCAGAACTTGTGGGCACAGGGCCCAATCCTGCTAAGCTTTATGCAGAGACTGATGCAAACACAGCTGCTAGCCCCAAATGCATCCCATCCTTCCCATGGATGGATCTGATTTGAGCTCCCATCTCAAAGGTGTGCATGGTTTCAAACAACTGCTTCTGCAGGGTCAATCTGATTGCTGCAGCAATCAGAGCTCCAGTAGCAAATGGGAAATAAAGCCAGACCCCTGCTACTCACATTTATCATGAGCTGAACTTTGTGCTTTTGAATAGTTCAACCCTGTAAGACTTCAGGGGACTCACTCCTGCCCAGCTTTGATGAACATAGCAAGCTGAGATTCAAGGCTTTCTCTTCCATTGTCTGTGTGCAGTGTTTCCTACTGCTAGCTGAGAAGCAGCCACTCTCAGTTCCTGCTGCTCCAAGAACTGGTGCCAAGGGCTCCTGCTGAGGTCTCCCCTGTTGCTGGTGGCCCCTCAGAAGGGTGTTTTGGGGTGCTCCAGGCAAGCGTGTCCCTCTTCCCTGCCAATGGGCCTTGAGGCGCGTTCAGCAGTGCTGAGATGATGAGCAGTGCAGGCACAGAGTTGGAAAGGTCATTTGTTTGATGATGGGGTGCTCACTTCCCACACGTTGATTTTCACATTATTAGAAGCTGCTAATAAGTTACACCCTGGTTAGCACAGCGCGTGGAAATATCACTAATTAATAGGGTTTTTCAGTATTGCTCTGAGACGAAAGTAGACATCAGAAATAGGGAGGCCTGCGGCCACAGAAATCTTGACTTAACGGAAAGTCTCAGCTATCTGTGAGAGGCGGTTTCAGAGCCAACGTGTTTGTCAGACCTCCATGAAAAATGGCAGCTTCCTCCAGCCTGAGCTTTGCCCGGAGGTTCTTCACACATGGGTGAATGAGGCTGGCTTGTAGGCAGCTGGAAGGAGTGTGTGCTGCTGCTCCCACCAAAGGTTTGTATGTGAAGGGCCCACGTAGGACTGGAACCCCACCAGCTATGGGGGCTGTGATCTAGGACTTGTCCCAGCCCTTGATGAGAGTAAAGAAGGGAAATGGGCAATCTGAGGGCAAGGCTGTGCCTGTGCCCCTGGGGGAAGAGAGTGCTCCTAGATCTGTGAGTCCTCACATCATAGAATCAAAGACTATCCGAAGTTGGAAGGGTCACTGAGACCAACTCCTGGCTCCACACAGCACCACTGAAAGATCAGACCGTATGACTGAGCTTTGTCCTGGCACTTCCCATTATGGACAGGGATGGTTTTCATGCCACTGGCTCCTTCTTACAGCATCAGACCCTGTAGAGTACGTTTGAGCTGCCTAGCAGATCAAAGGCAGTGAAGCACATCTAGAATGGGTTGTGGAAGGTGACAGCACTGTCAGCATGGGTTTAAACCTTTCATACAATAGCTGTACTGTCCCACCTGCAAGGAGGACCTCGCATCTGAGCTTCTTATGGGTGGTAGAGCCCCAGCAGCCTGTCTGTAGAGCTGGTGGGTTGTGACAGTCTTGCCATGTTCTTCAGGTGATGTTCCTTTGAGTTAATCTTTTTTTCCTCCATTGTCACTGGGCCCTTTGGGTTTGTGCTGGTGAATCAGGAGATGATGCTGATTATCACCACTGAGAAACGAGCTCCCAGCTGTGAGTGAGCCAGGTGAGATGCTGTCTTGCATGCTAGGGGCACCCCAAAGATACTGAAACAAGAGCTTAGATGGAGCCAGCAACATTTACTAGAAGGGTTCGTGGTGGATGGCTAGATTTCATTCATAGATGACATTCCTCCCTCTCTAAGTCCTGCCAGCAGGATTTCTACACACTGTTATGATGCCGTTGGCTTTCTGCTCGCAGTAATTTTTTCTCTTTAGAACCAAAACCAAAGCTGAGGAAAAGCTGAATTCAGGATAACTTCAGACATAGAAGTTACGGCCTTCAGAGCATCTTCAGAGTCTCTAGTTGGCATTACACAGCATGGTGGCTTTGATACAAAGTAGAATGTAAATAGTTTTTCAATAGACTAACTGCAGTGTACTTAGTCTTCTGTCCTCTTTGTTTCCTTCAGTGCCCTTTGGCTCTAAACACTCAGTTTCACATGCACTTGTTATTTTTTGCTAAAGATCATTTCAACTTGCCTGTGGATGGGCTCCATTGAAGGATCTGGGAACCTCAGCTGAACATCAAAGCCACCAGAATTTCAGTACAAAGTACATAAATTTCTCCTTAAAGGAAGTTTTCCACATCAAGTAAAGATGATTGAGTTCCACCTCTTAAGCTTCTAATCACTACAAGCAAAGCATTGGTCCCTCTTTGTGATTACAGTAAAATGAATAGTCCTGTGCTTTTCTGTAGATCCAAAGGACTAACTGATGGGATGAAAAGGGAAAGGATGAGGGTAAGGGTAAGGGTGGGAAGGGAAGTGGAAAGGGGAAAGGAGAAAAGGGGGAAAGGGGAAAGAGGAAAGAGGAAGGGGGAGGGGAAGGGAAGGGGGAAGGGGAAGGGGAAGAGGAAGGGGAAGGGGGAAGGGAGGGAAGAGGAAGGGGAGGAGAAAAGGAAAGGAAAGGAAAGGAAAGGAAAGGAAAGGAAAGGAAAGGAAAGGAAAGGAAAGGAAAGGAAAGGAAAGGAAAGGAAAGGAAAGGAAAGGAAAGGAAAGGAAAGGAAAGGAAAGGAAAGGAAAGGAAAGGAAAGGAAAGGAAAGGAAAGGAAAGGAAAGGAAAGGAAAGGAAAGGAAAAAGAAAAAGAAAAAGAAAAAGAAAAAGAAAAAGAAAAAGAAAAAGAAAAAGAAAAAGAAAAAGAAAAAGAAAAAGAAAAAGAAAAAGAAAAAGAAAAAGAAAAAGAAAAGTAAAAGAAAGGGAAAGAAAAGAAAAGAAAAGAAAAGAAAAGAAAAGAAAAGAAAAGAAAAGAAAAGAAAAGAAAAGAAAAGAAAAGAAAAGAAAAGAAAAGAAAAGAAAAGAAAAGAAAAGAAAAGAAAAGAAAAGAAAAGAAAAGAAAAGAAAAGAAAAGAAAAGAAAAGAAAAGAAAAGAAAAGAAAAGAAAAGAAAAGAAAAGAAAAGAAAAGAAAAGAAAAGAAAAGAAAAGAAAAGAAAAAGGAAAAGAAAAGAAAAACAATCTCAATCAGAACATTCAATTTCAACAAGTATTTCAGTGACAGATGGGACTTTCCATTACAGGCCACTTCCTCTGTGAGAAGGAATCCACTAATACTGGAAGCACAATGCATGGCCTGTGCAGCCTCTCCATGCTCATCTGGTCCCCTTAATACGTCGAATGTGAAATTCCATCTGGTAACCATGTGCATTCAGAATACGTTTATGTGGAGACAAATTACATAGCTGTAGGAGGCAATTCAGAAGCTCCATTCACAGTGCCATCAAAGACCGCAGGGAACTGGTGGAGAAAACCTCTCTTTTGAGATGATACCAGTTGCATCCTCTCTCATGGCTGGCAAATGGGGATTTTATGGGAGTGCAGGAGATGGAGGTGGTGAACAAATAAGGTTTTGATTGTTTGATAGCTCTTCTACTGAGTCCGATCATGTCCCATCCTATTTAGAATAAGGGTTAATGGGCAGCAAAATGCAATCTTGCAGGCTCCTGCAAGTTGGAGGGATTGCACAGACTGCAAGATAGCTATTGTTTGATTTGATACACTAAATATCATCCTCTTGGTTCAGCTATTGAGATTACAGGCTAAAAGCCCGTGTGTTCTTAAATGTGTGAGCAAATATAGTCAACTGTTTCTTGGAAAGCAAGTTCTCACTGTTTAATTTATGTCATTTATCCCTCCAGTCTGGCAGCTCATAACTGCTATGATCAGAGTTGTTTCCCTTTCCATCAAGAGGCAAATAATAGCTTCTCAGAGTGGGATCTGACACACTCCGTACCCAAGCATTGCTCACCAACACACTGAGAATTGTGATCCACACGCTGGGTGTCAGGAAGGAGTCAACCCTGGCTTTTTATGGTGACTTTGCTGCCTGGACATGGGCCAATGTGATGCACCTCAGGTCAGGTACATACTGTGGTTAATGAGGCAGCAGCAACACAACTGCAATTGTGTTCTTCGTTATAGGAACTAATGGGGTGTGGCTGCAGAGTGAATGATGCCACATATGTAATTGTGAGACGGATGTGTGACTTTAATAGGGGAAAGATTAGAAAGTAATCAATAAACCCAGACAGCCTTCATGGAGCTGAATGGGGCTTCCAAATTGCCTTTGGGAGGGGTGAGCAGGATGCCTTGCATATGAGAATGCAGCCTTTTGGTGGGGGGGTTTAGAGTTGCTGTTGAAAAGTTGGGTCTTCCCTGATGTGATAAATCACCTTTGTCTCAGAGTCAACTGCAGTGATGCTGCTCAAAAGCAATTCCGTGTCTTCATGTTGGCTCTTTCTTTGCTTGCTGGGATCCTCAAGTGAAATGCATGACCTGGACTACTTTGGAACGAGCACTGAAGCAAGAAGAGCACATTGCATGGGAGGAAAGTAAAAGCTGTGTTCATACAGAGTGAACTGCTGGCTAAAGAGATGTGAGTTTTGAGTGAAAGGGCTTAAAAATGTGCCTGTTCAATGTGAGTACATGGGATGGGTCTCTGGGGCTGCCCTTGGTCTGGGGCAGATAGACCGTGGTAGAGCATCTCCACCTTCATCAGATGCCAAAATAGAGCAGATGTTCACAGGTCAGCACGAAGAGGTCTTTGTAAAATGGTATGAAAAGAAGCATGTTACTTCCTTTGAACTGAGAGGCACTAGCTTAGGTAACAGTGTTTTACTCCCTGTGGTGCTAAGCAAGTCATCAATCCTTGGAGAATTGAAGTAATAGATGTAAACCCTCCCCTCTCTTCTTCCCCCCGTGACTCCACTCTTCTCCACTCCTGCATTAATGGATATTTTAAATCTGGAAGGAATTCAAGAGTCTGTAGTAGGTAGTTAAACATCCAGATGTATCAGTAATAATTATGCTCAGCTCAGGGAGGCGAGGCACTCGAATAACAGGCATGGTTTCCATGGATGGCTACAAGATTATAAACATAAAATTTATAAGCGGAATGGGAACATTTGGTTTATTTTCTCTTCTCTTTACAATCACTGCAGTTTAAATTGAAAACAGCGAAGGGTAGCAGAGCCAAGCAACAACCTGAAGATTGTAAACAAAATAATTCATGTCTTACTGATGGGATATGGTCATATAATCAGTAAATTAATTTAGCCTACTCTAGTTTCGCCATTAACTTTCTATTTTCTCATTTCATTGGCATTTCCCTGCCCAGTTTATGTCTCTCTTCAATACATATTGTGCTATAAACTAGAAGCAAATATCTTGAAGGGTAAATAAAGAGGTAACGAGTCTAGAGAAAAGATGTCATTGAGGCACATTAAATCGGGGTTACTATTTTTCAAACTTTTCCTGATCCCAGATTCCTTTTCACTCTTTGATTGGTTTCCAATACAGAAACAGAAAGTCGGGGTATTGGATTTTTACACTGTGTCCTTTGTACCCAACAGCACCAAACGCTTCCCTGAGACAAGACAAGTATTTACGACCCAGAAAGGAAGGGAATGCTCACAAACCTGAGGGCATGAAATCAGGGTGACTCAGAACAGAAGCTGTAAAATCACTTCAAAAGGTCTTTCTATCCATCTTGGGCAGTTGCTGATCTAATCCACGGGCTGGCAAGAGGAGAACCAGTAATTCATGTTGATTTAAAGCCATCTTTTTGCTACAAAACAAAGCAGACACCTGATATCCATGTGCAAAACCTGTTTGTGCAATAGCACATCTGTGAGCGTGCGCAATTAGTGCAATTAGATAGCAATTTATATGTAAATGCCCATCCAGTCAAATGTGCCTTTACTTAATTTGTGTATGCACTGGAATATAAATCCGGAGGGTTTTTCTGCATTTTTAAAAGCTGCCCCTTAATAATTGAACGCAAGCGCTCTCACGATGCAAACCATATTTTAATCAGCAGTTTGCATCTCTCTGACACTGCAGAGCAGGGGATGGTGATGTGCTGGGACAAGGAGCACGTCCCTGTGCTTGGCCAGAGCTGCTCCATGCCAGGACAGGGGACTTGCCTGAGCTGCTTTCTCCTGCTTACTCTGTGAGGTGAGCAAGCCCAGTCCTTTGAGAGCTGTAAGAAAGAGGAAGACAGACTCTTTGGCAAGGTCTTTTGTGGCTGGACAAGGGGTACAATCAGACTGAAAGTGGGGAGATTTAGACTGGATATAAGGATGAAGTTTTGTTACAATAAGGATGATGAAACATTGGCACAGGTTGTCCAGAGAGGTGGTGGGTGCACTGCCCCTGAAGACATCCAAGGTCAGGCTGGACAGTGTCCTTGTTCATTCTATGGGAGGTGGACAAGATGACCTTTAAAGGATCCATTCCAACTCAAACGATTCTATGATTCTATGCCCAGACCCAATCCATATGTACCCCATGGGTTGATCCAGCACCAGGAGACACCCTACTACCTGAGCACTGCCCTATGTGTGCCAGCTATGTCTGGCCATCCCTGCCACCAGAGAATTCAGGGTCATTTCAGATCCCCAGTGATGTGCCCATCATCTGTCAGCACAAAACAGAAGCTCTAATGGGTTGAAGCTGGGTCAGATTTGGGCTCTGATCTTCCCCTAGAGTGAAATTTGGGTGGTTAAGCTAGGAGCTTGTACAGAGAGAAATGACTCATAGGCCACTCATGTTCTGAGAAAGATTGTGATGTTTCTCAGGATTCAAGCCTTGACTCTGACCCATTGTTCATAGGTGGGTGTCCATTCCTCATCCAAAAATGAATTACACAGAAATGTTCCTTAGTCTCCTTACAAGGACAAGACAACCTCAACTCTCCAGATGCAGGAAGACCTCAACAACCGCAAACCTCTCCATCCATCCCAGCCTTTGCCAGATGAGGAATCTGGGTCAGTGAAGCATGTAGGGCCATTAATAGGACCACAATCATTTTCAATGCATAGCAAGAGTAGGGCAGGTGGGATACAACATGACCTCTTCTCCCCATGGTGGATGGGCCACGATGCTGAAGTCTGAATACAGAGAGTACAAGTAGCAGTTGTTCGAGCACAGCATAGACACGGGTTTACCAAAACATGGGTAAATTTTAATAGCAGGCATATTTTAACTGTTCAGAATGTAAGCAGCATTCTGGGCTGATCTGATCAATGCTGCTTTGCAGACTACATTTGGAATGGGGCTATATATAGTGTTCCTGGAGTTTTATTTAATAGGACGGTACATTTGATCCTAATGTGCCATCTCAGAAGTAATGAAGCAGAAAAGATCTTTATCTTCTGTGAAAGTTGCAGTTATTGGCATCCATTCAGAAAAAAAAAAATAAAAAAAAATAAATAAAAATAAAAGTAATTGCACAATCTTCAGAGATACTGTATTGCTAACTGATTTCAGCGCGAAGCTTGGGTGGTTTTCATTCCGAGTTAATCAGGCAATGGACCATAGATGTGGTAAATACATCACTTTCATCCACTCTCCAGATATTGACAAATACAATTGTTGCGGCTGCTGCCTGAATGAAAGCTTTCTGTGTCTTTGGATCCCTCTTTAAAGCAACATAAGTAGAAAAAAAATAATAAATGAACAGAAGAAGGAAGACTCTCAGCAATGTGCTAAAAGCATCGCTCTTCCTAGAGTGCTGCAAGGTTTGCCGCTTACTCGCCTTACTTCTGAACAACTGATGCAGATGGCGCAGGATCTCGTATCTGAGATTGCTCAGCATGCTAAATATAGAGCTGGGAGTGAAGATGGGGGCTTAAAATCTTGAGAAGAAGGACTGGGTGAGGCAGTGATTGCATTCAGTGCTGCTACCTGTAACACAGGAGCTGAGCTCTCCGTGTATGACATTGGGAGAGCTGGTAGATGTGGGTCAAGATGCTGCTTGGGGTGGGCTCATAAAAGCAAAGCAGGAGGTGCTAAGATGTCTGTGGGTGTTGGGGAGGGGTAATAGAATCATAAAAGCATAGAATCACAAGGTTGGAAAGGACCTACAAGATCATCTAGTCCAACCGTCCTCCCTTTACCATACCTACAGCAAACCACTAACCCATATCTCCTAGCTCCCTATCCAGACGCCTCTTGAACACTGCCAGGGGTGGCAACTCCACCACCTCCCTGGGCAGCTCTTCCAGTGCCTGACCACTCTCTGAGAGAAAAAGTTCCTTCTGATGTCCAGTCTGAACCTCATCTGATACAACTTGTGGCCATTTCCTCGGGTCCTCTTTATTGCCTGGGAGAAAAGGCCAAGCCCTTCCTCATCACAGCCTCCCTTCAGGAGGTTCTAGAGTGCAGTGGGGTCTCCCCTGAGCCTCCTCTTCTCCAGGCTGAACAATCCCAGCTCCCTGAGCCGCTCCTCATAAGACTTGTGCTCCAGACCCCTCACCAGTTTCGCTGCCCTTCTCTGGACACGTTCCAGGGCCTCAACGTCTTTCTTGTAGTGAGGAGCCCCAAACTGCACACAGTACTCGAGATGCGGCCTCACCAGAGCTGAGTACAGAGGGATGATCACCTCTCTGCTCCTGCTGGCCACACTATTTCTTATACAGGCCAGGATGCCGTTGGCTCTCTTGGCCACCCGGGCACACTGTGGGCTCATGTTGAGCCGAGCATCGACCAACACCCCCAGGTCCCTTTCCTCTTCACAGTCATCCAGCCATTCTGCCCCAAGCCTGCAGCACTGCCTGTCCCAGAAGAGAACAGCTACATCCCCCAGAGGATTGCTTGCTGCTCTGTCACCCTTTCTGCTCAGAGCAAAAGATAAAAGCCATTCGTAAATCACTTGACCTCCCCTTTCCTTTTTGATCCCAGCAGCATGTGAGCTCCCTGGGTTGTCTCACCTCGGCTTTAGAATAAGGACTTCAGTTTTCAGACACATTTTGTAATTTTTTTTTGTTGTTTTTATTGGTTTTAATTCTAATGATGTTGTATTATATTGTACTGCAGTGTGTTATCTTACATTCTGATGGTAAATGAGTGTGTTTCTTCTCAGATCGTTGCCACTGTTTTTTGGCCCATGTCTCTACTCGTTTTCCCTTTGTTTCCCTTTTCCCTTCCCAGGGGCCTGGATCTGCAGGTCCCTCCGCCCCGCCAGGCGTGGAACCGGGCCGAACCAGGCCATAAACTGTTGACAAATGCTGCTACTCAGATGAGACGCGTCAGCAGCGCTTGGTATCGGTTGGATCGTGGGCAGCTTTTCTCTCTGGCTTGTTGCTGGGCTCTGATCTTCTGATGAGCCTCGTCCTTCCTTCCTGCTCTGCCACTACAGAGGCACTTGGGATGGCTGCGGCTGCCTCTGATGGAGATGGCTGGTGGGAAGCTCGATGGTTTCAGAATATTCGCAGCCAAAGTCTTGCTCAGAGTGAGAAGCTACAAAGGTGGTTCTACAATTGGCAACATGTTCCACTTTCAGAGGCTTCTAGTATGACTTGGTGAAGGAAGCCTGTGAGGATGCTTTGTCAGAGTCTTCCCTTCCTCTGGTTTTCCTGTTCTGAATGTTATTCCAGTAATGGACTGCTCCCACAGCCTGGCTGCTGGCCTTGGCTCAGGTGCAGTGTGTTGGATTTGAATGAATTCTACTTCCAGGGTTTCTTCTGGATGCCCCATGCAGCCTTCCAAGCCAGCAATGAAATTTCCTTCTCGGTTTTTAAAGATGGAATCTTTAGAGGCTCTGCTATTTTGGTGCTCCCAGATACATTAGGGCTGTTCTTTTGGGGAGCATTCCTTAAGGAGCAGACAGGATGATCCGGTGCCATCAACTTTGCTTCTCTCTGTTGAGCCCCAGTCTCCTCTGGAAGACTCCCTGCTTGTTTTTTAGACATCTCTCTGGATTTGCAATGTCCAGGGAGCTGTGGTTTTCTTGTTGAAGCAGAAGCAGCCTGGATGCTTCTGGGGAGTCTGGACTTCGTTGTAGTTGCAGAAGCAGGATGGATGCTTCTGGGGAGTCTGGACTCTGTTGTAGTTGCAGAAGCAGGATGGATGCTTCTGGGGAGTCTGGACTCTGTTGTAGTTGCAGAAGCAGCCTGGATGCTTCTGGGGAGTCTGGACTTCGTTGTAGTTGCAGAAGCAGGATGGATGCTTCTGGGGAGTCTGGAATCTGTTGTAGTTGCAGAAGCAGGATGGATGCTTCTGGGGAGTCTGGACTCTGCTTTAGATGCAGAAGCAGCCTGGATGCTTCTGGGGAGTCTGGACTCTGTTGTAGTTGCAGAAGCAGGATGGATGCTTCTGGGGAGTCTGGACTTTGTTGTAGTTGCAGAAGCAGGATGGATGCTTCTGGGGAGTCTGGAGACTTCCCTGCCCAGCTCAGGTTTGGGTAACTTCTCAGGCAGGTTCATTGCACGCCGTGTGCTCAGTGAGTCTCCCTGAAGGCCATGCTCCATCAAAGCCACTTTCCTTCTGCGTTGGCCAGACAGGAGGTTATGGCATGAAGGAGAGGGGCCAGCTGGTTTATGAAGCTTTGTGGGTCTGATTTTCGCACCCACAATGTAATCCACAGGACCGTGATGGAAATCGGACATGGCCATCTTTAGTCTGTCGACAGATTTCTCCAAGTTGGAAATCTCCCGAAGAAGCTCCTCCTGGAAGGGAACAGTGGGTTGATGCTTGGTCTTGTCTTAGAGAGTGCTTCCCACCCAGAGTGCTGATGCTTTATGCAGATGAGGGCAAGCACTCTGCTTCAGCCTTGCAATGAGGGCAGAAGAGAACGGCTGCCACAGTGCTCTGTTTGAAAGCAAGCGGCTTTCCAGGCTGCCTTCACACCAGCACGCTGTGCTATCTCAGCTCTGAGCTGAGTTGTCCTCCCCATGCCGCAATGCCCAGACCACCAGCCCGTCCCTCACCTTTTCTGCTTTCCCCATCTCCCTCAGATCCATCAAGTAAAGCCCATGCCCTCAGTGCCATGCCGCTGACACACGCGCCTTCCAGTACTGGGCTTTGCCTACCTCTTCTCGCCTCTTTGCTTGCTTGTGCTCCAGCTTCAGCCTGGTCAGGTACTGCCTGTACTCATTGAACTCTTTCAGAGTGCAGACAACCTAGAGAGGAGACAGTGACAGATGGCACTCAAAAACTGCCGAGGTAGCTGCCCACCAATGAGCAGGCCCCCAGCAGCAGGGGAGCTGCTCCTCTTCACCCTCCTGTCCCCATCTGGGGGGCTGCTGCCTCCTCCCTCCTTCCCAGGGCCAAGAGGACTCCTGGCTGCAGTGTCAGGCCCCTGCCTGGCAGCCTGGAAAGCCCTCCTGAGGAGACCTGTGTTGGTCAGCCCAGGAGCCAAACCTACATTGCCATCCTCGGTGACCAAGCCTCTTTTCTTCAGGTTCCGCAGGTTGTCCTTGCGGTTGTGGAATTTCCGCAGATGCGGGTCGTGCAGGCTGTTGTATTCTGTGCTCATCTGGCGACAGTACGGATCACTCAGGTCGAACTGAGGATGCGGCTGGTGGAGCTGGAAGAGATGTGTTGCAGAGTGTGAATGGGGAAGGAGAGAGCAGCAAAGAGACAGAGACGCTTCCAAGCTGCTCACACCCACAGGCTGGCCTCTTGCCTCTTTCCCCAACAGTCATGTCAGGGTTTTTCTAAGTCCTCCAAGAGGGAGAGCAGAAGGTTGCACCCTCCTCCAGGAACAACCTGGTCTCCACATTTCTGGCTGTGCCAGATGGGTGCCTGGCCCCGGCATCCCAACCCATGGCCAGCAGCTGCCTGCTCGCCTGGTGCCAGATACGGTGAGGGAACTGTTGCAGGAGAGCTCATCCAGTGTGAAGAGCCCAGTTTTCAGACCCTCTCCTGACTGGCGGGCACTGCTATTGGCAAGCCCTTGGTTGTCTCCCTGCTGTGGAGCCAGAAGCATCCCCTCATTCCCATAAGCAGCTGGGGCAAAGGGCCACAGCTCCCACAATAGAGGCACGAGGTGGCCACAAGGCCTCCTTGGCATGGTGGCAACCCCAGGAAACAAGAGGCCTTTTTGACGCTTCCCTCCTCCTCTCACCTTTTCCCCCAGCTTTGTCCTGCAGAAGACAGGCTTGGTGCTGGGCTGCACAGGGATTTTGACCGCGAGTGGAAGGTCCAGCAGCCCGCTACCTCCTGCTCCAACTTTCCATCCTCCGGGTCGGAGCTAGAAAGACAAAGACACGCTTGGACACTCAGACACTCCATTCCCCTCTCCAGCCCACCTCCGCTCCCTTTGGCAGCTCCCTCCCCACTTCTGTACCCGATGCTGGGATGTGCAGAGAGGTGCGATTCCCTGCAAGCCTTCTCCAGCACCAGCATGAGAAGAAATGTCCCTCAGCCTCTGGAGAGCATCTACAGCCCCAGAGCAGCCCCGCATACCCCAGGCTGCTGCACTCAGCTCTCGCTTGATGTAGCAGCGCTCACCTTTCCACTCTTCCCCGCTTTGCTACGAGATTCATCTGGACTTCGCAATCCAGCAGTGCTACAGCGCTCCATTGCTCCTAGTAGGAACTCTCCGAGAGCTGCAACCCTCCACTGCCACCTCTCGCTCCAGCAGCAGCGAACTGAGGCCACCCCAGCCGGAGTTCCAGCCTGCAGCTTTATGTCACGCTCACCCACTGTTGCATCACAATGCCATGGAATGACACGCGGCAACCCTGCAGCTGCATGGAGGCCCTTCTGGGTGCACTCGTGGTAAGCTGCTCCAGCTGGCCCTGCTTTGAGCCAAAAAGGCTTGCTGAGTCCTGAGGCCTGCTGTAGGCTTCCTTGGTTTCTATCGCAGGTGATGCTGCACGTGGAACAAATACCTGATCGGGTTGTCCCAGAGCCTGTTTTATAAGTAAATGATACTGAAACAATGTGGGAGAGCTGGCCTGTTTTTCTGTCATAGAATCTTAGAATGGTTTGTGTTGGAAGGGACCCTTCAGAGCACCTCGTTCCATCCTGCTCTAGACAGGGACACCTCGCTGTAGACCAGGTTGCTCACAGCGCGTCCAGCCTGGCCTTGAGTGCTTCCAGGGAGAGGAGGCGTCCACAGCCTCACTGGGGAAGCTGTTCCAACGTCTCACCACCCTCACAGTAAAGTTCTTCCTGGTACGTATTCTAAATCTACCCTCTTCCAGTTTCAAACCATTTTCCTTCATCCTGTCACTACACGCCTTTATAAAAAGTCCCTCCCCAGCTTTCTTATGGACTCCCTTCAGATACGGGGATACAGTCGCTGTAAGGTCCCCCTGGAGCCCTCTAAACCTCACCTGGTACAACTTGTGGCCATTTCCTTGGGTTGGCAGGGTTAACTGTGCTCTGAGGAGGTGACTCTGGGCTGGTGGACCCTTCCTCCAGCATCTTGCCAGTTGACCTCTGTGCTGGGTGAGCTCTCTCTTCTTTCTCCCTGAGGATTTCTTGAGTTCTGTTTTCTGAATGGCAGAAGCCCAGGTTTATATACACAAATATTTGCCTAATTACGTTCTTAATTCTGTGCACACACGGATGTGTGACAGATGTGTGCATAGAAAAGCTGTCTCACAACCCCTCCTCCTTGAGTCCTACCCTGGAGCCATAAGGGCAGCTGTGGGGACAGCTGTATTTGTTCCACAAGATCAATGGGAAATAATCAAGAGGCAGCAAGTAGGTGTGTAATTGCCTTGCTACTGGTGCATCACCTCTGCTTGCCATGGGGCTGCTTTCCCCACCACCCCCTCACTTCTAGGACTTTGGTTCAGCCAGGGCTTGTCCAGCCTGTTAGGCATAGAACTGTAGGACTGTCTGAGTTGGAATGGATCCTTAAAGGCCATCTGGTTCAACCCCCCTTCAATGAACAGGGACACCCACAGCTCCATCAGTGCTGAGAGCCCCCCAGCCTGACCTTAGATGTCTCCATGGACAAGGCACCCACCACCTCTTTGGGCAGCCTGTGCCAGTGTCTCACCTCCTATAGCGTAAACAACTTCTTTGTTACATCCTAACTAAATCCTATCCAAATCTCCCCTCTTGTAGTTTCAAATCATTTCCCTTTTTCCTATCAAGGATCGTGAGGATCCACATGAGGAGCTCCTGTGGCCACTGAGTTCTGGTCCAGGCTGTGCCTTTCCCGAAGGATCATAGCAGCATTTTTCACCCAGGAAAGCTATCAAGAATTCACAGGAAAGCCAATAAAAGACAGAGAAATGGGAGGCATTATGAAATAGTTACATAGAGTCATACTTAGAATGTTTGTCCACTTTCAGAAATACACCCTAAAAGGTGTTCGAAACCAACCCGAATCTCTTTGTGGATCGCTCCCATAGGTCATAAAAGATGTCATGAAAGACATCCAAAAAGGGCAAATGCTAAACCTGCATGTATGAAACTTCCTCCTGGCATCCTTCACACTGGGAATCTGGGATGGGCATCCACCTGCCTGCTGTGAAGCTGGGGTTCTGCACATGCTGCTGTGGCCTTTTGAGGGTATTTCCCAAGAGGTTCTGGGGCCCTTCTGGTCTGAATCACCTCATACAGCCCTTCACAGTCACCACGACACACTCAGCAGTTTCCCCCTCTTCATTTTGTCGTGTAAATGTCAACGTGAATCATCAGGACTGAAGGAACAGTATCAAGATGGCAGGTTTTCCTGCCCAGCAGTGACATTTAGAGCTGTGTTCAAACCAGCAGTGGTGGTGGTGGGGACTTGCAGGGGCTTTCGCAGCATTGGAACCTCCTGAGAGCGGCCTCATCAGAAGACACACAGTAAAGGACACCTGATAAACAAAACCATGCCTGGAGATGGGGTGTTTCAGCCTGACTCACAGTAAACACTTCTTCCTCGGGGTGTCTGTGGGGCCTGCCTCTGTGACCTTGCAACAGATCCGGTCAAACAGGGGCTCTTGGAGCTCTTCAGGAGAGGTTTAGATATGAACCACCCTCTTTGTTATTCTCAGGCCAGGGCTCCAAGCACTGCTCCTGGTACAGCCCTTGGTCCATGTTTTGCAGCCTGGAAGGCCAACTCCATCCTGGGCTGTATCAGCAGCGGGGTGGAAGTGGGCAGGGAGAGGACTGTCCCCATCTGTTCTGCCCTGGGGAGCCTATGCCTCTGGTATTGCATCCAGCGCCTGCCCCAGCACAAGAAGGGTGTGGAGCTGTTGGAGTGGATCCAGAGGAGGGACATGAGGATGCTCAGGTGGCTGGAGTACATCTCCTGCAAAGACAGGCTGAGGGAATAGGGCATGTACAGCCTGGAGAAGTGAAGGCTGCATTGAGACCTCACTGCATCCTTCCCATACCTGAAGGGAGTTTAAACAGAAGGGGGACCAAATTTTTACATGATGGTGATAGTGATATGACCAGGGGGAATGGCTTTAAACTAAAAGAGGGGAGATTTCAATCTGATGTCAGGAAGAAATTCTTTACTCAGAGGTGGTGCAGCCTGGCAATGCTGCCCAGAGCTGTGGGTGCCCATCTCTGCAGGTGCCTGAGGCTGTGGCTGTGCCCTGGGCAACCTGATGTGGGGATCAGCCAGCCCATAGCAGGGGATGGAGCTCAATTATCTTTCTAATCTCAGTTATTCTATGATCCTATGATGCTATGATGTTATGATTCTATGATTCTGTGTCCCAGCACTCAGCTGAGGGATGCTGGCTCCCTCCACATTGTTGCAGAGCACAGTGGTGACATTTGGTTTGAGAACAGCTATTCAAGGTAAGCCAAGTAGATGGCAGGATGGATGCAGCCAAGCTGAGAGAGCCGTTCCTCATTTTCCTTGAGAGAATGAGTTAAAGGATCTTCTTTGCTCCTCCTCTCTGCTCCCAGCACTTGAGTGGCCCCCCAGAGCTCATAGTGAAACCTGTGTTTATTGGAGGGGACACAACAGAGATCACTAGAGCTCCCATCAGAGCAGTACTTTGGTAGAAACTTCATCAACACAAGGAAGGGGACTAAGCTTTAAATGGTTCAGTTTCAATTATCAGCTTCCCCAGCAGCACTCCTGCTCTGAAGACCTAATGGAAGAAAGGATTTTTAGGGAAAGTAACTTAAAAATAACAACCCTTCCTTCAGTCCTCATATTGGCAATTATTTCTTCCATCCTCGAAACCCGGTGCAGCCACTCACTGGAGTGAACTGAGCTGAGCAACGCTGAGCGAAAGCAGTAAAAGCCCCCCTTAGGCAACATCTTTTTAGCTTCACTCTATTCCTCCTCGAAACTTCTCACTGTGATTGGGGAAGAAGGAATCTCTATTTTTAATCACCTCCATCACGGGCTCTGCTTCATCCTTCTCCTCAATGGGAGCTGCCCGTCTGTCTGTCTGTTGGTCAGAAGAGTGACAGCTTGCCAGTGGGAAGGCTGGGAGAGCAGTTTTTAGCTGATAATAACTATTTCATCAACATCAGTTCTTCTGTTTTACAAAGCATAATTCATAAAAAGAAAACTCTCTTGGAGATTCTCACGATACATAAAAGCACATAAATAAAATATAAATGAAGAAAACAAGACACATTAATTACATACAGCAGAACAGGCTCATCTAAAAAGCTTGCTTGTCAGTTTTGATCTCAAGTTTGCTGGTGAGAAGCTGTTTTTTATGGCTGATAGAAGCAAGATGGAGAACAATTCAATCCAGAGATGGAAGGCCAATGTTTGTGCCTGGAGAAGTGGGCACCCAAAGGCTCTTGGTTATGGATAGAGGAGAGCAGAGGGGAACGGAACCTGAGGATGCTGGGCTTCAACAAAGCAAGAAGATGGGCCCATTTCAGGGTGGGATGGAACCTTGTGAAATGCAATACAGTCTGAGCCCAGAGCTAGCAAGGGATGCAAGGAGTGAGGGGAGATGGAGTGAGTGCACTCCTTGGATGGCTGCCTCCATGCAGAAGGAAGAGAAGGAATGTAGGAAAGGGAAAAGGGAGTGTAATTAAGCCTGGAAGTACTCATGTGTGAATCAACATCTTCAGAGATGTCTGAGAATCTCTGACAGTGGCCACAAGAACAAGCAATAATTCACAAAGTGAAGCTGGCCGTGCCATTGATAGAGGCAGAACACACTATGGATCCATGATGCCACCAGCAGGGAAAGCACAGACACATAGTGCAACTGTGCACCCCAACCTCAGGCACCTGCAGACAGCTGCCACTAAGAGCATCCCCTATTCCCATTACCTGTGCATATCTCCTCATATCTCTTGCATCTCCTGCTGGAGCAGGCTGCCCAGAGAAGCTGGGGATGCCCCCCATCCTGGAGGAATTCATGGATGGGTTGGATGGGATCCTGGGCAGCTTGATCTGGTGCCTGGCAACACTGCCCATGTCAGGGGGGGCTGGAACTACATGAGCTTTGAGGTGCCATCCAACTCAAGCCATTCTATGATTCTGGGATTCTATCTCCTGCTTGCACTGCTCCAGGACAGACTGCAGCAATGGCATTGCTCTTGGAGTGGTGATGGAAGTCCTGCTGAGCTCAGAAGGTCCCTGCTGAGCTGCCTTTGTTCTGTGGGCTGAAGGAGCACCACGCTGGGCTGTTTGGCAATGGGAGCATGTTGAGCAGGAAACACATTTGTTATGGCAAAAGCAAACATGAAGCTGATCATAGAATCATAGAATCATAGAATGGCCTGGGTTGAAAAAGACCACAAAGAGCATCTCATTTCAACCCCCTGCTGTGTGCAGGGTCACCAACCACCAGCCCAGGCTGCCCAGAGCCACATCCAGCCTGGCCTTGAATGCCTCCAGGGATGGGGCATCCACAGCCTCTTTTGGGCAACCTGTTCCAGTATATATATATAATTCAGATATAGAATTACAGACAGTAGATTTTAGAATATAGGATTATACATAGAATTATAGATTATAGAATTGTTTGAATTGAAAAGGAACCTTAGAGGTCACCTAATCCAACTGCCCTTCAATGTGCAGAAACATCTACAGGCAGATCAGATGTGCAGAACCACCCAGCCTGACCTTGAATGTCTCCAGTAATGGGGCACCCACCGCCTCTCTGTGCAACCTGGGTCAGTTCCTCACCGCTCTATCATATCTTTTTCCTTATATCCAATTTAATTTTCCTTATATCGAGTTTAGTTATCCTGGTGTCCAATCTGATGCCTTCGCAGTGCAAATTTTAACCACTCAGGGAGAAATGCTGCGGAGCAGATCTGGACCGGGACCTCAGCAAGTCCAGATGTGACATGTCTCCTACCATAGCAAAGCCAAAATCAGACCTGTATTCCGCATGCCTTGGGTCCCAGTGTTGAGAAGGTCTGCACAAAGTGACATCTGCAGAACACGGTGCTGCCATTTATAAAACCTCTGTGCAGAGCAGTGATCCTGATGCTGTTAGCTTGCAAGGGCAGAACCAGAGGCTATGGCTGTAACTATCAGTATGTGTGGGACATGCAGATAAACATCTGATGAAATGAGAGCCGCCGCTCACTGCTACCGTGCCAGAAAGCATCTGTGTCAGCTGCTGGCAGAGACTTCCAAGAACTTGTTGCTGTCTGTGTCCCTGAGCTTATCAAGGCTCCCACAGCAGCCAGCAGCCTGTTGGAGCCTGAAGACCAAATAAATCCGTGGCTCAGCTCCCAAGGCCGTTCCTCGGCTGCTGGTGGCTCTGCCAAGAGGAGTGCTGCTGGAGGAGCTGGTGGGTTCACATGTGCTGCTGTCTGGGATGCACTGTCTCGGCCCCGTGGGCTCCTGACTCGTGGGTGTGAGGATGGTGTCAGTGTCTGGCATGGATGAGGAGTCAGTTTCTATGTTGGAGAAACAGAAGAAAGGGAGTGAAACTACTCCTGCAAATACAAACCTTGCCCCAGGCTCCCTGGGCAGCTGCAGACCCCTCCTCTGCTCCTCAAAGGAGGAAACTAAGGCACAGAATTCCCACCCCAGGCTGATACAGGAGCAGGTTTCCTTGTCCCAAACGCAGCCTGCCTGCTTTCCCCTCCTTTGCTCTGAGCACAGCAGGGCTCAGATTGCTTTAAAGGAATTGGGATGTGTGCAAAAGAGGCATTTTGGGGTGAGGAGCTGGTTGGGGGCAAGCACTGCCCTACAATGCCCTGCAGAGAGGAGCTCTGCATGCAGCTGAGGACTGCTTCTGAATCACCCCACTGTGTTTTCCCAATGCGGTTGCCTTCTTCCAATAACTAGGAGAGGCATTTTGTGTATTTTCTTTTGGGTTTAATACTACCATGTCAGCAGCACTCCTGGGAAGTGTATTTAGAGAAACTCTTATTTGGGTGAAGAAAAAAATTGCAGGTATCTGAAAACACGAAATGCATTCAGACTCGTTTAAGGCTATGAAAGCTTTCTCATATGCCGAAAAAAAACCACACACACACACACAACATCTTCCTTTTATGATTTCCTGTTAATGCAGTTCTATTCAAAACATTGCAAAAATGAAGAAAGAAAAGAAAAAATACAAACCCCAAAACAAAAACAACCAAAAAGAAACAAAACCATAAAGAAGCGAAGGATGCTGTTTTAGGCTCAACAAACATCCAGTTTTCTCCACAAAGGCTCCCTACTCATTACTGAATCAGTTCCCTTTTTCTTTCCACATGCAGATCACACTCACTCACTCCTACCTGTGACCACCCCTGAGCCATTGCACTATGGTCCCCAGGTCCCATCCCAGCACCCCAAGGGCCCTTCACAGCACCCCAGTCTCGTGTTACTTCTGCAGTGTGAAAGGCATTTGTGGCAGTGCTTATTATAACCATTTTTACCCCATTCCACTGCTGAGAAAGCCACAAGAACAGCAGCCTGCACCCAAACCCAACCTCTGAGCACTTGCAGGCAGGTGTTTGTGTTTATCTATTTGTCTTGGGGTTGGTGGAGCCCCTATTTCTGGTCTTGTAGAGGACTGCAGGTATTTTTTGGCTGGTTTCATGGACTTCAATGGAAGAGTCTCTTCATGGCAGTATAGCACTTAACCTTTCCCTACTAAAAATAATCCCAAGTAATGCAAAAGCTTCTTCAGAGCTCACTGGGATGGATCTTGCTACAAAACCCTGCAGAGATACACGAGGATTTGGAAATCATTCCCATTATTGGAAGATGATCAGACTGAATGGGGAAGTGTTCAGACTCAGCCAGGTTTTAGAGCCTTCCTATTTGAACTATGGAAAAATGCAGAAAATTGCATAGAAATTTCAAGCTGGTTTGTGAGAAATGTAACCTACAGGATGATAAACCAGAGGTTCCTATCCATATCCATGAGAGAACCCTGCTTCAGTCTGCTGTTGCTTCAGTCTCAAACTTCAAAATGCAGAGATTGGAGCTGAGAAGGGTCTGATTTCTCCTCTAAGATGAGACATCTGCAGATGCAGAGAGAACAGCTTTAAATGAGGGGGCAATCGGAACCTTTCATTCTTCCTCTGTCCCAAAAGCTCTGCTATACAGGAGAAGGCTGAACAGGGGATGGCACAAGCACTGCTGGCAGCAGCAGTCCCAGCAGGGCTGTGTGGGTCTGAGTGAGTGCTGCCAAACTGCTGCTGCATGGGGGAACCTTGTGGGTTTGGGGTTGTGAAGTGCAAAGGTTCCCTCTGCACCAACTGCTGTCAAATCTGAGCGCTGTTCCCCTTCCAGCCTTCTTCCCAACAAATGTTGATTGCAGCAGGAAACGTCGCAGCTCGCCAGCTATTCTGCATAGCACCCCAGCAATACAGGAGTCCCCATGCTACAGCCACCAAGCCCATGGTAAAGCTTCACCTGAGATCACATCCCAGCCTGATGGCAACCCATCATGAGATGCCATGAGCAGGACTGTGATCTCATGCACCTGAGAGCAGAGCTGAGCTCCAAAGTGTGCTTGCTCTGCTTGGCATTGGGAAAACCCTTCCTTCATCCCTGTGAGGGTAAGAGATGGCTGCAGGAGCCCTGGCTGCCCTGGTGATGTGTCCTTCTGCAGTCACTGAGCTGCAGGTGTGCTGCAGGATGCTGGCCAAGGCTGGGCAGCTGTGCAGGCAGACTTTTTCTGCAACCAAGCAAGCCCGGAATAACAGTGTGCATGAGTCCATCCTCCCTCTGAACAGCAGCCTTCATTTCCTTGTGACTCACTCAGTCTGGGTAATGAATTTTCTTTATTAGTCAGAAATCAATTCCTCCTACTCCTGACCAGTAGACGACGCGCTGTGCCATATTGTGTTATCTGTCCTTCTTCTGTCTGGCCTGCTTGAGAAGGCAGCAGAGACTGGAAATTTCAAGCTGAAGATGCTCTTCAGGCAGCGGCTTCTGTTCTCTCCTCTGCAAATGTCACAACAACTGTTTTCATAACTTGACTCTGAATTTGAGATTTAACCTCACCTGCTTTCTCAGCGTGAAGTGCACGAGCAGAGAGGTCTTCATGGAGACATGCAGCAGCGTCTGGCTTTTATGATGGAAATAAAATACACGGAAAACGCTTCTTTTTCCAACAAATTCACTGTTGAAAACCCACATCAGCAGGGTCCCAGGAACTTGGGCAATAGGTCTGAGCAAGCCCTGGAGAGCTGTCCACCACCAGCATGCTGCTGCACGCAGACAGCCCAGCTCTGGGAGTGATGCCCACACTTCCTTCTTGCTTGCTTTTTTAACCTAAAAAGTGTCCCTATCTCCAAGTAAGGGCCAGAGGAGTTGAGAGATCCAATCTCGGGGGGTGGAACTAAGTGAATTCTGGATGTGCTGATCTGCAAGGGAAGTGTGGGTCCACAAAGCCAGCAGGTCCATGCTAGTGAAAAGTAATTCAAGGGCTTCCTGTGTGTACAGCAGAAACAGAGCTTGGGAAATAAATGATAAAGTCAGAGAGAAGAATAAACTCAACCAGTCCTATCCACTGCTTTGTGCTTCTTAATATGAGGGCTTCTCTGAAAGTAATGCCTCCTATTTTATAATGTTGGCCTACAATGTCAGAGGCGAATGTTGGTGGGATGGCAGCAGAGGTTGAACCTTCCCATCAGTATCTCATTCCGTGTTGTTGCTGTGTGACAGATGGCAGCAGAGGGGCAGTCTGACAGAATAATGTCTGACATGGGAATGAGTATGAAGCAAAGGGGTGGGACTGAATGCTAGTGACATTTATTGGCACTTGCTGAACGTTTATGAAGACCAAGCAGTGGGTGAGAGCACAGTGAGGCGGTGGGTGATGTTTCAGCACAATAACACCAGGCCCCATACCAGTCTGGAGACCATCTTGGCTAAGCAGTCCTCGCATACCCACTGTATAGTGCAGATCTGGCACCTTCTGACTCCTGTCTATCTGTGCTGATGAATGATAGACTGCATGGGCAACATTTTCCTACTAATGATGCTGCCAGATGTGAAACAGTGGATCACCTCCACCGCTGCAGATTGTTACAAGTGCAGGATCTTTTTCATTACTGGATAAAAACACAACAAATGGTAGTGAAATTGATGCCAGAAATATAGTGGTTTGTAGCTGAGAATTTGCTCTTTCAAATGTTGTTATTGTGCTCTTTGTATCTGCTGTAATTTCAAAGGAAATAAATAGGAGGCAGTACTTTTGGAGCAACCTGTATAATACAAAGTATACACATGCGAAGTTTTCATATACAAGGCACCCAAATTTCCTGTAGAAGCCCAGAACCAGAAGTACAGGCCCTAAATACATACTGAGTGCTCATTACAGGGCTGCATGCTGGAGACCTAAATAGTGCAGTAGCTCTGCTGGGAAACGGCAGAGATCTGGGTTATTGCAGCCTGCTTTGGAAATCCAGCCCCAGCAGAGCAAGAACAGGCTCTGCTTTTCCTACCCAGGAGCAGAGGAACAGAGAAGGGGTCAATCAGGGCCCTAACAGTGGTTATTCATTTGTGCTGCTTCTGAAGGAAATGCACCTGAGCAGCCTGGTGAAGGATGCATATAGACAGCCAGAGGAATGGAGAGAAGAAAAGCTCTCTCCTGCAAAAGAGGTGATTCTGAGGGAGGAAAAAAACAGCAAGTCTAAATAGCTGGATCTGAACGAGGCAGTGATTTTGCAGGCAGTAGTGAGGGGTCTGTAAGCCCATACTTTGCACTGAGACAGAAAGAAATCATGCTGTTGTGCAAAGAACAGCAAGGGTTTCCCAGCAAGCCCAGCAGAGCTCACCATCCTGCTGGCACGGGCTGGGATGACCGGAGCCATTACCGCATTAACGGAGCTGTGGATTATAAGGTCGGAGAGAACACTTGGTTCAGAGCATAGTACTTGAGACAGCACTGGTTGCTCAAGGTGAGTGCTACCTGAAGGTGAATTCACGTTGGGGAAGTGCTGGTAGAAACCTCTGGTATAGTTTGCAGCAGTCAGGAACAGGAAAGTGGAAAGCGGGGAGGGAGCTGAGTGTGTATGGAAGTTAGTGGCAAAGCACAGGGCTGCTGGTGGGAGTCTTCATGGGGTTGGGGCAAGGAGAACATCTGATGGGCTTCAGCAAACATGGGTGGAGCAGCTGGAGGGAGCACAGCTGGATGGGAATGGCTGCCCCTCCACATCCTTCCATGTGGTCTCCCAAGTGTTGAAGAGATGAAAGTGAGGTCATCTTCATGCGTGGAGATTGTGCTCACGTGTTTCTGTACAGGGGAACAGGGATGGAAAATGACATCACTAAAGATTTCTTGTACTCTCTTCCTTCTCTGTGGAATGATTTTATTCCATCTAATCAGAGCAGATGTATTTCTGCTGCTGTGATAAACCGCTCGGTCTCTGATATGTGTCTGAGAGATGCACAGAGATGTCTGACACTGAATTCACTTCTGGGTCCACATTAAGAATTACAGGCCTAGGGACACCAGTCCAGAAAACCATTCTTTCCTAGGCTGGTTTTCTTCCTTTCCATAACAACCTAGGAAAGGTGAGACATGGTGCAGAGTGAGCTTTCTCCCAGGGCAGGCTGTATCTGTGTTTGGGCCACAAACTGCCCCCAAAACCAAGGAACCACCGAGAGAAACAAGTTAACAAACAGACTGAAAAAGAAAATGGACATTTGTTGAGGATGTCCTTGATTAGAGGATGAAGACTGAGGGTCTTTCCTCTGTGGACACCTATGGTTGTGGGTGCAGATGGGAGCTGTGAGCGTCCTTGGGGTGGCAGCCACAGGCAGGCACTGCCCACAGAGTCATTCTGTTTTCCCTTTGCAAACCCATTCCTGGTGCAGGTATTTAGGGAACAAACAGTCCCTTTGTAGACCAAATATAAGCGGTTTGTCATTATCTTGAGAACAAACTGTTTGTTACTCTGGTTGTAAACACGCCGAGGAGAGCTATTTAGTCCTGCCACTACAATTAGCAGTAATTTAGGTCACTCTTACAAGAGGTTGATGTCTTCTCAATATATATTGGCTGCAGATCTAATCTCCCAGAGTTGGTTGCTGGTCTGGTAGTTAAATGATAGCAGAAAAAAAGATGATGTATCACCTCTGCTCCAAACCACAGAATAAAATGCTGCACAACAAGCTGCTTCTCTATGTGCGTGAGTGCGTTACAGAGGCAGAAAATACATCCATGGTTTCCTGACAGAACGTTTCTTGTCAGATGCCAAAGAGGCTAAGAGCTTATTTCACTGAACATAATAAGAGGAATTTGCAAAGCACATGTTTTTCCAACCCCCACACGGCAGTCTCACAAATATAAACCCTTCTTTCTCCCAACCCCTTTCCTCACTGAAATCAGGTGCTGTCGTACGTAGAAATTGTGAGCTAATTGTTCTCCTCTCCAAATATTGCTTATAGGAGTCCTACAGCCGCAAGGGAGAGAAAACCCTCTTCTCAGTGGGGCAATCTCATTGTGTCCTGCAGTGTTTCTGGGTCAGCAGGGATCTGATGTGCACTGAAAGAAGGACATCAGTCAGCTTTGCCTCCGAAGACCTGGAATGGCAGGGCTGTCCTGGTGCCTCTGTTTGGATGGCTTTGTAGGCTGATGTTCTTACTTGCTCTGCCTACCCTGGCAAATCCTGGCTTCCTTGACTGGCCCTGTTCTAGTCATGCAAAAAGCAGGGCAACCCCACATTTCCTGATCTGTATGGAGAGGGCTCCTTCAAGGTGTGCAGGTTGGCGTGTTTGCACCAGAAGAGAAAGAATAAAAAACAGCCAAACACCCTAGATTTAAACAGCATAAAGCTGCACCATTCATCCCAGTCCCTTCTGTTGATAGCATCACAGCTCAGCACTCCCATCCCTCTCTCTCTTTCGGGCTCTTTTTTCCATTCAGTTGATAAACTCTACAAGACTTGGTGATTTCAATGACATCCTGACCTCTCAGACCAGAGATGAGGCACATAATCCTTTTAGCAGTTTGTAGCAAGTACAGTTTTGCTTTTCCATTGCCCACTGGCCATGCATTTCAGACCAAACAGACACGGAGAAATAACGATTTGCAAGGTTTGGTGCTGCTTCAAAGGAGGCAGATGGTGGAGGAAGATGTCAATTGGGATGTTCAAACAGGACGGCACCTGGGAGGCTCAGCAAGAATCCCCCTGCTGGAGCCAGCGCTGGTGTATCCCCAGATGCCCACGGGAGATGGAACCTAAGAGAGCCCAGATGAGAGAACCCCAAATAGATGGAGGAGTGCACCAGGAAAGATGCAACAGTTAAGATGACTTACTCTGCACCTTTACTTCTTGATTTCTTGACCATTCTATGATTCTGCGACTCAGCCTGCTGGTAGCAAAGGATCACCCAATGGCTTGGAGAGAAATCCAAGGGGTGTGCTGGTGCTTAGCTAATATTTGGCAGTTAGAAAATCATAAATACTGAGCTTTCAGACAAGCAAAATGGTGTTGTTTTGTAAAATCATCATTTGAGTGTTGTAATTAAAAGCATTTTAATCAGACATTGCCAATTACGCCTACCAGTCAGTGCAAACAGACCCATCATGCGCATGGGAATCCAATCCTGAAGAAGGAATGGAACTCATCAAGAGGTTTCTGTCTGTTATGTTTTAGACCACCTCCTACTCTTCTGCTGTACCTTGACTCATTGCTTTCACTGCTGATAGAGAAGGCTGGTAGTCTGGGACAACAAATTCTGCTGTGTCCTTTGGCTTCTCAGAGCACAACAAACTCCAAAACCTGGATGGGAGGAGTGTGTATTCTCTTGCTGTGACAGGAGAGAAAAACTCATGGTTGTCCCACTCACTGCTGAAATTCTGTTTATTTTTCCAAGGCATTCATTTTTTTGACCCCAGGATAGTTTTTCACCTGCCATAGCCAGATGCCCACAGCAGTACCACTGCCATGGAGAACACTGCCTGCAGCTCACCTCCTCCTGGGAGGCAGAGGGACAAGGAACCAAGGGCAAGACACTGGTCATTTGGACCCAGGACATCAGAGCAGTGCTGTCCCACTCTCTCTTCTGTTCTGCCTGATGCATTCCTTACTGCCATCTCCGCAGGGTCTCCTTCCCAAGAATCTTCTATGCTTCTATAGGAATAAAAACCATAATAGGAAGAATTTTCTGTTAATCACTGGTGCTGGATAGAAGAGCCAGGGGAGATGCTCCATAGGCACTGTCTTGTATTCATACCCTGTTCATCCTGTACCAGAAGCAAGGCCACGTGATGAAAACCTAGATTCACCACCAGCCTTTTCAAGATAACTTTAGGAAGACTTTCCTAGAATCATGATGGTTGGAGGAGATCACCAAAATCATCCAGTCCAACCATCAGCCCCACCATGCCCAATAAACCTGTCCCCAGCTGCCACATCTCCACAGTCCTTGAACACCTCCAGGGAGGTGACTGCACCACTTCCTTGGGCAAACCTTGGAAAGCTGAAGTTTGCAGGATATTTTCCATGCAGACATCAATATGGGATCTCAGCTCTGCAGGCAGATAGCCATTATAACCTTTGCATGATCTGTGCATCCCTATCAGGAGGAGGCACTACAGCCTGCACTGCTGCTGCTTTGGCGCTGTGGCCATGGGGCTGAGCCCAGCTCTGCACAGCAGCAGGGACCCAGCCCAGGTGCTCCATGCTAATCAAGTCCACCCCCTTTAATTACAGCAGAAAAAGGCAGATCATCTATCATCCATAACTTGCTCGGGAAGCATGTTTAAAAGATCCTTTCTGTTCAGTTTTTGGCAGCAGATGAGCCGATACGCTTACAGCTTTTAAGCTGGGAAGATCATATTCTACATTACATGTTACCTATGAGTCAGGGTTAGAATCTTAATAAAAGCTAGCTGAAATGCTATCAGTAAGATAAGATTGCTATCTCAGTTTGCATTGCTAATGAAACCAAAAGGAATGGCATCTCTTCTGAGAAACACTTTGTTGTTGTTGTTGTCGTTGTTATTTTGAAGCTAAATATTTTATTTCCAGAAGCAAATCATTGGTCACACTCACTGGTGATGGTCATCCCTCCCATTGCCTCCTCCTGCAGTGTCCCACACTGAACACCATCCCAACAGACCATCCTCAGAGCATTTTGGTTGTCTGCAGAGTGCCCGGGGCAGGACCCTGTGGGGAACAGAATGGGGCTGAGGATGTAAGGCACCAAATTAATCCATGGATTGCAGGCAAATCCTTCCTGTGGCTTTGAGGACAGGAATCTCCACTGGGGTGGGGGAGAGAGATGCCAATGGTCACCCCCAGGGATGGCAATGCTGGATGCAGAGCTGCCTGACATAGAACAGAATCTCCTCATTCCTGTGAGAGATAATTATCCCCAGTCAATCAAGTCCTTGCTCTAATCTGCAAGCAGCTGCTGGGACATAATCACCCTCCTCATTAAAAGTGACAATGCTCCACTCCTACCTTTGCCCATGCCCTCTTCTCAGGTGGCTGCCTGACATCCCCGATGGCTCCTCCTGCTTTAGGCTGATTCAATACCTTCCTTCATCCTGAGCTCTGTGGCAAAGAGAAGTGGGGCTGTTCCTCCCCAGGGACCTCTCTGGCAACCTAAGGCTGAGCAGAACCCTGGGGACTCACACCCACATGGGTCACCTTTGACTGCTGCTTGAAGCTGAGATTCCAGCCCAGGCTCCATTGCTCTGCTGTGCATGAGGGCTCACTTTATCTCAGCACAAAGGTGTCATCGAGGCTGTAATGCCAGAAGGTTTCTGAAAGGGACAGGATGTGTATAATAGGGAAGCTGGGCTCCATTGTGTGTGCAGGGCAGGAGCTCTTCATTGGGCCAGTAGGATGCTGCCTGCCTGGAACTGCCCTCCACTCTTCTTCCTTTGATTCTGCCGATGCCAGGCATGCTCAGAACCAGAGACGTGATCACCTCTCTCCTCTGCTTTTCCTAAAGTACCCACAGCAGCTGCTCTGCTGGGACAGTCCCAGCCTCTTGGATCAGCATCACTCCCATCTGGTGAAGGTTTAAATAACAACTGTCACCATAGAATCATAGAATCATATCACAAAATGGTCTGGGTTGAAAAGGACCACAATGACCATCTGGTTTCAACCCCCCTGCTATGTGCAGGGTTGCCAGTCACCAAACCAGGCTGCCCAGAGCCACATCCAGTCTGGCCTTGAATGCCTGCAGGGATGGGGAATCCACAACCTCTTTGGGCAACCTGTTCCAGTATATCCCAAAGAGCATTTCCCTCTTTGATCTGCCCCATTTAACTCACAAACGCTTTCATGTTATCCTAAGGCTCCCTTACCAAGGTTCCCCATTCAAAGCAGGCTAATGCCTCAAACTGCTCCTTCCGCAGGAGAAAGGAGAACCACCCATCCTAAGATGGTAAAGGGCTCCTTCTGTCCTTGCCTTGTGCAAAAGTTGTGTGCATGCCTGGGGCTGTGCGTGGGAAGCTGCTTGCACTCCACTTGCAAAGGTGGAAAGAATGACCGAAAGTGAGAAGCTGTGTACTATGCAGGGCACTGCAGTCACCTCACGTGTGTTCCCGTGGGAACTGGGTTTTGAAGTGTCTGGGCTCCATTTTATGCTCTGGTTTCACAGCAGCTCCGATGCAGGAAAGGCTGCAGGAGAGCAATGTGTGGGGCTGCTGCTGCTCCCTGCATCGCTGCTGGGCCAGAGCTGGGTGTGCTACTGGCTGTGAGATCCAGCTAATCCCATCACACGGGCAGAACAGCCCTAAATCAGCCCTGTCTGATTCTTGACTCCAAAGAGACATTTCATGGGTGATTGTGAGTGATACAGTGCGCTGTAATGGATGTATTTAAATGGGATTTATGGGTGACACCTGTCACATAGACCCTTCCATCAGTGACAGGCTGGGGAGATTTACGCAGTGACAGTGAGCTGGGAGCTCTCTGCAACAGCTCCCTCAGCCACCACCTGACCCACAGCTCCTATCAGCAGCACAAACCGGGCTGCTTGGCCACTCTGCCGTATGGCACTGCTCAATCAGTGGTGAGGAGCTGAGTGCCTCTTGGCATCCATCCACAGTAGGTTCCTTCAAACCCACTTTGCTGCACCAGTGCTCACAAAGGCTTCACAGGACTGAGGAGCCCCCACTAAGGTCATCTCCATGGGGCTCTCCTCCCTCCTGCATGCTCTCCACCTTCCCACAGTCCCTGTTTCCCAGTGATGCTGGCTGAGGCTCACTCTGTGCCACCAGCTTGTTTCCTCCTCTCCTGCACAGTCCCTCCGCTTTGGTTTCCACGTCTCCAGTTTTCTCCTTGCATTTCCAGGCTGTCCCTTTGCTCCCTCCATCTGCAGACATCTCTTCACCCCTACTTGGAGAAGCCCTCCTGCCCTTTCCTGCTGGAGGATTAGCAAGGATATCTGCAATGAGATTATTTCTAGGAGACCACTTACTCCTCTCTGATGCTAACACACAGTGGCAGCTCCGCTCAGGCACAGTGAGGTTGCAGGAAGGTTCCAGGCAGGATTTCTATTGTTTCAGCCTTTATTTGGGGGGCTGGTTGGATTGTTATTTCTTTCTTCTCCTTGCTCTTTCCCCCAAGATCTCTCTGTTGTTGCTGTTCACAGGGAGCAGCTCGTATCTCAGTGCACAGACACACGGGCCCGTATCAAACAGCAGCCTAAACACACACAGAGCACACAGCACGGTGTACCCCGAGCTATCAGAGGTGGCTGGGTGCTGCCTTGGGCTGACCCGTGGGAGTTGTCTCTGCAAGAACATTTTCTCACCAGTGACACAATCCATTCCTTGGTTCCCGGGCTTTGCTTTCTTTGCGTGTATCTTTATAATTCTGCCATAAGGCGAGCATGGGTTTGTAAAATTAGCCTGTCATAACAAATTCATGTCCTCATCAAAAGCCGCTGTTGTGCTTCCTCTCAGACTGGAGCATTCACAGGCTTAGGCTGCATTATCACAGTAATTTAAAAGTTCAGGAGTGTATTTTCAAAAGGAATTGCTTTTAAATGCACTTTGTTACGTAACAGCAAATTTAGACTTGCACCCACTTTGAAATGAGAATGAGAGTCTTTCCCTGGAGGTGTTCAAGGCCAGGCTGGATGGGGCTCTGAGCAACCTGGGCTAGAGGGAGGTGATGCTGCCTACAGCAGGGGGTTGGAATCAGATGATCTTCAAGGTCCCATCCAACCCAAACCATTCTATGATTCTGTGAAGTACATCATAGTTCTGTTCGCTCTCTGCTTTGCTGTTTTTGCTATCACTGTTCTCAAATGATGTAGCTGCATTTGGTGCCCGTGGAAGAGAGAGGATGGAAGCAAACTAATCTGAAAGCCATCTAATAGGAAATGAGGAGGCTCAAACCCAAAGGAAATTGGACTCTATAATTTTAATCCCACTGAAGTTACTGAATGAGAACTTCCACAGAGATGCCCAGAACGGGCTGGGACTGAGTGCTGGGATGGCTGTGCTGGATAGCAGGGCTTGGAGAGAAGGGAAAGTTGGAGCATAGGGACAACCGTGCTCTTTTCCATCAGATCTTATCTATCTCCTCTTCCCATCCCCTTGACTTTGCCTCCAGTTCCTCATTTGGTCTTACATGATCCTGGTCAGAAAATTCTCTGCCTCAGACAGTCTTGCTTGAGGTCCATCTCATTTCCTATGGAGATGTTCAGGGAGGGTTCAGCTCATTGAGCCACAGTGAGAACCCTTGGCTGGCAAAAGAAAGGAAGGTCTCAACCCATCCACCCTGTTGCTGACTCTGTCTGCTCCAGGTTATCTCCATAAATATCCACAAAACCACCTTCTGCCATCCTGCAAACCCACCAAGGAGGACTTTCTATCACTTTTTAAGTAACCCACAGGTCTGGTGCACCATTAACCACCATATATCACATAAACCCACAAAGTCAGCCCATTTGCTCACACCTCCTCCTCTGTCCGTACTCCCTGTTTTATTTCCCCCTGTTTTACTCTTAAGCCATAAGGTTCAGAGGTGCTCTCCCCTAACCCAATTCCGAGCCACAATCGAAGTAATAATAACAATGATGTTGATGAGACACCATTTAAATTAGTTTTGACATATTTTTGATTGGTGAAGCTACACAGGAGGATGCTGGCTAATAAGTGTTCAGATTACCTCCCCCTGGAATCAGTGGGAGATTTTCCTTTGTTTTTCACAGGTGCCAATTTGTCTTGTAGTATCACTCAGGGACACCGATGCTGAGCCTTGCTGTTGCTGAATCAACACTGACAGGCTTATTGGCTTTTGTGAGAGCGATGGTCGCAGTGGACAGGTTTGGGAGCCTAAAGGCACTTTAACTCAAGATGCTGATCATCCCAGACTCCCATCTATGTGCAAAGAACTATAACAATTTATAGGAGTGTGAGCTGAGAAGCCACAGGAATCTGAGCCTGTAAACCCAGCGCTTAACCTGCAGTTAATTAAGGTTATTTCTTTATTTGTCTTTGCTCCTGTGTGGTCTCAGACAGCAACAACCCAAGCAAATACAAGATGCTCTTAAGTTAACCTTTTTTTTTGTTGTTTCTTTGGTAGTTTGGGAAATTATTGTTCAACGATTGCAGATAAATTGCCTGCCAACCTGTGCTCTAAATTAAAATGTATAAAGAAACGAACTAACAGAGAGCAGTCAGGTCCCCCCACGTGCTGAGGGCAGGTTGCTTTATGGAGACCTTGGCAAAACATATTCTCGATAACCAGCAGAAATAATAATGCCAGAAGAAGAAGCTGATGAGCTCTACCATTGAGCAGGCAAACAATATAACTGATGCGGTATCTTCTGGGAAGGTTAAGGGGTGAGCACTATAGGAATATGTAGAAAGAGATGCTGATTTCTGCATTTTGGCCTTGTTTGAGCACTCAAAGTTGCCACGGGGCTCCTGGTCCTTCTGGGCTGTAGAAAGTGTAGAAAAAAAAAGGCAAAATTGGCCCTTTTCATGAGCCTTGAGGGTATCCCACCACTTAACATCAAGCTAAAACTTCCCCTACGGAGCTATGTCCTCCCCCACATCAGCCTGGCTCCATTCCTCTGGGCTCTCCCATTTTTGCAGTTGGTTTGAGCCCTGCAGAAATGTTTCCCTGCCAGTTTGCTTTGGGATACACAGAAACAAAAACGACCACAGAATAAACACAGCCAAAGGAGAGGGGAAGCTGCGAGTCTGGGCACTGCTCAGCCCTCACCAACAGCGCTGGGTTTCTACACGGTGTTCAGTCTCACCCTGAAACAATGTCCTTTACCCAGACTTTGCAGATAGAAAAATATTTCCATGAGATTTGCAGACCTAAGAGAGTGAGCTGCTGTTGTGGTTTGGAAATACTAAAGGGCTTTTTTCCACGCTGGGCTGAGAGAAGCCACACAGTCGCCTGTAGAGTCATCGTGTTGGCTTCTTGTGATGAGCAGACATCTCTCAGTCTTTCAAAGAAAAGTTCACGGGTCTCTAGAGAACTTCCTATCTCTGCTAAAAGGCTGATTTAATCACTGAAGAAGCGTAATATTGGGTATGGCTACCAGTCACTTTTTGCTTAATCGTTTCATCATCCAATTACATAGGAGGAGCCACACAGAAGTCTAAAGGTGAACCAAGACTCAACAGTGAGTAATAAGGAGCAAACAGCGAAAGCAAAAGGCTGAGTTTCTTGGCATAAAGTTCACAGGATGAATTAATGAATTATTTTCATAGAGGGATAAGTACTTTATTCTCCATGGAGATTACTCACAATGAACAATTCGATCAGACCCAGCCTGAAGAAAGGAAAAGGGTAGGAATAAATAGTCCTTCTCCAAAAGGAAAAGCTATTAATATTGCAGAGTCTTGATGGTTCACACGAGGAACGTTGTTATCAAGTGTTGCTTATTAATAGCCCAGATGCCTGAGCATTCACTTGAATACATGGACAGAGCAATGAATATTTGTGGATAAATACGAAATAATATGTAACAATCAAGTTTTGAAAGCTCATTTAGGAAATGCCACAAGTTCCATGGTGGGGTAGTACAGTAGCTGAACAAATTTGGTGCATAAAAGGCAAAGAAATGGAAATTGGAAAGGACAATCTGAACTATTTGCAGCTGTTAATGGGTTCTAAATTGACTGTAACTTCTCAATAAAAGCTCATTGTCACTGTGAAAATGTAATGAAAACATCTGCTTAGTGCGCAGGAGCAGTCAAAAACTAAACAAAATTAGTGAGCTAAGCTGGACTGAGAAAGGGGGAAAGAAAAAGTCATAGACTCATAGAATGCTTTGGTTTGGAAGGGACCTTAAAGATATGTGGTTCCACACCCAAAGAAATGCAAGCCCTTGTTGCTCCTCACCTTCATCCTCCACCAACCAGCTCAGGATGGCAGGCAGCAATGCTAGGCATGGTTATACAGCCTTGCAGGGAGCCCCCCGAGAGGCTTCCAGAGCTGGCAGCTCCTCCCTCACCCTTGCTGTTGGCCTCAAGACCCAGCAATGTCCTTCAGCAAGACCAGGCACTCTGTCATCCTTTAATACTACTAATTACCTAATTATCTGCTCAAGCACCATGGTAAAGCATTTTAATGTTCTACTCTCCACTTATCCAGGTTCCTTCCTCTGGAAAGTGAATGAGTGTCTTTGGAGGGAGAGTTTCTAAGTCTTGCATCAAGAGACCCAACATGTAGCAGCAAATCCTGGCAGCAGCACTGATGTCTCATCTCAGCCCTATCCACGTGCTGTCCTCCATCACCTCCCTGCTTCTGCCATCTCAATTTTGGGTTGTAAAACTTTTTACGTGTGATTTCATCAGCCCCTAAACGCTCCTGCTGGCTTCCTGCACTGGCTGTTTGGTGGCTGTCACAGCACTGTGACTTCTCCAAGTTTCCTGCTCCAAAACCTTCCCTTTTCCAAAGCCCATCGCCATGGACATGGGTGGTACAGCTTGTCTTCAGTCACCTTCCATGCGGTGCAGCACTGAATACAAGTCACGTAGCCCTCCTCCTTTTCAGCTGATACACACAGTAAGTTGAAATGCAATCTCATGCCAATCCCATAAACAAGCTCCAGCTAGCATTCTCTCCCTAATGTTCTCCACTCTGTGCTTGGGCACTTAAAATCTTCCATTACTCTGTTCTTTCTACATATTTTATTGCAATCACCTTCCAGTCCACTCTTTTTCTCCCATCTAGAAAAGGAGAAGATGCTTTTCTCATCTTCCCATTTGCTGCATACTTATCTCATAAAGACTGCTGCTTAGCAGGTGCTCATGGCAGTCCTTCAGATAAAACTGTTGTGTGCAAAATATTGTGCAGGTAGTGGTGATGACTGTAAGTTATACCTAGGGAGGGTCAGGTTGGATATTAGAACGAGTGGTGGTGCAGTGGTGCAGATGCCCAGGGAGATGGTGGGGTCTTTGTCTCTGGAGGTGTCCAAGACCCATGGAGATGTGGCACTGAGTACTGTGGTCAGTGGGCAATACTGGCTTTAAGTGGATGGCTGGTCTGGATGTTCTTAGAGATCTGTTCCAACCTTTATGATTCTATGTTTCTCAGGAAGGTCCCGTTCTGCTTCTGCTTGCACAGCTCCACTGGCTTTGCTGGAACAACTCTTCATAAACCAAAGTAGATGGGAAGCGTTTCCAGCCCTGGCCCCATTAGAAGTTGTTATTTTCCCATACTCTTGATAGGTTTGCAGACTGTTGTCCTTTGGGCTGAAATTGCTTATAATCTAAACCTACCCCACAATGATTTCTCCCTTGTTTTGGAAGTTTAAGCAGAATTAGGAGAGCTCCTTTTGAAGGGAAGAGGAGAAAATCTTTCTTTTTTTTAATGGTATCCTTCTGACCTTTTATTCTTGGCAGCTCTACAGCTGAATTGCCTGTGGTTTGAAAGATGCAATTTGGCAGGAAAATAGCCCTCATTGGGGAGCAGTGCAGGGCTTTGTACTGCGGGAAATTGGGTTTGATTTGCCCATGCTACAAGCATTCAAGGTCTGCAATCTGACCATATGCAGCGGAGGGCTTTTGCTAAGCTTATTAGAAGACATGGAGACCAGGGATAAGAGTGGGCACGTCTGCTGAGCCAGAGCAGCAGTGAGGGCTGGGAGGGGGCAAGGAGACCAGAATGTGGGTGTTCCAAAAAGCATTTTCCCAACTGGTACCTCATTGTGCATGTCCACCCATCTGATCCCTGCACCCAATGCATGGAAGCCTGTGCTGGCTGCCATACATGAGAGCTATCCTGCTGTTTTTTGCTGGTTGTTTAGGATCCTGCAGGATCAGATCCATGTTGTGTAACAAAAAGAGATTTTTTTTTCCCCAGACTGAATACCAAGAAAACTCTGTCCACAGCAATAAACAGCATCCACATTTCTGATTCACTTTAAACCAGAAAAGAGATTTTTCACTAACTTCCTAAGCTGTAAGGCTTCTTCAAATCCTCTTCACTCCCCTTAAATATTAAATCACACTCATGCAGGCATCCAAGCACCGACCATTTCAAAAAGCAGCTGCAGGAAGGCTGGCACATCATCTTCATTTGGCGTGGTTGTAAGACCAAAATCAGCTGGTTTTAACTTTTTGGGTGAGGTGACCCAATTAATGGAACGGATGAAAATCAAAATACTTTGGACGTCTGCAACTGGAATTTCATTTGCAACAATGATTTCTGAGGAAGGTTGTACTGCATGAGCAAATCCGATGCTCAGAGAAAAAAAAAAAGGATCAGGAGAATAAGTGATGTAGCTCATAATAAAACCGAATGCTGAAAATCTGGGTCCTTCTGAATGAGGTCCATCCTGGACTGATGTGGTGTGGCTTTGTTCCTTTTCGTTGCTAGATTATATTTTCATAATAGAAGGCTTTGTTGTTGCTCAGACCCAGTTTCAAGAACTCTGATTCATGCTGGTTTGCAGCTTACTCTGAAAATATCCCTGCTGAAACCAGAGTGGAGGGATAAACTCGCTGATATACATATAAATATATGCAGAGAGAGAGTGGATTGAATTGAGCTCTCTGCCTTGCAAACACTTTGGCTATGCTAGGGAGATGGCGATGAGACATCACACACAGTTTATCTGACCCATACCCCACCTATGGCCTTTGTCACTCCCGTCCACTCAGAGAGATGTGCAATCCCTGTATTTTAATTTCATTCCACCTTGATGATCCTTTCCTCATTATTTTCAGCACAAGAGTACATGAAACACAAAAAGCAAGGCAGGGCTGTCTCTGCCCGTGTTGCAGTAGCAAACCCATTTAATGGCATATTTGGCAATGAAACACAATGGAGTACATGCATATAGGACTTATAGCTCTTTAAATATGCAGGAAATATTCCCCTAACAGAGAGCACTCATTGCTGTGGAGCTGCTCAATGACACAGGGATGCTCCATCAGACCCAGGCACCCTGTGCAACCCACTGCAGGGAGTGCTCTGACAGGGGGTCATGCTGGGAGATCTCCCTTCCAAGCCCTTCAGTTCTGTGATGCTGTGATTCTCAGGGCATAGACGAGGAGCTGCAGAGTGGTCCTTGGGGAATGACTGGGGCTTGGGGTGAAAGGTGACTGATGCCAATAGCAAAGCCCATGCCTTTGCAGACAGCTGCCTCCAGTCCAGCTTCATGGCCACAAGGAGATGCTCTGGGATGTAAGTACATTGTAATTGAGGGGTGGGTTGGCAGTAAGGAGCACTAGTGGTCCAGCTGGTCCAGCTGGTGGGTTCCAATCAGAAATGGCTGCTCATCTCAAGGAATGGGGAGAAGAGCCCTTCAGGAGTGAATTTGTATTCTGCACTTTTACTTCTCGCTCACAGCTGTCTGAAAGATGCCACTCCTCCACCCGGCTCCTCAATGGGGAGAGGAGCTGGAGGAGAGGGAGCAGCTCAGAGCTAGATGGGCTGTTTGTCAGGTATGAATTCTCTCATCCAGCCACTCTCACTTCTATTCAGCGCATGTAATGAATGTCTGAAAAATCTGGAAATTTATGTTCAGATCAATGGGAGCTGATTAATTACCTAAGATGTATTCAGATAACAGAGTTGAGAGGAAAAGCAAAGGCAGTGCTTTCAAAAAATGCTCGATGAAGTAAACCGAGTACATTGAGAATGTGTTTAAAGGATAAGTGCGAAGACGGCCCAGGCAAGCGGGGTATCAAAGAAAGGAGAGATCCAAAAGCCAGTCTTACAATCAACAACATAGACATGAAGGAGAAAAGAAATCTCTAAAGCTATTAAAAATCTGGAAGCCTATTAAAAATGGATGAAAAAAAGGTACAAGGAAATCAAATCAAGAGACACGGAGTGGCACTTACAAAAGAAACCTTTAGCAGAGTGGAAAAATTACCCCACGATCCGAGTGAATTTAAACAGTGGCTCCAGTGGTGATGGAGAACAGCGCTTTCTTATTTCACATAGACCAGATGAAATGCTGAGGGGTCTCATCCTGTCCGTGATGTCCCCACCTCTGCTGGTCAGTGACACACTTGCAGCTTGAATGTCAAGGCTCTGTTCTGCCTCCTGCTTCAGCTAATCCCATTCATGCCTTGGTTGTGAGTATTGAAATGGGAAGGTCAACGTGAAAGCCCAGCAGGCTGCCCATACCTGTCACCTCCTGCACAGCCACTCCTCCCACATCCCCTTCCCAAACTGCAGGACTGGGTGATGAGGAGAGGTCCATCAGCAGTATGTCCATCTCTCACTCAAGTCTAGCTTCAGTGTCCTCCTTCCCCTAAAATTCTGCACTCTTTCAGATGGTTGCAACTCTCCCATTAGAGATCTCACAGCTTCCTGAATGCTTTCCACAGTCAGCATGTTCCATTTCTTCTTGTTCTCAGTTAGTCCTTTAGCATAAGCAGCATTGTTTCTCCTCTCTATTTGTTCCCTTCTCTCACTGCCTCCCTTGGCTGTTGATTTTTACTATCATACCTGCCAAGCCCTTTCTCTCAGCCCATATAGCCCCTTCTGAGCCTTTCCCTTCATTCCTGGTCCTCCATCAGGGCTGGTAGGATGTCCTCCTGGATGTGACTGTACCTGACCAGGGACATGGAACCCATGTTGGCCCATTTCTAGAGGGAAAATGTTGCCTTGGATAAGCATATTTGCCATTCTGTGAGCTAGCAGCTCCCTGTCCCCCTGTGAGAGATGAGCAGAAACAAGTTTCTCTCCTGTTCTGTCATTTCCAAGTGATGAGGCCCAAGCTTCAAGCAGAAATTCATGTTATTAGTCCCAGCATGCACAGCTCTGCACTTTGTACTATTACATTTCATTCTGTTTCTATTACTTCCCTCGTCAGGATCACCCAAGTGTTTTATTTGCTATATTTGATCCCATTTTCCATTTACCTTCAGGTCTTTAATTATTCTTTCCCAGCAAATTTATTCTAAGCTTTGCATACTCCTGATGTCCCCAGCTGCCTGGGCCCTTTATTTAGCAAGGAACTGGGCTTGCTATTTTCTCCCACTTGATTCATGTATTAAAAATCCTTAATGTTGGACTCGATGTGCCAATCCTTTCAGGAGTCTGGACTGGATTATTTGTTCCCCCTGGCTTCGGTGCATTAAAGCTCTCTCTCTCAGTTTTGCTTTCACCTTGGATGCCGAAATTTCCATTTTTATAAATCTTATGCCCATTAGCTATCATCTCTGTGCCCTTGTGTCCTGAAGCATCATCTTTATTGAAAACTGAGGCAAAGTGCTCATTTAGTTTTTGGCTATAACTACATTTATCTTTTATTTCATCCTTCTCCTCCCAATATAGCGGCTCCATGCTTCTTGTTTTTTTATTTCTTTGCCTGTGTGACCTAAGATTGTTTCCTTTCTTTTTTTGAGCTATCTTTTATTTGCAGGTTATAACGTACCTTGATTTCTGGCACGTCTCATTTGAGTCATGCAGTTTTGGGGCTCCAAAGAGATGATCTGTCTCTTCTGCCCCTTTCAGCCTCTCTCCTAGCAGTATCTCTGCTAGGAGACCAGCTGCATATTCCAGGTAGGTTTTGCACTTCACTTTGCAGGCTCTCTGTACTTCTGGGTGTTGCTTATATCTGACCAGTTAAAACCCCCATGCTGATAGAAGCTATGGTGGTGCAATGGTATCCCAAGGTGCACCCAACCCCATCTTCCTTCAGGATTAGCACTGCTGACCCTCCTGGCCATGGAAACAAGCTTCTCCTCTATGGGGTTTGCTTTCCCCAGGGAACTCTGGAGGTTCTTCTGAATACTCCTCAGCAAAGTCTTATAGCAACAACTGAAATAATAATAATAGCATAACAAATCAGAAGAAACGGAGAGAGTCCTGTTCTGTGCTGAGATGCTGAGCAGGAGATAGGGAGTAACTCATCAGCCATCTTCATCCTCTGCAAAAGAAGATGTGAGAGTTGGAACACTGCAGTTTTGCATGTGAGATGGAAAACACAGATGATGGTAATTTCTGGTGCCCAGACATTTTCCAGCTGTTGATTTCCTCAGTGGAGGATGAGATGAACCATTCTGCATAGGAACCCAGACCACAATGTTGAGGTAAATGTGGCTGTCAAGGAAAACTCCCCTCCTACCTTTCTCTGCTGGTGGATGTGATGTGGATCTCCTTAAGGATGATAGCCAAGGCCAAACCCAACCCAAAGCCAGATGCTGTCAGAATGACAATGTCAGCTGATGGTTGGACTGGATGATCTTTGTGGTCTTCCCCAACCTTAATGATTCTGTGATCAATCTCTATCTGTGAAATGATGTTTGCCATCTCATATGCAAAAGGAAGGGAGAGACGATTGTTAAGCTGCATTTGGTCAAGCAAGGTGTTCTGCTTTACTTTAAATGGTTGGCACTCTTTGTAAAAGGAGTAAAATTACTCCTTTACCAATGAGATCCAACCCAACTTAAGAATATAAGGAAAGTAAGTCATGGAATCATAGCATCATAGAATTGCTCAGGTTGGAAAAGACCTTAAAGATCATTGAGACCAACCGCAACCTGACCATACTCCCTTAACACTAACAGCCTTCCATTCAATCATGGCCCTGAGAAAGTCCTTCCAGCAGATGTGTTTTTGTTACTCTTTTGATTAAATTCAACATGATTCCTCATTTTTTTCCCCCCATCTCATCTTCCAGTTCTACTTATTTGCCATGCAAAAACACGGAAGCCTTTTCTAATGGAGCGCAATGTACACTGATAAAAACCAGTCTAGGGTTGACAATGACACCTTTTGCTTCTGTTCATGTTAACAGCACCAGAGAGCCATCTCCCTGAAATCAGAGGGAGGTTCTGGCAGTAACAGAGCCCACGCTGTCGCTTCTGTGCAGTTGGGTTTTCTGTAGGCTGCATTAGTGGGACTGAGCCAACACAAAGGCTCAATCTGAGAGCTCATCAGATACTAATTTACTGCTATTCCTGCTATAAATAATGCATGCCAATGGGGAGCTGTAGCAGCCCTTAGTGGAGCAATGCACTCAGCTTTCTTCCTCCCGCAGAGGCCAAACCTCACTTCCATGCTGGCACCACGGGAGAACCTTTTCAAAACCACCCTGGTGACTTAGGATCATTTTAGGAAAGTCACTGGGATTCAGGCATCTTTCATCTCAGTCAGGGTTATTTATATCTCTGTCGGGCTATTTCTTTCTTTGTTGGCAGAAAACACTAAAAAGCAGAAAGAAGCAAAGAGCTGTGCTGGGGTTTTCCAGGACAGGAGGTGGGCTCCTTCCAGGGCTTTTGGTCCCTCTTGTGAGCACCTGCAGATTACCATAGAGGAGGAGAGAGCACGGTCTGTGGGGATGCTGTGGGAGGCCCCCAGGGAGGTATCTGATGTGCAGGCAGCAATGGGCAGCAGTGGGACTCAACTTGACCCAGGCCAGCTCCACATCTGAGCCCTGCAATGAGGAATAGCATTTCTCAAAGTCAGCTCTGATCAATGTGGGGGAAAGCCTGAGTGTGTTTGCCCCATCTGGGAGATGTGCCCTGGGCATCTTGTTTTGCCACTGCAGCACCCAGGTGAGTCTCGGAGCTGCTCCCATAGAGCTGTGCAGGCTGTGCCTGCAGGATTTCAGCACAGAGGTGGTTTTAGTGACAGACTGGGTATTTTTTGTTCCCCTTCATCTTTCTGGATCATCTTAAGAGATCTTGGCTGACACTTTCACTGCATCATGAGTTGATTTTATTTATTTTTCTTCTTGTTTCTTATGCAAACTTGCTCATGTCCCCTTCCAAAACCTTGATGAAGCTTTGGCCTCTCTACCCACACACAGGCCAGGGCTGTGTGGGGCTTGTGCTACTCATGATGAGTAACAGGACTTCCCTGCCATGCTCTTCTCCTCCCTTTCCTGGCATCTCATGGTGCTGCAAATGTTCTTGTGGGCTTCAGTCTCTGATGTAACAGGATGTCTTGCAGCCCGTTTACCTGTCACTGTGTGTTTTAGCCCCCAGTCTCCATCCCTCTTAACATGAGTTTTGAACATACCTATTGCCTGCCCCCTCAAGGCCTCCTTTAATAGGATTAATTAAAGTTGGGTTTCCATTTTCAGCACTGCCATTTAATAATCCCTCGAATTTCTCACTATACAAGCAGCGCTAAGTTTTCACTTGCTCCCTTGTTTCTCACCTGCTTTTTTCCATGAGGATGGAAAGGCTTCAAGTTAGTTGAAATTGTTCTCTCTCTACATATAATTCCTAGTATTTCCATGTAGCATTATTCCTGAATTCACCAGGGGGGACTGAATGGTGCTGTGTCAAGTGAGAAAGCAAGGAGTGAGCCCTCATACCTGAGCCAGCTGGAGTGGTGCAACCAGGCAGCTCCCATCCATTGCCAGCAGCTCGGTGTCCCCAGGGAGTTGTGCCTCCCAGCAGGACACTGGCTTTAGGACCCCCTTAATGTCAGCTTGGAGCAGCCCCTGCCACGTGGCTGAGCAGGTCTGGGGTAGAAACAACACAACACAGAGGGGCTGCAGCCCAGTGGAGCACCCAGCCATGGTGCCCATAAAATTGTCACTCAATATATGTGTTAATATCTACTTATTTGCACCTCTCAGTCGCACCTCCCACGTGAAAGTGCCTCTTTTTCTCTGCACTTCAGGTTTCCATGGGGCAGAAGCATTAACCCGGGGCTACAATTCTGATCTTCCAAATTTAAACTTGCCATCACCAGCAGAGAACCCTCAAGGGCTGGAGGCTTCTCCTGTCTGTCAACATGAAAAGCACTGAACAAGAAGGTTGCATTGCATCCTGCGTTCTTCATTCATCCAAAGTGGATCATCATGACTGTGCCTGTGCATGGAGTGGGGATATGCTGGAGTGACTGCAGGCACGGAGTGACTACAGCAGGCTGTGGCTGGTGTTGAGGGACTCTCTTGGGCAGCTCTGATTCCATGCTGTGTGTGGACAATGCCCAAGCCCTGTCTCACATCTTGGTGGGCAAAAAGAAGAGCTGGTTTCCCTGGGCTTGAGGCAGGAGCCAGCATAGGCATGGTGAGGGCTGGGAGGGTGAGCCTGGGGCAGCATAAGATGCAGAGATGCAACAAGGCTGTGCCTGTTGGTCAAACAGGGTCTGAGGAGTATTCTGACATTCAGAGGAGGTTTTTTTTTCTTCCTGAAAAGCTGTCTGTTTTGAAGAAAACCACTCCAGGTTGCACAACAGCTTCCATACACTTGATACAGCTTCTCCAGAACCTTGAGATGTGTCCTCCAGTTTTAACACCAGCCGTGTTAAATAACAGCATATCCAAAGACCCCAAGAAACAGCCCTTGCAAGATGTGAGTTGGAGACACACAACCCCTGGGTAGACTCCCACCATCCCCACCTTCTCCACCGCAGATGCCCCATGACTCACCCTGCCCCATTGGGGCCACAGGGCTGGCACAAACACAAGTCCCAAACCAGGCATGGTCACCATCAGGAAGAGGAAGAAATGAGAGATCTTGGGCTGAAGTCAGATCTCTGATCTTGCTGTGAGAGCCCCCAGCTTATTAAGCACCGGAGCAGCAGCCCAGATTTGTTTGAGAAGGGATTTAGGAAATCTAGCAAGCTGTTTTGCTGTTCGATGCTGAAAGGGGAGGAATGGAGCTGTAGTATTTGTATTTATTTTTTTTTTTTATTCTTTTCTGAGTCCCTATTTATCTTTTGGCAGCCCTTTGTACAATTAAATAGCTCCACAGGGATGCCATATGTTGCCAATAGTTTTACACTTCTCAGTAGTGGGAGGCTGGAATGCGTTCCAAATTGACATGATAGGAACCCATTACAAAATTCTTCTCTGAGAGGAACTGCTAAATGTTCTGTCAAGAAACTGAATTAAAAATAGACCAACCGGTATTGTTATCTCCCCAAATGAATGCACTTGGCACTGTGAATAACGTGGCACATCTGGTGTTACATCTGTGCCCCAGCATTACCGTGGTAGGGTGGTGGTGGTGGTGGTGAGGTGCAGAGCTGGGTCCAGCCCCCAGTTGCCGGGTTGTGGGGATGGCACCTCATTTCTATTCCCCACTGTAACTCAACAGCACATCCCAGGTCAAAGCTAGAACGTGTAACCCCAACAGGACCTCAGCACCATACACACCAATCCTGCTCCAGATGACTTAGTTTAGCCAATATCTGTTGTCTTTGTGCCATGGCTAAGCATGGATTCCTCCCTCCCCACCCCCCATCTTATCTTTGGTTGCCTTGCTCTCTGTTTGCTCAGGGACTCCTCTCTAGGGCAGGGGACTGTGCTTGGGACAGGGGGGTGCACCCCAGCCTACAGCTATGGGCGGTGGAAGGGGGATCTCATAATAGCTTGATAACGACTATTAAGTAAATACCATATACTGGAAAAAATGCTTCCCTTCAGCCTCAAACAGGGTGGGGTTAACTATCAGAGCAGAGTTGTTTACCTTGGGCTGCAGCGCACGAAAGGAGGACTTTGAAAATCCATTCCCATGAATTACTGGTTTCCACCACGGCTTCAGTCATACGGCAGTGACAGCTAAAATAAGCAGAGATTTCTTGGAAGGATTTTCCTTTTTGTCTCAATTATGCCTTTACTACAATCCCGGAGCATCATTCACACAATCAGAAATTGCCAGTGTGCGGGGTACTGCGACTGCCAGTTAGAGCTTCCCCTTTATTTACTTACTCTTGGTGCTGTGTTGACATTGAGTATGAGGGGGAAAAAAAAAACCAACAAACCTGACTGGTTCCAACCTCAATTTGAACTGAGAAATGAAATAAAATCAGGAGCCTGCATGGTGGTAAACCTTGGGGTAATGAGGAGGCAATGGGGATGAGTGTGTTTGGTTCCTGCTTGCTGCTGGTCTGTGGCACTTAGAGGTGCTGGGAGCGTGTTGTGCACAGCCTTGTGCAGCTCGACGGTGAAGCTGCTTGGGGTCATGTTTGCAGAGCATGTGCTGGGTGTGGAGAAGCTCCTCTGGAAGGCAGCGTGTATTAATGTGAGCTGTGTGATGTGTCACTGGGGTCAGATGGGTTTGGGATTCTGCTTTGGGTAGAGTGAACTTCCTCCTGTGCTTATGTACCTCTGCAGGTGTCTGCAAAGCCTGTGCCCGCAGTGCAGGGGGTGATTAGAGACGATGTCATAGCGGCTGTGGCCTTCACATAATTCAGTCAATTGCACCATTATCAAATCTATTGTCAAACCATCGGTGGTGTGAGTGCCAAAAAAACCTCAGAGAACAGCACCCAATGGGACACAGCATCCTTGCACTGCATTGCATTCTGTTCTCCACACAGGATTGAGTGCCAAAGGTTGGAGGAGGTCCATCTTTCCAGTCTCTGAGCCCAAATCCAGCACTGGGTTGGGGGATCTGGGATATCTATCTCAGTGTGCACGGGGTTTTGTGACACCTGGCCAATGTGGCTGATGCCCTTTTCTCCCATTGCAGTGCTGCCATGCAGAACTGGGATGGCTTTGGAGGGCTGCACAGATCTGGAGTTCTCTCCCTCTTCTCGTTCCTAACTGTACAATCTTCAAGCATCAGCCGAGGCAGGAGGAACAAGCTGCCCAAGGGGCTCTTTGTGTCTCTCCTGGGATGCACAGAACTGCTGGGCTGGTGGAGGGCAGCAGGTGAAACCTGAGCTATTGCTATGCAAGAGCTCAGGCTGAATCATCCAGTCCTGCCTCCTCTGAAGCTCAATGAATCTAGAAAACCATCTCCCCTTGTCATCTGTGCTAAGAGATTCACAGCACCTGCACAAAAGTGCTTTTATGTCTGCTTCATGCATATTGAGAGTTGACATTAAAAGAGAGAGAAAGAAAGAACAATCCATTAGGCTCTGTGCACTAAATCCTAGATTTCAAACTGACACATCTAAAAATACCTATGATTTGAAAGCAGATACAGCATGATAATTATACAGTGCAGGTCTATTGTACTATTGTACTCCGTATGGGATTCCTGCTCCGGCATCAGCTGCAACCATTGCAAGAGGCGGGAGCCAACCATCCTTGCTCTGGTTTAACATCATCAGCATCCCCAAGTGCTCTGGACCTGATGCTTTGCAGGCTGCAGTGCCACCCAGGATTGGAAACATTTAACCATGTGAAATAATGGATTCTGTGCATTCCTGGCCATTTCCTGTAGTTACCATAAAATTCAGTGAAAATTAAGATTAAATTGTCATCTAATTAGGTAATGATATCATTTTACATAAATAAATCCTGTAAACCACGTTCATTACTGTATGCAGCTTGTGTTTAAAATGAGCTCCATCCGTACCCACGTGTCCCTCAGCTTTCACGCTTCAATTCAGTGATGTGAACACACAGATTTGGCTAAAAGCTCATGGCCATTGATGTGAAGGCCACGGGGAGAAGGAAGGGTACAGGCTGCCAGCTGCAAGGTCCCCATGTATCACACACCTGGCACTGGGAGAGATGGCAGAGATGTGCTGCTGAAGGAGCTGGGGGTATTTCTGGGTTCAGAGCAGGCTGGGATCCTCGGGATGAAAGGCTCCCTGAAAAGGCAACTTCTTCCCTGTAATTTGAGAGTGCCACCAACCCCAGCTGCTAAAAAATGCTGAAGTTCCCAACCACAGAACCAGCCAAACTGTCATGAGATCTTCATTTTTAATTGGAGCTCCTTCTTATTCTCTTCCTGGCTTGGAGCGGCTGAGTTGTGTTCGTATCTGCAGTAGGAAGCAGCGCAGAAGCACAAAGTGTCTGGTTGTTACAAGCAAAACTTGAGCCTCTCCCACGATCCTATGTATGTTTGGGGAACAGATCTCAGGTCTCCCAGCCCCTTGGTTTGTGCTGAACCACTCTAGAAGTACTTCTGCATGAGGCCTGCTCACATCTTAAGAGTGGTGGAGGCATGTTTTGTAAGTGCAACCTGCATAAAGAAGGCTGGATGAGGTGGGCAATGCTGTATTCGAAACACTGAAGCTGTTGGAAGGCACTGAGCTCATGCCTCAGTTTTCCCATCTGTAAAATGGGTGCATGGTCACCCACTCTGAAGAGGTTGCACACCTCTTGTCTCTACCGGCATCAGTTGCCTGTGTAATGTGGAGGGAAGATCTCTAAATGGAACCTCTCAACTCAGTCCTGATGGGAAACTGGGACAAAAGCTTCACTTCTCAGAGAACGAAATAGTTACAACATAGAAGGAGAAAGAAGGTTGTGTGAGGAGAAGAGAAATGAAAAACAATAGCTGGAAACAGGGAAGGAAATGGGGTTGGAGAGACAACAGGTGCAAGAAGAAGGAATAAGGAAGGGATGAAGGCATGGGGGCAGATAAAGCCTCCTGGCACCAGGAGTTGCTCCCTGCAGCTGCTGATGCCCTCATCCTGCCCTGCTCTGCACAGAAATGGGACCTTGGTCAGGGAGACATCTTGTTTCTTCCTATCCCAGGAGCATCAGTGGGTGCCCAGTCCCAGCTCCACACTGCTTACAAACCAGCTGCCATAGATGGGCACACACTTTGGGTTCCCCCTGTTAACACAAAACCCACATCTGTTCAAGTAACATAAAGTAAGACAGATGGTGACAAATTCATGAGCTCCTTCCCCATTGCTCGTCCTGCCAGAGCACACACAGCCCTGGAGCACAGCCTGGCACATGGGCACCGGCTCGGCAACCAGCTGCAGGGAAACCAGGCGCCTCCTGTGTTTGCCATTGTGCCTTGGAGTGCTGTTTGTTTTCTGATAAAAGCCTGATACTTTGCTCTTTTGCAAACTACTTCTAAGAGCAGTTACTCTTGGGAGTAATTTAACCCCTTTGCAATAACCTCTGGCCCTGACTTTGCCGACACACGTGGAGGGGCTGGCGTAAAACTTGGTAAAGCCCTTCAGTACTCAACCCTGACAGAAATGCTTCCAGGTCTGGTGGCCCTCTATGCTCCCATGCAGAAGAGGAGACCCATAGCACAGGGTCAGATGGGTGCCTGGTGGAGGCCACAGCATCTCCTCTGGAGCAGTCAGTGAGTGGTTAATGGGAGAAAGTCAAGTTAGTTACACTGCTGAATGTTATTTGCCAAGTGATGGGGAAAAACAGTGATTCATTTTTTTGGGGGGTAACTGCAGGTCAAACCTCTTCAGAGAAGGTTAACTGCTCATGACAGCATGCCCAGAAATAATTTATTTGGCATTGGATGAGGAAAAAGAAAGAAAAACAAAAGTTGAATAAACTATTTTTGAGTAGTGCTAGCTGGGAGCAGAAAGCATGGACACGTGGATCCTTGTGGCCAAACCCTATGGACTGCAGGTCCTATGGCCACTGGGGTCCCCACACTGGTCTCCCTGTCCATGAACTCATAGAATCATAGGATGGCCTGGGTTGAAAAGGACCACAATGCTCATCCAGTTTCAACTCCCTGCTATGTACAGAGTTGCCAGTCACCAGCCCAGGCTGCCCAGAGCCACATCCAGCCTGGCCTTGAATACCTCCAGGGATGGAGCATCCACAGCCTCCTTGGGCAACCTGTTCCAGTGCATCACCACCCTCTGTGTGAAAAGCTTCCTCCTCATATCCAACCTAAACCTCCCCTGTCTCAATTTCAAACCATTCCCCCTTGTCCTGTCACTAATGCCATCGCTCCTCATGCTGCCATGCTGCACGGTGGGCACAGGGCCAGCTCTGGGGAAGGCTCCCAGAAAGAACCCCTCAGTCCAGGGGTACAATTGCTTGGAGAATGAGAGCGGTGGTGTCAGACAGCAGCAGGGCCCCAGGAATGAAACCCTGATTAGTATTCCCGGAGCTCTGTGCTGTTGCAGAAGAAATGCACCTACATTTAGCAGCCTGAGTAAATACAGTGCCTTAATATTGTGTGTTAATAGACTCCCTTTTTCAGCTACTGATGACTGTAGTTTTAGAAAATTTATTGTTGCTATAAAGCGACTCTCCCTCTCCCTTCTCCCTCTCTTTTTGCTAATTGACAAAGAGGCCCAGTAATTAAAGGACAATAAAAGTTTTCCAGTAATTAGTTTCTGTTGTTTGGTTACAGGCCATCAATTGTTCTTTAATAATACCAATCGTTAGCATGCAGTAGTCAGTGGGCTCTCAAAAGCTTCTGGGGCACCACCACTTACCACCACTACACATTCCATTCCCATGAGGGCATCCTGCCTCCAGCTCTGTTAACCCTCTCCTAGGATGCAGCCCTCCTGCCCGGCTGTGTGTTTTGGGGTAAACATCTCTCATAACTCGTGGCCAGAAGGCAGAAATTAGGGTAAGAAATTATCCCTACCTGACTGGGGGAGGGATGGGGAGCTCAGGGCTGTCCCAGGGCTCAGGCAGCACACAGGTGTGGTATGTACACCTTCACTATAAGGCTGCTCTTGATCACACCATTCCCTGCTAAAATGCTTTGGTCCAAAATACCCTTTCAAGGCCTAATTTTGACCCACTCATTTCAGTTGGAGTGAACTTCAAGGCATGGAAACTTATGCAAGTTGATTCGGGGCCTTCATACTTGCTCGCCTGGGTGCTACATTCTGTGCATGGAGGTTGCATGGGGAAAGTTTATGAGAGAGTTGTAGGGATTTGGTGTATTCTGGGGGAGGGGAGGTCATAGAGGGGGGATTTGGGAAGAATTCTGGGGTCTCGGTAGGGTCTAGAAGGAGATTCGTGGGCTTGGGGGATGTTTTGCAGGTGTGGGATGGGTTTCTGGGAGCATTTTGGGGATCTAGGGTGTATTTGCAAGAGCTGGCAGCTACATAGCAATGGCTGGAAACCGCATTCCCTGCTTCCCAGCTTTCTTTTCTAGACCCAGAACAGATTCCATGAGCACAGATCCAGGAGATATCTCAGCAAAGCAAAATCTAAGCCTATCACCATTCTACATAAAACCTTACCCAGACAATTACAGCCTAATGCTTTGGCTTCCTTAATAATTGCAAAGCAGTCCTTAGCAGCTCTTTCCCTCCACAGATTTTCTTTTGCATACACCTGCCTTGGAATATGTTTGGAGAATATACCCCCAATGAAATCCCATTTTGGTTGCATGATGGCAAATAACCTGGGAGGGCTCTGCTGTTCTTTGTATTACTGGTGCACCTCAGAAGCTGTGGCTTCTGCAGCTGGTAACTGCCCAGCACCCTCAGCTTGCAGTAACAGATGGAATAAAACTGAGCCTCAGCATTGCAGAGAAACGATTAAAAATACAGTCTGCAAAATTCATAATGAAACTTAAAAGCACCCCCCTCATCCTTTATTCACGCAGAGATATACATAAATACATACAGATTGTTTCTGTAAGGCACAGAGCCAGTCTGGGGATATGTGACTCACATTACTCACAGCTTTGCATCCTTAGGGTTGCAGCAGTGGGGCATCTTGCAGCACCTCTCCCAACGCTGCTGTCTCACACTAACGTTCACGTCATGGCTGAATTTAATACTTCACCTTCATTTCCTCCACCTGGCCTCCTGCAGCTGTCCTGACATGAGGGTGGGAGCTGTCATCCAAGGGCAAGGTTCACCAGAAACAAGCCCTTAAACACACCTCCCTGGTGGATTACTTAAACCCTTTTGTAGCTTGGATTCTGGCTACGATTTCTGTCCATAAATAGCCAGGCTGGAGTTCAGTTAAATCACCAAAGCATCCAACTTGCATGGCCTCTCCCAGAAGTCCTGCCTGTCACCTTGCAACTAATGCAGCACAGTAGCTCTGGGGTACCTGCAATTCTCTCAGTGTTCCCAACCACCACGGTCATACAGCACTTCTCCCTCACATGTCCCTTGCAAAGGCTCAGCCCATGGGACCTCTGGTTGGGAGGTGCTTTGGGGAGAGCTGCCCAGGTGTTCCACGGTGGTCAGATTCACTGGGCTTGGGTAGGAGGAAGAGGTGAGGATGTGCAGACCTCAAAGGATGCACAGATCCCAAGTTACTGGAGAAGACTGTGTTTCGTAGCTCCTCTCCCAATGGTCAGTTATCTGCACTGAGGCTGTGCTGCACCAAGGGTGATGAAATGTGAGCAAATGTCATTAAAAGGCTCCTGTCTTGCTTGGGGGCAGGATGAAGATGGCACACACAGCAGGATGTGGCTTGCCATGGGGCTCTGCCATTGGGCTCAGCAGACTTCTTGTTTCTTCTTCTCTAGTGCAGATGAACCTCAGGGAAGGAGATCTTCACAAATCGGTTTTCTATCTATTTCTTTTTTTTCTTTTCTTCTTTTCCCAAGCATTTCAGTAGCAACTTCTTCTATGTTGACAGGAGAGTCAGGTCTCACAGAACACCAACACCGGGGACTAACAGGGATCCACTGTCCCCGTTCTCCCCATCTGCCTTGATGAACCTTGTAATGAGCTTTCCAAGTGGCTAGGCTTGGTCCAGCTGCTGGAGTGGTACAGGAAACTGGGTGCATCTTTGGACTGTGTACATGGTATACAGCCAGAAGAGGAGGGTTTTTTTGGCAAAACCCGAGACAAATCAGACAATCCCTTTCTGAGACATAGGTCTTAGGGAAAATAAGTGTAATTCAGAGTGTTTGAAGCATCTCCTAATGCTTTTTCATGTCATGTCTCAAATATGGCTTGGCCTAGAAACTTCAGATTTGTTTAATTCAAGAGCCCTTGACGTAATCTAGCACAGATGAGGGCTTCTGAGAGGCTGCAGTGCTTATTTGGAGCTATTCTCCTCCGAATTACGAATATATTAGTGTTCTATCAGCAGCTGTGACAGTGAAAAGTTAAGACAGGCTTTCTAGGCTTTGCCAAAGCATCCTCAGAGCCCTCTTCCTCCATCGGGCTGCTTTCACCCACCAGGACGAGGGCTGCTCAGGTGCCCTACAAACCAAAGCCAGCCCAGAACATCCACCAGTGAGTGGGATCTGTGCTCTTCAGCCGTGCCTGTGCCACCCTACAGCCAGGTTTACCCAAGTCAAACTTCAGCCAAGACCTAACACTAAAAAGTGTCAGACAACTCCTGGCAGCAATTCAGCTTAGGGAACGAGGAGTGAGCCAGCACGAAGTTTGGGAAGGGAGCTATTTGCAAGTCATAAAAGCAAAACACCTACTGAAATTAATTTCCTTTCTAATGGCCAGGGTGGCTGGGAGAGGGTGGATTTTTTCATCATTATCAGAGCTAGGGAGAGATGTTGCGGACGGGGTGTTAATTAGAACCAACGTACTTGGGTATATTGCATTTCATTAGGAGAGTAAATAACCCCAGCAGATTTTAATCCCACTGGCAGCAGGCCAAGCGCTGCCGAGAGATTATCTTTGAGGGTTAAAAGTAGGCCAAAGAGCTAAAAGCAGCCTTTCATGAACGGAGAAGGCCAAGGATCCAGGCTAGAAGTGGTCGGCCAAAGCTGGGGGATAATCATACTGAAATCCTCAGCAGAAAGTACATTAAAATGAGATAAATCACAATTGCCTGGTTTCTATGGGAGAGCAGGCAGGAAGAAGGGAGCTGAATCCAGACCCTTCAACCCCAAAGACAAATGCAGCTCATGTTGTTTGCCTTATCAACCCCATTGAAATGAAGCACCCCGGTCAAACTGAGCAGTGGCAGCCTCATGGTGCTGTACCACCTCCAGATATCACAGTGAGGTCATCCTGAAGGTCCCTCTGGGTGACAATCACCTTCTGGCCAGGAAACAGTCAAAGGGGATGAACAGGATGACTGTGTTGTGGTTTTAAACCAGCCCCATCCCCCTGGCTTCAGCATGTAGGGACTGAAATGCAACTGGAAGAATCTCTTGTGAATGCACCCGTGGAAGTGAAACCGAGAGGTGTAGATTTAAACCGTAACCAGATTTGTCCCCTTGAGGTAACAGCACCAAGTCCTACTGAGGCCCATGGAGCAGTGGACCTGAAGACAAGGAGCTGGACCCAGGCCCAGCAGGATGTATCCAACTACTGCCAGCACCGTGCCAAAGGAACATGGGCTCAGGTGACAGTAAGGAAAGGGGACGTGCAGGGGTAAGAAGCAACCTGGCTTCTCTCCTGGTCCATGTCCCAGCACAGAAGCTTCAGTAGACGCTTTGAAAGCAATTGGAAGGTACACGAGCAAACAAGGATGCTTTGCCCAGCTCCATCTTCCCTCTGCTCCCAGACAAATGAGCATTGGTCTTACGGTCTTTGGGTAAACTGATCTCTGTTTGCAGGGACGCAGGAAAACATCATGCTGTGCAGTTGCAGATCTATGCAAAAGGTGCAGATGAAAGGAAGCAATAAACTGGAGCTGTGACTTTCTGGCAGCACTAGGAAGCAAAAAACATTGAGAAAGGTTAAGAGGGTCTGTGGTCGGCGTGAATTTCCATGTCCCATCTTCACCTGGCTCTTCACCGTCAGCAGCTTTTGGATGCAGAGAATCAGTTCTGAAAAACTGAAGTACCAAAACTTCTGTCCTTAAATGAAAGGAGTAACTCATTATTGTCCCTTCTCCTTGGGAGTGTGAGCTGTGAATCACTCTGTTAGCTGCTTTGGGGCAGGACTGGAGTGGTACAATAGGATGGCTGGGTTGCTTTGACATAGCTTAGTTCAATTAAAGCACAGTTGTATCCTGAGAAGGGACCCAGATTCCTCACCAGTGGTGGCACAGAGGCAGACACTGAACAACCACAGGAGGGAATGACACCATTTCATGATCTCAGCTCCAAGTAAAGATGGTCTAACCCCCAGCATCCACAGTCATGACATCAGTGCTGGTCCCACAGGGCAACCAGTGGATTTCTTTGGTTGGAGGAACCAGGGAAACCAGGGCTTGCTAAATAAATCAGAGAACTGGATGAGAGCACAAACACACAGGCACAGAGGCATCCCCATCCGCCCTGCTGCAGCAGATACAAAAAGAGCTCGCTGCAGCATGAGGCTCAGTGGCATCTTTGGTGCCTGCGGTTCCTGCTGTCATTAACTTTGTTGGAAATCCCTCTCATTTGTCCTGAGCTTGAATTGGAAACGAGCACTCCTAGCTGGGATCTTCTCTCACATCTTTGATGTAGCGATCCTATGAAAGGAGGGGAGGATGATGCCAACCCAAAGGGAGGAGTAGACGATAGCAGGGATGATTTCTGCATTTATTGAGAGATCAAGCCTAGGAAATTGTTTCCATCCCACACTGCTGCTTACAAGTCCCCTTCAGAGACAACACTCATTAATGCCTGAGAGGCTTCAGTGCCGTCAGTGGATGCGAAATCACAGCAGAGCATCTGTTAGTGGGTCTCACAATACCTTCTGCTTTGACAAAATAATTACTCACAAAGCTGAATAGGGATTCAGCACGTTAAAATTCAGGGAAATAAATTAAGATGAGCTCCAGCTGTGGGAAAGGCCAAGCTGCAGTTTTAGCAAAGGGCATTTATACTGCACCCAAACCCACCGCTGGGTCAGTTTGGGATGTACCTGGTATTCGAATGTGAGTGATGCTCATTCTCGGAGGACAGCTAGAAACAGATAGGTCAGGTCCTCCCATCACCTCTGTTAGATCTCATATCAGGATATCGGTCTGATATAGAACAGGATTGTCACAATAGTGCTCCTTGAAGTGAGTGTGATTTAACCTTAAGCTTAAGCATAAATACGTGCTTCCCTGTGTCAACTACTTTTGATACTGCCTATGACCAGCGCTGCTCCCTCAAGCAAAACAGGAGCAACTGCTGGCTCTAAGTGAGGATAACAAGAAGGAAGCAATAAAGCTGAAATGACCACATCTCTTTAATTAAGGTGACTAAACCCCACGTAGAGCAGTTCCTAGGAGCACCAAACCAAAGGGAGAAGGCAACAGGTTATTAAACACAAGAGAAGAGGAAGCAAAGAGCAATTTGATCTGTGTAGGAGCTTTTATCACTGTATTACCCAAAGTGTTCATCTGTGAGCCTGGCTCACCTGCAGCCAGGGAGCACCCGGCCCTGCCTGGATGCAGGGAATGAGGGAGAGGAAACAGGGAATTGAAAGGTGCACAGCTGAGACTTAACTTAAGCCAATGATGGAAAGGGAAGAGGTCTCTTAAGAACAGTATAAATTGTTTATTCGCTGAAGTAAATGGATCAGTAGGGTTCCCCCAGCCGGAATGCAAAGCTCTATCTGCTATTATTAGTCCCACTGAAAAATTAAGAATGTTTGCAGATAATTTGGGACTGGAAGAAGAGTTTTGTACTAAGCTTTGGGCATCTAATTAGAGGCTCAAACAAATTCTGTCCAATTGAGCTGTCCAGTTAGAAATCTCTTAGAAACATTCCATAAGCTGCTACCCCTGAGGCTCTGTCTCCCCAGCCCTACAGGCTCATCAAGGCTCTGTGCCTTGGTCCATACCTTAGCAGATCTGATCCATAGGGAAAGGCCACCTGGAGCCAAAGTGCCTCTCAGTGCTCAAAAGCTTTCCACCCCATTGCCTGAGGTGGGTTTTAAGGGTGTGATGTGAGAACTGAGCTGAAATCAGCTTTTTCCACAGCAACTTTGAGAAGGCAGCTTGGGATAAATGGCAGCTAGAGAAGCCGTGGTGACAGGATGGGAGTAATGATACCGGTCTGCTCAGTGCCCACCTTCAATCAGCACCAAACATTTCTCCTTTGCCTCCATTAAATCTAAGACGTAAATGAAGAAAGATGAACTGTGCTTTCCAGGTTCCTGGAGATGGATGGCACGCATTCAGGCTGGCATTTAGCTATTTCAGTTGTTTACAATGGATGCCTCTTATAAATACTCCATTTCTGATTGAGAAGTCTTTTCTGAAGGTTTGCTTAATTTTTTCACTTCAAAGTCAAGCCTTCAAAACCTCCCTGCCATTATCGAGCCTGCAATGGTTTCATCCTAATCCCTCTTACGCTTCTCCATTCTTATCCTTTGCTGAGAAGAAATGATTAAAAAAGGCAAATTCTGACACAGAACTCGGATCCAGTGCTGGAAGATAAGAGTTTCCAAAAGAAAATGATGAATTTCAATTTCAAGCATTGGTTAATATTGCAGTTTTCATAGATATTTCCTTTCTGTAGATTGAACAAAGTACATTAGCTGAAAGGACTTCTCCTGAAGTGGTGCTGTGTGCTTTTCTAAGGCTCCTCCACTCTGAATTTCCCCCCATTAAGTATTGTCTTCCTATGGAAGTTGACATCGTCGTGACTTAAGTTACATCAAAACCAGGCCTTGATAATTTCCAGTAGATGAGAAAGTTGCAGGTGAACTTAGTTTGAAGGCTCCAACTTGTGTGTCTTATGAGTGTATTAAAGATCTGCCTGCTTTACCAACTAGCATGCGGACTTCTCATAGCTGCACTCAGAGCAAGAATGAATGAGGATGCACAAGTGGTCCTGAGCACTTAACTCTGCAGATTCAGCAGGCTTTCAGTGCAGTTCCCATCAGACTATGTTTGTATTACCTGGAAAGATTTGTCCAAGGGTTTGGATGGAACTGCCTGGTCTAATGCAGTGAACTGACCCAGTGCAATTTGGGTGGGAATGCACTAAGGGAGTTTTGCTTGGTCAGCACCTGCAGCTGGAGGTCCTTTAATCAAAGTCATGGGAAATGATGTGAGCGAAGTGAGATGCACTTTAACATACATAGTTTAAAGTAAATCAGATGGAGAAAGGTGCTGCCTGCTTACACTGTGGCCATTTCAATCCATTTTGAAGGTGAAAAATTTGCATCAGTGACAGCGTGCAGCCCCAGCATGCAGCCATGAGCTGTGCATGCAGAACAGGGCACACTGATTAACACAAAGTATTGAATACACTGGGAATGCTAACTTAGAACTGGAGGTACTGGGGTCTTCCATGGGTTCCCTTCTTCCTCTCTCCATTACCTGCTGCACATTCATCTGTCTGCAGACAGACCTAGTGCTGCTGGACTGCTTACGTGGTGCTCAACAGAGGAACAGCCACAGGGACGAGTGGAGTCCTCCTTGCTCCTTTTCAGGTGGCAGCAGAACTCTGCCCAAACCACTATCACCTGTCTGGTGACACCACTGGGATCATTCCTATGGGATCATGCCCTGCCGCTGCTTTATCTGTGGCTCTGACCACGAAGCCACTTCCAGCAAGCCGCATTCAGTAGAGCTGAGCCAATGGGGGATGAATATCAGTGGTCAAGACAACCAGCTTTGCCTACGGAAAATTAAGTTCCAAGTGCCCAAGTCAACAAGGGCTTCATATTTGCCACATGGAGCTGCTTCAGCAGGAGGTATGAGAAGAGATGTACAGCTGGGGCTCCCGTGCCCTGTATTCCAGTGTCCTTCTTGATCAAGATAGCGTGTCCCCAGCTGTGATCAAACTACATCCCAAAGTTATCTTCTCTCAGGCAAGAGGTCGGAATGATCCATTCCTGTCATTTGAATGAATCCTAAATGTTGGATTTTAGAAAGTGTCATAAAAAAAAATAGAAAGAATGAAAGAAAAAAAAACAAACCATCCTGATGTTAATGAGATCTGAATTGCTGTTTTCAAAGCGTGAAATTGGCAGTGATATCTTAAGCCTGGAAATGATACTCATGTAGCACGAGGAAGCAGAGCCCTGCTCAGCTTGTGAGATGGCATGTTTCACAGCACGGACACGTTGGTTTTTGTTTTGCACGTAGGACCTCTCTGTTCATTCTGGTGCAACAAGGAACGCTTCCATGTCAGACACCTTTTCTATTGCTGGGTGTTACATCCATCGGTTCTTCATCTCATCAATGCTCTGCTTTCCAGCAACCTTCGGATATTGTTCACTTCCATTTCAGTCACCAGAGAGAAATGCTAATACCCCATGCTTTGGGTGGCGAGGGGAGAAGGAGAGGAAGGAAGTAAGGGAGACCTCTGTGATCTGCTCATTCATTACCCCACGGAGCATGGGAAGTCATTTCTTTACATGATTGACCTGCCTGGATTTGATTACAACACACTGCTAACCTTTTTCAAATCTGGTTGTGTCATACAAGAAAAGGGTTGAAGGCTGTTGCCATGGTATTAAGGTATCTCTTGAGAAAGAAGAAGGGGAAAAAAAAGAGAGAGAGAGAGAGAGAGGAAATGATGCGTCTTCACTTCCTAGCCAAGTATAAACAAGAAGCGCACGCACATGTTTCTGTTTTGGATGAGCTTTCAGCTCCTTATCAGGTCTCATCTATCAGCGTGTTTCCTGGGGAAGGGAAAGGGGAATCGCCTGCTCTGCACATCAGCACATCATCTCGGGGGTGGGGAGGGGGGAGATGACAATTGTAAAGGGATGGGGGGGGGGTGGGAAAGAATAAATCAGCCTTGCCACCGCTCATGATTTATTCATGAGCCACGTGAGTTTTGCATTTAAATGTGACATTCTCATGATCTCGATATTGTATATGCAAATCTAAAGATTCCTACGACTCCACATGCCCGGCTTTAAGTCTCGTCTTGGATCCTCAGTTCTGTGTGGTGTGTTTTGCTGTCTGTTTATTCTGCGGCTTAGAGGTTGTGTGCAACACCCGACTGCTCTCAATATCAGAGGTGTGATTTAGATGTCAGATTCCTGTTTTCTTCTTTATTTTGGCGGTGAGGAACCATCTGTAGCTCAGGTAATGGCTCTGTGTTGGGAGGCCTTGTCTTGCCTGAGCTCCCAAAGCACTGCGCTGTGTGGCAAACAGCTCTCACCTGGGATGGCAGGCCAGGATTAAAGCAGAGCATGCACTGTGTAGCTCTGAGCTATATGCCTTGAGCAGTGCCAATGCCAGTGCTCCCAACGTAATGCTGAAGTCATGCTGTTCATACTCTAAAACAAACAAATGCAATTAATACTCCAGCTCAGGGCCATGGGCTTCCTGAAGTTGGCTCAAGTTGATGGTGTCATTCACTTTCTGTGCTCAGGGCCCACAGCAGCTGTGTTCATCCTATTGGATCCACCATTTTAGGGTCATAACTGTTTCCCAGGCACTCATATCACCCATCACCCCATCGCAGTGACAGCCAGCGGCTGCTTAAGGGAAGTGGAGGAGAGACAAAGGCTGGACTGAGTGACACCTCCCTGGGGTATTACCTCAGATTTAGGGGAATATGACCATGGGGAGCTCCTGAAGCTCAATATTCAGCTGATCGCTACTAATTGCTTTCAAGGACTTATTTCTTTTAAACCCACCTGTACGTTTGCTCCCATGACACCCTATGGCAACGAGCTCCTCAATTTAATTTCCTATGAGATGGACAACTACTTTCTTATGGATAATTTCATTCAGGTCCCAATGGCTTTTCCATTACAAGAGATAATAAATGGTCGCTCCTGAGCATCTTTCTCCACACTGCTCTTGATTTGGGAGGTCTGTATCAGAACTCCCTCAGCAATTTCTCCTAGCATCCAGAATCCAGCTGTATTTAGCTGCCCTATTAGTTTTTTCCCCTGTAGGAGCAGCTCATAGCTCTGACGATGCATTGAACAGCACTGTACTTTCCAGTTCTCCAATAGACTTGCAGTCATTGCATTTCTTGCCAACAGATCCCCCCTGCCATGCCATCATCCCCAGTTACTTGGGCAGCCCTTCCACACCACCATCACAGAAACTTGCATTCAGCTGAAAGAGGGGGAGAAGCGACCAGAAAAAAGAATAATCCAGATACAATTTAGTGTTTAAATATTGCACGCATCTTTCTTTTCCCATCATTCTCACATCCTCCCCTCCTCTTGTCTTCAGTATCTCGAAAGCCTGATGCTGATACAAGTGCTTGGAGCAGGATAGTCCCCATTAGCCAGACTGGGAGCCCTACCTGACCAGCCAGCATTGAGCGGTCAGTGCCTAAAGCCAAGCTCGGCAGCATTGCAGCTGAGCACTTCATGGCACAAAGGCCCACAAGTGTTAGAACCCTTATGCTGAAGGGAGCTGCTTGCAGAAATTCATCTTAAAAACCAGGCTGGGTGAAGCAGTTTTGTTACTGCAATTTCAGTGGATGGAACAGGTTTCTCTATGCCTTCCAGCTCCCACTGCCCTCACCCATCATAGCTCTGTTACCAAGCCAAGCACCCTTAAGTGACTTCTGGGGCTTCTTTTCTGCATAAAGGGGCAAAAAGAACAAGCAGAGCTGCTGCACCGTGTGAGTGGATTTCACTTTGCAGAGGTCTGCTGGTTCACATGGAGTGGGGAAGTATTCTTAGCCCAGAATGTGCTGCCTGCACACACTGCATGGCCCCTGTGAATGCAACCCAACGCTGTGCAGAGCAGAGCTGCTGAAAGTGAAAACAGCCAGAATGATCACTGTGCTAAGTTTGGGTTCCTTGTTGTTCACTGTATTACGTCAGTGTTTTCTTTAGTTGCCCAGTCAGCTGAAGGGGCTTTGTGTGACATCTCAGGACTCCTGTCAAGGGAAAAGCACCCATTTCCAGGTGATGTGGGCTCTGCTCTGCATCATGGGGCTCAGGCTGCCATGGCTGGGTGTGATGTGACAGCCCTGGGGCTCATCCAGCCCTGAGCCTGGGGGCAGAGATTGCAGAGTTTGCTTGCACAAGCTGTTCTGGATGCTTATAAAAACAACAGTAACAAAAGAAAATGAACAAACAAACAAAACCAGCAACACAGCATCATCGACCAACCACAGGCCATTATGCCTCCAGCACTGCTTCTAAATTGTGTTTTATTGAAAGCATCCTATGTGGCAAAACCTTGCTTCCTCTGGATCCTGCAACCCCAGGGCACTTCTCCCTGTGATAAAGTGCCTGCTCTGCACCCCCTGCCTGGTGTGATGTTGTTGGGCAGTGTGGGATTCCCTTTGTCCCTACCAGTGTGAGCCCTCCTTTCCCCGCTGCATTCATATGCACCATCTGTCAGCAGCTGTGGGAAGAGGAGCAAGTGGAAGCTTCAGTGGGGACCGAGTCTGGGGGCATGTCTGTGTCAGTGAGCACATGTGCGTGTTGAATGGGAGCCAGTGCTCACTGAAACCTCAACCTGACTACCCTCCATGGCTGTGATGTTCATCATCCATAGCCCAGAAGTCCTCTGGTGTCTCAGAGCAAGCCGTCCTGGAGCAGTCAGAAAATGAGCTGTAGACAGAAGGACTGTTGATTCAGTCCAGCCTGCATGGCCCACACTGATGGCGTCTTTCTTGCCATGCTTGGGGACCAAGTTTCTGGGTTTTCACAGAGAAAGAGAGGTAAAATGTCAGAAGCTGGGATGGGGCTGACTAAGAGCTAAAGCAAAAGCCCGGTGTGAAAGGAGATCCTCAGCATCCATGCTGCACAAGTTTCCTGCAGCAATCTAGGAAAGGAAGAAGAGGGAAGGTAGCCAAGTCTGGTGACAGGTATTCCTGTTACCAAAGTTCCAGGTGTGATTTGTTAGAAGAGGGGAGAACAGCAAATGGTCTTCTATAGCCATGGAGAAATGCTGGCCCAGAGGAAGCTCAAGGCCATGTGTGCAAAAAGAGGGGCAAGGAGGAGAGGCACAGGGGGACAGTTAGGGCAGAAAGGGCATCAGAACAGGGATAGTGGGGAAGGGAGGAAGAACTGGGCAGAGCCTGGAGAGGAGGGAGTGTGGTTCAGGTCTGGGGGTCTCAATGGGAGGCGTGGGACTGAGTTCTGCAGCTGGAGCAGGCAGATATCCTTGGACAGTGGGGGGGGAAGGAGGTTGTTGAGGAAAAGTGAATCTCCCAGAAAGCCCAGAGGGTTTAGAGACTTGTGAGCTGTGCTAACTGTGCCAGTGGGTTCTTCAAGAGAAAGAGAGGTGGAGGAGCGGCTTGGAAATAGTCACAGCATCTCATTTAAGCACTTTCAAAATGAGGCATTTTCTGTTTTCAAGTTGAAAGGGGGTCTCTGTTTCCTGACTGATGTAATCATGTGAGGATGCGGAGGGCAGTGAGTCACCTGAAACCTAGCTGAGAGTTCTGCTGCAGACAGAAGATGTTTGGGGATTAACTCATGATAACCACCAGCACCTACATTGCCTGGCACTGCTGGAGCATCCAGTTCTGCCATTGCAATGAAAATCCATTGCCAATCTGGTTCAGCTCACAGCACACACCAGCCATCATTAACACTTGTTTCTAAAAAGCCTTCTTTCTGCAATTGGGTAAATAGAAAAAATATACAGCAAGCGTAAGCTAAGGGAAAATCATGTTTAGGACTTGGTCTCTGAAGGCCAGGCGCTGTCTTCTCCATGGGCTGAGGGTGAATGCAGGAGTTCCTTCCCACTGCCAAAATGTTGGATAGGTTTAGAGAAACAAACCAAATGTTCCAGGTTTGGGAGATGATGCATAAAACAAAAACTCACTCTGCTGCCTTGTGGAGTCAGAGATGCTCTCAGAAAGATTAATTTTCTGGGCAGAGGAGGGGAGTGTGGGCTTCACCCCCTGGAATGAACCGGTGAGATGATTCAATGGCATCACTTTCAGAGCCTGAGACATTCATTCAAAGCTCACTTATAAGAAATGACTCCTTTGCTTCGGGAGGAAGAACGCTGAAGAAACTGTTAAAGCTGCTCACAGTCTGTGACATCCTTGAAATCCACAGCAGTGCTTCTTTCTCAGCTGTTGCAAAGTATGAAGAGATATGAAAACAAATTCATCTCTGGGAGGTGCTCCTGCCAGCGCTGGGTGGGCACCCAGGGTTTGTTCCCTCTGCCATACAGGTGGCACGATCACTGATTGCTCTGAATGCTTTTGCAGCACACAGGGACAGGGCATCACCTCCCTGACTCCTGGGCTGCCCTGGGGCTCCTGCCTGCTCCTCTTCTCCCTCGGGTAAGATCTATGAAGTCCATCTGTGCATGACAGCGCCTGTATTTATGCTCCTGGATGCTGTTCATGTCTTTGCTTACAGTTTGCCTGAGGAAAGCTTACATTATTTTTCTGGAGGAATTATAAACGTGGTGAGATGGAGCTCAGCGTGCCGAGGTGGGAGCTGGGCAGGGACAGCCCAAAGCTCCACAGTGGCTCTGGTGCCACCTCCCCATGTAGAGATGGAGGTATGTTACGTGGCCATATAACTCTCCTTTGTACCCACAGTATCTCCCTACCCCAGGTTTCCACAAGCATCTCTGGCCATTTGGACCATCTCCTCCCACATAGCACTGCTAGGGAGGAGGAAAACAGAATGGGACAAGGACGCCAAGACCCCAGATGGTCACACAGCACTGGGACAGATGTGAGTCCTGTTCTCTGGACTCTCCAAGCAAGGCTGCATCTGATGGGCACATTTCTTACCTAAGGGACTGCCCCAAACCGTGAGGAGGGCTCTGCCAGTCACCCAACCTCTGGGAAGATCAGGGGTGTCTTTGGGTGGTGGTTGAAGTGGTAGAGCTGAAGGAGGGAAGTGGAAGAGCTGTTGTGGAAGGGCTCCCCACAAAAGGGTCAGCAGAAATAACACCTCAGTCTCTGCAAGGACAGGGCAGCTGACAAACCACGCAGCATCCTCCTGTCACACGAGGTGTCTCCTAACCCATCCCAGCTCCTCAACAGCAGTCGCAGCTCAGCCCGGTGCCTTCCCATCTCCCACCCACACCGTGTGATGCTGCTGCCCCAAAGGATGGGGTCTGAGTGCCGAGCATCCACCAGGCTGTGCGTGACAGCAGCACACACGGTGCCACTTGGGGCAGAAGAACAATACGAGTGGATGCGTGAGCACCCTCAGCTCTTCTCTGCCACATGTGAGAGCGTTTTGTTTGGTTCTGTTTGGGCTTCTGCAGTGTTTTATCCCATCAGTGACATTAATTACGGAGTAATTGCCTCGGTAGCGTGTAACAACTCTCCTCCTTTTTAAAACAGATCTTCACACAATGGGTAAACTTTGCTGTACGTGAGCTGCGTTTCTTGTGGCAAGAAATAACGCGCAGACAAAATAATGTTTTTCCTGTCAGAAATTCAATGGGCATCCAAAGCAAAGTGACAGGTGGTTAAATAGCTGCATTTAAAGGATGTCAAGAAGATTTTTTGGACAGGTACCAAAACCCAATGCCAGAAAGAAGGCCTAATACCATCTGCTTTGTTAGCTGAGCTGCGATTCCACGTTCGATTTTAAACAGTGTGGCACGCCAGATTTCTACCCTCAAGTTGTGGGTCACATCCAGCTCACCTGGGTGAGGGGTGGCACTGAGCCTGACCCGCATGGCTGAGTGAGCAACTCCTCCAAGCAAACCCATCTCAAAGTAACGAGAAGCTCTCCCACTGAATCCTGCACGGCATTACACGCGAATCCAGATGCGATGTGGATTTAATTAATCCACTTTCATTGCATTTTAATGTACACATTTGCATTGTGTTCGTTGGCAGCCGGTTTTATCCATTTGTTCAGCACTTTTATGGCCGATGGAACTGCTGAATCCATACATACACTTCCGTGCAGAAATGAGGAGTGCGGCTCTGAATTAAATTGCCCTCAGACGTAAACTGGGGGTGGGACTAAAATGCCAACATAGCATTGCATAACACTGGGGAAAAAAAAAATGGATCCCAGTATTAGAGAACAACAAAAACTGCAGAGTGCTCAATTACTTTAAAAATGATTTCTGTAGGCTTTTATTGCTGGCACGTCACGAATTCAAACACAGTGTTAGAAAGAGGGATGGGAGCTGGAGGACGGCTCTGAAACAAAGAGCGGAACCCATCACTTCAGTCCATTTTCCCAGCTTCCAAACCTTTGAAACTCGGATCGTTCAGGTTGAGCCTCATATTTAGAGATACTCACTGTAGAGTTTTCTCTGCTTTGTGAGGAGTCGGTGCAGCTTAAATGGGATTGCTGAGATAATCACCCTGCTCTTTCTGTTGCAGCGCTAACGTTAGGCATGAAATCAGAATTGCCATGTGTGCAGCTCCTCGTTTAGCAGCCCAGCCAAAGCAAGGACCGACCTCCTGGGCCTGGTGAGGAGTCAGCTGCAAGGAGAATGAAGAGAACAGTGCCTGTTCATGGCCATGTTTTAATATCAGGCTTCGTTGTGCTGTGAGCAATGCTCCCAGCTCTGTTTGCTCTTCAGCCCTCCCCTCCTGTCCCTTTGGCTTCAGGTGCTTGGCCCAAGATTGAGGGCTTTACTCAATTGCTGGTCCTGTATGGGGCTGCAATGGCTCTGTCTCCTGTGTCCTATCCCAATGGGCACCTGAGAGCAGGACAGCACTCAAGCTGAGCCACCCAGGGCCAAGTCTTGGCCACAGATATCCCCACTGACACTGTAGGTGGGCTGGGACAGCCCCACAGTTCTTCCCCTGCTGCAGTGCTCCTTGCAGGTGAGCTGAGGCTGCAGGTTGGGGCTGCCCAAGCAGAACATCAACAGGGATCAACCAGGGTACAACCCAGGGCAGGAGCACACACAGCACATCCTCCTCCTCCCCCTTCCCACAGGAGGAAGTTCTGCATTGTCAGTCCTGAGGGGGCTGGTTCTCTAGCACAGGTCTCACATCACAGGAGGAGAGCAGCTCAGACCAATGAAGGAGTGGTGCAGCATTTGGAACCCGTGTGCCTCAAGGTGGCTGGAATGGGGCTGCAAGGGAAACAGGCTGCATCTGAGGAGCAGTGCTGAGCATTCAGTGACAAAACGCATTAGTAGTTACAGGAATCAACAGAATTAATCCTGCTATGAGTGAAAAAAAAAAGCCAATTCAGCCTTAACTGTAGTGCTGCTAGCAGTGTCTCTAAAATATGTGAAATGGAATGATTATGATAATTAATAAAGATAACAATACAGTAAAACCTTGCTAATTCATACTAATGACTCAAAGGCTGCTTACTAACTACTGAATTCTGCGGATAAACAAGCAAGAATAATGCATCAGAAAACACACTTTGTTCCTTTATTTCAACGACTCTCCCTTAGTTTTCATCCTCTGTACTCCTCAATACGCGGCCTCTGCGCTTGGGAGGGCTTTAGAAAAACGATGGGCCCCAGAATTTGGGATGTCTGTGCAGTATCTGCTGAGAGGAGGGGGAGGGGCAGCCCCTCCCGGCTGTGTGAAAGCACGGGGCACCTGATCGGCAAGCTGTGCTACACACCGCTGTGTGTCCCCATCACGCCTGTGGCCGGGAGCAGCTTCCTGCCAGGATCAGTGCTCCTCAGTAACAATACTGAACGGGAAGTCGGTTTTGTGCCCAGATCGATCTTTATCCTCAAATCAATGCGGGGCTCAACGCTTGGTTTTCATTTAAACGGGAGCCACGATTTTTTACATAAGCACTGATTTCCTGGAGCTGACATTCCCTCGAAACCTCCTCATCTCGGCGGTGCAGCCGAAGGGCCGCGGGAGAGGCGTGTATTTGCTGAGCTTAGTGCTCCAGCTGCAGAGCGGGGCTACCCGGAGTCGCTCAGGGTGTGAGTTGCAACCGTGTCTGATAGCCACGATGTTTCAATAAAAGAAATAGAGAAAATAAAAAGGCGATTTCCAGCAGCGGTCCGCCGGAAAAGCGACACTTTTCGGCTCTGTCCTATCTGCGTGGGCTCACACGAGAGGCTTATGGGCTCCGGGAATAGCACCTCGCGTTGCAGAGCGCTCCGTGCAGGCGCTGCTGTAGCCCTGGGCTGTCCTCCCCAGGGAGCGGCGGTGGGGTGGAGGGCTGTCAGTGCGAAGGGGAGACGTCCGTCCGGCAGCGGGGACTGCCGAGGTGCGGGATGGGCAGCGCGGGGCCGGTGGGAGCGCGAAGCGGGGCTGATGTCAGAGGCTCAGGGTGGATTTTGTGGTGGGAGGGCACGGCGAGAGTTCAGACCTGGCAGGAGCGAGCTCTCGGCTTTGGGGCCATTCCGAGCGGACCGTCGGGACGGGCGGCACGGGAGCAGGAGGCGGGACGATGCGAGGCGCGGGCAGCGGGACTCCCGGCAGGGAGGAGGGCAAACCCCGCAGCACCGCCGGCGAGAGGGGATCCGCTCCCCCAAGCCCTCCCTGGTGCGGCAGCCCCGAGCCCTCCGCGCCCGCGCTCCGCTCCCCGGGGCCCCGCCGTGAACAAAGCGGCCCCGTTGCGGGGCGGTGCGGAGCGGGGCGGGCCGGGGACCGCCGCCCGCCCCCCCGCCGCCGCCGCCGCCCGCCCTCTCCCCGCCCCCCGCGCCAGAGGCACCGCCGCCGCCGCAGCCGGGTCCATGCCCGCTGGAGCCCCCGCCTGCCGCCGCCCGCAGCCCCGGCATGGACGTTCGGTTTTACCCTTCCGCCCCCACCGCCGTGGGCTCCCTGCCCGGCGCTGACCCCCCCTGCTTGGGGCCGCTGGATTATTATCACTGCAACAAGGTAAGGGGGCGAGGAGCGGGCCGACCCCCCCACACACACACACACACCACCACCACCACCAAATCCTCCTAACCCCGGGCTTGGTTCGTCCCGCAACTTCTCGCCGGGTGGGAGGAAAAGTGCCGGCGGCGGCTGGAGGGGATTGGAAAAGTGGGCGACGGGGCCGCCCGCGTCGCCCCGCACCTCCCCGCGTCGGTCCGCGGCCGCCACCCGGAGCGCTGCGGTCGGGCAGAGGGAGCGCCCGGGGGCTGCACGGAGCGCTCGGTTCGGCCGCGTTCGGAGCTGTCGGTTTGTTTTCTTCTTTTCCCCTCCGGGAGTGTTTCGCCCGGAGCGGTTTACGTGCGCTTTTACATTTGTTGTCGTTGTTGGTGGGCACTTTGTCGCCTTGTTTCGCACCCTTCGTTTGCCGGGCGATGCGGGAGCGGAGCTGCTTCGGGATGCGGGGATGGGTGCGGGGGTCCGACGCTGTCTCCCACCCCCGGGTTGCCCCCCGCCCCTCACCGCGCTCGTTGCGCGCATCGCGGTCGGCTCCCGACCCTCCATCCCCGTTCATAACGAGGAGTGGAATTCGAGATGCGGGGATATTTGAGAGCGCTGCGGGAGCCGTAAGGAACGGCCGAGAGGAGCCGGAGGGAAAGGCGGAGACAGTCGGAGCGCGGGGATAAAGAGTTCTCCGCGCACCGCATCTGTGCGGGATCGCGGCGCTGGAGCACAGAGCTGCGGGACTCAGAGCCCTGCGGAGGGGCACCTGGGGGGGTAAAGCACGAGGTTTGAGCTGGGAAAGTTTCAAAAGGGGGAGCAAAACTGCAGCGGGGCCGCGGCTGGAGGATGGCAGCGGTTCGTCCCGCCACTGTGGCACTTCGGGGCCGAACTCTTTAGGAGAGGCAGAAGGAAAGATGCGCTGCTCCCGGCTGCGGGGAATTCAGCTCTGTGCGTTGATTGCGTGTATTTAACTGGTTTCTGACGTTTGGGTTATTTGTCTCTATTTGTTAAGTTGTAGTAAACCTAAATAGCCCTCATTTATTTTGAGACGCCCCGTTCTCCAGAAAGGAAACTAATAGATTTCTCCTACATCCACGTATTGTTGGTTTCAAACGCTTCTCTTATCGTTGCCGCTGTTCCTAAAACGCGAACGATGCTTTTAAAACGCTCTCGAGAGCCGACCCCGTGGGAGCTGGGATATGGGCGACCGAGTGCCGACACCGACGGTCGGGGAGCGCCCCTGGGAGCTGCACCCACCCCAATCCCACTGCCTTTAGGAGCTTCAATTCGCCACGAAGTTCGGAGGTGTGAACGCGGTTTGGCGTTGCTCCGGTTCTCCGGGCCCACGATGCGGGGCCCTACCATCCCCAATTCTCACTGTCCCAGTGCCGGGTCACGCAGCCCTGTGCTGGAGCTCCTCGCTGCTCCGAATCTCTGGGCTGAGGCCCGGATTAGCTGTGATCGATCCGCATGAGCCGCCCTTGTGTGCGCAGAGTGGCACCGCGGGGCCGGAGGGAACCGCAGGGCTGGAGCCAGGAGCTGCGCGTGGGACACCCGGCAGGAGCACCCAAGGTACTGACCACTGCCACCAGATGCTGCTGTTGTCACTGCTACCGTGGATCTTAAGATAACCTGAGGGGGGGGAAAGGAAGAAGGGGGGGAGGAAAGGAAGCGATTTACCCTTTTCAGGGTGCTTTTTCTTTTCTATTTTTTTGTTTTGTTTTGTTTTCTTCCCCCTCTTTTCTGAGTTACCACGTGGCACTGGCTTATGTGCAGTGGTGCACGTTTGTCTGCAGGATGAGGCAGCTGGAAAGAAGGTAGAGGTGAGCTGAGCTGACTTGGTCCCCCCCTCCCCTGCCCCAATGCAAGTCCTGCAGTCCCAGCACCGCAGGGCTGTGGCATCACCCTGCAGAGTTCCTTTGGGCTGAAGGTGCCCAAGGGTGTTCTGGGACCTCATGCCCACTGCTGCGGGCGCAGTCTGAGCACACGTGCACCCTCAGAACCATGGAGGATGCTGTATGAAACTTCAGAAAGTCCCATTCCCGTTCTAAGCCAAAATATCACTGCCTGAAAGCTTTTCTGCTTGAAAAATCTGCAGAGTGGGGTGAAGTATGAAAGTGTGGGAGTTCTCAGGCTGTACGGCATCCCAAGAGCTGGATAAGGAGTTCTCATGGGCTCTGCTCCCCACGGTGCTCCCAGCCCCAGAGCCCAAGCGATGCTGCAGGTGAGGCAGTCCATGAAGGGGTTTTAACCCTCTGCCCAAAGTGCATCTCTTGTCCAGGCTCAGCTCTGGTTCCCAGGGGCTTTGCTGTTGGTTTTCCTACTGGGGATGTGGGGCCGATACATGTAGTGTGGCTGCCCATCAGCAGCTGACTGGAGCCACAGCCCTGAGCATCCCAAAGTGCTTTGTGCACCATCTGAATGTGGTGTTCTTGCTGGGAGGTTCCCAATCTGATCCATGCACTACAGCAAGCCACGATCTCTCTTTGCAGCCGCAGAGGTACCTACAGTGAGGCAGAATTTCCATTTTTAAATGGACGAGGGGTGTTTTAAAGGCCAGTGAAATGGGGACAGTGTGTTCAGCCCAGGCCTCCCGAGAGGTTTACATTTGCACCATTTCTTTCACTACCTGTATTTTTCCTTGGAGAGATGCTCACCTGTAGCATGTGCTGGGGCCTGTCCTCAGTGGAGACCTGTGGTGGGAGCTGAGCACCTGGATGGGAGCAGGTTGTGCTCTGTGCTGACTGGGTTTGGTGAGGAGCTGTGGTGCTCCAGGCACCTTGGTGGCACTGGGGCTGCCCAGATCTCCATCACAGGTGACCCACTTGGAGCACCCAGCCCTGCTTGAGGTTGTGATATGTGGGGAGAGGAGCAAAGCCCACACTTGCCTGGGTTGCTGCAGGCAGGACCAATGGCATGGGCTTTGGGGTTGCGTTCAGTGCTGGGTTCAGCCTGGGGTGCAGAAGCAAATAGAGAAGCATGCTGCAGCAAGCATTACCTGTGCCAGAATGCAAGGCAGAATGGGCAGGAAGAGAACCTCTGCCAATTCAGAGCTAATCTGTGGTGAGAATTAGCACCTCTCTTCTGAATTTCAGTGTACATCCTCGGTGGCTTCTAGTGTTTTGGTTGGCCAGGCTTGGTTAGCACAGTGCTGGATTTCCACTGAGGGCAATGATTGATTGGGGGGAGGAGGGGGGTCCAGCCTGTGGACACCGAATCCTTACGGAGAGCATTGCTGTGGCACTGGGGATGCTCAGGTCCTTGGGGGACTCCACAGCAGCACACAGGGATGCTAACAGGGATGCAAATGGGGCGAGCCCTTAACCCTGCAGCATTCCTGCAGCACAGCACATCCATACCCGTCCCACGTCCTTCCAACAGCACCCTGCTGCTCTGTACCTCCACACACACCCTGGGCCTTTGGGGCTGAATAATGGACAAAAACTGTTTAGCTGATGCACCATCATCAATTACAGATAATTAAAGTCCAGTGGTCACGAGATGGACATTAATCTGCTCTCTGCTGTCTTCTTCACTGAAGAAGCCTTCAGCAATGGGATCCAAGCTGCTGGTAGGAGCCCGGCTTGATGGATGGAGTACATTGCTGCAGAACATTCTGTTTTGTTTTGATTTTGACTGTAAATTGTAAATTATAGCGATAAATGCAGCCCGTTTCTCACTGTTCCGGAACTGCTTTACCATTCTGGAAGATAAAATATATTCCTTTGCCTTTCTTTTTGTAATTTCTAATCCAGTTCTGTTGTGATGTCACATAAATCTTTGGGGATGAAGGCTGACTTTTAACGTGGGGCCCATTTGGTTCTCAATGGCCAGCAGCTCCCACTGGGTTGGAAATGTGGGCACTGGGACCCCAATAGGGGCTGTTGTTATTTTTTCCTTTGCCTTTACCTTTGTGCTCATCCTGCTCGTTCATCTTCTATTTCTTGACAAAATGAGCTCGAAATGCTTTTACCAGAAGTTGGCTTCTATCTCTCAGTGTAAATGAAGCACATAATTGTGTTTTCCTAACAGCTCTACATTAAAGAAAAAAAGAAGTTATTGTGCTGCTAATGTGTTTTCCTTGATGATTTCACACCCAGAGAAGCTGTGGTGTGCCACGTTCCCAATCTCTTCTTTGTTTAATTCTTCATTCCTGAACTCGGGGCAGAGCATTGCTGTGGTCCCATCCTTGCTACCATTGACTCCTACATGGACATCTGAGCTCTGATGTTCCACCTTTGTGACTTTCCATACGTTTCCCTGTAATCAAAGCTTATTCTGGGGCTGAGATGCAGCAGAGAAGGGGAATCTCACTATGAAACTTAATGAAACAAGTGCTGTTATACCAAAAGAAGTGACTGCACTTAGAAGGCCAGTTTAAAATGTCTTAATCACACACATCCCTCGTTGTCCCTTCCTGTCATCCCCCCTCCCTTCTTCCTGTTGTCTCCTTTGATGGTTTGTTCTGATGGATCCCATATCTTCCTTGTAAAATGGCATTGGCTCCACCGTTGCCTGCAGGCAGAACCTTTGCGTTATGTGTCGGAATCCCTCTCCTCTGCCGTAATCTCATGCACAGACTGTGTGAGCTCCACAGATACATGAAATCCCTTCCCGACGCAGCGTGCAGCTGTGTGGCTGGGCAGCTGTGAGCACAGTGTTAAAGCAGGGCCCTCTGCCCACCGTGGGTACTCTGGAAGGGTGATTTGGAGCCCGTGCACACTGGGGCTGCATGTGGTGCTCAGGAACCTTTTGGAGGAAGATGGATGAGCCGGGGGCTGCATTGCCAGCCTGTGTAAAAGGGAGCTTTATCCATATACACGTATATACTTTCCTGTTGGGTTAACACCCAGCCCCTTGCTCTCATGGTGGAATTTCTCCGCATCTCTGGGGTGGTGGGGAGGTACCTGGTTCCCAGCTCTGTATCAGACTGTGTGGATCCCAGCAGCAGCTCCTTCCCACCGCCCCGATGACTCAGAGTTCCCATTTCCATCTGGATTCACCCACAGGCTCCATCCCCTTTCTGTCTGCATGCAGCTCTGCCCCTGCTCTCCCCTTCCCAGCACACTGCCTCTCCTTTTGTTTGCGAGGTGCAGCCCGTGCTGTGTGCATGTGGCCAGAGCCTGAGATAAGGGCTGCTTTGTGGCTCTGCTGTTCATCCTCTGCAGGAACTGCCCTTGGCCTCCATTTCCAGATGCAGCGGCTCATGTTGGAGTATCCCAGGCTTTAGGGCTCAGCTCACCCTGAGCTCTGAGCATCCACTGCTTGAGACCTGGGTCCCTGGAGTGGGGCATGCAGAGCCCTCCCAAGGCTCCTCAGAGGCTCCTTTCCTCCCAAGCCATGGGTTTTGAGGGGCACTAGTTAGTGGATATGATGGTGATGGTGGGTTGACGGTTGGGCTAGAAGATCTTAGCACTCTTTTCCAACATTAATGAGTCTATGATTGTATAATTCTAGGATTCTGCTTTCTTATCCCCAAAGGGTTTCACTGTTGGATGTTCCCAGCAGTTCATTCCCCAGTCTTCCTTTGGGAAGGTGCTGGGCTGTAGGGGGCTGCTGAATTGCTGTAACAGGAGGATGCTGCTGGGGAGATGAGGTGGGTGACGGCAATGGGGAGCTTGGTTCCAGGGCACTGGGAAGGGGCAATGCCAATTGCCAATTCTGCATGGAAACAAGCTGGAGCAGACAAAACAAACCAACCTACGTTGGGACCAAAAGAATGGAGCTGAATGGTGGGTGCAGAAAGTGCAGGGATGTCATCCGAAGAAGGAAAAGCTGAAATGCTGCTGGGAGGAATCTGGGCTCAGCTGCTCCTGGTGGGATCCTGCTCTGTTTGCCAGCATTAAGTCCAGGCAGACGGCTTCTCCCCAATGCGTTATCTTGTCTCTAAATAGCATTCAAAGGAGAAGAAGAATGTGCTGTTAAAAATACTGAACTTAGGGGAATGGCTGGCAGCCTGCGCTGCTGATAAGCATTGTTGATTGAAGATCAAACGGCCCTTGGAAGCAGGAGGAAACCTTCCAGCAGGGCCCAGCCTGCAGCCAGACAGTGAGGTCACTGCCTTCAGCCTGCGGGTATGGAGGGACCTGTGCTGGAGTTACGCTCTGGGCTCCTCCAGCCCAAACAGATGTTGGCGACACAATGCTTTTAAACCTGATAAATCTGTTAAGGCTGAGAATAGAATTTATTAGATGCCAAGAAAGCCAGAGTCATGTTTTCATTATTAAGCGGTAGGGCTTTTTTGTTGTTGTTGTTGTTGTTTTTCCTTGAGTTAAAAAGTCTGCCCAGAAGGATGCAGGTCACAGAGTGAACCAGAGACCGGGGGCATATGCTCTGTAATTAATTGACAACCTGCATCAAGGTGGCAAGTGAATTGTGGATAGCTGTCTGCTTGCTGTGGCCGTGCCAAACTGCACACGTGGGAGACTGAACTGTTTCAGTTAAGTCAGACCGATGCGTAGGGCTTTTTGAGAACAGTTTTAAACAGTTTTTTCTACTGTTGGGCTTCGGAAAGGGGAGAAGTATTATCTGTCTATCTATCTATCTATCTGTCTATCTGTCTATCTGTCTATCTATCCACCTACCTATCTACCCATCTATCCATCTACCTATCTCCCTATCTGTCTCCCCATCCATCCATCCATCCATCCATCCATCCATCCATCCATCCGTCCATCCATCCATCCATCCATCCATCCATCCATCCATCATCCACCCACCCATCCATCCACCTACCTACCTATCTACCCAACTGTCTATCCAGCTGTCTATCTAAATGTATCAACATCAGCTTCATGCACTTGCAGCCATTGACACAAGGTGGTCAACATGCAGTGACCTTCCGTTGGGAACAGGTAGAAAACCCTGGTAGGAGTAACCATATACTACAAATAACAATTTATAGCATGAAAGTGGGATATCAAACTTACATGGGAGCACAAATGAAACAGATATGTGTTTAAAATCATAAAATGTTGGTTGGAAGCAGCTCTGGAAGTGTATGTAAGAAATTAGCAATGGCACATGCAGCTCCTTGGAAAGCCTGTTGCTGTGTTGGGGCTGGTCAGATATAGAGGTTGCATTCCTAAACATGAGGTTCTGTGCACTGTCAAAGTGAGATCACTGCAGAACTGGTAAATCCAAGGTTATCATGGAAACATTTCTAGCTTGAGCTGTGGTTCATTTTAAGTCCTATGCAGAACTGTCCTCCAGTATGCATGTGAATCCATAAATCCAGTTCCTATTTTTTCCCTTCTCTAAGTGAATTATGGAGAAATGAATTAAGAGGAAAATGTGGATTTAACATCCTCTTGTCTCATGGAGCTGTCTTACAACGTTGTGAAGCTCAGCTGGAGCTTCTCACTTGCTCCCAAAGCTGGAAATCATGGGCAGCAATTTGAAAATGCTAAAATCTTACTTGGAGACGAGGAAGGTCAAACTCTCGGATCTGGATCTTGTGTCATCGTGTCACAAGAGTGGAGATGGTACCAGATGGGAAGGGATCCCTTGCTTGGCAATGAAGGTCTCAGGAGCCTGTGGCAGTGTGGCATTGGACAGGGACAGCTGAAACTGGTGGCCATTGCTTTGGAGTTGGAGGAGCCATCAGGGAGGTACGGCTCCCTTTGGGCTTTGTGCTTGTTTGGAGACAAACTCAAGGCCGATCATTACTAATGGGGGTACCAGTGGATGGGGAGCTGGATGTGAGCCAGCAGTGTGCCCTCACAGCCCGGGAAGGCAACCATATCCTGGGCTGCATCCGAAGCAGCACGGCCAGCAGGGTGAAGGAGGGCATCTTGCCCCTCTGTTCTGTGCTGTGAGACCTCACTTGGAGCACTGTGTCCAGATGTGGAGTCTTTAGTGCAGAAGAGACATAGACTGGAGCACATCCAGAGGAGGGCCGTAAAAATGATCCAAGGGATGGAACACCTCTCCCATGAGGACAGGCTGAGAGAGCTGGGGCTGTGCAGCCTGGAGAGAAGGCTGCGAGGTGACCTGAGAGCAGCCTGTCAGTATCTAAAGTGGGACCTGTTGCCGTGACCAAAAAAGGTGCCTTCCAACTCTAAGGGTTCTATAATTCTATGACTCTATAATTCAGCTCCATCCAGGCTGAACGAGCTTAAAAAGCCCAACGCGACGCTTGTGTGGCTGCTCGGGGCTGCCTGGCCACTGTGATGAGCACATTGGATCCCTGCGAGAGCACTACTGAGCTCCGCAATTAGCAGCCCCGGGGCCGAGGTAGCTCAGCTGGAGCTGCTCAGACCTCACAGCCCGGGGCCCTGCGGGAGCGCATTTTCCCTTTGCTGTGGTTAAGTGATGCAGACTTGACCTGCGTGCCACAACCGAAGCAAGAGCTCGGTCCAAGGGGGTGGAGGGAGGTGAGAAAGGGAAAGCTGAATTCCCTGCTCGTCTCCTCTACAGATTCCCTCTATGGAGGATTCCCCTCTTCATCTCTGTTGCCCAAGCGTTGCTTCTGTTGCGTTGTTATCTTTTCCTTTAGCCTGGGGGCTGCTGTGAGAGGTGTCTCAGTGCTCCGCCGGCTGTTCCTGATGCTTCCTTTCCCTTGCTAATACCGATTGTTTCTGCCAGAAGTCGTTTGGCAGTGTTATGTAAACCTAGAATCACACGCTAACGCCCCGAGCTGGGGCTCCTGCATGCGCGGATGGGACTGGCGCCCGCGTTGCCGTCGGGCACGGCGTGCCACGGGTCGCTTGGCACAGCACCCAGAGCCAGCAGCCCCCGGCCTCGTTATCCACGGCAATCAGAGCCAACGTCACCCTCACAGCTGATAGTTTTAGTGGGAGGCATGAAAGCACGCTGTTAGTAGCTTGGGGCTGGGATGTAAGCTTGTTGCTGAGTGTGGTACCTGCATATCAAAGCTCATTCTTGGCACTGGGGTCTCTGTCGATGCTGATGGGTTGGCAGCAGTGTTGGTGTGCACTGTATGGGAGTGGTTTCTCGAGGATCTTTGCATCTCCACCTCTTTTTTTTACCCATGTCTGCACGGTCCCTGTGCTCACTGTAACTGGGGCTGGAGCTCCTGAGAACCTTCACGGGGATGCTGTCCCTACAGGGACAGATGGGATCTCTCCTCCTGTCCCAAATGGTGTGGGACCTCCATTGGAGCACGCACGTTCCCTTGGTTGTTTGCCTGGAAAATGATGCTAGCAGAGACCTTAATGAATTTCTAAGTGCTTCTTAATGTGATTTGGCAGCCAGATTGGAGGGAGCGAGAGAGAGGGAGGGGGAGAGAGATGGAACTACCATTGCTGCATGCCCAGTCTCCTCCCCACATACTCCACTGTTTGTGAGAGATTAGAGGGAGATTAAATCCCGCAGAACTGGCAGGTGATGCTGATGGATGTTTGGAGGGGATTAGGCTAAATCCATTCCTCCTCCTGATCTAGCTCAAGATTTGAATTCATTGATAAGATTTGCCCAGATTACATCTCTGAGACCTCCTCTGAGCTGATGACTCTGCGGAGGTGTAAGTGAAAGCAGAACCTGTCTCCAAAGCAGAAAGGCTAATGAATTAACCTTTATAAGGTTGATGAATGCTTAAGGTAGCTGTACATCTATTCCTATTGCAGCATCCGATTAATCTGCAGTGCCACGGAATTGAAGGGCGCTGGTCTGGCTCCTGGCTGGGGGCTGATGCCTGCATCCCACCATAGCATGACCAGAAGATGTACAGCAGCAATGGAGTTGTGTGTGCAGGGTGTTGTTGCTCATGGCCACTTGAGTTGAAGCCCAGAATGCCATCTCTCAAACTAGAGATGAAGTGGAATATGGGTACTGCTGTGCACTGTGGTTGAACATCTAGATGTAGCCTGTTGGTGTCCTGGCTGGTTGGTGGTTTTCTGGTTGAGTTTCTTGCTTGGAACCCACCCCTAGGAGCTGCTCACACAGGAGGGTGGCTGTCTTGGCCATCTCGGGGTGCCACCTGCAAGCCTGTGCCTTGGGATGGTGGCTTTGGGATGCATTAGAAGAGAAGGGCAGCTGGAAAGCTGCAGGTCTCCTCATGCTACTCATCACATCTGGGTGCATGTCAAGGGGCACACAAACCTTTATGACCAAAGAGGGCAAATATATTCATGCAAAGCCTGTCTTAGAAACAAAGAAAGACTTATAGTGCTGAAGACAGAGCATATAAATTCATGGCAACACAGTGTGCTCCCTGTGCTCTGCAACACAGTGACTCATGTTTGTTATCAAGGGATGGTAATGCCAGGTGGTTTATCCTGAATGTGAGTTCCAGGCTCTGTAATGGGGCTGGAGGTGGAGATGGTCTCAGCAAGTATTGTGGTGGTGCAGAGGATGCAAGGAACATTCCTGCTGTATTCTCTTTGCTTCCTTGGAGTTGCTTCGGGTTTATAGGGCTGTAGGAACAATTGCAGTTCCCTCCCAGCTGTTATGGATGCTGGTGGGGATGGGAAAGAAAAATGAAGCCCAATGATAAGTCAAAGACAGCTGGGAATACTTTAAGAACACACTGCTTGGGAATAATTCAGAAATAATGTCACTGAAATTATGCTTTTCTAGAAAGTAGGGAGAAAGAGAGCTTGAAATGAAATATACATTAAAGAGAGCCTTCTTGACTTCATTAAGAAGAGGATCTTAAGGGCAGAGATCTGCAGTTTCCTCATCATGCTGCTGCACAGCCCGATGTGAACGTCGCTGTGAAGAGCAGAAAGTGAATGCACCATATGGTGGAGGAGAATATTCGGTGTCTTTGTGTGTGTGTGTGTGTGTGTGTGTGTGTGGTGATGGTAGCTTGTTTAAAATAGGGTTACCTTTGCATTTGCTTTGTTTGAACAAGAAAAGGAAACACTTGCTGTGACCTCTCCATTAGAGTTCTTAAGCACTTTTTGAGCACTGCTCAGTCTCATTGGGGCTGATGTTGGAGCCAACAGCCGCGAGGATGAGTAGCACATGTCTCAGGGTGGGAAATCCATGTTTGGGTGTAAAACTCAGTGAGGAAGAGCAGCATCTCACCGCAGCAAAGTGGTTGAAGCATTTCCATCCAGTGCTGTCATTCTCTGGGCGCTGGGATGAGGGAGCCTAGGGTTGGTCAGACCCCTTGGGAGGTGCAACCCAACATGACTCACAGTGGGATGCAGGAGGGAAGCTCTCACAGCTGAGAGATGGCCTCAATAGCTGTCAGTGGTGCAGGGTGGCTGCCAAACCAGCAGCACATGTGCATGCACAGCCCTGAGATCGGGAGGCTCCTGTGCACCCAAGTCCAAGAGAGAGCTCAGCTCGCTGGAGCTGCAGATGCATGCACAGCAAACCAAAGGCCTCAGCAAATTTGGCACAGGTTGGCTCTCCAGCAGTATCCAATGATGTAATATAGCAAATATTAGGAGAACAACATCTGGTAGCACTGCTGCCTGCATGCTCATTGCAAACAATTTGTCAGACCTGTGTAAACGTTCAGTTTAGTAACAATGCTGCGGTAAGAGGATCGTGCAGCCAAGGCCACCTGCTTGCTTCTTTTCCTTTCCCATACAGTAACAAGGACATTTTTAGTCTGGTTTTGTTTTCAATGCAATGAGTAACACTTTGAAAGCGACTGCGAGCATTGAAAAGAGAAGTCAAGCTCTCCTTGTGCAAAGGTGTTGTCCATTTATTTTAAGCATCGCGTTGCAGTTAGCTCATTATCTCTGAACTGTAAACCAGATGGGGGTGACCTGGATATCCTGGAGGAGGGATCAGTTTCTGGCTGGGAACAGGAGGGTCTCTGTGTGCTGCTGGGGAAGGGCTGAGGTGTGCAGGGCTGGGCTTCCCCTGCTGCATGAGGCAGTGCCCCTTTGCAGTCCCTTCTTGTTTGCTCCTTCAGGTCTCTGAGACTGGGATGCTGTCAGCATCCCACAGCCGCATTACCCAGAACCTGAACAGTCCAGCTGCAGCTCCAGGCCTACAAGCCATCTTCTCTTTGGCGCATCACCTCAATTCCTTTCCTTTCAGAAAACCAGGAGGAAAACATAGTGGAAGAGAATTTCATTCGCTTCCACACTCGTCTCCTTGGGGCAACAATGGGAGGGTAAATGGGAAGGTAAATGGGAAAGGATGCTGTTGGAGTGGTCACTGCTGCCTGCATTGCTGAGTCGTGCACAAAGTGCAGAGCTGGGTTAAGAGCCATGTTTGCAGTGACCATTGGAACTGCATATCTGTCCACTTTTATTTGGGAGTAATAGGGCCTATAGAGGCAATTTCTCTGCCCTGGCTGTCCCAGAAAGGAGTTCTACGCAGAGGTGGTGCCAGACCCATCCCCGGGCAGTGCCTGGAGCACCCTGCATGTCACAGAGCCCTCTCTGACATCTGGGGGCTTCTGCTGTGAACCAGAAGAGAAGGCAGTTCCAGTTTTTGTGAACTTGATAGATTTGATATGAGCAGAATATATTTAAAGAATTAAATCTGAAGTCCGAGAAATGAGTGATTTTAAGGACTCTTAGGAGATGATTGCTCATGCCTGCCTTTGCATGTTGAAGCTCCCTGCTCACTGGCTAAAACACCTCCTGGCAGTGCTTGTGGGGCTGCCAGGACCCCATTACCACTCAGGAGGGGTGGACAGAGAGTTAGGCACAAAAAAACAGTTTATGACCTTGGAGATGTGGGACCTCTGGTCCCAGTGCTGCTGTAACAGGCTCTGGTCCCACCTCTGTGCCTCCCACCACTCAGCTCTGATGATCATAGAATCACAGAATTATAGAACGGTCTGGGTTGAAAAGGACCACAAAGATCACCCAGTTCCAACCCCCGGCTATGTGCTGGCCAACCAGCAGCCCAGGCTGCCCAGAGCCACATCCAGCCTGGCCTTGAATGCCTGCAGGGATGGGGCATCCACAGCCTCCTTGGGCAACCTGTTCCAGTGCGTCACCACCCTCTGCATGAAAAACTTCCTCCTAAGATCCAACCTAAACCTCCCCTGTCTCAGTTTCAAACCATTTCCCCTTGTCCTATCGCTGTCCACCCTCATAAACAGCCATTCCCCCTCCTGATGATGATGATGACAGATGCTGCTTTCCACCAAGTCACTTCTGGTGGTGAATTAAACCACAGCTTTTTTTTTTTTTTCCCTTCTTTTTTTCCCCCAGTATTCAGTGCTCTGAGCTAAATTAGAATAGAAACCTTTTCAAACCATTCCTTTAATAAAGTATTTAGTTAATAGACACTGCACAGCTCACAAAGCTTGCAGGAATCTGACACGGGGTATCATAATATTATGATATTTAACAGCAAATCCTACTGCATTATCAACTTACCTCTATAGCATGGAGGAGGCAACAGCTGAGGCATAAAAAACTAATGCTTCAGTATGACAGAGCTAAAATTGAACTTGGCAATTACCGCGTGCGTGATTCACAGCATTGTGAAGTGAAGCTACTATATAAATCAGCTCCAGTAATCATAGGGTTTAAAATTAGTCAGTCACTATTAACTCTGCCAGCATTAGTGTGTGCTGGGGGATGATGAAAGGGAAAGGTATGGAATATCCGAAGTGCGGGTTTAAAGCAAAGGCAATCCAATGTGCTCCCAGCGGGAGGGTGTGAGTTCACATAGGAGTAAGGTTTGGGTCCTCTAACAAAGGTCTGTGGAACATTTAATTGCACGGTGCAGTCTGATCTTTCTGAATGCTTAACATCCCTCAGAAAGCACCTTTTCATGTTCCCAAGGCTTTTGCAGTTCACAGAGGGTAAAGCAATGATTGAATTTAATTTTTTTCTTCCTTCCAGATTATTATTGTTATTATTATTATTATTATTTCCAGAGCAGCACCATTCAAATTCTGTGCAGAGCTCTTCAATGCCAGGCATAGAATAAAAGGAATCAGCAGGATCGTGTTTTGTAAGTGTAGATGGGGAAGTGAAAGGCTGCTCCGAAACGAGCCACCTCTCTGACTGCTGGATTTTGGCATGGGATTGGCTGAGGGGGAAAGCAAGAGAGGAGTCAAGTTGTTCTGTGGGATCCTGATGGTGCACGTGGTTTTGTAGGGGTACAGAGCTGCTGGTGTCCCTGGGTGTGAGCAGGGCCTGGGGGCAGCCCTGCTTTGTGCTGCAGCTCTGTCCCCATTCCTGTAGTTCGCATGGAGCGGTTCAGCTTCATTTTTGAAATAGAGCTGTTTTGGGCTTGGTGATGCAGGACTTGATGGACACACAATCCAAGAGCTTTCCAAGAAGGGTGGAGATGTGCTGCTGCCCCGGTCTGTCTGCAGCCACGTTTCATCCCAGCACTGGTGGCAGTGTCTTCTGCCAGCTTCAGCCAAGCACAGACATTGCAGCAAAGCTCCATTCATTCTTTCTTCACTTTACCCCCCTGTGCACCCTGCTTGTGCAGTGCAATGCATTCAGGCTCATGGCTGGGAGGACGATGGGTAGGGTTGTCTTCCCCCTGTTTCTCCTTTCCCCCTCTCTTTTTAATGTCCCCACCATGAGAACTGAAGGCTGTGAAAGTCACTGTGCACGCAGAGTCTATTTGCCATCCAACCATGTCTTGGTGGTTTGGAAACAGGCTCTGCTATTTGTCTCACCAGCAACAAGGCATTCCGTTATCAGCCAGAGATAACGCTTGCCACGTTCAGGTTAAGGATTTTGAAATATATAATTTCCAATTGTTTGATACGGGGTAAATGGCCTCCATTCTTTCTGCCCGTAGCTTTAAGGTTTGGGAAGAATTTATCAGTACGTTTAACACTTCCATTGAAACCCTGTTTCTGAGGTTATGGAAATGAGCTACAAATGAAAGTCACAGCTCAAGAAGCAGGAAACATGCCTGTGAGCGAGGAAAAAGCTGTCACTGGCATTGTGAAGAAAGAGAGGTATAAATAGGGCATTGGGTTAGAAAGCAGGAAATCTGCGTGCTGTGGGTTTTACTTGGAATGTCTTCTGGTGACCCCAGATAAGATTGTTAACCCTTGTGTCTGCAGACGGTTCTACGTGCTCACTGATGGGTGCTGCTCCTGGCTTTTGGGATTGTGTGACTGTTTGAAAACGCAGCCGCTCCATCAATCATGGGCCTGTGGTTTTTGTGCTTAGAGAGGATCTCTCCACCAAAAAGACTGGATTTCTCAATATTTCCTGCAGGGTACAGCTTAGCCTCTCTCTCCGTGTGAAGGGCCCGGTGTGACGAGCAGGATAAGCATCATTTATATGGTGTCAGTGGACTTGGTGTGATTGCTGACCACTTGCACATCTGGTCATGTTTGAGAAGAGCAACTTAGAATCATAGAATCGTAGAATGGCTTGAATTGGCAGGAACCCCAGAGGTGATCAGGGTGCTTGTTGGAATGGGAAAACCAAACGTGGAGGTTGTAACCACCAGGCAAGGTGCTGTGCAGCCTTCCCCCTGGGTTGTAACCCATGAGATGTGAAGTCCTCCCTGCTCGGAGCTGTGGGCACAGGAGCATCCCCCCCCATCTGATGCTTTGCTTTGGGTGGTGATGCCTTGTGCCTGGAGGAACCACAGGGTTCACCCAGAGGGTGGTGACGCACTGAACAGGTTGCCCAAGGAGGCTGTGGATGCCCCATCCCTGCAGGCATTCAAGGCCAGGCTGGATGTGGCTCTGGGCAGCCTGGGCTGCTGGTTGGTGACCCAGCACATAGCAGGGGGTTGAAATTAGATGATCATGGTGGTCCTTTGCAACCCAGGCCATTCTATGATTCAGTGAACCCTATGAGCCAGCCGGGACGTGGCCGTGGAACAGAACCATCCCACTGCAGCGTATGATAGCTTAAAAAACACCACTGAGCCAAAAGCAGTGCTGTGAGAAGCGGGTCTGGCCTCACTGATGCTTTTGGTTCCCAGGACTGACAGCCCTGGTGTGTGTGTAAGCCGTGGGGTGGTGTGGGTCTTTAATAACATGACAAGTGAATCTGGTAGTACTGTTACAAGTCAAAAATTTGGCCTACGGAGTTATTTCAGGCTTGCACAGTCTAAAATTGTCCTCACAGCCTGAAATCACATCTCAGATAGAAATAATAACCTCCAGTCTCTCTGATCCCAGCGTGCTCCATAACAAATAAATGGTGCCTTCCCCGAGGTGTCATCCCAGCTGCTTTCCAGGAGTGCAGAAGATACGGGGATCAGACAATTTCCACACCGCTCAGCTCCATAAATATCAGTCTAAGTAATTCTTTCGAGTACTGCCCACCCGGGCAGGGGGCATTGAGGAGCCGTTGCTCTGAGTCTTTCAGAGGGAAGCAGGAGTGATTGCCCACACTTCTTTCTCTTTGGTGTCTCTCATCTCGCCTCGCTCTGAATCCTGGTGCTTTCAGCAGGAGGCTCTGAGTGCCGAACCTGCCAGTTTGACAGCTCAGTGCAGACTCTGCTGCCTTTGCCTCGTGCTTCCACCGCCAAAGCTGAGCCTTGCCAAGGAAGGCTTTCACTGCTTGCAACCCCCCTTTGCAGAACTCAGAATTGCAATGGCTGGGCTCAGAGCAGTCACACCCCCTTCATCAGCAAGAAAAATAAAGCAGAATTTGTCTCATATCCCTCCGAAACATGCAAACATGTGCTCTGTGGGCTGTGCTGCAGCGTGGTTCTTCTGCTAGTGCAGGTTGTTTTGTTTCCTGTGGTGTCTGCGTTGCTGCCGAGGCAGTTCCACGAACCTCCTGTTTCTCCCAGGGCTGTTTGCATGGCAGGTGTTTGCTGTGATAAAATATTGACAGGGAGGAGGAAGGAAGGCTCTGTTCTCTGGCTCTCTTGCTCTTTCTCTCTCCCTCTCTCATTATTTTTCAGACGAGAGGTATAAAAAAAGGCCACGTTTTGATTGAAAATGAATGGAGGTTAAGATGTAAAACCCTGTGAGCTTATAGAATTTGTACGTGACTGTGGTTTGGTGGTGCAGAATGGTGGTAATTCTGCCTCTGCTGGGTGCTGCCAGGTCTACTTGGGCATGGATGGAAGTGCAGGGCTGTGTGATGCCCAGGAAACGTGTTGGGCATGGGGCAGCACCTACATAGAGTAACAGCTGTGTGCTGGAGGCCTGGATATCCCTGCAGCCAGGTGAGCACAGCAGTGTCTGTCACTGTGCTTCCCCATTGATGCTACAGGTCTTCATGGTGCCCCAAAATGCAGCACTGTTCCTTGCAGGCCTCATGAAATGGTAAGAAAAGTGGTGAAGATATGCTGAAGGGTGGTTTGAGGGGCTGGAGCAAGAAGCCACGTTTCATTTCAGACTCATTCACTTCAGTCTTCATTTCAGACTCGTGCTTTTACAAGGTTATTCTGTATTCAGCAGAGACTATTTAGCACGAGCCCATAAGCTGCAATTAAGAGTAATTCTCCCCTTGGTGGCCAGTTAAATGTGGATGATGGGACTGCCTGGCTAAGTTGGTACGTGGGCTTTGAGAGTAAATCTTAGAGCAGAAGAGGAGGAAAATCCAAAGCTGCAGTCAGAAAATGGGAGTTCAGTATTTTTTTCAATATTGAATTATGGTAACAAGGCGATACTCTTCACCTTTTGCCCTGCTACAAGCACAGAGCTTGTTGAGAAATGGCTTAGCAGCTTTTGCTGATTCATGACAGCAGTATTCTGCCTGGGGTTGTCCTTACAAGAAGACTTGATTCTGCACAGCTTTGCACAGCCCTTAAGAGGCAGCACCAAGCTGCCAGAGTCATGGGATGCGGATTAAAACCACCTAAGTCCTGTATAAACCTTTGATTCCAGCATCACTAACAAGTGAAGGAGAAATGCCACTTGTTTTCATACTTCTGACACTTACTTGTGGTTTTTGCCTTGGCCTTCTTCTGGTGAGGATGTGCTCAGGGTTACTCATGACTCATGGCTGGCACTGAACCATGCTTGGGCTGCTGGAAGCGATGCTGGGCTGAAGCTTCCGCTCCATCTCTGCACCTCCCATTGTGAGTTGCTGGGGCAGCACAAGAGCCCACCTCAGTGGTGCAAACACAGCACGGCGTCTTCTCCATCCTGTGCTCCCGTTGGAGGCCAGGTGCACCCCTTCTGCTGTCTCCATTTGCCTTCACTCTTAGGAGGTTCTGGCCAGATTCTCATTGGCATCTCATTACAAAGAAACGTATCTACGTGTTATCAGATGAATGGGAGAATGTTTCTGATAAGAATACAAAGTCCTCAGATAAGATTCTCTTGAATTATGGGGCCCGTCTGCAAGTAGCTTATTCTTCAAGGCTTTCAACCACAGCTCTCACTCAGTACAAAACCGAAAGTCCTTTTGCATCAGAGCAGCAGCAGATGTCAGCTGAAGGACACGCTGCGTTGCAGGCAGTTGTGTGCCAGGAGCGTGGGCCAAGTCTGTAATTGTGAATGAGGCTCCTGTGTGACTGATTCTTCTGTCTGCTCCCAAACTGTGCGCTGCTGCTGCTGTGTTTTGCTGAATGTGTTTGCCTGGAGGCATTGTTTAAGAAGTAGCTTTATGTGCCCGAATCCCAACCTGTTGGATGCTTGCAAGCAGTTTGATTTGGATATTTCGTGCTTTTCTTGTGACTGCTGTGCAGCTGAATAAATGAATGCTCACTTCTTTGAATGCTTGCAAGAAGCAGCTCGGAGCCAACATGCTGCTCTGCATCCTGAGAGCGGTCCTGAACTACACCAGGAGACATGACAGCAAAGTCACTTCCTGGAAAGGAGAGAAGAAAAGAGTTGCTTTTAATAAAAGTCTTGTGGGGTGCCTGTTTTTTATTATTCGTATTTATTTGTTCAGGTTCCTGCTTGCAGCTCACCACTTCTGCAGCCGTTGCTGGCTTCTGCTCAGAGGTGTGTGCTGCTGCACTGAGATCTGTCTCTGGTCAACCCAGCTCCCATTGCTTTGCTTGCAGACTGCTCCTCCTCTGAGCCAGCAGCTGGCTCTGTTTCAGAGCTACCTGTGCCTTCCTCCTCTTCCTGGCAGCAGCACATCTGATTTCCTGGCAGCCCTCTGACATGTCCAGGTATTAACCCTGCTATGTTCCCTGTGCTGAGCTCTGCAGCCGTTTCTGTCCTTGAGGCTGGAGAGGTGCTGCTTGTGGAGGGAAGAGAGGGCTGCTTTCTTTGCAGGGAGCATCCCTCCATCCTGCACCCCCAAAGCACTGGAAGTTGCCTCGTGCAGATTGCTGTCCTGCAGGTCTGTCACGCTGTAACCACCGCCTCGCTCTGGAGAGCACAACAAGCAGAACTCCAGATCCGATCAGAAGGGGCGGTGAATTCCCAATCAGAGGATCTGAGGGTTTAAAAGACAATTTATGACCTTTTGTATACCTCTCTGTATGGCACGTGGCTCAGGATCAGCGTTTGGGTGTTGGTTTAGGCCTTCCCATGCGGCACAAGGATTTCTGGCAGGGATGCTGTTAATTTAGCAAGCCTCTCACAGGACTGCAGCCCTGCCATCAGTATCAATGTGGCTTCATCCCCTCAGGATGGCAAAGCAGCATCTACACTGGGGGGTGTTAGCAGAGGTAATGCATCCATTTTCAAGAAGTGATGAAGAAACTGAGGAACAAACCTGGCAAGCATGAGGGCTCTGGCACGTTGGGTTTTGTTTCAGGTGAGCTGGTGGCACGAGCCGGTCGGCTGGATGAAGTGAGCTGGGCTGTGTCTTGGTTAGCAAAGCCTACAAAGAGCAAACACATTGCTTATTTATGCAGCCCGGATCCTGGTGTGATGGGGTGCCGCACAAAAGCTAAGCTGACAGTAATTAGAACAGATCCCCGCTCAGTGACCCAGAGAAAAGTGAGCACTCGGGGAGATAATCATGGGTGAGAGAGGCAACACAAACCAGAAAATGGTGACTGTTACAATTTGAATGAGAAAATAAGCTCTTAAAGCAAGCTGGCTCCTGGAAATCCCATTAGCGCTGACAAATACCCAGCTCCGGGCTTCTGAAAACACTGTGGTGAACATCTGCTCAGGTAAATAAAGAATCCAGTTTCTGTTTGAAGGTGCTGCTGGCTCCTCTGCTGGAGGTGGGTCTGTAATATCAGCTGCCTGTTGGAATGGCTCGCTGTCATCTCAGCGTTCACATCATGATGCTCTGTGTGGTCAGGGCAGCACCTGCAGCGATGCTGAGCCCACGGGCAAGGCATTAAGGCTGGTGCATTGCCAAGGGCTTGGGGACCTCTAGAAAGAGCAAAGGTTGGTAAATTCAAGTCTGTGCTTGCTGTTGGATCCAGTGATTTCTGACCAGGTTTGAAACCTGAATGAATGTTGGTCCTGTGATATTTCTTGGGATGGGTTGGCTGAATGGAGGAGCTGACTCCATTCAACGCTGTGTTGTAGGCACCCAGCACAAATAATTTATAGCTGTAAAAATAGCTCTGAAAAGGAGCGTGGAGGGTCGGGCCACTTTTGGGTCTGCCAGTCTTGGCATCTGGTTGGCTCCCAGGATAACGAGCTGTGTGCTGGAGGCCAGACTTCTTTAGGGGCGGATGGGTGCTTGTTTGTGTCTGGAGCCTTGCATCTTACATCCATGGTTTAGAACTCCTCTGTGGGAGCTATAAAGGATAAAGCTTGTCACTGCCATGGCTGAAAATGATGACAGTTTGGTCTCAGTGGCTTCCTTGTTTGGAGAACAAAGCTGTGGAATGAGTCGAGAGTCATTGCCTGACTGAGGAGAAGATGGAAAGTTGGTACAAGCGAATGGGAAGGACATCACATAAGGCTGAGTGGGATGCTCGTCCTGGGCTTAATTCATCTATGAGACCATTGATGAGTAAAGGAAAACAGCATCATGCTGGAAGCATGGCGTTTTTTGTCCCCACACGGGCAGCTTTTGTCCCCACAATGTTTATGATTCCTGTGGGAGAGGACGGTTCCACACCACGCTTGACACTTCTCCCAGCAGCTGGAGCAGGTTGGGCTGGGGCAGGGAAATTAAGCCAGGCATCAAAAGCCACGTCATCAGGTTGAAAAGGGCTGCAGTGGAAAGATGCAACTTGGGCTGCGTTTTTGGGACCCGCCACCATCCCTTTGCAGGCTCCTGATATCCTCCAAGGGCAATTTCTGCCTGTGACAAGATTCCAAGGCTTCTCCTTTGGCTTTAGCTGCTGCCCAAAGGCTTTGGGTGCAGGGGAGCAAGCTGGGAGAGCTGGAAGAGATCCTGCTGCTCTTCTCTGGTTTTATATTAGCCAACAGGATTTGTTGCTGCTGTTTTAATTGACACACGTGGCGAGCAAAGCATGTTGGCGAGTCCCTCATCCCCAAGCTGGCTGTCTGACAGCTCTCTGTTCTGGCTCGTTTTTGGTGTCATCAATCACAAGTCCCTTGACAACAGCCTGCTGGTGCCCTGCCTGCTCCGCGGGGCTCATCGAGTGACCTATTAGTGCTTCCAGTTAATTCTGGTGACATATTTATAGCACGGAGATCTACAGCGCCTATTTCTTACAGGACACATGGTGGTTTGACATCAGATTAAGTTATAGAGTAGCCTTTCCTGGCTGGATCAATGAGTAGAGTCAAACGGAGCCCTGTCAACACGCAGATGAAGAGGATTAGATTTAAATTGGCAAATGTCACCGATGGCTGCTTTTCCCACCAAGGGAAGAGCTGGCTGGGAAAAAAAGTTCCATCATTAATAATAGAAGTTTATAGAGGGGAAAAAATGAGCGTATCATATATTGCTCCTGCAGATAACAGGGCCCCCATCCTGCTGGTAGTTCTGTACGGCAGATGAGTGCTAAGAAATTACCTTGATTACAACCGGGTTTCTGAATCTGTTATGAACCTTCTGCCATCAGGGAACATTTTAACAAATGCTCTTTTGTACCAGTGCTGAAAATGCTGTCGGCAGCCCGAAAACATCTGCAGAAAAAAAGAGGGACAAAATAACTGGGAATGAGAGTGGGGATGATTTGTGGTAATGAGGAGTGATATAAACTGTGGTGTGGAGTTGGTAAAGCGGGGATGGGGATGAGGGCAGCTGGTCTCCACGTGGTGGGGGTGTAAGGGGCACAGGAGGATGTTGAGCTTTGGTGCTCAAAGAGGCTGGCATGCCCCAGTCTTAGCAAAATACCTATGGAAGCAATTGGAAAGCAGCTTTATAAAGCTAGTTGCAATGGGAAAAAAATGCTCGAGTAAGTTATCTGTACTTCTGGTTTGCAAAGGGTCCCAATGGCAGCCATTCTCCCATCATGTGTCCGTCAGGCATTTTGGTCACCTGTTGCTGCTGCTGCTCTTTGCACTGCTGGCTCCAGGCTGCAGAGCAACACGACCTCAAGTGCTCTGCACTTCTGTGCTCACACCATATCTCGCACCCCAGAGCCTCAATCCCAGCAAGTATTCAAATAAAGGCAGCACGTGTAAATCAAGCAGGAAATAATGCATGAAAAAAAAAAACACAAGCGTGCATTCCTAATTAACTACATTTGCAACACAAGTTAAAGGGCGCGTGATTTATCACCCGCTGCTGAAAGCATTGGTTATAGCTCATGCTCTCAGTGCTGTGCAGTTAAAGGGCACCAAACTTATTGCCCAACACCATTCATGCCACTTAGAGCCTTTGCAGGCAGGGTGGCTCTTTGTGGCATAGAGCTGTGTAGCTGAAGCTGACCAAAACTGCTACGCATCCTCCTGTTGTAGATTTGTGGTTCACAGCCTTCGCCTCAGCAATTGGTTTGTAATAGTGTTTGGGCGCTGGCAGTGCTGGGTGGCAGCTGAGCTGATGTAACGATGATTGTGGGTGTGCAGTTGATTTAAATCTACTTTTTTTGTGTGCCTGAAGTGTTAAGTGGGGGAGCTGTGATCAGGCTCTGGGGTTTTTTTGTGATCATCTTCTGATTTTAGGTGCTTTGGTTGTGCCTGTTGGCCTGAGTGGAACTTAAGCTTTCATTATGGAATCTGGGTAGAATTACTGCCAGCAGAAAGATGAGCATCCTGGCATGAGCCACGTATTGCAGTGTAGATCGAACCGGAGGAACGTAGAAATGTCACTAGAACTTTGAAACCCATTGAGTTTTATGCAGTAATTTCAGTGCAGTTTTACCATGTCCAGTTCAACCCAGGTACCTCAGTGGGCCAGGTGCTGGTTTCCAAAGGGCCCATGTAGAAATCTGTGAGAGAAGAGCCATCGTTGTATGCGGGAGGTTTGGACAGACTATCTATAGAACTGAGGCTGTCACCCCGTATGTCTGTATTTGTGCTTTCCTCTTTTGTGATCAGGTGGACTTGAGGTAAGTTTTGTGCCTTATATACTTTTCCTCGAGCAGTGGATGATTTCTGAGAAACCATTGAGTTTCTGCTTTCTGGTGAGCCCAGGCTGAAGCAGAGCTCCTCCTGCCCTGGGAGCAGTGCTGCAAGAAGGCTGGGCCAAAAAGTCCTTCTCAACCCTTGTCATCTCCAATGGCCACAGAGCCCTCGGGCAGCTCATGGCCCTGCTGGGCACAGTGGATGTGTATCAGTTGTGTTGGGGTCATCTTAACCCAAGCATGCCATTGCTAGTGAAGGCAGCGGGGGTTTATTGTGCATGTATGGAGTGATAGGTGCTGAAAACCCATACTACAAGTATTTGTGTGTGCTGTCATTGCTGCTGGCTGCATCAGCTACAGAACTGGTAAGAAAGCTCTACGGACCACAAAAACCTCATTACATAATGTCTGGAAATGCAAGTCATACATGAATTCAAGTGAGAGATGCAGTAAACTGTGAGACTCCTGAGGATGGAGACAACTTTCTTTTAAGCGTGTGTTAATTACCCAGCTCGAAAAAACCTCCAAACCCAACGCTGAGCAGCAATCGGTGCTGACTGGAAATGCTGGTTGCTGAAGATGATGCTTTCAATGAATCAGTTCCAAGATGAGGCCTCCAAAAAACCCATTGGGGGTGTACAGTGACCTGGGCTGGTGGGAAACCCTGAGCTGCTCCTCACCCTGCTGGTCCCCATCCTCAGCATCCCATGAAGGGCAGGGAGCACAGACCTTGCCTATGGCATCCCACTCATCTCCTGGGCTCTTTGCTGCAATCCCAGCCCATTATTTCCACCTGTCATCGGGTTGGTAGTTCTGGTTATCCCCCAGACCCCATGTACACGTCATGGTTTTGTTGCTCTGTGGTTTTCCTGAAGTTTCTTGTCTTCCTCCTCCTGTTTCCCTGTGTTCTTCTCCTGAGTGCTGTGCAGATCCAGGCAGTTACCAGCACCCAGATTTCCTTCTAGCAAGGCAAATATTTCATAAGCTTTCTGTCCTTTCTATCCCTTTCACGTGGCCAGGATCTCAGAGGGGATGCAAGAATGAAGCACGGGCAAAGCAATAGCATTTTGCTACTGCCTCCACTGAGGGGCTGAAAGAATGAAGGTAACACATTTATCTGACAGTGAATATTTCGTGTACCCATGTAATCTGTTGATGGGGAAATTAAATCGCTTTCTTCTCCCCTGTCTGTGCCATTGATCTTGGAGTCATTAGTGAACATACAAGTCATCGCTGTGACATGTCCCCTGCCTTGCACAGCCATCACATCACATCCACAGATGCTCTTATTTGCACGAGGCTGGGGCTGGGCAGAGCTGTGGGAGCGGGGCTGCAGGGGGTCAGTGTCTGTATGCACACACACGTGTGTAAATACATGCACATCAATAGATGGGGGTGTACAAACTGTGTCTGCGTCTTTGTGCCCATATGTATAACAACTTCTGCAGCACTTTAGCTTTGGTCAGCTTTACGTGCCGGGTTTTCTGTTTGTATGCATGCATTTATGCTCTGAGTGAAAATGAAACTTTGAGAAACTCCATTGGAAGGCTTAAGCAATGATTTATTTGAACATTTACTCTATAGGCACAGTTTGAAACAGCCTTGTATGTACAGGTAGAAGCAATAAATTGTTTTCCCCATCAGCCATCTGGCTGTGCATTTCCTGCTGCCCCATCTGAGCACACCTGTTCTGTAGGGTTGCTGTCCTGCTCCACTCTGCATCGCTCCACCCATCCCCTCTCTGTGTAGGGGCTCCTGTTGGTATTAACTGCAGCCTGACCCCAGCTGGGGGTGGGGAGGGCAGGAAGGTTTTCTTTCCTGGCTGTGCCTTGGGAATCAGCTCTGCTATGCAAACCTGAGCTAGATATGGGGCAGGCACAAACTACCAGCTGAGAGGAGTGTGGGTTTGAGGGCAAAGCTCCCAGCTTTGCCATGTATGGTGGCATGCAGCCAGGATGCTGCGGGCACTGTGCCACTGTCCCCAGCCCAGGGCTGCCACCTGCCTCTGAGCTCTCAGCTTCCAGGGGAGCTTCTCTGCTGATGCAGCTGTTATTTAAACCCTCTCCCAGTGCATCCTGGCTGGGAACAGTACCTGAGAAGCCATGCTCTGCTCTTTTGGGCTGATGGGAAGAGACCTGGCCAGTGGGATTTTGTGAGCCCAGCCTGCAGGGTGATGCCCCATAGAGGATAATGGATAAAAGCAACAGAGGTGCCTGGGTCTAGTGTTAAATATAGAGGTTGGTGGCCCTGCCTTTGGCAGGGGGGTTGGAAATTTATGATCCTTGAGGTTCCTTCCAACCCGGGCCATTCTATGATTCTGTGATAAGGCAAAATAACACAGCACACAGAGGACCTTCCACCTGCTTTTCCATTGTTTTATTGTTCTTAATTGCTGTACTGCTTCCCAAAAACCATGGGTTGCAAACTGCCCTGCTCATCAGCTTATGCATCTTTCTCTGTGCTTACTGTAACTTGGGTTCGCTTTTCTATCTCATTAGTTATTGTTTTGTCATGTTAGGAGCCTGGGGAGGAAAATATTAATCACAGGTTTAGCTGAGTGCTGTTTCAGTAAGTAAAATCATAAATGAATTGCAGGCGGGAAGCTCAGCTGTTCAGCTCCATCCCACAGCCAGCTCTGGGGACATGGCAGGGGCTGGACAGCAGGTGCCTTCATAGGATCCCCCACTTCTCTATGACCAAAGGCAATGTGCACTGGGAGGATCCCATTGCAAAGCTTCCCTGACCCTATGCCCAACCAGAGGGGGACTGGGGCAGTGGGGAGAGAAGAGCACAAGCTCGTTGCTCCATCCCTGCTCCATCCTGGCTGCAGCTCCTTTTGTAAATCAAATCCAGATTTGCTCTGTCGAGGGGGAGAACCCGAGGAGAACCCCATCAATGGCAGCATGCTGTCCCCAGGCTTATTCCCTCTATCCTAAAGCCATTGAGGAGCCACATAGCTGTGCATGGAGCATGTGCAGCTGGGCCACCAAAGGTGTTTATTTCAGGAGCTCAATTCTGGAGCCCCTGACCCCAGGCAAAAATAAACACGGCCTAACTGCTCCTGCCCGGGGTTATTTCTGGCAGCCCCACCAAGTAACTGAATTTCAGAGGTCTGTGTGTGTGTGTGTGTGTGTGTGTGTGTGTGTGTGTGTGTGTACAAAACAGCAGATCTCAGCAAGATAATCAATTATATGCAAGAGGAAACCAGAACTTTTTCCATTGGTTTTATCAGATATTGTGGTCCGTCGAGGCAATTCAAAGCAGCTCAGAACCCTATTACGTTCATTCTTGCCATAATCACTCCATCTCTGTTTACCATATTCAGTTAAAGTGGCTTGTTTGCTACATCCGCTCTGCTGCCAAAATAACCTCATTTACTCCTGCAAACGGCTTCTGTTGCTGCTGCTGTAGTGCTCCTGCATTGCAAATACATCCTTGGCCACGGCGCTGAGGTTTGGATATATTGTTCTTTGAATCCTGCCGTGGACTTTGATTGGTTGGCATTTTCATTCACTTTCAAGCAGCGTTTGAATGGCAAGGCTTTTTTGGAACACGGGCTTCTCTTTCACCTGCTGCAGAGCCGAGCAGTCCTTGGCTGGGGGCTGCTTTGGCCGTGTGCTGCTGCTGGTTTTCGTTCCTGCAGTTGCTGTTGTTGTTGTTGCGTGTTTTGTCTTCAAACACAAAAGTCTGTTTAAGAAAAAAAAAAATTATAATAACCACTTAATGGAGATTTGGTCCCAAAGTTGTCAGGAAGCTGTGAGGCTGTGGCACTGCGCACGCAAAGGTTTTGTCTGGATGGTGTGAAGGTGTCAGCAGGCACAAGCAGCCGCCCTGAGCTTTGTGGTGCTGCTGTTCAGCTTGCTTTCTCCTGCACGAAGCTCTGCTGCAAGTGATGAGGGGGAAGCTGGAGGTATCACTGTGAGGAGGGGAGGGAGAGTGAGAAGGAAATATGGCCAAAAATGGTCCCGACTGCTTTGTTTGCTTGCTTTTTCCTGGTATCCTCTCTCTTTGATGTAGCTTAGCTCCTCTCCCTCTCTGCCAGCAGTGTGAACCTGGCCAGGCATTGCCAGCACTGGCTGTGCCCTCCCTCCATCCCCCCCGGGTGATAGTGGCAGTCACAGAGCATGGTGGGATGTGTGGGTCTGCCCCATCCCATGGCAGCAGTGCTGCAGGTGTTGGCTGACACACAGCTTGTCCCTGTTACAGGATGGTGTTTGTGCTTTGAGTTACTCCATCAGTGATGGATGGTGGGCCAAAGCCAAAGAATCATGCAGTGCACCTTCAGTCCACTTTGGTGCATTGTTGGTGCAACCACAGTCACTGTGTGATGGCTGCAAACCCCATAATAACCCACAGCAGGGCTGTAGTCCCATCTGCACACCTGGAGCTGGGCAGCAGCCGGGATGCTGGGGCTTGTGGTGGGGTTTTGTGTCTCCTTGCTGAGCAGCTGGATTTGCTGCTGCCTGTCCTTCATCTCTCACCCTGCCTCCCCTCCCACTGGTGTCTCTCTGTTGGGAAGCTGGATGTGGGCAACTGAGTGAGCCTCTTGCAGCAAGCAGCCCTTGGCCACGAATGGTGGCGATGATGCACAACAAGCCAGGTGGGGAAGATGCTAAGCAGGTCTGGTCCCAAGGTTGGAGAAGCCTGGGGATGGGTTGTTTCTTGCTGACAATGTCCCTTTGCTGGAGCCAGCTCCATGCACAGTTCTCCCCTGAGTTCTATGGGCTTCTGGGCATGGGGAGCTGCTGCTGTAGTACATCATCACTGGGGACACAGACACCAGTTTAATGCACCAGGCATTAAACATCTCTGTATTTTCCAGTTCTCCAATAGCCTTGCAGTCATTGCCTTTCTTGCCACTGAATCCCTCCTGCCATGGTATCTTCCCCAGTTAGTTCCCCAGAAAGGCTCGAGGCTCAGGGGACAGCTATGGAAACAGCCCCCAGCACCAAGGGCTGCTGCTCACACTGCTGGCTCAGCATGGGACAAATGCCCTGAAGCAAACTCTCAGTAAAACACTGTGGGTTTCTGGGTGGAAAGTGGAGTGAAATTTCTCACTGGTATAAATCTAAGGCCCAAGGTGATTTTTCTCCCTTTTGTTTTCCTATAAGCATTGCCATCATCTGCTTTGGGATCTGTATGTGTTTTTTTGGCCTGGCACACTATTAAATTCTGTTCTCAGTGATGAAAGCCTTCATTGGTTTCATTATGAATTGCAACTCTAACCCAGCCCTGAGCAGAGCTGTGGCTGCATTACAAAACCAACCACACAAAACCAAATTCCAGGTCACCAGTTTGTCAGCAGAGGGTTTCTAATTCAGCACTGCAAGGCATCTCACCATGAAAGAGAATGGTTATCCCCACTGCACACCTGGGAAAGTGATGTTGCACCTGCAGTTCTGCATCCAGCCCTGGGGTCCCCATCCCAAGAAGGACATGGAGCTGTTGGATTGGGTCTAGAGCAGGGCCAAGGGATGCTTAGAGGGCTGGAGCAGCTCTGCTATGGAGTCAGGCTGAGGGAGCTGGGGGTGCTCAGCCTGGAGAAGGGAAGGATCTGGGAGACCTCAGTGCATCCTTCCAGTGCTCTGCTGCCACGCAGCCTGGTTTCCCGTTTTCTCCCTATTTTCCCATCCCTCTTCTCTAAGAAAGGGTGAGCAGAGCTGAATTCGGTACCTGGAACAATCATGTGCTGACAGTTTGGATAACAGCATTACAGTATTTTCTCTGTTATTTTCTGGCCTGTTATTTTTGCACTCTATCATTTTACTATTGCTGTGCTTTCAGTAGAGGTTCGCGCAGGGCGGCTGACGCGATAGTTGGACTTATCACTTAATGCTGAGTTAATTTAAAACCTGCTGAAGACTGGAAGGCTTTCAGGCAGCTCCTTCCTGTGTGCATTTGACAGCTTTGGGTTTCTCCTGCTCGCTGCTGTTCTGCTTGGTGTGGTGACTCTGCAATTCCCAGGACTTCCTCATTTGCAATTAACCTACATAGCGTTCTTTTCATCTGCAAACTTTGTTTTGCCATACAGCCTGGTTTCCAGGTCATTAATAAAGATATTAAGCAACAGGAGACCTGGTTAAATACTTGTGTTGGTGTGTTAATTATTGCTGCCTTGAAAAACAAATGACGTGCTTAGTTTTGCCTCTTTGGCTCTCATCAGCATTGGGTCACATACAGCATCACATATAAACTCCAGTTTGGTTAGAGCAAAGCCCCACTTGTTTGCTGGGGTAGCTTGGATTTATATTGTCCTGCTGGGATGTTTGGGGTGGGAATTCAGCATCCTGCAGCCCAGAAGTTGCCCCAGCCTCTGAACCCTGGGGTTGCAGCGCTGGTTTTTTGTGCTGTAGACTGTTCCCATTCCAGCTGTAACTCCAGCCCCACTGAGCAGCAAAGGTGAACTCGATTTGCACATCAGGTGTTTGCTCAGAGCTGTTTATGTTGGCAATCACAGCATCCTTCCCATCTGACCAGGCTGAACGTTGTTCCCACTGTGACTTGTGACGATTTATATACGTGTTTTAAGAGCAACAACAACACTGTTTTTCAAGAGATAGAAATTGGGACCTTTCAGCTGTTTGGGAGATTCACTGTGTTTGGTGTAAAGGACCCAAACTTGTTTTCCTTTCCAATGAGCACACAAGTGTCTGGTCCCACTTACCAACCAGAGGAGGTGATGAATTCTTCTGGTTTTGTAGCCAACAGTGTTACACGGTGGGGATGTCACACAGGCTCCCTGCAGCCTGCTGGGGCTGCATTATCTGGCACAATGGAGCCTGTAATTAGGAGGTGGGGAAGGTGCTGTACATGCAGCTCTAGGGGATTGCAGGAGAATGGAGGGAAACAGAGATGATGGCCTGGCAGCACTAATTGAGTGTTTTCACCTTTCCAAGGTGCTTAAATCTCTATATGATGTAAACCCTGGGAAAGCGCTTCCTCGAAGTGCTGGTGGTTATCTCGTGCACCCTGTGGCTGGTGCAGTGCTTTGTGCTGGCACAGGACAAGGAGGGTCCAGAACAAGGAGGCTTCTTTCTCTTAACAGTTGTGAATAAGGTGGAGGTGGAAACATATCTCTTCTTTTGTAGAGCTGCAGCTGGAATAGACCCACTGAGGAATCTCCATGAGGTTCACATAGGGGCACTGTGCTGGGCTGGACCAGCAGTCAGAATGCAGAGGACACAGCCCAGGAATAACAGTGTGAGCAAAGCTCCTTAATTACTCCCTCAGCCCTCCATTTAGCAGTCAGTGCCTGCACTCCCTGGGCTCCCCATTCCACGACAAACCCATTTTTGACTGTTTATCTGAGTAAAAAGGGACAGCGAGACCATAAACCCTGTGGGATTTGGGGGTGAGGGCTGTGTGAGGAGAGGCAAAGATGGGAGCGCGGCTTTTACGTTTTCCCTCCGTCAGCACGAGTTTAATGTTGAACAGGGCAGGCGTTCTCCTGCCAGAAAGAGCCGAGCAAGACCTTATTTGTGAATACATGAATAGCGAGTTTGTAAATACTGCCTCTGAAGTTATGAATGATCTGACACCGACTGGCTGAAACTCTGTAATTTTATTGTGTGAGATTTAGTAGGTCAGCCATATACATGCCAAGTCAAAATGACCTAGAAAGCCTTTCTAGGACAAACTAGTGCTTGAAAAGTTGTCTTTTTCGAGGGCAAGGCCATAACATTTCATGCTTACTCTGGCACATTTTCCTTCTAACAGCGCGATGTGAGTCTGTGGGATGCAGGAAATTCATCATCTCCTACACTGAGGAGAGAAAGAAATGGCGACAAAGGAGGTTACTGATCTCTTAACATAACTGGTCCTTTCCTGGTCATCTCTCTTCTCCAGAGATGGTACATTGGATGCCTCATAGGCAGGATTTTAGGCTAGAAGCTGCAATGCTGACTACATAAATACTTTTGTGTTTCCATTTAAAACCTTGCCAAGGAACTCCTGGGTCCAGCAGCATCCAGCACCTCCCACCTTCCTTTGGAGCCCTAATCATTAATTGACCTGAAATTATGGATCAAAATGATGTTTTTCTTCCTCTACAGAGGTTTGGGGAAGGCTGGTTGGTGAGGTCTGGGCAGAAGGTTCCCTCTGCCCATCAGGAAGCAGTGCTGTGTGGGTGCCCATTGCTTCCACAGAGAGGTGTTGGGTGTCCTCCTTGGAGATCCTCGAAAGCCACCAGGACAGGATGCTGGGCAGCAGTGCAGGGTGGCCCTGCTGGGGCAGGATGGGACCAGCAGGACCCAGAGTGCCTCCAACCTCAACCAACCTGGGATTTGGCGAGGGGTGACCGTGCTCAGTGTCCCATCCCAAACCATGCCCCCACCCTTGTTCCAACCCACTGTGGTGGCTCCTAGCACTGGAACCAGCAGCATTACCAAAGGACCGGCTTACCCCATGCACCCCGGGCTGCAGGTTGGTCGTTGAGCCCAGCCATGACCCACTTGAGAGCAGCTTTTGCCATCCCCAGCAAGTGTGTAGCTCAGAGGCTGCGGTGCCTTCTGAACAATTACAGCTCACAGCAGTCCAAATGAAAATGTTTGTTGAAAACAACATGTGCATAATTAAGGCTTAATGAGCCCTTGTCTGTTTGGAATCTGCAATTAGATTTATAATAGAAAATACTAGCAAATGCCAAATAGCTTTAAAAGAAGCCAAGATAAAAGATAATTTTGCTGCAAATCTATAGTAATACTGTAATTTAATGAGCTGGAAGTGGTGCAGAGAAAGACTGTAAAAGCTTTGGACAAGTTTGTATTGTGCGTGTTTATCTTATCCGCCCATTCTCCTATCTATAAAGCTGTCAGTCTGCTTTTAACTGCTTGGAGAAAGGCAGGACTTTGCTCAAATTGGGAAGACTCCCTTTGTTTATTTTTTATTTAAGCCATTAATTAGTCGGGCAAAGCTGCTTTTTCTTTTTCTCATTAACGTGCTTTAAACTTTTTGTTAGGGTTAATAATAGTAATAATAATAATAGTTGTAATAATAGTAATGATAACTCAAGTCAATTACTTCCAGCGAGGCAGGCGCAGAATAATAATGAGAGGTGCCTCTTTCTCATTAGTTGCCTTAATTTCCGTGAGCTTCCAGCACAGGGGATTGTCAGTGCTCAGGTGCACATTATAACAAGTGAACGTGGATTGCCTCCTTGTTCTAATGAAAACGTTACACAGCAGTACAACTTGCGGGGAAGATTAAGAAGCTGAATGGAGAGGTGTCCAACAAAAAGAGCTGAAATGAGAAATGCTTGAGAGAGGTGCTTTGGGTTTTTGTTAATAATGGGAGTTGGTGGGTCGTGTTGGAACCGCTCCTTGCGCTGAGCTCCATGTGGAATTGCTCTTCTTCGAGGTCAGGGTTTGAAGGTTTTGGAGGTGCTTTTTCCCCAGTGATGTGCTTGGGGAGCTTTGATGGTGCTGACACCATCCCTGGAGAAGTTCAAGAGCCATGCAGACGAGGCACTAAGGAACATGAGTTGATGGGCATAGTGGCAGTAGGTGGACAGTTGGGCAAGATGGTCTTAAAGGTCTTTACCAACCTTTATGACCCTGTGACTGTGTGGCTTGTTGCCTCCATCTGCTTGATCCCACAGGGACAGCACACAGGGACGCCCTGTGCGGATAGGAATCCTGTTTTCTCCTTTGCTTCTCCCCCTGAAGAACCCAGCATGGCCGGTGGGTGACAGTGGGTCCCCTGGCCCCGCTCCAGGCGCACCCTTCAACACTCGAGTTGCGAGCTGAGCTGTACTTTGTCAGCCCCAAATATACTTTGTCAGCCTGTTTTTGCAGGTCATAAATCGCACGGCTGCAGGCGATTTGCATAGCGCCAGGCTCATAGCTGCGGGAGGGAGATGTCACCGGTGCCAAATATCTGCCTGCTGGAAATTCCTCTCCAAATGACTGCAGCAGAGGTTCTGTGATTGCTTTCCCCCCACGGTTTGGTCAGCTTTGCATAATGCTCCCATTCTCTCTAAAGTTGCTTTGAAAACTGATTCTTCGTCTCCCTTCCCGTGCAGGATGTGCATGTCAGACCTGCACCCCATGGATGCCTGCAAAGAAACAGAATCATGGGATCGTTTGAGTTGGAGAGGTCCTTTAAGGGCCATCTAGTCCATCTCCTCTGCAATGAACATGGACACCTACAGACAGATCAGGTTGCATCCATCCCCAGGCATGGCTGTGCATCAAAGCACCACTGTGTGTGGTGCAAAGTTCTCCTGTGAATAAGACAGAGAAACTTGCTGGCTTATGACTGCTTTCTTCCCAACTGTCCCCTCCCCTCCTTGGCCATTTCAGGGCTGTTGTTTCCCTTCCAAAATCAGCACCTCCATAAGGACTCACACAGCGGAGCAGCACTGGCTGCTGCTGCAGAGGCAGACAGGTAGAAGCTCTATTTTTATCTCAGCCCAAGGTTTTGTCTTGCAAAAAAACCAGTGTTTCTAGATGCCTTTGACACTCACAGCACTCCTTGCACAGAGCCTCCTCGGCTTCTTTCAGATCTTTGGACGTTTTCTACCTCTCCCCATTTCCTGTGAATTACACGTGTTAGCAGCAGGGCAAGCGGTGCAGTTAAGTCTCATTATCACTTACTGTATTTGTTTCAGACTGTCTACATAGCAGCCCAGTGCCAGGAAACGTGCTGCATTCACTCTCCTCCCTCCCTTCCTCCCTCCCTCCCCAGCAATGCACATGGCAGAGGCACTCACAGCTCTCGGGATTATTCAGCTGCTGAGGGAGCAGGAGCAGCTTAGCAAGGGCCCTGGGTTTATTTTGCAGATAAACACCTCCAGCACCTGCGTAAGCTGATAAACAATACAGGGTGTGCTTGTTGCTGGGTTTCATAGAGGATGTGATGTAGGTGGTGGAGACGTGCAGCTCCATTGGTTGTACCTTGCAAATAAATGGCCCTGAGTGCAGTCAGCAGTGGGATGGGGTGCTTTGGGGTGAAGGCAGGGCTGTGCCCCCATGGCAAAGTATTTCTTTCTTCCCAAGTTGTGAGAGAAATTGGGAAGGGTTTGGTTGGGCTGTACAGCAGTTCTGTGCTCTGAGGAGGAGGGGATGTGATGTACCTGGGGCATGGGGATGCTGGGGCACTGCATGCCTCCCTCCAGCCAGCAACACACCAGGCAGCTACAGCTAAACACAGTCGTTTGGTCAGGGTCTGTCCTCATAGGATGGAATAAAAACCAACCCCATCCCCCATGCACAATGCAAGGGCAAGTGTGAGCACTTCTGAGCATGGATGGATGGGTGGGTGGATGGGTGAATGGATCAGTAGGTGGATGGATGGATGGGTGGATGGATGGATGGATGGATGGATGGATGGATGGATGGATGGATGGATGGATGGATGGGTGGATGGATGGATGGAGAGCAGTCTGCTTTGTGCTCTGCTGGCAGTGCTGCTTTTGCCTCTTGTCGGAGTCACACAAGAAAGGGTTAAGCAGAATTTTGATCTCGGCAATATTTTCATGCTTATACATTCTGTTTCTCATTTCCATGACAAAGATGGTAGGAAGAGCAGAATAAGGTACAGAATTTGCAGAGCAATTTTAAGACTGTAATGAGAACAGAAAATAGTAGGGGGAGAAGAATTGTAATTAGAATATGAAATGGGGGAAAAAAAAAATTAATCTATTTCCATGTCAGTCTTTAGACTGAATTCTGCTGCTCCCTGTAGCTTTCAGTGGACGTATTTTTTTGTGTGCCTCTGTGAAGAACCTGAACTCTTTTGCAGGCTCTGAAAGGCCCGGGTAAATGAGTTTAAGTCCTCATTCCCCCCCAAATAATGTAATAACAATAATTTGGTGAGCGGTGCACACAGAATACCAGCCGGTCCGTGAGATAAATGCATGCTGTCTGTTGAATACTGCTGCCTCGAGTATGCAGGAACAAAAGGGAAGGCTGGGGAAGGTGCTGGGGTGCCCATGGGGCACAGAAGCACCCAGAAATCCTCCCCTTGGCTTGAGAGCTTGCACTGAGCTTCCCCTCCCATTTGGCTAAGTGCTGTTCTGGGTCCCTCCATGCTGCAGCAGGAGGTTTTGGTGCTGGCCCTGTGGAAAGGACTCCCTCAAGGTGCTGGTTCCACCAGCACTGCTTCTAGTGGCTGCTTGTTGAGTTCAGGTTGTGAGTACGGAGGAAGATCCATTCCCTGTTCTTGTCTTGGGATTGTGTGCGCATCTCTTTGACCCTCTGCATCATCTCGTCCTCATCTGTGCATGCCACGCCATCTGTGTTGCTCACCCCTCTGATCATAGCAGGTGGAAAATACATGCTTTATCTTTTTATCCTCTGTTTTTTCCCTTATAACTCCTAAATCTTGAATGGTGTTTTTTGGCAGCCGCTGAGATCTGAGCAAAAGTTGGAAGTGAACTCTCCAGGATGAATGCACTATTTCTTCTCTGGACAATAACAGCTATTTTAAGGCCCATTGTCGTGCCTGTGTTGTCAGAATTGCTTTTCTCCAGTGCATTACTTTGCATTTATTGACATTAAATTTAATCTTCCATTTCCTCAATGCCACTTAGTGCTGTGAGACTCTTAACACAAAGCCATTCAAAGTTGGCTTTTAGTTGTGGCCAGCCTGCATAATTTTTTCTCATTAATAAACTTGAATCCTTCTAGATCACTTCTATTATGAACTGGATGGATTATAACCCAGCTCTCTCGCCCATGACTGCCCTGCTAAAACCCACTGGATGTCCTTTTGCTGACTGTGAGCAGAAGGACCTTTCCTTTGGTCCCAGGATGAGCTGGGTTTGGCTTCTAAGAGCTTTTGGTTTCAGAGTGTGGGAGTCGGACCTACAAGTCTGCAGTTTTCTAAACCCAAAATGAAACTTAATTCTGGTACTTTGGAGTTAACGAAGCTAAAACCAAACACTGCTGGCACCTGCCTGCAACTCCGGTTCCTTTTGAACTTGCAGAGCCTGACTGGTGGGCTACGCACTGCATTTGTAAGCTTGGAATCCTGTAGCACAGATGTTTGAGTCCCACTAGGCCAATCAGAGTGGCTGCTTTGGTCGGTTGGTTGGTTTCGTTGCTTTCAGTCGATCCTTTTTGGATGTCCCATTTTGAGGTAGTTGCCCAGTTGGGTCTCTCAGAGGAGGATGAGGGACAACTGAAATCAGAAGGAGGCAGTGCAGATCATTTTGGCCTTTTGCATGTGGTTTTAATCTCTGGACCACTGTTTGTCATACTTTGGTCACCCCTTGGCATCACCAGCTGTGCTCCTGCTTCTGCTGTGTTTGGGAAAGAACTGTTACTGTAGATTTATCCTATTTGTATATTCTTTTATAAAAATAAGTACTTTTTCTAATAGTTTTAAGGCTGAAGCCTTCACCTGTATCCACGTGATGTGATGATTTAGTATTACATAGAAAAAACGCTGTTTCTTGGGAACCAGTTGGCTCCCACCAGTGCTTGGTTGTGCAGCCCTTTTGCAGGTGCACTTCCACTGCCACATCTGCATCGCTTTGCTCCCTTCTAATGACATTTGTCCAGAGGCAGATTGCAGTAAGCAGTGAGGCTGGTGGCTGCATGGAAGCTGGGAAACATGGAGCTTTCCTGCAGGAGTGGGGTTTGTAAATCTGTGTCTGAACCCATGACCCTCTCTGACAGCAGCAACGGAGGGGGCCATCCAAGCATTGCAGTGGACAAATAAATAATGCTAAGTAGATCACTTTGGGCCAGAGGTTGTGTAAAGACCTTAATGGGGGAAACTGCAGTTAAAGAGATTAAGCTAACCTCAGCCCTGTATTCTCCAGGGAGGTGTGATACAAATGACTCCTGCAGGAAATCACAGCGTGGCTCTGCAGGCGGCCACACACTGGGCTGCAGTGAGCTGTTCCCATCCCAGGGCTGTGTGCTGACAGCTTCATCAGCTTCATCCATTCCAGCACTGGGGGCTGCTGGGTGCTGTGCTGCAGCCCATAGGGCTGAGCCTAGGGACAGATGTCCCAGAGCATCACCGTGGGGATGCAGGGCTGAAAGTTGCTACCTTAATGAATCTATGATTCTATGATTTTCTCTGTTTGCTCTCTGTGACATGCTGAGGACATGATGACCAGGTGCACCCCAACCATGACAGGTGTTGCCCCAGTGCACCCAGCACCCAGGAAATAAAAGTGCCATGGCTGAGAGGGGACCTGATACTGCATCCTACATGAGGAGCAAAGTGGAGGGCAGTGCTTGTGACTCTGAGCAGTAGGGATTGCTGGGAGCATCCCATTCCTTCTTCAGGGCATTAAGTAACTGCTCGGTGATGGTAGCTTTTGGTCACTGCTGCATTGGCATTGATAGTGCACGTAGCACGTCCCCAGCCTTGCCAGGGCTGTATGTCCTTCTAGCAGGTCCCTCCCTGTGAACAAACATTTACCCCGTGTGTTTGCTCACAGCCGATCCCTCAGTGCACTTGCCCTGGGGCTGCCCCAGCTTGCTGCACACGCCTCTTGTTTTTCTCACATCTTATTAACATGGGCCCTGCGTGACTCCCTGGGCTTGTCTGCAGCTCTGACAATGCCGTGGGGCTGGGGGAAGCCCCTGGGTGCAGCGTGATGTTGGGTCACAGTGTGATGTTGGGTCGTGGTGTGATGTTGGATCACAGTGCATCATCCCCACCACTCCCAGTCCCAGCTCTGACTGTGTGTGTTTCAGACCCCTCGGTTTCAAACACAGAGCACTCACAGCTCCCTCTGCTCATCCCCAGTCCATGCAGGAGAGCTGAGGATTAGCCACAGCTGCCAGTTTGCTCAATGGGCTGCTTCTGTTAACAGAAGAACAACAAAAATGAAGCAATTGCAAAAGAGCAAGGGCATGATGAAGACAGCAGTGCAAGAGCAGACTCCTTGTGAATTAGCAAGGACCTGGAAAAGGTAACTGCTGCTCCACACGTGCATCATTCAGCATGAGTGTGATGAATCTGGGGTCTGAGTACAGAATGTCTGCACCCAGAGCATGGTGAATGGGGAGGAAATGTTTAGAACCAACAGGACGTACTAAAATGTTGCAGAGCTATTGAAATAGGTCCAAGGTGCAGTGATGGGGCTGATTTTTCCAAAGTGCATTCTGTAGCAAATGGATAACAAGAAGAAGGAGAGCACATTGCTCATCTGCTCCACCTGGCTGCTGGGGAAGATGCAAGTGTCTAGTTGAAAAAGATATTTCGATGGGAGAATTCCTAATAAATTTGTTTGCACCTTCATAGCCTGGGAGAGAGGGGACAAAAATCAGCACTGGGGAACTTCCAGAGTTCCGGTGGTATTTTGAGCCTTGATTTTCAGGCTCTCTGCTCAGCCTGGCAATCAGAGGCACGGTAATTTTGAAGGAAGGATTCATTACCGTTATTACGAAGGCATAAAGGGCAGAAGGAAGTGTGGAATGGAGGTTGGAATAATAAAATGCCATAAGAAAACATCTGACAAATAGAGTAGGATGGAGAAAGAAGAGCTGTCCCCCTGCTCTGGCAGCCCGCAGTGGAAGATGCCTTGTCCATTGCTTTCCCTGTTCCAAAGAGATGGACTCCCCACAGCCGGTGCTGTTGCCACACTGTCAGTGCTGAGCCTTTCCACCACCTTGTGCCATCTCCATTGCAAACACAGCCTGCTCCGCTCGGGCTGGCAGAGGGTTTTTAGGCTGTGGAGCTGATTGAGTCTGCACACCAGGAAAGCCGTCAGCTCCAGCTGAGAGCGCGTTAGCAGCAGCGGCTGTGCTGGCAATCATTGTACACAAGGAGGGAAATTCCATTCAGTGTGTCCTGCTTCTGGAATTGCTGCTGGTCCTGGAAAGCCCTTAGGGATGCTGGTGCTTGCTGCACCCCGCTGCTCCTTCCTCACTGAGGGGTCATAGGGAATCCTGCACACGTGCGGGGATCCCCTTCCGTCCCGCTGCAGTTGCTGTTGGCTGGTGAATAGCTGTAATTTTTCTGCTCTTAATTGGTTTTCTGTGCTGTCCCAGAGGAGGGTTCAGCAATTAGAGGTGTCTGTGCACTCTGATGCCACGCAGGGCTTTGCTAACTCTGCAGACTTTAATAGCTAATCCAGTGGCACTCGGAGAAATGGAAGTGTAATTAATAGCCTACGCAAAAACCTTCACCTGGCTTTATTTAGATTTCTCTTTTATTGGCCTTAATGCGGCCCGTTTCTGTTAAGGCATAACTGCTTGTCAGCCTCATATTAGAGAGCAAAGGGACACGTACAGGGTGAACAATCTGCAATTCATCATCCGGTTGTAAGGGCAAGAGGGCTGGCTCTTCCCCTTGTTAAGTGCACGGTGTCATTCACAGCTGTACCTCCATCCTTGTCTCGGGAGTGTTTTACAGCATATCCCATTTTATTGCCATAATTAATTTGTGAACTTCACCTCCAGAACTGCCCCAACCACACTTTGAGTCAATTCTAGACGGCATTTTTCCTTCATTTGGAGCCGGAGCAAGTGATCAGCTGTAGCTAATTAACGAGAAGAGCTTTGCAGCTCTCCATGCTGGTTTAGCATCTAATGGCTGGATCGAGCAGCTCAGAACCAGGTGAAGGCAGCAGGCAGACTTGCAGCAGCCATGGGAATACACCGTGCTCAGGGTGCCTCTGGATCCCCATCCACAGAGATGCAGTCCCAGTGAGCAGGAGGGGATGAGAAGGGAAGGAAATACGTCTTCTTGCACAGGGAGTTTGCAAACAACACCAAACTGCCCCATTCTGGGGTTTAGGGTAGAACCCCTTGTGCACATCCTGTGTCTGCTTGGGGATAAAGGAATACATAGGTGTCTGGGAGAGGACTGAAGGTGACCTGCTGTCTTGGAAATTTCCACTGATGGAAACTGTCTTTTTATAGTTCACTGATGGTGTAGTGGGAATTTTAGGCAGAACTTCATTTCAGCACTGCTTGCTGCTGGCTGAATCTGTGGATTTGCACAGCTTTGCACAGTTTTGGATTATTAGTTTGAATCGGAGTGACTCATTCTTTCATTTTGCTGAAAGAATTACCATAACCATGCTATGCAACCACATCCCATTGCAATATCAGTGATGTTCATGGGCTCATACACACCCAGAAGTACACGAGGACCAGCTCAGGATTTCATTCCGCAAGTCTTGGCTCTGGAAAGAGCCAGGGAAGCACATAACCCTGGCACACAGATGGCATTTCTCTAACTCTAACTTTCTTTTGCCATTCTAGTTTGATGGGGAGAACATGTACATGGGAATGAACGACAATACCCAGGAGTTTCTGTCGGCAAATCAGGTAAGTGTTGTTGGCGTTGGGTGGGTTGTGTGCACAGGGTGGGGGAGGCTTTCTAGGAGACGTAGGCTATGGCAGAGCTTGAGTGTTGGGAGATCTCCAGGTCATGGGACAGCAGAAGGGAGAACGGAGGAGGTCAGCATCCTTCAGTGTATATGGAGGTGCAAGTGGTGTTTCTAGAGGTGAGGTATCTGAGCACTGTGTGTAGTGTGGGTGCCTCTCCTTGCCCCCACGCAGAGCATTTCCTGTAGCGGAATAGGTTGACGGTGGGCTGGCTGGGGGAGAAGAAAGGAATCAAAGGTTTCCTGTTCTGGAGCTATGAACCCTCGTGGGAAGGATCAGAATAGAACTGTTCACATCTCACAGGGGCCGTTGTGAACTCATAGAGCAGGAATGGCTCGTCAGTGAACCCTGAATGTCTATGAATCAATACATACTTATAGGCACACGCTGAGATCTTGCTGGGAGGGGAGAACTTCAGCACGTTCTTACCTGTCCTTCCAACTGGGAGACCAGGGGTGGTCCCACTTGTGTTCTTCTGTGATCCTCGGCATGAAGCACCTCAGTGAAAGGGAAATCACAAGTTTGTCACTAATATTCATATCAAATCCCTCATCTGGGGATTGAGTTGAGCCACTTCGTTGTATCACCACAGCCACGTGCAGTGCAGACTGTGATGAGTCCAGTGTGAACTCAGCGCAGTGCAAGACCATGAAGGACAGCTGGGTGAAGATTTCCATCTATCCCCAAATGCTGCTGAAGCTGCATGGGATGAGATGTCAGTGTACTCCTGCTGCCAGGGTTGGGAGATGCCACAGCATTGCTATAGATTAGGAGGCTGGTGAACATCTACCTTGGGTTCCTATGATGAAAAAAATTATCTGTATATTAAACAGGATGGAAATCTGTTGTTCATCCACTTAGAGAGTGAGACGACACGGGTGGGGGGTTGTCCTTGTGCAAGAAGTATTTCCAGGAGTGGGGAAGGAGCTGCAAACTTTGCACTTTAAGGTGGTTCAGCTGTTCAAACACAGTCAACCAACCAAGGCACTGCTTGTGGTCAGCACCGGGAATTGTCACAGCTTGAGTAAAGGCAGAAGGGAACAGGGTGGCCCCAAGGTGCTGCAGGTTGGGGTTCAGCTTCATCCCACCCTATACTGCCCAGAGCATCTGGACAGGTGACGGCACCATCAGAAATGAACAGCAGCTTGTTTACAAAGCAATGAATACACTGATGGGTTACTCCACACTGTGCCTTTTCCTCCTCTGGACTATGCCCCAAATTCAGCTGTGGGTGATTGGTGACAGTGTGTCTGGGACTGCATTGTGCCCCAGGGCACAGGCTCTGTGGGGTGGGGAGCATCGTGATGGGGAGCTCAGGGTCCTCTCATGCCCCTTCTGAGACTTCTCCCATCATCACCATCAGTTCACATCCCCCCACATACATTCACATCACTGCCTGTTTACCACTGAGTGCTTTATGGCACTGGTCATGACTTTATTACTAATAATACAGTGCCTCTAATGAAATGAGGAATCCAGATGTTTTTTATTGTTTGCTCGACCTGTTGGAACCTGAATGAGTACGTTAAACAGCAGGAGAGCACTTTCACAGCCCCATTTGAGCGGCAGCTAAATCATCAGCCCCTGGATGCCCACATAAGACAGGTGGGATAGTGCCTGGTCCGCAGCACTCGTGGGGATAAAGACAAGTCCTGCACACTAATTATAGGAGCCAGCATGCCATAATTGATGGATATGATGTTTTTCCCACTGTTGTGGTCCTAAGCTGCTTGGCCACATTGGGCACCGCAGATGGAGCTTCAGCAGGGCTGGATGCTCACACTGCTCTGGGCTATAGGGACTTGCCTTTTGCTTCTGGGTCTGTAGTTTGCATTTTCTGGTGATTTTTCTTTCATAATTTATACGGAGAGTTAGGTGGGAAGCAGAATTCAGTTTACCACATCTCCTCCCACTTAAATGGCTCCTGTCCATCATGGTAATGCTTTACATTTCTCATCCAGAGACACAAAAACTGCTTAAGCTCTGGAGCCATCCCTTCCCATCACACAGATAAGATTACTCTCATTTTACCACTGCAGAGCCTGCAGTTAGGGCTGCTCTGGTGCTGAGCAGTCCCTGGAAAGCATTATGAAGCTGCAGCATCCCAACATCACCTTCTCACAGCCACTTCCACAGTCTTCATCCTAAGCAGCCTCTCATAACAGGAGGGGAAGGCAGGATGGCTTCCCTCTCCTTCTTCTGCACTGCTGAGCTCTGAGCTGCTAACTTGTACAGACCAACTGCCATGAGCACTGTAAAGCCAGCTGATCTGCTTTCCTCCTAATCTTCTTTTATGTGATTGCTTGTGTGCTGTAGTCCGTGTTTCTTGTTTTCATCCCCAAAGAGGTTTGTCTCAGCTGAGAGCTAAATGCAGAAATGCAGGAGCCTAAAACACAATGAGGGCACTGACAGATCCGTACCTGCACCGGCACAGGCTGCTTGGGGAAAATAATTCCTCTTGTTCCATCAAATAGCTGGGACATTCGACCCCAGAAATGAGTCAAATGTGAAATGTAACTCAACCCCCAGCAGGAGCCGGAGCATAAATGCAAGCTGACATCTGATCAAACAGTCATAGACATCTGACCCCCGAGATGAGTGAGGGATCTGATGCGTCTCCTGAATCAGCAGAGCATCATTCCTCACCCCTGCCCATTTTGCTTCTTTCCTTCCCCATCCCCAAGCAACAAGAAGGAAAAATCCCAAGAAATGCCCAGAACCACAACCAGGCCACGTATCATGAAAGAGACGCAGCAGTGCTGTTAAAAGAAACAAAAACACCTGCAAAGTCGTTTGCAAAGGGAAGTCACTCATCGAGTCCTTTCTGATGGGGAAAGTAACCTCAAATAGGGCAAAATCCACAATTGGGTGGGAGTGTGTTGGGTTTGGCTTTGAGATGTGGGGATCCCACTAATGCTGTCGTGCTGATGAGTGCGTTTGCCACATTTCTTCTCTTTCCACCACCTTTCTCTGGCTGCTCCTCCGGGCACTTTTGATCATCATCCCAGAAGCTTTCTGTGCACGACTTGTTCCAGCTGAGCAGCACTCTGGTTTCTATACCGACAAGTTAATTTGCGCAACTCCTTGTGCAAACACTGTTACACATCAGTGTCATTTATTCAAGCCAGAAGGAAGCTTTGCTATAAGCAGCTCCTTCCCTTTGTGGCTGAGAGCACAGCAAGGACCCTACTGCTGTGTCTGTGGGTGTTTAACATATTCTCATTAATTTTGACACTATATTTCCACGTGGCATAGAGTAAAGCTGGGGTTTCTCTTGCTGTGTGCAAGTCGGCAGGAGCTCAACTGAATAACTGCACTGGGGGAAATGGAGTTGAGAGAGGTTAGGTTTGTCATACACACACACATATACATCTGTTTTCAGATGTGTCCCTTTACAGATGTTAGCACAAGGTTACACATGCCTGCCCATTCCTGCATGCATGGAATCCATCTGCACATGTATGTGTGCTTGGATGTGGATAAATCAACATTTATCTATTGTGTCTATTGCCCTTTATCTGTTTATCCCCGTACATCTTCAAGCTGGGGTCTGTATTAGCCATAATAGATACAGTGAGTCGCTGAACTGCTGGGTCAAATGGTCAGGGCTCCTTGATCAGCCGTCAGGATGCATTACAGCAGAGCCTCCGGTGGGGCTTGAATTACAACTTACATTTGACTCATTTCTGGGGTCAAAACGTCCCTCTTATTTGACCGAATGACAGAAATTGTATAATTTGTATATATCCCTGAGCCATATGTGCTCTGAGTGCCACTCTAATGTGTTTTATAAAGGCACAGCTGTCTTGGTGACTTATTTAAAATGGGATTTTGAAGTAGTGTTCTTGCCATTTAATGTCCTCATTCAGGGTTACACAAGGTTTATCAAATAATAAATAACGTTTAGAACATTAGTTTTAGCATAACAATGGGTTTGCTAGTTATGAGGAACTAGATGTCACAATAAAGCTGTGTTTGGTAAATAAGCAATAATAGAGAAAGTAACCGATGGCATAATTAGAAATTAATGACAGCATGGGAAGCCTCTGATACCTTCCTGGCGTGCTGCGAGTGCTGAGACGAGACAGAGCTCCTCCTGGCAGGCTCTGCTATAAAACATGCCATCAAACCTTGTCACAATCCTGGCAGACACTCCACACTCCCACCTCCTGGGCCTCCCACCCAGCTTGGCTGAATCGTGGAGAAATAGCAACAGTTGGTAAAATAAAACTAGTCTCCAGCAGATACCTGAGGGTGAGCATCAGTGGTCCCGTCCATTGGTGGGCAGAGTGCAGCCTGAAGCACGCATCGCTCTGGGCAGCCAGGAGCCACTGCCTTGAAGGGCAATTAGAGGTTGCTAATGAAGACACTTAGTCCTTCCCTAATGCCTGCTGCTTTCTTTTTTCTTGTGATTGGGTTAGATAATCTTAGTGTTTTTTTCCAATCTTAATGATTCTTTGGTTCCTCCCTGTCAGGAGGTGGAGGGCAGGACCAGTGTGGACATTCCTCCCTTGTGTTTTGCCTTCATCACTGACTTTTGGTGAGGATGCTCCATTGCTGGCAGTGCAGTTGCTGGAGGATAACGTCTACTTGTGTTGTTCTGTCCCTCACCCCCCAGGACATGTGAATGTGGAGGAGTTTTCAGCTATTTGTCCCCATTGACTGAGGCTCATAGTTGCAGCAGGTTGTTCATGGTGACCACCATTGCTGCTCAGGCCTGGCTTTCCTCCAGAAGGAAGGCTGGAAGATGACCGTACACATGGCTGGGCAGGACTCATATACAACCCTTCCCTTGACTCGTGCCACTAAAGACTACACAGCACAGTGGCAGGGGAAAGCTCAGAGCCCACTGTAATGTGGCTGTAATTTCCACTCAGGTCCAGGTTCCACCTGGATGAACTTATGGAGTTGATGATCCCTTCCAACTTGAGATATTCTATGGAGTATGATACTGTAAGGAGTGGGATTGGTCTTTGCATCTGAAACCACAAGTACCACAAGTTCATTTTAAACTGGAGGAGATAGATCTCAGGGTCTTTGTAATCGCTTGATCTCGGCTGTGTATTGATTACAGGAACGGATGATGGTCAGATGATGGTCAGTGTTAGAGAAAATCACTGACATTAGTAGGAGAATGTCAAAGAGGAGAAACTCTGGCCTCCAGGCATGGAGAGCTCTGATGCTCCTGAAGGTCTACCGGTATCACGCGCTTTGCCTTGTATGTGACTTTCTTGCCTACATATGCATGTATGTCTCTACATATCCATAATACACATGTATATATATATCTAAAGATCCCTGGTGAAGAGAAGTGAGCTTTGTGTGGTACTGAAGTTGAAAGGAAGGACTAAACTGTGCTTGCAGTGTGGTGGAAGTCGTAGTGTGCACTGCAGCTGTACTAAGATTTTACTTCTTTTCTGCTGTTCTTAAAGCAGTGCTGTGTCATTTCATATGTTGTGCTAGAGAACAAAAAATAGAGAGAAGACACTGATAGATATTAAATGCCTTTCTTGGCAGACAGTTCAAGAGAAATCTCATGTACTATTTTAGAATGAACAGTAGAGTGTTACACGTCATTTATTACAATCAGCAGCTAATGGAATCCCTTCCATATGGGGTTTTGGAGGTGAGCACAGCATTATAGCTGATGATCCAGGCTTGTGAATTTTGTATGAACTCTCATGTGACAGTGAAATTTTTGAAAAGTGAAGTCGAGAAGCAATTCCTGTAACTTCCATCTTAGCAACCAAAGCTTCCATTGCTTGTGTAGTGCTTGGGTAGTACAGTAATAGAACTCCTAAGTTGTTAACAATAGGGTGTTTGAAAAACATCACGGAGTGAAAAGCTAATGTGACCGAGCAGTTCCGAGACCAAATGAATCATCTTTGTTTCTGCTGCATTTACTCCAGGGGTATAAAAAAAGCAACTTATACACCTGACAAGGTCTGTCAGGTGGTGTGGAAGGCGCCTTGTAGAGAGAGAAAACTCTGAGGTTGTTGTTGTGGTTGAAAATTTCTTCTCAGAAAGAGTGGCATGGCTACCCAGGGAAGTGGTGGAGTCACCATCCCTGGAGGTGTTCAAGGAAGATGGAAATGTGGCACTTGGGGTCATGGTTTAGTAGTGGTGATGGGTTGAGGGTTGGACTTGATGATCTCAGAGGTCTTTTCTGGCCTTAATGATTCTGTGTTTCCAAGCATCTGGCCAGGCTAAGTCATTCTGGAGGAGGCCTGCTGGGGAGCACAGTGACTCCCATGGCATAAGGAGCACATGGGCTGGCTGTCTAGCAATGCTGATGAGCTGTTAAAGCCAGCTGACAGCTAATAAAATAGCAGCAAAATATAGAGGAAGATGGTATGCAGCCAACAACATTTATCACTTTATCAAAGATTTCCTACTGTGCTCCATGCCGCTGGAAGTGAGCGCATGTGGAGCCTGCAGAGCTGCTGCCTTTGATGCAAAACGTGGGGGAACCTGGGCAGCTCCGGGGGGAGCAGCTCACACTTCTGAACCCCCAGCATTGCATTGATACGAAGCTGTGTGTGCTGAAAAACCTCCACTCCTGCCCCTCTAGTCAGCCACTGCTCTTGAGAGCCAAATTACTGCTGTGAAGCCATGAGATGGGGAGCTGGGGCTGCCGTGTTCTCAGTTGCTGGGCTCTGATTGCATCATCATTTCTAAGCTGTAACAAGCAAGATGTTCTGCTGTGCCCTGTTGGGGGGTCGGTTTTGGATCCTGCTTGTGAATGCAGAGGTTCATTTGCTTCTGGTATGGACCTCTGGGGAGTGGCTTTGGGAAATGGTGTTTATTTGGGGAAAGGTAGCATCGTGGGCTGCAGAAATACTGAAAAGATTCCAGGCCTTGTGCTCTTGGGATTTCCTACCCCAAGTGATGGATTACTTCTCCTGTCCCATTGGATCCTGTGTTTGGATCTGCGGCCACCGAAGGGTGATTAGCTGGGGAACTGCTCGCTTCCAGCAGGAAAATGTCGCTTGCCGCTTCAGAGTTTGGATGGAGGCCTGTGCAAACAGGAAGGCACCTCTGTGGCCACAGGACAAGCCCTCTGCTCCCCAGGGGTGTGGGGCTGTCCAAGTTTGTGCAGGGTGGGCTCAGCCCCAATGCTGCGCTTCCACGACCCTGGCTTGAGTTTGTGCATCCCAAGAGCAAGAACACTGCTGCTCACACCAGGTCCATGTGTTTGCTCCAAAATCTATGTACTCATGCAGTTGGGCAGGAGAGCAGACCTGACAGTTTGCCCATGTGAAGGATGATGGCATAAAAAGGGGCAAAGCTGACCCAGTGCGCTGCCCATCACCTGCACTGCAGCTCTGCTCGTTGACCATCAGTGACACTGCTGGCATGGGCAGCGACCTCTGAGATTCATCTCAGGCCAGGTAATTCATCAGCAGTCACCAAAAGAGTCTGCGCTCATGCTGTGTGCTCAGGTCTATACATTTGTGTACACTGGAAAGGGCAAAATATGACTTGGCTTTTATTACTTTAATTAAAACATGAGTGAAGGGTATGAGATTCATATTAAATTGTATTTTCCAGGCTGCTGTGTGAAGGGCTAACTGATCTGATTACCATGAAGATTACAAACTATCAAAGTGAAAAAGAGCTTTTTGCAAGTATTTCATATTAAACCTTCAAACATAACACTTTAAGAATAATTATGGTTGTATTACGGGAAAATGATTCATGAATTCTGAATAAATATAAGACCCTTAAAGGGAAATGTTCCAAGACCACAGTTTTCGTTCCAATCTGATGAAATTTAGTATCATTTTGCAGCTGTAGAATAAAATGAAATATATATATATGTATGTACATAGGCTGTATTGAGTATATGTCAGACTAAACTAATGAGATTTTTTTCATCAACTCTGAGCACGGACACACACAAATGGAATAGCCGTTCTCATTTGCTGTAATAGAAAGCAGCAAGGAGAAGGGAGAAAGGATCTTGCTGCTCACAAGCCTTTATTCTACCCTTGATTGTTAAATAATATATTTTAAGTTCTCGTGGCCTGACTTCAGAATGTTTGAACTGATGTTAATGGGGACGGGAGAGAAAAAAGGCAGCTAAAGGGAAAAAGAGAAGTGAGGAAGGGCCAGGGCTGGGGATTTTATTGGTATTCCCAGTGGGCTGCAATAAAGATACTTTTCACACAATACAGTGAATGTTTACAGCAGACAATTTAGTTTCCTTCCAACAATTATGAGAGAAATTGAATCTCAGGAAATGTTAGTTTTCCCTAAAATTAGACATAACAATAAAGATACCCCTGCAAGTTTATTAAGGAGGGAAGAGAAGAAAAGCCATCAGTCTCTGGAAGACAATTTAGCCAATTTATTTTAAGAATTCCAGCTAACTTCCAAAGCAAACACACAGCTCTGCAGCCGAGCCTCGTGCCGGGCACTGCCGCTTTCCCAGGCTCGAGCAATCACCAGCACAGTCTGGAAGCAAACACCCACTGGGTGCCCATTTCCACCACGGACCTGGTTGGTGCTGGAGGTGCAGTGCACAAATGCTCTGTGTGCAGTTCCCTGGGTTTGCTCACACGAAGGACTAGCTGGGATAACACTTTTAAGTCAGCTTTTAAGGTTTTCCTGAGAAAACGGGTCATGAAACGTCAAGAGAAGAAATGGACGGGATGGGATGGGAATGATTGGGCACTCAAATGCCACTTTGGGAACGAATTCATTGTGCTCATGGAGCAATGCTGGGGATTAAAAGGGGAAAGCCCTCTGTGAAATGCTGAACATTCTGCATCTCTTTAAGCTGCTCGTACCATTGGAAGACACCATGCAATCCATCTACTTGCCCTGCCTTCCTGACCTCTGCATCAAGGGTCTGCCTCACAGCTTCCAATCTCTGTTGTTTGATATCAAGAGCAGGGATAGGAGCTTCTCTGGTGATCTTTCTTCAGAGAGCCTGTCCCATTTTGGTCACATTTGGGTCTACCTACAATGCTCTTTTTTGTTAACAGCCAGAAGGGCACCGGGTACATGGTTTGGTGTCCTTCTGAGCAATAGAAACACTCAGCTTTGAGTTTGTGGGCATATTTATGTCTTGTCCACACTTTAAAAGATGATAGCAGAAGCCATTGAGCGATCAGGGCAAATGTGAGTTTGTTTCTGCTTTCAGCCCACATTGTGCCCGGATATTCTCTAGTTGGGTTGGAGCTTGATGATCTTTTAAGGTCCCTTCCAACCAAAGCCACTCTGTGATCCTGTGGTTGTAGTTACTCGTTTTGTCGTGGCCACTTCTTCTCTAGAGGGTATTTGATGAACATCTGTGAGTTAGGACATAGATGAGCCACTAAGAGCAACGTGTGTGATTCTATACATAGGCTTATTATTATTAAAAAAAAAAAATATATATATATATATATATATATGTTAAAATTATAAACAAAATATGGGGAAGAAAAAAAAAATATGTTAAAATCATTAAAGCTAAAATCTGCTTTTTTTCCCCCCAAATTTACATATTGGAGGCTTAAGGTTGAGATTTTCACACCTACGCTGGGGATTTGAAGACTTGGCTGTGCACCAGGTTATGGTTCTCATCATTTTGTCATGAGTCTCTTGGTGCTTCGTGCTTTCCCTAACAGCCCGGCACCTTTGTGCTCCTGTGACATGACAGCTTCTGCTTTGGATAAGTGTGTGAATGATAACATTCTAGTGCTGGTGGTAGTGGAGGAAGGTTTGTGGCTGTGGCTCTTGGAAGCTCAGTAAACTCAAAAGAAGCAAAGAGAGATCCCAGCTGTTGCCCTTAACCTCTCACAGACGGGGCAGGCTGGAGCATGGATGAATTTTGCATATTCAGGGTCTGCAAGGAGGGAAGCATCCCAGTTCCAAAGGCAATCTTTAACTTCTCTTTTGCCCTACCAGCCCAGGTCACATTCAGCTTCAAACTGACATTGCCTGGCCTGGTTTGGAGGCAGCACTTGTCTGAACCCAGTTGTTGAGCTTAGCATCAGGGGATGCTCCTGCCACCTTCTCTCAGGACTGACTCAGTGTCTGACATCGGTGCTTCTCCTGGTGCTCAGGGCCAGGTCTGGGGCTGAGAGTCTTGAGGATAACATGGGAGGTTGATTTATTGCTCCGGGGCTTCCAGTTAATTTCCTTTTCCCATTTCAACCCCTTTCTGGCAGTCTGCAATGTTATGCAGGGGGTGGGCTGGTAAAGGATATCGAGCTGCTCTCAGGGATGGAGAGAAGAAAGGGGAGGGGAGAGCGTGGCATGTCACAAAGCACTGATATGTTTTCAATTTTAATAATATAAAAAGAAGTAAGCAGCACCTTAGCTACTAAGGTGACAGGTGCATAAGAAGCACTGAATAAATACATAAAACATATTTGCTGTAGGCATTTGTCGCTGGAAGTTTAAACATTAAACATGCCTGCTCCGTCTGATACCATAATACAGCAGGGATGTTCCCAGAGCCATTAGCTCTGCTCTGACTGCAGCTTTACATCTTCACTGGATGTACCATGGAAGCTGCATTGTGTCAGCGATGCCTCAGTGAGTTTTGCACCCAGAAGGAGAAGTGAGTGAGTTCTGGGGTGATTTCAGGTGGCCTTTTGTGGAGCTTATTTCCCCTTTCACACTGATGTTTTGGTGCTGTTCCATGGGAATCGCTGGGCAAGGCCCCTCTTTGCCTTTGTACCTATTACCCTGTAGCTGAACGGTGCAGATAAACGGGTTTGCATCTTTAGTTTTGGAAATGACAGGATAAGGAGGAAAGCAGATACTCAATCCATTAAGAAATAACTAGGTGGGTGATTCACTACCATTTGTGTAAATGCTAACTCTGCTCTGCCCGCACAATTTATTAGTACTTCAGAGGAGGAAAAAAAAAAATAAATTATTTTAATCTCATAATGGATGATGAGCTGTGAAATTGCTTCTGCAGCAGCTGGGCACCCTGGGGGAGGTGCTAGCTTGCACACATTATGCAGGCTCTCCCCACTTCTCCCCGTCCTTGTGCTAATCAGACACGTCTAGTCTGGGCACTGGGAAGGGGCTGTGCTGCTGCTCGTGGGCTTTATTGCCTTTTTTGCATCATGCAAACATCATTTCCTTGTCAGTTTGACTTGGGGCCTCAAGTGGAACTGGGGAAGCACGTGGGTCCAAAGTTGAAGCGTGCTGGTGGTGAGCGATGCTTTGGGCAGCACAGGTCCCAGCCCCAGCCCATGTTAGGTACCATGTTAGGTAACAGAAATTTAGCAAATGGAATGGGGCTGTGCAACCAGCTCCCAAAGGAGAAAACTTGCTACAGAGCACCCATCCAAAATGCAGTGCAAAGTCAGTTTTAAACTCAATGGAAAAACAAAATGAAAGCCAAAAGGGGATAAGCAGGGTACGGAATAAAGTTTCCTTCCTGCTCTGAGTCCTTGCTCGACTCAAGCTGGGTTGAATTAATTTCTTAGAGTGCTTTTTGCTAATTCTTCCCCATATGCACTCCATTACTGTTTGCAGGCTGCCTTATCTCTTGACCTGCTTACAGTGCATTATACATCATTATGTAATGTACCCTTGGCTCGATGCAGAATACCAAATCCAGCCAGCCCAACAATGAGTTTCTGTGAAGTGCACTGATCTTATTATGCAAGTTCAGTATGCCATGAGACAAAAAAAAGCAATTATGTAAAGTCTGTACTCCTCAAATAATTCCCAGAAACGCATAATATTCTTGAGTAGAATATTATCATATTCCTTGTATTGACTAACAGCAAAGAGCCCAGGAAAGCAAAGCAAAGGGTTTGCATTTGTCCTATCTGGTCAATCTAATTTTAGATCCCTATTGGCTCCTCTCTGCCCGAATGTGCAGTCCCTAAAGAATATGTTTTAAAATGAAGCTTTATAAACAATTGTGAGACAGATGACAGAGGGTGTGCATTGCTGACATGGAACAGAGCTTGCACATCTCCGAGCTTCCCCTGGAACTCTGCCACGTTTATTTTGAAAGACTTGGGGAAAGAACAGCTACAAAACTGTACTGCGGTATCTACCCATGCTCAGAGCAGATACTGCAGTTAGATATTGCTGCAGGTGAAAAAGAGCAGCTGTGCATCAAATATGCCTTCGAGTCCTGCTAATGAAGACACAACAAAGGGGTTGTAGCTCCAGCTATTTGCCAATATTTGCATGAGCCAATAGTGAGTGCTCCTGGGCAGACTTGGAGCTGTGTATCCCAGGTGTTTAGAAGGGGAAGGTCTGTGCCTGTAGGAATGTGGTGTTGCCTTCAGTGGTGGAGGTGGGAGTTTAAAGGCAGCATTTCCATGTGGGTCCCATTGTGGCTGGGGATAGCACAGGGAGGGGAAGCACAGGCTGGACATACTCTGCTCCATGAAAATGGCATTCAGAGACACAGTAACAACAAACCTGCAAAGCAGGAGCTTGGGGCATGTTCTGTAAGGAGCATGCAGAGCTTTCTGCTGCTGGATATTGACTTCCAGAACTTAATGTAATAGGAATACAGGGAGGTGGAAAGTTAGTAAAAACAGAAGAGAGAGGTGAGAGTGGGCGGTGAGTTGTTCTGGTCTCTGAGGGGCTTCAAGAAACATTCACCAGAGGTTTGCTTATCTCCTCCAAAATGCTTGCTGCTATAGGCTGGTTTTTCAGCCAGCTAACCTGACCGGCTGAACTGCTGATCTGCTGCCTTAGGCAGGCCTTGAGTTCTTGGGAGCACAATACATGGTGATGTGTCTCCATTCCTCCCCCCAAGTGGTCCCAGAAGTGTTTCTCCCTGGTGCCATGGGGTGGCTGTGGGGCAGATCTACTGGCACCCACATTGGCCCAGGTGGGGAACCCTCCCTGTGCTCCCTTCCATGGCAATAAGTGCAGAACGCCAGGTAATGAAGGAAGGAAAGGCTGAGAGCTGGGGTGGATTACATTGTTCTTCCACTTAATTCCTGGGGGTAACTTCTTCCAAAACTCATTTCTGTCTTTGTCTCTGGGGAATTAGAGGTCTCTCTCTTCCCTCAGAAGGATAAGTGTACCATTACTAATCCTTTATACACCGCTGAATGCTGCACTGCTGCTCCCATGCATGTCTATCTGCCTTTATGGTAACTGTAACCTTTTCTTGAACCAGAGATTTTCCTGAACAAGAGCCCTTTGGGATCTCTGTGGGCTTTCTTGGATATATTTTTAATAAACACAATAATTTGACTGCAGTCCCATTACCTATCCCCTGTTTGTTCTATGGGATAGTCATTTCCATGCCTACGAAAGCACTAACTCATAGGGCAATCAGAGGAAGAATGACAACCAGGACAAAATCGGTGTGTGCTGTGATAAGCCAGTCCATCTTCAGCATCATGTGCCGCTGTGTTATGTATTGCCTGTAAATAACGGCCTCGAGAAGATATTAAATCTTTAGGAAAAATCAAGTCTTAATTGTAACTATATTTTTGTTTTCCATTTTGGTTTATATACAGTATATGACTTTTGCAGAGACATTTTTATTCCAGGAAAATGACAGGCCAACAAGAAGCCATAATTGCACTGATTTTTAGAAGTGCCTGCATTACTACAGATCTGATGTACCGCAAGACATGAATCAGAAAAATTCTATTAAAAAATCTCTTGAATGGCTGACACAGGAGTATTATCCACCATGATTAATTTGACTTGGTCATTACGAACACAGACAAGTCTGACAAAATTGCATTTCATTCCCCACTGAATTCATAAAATCACTATACACATAATAAGAAGTTATAGTTGTGTGCTATCCACTATTCTTGACAGGATTCCAGTCCTGGATAAGACACTGATTAAAAAAAAGAGAGGGAAGTGGGGGGAGAGGGACTTGGGAGCCTTTTTAAAAACCTACATTATGGCTGATTTCTTTTGCTCTAAATTGTTTGCAGAACTCCATTATTTTTAGCTCTTTTTTTTTTTTGTTGTTTGAAGTGGTGATGCAGGTCAACCACAGCTCAGGTGATGTAAAAAATGAGTGTATGCTGTGAATACTCATGGCCAGTTCCCTGCATTTTCCATCCTGCTTAGCAACGTGGCACCCCATCGTGGCAATCCCTTCACCCAAGTAGCCGCTAGACAAGGAGATCCAAAGTTTGCAGGGCAAAAGTGAATGTTTAGGACTCTGGTGTCTCCTTTCCATGCACATTTGGATTTTGAAACTTGTCCGAAGGGCTTCTTTTGCACTGTCAAATTTGGTTTAAACCATTCAGAAGGGATTGATTGAAATCCCATCCCGTGGGATCTGTGTCTACAGCACTGGGGACAAAGGGCAGGTAGGATGAAGAAGTATATCTCTAGCTCCATTCCAGGACACTGATGTCCAGCAGCACTGTGGTGGAGGCTGTCTGTCTGCTAGGGTTCACCGTAGCATGCAGAATGTGTATCAAAGCAACAATAGGAGGAAATGAGGAGAAACTTGGGGAACGTTAAAGAGTTTGATTGATTGCTCTTTGGTTGAACCAACATTCGTTAGGGATTTAAATCCCACACTGCAGGAAGGAAAGGAGCACAGAGGTCTCAGCAGGCAGGTAGAACCCAGTTTGCTGCTGGTGGTGGGGCTGCCTGCCATCCTGCTGGGCTCCTGGCATGTCTGCATGCTACTGGAGGTTGTGCACGCACTTTCAATGCACGTTTACTTTTGTGCAAGGACTCATTTTTCCTTTTTCAACCCTATTCCCTCAGTCAAAAACCTGAGCATGTGAAAATTAATGTTAAAAGGGGCTGGGAGAACATCGAAGGCAATTTGTAGACTGCATGTGGCTGGCTGTTAATAAATACTTCTTTACAGTATCCCTCCAACTCTACCCAAGTAATTCATTGGCCCCGCTATTCACAGGAAGGATCTCCACGTGCAGAGATGAGGCAAATCAATTTCCATTGCTAAGCCCCAGAGTTGCTGATGCAGAAAATCAGCACTGCTTCACATCTTGGCACGGGGCTTTGGAAGGCACAGGTGGGAGTGCTGCCCTCGGCAGCCCCATGGTGTGCACCGTGCTGTGGTCCTTGCTGGCACTGGAGTGTTTCTTTAGGGTTTGCAACATTCAGGTGCCTTCCACCTTCTCCTGCCACCTGAACCAACCTTGCTGCCCCTGTGGCTACAGCATTCTGTGCTCTCCATGCATAGAGGAGCACAAGCTTTGTTGGTGTCTGTCACGGTAGCCTTTGGTCGCACTTGTTCACAAATAGCAATGTTTTATTCACTCTGCAGACTTCTCAGCCTGCTCTTCATCCAACCCTATGTAATGTCTGAAATACCTAGGGGGTCACGTTCCTACAGCAATAAGCTCTCGTGTTAGCTGCAGGAAAAGCTTCGTTAGCAGGTAAGGGGTGGGAGAGTCCATGGTGTTTTGTTTCATCTGGATGATTAGGGTGCGATGAATCACATCAGTCGACATATTTCCTTTGTACCTTACTGGGAATACATTTTCTTTCTTAGGCTTGCGTTTACTGTTGAGTGTTATTTGACAGGGCAAATATTTACCTGCAATAATGCTGCGAATTTCTATCCTTTTCACTGTGAATAATATTTCTCTGAATCAGGGCTTGGCTGCAACTTCTGGATCCTTGTGGATAATCACATGGAGCACGACTCAGGGAAGAATTGGGGTCACTGGATGTTTGCCATGCTTCTGAGGAGAGTGGTTCCCAGGTCCTTGGTCAAGTCATGTCTTCTATGATTAATAGCAATGAGCAGGGGAGAAGTGGTGCTGGCCAGCTGTAGAGTGTTTTTTAAAGAAAGACAGTATTTCCCTCCTCGTCCAAGAAGGAAAAGGCAGGAGAAAGCTAAAGGCTTAATTTGTGGATGTGTGCAAGGCTTGTAGCTCCTTCAAGCTACCTGCATGGTGGGTTCTTGGTGTCATTCACAATAAGGCAGTGATTATGACTTTGGCTGGCTCCCATTCAGCTCTTTGAGATTTGAGTAGTGTTCAGATACCTGGATATCCCTTAGTCTCAGGCAGCTGGATGCAGGAGCTGCGTGGTCACAGTGCAGAGGTGGGCAGACGGACCCTAAATGGCCCAGTAATAGGCTGTTCCCCAAACCTTCCTCCTGTCTGCAGCACGCTGATGGGAGCAGAGCAAAGTACAGTTGTCTGTCCCAAGAGGCCTCAAAGCAGAGTCAGGGGAGGTTCAGATAGATTAGGAAAGCTTTCTACTTTAAAAGAGCAGTGATGCTGTAGCCCAGATGCACAGGTGGGGCAGTCACTGTCCTTGGAGGTGTTCAAGAAGAGGGTAGATGTGGCGCTGAGGGACGTGGTCAGTGGGCATGGTGGGCTGGGATGGGGTTGGACTGGATGATTTTAGACATTCTTTCCAACCTTAATGGTTGTATGATTCTATTTCCAGTTTGCTCATTGCCAGCTGCTGACATTCTAGGGTGAGGGCTACTTGCTTCTCTCCTTGGCCCATACAGTTTTCAGATATAGCTTAAGGATGTTTGGAAAAGATGTCTGCAGCTTGATACCCTTTTAGTTCAGATCCTTGTCTATGGACATATGGAAGAACATTCAATTTTAGTGTTAAAATTCAGGCATCCCATCATGGGACACTGGAGACAAGCAGAAGAACCGGCTTTATCCCTGCAAAGCTCTCGCTTCATCTCTATTTCCGCACAGGTCACTATCGGCCGCAGTGTTCCTCCCTGCAAGCCTCATGTGGGCTGCCTGTGGATCCTGTGAGGGGTTTTTGGGTGCCAGGGACAGTGCCTTAGTATGTCTACTTCTGCCAGAAAACATCAGGGGTTGTGAGCAGCCAGAGCTCTGCTGAGGTTGCTGTGTTTGCTGGGCCTGGAGCAGAGCAGGCCGAAGGGAAGCACCCATGGCGGCTGCAGCTCCTCACAGGGAACAGAGGGCAGAGCTGAGCTGGAGAGGCCTGGCACGGGGAGGTTTGTTGTTTCAGCTGATGTCAGCGTTTTAATTCGAAAGGGAATAATGTGTCATCACAACAACTGTCATCTGTTTGAGAGCAGAAAATCCTAGATCTCCCTCGCTCGCTGTGCAGTCCGCAACGGGCGGCCTTTCAGCAGGGCAAGCTTCCCCGCGCCTGGTTTGGGATTCCTGGTGGGAGGAAAGGGTTTAGGCCAGCTCGCTAATCTAATTTGTAATGTATCCTTATAACGTATAATTGGCTGTTTAATTCAATTCAAATTAACATAAGAATAGAAAACAGAATCCACCACGCAACCCGGGCGGTGGTGGGAAGGGGCATGGGGTGTTGCTGGCAGGAGATTGGGGATGATGGCTTTTGTGCGTGCGATGTGAGCCCACCTTCATAGGCATGGATACATCCCCCTGGCCATGCCAACAGTGTGCCACAATAAAGCCCCCCCGCCCCCCCCTTCCCACCCTGACTCCCTTCCCTATCTCTCTTGCCATCTATTTAAAACACATATAGAATAACGGCGGCCTGTTTTGGAAAATCCTTCTCTGCAGTGTGGTGTAAAAGCTGGCAGGCACCGAGGCTGATTACGTTGATTGGATATTGTCTAATCTGATTTTGATTGTGTACGGCTTTGATTGTGATTCCGATAGGTCTGCACAATACTGTAGCTCTTTCGGAGGGCTGTGTGAGTTACACAAGGCTTTTTTCTCCCAGGCTGAATAGCATAGAGTAAAGAACGTGCAGGGGGAGCGGGGGCAAAACCACCTCAAAGCCCTTCCGTGAGCTGCTTTGCGGCAGCACAAGCAACTGGTAGTTTTGAAGAGAGCTTTAGGAAACTTTGAGTGGGTTTTACATAATTTAGTTAAGCGCAGAAAAGCCACTCGCTTATATACCTGATACCAAAATAAACCAGTTGGAGGAACAAGTTTGCTGTGCAATGATTTATTTAAATCCCTTTCCATAAAGCGCAGAGTGAAATCCTCTTAAATAGCTGGAGACGAATTTATGTACCTCGAAGAGTGTAGCTCAAATGAAAACTTAACTGCTAGACGTATTAAATGGGATCTGTCTGCTTTTGTGTGCAGCCTCTCATCCCCCTACCTTGCCAGCACAATACCACTACTAGACAGAACCTGACTGGAAAAACAACTGGGCTTGAATTTCCCCTGAACAATAACTGTTGATACGGAGCTAGCTCAGCCTGGTCTCCTTCTTATATTTCTGGTGTACTCGTGTTTCCCCAAAGCAAGTAGGAATTTCAGTAATTGGGTGGGACGTGCAGCATATGTGCTCTGCTCTGTTTTTGTGATGGGATGAGAGGAGACAAGAGGTGGATTTCCCCTTAGCCGCCTCTCCTACTGGATTCTCTGAGCTCTGATTAGAAAATGTATATGTTTTTTAATTTCATTTCATTTTATTAAGGGTTTTCTCCCTGCAGTCTGGGGGTGATGAAGAGCGTGAACCCAAGTGTGAGCTCTGGGGCAATGGATTAATAAAGCCTGAAATGTTCAACTAGTTTTGCACACGCCTGGGGTTTTGCTCTTAAATCGAGTATTAAGTCCAAATCCAACCATGAAGCTAGGTGATCTGAGAAATTCAGCTTAAAATCCATGTGTGTAATACTATGGCTAATCAGAATTTCATATGCTATAATAATAAGTGAAACAGTAGATCTTTAGAATAAGCCTCCTCTGCCAGAGACTGCCTCCGTAATTAATAGTGTTGGATAGGTTTACGCTTACATTATGAAGCAAATATGTTCTTGTCTGATATAAAAGCAGTTACACAGGTGTAATAATATATATATGTTTTTCATACAAATTGGAATGCTTAATTTTACACAAATCAGCAGAAAACATGGGAAACAAAAGAAGCAGCATCTCTGTACATTCACAGGGAGTGTTGGTACGGAGATGAAGGCATGCTAATCCAAACCAGATTTGTATGAGAATATAAGGAAGGACAGACCTCATTGTGGGGCACCATCAGGCTTTCTTTCTTCAGAGGAGCTTATAAACTGGTAAAGGGTTGCAGCAGGAATGAGAGGGGCAGTGAGCAGTGTTCCAGGAGCACTGGTGGCTTTCAAGAACCTGCGGATTCCTGCAGTTGATGATGCAGTGCTTATTACCTGGTTCCTACTTGGTTATGACCAGCTGATGGCCAGGGCTGCAGCCAACTTTTCTGTTAACATGAAAACATTTTCACTGGGAAATGCAATCACTTTTATTTGCTGAAGCAACAAGGCGGTGATGCATTGTGAAATGTCTTTTTCGCTTTTTAGACATATAATAGTCAGAATGAGAATAACGAAGACTACGAAATCCCACCCATCACACCTCCCAACCTCCCCGACCCTTCACTCCTGCACTTGGTGGACCACGAAGCTGGATATCACTCCCTGTGCCACAGCCTGCCTCCAAACAGCCTGATACCCGCGTACCCCTACCAGAACATGGACCTGCCAGCCATCATGGTCTCCAACATGCTGAGTCAGGATGGGCATCTCCTCTCCAGCCAGCTACCCACGGTCAGTGACTTCCCCCTCTTTTCATCTTTCATTTAAGCCATTTCTGTACATCATGCCATGATCCGATTGAGATGTTGTACATTTAATGAGCTGTTGGGATGGGGATTGAGCCTCCTGCTTGCCACCCCGTGCCCTGCTGCAGGAGTGGCTCAGTGGCATTGGCAGGAGGAGCACGGCTGCCCCATGGAGGGAGAGTTTTCCTCTTGATTTCCAGGAGAACAAGATCCCTGCTTGCTCTTGCAAGCTCAAGTTGCCTTTTGGCTCACACGGTGGTAAGGTGATACCTTGCAAAGTTTCAAATGATGCTTCTATAGGAATAAATAACGCAGGGATAATGAAGTGAAGTCAGCTCTGGGAAGGAACTTTGGGGCTAATTAGGCCTTAAGACGCTTCTGCAGCAGCAGCATTGAGGAAAGGTGTTCTCTTGTTTTTTGGCTGTGGTATTGAATTAACACTGGAGCTGTGTAATAATATTTTCCTCTTTAGCTCATTTAGCTCTATGGTTAGTTTTCTACATTGTTTCTCTCTAAGATCATTGATTTTCATGGGTGCTGTTGGAAGGCATCAATATCAAACAGAGTTAATTTTACTTTATTAGCATTGCCTGCAAGCCTGCAACTGCTCTAGCTAGACAGCATTTGGTGTCGATTGCTTGAGTAGATAATGGTCTGAAAGACAGTGATATTTAAATATTTAAATGGGATATTATCTCTTAGTCTAGGAAAATCCCAAGGCTTTCTAAAGTCCTGGTGCATCTCCAAGTTGTGTGGTTAGTGTGTTCAAGAAAAACATCATCTTCTGCCTATCAATATTGAACACGAGCGTATTCCTATGAAATTAAATATTACTTAGGTCTCTGTGTTAGCTTTTAGGTTCGCAGGTGATTAAAACATTCATTTCTGAGACAAAAAGAGTCAATTTCGGATGAAATATTTTCCCCTAGTTTAATTTAAAGCGCAACCCTTTTTCCTGACCCCTATTTTCATAACACAATAATTTTATCCTGTGTTGATTGTCTCATTTTTGAGAGGTGATATTGCACTTATAAATCACTTTCTAAAATACCTAAAGAAACAAGAATAGTGGGATTTATTAAACAGCTTCTGTACGTCTGAAATAATTTATTTTGGAGTAGTCCTTGGGAAATGTTCTCTTTCTTATTTTATGGTACTGTTTTACAAATGCAGCGTGGTGACAATAAATCAGGGCTGAACCGGAGAAGATAAGAAGGGGGCTTAGTGGGCTGTAAACATACAATAGAGAGATTAAGATTTGTTTGCCCCTTACCACTAAAATAAAAAATCCAGTGAACCCTGAATTTTCCAGCCAATAGTGAATTGAAAGTGCTTAGTTTTGAGTGGAAACCTCCGGAGCTGCAATACGTCTTCAAAGGTCCCAGCAGTAAAGGAAGTAGATCAGGGTGCGAATGGTGTTGCAATGTCAAGTTGAAATTAAATCCTGCCTTCCCCTCCCACCGAAGCCTTTTTTTCCATGCTGTCAGGCCTGAGCTACAGGAACAGCTCCCAACCCTATTTTTTCCTGCCCAGCTGTGGTTTTGGATGCCCACACTGAGTTCCCCTCACTCCAGTATACCTCCTCTGTGGCACGTGTTCCATAATTACCATGGGGAGCAAGGCATGTGCATGATGGAGTAATTAAATATAAGAAACAGAGCAGATTTTTAAGCCTGTGTCACTGACACCACCTGACCGCATCCCACTGAGCCTCAGCTCTCTGGGTGAGACACCATGAAGATGCTTCAGGCCTTGCTGCCTGTCACTGTGCCATGTGTGACCTTCTCCAAACCCACCCATTCATCACATTCAGGTGGGCGCTGCAGCAGCAGCAAAGGGTCTGATATAGGGATTATAAAATCATAGAATCACAGAATAGCCTGGGTTGAAGAGGACCACAGTGATCATCTGGTTTTAACCCCGCTGCTATGTGCAGGGTCGCCAACCACCAGACCAGGCTGCCCAGAGCCACATCCAGCCTGGCCTTGAATGCCTGCAGGGATGGAGCATCCACAAAAAAAGGAAGGGATTTATCTGCTTGCTCTTCCAAAAAGAGTAGATTTATTGTGATGCAGGCAGTGATGGGAAACACAACTGGAGTTCTGCAGAGGCAGCGTATGGAAGTTTGTCTGTGCTCCAGGGCAGGTGTTGCATTGTACTCTGTACCGCGTTTTGCACACACAGCTATTTCCTGCCTCAGCTGCCATGTCTTGTGGTTGGGATGCAGTAAAAAATACGGTGAGCGAGTCAAGGTCAAGTGTTTGGATGTGGGTAAGGCTTCTCCAAATAGCAGCTAAAAGTTTGGTGTTTTGCAGAAGGCAACCTTGTGCCAAATCTCAGCCTGCTGGAAAGGCATGAGTGAGGACTCACTGAGCACAGTAGGGATGGATTATTTCCTCTGCAGCTCACAGGTGAAAAATATACCTGCAGGCTGGTCTGTCCCATGTGTCATTTCCTTGTCCCGGGATGTCCCAGCATTGTCCATACATTGAGTTAAGCCTCTCAGTGCCTCTGCAAAGGAGGCAATTGTTCCCATTATGCAGGTGAAGACCTAAATCAGAGCAGATTTAAAGCAGCTGCAGGAAATCCCACAATAGGCTGAGAGCTGGATAGTGAAGGTGAAGCCTTGGGGAAGGCATGTTATAGTTGTGTTGGGCAAAAGAAAGAGTTGGAAAATTCTTAACAGGACAGGTTATTCTCCCTTGCCATCTATTTATTATTATTATTATTATTATTATTATTATTATTATTATTGTTTGCTATGAAGGGAGGAGGATGGTTGGAGGGAAAGTAAATAGGAGAGATGTGATTTTCACAGAGAAATGGTGAATACTTAGGAAAATGAAAGAGGAAAAAAGACCTGTTTTTCAAGTAAATAGAGTGACTTTGCTCACTCTGAGCATCCTCTCAGCTTTTTGGTGTCGACAGGTGGCTACTGAGCCCTCATAGGGGTCCAGTGGGGACCTGTTGGATGTCAGTGAGAGCTGGGAAGCACCGTGCATTGCTGGGGATAGGCAGCAAGGCGGGGTGCTGCTGCGGGAAGGAGCTGCTGTGAATAAATGAGATTTCAGAAGGGATTTGGCAGAACATATTTGACAGAAAGAAAGGGTGATCAAGGTCAGAGCCCATGAATCTCCAGCACAGTGCAAACATTTTTCCATAAATATTAGATAGCGGCGTGTCTCTGCTCATCAGGTGGGATGGTGCCCAGTCCTGGGTGCTGCACCCTTCTCTGCTGGGTGGAACTATGGCACAGCTGTGTGTTTTTTGCTGGTGGAAACGTCATTTTGGACACTCCAAGTGGCAGCTGTTAGGGAGCAAGCATTGACTTTGCCATCAGTATGAGAGTTTGATTGGAGGACCTGGCAACTATCCGTGCATCTCCACTCTGTGGTGCTTCTTTATCATGGGAGATCTACTTGACTTTCTTTCTTGACATTTGCACTGGATGTAGTTATGAATAAGCTACCCCAAATCAGCCTCCTTCATTGTTTAGCTCTTCTGGAGGCAAATGCTGTCCAATGGTCCCTCTCTTCACCTTGCTGGGAAGAGAAGGAGAGATGAAGAGGTTGGAAAGAAACTATCCCTTGAGCTCTGGGTGATGAATTTTTTCTGCTATCAGCAAGCTGGTGCATCAGCTTGAGTGAAAAAAAGAAGAAGAAAAAAAATAGAAAAAGACTCCAGAAATATCCTGGAAATGTTTCATTTCAGTTTGAGCAAAACCAGATCATCTGAAAAATGTTCAAAATCATCAGTGTTGGGAAGCATGTTCGTGGCATAAAAGATGTCAGATTTCTGGTTAGGTCTGGAACCTCTATGCACTGGGTTACTGGCTTTAATTATTGTTTCCTAGGGGTTCCTTCCAGGGAGGAGAGGTTAAGGGCAGGAAGAATCAGAGCAACAAGGATGAATGCAACTTCAGGTAGCTTGGCTTTGGAAAGCAGACAGCTGTAATGTAGCACTACGGGGCTTTTCTGTGGAATTGAAAGAAAGGGGGAAAAAAAAGAAAGAAAAAAGAACACAAAACCAAGAAAAAATTCAGCTGTGACACACCTACCTGGCTCCCTGTGAGAAATGGAGATGAAAAGCAGCCACCTCTCCAGAGTAGGGTTGTGTGCCTGTCTGGGCCATGGGGGTGGCGTAGGTCTCTGAGGACAAACATCTCACTGGTCACCAGCAGAAGACCCTGAGCGAGGTGGTGGATTCAGCATCCCAGGAGGCTTTCAAGAAGAGGTTGGCAGTGGCAGTGAGTGGCATAGCTTGATGAGCATGGTGGTGATGGGTTGATGGATGGACTTGGGGATCTTAGTGGTGGTCTATCCAACATTAATGATTCAGCAGCTCTATAGCCTGCTCCAGCACTGGTTCCGGCATGCAAGCAGCTGGCAAGAGCATCTCCCCAGCTGGTGCTATGGGTTTCTTTTCACCTCCCATCCTTCCCATCTTTTCAACTGGAGCCCAAGTCACAAGAGGGCAGGAGCATCTCTGTTTGTCTGAGTAGCTCCAGTATGGAACATGAAGAGGGCACTGGGCTGGATACGCACAGCGCTGCAGCTCCGTAGGTGATAGAGATGTTCCAGCAGGCAATGCTGCTTACATGGTGTTGGCAAATACTTCCAGTGCATAAATATTGCAAGAATTTTAAATCACTGCCTGGTGAAATAAGTTATTAAGAAACAACTCTGGTTCCAGCAGTGTCCTGAGCATGGGCTGGCACCATGTCACCACGTCACCAGGAGCAAAGGGTTAGCAGATCCCTGTGCACTCCCATGGTGTGTGCTTCAGGTTTTGACTCATTTGCCTTCCTGCTTACTAACGGTTCACTATTAAAAGCTGAACTCCAAACACGAGCCCTTGGTGGAAAATAGCAATAACACAGCCGTACGTGAAGGGCTCTTTGTATTAAACAGAGCCCTGTTTGCAATTCCCTGCTAGTGTTTTTCTCAGAGGCAATAAATGAAAGAAATATGTCTTTTTAAATTTTATAAAACTCAGAAAAATGGTTTTAAACAGCTTTTCTTCACCTCCTATAATTATTTATTTTCAAACAGTCCTTCAGGGTAATGTTCCGTTTTCTTATTTCACACTCCTTTTTCTCATAAATGAACCATCACTTCAATAAATCATTATGAAAACAGAGACTAACACAAACCCTGAAAGGTTGAAAGATTTATGTAACACATTTATGTTTTCCATTTTCTCATTCTGGTACTCCACTGCTAAAGCTAAGCTAATAAAAGCTGCTATTAATATTTCTTGTTGCCTAGCAACCGCAGAGAGGGAGTAATAGCTTTAGCTAGAAAAATAGATGACCGATAAGGAAAAATTCAATTCTTTTATTATCTCAAGGGAAAATGGGCTTTTACTGGAACATTATGATGTACGAGTGCAAAGTTGAATACAAAGGATATTTTTTCAGTTGTTTTTCTATTTTTAATGAACGTTATTTTACCTTCACAAACTTGTTTAAGGCGTTTGCCCCACCTACTTGCGAGCTTAATTTAGCTACACCCACACATGCTGCTGGCTCTGATGTCTGCTGGCATTTCATATGAAAGCCCCTTCCCTCCATGCACGCCCCTCCCCCCCACCCCACCCCCCTTCTCAGCCCTATCACTTGTAACATTTTGCTCCAGGTCAGAACCAGGCAGACAAGATTCCCAATCAAAGAGCAAATTGTTTGTGTATTTAAGAGCAGGAAGGGGCACGGTCTGATAGTTACTTGGGGAAGTTCTGGCAGCTGTGGCTGAGCCCTGTGTGTTTGCAGAGAGCAAACGTGGCTGTTTCTGGCTACGTGTGGTGCTGGGTGCAGAGCTGGTGCTGCAGCCAGAAGTGTGTGTCTTTATGGGGACATAGCTCCTCCTCTATGGGAGAACTTTCATGGGGCTTCTCATCATCTTGAACACCAGCCTGAGCTCTTTGCTTGCAGCTGCTGCAGCTGCATCATGATCCAGGCCAGGTGGAGCAGGAGAGCTCCAAGTGACAGTGGTTGCACCAGGTCCTAGCTGTGTTGGTGCTCAGACAGCAGCAGGGCTGGGCCTGCAGTGAGCATGATAAACTGAGCTGCTTCTGGGATGCTTGTGTGGTTACACTCTATCTAGATTTCTTCTTCCCCATCCATCCTTCCTGTCATAGGTAAGAGTCATTGCTACACACTCGTGTCCATCCTTTTCCTTCTGTCCCATAACCAGGGGATGCAGGAAAGTGTTCAGGTGTGCTTCTACCCACAGCAGGAAGAGGCTCACAGAGTGTGTGTGTGTGTGTGCCTGCAGCAATGCCTCTTCTCTCCTTTGCTTTTGTTCTGCACACTGTTATCCCATCTCCTCCTGCTCATCACTTGACCAGAGCTGGTCTGATCCCAGTGTGCTGTAACAGCTGTGGTTATAGAATCATAGAATCAGAGAATGGCTTGGGTTGGAATGGACCTCAAAGATGTATCAACCCCCTGCCACAGGCAGGGCTGCCACCCTCTAAATCAGATCAAGCTGGCAGTGCCTCTGCACCACATGGGGAGCCTTTTCCCCATCCCATAGCAACACGCTCTTCTCACCTTTCCCCTCTGCCCTCAGGCTGCTCAGTACCATTGGCAGCCTCATCACTTGGAGTCACCGCATCAGCCACGATATCCCCATGAGAGCATTGTCCCCAGGCCTAGTGGCAATCCTCCTGCTCCCCCCACGTCGCACACTGCTGGCTATTAAGCAGTTGCAAAACAATTTGCTTTGCTTTTACGGCCATTTAAAATGTTACCGATTTTTAAATGCAAACTTCTCAGGAACAACCATCAGCGCTGTAAACACGCAGCTTGTGCAACACCACCGAGGAGGCTCGTTGTGAACAGCATGCGTATTAGTAGTGTAATTAAAATATCAATTACGCTGTGCTGACAGGTTGCCAAATAACTGGCTTTTGCGCACCGTAAACTTAATCACTCCTCAATCCACTCGCAAGACCCGCTGCAATCTTGGTACCAAACCAGCACAACATAAAAACAAGCATTTGCTAAAGCGCCGCTACGATATTACTTTGCGTAATGGTGCTGCACTCCATCGCTGGTATCATGTTCTGAAAATTATCTTTTAATGTACAATTTGTATTGCTGAGAAATGTCACTTACGTCGCAGAACGTCTCGGTGACATAAAACCCCAGATTTATTCCTGTCATTTTTTGTTGTTGTCTCCTCCGCCACGTTGATATTAAGAAGTCTACGTGGTGTGTGCCGTGCTCGTGTCAGTTCTGAAATTTGGGGTTTCATAAAAGACAGTGGTATAAATAAAACATGATCTAAATTAAAAAATATAGCGGAAAATAAAAGCTGCCAGTTGCAGTCACGGATAAAATAATACAGCTTGAAGGGGGTTTTGAGAACAATACCAAATAACTGGAAGTGTGCGGAGTAAATATGCTAAAGAGGTGGGATGGGCCTGTTTTAAGAACTGGTTCTGATGTTAAAATGTGTTCATCTCTGCATACACAAACATGCAGATGGGTTCCCATCGCTCAGCCTGGTTTTAACCCTTTGGATTTGGGTTGTCTGCTTCCCACTGATGACATTTTCCCCCTGGATCTGGAAATTCAGAAGAATGTTTCTTAGGAGTCTGGGCCGTGGCTCTAGGAAAAGTGTGCTTGAACGTGGCCAATTTCCACCTCCCCTTGGAGGATCTCTCACCTTGGTCCCAAGAGCCAGGGATGTGCTTGGAGCCCCATGGACTCTGCTGTGCTTGGGGACCATCTCTTCCCTCTCCTGTGGCGTGCTTGAATCGTATCTGCCATCTCCTTCCTTCCTACTTGAAAAAGAATAGGAAATGATGTAAAAAGTAAAGATCAGAAAAAAATACACAGGCTGAACAGTCAGAATATGTCAGATTTACCTTTATCCACGCAAACTTATGCCGGACATTGCAAAGCATCGTACCTTTATTTGCAGTGTGAGATAAACTGTATCCAATCATCTCTGCGTAAATATTGGTCTTTGGTGTAAAGCTTTCAGGACCTGTTTGGACCCTTTTGGGAACAAGAAGTAAAATCAGAGCTGTATCTTTCCAGGGGCTCGCTGCTAAGCAAGCCCTGTGTTTGGTTACACTGATTTGGTTGTCCCCATTTGTTTTCACTAATTGAGTTGCACTGATTTTTTGCACATGAGCTAATGGCAAAGGATATATAAGAACTTGTTGTTTGGGCCATGCCCAGGAGGCTGTGGTGATTTCCAGCAGTGACAGTCATCCAGACACAACTGTGCACCCTGTCCTGCATTGTGCCCCATCACTTGTAGCAACATGGGGATGTAAATCTAAGCCAAGATTGACTGCCACCTGTTTGGCTTGGTAGCAATGGCATGACCCAGGGATGTGGCCTTGCCAAAGTGGCATGGCTAGCTCTATCCCAGCGGGTGCTTTGCCCATATTCACCCTGCCTGCTGCCCTTTCAGTGCTGTGCTTTGCAATGTGCAAAAGACACTGCCTTTTTCATGTTCCTATATGCATCTCTAACCCACTTCCCTGTGCAACATGAAGTCACTCTGAAGTGCATCACAAAGCTGAGAGAAGAATGATTCCTGCCAGCTTTAACCAGCAGCACTTTGGCTGCAGGACAAACCACGCTGTCAGTTATCCCAGCAAACTAGCACGTCTGTCAGCTCCTTGCATCCCATTCGGAACATTTTGATCAATGTTGCAGCCTCTTTTTAATTACCCTTATCCCTCAGATCCATCATATTTATCTCCTGGCTGTCATTTGCCTCCTCTTTACTTGTTACCAGGTTGCATTAGCCTGCTCTGGCAATTACTCATTGTCTCGGATCTTCCTTGTCAAAAGAGAGGATCCGTGCCCCTTTGAGGAGCATTCTCATTCCAAGCTGTGCTATACTAAGTGGCTCTCAGCACCTTTCCAGAAGTTCCATTCACAAACAAACCAGCCCGTTTTGGAGGCTGCTGAGCTGCACACCTGGGGCAGGAGAGCACAGAAAGATGGAAATTTCCACAGCTTTTGTTTCAGACAGAGAAGTTACAGTGACTATTCACTGCTGTAGGTGTGTACACGTTGAGTATGTCTGTTGTATTATTAAAATGGGAGCCATTTTTAGAGGCAAGTAACAGAAAGTGCTTACGATAAAAATAATAGGCTGGAACTGGCTTTGTTGTGCAACAAGATCAAAGAGCCCCACCAGCCACGTGGTTCAGCTCAAGGGAAGGGAGAGGGTTTGTAATTGGTGGTAAGATTTCCTCTGCTGTGTATGGCAGTCCCAGCCTTGTAGAAGGAGTTCTCTGCACCTGTAAGGTTTGCAGTGATGGTGGAGAACAAGTAAGAAAAATGGGAATCTCGAACCTGATTTCCCATCCTCCGTCCTGATCCTCAGCCAATGGGGTGGGTGTGAATCTGGATGGGTCCAGAAGACGCAGAGGGCTGAACTCTGAAAATCGCATCTCCTGGCACCCTTCCCATCTGCTTTGCTGCAGCTGAAACAGTTCCCAACCCCACAGCCCAGGGAAAATCTAAGTTACCATTTAAATAAAGAATAGTGCTGGAGAACTGCCTCTGCGAAGAGGTGTGGGATGCAGTGTCAAGAGAAATTATAATGATTGCTACAGATGCAGCTTGTCACAGAAAGAGAAAAATGTTCCTGCAACTGATGCATGGCAGCGAGCCAGTTGGTAATGTTATATGTCCGAGTGTTTCACTTTGGCTCTGCTGGCTGGAAAGCATTCCATAATGCTCTGCCTGGTGGTTCGATTCGTCTCTCAGCTCTGCAGAATCCCATTACGAACCCTCTTTTTACACCGTGGAAATTGTTTGGTCTCTCCGACCGGCCGCGCGATGGAAGGAGTGTATTGCTGCAATTCCTCAACATCCATGGAAATTGTCGGTGTTATACTTCACACTTATCTCCTTGCAGTGGGCATTTCTCATTATAGATCGAGATGTCCTGTAAGCAGCACGAGGCAGCTGTAAACATCGGGGGATGCTGCAGTGCATGGAGTGGCTGCTCTGTGCAGTGGCAGAGGCAAAAGTGGGTGGATTTGGGGTGAATTGAGGTGTCGCAGCAAGAAAAGGGAATAGCAAAGAGTGACTGGCCTTATCCTGGATGGTTTCTGTAGAGGAGGAGCATGTTTTGCCCAGCTCACCCTGTATGTTATCATTGTCTGGATGAAAGGGAAAAGAAGGAACTCTTAGGGATCCTTGTGCACCTTGGTCTGTGGGAAGCTCCCAAAGCTGGATGGAATTGGCCCATGTCTGTTCTGGGCCAGAGGTAACACTTAACTACTACTGATTTGTTGTAAACTGTTGATAAAACTGACGGCTGAAGAAGTGCTAACTGCTTTCCTTTCCTTGGAGCACCATCAGGCAGCTCTGTGTTGCTTCCTCTGCATCCAAAGCCTTGGTTCTCTATCCCAACAGTGTGGGGATGGAGACTTCGGCATGTTCCCAAATTAAACCTCCGAGGTCCGTCCCACTGCTCTCTTCCCGCACACACTAGTGCCAGCCCATGAGGACGCACCAGCTTCTGCCAGCCATCTCCTAAAGGTGCACATTTAGGTTTGCATGTGCAGAAGCAGTCTCTCTGCAGGAGCTGAGCTCCAGCTATGAGCACAGCATGGATGTCGTGTTCTTAACACAAAGCATCCATCTGCCAGCACTGGCCCACCTGCTGTATCACAGAGGTCTTCTGCCCAGTCCTGCACACAGCTCCAAGTTCCTCACAGGTTGGGCTCTTTCATGGCTTGTTTCCAGTTCTGTATCAGCTTTCTGTGTCTGTCCTAGAGGCTCTCTGATTATTTCAGCCTGTGTTTTTTAGCAACTGACTGCAGACAGCTGGCCATCTGGTTAGCATTAAGCTGAGGGAAGAGGCTGCGCTCTTACCTGCAGGGAAATCACTTTTCCTTTCAAAATGAGTTCTCTGACTTCATGTTCATCTTGAGCTAAACTGAAGACATCCAGTTTGGGAGAGAGGGAAGCAGGGGTGAAAGCAAGATAGATAGGATACATTCCTTTCCCAGCTGATGACTTGCAAAATCCAAGGGCTTGCTCTGATTTCTCTGTCTTGGTAGACATGGTGGGATGGAAAGTCCCTGCCCTACCCCCAGAGATGGAGCAAGGCCATGGTCAGCACCACAGCCAACCATGGTGGTTTAGGTCTATTGCTAGCATTGGCCAAGTTCTCTCAGCTGGAAAATCCATTCCTTTTTAAGGTCACATTTCATTATGGGTTTCGTACTCCTGGAGGTTACTGCTGCCTCAGTGGCTGCCCATTGCCCAGCCAAATTCAGCCTCTCTGTGATGGGCAGTGAATGCTTACAGTGGTAGATACTTTACAGCATTTATGGAGCATCTAAGCACGACTTACCCTAGAGATGAATTCCCAACAGTGGAGCCCAGATAGGATGGAAAAGATTTTTTAATCCTTTTACAAATGACCGAACTGGTGAAGTACTGGCTGTGCTGGAACCCGTACAGATTGTGTCAGGGAATTTGTAAGGCAGATTACAGACATCTCTGTCCCATGCAGGGCACAGCAGATTTGGAACTTCCTTCTTTTGTAATTTAGCATCTGTGGTTCTGCCATGCTGTTTTACAAGGCAGAAATCCAATTCCTGAAGGGATAGAAGCCAAAGTTCAGCACGGAGTATTATGCCCTGATGAGGGTGTTGTATTAATGCCAAGTGGAAGAGCAATATCACTGCTGATTTATGGGATGTGTGCATGTGTGGCTAAGCAGCATGGTTCTGTAAACATTTCCTCTGCTATCCTAGAGAATATTTATTTTGTAGTTTAGACCTGTATGGTCAGGCTGGCTGAGGAAGGTATTTTGTGTAGAGCTGGACAAGGGGGATTTTTAGGATGTATTTTTACTCTGGCTTCTCACAGTCCCAGAGGGGAAATGTGACCTAACAAAACTTCTCTGCTGTGAATCCCCGCAGAATTAAGAGGCAGAAAACCTGGATCTGCTGGGATCACACAGAGCTGCACATCCAGGCCTCATCCTGCAAGGAATGGCTTGCGTGAACCTTTCTGGCATGTGTTAACATCTTCAGGTTTGCACAGATAAACAACTGCCTACAGAAATCCTGCCTTTTGCTTTTGTGCTTTGGGACAAAAATCCATCCAGGACTACACTGAAGTCCCTTTGAAAGTTTGGATTTCATGATCCGTAATGAGTGAGTGAAGCTAGAATTCTCCTGAGTGACAGTTTGCCTCATTCCCTTTTGCTTTGCCTTCTCAGTGAAGTAGAAAAGCCGTACACAGTACGGTGAATTTAGTTCAGCCAACAGCAGCTCAGCCATGCTGATTTAATGGAGCCATTCACTGGGAAGCTCTGCATTTCTCTGGGAGTGGGAGAACCCATGAATTTCATGTGGATTTTCACTCTTGCCCATGAATGGTCAAAGGATTTGGTTATCACGACCAGATTTTTGCTCTCGTGTCCTCAGTGTGATGCAGCACTCCCATCAGCTGTCATTGTAGATGTGGAAGCAGAGGAATCATAGTAGAGTCCTTGCAGTGGTTTTAAATCATGTCCCGTTGTATTCCATGTTTGTAGTGTTTGCTTTGTATGGGAAGTTGTCCATAGGATGACAAGAAAGAGGTGAGTAGCCAGTAGCATCTTAATACCCCTTTGATCACTTGGCACACTTAGATTCCATGTGCACCACAAATAATAATAACCAGACTTCAGTTGGAGCTTCCATTTAGGGTTCACGGAGGAAAAATTAGATGAATAACTACAGTTATTGCTGTGGTAAGATGGCTCGTTTGTAGTACGTATTCTACTGTAATTTAAAAAGCATGGATCATTAAAATCAATACGTATTGCAACCAGACTTCATGAGCTCCATTCTCACTCTCACAAAGACGTGTCAGTCTTGTCAAGAGCTGAGAACCGAAGTGATGGGAAACAGCATTAGCTCAAGGAAGGCTGGGTTTAATATTTCCTCAGATAAGCCTTTTTCTAGCATCTTTCTGGGTAGAAGTGCAAGTATTTAACATGAGCAGAGCAGACTTCTCAGCCTCTCCAAACTGATTGTGACGTAGGGCAGCCAGCAGTGCCATGAAACAGGTGAGACATGAGCATGTCTTGTTTATGAGCTTACGATCAGCTTCTGAGAAATAAGCTTGGTTTATAGCCCCAGGCTGGAGCTGGGAGCACATCTGGTGGCACTGCCAGGACGAGCTGGAGTTCAGGGCTTCCATCCAGGGGCTCCTTCATGGCTTGACTCCCTGAGCCCCTTCCTTTGGGGCCAGGGCTGTGAATGTTTTCTGTTTTGGAGCAGTGGGAACCCGACCCTGCATCTTGGTGCAGGGGATCTGACAAGGGTGTTAGGAAAAGTCTTTTAGAGACAGTGGTTTATAGAGTCCTTTGGAAAAAGAAATGCATGTATGTGAAAAAAAACAGGTTTTCTATCTGAAGCCATCAATGCGGTTGCCAAGTGCTGGATAGTGCTAGCATTGAGTCATGAGCATAAAAACTACTAAGCAATGAGCCTGGCCACCTCGTTAAAAACACTGCAAATGTAGAAAGTGCCAACTTGAAAAAGCCAGCTTTGTGGGGTGGTTGATAGTCAGGTAGGAGCTGCCCTCCTGGACTAAAGCAAGCACCTGGCTGGCTATGGCCCAGAAGAGGCAGAGAGGCTTTTCTGCAGTGTGACTCAATGGACTTGTCTGAGCCTTGGGATAGAATGAGCATTCTGTGGTGTTCTGAGGAGAGCTGGACACTGAGCTCAGGTGCACTAGTCCACATGCTAGGTGCCTCCAATTACACAGATTTTTCCAGCTATTTAGCAAAGAGGGCCAGAAGCACATTGCAAGCTGCCAGGGAGTTAGCAGATGTCATCACTGGTGTGAACAGGTCCAAGTGCAGCCATGGAGGAGGAAGGGATGTCTTGCACTTTGCATCAGTCTCAGGGACTTGGATCTTCAAATGAGATGTTTGTACTGCCCTGTGAGGCTGGAATCTGCAGGAGCAAAGGGCTCACCAGGAGCCATCTCGCTGGGTGTGCTGCACCAGCATCCCATGCGGACCTGAGGGCTTTGGGGAGAAGCAGTTCCCAGCTGAATGAAACCAAGAGCAACTTCTAGAGGTGTAAATACAGATTGCAGAGCTCACCTGGGCTTGGAACTACAGCCCTTCCCACAGGCAGAACAGGATCCAGGAACACAAAGGGAGTGAGTGAGGCTGAGTCACGCACTGACATCACAGCAGCACAGGGCTGGCGTCAGAGCTGAGCTGGCACGGTTACATGCATTTGGTATTCTGGGTGAGCTGCCGCAGTGGCAGAGAAAATTATTCACAGATCAAAAAAGAAAGGCATTAGCAGTACAAAGTGTCGTGATTTTCTCTGTTCTACCACGAAGTTGAAACGAGATGCCAGCTGCGGTACATGAGAAACAGCTTGAAGGAACACCAACAGAAATGCACTGATTGCTCCTGAAAGCCCCATGCAGTTCGCAGTGGGGGGGGGGGATCGCTCACTAATTCATGGGGCGGTGCAGCCCTCCACCGGCTCAGGGGGTGGATCTGGGGCTGAGCATCACAACAGGAGCACGGCAGTCGCGTGTGTTCTGTCACTGGGAATAAAGGCCGGGGTGAGCAGAGGGCTGCCAGCCACCGTGCTGTAATTGCCAGATGTCAAACCAGCTTTTTGCCATAGAGAAATATAAGAAAATACAAAGGAATATAAAGTTCGTGGCGGAGATGCTGGCTGCTGCTATGCACAGAGCGGAATAGAAGGAGGAGACTTCAGAAATCAGATGCAAATACCAACAAGCAAACACCACAATGAATGCTGGGCCCTATGATGTATTTCTAAAAAGGCATCAGATGTAACATTATGTTGTTGCCTGAAGTCTTTTATCAGGGGCTGATCGGCCTGAGGCATCAGCTTTCAACAAGGATTTGCCAGTGAGGCCATGAGCTGGAGGCACCAGGCCTATCCCCAGCAGCACAGATCCAGGTGGATGCAAAGCACTGCAGGTGTCTGTCAGTGCCTTCCATTTGCCCAAAACATGCATAGCTTGATGTAGGCAGATGCCTTTATGGAAGTGACTGTCCACAACTCTGAGCCTAAAAGCCCCCAGGCCAATTAAAATGCCCTGATTGGCAAGAACTTTAGAATTACATTATTTTGCTACAGAGGTACTGCTAAGCAAGCAGACTGGCTTTGTCGTGTCCATGAAGATGCCCTGGCTGCTTGTTTCTCAAAGATTGGCTGCAGAAGCTGCCTTTTCACCGAGCAGCATGGCTCCATCTCTGTGCCAAGGAGGTGGGCATCTGCCCTGCCTGGCACAGCACCCCTGGTGCATGCAGTGGGGCTCTGGGGCAATCCAGTACCAAGGATTTACCCAAAGAAACATCTTGAAGCCTTGAATTGCAGCTATTGCTTCTCTGTTCCCTTCACCTTCACATCACTGACCCTTGTTGGCAGAGCTAGCAATATGGGGGAAATATTTTAATTTCCAGACCAAGGCAGTGTGACTTGGTGCTGCTGTTGAGCACAGCTGCAGCACCTCACCATGCCGTTCTTACAGCCTTTCCTCAGAGCGGGACCGTGCTTTGAAATGAAAAAGTTCCATCTTAAAGCAGAAAAACACACTGAATTATAACAGCCACTCGATAATTATTTTGTAGTGCTGCTGCTAAAAACACCCTGTTATGAGAGTGCCATCAGGCTACCGCACACGAGGAGCCTCTTTCCAGATGTGTTTTATTTACTAATTCTGGCCCAAGCCTTGGCAGTAAATATTTACATCTCTCTCTCCATTCCTGCTGTCTGTGGGGAGTGTGGCACTGGGCACCCATGGGTGCCACCCAGCCTGTCTGGATGGGGGGTGGGGGGAGATGTGCGCATGGATAGGAATGGATATGAGCCCAATATTAATGATGGGTTTGGAAGCTTTGCCTAATTGCATTGTCTTTCTTAAGATGATGAGACAAATATTTATGAGTGGGACTTTTTATTCTCACTGTAATCAGCGCCATAAATAGGAAACACCTTTATAAAGAGTTAATAAAAATGTGTAAACACGGGCTTGAGCACAAACTATTGAGCAGCGTGCTGTAAAACATTCTGGTGTTTATTGTATTAATTGAATATTCATGAGATGCCAATTTAAATTACAGTTCACAACTGTTGCTGTGTCTAATGAATAATTTAAACAAGTGTGGCCAAAGAGATTTCAACGCCGCATTAGCAAACTGCAAGGGATTAAGCAACAGAGAATTTATAATTAGCTTTGTATATCCTATAATAAATTCATTGGAAAGATGGTTTTAATTATCCCACATGTTAATTCAGAATTCAGTGCATTAATTTTCGATTGAAAAGTAACCCTTTCTTCCCAGATAATGTATTTTGTCTTCGTTTCCTGCTCGGTCCCTGTAAACCCAGTATGTTGTATTGCAGCGTTGCTTGTCCCATCCCATCCTCCTCAGTGCCTGAATAGTTACTTGGGATATGCTGGATGTTCCTGGGAAACGTGTCTGCAAAAGTGGTATCAGTTTTTGCTGGTCACCTCCTATATGCAGCTCTAAGTCTTTAAACAAAAGCAAGGATGGGCGTCAATGGAACCCCAAGGTTGAATGGCTGCATTCTGTAGAACAGGAACAAGACAGGGTTGCTGAGTTTGGGAGAAAACCTGCAAAGTACAGCTGGGAACAGAAAGCTTTGTTCTTGGAAGATTGTAGGAAGGCTTTGGGCCATTGCAAGGCCCATGGCTGGGGTTGAGGAGGATGGAGGTGTTGCAGAGCTGTCCTGGTGCCGTTCTGCAGTAGGCACCACATTTCTTGTAGCAGGCAGGAGAGCAGCGATGTGCCACAGCGTGCCACAAGTATGGAGGAGACAGCAATGCCCTAAAGAACTGTGAGCCCTTGGGTATTGTCTGTGCTCTGCCTTCCTCCTGCTTCCCCTCACCTCCTGGCTTTGCTGTGTTGTTGTTGTTTTTAAAGAACCTAATGGCAGTGTTTGCTGTTGCCCCGTTGTGTCCACCAAACAAGGTCAATGTGATCAGTACTGAGGAGGAGCTGCTGCAAGGCTGGGGTGTCCCAGGCTGCTTTCAGGCCACCCCACACCTCCAAGCTGCTGCTTCAGTGCCTCTGCCTTTGGGTGGCTGCAGTTACTGAAGTTGATGAATGGGCAGCATCGCTGTAATGCAGTGCGTTATCGGTGACATTTATTGATCAAACCTCAGGACTCCATCGATCAAGCTCCCCAGTGTCAGCCTGTAATCCCAGTGGAAAAAATTAAGCGTGTAATGGGGTCGAGCACTGCTTGTGGTTTTAAAACCAATGGGTTCTGTGTTTCAGGAAGGAGGGAAGTGGTTTCAGTGGCCCAAATCCTTCCCATTACCAGGATTAAATGAAGGCTGGAGGTAGGAAACTGTGGTGGTGGCACTGCAGGCTGGGCAGAGACAAACTGTTAAACGTGGCATTGTTCCCTCCAGCAGTCGGCTCTCTCCATGGTGGAAGGAAAGGAAGGAATCTCCCGGGTGCCTGTTATCCATCAGGCAGCATCCCAGCAGGACAACACACTGCTGGACGGAGCAGCTCTCACTAGCCCTTAATGCAGTGCAATAATCCAACAGCACGGACTGCACAGTGCAGGCAGCACAGAAGCACAGGTTAAGGTTGCTGCTGGAGCCTAAATAAACACTCTCTGAAGTTGTATAGTTTTAATACTGCATTTACGTTGGTTTTTGCACGTCTGCAGTTTGTGCTGAAATAGCATCTGTGGTTCTATTAGTGACAAAATGAGAAGGGCTGCTTGTTGGTGAGGCAGAGCAGGAGTTATCACATCTGGCTCTGGTGGCAGGAGACAGTGCTCTCTCAGTGTTTCTCTTCTCTGCTCCCTCCTGCAATTAGTTTTGTGCATGAAACATCATTCGGGCTTTTCGCACCTCTTTTAAAAGTGTTCACATTCCCTCTAATTAAAGACAAGCAGATAACAGACGGCGCCTTCTGTTAACAGTTTATGTGATGCAGCAAAGTTGCTGCAAACCTTGCCGCTCCCGGAGTTTCCCCTCTGCAGAGCAGCTCTCTGTTTAGCTAGTGGGGAGCTGATGGGCAGGAGATGCGGTCCCTGACTCACATTGCTCCAGCAGAGCTGGATTTACAGACTCACGGAGCTCCCTGCAGGTGCATTGAAGTGATTTGGTTTGTGCAGATGTGGGGCCGGCACCAGGGGACTTAACTCTTTCTCATACTGCCAGCTTTTCTTTTCATGGTGTTTAATACCACCAGGATGATTTTTGTCTGTATTCTTCCCAATTTGTGCTTGTGTTCTAAAATTACTTCTTTTTTTTCTTCTTCTTCCTTTTCTTTTTTAATACTCCATGCAATGAAACATGGAGACCTGTCGTTACTTTTGAGTCTATTGCTTGGTGTGAATGCAATGTGTAAAATATCTTCAGAAGCCAGGAGAGACCACAGGGCAATGGGTCCCAACAAGGGTGCATTCCAGTGCATGACTTCGTGATGGTAGAAGGGCCATCTCCTGTGCTCCTTTTCCCTTTTTGCTCCATTTTGGATCCCATTTTTTTTGTATTTGTGGGGTATTTTGTTTTGGCTTTTTTTTATGATGTTGTCCTCTGTTACGTAGGGAGTGTAAATGGACATCGCATCCATTGTGTTTTCTGAGAAGTGAATTCTGTCTGTCTGGCAGCCCTATTGCTTTGATAGATGTGCCAGGAGTGCCACGAGGTCTGCAGGAGCAGAGCTCATGGAGAGCACTTCTCTCCATCTCAGCAGTTCAAAATCTTTTTGAAAGAAGGCTGAGCTGTAACTCAAGACGTAAAACATGTCATAACTTCTGTTTATCCCTGAGGCTGTTTGCACAAAACCAGATCTCTGCTTCTAGGGAATCCATCTGCTTTTCCCAAACCCTGTGGGACAGCTTTGTGGTCTACCTAAGCTACACTGCTGGGGAGCATCTCCATAGCCGAAGGTGACCTGCAGAGTGTGTCCAGGGCCCTCTGCAGCAATAAGTGATCCTGACAAGCATGCAGCAAGCCCGGCTATTGAGTTAATTACTCTCTTAGAAGATTTTAACTGTGGATTATGGATCTGTCTTCTTGACAGCATCCTTGGGATTAAAAAGTGAAAACTAATACGGAAAGAAAACTCTCAGGTCAGGTTGTTGCTTGGATGTGATGAACTTGAATATCTTTTCCAAGATAAAGGACTCTGTGATTCCATAAAATTCAGACGGATAGATAGCATCATAGTGGAGAGACTTCTCCTCTTGATGCCCATGGGGATAGCTTTGACTGGCATGCACAGGGTCTTCATCTTCCTGTGCTTTGTTTCCACCAGAAGCAGCCTCAGACCTTCCCCATGATCACCTTGCAGAAGCAGCATCCACTGGGACCTGAGCGAGGCCAGCCCTTTGTTGGTATCCCCAATAGCATGGGCCATGGGATGTCACCACAGTATCTTGTGTCTCCATGCTGGAGAGCTCCTTCCAGTTCCTCCCACAGGCTCAACCCCATCCCCACTGCTAGGACTCTCAGCCCCTCTGCCCATACACCTGCATGGATTTCTTACCCCCCCACACTTTGCTGCTTTGCAGCAACACACACAAAGGGGATATGGTAATTTGATTAAGTTTTATACCCCCTGTGGATGGGTGGGGTGCCAAGAACCTTGTGTTATTGAATATTTTCCCATCATGGGGAAGTTCTGGCTCCTGCTTTTGGGACGTGGTGATGTCATGCCTGGGTGAGCAGAGATTGCCTTCATGTACAAGTGGTTGTTAAAAAATTACTAAATAATGTATTCAGAAAACGTGCTGGAAATTAATGGAACAGATTATTTGCAAACATGTTCACTGAATTATCAAGCTTGTTCCTTATCCATGAAATAGTGTACTTCAAAAAAAAGAAAAGGTTTATTGAATACATTATTTACAGCCTTTTCCATGACTGAGAGCATGTGAGAAACACGTGGGCAGCCTGGCTGGGGCACAGGTTGCCCGGATCCTGATCTCAGTTGCAGTGATTGTGATCCCACTGGCTGGTGGACTCAGGATTTGGTATTTTGGATTTGGGATGAGCAAAACTTGCAAAACTTGGGTGTTTTCCTTAAAAAGCAAGTTGGAGCAGGTCTGTCACCTGGATGGCACTTCTCAGGGGATCCAGTAACGGACACCCCTGCAAGTACACTGTAATACTCTTACTGGCAAATGAGCCTGATGGACAGTCATATCACACAAAAACAGAATTGGGTTTGTGTCGTACTGAGCAGTTCCTTTTGGCCGTGCTCCTCCAGCACAGGGAGCGAGAAGAACATTAACAAGAAATGTTTCCCGTTTGCCAAGCAGTCTCCATCCTGTTTTGCACCGCTGTGCTCACCCAGAAGTAACAGTAATCTTCATAACGAGGTGTTAATTGTGTTTGGAGGATTCTTTTCCCCTGTAATAGCAGGATGTGGTACCACTAGATCACAAGCTGTCAAAGTGCTGAGCGCAGATTTCAGGCAGGTGCTTTCCAAACCCAGCCCTTGGTCCTGTTTTGTGCCTGACAGAGAGATTCTCCTCAGGGAAACAACACGCCGTTACCTCTCATTTGAGGGGATAACTTGGCAAGTGTCTGGAATATTGAATGTAGAGCTTGAGCTTCCAGGGCACACTCACACCAAATGGGTCCAGAAATGTGGCTGCTGGTGGGGACCATGGAAATGGGAGTTGGTTGAGGCTGGAGGAGACATGGAGCAGGTTTTGCAGTACCAGAAGCAAACAGAAAAAGAAGCCCTCAGGGAAGGATGGGTATAAAGACCTCTGAAGCAGGAGGAGCTCCAGGAGCATGGTCTGGTGTTGGCTGCGTGGCTGCTCAGCAGAGCTCTGTTTTGCAGAGCGTTATATTTGAAGCTGCCAATATCAATTAGAAAGGTCGGGGTTTCAAATTAGGTAGCATTTAGAGCAGACCGTAAAACTCTCTTTTCTCAAATATATCTGCTCAAATCCCCTTTAAATCAGCAGGCTGAGCTAGCTTGTCTGGCTTGAAAAAACAGAGCGAGGAGCACTCAGTACCACTAATGCCGATATTTATTAATTCCTGGAATACTGGGGAGGCTCTGGAGGATGAGAGAAGAGCTAATGTGCAAATATTTAAAAAGGGAAACAGAACAGCCCAGGTAATTACAGCCCTGTCAATCTGCCATCAATTCTCAACAACATAGCGGAGCGGCAGATCCAGGCCTCAATTAATAAAGAATTAAGGGAAGGTAATACAATTAATGCCAATCAACACGGGCTGATGGAAAACAAATCTTGTCAAACTAACTTGATATCTTTTTTGATGAGATTACAGGTTTGGGTGCTAAAGGTAACGATGTTAACATAATATACTTAGGCATCTGCAAGACATTTGACTTGGAAGCACGAAGTGTGTTGAGAAAGTCGAACAATGAGAAATCAATGTGATACGAGTTTGATGGATCAGTTTGTCATTCTGCCTTCCCAGGGTTTGTTGTATTTTTACCATTGAAAGCATTACATAATTGCCAGTGGAGCGTGTAGATGATGCAGCAAGTAGGCAAGTAATGATGGTAGGTTCTGGTAAACTAACCACAAAGAGTTAATATGCACTGAGGAACCAACACTGTCCTACCTAGGGGAATAAAAAAGCATTTGGAAATGAGGACCCAGATGGTTCCAGGAAAGGGATGGGAGGGATGGGAACACCCATGCTTCGGTGTGAGTGATGGAGAAGAACTGCAGTTTTGATGTGGTTCCCAAAATCTTCTACGTGTCCCAACCCCACAAGCTGGCAGCTGTGGGCACCTGATCCAAGGGGATGCTCAGCCCCAGCACCCAGGGTAGGCTCAGCTATGGGCAGGACCCCCTACATGCACAGAGCCAGATGGGAGGTGACCCCAACTCCCCGCAGAAGCAAACCGTTCCCTTTGTAAATCCTCTCCTCCCTCTGCTTTCGTATTCATAACGGGATGATCGGTGGAACCAAAGATGTGGCTGTTACTTTAAAGGATAAATTAGTTTGACTCTTAACTCAATAATTAAAACTGTTATGGCTATGAGCCTGCAGGGATAATGTACTATTATTATAGTCATTTGTTTCAATTAAATGCTTACTGATTTTACAATAGCAGCTGGGCACCTGTGTGAGATAGCTATTACTCTGAACAAGACATCTCAAATTCCAGCAGAAATTTGTCACCGCACTAAAGCATTTTACATAGACCATGAAAGTTTATTAGGAGCAGTTACAAATCGGGAGGAGGAGGGGTGGTAATTGGGGATATATTTTCTTATCAGCTTCCCTCTCTCCTGCTCTCTCTCTTTTTTAAGTAAATCATCTTTAAGTATTTCAGCTATGGTGATGCGTTTACATTTAAACTTCAATACAGGAAAAAGCCTGCTGGGAAAACTTGGCTCTGAAGCTTCTCAGCTGCTAATTTCTCTCCCTGGTTGATGTGATTGTAATGGCTCTTTCCCAGGAGCACACCCAGGGATTCCCAGGCCACAGCCCCGACCCACAGACTCCATTGCCCATGCTGCCCTGCCCTTCTCCCACAGCAAGGAGCACAGCTTGTGTGTTTGTCAGCCCATTTCTGTCCTTCAGAAGGATTAGCTGGAGCCTTTATAGACTGATCTGCATATTCATTTAAAAAACAAAAAAAGAGAGAGAGAGAGAAGAAGAAAATATTGTGGGGGAAAAAGTTGTCTTTGAGTTAGCGCAGCCTTTGGGAATCTGCTAAGTGAGATGCACTTAATTACTTCATCTATGGCTGCATCACATCTCGCTTCTGTTCCCCGTGAGATGCAGATCAGCTTCCATGGAGGCTGCAGACATGCCCAGGGTCTGGCAGCATCTCTCAGCAAGCTCATGGCACTGGGGCTGCATGAGGCAGCAAGATCCAGCCTGTCCTGGGAGCTTGTCCTGGTGACAGTGTTGATTGTGTTTATAGGTAATTACCCTGGGCTTACAGTGGGCTTCGTGTGTTGCTCTGCTTTGCCATCATTGCCTCTGCTCCCAGGATGAAAGGTGATTGCCTTAAGTTTTGCCCAGGGAGGTTCAGTTTGGATATGAGGACACATTTCTACTCAGAAAGAGTGGCAGTGCAGTGGCACAGCTGCCCAGAGAGGTGGTGCAGTCACTGTCCCTGAAGGTTTTCAAGAAGAGGGTAGATGTGGCACTGAGGGATTTGGGCATGGTGGGATGGGTTGGGTTTGGACTGGATGATTTTAGAGGTCTTTTCCAACCTTAATGACATTATAAGACCGTGACTCACCTTCATTTTCACTCTATAAACACATTCAATTTGGAGAGGACAAATGGCCCTCTCCAGCCCTGAGATCATCAGTGCTGCAGCGAATGGAGTCTTGGAGGCATGGGCAGAGGCTCTGGGGAGGGGGCAGCTGTCATCTTGCTTTACAAACTCTTTATTAATAAAATAGGTATTGGGGAGAAATGCAGTGAGTAATAATTGTTGGATCCAGCTGCTGCCTTTCAGCAGAACCCACTGCCCAGAGAGCCTGCAGTTTGGGGAGGCAGAACCACCAATATTCAGCAGACTGTAGTTGAAAATGCCAGTTCCTAATGATGTACAGCAATAGACAGCTGCTTGGGAGGAGGCTTCAGGGTTCCTAGGAAAAACACTGCTGTGGTTGGGATGGTGTCAGCTTCCAGGTGGCTCGGGTTCCCTTTTACCTGTGAATTTTCATCAACATTTGCAGCACGTGTCCCATATCCGTAATTGCACTCCTGGACTTGTTCTGCTCTGATGCATAAATAACACGCACTGTAGAGAAAAAAGTGTATGATTACATATTTAATGGATAAATGGAGCTGTTGCGGTCTATTGGCCACATAATAAAAGTTTCACAAAGATTGTCTTAATACAGTGCTAACCCAAGAGTCTGCCATGCCTACAGATGGGAATGGGCTGTTTTAAATTTGATGAAATTTTAAGCCACATTTCATGGCCATCCCCATCACTTCTGAAACAGCCATCTTCAAAACTCTGCCCTCATTCAAATTTAAAAGAAGAACACTCCATTATTCTTTTCCTTAGCAGGACATCTCCTTGAACACGAAAGGTATCATTAAAGAGACGTCATCTGAGCCGAGCATACATTTCTTTCACCACCATTTGGGAAGGATCCCACTGTTTGAGGGCCAGGGGCTGCCAGCCCTTCTCTACCCTTGCAGGCTCCCCATCACTGCCTGTTCCACCATGACTGCAAATCCTATTGTAGGTGCAGAAATCCCCTCCCTGACACATCCCATGCTACCCAAGCCCGTTGTCCATCCCTACTTTGCTTAATGCCTTCTTGGTCAGGATGTCTTATGTGTTGTATTTTGCAAGGAGAGGCCTGACCTTTGCAACAAGGCAACTTGAAGAGTGCATAACACTTCACATAGTTCAGGAAGCGAGTTTTCTTGGCGGCGTGCTGGAGCAAATCCAGCCCCACTGCCTCTGCAAACACACATTTCCTTGGAAGCAGCAGTGCAGCGTGGCCGCCAAGCCAGCCTCAGCCAAACTCTTGCTGCTGTGTAAATGCAAGGCGCGATAAATCCCTACACTTTGTAATTCGTATAACAACAGCACAAAGCTGGGGAAGTCTACTCCCCTAATGCATGCTTCTCTACTGGTGGAGAATGGGAAAGTAAGAGCGGAGTGTGCTGTCTTGTGTTGTTCAAAGCTCCTGATTCCTGACCTGTGTCTCTAAAGCTGGCTTTGCATTGGGATTTATTTCCTCTGAAGCCTGCGGAGCCCCTGTAGGTCTTCCCCAGGTTTCTTTCTGCGTGCGCTGCTAATGGAGCTGGCAAGCCTCCCCTGGTAATGAGAGATCGCACCTCAGCAGGCTTATCAGAAATGAAGGTTGTTAAGAAATAAAGCCTGGGTCTTTAAGCTCATGTTAACATTAATCAGATTCATATAAAAAGGAAAAAAAAAAAAAAGTGTTTCCAATGGGGTTTTCTCTCCCCTCCCACCACTCACTGCTCAGCTGAGGCTGGACCGGATGATGCAGGGGGGCATCTCAGTGCTGCAAGGATGGAGAGGTGCAGGGAAATATGGGCTGTGGGCTCAGCACTGGGGCAGCTCCACTTTTTTCTTCCAGATCTTCCAAGATTGGTGGGCCCAGCAGCCTCAGGAGGCAGTGTTGGTGCTGGTGGCCACTGCAGTGTCCTTGTGTCACTGCAGCTGCTTGGCATTGGCTACTTCAGTCTCATTGGATGTTCCCTCATTCTTATGAGAACAGAGAAATGGGATTTAGGGCTTCATGGCAATTTCAGGGACAGCTTTTCCACAAAGCATCCTCTCTCATCTCTTTGCATATACTTACATCACTTACGCACTGCAAAATAGCAATGACGACCCAGGAATTTCCTTTGCCCTTCTCTGGATGTTATTGTGCTGTGCTCATTTTGAGTGATATCAAGCAGCAGTATTTAAAATTGAGAGGCAGCTCAGGAGAGACCTCATCGCTCTCTACAACTGCCTGAAAGGAGGTGGTGGCAAGGTTAGGGTCAGCCTCTTTTCCCAAGTAACAGTGATAGGGCAGCCCAACACAGTGGACATGGGGGCCTGAGACTTCCCTGATGGCTTCTGTGTTCCCCACTTTTGTCCCTAGATTTAACCCACCAGCTGACATGTTGGTTGTGACACCTTCACAGAGCCCCCCTGGTGCACTTGACTCATTTCTTGCACCTGGCTTGCTTGGAAGGGACATGAGGAAGGCTTTGTCATCCCTTTAGAGTCAACCAATGAGTGCATCATAAAGCGATCTGACAGAATCACAAATAACTGAATACATTTTGAGTTACAAAGTGATGTTCTTCTTTACACAGATCCAGGAGATGGTCCACTCGGACGCTGCGTCCTACGAGTCCAACCGACAAGTGCCACTGCTGAACCGCCCCGCCATGCTGGCTGGCCCCATGGGTGCCCTCAGCCAGTCACAGCTCATTTCACAGATGGGGATGCGCAGCGGTGTCACCCATGGTTCCCCATCACCCCCAGGGAGCAAGTCTGCTACACCATCTCCCTCCAGCTCTACTCAGGAAGAGGAGACAGAGTCACACTATAAGGTATGTGCAGTCACAGCTCTTACATCAGATAGTAGGAGGACATTAGATGATGTTTTCCAGTCATTCCAAGTAAGAGCACTTTACATCCATTGCTTTTGGACAAATAGCTTTCCATATATATATATATATATTCTCTCTATTGTTTGTTGAGGACAACTTGCAGTGATCACAGGGTTACTATCTCTTCACCCTAATGTCTCCATGCCTTCAGGTCAGCCCCTGTGGGTTTTAATCAAAGCCTCTCATGGAAGACCTTCACCTGGAAGTGCTGATCCAGGAATGATGCCAAAAGCACCAATGCTGTAACCTCATCCTTTAGAAATACCTATTTGTGATGGGATGTGAATGTGTAACTGGAGCCAGAAACAGCAAAGGGACTGGCAAGGAAGCAGGAAAATGCCAGGAATTAGTAAAAAGAGCAAATGCTTTTCCTTGGAAATTCAGGCAAAATTATTCTCATAATTGATGTAATTTTTTTAACCTTTGGCAGCTTTCACTTCAGATCAGAGCATTTCAAAGCAGAGAGCACTTATGTATGCCAAACTGAGGTCTGGTGGACTAAAATTGTGGAAAGATGTGGTACACAACTGATTATAGGTGGAACTTCACGAACCCTCCAACTGCATGTCAAGGGGGTCTGTAAGATGGGATGTGCCACTGGACACCATGAGCTGCTGTCTCCCAGAGCCTGATCACACAGCTCTGGACAATTAACATAGAGCTGTAACCTTTCCTGTCACTGGAAAATGAGTTTTCGTTTTAGTTACACACCAGGTCCTCTCCATTGCCTCTTTCAGCTTTGCTCAGCTCTTCTCCTGGCAGCCCAGTGACATGGTTTGGTGGCTGCATCTCACTGGGCCACTGATGTATATTGGGGTAGGAAGAATACAGAGAGCCGTCCAAGTTACATGCAGTGGTTTGATTTTTCATGATCTTAAATGTATACCCCTCATTTTTCTGCCCTTTAAACTGCCCAGCGAGGTGGGTGAAACAGGAGTGATGTATTTGATGGAGGAAGGAGAGCAGAAGTGTAAAAGTAGAAGAGCTGCTGTATGCCCTGTAGGTTTCTGTTTGCTTTCTCAACATGCTGTTGGAAACATTGAGGTACCCATTGGTCATTTTTGGTATGGCCATTAATGGTCCTTGTACAACAGGTTATCAAAGCAATTTCCAGTGAGCAGAAATCAATCTTGTGGACAAGAAAGCTGCACATTAAAGAAATGGGTCTGATGGCAGAGGGTGGTTCAGGTGCAGCAGGTCCTCAGAGCCAGGGTCCCTGTAATTGTAGGTCTCCAAGCTGTACTGGGGTTAACCGGTTCACTGCTGTGTCGTTCCATGGGTGGAGATGCGTTTATAACCAGCTGTCAGATCCCAGCTGGATTAGAGGTCTCTATAGTTCTAAATGTCATGGCATCCATGAGGTTCAGCCCTTCAAGGTCTGACATGTATGAGGGCTTCCAGCACCTCTGAGGATATTCTGTTTGGCCTTTCCATCAATGCCATTGGCTCTTTGGTGCAGGGCTGACTCCATAGCCATTGTCATGGCTGTTGTGCTGCAATGAAAAGAAACTTTCCTTCCCCAAAGCTGTCAGCTGTGTTCTGCCTTCAAATCTAGTGTTGACAGCCCTGCCCATGGCAGGAGGGTTGGAACTAGATGACCTGTAAGGCCCCCTCCAACGTAACCCATTCTGTGATGTCCCCAGCTCATTCCCATGGCTATGAGGTCAGCCCCCCATGTGGCACTTGAGTGAATCAGGAAGGACTGTGGTTAGTTACGATGCCATCTCACTTGCTAATGGACTGAAGCCCTGTTATGAATTTCTTTCCTCCTAATAAGGTGGCCTTTCACCTCAGTGCCTCCCATTCAAGCCCAATTGGACAGTTTTAAATTAAATGCCTTTTTTTGGTCTCTCTGCTCATTCACTAATGGTCACTGTCCCTTTGACAAATGTCACTGAACTGATACTGAACTTAATGACCAGTTGAGCTCTTCTGTACAGAGAACACAAGCAGGGCTGCCCTTTTTCCCCTTGCTGACCGTACCAATGTACGTGAAGCCTCTGAAATCAAAGTCCTCTGCGCTCATGATCAAATTAGCAAACCCATCAGAAGCAAAGATCTTTTGCTCCCAGCACTGACAGGATGTCAGTGCTGTATGTCTAACAGCCTGCCCAAGCACAGGCTGAGCATTGGGATCTTGTTTCTGTGGTGCCTCCACTGGAAGCACCCCTGTTTGCACCTTGCTGGCTCCCAACCCTAGGATCCCTTTGGTTCAAGCACCCAGCTTCGTCTGGCAGCACCCAGACAGGCTGCAATAAGGGAATAGTGACTGTGAAGCACTTATTGTGCAGAGTTCAAAGAGTTGGTTGTTGTATGTTTGTGTGGATGGGAGTACTCTAGCATCATCAGGGTGCAGCAATGTTTGGGCAGACAATATGTGTGCTTCAGGGTGGATGCTTGTGTCCCTTGCCATGAGCATGGGGAGGTCAAGTCATGTACAGATGAGGATTGCCAGCAGCAGCTCACAAACAGGGGCTGTGGGGATGGAGGTCAGTAGGATGAGTCTGCAGGAATTCAGGAGTTGGGAAGCAGTGTGCTTGAAGAGGTCCTGGACAAGGATAGAGAGAGTGATCTTGTGATGCCAGGAAGGGAGGTGACTAAGGATCCGTGTTGGGAACACCCCAGCTTTGGAAGGAGGGGCAGAAAAGACCCTTAGGGCATCCTCACTGTGCTGGAAGTTCTCCTGCTCCTGCCCCATCCCATCCCTACTCCTAACCAGCTGGAAAAAGACCAGTGTCAGACAGCCCACAGCTGCCCACTGAGGGACTCTCTTGGTTTCTGCAGGTCACCGGAGAGAAAAGACCATCAACAGACCTGGGCAAAAAGCCTAAAAGCCAAAAAAAGAAGAAGAAGAAGGATCCCAATGAGCCTCAGAAGCCCGTGTCAGCGTATGCCCTGTTTTTCAGAGACACGCAAGCTGCTATCAAAGGGCAAAACCCCAATGCTACCTTTGGAGACGTATCAAAAATTGTTGCATCTATGTGGGACGGCTTGGGAGAAGAACAGAAACAAGTGAGTTATCTTTTTAGTGCTTTTTGTTCAGCTATTAATGTATTTTTCCATTGCAAAGGGTCAGCATCTCCCCAGGATATTCAGGATCACAGTCAGGGGCCCTGTAGGATACACAGTGTCTGTTTCACCTCTGCTCTTTTTGTAGGAAAAAAAAGCCTCTGCTGTTACACGGGGAAGTGCAAACGTTTCTGACAATTAGTTGTTCTTGATAAGGACTTGCTTTGTAACAACCTCAGTGGTATTTCCCTGGCATGAGCTCTTTTATGGAAAAAGTTTCTGTGTTTGCTTACAAAGAGTGTCTGGAAACTGGAAAAAAATGGTTAGCTCTCTGCCTCACTGGCCAGAAACTGAATGTTTAGGGCTTAAAAACTTGAGCGGGATGCATCTGAAGCAGCCCTACAGAGGAAACCTTCCTGCCTCGGAGCTGTTGGCAGCATTCATCCTCACAGGAGACATGCGAGTCTGGGTTCAACCACTTCACTGATGCTGAGTCAGTTACAGCAGTTTATAATTGCTTTCTCCCTGCTGAGAAAGCCCCAGGGAACACTTTCCACAGCACGTGTGGTTTTTTGTTGGGCAGAGCAAGGTCTGACACTGTGTGTGATGCATCTCTGAGCCCAACCACAATGGGGCTGATGGTCCTGCCCGCATAGAGCCCTCCTCTCAGACCATCTCCAACTTTGGTTGGATGCCCAGGGCCTGAACTCAGAGCAGCTGCATTTAGGGTGGGAGCAGCAGCAAGGGAAAGTCATTGAAGTGGAAGTCATGCTACCAGAAAATTGCCTTGCTTTCCATCCCACACCTTACAAACAAGGCAGTCTGCCTGGCTGATAGCCATCCTGCTGGTCCATTGGGAGTCCCCACAGTGGGCAAAGAGTTGCATTGATGCTTTGACAACTCCGCCTTTCCCTCTCATACACCTTCTTCCTGAAATCCATCCAAAGTCCTCTGGCCACATGGGCTTCATTTGCAGCCCATGGGTGCAGTGATTGAGAGCATGGGGCTGTCCCCAGAACTGTAAGGCTGTCCCCGGGCTGTGAGGCTGTCCCTGAGGCATGAGGCTGCCTCCCCAGGATCTGCAGTGCAGAGAATGGCTTTGGGCCACGTTGCAAGCGGTCCAGGAGCATGGAAAAAAAACTTGCCCCAGGTTCTCCATCTCCTCTTGCTGCTGCCTTCCTCCCTCCTGACATCCTGCTCTGCCTCTCCCTTACTCCATCTGGATAGAAATATCTCTGTAGGTTGGGAGCTGAGTTCATCTGCAAATGTGGTTTATGTAGTGGAAGTACTGTGGCAACCCTGACTCAGCACAGTGCAAATGCTCGGCTCTTAATTAACAGCAGGGATTTAACCAGTCCGTTTATCTTCCCGGCTAACTCTCCCTTCTTCTCCTCCATGAGATAGCAGCAGCCTCGCTGTCTCTTTACACGCGCTTTCTAAGTGGCTCCATTTCTCCCTCTGTAATTGATTTGATTAAGTCATTTGTTCCTTGTCTGGATGCTTAAATATTAACTTCCTGCCTTTGTCTCCAGCTGTGCGCTCCCCTCCCAGCACAGTTACCTCCAGGCTGGAGGGACGCCGCACTGCTCTGTGCGATGGGGCACGTTTGCGTGTTGAGCGTCTGGCTGGATGAGAGCCCCGTTAGTCCCTGTTTGCTTTCTCCTGCCAGCAACCCTGTCAGGTTTGTTTGGATTCGTAAGGCAACACAATGGAAAGAAGGAAAGCAAAAAGGAAGAAAGCAGAAAACACATTAGCCAACTGCCTTTAAAATGTAAAAACAAGGATGTCCAGCATGTCCTTTCTCCCAAGGACTGCAAGCGTGATGTGCACGTGTAATGAAGGCAGACGGCCAAGTTCTCTGGGGAGGGGACAGTGACCAAGCAGGACAGCTGAGCACCGATGGCTCAGATCCATCTGAGACCTTTAAGTTCATAACCTCACTGCAGAAGAGGTGCAGAACGCTAAGTCTGGATGTCCTCACTCAAGTCAGACCAAGGCTTTAGTTAATGAAAGCTTCCCGTGGTCCTGCTGTGAGATTTGGGGCTGGTGGGTGAGTTCTGGGACTGCACTGTGGTTCTGGACTTGGATCCCTCGTATCCCAAAGTACAGGGAGATATTTGGGCCAGGGCATTTCTTCTCTGTCAGGCTGATGTGCAGAGCTCATCCCCACCATGCAGCTCATAGTCTGATGCTTTCATGCTGTAGCTTCTGCTTCAGATGAGGTTTACCCACCTCATTCTACTTGCCAGCAGGCTCAGTGTTTCCCCAGCCTGAAGCGTGCTCTGTTCCTGCCTGGTCAGGGACAGCACAGGGAAGGACATTACGCTATAAACCAAATTCCCACCATTACTACAGCAGGAAATGGGATGCCAACTACGTGCCAGGGAGAACAGGCAGCACAGAGAGGGTTAATCCCTTGGCATTTGGGCTGCTAATGATTATATGCATTGTAATATCAAAGCTGTAGCTATTTATTTGCCATCGAGCAGGTGCTGCTGCTCCCACAAAGCAAATTTGCTTTCTCCTCCTGATGAAACAAGCAAAATAAAGGTTGCTCACGTACCATTTCAGATATGGGGTTTTTTTTTTCTTCCCTGTGCACGAGCTGAAAGACAAACACTGAGCGGGAATCAGAATGCACATTATGCAAGAAACCATATAATCTAGGAGCATCTTTGATTTGGCTGCTGCTGTCACAGCCATGCATTTCACAGAGGGGCTTTTTTTTCCCTCTCTGTCGTTCTCACTGGTTTATCATTTGTGCCTTTGTCATTTTGTTCCTTCTTCTTCTCCTCTTCTCAGCCTCTTCACAATGAATCTTCATTTTCCCTCTGACACACTTGTATCTAAATTTCCTTATTTCCTGCCTTTTTTTATTTATATCTGTTGCCTGGTGATTTGATCATGCTGTGGAATACAGGATTAGCAATCTCCGTGTCCTTGGGTACTGCTCAAGGACACCTGTTCGGCAAGTGGCGGTTTTCTTCCCCACTTTAACCCCTTCCAGCGTGGCTGCTTGTGCCTCACAGCCGCAAATAACAATGCCCTGCAATATCCGCAGTGCTGCATTAGCGGGACGTTGTAATCTGCATTCTTCAACAGCTGGCGTGGCCCTTCCTAAGGAGCTTACATGGGAATCTGAAGAATGTGACTCGGGGAAGAAAAAATATTAATACGTACTCTTTGAACTTTGCAAATAGTTTAGCAGCTGTTCCTGTAGAGATAGCTTAGACTTCGGTGGAGAGAGAAATGCTAATGCAGCCATTATCATCCAGTGGGGTACCTGCCATTGTAAGCCTCCTGCAGCTCCCGGCCCTGCTCAAGTCTCCAGAATCCCCTGCTCTGTTTTATTTCTATATGACAGCATTGTCCGAAGAGGTTGAACAGGGCCTGAGGCATGAGAATAATCTGGGGACCCACCAAGGGCACAAGGGTTCCAGCACATGTGAGCTCACGATGCTCATGCTGGCTCAGCCATGAAAAGCTGCTCCATGGCAAAATGCATACGTGATTTTCCCATACAAATGCACAGCCTTGAGAATAACACAGCATGCAGACTCCGGGGATAAATTACCCAACAGAAGAATTACTTGCTCAGCAGAAAATAATAGATCACCCATCTAATCAGCTCCATCTGCTCATTGAACCTGATCCATCACCTGGTGACAGGACACTACGTATATCTAGAGAACAGACAAGTCCGGGGCCAGCTGGAAGGCTGTATTATGGCAGAGCCATCACAGAGTGGAGGTCCTGTGGGGTCTGCATGCAGCATGGCCAGCAAACTGCCCGCTTCCAGCATTGCTCCAGGGTTGTCGGTGCAGGAGCCAGGAGTGCTACTGGCTGCTTCCCAACACCTGGCAGCAAGGAGCTGGAAGGAGCCCAGTTATAACATCTTCTGAGTGCCAAGAAAAGTCATGTACTGGAGAAGAATGAAAGCACCAATCCCAAATGATGTCAGGAAAGATCTGTGGGGATCAGGGTAGCGATCAGGAAGATGTGAAAAGGCAGGGCTGCTTCTGAAAGCAGCTCCAAATGTGTGACAGGCAAAATGAGAGCTGGGGAAGGTGTGTATTGTGTGTTTTTCTTCCTCCTTGGAGGTTAAGGTTTGAATTTGTCACCCTCATCCTTCACTTCATTTTGGGGGCTCTTCTGGAGGAAGGGCTGACTCACACCCGGGTGACACGATGGCAGAGGAAAAATAGCAGGAAGTGTTTGGGATGCTTTATGGTAATTGCTGCTTGGGGATGTGTCCATCCATTCCTTCTCCTAAGGCTTCACAGCACTGCTCCACCAGCATACGGGAGGAGCTCTCCTGAAGCCATGAGAACAGTTCCATAGCCAGAGTCTTCCATGGAGGTGTCCTCAAGGCTGTCAGACATTGTAGCTGGCAGAACCTGAAGACGAAGAGCACCTAATTAGCAACGATGGTCATCATGGACAGGTGCCTCCCATGGCCAAGCTTGTTGGCCTCAGGCTTTAGCAACCCAGAGCACAGCTACTGGACAGAAGGACGTGTGTTAATATTTTCAACAAACAAAATGTGATTTGGGTGAGCTCATTGTAATGGGAGAGGAATGGGTTAAGCCCTTCCCAAGAAGGGAGCAGGAGGGATGCTGAGGGGGATGCAATGACCTGGGGAAGAGCTGGATGGGAACTGAAGGTATGACGTGGCTGTATTTGTTACATGCACTCTCAGTGGAGGCATGAAGGCTGTATGCAAAGCAGACAGGTGGTGGGGTGTAGTGAGGAAGTACTCTCAAGTGATCATACAAATAAGCCATATAAATTGTGATGATCCCAAGAGATAACTCCAAGGAAAGTATATAATAGTTACAAGAAAAAAAATCTCCAGAATTACAAGCAGAATAAAATCCAAATGTATACATTAGGGGGAAAGAGTCATGGAATCATAGAAAGGAGGGCAAGGAGAGACTTAAGAGGTCAGCCAGACCATACTGCTGCCTGAAGTCAGGATCAGCTCTACTTAAGCCATTCTTGATGGATGTGTGCCTAATCTGTTCTTAAACCTTCAGTGGTGGAGATTACACATCTCCCCAGGCAATCTCTTCCAGTGCTTAATTATCCTTACTGCTAGGAATGCTCTGCTCTTGCTTAGCCAACATTTCCCTTGCTACAATTTAAGCTCATTGCCTCTTTTCCTATCTGCAGAGGATCGGTCACTGCCTCCTTCTTTGCAGTGTCACATTTGGAGGCTGTGGTTCCTCCTGGTCTTCTAAGTCAGTAGAGTCCTTCATTTAGTTAGGTCACTCTGCTTGTCAGCTTTTCTCTCCTCGTGGTCTATCAGAGCAGAGCAGCTCAGCTTGGAGAGGACCCTGAGGAACAACGAGCTCCAGCCTCGACCTGTATTTCTTTTTTGAAGCAAAATGCCCCGTACTCCAGCTGGCACTGCAGCAGGGGCTGTGCACCCAGGATCAATGGACACTGATAATGTAAAACCAAGGCACCCCTTGCGTGGAAGAGGAAGGTGGGTCTGGGGCAGAGTGTCCCTCTCGCTCCTCTCCAGGCTCGGAAAGCAGCATTGCTCTTAAATGCCTGGGAACAGAGGTTACTGATAACAGCTCCCGCTGCCACTCTGTGCCTGCACGACACGGAGCTGCTCGTGGGCGTCAGCGGGGTTCGGAATAATTGTCTTCTCTAATTAACTGGTTATCAAACAAGAACATTTCATTACGGTACAATTACTAGCTGCTTTGCTGAGACACAGAGGTGTCAGGATTACGATCCCAACATATGCTTCTTACAGCTCTGATTTCGTGTTTTCATAATCACTAACCGTTTCTGCTCCCCCCCCCCAACCCACCCACTCGCTTAATGACTAATGAATCCTCCTGCTAGCAAGTAGGAAAAATAAGTCAGCGGGCATGGCAGGTTAGAGAGGAAAACATGCAAAATGTTTTGAGGATCCTTAAATCTGATAAATTACTTGGAAATTAAAATCCCTGGGAGAAAATGGGATTTAATTAGAAAGTAACGTGGTTTTGTCAATGTTTAAATTAAAATTGTAAAGGTTATAAATGCTGCAGTGAAGCTGCTTTTGCACAGAGGGTTGGTGAGAGGTTGTGCTGAGGTTTGTGCAGTGGGCTGCATTTTTGCTGTTAAGCAACCTCAATAGGGCAGACTGTGGGTGTAGGAAATGCTGTGTGCTCAAGCAGATGACCCAGCAGGATGGACACCAAAATGGGGGACCCCTGGGAACACCCATGAGATGGACACAGTTGGGTGTGGGAGAGCATCCACAGACACACCGTGGGCTTGGCCTCCCTGTGCCCTGCCCTGAGCCCCATTTGTGGAGACAGGAATAGACCTGGGACTCAGCCGTGGGCAAAGACACCAGCACAGTGCAGTGCCCATAGACTCATAGAAGCATTGAGGTTGGAAGGACCACTGAGATCATCTAGTGAAACCATCAACCCATCACCATTGTACCACAAAACCACATCCCTCTCCGGGGTCATCTCCAGGGATGATGACTCCAACCCCTTCCTGGGCAGCTGTGCCATGTGCTGGGAAAGACAGGGACAGATGGAGAGTGGGGAAGAAAACCACAAAAAGACTGAATGCCTGAGATGAATGTAGGCACTGAATTGGTTAGTTATCCATTTATTTGCATTTAGGTTAAGGAATCGTAATAGACCAGCCCTCTCCCTGCCCACGGCCATGAAGTGCAGTTTTTCTTCAGACAAGTCTTCCACACAACTGAGTTATCCCTGTGTAGCTGTGAATGCTTTGATTTCCTCTACTCCAGGTATTTTCAGAGGAAAGAAAAGCAACATTTTCAATTCACCAGCACCACTGTGGCCATCATTGTAGCAGCCTATGATGCAGGAATTCGTGTGACTGTTGTGTAGCATCGGATACCGCCCTTAAGAGCATCTGTTAGAAGCAGAGCTTCCAGAAACCCCACATCTCTGTTTTACACTAAATGCTACAGTGGGAGCTCTGGGTGAAGGGTGTAAGGGAGGCATTGTAGGGAGTGGTAATAGCTTTTATTAGGGTACGGCTGGAAGAAAGAGTTGCTTTTCACGGGCAAACTCTTCTTCAGGCTGACATTTCAAAATGTAATTTTGCTCTGAATGGAGCAAATATAACACTTCCCAAATACCATCAAGCCAAAGACAAACTTTGGAAAAATGCTCCTTTTTGAACAAATTGCAGAGCTGCAGCGTGTCGAGGCAAAACGTTTTATTGCAGAATTTGCTCCGATTTAGCAGAGAAAATAAAGTTGGCAGTCATTTTTTAATATATCTGATCCGCAGTGGTTTGAGATAGAAATTCAAGGATCTGCGTGGCTTGGCTGCTGGAGCAGGTAGCTCTGTTTGGAGGTTCTTTGCTATTGGAAGGGTGCTGTCATGGCAGGTGGCACGAGAACTTATAAAAGCACAACATGAAAGCAATGCTGAGTCAAACTCCTGAATGGAAAAGGAAATTCTGCTTAATTTGCTCAAATGAATTTCACCAAGACTCTTGTGCTGCAGTCATTTTACTTTTCCTGCTCTCGTTTTGGCAGCACGACCCATTTTGGTTAAAGTCAACAGGCATCACCCCAACTCCATCACCTCCCAGCACCATCCCAGGGCAGCGGTGCCCATGTTCAGGGCCTGGTAAAACAGCAAGCAAACAGACCTCAGAAATTAGCTATATTTCCCCAGCAGGCTTCAGTGTGCTGATTGTTCAAGGCTGGTGCTGTTTTTAAAGCAGAATGAAACATATGCAAAACTGTCCTAATTGAAATTACCTTCATTTGTGCCGCTTGAGGAGGGCTTTGAGTTTCCAGCAGAGAAGAGAGCCGACAGATATTTTTCTAGGGAGTTTCTTCCTTTCGCTTATATTTTGTATTCTATTTTAAAATATTCTTCTGACATGTTCAGTTTGATGTGCTTTACCCCATGGGGAGCCATCCTGCCTGGATAACGCCATTATTTCTCCATGCAATGGGAACCAGACTTGGTTCTACCAAGAGCCTGGATCTCACTCTCCTCCAGCTCCTGTTCAGAAAGCAGACATAGTGATTTCACCCTATAAAAGCCTTTCAAGGCTTTCATTGCTTGATTTGAAGTCAATTCCTCCCTGGCAGAACTGAGGTTTTCATGCTGTGTTTCAGAGTGCCATCCCTGCCCAGGCCATGCAGACTCCCACAGAACAGAGAGGGTGCAGCCAACCCAGCAGCAGCAACCCATTCTGCTTCAGTCATAATTCTTCATTATTTGGTCCTTGCAGGCATACAAGAGGAAAACAGAAGCCGCCAAGAAGGAGTATCTGAAAGCTCTGGCTGCATACCGGGCCAGCCTGGTCTCCAAGGTATGTTGGTGCAAGCTGTCTCTGCATGTGGCAATGATGAGTTCCCTGTGACCCATGGGACTTCCCAGGCTTCTGAGTTTGTAAGGAATGCAATGTAATTGTGCTGTCAGAGCAGATATTGGTGTTAACTGCCTTTCCGAGGAGCTAAAGGAATGCTCTGCTGTGTGACTGTGGCCAGCACAGGAGTACCAAAGCGATACCCCATTTTGGAATGTCCTCATCAGCACTTGGCCCTGCAGAGGAGGGCTGAGCCTGCTCAGGGACCAAGGGGTGTCTGCTGCCTGTCCCCACCATGCAGTGCCAGCACTGAGGTAGGGCACAGAAAAAGGGAGAGGGACAGATTCTCCTGCGATATGAGCTCCAAGAGTGCCAACAGTATGGTGGTTCATGTAGCTGCCACCCCACAAACCTGCTTCTCCTTGCTGCCAGTATCTCGACACTGAGAAAGGTGAGGGAGGAGGCTAGACCTGCACTGGTGAGGTCGTATCTGCAGGAGTGGTGCTACATCTCCTGCCCACAAACACCTTGCAGTGGTACTGAGCTGCTGCCATGTGTCTCAGGGTGCCTTAGTCCTTCTTTGAACGTCTCATGCCTTGGTCCATGCCTTGATCCATCTCTGCTGTGTTTGTCCAATCACAAGTACAAAGACTCACAAAGCCCTTGTGGGGTTCCCAGCAAGCCCACAGCTCTGGCCTAGCACTGGGACATGCTCAGGGCACTGTGAGGGGCAGAATAGGGTTGGAACAGCAAAATACCTTGTCCACTTCCTGCTCCCTGGATGTGCTATGCTGCACGTACTATATCTGCTTGGTTCTATACCACACCCTCAGTACTTACTAATCATATTCAGCTGCTACAGGAGATAACGTGATGTCCCAGATCCACCATTGTCTGTGGGATCCGTGTGACTGTGGTGTGGGCTGGGCAGGCTCAAAGCTTTGGCACGGATGTGAGTGCTGTCACTGTCTTGTGAACAGAACAGCAGCAAGGACAGACATCTGAATTGAGGATGGAAATAACTATTTTGGGGTTTAAAGGCTCTTCTTCTGGAAACCTTGAATATGGACAGCAGTGTTGTGGGGTAGGGTAGCATGGAGGGCATGGAGTCACCACACTCTATGGTTCCATTTTTCTCCAATGACCAATTTTTTTTTGCAGAAGAGCAAGTTTATTTTGAGTAAAACAGCACGGTGTGTTCCCTGCTGATGGGTGAGAAAAGATCTGGAGGATCATTACAGAGCCCATCACCAGACAAAAACCTCATTGTCCGAGCCAGATAATGTCCTGTTATTCTTCTCTTATTCCTGCAGAAATGAGGCCACCATTGTGTTGTGCATTATAGACCCCACCGGGCTGCAGAAATGCTCAAGATTAAGAAAGGAGTATTTTTACAGTCCCGTTTGTGCCTTAGTGGAAGCAAAAGGGATCTTGTCACCCACCTATGTGGACCTAAGCAGTGGGCTGTGGACAGGCAGCTTGTATCTGTGCTGGTTGCTGCCTCTCCTGCGCTCCAGGCTCTGCCAAATCACAGTCATAGATTCGTTTGAGTTTGAAGACACTCTTAAAAGCCATCTGATCCAACCTCCCTGCAATGAACAGGGATGCCTACAGACAAATCAGGTGATCAGAACTTGGTCCAACCTGGCTTTGAACCCCCTCCAGGGATAGAGCATCCACCACTTCTCCGGGCGAGTGCCTGACCAGCCTTATTGTGAAAAGCTTTTTCATTGCATATTTGAGTTACTGGACTTAAATTTCTCAGCTATGGGTACTGTGCCAGCCCCTGGGCTGGAGCTGCATGTGCTGGGTAGGACAGACGTAGAGTTGAGCAGCATGATCAGCCCAAGCTCTAGGAGGATCTCAGTGCAAATCATGCTTCTGCTCTGATTCTTCTTGCATGGTTGGAAAGGGCAAGTGCCTAGGGACAGATGATGGTACCTCCTTCCTCTCTCACCCACTTCCAGTCTGTTTTCCCACAGAGCTCTGCTGACCAGGGGGAGACGAAAAGTGCCCAGGCCAACACAGCTTCCAAGATGATCCCACCCAAGCAGACCATGTACCCTATGCCACCACAGGCTTCGTCACCCTACCCCGGCCTGGGCTCCTTCCTGTCCCCGTCGGACCTGCAGAGCTACCGCAGCCATCCCAGCCTCCCCAGGACCCTGCCCTCCAAGCCCATGCTGCCCAGCATCAGTGCCTCCCCACCACCCACCTTCCAGATCAGCCCTCCCCTGCACCAGCAGCTCTCCTTGCACCACCCGCAGAGCTCCCTCCTCAGCCAGCCCATCAGCATGCAGCAGGTCCCCCAGCAGCCTCTCCTGTCCCCCCCCATGGCACTACAGGTACAGCCCCCCATGAACTCCTCGCCTCCCGGGCAGCAGGTGAGTGTATGACCAGCAATGTGCTCGATAAAAGGTGGATCTTTCCCCTTCATTGTGTGGGGTCGGTTGGTCACTATGTGGTTTGGGGGTGGAAATATTGCCCCCTTTGGAAGGACTTTGGTGCGAGTCACCATAGCAGGAATATCAGCCCCAGTGCTGACAGTCAGGGGAGCCTCTCCTGGCTCCATCACTTTGCACATCCTCCATCACACATTTTGGGGTGGTGTTGTCTGTAGTGCTGAGACACCCAGGAGCACCACAAACAGGGCTGGGCTGTGCAACCGGGGCAATGAAGGCTTTGTCCATGGGAAAAGCTGCAGGGGTTGGGTTTGCTCCTGGTAGAAGTGCCTTGTGCATGTGGTCCCCTAGCCTTGCCTGGATTCACCGATCAGTCATCTGAAGCAATGGGTTAGATGGGCTGTGAAAAGCCCCAATAACTTTGCTAAATGAAGAGCTGGAAGGACACCAGAGAGCAGCAGAGTTGGGTTTCACCTGGAGGAAAAGAACTGAGGGAATGCCACAACAAGAAAGACATAACATGAGCATTTTTCCAATAACTGGCTAGCAATTGGAGGACACTGCTGTTGTGACAGGGAGCTGAGAGGATGCTTACATGTATTCTAGTGCTAACAACAGCAGCAGGAATCACACAGACCCGTGCTAGGCAGGTGTAAAACCTGCTGAAGGGAATGACCCATAGCCATGCCTGCGGCTGGCAGCACTGAGCAGCCAAGCTGAGGGGTCAGTGCTGCTCCTCTAAACCTGATAAGAACATGGATCTGAAGGAAAAGCTGGCAGCAGCAAGAACCACCCCTCTATCTTATAGAGAACATGCCAGTATATGGAGAGGGAGATGAGTGCTTTCCAGAGCTTCTCCATCTGGAATATGAACTGGACCAACTATTCATAGTGAAGGACATATGCTCTGAATTCACAGCTGCTACCATTTACTTGATGATACTTTTAACTGTATTATTCACCCAGATGGTTGAGTAATTTGGGTTTCACATGTTTACTAGCTGTATATCACAAAATTCACACAGTACTTTAGCAATGAACAAAGCTTCCTTTCACATATTATGACCCATTCAGTTTGGGACTAGCTCTGAGAAAACAGAAGTTGTTCATTTTGGAACAGCTATTGTAGTGGAAGAAAGGAAAAGGAGAACAGGGATGTGGAAGCGTGGTCATCCCTGACCACTGTAAGGAGGTGATACATCTAGGAAAGTAAGTCCAAGCACAGGATTTTATTCCCAGCTTGCTCAGCTTATCCCACATAACTTCCCCCACACTTTGGTTGTATTTTAGCTCTACATAATCAAATGTAGCTTCGGTATTTCAGGGGATGTTCATAATCACTTTAATTGGGGTATTTAAATGTAAAGCAAAAAAAAAAACACATGCTTCCCTAATTTGGATGTTTCCGATAAAACCATAATCTTGGTCAGGTAACTGCCACAACTCTCCTTTTTCATTCACGTTGCCTAATTAAGCAAGCCCCCCAAAACTGGGATCATGATTGGCTTTCAGATAAAACAGCTCCACAGAGCCCTTGTTAAATTGCCAGCAGTGACAGCTGACGGAGACAGCATTGCTTGTGTGGCTGTTCCTTACCTTGTTACCATACTCTGTGACAGGCTAATGCCTCACTGCAAAAGGAGCAGCACTTCAAGTGGAAAAATGGGTTTGATTGCCCAAATACTGATGCGAAAGCTTTCCTGGCTGTGCTTCTCCTGCAGCCACCTACCACTCCCTTGAGGACCCAAATAACAGAGGGTCAACGGGATGGGAGTTGTAGCTGCATGGACACATGCTTGCAGCAGCTCATGTTCTGCTCAGCCCCACCATGGGGCTTTGGGTCCTGGGCTGTTTTCCTCATGTCAGGGCTCTACACCCTGCACTGCAGTGCCTTTGGGGCATACAGTCGTGTTTATTCAATATGCTTAGATGTTCAATGTCTCCTGCCTCTGTCCATGCATGTAACCCTTCCTTTTCTCTCCACCCCACAGGACTTCTCACATATCTCCTCTGAGTTCCCAAACAGCGTTGGACCCCGTTCGCCTGGTGCATCAAATCCTCCAGGAAGCACTGAGTGGGACAATGACTACCCCAGCAGAGAGTGTGGGATTAACCACTGCAGGCCAGTAGACAGCAGGGCATTGCTCACACATTTTCTCTCACCTGAACTATGAAAATATAGTTCCAAAAGGGATGGGTGGTAAAGAGAGGAAGATGTCGCATTGCACAAAGAATTTGCATGTCCTTGTCATGGTGCTTCCTCCCACAGCTTGAGTCCTAGGTTCGAGTCACTCGAGTTGCTTAAAGTGCCAATAAAGTTGGTTTAGCCATCACTGAGTTCTGGGAGCAATTTCTGAAGAGGTTTTTCTGCCTCCCGTGAGCAAAACGGGTCAGCACCTTTTCACTACAAAGCACAGGGTACATCATGTCTTTGTAAATGACTGGAGGTCTGACAGCTTACAACAGCTGGGAACCTACCCCAAAACAGACAGCAAGATGATGGATAGGCTAATTATGGTAAATGATGCTCAAGCTGTGAAGGCAGTTATCTTAAAAAACACAGATAATATTTTCACTGGACATGAAGGGCTTTCCCTTTTTGGAGGTTTTCCATCCCATGAGCAATGGAAGGGTTTGAGACATTTCCTTCCAGAGCAAGGCAGGGAAGCCCACCCTGTTACTTACAATAAACAGACAAACAAATAAACAAATAAATCCTGTGAGTATTTGGTGCAACTAGAATGTGTAGATGTGGCACTTAGGGATGTGGTGGGCAATATTGTTGGTGGGTGGACAGCTGGACTAGATCTTAGAGGTCTTTTCTAACCTTAATGATTCTATGACTCCATGATTGTGCCCTGTAAATAGGCATTTTAGTGCTACTTGCTGGATAATTGTGTGGGCTGGCTGGCAGTGGTGACTGTGTGCAGCCAGAGCAGTAATTTTGTGGGTTTGCTGCTTGCTTGAGAAGCTTAAACTGTACTCATGTTGAAGAGCTTCACCTTTTGTGCCTGCGTACCCCAAGCAGAGTCCTAAGGGATGCTGGGGTTAGAGGGCATTTGGCCATGTCCATAAGCAATGTCCTTCTACATCTTAAGTGATCACTCTTACCACCAAGGCCACAGTCTTCTCTAGCTCTCTCTATCTGTCCCAGGGTTTAACCATGGTGGGCACAAAGCTTCATCCTCCTTAAAGCTGGACTTCAGTCCTCTGCACCTACCAGGTGTTCTTCTGTCCAGATCTTCCCACTTACACCCCAAGAGGGCCAGCACAAAGGGGAACACAGCTTGAGTTCCCCAATAAATCAAAACATCAGGTTCATCTCAAAGCTGGGCAAGAGTGAGGGTGTAAAAACCATTTCCAACCACAGCCTAATCCAGCGCTCCTGGCTCAGCATTAATAGCTTCAAGCCTGCTCTTGTGCTCTGTCAAACAGGCACGGGGGCTGCTGTGAGAGCAGGTAGGGAAGGAGGTTGGTAGCTTCTGAGTATTGTTTGATTTGCTTGAAGTGCTGGAACATAGTGCTTTCACTGGAGATAATAGCAAGCTCCCAGGCTTTTCAGAGTACAGCTCCCGCCTGTGCCAGCAGTGCACTTACAATTGCTGGGCTGGGCACAGACTGTACAGACGTTTATTTCTTTCAGGGAAATAAATAACTCACCAAGCCATTAGAATGGGGCCGTGTCTGCCTGAGGAAGGTGCTCAGCTACGGGGATTGTTCTGGGCTCTGCTGGGGAATCTGGCATGCTCCTTAGCAGAGGCACTGCAGACGACCCCAGAAGAGGAAGCTCTTTGGCACTTGATGATAAAAGCCATTTTAGATGCTGCAGGCAAAACACTTGGAGGGTTATTTGTGGAGATGCTGAGCAGAGGTGACTCCCAGACACGGGGGAAATGCTAACATTCTAGGCAGGGTTGGGTTTTGTGTTGCTAAAACAAGCTCTTTGCCATCCGGCTGTAGCGCCGTATTGTTAGCACAGGGCCCATGCAATTCATGATCAAAGCTCATGCATTGCATGACTTTGTCACAGCAGAAAGATTGAATTTCATGGGTTTATCACTGCTTCCTGGAAAAAAAAATATAATAAGATCATTTTAAAACCAGACAGATTATGCAGAGACTACCAGATAATTACGAGAGTGGGTTATAGAAATGAACTCAGATGCATATGGAGCATCTGATGTGGCACTGAGGGACGTGGTGGGGATGGGTTGGTGGTTGGACTGGATGACCTCAGAGGTCTTTCCAACCTTATTGATTCCACGATTCTTTAGTGTCCACTTGTAGTGTCCATACACATCAATAGGAACAACCCACTTCTTACAACTGCACTACAGCCCGTGTGTATCTTAAATGTGTCGTCCAGGAAAGTGATGATGCAGATCTCTTCATCTTCCTGCCTGTGCTGTTTATCCAGTTCTGCACTGATTTGCTAGCTATGCTCAGAGCCTTTGGGCGGCCCCTTGCTGCCTTGCTCTGAGCTGGGCACAGGGTGAGCCACAGCTGGGCACAGGGTGAGCCACAGCTGCCAGCAGGGCTTATGCAGAGCAGCAAAGGGAACAGACATCTCATTGGGTTTGATTCATCAGCACGGCTTTGGGTATCATTGGGAAGCCTCTGGATCATGTTATTGCCCATTTCAACCTCCAAATGGTGTTCAGCTTAATTGTGATTTAAGCAAAATCAGCGATAGGCCGGGTGGAAAAAGGATTGTTTTCTGTCGTGATGTGGCTCAGCTGTGGAGCCCCAGGTTCCTGAAAGCAAGGATCCCATTGACTGCCCCAGCACACGAGCAGTGTGCCTGGCTCTCAGACAAGGATGCCAATCTCATGCCTGCCCTTGGCATTTCTTCAGCTTCTGTGATGTGCTGGCACTGCTTTAGCTGGGGTAAAACCTCCCAGTCTTGCATTTTCCTTTGTGTTTGTCATCCAGTCATCTGAAAAGCTAACGAGATGGGCTTTCTCTCTGTCCTCCCCCATCTAATAGATCCCTTTAGGAAGGATTGCTGAAGCTTTTTTCTTTTTCCAGCCAACTGGTGCTTATTATAATGCCATTAAAAGTCTCTTCTTCCCTCATACCCCTCAGATTCCAGGATCCTTCAAACAGACACTCCTTAATTCATAAATCAGCCATATTAGAGGGAGCTTTAGATGTTTCTTAGCCCATCCTCTCCCCATTTAAAATGAGTTTTTGCTCACTGACTTCCATCCAATTTTTTTCTAGCTCTTTCTGGGCTTAAGCCCAAGCTAACCCAGCCTGCTAGCAAAGACACGAGCCTCCTTTCTCTATTTCTGCTTAGTGCATGACTATCACTTCCCACAAGCAATTGCAGCATCCAATTTCATTGCTATTTGCCATCGTATCACAGACTTATGCAGTCCCCTGTCTCCCCCACCTGACAGCCTTGCTCTCGCACTTGCTCATTCCCAGGCACCCACCAGATACCTGTGTTTGCAGTGAGTTTCTCCATGGCTCCTATCTCCCCTGTATCCTGGCTGCAGCTCAGTTTACAAATACTTGCAAACCTTTTGTAATTCCTCCAGGCACCTCACCGTATTTTTCTGCTCTTTCCCTACCAAAGCAGTCTGCAGGGTTTGTTTCCATTTGTCTCCTACTGTTTAGACTTGTGGTGGCAGCACTGAATGCCAGTCATCTTCCCACCTCCTTCCTCTCATTTGCAGGAGGTAACTTTATCCTCCAGGTTGCAGGAGATGTTGTTGTTAAGGCCCAGCGTTACTCTGGAGATGCTGAGCCACCTGCTCTGTGGCTGACCCTGCTTTGCATGGGAACCAGGCAGTTCCAAGGCCCTTCCAGCCTGTATTATTCTGTGTATTGTCTAAAATCCCAATGAATTTCACCTCACCCATAGCCTAGGCCTGCAAATTATGTGAGCTGATTAAAACCGCTACCTGCGTGTCACTGCACGGTGCCATTACAGAGGTGAGCTGGCTTGGCTCTTCCTTGGCATAGCTGTCCCAGATCAGTGCCAACCCGTGGTGGAAGGGCTGTGGTCACCTAAGGATGCGGCACAGAAGTGTTTAAGCCCAGCAGAAGTGTTGGTGCTCCTGCAGTCACATCCAGGTTGACTGCAAAGCAAGGCCTCACCTCCCTACCCAGATTGTGTTCCCTGGGGTTATCAGCGTTAAGCACCTTTTCTCCTCTTTTCCCACCCTTCGGGGTTAAGGAGGAGATGCTCTCAGATAAACCTTGCCCATGTACAGCCAGCTGCTCCATCCAGATGCTGACAGCCTCTCCAATCCCTGCTAACCATGAAGCAATTCACTCTTAAGTGGGAGAAATTTCCGAATCAGACACTAAGTGAGCAAACTGCATCAAAAGACAGAGGCAAAACATCACGAATGCACTTAGTTCGGGTTCAATTATTTATGGCAATACATTGTCATGAACTGGGAAGTGTTCTGTAGCCTACTTTGTAAAATTAATGAAGTTTTAGTATCAGAGAACCTCTCTGCTGTTCGCCGGTATTAAAATCTTTGCTGAGTGCAGTAGGGAACACTCTGCATTTCAAATGCAGATTATAAAATGTGGAGATTAACAGAATGCAGACTCGTCTGTGCTGCACTCTGTCAACAAAAGCACTGCTTGTTGGCTGCTGTTTCCCCATTATTCCACTCACAATTGCACCCACGCCAGAATTTCCCAAAGCTTTGCAGTGTTCTTCTCTACTTTGAAGGCCAAGATGTCTTTGTGGAGCTGATAATGTTCTTATCAGATCTGTGCAAACAAGAAGACCCACTGAAATGAAATGGGCTTCAAGAGCAAAGCCAACATCGTGCTTTAATCTGGGAGATGAACCCACTCGTCTCCTGGGGTCACAGCTCCGAGCTGCCAGAGCTCAAGGAGCATTTGGGCACCTCTCTCAGCCATAGGGTTTGGGTGGTGCTGTGTGGAGTCCCTTCCAACTGGGGATGTTCTGTGATCCTATGGTGTGTGAATGGTGAGCCAGGTGTGCAGATGGCTGTGTAAGTGCTCATTCCTGACTCCCAAGGGCTGCCCGTCTCACTTCCTCTTCTCATTTCCCTTACAGCATGCTGCCAAGGGACAAGGCACTCTACCTCACCTAAGGCTCACCATCTGTCCCAGGAGGCTCAGATGAAGGACACTTGGGAGGCTCTATCTTACAGACAACGTGGCGAGGCTCCGAGCAAGTCGTACTGCCAAGAGAGCAACCTCTGCACCTCGTCGCTGGCTTTGTCCCTAGGCTCGAAGAGCAGTTTTCTCTGATTGCTTTTGAACTCTAAAGTCTACTTTCCGTGGAAGGCCAGAACCTCATTAATCACAAAGAACAAAATAAAGTAAAACAATTAAAATTTTAAAAAAAATATTAAATAAACACAAAACCAACAAAATAATAATAGTAATAATAAATAGTAAGGAAATAAGGACACAATTTTTCTGCTTGCCATCAGCTTAGCTACAGACTACTTTCCTAGTGAACTGCTTTTAGATGCAACGTAAGCCTGGGTCTGGTGTCCTCAAGCATTAGGCCAGCTCAGTAGGAGGATGCACTCTTTTGACTTGCTAACAGCACTAAACTTTGTGCAAGAATTAAAAAAACAATGTGAAGTTTGTGTGAATATTGTACATGCAAAGGCCTTGGATGTCTGGCAAAAAAAACAAAAAAAAAAGAGAAAAAACAAAAAAAAGAAATAAAAATGAATTAAAATACAAAAAAAAATAGTAAATAAAAACTATTCCTGGGTAGGTGGTGGGGGAGAGAGGAGGAGAAAGGCAAAATACGGGAGGGAAGATGTGAAACAGGCCATGAGAATATAATTTGTTGGATAGTTGTAAGTAGTTTGCTAAGTGTTTTAGAGCTGTGCTAAAGACATCTTTAAGATTTTTTGGTGACAAAGATTAGTAGTTTTCCTTTATAGTAAAAGCATTTTATATTAATTGTAGCACATTTTTTTAGTTACACATAGAAGGGAGATGTGTATAAAAGAAAACCAACAACAAAAAAAAAAACAGCCTGCCAAACTCGTTTCTATTATTTGTACAGCAAGAAATGGACCGATTTATATCCATGTTGTATGGCATTACTCTATTTTTTCTGCCATATGTCCATCTATTTAAAGAATTGCTGACAATGACTTTTGTCTATTTATGAAGAACTAGAGAGCATCATGACGGTTTCTCATAAGGTGCGTTTTTTCTTTTGGTTTTATTTTCCTTTTTTATTCTGTTTGACGGCGCTGTGTTGGCAGCACCTGGCACATTGGGTTCACAATGCTTATCTTACCTTTCTTTATAATAAAAGAGAAGAAAAATCTAACTGAACCGCTGTCTCCTTATTCTGGGGTTGGCCATGGCCTACGTGGCCGTGCTGCCCATGCCTTGCCCTTGTCCCATCCCTCCCTCCTCTTCCACCACATCCTCGCTTGTTTTCTTTCCTCCCCTTGCTTTGGGTCAACAGGATTTAATCTACTATGTCTGGGACCACCTCTGGCAATTAAAATGGATGGCTGAGAAATGACCAGCACAGCAGACAAGTATTTCTCATTTGCTTTCTTCAAAAACACCCACCTTACACTCAGCAGAGCTGAGCATCGCTCAGTGCCTTTAGGAGTGTAGAATCATGGAACCATAGCATAGAATCATAGAATCACCAAGGTTGGGAAAGACCTCCAAGGTCATCCAGTCCAACCATCCACCTACCACCAATATTTCCCATTAACTCATGTCTCTCAGTACAACATCACATTTCTTGAACACCTCCAGGGTCGGTGACTCCACCCCCTCCCTGGAATAACCCATACCTCAGTCCATGGCCACCAGCTGCCCATGAGAGCCCTTTCCAACTCTTCCTAGGAAACACTAGTGAGAAGGATGAAAACAAACAGCAAGGATGGAAGATGTGAATGGCACAGAAACTGACACAATGTGAAATTTCACACCCACTAATTAATGTACCACTTTCAGAGGCAGCCTTGGCCATAGGAGTCTCGCCATGCTCTGCTCCTAGCGCACAAGTTGCAGTCATTTAGATAAGGCCTCATTTCTGCCAGCATGCATTTAAATGGCAAAATGTGAAGCAGCAGCATGGCCGTGTTTCTTGTGCAGTGTGGGGCATCATCTTGTTTAGGTCCAGATGTCGTAGTTAAGATCCTAGTAGTCCCACTGTTATCTGATAATGACAAAGGTGGCTTTAACACTTCTATCCTCCAACGACTTCAAATAACTTTGAGCCTTCAGACCATTGTAACAATTCAGAGGGAGCTTAAGGGTTTTTTAAGGGATAAAAGATATTTCTCATTGCCCAGTGGTTTTATATACCCTTCCAAAATGCTGCTGTGCCCTGTGCTTATTGCATGAAGTCCATCTATCGTACCAAGTTCTGGTTCATCACACAGGGCAGGGAACATTTGCTTTCTCTGCATGAGAGTGAGGCGTGAAATCCAGATGTGACTCTGCGAATCAGCTTTCATTAGAGCTGTAACATGTTTTAACCCCAACCTTCCTGCTCTCTGAATGGCGGATGGAAAACACCAAGTGCCTCTTCCTTGTCCTGCTGTCCATTCTGGTATAAGCACAGCAACCCTTGAGTTGAGCAGAGTGACATCAGCCTTCATTTACTGTTTGCTCTAGTGGAAAATACAGTAACTGGGTCTGAAAAGCTACCTGACCTCCCTGTACGCCCTGGGGCAGGGTCAGACCTGCATGAGCCCTCTCTGTGCACCTAACCTCCCCCTGAGAACCTTTCAGTTCCAGGCAGTTAACCTAAATCTCTCTCCCTACAAAGCAAATCCCTCACATTTGAACATCGCAGAGAACTCATTGCTTTCCTTGCTGCATGTGATTTTTTCCATGTTTGAAGAAGGATATGAGCTCCCCCCGTTCTCCTCCTGCCTGAGCAGGGTGTGACTGCTCCACACTGGTGCCAGACTGCCCACAGAGCTGCTACTCCTAGACAAGGAGCAACCCCTTATCCTCATTACCGAGGTTGGAAAAGACCACTGAGACAACCAAGTCCAACCCCAGCCCATCCAAACCAGACCCATGCAGGTGTTCCTAATGATGGAGATGAAAGCCAGGAGGCACACAGGGAGAAACCTCATTAATTGACTTGAGCTTGTGAGGCCGTAATTAGCAACACAGTGAAATGTAAGGGGGAGTTTCCCAGCCTCATCAGCGGATCTCAGCAGTGTTAACCCTTTGGAATAGGGAGGTGTATGAAGGAAGTTTGAACCCCCTGGTCCAAAATGCTCAGCATCACCTCAGTATGAGCACTTACACGGTGCAGAGTGCAGCATTCAGAACACAAGCAGTGCAAAAGTATCTGTTTGAGCAATGATTTTATTGCAAGAGAGAGATGAGGGGAATAACAGCAATCCTGGGTGAAATGCTGTGCTGCCCAGAAGGGCAATTTAAAGCCTGATTTTAGATCAAATGTTTTATCACCGCATCCTCAGCTCTTCTTGACTTTCAACTGCAACGTGGTCAGTCAGCATCATACCTGACACGGCAACTGCTTTAGGCTTTGTTCCTAGTGGGGTTACTTTATTACTCTGTGAGCCCATTGGAGAGTTTTCTGTTGCTCTGTCAGTGTTATCTGTGGGGACAGAAAGTCAACTATTGCACAACATACAAGGTGGGTGTTTTCTCAGGTGATACTGGGGTGCTGGTTTGCAGTATGAGTGCAGCTAAGGGACTTGGTGCTCAGAGTGCTCAGCTCTCCATCTCAGCTGATGCAGGGCTCCCGCTTGCCCTGCTTTGCCCTTCTGCTCGTGCTCATGCCCCTGTGTCTCCAAGGCAGCAAAGGCAAGACTATACACAGGATTGAATATAGCTTCTCATGGCAATGCATCACCTATCACCCCTCATTTGCTGGAGTGGGATGATCAGGTTTCCAAGAGCAAAGGGACATAGTGGGGGGCTTTGTGCTCTCCCCTTACCAAGCTGGATTCTGGGGGAGGCTGCTCACCATTCCCAGCCTCCTTCAACGGGAGAGCCCTGAGATGAGTGGGATCCTGAATGTCCCTTAGTCCCTGGCATGTCCCCATCCTCACCTCTCAGGAGCCACACTCAGCAGCAGGAGCAATGCCAGGAGGTGCTGCAGGGCTGGTCCTTGCTTGTAAAGTCTCCTGCACAGCTTTGGGTCCTGCCAGCCCTCAGCTTCAGTGGGAGGATGCAATTCCTCAGGCTGGAATCACACTACAATTGTATTATGAACCAAGCACCATGTGCTGGCGAGTCCATGGGAAAGAGTAAAACATCTCCAGCTTTACAATACGTAATTAATATACGTCTCATTGCTTTCCAGATGAATTTTGGTCACAGAAGACAGTTATGACTATAGAATAGACTACAGAACTGTAGGTCACTGTCATCTGTGAAGCTGAGGGGCCTTGTGCTGGCCTGTATGGCCCCACAGGGAACACCAGGGCCACCATCTGCACCCAGGGGGACAAGGAGTGAGGGAGGAAGGGGGCTGGCAGGAACTACATGGGCTTTCAGACCCACCTCCTGCTCCACCAACTGTGCTGCATCCCTTCGTGCCACACAGCAGGAGTCTGGTGGGGATGCCGGGTGCCCGAGCACATCTCTTCATCCGGTTGGAGCACTCAGGTAACGTGCACTCATATCTGTTTCCTGGTTAGAAGCCTGTAATGCCGGCCATGAAAGGAGGGCTGGAAGAAATCCCAGGGATTTGGGACTTCTCCAGGAGACAGCACGGCTTGGGGGAAGGTAGCAGAGAAACAGGATAGAGGCATTTCAGAACATATTGAACCTTTTTCTGGAAGGCAGACATTTGCTAGATGCCGTCTCCGGAAGCGCTACAATATGAGTAGATCCATTGGCTTGCAGCACAGTTTATACTAATTTTTTATCCTCCAGCAATTTACACAAAATATTGCTGTAGTTATGCGTGGCGTTTTTGTAATTAGATCCTCATTTAACTGCTTGAATCACGGCTGGTCTTTTGGCAGAGAGGTTGGGTAGCACCGCCCACTATAGGACTTGTGCAGTCTCCCACTCACCTGAATCACTGTGGGATACAGAGGGAAAAAAAGAGCGCAAGCATTCCCTAAGCTGCCCTGCCAGAAGCTTGGAAATGTCATATGGAGAAGCTCTGCCAGCTTCTCAAATTATCTGAGGAAGAAGGTGGGACAGGATGGACACGAAGGATGTTTCCATGCACAAAGGGTGTCTCCTGGGGGTTCCTTGCATCAACTCAGCCACCGAGTGAAGGTTGCAAGGGGTCATGGCCATGCTGCCTTCCCTAGGGACAGCCTGGAAAGCGAAGCTGAGTCACTAAAACTCAGAGCACATCAAACTCATTGCCCTGAGTATGAGCAAAATGAATTTCATCCCACCAAGGGTCCCACTGTGAGCTGGGTGAGCAAGTCCCGGCTCCCTCACTTGGGCTTTGAGGAGATGGTTGGGCCGGAAGAACCCCAAGCACTTGTACAGGCTGGGAGGAGTTGTCCTTGAGTGCAGCTCGGCAGAGAAAGACCTGGGGGTCCTGATAGATGAGAAACTTAACATGAGCCAGCAGTGCGCTCTGGCAGCCCGGAAGGCAAATGGGATCCTGGGCTCCATCAGGAGAGGGGTGGTCAGCAGGGATAGGGAGGTGATTGTCCCTCTCTGCTCTGCTCTTGTGAGGCCCCATCTGGAGTACTGTGTCCAGGTGTGGAGCCCTCAGTACAAAAAAGATATGGAGATTTTGGAAAGGGTCCAGAGGAGGGCCACGAAGATGATCAGGGGGCTGGAGCACCTCCCCTATGAGGACAGGCTGAGGGAGCTGGGTTTGTTCAGCCTGGAGAAGAGAAGGTTGCGGGGTGACCTCATTGCAGCCTTTCAATACCTGAAGGGAACTTACTCCCAGGAGGGGAGTAAACTCTTTGAAAGGGCTGATAATAGCAGGACTAGGGGAAATTGTTTTAAGTTAAAAGAGGGAAGATTTAGGTTGGATGTTAGGGGGAAGTTCTTTACTAGGAGAGTGGTTAGGTCCTGGAACAGGCTGCCCAGGGAGGTTTTGGATGCCCCGTCCTTGGAGGTGTTCAAGACCAGGTTGGACAGGGCTCTGGGCAACCTGATCTAGTAAAGGTGTGTGTTTGGTGGCCCTGCCAGGCAGGGGGGTTGGAACTACATGATCCTTGAGGTCCCTTCCAACCCGGGTCATTCTGTGATTCTGTGATTCTGTGATTCTGAGATGGTCCCACCCCCACCCCAAGCACCGAACTGTGGGCTCAGAGCACGTGGGGGAAAAACCCTCCTCAGAGTTTGGGAGACGTTCAGCCAAAGCTCCGTGGGCTCTCAGAGCCCCTCTCAGCACTCAGTAACTGCACTGGAAACACTTTCGGACCGAAGGCTGTATCAGCTTTGGGGTTCCATAAACCATGAGAAGAAACAGTGAATATCTCACTCTGAATAACTGAAAAACAATCTGAATTTACGATGCAATGCAAATGTACAGTTTCCACTTGAGAGGTGAGAAAAATCTGGTTTCTCAGACCCTCTCAGCAATGAAGGACTGCTGGTCGGGTCCCATGCTTCTATTTGTTGGTTTTTTTCCTTCAGCCCTTCCGTAATACTGAATGCATTAATGCAAGAAACATCCAAGGATTGATTTCCTTTCTTTTCTCTGTACTGGAATAACTCGGCACTTCACTTTTGGCTTTTCAAGTTGCAATTTTTTACACAGTTGCAGCATTAAATAAAGAGCTGAAAAGACTGGAAAACCTGGAGCAAATGTCTTCCCTTCCCATCAACATCATCCATCCATTCCTTTGTGTTCTCGTGTTTGGCACAGGGAGAGAAAGACAGAAATAAGAGAGGGGGGGGGGGGGAGGAACTGAAGACATGAATAATTTCTTCTTTCTCAAACCCAAAATGGAAAGAAAATGTGAATCCAGAATGAGACATAAACTTCAATTTTGTTTCTCTCATCCAGAAGTTTTCCATGAGAAGATCAAAACGCGCCTCTACCACCTTCCTTCTGACCTCCAATCTGTCCACCCTTGGCTCGGGCCCACCCTCACTCCACAGTAAGCCCCACTGACTGCATTGGGCTTCCCCCCAAAACACAAAACAGACCTGGTTCAGAATGGGAACAGAGGATCCTGCTGTGCTAAATTGGTCTAAAGCCACGGTAACTTCGGGGTCTCCACTCAGCTCAGTGCATCCCAAAGCTTAGGGTTGGTGTGGGGAATGCAAGGCTTACCCCATGTTGGAGAGCTGGGCAGCACTCCAACATCAGCATGAAGTGGATCAAAATATCATCTGGGTTCCAACCCCCTTGTCACAGCATTGAAGCCTTGTCTTGTCTGATCAGGACTTTAATATTTCCTCTGGTATAACATCAGATTACCACAAGAACAAGTCCATTAAACATTGCTTAACTGGGAACTGGCTTGACCTTCCTGAATGCCTCCATCCCAGAGGAGCAAGGGAACTGGTGAGTAGTGACAAGCAAACCTGAGTGAAGGGTTTCCTTGGAGCTGAGCAACACTACGTGTGCTTGGAGTGCCAGTGCTCAACTGGCAGCTCCTGGAGTGTCACAGGAGACTTCTGCCAGTTCATCTTTCCTCTCTTCTTCCATTCTTTCCCAAGGTTCAGCTGCATGGGACTGTCTGCCACCATGTTTTGCACAGCAATGGGTCAGCAAGTGCTGGTCCTGCTCTCCAAGTCCTTAAAGGCAGCTTACTTCATTGCCCAGACAGCCACTAGGTAGCCGTGCTTGAAAACAAACCTTGGTCCTCACCTGTTCTGGTCTTGTGGTGGTCACTGTCCTGCAGGGATGCAGGGATGCAGGGCAGCAGAGCCACACTGAGCAGGACAGGATGCACCCAGCCCCCCACTGCTGGTGTTGAGGGGCTCAAATGTGCCCATCACCCAAAGTCACAATGACTGAGAGTGCCCCAGCAGTCAGCTCTCAGCTGCCCACTCTGAAGCAGCCAGGCATGGGGACGTTCACCTGGGGACTTGTGTTCCAGTTACCTTGAGGGTCTGCAAGACAGGCAGCTCCCAGTGCATCCCTATGTCATGGTGTGCCCATACTGGGCAGTGGGCTACCAACCTGCTGGCTGGGACCAAGCACCTGAAAAAGCCCTTTGCCCAAATACCTGCTGGTAAGAACCTAGCGAGAAGCCCTTTGGAACAGAAGATACCAGGAGCCCTAGGCTACCAAATCCAGCCAGCAGGGATGGCCAAGGTCGTGATGACCACAATGAAGGCTGGAGTGCCAACCAAGCACCATGGCTTTGTTCCTCCTTATGCAATAATCAGGACGGAGGTTTCCGGTGGTATTTGCAGTGGGAGGTGGAGCCCACGAGGCGCTAAGGTCCACCTCCCACCACAGACCTTTCCACTCAACGTTTGACAGCGTTTGCTTCTCAGTTTATTATCTTGTGGTTTCAAACAATACAGGAAGGATGTAGGTGTTTGCAAGAAGAAAGAGAAGGAGGAGGAGGGCTGGCAGGCCGCTGCCGGGGGGGCTTCTCAGCGGGTGTCACTTGCTGGAAACCACTCTCCCACGCATATTATTAAAGGTGAAGAAATTAATTTGGGGGAAGATAGACCAGAAAAGGGTCATGTTCCCACCAGGGCTGGGCTGGGAGAGGCAAAGGTGCACTCATGAGTGTTCTCAGCCATGAGTGAGAGCGATCCTCCATGGAAAGCTCCTCTTAAAACTCAAAGGGAAGCCAACAACCCAAGGGCCGTAGGAGCCCCAGCTGCATGTGGGTGCTGCAGGTCCTTGTGGCTGTGCACACTGCTGCAAAGCCCACCAAGCACCTGATGGCCAAAGGGATGGAGCTCGCTGGATGCAGGCAGGTGTCAGTTCCTGAACTGTTCTGGGCAGCACCAAAGCTCTGCACCTTCTAGAACAGCTTCTTCACCCCCACCTTGTCTCCAAGCCACCCATCTGTGCCATTCACTTCTCTCCCACCCACTGAGTGGGCACAATGTCTTTATCTACAGCAGTTGCTTTTCCCTTTGATAGTCTTGAATGGAGAATCACAGGATCATTAAGGTCAGAAAAGACCACTCAGATCATTTAGTCCAACCCATCACAACCCAATTCCATGCAGCATGTGGCCATCACAGCTTAACACCCAGGAAGCATCTGCAGCAAGAGTGGATACATTTGGATTGGAGTCACCAAAGCACAGAAATGAGCCTGGGTTGTACCTTTGGCTCATGTCTACCTTGTGCAATGAGGGATGAGGAAAGAGGAAAAGGAGGTTGGGATGCTGCTTGGGTGATCCAATGGCTTCCACCTTCAACACAGAAGAGTCTTCTTGCACAGCCTGCAAAGTACACCCAGTGAGTTATTTCTGCCCAACTGTCAGGGGGTAAAATCCAGTGATCTCCAAACCTTGGGAACCTCACATGGGAACAGATGGGTGTGAGTTTGCCCTGACTCTAGGGCAGAAAAGGCATCAGATCATACAATCCCAGAATTGCTTGAGTTGAAAGGGACCATTAAAGGGCCCAACTCCTCTGCAGTGAACACCTGCAGCTCCATCAGGCTGCCATGAGATATGAGATATGGGACATGGCTCAGCCCCGACACCAATGTCCCCTTCCCACAAGGACACGGCACGCTGGGAAGGTGCTGGCAGCTCCCTATGGCTGTGAAAGGTGTATTGCTGCGGCAGTGACAGGGAAGCTGTGCTCTTGAGTGGCGTTATCTCATCTATTTTGCAAATACAAATGTGATAGAAATCTGCAAAATAAGGAATATGCATTAACTTCTGAAAAGTTTTGACTACATATCATTATCCGTAATTTTGCTGCTTTGATTTGCATATTCATAAAAGAAACATACAGCACGGATGTGTCAAAGGCTTTCAGATGAGCACGAACAAAACCAGCAGACTTGCAATCTCAGTTCTGAAGTAATTGCTAAGAAGATTTTGCTTTCCCTGATGTTTGTTTAATGGTTTGTCCCTGAGCTTGCAGAGCTGGGAGCTGGAGCATCCCAGGCTAGGAGCATCCTGGGGGCAGGAGCAAGCCCTTGTGTTGTGCTGTGTGTGCCCATCCTGCAGTACGAGTGATGCACCAACACCAGCAGGACAGCTCGGTGACATTCCAACCAGGTGTGGTTCTGTTGGGCAGCCCCAGCAGCACCGAGCATCCTGCAAAGAGCAAGGTGAGCCAATGCACTGCACGCACCGAGCTGTAGGAGCTGTTGCACACCCTACCAAGCTCCATCAGCGTGCACTACAGGTGCTGCTCAGCCCTTATTTTGCAGCTGTGGGACTCAAGCTGATAAACCTGGGGCGGTGGCAACGCCTGCAGCACGGCTGATGCCAAGGTGATAAAGAGCACAAGAAACATCGCTTTTAACTTATTTCCATGCTTTCAAGCTGTGGAATAGGTGAAGCAGCAGCAACTGCTGCTCGCAGTGTTATCCCAGCGCCGCAGTGCTTGTGGTTTGTATTGCAGTCTCCCCAATCCCAAACTCCTCCCATCCTTCTCAGCCCTGCAAAAAGGGCACAGTGAGATGGGATCCTGCATTGTCACCCCTGTACCTAACAAGGACAGCAGTGCAGAGCAGAACTGATGGGATCAGGTATGCGCTGGTGCCCAAAGTCATTCTGCAGGCAGTGTGTGTGTAATCCTGGTTACCAAACTGGAATACTCTGTTTTTGAAAGCTGCGTGCCCTTTTTCCCCAGCCCCACCTCTAACTACCTGCAATCTATTTAGGTAAGATGTAATGAAGGTTGGCACCAACCCCAGCCACTGACCCACCCTGGGGACAGGACACCCGCAGGCAGACAGCACTGTGTGCCGATAGCGACTGCAACAGCTCCTGACCCAGTGGGTCCTGATGGGCATCGTGGTGCCCAGATGCATGCAGAACACATCACCACTCTGTCCCATCCTGCTGCAGCCCGGAGCAGAGGTCCACAAAGCAATGAGGCAGCAAGGAACATACCCTTCAAGGGACATGGCCTTCCCTCTTCCTTTCCAGATCTCCTCTTCCCACTTTGGTTGCTAGATGGGGACAGAGGAGGGAAATGCCTTTGCTGTCCAAGGAAAGCTTGGCATTGCACCCTGGACACCATGAACTCAAACTTTATAGTTTTAAAAATGCAGCTTTTTTAGTTATCCACCCAACAGGTGCCATGCTCATTGCTGGGGCTGGAGGGCACTTTGGTCAGCAGCACCAAGGGATGTGGTCCTCAAGATGCTTTGCCACCATGGCCAGAGGATGGACACGTGGACCTTTTGTGGCCGGGGCAGAGTGAGATGTGCAGATAAGCAGAAGCAGGTGTGCACTGAGCTTCTCAGAAAACTCACCTGGGACTTTCCCTTTTTCACAGTGAGAACCAGGAGGGGTTGGGGCAGACACTGGGCTGAGCAGCAATGGGAGTTGCAAGGTTTGGGTCTGCAGTTAAAGCCCCTGAGTGCAGCCAGGAGGTTCTCTCTGGAGAAGGCAGTAAAAGGCAGCCATCCACATAGCAGGAGTGCCGTGTGCTTCCCTCCATCCCCAGTCCCTCCCAGCTCCCTGGGAGTGGGAGACCAGAGCGGTGTGGACCTCCCACCTACCAGAATACCACATCTGGAGGAAGATGTGTAGATTGGGGCCTCACATTGGGACATGAGCTGGGTATAAGCCAAGGACATCATAGCAGTGAGCAGCCTGGTCTTCTGCTTCAGATGGTGCCAGCACAGCCACCCCATATCAGCACATCTAAAAATGTCACCGAACATCCTGTATGGCCTTTTCTATCACAGCATTCAGCGACTGGAGATCATCTTGTGCCTCCCTCAAGCATCACCACGCAGCCTTTCTGCTAAGCTTTTCTGAGGATGGACAGAGTTAGGCGGCAAGTTCAATCAGCAGCATCATGCCCAGAGCTGACAGTCCCTGCAGACATAAGGGGATGGGAAACAGGCGCTGGGCAGAAGGTGCACGTATGGTATAGAGGTTGGGATTTCCCTTTGGGTGAGATATTTCATCCCAGAAGAATGAAACAGCATGGAGAGCATTGCTGGGAGCATGATGCTGAGCGAGCCGGAGAGCCCTCCAGGCACAGCCTCACCACATCACCACGATGAAGCATCACAAGCAGGGCTGCTACCCAAGGGTGGGGAGCCATGGGGAGCCCAGAGCCAGCAGGGGCTTCCCCCATCCCACAGCACAGAAGCAAGTTGAGCAGGACAGGATGGCTGACAGGTCCAACCAAAAGCCCAGTCAGTGAGGCAGCACTGTGGTGAAGAGGTGGGCCTGGAGCCAACCCTTGGTGTTAAACTCCAGGTGAGGATCAGGCTCTGCAGCTGCCAGAGAGGTCTCTATTGGGGACACAGGGTCAAAGCCAAGAAGTCAGTCTTTAAGTTGACACCCACCAAGGAAAAGATGGCACAGGCATGGATGTGAGATCACCACCCTATTAACACAGCTCAGGTGTAAGGGCCAAAAGCTGAAACGGGGGTGGGGGTGTGAATGGAGGCACCAGCTGAGGCTGATTGGAGCCATCAGGGCTTACTGGGCCACAACCACCACCGTGGAAAAGGGTGGTGTATTGAGCTGCTCCTGCCTGAGGAACCATTTCAGCCCGAGTTCTGTGCACCATCACCTTGTCCTGGGGATTCCACCACGAATGGAAATGCACCCATGGATTTGCCCACCTGGGCCTCAATGAGTCATGCACGGCATGGCAGATGGTTCAGAAAGAGCTTGGAAGATCACAACATCTCTCCTTCAGTGCTTATTGTCTGTCCAGAGCATAGACGTTTGTCGGATGGGTAAGGCATTCCTGGGGGTATGTACCTAATGGATCTCAAGGAGACCTTCAGTGATGGTTTATAGAGAAGCTCACCTATTCAACCATCAGAGAAACACGAGCAGAGCCTTCACAGAGGCCTATTTCCAATACACACACAAAAAAATTAATGAATTTGTACGGCACCCTGCCTACAAGATGCATTAATTTAGACAGACAGCACTCAAGGCTCTAAGAGCCTGCGCTACTGCAGGAGATGGACGGAACGAAAGCAAAGGAGAGTAAACAGAGAAGAGATTTCTAAGAGCCCGTGACATTTGTTCAAATACTTTATTTCAATCAGCTTAAAAGGGAAACATAAAGCTCAGGTTGTTCATAGCAAAGGGGAGGAAATTGAAAACTGAGTAATGCACTAAGAGCAATTCAAAGGGAGCGGAGCCTGGCTGCTGCTGCCCTTCTGGTGGGCTTTTTGTGTCCAAATGCTGTCTCAGGAGAAGCCACCCCATCAAAAAGAGGGTGTCTGAGTGACACTGGCTGAGCTCCACTTACACAGAGTGAATAATTCCACGTCTGTTTTGCAAAGCAGCCCTAATAGTTGGGGTGGGGGGTGCAGGCTGGGTGGGTGAGCCTCCATCAGCACTTAAAGCTCGTGTTCAGTGCAGCTTTTCTCCCCCCCTTTAGAATACAGGGAGGCAGCAAGCTGAAGGAGAAGGAAGGCTCTTCCTGACGCAGCAGCAGAACGTGCAGTAAAACATGTTCAGCGCCGTAATTTACTTCTGGTAACAGAAGAACAAAGTGAGGTTGCTGGTTTATCATTCTTTTATATGTGTTTTCTTCTTTTTCCCCTCCACGAGCTCACGGTGGTTCTTTCATCCCGGAGCTGCCTCCGATGGTATTTCTATATTTCATTTGTCATCCCTATCAATATGTAAATATAAGAGCTGTATGTGTAAACACACACACACATAAATAAAGCGGTAATGATGCGTACATCTATGTTTGTGTACATATAAAAGGCAAATTACCTCCAATTTATCCATTGTCCTTTAGCTCTTCTACACACCCAAAGCCAAGCATTGTGTTCCTAACGGGCTTCATATTTACAAGAGAATGGCACCTACAAGGGACAGATATAGGACTAAAAAGCATCTCTGATGGAAAAGTAACTGCTAATTCCTTCACTTCGTTCCACACACCTCCCAGAGGCAGAGGGGAGGGTCTGCACACTCCCACCCCGCTGTGGGGCACCGCGGCCTCTCTGAGCACCTCCGTTTCCCCGTGGAAGGCTGGCAAACCCGCTGCTCCATGGCAGGAGCTGCTGACAGGCCGGGAGTTGTCTGGGTTCTGCTCGCCGCTCTCCCAGCACAGCACCCCGCGTACCGCCCCCCACTTTCCCTACGGGCGCAATTGATCCCCGTTCAAGTTGAACTCCCACTGATCGCTAGGAAAGAAAACACCTCGGGTGGAACGAATGCAAGGAGGTGGGAAACTATGGGATGTCAGCCCCCTTTCCGCTGAGTAACCGAGGAGCCCGGGGCGGTCCGGAGCTGCTGCTGCTCGGCGGGGCCGCCTGGGAGCGCACGGAGCTGCGGCTGCGGCACTGCGAGAGCTCCCCCTGCAGAGCCCGCACTGAGCGCTGCTGCTGCCCTCCGGAGCGCTGAGCTGTTGACGTTGCCCTTCTCGGGCTTCTGAAGCGTGGTTGGATGGAGGTGCAACGCCCGAACTCTGCTGTCCTACTCTCTGATCGATCGCCGGGAGGTGAAGCGCTCCGAGATCTCCGCGCAGATGGTCCCTCTGAAATGATGGATGGCCGCGGAGGGTTCTGCCTGTGTTGCAGCCATGAGATTCACCCCCTTATTAGCACCGTCGCAGGGGGACACAGAGCGAAGGCAGCACCCACAGGCGTAGCTCCCTTCCCTCTGCGCCCGCAGGGGTTCAGAAGTTTCCCAGTGCTTTGCCGGTGATGTGCCGGGATCAGAGCCGCCAGCAGAGCAGCTGTTGCCACCAACAGGTGGTTGTGGATGTTACCCCACGGGTCCTCTGCACTGAGCTCTGGCTGCTGGGCTCTCAGCAGGACTCCTCAGACCTCCTGCTTGTCCGAGGGCTCCCCTTACCCGTGGCAGGAAGGACAGCGGGGTGAAATGCCAGTGCTGGTGGGGCAGGAGCACGACCCAGCCGGCTGGCAGGGAATGGGCTCAGGAGACCCTAACCCTAACCCTGAGCCACTTATAAAGCTCTGAGCATCACTGCCAGTGCAATCGGGGTGAGCAGCTCTGGAACCAGCCTGTAGGAGGGGGACCAACAGCAGAAGCATCCCCATCTGGCTGCCATCATCCACCTGGTCACCTGGGGTCCTGGAGGCATCATTGAGCTCCCACACCAGCCCGGCACAGGGCTGCTCCAATTTGCCTATCCATTGCTGGGTCCATTTTCCAGACAGCTCCTGCAGCTCAGGCCCATGACACACAGTGGGACATTCACCCATCACAACACTGCAGGACACTGCTACTGATCCAGAAAACTCCCAGCATTTGCCATCCAGTCTGTGCTGTCCCAGGGTGGGCATCCCCAATGAGGCCATTTGCAACCCCAGCCCCACAGCCTTCTCCTCTCCCCACCCACCGTGTGCTGAAGAGCATCCAAGATTGCTTCCCAGGCTCCTCCACCTCATTCCTCAATCCACCAGCCAATATTTCATCACCCACCTCAGTGAAATGTATATTTCCCTTTTAAGAGCTCTCCTAGAATAATATATTTTTTTATTATGGTGACAGTGAGGGCTCCTGTTGCCATGGTTACGTGCCCTTTGCTAGAGCAAGAGCTTTCTGGGTGTTTGAAATTCTGGTATTTCTCCTGACCTGTGAGGTTTGATTCTTTTTTAATTTGGTATTTATTCCCATTATCATCATTTGAAACAACAGGTCATTTATATTGCATATGGATGTGTCACCACCACGGTGAAGGGCTCAGAAATAAGCTTGTGCTGTGAAAAAGGAACAGGTTTTGGTGGGGGGGGGAGATCTACTTTGCAGCACTGATAATACGCAGTATAACAAAAACACTGAAACTCTGATAGGATCTCATCTGTATCTCTCCACATTACACACCAAATCCCATTCCTGGCTGTAGAACAAACCTCTGCCTTCTGGCTGTCAGCTCAGCTGCTCTCAGCTCCCCAGCCTCCCAAGTCCTGATCTGATCTAGAACACATAGAGAGAAGTTAAATGCATGTATTAAATAGAGATAGATAGATGATAGATAGATAGATAGATAGATAGATAGATAGATAGATAGATAGATAGATAGATAGATAGATAGATAGATGGATGAGTGGGTGAATGGATATATAGACAGAAAGACTGAGAGACGGATAGATAGATAGATAGATAGATAGATAGATAGATAGATAGATAGATAGATAGATAGATAGATAGATAGATAGATAGATAGATAGATGGATGAGTGGGTGAATGGATATATAGACAGAAAGACTGAGAGACAGATAGATAGATAGATAGATAGATAGATAGATAGATAGATAGATAGATAGATAGATAGATAGACAGACATGGATAGAAAAACATACAGATGGATGGATAGATAGATGAAAAGACAGACAGGTATACAAACATATAAATGGACAGATATATGGATAGATAAAATAGATATATAGATAGGTAGATAGATACAGATGGATAGATAGACTGGCTGACTGATACATGGATAGATAGATGGATACATAGATGATAGATAGATGGATAAATAGATGCACAGATAAATGGATGGAAAGACTGATAGATGATGACATAGACAGATAGATAGATATAGATAGATTAGATAGATAGATAGATAGATAGATGGATAGATAGATAGATGATAGATAGATAGATAGATAGATAGATAGATAGATAGATAGATAGATAGATAGATAGATAGATAGATAAGTGGGAGAGCTGGGATAAAAACATCCGGATTTCCATGGCCTTTTGATGACTTTTTTCCCCAGTCATTTTAATGGCAGCATCCACGCTGGCTGCTTCATCCTGGGGTGAGGAGGACAGAAGTGTCACCTGGGCCAGAGATGCTGCGTGAGCCCCATTTGCTTTCCTTTGTCTTAATTGAAAGCCCTGAGATAAGGGGCTGGGAGCTGGGGATGGGGGGAAGGTGGAGCATGAGGGGTGCAGGGTAGGAAGGGACCCAGCACACACTGTGTGCGTTCAGCACTCAGGCAAGAGTGCTGCACAAGAAGCTGCAGCACAAGCAGCAGGCAGCGCAGTGATGGGATGCGATGTGATGTGGGGCCTGGCTGATAGGGGCCAGCAACACGTGTGCTTTGGCAAATGAGTTCTTTGATCCCCGCTCCCCACAGCTCGCTGCCTGCGAGGAAATTTTCATCTGGCCTCTCCAGCGTGAGAACCAATTGTAAATGTCAGCACTAAACGCTCCCATTTAAGCGTTAGGCTGCCTTGTTTGATTACGGCACTGAAAGGTCAGAGCTGACTAATGAGGAACACGAGCAGGAGGGAGCAGGGAGCCTCCTCTGCTCCCACTTGCCATCCATTTCCCTGGCACTCACTTCACCACCCCCCTTTTACCTCTGCTCCTCGAGTCCTGGTGCTCGCATCCAGCCTCAGCCACACTGCACTGCTGGGGCCAGGAAGTGCCCACACAGCACCCACATCCCCCACCCCCCCCCATCCCACCTATCCCAGTGGAAGTCCCCCTAAATCCAATGCTGGGTGTGAGCTGCGAGTTTATTTGACCAAAATCAGACAAGAAGAGGCATTTCCATGCAGAATCTTTCGGTTCGTGACGTGTTTCCCAGCAGCCACCTGGCAGCCCTCCCCCCCCAGAACCAAGAAATAAAACGATGCGGAGTTGGCAAAGTAAAATAAAGAGCTCAAACATCCCAAAGAAAAGCAGCTCCTGTCACAGCACTGAGACATGGAACAATTTGGCACATAGTGCTGATCTGCAGCTCCCGTCCATCCGGCCCCTGGAAGCTGTGCTGTGCTGGGGGCAGGCAGACCCCCATCCCTGTGCCGGGGGTACCTGGGTGGACGAGTGCTGCCCCATCAGCATCTGCACCGGGGGTGATATAAATATAAAACTGCCATACAAACAGGTTCTTTGTACAGAAAACATCATCTCAAGGCACTCGAGTGGTGTCCAAGGGGCTGCTCTGGCCGAGCACTGCAGGGATGGCACTGGGATGGCATCATCCCGCAGGGGGCCGCATCCCAACCGGGGGGGCTTCGGGCTGGAGGTGGCCTGAAGGGAGGTGCATAGATGTGCTGGGGGTTGTGGCCCCCATCTGGATTCACGCCAGCAGCCCCAGCCGGGTCACCTTGGCCGAGAGGAAGGAGTGGATGATGAACACGATGGTTTTGGGGCAGCAGTGAAGGTCCAATTGCTGCAAGAGAGGAGCAGAGGGACGATTGCAATGAGAAATGTCACTGAGCGTGGAGCCTTGTGCTGGAGGAGGGGAGGGCTCCGGAGGAGCTGCGGGGGGTGAAGACCCCTCCCCACCCCGAGCCTCCCCAGCCTCCCTGGGGCCGTGGGGTGACGTCCACTCACGATCTCTCCCTCGGGGCCGCCGAAGTCCAGGTACAGCATCTTGGTGCCGTCGTCCGAGGACATCTGCAGCTTCTCGAAGGGCTGCTGGAGCAGCACGGTCCTGCTGAGCCCCGGCTCCGTGGCGGAGATGGTGAAGCCCTTGTCGATGTGGATGGACAGGGTGCACTCCTGCCCTTTCCATGTGCACGCTGCGGACGGGGAAGCGTTCAGCGCCGTCAAACGGGCGCACCGCTCCACCCCTCGCCCCACCGGGACCCCCCCCCCCCCAACTCCGTACCTGCGGACACCTCCTGGGCGAGCTCGGCGGCGCCGTGGGTGCCGTCCACCAGCAGGCGGGTCCATAGGGCCAACTCGCGGGGGCTTTCCAGGCTGAAGAGGTGGCTCTGCACGCCCAGCCGCGTGCCGGCCCGCAGCGCGAACGCCAGCTCCGCCTCCAGCAGCGCCGAGCCCTTGGCCGGCCCCGAGTGCACCAACCTGCGGCACGGCGCTCAGCAACGAGCGGCCGGCAGGGGGCGCCGCAACACCGCCCGTGGGCCCCGCCGCGCCCGCGCACCGTGCGCGCCCCCGCGCCCTGATTACGGCTGCTCGACGTGGCTGCTGCTGGGACGGCGGGACACCGACACCGTTCCCGGCGGCCCATCACCACCCCATGGACGTCACCGCTGCCCCGGGACACCGCTGCCATTATCCTAAAGCCCTGCCGCCCCATTGGGACACCAGCACCACCCACCCCGCTGGCAGCCCTACCTGGTGGCGATGAGTGGGTAGCTGTGCACCGGCTTGCCCAGCGCATCACGGCTCTGCGGCAGGCTGCCGTACAGCAGCAGCTCCTTCTCGGTGAGCACCGCCAGCAGGTTCCTGGTGCCGGCACCGGGCAGCTGCGAGGGGAAGGGGTCAGGGCTGGAAGGAACACCGGGCAGGGGACAGCGGGGCCGTGGGTACCTGTTCGGTCAGCCAGCCCACATGCTTGACATCCCTGCCGCTCACTGTGCCGGCACCCGCCAGCTGCGCCCGCAGCTCGTCCTTCACCCGCGGCAGCAGCGCTCCTGCAGCGCTCTGGATGGCCCCGAGCCACGACTGTGCCGTGGCCTCATCCTTCGCCCGCAGGAACAGAGCCACGCGTCCATCTGCTGAGCACACCTCCAGGTACCTGCAGTGACACGGCACTGTGGGATCCCCGCTGCCCCCCCCCCGCCCCACGCAGCCGCCCCATCCCCGCAGTGCGGTGCAGCCCTACCTGTGCTCGGGGTCAGCAGGGAGGCACTTGCGGGACACGCAGCACATCCGCAGCGGCACCGTGCGGCTCTCGCGGGGCGGCAGCACGGGGGATGAGTGCTTCTGTGGGGCAGCAGGGGAGGCGTCCCAGCTGACTGTCGGCCCCGCCGCCGAGTTCTTGAAGTAGGGTGAGATCTCCTTCATGTATTTCACTGCAAGAGAAGAGCCCGGGGTATGGCATGGCATGGCCACATCCTGCCTGCAGCACCCACACCTCCTGCACCCATCACCGTAGCATCGCCCACAGTGCTGCTGTGGGATCTCTGCAGTACCCAACGTGTGGTTCGGGGCACGCTGCCATGCACCAGAGAGCTGAGCTGGCCAAAACTATCCCTTTTCCCCTTTTTTTCTTATGCTTTTCTTTTTCTTCTTTTTTTTTTAACATGGTTTGGGTCACAGCTCCCGTTCCAGCCCTGACCCCATTGGCTGGGATGGCACACAGAGCCTGGGGCGGGGAACGGGCAGGAGGCCCAGGCCAAAATTACACAGTCCAAACTGTGCTGGTACAGCTGGTCCCACAGCCAAGCGGGAACAAAGCAGTAATAGCTCTCAAATACCATGGCTTGGCCCCAGGAAAAGCCTGCAGCAGCGTGCACACAGCTCACATAACCCACCCTGCCTGGTGAGCAACGAAGCAGGGGCAAGAAAGCAGTGCTCAGGACCTGGCAAGACAGGAGCAAACCTCAGAGTGGTCCCCAAAGGCTTTGGAAAGGGGAGAGTAAAAGCAATGGGGATCTGGTGAGGCCTTCCAGGCACAGCTGCAGAATGGGGCCAGGGGTCTCAAGGCTCACCCAAGCCAGGACTGAGCAGGGTGATGCTCCACAGGGGCTGTGTGGCTCTAAGGAAGGGCTTTCCTTGGGAAAGGACCAGAGCACAGACATGTGCCTGCCACCCACCTCGTGCCCGCTGGTATAAATAGCAGCCTTGCTGCCACAGGCATGTGAGCTGTGCTGCCCGGGCAGAACTCCCAGCAGCGGGGACCCATCGCTACCCAGTGCCTGGCAGCTCACTGCATTTCACAAGTCAGCATTCAGCTGCAGGCACCCAAGCCATGCCAAAGGCCATCTGCAGGGCACAGTGCTCTGGGGCACGGGGACACACCTCTTGCCATGCTCCCACCCCCACCCCCCCTCCTAACCCACAGTAACTGCAGCATTCCTGCACCACCTGTCCTAAGTGTCACCTCGGGACAGTGGGACACCACCAGCATTGGCTGTGCAATGGCTGGAGCACATCCTGGCAGCACAGGAAGGGGCAGAGGAAGGACCAAGGGCTGCAGTGCCAGGAGAAATACCCAAAGCCACACAGGGGATGGGATGCAGGGCACTGCCCTGAGGTGTCCTTACTGGGATGTGCTGGAGACCCCCCCCCCCCCCCCCCCCCTCAGTGCACACATGAGCACAGACCCAAAAATCCCAGGTGGGACTTTGAAGTCATAACACCCATCTCAAAGCATCTCTAAGGCACCACAGCTGGGTCACAGTTTTCTGCCCTGAGTGCGCCAAGACAGGAGGCCCTGACCCCCTTTTTGGAGGGCATGGAGCACTTATCAGATCTGGTGGTCCCACAGCATCTCCCAGCGTATGTCCCAATGCTCAGGGCTCACCCTGCACAGCCCTACAGGCACACAGACAGCAGGGCAGCCCCAGACCACAGGGACACCCACTGCTGAGCCCCTTTGTACCAGCATGCAAATCCCAGCCCCAAAACCAACACCAGAGACCTCCTGTCCCTTCAGCCCTGTGCTACTTTCTCCAGTGCCTGCTGAAGCCAGCAGTGCTTTGTAGCTCTGGATACAAAGTGTAAATAAATTAAAAGAGAAAAAAAAAAAAAAGAGTAGGGGAAAAATAAGGTCAGGCAGAGCACCTCTCCCCAAATAACACTGTAACACAAATAACAGCCACGCTCCTGCAGATAGCAGCCAGCAGCTTGGCACAGCGCAGTGCCTGCTGGCAGGGCACACAGGGAGCCTCTGCGTGTCACCTCACCCAGGAATGCAAGAAGTGCAGGGCCAGGCTTTGGCTCTGTGGTAGGTTCAGCTCAGGGGGTGAGACCCCAATTCACTGCCCCCCACCAGCCAGGAGCGTGCAAACCGATGGTTTCCCAGTGACAGCGCGGTCAGGGCTCTGTTTCTGTCTGGCACAGGGCTTGTGAGCCACTCTAAAAGAGCTCCAGTTCCAAACACAAGCTTTGCTGGGGAGGAGAAAGGTGGCAAACATATGCTGGCTGTGCTAAATGACTGCATGGTGGTATTTATGGTAAAAAGAATGGATGTCAGAGCTAACCAGGGAGTGCTCGGGGGCTGCTGTTTGCCCTCATCCCCTGCCAACCCCAGCACCAACATAACCAAGGTCTGCGCCAGGCTGGAGCATGCAGAACAGCACAGGGCTGACCCAGAGCTGCAGGGACAGGGATCAACAGGGGACAGGCAGCCCTGCATGGAGTCCAGGCATGGGGCTCTGCGAGGGAGTGTAGAGGGCACCTGCTGGGTGCTAAAGCCATCGTGTCACTTGTCACTGAGCTTTGGAGCAAGCCCAAGGACAAGATTGGAGTGGGGCTGTCCCCAGCTCAGTGTAAAGCAGTGTTGTATCCCCAGGCTCTGCTTCATGGGAAATGGAGGGAAACTGGAGATGCCACGCACATATCATTGAACCATAAAGGTTAGAGAAGACCTCTTAGATCATCCATCCGACCTCAGCCTATCCCACCATGCCCACTGACCACATCCCCCAGTGCAACGTCTCCACAACTCTTAAACACCTCCAGCAATGGTTACTCTATCTCCACCCCGGGCAGCCTGTTCCAATGCCTCTCCACTCTTCTGGAGAAGAAATTCGACCTAATATCCAACCTGAACATTCCCTGTTGCAACTTAAGGCTGCAGGAGGGCGATGACATCGGTGCAACATAACCCAGAACACGACAGTGGGAGTCAGCCTAGCCCTCCTCTGAAGCCCAGCCCCACTCCTGCAGCAGCCAACCTCCTGCAGAACCACTCCTAGATGCCCGTTGGAGGGCAGCAGGGCAGTGCCCACCCAGCTCCCTGCAGAAGGGGAGGAAGGTCACAGGGAGAAATGGTTCTCTCAAGGAAGGGCAGCTCAGCACCACCTCCTGCAGCACTCCCAGCAGAAGGGAAGCCCGTGCCAAAGTAAAGGATGAAAAGAAAATAACAGAGAGAGGGTGGTCTGAGTGCAGCGGCCGCGGGGAGGAATTTTGCAGACTCCCAAAGAAAGAGGCTCTTGTATTTCTCTTTGGTCAGGAAAAAAAAAGGAATCAGCCCCTATCTGCTCCCTGCAGCTGTGCAGAGCAGCACATTCCTCAGGCTGCAGCGTGGTTCTGTGGCTCCCAGGAGAGGAGGAACCCACAGCAGAAAAAGGCTGAGCGCAGCGAAAACGAGAAGAAATCTGGAGATGACACAACTGGGGGAAGGAGCAGGAGAGCTCCGGCTGAGGAGGAGGATTGAAATGGAAGTTCAGAGCCTGGGAGCAGAAGACATCGAGGTACCCGCAGGGTGTACATAAGCAGGGCACCCCGCTGCCCCCATACCTTCCAGCACCACCTCTTTGCCCGTCTTCTTCAGTGCCTGCACCGCTTCGTCGTGCGTGGCTTCGGAGAGGTCGGTGCCATTCACAGACAGGATGGCATCTCCCACATACAGTGCCTCGGTCTGGTCTGCTGCCAGTCCCTTGAAGATCTTGGAGATGAGGATGGGCATCTTGTTCTCCCGGCCACCTGCGGGCAGAAGGGGCACCAAGCAGTTAGGGGACACCGAGCAATTAGGGGCACACATGCAGTGCCCGAATACCTCAGGGCTTTATGGCAGACACACGTAAGTGCTTCAAAAAGCCATCTGAGTGGCTGCAGATTTCCTTGATGAACAAACACACGCCCTGACCGCCTCCCCATCACTTCTGGCAGGAAACTGTGTCACTATTTGCATTATTAATTGTGTGTGCTGAACAGCCTGCCCCGCTCTCAGGACCCCGTGGTTTCAGTGGGGCAGCAGCTGAGTGCTGGAGAGGCAAAAGAGCCCCAGAGCAGCAGCCCAGCCGCAGGGGTACCTGCTCCCCACTCCTCTCTGTCTCCATTCGGGCTGCTCCCCACTCTTCAGCCCACCAGGACACTCTCAAGGCCTCCGGGCAGCTCAAGGAGATCAATTTGCACGTTAACTTCTGAACCCGTAGGAGATGCCAGCAGCCCCGCCTGGCGCTGCCCACGCTCAGCGCTGGGACAGCGTGTGCCGGGCACCCCCTCACTTCCCCCCACCCCCCACCCACGGACAGGGACCGGCAGCGTGACACCTCCCAGGGCTGCACCCGCTGTGCCGCAAGCATTGCTCCGCTCGGATTTCTGCAGAGCCTCTCCGGGAGCTGAGGGCTCCTCCGGCTATCAGCTGTCAAGAGGCCCCCGCGGGGGCTGCTGCTGGCTGCCGAGCCCAGCCTGGAAGCAACGCCTCGCAGCCACCCATTCTGGGCTGTGTGCATGGAGAGGGAAACGCCGCCCGGAGCACCATGCCGGTACACGACCCTGCAGGAGAAGGATTCTAACCCTAACCCTAATGATGCTAACCCTAACCCTGCAGGGCTGCCTGAAGAAACCCCAAGCGAAGCACTGCCTGGGGTTAGGATGCAGCTGTAATGCTTTAACCAGAAGGTCCACTTTAGATTCTGTCCCACGGGCCATGGACAGGAGCTGGCTGGCAGCGGGGTACCCGTCCCTCCATGCCCTCACACCCCTGCAGGGACAGCAAGGTTTGGCTGTGAGCTGAGGGCTGCGTTTAATGGCAAATGGTCACCATCCTGCAAAGCAGCAGGCACAAGGCAGCCCAGTGCAGCCCGCACGCCTGCAGCTCCCCGTTTGGATCACGGCTCCTTGGTTTCCACCTACGTCACTGCAAAAATAAAGTTTAGCTGAACCAAGTAACGTTTCTCCTTTCCTGGGAGAGCCGCAGAGCCGGCAGCGCTTCGCAGCCCAGGGTTGGTTCCAAGGGGGAATTGCACTGCCCAAAAGCGCTGCCGAGCTCCAGCACCCACAGCCCCAACAAGCAGTGAGGTCTCACCCCGGACCCCTCACGGAGACCCGCACCCCACAGACCGCCCCACCCAGCAGCGCCCGGACAAGGAGCGCGGTGAAGGCTGAGCCCAACGCGGCCACGTCAGAAAGCGGCAGCCCCCCGCACCCCCCCTCGCAAAGTTCCCGGCCCGAAGTTCCCGCAAAGTCCCCAGTTCAGGGTTGGGGGCGGCGGGGGACACCCGACGGGGGCAGAGCGCTGCGTTTGTGGCGGCCCGGAGGGGGCACCGCACCGGGGTCACGCAGGACGCAAGGACACGCGGGAGGAGCCCTCCGGTCGCAGAAGGGCAGCGTAGGTTCTACCTGCCGCAGCCACCGCCCGCTCCTGGTACCCCCCCCCCCCCTCACCTTTGATGCTGATGCCGAGCCCCCCCACGTCCTGTTTGACGACGCGCACCGTGCGCCTGATGTTGGCGAGCGCCTCGGGCACGCCGGAGCTCTGCTCCCCCCCGTTCAGCTGCGCCGGCGGAGGCTCCCCGGGCCCGGCACCGTCCGCGGGGCTGACGCTCAGGGTGTCATCGCTCAGGGTGAGGAGGACGCGAAGCCACTGCCCGCCGGGACCGCGCAGCTCCAGCAGCCCGCTGCGCGCCCCGCGCCTGCCCGCCGCCATCTTCCGCGCATGCCGGGCCCGGCACCTCCGCTCCGCGCTGCCCCGCGCCCGCCCGGCGGAGCTCCGCGCCCCGCGCACCGCCCCCGGCCCGGCCCACGCCCGCCCCGTCGGGGCAGCGCCGCGCTGCGGGGCTCCGTGCCCGTGGATGGGACGGGGAGCGCCGGGAGGGGCACGGCGAGCTCTACCCACCCTCACTCGCACCCTCCCGGCTCTGGGCACCACGATGCGGCCGTGTCACGGGGGGAACCCTGCGGGGCTCGTCGGGGCGCAGCGGTCTCCGTGCCGAGAACCGGGTGCCACGAAAGCTTCGGGCGTGCTGCGGGGTACCCGAGGAACTGCTTTCGTGGAAGCGAGCAGCGCTGTCAGGCAGAGCCAGAAGTCACTCGAAGCGGACTCCGGACTTTTTAAGGAAAGCTGCGATGATGAAAAGCAATGGCAGCTTTTGGGGACGGTGGGGGGCAGCCTCAGGAGCTCTCCCACAGGCGTCCGACGACGTCGATGCCCCAAAGATGGGTGCAGACAGCAGCAGGGAGACATTCAGAACAGTCTTGCTTTTTTCTTTCCTTTCCCTGTCCTGCTTCTTGAAAACAGGAACGGTGTTTGTTTCCTTTGGCAGATCCGCATTTCCTCCTGCAACCGAGTGGCAGCAATGAGGGATAACAAATACCTCTGGGTACATCCCCTGCTCACCTTCGGGCAGCTCCAGAGCCCTGGGGTGGGGCTGCGGGTCCCCAAGCCTCAGGCTCTGCAAACACAGCCTTAAAGGAATTGAATCCCGTTCACCCACAAGGGGAGGTGGGGGGGATTGCAGAGGAGGGGGCTGCAGCCCTCCCCACCCCCACACGGAGGCAGCAGCGCTCCCCCCACGCAGAGGCAGCTGTGGAATTTCTTGGGATTGCAGCAGAGGAAACCCTGAAGGTTTTTCCCTTGCAAAACACAGCTCAGATATTCCAGTTTTCAATCCAAATTCTGCAGTTCGATTGGAGTGACTTTTTGGGTTTGTCTAACAGTGCTGCTCCCATCTCTGTCAACACCCCCCCCCACACACACCCCCCATCCTCTGTGCATCCCACAGGCCCTGAGCTGCTGTGCCCATGGCAGAGGGGGGTTCAGTCCTTTTGCTGCCAGTTGGGGTCACTTTGCCCCTTGCCACTCGCTGCATTCACCGTCCCAGCTGCAATCAGCATGGCTCTATGCAAACAGTCTTTTTTCTTTCCAATGCTATTTCCAGCACAGGTGATTATTAAGGCTGTATTCTCATTGTAAGCCACGTCAGAAAGCAGAGACACTGCTCCCAGTGCCACAGAATGGCACCATCCAGGAATATGTGATATGTTTGCTTCCCCAGCCCTGGCAGCACAGACGCACCGCTCAGATGCAAAGCAGCAGTGGGAAGGAGAGCAGTGCCATGCAGGGGGAAACCTTGTGCCATACCACGCTGCTGGGCAGCAAGGCCAGGTGTGCAGCCCCACATCGTGGCACAGAGGTGCTGCGGTGCCCGTGGGATGGTGACATCTTCACTGTGATTCTGTCACAAGGCTGAGCCCATCCCATCCTCCCACTGCAGAACAGCCCCGCTCCCGGACGTGGTGGGTGAGCTGCTATTATTAGCTTCAGTTCTTGGCACACACAGGAGCTGTGTCAAAGCCCACCCGTCTATTTATAGAGCGCCGTTAGCTGCGTGGATTACATGAATCACTTCTGAAACAGAATAAAAGCTCGTGTTTGGGTCTGAAGTGGCATCCCCAAGGCTGACAGCAGCACCTCGGGTGAGCGTGGGGCAGCAGGTCCTGCCTTGATGAAATATCCATGGGAATCAGTGGCTGCAAACGCACTGGAGAGGATGGGCAGGGAAATAAAATAGATTCAGATGTGTACCATGTACTTAACCGAGTGATTCATCCCCTGATATACAGGAAATGTAGTGAAATGGTGTTGTCTGCCCAAACTGTGCAGTCTCCGACTCCTCCAGTTGACTTTAGGATGCTTTGCTTTGGGACACAGTCACAGTCACACACAGTTTTTCCCTTCTCAGTCTGGGTTCTGCTCTCTGGATCCCCAGAAGACTGTCACACCAGCTGAGCTCTGTGCTGTGAAAGCGCTTTGCTGCTGCACAGCAGATGGGTTATCAAGGCTGGATGAGTGCTGTCAAAGAAGCAGGAAAAAGAAGCACCTGGGGACTGAGATAGGTGTGGGGAAAGCAGGAGCTGGGGGATGCAGCAGGGTGGGCGCAGGCCTGCCAGCAATGATGCACAACCTGCAAAGGAAGATGCCATGCACACCCTGCATAGGTTCCCATGCAGCCTCTCTCCTGCGTGGTGCTTGCAGGGAAACTGAGGCAAGGAGTGAGGTGGGCAGATGCCGTCTCTGCACGGAGCACAGCCCTGGTACCGCCATGTTCTTGGGCTTGTGCCACAACAAGGGGCACGTGGCAGCTGTCCCTGCGCAGGGCGCTGGCAAAGTCCCCACACTCGTGGCTCCCGTCAGCTTCTATTTGAAGTGGGTGAATGGAGCTCCCATAAATGTCACTGCTTGCCGCTGTCACCTCATGTCTCCAATGAGCTGTGAACGTGGCAAAGCTGACGTTGTCCCAAGCAGGAGGAGACCCCGGTGGAGGAGAGCAGCCAACAAGAGCAGGATGGCTGCAGTGCTGTGTCTGAGCTATCCACAGCCCAGAGGGGCAGGAGGACATTTTGTCACTTGTGGGTGTGCAGAGGGGTGCAGCAAGGTAGTGAGGGAACTGAGAGCAGGACTTGAGGAGGGGCTGTGGGAAATGGAGAGGAAGCTGAAGACAGAACCCATCACCCTACAGCCGCCTACAGGAGGCTGCAGAGAGGAGGGGTCGTGTCTCTTCTCAGGTGATAAAGGGGTGGGACATGAGGAGGTGGCCTCCGGCTGTGTCAAGGGGGGGATCTGGTGGAGTATTGTGGAGAGATGGGGAGACATGGGAACGGGCTGCCAGTGGTGAGTCCCCACACTGCAGGTAGTTGAGACATGAGGACATGGGGCCTGGGGACACGGCCGAGCAGCGCACTGTAGCATTAGGCAATGTCTGGACGTGGTGCTCACAAAGTTCTTACCAGGATTCTGCAGGAAGGCCCGGATATCCCAGGAAAAGGAGCCCCGTGGGATGCTCCCCAACTCCCGGCTGGCCCAGAGCTGTGTCCTATGTCTCTATGTCCATGTGTCCCTATGTCCCCGTGTCCCCGCTCCCCAGCCCCGCAGCCCCCTCCTGCCACTCGTGAGCCGTGTCCCGGCTCCGCGGCCGCTGCGACACCGTGTGCCGGCAGCAGATGCCAGCAGAGAGTCGCTGGTAGCGCCCGGGAACGGCCGCGTGGGGCACCCCGAGAGGTGGGGACAGCCGGGTGGGACCTGCCGGGGACAGCTGGGTGAGACCAGTGGCCTTTCGGTCCCTTCTCATAACCCATGACAGCCGTGAGTGCTGGGAATACAGCCCTTGGGTGACAGCAGCGCCGAGGGGACAGTCACCACAGTGCCCCAGGGTCCTGGATGAGAGCCTTCATAGCGCAGGATCAGCCCCATCCCTGTCCCTTTATCCTCTGCATATCTCAGCATCGCTCTCCAAAGCAAACACCGCTGCAGTGTCCCCACAGTACAGGAGGGGACCCAGGGACAGCAACACGGCTGTCTCCCACCTGGATGTCCCCCACCTGGATGTTCCCCCGGCCTGGGCTATCTCCCATGGCTCCCCGCTCGCCTTGGGTGCAGCCTTTTGTTCCCTTCCAAACAGAGGTTTTAATTTACCCTCTCTGCTGGCAAATTCCTCTCCAAAGCAATTCCCCAGCCATTCCTCCAAATCACAGTAATTACCTCATTACTTTGATATTAATAGAATTCATATGGCCTGGAGAAGATAATTGAAATTAGTCCTGCACCACTGGCAAGGAGGAGGCCAGGCCGGATGTGGGGCTGCTGGCACCACCCCAGGGCTGAGCTACTGCCGGGGGTCTGTCTGGGTTACAGCAGCAGCGTGAGTCCATTCCATCTCCATCCCATCCCTATTTCTACCCCATCCCATCCTCATCTCATCCCATCCTTATCTCGTTGCTGTGAAGAGCAGGAGGATGCATACACTGGGATGGGGCTGTATTTTTTGGGGGGTGGGGGAAAGAAGAAGAAGTGGGGGGTGGGGGAGAGGGAGAAGATAAAACGAATGAATGAATGAATGAATGAGTGAATGAATGAATGATTCATTATCTGCACAAGCAACAGCATGGCACTCAATGGGTCTTGCAGCCGTTGTCATGCCCCCGAGACGCCTGCTGCCCTCCAGCCCCATGGCCCCATCCCAGCTGCTCCCCACCAGCCACAGTGACCCCGACAAAGGACTCTGCCACCCTTGGGCTGTGCCCTGCCACGTGGCTCCGTCACCTCTATTGGGGCCAGCTGCCACTGGGACCCTCCTCTGTGGCCTGGTGCAGGCGGTGCGGCAGACGGGGCCCCCCAGCTGGCCACAAGCCCTTCTGTTGGAGGGTCCTGCCTTGGCTTACAATGTCATTAACCCCCTGAACTGCTCCTAGCCCCGCTTCCACCCCTATGTCAACTGTCACCAAGTCCCTGGACCCTGGGGACATTGGGCTGCTGGTGGCATGGATTCAGTGCACAGCTCAGCCAAGCATTGCTGCTGCCCATGTACAGAGCTGAGCCAGGCTGGGCACATCCCCTGTCCTTCCCTCCTGACATGGCAGCTGAACTGAAATGCTGCATGGAAATCATGCACAGTGGAAATGCTGCATGTTAGAAATACTGCATGGTATGACTGTAGCATGGAATTAACGCTGCATGGTATGAGTGTTGCATGGTGCGAATACTGTCTGATATGAACGCTGCATGTACATGCTGCTTATTGGTGCTGCAGACAGACATGCAGTGTCTCTGAGCCATAGAAGATGGGGACTGGGGAGCATTGGGTTTGCAGCCACATTGCACCCCATTTCAGTGGGTCTCAGGAGTGATGCCTCCTGCTCAGCACTGTAGGACAGGCACCAGGATGGACAAGGCAGGAGGTTATTTGACCCCAGGGCTGTAAGAGAGAAAGCTTGGGGCTGGCCTTGGATTCCTCATGCTCATTCCAGGACCCCCAGCAGGGTGGAGAGAGGAAGGGACCCTGCCACACTGCCTCTTCTGCCAGACACCCATTCCCACAGAGGGCCTTATCTACCACTAATGCTTCACAGCAGCCTCCCAAAAAGCCTGTGGGCTTGGCAAGATGCTCCGAAACTGCATTTGCTCCAAATGGATTGTATCAGAGGGAGAACAAAGCACTGGAGAGTTTTCAAAGAGAAGCCTCGGTTGCAGCCCTACGGCGAGATCAGCGGTCCCCAGCATGGCTCGGTGTGGTGACTCAGCTGGTGGCTGCTGTCCCTCCACGGAGGTGGCTGTGATGGGAATTCATCAGCAAGAGCTGACCAGAGAGAAAACTAACTCCATTTGACCAGAACATAACATCCTGCTGCTAAACCTGGCCTCGAATCAGCTGAAAATTAAAAAAATAATGGATTTTCTTTTTAAACTTTTCCTCCTTTAAAGTTTCTTGGAAGGCCCACGTGGCACTGTGATGGAGCACATGGGAGCTGTGCTTCTTGTGGAGCACTGGAGGAGGAGGAACTGTGCATAGGAAAGGGAGGAATGGGAGCAGAAAGTGATGGTGCCTCAGCTCTCCCTTGGGTACCCCGAGGAGATGGTGTCAGCAGTGAGTCAGTTCCAGGAGAGACGTCACATCAGAGTGGAAGAATGATAAGAAAGCACCAGAATCCCACAATAACTTACTAACCAAATAACTAAATAAAGAAAGAAAGGGGGAAAAGTCCTCAAGCAAGAGCTGCAGCTCCAGTGCAGATCCCAGAGCCGAGGGCTGTGTGAGCCACGGGACATCCTTTGGCTCACAAAGGGAAAGCTGCAGGATGGCACCAGGCAGGCAAGGAAAGCAGGGCCCCAGGGTGCTGCTTGTCACAGGATGAGGTACCCACAATACACCCCCAGGGGGTGTCCCAGCCCTGCTCAGAACACCACAGATGTCACCTCTGCAGGTGTGCCTTTGACCAAGTGCCATCATGAAGCTGGGGAACAACAGAAGCGCATGGTGTCAGCCCAAGGGAAAGGGAACAAAGCCAGAAATTCAAAGAGAAGGACATAAACGGCACAGAAAGGTGTGAAGGGACAAAGCCTGAGCAGAATAATGGCACTGGAGCACCCAGTAGTGGAGGGATGGGGAGGTGAGGGGCCCAGAACCACGGTGCCACCAGCTGCGTCCCTGCGACCGACTGTGCTCTGCTCTGGACAGGGAAGATTAACAAAGGAGTTTTGCATAATCTGATGCAATATGCAGAATGCACTTTGCTCCAAGTGCAGGCAAATGGTTTTCTTCCTTTTTACACCCTGTTGTGCCTCATCTATCACTGGACATGGGGTTTCATCCAGAGCAGGAGCCAAGCCTCAGGGTGCAGTGCACATGGACTTGCTCATTCCTCCTCCTGGCTGCTGTCAGGGGCTCTGATAGCCCAACAGGCATTTTTGATCTGAAATAGCTCTCTGTAAGCCCAGCTCCAGCCTCCTCTGTACATGCACTGGGTGCAGACCTCCTGTCTTCTCTGATACCACTTCTGTATCTCTATGTAACAGCACAGGGTTATTCCTGATGTAGCTGCTTTCAGTGGGGACACTGGAGGTGCCATACTCAACCAGCACATGGAGTCACATCACTCCAGAACCAAACCTCACCCATCCCTACAGCTGGCTGCTGTGAATGCAGAAGACACAATGTCTGGTTGCCATGAGCCGATGCATTGGTGCCTCTTAAGTCACTCCAAAGGGAGGAGCTGCCCTACTGCAGCAGTGCAGCACCCCTGGGTGCAGCCCAACAGCACCTCCAGCTGTCCCCAGTGATTCCAACTCAAAGCTTTAAAAGGAGGCAAAATGGAACAGGTTGCCCAAGGAGGCTGTGGATGCCACATCCCTGCAGGCACTCAAGGCCAGGCTGGATGTGGCTCTGGGCAGCCTGGTCTGGTGGCTGGTGACCCTGCACATAGCAGGGGGTTGGAACTGGATGAGCACTGTGGTCCTTTTCAACCCAGGCCATCCTATGATTCTAAGTGGCCATTAGCCATTCCTTATCTGCAGTATGGTCACTGGCTGTGCCCAGAGCTCCAGATCTAATGGGTTTTTAATATTCTCGTGGCATGCATGGTGGTGTGTATGGTGAGAGGTGTGTGCAGCTCCTACACAAGCACCAGCACTCGGGGGGCTGCTTGCCGAGCCCAGGCTCTTCCTATCCCCACCAGCTGCCGGGTAGATTTCAAGGTTTCAATTATTCCATCAAGCCTCATGTACGAAATTAAGGTCAAAGAAGTGTCCCTGTCTTGTATAAAAATATATATGTCCATAAATCCCTTAAAGGAAAAGAAACAAATTCAGAAATTAATAAGGCTGATTGACAATGCTGCTTTGGAAACCCCGGTACCATATGGCATCCTTGAATGGCTGCAGTGCTGTTCGGCTGGGGCTGACCAGCTGGAGAGTTACTGTGCTTGTTTGTAATTGTAATAATGGATATCAGATGGCTGGTGTGGAGCAGTTTATAAATGAGAACAGACAATGAGCCGCACTGTTTGTCAGGAAATCATCTCTGATACGGTCTGTGTGCTACCACTGCTCCCCGCTGGAGCTGGCTGCCCCACAGGATGCGGCCCCGGTGTTGCAGTGCTGCTGGGGTGGAGCTGCCCATAGGCACCAGGGATGCTGGCGGAGTGACGGCTTTGTGCAGAGCCCTGAGTGCTGCGATGGGGCCTGGAGGAGTCAAAGCAAAGGGATTGGGTGCAGAGGTCCTCCCCCCCCCAGCAGAAAGCAGTTGGTGCCATGCATCCCTGCAGCACCAAGGGCAGCCGCAGCCAGCCTGGCTGGGGGACACAGCCCATACCTAGAGAGGGGTTTTTCTTCCCAAAACTCATCCAAAAAAGTCACTCACACACACATATGTCTGCAAACCCATAGCTGGGTGGGCTGGCGGGTCCTATTTTCAGCTTGGCAGCCCCAGCACAATGATGGAAGGAGCCCCAGAGATGGATTTTCTCCCACTTTAGCAGGTCCCATGACATGGTGCTCCCAGCTCTCCAGCTGTGGGCATGGAGTAATAGTCCCCAATGTCCCCAGTGCAGCCAGGGCCATACACTGGGTGCCTGAGGAGCACTGAGGAGGAGCCAGCAGCACATGGACATTGCAAAGGAGCAAGTATCGGAGCACTTGTCCTGTGTCTGTGTTGGCTCAGGAAGGACTGAGCTCTCATCCTCCCATCTCCAGCCTGGATTTGCCATGAGAGAAGAAAACTCCCCCGTTTGCTCAAGTGGTTTCCTTATCTGACTTTTTTCAGGGCTTCAGTACGGTGTACGCTATCGTGTTTTAAATCCACCATAATCACTGTAACGTTGGGCCTCAACATACGCTGTCAGCGCTTTAAAAGCAAAGAGGTTTATTTTTAAGGAGAAAGGTATTCAGCCTAACGACTCGCTTAAATGAACTTGTTTTATTCCCAGCACAGCACTCTGGAAATGCTCAGCACCCCAGCCTGGTGCAGTGCTTCCCTGGGCACCCAGCTTCCTGTACATCCTGTTGTTACCAATGGCAATAACTCTGTGGTGCTGGTGCATCTCTTTTTGCTGGGGTGGGTGCTTGGTGCCACAAGGCAGGACACAAGGGAAAAGCAAATCTTCCCTAGGCATTGCTGTGCATGCTTATGGTGCTTCAGCAATGCTTTTGGTATGCTGCTGAATGATTTTCCTGCCCCCCCCCTCCCCCCACATCAATATTTCCTCATTTCTCAGCACAATGAGACCCAAAATTCCCCTATCTGTGCAACTGTGCCTGCATCCCTTTCCAAGCTGTTCCTGGTTTGTTTTACTTTTTACAGGGGCAGTTGAGCCTCTCCACATCCTGCCAGCCCCATCCTGCCCCACATCCCACCCACGCACCTCCTGTGTTAATGGGTTTACTTTGTGGGTACCGGCCTCCAAAAGCAGCTTTCAGTTTGTCCTCCCAAGCTGGCAGCTGTGCAGCGGGATAGGAGCAGGTGACAGCCCCACGGCCCCACAGTGTGATGCTCATGGGACTGTTGCATTACTGGAGGGCTGGATTTGGGACATGCAGGATCAGCCCCATCCTACTCACCAAGCCCCACAGCTCTGAGCCCTGTGCATCTTTGATCCCACTGAGATGGGGACACTTTGAGTGTGACCCTATGCAGATAAACCAGCCCGATTCCTTTGGGCAGCTGTTGGGTGGTATGGATGTCCCTATTTGTCGTGTGGTGGAAGAGGATGAAAGTACAGTGCTGGGGACTGAGGCAAGGATAGGAGCAGAGGAGTAAAATAAAGGCAATCCCTGGGTGAGGTCAGCAGCAATGAGATGAAGGATGATCCTAAAACCTTCCAGCCCCAGATACTGGACAGCCATCCCATGGGCTGGGAAATGCCACAGACAACTCTGTGAAACCCCCAAAAGGTCAGGTCTATAGGTGAACATGGGGACAGCCCTTGGAGCTCTTCCCAAAGGATCCAAAGAGGGCTGGGTGGCTCTGAGGGCTGTGTGGTGAGCTGAAATGGGCTGAAAACACGGTTTACAAAATGACCATCCTTTAAAAAATGACACATTGTGAGATATGCCCCATGGATGCAGGTACTGCTGGTCATGGAGCACAGTACAGCCCTTCTGCCTCCTCCGGAACCCTTCCAGACAAGAGTTTGCTTCGGGCATCCCCAAAGTCTTCACCCATCTGCTGCGTGAATCCCCGCTCCCCAGGTCCTGCTCCTCATTAAGGGTTGAGCCCCTGAGCAAAGATTAATCCGGTGTTTGTGAGAATTTATCTGCTTGAAAAGAGAGGGACCGGCTCTGACCTCACAGTCTGGAGGCTGCCAGGGAGTTTACCATCCCCTGAGCTGTCGAGCCAATTCCCTGCAGCACCAAGCTGTTGTTCTTAGCATCTGCTAGGCAGAAAGACGACGAAATACCCCAAATATCTGTTTGCTTTAAAAGGTAAATATTAATTTCAGGATGCTGTTTACATAAGCAGACTCTTCAAGCTTGAAGTCACTGCCTTTTGCTAGTTGTCACATGGTATTAGTGTGTATTTAACATTTATTTAACTCTACTCGGTCCCACTCATGCCAGATGGCAGGCAGCCTGCATGGCAAGGCACGGGCTCACCATGAGAGCAGGGGGTGTTTGGAGACTGCTACTAGAAGTTTGAGCAGTGCTCCAGCTCTCCAGATGCTGCAAGCAGGCACGATGCATGCTGCTGTGCTAAGCCTCAGCACCCAACCACGGTCATCCCCTTGCAAACATTGACACGAGGAAGGAGCTGTGGTCCCCAGTGCTCTTGGAGGTGATGTTTCCCCTCCTGCAGTCTCTCCTGACAGCCCCACTTGCTGGCAGGGTCTTGGCATCATGGCACTTGTGGATGGAGGAGGTAGAGAGCAGAGCTTGCAGCTGATGGAAGCCAAACCATGGGGCTCAGCATCGTGACCAAAGAGATGCAATGACCAGAGGAATGTGATCCTATAAGAAATCCAAGCCATATATGGGCTCAGCTGTCCTCAGATCTTGCTGCTTATAGCTGGCTTTGCATCACCTGCTACTGCTTTGTGTTTGCTTGGCCAGATCCTGCCTGGCGCTGAGCTTGCTCATGCTACATCACTGAGCAGGGCAGCGGAGCTGGGCAGAAAGCTGCCCCGATGGGTGGGGAGACGAGAAGTAAAATCCCAAGATACAGAAATGAGTGCCTGGCCAATGGGAACCCAGAGGAGCAGGTGACATGGAGCAGGACCTGCCTGTTGTCTCCTGAGATTCTCAATGGCTGCACTGATCTTCTTCATCTCAGAGAAGAGACGGAAGGTCTCATAAGGAGATGTACATCTGGCACTCAGCACTGACAACAGTGATGCTCACACATCATTTTTCCACCCCTCCGGTTGTTCATCCTACCACCCAGGGCACTTTGGGGTAACGCAGCACTGCCAAAGTCACTGCTTTCTCAAACTGTAAAAACATGGAGCCTTTGGAAAACAAATGTAATATTAAGGGTGGTTTCCCTATCCTTATTTCTGGATCAGGCACCCACCAGCCTGAATATACAAATGTGGAAGATCGGAGATGCCTTCAGGGACAATATTATAGTTTCTAAGCCAGGCTGAGCACACTCAGGTTCACACGCTCACATTTGATCCGTGCTGTAACTGATGGCCTCAGATTTCCCTAACTGGAAGTATTTTAGCACAGAATTATTGCCTCTTCAGGCTCAATAGCTGCAATGCGCTCTCACTCCTGCCTGATCTCATCCCTTCCCCTATCTCCTCCAGCAGTTCTCTCTCTGCAAGTGCCCATCTTCCTGCAGTCAGGCACACTGACCACTCTGGGCAATGCTGTATTTCCTTAGCAAGGAATTTGGGAATGTCTTTCTTTAGTGAGAAACTAGGAGATTAGCAAGAGTGGGCACGTCTTTGCCCAGATGTGCTTGTTTCAGTGTGAAGCCATAAAACACCAGGACCCTCAATGAGAAACACTGAAAACAAGAGTCCAGGACTGGCTTAGGGAAACTCCACCTGGTCAAGCTCTTATGACTAGAAACCCCAGCAGCACCCACAGGAAAACTCAAGCTTTGGACTCTGGCACAATTAAAACATGTACATCAGAGGTTTAACCCACTGACGTAGGTTCAGGGTTGTTGGTTTTTTTTTTTCCATATAAGGAAAAATTCCATCTAAATGATTTCCTCCTGTGGCCAGCCTGCCTGGTGCTGGGTGTGAGGGAGGGGCTGGGCTGCAAGGGGCTCACTGCTGGTGAAGACATGGTAGGGAGCCCCTGAATAAGCAGAGGCTCCCACACCAACTGCAGGGTGCTGGGGCTGCTGAGGTCTTTCCCATCCCTTGGTGCTGCCCTGCAGTGAGAGAACAGGGCAACTCTGCAACCATCTGTCCCTCCTTGACCTCCATCCTCCTCCATGAGGGACAACACAAGGTGGGAAGAGACACGATAAGTCGCTCCTTGTGTCAGCTAGCTGCCAACAAGGCGCAGGTCAGTTAATGACTGGTGTTCTGTTGTCAGTGTTGTCAGGGTGGTGCCTCATGGCATCGGAAAGGCATGGCAGTGTGACCCTTAGAATGACCCATGGTGACCAAAACATGGCGGTGCCGAGCAAGACGGGGGCCTATGGCCTGAGATTTGCCCTAGTTTTAAAGGGAGAGGAGGGGTGTCTATGATTTGAAGGAAGAGATAAAAACAGTTCACCTGCAATACTGTGGCAGAACACGCCAATCTTTGAGGGTCTCTGCTATTCATATCCTGCGGTCTACTCCACTGTATATGTTATACATACAATGTCCATAGCTGAAAGGTACAACAAAGCACATTTGAAATGTCTGTGGGACTTCTAAACCCAAGAGATGCCTGCTCCTGGCCAGCAAACTCAAACAAAGCTTCATTCAGTCACCGCACAGCAGCTCACACACAGCTGTGCCTCCAGCAGGTACATGACCAGCAGTAACCCATGCAGAACTGGGGGGGGATTCACTGCCAGTTTGCTGGGAGCATGATCCTATGTGGCAACAACAATATTCCTGCCCTTTCTTCCCCAGTGCTGTGCAGGGCTCACAGCACTTGTTGCCTTGCATATAAAGACAGAGAGTTGATGGTATTTCTGCAGTGGCAAGGTGCTGGGGGACCAGGCCCAAGGGAGAGCTGCTGGCACGCCAAACTCCCTCACAGAGCCACACCAAACCAGATAGGCTTGCGTTGGAACTCCTCAGCCCCATGGAAGGGCTGGACAGTCAGCTTGAAGCCATCCTCACTGAGGAGTCCCATTCTTCATCCTAGTTGTCCTGCAGGACGTGGAGCTCCCGAAACACCTTTTCCAGGATCTGAATGACAACATTCATCCTCGGCTTCTCATCTCCCCAACTGCCTCCTATGGGGAAGTGGCCCATACGCCCATAGGGGCAGCCCGTACGGCGGTACCCGACCAACCCCCACGCTCCGCGCGGCCCTCCCTGCGGCCGGGCCAGGCCGCGCCCCTCGCGTCACGCCGAGAGGCGGGCAGGGCCGGGCCGGGCCGCCTGGGCCGCGCCGGGAGAGGGAGGCGGCGGCACGGAGCCGTGCGATGGTGGGGATCTCGGGAGGCTGCCAGTGTAAGAGCCGCGGAGCGGGGCTGGGCGGCCTGGCGGGGCGGCGGGGAGCGCCGGGATGGGCGGCGGGAGCTGGGCCGGGCCTGGGCCGGGCGGTGCTGGGCGGAGCGCTGCGCGCTGCTCCGGTCCGGCATGTTCGGTGTGCGTATGTATGTGTGGGTGCACGCAGCGCCGTGTTAGTGCTGCTGGCTCGGGAAGCGACCCGTCTGGTGGTTCTTATGCCCTCGTGGTGGGCCGGGTCGGGTTTGCAGCCCTGGGTCGTGGTTCAACACGGGGCCGCTCCCCGCTGCGGGCCAACTTTCTGCCCGTGCCCCGGGGCTGTGGGTTGGAGCGCAGCCCTGCTGCCGAGGTCGGCCTCCTGCTTCCCATCATTGCATCTGCGCTTCTCTGTATAGAACCGTGTGTGTGGGCAGCGAGCTCAGAGCCGCCCCAGGCAGAGGCAGACGGGAGCGTAGAGCACGATGCTGGCTCTCATGGGCTGCAGTGTGCCCGCAGAATTGTTTGTACGTTGTGGTTCAGAAAAGCACGAAGAACGTGTCCCAGTGCTCAGAGGAAATGAGGGATTCCTCAAACGAAGTGTAGTTGCTTGCAGGGAAGCAGCACACCGTGTTAAGAAGCACAATTACTGAGCATTCAGAAATGGAGCAGCTACTGCAGCAGTAGCCAGTAGGCTTCCCACCGAAGTACTCTATTTCGTTCTGAACACCTGAATGAAGGAGTTCAAAATCACCTGTGGAAATGAAGGTTCCTGTTCTGAGCAAAGTGCTAATGAATTCCCTAGTGCTAACGAGTTCTTTAGCTGTCTCTACCCTGATTTAAGCTTTACTCTGTTGTCAGCGTGCCGTGCATCTACCTAGTTGCACAGTCAGCTTTCTTGGGTTGTGTTAAATGTGTGCAAGCCATGATGCTGAACAGCTAAGTGCATTGGTTCCTAGTGATCTGCACTAAAGAAGGCCTTATATCAGTCTTTCTTTTTTGCTCTTTTTTTTTCCTTGATGCATTTGGAAGCACCTTTGATTGCACTGAGGTGGAAGCCTTTCTTAAATGATTTCCTTTATTCGGCCATTCAGTCTCCCTATATTCAGACTTGTGTTTTTCCAGGTCTGTGTGCAATACACACCTTCCCATCCGTTTTTATCTTGGCACAGCACTGCATACATCACAACTGATGTGATGTATGGGCACTTGTTAAACTACTCTTGTGTAGAAGAAGCATTCAGAGCATTCAAGAAACATTTAGGTGTTGTACTAAGGGAAGAGTGGTTTAGTGGGGAAATATCACTGGTAGGAGGATGGCTGGACTGGATGATCTTGGAGGCCTTTCCCAACCTCGGTGATTCTATGACTCTATGGTTCTGTACTCTGCTGGGTTTGGAGGTGTGAGCCCTACAAGCTGCAGCTGTAATTCTAAGGTCAAGAAGCTAGCAGGTTTTGCTTGAATGAATGATGGAGCCCATCAACACCGAGTGGCTGAGTTCAGAGCTAAGGACATTCACATTGCAGCAGCTCCAGAATCCTTTTTATCTTCAAAGCAGGAATTCACATAAGCCCATTGAAGTCAGGTGTGCTGAATGGAGGCCCTTCAGCCAGCTTCTGTTGGGTATTGAGGGAAATGGGGCTTTTAAAGTTCACACAGTATTTGCCTCTGGAGGCAAATGGATGGAGCTGAACTGCTCTGCTTTCAAAGCCAGCAGAACTGAACTCCAGGGAGAAGCTGGGTGCTGGTTATGTTTACATTCGCCCCATCCAAATGAAAAGATTAAAGAGCATTTTTCAGCGTTAGGGAAAGAATGCTCGCTCTGCAGTCAGCTCCCACTCAGCTTCGACATTATTGGAGGTAGGAAAATATACAAAGTTGCAATTTTGCATTTGGATTTTGCAGTCCCGCTTCTTTCTCCCTGCTCAACTGAAGACATTTTGTGAGCCAATGATTTCCCAGCATCCATGGTAGCTGTCAGGTGAGGAAATGCAGTTCCCAGATGATCACCAACAAACCCCAAAACCCATTGTGATGCTTTTCAGCTTTGATCTGATGTGTTAATCTTCTGCCGTGATAAATACCACCACTTGTTGCCGTCCTTTACTGGTGCTGGGACCCTTTACTCACTTCACATCCTTCCTGTGACTTCTGCCCTGCTGTGACTTTGAGAGATGGCTTCAGATGTAGGGGCAGAAACCTGCTGAGCAGCAGTTAAGTAGTGTGATTACAGCAAGCCTTGCCTCTATTGTAATCATTAGCCTATGGATTTGAGGGCAGAAAAACCCCATCAACATAATATGAAGTTTCTTGGCTTTTTACAGATTAGGCTTTTTTCAGTGAGATTTCCCACCCGAGCATCTCTCGCTTCTCATTCTCAGCAGGAAACTTTCCATCAGTGCACGTTTGTATGTGAGGAGGATGCAAATAGCTGCAAGGACTTAGGCTCTCTCTCTTTGGATCCTATAAATCAGTCCTTGCGTGTGTTTTACTGTCCTATTTATGAGCTTGCAGCTCATACTGAATTACATGGCAGGCTACAACTTACAAACTGCTTGTTCCCTCAGCAGGATACAGACACAAATTAAAATGGAGAAGGGTTGGATTGCTTCTTTCTCTAATTTTCTCTTTTCCTTCCTTTATATTACGGCAAGTGCTGCTTTTGTTTCTGCTGCGTTTAAGTTTTTGACTGACCCCTGTGAGCAGTGCTGACAGTATCTTGTTCCCTTCCTCAGCATTAATGGTATTATTCAGTCTTTTGTCCCAGACTGCTCGTTAAATGTGAGCAGTATTTTCCATGGTTTTGAGGCTGAAATTCTCAATATAAGCACTTTTGTGTTTGCTATTGCAAAGACTGGGGTCTCTAGCCTGAGAGTTGCCCTAGTTTTGAAGAGGGATAAAACCAGTTCATCAGTGATATTGTTGCAGAACATACCAAACATCAGTGCTGGTCACTCTTATGTACCATCTCTCTTGTGGCAAGGAGCAAACAGTGCCATAATGTTGGAAGGGTGGGTAGGACAGAAGGTCAGGTTGGCTGAGCAGAGGTCTTCTTGTGCAGTTTAGGTGGAAGAAGGAAGTGTATTGCCAGTGGAAGCGAGTTTGGGTGACATGGAAGGACTACAGAGATGTTGTTTGCCATTGTAGGGAGAACATGTGTGTGTGATAAGAGCTCAGTTAGAGTTGAAGCTGACCGGTACATTGGGGAAAAGCAAAAACCAACCTCTTTAAAGTGTGATAGGAGCAGAGATGACATTGTACTTTTACTTGGTGAGGTTTAATGCCTTCTATGTTCAACACCAATGATGGGCTCTGGGACCATCTTGAATTTGAGAAAGACAGTGCAGACATTGGTTGCATCCAGCATGGATTCACAATGGGAAAGTTCTGCTTAATGAACTTTTTTAAAGGGTCATAGCCTTTTTATCACAAGGTTACCCAAAGGAAGTTTACAAGGGAAGCCAAGGCATAATTGTTTGGGATTTCAGCAGTTTTCAATGCTGTTTCTCCCAGTATTCTTCTGGACAAACTGTCCAGCATACAGCAAGACAAAACCAGAATGCATTGGCTGAAGGATTGGCTGATGGGTTGGGATCAAAGGGTTCTAGTTAATGGGATTGCATCAGGCTGGCAACCAGTCACTAGTGGGGTTCTGCAGGGCTCTGTTTTCAAAGCAGATTTCTTCAGTTATGTCCATAATGTTCTTGAGGGCACGTTAAGTTTGTGGATGATGCTAAACTGGGAAGAGTTTTGACTCTCTTGGAGATAGGAAGGCTTTGCATAGATATCTTGACAAATCAGTGGGCAGTCCCCAACTGAAGTTTAAGAAAAGCAAGAGCTGGATTCTGCATCATGGTTGGGGTAACTCTGTGTACAGAGCTGGGCACGAGGGGCTGGAGAGCAACTCCATGGAAAGGGGCTTGGGGATCTGATTGACGGCCAGTTGTCCATAAGTCACAGTGTGCCCTTGGCAGCCAGAAGGGCCAACCTGGAACCATGGAACAGGCTGCTCAAGACAGTGGGCACAGCCTTGGGCTGCAGCAGCCCACTCAGAGTTGGATTTTGGATGGTCCTGTGTGGATCCGGGAACTGGACTCCATGATCCTTGTGGGGTCCCTGCCAACTCTATTGTTTTACAAAGATAGATGCCAGCTTTAATGTGGAAAACACCCTGAGAGCTACCTTCTCTCTAGGAAGAAGGAATTACCCAGTGACGGAAATTGTAGGAGGTGGGTGAATGCTTTATCACACTGCTTGGTGCGGTGTGTGAGGGTGTTCTGAGTGAGGTCGTTATGCCCCTAAGGCAGCTAGAAATCAAGTGGTCTGTCAAAGCAAGCAGGCTGGAAACAGCCGGCAGTGAAGATGGCTGCTGCAGGAGGAAGGAGTTGCAGTGAGCAAGCTTTATTGGCATCAGCACAGGTTTGCAGAAACCTCATACCTGATTCATCCACTTGCTGTAAGGGAGGGCTCTTCTCTTTGTCTTAGAATAAAGACCCCACAGAACTCGAGCGAGATTCATTCTTCTTTAGCTTCAGAACCCACAACTCACCCTTGTATAGCTGTTCTCTGAGTTCCCTTTGCAGGAGAAGCAGGCACTTGTGAGCATGATTGATCTCTCCTTCCTTGGACACCACCTCTCTTTGGATGAGGTGAATTATTTGCTCAGATGCCTGAGCTTTTTCACAGACTGCAAGGGGAGTCCGGGATAACTGGTTCCAACTGTGGCAACTCAAAGTTAGATGAAATATATCTTGCTCAGGGTGCAGCTAGACACTGTACATCCCTATTTCTGCTAGACTGATCACTGGGAGGAAAGTTAGGCCATTAAAATACAACTTAGAAACCAAAAAGACTGAAGGAAGGCAGTGATCTTGTGCTTGATCTGTGAAACCAGATCCTGCCTGATAAACCATGTCTGCTAGCAATGCTTTAAACCTGGATCCTTTTGCCAGAACCAGTTCAGGAAGTGATTGCACAGGGCCAAACACCAGCAGGTATGACAAGGCTGTAACCTCTGACAAAGAGAAAGTGACCAACACCTGGCGTGCCAAAGAGAGGGGAGGCTTCAGATGACTCAGCTGCAGCCAAAGCATTGTGGCTCAGCTTCCATTGGTGAAGTGCTAAGGCTAACACCAATGAGCCATACTGCTGTTTTATAAGGATAAACACAGAAACGTGTTGTGTCATTAGCAGCTTTACAGATAGGAAACAGGTAACGATGTCTGCTTGGTGCCAGGAATTGAGCAGGCTGATTGCTAGCACAGGGCATCACTGGTTCTTGTCACTGGGCTTTAGCATCTGCCTGAGAAACGCTGCTGGATTTTATCACTGGTCTCTAGGAAGTGAATAATTAAGATAGAGCTGTAATTTGTTTAAGCACGAATTATGTTCATTGCCTTTGTTATCAGCCCAGTGATTTCTACTGTATTATGAGTACAGTTGCTGGGTCTGTTGGGGAGATTCTTAATGTCTTTGAGTATCTGTTACAGAGAAATACTTTGTACTTGTTCTGAAACTAATGAACCAGGAAGAAGGGAGAAATATGGGTCTGCTTTGGCCCTTTGGGATGTTCCATGTTAGCTTAGGGCACATACTGTTTTTCTGTGAGGAACTTGGTCTCAGTTTCTATATGCTGTAAGGCTTAAGGTGTTAGTTTTTCCTTGCAGTAGTGTTAGGGGGAGGGAAAGGAACTCTCTTTCTGAAGCTGTCAAAGCAAAGAGTTATTTCTGACTTGCAAGTGAGGATAAAAAGGAGCACATCCTTCAGGTAGAGCTCATGCTTTTGACTCTGACAAAAGGAGGACTGGAGTGGGGTGTGTGAGCTGAATAGTTTCCATTAGCGTGAGCTGCTAAAGCTTCACAGCTGCCCTGAGATGTTACCAGCAGATATCCTCTGATGTAAGAGGTCCCAGAGACAGTGCAGATGTATGATTTGCCTGGAGCCCTTCTGGACTGAAAGCCATCTACCTGAAGGCTCTTATCCAGCCAGTGCCAAGCAGAAAACTTCTGTCACCGTTGCCCTCCCGCCCTCTCTGCTGCACCCAGTGTTTGGGTTGGTGTATGTGTATGTGATGGTGTCACTGGATGTGATTTTTACTGTATCTGTGGACACTGTGTTAACCAATGCTGGCCTTTGGGCTCAATTAGGGCTGTCTTTGCTCCATTTCATTGTCTTCTAGCAAGTGAAGCATTAACTTCTACTGTCTGGTGACTGGACTTTGAGGCTCAATCATGCACATATGTTTTCTTCAGACATGCTTTGCAGTCTGACTGTAAGGGATCACACTGTTCAAGCAGGGATTTAGTCCTGTGTAGATTTATGGTGGAATTAAAGGTAATATTTGGTAATAGCTCTCAACCTTGAGTTGCAAGGATAATTTCAGAAGATAAACGGCATGCTGCTGTCTCGACTTTGGGTCCACAGATGACACTTGAAAGCTTTACCAAATGCTGCAGAATTCTCTCATTACCAGCTATGGTTTGGGATGGAAAAGTAGCAACAACTATTTTTTTTTTCCTATGGATGTCATAAAATAATAACCTGCCTACTTAGCATTGTCACTGCAAGTATTCGCTGGCCTTTCTCAAAGCAGAATAACAGACGTGCTGGTTTGCTAGCATCAATAGCAGCTTCTCCCTGAGCTAAACATCCGCTTTTCTGAATCCCTGTGGTCTCCTGGGAGTTGGTCAGCCACTTCCTAACAGTACACTTAGTCTCTGTAGCAGCAAGTTCCTCTAACTGTTACCACTGGGACCAATCCCACCTGGCTTCTCTGTGTGTTTTGTCTAGCCATTTCTGGCATACAGGAGGGTGTAGATAATTAATTTCCCCCAAATCCAGTAGTAGCAGAGCGTAAGAGCTTGGCTGTGCTGTGGCAGAGCAGGGCTTGCTGCTGCTCAGCAGATCCATGACCCCACAGCCTCATGACTTCTGCATCTCTGCCCTGCTCCTCAGGAAGCACGGCAGGGAGAATCTGGTTATCTTGCAGTCAGCATTATTGCCTTGACAGTAGTGCTGGGAGTTGTTTTTTTCACGCCTTGAGATGTGCATGATACATATCAGGGTGCTTGGGAGTAACTGTCTCCCTCTGCAGCCCCTGCTGTAAGCATCCCACCTCAAAGTTCGGCTGCCACTTTGCTGAGGATCTGTCGCCCGGCTCTGATACGGCACAGCTGTGTAACCTTGACTCAGACTGCTGAGAGAGAGCCACCAGAAAATCTGCAGAGATAAGAAAGATTGTGATTACAGCCTGAGGTCCCTTATGTCGCTCGAGACTCAAGATGGAAAAGGAGTAAAATGGGGAGGTAGCAAATCCCAAAGGGAAGAGAAGGGGGAGGCTGTATGTGCTGATGTACGTAGGGCAGAGTGCTCTGCCAGGGGCTGGGGCTGGTTGGAGCAGTGGTGGGCACTGGTGGGACTGGGCTGGTGGCAGACAGCAGCTGGGCCAGGGACCTTCCCTGTCGCCTGCCTGCCTGCCAGCAGTGACTCTTTGGGTGCCTTATCAGGAGTGGTGAGCACACAAATGCTTCTCCTAATAGCTCATTACATCCCAGCTATCTTCTGTGTGAGTTAGCCAACAAATATTTGCTTTATACTTCTAAGTTCTTGTGTATCCTGCCTGTCTCTGCATCTGGCTGGAGTTGCATGAGTGAGCTGGGCTGGACGTGCAGGGTGCATCTGCAGGGCCAGATCCTGCAGCATCTTACAGGCTGCTATGTGGGGGAAATGCTCGACCTTCCTTTGCCTTCACACGAAGCAAGGAGGACAACAGCTGCTCCTTTGCACCCCCCTTCAGGGCCAGCTTGGGTCTCTGCAGCCTGTCCCCTCCTCGAGGCTCTTTCTTTGCAGACTTGTGAGTATTACAGGCAAAGTTTCTTGGCTGTGTTTGGGAAGCAAATCTTTCAGTGGCTTTTGCTTCAGCAGAAAATTATTTGAGCTCTTTTTTTTCAAGGATGTGAACACACACTGCCTGGTGCTTCCAGGTGCAGATGAGGATGGTTTGCCTGGTTTAGGTGATGGCAGGTAATTGCATGCACGGGGGGGGGGAGGGGAAGGGGGACATGTAGTCAGGATGTTAAAACACAAAGTCATCAGATGGCTCCCATCTTCCTCCCCCTCCGGGTAAGCTCCTTTGCGTCAAAACAGCCCGTCTAGCAGATCTGCAGCCAGAGCCCTCCCTCCTCCCTCAATGGGTTTGGTGGGGGCCAAGAAGCCTCTGATTAATTGTGACTGTAAAGCACTGAACTTGGAGGGGAGATGAAAAACTCTTCAAAATGTTTGCCTCCCTGGCAGCGTCCATGTGGGTTGGTAATTGGGTTTATCTTGTGACATCATTAGGATCTCTGACATTTCCAGCTTAGAAACAATAACTCTCCTTATCCGTCGTCATGTTTTTCTAATTAAAGACAAAGCTTAGTAAATATTTTTTAAATGATTGAATTTCCCGAGTATGGAAAACACATGTTGGGAGTCGGGCATGCAGAGTGCGATGTGCCTTTTCCCATAGCATCCCTTTGAGCATAGGAGCTCAGATACAGCTTTAGAGCTGTGGGTGACAGGTTTATCTGGGATGATTGACAAGGATTTATAAACCGGGGGGGATTTACTTAGCTCTTATTGCCCTCCCCCCACCCCACCCCCCCCCCCCCCCCCCCCCCCGCTCCCGCCGACCCCAGTCTCGGAAATAGGAAATTGGGATCACATTAAACCCTAATTGGTTTGGCTCCAGTAATAGTTCGGGGGCTGCCAAATAGTTAATTTATTGTGTGAGAGTTTGGCCATGTGTTGAGAGGCAAATTTGCTTTAAGCAAGGGATCTTTGTAAACTGTGCCTCCATTCATGTGCCAGGTCCTGTTTACAAGGCAGGGAGGCAGGGAGCGGTGCAGACGGCAGGAGGCTGCTTTCCATGACAATCGGGGCATGGCAAGTGGGGGGGAACCGAGCAACTGTGCTCCGACATCTCCAACCCCCCAGCTTCTTGTTCTTCCTTCATTTCTCCTCTCCGACAAGCTCTCAGAAATAGCTGCATAAAAGAGCTTAAAGTGGTTTTAGCTGGCCCGTACGATAGGCATTTGGAAACTGCCAGCTAGATAAAATGCAGGAGGCTCTCGGGAGAATAAATGCATCTGTGTTGAAGATAACAGCAGGCCTGGGCTGTCACCTCTGAGCGGGGCCAGGTGGGGAGTCCCCGGGGTGGTAAGATTGCTTTTCCTGTACGGCACGAGGAGGGGCTGGGGAAGCCCAGCATAGCTGGCCCTCTTTGTTCCAGCCCTGCTGGGCTGGTGGCTGCGTCACCGCCTGGCTCTGCTGCTGCAAGCTGCTTCTGTTGGACCTGCAGCATCTCCTGTCCTTGGCTCCCATGTGGCCTTCTGGAAGCTGGGCTCCATCAGGAGAGCTTGAAGTACTGGCAGTCCTTCTTTAGGCTGACCCTTCTTGCCTGAATGGAAGTAAATCAGATCAAAGAGGATGCTGCAGCCTGAGCTGTGGACTCTTGCTCCTATCGTGGCTCTGGCTTTGTAGTATGATTTGCAAGCAGCTGTGTAAGGAATAAATTCATGGCTGTAACGTTTTCTTTCGTTTCTTGCTGAGTTAAATAAGAAACTTCATGGCAGAGAGCTTCCAGCTCGGAGGCAACAAACTTGTTACTGCGGTGCTCAGCAGTGCCCTTTCAGTGTAAGCTGCAGTTTCCATTGTGCTCTTGATACCTGAGGCTCAATATTGTGACCCTTTAATTTTCAGCTGCTAAAATGTGCCGTGCAAGTTGGCTAAAAGGGAAGAGCTCAAAGGGGAATTAGAAATAGTTATGCTGTGGAAGCAGTGTGGTTCTTTGGATATTTCTTAAGTGCTGAGTGTTTAGGAGAAATTGATAGGTAGCAGCAGTGCACTCTTAGCAGTACTTCTCTGTCTGTAACTCTTGCTTCCTGGGATGTAATAAAATCCATTAAGTTCTATTTATGTTCCAAGGCCCAATATAGTAATAGTTTTATTTGGATAATTGTGGCTGTTCTGCTGATAATCAGAAGACTGAAAACTTCCAGCCTTGCTACAAAAGCCAGGCTGCCTATTTAAAGGGGCGCAGTGCTGGCACAGCTGAATGTCCGCCAGTTTCTCCAAGAGAGATGCCAGCTCACCAAAAGGAAACGGAATCAAACAGGGCCTCTTTGGGATCCCCTGCTGCCCACTGTACCACCTGCTCCTCGGACACCAGCTGTTGTGTCGGGGCTATGCTGCCCAGGTCTGGCACTGAGGTGCTAGCAGGGTAAGGCTTCTCCAAGTGCTTTATGGAGACAAATTGGACAGGTATTAAGCAAACAGCAGTTATTTGTTCTGGAGAATATCTTTTCATCCCAAGGTCTGAAAGCAGGTTAAACATTTATCAGGGAGCCACTCCCCACTTTCTCATCTTCTGCTTAGTTTGAAATGCAGCCATTTCTCGGCTGAACTGCTGTAATTACTTTGTAGTAGGTAGTACTTCCTCCGCTTTTGGCAGGAAGCAAAGAGGAATACTGCACTCCACTGCAAGACAAAACAGAGATCAACAGCTGGGATTTTTCTCTAAGGGCAGGTCTGTCTTCCCTGCCATTAAACCCAAGTTGGATGGGAGCCTTATGCCCATTTCACTTTTGTGATGCAAGCGTGGCGGTTCCAGCGCACAGCCTATGTTTATGTGATGATTTAAAGCAGCAAATTCTAGCCAGAAATTCTTTCCAGTTCTTTGCTTTCCTTCTGCTGCTTGCTTCCATGTTCACACTACAGATGCCAGTGGATCACCTGCCCGTGGTGAGTAATGATATGAGCCGTGCTTGGCAATGGGCTGAGAAACCCAAGCACCTTCAGGAAGGTTCTTCCAGAGATGTGGTCCTGCTCTCAGGTAAGGAAGTGCTGAAAAACCCCGAAGCCTCATTTGGGATTACTTGTGTCGGCTTAAATACCCACTTCCTCTATGAGCACAGGCACCTGCTGGAGGATATTTTGGTGCTTCTGCCATGGCTGGCTGTTCATACAGACCAATTCTGAGAGACAAGGAGGAAAGGTAGCAATGCTGACTGTGGTTTCCAGGAGAAAAAAGAACATGGCAGATTGGTGGCAACCATGAAGGAGACTTGTTTAGCAGATACAGGAGGACCACTGCAAAGAGGCAGCAGTTATGTGCTGTGGAGTGGAGGCGATATCTCTCACTTTATGCCAAGTCTGGTGGCTGTTTAAAGGCTTTGTCACCTCCAGCTACCTTCAGAGGAGGGAAATACACTTGGTCACGCTTGCCTTCCTTTCCTCTGCTCTTTGTTTCTTCAGCCAGGTTAATCCTCACGTCTACACGTGTACTGGGAAAGGAGGGTTTAGAGACACTGGCAGTGGCTTGTCATTAGAGCTTGTAGGCCTGGCTGCTGGGTAACAGGGGACCCCAAGTCAGCAATGTGCAAAAAGGAATCCTTGTTGAACCATCTACATGCATTTACCACTGTTCATTCATCTCTCTGCTCCAAGAAGTCTGACCCTAGATTACAGCTATTTGTCCATGTGAATCACCAGCTTTTGGAATACACTGATGGGTGCCTTATCCCCCAGGTGTATTCTGTTTCTGTGGAAGTGTGGCCAGCCCCCTGTATCTAGGTGTGCCTGGCACCTAGAAGTTAATGTGATGGAGTCTCCTGAGGAAGACGCTTTGACTGCAGCAGATTCTCCTCTTTTGGAAAACTCCCAGTGCTGTAGCATGGGTTGTAGGTTAATGATGGTCCTCCTCGCTCTGAACACATACTGATTTCCCATGCAGCAGGGCATGGTTTGTGGTTCACATCACTTGGCAGGACCAGTTTTCAAGTCTGCCTCTGTCCCTCTCTGATCTTACTTATTTGAGGGTGAACACAAGACTGCAAAAAGCTTCCCAGCTTCATGCTTGAAATGCTGTTTGTGTTTTGGTTCTATTTGGGAACTCTCGGTACATTTGTGTTTCCAGCAGCTTAGTGTGGCTGAAAGTGAGACAGGGTCCAGTGGTGGACATAAATCCTGTCAGTTTAATCTCCTGACTTTCCATGCCAGCCCTCTTGCTAACCCAGGGCTCATTCAAACATTTTAAATATTTATTTGACAAAGGTTTGTGATCACAGTGTTGAGCTCTGCTCTTTGGTTTGTGCCTGTGGATTCTGCATTGCCAATATGAGAAGCAGAGGCACTAAAGGAGTGGCTAACAGTTGTGATATGGCTCAGTTCTGGAGCTGAAAAGATGCAGAGGATGCTTATGAAGCGTGATGCCTTCTCCTTCACAGGTTCTGCTGGTATTGAAGGACCAGCCTGGATGCTGTCCCAGGAGGGCAGCTCATGTGGCAGAGACAAAACCTACATACAGGACAAGTCTGGGAGTCCTCTGTGACTAGGAGAGGAGTGGATTGGGGAGGACCTAGTGTCTCAGCTCAGCGTCTGCCCATACAGGGGCAGCAGCTACAACACCCTGTGCTGCCTTCCCTGCCCCTGCATAGAGCAACACCTGCATTGCTTTGTTGCTGTCTGCGTGCTGAGTTGCTCTTTGAATCAAAGACATTCACAGGCATATCTCCTTCCTTTTTCATCTTGCGTGCATTTAGCTTATTGAACAAGCTTTTCTTTTGTAGTACTGCTTTTTGAGAGGGGAAAAAGAACTACTTTATTCTAACGCATCTTTTTGTGTGTGAGCAGGTACACGAATATCACAACATGGGGAGTTTGTACAGGTTTGCCTGCTCTCAATTTTATTTAGATGTTAAGTCTTCAGCCACTGCAGCTGCCGTTTCATCAGATTTTATTTTCCATTCAGTAATTACAGCAGTTTCCCTTGAGCCCCATACCTCTAATTAAGAGAGTTAAGTTAGCTATAAAGTTATGGGAATAAAATTAGTCCTGTTTTTATGGGAAAACATGCTTGCAAAGACAAGGCTTGTGGGCTTCATCACTTCTCCTGCGTGCTGTACGTCTCACATCCCTGCCTCTCCTCCATCCTTGGCCAGTGCTGTTGACATCACACAGGCACCAGCTGCGCTGGGCTGAGGGCTGCAGCATGTGGCCCTGAGAGCCAAGGCTGCAGAGCTGGGTGCAGGCAGTCTGGGTAGGGGGGGGTTTACAGCACGCTGCAAGGAGCTGAAGGCCAGGACAAGTTGTGGCTCTGCAGAGAGCCCCAAAGATGTGTGGTGGCCAACTCTCTGCTGACTGCTCCTCCAGCTTGAGATGGAGCTGGAGATCAGGGTGAGGGCACTGTAAGGCACAGCTCTGCCATGGATGGCGTGCTCCATGTGGCTGTGCTTCCCAGAGTGGCTGCTCTGTGAATGGAGATGCACCTATCTGCACCTGTTTTATAACACTGAGGCAAAATATTCCAGGCATCCAAATAGTTTATATCCCAGCAAACATATCCTGGCAGCAGGAGCGGGAGTTTCCATCTCATTGAGCTGCTGGCAAAGCCCTGGTAATTCCAGTCACTGATACGGCGTGAGGATGATCCCCACATGGTGCTTGTGTCAGGTCACAGCGTTGCTGCTTTTCCTCAGCGCTGTGTGTGTGTTTACACTTGGAAGGGTGAAACAAAGTGCTGAGGCGGCCCTTCTGTGCTGCAGGACCGAGGTACCACGAGGTCAGAGAACAAGTAAGTGTCTGAGAGCTTTTGTACGGTGAGCAGCAAGTGGCTTTTTGCACCTAGGTTGTAATGAATTGTTTTCAAATATTGTTGTTTTTTTTCTTTAATGCAAATCCTGGCACTGGGTTCTCAGTTTCACAGAGGCTGACTAATAGCAGAAGTGAGGATCACGCTGTGCTGCAGCCCAGTCCCTGCCGCCTCGGCACGAAAGCAGCTGCAGGTTTCACTCTGTCCCCAGGCCTGTTAATGGCACATGGAGGAGCTGTGCCCTGCAAGGTGGAGCTGGATGGGATGGCCATGTGCTTGGGCTCCTTCAAGCTGCGCATTGTAGCAGAGGCAGTTATCTGTAGGCATGGGAAACTCGCCTTCAGCATTGTTACAGATTTTATGATGTCTTGCATACAAGAAAGAGAAGCCTGCTCTGCCTGCCTTGTATTCTGTTACAAGGCTTAAGGCAGGCACATGCAACGTTCATTTTAGAGGTCCATCACCCATTTCCAGAGAGAAAGGAATGTTTTAGTGGGGCTCTTATAAAATTTGTATGCTTCATCAAAGCTCCCATTGTTCCCTCCTTAAAGCAGGATTATCCCTCTGGGGTTAGCCATTCTGCATGGGTCAAGCAAGCGGCAGCACTCTGTTTTCACAGCCAGCTTCTGGCTATAGGGCTGTGCTGGGACACGGGCGAGGAGGAACAGCAACGCAGACCAGTGCTGGCACCTGCAAGGGGCTTGTACTGATATTGGTCCTGCTGGGCTTGGTTCAGGAAGACATAGGAGAGCCTTGGGGGTGTGAGTGGCAGCCTTAGTGCTCATTGCTGCTCTCAGATTCTGTCCCTGTGCTGCTGAGTGTGGGGTCTGGAGCTGTGTCCTTTTTCTGAGGTGAGCAGTCAGGAAAACAGTTTAATTTGCTGAAGGATCTTTCTTACTCTAAATTGACCCCTGGGCTTTCTTGAACTAACCCCCGAATCTGTCAGCTTAGTCTGTGCAAAATCTAATTTTTCCTCAAGTCATCTCTGTTGTTCCAAAATAGATTAAATCTGGTGGGCCTTTTTCCTTAATGGACTAAGTTTGGTGGGCTGTGATTCTGGATTAGGTTCAATTCCATACAAAATCAGGACCAGGTAGCTTCTTTTACCATGCTGTCACACCCAGACACTGGGAACCTGCTGGACAATGGGTTTGCTTGGTTCTGTAAGCACACCACTAGTCTCTACTCTCTGTGGTTGCATCTTGGAATCATAAAGTTGGGAAATGACCTCTTGGATCATCAAGTCCAACTCTAACCCTTCCACCATTCCCACTGTGCTGCACCTCCAGGGATGGTGACTGCACCACCTCCCTGGGCAGCTCTGCCACTGCATCACTGCTCTTTCTGAGAAGTGTTTCCTCATATCCAAACTGAACCTCCCATGGCACAACTTGAGGCCATTCCCTCTCGGCCTGTCACTGTTACCTGGGAGCAAAAGCTAACCCCCACCTCCTGGTCTTAACCCATATGTGCTCACCATGGGACTGGCAGAAGGGTGGGAGTGAAGTGCAGGCTGGACAGTGCTGCCATGGGGTATGGTCCCAGCCAAGACCCATGGCAGCAAGCTGCAGCAGGGCCATTCTGCTGCTCAGCTCTGTGTCCTGCTGGCTGTGCTGGGCAAGAAGCTGACTGCATCCTAATAACCTTGCTAGGTACAAAAATCAGCACACAGGTGGCCTGGGCTCTGTAGGGGCAGTATATTGTGCCGAGCAATGACATGGCTACAAGCTGGGTAGGAACTGCTATAACCCCCTGCTGCAGAACGACCAGGTGTTTGCCTTTAGCTGCAGCTGCTCCATCTGCAGGAACAGGTGGAGTTGTTGGGGATAGTCAGCAAAACACAGCTGGGAAAAGTTAAGAAGAGAGGAATGATGTGCTGCCTCACCTGGGCAGAGCAGCCTGGAGGCAAAGTGCCTGCAATACACACAGCGTGGTGACAGTGTGGGCTCCAGGTGGATTAATGAAACGAAGAGGAAGTAAAGTGTATGCCTGAACTGTTTCTTTTTCTGGGCAGCAACACAGCCAAATCAAATCAACCATTTCAGGAATGCGTGTCTTTGCATCTAAACTTGCTTCATAGAAGCTTTGCTGGTGAGCGTCTCTTTTTCATCTCTTACTCCCAGTTTTTATTGCTGTTGTTTTAAGTTAGGAGGTGTCTTTTCCCTGAGGCTTATGTTGTTGTTGTTGTTTATTTTTAACTTGTGGTGTACAATATGAAGATTTTGACAGCTGTTCCAGTTTCACACTGAGTGTGGCCCAGTTCTGGACTGGAGATAACTCTCAGTGTCTTCCCTGTGTGAGTTAACAGACTGCAGCCCTGGGCTGTGCACCTCTGCCTCCTTTCCTTTCAATGCAGCGCTCAAGTTCTCCTGTGAGGCTGTTGGAAACCACTCTCTTTGAACTGTTTGAAGTGCTTCTTATTGCTAGCTTGGTGGTATGGTAACTGTTGAGTTATTGATTGAGCACCTGGGGAAGGACTTGGTCAGTCCTGGGAGCACAGGTGAAGGTAATTCAGCTGTGAGACCAGAAAGGGTGGAGCCTGGCTGCACCTCTCTTAGACCTCACTGAAGGGCTGACACTGGGGAAGGATCTCCTTTTGGAGATTCCTCCTTTGTGAGCCTGGATCCTCTGAGACAGATGAGCACTTTCCTTTTACTTTGTAGTGCTTTTCTTTTGCACCAGTCCCTTTGTCGTTACATCTCCTGTATCACCATTCCACTGATCATTCTCACTGTTACCCTGTGTTTTGCTGCAAAGATATGCACTCATTTTATTGAACAAGTTTGCTTTATAAATCTAGGGCCGAATATTCCAACTGAATTGTTTTTCTATTGGAAAGCAGCCATTTGTCAAGATTGAAACTTTCCCTGGGCCCGATATGTGTGCAGGAAATCAGAATTTCCCCTAGGCACTCTATAGTATTTACTAAACTGTGCAACATGGCCTATATAAACATGCAGTGATGTGAATGTGGCTTTTGGCATCCTGGTGGTACACGGGCTGCTTGGGGTCTCCCTGCTTTGTGCCTTGCTTCTGTAAGAGGGCTGTGGTCCTTTAGTTTCCATAAGGGGAGAGCGTAACAAGGGGCAGGAGGAGAAAGCTTCGTGCTAATACCTGAATATAGACTTTCACACTATTCTCTTCAAAGCATGAACTTAAGATGCTAAAAAGCTTTTCCTCAGACATGGTTGCAGTGTCTCAGTGTGAACTTACTGAACTGCTGAATTACTGTTTTCCTTCTGGTCTTGGCTTTCCCATAGCTGTATCTTTGGGGCTGGGTATTTTGGACAGGCAGAGCTCAATGCAGCGCTAGGCTGGGGGCTCCCATATGAGGAGAGCTTTCACCACAGGATTACAGAAGACAGGAATGCTGGATATTTTCTTCCTGTAAACTTGTAAACATGAACTTCCTGCTGCCGTGAACTGTGAGTCTGCATGTAGGCTTTGCTTGTGACAAAAAGGAAGGGAACGTAACTTCCAAGTCCTCATTCTCACTCACTTCCTGGACCTCCTGGGGCTGAGCACCAACCTCCTGCAGGCTGCAGAGGCAAATCAAGGATCCCGTGGGTGGCTCTGTGCCTCTGCAAATCAGTCTTGTTTTATTTTTCCTTCCTGCAGGCGCCCAAATATGGATGTAATCCTAATAGAAACCACTTGGAGAGTCTCAAAACCTTAATGACTCTAGAATGGTGTTTCCTCACTTGTTTTCTTGTTTCATTTCTCCTACCACAGAGATGATCTTTGGTGGCAGGGAGTTAACCCTCCCACATCCAAAGGGGATGTTTCTGGGTGTTGCACTAGCCAAACTAGCAGCTGTTTAGCTTTGCATGTTAGCACTGGTGTCGCTTAGCCCTGCTTTTGCTCTTGCCTGCAAGGGGTGATCCAATGGATCCAGCATAAAGCTGGTGGTTTTCACCTTCTGCACTTGCTCTTCTGCATTTTGTGCACCTCTTGGTTCCAAGGCCAGTAGCAGTGCAGGCGGGCATTGTACAGCTCCCAGTGCATGTTGGTTTTTGGTGCATCACTGAGCTGCTGCAGTTGGGTGCAGGCATTGTGCAGCACTGCTGGGGCTGTTGATGGGGCATGTGTGTGCCAGGGAGATGGCGAAGGCAGACTGGAGCAGAAATAAGGTGAAAAAGGAGACTGAAAGCATGGAGTGGGAAGGGGATCTGGAAAGGAAGGAGGAATGGCTACAGGGCACCAAAATGCAAATAGAAAAAATGGGAGCAAGGTGCAGATGAGATGGAAGGTAAGGAGGAGGGTCTGGATGCAGGCTGAGCTATGTTAATGAGACTCCCGTTCATTAATACTTCTTCACAGTGCAGCACCAGGCTGTGGTTGTGATCCAGCTGCTCTCCTCCTGCCTCCTCTGGCTGCAGCCCCCTGCCTGAGGCCCTGCACAGCCCTCCCATGGGCAGCACTCAGCAGTGGGCAGGAGGGCAGCACTGCACTATCCTGCACAGATCGCTCCCAGCTGTGCCCACATCAGCCTGTGTGGAGCCAGCAGAGGAAACTCGGAATGCCAGCCAGGCATGAATTGCTGTGCTGGGGCTGGCTTTTGTGTTTCCCCCCTCCCTAGTCCACCCTCGTGGGCCAGCTGACAGCTGAAGAGGAGCTGACAAGTACAGGCGTTGGGAAGGAAAATGCTGAAGGAAGAAAAATAAAATCTACAAACCAGAAGGGAAGTTGCCGTTTAAAGCGTGTGGTTTGGGTTGTTTGGTGGGGCTGGAAGGGAGGGAGCCCAGCTCAGCACTAACCCTGCAAACCAGCAGAGCTCTGGCAGCAGCTGTAGAGCGTGGCCTGAAGCCCTCAGCCAGGGGCTTTGATGGGATAAAGGGGTAAAACAGAACAGAGGACTTGTTTGTAAGCCTTGTGGGCAGCAGCACGGCATGGAGAGGTGCTACCACACGTCCCATTGAGGCAGCACAAGGAGCACATGTGCCATGTGTAGCTACTGTGCAGAGCAGGGCCTGCAGCTGCACTGACCGTGGGGCGCAGGGAAATGCATGGTGCAGGGGGAAAGGTTCTGTGAAAGTGGTGTGAAACAAAGAAAGAAAAGCAGCTCTGGGGTTAGAACACTGTCCTGGAGGGGGAAAGCTGATGGGAGGAAAGCAGGAAGTGAGCCAGTGCTTAACTGCCCCACCATTGGGAAGGGGCTTGGGGTCTGCCACCCTTGTGTTATCAGTCATAGTTTTGATTGTAAATGCTGCCCTTCCTGGGATGAGAGCAAAAAGCACACATTGTGTTGCTTTGAGATGTGTTCCTGTGTGCTTGCTTGGCTTGCAGGCCCTCCTGCTGGTCCCAGCACAGCTTCTATAGCACAGGCTGGCTGCTGGTCCCTGCATGGCTGCCCTTGGAGGGGTTGTGTGTGTGCCTTGTGACAAACCTCAGCCACCCAACAGGGCTGTTATTGATTTCATACCTTCTGACCTTGCTCTTTGGAAAACATTGTCAAGCTGTGGAGCTGCTGAACTAGACTTAATCCTCTGCAGGATTTTTTTACTCTGTTCAACCGGGCTTACTCATTCTTTTCCATATTTCCACGTTTGGTTTTAATACCCGTGACAACTATGGACTGTTTGCTTTAGGAACCTGTCTTCCCCATTCATTTGGATGGAACAGCACCCCCTGAGCTTTTCCTTCATATATATATGGTCAGAGGAGCAAGGCTGCCTTTGAGTCCTTATCCCTTCCTCCCCCTGCCATCAGTCAGCAGCCATAGGTGATGCTGCAGGAGCTCGGTGGGGTTGTGCCCAGCTGTTGAACCTTTGCTCCCACCAGTTTTTCTCAGCATTTCATCATAGTTGTTCTGGGTGTGAATTCAGCTCACTCAGTTAAGGCCAGCCTTCAATGCATGCTTGGCCCCTCTCTGAGTGATACTGAAATGGTATAAATGCTGAATCTTACACACAAGTGAGGTGATACAATTAGCTTTACTTGACTAATTAAGCTTGTTAACATGATCTGCCGTGTGCTAACTTGATGGAGGGATTAAAAAGAAGATGTTTGTTAAATGTGATAAATTTGGGAGGGGTGCAGCCTCTGAGGAAGGCACAAAGGAGGTGATGAGACATCAGACTTGCTGCCAAACCCAGTCCTGGGGGATGAGGAGGAGATTCCTGATTGGTTTCTATTGGATTCTAGTTAACGTGAATTTACAGTTTCCATTCAGCTTGATGGATGGCTTTGGCCACATCTGTATGCTTGGATTTGTTTTCTGTGCAATGGAAAGTGGTCAGCCCAGAATGGCGGAGGTTTCCTGGGCTTCCATGAGCACATGCTAAGCTTCTTTCCAAGGTAAGAGCACGGTGGGCAGAAAGTAGAGCATCAGTGGTCCCAAAATACAGTGGCATGGAAGGGAAGTCACGAGAAGTTCAAGTCCCTTGTGCTCTGCAGGAATAGGCTGTGATAGGCATGCAAATTCCACTGCAAACTGGAAAAATTCTTCAGATTTCCCCACTTTCCTCAGAAACCACACTGAGCAGCAGGTATCAATAGCTCCCACTGTTCAAACTTTGTTTGCATCGTTCTTTCCATGGAACATTGCCGTGAGAAGAAAGCAGCAGCAGATTGACGCGGTGAGTCGGAGAAAGCAATTTCCCTGCTGCTGCTGGCTGGACTCGCTCTTTCCATTGTGCTGTCCATAGGCAGAGGGGTCTGGGTTATGGAAGCTGGTGTGATGTGCATTCCAGGGGCTGGCTGCCTGCTGTGAGTTACACAGATAAGCTGCTCGAGGGCAGTAGGTGCTGTGGCTCAGGGCCTCAAAACAGTGCTCATCTTCCCTTGCTCCCACTGGGAGCAGTGCTGGCTGGAGGCTTGGCACAGAGTGGGCTTGCCATGGCACCAGGTTCCCCCATCTCTAGTTAATGTGACTTGAAGACCAGTGCAACTGGGTACAGCTGTCTGCATTGTCTGTACCCTGGCAGAGCAGTCAGGAGCAGTGTGGTCCCAGTGCCTGGCAGCTGTGGGGATGTTGGATTTGTGTACCAGCCAGGCTCTGGCAAGGCAAAGAGTGCATGGATTGTCATGTTTATAAACAAATCCTTGTAGCCATGCTTGAAGTACTGGAAGTGACCTGAGATTTTGAAACTTCAGGCTACTTTAGGTTGTAAAAATAGGGATTCATTTGGACATGTGGTAGCAAGCAGTTATTCTGACCCAGACATTATCATGCTTTTTTTAACTCCAGTGTCTACATTGAGGTCCTTGCATTAAAATAAGATTAAAGGAGGGGGGTGGAGGTACCAGTTAACCTGCCTCATTTAGCCCCTCTGGCCCAGCTGAGCTGGCGTACTTTGGTGACATCCTGGGTCTGTGGGGCCACTGAGCTGCAGGGGTACAGGAGGATGGCAGGACGTGGAGAGACCCTAACAGGAGGTGTTCTTGTGTGTGTAAGCAAGTAAATACCCACCACCTGTGCACTAACAGAGTGCAGGGCTCAGCTTGTGTCATTTCTGGTTTTGGAAAATGAGAATCCCTTGGATTTGGACAGTGGCACCTCTTGGTTCAGTGATGTCCTGGTGAGGTACGTAGGAGTCTGGCTGATGAAGGGAGAGCTAGAACTGCAACCTGAACCTGCAAAACACAGCCTACTGCACCGAGTTCCTCCTGAGCGCTTCACATCCACCTGTGTGCTCCAGTGCCCAGATTGCAGAGCGGGATATTTTCTGCAAGCAAAATTCCAACGCCACTTCTGCTCCTCGGGTGGGATGTGGGCAGCTGTGCTGCTGTCTGTGCGCTGCTGCTGTCATGGGGAAGGGGCTGTGTGTGGCAGAGCCACCAGCACTGCGTTAGGGCACAGCGTGGTCCTGCAGAGGGATGTCCAGCAGCTTTCCCTTACACGCCTGCAGCCCTTGTGGGTTTCAGTCCACCTATAAAACATTTAGGATTTACATTTTGCTTTAACACTTCCTCTTCGATCCCAGCTAATACGTTACACATTTAATTGCTCTTCCTTTGAATTTTCCAGCCCTCATTTGGTACCCTTGCAACATCGGTCTCTTGTTATCTCACTGCTGCCCCTAATTGCTCCCACATGCCGCCTCGCAGACTCCATGGCGGGGGCTCGCAGGGGAGCGCACACGAGAGCTTGCTGTGCGCGGGGGAACGAGCCATCAGGAAATTGATTGGTGACTTATCCACCGGCTCACCCCATCTGAAAGAGGCGAAGGCTCCTCCCGGCCATGATTTACAAGCGGGGGCTCAGCATCGCATACGGAGGAGCGGGGTGTCCCTGCGCGGTGCCACGGACCCGCGCCACGTCCCGTGCGGGGCGGTGCTGGCAGCTGGCGAGGCGCCCGGCAGAGCGGTGCGGGCAGGAGCGGGCGCTGCGAGGTGGGAGCCGGGCGGCTCGGCGGGACCTCCCCATCTGGGAGCCATCTGTGTTTCCCTGGAACCGGACAGGCGGCTCCAGGCAGTGAGAAATCGCAGATGTGAGGGACCTGACACATGTCCAGCTAATGAAAGGAGAAGGAAGGCTGGGCTCAGCCTGCGCTCCCAGATTAAGAGCGGTGGAGGAAGAGCCTTTTTATTTATATTGCAGCAAAACGAGGTGTATTCAACAGCAGCTGGATTGCACTAACCTCACCACGTAGGGTAAGCCGGCTGCTTCGGAAGGAGCTGGGGGGGCTCGTGGTGCTGGGGAAGCTGCGGGGCACCCCAAGCCTGCGTACAGGCAGCGGGAAGGGGGGAGAAACTTACATGGGCGCGGGAATCCTGCAGCTGAAATAACATGGAGCCAGGGGAGGGCTGCAGGGGGGCTCGCTCTGTGTTGCTGTGGAGTGATTTCAGCTTGATTTGGTTTTATTTTTATTGCCTTTTTCCTCCTTCCTTGTATTTTTCCTCAGCAGAGGGCTGGGGTTGGTGCTTTATGGATGCAGAGCTGGGGAGGTTTTTTGTGTGCTTTAGCAAAATGCGTTTTTTTTCCCTGCTGTGCCTCGTCTCGCTCTCATTTGTTCATGCAAATATTGAAGCTGGGGGGAAACCTGCAGATGCAGATTTGTTCCGTCAGCCCCCAGCCCTCCTCACTTCCCTGCCTTTTCTCTTTTCTCTGCATTGTGTCAGAATGCTCCTTTTTGTCTCCTCGCTCCTCGCGCAGCAGCCGATGCTCCCGGCATGTAAATCTGTGGATCGATGTGGCACAGGAGCACACCTCCCTGCCCTGATGCTTCCACTGCCGGGCTGCAGCTGCTGCATCTCGGCTCCTGCTTTACTCTGTTGCAATTTGACATCTTCCAAACCTGCCCTTTCCCCTTGGTTTTGGGAAGGCTGGGCAGTTGCAGACACTCCTGTGCAGCAGCCAGCTGGGAGCACCCTTCCAAGGCACTCTGTTCCCTCACCAAGGGTTGCTTTCTTTTGGAGTTTGCAGAGGGCTGGGATGTAGTTTTGTTGTTGTTGGTTTTTCATACAATTCTGAGTCTGCTCAGTGTCCCCCTGAGAGCCAGCAGACAGCGGCTACATGAGCTGGACACCTCACAGCAGCACAAAGGAGGAAATAGGAGCAGAAAAGCTCCGACATGGCTGTGCAGTGCCCAGGGGCAGCACCCTGTGCTCCTGCCTTGCTGCAGCCAGCCTGGGGGTTTGCCCAGCATGTGAGTGCTCTGCGGGCTGCAGGAACAGCTGCTCTGGGGACTCAGGAGCAGGCGGAAGTTTTGCTAGCATCAGGGCGGTGCAATTGGGCCGTTGAGCAACCTAAAGCTTTGGGATCTTGCACAAGTCCTGGGGAAAACTTTTCCGTTGTGGGTTCTGTAGAAGGAAAAAGGAAGGGAAGGATTTGGGGTGTGCGAGGAGCTGAGCGTGGTGATCGGGTTGGGGGTGGCTTGGAGCTTGGTGGCTGGCTGTAGTACTTGTGTGGGGGTGAGGTGGCAGCTCTGAGTGCAGATGTCTGGAGCGCAGCTCTGAAAACTATGGCTTTCAGTTTAAAATGGAAATAGCGTTGTGATCTTTGAGGGCTATTGAGGCTTCATCACAACAACAGTTGTTAAGTCCCCTGCCAGGTGCCTGGAGCTGTCCCAGTTCTACCAGCCAGCAAACCCTGCAGCCTAGGGACCCTGGGTGGGATGCTGGGTGATGAGGACAAAGCGGACTCAGGTTGGGTGAAGAATGACTGCAGGAGAGCACAGATGGGTAGAGGGTCTGAGGGGATGGGAAGGTTGCTGAAAGCAAGGAGAATAAATTGTTAATCTGAGAAGCATGTTATGCAGAGACTGCCCCAAGGAGAAGAGCAGAAACTCAGTTTGGTAAGAGGGGCGCAGTGGTGCTGCTGTGTGGGGTCCAGCATCCCGTGATCTCTGCAGGCTGCCCTGTCTGGGTAGACAGGGGTTTGTGAAGCTAACAGAGCCAAAACCCCTTTGGGATGGGGCAGCTAGGGGCCCTCTGCTTTGTTTGGCTCTGTTTCTTCAGGGTTTGGAGGAGAAAGAACCAAGATCTGTGTGTGTGTGTGTGTGTGTGTGATGTTTATAGGATGTCTGGGTAGCTGGATGGAGTCATTTGGGGTCTTGTGTGTAAGAGGCTTAAGGCAGCATTGGCTGGTGTCTAACATCTGAACTTGAACTGGTCATAACTGTTGCTGCTTGGGTTTGTTCCACACAACAAAAGAGCTGACTTACCGTGATGTTGCAAGCTTCCCTTTGTGGCACAGCAAGCCCTTCTGTGCAGGGCTGTGGTGGGCTCAGACACAGCATAGTCCCTGGGGCAGCAGCAGTGCAGCTTTCCAGGAGCCTTTAAACTTTTCTGCAGTGGAGCCTTAATTCAGGTGGCATCTTGGGAACAGTTGGTGACAGGAGCAGCACAAACCTGGGTCCGGGAGCAGGAGGTGCTGCTCTCATTGCTGTGCTGCAGGATGGAGGTTTGGGCTCAGCCTGAGCCTGATGTGACTTTCTGTCAGCAGACCTCGAGCCTACCCAGTGCTTTGTGTATTGAGGACGTGCATGAGGACAATGGCAATTTCAGAGGTCTCAGAGCATTTTAAAGTCGAACTGCCATGGCTTTGATTGGCTTTGTTCAGTGGCATTTTCATAACGGAGCTGGAGGTTTGTGGATGAGCTCCCTGAGCTCACTGCTGGCGAGGAGCGAACCTCCCTTGCAGCGCCCGCAGCCATCCCTTCCAAGGGACCTGGCAAACCAACCCAACGCCGTTATCGCTTTGCACTGAGCTGTCCCCAGAGGGGCAGGACGAGGTGTGCAGTGCTGGCTGCAGGCTGGCAGCCCCGACCTGTTGCTGCTACAAGCTGTGTGCCCCGGGCGCGGGGCGGAACAGATGTGCGGCGCAGTGCCGCGTGCCGGCCGTGCTGCAGCACCAGGTGCAGCCATTGTTCCCATCAGGGCCATTCAATGCTCTCGGCGGCTGCGCCCCGCGCGCTCCCGCATTGTTTCCCATGGAAATTAGCATTAAAAACCCATCCGAAACCCCCCATGTCCCTCAACTGCAGGTGACTGTTATTGGCCCCAGCTGCCACCCTTGTGCTTGATTACTTCCATATGGGGTTGTGGCAAGAAGTAGGATCCGCTCATTGATTTTTATTTTATTATTTATTCCCCCCCACACACACCCCACACACACGCTTCAGCACTCCCAAAGAACAATGCCTTGAAATCTATTAAGCCCCCCAAAGGGCTCTGCATCCCAGCCACCGTTACCGCCGCGATGACCATTTTACAAGCAGAGCTAATTACACCCTCTCCTGCCTCCTTCCTTTCTTCACCCCCCACCCCATAAATGTAAAATAGCCAGAGGGCAGTTGGCAGTAAATTAAATCTTTGCGGTGTCCTGAGAGGAGGTTCTTTGCTCTCAGGAAGGAGTCTGCTGCTCTTTGGATGTTTGTTGGGGTTTTTATTGTTAACCGGAATATAGGAAGGTCATCTCCCTAGCACAGTGTTGTGCCACTGCTGTTAAGCAGACCAGGATAGGCTGGGAGGGGGAGAAAAAGAAGACTGCAAAAGGAACAGGTTGGTTGTTAATTCATGGTGTGGAGAGGAGGTGGGGGGAAAGTGTGCAAATAGAGATTGCAGAGCGCTGGGAACTGAGCAGCCTTCTCCCAGCATGGTTCATGAAGAGGATAGCAGGCTGCATCCAGACCCCAAATCTCTGCTGGGTTTGTCACCAGCAGAGCAGCAAAGTGGGGATGTGTCTCTCACTGCCATCTTGTGATTCAGGGAACAGATCTGCTCCTGTGGAGCAACTGCTGCAAGGGACAGGGTGGGAGCTCATCCCAAGAAGCAGTGCATGAGCTGTCATGGGACAGGCAGGTAAGCACAGCTGGCTCTGTGGTGTTGGAGCCATCAGGTACAGCATCCCACATGCCCTAATGACACAGGTGACCAAGTTCAGTGACTCTGGGGGGAGGCTGGGCTGTGCACCTCTGTGGAGTGCTGATGGGTTTCCCGTAGGATTCATTTCTGGCCTCCCAGAAGGAGTTTGCAGAGCTGCAGTGGATGGGGTTTGTGCTGGGATGTACTCCCATTGATTTATGTCCAGCATAGCACTGGGTGACATTCCCCAAAGCACCCGTAGATGAGACGCTGTGTGTTGCCACCCAGAGATGCAGGATGGCTGGAGAAGAAAGCCCTGTAAGCTTCAGCCATTGCACCTCAGGAGGTTATTTTGTAGATGATCACTGGATTTCCTGGACAAACATATCTTTATCTGCTCCAGGTCTGCATGCTTCTCTCTGGCAGTGCCCAGAGCAGGGAATTCCTGCACAGCCCCTTGGTGGAACACAGGAGTGTGTCCCAGCCTTGGTCCGGAAAAGACCCTGGCCTGCAGATGAGTGCCAGGTGAGGGCTTGGCAGGACAGCAGCCTCATGCGGTACACTGAGCAATTCTCCTCAGACTTGTTTTAAACCCTTCAAAGTCAAATCTCAAACTTCGGGGGTTTCTTCTCCCTAATTAAATTAGCAGGCCATATGGTGTTTACTGTGAGCGCCTGCAATATGGAAGGAGCTGCCTCCTGGATCACTTTCTTTTTCAGAAGCTGCTGCTTTACCTGATGTCAATGTTCTGAAATGTTCTTTTCAGCAGCAGGCAGGAGGGCTCACATCAGCCCCTTGGGCTGCCAGGGTCACCCTTGGAGCAGGGGTTGAGATGGGCCAGGACCTTCCCTTCTCCTACAGACCCCTTTGTGTTCTCCCCATGTCCATGCTGCCCTTGGCAGTGTGCAGGACATAGCTGGGTTTTGTGTGTTGTCCCATACAGGTGACAGTTGCTTTAATGATCTTGGAGCTGAGGAGCAGCTCAAGGTTAGGGGGAGGCTGCTTATTGCTTTAGTGAGGATTACAGCTACTTACTGAGGCTACCATTGCTGTGTCAGAAATAGGTGAAGCTGAAAGTTTTGGAGCTCTGCTCTTTGTTAATGGAGTGTTTAACAGCGGTTACTTTGCTTGTGGTGCTTTTATCCATACGTGGAAGCTGGAGGAGGAAATAAAGACTCAGAGGGAGTCGGTTGTTGGTCTGTAATTGGACCTTTGTGTTTAGGTGTGGAGCAATGTGGGGTAGGAGTCTCCAAACCTCCAAGAGGAGTGAAGGAATGAAATCTCAGTTTGCTGCCTGCGTTCAGCTGCTCCAGCTCCATTAGTAGGGATTTGGTAAGCATCATTCCTGCATGCAAGTGGACTTTGCCATGAGCTGGATGTTAACCTTTCCCTGCAGTCTTACTGATGGATCTCTCCTGCAGGGCTTGTTAGCTTCAGCCATGCTCTGTTCATGCTGGGGTACCCGAGCCCCCCAGACAGACCCGTGTGTGCCTGCTGAGAGCTGCCATGTTAGTGTATCTCTGCAACGTGTGCTCCAAGGGTGCTTCTTTGCAGAAGAGCCTCTCTAAAGATAGCATCTCCAAGTTCTGTGTTGTCAACCAGGGACACTTGATCTAAAAAACAACATTTGATACACAGACAAGGTTTGCAAGTGCCATCTGGATGCTGGGAGCTGAGCTAAGGGTGTCTCTGTTCTGTATAAACTCACTGGAGGGGAGAAAAAAAAACGTCCGTGCAGGCAGGATGGATTCTTCAGATCACCTGAGCAGGGCAGTTTGTTCCCTGTGCCCTCAGTGACAGCGTGCACTGCTGTGTTCTGCTGCTGTGTGTGGTCCTGTTGCTCAGTGGCTGCGCTGTTCCCCCGAGTACAGGGAGAAACCCATTGGCAGCCTAAATTGTTTTGTGCCAGTGATGCTCTGTTTTGGATAGGTGAAAATAATCTGTTCTCCCACTGCAAGGCAGAGCCTGGCAGTAATGAGGGCCTTGCAGAAGTAGCTGTATTTTTCAGGGCACACAGATATCCTTGGCTTGAACTCTGTGTGCTCAGAACTGCACAGGCACTGAGCACTGCAGCAGGAACCCAGAGAGCACCGAGCACAGACCTTGTGTTCTGAGGCCCAGCTCAGCTCACACGGGTTATAAAGCATGTCTTATTTCAGGGCCTGTTTCTTGACTTTCCAGATACCCTCTCAGATGCGAATCTCATTTGCCTAATGGGCTGGTGAGTGTAATTGGAAGGCAGGTGCACTTACACGTGGTGAGAAGTCTCACCTGTGCCCAGGCACAGATGGGGCTCTGCCTGCTGCATCGTTAGAGGACATTTATAGGCACTGTGTCACAGCCTTCCCTGTGACCAAGGAAGGAAGGAAGGAAAACAGCAGTTTAAAATAAACTTGGGGATTTGCTTGAGGATTTTTGCTTGTTGGTTTCTGATGTGGAGCTGCTCATTCCTAGCACGCAGTGCTGGTGGCCGTGCTTCTCAATTAACCAGCAGCACTGTGGTGCAGGGAGCCCAGGTTTGCTCTGTGCTGGCTGTTGTCTGGATTGGTTTGTGATGATGGGAACCTGGTCACTGAGCAGCAGGGCTAGGGAGAGGGGGGGGGAAAGAAGAGGAGGGATGCAATCCTAAACCATGGTTTTGGAGCTCCTGACTTAAACCATCCTCCTGTACATCGTTAATAATAAGGCTTACAATCCTTAAAGCTTTGCTTACTGGAAGTCTTTAAGTTTGTGATGATTTTGAATCTATTTTCTTATTTGGAATGAGAATTTGCCCTCCTCTAACCTCTTTCAGGCTGCTTCCCTTTACCTTCTGTTGGATTCACTTCCCAGGTGCTCCGAGCTGACCCTGCCATATGCGGGGTGTACATTTCTGTAGGTGTCTGTACGTGCCTCTTTGTTCAGGCGGAGGAGAGCAGGGCTGAGAACTCCCCGGCTCACAGGAGAGGCGCATATGGGATGTATGGTTATGGAGAACTGTGCTGTTACGAAGGTGCCATCTGATCGCAGGGATGCTCAGGTAAAACGTGAGTCTTTGGAGGGGTGTCCCTCCTGATCAGGACTTGTGTTTGCCTCCTGCCCTTCCCTCACTGTTTCTGGGCTTTCAGGATCACAGACACTGCAGCCCCTGCAGTGTGGGGCTGGAGGGGGTCCTGGGTACCTCCTTGTTCATTCTGCACTTGGAAGGGCAGCTGTGAACCTCCAGCTTTGATCTCTGAAGTCCTGCTGGCTGTGAGTGAGGTCCCTGTGGCATGCTGGAGGTCAGAGAGGCTTTCCCTGGTAGTTTACAACCAGGAGCAGCAGGCTGGGCATGGGGATTTCCTACACAAGCACAGCACCCCAAGCAGCTTGAGCTGTTCTGACACATGGGCCAGCTGCTGCGTTGCTCCATCCCTTGCAATGGGGACACGTGTCGTGGTGCTTTGACCCTGATCTGGTTCATGTGAAGCAGCACGTCTGCAGGTGTTGGAGGTTAAAAACACACCGAGAAGTGCAGCAGGTTCTGCTTGAGGCATTCCTCCAAGGGAACTCCCCATGTGGCTGCTCCTCAGCTGGTGAGGAGCCTGTAAGGCAGCGGGCTGCACTGACCTAGAAACAGAGGCTTTGTCAACATCTGCTGTGTTCTATGCAGAACCGGCTAGAAATTCACCTCCTCTTCCACAGCTGGATTCCTTTTCCTACCAAACCAAGAGCTGGGGATGGAACACCAGGTAGGGGAGAGGAAGGGTTGGCAGCCTGGGAGCTCAGAGCAGACCAGTTGGTGGTTATTTCTGCTGCCAGCAACAAACAGGCCACTGTGCAGAGACTGTGGGGCTGGACGGCAAGCTGCCTATGGGATACACAGGCTGTGGGTGCTCAATGTCAGCATCTCATCGTTCTCTGCTCTGAAGCCCCTTTAAATCAGTGGGTGCATTTCTATTGACTGTTAGGAGCTGCGGAGAGCCCCTCACAGCTAATTAGCAAAAAGAGGATGCCAATTAAATGTAGCTCCTTGGGCTGTGCTGGCGTTATCCCATGGCAGAGGAGGGCACCGTGATGGGGCTGGGCTGGCGTTTGCTATCTGGAGGGCAGGAGCTGTGGAGCAGGCCGAGCTGTGTGTAAAGAGGGGTCTTAAAGCACTTCCAGAAGTTAGAGCTTGCTGCAGGTAGTTTGCTGCCTTTTGGATCAGCGTTTCCAGGTATGGAAGTCACACCTTTATCTGCTTTGCAGCAGGAAGGAAAAAAACGATTCCCATTCCCAACATTGCAGCTGAGTTGTTCTATGTAACATATGGGATTTTTCATAACTGGGTTTAGGGTTGTTTTTTTTTTTTTTTGCTTTAAACCTTAACAGATCGTAGCAGAACTTTGTTTTAAAACCTTGCTTTGAAGGCAGTCTGGTCCATTCGGAGAGCTCTTTTTCCCAGCTGGGCTCCTAGCAGTGCTCTGCAGGGTATATGTGCATGCAATGCTGTTGTCACCCTGTCCCGCAGCCTGCTGCTTTTCCAGAGGGGAATTGCGCTGAAAGCAGCAGCTCTGCAGTAGGTTCTGAAAGCAGAACTCTGCACAGAGGCATTTTGGGTTGTTTCAGATGGCGGGTGGGGGGCAAGAGGAGGGGAACCACTGCAGAGCCTCGAATGGGCTGCAGGGTGGGAGCACTGATAGGGTGTTATGGAGAGCACCGAAGGGCAAAGCAGATAGCGATCTGCAGTCTGCCGTCAGGAATCAATTATTAATCTGATTTCCCTTATTAACTGCTTTCTGGACTGGTTGCGAATGATAACGTACTTTGCTCTTTCAAGTTCCTCTATCTGAGCGCTGCGCCGAATTGCGATTTAAAGCGAAGCAGCTGTGTGTGGGAGAGGAGGAGATGGCAGAGGAGATGCACGCGTTTATTTTTGATGTACGAAGCGCCGGTCCCAGGCTCAGCAGCTCGCTGTGCTGCGGGGCTCTGCACGAGGTGCTGTCCTTCCCTCCCACCGCAGCCTGCAGGTCGCAGCGTGGCTGTGCCGTACAACACGGGGGGGGGGAAAGCTGACTTCAGAGCTCTCTGTCAACCCTAAGGAGGACTCAATACCCCAGCTTGGTGCTTCCTTGTATTGCTGCCAGCTGCCCCCATCCCAGAGCCTTCCTGCCTTCTTCCTCCGTCGCTTCCTGATGCAACAGTGCTGCACCAAGGTATGCTGTCGGGTCCGTCCTGGGTTTAGTTCTGAGCATTGGGAGCTGCCTGGAAGCGGTGCTGGAGCAGCAGTGAGCTGCTGGGAGCTGCATGCAGGCAGCCCTTGGAGCTGCAGAGGTGCTCTGCAGATGGCTCAGAGCCGTCAAGGGGAGGGAATGGCGACCTCGGAGAGGAGGAAAGATGTTAATAAAATTTAAATGTAATTCTTCCCATTTCTCAGTGCCTAAATGTGAAAAATATTAGCTTGGTGGAGACTGGAAACAGATGGTGAGCAGTTGGAGCAGATAAGCATGTTATTCAAAATAAACATTCAGCAAAGCTGGGAGGTGGCGAGCCATATTTCACTTCACCCTATTTACACGAGCAGGTCAGGTTACACGGGTGCTGCTTCTCTTTGCATGCAGATTGCCTGTCAGGAGCTGCAGAGCCAGCTGCAGCACGGTGTGAGCTTGGAGCTCTGGGGCCTTTTCTCTCCAGGGTAACGTATGGGGTTGTGTTGCAGCAGCTCTCCTAAGCTGTGGGCAGTGCTGGCCCTTGGCACCGGAGTCCTTTGCTCTTTCAGATGGTCTCTTTCAGCACCTGGACAGGCTTTGCTTCATCCTAAAGCTGTGGTCTGGTTCCCATTTCAGCTGCTGCTGGGAAGGCTTTGGCTGGCTGAGCTGCTGTTGTGGTTGTGTTATACATGAGGTTTAAGGTCAGAAGAAGGAACTGTGTCCCTGGAGCGTGGTTTGTCTCCTGGCACTGCTGGGCACCCTGGGGTGGCCGTGTTGTGCTCTATGCCCATCCATCCAGCTCAATGCTGGTGTGCGAGCTTGGGGCTCTGAGCCTCGAGGAGTGGCTGCTTCAGTGGAGGCACATCCTGCCTCTTCTGTGATACATTTATATGTACTTTCATGTGTACTGCATGGAAGTTGAAGGCACTTGCTCCAATTAAACCCCTTTTCCCTATCTGAAACTGTCACCTACTTTTATTCTTCTGGCTCTGAACTGTTCAAGAGAGACACTGGCTAACTCACAGACCTCACCTCTAACCTTGAGTGGCCAAAGCCTTGGTGATACAGTCTCCTTGCGATGCTGCTCTCTCTGCCCTGCCACCTGCAAAAGCAAAAAGCAGGTCCTGCTGTGTGCATTGCTGTGCTGTGCAGCACTGTGCCATGCTCAGCGTGCTTTTCCATCGCTCCTTCCAATGTGTCCCCATTGTTTTGACTTCTCAGGAAGCTGCAGCCTGCTAAGCTGAGTGCCTGAGCCCCGCAAATGGGGCTGTGAGGAAGCAGTAGGGCTCTGTGCAGCTGTTGTCAGCCCTGGTGCAGCAGGTTCCTCCTTCATCCTGGACATCCCACACCTGCATCAACAGCACCTGGGGCTGCCCCCATCCATGCTGTGTGTCCTCAGCCGCAGGCTCAGATCTGCTTCCCATCAAGGAGCAGGAAAGGCTTTGCTGTCTGCAGCTGACAGCAGGGCTTAACAGCCTACAGATACTGCCTGTGTTTGCGCGTAGGGCTCGTGGTATGGTGTTAAGTTGTGCACATATAAATATTATCACAGCAGTGTGTACGAAGCATCCCCGTGCTGTGTGTTGTATCAGTGCTGTTGCTCTCTCCCTGTGCCCTTTGCTCCCTGCAGGCTCATGGCTCAGCATCGTAGCCAGGTCAGGGCTTTGGCTTTGTGTGGATCTGCCCATTTTAGTATTAATGTCAGTTCCAGGGAGGTTGAGATGCTCCCTGATTTGTGGCTCTTTTCACTCGTGCCTTTTCTCGACCCCACAAGCAGGGAGGGATTACTAAAGCAGCTTCTTTATACAGTTTATAGTGCAAGCAAATGTTAGCCATTCTTCTGAGGTTACCTATCATAGCAACACTCTCTTTGCACTAAACACAGTAGTCAGAAGGCTTCTGTAAGGGAAATCAATGAATGTGGCCCAGTGACAGCAGACGGGGCACACTGCATAGTGCCATCCAAACAGGAGCTCTGAAGCATCTGAAAGCTGTGACTCTTAAGTGCTGAGGAATCTGCCCCATCAGCCTCCTGAGGATGTGACATTCCTGCACCAAGCTGGGATCAGAGCAGTGTCTCCGTGCTCAGTTCTCTCTCTGCTCCTGGTGAATCGTCCTCCAGTGTGATGTCCCAATGCTCCCATGTCAGAAGGAGCCCTTCATAGCCCTTCCTTCCATGGAACCGCAGTCCTGCAGCCCCCTCTGTGGCTCACATTTGCTGTTCCTGGGTGCAAAATGACGTCACCAGGTTGGGTCAGTTGGCAGCAGTGGTAAAAGCACTGTGTGATAAATGCGCTCAGTCCGTGTGCTGCAGATGCTGCTGGAAAAACAGATGCAACATTTGTGTTTTGAGAAGAGCTGCATGGGAGCACCCAGCACCTGGGCTGGAACAACCTTTGCTGATGGAAAACCCATCAGGAAAACCCATCAGTGTCCCAAGGCAGGCAGGTATCCTGCTTGATGCTTGGGGCATTCGGCCATCAGCAAGAGTGACCCCTTTGGTGCAGTGTGACCCAGGGAGCTGTGCTGGTGTTCAGCTCTCAGCCACGATTCCAGCTGTGCTGGGTCCTGCAGCATCTTCTGTGCCTCTGGAGGCAGCACCGCTGTGTTGCCATTGGTGAGCTGGTAAATATTTCTACATAGTGAAATGTGCAAGGAGGAGGTGGGGAGGGCAGAGTCTCCATGGGACAAAGGCTGTCTGGTTTTTAGTCCCAGTCAGCCAGGGGCTGGCTCACATCCCTGCTCACAGCCTGTTTTGCAGGCCTGGTTCTCATGAAATGGATGTGGTTAGGCTAAAACTGAGTTTTAGAAGGATGGGTTTGATCTGGGTTTTAGAGGCAGGAAGCTTTATTCTTATCAGCCCTGCCTGGTCCTTGCTGTCTGTTGGAGCACACCTGAAGGTGAGGTGCTGGCTCCTCCAGACTTGGCTTTCATAGAACTCTTAGAATAGTTTGAGTTGGAAGGGATCCTTAAACTTTGTCCCATCCTCCTGCAGAGAACAGAGACACCCACAGTTCCATCAGGTGCTCAGGGCCTGGTCCAGCCTGACCTTGGTGTCACCATGGCACCCTGTCCCAGTGCACCACCCTCACTGTGGGTAACTCCCTTCTCACTTGGTAGCACGGTGCTAGCTGGTTATATTCTATCTGTGACTCTTCCCCCCCCTCTGCAGTTTAACCAGGTTAGTCCTGCTTTCTTTGCTGGTGCTTCCACATTGTGTGTGATGTGACCTAGGAATGCTTTAGGAGAACAGACAATGAACCTTGAAGATTGGTTCCAGGCTCAGTTTCTCTCCATGGCAAAGTCCAGTTGTGTGTGTACACAGTGCAAGGTGGGAAGAAGAGGAATTGAGGTGGACCATTGGCTGTGTTCTGGTGTCCAAAGCGTGTGGCTGGGGGCTCAGATCAAGAGGCAGGTGGGTAGCAGGGCTTTGCACCAAGCCAGGGCGGCTCCTGTGCACGTAGCAGTGCTGCTCCTCCAGCAGCAGCAGCCCGTTACTGGTGTTGGTGCTGCAGTCGTGCAGCAGTGTGCCAGTGAGAGGCACGTGGTGTGCAGGCATGGCCAGGTGTGTGTAAGTAGTGTTATATTAGCATCGTTATTTTAGTACAGTTAAAATAATAGCAGCTTTGTTGTGGTTTCGGTATCCCTCCACAGTTTTAATAGAGGTAAAACCTTTGCAGTTCTGCTTCATGTGCTCAGCAGGGAAATCCTTATGAGGACTGTTGGTAACATGTCCATGTTCTCTTTGTACAGTTGCAGGTGAGAAGAGGGTGCCAGTGATGCCCGGCTCGCCCGTGGAAGTGAAGATACAGACCAGGTCTTCTCCTCCCAACATGCCACCGCTGCCCCCTGTCAACCCCGGCGGCCCCCGGCCCGTCTCCTTCACCCCAACTGCATGTAAGTCCCCAGTAAATCACTTTGCTACAGGCCCAGCGAGGAGGAGCTCTGCTTGTGCCAGCAGCTGGCAGGGCTCCCTGTTTGCCAGGCTGCCGGCCAGCAGTGAGCACTGGACGAGCTGCACAGCTGGGAGCGAGGGCTGGGGCTTTCCTGCTGCTTATGTAGTGGATGAACCATGGGGTCTGTAGTACCCCTCTGCCCACTCCTGCTTGTCCCAATGCTGTTGCAGTCTCTTCAAGCCCCTCTCCGTGCAGGTGTGATTTCTGCAATAACCTCATTAAGAAATGGAAGGCTTTTATCAGGTTGGCTTCAAAGAAGCCAGGAGCTGAGCTTTGCGCTGTATCTGGCAGAGTTAATTCCCGCTCTGCTGTATCTCACTTTGCAGACAGCGTTTCTGCAGCTGAGATTAGAAAGTTTTCCTCTTTTAATTTCACAGCCTTGGAAATTCCTCGCTGTCTGTCCAAGTTCTCTGTTCTCCATCTTGGCTCCATAACCTCTCCTGTTAAGCCGCAGGGCACTGCTCAGAGGCAGCTCCCTGGGCGGGATGGGTGTTCAGCCCCACCTTGCAGGAAGAACACAGGCTCATGCTTTTTTCCTTTTAGAAAACATTGAAGCCATCATCTTAAAATCTCATCCTCCAAAAGCATTATTCCAGAGCATGGAATGACCTTACCCCACTCATGGCACGCAGACATTTCATTCTGTCCTCACCTTTACTCCCATGCTGAGGTCCCCTGGCTGTGTATGTATTGCTCTGCCATCCACAGCAGTGTCTGGGGCATCTCCGTTTCATCTTGGCAGGGGATTTCACAGCGTTACCATTCAGCCTCTTTCAGGACACAGCTAATGCACTGAGAGATGCTGGCAGCAGCGCTAATCACTGGGTTATCCCGCCAGACACGTTGTCCCCAGCTTTATCCACGAAGGGTTTTTTAATGGCTCTCCTTTTGCTAAGGCAGAAAAAGACCATTAGCAAAGTGATAGAAATTAATTGTTCCAGTGAGGCTGCTTGGCAGCTGTTGAGGTCCAAGTCACCTGAATCTGCTGGGTCCTGACGACTTTGCTGCCTCTGGCTGGGAAGACAAGGAGAGTCAGTTTGGTACCTACTGCAGAATGTAGTGGTGTAGCCCTCAAGGATGGTTTTCCTGCTCACCCTGTGCTCCCCTGCAGCTCCTGGTCCTTCCTGCCCTCGTGCAGCAACCTGCATCCCCTTCTTTCCTTGCTAGGAGCAAGAAGAAAGAAACTGAATGGGGCAGAGCTCCTTGGCTGCAGCCTCTGGAGAGCACAAAGCTGTGCATTACTGCTCTGCTTGGAGTGGCTTTACCCCCCTTTATCACATGTTTATTACAGAACCAATGCTCATTGTGAGTACTCGCCATTGCCATTCAAGTGAGCTCAATATTTGCTGCTATGGCTGGTACTGCTGATCTCTGCAGGACATCTCGTCCTTTCCTGGCCTGGAGAAGTGTGGCCAGGAGGTTCTCTGGTTGCACTGACCCAGAACAGAAGGCAGCAGCCTGTTTTGCCTTCACAGCTCTGTGCTCAGTCTTTACTTTCATTTCATCACTGCTCTCTGCACAAAGGAATGTGTCTTTGTTATGCCCCAGAAAAGCCTTTTGCCCTGGTTGGTCTTTTCACCCTTATCTTTCCTTTGGATCTCAACTGTCTGTGCTTCCTCTTTCAGTGCTCACCCCACAGCTCCAGGTGTGTGGAGCCTTTACACCTCGCTGTGCCCCGGGGCGGTTTAACTGCTCCACTGCCTCCCTGTTTTTCTCTGAAAAACCCTCCCCTTGTGGTTCTTTGGGAGACCCAAGGAGTCCTGGGGAAGCTGCAGTGGGGATGGTTGGCAGACACCCCTTCCCATGCCTGTGGCAGCTCTGCTGGAAGGCACTTTGTGGGCTTCTCCCCACCACCCCGTGCCTCCAGCTCAGGCTGCACAGGCCCATCCTTGGCCTTGGGTACCTGCAGGGATGGGTGCCCACAGCTCTGGGCAGCACTGTCAGCACTGCACACCCCTCTGGGTAAAGAGTTTTTTTCCTACCATCTGACCTAAATCTCCCTTCATTTAGTTTAAAACCATTCCCCTTTATCCTGTCACTATTTGCCTATGCAGAAAGTTGTTCCCCTCCTGTTTATGAACTCCCTTCAGGTACAGGAAGGCTGCAGTGAGGTCTCCCCAGGGCCATGTCTTTTCCAGGCCAGCAGCCCCAGCTCCCTCAGCCTGTCTCCATAGGAGAGGTGCACTGTTCAGCTCTGGGCTTTGAAGGCCAGCCCCGTGCATCAGCTGCAGCTGTATTTACCGTGGTGTATTTTTCACCTCCAACATTCTGAGTTTATCTGAAGTTTGGGCCCCCCCATGTGCAGCTGCTGCTCTCACCATTTCCCAGACATGACTTCAGATTGCACAACAGTGCTGAGGGGATGTCAACAATTTATTCTAATCCCTTGTGGGCTTCCCAAGCTGCAGTCAGTTTCATCACGCTTTCTGCTTAAAGGAGGCACAGTCACAGATGGGACCGGGGTTGGACAAACACCCACATCTGCCAAACCCCTTTCAGCTCCATGGGGACTGTGGTCACACGCTGCAGGCGGGACGCAGCCCTCTGGGCCGTGCCAATCTCATGCCGTAATGCTTTTGTCTCTTCAGTGCCCAACGGGATGAACCATTCCCCCCCGACGCTCAATGGGGCACCATCCCCACCCCAGCGCTTTGGCAACGGCCCGGCTTCCTCCTCCTCATCCTCATTGACCAACCAGCAGCTCCCGGCCACGTGCGGTGCGAGGCAGCTCAGCAAACTGAAGCGTTTCCTCACCACCCTGCAGCAGTTTGGCAACGACATCTCTCCTGAGATCGGGGAGAAGGTGCGGACCCTGGTCCTGGCCCTGGTGGTAAGCTGCTCCCTGGAAGCCCAGGGGACATTCCTTTTTGCAAGAGCTTTGTGGTGATGGGATCCCAGCAGCCAGCACGTGCCCCCATTGCACAATATCAGAGCTGCTGGCTGAGCACGGCTCGGATTGTTTGTGCTTTCTGCTAAACCTACTGCCTGCTGCTATTTGAAAGAAATCCATCTCCAAGCATTCAGTAGGAAGAGGACATCTCAGTGCTTCAAGCAGCTCATTTGTGGTGTGCAGTGCTGAGCACAGGGTGCATTTGGTGGGCTTTTCCCCTCCTGCATACTGCAGCACAGCCCCACTAGCACTGCTGAGGCCTGGGGAGGATAGGAAGGCTGGCACTGCAGTAGGAGGCCTCAGTGCGTTGCCTGCATCTACAAGTGCATGGCTGGGCAAACTGTCACTAAGCTGCATTAATTTATATGGCAGTCTGACAGTGCAGTAGCAGGAAGGGGATTGGTAAGTGACACTTTTGGCATCTTCTGTGTTCGGGTTTGCAAGAGCTGAGGTTGTTGCTGGTGGTGCACACAGTGCACACACAGCCTCCTGCCCCTCTGCATCTAAGGAGAGCTGAAAACATCCTTCAGAAAAGAAATGAACAACCCTTGCAGTGGTACAAGTTGCCTGGTAGGAATGCTGCACGGCCCTGTGCCACCTGCCCAGCTGCCACCTGGTGTGTGGCCCGGCACAGCTCTGAGCTGATCTCTGCTTCTTGGCAGCCTTGCTCAGAGGCTGAGCACGCAGCAGCAAATGCAGCTGGGCTGTGGGCAGCCTGAAGTACTGCTGCTCCAAAGGTTGGCATGGGCAGAGCATACACAAGTCTGTTTGCAGCCTTGGGGATCTTCACAGGACTTGAGCAGCGGGTACCAAGTGCTGCTGCTGAAGCAGGTGGGCACATGTCTGTCCTTCCATGGGTGTGAAGCAGCGCATTAGTTTACCCACTAGCAGAGGAAACAACAAACTGTTCAAGTTCCTCTGCTCATCGCTGTCCCCATTGATGGCAGTTATTGCTGCAGGGATGAACTTTGTGCAGCTTGTTCCAGGTAGCACCCAACCCGGGGACACCAGCGTGGGAGCAGCAGGCTGCTGGTGACCTCGTGGATGGCAGATAGGCTGAGCGAGCGGAGCTGAAAGGGAGGGAAGAAGCAGCTGGTGCTGCTGCCTGCCCACAGCCTGCTCTGGGCAACCTGGCTGGGCTGCAGGAGGTGCCAGCTGGGCCCGCTGCCCCCCGCTCTGGTGCTGGCAGTGCCCGCAGCCTCCTGTGCCTGCTGCACTCGTTCTGCTCCGTTGGCCTGAGTCTGTTTGGCCGTGTGAGGCAGGATGTGATGTGAGCGCTGTCAGTCCTGCTGTGGCAGATGCAGTCTCCCTTCTAGATTCTGTTTGATTTTTAGCTGTTTTCCAAGCCTCTAAAAATAAGAACCAACGGTCATTTCATTTCTTAATTCTTTTCTCAGAACTCAACGGTGACGATTGAGGAATTTCACTGCAAGCTGCAAGAGGCAACAAACTTCCCCCTGCGGCCGTTTGTGATCCCCTTCCTGAAGGTGACAGGAGCTGGTGGGGTTGGCTGGCAGTGCTGTGCAGGGCTGTGCTGTGCAGGGCTGTGCTGTGCAGGGCTGTGCTGCTTGGCAGCGTGTCCCTGCTGGGGAAGCTCTCATCACAAGCACCAGAACTGTTCTGTCCAAGACAGACTGCACAGACTGTGGCCATTTGCCACGTGCTACTGGCTCGCAGAAAGCTGACTTTGTAATGAGAGCCACATATGTCTGCTTGTGTGTTAGGGGTAAATGAGACAAACCAATCTCCGTTCTGCAGTTGGAGTATGTTGGGATCTAGAGTGTTAGAGGTGTTGGCTTATCGAGTGTGTCTGGGGCAGCGAGATGCTGCAAGCACAGAGTGCTTCTCACAGTGCTTTTGTGTGTGCTCAGCCCCTGAGAAAACACAGGTAGTTCTGCCCAGCGCAGACATGATGAGCTGGGAAATGCTGAGCGTGGCCCCAGGCTTGAGCTGACCTGCAGAGCTGTGCATGTTTTCCAGGCCAACCTCCCTCTGCTCCAAAGAGAGCTGCTGCACTGCGCCCGGGCTGCCAAGCAGACACCATCCCAGTACCTGGCGCAGCATGAGCACATCCTTCTCAACACCACCTCCTCCCCAACTGACTCCTCAGAGCTGCTCATCGAGGTCAATGGGAACGGCAAGAGGCACAGCCCTGACAGGTAAAGGAGCCTTTGCCACTCTGTTCCCAGAGCTGGATTTTAGGACAGCAGTGAAGGTGAACTGAAACTTGAAACAGTGTTCTGGGCCAAACAGAGGATCTTAGCACTCCTTAAGGCTATTGGTGAGACGCTGCTGTCTGTCCATGGCTGTAGCTGCTGCTCATAGCACTGCTAACTTGAATGCAGACCCTCTCCAGGGGCTCTCAGGTAGACCTTGCCCACAGGGACTTGTTTGGTAGCAGGTCACCCCAAGTTCCTGAGCCAGGAAGGCGGCAGGCAGAGGCACTGTCAGTGCAGGGAAGGACGCGGTTTTGTTTTTGCTGCCTTTTTTTCCAAGGCAAAGTCGTTATGTAATTATGTGGAGCACGCTTCAAATTTACAGAAGCCGTGAAATCTTCATGTGGTTGTGCTCAGGAAGATGAATTGCAACACTTGGGCATTTCGAACTCCTTTTAGCAAGGCCATCCCATGGGTTTGCTCACAAGCTGATGGTGTTTGTTCCAGCTCCATCCTTTTCCTACCCCTCCAGTAACAACATCACTGCCCAAATCCTGCCGTTTCCATTTCTCCATCTTTCCCTTCTTCCCGTGCCGTGCAGCACTAACGGATCCCTGTGTCTCTCGGTGTGGTTACAGAAGGGATGACAGCAGCTTTGAGAGAGACCCGCTGCCAACGGAGCCTCCAGCCAAGCGTGTGTGCACCATCAGCCCCGCGCCCCGGCACAGCCCGGCACTCAGCATCCCAATGCTGAACCCTGGTGGGCAGTTCCATCCCACCCCGCCGCCCCTCCAGCACTACACCCTGGAAGACATCGCCACCTCCCATCTGTACAGGGACCCTGGCAAGATGCTGGAGCACAGGGAGATCCGGGATAGGCACGGAGGGCTGGGTGAGCAGCTCTGCAGGGCTTTGGGTTGTGATCCTAAGTGTGTCCCATAAGAAAGTTGGAAGTTTTGGCAGGGAGGTCAGAGAAAACATCAAAGAGTGAAAAAGTAAAAGCAGGAAGATGGAGAAAGAGGCAGAGCTGCAGTTTCCCTCTGTGTGTATGAGATGAGGCTGCAGCCACCATGGGTAAGGAGCGAGCAGGAGCTGATGTTGGTGGCTGAGCCAGCGTGCAGAGATGAAGGCTGTGGAAATAACATAGAAATTAACTTTTCAGAGGTGACTGATCTGGGACATCTGTAGTGTGGGGGGAGAGCAGCGTGTGACCTCTCCTCTCTCCTGGTGCTGGTAGAGGTGTGTGGAAGCAGCTGCCTTGTTACCAGCAGGGCGCTCTGAGTCACAGCTTGGAGCCCCTTTGGCTTTACTTTAGGGAGTTGCCCACCAAGCAAGACAGGCCCAAGTCTGTGAGGGGGTTATAGCACTTCTGAGGGTGCGACACAAGCAAGGATCAGAGCACCCCTATGCAATTAGGCCTGTAAAGCACGTCTTGGAGATGTGTTTTAAAGGTACAGCTATACCTGGTTAGAAATCCTGCTCTGTTGTTGCTGTGGGGCCGAGTTCTCTCTGCAGCACTGAAAGCATTTGCTCCACCGGATCACTCTTCCGCTGTGGTTTGTTGCAGGTTTGAATGGAGGTTACCAGGACGAGTTGGTGGACCACCGCCTGACAGAGAGGGAGTGGGCTGATGAGTGGAAGCACCTCGATCATGTAAGGAGGTGGGAGGTGTGGGGCAGCTCTGTGGGACACAGCAACCCCCTGCTCACCTGCTCTAGTTAGTGATGTCCTTCTCAATGATATGATACCTTGTCCAGGCTTTCCAAGCAGTTGGATAGGCTGCCACAAGTAGGTCAGCAGGGGTAGGGCAGATAGGAGCAGCTTCCTGGTATTTTTCTTTTGCCCGTCCCTAGTGGAAGCCAAAAGCAGTTTGGACCAAGTGTCTGGTGCTGGAGAGCTGCTCCTGCTGCTGTCAGAGTAACCTGCACAGGTCAGAGTAACCTGCACAGGTCTTCCAGCAGCTGCCCAGGCCAGCAGTGTGCCAACAAGCATGCAGATGTGTTGTGTGCAGCACGTGTATGGAGCTTAGGGGTTAAAAAAGCCCAACAATGCTGATGTTGGTTGAAGGCTCCTGGGTTGGCAGCCCATGTGGGACGTGGTTGGGTATCACAGACTTGGTACTTCTGTCAGACTTTCTGCAGAGCCCGTTTTTCTGTGCTGAGCAATGCTGCTGATCCAAGCACTTCTCTGGAATGTTTCCCCTAAAGAGATGGGATTGAAATTCAGCTTTGATCAGAACCGCAGAGGGGCTCGATGCTTATGCCCTAAAGCTGATGCTTCATGTGGGTGGGTATAGAGCACAAGGCCCCATAAGTGAATATTTTAAGTAGGGCTGTGCCTATGGAGTGCTGGTACCAAGAGCAATTCCTTTAGGTTGGAGAGAGAGATGTCATAAAATATCATGAAGATCCGTCCCTGCTGCTGTGTGGGGCACAGCCAGCAGCACGGGCACTCAGCTCCCATGGGAGAGCAGTTTATTCTCGCTCCACCTTTAGCTGTATGGCCACATCTGTTGATGACCAAACTAGATGCTGAGCAACCAGGAGGTGGTAACACCTACAGCCTCACTGCATGGATGGCCACGGGACCCAATGGTATCTGTCTGAATACTGTTGAGATACCACGCTCGGATCCTTTGGCTGTGAAACGACTTTGGGTTTCCCTTACTGGGACAGCCCCTGGGGCATCTCCAGTGGGGAGAACTCAGAAGCCATCCTGGTGAGCAGAGGCAGAACTGACAGCCTCCCTCCTTCCAGGCACTCAACTGCATCATGGAGATGGTGGAGAAGACCCGGCGCTCCATGGCTGTGCTGCGGCGCTGCCAGGAGGCCGACCGTGAGGAGCTCAACTACTGGAAGAGGAGGTGCAGTGAGGCTGAGCCACGCAAGGCAGGAGGGGAGCTGGGCACAGCCCGGCACAGCCCCGGCAGCTCTGACTCCATCAGCAGCGGTGAGCGGTGCTGGGCGACACGGGTTGGGAGCTGTGTGAGAAAAAGGGGTTTAATCTAAAGATGGGTCTTTAAATAATAGGTGTGTGGGTTATAGCAAAGCTGCGTTAGGCATAAGGAGTGCAGCAGAAATGGATCGCTGTGTGGACTGGGTTGGAAAGGGACCTTAAGGACACTTATGTAGCTCCACCCCCTGCCATGGGCTGGGTTGCCCCCCAGTTTGGGCTACTCAGAGTCCCCCTCTATCCCAGCACTGGGAACCTCTGGGGTTGGGGCACCCACAGCTCTCCAGGCAGCAGTGCCGGTGCCTCACCACCCTCATCATGAGCGATGTCTTCCTTGTATCCAACTGAAATCTGCTCTTGTTTGGTGTCCAACCATTGCCCCTTAGTCTTGATACCCCAGGCCCTGATGAAGAGTCTTTCTCCATTGCTCTCCTAAGCTATAAGTCAAGCTCCCTCCATTCTAGTTACCCCACCTCCATGCCCTGTATGGTGTTTCTTTCCTACCTGTGCTGGGCAGTGATTTCTTCCTCCAGCAGTGACTGACTGTTGGGTCTGAAACTCTTCAGACTGATAACGAGTCATTAAATAGAACATACTGGAAAGACGAGCTTGACTTCACTTAATGACATTATGTGGAGAAAGCTGTCAGTCGCTTTGGATGATGATTCACCTGCCATCATGGCAGCTCTGAGCATTACCATACAGGTGCAAAGCTGTCCTCACCCCCCCGTTCAGCTGCTGGGGGTCAGTGTTGGGGTCAACACTCAGCATTTGGTGGCATGTCTGTATCTCCAGTTGTACCGGGAGATGGGAATGGGTGATGCTGCATCGTAAATTACACAGGGCACTAATTAATAAGGGCTGTGATTTATCATCTGAGCGTCTGACAAACAGCCCCGGCTGGAGGAACCCTCTGCTGTGAGCTGTGCCCTGTTAACCCTCCCTACCTCGCTCTTCTTCCAACAGATTCACTGCGGGAGTTCAGCAGCAGGTCGGGGCCGGGCTACGTCACCGAGGAGATATGGAAGAAAGCAGGTGAGCGCTGCTGGGAGCCCCGGCTGTGGGATTGCCTGGGGTGAGCCCTGGTGATGCAGTTCAGTGACTGGAGCAGCCCAGCTGCAGGACAGCCCCAGGCTGCACCCTGCTGCCTGCGCCCTGCACGGCTTTGGCGCGGGCTCTGCTTCCCTGCACGGTGCCGGTGGTGCTGTGAGAGCCGACCGTGTCCCCCAGCCCCGTGTTGAGTGGGGACACGCAGCAGCAGAGCCTGGGCAGGATGGTGAGGCTGAACTTCCCTTCCAGAAGAAGCCGTGAACGAGGTGAAGCGCCAGGCCATGTCGGAGGTGCAGAAGGCCGTGGCAGAGGCGGAGCAGAAGGCGTTTGAGATGATCGCCTCCGAGAGGGCGCGCATGGAGCAGACCATCGCCGACGCCAAGCGCCAGGCCACCGAGGATGCTTTCCTGGTGATCAACGAGCAGGAGGAGTCCACAGAGGTACAGAGCCAAGCGGGCCCAGGAGTCCCAAGCTCAGGGTCCTGCCCCCAGTGCCTGCGTGTCCCCTGCCTTGCTTTCTTCCCTTTTAAAAGCCCTTTGTGGTGTGGGGCGGCTGCAGGGATTTCTGCAGAGAGAAAAGGGTGTTGGTGGGACAGCTTTACATCCCGCTCAGGAACGTGCTGCTGTGGGGTACCGATGTGTGCAGATAAGGAAGCGCTGTCTGAAGGCTTTAGGGCAGCACAGGGCAGCAACCAGATTCTGAGAGAGGTTGGAATTGCCATTGCTTGGTGGCTGTGTTGTGCCTTTTGCTCCTCCAACCCCATAGAGTCCAGGGTAAATACATGGGACGGCTGTCCCCATACTGCAGTGTGGGGACACCCAGTAGGGAATGGCAGCTCAGAAAGGAGCGGGTGCTCCCAGGTTTGTCACAGCAGAATGTGGGGAGTGAGTGTCAGAGCTGCTCCAACCCCTCAGCCGTCAGGTACCCTCACTGCTCCTCGGCTGGGAATGAGTTCTGTTTGGTTTCGAAGGGGCTGAGCAGGAGCTGCTCGGGTAATTCCTGCTCTGTGGTGTCACAGCCACGTGGGGTGGCTCCGTGTAGTCGCTTCTCTGCACAAACACTTCAGGCTTTACCTGATGGTGCTCAGCAAAACTGAGAAGGGAGTGGGGAATTGTGTCACTCCGGGCCACGTGGGCAGCCAGTATAGTTAGTTCTGTCCTCCCTTGGGATGCTGTGGGAAGCTCTGATCCCCGCACATGGCAGCAGCCATGTGGACGTGGGGTGTTGTTACAGACGTGTGTGTGCTCTGGTACTTTCCCATGAGGTCATTAAGGATGAACCAATGCAGCATCCAGTAAACAGACAGTGGGAGCGGGTGGAATTGCTCGGGGAGGAATGAGGTGAGCAGTGGTTTTCTGTTGGAGTATCCCCTCCTCTGCCTCCATCCCTTGTGCAGAGCAGCGGGAGCAGAGCGGGGCCTTGGGAGCTGAATAGCATCCCTGATTGATCCTCCAGCATCAGGGGCTCATTTCTGGGGGCTTTACAAGCTGGCATGCATCCTGGCACTCTGTGTGACCCCGGTAGAGCATGATTTAACAGCAGTGGTTGTAATGTAAGCAGCTTTAAAGCAGTGACACAGCTTTCCTAGAGCTGCCGTGGGCTCGGTGCTGGCAGCCCGCAGATTGTCCCCAGTGCAGCCCCATGTGCTGCCTGCCCAGCCTGCAGCCTCCTGCTTGTGCCCGCAGCGCTGAGTGCTGGTGGCAGCTGCACTCACCCTCAGGGTGGGCGTTCACCATCACATGAGCCCAGCTGCAGCCTGGCTGCTTCCCCACTGCCTTGAAGCAGCTGTGGCTGTAGCTCCAGCACTGGCCGTGTGCTCTCACTGAGCTGGCTGTGGGCTGCAGGCCAGGGCTGTGCTGTGCTCCTCATCCCACACACAGCCGCGCTTCCACCCAGGGGCAGAGCAGTCGGTGGTGGTGCAGCGAGCTGGGATGCAGGGTGAGCGGTTCCCTCCAGCACTGTTGGGGCAGCAGCTCTGTTCCATCCCTACGGCTCCGTTCACAAGACCCCTTTCAAAGCACAATGTCTGTTTCCTTTTAGAGCTGCTGGAACTGCGGCCGCAAGGCCAGCGAGACGTGCAGTGGATGCAACATCGCGCGCTACTGCGGCTCCTTCTGCCAGCACAAGGACTGGGAGCGGCACCACCGCATCTGCGGGCAGAGCCTGCACGGCCACAGCAAGGGGCTGGCACTGCCTGCGGGGCGCTCGGCCAAGGGCATGGACGGCGTGCCCAGCCCCAGCATGGAGAAGAGCTCGGCAGCCACCTCCCGCTCCTCTACGCCCGCATCTGTGACAGCGATAGACACGAACGGGCTCTAAAGGGGAAGTTTGGCTTCGTTCATTGTCCTGCTGGTGTTTTGTTTCTTGAAGTCGGAGAAAAGAAAACCCACGGGAACTCGTATTGGTTGACACGTTGGACAAAGCCAGGCCAGCTCTGGTGGAAGCTTTGCCGCCCCTCCTGCCTTGCTCGGCGCACACAGAGCTGCAGCCCACGCACCTGCACCACCTCAGCACCCATCGTTGCGAAGGAGCCGGGGCTGCAGGTCGGAGCGCTGAGCACAGAGCCCTGCTCCTTGGCTCAGACACGTGAGCTCCTTCCCTGGGCTGGCTGAAGCCCTCCGTGTTCAGCCCCGGATGCATCTGTCTGTTGTTACCCTGCTTGCAGTGCGTGCTGCTCTGCCCCACCGGAGCTGCCCAAGCAGGAGCATCCCGTCCTGCTGTGTGGCAATAAGGACAGGAGCACCTTTGGGGTGGGGGGCAGCAGTGGGGGCACAGCTCCACCCCAGGGGCTGTGCTGAGTCCTTCTGTGCTGGGACAGGCAGCAGCGTTGGGTCTGACGTTGGACCTTTGAATGCCTGCAGACTAAATCTGAATGCCTCACAGCTGCTCGTTGCCCTTTCCAGCTGGGTGCCAATGTTTGCTGCACAGGATGTGTCTTTTTGTTGTGTGGAGGTTGTTGGCTTGGGAGTTAATGCTGTTTTCAACCACGGAGGTCGCAGTGTGAGTGCTGGGTGCTGCGTCACAGCCTGCTCTTCCCACACAGCTCCTGGCCCAGAACCCCGACCCAAAGCCATGGGGTCCTGCACCCCCACCCTGCTCCAGCTCAGCTCCCTGCAGCCAGCACTGCCTGTGGAGAAGCTGCTGAGGGCCAGGGTGACACAGGGCTGTCAGCAGTGCAGGAATGGGAGGATCCAGAGTGCACCCACATTGAGCTCATGCTGTGCTGCACGCAAATGGGATCGAGGAAAGCATCTGTTCAGCAAAGCTGCGTTTCCATGACTGGTTTTGTGCGCCTGCTGGGTTGGAGCCCAATGAGGCAAGTAATCCCCCAGTTCTGTTTGATCACTTTTTCCATGGGAGGTGAATAATGGAGATGCAATGTTTGGTCCCAGAGCTTGCAGCAGTGCATCCAGTGCTGTGCTGGGGATGGAGCAGCAACCGCAGCCTGCAGGGAACGCTGCTGTGTGGGAGCTGCTCTGCAGCCCAGCCCCGCATCTGCAGGGTTTCATCTTGCTAAAGCAAAGCCCCAAAGTCTCCTGGTGCAGCAGTCGGGGTCAGCCCAGCAGGGCCTGCAGCGCGAGGGCTGGCAGCTGCCTGTGTGTGTACATAGATCGTCTTCCATCGTCCTCATGCAACTTTGGTGGCTGTGTATTGAAGTTACCCGCAGTGTAAATGAGTACAATGCTAACGGGAGTAGAATTGGTATCTTTTTTAAACCCCCCCTACCGCTAAATGTGAACTTTGGACGTGGGCAGAGTCGTGGGGTCGAGTTTTCTATTCTTCTTTTTCTTTTTTTTGCCATTTAATTCTGTAATAGGAATTTGTTACTTCATTCCTGCGCATAACTTATTTCATGTACTGTATAAAGGAACCCCAGCTGTTACAGATGTATTTTAGTTTGTTCTACTCCAAAGTAGTCAATAAAATGACTCTTCATCACCTCCATTCACCTTCCCCTCTCTGCCCCGGGCTGGTGTGGAGCTGGGGGGCTGTGGCCATGCAGGGCTGGAAGGCAGACACCCCCTGCCCCTCTGTGCCCCACATGGGATGTGCCCTGTTCTACCGCAGGCTGATGGCATTTGAATAACTACAAATGGGGAATGGAGTTGAACCATTTGAATTAACAGCTCTGGTGTAAACCAGCAAGGAAAAGAGGTGGTGGGCAGGCCAGGTGTGGTGCTGGTAGTGCACTACCAGCGTGGGACAGACAAGGAGCTCTGACATCCTCTTTACCCTGCAGGGCCATGGCACAGCACCCAGCCCATGTGCCCACACTGGCTCTCACTTCACACTGCTCACAACAGCTCGGTTTCTGCTGGCTCTGCTGCACTGAATGCAGTATGAGGACACAGCCGGCGTTGTGCTGTGACAGCCAACGTGCCGTCCTGGCTCCTTGCACACAGTGCCCTGCCCGACCCGCAGCATGCAGTCACACACAGCCACACACAGTCTGTGCCAGCACTCCAACAGTGCCAGGTCTGTTTTATGTTCACTCAGCAGCAGCACAGAGCCATCGTGAGCTGCACTCGGGTGGTGGCACCGTGGCAGTGGGACCACAGTGGCATGCGGGGACCCGGTGCCACGCTCACCCGCTCCGATAGGAGGAAATAAATGAATCACACTTAAAGAGCAGAAGGGTAAAACAAGGCTGGGGCCTCCAGGCAGGCAACCCTGGGGCTGCAGGAGGTGAGCAGGGAGCACAGGTGACAAAGATGAGCACAGGCAGTGGCAGTGCAGGGGCTCTGCCTCCTTCTGCGTGCCAGCGGCATCCAGAGCGGCTGCTCAGGTCAGTTGTTGTTCATGATCCACCAGGACGCTGGGGAGGGAAAAAGGGTTCAGGGGGTGAGGGGACTGCTCAGCAATCCAGGCTGCACAGCGTGTTTGCAGATATGATGTAGGAGCTGCCAACTGCAGCACAGCCTCACTGAGCACCCACTCACCTGGGAAGAGCATGGTGGTCAGCAGCTCTGGGGACTCCAGCAAGCTGATGGTGGCCCGCTGGAACGTCTTGCTGTGGCTGGACTGCAGGTGGCTGTAGAGCAGTGTGGAAGGTCAGGAGCCCATCCTGCTCCAGCTCAGGGTGGGGTCTGCTCATGTCCCTGGGCTGCAGGGACAGGGCTGCACTGACACTGCCCGGAGCAGTGCTGCTCCCACCCCACTCCAACACCTTGAGCTGAGGGCTCAGCCGCCCCCCCCCCCCCCCACCACCTTGGTGCCATCAGTCGTGGGACACGAGGGAGCAGGACAGGTTGGTGCAGGACAGGTTGGTGACGGCCCCGTCAGTACAAGAGAATCCCTTTCCACCCCCACCCAGCGTGCCAGGAGTGCCTGGCCCCACACCACGCATAAGGAAAGTCCCTGACCTCCTCCACGAAGCTGCGTCCTGCCAGAACTCATAGAGGATGAAACAGGCCTCGTCCGTCAGCTTGCAGGCAGACACACTGCGGGGAAACAGCAACATGAGCTGGGAGCACTTGGGAACAAGAGGCTCTGCACACACATCCCCACCTGGCTGTCAGAGCAGCAGCAGCAACACTAGGGAGCAGTCACGACCCAGGGCTGCCCCTGTGTCACACTATCAGTTATTATGAGAGAAAAGCCCATCAAGCCTAAAAAAAATACACATCATTCTCACTGCCACACGTGTCAAAACAAGCTTCTTCCTTTTGTCTGCACTGAAGCCCAGTTTAGTGCTGTTGAAACCAAAGAGCTGAAAAATGGCACTTTAAATGGGAACAGCACAAACGTTTTCCTCTGGAAGCAGCCCAATGCCTCCCCTGGGAACAGGGAGACTCCAGCAGCAGCCACAGTCTGCAGGGACACACTGACTGAGCTGTGCCTCTACCCAGCCCAGAGCTCCATCCTCAGCTCTAAGCTCTGGTGCAGTGCTGGGGCACAGCCTTGATCTTACAGCCACAGGGCAGCTTTAGAAGGTCAGGATGCTTCCCACCAGCACTGCACACACTATGTGAAGTAATGCTGTGACACGAGCACCACCCTGACTTGTTTCCCTTCCTCTCAAGTCTCTCAATGCTGCACTCTCTTACAGGTGTATGGCACCACCATTCAGGTTGGCATAACCCCATCTCGCCTCCCAGCACTGCCCTGTGCCACCCTGACTGACATGGAGCTGAGGGCTGCCCTGCTCCTTCCCCCACCACACTTACTGCAGGCAGCTGCTCTGCGCCGTGGTGACCTCCATGTAGGACCTGAGTGCCTGGCGAAACTCCTCAATGCTGCCTTTGGCCACCGAGATCTGCCTCTTGGCCACCAGGATGCTCTGCAGGGGGACAGGCGGTCAGCAGCAGTGCAAACAGAGCTGTGCCCTTCCTTGCCCTCCCTCCCCCTCTGCAGCAAGGATGGGGCAGTGACAGCAAGCACGGGGCAGCAGAGGAGCCAGACTGGCACCAGAATGGCTGCATTTCCCTGTGTGCTTGCTCCAGCTGAAAGGGACATTGCAGCTGTGGGGATGGGAACAAAGCTGAGAGGTTTGGGTGCTCACAAGCAGAGCATTGCCCTCCTCAGGCTGATCACAGGCACACACACACACACACACACACAAAGAAGCTGCACATGCCTTGGGCAGCAAGCAGCTCCAGACCAAAGCCAGTGACTGTCTCAGTGCACAAGAGAAAATCTGTGCACACATCAGCGTTACAGCAAGAGACAAGCAACGGGACCAGCACTTACTTCATCTCTTCCTTTGCACGTTGCTTCCTCCTTCAGAGGCTCCAGGCGTGGGCTCTGCATTTCACAAAACCATTGTTAGCTGAGAATTTTGTAATAAAGCAAAATGAGCAGCCACCCACAGCCCGGCCCAGGGTGAGGTGAGCACCACCCTGGAGGTGTTCAGGTACCTGGGGATGAGGGGATGTGACACACACACACTTATGGGGCTCTGTGGGTCCAGACTGACTCACAAGTCAGGGTCTGGTGAATTGGTGCAGCTCTGTAGCAAAGCCAGGGCTGAATACACCACAGCTACTGGCATGGGGAGAGGTCTCAGCGCTGCTCTGGCACTGAGGTGTGGGGCAGCCCCCAACCCCCCACACCTTACACTCCAGTTTCTCAATGAGCTGCTGGAGCCTGGAGATCTGTGCCATCCACTGGCTGTCAGCTTCCACACAAATACCTGCAGAGGTGAAGGCAGAGAGATGTCACCATAAAAGCTTGCTGAAGACTCAGAAAACCACAGAAGCTTCTAAACCTCAGATATAAACCAAGAAGCTGATTATTGTCCTGAAATCCTTCCCACTGCTCAAGAGATACAAAATCTCACAGTGGTCCGGGTTGTAATTTCTGGATGCAGCCGTCCAGATGGTGCTGCAGACTGCACTCACACACAGTCCAGGCAGTAGCAGGGTGGGGACAGACACCCTGACCCACAAACACAGCCCTGTGATGGCTGGGCTGGCAGTACCTGTGGTCAGCATCCCAGAGTAGGGGTCTGTTGGAGACACACAGATGTTCTTCTGTCCTCTGCGCCCACATCGCCGCCCTGACCTCAAGCCAACCAAAGCCTCTGATTTCTTTATGTCCTTTCTGAAAGAAAAGAAAATGTAAAGGAGGAGCTGGGGTCAGTCCTTCCCAGGGCCAACTGCACACTGCAGTCACAAAGGGCAGCTCCAACAGATCCCTCCCAGAAGCAGCCTGAGTCCCAGCACCCTGTGACCCCGTGGTGGTGCCAGGGCACAGCAAGCACCCAGTACCTCTCCCGTCCCGCCTGCTCCTCCATGGTGTCCACAGCACATTCGAGTGAGCCCTGCAGGGATTGCAGCTGGTGCATGGTCTCCCGCAGCAGGAAGCGGGTCAGGAACTGCTCCATCTTGGAGGAGGTCTCGTAGCTCTGTAGGGAAAGGGACCATCAGATGCCTGCAGCTCTGCATGTGGAAGCACAGACATACCTGGAAGGGGACAGCCCTTAAATAAGCTTGAGCTGCTCTACCAAATCTCCCCTGAGCTCCACCTGTTGGTCTTGCAGAGACTCTAGAAGGTACCTGAGTACACCAAGCGGGACACAATGGGTAACACCATGCAGTAAGGGGGCTCCTCCACGCCTCCTGGCTTTCCCAAGAGGATGTGCTCAGAGCTGCACACCTCGCTCCAACACAGGCTGCCTGCTGAAGCTCCTGGCTACTCCAGACAGAAGCATGGCAGCAAGGGTTGAAGGCTCGATGGCAGCATCACTCATGTCCTCCCAGCGCATATGGATGGGAGAGGAGGAATACCAGCAACAAGGCCACAGTATACACACAGAACACTCCAGTAGGCAGATGGAGTGTCCCAGCACTGCACAGAAGCCATCACTACTGCATGAAGGTGCTCAAGGCCCAGCTCCTGCCCTGCTGCAGGAGTCCAAAGTAGATAGGAATGCTCCAAAACAACTGAGCTGCTTCCCCTTGGTGCTCCGAGCTGTTCCTGGGCCCATCCAACATCACTGAAATACGCCCACACTGTGAATTCAGGGGAGCTCAGATCACCTGGTCCAGCTGCTCCTCTGGAAGGAGGTTGTGCACACCCAGAGCATCACAACAAAGCCAGCCTTCACAGACTCCCTGCCAGCACAGCAGGGCCCCACAGGTCTGCATGGGAGGAATGAGCTGAGAAGGGCTACACAGGGCTTGTACTGCAGCAGTGTTACCACAAGAGGTGATCTCTGACCATGAGAGTGGAGCAGCCCAGCACTGAGTGTGAAGTACAGGAGGGGAAAAACAGAAAACTGAACTCACTCTTCCTAACTTTGGTATAAAGGCAGTTTGGTGCTTCATGGAGCTGAACTCTCCAGAACAGATTCCAGCGATGTGGTTGCATTATTGAGGTCAAATACTTCCAATTCCTGCTCTGTTTCTCTCCAACACAGAATAACTGAGGATCCCGAGTTCCAAAAGCTCTACATAAAAGCACTTGGATGTAACCCTTCCCATGCTGCTGTCAGATCCTGTCCCAGGGCCACGTCAGGCCTCTCCCCAGGGGCAGGGGGAGGCACGGAGCCAGCAGTCCCACATAGCAGAAACAAAGTCGTTAATGTAATTACCCGAACAGACACACTCATCCTGATGCTGGAAACAGCTCTGCTTGCAGCTGTCACCTCACAGGGCTGCAGCTCTATGCAGTGCCAGCTCCTGGCCTTGAAAGTGGAGAGGATGCTCATCTGCAGAGCGGGCACAGCCAGCCACAGCTGCTCTCCGTCCAAGCAGACAGCTCTCACCACAGCAGCTGCACCGTGCACGGATTTTCATCCACCTCTCAAAATGAATCTCTCTTTTCTGTCAGAGTGAGAGGGTGGCAGAGAAGCAGCTGATGCTGGTGTGGCCTCAGGAAGCAGAGCCCCAGCTCTGTCCCCCTGTGCTGCCTGCAGCGAGCAGCTCACATACCCTCAGCCATGCCCACTCAGAGGGGGCTGCACAAAACAGAACCCCTGGCCTCACTGTAAGGTCTATGTTAGGGGAAGCGATTCTCCCTGCCCAGAGCAGCAATGGGAGCTGAGTGCAAAGTGCTGAGACAGGCTCAGGTTTCCCTTCCCAGCTCCACAAAGCTCAGAGTAGAGCTCAGGCTCCTGCCAAACGTTTCTGGAGGCTCCGATCTGCTCTACACACAGCAGCTGAGATGAGCCCACCTGGCTCTAATGTCCACTTCTTACTATGTACCACCAACCACTCCAAGTGGAGGAAGCAGGGTCCCATACAACTGCAAGCAATTCAGATGTGCCCTGTGCACGACAAGGCAGCTCCCTCCTGTGTCTTGATCAAATACAGCAAGCCCCTGGGAGCACTCAGAGAGAAGGGTGGAAATAACCATCCCTCAGGAGCCCTGTGCAGCTCTCCAGCAGAAAGCAGAGCAGTCTCCAAAGCTCAGGGCACGCTGCAGGCACAGGGAGGAACCACCAGGCAGCACTGCATCACTATAAAGCCCCTTAGGAGTTCCATGATGAAAAAACATTCCCCCTAACCCACATCAAGTGATGGGCATCTCATGTCTGGGGTCAAAGGAAGCACTTCAGCAGGCATCAAATGCTAAGTCACCCCTCTGTATCACCTTGGAAGATTTCACAGCAGGGAGGGAACTGACTGAAAATACACCTTCTCTTTGATTCAGATGCACGGCTCACTTCAGGGAATAAACAGAAAGGGAGAGCCCTCTTGTTGGGTATTGCAGTAAGCACTTCAAACTGCATTGTCAATAGAACCTCCATAAAATACATCTCACTGAGCACACGGCAGCTTTGGCTCACAGCAAAGGCTCCTGGAAAGCAGAAAATAACTCAGTGAGCACAAGAACTGTGGTTGCAGAGCGGCATTCAGCTCCACTGACCCAAACACAAATCCCAAAGCAGCCAAGAACTGCTGCAATTGTGCTCGGAGAGGTTTTATTTGTTTCTTATGATGGTGGTTAAACTTGGGACACAGAGCGGAATAGGTGAACACCCAGTTCCTGCCAATGGAGACATCGCAGCATCTGATTTGGATGGGTATTTGTAGCTTGATTTGCAGCATTTACAGGTGAGAGAAGAAGATTCTAGCACACAGGATCCCTGACAGAGATATCAGACTGTTTGCATCTTACTCTGACACCATTGCACTGCAAATGCAAAGTTCAGCCGCAGAATAAGGTGTATTTAATACATTACAGCACAGCTACCAGTTGTTCTACTTTAAAGATACGTAATTATTATATTAGGAAACAAACAAACCAAAAATCCAGTTCTTTTCTTGAACAGGTGTCTTTCCTTACCATGTCTCTACCAAAGAGGAAGGATGGGAACGCATGAACCCCGACATTTCTTTTCCTGCCAACTGAGGATGAAGCAGAACGAGCTCGTGCAGGTTTGCTGCCCACACAGACGCTATTTCCTACAGTCTCTGCTGTCACAGCGACAGCGAGGATCAACCTGGCTTCCATTTCCCACGCTCCTGCAGCATTTTGCAGCAGCCCACAAGGTGACTGCTGGCACTGAGCACCCGAGGGCACAGCCAGGAGATACAATGACATCTGTGCCAGGCGCCCTGCATGCAGAGGTGGGAGCCAATGCACCAAGAAGGCATTCAGTGGCACTGCTTCAAACCACAGCTTCCAGCACTGCTGCACCACGTTCCCTCTGAGCTTTGATTTCTGTATTTCCCTCCCTTCCTTCCTGCAGCTCACTGCCCAGCAATGGCTGAGCTAGTCCAGCCAGTCTCCCATGTGGCATGTTTTATGCTGTGTTAACAAAGGAAGCACCCCATGCTCTGTTTTCCATCTTGAAAAGTGGGCTCATATTTACCTGAGACTTCCTACAGCTGTGGAACAATTTCCCTGAAGCCTTTTGCAGCTGAAGGACACAGGGATAGGAATCCTCAGGCAGTAGAAGGAAGGAGCTACAGGAGACAGATCACATTCACAGCCAAGGAACACTGATTTCACTGGTGAAACCCAGGTCAAATTAGAGATACTCTTCTTCCTTTAGTTGGCTCAGGTGCAACAACCAGAAAGGTCAACATGATGGAATGGCGATACAAGGGGTGTGATGACAGAGAGACTAATGCAATAGAAAGGTGTTCTAAGGGAAGGACAAAGGACTGCTCACCAGTCTCAAAGGATCTCAGCACACAGGAAAAACTCCAGAAAGAAACCCCTCCTCAACACCAGTCAGCCCTTCCATGAGGTTTAAGAGAGGTGCAGCCAGGCTCCACCCTTTCTGAACTGCCTTTACCTGTGCTCCCAGGGCTGGCCAGGTCCTTTCCCAGGTGCTCAATCAATAGCTCAGGCCAGGACTCAACAGTTATCATACATCCAGGTATCACTGCCTCTGTGAGCATCACATGAAGCTCACTTACACAAAGCCTGGAGAAAACCAGGCAGGCATTGAAAATCTTCCACCAAGGTGACCCCACAGCCCTGCTCTGGAGGCTGGGTTTCATAATGTGGACCACTCCAACAGGATGGGACCTCTCAGCCTGCTCAGCTCCCAGTGCTGCTGCATCTCCAGCAGAACCCACAGGAGGAAGTTTCACTCAGGTCAGGAACATTCAGTCCTCAGCCACGGGGGCATTAGGGATGATTGAGTCAACAGAAACAACAGGCAGACATCATATGGGAAACATCCATCCTCTGCCCACTGCCCTGGCTCAGACAGGTGTGAATTCTGGCTAAAATCTTCCCACTCAACCCTAACAAACCCATTACTCCTGGAATAGCTCATCTGGAAATACAAACATGGGAAGGCATTCAGGTCACAGCAGGTTAAGAAAGCAGCGTTTATCACCTCTGCTAGCCTCTAGCAGTGGTACATTTCCCACAGCAATAACATGAACCCTAGTTCACCCAGGGCAGGGTACAGAGCAGCACATGCACAAAGGCACAGACACACACCTTGACCAGGTGCTGCACAATCAACATGCCCTGCCCTCCTCCCAGCTCTGATCAGAGACATCGCAGGTGCAAAAACAAAACCACACAAACCTGTTTCAACAGCAGAAACCTGCTTCCCTTTTCCAGGGAAAACCTGTGACACCAGAAACCCCCACCAAGCTCCATTTCTTAGAGGCTGCATCCAAGGCCTTAGAATTTCAACAACAAAGCCAGCACAGGTTGCTTTTTATTTCTTCAAGCCCAGTGAAAAAGGGCAAGAGAGAAAGAAAATGAGAAGTTAATTTAAGGAAATGAGTCGTTCAAGGTGTGTGCTGAAAAGGGTTGCAGAGCAATGTGTAATTATAATGGAGCTCACTGGGATATTTACACCAGAAACTATTAAATGAATGAATACCTCTTGCCGATGCTGTGAAGCAGACAGTAATTGTGCTGTACTTGGGAGAAATATGTGAATATGCAATGAATTCATTATTAAAATAAATAAGAAGTCAAGTAAAGCACGGCTCTCTCCAGATGAATCATTCTCTCCCTCTGGATTTGCATTTAATACGATTGTATGGGGAGGCACTACTGGGGCTGGATCTGGCCAGAGGAAAGCACAGAGGTCAAGATCACGAGTGAGTTTATAGAGACACAAACACCCCAGAGAGCTGCTCAGGGGAGCTGGCAGCAGGACCCCTTGCTTCTCTGACCAGTAGGGAACTGCCTCTTTTTCCTTACTCACCTTCCTGGCGATGGCCCCAGGTACAAAGCTAAACCATTTCTTACTCCTCAGATGCAGACAAGATGCTGATACCCAGAAGGGTCCCTTCCAGCATTTGCTACTACTCTCTTGCAGCTGTGTGCTGCAGACCCCTGCCCTCCGATATGCAGGCAGGAAGGCAGACAAAGCAGGACACTGCTTGGCCTCATTAACAGCCTCAGATCTGCTTCCCCTTAGTATAAGCTGCAGGAAGAGGGAAGGCATTCACAGCAGGGGTAAACTCAGCTGGGAGTCGATGGATTTCACCATTCTTTTCCTTCTGAACATTCAGTAACCTCCTGAAGCGGCCCCTTCCTTACAGCAACTCCTGTCCCCTCTCCATGAGCAGAAACTCATATCCACTGAAGCTCAAGCTTGAGCTGCCTGGCACAGGATCCACCCTCAAGTAACCCATCCACATCAAGCCTCTTTGCAGCATGTGACCTGTAACACCTGGAAGTACCGTACCTGCAGCCTCTGCAACCCAAGTTTAATGCTGAACAAGAAGATGAGAACAGCGCTTCTGTTACCCACCATCCTGCCTCATCCTTACCAGCTTGGTTTTGTCCATGGCTGCCAGGACAGCAGAGTTGAGCGTTTCCAGTGCAGAAAGCACATTCCTGTACTCTCCAAGATACGCTGAGAAATAATCTGAAGTGGGACAGAAAACACAGTGAGTTCCCGAAACATTCCCTTCCTCGCCTCCCCTGTGCCAGCTGTTTCCAGCGCTGCATGGGGCATCCCCATTCCCACCCAGCAGTCACACCTGGCACCACATGGACAGCCCATTTCTACCCCAGGGACAACTGTCCCATCCCTGGAGGAAAGCACAGATATCCTCTATCACCCTCCCTCATCCAGCCACACACAGGGACTCATCAGTGCCACCCAGCTTGCCCAGCCCAGATGCACAAACCCCCTGCAGATCTCAAGAGATGAAGCCCCTCTGGAACAGAAGATCAGCCTACTTACCACACAGCTTCTCTGTGTCCACGTTGCTGCAAGAAAAACAGTTTTGTTAGATGGCCAGGCTGGTTTGGGAGAAACAGTTGTGGTGAGTGGAGTCTTGAAGGCTTGTCTGGAGCCCCCAGAGAATTTTCTGTTCCTCCAATGCATTTTAAAGGCTATATTCGAAAGACAAAAAGCCACACAAGCTCAGGAGCAGTGCTCAGCACCTGCACCAGCAGGAAGGTGTGAAGAGCATCACCTCTGCTCAGGTCCTTCCCATGTGACACCAGTCCCCCTCCTGTCCTCTCTGCCCCACACATGCCCCTGGAACAGCTCCTGTAAGGCTGACAGACACAAGGTACCTGCAGACAGCAAATAGATGATACAGGAAAAGAAAAACAAATGAGAGACTGAAAAGCTTGTTAGTTCCCTGTGCCTTCCTGGCACCAGGTGCCAGACAAGGCAGGAGTCCTGTGGGAAAACCATCACATGCCCAGGTAGGCAGGGACACAGTCCCACTACTGCAAACAAGCAAAACAGCCCCAAGCCTTAAACCCAGAGCTGTCACCCTACAAATGCACACCCAGCCCCTGCCCTCTGGTCACAGCACTCTCAAGCACTGCAAAAACAAAGGGCCAACTTCCCTCTTTCTGCTTACAAAGGCACTGCTGGGGTGGAGAGGAAGGAGGACACATCCAAAAATACCCAGCAGTTTTGGGGACAGAATGTTGGACACCACCTAGAACTGGCAGATACAGTCAGGCAGCCAAAGCTGCAGAGCAGCCCTGCTTTGTGATGCCTCACATCACCTGCACAGCTCCCAGGGAAAAAGGCCCCAGGATGTCATCTATTCAAACCATCCTCCTTGAGCAATTCTGCTGTCTCAAAATCCCCCGAGTGTCTGCAACCTTTTCACACCTGATTGGAAAAGCGGAAGACAGTATATAAAAAATAAATGATTTTTAAATGCTTAAGTGCTGTCACGTGCGGAGGAACTGATGATACCCGGAGCTTGCTGGGCTCCCAGCACAGAAGTGTCTGCAGCACTGCTGCTGGTTTCTGCATCTCTCTTTCTGCCAAGATTCTATGATCTAGTGCTTCCAATTATGAAAATACGCAAACCCCAGTGGGAATGGCAGTGTCCAAGCCCCTCATTTTTGCGCTGACAGATGTCAATTTTATGTTTCCCAAATCCACATGGGAAACGTGGCACCTTGTCAGTGCTCCCGCTGTAAGCAGATCAATCCATCCAGACCAGCAATGCCTGCAAAGCTCAGCAGACTGCAGCACGTCACTGTTTCACAGCCAAGAACACAAGGACAGCCCCATGCAGAGAGCAGTCTGCAGGCTCAGGTGTGGGGCAGCTGGTTGGCAAAGTCCCATGACCCTGACTGCCCTGGGCTGCCACCTTGCCCCATGACCTGAGAACCTGCACAGCCCCAGCAGATAGAGACAGGCAGGGGAACAGCAGGACGGGTGGCAGGTGAGTGTGCCAGGAAGGATGGATTCAGGAGGATGCTCCTGCACTTGGGGTTTGCTGGAGAGCCCAATTTCAGGGTGCAGGAACACTGGGAGGGTCTGGGGGGTCATGAAATGGAAATTGCATAACCAAACCAAACCAAACCCAAACCCAAACCTCTCTGGGAGTAAGAAGCCCCTGATAGTGGGACTGCAGTTACTTGCGTCAGCTATTACTTAGGCAGTGGAGGCAGTACTGGGATGTGATTTGGTTCATCCACATTACACCACTGCAGGAGCTGATGAAGGCAGAGCTCCAGACCACAGCCCAGGCACTGCAGATAGTTTTTAAAGTTGATAGAAATAGTGTTTCCCCTGAGATACAACACAGATAATCAACAGAACCAATGCCCCTTCACCTGCCAGCTTCTCTCTGTCAAGTTTTACTGATCCCACCTCTGAGAAGCTCCGTGCATCCCACCACAGCTGTGCCATGCTGACTGGGGTTTGAAACACAAATTTAAACTGCAAAAATATCTTGCTCCTTCCTATTTATTTTTTTCCCTACAAGTTTCTGAAAGCTGCCTGGAACCTGCAGAGCTGCAGGAAGCTCCTCGCTGCTGCACTGACACAGAGGTTGGGCACTGCAGCATCCATGGCACAGCTTGTGTAACCTGTGCCCCAGAGGAATAACTGCAGCCGCTGGTTCCCATCCAAGAGATGGGTAACACCAAAGAGATGTGAACCTGAGTTAGAAAAACCAAGCGGACAAACTCTGGATGGCCATTGCTTCCCAGGTCCTGCACCTGCACTGCCCCTGCCTTGCAGAAGTGCAAAATCACACTTGGTTCTTCCCAGGTCAGCACTGAAACACCAGCTGCCAGGGCACAGCACTGCATGGTGAGAAGAGACAGAATGCAATAAGAGAAGGGTTGAAAAAGAGACAGAGTGCAGTACCAATCTTCCCTTTGCTCCTCCCTCTGACACCCCCTCTTATCACTGCAGGACAGGCATTCTCTGTCTCAGAAGCACTTATTCTGAGGCTCTCCATATTTTCACATAGCTGTATTTTGACTACGTCCAAACCTCTGATTAACAGTAATTAAGCTCGAACTGATGATGGAGGATCTTGTCATCATCATGTTTTCAGGGTTTTGTCAGGATGCGCCTGGAACCAACGCAAGAAAACATCAATCAGCTTCAGCAAAGCAGATGGGAATTTTGTTGGTTTTTTCTTTCTCTTTTTTTTTTCACCATTTAACGTTCACATTGGAAACCTTTGCTGTGATCACAGATCTGGTTCCAAACCCTTACGCTGCGCTCTTTGGAGTTGCAGTCACTCTCCGGAGTTGAAAGACTGGCTGATGCTGTGACACTGAGCATCAGAGCAAAGACAGGAGGCAATGGGACACAACCAGTTCTCTCACAGCACCAGAAGCCTGAAGGAACTTCCCGAGAGATCTTAACAAATATAAGGTCAGCAGACCTGCAGAGATCCCAAATCCTTCACTCGTGGCTCAAGATCAGAACTCCCAACAGACTGCATCCAAGCTCCTGTCAGCCTGATTTGACAGCTACCTCCCACACAAAGGAGGATGTGCTGGATCTCTTTTTTTTCCCCCCTTAGATTTTCCCAACGCAGAACAGAAAGGTATCTGAGGTCTTCCTGACACTTTCTGGGGCACACTGCATCAGTCCATACATAGAGCAGTGAGTTCACAGCACTCACACACACACACGTCGGTGCTCTGTCCAAACATCTCCCATGCTGGGTCTCAGCCCACTTGTGCAGAGCACACAGAAGTGCTCATGTGGGGACAATCCCAAGGATGGGGATCTCTGCAGGGATCTCAGGACCTGCTGCTGCCCACCTGTCCAGGCTGAGTTTTTTTGCAAACATAGTCTGATGGGATCCCTCCATCCAACTCAGCAAACACATATTGGGTTCCCCCTCAGCCATTATTCCACTGTATGGGAAACTGTTAATCACAGCCTGAACCTCTGATTAACCATCTGAGGCAAGTGACGGGTCAGCTGCAAGAGCACAGGTGAAGGTAATTCAGCTGTGCTACCAAAAGGGGTGGAGCTTGACTCCACCTCTCCTAGATCCCATTTAAGGGCTGACCACCACTAAGGCAGCATCTCTTCCTGGAGACTGCTCCTGTGTGGAGTTTCTACAGTGAGCCTTAATGTTTGTGAGCATCTTGACTGTGAGCCTCAACATTGGTGAGTCTTTCCTATATAAGCTCTGACTATCCATTTGCTTTACCTTTGTATAATTACAACTGTATATTTGGTGAGCCAGCCAGGAGACATGACCATAATGTCCTTCTTATGGAATATGTACAGATGGGTCAAAGGGGAGGACATTATGCCCCCTTAGAAAAATAATCCCAGGGCAGATGGGTCAAAGGGGAGGACATTATGCCCCCTTAGAAAAATAATCCCAGGGCAGATCCCAGGATTTATGGGTTCCCTCTATTATTAAATCACTGCTATAATTGAATGATGAGGTCCATTGTGTGTTGTGGGAGATTTTTCCCCATTCTACCCGGTGAAATATTTTGAAGGTTTAAATAATGGCTTCCATATTACAAAGGAAAGACATTAGCTGCTTCTACAGTGGCATGGCCACTATTAATTGCTTTAAGTCAGGCAGAAATGAGATCAAATGCATTAGAAAGTGAAAATCGATTATTAAAAGATTGTATTGAAAAACTTGAACAAGAGTTCAGTATGTTAGTGGGGAAAAGGCCTTTATTACATTCCCTGATCCCTCAGATTTGTAATGTTTTGATAGACAATAACCAGGTACCTGAAACAACAGATCTGGTTAAATAAGAAGATTAAGGTGGACTTAGAAGAATGTCTTAGGATGGATTTGTTTCAACTCCATCCTACTATGACATAAAAAAAGTCCAAGACAGACAGGCAGGGGTGCCCCTGATCAATGACCCCCTGCCGAAATACACTTCCATGTCACAGCCCAACCATACATGGCCATGGAGTTAATGGCTTTGGTACAATGATTCCAGCAAAGACCCAGGGAAAGTGTACCAACCTGGCTGCTACGTCTGTGGGACTTGGGGCAGAAAGTATCATGGTCAGCAAGCCTGAAGTTTCTAAACTGACCAATCTATGACTGTTCATCCTGCCCTTACACAGAGATTATATGGGGGGACCCAATTTCCAGAAGACAACCACTCTATCCTGGATGGGTTAATGGCTGCCTGCCGGATGGTCTGGCCAAATAAAACTGACGTGCCACTAAATGTGGGGTTATGGTCGTCCATGGAGGATCTTCAAAATTATATTAGAGAATTAGAAATGAGAGAGGCTATCTATGAGGATGCCTTTGATAGTCCCGATATGGTCAAATTCTCAGTGGGAATGAGGGGCCTGATTTTACAACAGGCCCCTTTGCATATGTATGGTACTCTGGCATACAGGTGGAAGCCCAGCAAGCAGCTCAGTTAGTGTCTGATCTGGGAGAAATGGAGCTTCTGCGGACTAAATGTAATGTCTGAGTATTGGATGAGACTTAACCCTAACCCAGTTTATGGTGTGACAAGAGACATCAGTCCCCTTAGGGCCTCCAGATGGGATCAGAGGCTCTATATGGAGTTGACAATATTTTGGTCCTGGGAAAAATGTCCAGAGGGCTATGGCCCTAGTTGATACAGGGGCAGAAACATCCATAATTTATGGTGATCCAACCAAGTTTAAGGGTGACAGAGCGATGATTGAAGGTTTTGGGGGACAGACCATTCCAGTCACCCAAACCTGGTTAAAATTGGGGGTTGTGAGTCTCCCATCTCAGGAATATAAAGTGTCTATTTCCCCAGTCCAGGAATATATTCAGAAGATGCAAGGTCTGGGCTTATCTGTGAGATTCCTGGGTGTAGTTTGGTCTGGGATAACCAAAGTACTACCCAGTGCTGTAATAGATAAGGTCCAGGCATCTCCAGTCCCTATGACTCCAAAGCAGCTGCAGGAATTTTTAGGTATATTGGGGTATTGGTGCTCCTTTGTACCTAATTTAGCACAGCTGCTAAGACCACTATACAGACTCACAAAAAAGGAGCAATTATGGGATTGGGGGAAATGGAACAGGATGCTTTCCAACAGGCAAAACTGGCAGTTATATACCCAATGCCTGGGCTTGTTTTTGATCCTACCCTCCCAGCTGGATTAGATGTTCATGTTACTGAGGATGGTTTTGGCTGGGGCCTGTGGCAATGCCAGAGTTCTGTTCGGACCCCTATTGGAATCTGGTCACAGGTTTGGCACAGAGCAGAGGAAAGATAATAGTATGATCAAAAAACAGTTATTGGCTGCCTATTTGGCATTGCGAGCAATAGAACCAATAACCCAAATGGCAGAGATATTAGTTAAAACCGCTCTGCTGATCCAGGGGTCGGTAAGAGATCTGACCCACCTTCCTAAGGCAGAGGTGGCCCAAGCACAAATGGTGGCACGATGGGTTGCCTATCTCAGCCAGAGAAGTACTCTGTCTTCATCACCGTTAAAAGAAGAGTTACAGAAAATCCTAGGCCCAGTGACGTACCATAGTGATGCATGAACAGAAACATTGGTTGTTCCACCAGACAAGAGCCCCGTTCAGGAAGAAAAATATCTTATTCCTGAAGATGCATGATACACGGATGGATCCAGCAAGGGCAACCCAAGCAAGTGGCGAGCAATAGCATATCATCCCTCTACTGAGACTATCTGGTTTGAGGAGGGGGATGGATAGAGCTGCCAATGGGCAGAATTGTGAGCCGCGTGGATGGTTATAACCAAGGAACCTGGTGATGGCATCCTGACTATCTGTACAGATAGTTGGGCTGTGTACCGGGGGCTTGCTCTTTGGATTGCACAATGGGCTACCCAGGAATGGACTATCCACGCCCGACCAACCTGGGGTAAAGATGTGGTTAGACATATGGAATACAGTTAAACATGGGGCTGTACATGTCTACTGTGCCTCTGGTCACCAATCCCTACAGTCACTGGGAAATGATGAAGCTGACACACTGGCCCAAATTTGGTGGTCCACCTCAAGTGATCGAGAGTGACCGAGGGCCTCATTTTACTGGTGCAACCATACAGTGTTGAGCAGAACAGAACAGCATTGAATGGCGATTCTACCTGCCATATAATCCAACTGGGGTGTAGGCCTCGTTGAATGTTATAATGGTATTCTCAAGGCTGTCCTGAAGACAGACTCCCAGTCCCTGCAGGGGTGGATGAAGAGACTACATGAAACCCTGTGGGACCTGAACAAAAGACGTCAAGATGGCAGGCCCAGTGCCCTGAAAATGCTACAAACAATATGGGCCTCCCCACTTAGGATCCAAATTATGGGCACTGATAATCAGGTAAGACCCCAGCCTGGTAATGAAAATAACCTTTTGCTCCCTGCCCCTGAGAATTTAGAACCAGGAATCCATATGATAAAGTGGCCCTGGAAGGTACAGGTAGGACCCAAGTGGTGTGGCCTACTGGTACCTTGGGGGAGATTGTTGGAGGTGGGAGGCTCAATAGCCCCCTTGGTGACAGGTACATGGCCTACTGACATTGTGGTCAACACTCCAATCTTTATTGCCAAAGGGATGTCCATCATGTCCCTGTGGCAGATAAAGATGCCTCCTTTGGTACCAGATATAGTTATGCAACCACAGATATCTGGCCAAAGGTGACTGGGGCATGCTCTGGTACAAGCTAAAGTGTTGACCCAGGATAGAAATACAGCTTGTATCCTACCCTGAAGGGCAGACCTTCTCCTTCTGGTACCTTTGAAACATCTATATTGCTCCCACTGAGTCTCAGAGCTTCCAGAATCACCAGAAGGAATGGGATACTTGATAATGTCTCACATGGGACTGATGGAACACAAATAAACATGCACCTCATGATTGCTTGCCTCCAGCAACATCAATCAAGCACTGGCCCATGGAAGACCATGAACTTCCATCAACCATCGCTTGAATTATGTCAATGTATATTGCAACTGGAAATTGTATAAGCTTTGCGTTGGATCTCTGTAATAAGGAAAAGCTCACCTAATCATTGGTTCGTGCTGTGAAGGGGTGGAGTGTATGGGAAACTGTTAATCACAGCCTGAACATCTGAGGCAAGTGATGGATCAGCTGCAGGAGCACAGGTGAAGATAATTCAGCTGTGCTACCAGAAGGGGTGGAGCTTGATTCCACCTCTCCTAGATCCCATTTAAGGACTGACCACCACTAAGGCAGCATCTCCTCCTGGAGATTGCTCCTGTGCAGAGTTTCTACAGCGAGCCTGAACATTGGCGAGCATCTCAACATTGGTGAGTCTTCCCTATGTAACCTCTGACTATCCATCTACTTTACCTTTGTATAAGTACAATTGTGCATCCACCCACTCAGAACTGAGCCGAACCTTACAGAGGCAGCTATATCAAACACCAGCAGCGTCCTGCCTGAGCACCGGGTGACACCGGAGGTGGAGCACAAGCAGACAGGAAGGATAGAGAGGAGGGGAAGAAAGGAGAGTGTGATGCTGTGGGCTCTCTGGATGGAGAACAAATAATGCATGAGACCTCTAAAATATTAATCTTCCCAGATGTCAGCTTTGTGAGCCAGGGGAGCAGATGCAGGCTGGCAATGATGAAAGAGAGTCAGTATGTGTCTGGGCAGCGCTCCATTACCCAGACACAGATAATGTCTGGGTATAAAAAAAATCCTCCATCGCTGTGTTTCCATGGGTCAGGCTGTCACTGACAATGAAACAATCTTTTCAACACAGACCCGATGAACACAGCACCCTCATGACCAAATCCACCCACTGGATTAAGAGTGAAACTTTCCCACTGTCAGAAAAGCTACAGAACATGACAGGAGAAAGCCAGGCGTGCTTGCGGAGCTGACTGTGCTTATGCTGAACTCATGTGCAAGAAGCACATCAGCAGCAGGTTGACCTCTGTAGGCCCCCACTCACCTTTGATTTCAGACACAAGCAGATGGTGCTGAGCATATCTCCAAACATGCTCTGCTCAGTATAAAAGCTTGTGTTTCCACCATTGAGCTCAAAGCAATCCCAGTATCTGCAGGAAGAAAGCTTTGCTGACAGCCTCACAATACCTCTCATGATAACCTGTGGAATATCACACAAAGCTGGCAGATATCAAGACTCAAAAAAGCTGGAGAAAGAAGCATTATGCTACACAGCTCAACTGTGGAAATGGCTTTCAGCCTGCGCGGCTAAAGCTGAAAGTAAGTCTAAGTGGTTTCAAAACAAAGTTAACCTTGTGGAGGACTACAGGAGCTGGTGATGTTGTCCTGAAGGTCCTAAACTAGTGATTGCTGGAAGGGTAAAGGTGCTTCCTATACAGTCTCATTAAGCCACTTCTGTCAACACCAGTGGCAGAAAGATACTGACACAGACAGAGCCCTGGTCTGGTCTAGTCTGGCTCTTCTCCAGGAGGCAGCAGGGCTACAAGCACAGCCCTTATGAGGTACCAGAAGTCCCACGAAGTGGGAATCTCTCCTAACGCTCCAAGAACAACTGGCAGAAAGCCTGACTCCAGCTGCAGAGCCATGGGAAGCTTTCCTTGGTCCAGCACACTAAATATTAACTGGTTTCTCCATCACCTGCGCTGTGCGGCAGCTAAGTAGGTCTGTGTAGAGCCCAGTGCGTATTTATCAGTTCCATTTTATGCAAACAGAGAGCAAACCCTGTTACATCTCTGAACTGAAGTCTCTGGCAAGGTCAATGAAGTGATAAACTATCTAATGCATCCTGAAGCTGCCCAGAGCAAAGCCTGCTTGCCTGCCCTGGACAGGGTTTCTGTGTCACTTGTGTGACAGCAAACACCACGGTTCACTGTCAGGCCAAGTCCAGCCTGGTACGACACCAAGTGAAAGCTGACACTGACTCATGGAAGGCTGTACACAAAGCCAATAACAGCGGAGCTGGCCCCAGGGAAAGGCCTCATCCCAGCGGAGCTGGCAGTCCCTGGTAATTTCTCCCTAGGGATGAGGCTGCCTGGAAAGCCCTCAGCGCAGAAGGCACAGATCTCCAGGCCAGGATCACAGCACTTTGACAACCACATTGTTTGTGATAGGTTGCCTCCTATCGGGCAGTTAGATGGGCACCAGGCTCCTGCTCCTGGAGATGCCACCTGCTCCTTCACCAGCTAATGATCAGGTTGGAGATTAAGCACAGCTCCCTTACTGCCACAGTTTCAAACCCATCCCTCTCCCACCTGCTCACTGTCTTAGAACTAACCCTGTGCACATGGCTCACATCTCAAGCAGAGACAGAAACAGGGAGTGTTCCTGAAACATCCTCAGGGCTGGGCCTTCCCATCTTGCTGTGGAGAACATCCTTGAAGGACAAAGGGTCCTCTATGTTTCCTTGAAGTCAGCAAATGCAAAAATTTGGATACTAACATTGTCTGCAAGGCCCCTTCTGGTCTTCATGGCAGAAAAAGATCAAACACACAATGGTCATGCCCTGCTAATAGATGTCACCAGCTCAGCATTGCAAACACCACGTTGTCATAGCTACCACGCTGTCATTACAGGTGACAATTTCCAGAGAGCACCACAGCAGCCAGGGCCACATATGACCCTCAGAGCTGGTGTGCTGCCCTGGGGCATGGGGCCAGCAGAACCAGGGGGGCAACGGGCAGTTTGGAGGGGCCCAGCACAGCACCCTGCCTCTTCCATAGGCAGAAGGGCTGAGGTTTGGTGGAGCTGCTGCCCGGGGACAACAGGAAACCCATCTTGAAAGCAATGATAAACCAGGAGATCATTGCCAGTCAGATAAAACCCTGTTTTGCTGCAATCTGTTTTCCAGTGGTGCCACATTGGTGATGACTCCAACAACACCCCAAACCGAGGCTCAGTGGAAGGAGCACAGAAAAGCAACAGCTCCCTGCTACATCCCTGGGTTCCCAAAGAGACTAAGGAGGCATCTGCAGGTCACCTCCTGCTGCCCTCACCCAGCACGCCCACCTGACTGAACACAAAGCAGCAAGCAGTCACTGGAGGAAGATGCCCTCCAGCCCTCACCCAAATAGTACAACACCTCCTCAGCAGCTGCCCAGATTGATATGTATCACAGAAAGAGGCACAGGGGGCTGCAGAGGCACCAGCCCACTTCTTTGCCCCATCACTACATGAAGAGCATCACTTAACACACCGACCCAATGCTTTGTTGTAACCAATCACTCCACTCACCCAACTCAGGAACTTGCAAGCATTATCTGCAGTCAGTGGCACAAGAAACCCAGCAAAGCCCAGCTGATCTCCCAAGGTAGCCCCAACCTACAGGAACCCAGAGTTAAGTGCTGACCTAAATTCACAGTTATACTGACACTCATAAGGCCCATTTCTGGTGGAAAGTTCTTACGTAAGTGAAAACCAGCTCCCTGTGTCAGCAGTCACTGAGATAACTGCTCATCGTCCTCACATCACCACATGCTCCTCCTGCAGATACACAACCTGCTCCGCAGAGCTGTGTATTTCTGGAAGGCATCTTTCAAACCAACATAATGTAGTTTTAAATGGATGTTTGCTCTTATGGCACTAAAGTAAATCTGATAGTGCCTGTTCTCAGCAAATCTGGTTTCTCTCATCACCAGTACACAACGTCAGTGGTTAATGGATTTTAACATCTGCGTGTCACAAGAGTTAGGTTTATCTCACCCTGACTATTTATTGCACCCGCCTCCAAATGTCCTCCATCTACAGCCAAGCAGTTTCATATCCTCCTTCATCTCCTCTCCTCTGCACCACCGTGGTACTTACTCTGAATGACGCCTGTCAATGCCACTGAACAACTCCCACAGCTCCTCCGAGCTGAGGATTCCATCAGCAAAATAGTTCTTGAACTCCTCAAATGACAGTTTCCCATCATCTGCATTTAAACAAAAGGGAAGAATAATTACATAGCTGCAGGAAGGAGCATACAAGCCCCAGCAATCCTCTCAGCAGCCTCTTTACAGAAGCGTGGGATAGATGGGCGTGTTGTGCATGATAATTAGAGTGGAGATCTCATTGAAAGCACGTCCCACCAGTCAGAGCAACCCCATCAGATACCTAGAAGGGTTGGAAAGCAGGGCAAGCGCTGCTAGGTGGGAATTTCAGCTACCCTGATCCTTCCAAAAGACCTTTTGTAATGTTTTCAGAAATGTATTGAAACTACACTTCAATAAGTTTCCAGGCTGGCTTTCCATTCAGTTCTCCTCAGTACAGAGCCTATTATAAGTGTCACAATGAGGATGGTATCAGCTTTTTATGGAAAGAAAAGCTTTTCTTTGACTCATGAGCTTTCTCTTTCCAGTCTGTAGAGAACTGGTGCTCCTGAGCTGCATTTTGATCTGCAACAAAGGTGGCTTCTGGAACCTGCAATCTACCACGAAAGAGAAGAGCCAAAGTGGGAGGAAGGTGTGGAGAAACCACTCGTGGCATTGAACTTCTTGGCTTAAGGATGCCAAATATAACTCCAGCCTAACACCGAGACATGGGGTCAAAGAGTAGAGTCACCCAAACAGAGGGCAGAGTCAGTGCTGCAAGGGATAGCAAAAAAGTCTGATGGATCGTGGCCAGCCTTGCTCTGCCTCCCATTGCACTGCCAATGAGCAGCAGTGATGCAGGTGGTGACAGATCAGCTGAGTGAGAGCCCAGCACCCACAGTCTCTATGCTGGGTGATGCACAGGCCATGCTGTGTTTGGGAAAAATGTTTTCCCAGCCCCTGGTCAGTGCCTTTGCCTCCAGGCAAAGCAGAAAAGCTCTTCCAGGCAGAGAGCTGCCTATCCTTGTCCTTCAGTCTTCCAGCAAACCTCTCAGTGAGGAAGGGCTACAGCTTTACCCAGGGCTGAGAGGGGGAGGAGGCAGCAGAACAAAGCACTCACCGTTCTTGTCCGCTCGCCGGAAAATCTGAAAGGGAAAACAAGACAAGGTTGAGAGCGGTGGCAGGGAAAGCAGCGAGCACAGCAGCTGCCAGCCCTCCCCAGACACCACAGTGGAAGCTCCGGCCCTGCAGGAGCTGTGGGGCAGCCCACGCCACTGGGGCTCGGAAGGACAGTGTGCACAGACTGCTTGGGGGGAAATCTCCCTTTGCAAATGCTTCAAACCATTTCTCTCCACTGCACAAAGCTCTCAGCACAACCGCTGATGCCCGAGCAAGCACTAGAACAGAGCATCTTGTAGAGAACGCAGAGGGAGACAAGGTAGAAAAAGCATTACTGCAGCTTTGCTACAGCCTTGTGATGGAAAGTGTTGAATTTTTCAAGCCCCTTAAATGAAAGAACATTAAGCAAAAAAACACTCCATAATGTGAGCGCTTTGCACGTCATCACCAACATTTCAACCATCTGCAGCTCTCACCCTGCACGTTGTAACAGCCCTTCACAATTCTTCTGTATAGGACACCCGGACACGTGAACCCCCCGCAATGTAAGTAATAATTAATTCATTCATCTGTAACTAATTGCATCCCAGAGCACAGTTTGAGCACTGCTCTGGTTAAACATCTTAACTCGAACCACGGGGCCCAGAAAAAAAAGCCAGGTTTTCTTATTGCTTCCCCTTTCCCTTTTCACCAACAACTGCCTGAAGGTCTTGGGCTGATTCTGGAGAGGAACAGCACAATTTCACAATTGCTGAAGGCTGAGAACATCCTGCCAGACGGAACGGTACAGGCTTTTGGCCAGCACCTCCTAGCAGAGCTGACAACAGCAAGCTGTGGCTGTCATAACTTTCTTCTTTTTAACCACCTCTATCAGGTCTGAAGAAAGATCAGCAATGAAAAAGGGCAGGGCAAAGGGAAAGCAGGCTTTGTTATGTTCTTTTTCAAGCACCTGCAAAATAGAAGCCGCTGATAAACCAGCCCTGGAGCAGCTCTGCTCCTCACTGCTGAAAGATACATCTCTGAAAGCTGCCCTTGCAACCCCAGCTGTCTCCCACACCGCTTGCTGGAGGTTCTGCTACACAGCCCACAGCCAGCCCTGCATGCACAGCCACAGAGATGTTCCTGAAACGTGCTTAGACAAAAAGAAACAGCTGAAACAGCTTCCTGAAGAAATCCCGTTCTTGAAGCTGGTCCCTACAGGGAGCTGCCTGGTCCATCCCCATGGCCCAAACCAGACGCAGGAGGATGCACTTCTGAGCAAAACCAGCTCCACTTGCAGCACTGCCCTGAGCTGCCCAGCATTAGGTAACGCTGTCTACAGGATGCCATTCCTGGTCATGTCAGTCTGCTTTCCTCACCTGAATACAGGGCAGGGCACTGAGTGCCCATTAGGACTCTCAGGATGGACTTCAAAGCTTTCTTGCTACCAACTAAGTACAGAAACTTGCAGTTTGCAAACTCTGGGGATTTCTCTGTGTTTTTAAGCAAAACTTCCTCCAAGAAAAAGGTCTGCTTGTGCATCTGCTTTCACTTGGGCTTTCAGGGCTACACTTTCTTCTATCACTGAGGCCAGCTCGCTCATCCCACCTGCACCCCAAAACACTACCAGTGTCACCCAAGTATTACTGAACTCAGAATCACTGGCTCACTGTGGTCTGCATGCAGGCTAGGAGGGAGGACAGAGCTTCGGGGGGATGCCACAGGGCTGGGAAGGCTGCAGGTCCTTAACCTGGGGCGTTTGTCCCGGATTCATTGCAAATCAAAGCAAGGAGATGCTTTTCACTCACATACAGAAGCCTCCACTCCATCAACATGTTAGAAAAGCCCTGCCTGTATATGCAGCACAACTGTCTGAAGATCATCTTAGTGAGGAAATGGAGCTGCAAGAGCCCTGCAAAGGAAAGGCAGCATCCTCTGAGGTTGTGCGATGCTGGGGATAGCAAGGTTCCTCATCCCACCTGCCCTCAGCCGGGGAATGGAAACAGGTCTGCGTTGGCAACTGGAGAGACCTATCTCCATCCTCACATGCATTCAGGTTGCTGGGCAGTATCAGAAACACAGGGACACTGCCTAAAGCCTGAGACAGATATGTTCCTTCACCCAGGCTTCAGCCCAAGCTTAAGCTTAAGGGGCTACAGCCCTGATCGACGCCTGCAGCAACAGACAATGAAGGAAGACTTGAGCCTACTTTTACTTTGGGATTAAGCCCCATGAGCCCTGGAAAAGAAGGACATTACAGAGCTCCTCCTGTTCACAGGGCTAGAAGAAGCAACCTCTGCTCTCAGGCACTCAGCAGGGGACACTCTGGTTGTGAGGTGGGGGCAGTCAGCCAGGGAACTAACAGGCAGGTCCCTGCAGCCTACGGCCATGCCTTGGGCACAAGGCTGGCTGTGCAAACAGCTGTTCTGAATCTCTGGGATACAGAACAGAAAGTAAACAAGCCCTGGGCTCCAGTCTGGGGGACAAGCACCCCTAGGGCTTGAGCAGTGCTGCAGTTCACACAGAACCCATGCTGAAGCACTGCAGGCAAAGCCCTCCTCCTTACCTTCCCAAAACGTTGATGTCTTCCAACAGGGGTGAATGCAGGCCAGGAGATGCGACCTGGCTCCTCAGAGTCAGCCTGGCACAGCTTGCCACATGCAGACAGGCTGTTCTCCCCCACCCCTCCCTGCTTTCCTTATCTTCTTTTCATCTCTGCCATTCATTAGTGAAAGCACCTGTGCTACTCAGGAGCCCCTCTCCATCACACACAACAGAGAGGAATCCACCAGTGCTGCTCCCAGCCTCCAGCCCTCAGCTTCCTGGCAGTGTCACCACGTCCACATGTGCCCAGCACCTCTGCAGCCTTAGGGGAAAAAGCAGGCTCACATCCTTCCAGCACTTGGAGGTACCCGCAGCAGAGGAGATGTCAGTACCGGGGTAATGCTCTGTGCTGTGCTCACATACTCCCATTGCTGCAGGTCTCACTGCAGTGAGACTGGGAGTCTGCCTGGCTGTGGGAGGAGGGAAGCACACACAGCTGGGCTCCATGAACCCATTGGGAGCTGGCACAGGAGGCGTTCAAACCATTCTGGAGAGCTTCAGAGCTGAGACAGGAGCGCGGCAACACGGAGGGAGAGGGAGAGAAGCCGAGAGAACCCGGGAAGCGGCTGGTGTGCCACGAGAGCTGCTGGTAGCGCTGTTAACACTCCACATTTTAATTGCCTTAATGACACTCCGAGGGATAGATCTGGGACAAAGCGGCTGCCCAGAGGAGCTGAGCTGTCACCACCGCAGCCCTCCTCCAGCCCGCGTTCCCTCAGCCAAGTACCGAGTGCGGTTAACGATGCCGGTTGTTGAGCCGCGCAGCCTGAGGAAGGAGGGGACCCCAGGGCCGCAGCTCACCCTGCGGGCACCCCGGCTGGCTCCGACCCCACCGGCTCCCACCCGACCCCCCCCAGCTGCCCCGGACCTGCCCACCCCGCGCCCCGCGCTGCAGGCCCCGCGCGACACTCACGTCGTGGAAGATGGGCAGCGGCTCGCGGCGGGGCTCGGGGCCGGGCTTGGCCGGCAGCAGGCACACGGCCAGCAGCTCGGCGCACGCCATCATGGCCGGCCCGCTGCCTGCCCGCGGGGCGCGGGACCCTCCCGTTGCGGTGCGGGCGGCACAGTAGGGCGGCACCGAACGGCAGCACCGACACCGCCCTGCCCGCACCGAGCTGCCCCGCGACCGCCCGGCAACTTTGCCTCGGCGCAGGGCCCGCCCCCGCGGAGCTCCGGTTGGTCGCGCTCGGTGATTGGCAGCTCGGAATCGAGCCTGTGATTGGCGGAGAGGTACGAGGCGGGGCGGTGCTGCGGGGAGCGCGGGGGCAGCGGTCGCCTCAGTGTCGGCGGCCGTGGGTGGCCGCGGTGTGACCGTGTGGGGGCGGGGCGGCCGCAGTCAGCACGGAACGGGCCCGGCCGGTTCGTTACGGCCGCAGTGCGGTTCCAATTGACCCAGCGAGGCACCGAACGGCTCCGTGTCTCCCTCGGTACGTCCCCAGCGTCGCAGTGAGGGTTCGGGGCAGCCTCAGTCATCCCAGCGCGGCCTCAGTCGGCTCACTGTAACCCCGCTGTGGGCCCAGCAAGGCCCCAGTTGCCCCACAGCAGCTGTGTGGGCCGCGGCCACGGGCTGGAAACAGCCGGGACATCTCCACAGGATGCGGGAGCTGAGACAGGCTGCGGGGCTCAGCAGGGACCCCCAGGACCAGGTGTGCGGTCCCTTGTGGGCCCTCATGCACAGCTGGGCAAGAGCTCCTCAGCCGTCCTATATTGCTGCAGAGCCGGGCTGCCTCCCACCCTGCGGGGCTGCAGATCCACGTTCACCGCATCCCTTGTGCTCGTCAGAAACAAGGACTCCTACACGAGCTCTCGGCTCCTTCCCCAGCAATCCAAAATAGAATCGGGGAAGCCCTTCAGCTGCACCGTGACTCATCCTCGGGACACAGCAGTTATTTTTGCAGCACGATGCACTGCTCCGGAGATGGGCTGCATGGCACATGGGGACAACATCTGCCCCTGCTCTGCAAGAAGCAGGTACCCCAGGGCTCAGCTCCATGCTGCTGTGGGTCAGCTGTTGCAGGGAAAAGCAGTGCTGCCCCCACACGCTGCAGCCAGCAAGAAGGCAGGTGGGATCCCTGCCTTAAATAAAGCAGGGAGCCAACACAAGGAGGGGATAAGTATTCGCTGTATGTGTTGTATGTCCATCCAGGCTGGGCTTGGCAGTCCTGCACTCCCAGCTGGGGTTGCTTTGTCAGCAAACATCTCTGAACTTTCACAGGGGATTCCTGTCTGCAACCTGCAACCTTCCAGAGCTCAGCCAGCCCCCAGCGGCTGCCTGCTTTGTAAGCAGGAGAGGAGGATGCTCCATGGCCACCAGCTTCTCCAGAACCCACCTCCACAGGGCAGAGAACAGAGGGAACAGCAACAGCCCCGGAGGTAAAGCAGCCCTCCAGCCCACACTCAGCTCATGGCTCAGCCCCAGGAGCCACAAGGACACCGTGCCTACCTCAGCAGGGCCACACAGGGCACGGCCCCAAACTGGGCTCCAAACAGCTCTGAAGCCTGAGCAGGAACAGAGGGGTTATTATGCAACGCAGGCTGGAGTAAAATATTTATCAGAGTTTAAATAAGTAACACGCAGGAAGCCAGGCAGAAAGAAAGAAGAGTGACAGACAAAGAGGGGAAGGAAGTGGTTCATCTCTTATCACCACCAGAATGGGGCACAGCTGCCCTCGGCCCCACTCCAGGACTGTCCCCAATGTCTCCTACCATGAGGGAGTTTCCCTGTGGGACAGTGGCACATCTCCCAGCACCCACGCTGGGATACCTGCCTGGTGCTGAGGCTGCTCACAGCCCAGTCACAAAGTGAAGGCCACAGTCAGTAGAAACCTTTATTAAACACGAAGCTCAGCGGAACACAAGCTTGTTAAAGGCAGTAAGTGAAAGTGCGGCTCCAGCCTGGCCCCGGGATCCCTCCATCCTCCCCTGCAGCCCCTTGAAGCCAGGGAGGAGGAAACAAACCCAAAACGTACTCAGCCTGAAGGGCTGCGCAGGAAATTAAAGAGAAAGCCTGGAGACAACATTTGGTCCTCACTGGAGCTTAGGGGTACACACACATTCCCCATCCTCATAACATCCTGGGGACACCCCCAGCCCGCCCCAACCTTCTTCCCGCAGCCATCTGATGCCTGCAGCTCTGGGGCCAGCAATACCCTGCCGGGACCCTCCTCCTGCACCATCTCCCCCAGCACCCACTCCTGCTGTCCCGGGAGAGCCCCTCATGGCATAAATAATAAATAAATACCCCGCAGAGCTGGCCCCTCCCAGCACAAGGAAACCTCCCGGCACCCCCCAGACCACCACAACCACCCCCCCGACCCCTCCCGGGAAACTAAACGCTGTCCCCAAGGAACAATAATAAATTAATCCAATCTATACACAGGACTGCTTAAAGCTCTGCCACGGGCACCCTGTGGCTGCCCGCAGTGGGTAGGGGGGGGGAGGGGACACCCAATGGGGACCCCTTGCTCCCCAGCATCCTCCTCTTGGGACAGGAGCAGCCCCCAGTGAGGGCTCAAGCACCGAGCTGGGCTCTGTCCCATCACGGCGCGGAGATGCCGGATAGGAAGGAAGAAAATATTGCAGAGGGGACGGATGGAGGGGGGCCCAGGGCTGCTGCAGCACAGGGAGCCCAGCAAGGCACCAGAGCCACACCAAGGCACAGGGCACCACGTTGCTGTCCTCAGCCCTGCCTGCGTCCCCCCCTTGGCAGTGGGATAGCTTCTGAAATCAGGACAGAGACTCAGAAGTCCAAGTGCGTGAAGTCCCCAAAGTCACAGTCAAAGAGTTCACTGATGCCCTCACCCTCCTCCAGGCCGAAGTGGTAATCCTGTGGCTGTGGTGGTGACAGTGCAATGAACTCATCCGCCAGGAAGCCCGGGAAATCGTCCTTGCCCTGCTCCAGGAGGGTGTCCATGGAGGCCAGCGGTGACAAGCTGACATCCTCTGTGGAGCACTTGGTGGGCAGTGCCGTGCCTGGTAGCAGTGCTTCTGTGGGGACAGAGCGAGGCTGTCAGCCCCACAGCACACACCAGAACTGCGGGACTCGGAGCCGCCGAGGCCATGTAGATGGTACACAAAGCATCAGGAGAGATCAGAAACATCCAGGCAGCATGACCCAGACCACTTGTTGGGTGGTGGGACAAAGAGGGACAGTGTCCTTTCCTGAGCAGAAAGCTCCAGGGCTGTCTCTGCCAAGCCTGGGTAAGAGCAGAGCCCACAGCTGGGTGGATCACAGAATACCCCAGTTTAAAAAGGACTCGCTCATAAAGATCATTGAGTCCAACTACTTGGCACTGCATGATGAGAGCATGGAGGTCGGGCTCCTCCTAACACACAGCCAAGACCTCAGCCCTGTGCTGCATGCAGCCCTGTAACCTCGTGCTCCTGGAACCAGAACAACGGTGATAACCCTGTCCCCACACCACAGAGCCCAGGCATGGCCCCCATCCCATCCCATCCCATCCCATCCCATCCCATCCCATCCCATCCCATCCCATCCCATCCCATCCCATCCCATCCCCAGCCCCTTCCCCACCTTGCTCACCAGGCAGCAGCATGTTGACATCCTGAGTAGGATGCAGGAGCGGGGAGGCTCTCTGCTGCGATGAGCCAGGGGACAGCTCCTCAGCAGGTGCCTTGAAGGGGCTCTTGACGGGGCTGCAGACCCCTGAGCTGTCCTCGGGGCAGAGGAACACGTCGATGGGGCCCTGAGTGCTTTTCACGGAGACCTGGAAAGCCTGGGGACAGGAGGGACACGTGGGACAGGGAGGGACACGGTGGAGCTGTACCGAGGGCTGTGAAGATCCACAGGGAGGACAGACCCCTCACTCACCTCTGCTGGGTCAGAGACTTGCAGCTGGGTCTCTGGGGGTGCCTTGATAACCATCACCATTTGCTCAGAGGGGTCCACAATGCTCCGGAGGTCCTGGCAGGTGACGTAGGCTGCGGTGTGGTGGGTCAAGGAGCAGACACGGGGACACATTCACACACAAAACCCCACACAGTGACCATAAGTGCCAGAGGGGGGGGGAGGGCTCCATTCCCCAACAGCTCTCCAGCCCAGCCAGCCCCATCCCGGCCCCGCACCGAAGGATATTGCTGGTTGGAGGGATCCTCGGTGAGCAGCCGCAGCTGCACCGTGCACGTCTGGATGAGATCGTCCAGCTGCCGTTCTGCTGCCTGCAGATCCCGCAGCTCCTTCTCCAGCAGCTGCTGTCGGCTGGAGGCCCCCGCGGCCGCCTGGCTGCCCCTGGGGTACACAGGGCTGTCACCCCCAGCACGGACATCCCACTGCTGCCATCACCTCCCGATCTCAGGGTGGAACCCAACCACCAGCACTGCTCCCTCCCTCCACCCAACCCTGCCAGCTTCGGTGTTTCTTCCCCCCAGCCCTGAGGGACCTACAGCCACTGGATGTTGTTCTTGGACTTCTTGGTGATGAGCTGGATGCCCTCCAGGACATTGGTGATGTCGTAGATGCGCCTCTTCTGCACCTTCAGCACCTCGGCCGCCCAGTTGAGATCCACCACCCCGTCGGGGGATTGGCTGAGCAGCTCCAGGAAGCGCTTGGTGGTGAGGTTCAGCGAGGTTTCATAGCGGGATTTCTCCCCAGGAGACTTTGCCCCTGGTGGGGACAGGTGCAAGATTCAGCCGTGGGGCCCAGGGCAGCCCCGGCACTGCCACACCTCGCAGGTGAGCAGCACCCCGACAGCTGCCGCCTGGCGGCAACGGGAAGCTCGGGGGATGGGTGGGATGGGGGGGATTGGGTGGGATGGGTGGGATGGGTGCTGCAGGGCCCCGCGACTGAGAGCTGACAGCGAGCAGCCAGGCAGGGCCCGCCGCTCCCACGGGGACGGCAGATGGCAGAGGTGAAGAGGGAGGTGACGGGGCCCGTCCTGAAGGGAGAGGCTGAGCCGGCACGGCGCCCGCAGCCGGGCTTAGGCTGGCGACGCGGCGGGGAGGGCCGCGGCCGTACCTCTGCCGGGGATCCGTGCCCTGCCGCGGGCCGCGGGCAGACTGTCGGCTAGGTACTGGTGATCCGTCTCCAAGTCCAGCTTCCGCTTCACCTGCGGGACAGGCCGTCCTCAGCGCGGGGACAGGCAGGCCCGGCCCCGGCCTGTGGGGGCAGCCCCGCGCAACGGCGCGGCCGGGCGGAAGGCGGCCTCGGCGGCGGCTTCCGGAGCGGCGGTGCCCCGCGCGGCTGGGCCCTGACAAGGGGGAGGGGGGGGGGGAAGGGGCCGCTCCCGCCGGCCCGTCCCGCGCGGGCACCGCGGCGAACCGGCCCCGCCCGGCGTCCCGCGCCGCTCCGGCTTAGCCCCGCCGCCCCCCGCTCCCTCCCCCCGTCCCGCGGGTTACCGGCGGGCGGCCCAACGTGGGGCGGCGCGGCGCGGGGCCGGGGCGGGAGGGCTGCGGCGTGGCGAAGAGCAGGAGGTCGGCGTCGGAGCGGCAGCCGCCCGCGGGCTCCTCGGAGGCCGAGACGATGAGGAGGTGCGGGGAGGCGCCGCCCAGCAGCGCCGCCAGCCCCGCCGCGCCGCCCGCCGTAGCCATGGCTCAGGTGACGGGCGGCGCGGGGCGCGGGGCCGCGGCCGGGGCGGGGGCGCGGCCCATTGCCGGGCGCGGGGCCGTTCCGCGCCGCCGCCGGGCTGTCCCGCGCTCCGGCCCCGCGCGCCTTTGCGCGCCAAATCCTTTTTGCCGCGAAAGCGGCGCCAACCTCACCGCGCCCGCCCATTGGCTGCGCCCTCCGCCGAGCGCCGAGGCGGGGGTGCGGGGAAACCGTCTGATTGGTCGCGGTCGCCGGAGGGAGGGGCGGTGCCGACCGCCCATTGGTTAAGGGCGGCGGCGGCGGACGCGCTGACAGGCGGCCAATCGGAACCGCCGCGCTGAGGCAGGGGCCAATCGGGAGGCGTCTCGGGGACGCGGCCGTGGCGCCGCGTGGGTGAGGAGCGCGGCCGGGCCTTAAAGGGGCCGAGGCTGTCGCGGAGCTGTCCCGCGTGGGGTCGCCCAGAGAAGCGGTCTGCAGCGCCGGGCGCTCCCTGCACTGCCGGGCTGGGGTTGGCCGTGCAGCCGTGCGGGCGGCGTGGCTGAGCTGCGTGTCCGTGGCGGTGCGGGCGGCGCAGGGCGCGGCAGGGCAGGGCGGCCGATAGTCAAACCCGCGGGACGTGGCGTGGGCGGCTCCCGCCGTCTGTATCCCCGCGTGCGGGGCGCTGATAACCGCACTGCCTCTCCGACGTAGCCAAGCCCAAAGGGACGTAAAACCACACACACATCCCGCCTCACCCCCTCGGTGCTGCGGGACCGGACGAAGAGCTGCGGCCGCACCGGGGCTCAGCGGGAGGGCCGGGTTAGCGCTGGGTGCGGGCGGTGCCTCACAACGAGGAACGTTGTGGATTCCGAGAGTATGTTTTGCCGCTCGTTCTTCCTGTGGCTGCCGCGGGGCAGCGCTGAGCCCACGGCCGAACCCGCTGCACAGCGCCTCGTTCCTCCGCCAGCGAAGAGCAAACGGCAGCACCGTTCCGCTTGGCGGTGGTGAGCACGGTTAATTAACGCTCGGCCCTTGTGATAACCCACACACCGCTCACGTTAATAGCCCCGTTACCGAGTAGTACGAGCAACAGTTACACGCCAGATGCGGGCCCGTTGGTGTCGCCCCGCCCGGACACACGGAGCCCACCCGCACCGGCTGCGGGGCCGTTCCGGGGCCGCGGGCTGTGAGCGCTAGCTGCAGCACCAGCTGCTCCCACCGCGCTGACAAAGGCCGGGGCAGCTGGGGGCACGCGGCCTGCAGCCCGGGGTTTGTTTTATTCCCCCCTCCCTCATTCATACGGCAGTTTATGCAGAGGGAGCGGACTGCAACCCCCCCCCAAACCTCCCCCGTGCCAATTCTCTGAGGCTTTCAGCTCTTGTGGCGCTGGAAAAGGGCAGATGCAAAGACAAATGAAAGGCAAAACTGTCACTGCACCAAATGCTTAGGGGGAATGCTTGGCTTTTCCCCACACACGGATGAATCCCACCTGGCACAGCTGCGGGTGGTGATAAGCTGCCAGTGGGTGCTGAGCCCTGATAGCTGCCAATGCTGCACTGCAGCTCCTTCTGGGCTGGGGGGGTCAGAGGGCTCTGCAAGCTGCAGACCTGGCCAAAGTTATCCCACCGTGGTGATGATTATGGACAGCCTGTGGGTCTCTAAGGTCACGCACAGTCATCTCCCCACACAGGGGAGCTGGGAGGATGCAAATCTGCGCAGGGTACAGGGCAGACCTCAGGAAGGGTTTAATCATAGCACTGCCCCGGATTGCTGCTGCTGGGACATATTCAGCATCCCAGACTGCTGCTTTGGATTCCTACAGAGGGACCCGACCCCTCATCCTTGTCCCGCCTTCTTTCCTGTTGGAACAGTGTTTCGGGTTTAGCGATCTTCTCATTCATTGCTCCTAGAGATGAGCCATTTTTGGCTGGGAGAGCCTTGTGTGGGTCAGACCAACTTCCCGTGCTGCTGCAGGGCCAGCACCTCATGCTGGGGGAGGTTGGAGGGGCTGTCCAGACATGGGAAGTGCTCCCAAGGCTTACACATCCCTCGTGTGTGCACATCCACGTGGGAGATGGCACAACTGGATCCTGTTTCCCAAGAGTCAGGAACCGTTCCTTTCATCGCATTACTATACAGAATGCTACAGTAGCAATTTTACCAGCTATGGCCTTGGATGCTGAACAGAGCAAGTTCGGCTGCTTTACTTCCTTCTCTTTTATAGTGGTATCCAATATTGAAACTCAGTATCAACCTGCAGGGTGAGGGCAGCAGGGGCTGGAAGCTGCTCACCCACCCAACCAAGACAGCCTTGAGCAGCCCCTGTAAGCCAGAGGAAGTCACTGCCTGCCTCTCGAGTGAGCTGCTGAAAGCTGCTCCATCCCACCAGGCTCTCTGGCTGCCTTCTGCCAAGGGTACTGACTTACAAGGGAAGAACAGGGCGGGATGTCTTCTGCTGAGAGCCCACAGGTGTCAGTCTGGCTTCTCCCAGCCCTGGGCAGCCAGCTCTATGCTGGGGCTGCTCAGTGCTCCCATCCCCAAGGGGCTTCCAGAGCTCCCCGTGCCATAGGGAGCTTCTCTCTCAGGGCTGCCTTTATCTCCACTGCCACAGCTCTTACCAATACCACATTTCTCCTCTGTGGCGCTCAGCTTTGAAGCGGCACTCAGATCATTTGCATGTGTACTTCTGTTCCTTAGCTAATGGGAGAGACGCACGTAGGCTCGTGTCCTCTTGAACAGTCGCACGCTCTCTGAGAGCACCTGCACGTGTTAATGATAGGCTGCAAGGCACCGGCGAGCAGTTTGCCCTCTAACCACATCAGCCCACATTGACTTCTCAGGCTGCAATGCAAGAGCCAGCCACGTTCATTCCTGTTCACCCTGAGTGCATCCAGTTTGCACGCACTGCCCAGCCTCAGTTTGACCAGCTGAAATGCAGCTCCTGGGTTACACAACAATTACGGACCCAAAATAGATACAGCAAGACCCAAATCAAATGCAACAAACCCTGCATTACAAAGCATTTAATTTGTTTTCCCCCTCCTCATCTCCAGCCTCACAAGGAAAGGAGAGAGATGAAAGTTCTAAGTGAAGAAAACAAGTGACCTCCCCGCAGCAATCTGGTGTGAACATACAGGTTGAGAATGCAAGATTAGCACCCCCAGATATCAACACAGCAGACAGACATTGAGCTGGATGGCACTGTGCCTGGTTTTCTCTTCTCTCCTTATCTGCTGGGTTGCAAAACCAGCAGCAGAAAATGGCAGGCGGTCTGCTCAGGTTGGTGTGATCCGGACAAACATCGCCTGGCAAATAGGAAACAGCACACGGATGTTTTGCAAAGGTCAGATTAGTGCTGATGCAGTGAAAATGGGCTTCGTCATACCAACTACTTCTCAGTGAGGGTACCTGTAGTGTATCAGTACCCCACTGGCACCAGGCAGGTCCCGATGGGATGCAGGGTGCCTGGGGGGTGCTGAGCAGCTGCTCTCAGTCTGCTCTGGGAGGCAGAGTCCATCTCCTCCCTTCTGCTCCCACCCAGCTCGGTTTAGAGCTTAAACTTCCCTACCAGGGCAAGGAAGTTCTGCAGCACTGATACCAAAGTTGTGCAGTTTTCCTTTCAGAATTCCCCTCTCCTTAACTGAAAGGATCAGGCGCCAAAGGATCAACCAAACCAAATATCAGGCACCCACTGAGCTTTCACCTTTGTTAAATAATGGAGCTGTCCCAGAGATGGTTTTTCAGCAACCCAGAAGAAGAGCAGCAACGTAAGAGCTGTTTTCCAAAGAGAAGTGAAGCACAGCATGTGCACCAGGGCAGCACACAGCTCTGTAAATAACCCCCGAGCTTGCTTTGTTCACTCATCAAATAAATGATTAATAGCTCAGGATAGTCAGCCTGGTATCGGAGGCTGGGTGAAAACTTTTGATCAGTTCCATTCATTAACCTTTAAAAGTGCCTCAGCAAAAGAGACTTGAAATGTGAAGGAGGAGCAGCGGTTCAAAACCACCGCTCCACTTTTATCCACGACCCTCAAGTTCTGACAAGCGTGAGCTGAACACTGAGATGCTCTGCCCCTCTTTTAGAAGCACTCGGCATCTCAGTCAGGTACCTGGGAACGATTAATGGGTGAAAATAAGGACGTAGACAAAAAACACATTCAAATCCAATGGGGCTGTGAGTGTGGGGGGGAGAAATAGCAACTCCCTTTGTGATCCGTGAGTGTGTGGCTGATGTGCAGGTGGCTTCCCAACTGCCTCTTTATTCCTTTTGGTTTTAATGCTAATAACAACTAACTAAATAAATAAAAGGACCACAAACGGGGGCTCAGCTCCTCACACAATGCGTTGGGGAGGGGGAGGGCAGGGAGTGTCAATTCTGTATCCAAAAGTCTGACTCAGACGCATTACTTCTAGTTCACTTCTTTACTACACGCCGGCATTGTTCCAACACATCGGCAGCAGAAGGGATCCATCCCCAGCTATCTGGTCACAGGAACAGCAATGCGGACCGATGCCATTAAAGAACTGTTCCAATTACTTCCCTGGGGAAAGAAGTGACTTGCAGCTTAACGTCCCTGCCTGCACGCAGCGGGAACACAAACCGTCCCAGAGCGCAGCTGATGAGTGCTGCTGCACAGCCCTGAGATCAACCGTGGTTTGTTTTCCAGGGCCAGCAGCTGGGTCCTGGGTCACAAGTACAGATGGTTGGAGTCTCAGGAGCAATTTACTTTGAAAGTGACGTTGGGAAGAGGTTTGCAGGAGGAAAAAGGCATCAGAAGCAATAGAAAGCTGCCATTAGCTTCGTTCCTCCACCTAGAGAGCATGGAGGTGCTGCAGTGGGGTTGGGGTGGCCAGCAGGGACGGGGAGATGATTGTTCCTCTCTACTCTGCCCTCATGAGGCCCCATTTGGAGTGCTGTCTCCAGGTCTGGGGCCCCCAATACAAGAAAGGCAGGGAGCTGTTGGAGAGGGTTCAGAGGAGGCCACAAAGATGATCAGAGGGCTGGAGTAACTCCCCTGTGAAGACAGGCTAAGGGAGCTGGGCTTGTTCAGCCTGGAGAAGACTGGGGTGACCTCATTGCAACCTTCCAGTACCTAAAGGGAACCTACAAACAGGAGGGGAGTCAACTCTCTATATGATAGATAACAGCAGGACAAGGGGAAATGGTTTTAAGTTGAAGGAGGGAAGATTTAGGTTGGATATCAGGGGGAAATTCTTTACTGTGAGAGTGGTGAGGTGCTGGAACAGCTGCCCAGAGAGGCTGTGGATGCCCCATCCATCCCCAGAGGTGTTCAAGGTCAGGTTGGATGGGGTCCTGGGCAGCCTGGTCTGGTATTTAATGGGGAGGACGGTAGCCCTGCTTGTGGTGGGGGAGTTGGAGCTTCGTGATCCTTGAGGTCCTTTCCAAGCTGGGCCATTCTATCATTGTGTGATTGAAGGGGCACAGCAGGTCCTGACCCTTTGCAGAGCCAGAGAAGTGCTGCACAAGCACTGTGTGAGTGCAGCCATAACACAACTACCAGCACAAGCACAGCAGTCCACATTTAGGTGAATGGGAAGCCTTTCTCCAGGAAGGAATGGCAGCAGTAAGGTCAAAAGGTTGATAACCTTCAATAGACGACAGCTCACAGAGCCAGTCACACAAGTACACATAGTCAAGGATTTGTTAGCCTGATGGTTCCAGGAAGAAACTCAAGCCATAGCTCTTGGGTTCTGGAATGGTCATCTCAAATCCTATCAAAGGATCCCATCTTATTTAATCCAATATAAAGACCGGGTGCAGTGCTCTGCTGCCAGGACACATTGCTTCACACCTCCACCAATGGAACCAGGGCAGGATATTTATCAAGAAATCAGAACTGAGCTACAGTTCCATCAGTTCTGTACTTCAGTCTTTAAGTTCATCTACACTGAAGAACAGTAATGTTTCACCTTCCCTTCATTGACACAGAACATGAAAATATAAAGGCCAAGGCAGCACTGAGAAACACACAGCAGCAGGAAAAGAGCTTTAGATGTGAAAGAAAAGCATCTTAAGATGGAAGGTACCACAACAGATGTACCACTCCAGTCACACCATTGGATACAAACAAACTGCTGGAGCTTGGAGGGCAAAGGAGAGACTGCAGGAGATGACGAAGAGCACCAGAGGGACTGAAAAGCGGATATATACATGGGGAGCTAAAACAGGAAGTAGGAGAGCAGGAAAGAAAGCAGTCCTGTCCAAGACAAAAGGGGGAAATCAGTGTAAGTTGCTTAATGACTCTCATATCACATCAAACCGGTAGGTCAGGAATTATTTTAATGCACATCGTTATGTGAATGGTAGTGTATAGAATATCTCCATGTTCCATGGCTGCAGTAACAACACAGACATCCCAGTCTGCTCACAGTTAATACACCCCACAGCTGCGTTGGGGGAATCCTGAACCTAAGAGTAACCCAGATCTTCCACCAAACTGGTGGTGCTTGTTAAAAAGTGTCACTCACTGCTACAAAGTACCCGGAGTAACATCTGAGGGCAGGCAATGTGCCTCAGCCTGGTCACTGAACTAGCACAGGTGGGTTTGGTACTCGGTTCAATCAGCTTTTAACAGCTGGATCACAAGGTTTTAAAGAGTTGCAGGGTATTAATTAGTGCGCTCCGTAGAGGGACAGATTCGTCCCAAGTGCATGAGAGGAACTGAGCAAAAATATTCCGTCCAAAGGCCGATTCACAGGGCTTGTATCAGTGAGACTTCATGGTTTTATTCAGTCTGAGAGAAAACTGCAGAGGAACTCTCCTAGGGAGAACACGGCTGTCCCTGCCATGCTTTGTATTGGACTTCCTGTCTCCTCTAGAAATCAAGAGAAAAAAATCCCTGCTTTAAGAACCAAGCAGGTCCTCAACTCCCATCTCACCACTACAACGAGTGCAGCAGCACAGAAAAACCCCTCCACCTTGCAAGCACTCAGATAGCGCCCAGGACATGGCAATGATCAGATCTAGTCCCCACTTACTGCCAAGCTGCCATATTTAAAGTGCTTTTGTTTTTGTTCTTTTCCTTTTAAAGAAATGCCATAAACAAACAAAACCGAAGGAAAATAAGGTCTCTTCAAAAGAAGTCTGATTTTACTGAAGGTTCCCAAGGCATTTTACTCTCCCTGAGGTGCTGTGCTAAGTTTCCATGGGGTATTTACTAGCTCTAAACAGAGCTAACAGAAGACTAACGAGAATATTCTGGTGAGGAGACAAGAGGCAACTCTCCTTGATAGGCGTTAATGTAAATTTAAACACATTCATCAGTCAAGAGCAAGAGAAGCACCTTTTCCCTTAGCTGCTGGAAGGCACCATCTGCTCCATGGGTGTTCTACAACCAGCCGACTATTTGCTCTCAGGCTTTTTGTTATAAATGAGGAAGTCAGAAATGTCGTGCCACACATTGCTGTCATCGTACAGGTAGGTCATGGAGGCCTGCAGAGAAGGCTGCAGAGTCTGCCGGTGGTATTCAAAGAGCCAGAGAACCGTTCCCCAAACCAGAGCAGCAACAAGTGGGAAGGGATCCTGCTTGGGCTGGGGGATGTAGCCCTTCTCCACGGCCAGCCGAGACAAGCCAAACAGGATTCGAGACAGCAGGTACATAATGATCTGCATGAAGAGAAAACCCAGAGAACATCAGGAAAAAAGCCCAGCTGGTAAATCTGGTCAGAGAGAGCAATTCAGCTGTGCTAAGCTGGGCAAGAGGAGCAGAAACAGTTCATCCCGTGTAACAGCAAACAGCCTGTAGGTTCACATATCAAACCATCTCACACTGGAGATGGAGAACATAGGGAAGGCACAGACAAGTCCTACCGCCATGTGAGCGCTCTAGTTTAGTAAGCAAGAAATTACACCTGATGCAATAAATCTTTGCAGTTGCAGGTCAGTTGCACAACTTTCATCAGCGCTACCTCAGATGCTGCTGCTGATATCCACAGAGCAGCCTTGTGAGCCTGCCAAGATATAAACCCAGAGTTCTGGGCACCTCCTAAAACCCAAGGTATGTCTTGCAGGGGATTATGCAAGTAGAACACTCGTGATTCACTTGTGCCTACATGTTTGATTGACCCAAATCGAAGTTAGTAACATGCAGCTTCACACCAAGCTTTCCCTGAGCAGCTTCTGTCAGTTTACCCAATGTAGTCAAGTGCAGCTCTGCAACCAACCGTTCTCCACACACAACAAAGCTCAAGCTTGTGGGTTTAGCTCTGCAAGCAGGCAGACTGAGCACAGTTACCACAGGGCAGAGGATGGGTGGGGTAACCCCACAGCTTTGGGTTGCCAACCTGTCTTCACTAGATCTAAGTGCAGCTCTGGAGGCTCACCAGGATGTTTAGCTCTCAAACTAACACATCACCACGGGGGCACACAACAGTCAAAAAGAGAACTCTGTCCAAAGAGCTATACTATATAAATAATGCTGCGCAGGGAGAAACGAGCCAGCCTATGCCAACCGCTTCCTGGCACACAACCCCCCATCATCTGTTAGTCTTTCTGTCAACCAAACAGTTCAGCAAAGGCATTTACCTGGCTGTTGATGGGATTGTTCTCACCGAACACTAACCAACCCCCAATGCAGGCTGCAAAGAAAGAATGAAATGGAATTTTTTTCCCCTGTAGTCGGGACTGTAACGCCATCAGCCCCTTGTAGGTGAACACAAAATACGCCAAGTTCCGGGAATGAGTGTACGTGGCCTGAGCAATCGACTTCAATTTCTCTCTTAAACTGAACAAAAGAAACAGAAAATTAGCAGAGCAAATAGGCAGTATTGCCAGTGACCAGCACGGATCTTACACAACCCTCTGGCCTGCCCACCCACACCCATAGGTCTGATACCCCAAAAACATCTCCTGCTTTGTGAGGGAGGAGGGATCACTGCCTCTGGGTCATTCCCCAGCTCTCCTCATGCTCTGCGTTTGTCCAGTTCTACAAACAGCCAACCAGCTTCTTTTCTTTTCCCTTCTCTGAATTCAAACTTCTAGCTCACTGGGAAGAACCACAGCAGGCACTGGTGCAGCTCAGCCCCCATGTATGTAAGCACAAAGGGGAGCAGACTGCTGCTGTTTGCATCCTGCTGGTTCTCACCTGTCCATTTCTCCTCAACAACCACCACAAGAGCGATTAAGTTCTTTACCAATTGGGTGGTGAGGTGCTGGATCAGCTGTGGATGCCCTGAGCCTGGAGGTGTTCAAAGCCAGCTTGGATGGGGCGCTGGGCAGCCTGGGCTGGTATTACATGTGGAGGTTGGTGGTGCTGCTTGTGGCGGGGGGGGGCTGGAGCTTCATGATCCTTGAGGTCCCTTCAACCCAGACCATTCTGTGGCTGATCCCCAGCAGCACACCCACATGTGTGCACACGCAGGTTACTCTGCTTATGGCAGCAGCAGGCACCGAACGTGTCTGACCTCTCACAGCTGGGCTCTATGGGAGCAACGAACACCTAACGCCGGTTTAGAAGCACCCCAGGGGGCAGCAGAGAAACGAAGCATTAAGGCCGTACCTTCCGCTCCTGAACAGGAAAGTCATCACCAGGGCATGCGGAGCTCGGATCTTGGCTCCATACCTGTAAAGAGCCAAGAGACCATTCAGAGCTTTGTGCCATCAAACAACCGCAGCTCCGTCCTACCGGTACCACAGCGGCGCCCAGGCCTTGCCTTTCGGGCGGCCTTTCCTCCCCAGCCCCACGTAGCGGACCCGCAGCTCGCAGCTCTCCCCGCCGCCCCGCACTCACACGGCCCCGTTGCGGAAGCCCTTGATGACGGCGAGCGCGGCGCGGTACCGGCGCTGCACGAGGAGCGCGTTGATGGCGCGGAGCAGCGCGGCCGGCGGAGCAGCACCGCCCGCCATGGCGCCGCCCGGCACTCCGCGGCCCTCACAGCGCCCGCTTCCGGGGGGCGGAGCCGCGCCCCTGCGCTCACGGGCTGACTCGGCTGTCCGTCAACGCTCTCGGCCAATAGGCGGCGACATCCTACTCGCCCATTCGTGCCGGCTGCTCCCGGTGGGAGGTCGGGGCCGCGCTCGGCACGGCCGGCCCCGGAGCGGTGCCGGTTCGCCGCGGGCCGTCAGCTCAGCGCTGTGATGCCGCCGGCGCCCCGCCCGGTGCCATGCTAAAGCTCCGCCGGGCGCTCCGTCAGCGGCGCCGTTCCCCTCCGGCCGTGCCGTGCTCCGGGAGGGCGGTTCGGCTCCCGGCCCCGTTCCTCTGCGCGCCCCGCTCCCGGCCCGAGCTGTCGCGGCGCGCGGAGGCCGCCCCCTGGCGGCGGCGGGTGGTGCCGCCCCTCCCTCCGCCTCTCCTCCCTCCTCCCTCCATGCCCGCTCCGGCTGTCGGGTCGCGGCCGCCCCGGCTCCAAGATGGCGCAGGCGATCTTCGAGGCGCTGGAAGGTAACGGCGGACTCCGCTCCCGCCCGGTCCGGCCCCGGGGTCCCGCGGCTCGAGGCCGCCTCCCTCCCTCCCTCCCACCCCCCCATCCCCGCGGACGGGCGGTGCGAGCGGCCCCGTGCGGCGGCGGTAGGGGCGGGACCGCGGCGCGGGCACAGCCGGGCCCCTCCGTCATCTCCGTGGCGTTGCGGTGCCCGTCCGTCCCCGGGGCAGCCCGTCGCTGTCCGTCCCCGAGCCCTTTCGGAGCCCTCCCTTTGCCCCCCTGCACTGGGCAGGGTCACGCCGAGCCCCGAGGCGCTCTATCAGCCTTGTGCACGTCGGGACACCTGGCTCCCCAGGGCCGTGCTTGGGGTCAGCCTGCTGCAGGAAAGCTGTTTGTATTACAAGGCGTCTTTTTTCCAGACAGGGTTACGTGTTTCCCTTTGATACGAGGGGACACCGCTGTCGGAGAGAGGCCTTGTGTCAGCATCGTAACACTGCTGTGCAAACAGCACCTGCGGCCGCAGTGGCAAAAGGATGAGCAAGAACAAACACTTCCCTCTGTTTGGTCAGCTCTTGGTGTGTCTGGCAGCACTTTGTGTGTCACCAGGTGCCTCGTTTCCTCTCTGCAATCAGCTCCACGTTGTTTGGGTTTCATTGCAGAACTCAGGAGGCCAAAGCATCTTTGCAAACACCTCCCAATAAATGACAGCTCTTGATAGCGGGACCTATTTGCTTTGTTTTGCTGGCTGCATTGATTCCAAGCTGATGGTGACTCAGTGTCTGCGTGCTGCTCAAGGCAGTCGTGTCCTCAGTGAATGCCATGGGGCAGAGATGCATCTGCACTGCACTGCAGCCCTTGGAGCTGTGTTGGCAGGAGCAAAGCAAAGGGTTTACTGTGTGAAATTCGGGGCTCGAGGCGACAGGAAAACCTTGGGTGAAATGGGCAGTTTTGTTTTGCTTTCTAAACTGGGAGAGATTTGAAAGGAGAGGGAAATAAAAGCCCGAATTGGCAATCTTGGCTTTTGATCCCGGCTTCCCCCAATCTCTGTGTTTCTCTCAGGTTGCAGGAAGGCACAGATGGCTGTTTTACAGGCTGTTATCAGTGCAGAACTGCTCCTCATGGAGCTGCATTGGTAGAAGCAAGCAGCTGTGCCTGCCTGGCTTTGTTGGTTCCTAAACCTTAGATGTTTCCCTCTGTGTTAAATCCGCCGTTGTGAAATGCGGGGACACCCTGTGCATCAGTGCTACCAGAGATGAATGAAGGGCAGTTCTTTCTGTTGTCTTGGGCTGCTTTGCTCTGGCTGTGTGTGCTGCTGATCCTGCAAGCAGGATTGAGGCCACCGTGCAGCTTTTTCACTCTGAAGATCTGTCAGCAAGCCAGAAAGAAAGCCTGGGGCTGGTGTGGCATTCCTGATGCAAACAATGGGGATAATTCTTCATTCCCACTCTTTTTGCTTGTTCCCAAAATATATGGAAACTGAGCATCTGATCCCCGGTTTCCTTTTGTGTCCCGCTAGCTCCTTCCCTCTGCAAAAAGGCTGCCCTGTTCCCCTCTCAGCTTTGGCTGTGTCAAGCAGTGCCTTTGCAGTTGCCCAGGAGATGCTGTGCGGAGCAGGAGGTGTGTCTGAAAGCCAGCATGAGAGGATCCAGCAGCGTGGTGCCTGCAGGATGGGATGCAGCACTCTGCAGAGCGAAGGCTTGCAAAACTGGCCCTGCAGCTCTGCTGTGCCTGGCTGTGATGTATGTGACAGGGCTCCCATCAGCACTGCAGGGTGTGAGGCAGCGAGATCTGCTGCTTTCCAGTAGCTGCTGCTGCCCTCTGCCCCCTGGCAGCTGCAGAACGGGGCACATGCAGCACTGCGAGCTCTCTTTGGTGCAGGGTGATTGATGGAAGTGGTGCTCGTGGAGTCTCACTGTTGTTGGCTTTGCACTGGAGGTGTGGGAAGAATGGGTATTTAGAATGGCTTTAGAACCTGTGACCTCTCAGTGGGGACTCTGCTCACCTGCACTGCTGGCAAGTGATTGGACAGGTGGATTTTCTCTTCAGTGCAGCACATAACCCCAAGGTCCAGCTGGGTAAGAGCTTAATAGGTTTCTTTGGCAAAGATCTTAGAGAAAAGGTGTGTGCTGGGCTCGATGCAGCAGCTGTGTGTCCCTGGCCACATTCCCTCTGGAGGTGAGCAGTCCCCATCTCCTCTATTTAGTGGGGATGTTTTAGAGCCTTTTATTTGCAATGAAAAATATTAGTGCCAGGCCAAATGAGCTGGTTCTGGCAACAATCTGGGTGTGTGTGCACTCATGGAGCCCCACAGGAGATGGAAATAAGAGCCTGTGACTGGCAGCCAGTGCTGCACCCAGGCTGCTGAACTGACCATCCTGTGACTTCCCAAGTGTCTGCCTTGTAGCTTTCTAAGCATCCTTCCTTACATCTGAAGCCAAACCCTCTTTCAGCTTTCTTTGCCCTTCTTCCTTTTCCTCTGCTTGTGTCAAAGTTGTGTACAGAGACGGGTAGGAGCGGTGCTTTAGTGTGAATCCTAATGCTGTGGAGCATGGTGAGAAGGCGAGGGTGGCTGTGCAGCATAGATCTTCCCTCCATGACTTGCTTTGAACGAGCTCCTGGCCCCCGGCTGCTCCATCCATGTTCATGCCATGCTTGATTTACCATCAGCGCTTGTGTCTTCTTCCAGGAATGGATAATCAGACGGTCCTGGCTGTGCAGTCCTTGCTGGATGGTCAAGGAGGTGTAACAGATCCATCTGCTCAAAATGTCAATGCAGCTGCTCCCATCCAGCCCATGGGTGAGTTCTGGGGAGCAGCGAGGGAGGTGAGGGGGCTGCAGGTCTGTCCTGCAGTGTGCTCTCATGGCTGTCACAACAGCCAACCTGTCTGTGTTGGGTGCTGCTGTGAGCGTTGGGACCCCTCAGCATGGCTGGGCAGAGCAGGAGGAAGGGGCAGAGTGAGTGCCAGAGTGAGCAGGGATGCGTTTGGGTGGTTTGTGGCAAGAGTGGCTGATGTGTTTTGGATAAAGGCGGGGAGGGAGGGAACAGCTGCTCCCTGCCACTACATGCATTCGTATTTCTTTAAATTAATGAGCCATTTCTTATCCTCTGGGGATGTATTCAGTCACTGGGTACCTCATCTGTATGAATGGGTGATCATTCACATCTCACCTGTGATATGGGAATAGGTGGTTCCTGTGCATGCAGAAACCCGCAGTGTTCAAGCAAGGATGCCCTGAGTGAGGTACTGAGTGAGGTACTGAGTTAGGTACTGGGTTCCACACAAGCTGCACGCTGACAGTTTGGCTGCCAGCAGACCCAGCAGGCAGTGTAATGGAATGATGCTATGAGTCCTTCCCTGTGAGGCTGTTTATTTTTTCAGCTCCTTTTCCCCTTGTGTGGGCCAGCCAATGAGATCAAATTATACACTGAATTACCATGTTGCCTTGTTAGATAGGGAGAGAGAGAGAGAGAGAGAGAAAGCCTTTTGTGGTGGCCAGGATCTCAGCTGTGCCGCTGGGGAGGTGATGGTCTGCATCCCCAAAACAGATGGGAAATACAACTCTGTGAGCTTTGGGATATTTTTTTTCCCAGAGGTTTGAGTGCAACTGAGTGAAAACTGCCATGTGTTTCTGTGATTGACCAGTGCTGCAAACTTTATCTAGATCAGTGCTAACTGGGCTGTTGTCTTCTGCCTCTAACATCAAGCAGAGGCACCAAAGGCCGGCAGTGCTGCTGGGGATGGGATTCAGGCAGAAGTTGCTGCTGACTGTGTGCTCTGATGCACCTTATTCTCATCCTTTGTGCAACCTGAGTAATAACGTCTGTCTCGTCTGGGATAAAGCTTTGGAAGAAGCTGTTTAGACTAAAACCAAAAGGAGTGAGGCTGGATTGATTGATCGTGTCATTGGGATGAGAGGACTGATGATGGAATTCAGCTCATCTCAAGGAGACAGCAAGTTTGGAAGCGCAACTGAGACAGGTCTTGTTCACGTTAGTTGGAGTAAGGGAGAATTTCATATTAGGGAAGGACAGTTGCACCCGATACCTCCTGATGATATCCTTGAGATGCCAAGATACATTGTCTGTTTTCTTGCCTTTACTGGCTGTAGCTCGGGTGTAGCACTGGGGAATACTGAGCAAGGCCTGCAGCAGTGACCTGTTTCTCTAATTGCAGATGATGAAGATGTGTTCCTGTGTGGGAAGTGCAAGAAGCAGTTCAACTCCTTGCCTGCCTTCATGACCCACAAGAGAGAGCAGTGCCAGGGAAACACCCCTTCCCTCTCCACGGTCTCACTGGCCACCAACAGTGTGTACAGCCCCTCCATCACATCAGTGCAGCAGGCCCCAAGCACGAGCCGACAGGTACCATGCTGTGAACCAGCAGGCTTTGCTACTGTGGTTTTGGGAGTGGAGAGACCCCTGGGTGTGTTGTGTGTTGTGCAGTATCATTGCCTCAGTAGCCCTCCTTTCCAACAGGCTTATCAGGAGCAAGTCCCTTATGCATGACATGTGCTGTGCTTGCAGTCATGGTGCTTTCCAAAGTTCTTCAAACCAACTGTTATCTTTTCAAGTTTACCCGGTGTCAGTGGATGGTGCTTCTCAGGAGCAAAACGGGAGCTCTCAAACAGCAAATGCTGTTTGTTTTCATCCATAAAATGAGGACAGCCACCCTTCCATCCTATAATCCTGCTCCAGGCTGAAGGGATGAGCCTGATGTTCAGCCAGAGCAGCCTCTCTGTCCTCCACCTTTCCTGGCTGGCAGTAAAGACATGATCTTGTCTGTGTCTAGTTTGTCCTGTAGAACTGGTTAGTACCCACTGATTTGAACTGCAGCCAGTGACCTCTTCCTTGAGCCACTGTCATCTCTTTATACCGTTTTCTGGAGAACATTTCTGGGGCTGCTTTATTGTTACAGCCAGAAACTGCCACTGACTCAGCAGGAAGCTGTAGGTAATTACTTCGGCTTCTCACATCCTCTGGTCAGCAGATAGTAGAGACTCAGAGGCTCAGCAATAAGCCTTAGTGTTGTATCTCTGAGTTTATTGTTTTGTCTTGTTGCTGGTCAACAGTGCCTCGTCTGTTTATTTTCTTGTAGCAAATTTCTACGTACATCACTGTTCCTCCATCGCCTTTGATTCAGACCCTGGTGCAGGGGAACATCTTGGTTAGTGATGAGGTGCTGATGTCAGCCATGTCTGCTTTTACATCCTTGGATCAACCCATGCCAGCGGTGCAGCCCCCAGTACAGGTAAGGGGCATCTGTGGGCTGAAGGGCCTTCACTTCCTGGGGCTGTGGTTGTGTGGCAGGGGAATGCAGGTGGTTGATCAGAGTCTAGGGACCTGCTTTGATGCAGAGTGCTGAGCCCCCTTCCACAGGGGATAGCCAGGCTTGGGAAGGGTCATTGGATGAATAACAGGGTAATTCAGGGCCTGCTCTCTGCTGGTGTCCCTGTTGCTGGATGCTCAGATCTTTGTAATGAGGTATGCCCAGCTTTCTGCTGCACTCCTGTGTAGTGGTTGGTTTCCAGAGCCCTTATCAGTTTGCCTCACTCATCCCTCTCTTCCTGGCATGGTTGTTCTGGGCTTTCCCTAAGGCTGTCCATGCTGGATGTCCTCCCCTTGCCCTGAAAATTTCCTCTGTAACCATAGGGTTTAAAAACAAAGCAAAAAAAGCAGTGGGGTTTGAATGCTTGGATTCTGGAGGAGACGGTGTCTACTGCCAGTCCAAATCAACCCTCTGATCCGACCTGATGTTTGGACAGTGCTGCTTTGCGTCAATACACCATCACTACTATTGCAGGTGTCCTTTTGATTTGGGACTTGGGAAGCTTTTTTGCTGATAGAGCAGTGCTGTGTTCTCAACATCTTGTCTGTCTTTCCCTCTTTTGGTTTTAGAGCGGCTTGAGTATGCATGCTGGGGCTGGTTACCTCTCACAGCCCCCTCCACCTCCACCTCCCCCCCCCCCACCTCCTCCACAGCCCCCACCACCTCCTCCACCAAGCCTGGGGGCTCCGGGGCAGCCCAGCACTGGAGCAGGCATGGTTGAAGTGTACAGTGCTCCTGCACCCATGGCAGCAAACAGCTCAGTGGAGATCCAGGCGCTGGGGATGCAGCCATACCCAGCCATGGAGGTAAGGCTGTCCACAGGCTCTCCGTACTCCTGAACCTCTTCTAGCAAGCCAGACAGCAGTGCTGCTTGGTCTAGAAATGATGTATTAGAGACTGGGAGGTTATGTTAGGTTGTCTGAGGGATTAATTCCTCTGGGGAGAAAGTACTGATCAGAAGGATGTCAGCAAGATGAAGGGGATGCTGAGAACTCCAGGGGGTGGTGAGTGCCCAAACAGTTTGTGGGTGCCTCATCTCTGGAGGGGCTCAAGGCCAGGCTCCATGTTTGCACTGGCATTCATAGTGGGAACTGCTGGGTGTGATGGAGGTTTGCCAGCCTTACTTGCATCTGGATGCTCATCTGCAAAGGGATGGGTGTGTTGGATACTTGGTATCACAGTGTACATAGTATTAGTTAGAAACACTGTTGAATTGGTGATCCAGACATTTATGAAGTGTGTCAGGAAGCAGAAAACTCAGCCAGACTATTAACCTATTGTAGAAGTGTTGCTGGGGGTGGAGGATAGGAGGAATTGTGCTTAGCACAGTACTGTGCTGTGTAGCAAACCTCTTTCCACTGGTAATGGAACTCTTGCAGGTACCAAGCCAGTGTGTGGAAAGTCCTGTGTACCCCTCTCCCCCTGTGTACAGCCCTGGGAAGCAGGGGTTCAAGCCCAAGAGTGCCAGCGTTCCCACACCTCTGACCAGCGCAGGAGGAGGCAACGTGGTTGGTTTTGATTCCACCTCAGCTGTCAAAAGTAGACGTTCCAAAAGTGAGAGTGGGCTGCAGGAAGGTAAGTGTCCTTATGGCAGATACTCTGTGCTGACCTGCAGGCCACCATGCTTACCATGTGCCACTGGCTCTCCGGGTCCTGTGGGGTGGCACTGACTGTGCTGCAGCTCCCTGGGAGGAGCAGCACACCCTGCATAAGGCTGTCAAGAGCAGGTGAAAGTGTGGGCATGCCTCTTGTCTGTCCTCTCCGTGTACACATGAAAGGACAGGCACTGTGCTGCTGCGTGGACAAACTTGTGCTAAATCTCTGCAGATTCATGTTGATTGGATTGCACTTAAAAATGGGGAGATCCTGCAAAATAAGGTGTTAGAGCTTGGTCCATGTTACCTGAAGCAATAACAGCCAGCTGCAGTTCCTGTGGCCAGATGAGAGAGGCTTGATTTCAAAGGCTGTAATATCAAGGGTGCAGTAGAGCCAACCCTGTGTGTGTTTTAGTGCCTGTGAATAGCACAGGAGAGGCAAGACGGCAGCACACCCAGTCATAGGACAGAGGAGTGCTAGATCCTCTGCTGGCTGAGCTGAGTGTGGTGGGTGTGCTGTTGACACGTGCACGCTCTTACTCTTTCAGGAAAACCCAAGTCCCCAAAGCTGAAATGCACTTACTGTGACAAGGCCTTTACCAAAAACTTTGACCTGCAACAGCACATCAGAAGGTAAGGGTGATGCTAGCCTGAGCACAGTGGGGTGGCTGGAATGGGTCTGGGCACAGCCCTGCTGAGGGAGTCTGCATAGCCCAGTAAACCTCACGTTTGTCATGTCTCCCGGAGTCCATGCTTCAATGGAAGATCAGCCTTCATCCCTCACCCTGTAGGGCTCCTCTAGAGGACAGTGGTTTAGTGGCTGCACTGAAGATGTAATCTTCTTTCTGCTAATGGGCTGAGAATGGAGACCTTTCCTAACTGATGAGACTCTGAAAGCCACCTCTTTTCTGGAGCATTGGTGTCTCCACTGCTTCCCTTGACCCTTTTTCTGTCTCCTTAGTAAGCTGCAGCTTGCATGTTTGCAGGGGGGCTGGAGTCAGTAAACCATAAGCGAAGCTCGTTGTCTACACAGGGAGCTTTTATGAATGCCAGAGCTTTAGCAGGAGGCATTTGAGATCTTCAACACTTTCTTCAGGGGGGTATTCTGAGCTCAGGACAGATGAGGAGCAAGTGGTGCTTTGCTTGCCTTCCCATTCTGGACTCTTTACCTTACATGCTCCATGTGTCAAAACCAGCTTTCTCCTCTGGCAGCAGAGGGGCAAAGTAGAAGGGCATTTGTGTTGTGGACAGGGGAGAGCAAGTCTGGGGAGATGAAGGGACTGCAAGGTAGAAGCCACATGTATGCAGGGGGGGTAAGTGACAGAGAATCTTTACTCATCTTTACTGTGAGAAGAACAGTGGGGTCTCAGAAGTCCATGCAGAAACTCTTAACAGTGAATGACCTGATGTTGCTGGAGAGCAATTTGCCTCTCTCACTTCTTCCTTTCATCTCTTGTCATTCCCAAACTATCAGGTTCTGTCTGTGTGCCTTGTTTCCCCAGGCCTTTTGCTATTCCTATACCGTTAGGGTCTGAAAGCACTCGTTGGCTGGTCTGGGGGCTGATCTGCCAAGCAGAGAGGGCCTGGTGCAGCCCAGGCCTGGGGTCTGCATCCTCTTTCCACTGGCTGCAGGTACAGTGCCTTCTGCATTCAGTCACACAGGTGAGAAGCCCTTCCAGTGCATCGTGTGTGGCCGAGCCTTTGCCCAGAAGTCCAATGTGAAGAAACACATGCAAACCCATAAAGTGTGGCCTCCAGGACTAGGATGCACCATCTCCCGCAACTCCATCACAGTGCAGGTCATGGCCTTGAACCCCAACCAGGTGGAGGATGAGGAGAACACAGGTTTGCTGCCTGGGGATGGTGTGTTCTAGGAGCAGAGCAGGGATGGGAGGGCTCTGCACATTTCTGCATCTCTATGTGTGCTACTTGCTGTCCTGCTGTGGGTTCTAATGGCATGCACTGGGGAAGTGCAGTGGATGCTTGAGTTGTGTTTGCTCCTCTCTTGCTGGCAACTTCATCCGTTGGTATTCCCAGCCACTGATTCAGGTGCTGGTGAAGACAATGGCTCTGTGTCAGGACATGCATAGGAAAAGGGAGAGATATCTTTCCCTTTCTCGCTCCCTGACAGCTGCACCTTGGATAGTATCTGAACCACACTTGGTAGCTCTGGTCTAGGCTGGTGATTTAGCACAGCCTGGTGCTCTGACCTGCTAGCAATGTGCACATTGCCTGGACAGGGTCTGGTCCCTGAGGCCAACTGAAAATACTTGATGCAAAGGAGAGCTCCTTTCTGGCAGGTGGTGTCTGCCCTTTCTGCTGATGACCTTGGTCATGGGTAGAAGCAGAAGAAACAGCGCTGTGGCAATGTCATACCTAGGACAAGGTGCAGCTGGTCTCTGCAGACAGCAGGGCTGCTACTGGCTGGATCTGACCACCTGTCCCCTGCTGGAGACTGGAGTAAATTTGGCACTCGTTCCCTGTTGGCAGCCTGCCATATTGACAGCACAATTGTGTTCCTGGAAGCACAACAGTAAAGGGAATGGGGTCAAGGAGGGGAAGATGGAGTAGTCAGAGCTTTAGGTCACCTGTAGACAAACTTGACATTAGAAAGTGAGGTTCTGATCTAAAGATCTGCCTGTGAAAGGAAGAGTTTGCATTCAGACCAAGCCTGGGTATCTCTCAGCAGCATAAAGCTTGCAGACAGCTTGCAGAGCTACCTTGTGGCAGGCTGTGACTTTCTCTCTCCCTTTTCTCCAGGTTTGACTCAACCCTCTAGGAACCCTGCACAGCCTCCCCAAGACATGAGCCCCATGGAGGAGAGCGATGCTGGCAAACTGGAAGCCAAACAGGTTGTCTTGATCGACAGCTCTTACCAGTGCCAGTTCTGTCCCAGCAAGTTCAACACCTATTTCCAGCTCAAATCACACATGACACAGCACAAGAATGAACAGGTAGGGACAGAGGGTGCCCTGTGTCTGTGGTGAGACTGAGACAGGCTCACGGGGTCTGTCTCAAGCAATACTGTCAGCTTGGTAAATTCTTGCCATTCAGCTTAGCTCTTTGCATGTCTGAGTTGTAGTCTGGGTGGCTTTGAAAAGCTCTGTTATTCCCAGTAGGGAAGGGTTGGGTTTGGTTTGGTTTATCACCATGTTGTGCTCCTGCTGCAGGGCAGGATTTCCTTGCTGTGCCCTGACTGAGCACTCATGGCCTCACGGGCAGCGTGTGGGCATGGTCTGTGCTCCGGGAACCCTGGTGCAACCCAGTGCAGGGAACCTTAGTTCCTCCTAAGGGAGTAATTGTGTTCTATGAAGCACCCAGCTGCTGTGGTTTCCAATAAGGGAGGTCTCTCTGCCTGTTACCGGAGGACTTGCCCTGCAGGTTTCCATGGCGTGCCTTTCCAGTCCCTCTCACTTCTTCACCCAGGTGTACAAGTGTGTGGTGAAAAGCTGCGCTCAGACCTTCCAGAAGCTGGAGTCTTTCCTCGACCACATCAAAAGCCACCAGGAGGAGCTGAGTTATCGCTGCCACCTCTGCAGCAAGGACTTCCCCTCCCTGTATGAGCTGGGCGTCCACCAGTACTCGCACAGCCTGCTGCCCCAGCACAGCCCCAAGAAGGACGTGGCTGTATACAAGTACAGTAGCAATCAGTGCTCACAAGGCTTGTAGGAGTGGGTGTGTGCAGAGCGTGTCTGGTTGAGAGCAGGGGGAACACAAGAAAGGTGAGGAGGCTGCCTGCTCAGCAGCCATAGTTCCCTTGGACACACGAATGATAGATGAGGGCCTCTCCACCAGGCTACCAGAGCCAAGCAGTTTGAATGCAAGGGCCCTTTTAGAAAGACTGCTGTTAGTTATTTAGGAAGACCCCATCACTGCAAGAGCTCTTATCACCAGTCAGGGGTGAGGTGAGCACAGCTGAGTCTGCTCCAGGCTGGGCAAGTGACCCAGGGAAGCCCCTTGCAGCTTGATTCTTTAAATACCTGCAGCAAAGGGAGTATGGGCTGCCTGGGTACAGAGAGTTATTACTTCTATTCTTCTGCTGTCAAAGGGCCTACTACCTGGAGAAGCCTTTCTGTAAGTCTAGAGGGAAGGGGTGAGGGAGTTCATACAGCTCTCTGGGATGCTGAAATGCTTGCAGGGATATACAGGAAAAGTAGGAAGCCCAGAGGATACTGAAAGTCACCTAGGAGCATGGTGGAATAAATAGCTGCTGCTACGTACACTGTAATTTCTAGTCATCCTTGTGCCTGGAGCTTCATCCTAAAGCTTATCGGCAGAGATCTTTGAGGTCAGAGCTCTGCTTGTGTTGGTGGAGGTTTTAGTCTGCTAAAGAAAGCAGAAGTTTCACTACAGGTGCATGGTGTGAGTGTGTTTGTTTCTCACTGATGATGCATGTCCCCATGGAACATTACCAGTCAGCTTTGGCACAGGTCTCAGAAATACTGCCAGGGTTGGTGAGAATTGGTGGGTCCGGTGGAGTGAGCCCAGGTGTTGCAGGAAGAGGAATCAATGCGAGCTGAAGCTTTGTTAGATGCTGGGGACTCCACAGTGAAGTGCATCACCTTGTGGCTGCCCCAGCCATGGGAAATACTGCTGTGCTGTGACTCCATGCTCAGCTCCTTCACTTGCGTGAAGATGGGAAAAGATGTTTTATATTAGGTGAGATCTTAGTTGTCTCCATGAAGGGATGATGTGGAATGTGTGCTCTGGTCCTTGGGTGCTCCCGTGGGAGTTTGTGTGGAAGAGCAGTAGTAATGGAAAGGTTTCTTTACTCAGTTCTCCAGCATTTTCTGGTGAAGGATGTTAAGTTCATGTGTGTGTTCTGGCCATGTGGGTTGCTGAGGTTTCAGAGCACCTTGGTGATGGTGTTGAGGTCTGAACCAAACTGACCCTACCAGAAATCCATGTGGAAGGTGGCTGGTGAAGGACTGGGCTGCCCTGTGTGGGGTCTGCATGTGGTGGTAGCCCCGTTCACAAGCTCTCTCCTTTCTACATTCAGATGCGTGAAGTGTGTAAATAAATACTCCACTCCTGAAGCCCTGGAGCACCATCTGCAGACAGCAACGCACAACTTCCCCTGCCCTCACTGCCAGAAGGTGAGTGGGTGACTGCTGTGTGAGCCAGTCCTGGCTCTGACGGGACAAGAGCCCTTGGCTCCCTTTCCTCTCCCTTCTACCTCAGTACGGACTGGCAGGCTCTTGAGGTGCTTTTCAGAGAGGCAGAGGTGGTTACATCCCTGACCTCGTGCAGAGTGCTTTCCTCCCCACTGTGCTGGCTTTTCTCCCTGGTCCTCATTTGCTGATCTAATGAACAGGATTTGTAAGGGGAGTCCCTTTGTTCCTATGACAACGCAGAACTGCACGCTCCAGGCTGTCATCTTTGTTTCTTAAAAGCGAGGTGTGTCAGTGGTGAGGTCTTGGGAAGTCTCAGAGTAGTGATGGTGCCTTTGAGCCACCGTGCTTGGCTCCCCTTGGCTGGAAGAGCTGTGAATAGAAACCTGTGGGTTCTGGGGGAGCTCTGACACCTACGTTGCTGTCCTCATCTCTTGTTGCAACAGAACTCTCTGGGTTCCCCCTTGGTCCCATCTTTTGGATGAGTGCTCTGTGTCCTGGCAAAGAGAAACCTTTCAGAATGATGTGACTGGGACCGGCATGATGCACGGGTAGGTTTTGGCTGGAAGTACTCATTTCAGCATGGCCCCGAAAGGGGCTCGAGGGGCAGATTTTTGTGGTGTTTGAACTTTCTTAAATTATTTTTTTGAATGAAATGCTCCTCTGTTGTTTAAAGCAGAGGAAATGAAAACCCTGCAGTGGGGGCAGGGACAATCTCAAAGGAGTGACCACTCTGTACTGAGGTAGTTCAGGAAGGGAATATGCGCTCCTGGCATGGTTAGTAACCCATCTTTCTTTACTTGCCTTGTCTCCACTCTCACCCCAAGTGACAGATGCCCTTCTGAGCCTGGTTGGGACTTCAGCATGCAGCATGTTGAAAGCCTGTTATCTGCAGCATTATATTTAACTTCTGTTTGTATTTTTGCTAATATTGCTGTTTTCTGGAGCACTGGGTACTGACTGCTGGGGAATAAAAATCTAGGCTCTCCTTTGCTCCCCCTGGATGTGTGATTGCAGAATCCTCATTAGGAACTCAGCGTGAATGTTTCCAGTGTCTTCATTACATGAAGGGAAACATTCATACTGATTTTTATAAAGACCACGAATGGGAGCTCTTGGTAACAGATAATCAGGGAGCACAAACTCAAATCAACAGTGTGGGAGGGTAGGAGCTGCTGGGCAGGGGGAAGGTGTCATGGTTCTGCTGCTGGCTCTGGCAGGAAGCTGAGCATCTGTTTAGAGTGCTGGCCCTCAGCAGGATGGGGTCAGAAAATGTAGCAGTGATGTTTCAGCTCATACGTTTCTTAAGAATAAGGGTTTGTTTCATTGTGTGCTTTATCAGCTCTGTGTGTATTCTCCCTATACAAAACTAAAGGTTCTCTCAGTGCTTCCTTTCCAAGAATGCAGTCACTGTGAACTCGTGCTTTTTATACAGGCTCAACAAGTCCTTTGCCCGTTCAGCTCAGCGATGTCCCCTAGTGCTGCTGACTCAGCCTGGTTTCTGTGTGCTAACAGGTGTTCCCCTGTGAGAGGTACCTGCGCCGCCACATCCCCACCCACGGCGGAGGCAGCAAGTTCAAGTGTCAGATCTGCAAGAAGTTCTTTCGCCGGGAGCACTACCTCAAGCTGCATGCCCACATCCATTCAGGTACGGAGCTCTGCTGGTGCTGCAGTGTTCAGTGAGTCTGCACTGTGGTCCTTGCTGAGCCCTGTGATCCTAGATAACCAGAGGAACAGAGCACGAGTTATTTGTGGTAACGTGGCTTTTAGGAAATGCGTGGTTTTCATTCAGTCTTATGCCCAGTGCTGCATCAGTTAGAACACAGAATTAGCTTCCCCAGGACTGCAGAAGCTAAGGGAGCTGCCCTGGAGAGCAGGAGCAGCACACAGTGGGGATAGCATCCATCCACTTACCCACAGGGCAGGGTAAAGAATCCTGGAGTGTTTCTAAAGTAGAACAGCACTGCTACCAGTGTGACTCGGGCAGCCCTGTGTGACTGCACTTTCCCTGTCTCTTCATTTCTTTTTGTTTGTTTTTTATCTAATCCAGGTGAAAAGCCCTTTAAATGCTCGGTGTGTGATGCAGCTTTCAATCGGAAAGACAAACTCAAGAGGCACATGCTGATCCACGAACCTTTCAAGAAGTATAAATGTCCTTTCTCGTACGTAGCATCTGCAGCACTGCAGCTTGTCTTGATGGCTTGTGGCATGGTTTGGAAAGGAAAGAACGTCCCTTGTATGTATCCCAGGGATCATGTGGCACCTGACAGTTCTTTGCTGCTTGAGGAGGCGAGAATGCTGAGAACCCAGGAGTAATGGTTGTGATTGGTTTTTCTGTGCATACATAATTTCATCTCAGTTCACTGAGTCCTCTAAAATACCACCTGCCTACATGGGAGGCTCAGGAGATTGCACTCACTGAGCACTGGGGAAGAGAAAGAGTATTATTTGAGCACAAAGCACAGGATTGCTTGAGTGTTGGGGTCTCCCCAACTGCATTTAGAAGCAGAGGAACTAATGTGCAAGCCAAAGAAGTCTAGATATAGGAGGTACATCCCCAAATCTTTGTCATTTCTGAGGTAGTCAAGGCTGACTTTTCCCTGCTCCAACCACCCTGTGGCTCCTTCCAAAATATTCCTGGCTCCCATTGGAACCTTGAACCTGCTGTTGGCAGCATTTATGGTGATGCTAAGGCGATGTGTGGCCCAGCAAAAGCCACATGTCCTGATAGCAGCCTGTTTATTTCTTGCCCCCTCCAGAAAGGCTGAAATAGTGGGGCTCCAACTGTGACCATACTCAGGAACCTATCCAGTTTCTGATAAGGAGAAGAGCTATGGATCTCTCTCCAGTTTATGCATCAATCCTCAGCTGCTTCATGCTGTTCACCAGCATTTGTTGTTCTTACAGAAGCCACACAGGCTGCAATAAAGAGTTCAACAGGCCTGACAAGCTGAAAGCTCACATACTGTCCCATTCAGGTAAGTGCAAAAATGATACTCCTGCTCCTAATAAAGACAATCCATTTATTACTGTGCCCCAGGGAACCTTTTTCGTTGTTCTTGTTTTAGGGTTTTCTTGCTTTGAGTTCTGTCAAGGTAAAAATGAAAGTGTTTTTTGTTGTACCTTCCACGTTCCACAGCCCTGCAGATTGTGATGAGACTGTGCTGACAGTGCAGTAGATGGTGTTTTTAGATTACATTTAGGAGAAAACAAAGTCTGAGTTTAAGGCTGTTCTGCAGTTTCATCGCAGTCACCTGACACATTTATTTTCCTGGTGATGTTTCAGGCCTCTTACTTGAGGCAAGAACCATAATTGTAAATATTCCTGACCAGTGATGTTTGAGGTGCAGCAGTTCATCCTTCTCTGATTGCAAATTTGCCTGGCGTGATTTCTCCTTAGACCATGGGTAATTTGGGTCATTTGGGTTGTTTTTTAATAAGCAAGCTGAAAAGAATGGGGTTTGTTGAGCGAGAAGGTGGCTGTTTCAAACTTTGATCAGAGAACACCTGCATGGAGGAGGAGATAAAGCTATCATGGCTCTCCCTCTGCTCTCCCTCTAACTGAGCTCTCTCCTCGCATGCTGTGTGCAGGGATGAAGATCCACAAGTGCCAGTACTGTAACAAGTCCTTCAGCCGACGAGCCCACATGATAGAACATCAGCGCTCACACACCGGCAACTACAAATACCGCTGCCCCACCTGCAGCAAAGGCTTCACTCGCCACAAGTACATGAAGGACCACAAGTGCCGTCTGGGCTCACCCAAGGACAAAGACCTGCAGTTCAGGAAGCCCCAGAAGAAACGGGTGGTGCGGGGACGCAAAGCGGGCCTTTCCCTTCCCAACCAGCTGGCTCTGGGAGAGCTGAAGGACAGTGCTGCTGGGGAAAGCCCTCAGGAAGATGTCCCTAACAAAGAGCCATTCCAGGAGTCAGATGCTGTCCTGTCCATTGTGGTTGGTGGGTCAGGAGCTGCTGACTCAGACCTTGTTGTTCCTGGGCAGCCCAGCAGCATCGCATCCAATTTGTCCTTGGCAGAACTGCAGGCTGCCTCGGATGGCCCCTGCACCATGCTGGCTGTCCCTGTTTACATCCAGACGACTGAGTGATTGTGTGTAGAGCCACTGTGTGGCTTGGGGCTGCTGCTGGGATTGTCAGACTTGGTGCTGAAATTTATCCTGGTAAAAAAGACCAAAGCTCTTGTGGGGAGTCGATGGATATGGGAGAGAATGGCTTTCATTTCCATTTGATCTTCCCATCCATGGGCGAAGGACTTCTTGGAAGCCACTGATGGCTACAAGGCACTGAAGAGAATGGCTCCGTTTTTTTCTTGTCCCTCTGCATCACTGGTCAGTTAAGGGCAAGAAAGACAAAGATCCCTGAATCAGGGTGAGAAGGAGGAGCATATAAACTTGCAACAAACAGAGCTGCTGAAATCAGGCGGCTTTGTAAATCACAGCCTGTCCCATCTGTGGTTTTTCTGGCCTAAAAGCTGTATTGCCCAGTATTTGGGTGCCCTTTCCGAGAGCAAACAGATGATCCTTCCTAGTGGAAGCAAGTTCATTGTGAGATCCTTTGGGAACACTGTTCAGAAATACTCTGATAGACTTTTCTGGTATCTTTCTCTGCTCTTATCAGTAAAAATAACACCTTGTCTACACTTATATGTGTTGTAAACCGTGTGGAGTCAGTGGGTGGGAGCAGTTGTGTGTGGTACTGGATCTGAGCACACATATCTTATCTCCTTTCTGCTTGATCCTTCCATGGTGTTCTTCTCACATTTTTCTCCATATCTAAGAATCTCCAAGTGCCTCCGGTATCAATGAGTCAGTCCTTTTAACAGTTAAATGTGACGCCTCCTATGTACAGTGAGAGAAACTTAGGCCTGGGTGAGGTCTCCTGCCCGGGGTCACGCAGGAAACCTGTGATATATCTATGGCTCAGTGTTCTAGCATCTGCTCTGGACCACGTGCTGCAGGATACTTCTCTGCACTTCTGCTGCTTCCCAGTCTGTAGGTGCCCTTAGCTCATTTTTATGGGTCAGTGAATAATTCCAGTGGGTCACTGACAGGTGGGAAGTCAGTGCGATCAGGGAGCAAGGAAATCCTGCAGCTAGAGCATTTTCTGTCATCCACTTGGATTCTCCTGTCTGATTTCCCAAGTAGGAGGTTCAAAGCTGATATGGGAGCACCAAACCAGGTCACCTAATGAGAGGGAACTGAAAATTACCATTGTGTAATGTTGGGAGGGGAGCTATGTGGGTAGATGTGGAGCCCAGAGTAGGTAGGAGGGAAGTCAAGTGTGCTGCCAAACCACTTTGCCTTCAGTTTTGTGCTGCCATCCAATGGTCCTGCTTGTTGGAAAAGCTTCTATCTATCCTGCTATCCTGTTGCCTCCAGGTCCACCTGGAACATGCTGTCTCCATGCTCTGTTCTCCACCGTTGTTGGTTTTTTGTTTGTTTTTCCCTTCTCTTTGTATGGGTAAGCTGAGCTTCCCTTGGTAAGTTTTCTGTGATGAACTGCTACTTTGTAGGTGAGAAAACACTGCATTTCCAGCCTGGGAGTGATGTGGGGCAGAGCATGAATTCACTGGGAGCTGACAGCCTGGCTGTGAAGTCCCTGCCTCACCTCTTGCTTCCACATGGATTTTTGGCCACCAGAGCAGTCAACCCAGTGTCACTGGTCTGACTGGTCTCACCGTGGTGCCTGGCTGCTGCCTGCCTGAGCTCCAGGCATCCTGTCTCCTTGCAGAGACTTTGAAAATAGGGGTTTGTAGGACGGTGTAGAGGAGATGGAGCTGCACTCTTCATGGGTGCACAGCAGCAGGGCAGGAAGCTACACAATAAGCTACATGTGCTAGAAATTCTGACTCAATGTAGAGGGATTTCATCCAAGAGGGTGGTCAGACACTGGAACAAGGTTGTGGAGAGGCAGTGAGGTGTCAGTAACAGGTCATACTTAAAGCTTAGCGAGATCCTGTGCATCCTGCTCTGAGTGGGCACGCTTGGGAGTTAGGGCAAAGTACTTCTTTGCATCTGAGACATCTCTCTTCTGTTGAATAGCGTAGAGGTTTTTTGCTCACAGTGTTTTGAAGACAACTCTTGCAGGACAGGAAACAGATTGCTAAATATACTGTTCCTATTTTGCTGCTCTCTTTACCCACAGTGAACGGTGTCATTATGTGGCTCTGGGCGCTGGCTGCGGTGTTGCACTTCGATCTATTTTGATACAACATGTGGTACAGCTCTCCTCTATTGTGGAGGACAGGCTGGAGGAATGGCTGTTCCTTTTGAGGTCCTGCTTTCCTCCAGCTCTGCTATCAGGTCAGTGTGTTGAAATGAGGTGCTTGAGCTGATCTCCACTCACTACACTGAATGTAATTCAAAGGTCAGCAGCAGAGCCATGATACAGCGTGTGACCACGGGATACAAGGGCTGAAATACACAGCTGTGCAGGGAAGGTGGCTCCTCACAGCAAGTCAGGAGCTCTGGAAGCCCCATTTCTTCCTGTTCTGTCCAGCTGTATGAGCATCTCTGAAACCTGGGGTCAGTTAGGAAGTGCACAAGCTGTTCTATTTCCTGTGGGCCAAACTGGAAGAGTTTTACCCAGGAACTGCATCCCTGTTTCTGCAGCGTGTGCTGAGGAGGAGCAGAGCTGCTGGGCTGTAAGCCTGTATGTTCTGAGCACTGACAGCTGGACATCTCTTCACAGGGCTGGCTCTGTTGGGGGCATAAATCTGCTGTCAGAAGCCTCCTGGCATTTTCTGGAGGTTTCCTGGAGTACCCATGGGCTGGATGCCTGCTCTGGAACATCTGGAGTTGATGCTGGATCAGAACAAGTGCCTCTGGTGCTCAGATTCCACCTCTGGCAGCAGATCATAGGGTCATAAAGGTGGGCAGAATGTTGTGTCTGCACTCCAAGATTATTATCTCCCTCTGAGGGCTTTTCTGCCTTGGGAGTGGTTTCTGTAAACCTTGGATTTTCCTTCTCTAGGTTCTTTGTCTGTCTTTTCACGTTTGCCATTGCAAAGCTACCAAACTAGAGTGAGGTCTGTCAGAAGGCACTTAGTGAACTCCTGCAGTCTGATTATTCTCACTGAGCTGTTCCTGTCCTGCAGAGGAGGCAGTGCTGTGCTCACTGCATGGCAGTCAGCCATGTCCATGCCTGGGGACAGCCTGGAGGCGGGGTCTGTGCTTTGAACAAACTTGCTGCTGCCCTTTATCAGGCCTCAGCCGCAGTTAGGCCCGGCTCCATCTCTCCCAGCACGGGGAAATGCCCGCGGCCTACGACTACCCCTACGACTACCCCTCCTCCTTCCAGGCCCCGCGCCGTTGCCATGGCGACCGTTCATCTGCTGACGTCACCGCGCATTAACGTCACTCACCACGCGACGCCACTTCCGGGTTCCGCCCGTCTGCCCGCCGCTCCCCGCCCCTTCCCGCCGTGCTCCGCGCCCCGCACTACATTTCCCAGCGTGCCCCTCGCGAGGCCGCCGCTTGGCGGAGCGGCGCCGCGGCGCGGTGTATGCCGGGAGCTGTATGCTGCGCGGGGTTGGCCGCGGTGGGGCGGCGAGCTGGGGCTGCGAGCCGGGGCGGGGTGCGGGCCCGAGCGAGCGGCCGGCGTTGTCGGAGCGGTGCGGGCATCGCGGGGCTCTGCGGACGGACGGGCGGTCAGAGGGCCGGGCTGCCCAACGGGAGCTCCGCGAGGGGCGCGCAGTGACGGGCACGAAGCGAGAGGAGCGCCGCCATCGCCTGGTAGCGCGGCCCGGCGCAGCGCAGCCATGTCGGGGCTCCTGGGGAAGCTGTTCGGGGCCGGCGCCGGCGGGAAGGGGGCCGGGAAGGGCCCGTCCCCTCAGGAGGCCATTCAGCGACTGCGGGACACGGAGGAGATGCTGAGCAAGAAACAGGAGTTCTTGGAGAAGAAGATCGAGCAGGAGCTGGCGGCCGCCCGCAAACACGGCACCAAGAACAAGCGCGGTGAGGGCGGGGGGTGCGGGGCCGGGCCGGGCGCTCTGTGCGGGGATCCCAGCGGGCTGAGATCGGTGGTGGGACCGCATCTCTCATCCTGCATTGCGCCAGGGGAGTGCGGGGGGAAACTTATCAGAGGGAGCAGTAATAGAGTGACACAGCTGCCCGGGGGGGAAGGGCCGGTCACCGGCCCTGGAGGTGCTGGAGGACCGTGGGGATGCGGCGCTGAGGGTCGGTGGGTTCCGAGGGGTTGGGCTTGGTGATCATAGAGGCCTTTCCCAGCCTTAATGGTTCTGTTCTGTGTGTCTGTGTGCCCGCGGGCTCCTCGCCTGTTGCTCCGCGTTCCGGGTGGCTGGCCGGGCTTTCTTGTGTTGACGTTGCCCTTCTGGGCGGTGTCAGAGCAGGAGGATGGAAGGCGGCAGCGCTGTGATGCTGCAGGGCTGGCTCAGTGTAGGACTGAACTGCCAGCCGGGCCACCCAACAGGTTCTTCCTGGAGCTCCTTCCTGTTGTTCAGTCAGCAGTTGGGCCTCCTCTGTAGCTCCAAGGCTTCTCGGTGGTGGCACAGTGGAGCAGGGCTGGCTCTGGCCTCTCTGTTCCCAGGGTTGGTCCTTCTGAGGAGTTCTTTGAACTTGACCATCAGTTTCTCCATCCAATTTATTGCAGCAGATGTAATACGACAGAGTTTCTTGTGGTGTTTTTTTTTCTGGCCTAATTTGGTAGTGAGCTGGAAAGAACTAAAACGTGCATCTTCTGTAGTCATCTGTAGTTTCTGCATCCTCTTTCAGCGATCCCATGTAACTTGTGTCGTTCTCTATCTCTCATTGCTTACTGAGGTCCTTACCCTGCCACACTGCAGGTCACCTGTCCTACAGCTCTGTCCGTGCCCCATTCTGTGCTGTATGGTGCCGGATGCCCAGGAAGGACAAGCTGCCAATTGACTGCAGGATTCTGGGTCAGGCAAATCGAGGTCTTGAGCAGAACAGGATCCTGATGAGTAATTAAGGAGCTGTGAAATTGAGAAAGGCTGGGGGTGGAGTTCTGGTGGGAAACAAAACCCATTTTGATTATCTTTTGATCCAGTTGAAATATACTAAGTGAAACCAATTGAAAGCTAACTTATCAATGAATTCACTTCTTAAGTTCTCTTCCTTGTGATTCTTGGGCATGCACCAAGCACGTGGTTTTAACAGCTTATGAACTTCTGTGAGTACTTCTTGTCATCTGCAGTTTGGATATGTAGGCTGTGCAGCCAGACAGCTGCTTAGGAAAGTTAAAATGAGTGAGTAGGTGGTGTAAGCACCCTCCAGTCTGCTCTGTCCCATGACGTGGTGGGCTTTCACGCTGTATTGAAGTGTTTTTATCTGGCTGCATAGCTGTAGCAGTTCAGCACTCGCTGAGCAGGCCTTAAGGGCTTCAGTATTGGTGTTTTAACAAGCAGCAGTTTTTGCCTTCACTCTGCCTGCTGTCATTAGGCCGCAGTACCCAGCAGCTCCTGGGAGGTGGAGAAGGAAGCGCTGGGCAGCTCAGCCCTCCTGCAGTAAGATGAGCACAGCTCCAGTGTGCTCATGTCATCCCTGTGGGCTGAGGGGATGGCACTAGTGAGCGCTGTGCTGTCTGGTAGGAAGTTGGGTTGTGCTTTATCTCCTGTAAACAGTCAGTCTGTTCTTTTGGAAACTGTGTGAGTTTGGGTGTTTGCCTTATTTTCTTCAGATACTTTTCAGCACCTTTGCTGTTGCTTATGAGTGAGGGACCTAATTCACACAGTGAAGCAAATTAGCAGTAGCACAGCGTGGTTTGGTTACCTCACAAGATGTAAATCTGTGCTGAAAGTCAGTCCTGCATGAACACAAGAAGTGCAGCTGTGAACACAGTAGTTGGATCAGACACCCCAGCTTCCCAGAACAAAGCAAACTGCTGACTCTGTCCAAGGGATGTGAAGTTCTGGCACTCAGTGTTTGGTTTCAGGATGGCTCAGGGTGATCTTAACCACTGCTTTTCCAGTTTTACTCCTTTCCTTGTCCCCCTTGTTTTCCTAGAAGCGTGCATTGTGCTGCCAGGGAAACAGCACCTGTAAGTGAAAGCAATGAGTTCTGATCTCTTTGGTGTAACACTTCAGAATCTGCTCGGAAGAGAAACCTGTGCTCAGCCCACTTGGGTGCAGAATAACTCAGTGCCATTATGTTCCTGCCTATCAGAAACAGTGGAACAAGCAGAAAGCAAATACCAGGCTAATGTGCAGGAGATGGCTGTTTTATGGATTTCCTATCTGCTCTGATTTCTATTAGGCAGTGTTTTCTTTTTCTCTAAGGTGGAGGTTTTTTTCCATCACAGTCAAAGAACAAATTACTGTTTTGTTGGGGTTTTTTTTTGGCACTGGTGACTGAGTGCAAAACGGATTGAGGAGTGCAGCTAAATTCCTGCTGTGTAATTCAGGCTTTTCCTGGAAAGAGGACACTCCTGTTTTCCACCCCACACCAGAAATAGGAAAGTAAACACACAAGCTGGGTATAAGTTGGAGCCAGAAGTCCAGGTCTTCTGCCCACCTCTGTCTATTGGCAGGTCTTGGTGCTGCCAGGTAGAGCAGCCCAGCTGTCTAATTAGCATGAACACAAACTCTGCCACCCTCCTCCATGTGCCGGGGCTCCTTTGTGCTGATGTTGGCATTAGTTGTGTGCTGTGTGGGTTGGGTTGGGTGGTGTTTCAGCCAAATGCTAACCCTTAAAAGAGATATAAAACCAGTTTTCTGCTCTTGCCCACAGGAGTGCTGGAGCTGGCAGTGGGGCCTGCTGGTGTTGGTAGGCATTGTGCTGCAGGCTGTGGGGCCTCCCAGCAAGTGGGAGCAGCTGATTGTGAATTACAAAATGGAAGCATGGCTGCATGATGGCATAGATTCCTTTATGTAGATATTCAAGTGGTTGGAAATATTGTGGTTATCTGGTATTCAAGGAAAAGAAGGTTGCACCCTCAGACCTGGGTATGGGCAGAGGCCCCACGATCCTGTCTGACTTAAACACTTTGCAGATATATTTTTTGAAGGTTCTGCTTGAGGTTTGGTAAGATCAGTGATGTCTGCATCCAGAACCAGTTAATGCAAACCTGCTTTTGTTTTCAGAAATCATAAGATGCTGATATAGAGGTAGCAGCAGCCCTGTAGCAAACCCTATCCAGCCCTTGTCACATCGCAGCCTGCTGCGCCTCTGCTTTCAGTCGCAGGCTGTGTTAAAATGCATCCTCCCCTTCCAAGTGCTTACCTGCAGCCCCAATGCCAGAGTGAGCACTGATGGAAGCCAATTGCAGGCAGAATCCTTTGTCTTGCTCTGAGATTAATGAGTTGAATGCCAAAACACCTGGCTCTGGAAAGTGGTACTAATTACTCTTTTTAAATAGGTGCTTAGAAGCAAGAGGAAGCTTTTAGTTCACAGTTCTACATTGAACAGAGGCTTTTTGAGTCAGGTTGCTGTGCTATACAACAATTGGGGTGTACTCACAAATAGCTTTTAAAAAACTTCTACAAGCTGCACAGATGTAAGCCAGAAGCCTGTAGTTCAGCCAGGTGTGTTTTGGTAACTGCATTTGGCTGCAATACATCCGTCCCATGTTCCTTTTCTGCTTCATGCTCTGTCAGAGAGAGCACCTGGTATGTCTGCAGCCACCTGGATTGTTTTAATTGCTTTTTCTATCCCATTGCATTAGATGTTGGACTCCAGTACCCAATGAAGCCTCAGCCCTAGTTGCTAAAGCCTCCATAAGGGCTTTCTGTGCTGTTCATGACTGCAATTTGCAGGTCATGCAAAGTGCTGATTTGGTTTAAACCTCCTTTAGATCCTTGGACTGTTCAGCAAACTGCCTGCTTGTTTCTGGCTGGCAGAATTCATACAGAGCTGTGTTCCTGGGCTTCATGCTTGTTTCCTTTGGGTCTCCTTGCCAAGCCCTCCTGGCCCTTCAGCCACCCGTGTGCCTCTCCAACTGGTTCCCCTCCAGCAGCACTTGCTGGTCAGGGGAATCTCCCTGCTGCTGGAATGCCAGCTGGGTGTTGCATTGGACTGCAGGATGTGGAACTTGCTCTGATGTATCTGCAGCAGCCCTCTAGAGGAAGACACGTGGTGTGTCTGTGATACTTCCCATCTTAAAGGGCACTGTGATGTTCTTGACTTCAGCTGGACCTTGGAAGCAAGAGGGATCTCTGCTTCTTCTAGAGAAATTGCAGTGCTTTCAGTCATAAAGTAATAGTGAAGGACATGGCTGTGCTTCATTGGTGAGGACATTAACTTAAAATACAGAAGGGAGGGGGCAGCCTCGTGTCATAGGTCTATAGCCCTGGTGCTGGTTGGGACAAGGGTTTTTGCTTGCCTAGGTTCTCTTTGCCATTCATGCTAGACCTGAATAAGAAAGAGTTCCAGCCTCTCTGAGCTATTGCAGGGCTCATGTGCACTGTGCTTCCTGTCCTGTAGAAATGAGTGGTGCCCTTTGCAGGAGGGCTGCGCTGCAGCAGATGAGGAGGTAGTGCTGTTGTGGACTGTCCTGGCAGAGCGTGGCTTTTCAGATAGGTAAAGGCTTTGACTTTGGAGTGCTGTCAGCTGCTGAGCTGCTCGTAGCAGCGGTGTGGATGTGGCTGCATCCCACATGAGGAACCTGGGGTGCTGTGACCTTCCTATTGGGAAGTGAAGCACCCACCTTAACCTCCCACTGGGAAAGGCATGAGGCAGAAGGAGGTTCCCACTGGTGAAGCTCTGCCTGGCTGGGACAGAGGCAGTGACAGTTCTGCCCATAACACCCTTATACCTGGAAATCCAGTTGGGAGGAGTCTGCTGCAGCTTCCTGCATGTTCATCATTTAAATGAAACCTTTCCAGTACTCCGTTTATAGGTGCTCATATAACTATGGCCTAATTATACTGACAGTTGTTGCCTTTTAACTCTCAGCTGGCTGGCAGTCGGCTGTAGCATTTTGGGTTGGTGTTGTCCAGATAAGCAGGGTTGCTCATGCTGGGACTTGTGTATTTATTCTTGTGTGCAGCAGACAAGGGCTGAACTCAGAACCCAGTTTCATGTCTGCTGCCTTCCTCCTGGGTTTTTACACCAGTCTGTGTTCCTGCAGCGACCCATTGCCATAGTTTGGAAGGGAAGCTCTGGGGAGACCTTAAAGTGGCCTTCAAGTACCTTGAGGGGCTATGTAGGAAAGGTGGAGAGGATCCTTTATCAGAGCATGTAGGGATTGGACAAGGAGTAATGGCTTTGAACTAAGGGAGGGGAGATTTAGATTAGCTGTAAGGAGAAAATACTTCATTATACAAATGGAAAACCTGCTGGCATATTCTGCCTGGAGAAACTTTAGGAAAGCCAACTTCCACCTCTGGAGTGATTTAGTCATTAAAATCCCCTGGGAATCTGTCCTCACGGATGCGACAGCAGAGCGGAGCTGGCAGATCTTTAGGGAAGCACAAGAGTTCTCCATCCCCAGGTGTAAGAAGTCAGAAAAGGAAGGCAGGAGACTGGCATGGCTGAACTGGGACCTGCTGGTTGAACTGGAGAGCGAGAGGAACAGATAACCTGGAGAATTATGGGGATATTGCTAGTCTGTGTAGGGATGGGGTCAAAAAGGCCAAGGTCTAGATGGAACTGGACTTAGCAAGGGGTGCAAAGAAGTGTGAAAAGGCTTCTGTAGGTACACAATCAGAACAGGAAAGTCCAGGAGGATGTACCCTCCTACCTCCAGCGAGCAATGTAAGCAAGCTACTAACAGTGGACAGGCTTACAGTGTTTACAGGCTGTGTCAAGGCATTGTAGAAAATATGGTTCAGCTTATAGAAAGTAAGAAAAAAGAAATAAGAAATTATAGTTCTGGGGCTTCCAAAGGCTTGTCGTTTTTAACTTTTTCCCCTTTCAGCCATTAGCACTGGAATCAGATTTCTTATGGGGAGAACTTTACCAGATGAGATGCCAGCAGTAATGCCAGATATTACGACAGGCTCAGTAGAATCCCTGGTCATGGCAGCACTGTAATAATAACTGCACAAAGCTGGGAAGTAAAAGAGATTGCCCAGCTGGAAACGTGCTTCATTCCCTAGGAAGAGCAGGTCTCAAAGCGGGCTGCTGAGGGGTAGCATCTCCTGAGTTTTGTGTCTCATTTGCAGTAATATCATTTATACATAGAGATTATTTTTTCCTGTCAGAGAAGATCATTCCTAGATGTTAAGAAGGTTCTGCGATGCTTAAGAAGAGCTGCTTCTGTTCAGGAATCACAGAACCACATGGGTTGGAAGTGACCTCTAGAGAGCATCAAGTCCAACCCCTGCTCCAGCAGTTCTCTACAATAGGTCTCACAGGTTGGTGTCCTGCTGGGTCTTGAATATCTCCATAGAAGGAGACTCCCCAACCTCTGGGCAGCCTGCTGCAGTGCTCCATCACCCTGAAAAGCTAAAGGTAAACCTCTCCCTGATGCATTTTTTGGCAGAGGGATTCAGAGGAACAGAATGGGTTTCTCCCTGTAATTCCCTTTAATGGGGTGCAGAATGAAAAAGAAATGCCGTGAAGATGTTGGCAGGCTGTGAGAATCCCAAAGGGGCCCTTCAGGAAGCGTGTTTTATTTCATCCAAAAACCTTCAATGTTTGTCGAACTCTGAATAGTCTCTTATTTGGCTGTGCATAAAGTATCAAATTGGGTTGTGAAAAAGATGCAGATTATTAACAGCAGCATTTTTGTGGCAGGTTGAAAGTGGGGGAGAATAACTTACTCCAGTGGCCTTAGGGGGAAAGAAGACAAAACTGTCCCGGAGCTTATCTTAGTGGGGATTGTTGACCAGAGGAGTGTTGTCTTGGCGTTAAGAGGCGAGGAAATCAGTTCTGTTTGCTGCAGAGGAGGAGGTGACTCGCTGCCTGGTCTGGGCTCCAGAGCGTGGTGTGTTTCAGTCTGTAATGCCAAACCTGAGCATGTTAGGCACTGTCTCAGGAGCATATGACACTGCAATCATGGGTTCTGACCTTTGGAAATGCACTTTCAGTGCTAGTGACTCACAGGCAATAAGGAAGCGTGGTGGAGGTGGGGCTGCCTGCTGCTGGGACATGGAGACAGCAGTGCCATGCAGCCAGGTGTGTGCAGGCAGAGGGCTGTGAGGGATGCTGATGGCACAGAGCAGTGCTGCTGGGTGATGTGCTGTTAGCCATGCTGTGTGGGAGTTACACGGCTCAGAACATGCATTGCTGTCACACAGAGATGCTTTTTGCTTTATTGTTCTTCCCCCCTTGCTTGGTTGTAGATTTGTAAACTGGAGTCCTTATTGTTTAGTTTAATCTCCAGTAGAATGGACTAAATGTTCTTGCAATACTTTCTTCAGAAGGAAGTTGTAATCTTGTTTTAAATACAGAGAGGACAGAAACCTTTCATTCTCTGCCTGGATTTAGATGCTTTATTCAAGTAGTTTAAAACAGGCACTTAATCTGTAAGCTGGAAAAAGCTGAAAAAAGCTGCCTGCCTTTTGAGGAGAGAGTTTGGGAGCTCTGTTAATGCTTAGCAGACAGGCACAGGAGGATGAATGGGGAGAAAAGGCTGAGCTCTGGGCACTTCTTGTGTAAAATGCTCCTGCAAAAAGGAGGGACGAAGGCTGCTGGCAGCTTTGTGAACTGTGGGAGATGTTCACTCCATTACCAGGGACTAACATGTGATAATGGCTGCAGACTTCCAGCCTAAAGTGACTTTTAGGCCTGGGTATATTTGCCAGGCAGCACAGGTCTTAGGGGGTGGCCTTCATGGGAAAAGCAGTCGTGCTGTTTTGCCCTCTGTTAGCCATGGAGGCAGTGTGAATTTATATTTATCCATGTTTCACTGCTTCCTTCTCCCATCCACTATTATACCACAAAGCTTAAAATCATGGCTGTCTTCTTGGACCTCTGATACTTGGTGCTGTGCATTCACCTTGGCTGAAGGCAGCTCAGAAACGAATGGGCAACCAATAGCCTTGCGTACTGGCTCACTGAGCGTGCTTGTTTCTTCCTCTGCAATCCCTTGTACAAGGTCTGCTTGGCAGCATTGCCCAAAGCCTTCATGTCTCTCCTCTTTCATTGCTGGCATGCTGGGCAAGCCCTTTGAAGCACCAAGACAATCCCCAGGCAGAAGTGTGCAAGGTGAGGGTGCATTGCAGCTGTACCATCTGGTTCTGGAAATACCCCAGAAGGTTTTGGAAACGTCCTGGAAAGATCTGACCTCTAGGCCCTCCCCAGGTACATGCAGCAGCTTTGCAGAGTCAGGGTGCACCTGGTGCATTGCTGCTGGGTTAAGTTTGAACCAAGGAGAGCATTCAGCCAGGCAGTAGCTTTCTGGGCTAACAAACTTCAGCACAGTTGTATTTATTCGAGCTTAAACTCAGAGGTAGGGAAGAATTTTGTAAGACTGTGGCAGGATCTGTCTCTATTGGATTTACACCTGCCTTTTTGTCTGTAGCACTGGGGGTTTTGCTTGAACTTCTTGGAGTTCTCTGGGAATACTGCAGGCAGTTTGCTCATTCTCAACAGCTGCAAAGCAGGCAGCAAATTGCTTCTTATGCTGAGTAGTGCCTCTAGTTTATCCCATTTCAAGGGCAGCAAGGGTGTTGGTGGTGATTACGTTTTCTGCTGAGGCAGGTGCCAGGAAAATGGAATCACATTTTCAGAAGCAGCAAAAATAATGATGAATCTCCTGTTCCCAGTCAGGTGTGCAGTGCAACGTGTGGGATGGTGACCCAGTGTCAGGCTGTGGTCTCTGTTTCTTCCAATGGCAGTGAGCAGGCATTTCACGTGCATCTGTGAGAGGAGTTCCAGGGCTCACAGCTACCCCTGTGAAAGCATGGCTTAATTTCAGCACAGCTCCCAAATGCTTTCCCTCTGCTGAAGGAACCGGTCTGCCTGCCTTCCCCATGCAAGGATGTGTTTTTGCTAGCACAGCCTGTGGTTGCATGTAGGTGGAAAAGTGTCTCGTTCTTAGTTTCCTCTGCATATCAATCTATACTTTCCTACTCTTGCTATTTAAAAGTATTAGTTCAGTAGGATTGCTGAGGGTGTAAATATCCCTTTAACTGCTTGTACAATGCATGTACCAGCAGCACTAACTGGCTATAGGGCTGGTGGTGTTTAATGAAATCATTGACATGTTCAGTCAGATGTTTCTCACTGAGTGCAGCACCATGTGGCAAAAAAATCGTATCTTTATTCTGCTCCCTTCTGATCACCGTGAGCATTTTCTTATACCAAAGAGCTGCATGCATATGTATTTTGGGGCGGATTTTAGGCTTATGACAGCTCTGTTAACAGTTGTTTACGTCCAGCTTGAAATATCTTAAAAATTGCATAAAATTCTTCCAGACTGACTGCAATTTTAGAGAAGAAAGTGTTTTGTCAGGCAGTAAGTCTGGCTGAGACAGCGGGAACATGGATATTTCCCCTTCTCACTTGGAAACATTCATTTCTCAGGGGGAGAATGGGCTGAACACTGTAACACTGATTCTGTCCTTATCAGTGCAGGTTGGATCCCACCTGTAGCTGACTTTCATGTGATGATCGAGTATTTTTGCCATGCTGGGGTTTGCTTTGATTCATTAAGTGAAGATTATCTTAAGCATTGATCTTCTGATGTTTTTTAATAGTGAATTCAAAGCCTTCTGTTGGGTTTTGCTTCTCTCGTCAGCTCAGCTCATCTATTTAGCAGGTGGAGAGGACGGTGTGCTGGTTATGGGTCAGCAATTACTGTCTCTTCCTCGTGTGCAACCTGCAAGAGGTTTGAGCTAAAATGGAGAATAAAAAGACAAGCAAAACCTCCCTCCTTCTAGGGCAGCGGTGATTTGAAGAGGTACTGCTGCTTTTCTATAGAAAGAGGAATAATTCAAGAACAAGTTAACACATCCAAAGCCCTACTGCTTTTAGATAAAGAAATACCCAGTGCTAACCCTTACTAAGTGCAAAGGCATGTGTTCTCCAAAGAAATACACAGCACACAAAGTGAGGGGAACGACTCTCAGTCCTTATTTCTTTCTGAATATATTGAGCACTTCACAGAAGCTGCTGTAAGATGCTGCTCCAGTGATCCTGTAACCTTACCCAGCTTTTTATTTAGTTTTTATTTATTCTAAGGTAAGGAAATTGGCACGCATGGAAAATGCAGGTCAGCTCCTGCCAGCAAAATGTGCTACCGAGGTGTCTGGCAGCAGGCTGCAGCTGGGGAGTGCAGTGAGCCTGCCTGGGGGCAATGCTCAGAGCAGTATCAGTGGTGGTGGGTCCTGCAGGAGCAGTTCCATGGCTATTAAGGGTGTGAAATTACAGCGCCTGCTGATGTCACTGCTGCCTTGGAAGTAGTAAAGGTGTAATTAAGGTGCCAGCCTGAAGCCCTCCTATTCCATGACTGCTAGATGCAATAGCTGTGCTTGGAAGGAACAGAGATGGGCTGTGTTATGCTTGGACTTCAGGAGCACGTGTGTTCCTTGCACATGTGTGAAATACTGCAATGTTGGAAGATGCATCCGTGGCCAACTGTCTCTCCTTCAGATTTATTTCAAGTTCCGGAAACTGATGTTGTGTCAGTTCCTTTCAGAATAAGCTTTCATTGCTTTGACTTCATTGAAAACGTGATAAAAATGTGTATCTCAGGCAGTATGGAGGATTTCAGGGGGTATTTATGCAGATGGTAAAGGCTGCTTTGCAAGGTAAAGGCAGCAGAACCACTCATCTGTCTTCAGAAATCAAAGCTTGAGTAGGAGAGCAGAGGGGCAGCAGTTCCAGCTCAGAGCTGTGCCCTGAGATCTACCACCACCCTGTGAAGTGTGACAGCAATGCATACATTTGCAGCCCACTGTTTGCAATGGCAAAAGCTGCTCCCGGTGTGTTTCCAGTAGGGTTTGGAGGCTCTCCCCATGCGTGGGCTGTTCTGTAAGGCTGTGCAGCTCTCCTGCCAGCCCTAAGGGTGCCCTTAGTCTGGAATTTCCTTCAGAACTCTGTGCTGGGGGTGTTGGGAGTGGTGTGTTCTTCCTGAAAACTTAGAATGGAGAAATCAGCCCTAGGAGGGAGATGGGAACCAACTCAACTGTGACAGGCTTGGAAACAAGTGTGACCTAAGTTAACAAGGGGATACGGATGGGAATAGATTGCAAGAGATTGTGATTGTCTCAGTCGAGACAGACTGCTGTCTGTTCCTTTATAGTTGCAGGAAACACCAGTCTGTTCTGAAAGGTTTTCTTCATTGCAGAAGCCCACGTATTACTTTGATGCTCATTGCTCTGCGCTGGATATCCATCCTAACGTGCCCAGGCACAGAAGCACTGTGCATGCCCTGCATCTCTTGTTGGTCTGTGCTCCCTTCAGGCAGCTGAAAAGTGGCTATTTCCACCTCCTGCTCATCAGCTGGGTGCAGGCGGGCACTCGGATCCTGGGAAGCTTTGTCCTTGCATTGCCCTGACTGCAGAGGGAAGCAGAAGAGTCTGCTGACACTTCTTGGCTGCTCCCGATCACACATGCCCTTACACAGTGATGCTTGCAGTATTGCTTGAGCTGCTTGCTCTGAAAGTATGCAAGAAGGAAATGCTGTTATTCTCTGTGATGCACAAAATGCTCAATAAAGGATGTTTCATTGCTAGTATGGTCAGGTTGTGGTTGGACTCGATGATCTTTAAAGTCTTTTCCAACCTGAGCGATTCTATGATTCTGTGAATTCTATTTGATGCTTCCCAGCATCTGCCAGCGTTTAAATGGTACTGACAGCTTTTTCTTTGTACGATAACTTAATTAAACAATGAGTGCAAAGTTAACCAGACTGAATGTACCACAAGTGCATTGCTTTTTGCTCTGTGCCTGGTATCAAGCTGGAATGTTCAACCCACTATCTGTTTTGTATCCCATTCTGGAAAGAACGTGCAGGCCTTTGTGTGACGTGAGAATTCAGTGCTGTTCCTGCTTGTGCCAAATGAAAGCTGCCAGGGCTGTGAGATTGGCCCCAGAATAGCGGGGGATTTACCCATCGTTGGGGTGGGGTGCACTGAAGTGCCTTGGGTTTGGCATTGGGCTTGTGTTGGAGCAGTTGGGATGACCTTTGTTTGTCCTTCTGGTCGCATCTGCTACATCAGTCCTTGGTCCTTGCAGGATGCTTGGCAACTTCAGCCACAGCTGCACAAAGTGGTTCTCTGTTCAGTATTGCTATTCCAGTAAGCTGGAGGAATCAGAAATTAATCAGAGTGTATTCATGGCCACTTAAAGGACTGAAGGGGTGAGTTCCTCTTCAAGATGCTGGGGTGTTATACTGAGGGCTTCTCAAGATGGCATCTGACATCAAGACACAAGATGTCTGCCAGCTTTGTCTGCAGACTTAATCCTCTTTCAGGAGCTGAGATCACAGAATCACCAAGGTTGAAAAAGACCAACAGGATCATCCAGTCCAACCATCCACCCATCACCAATAGCTCTCACTAAGCCATGTCCCTCAACACAATGTCTAAACATTCCCTGAACACCTCCAGGATCGGTGACTCCACACCTCCCTGGGCAGCCCATTCCACTTCCTGACCACTCTTTCAGAGCTGGTCTGTGTGGAGACCCAGGGAGCTGGTGGGCAGCAGCACTGAGCTCTGCTCTCTGTGACAGCAACAGGGCCTAAGGGAACAGCATGGAGCTGTGTCAGAAGAAGGCTGTGCCCCAGAGGGTGGTGGGCACAGCTTGAGCTGCCAGAGCTCAGGGAGCACTGGGCCACCACTCTCAACCACAGGGGTTGGGTTTGAGTGGTGCTGTGTGGATCTGGAAGTTGGACTCGGTGATCCTTGTGGGTCCCATCCAACTTGGGTTATACTCTGTGATTCCGTGCCTGTAAGTTGAGCATCTCTAAGGTCCCTTCAAACTCGCACGATACTATGATACTATGATTTAAACAAGATGGACATATTATGTCACATACCTTGTCACACAGTGGACAAGAAGTCTGTGTCAGAAGCAGAAGTGCCATGGAGGAAGTTGTAGTTGTATGCATTGATGCTTGATGTTACACTTGGTTGTTGCTCATCAGACAGTGGTGCTCTGTGCTTGGTAACACTTTGCCCATGGTGCTGCTCCTACTGAACCTTTACCTACTTACAGGCAGGATTACTGGTAAATCCAGCTTGTGCGCTCTGTATTTCAGAAGGGAGCATGCACCAGGCTGCAATGTGGGCAGTACCTTGTAGCAGGAGTGACATGAAACGCACACAATGTTTGTTTATAGATGTGTACATCACAGCATCCAGCAGCAAAGCAAAGAGAGCTTTGTCTCGCTTCCTATTTGACTGAGTTTCTACTACCAGCAGCTGCACAGCAGCACCGTAACCTCAACTGACGGTCACTGCACCAGCAACCATGCTGGGATGTACTGAGGGGAACAAAGATGTTTCTGAGTGCATCAGATTGTGTATTGAAGCATGCTGTTTGCTGCAGCCTGGTCTCTGTGCTGTGGCTTGTTACAGCTGGCTGAGCTGCCAGTCCTTCAGTCTCATCTTAACCTACATCCTTCTGGCAGCTGCAGATGGCCAGTGCTTACTTAGCCACCTTTAAGCAAGTAGGCAACCATAAGACAAACAATACAGTGTGGTGAATGTTGCTGTGTACTGAGTAGCATTTGGTACAAAACAGTGGCTGGCTGCAATGCAGATCTCACTGATCCTACTTTTCTTTCCTTTGCTCAGCTGCTCTTCAGGCCCTTAAGCGTAAGAAGAGGTATGAGAAGCAGCTTGCACAGATAGATGGCACGTTGTCCACAATCGAATTTCAGAGGGAAGCCCTGGAGAATGCCAACACCAACACTGAAGTGCTTAAGAATATGGGTTTTGCTGCTAAAGCTATGAAAGCTGCCCATGACAACATGTAAGTTATTCCCCTGTCTCCTTCTGTAGGACCCTTAGTTTGGCATTTGTTTGATATGCTGAATACCACATATTATAACAAGTAACAGAGCCAATGCAGTAACATCTTCTTTTAAAAAGTCTATAACTTAAATACAAGTAAAGCATTAGATATATGTGGATATTGGCCAAGATATGAAGCGTCAGTGCTTTCTCCATTTGGCATTGATTCACACACCATGAAGCCACTCGTGGCACATGCACAGTCTTTGCCCAGCAGAAGCCACCAGTGGGGTCTAAAGCAGATAGGAGGGCATACCCACCTATGGATCTGCCTGTACACAGCATGTTTTTAGCCTCAGGGGGAGGGTTAAGCTTTTTTTTTTGCTGTGGACTTTGTGAATGTAGCAATAATTAAAGCACTGTGGGAATGTTGTACTTCTTCCAAAAGCAAATATTGTAGATGTAATGTAATAATGCTGGAACAGGGAACAGAGCAAATGATTATTAATATCAAAAATACAAGCCAGGACCTTTCCAGATGAGGTCTCTGTATGTAACTGCTGTGAGCTCAGCTTTTGGGAAGTGAAACAAGAAATTACGTGTAACTTTACTGACAGTGGGGAATGAGGTGTAGGCGGATAGTGACCTCCTCTTTCCTTTGTTTTATAGGGATATTGATAAAGTAGATGAATTAATGCAGGACATTGCGGAGCAGCAAGAGCTGGCAGATGAGATTTCAACAGCCATCTCGAAGCCAGTAGGATTTGGGGAAGAATTTGATGAGGTATGCATTGAATTTTCCTCTGTTTAAATGAAATCTTTCTCTCAAGATCTGCATGTCACGTGTTTCTAGGAATAGAAGTAGGATAGAAAATCTCTCCTGGAATTTGTTACTTGCTATTTCTGCCAGTGCATACAACAGCTGTGAAACTGACTTTATGCTGAGGATGGTCTGGATGACCTGATCTGATAACATTTGGACTTTCATATCTTTGCTGTCTTTTCCAAGAGAGGGATTTGGGAATTCACACAAAGATTCAGGCTCTTTATCTCCTCAGTTTGGGCTGATCCTCTGCATTTAAGCTATTCTGCAGTAACATGGCTGGCTAAACCTGCTTGATAGTAAATATGATCTAAAAGTTTGTGCTTATTTTTTCTTCTCCCTTTATAAAACAAGGATGAACTCATGGCAGAACTAGAGGAACTAGAACAAGAAGAATTAGACAAAAACTTGCTGGAAATAAGTGGTCCCGAAACAGTACCACTACCAAATGTGCCCTCAATATCAATACCATCAAAGCCAGGTAAGTGTGGATCAGAAACACCTTGGGTTGTTACAGTGCACCTTCATTTCACTTTCCAAAGTTTAACTTTGCTGGGAATGATGCTCAGGACAGAGTGGAGATGCAGAAGAGGGAAGCCAGAAGCAGCCTCCTGCTGACTGCTGCTGATCCAGAAGGGAAGTCATCCTGACCAACAGCGTATGGGTATAAAGGAAAGGGAGCTGAGTTGCGAGCTTATTAGCTCTTAGAATTAGTTCCAGGCTGGTTTAGATACCCACATTGAACTCTACTTCCTTGTTTTATTTTACTTAAGAATTCCTGTTCTGGCTTTTGGAAGAACCTCACCTGTTTATCCTCAGTCCCCTACTTGGGGTCCAGTGTTGTCTTCTTTGTCTGTGGTTTGCATGTACTCAAGCAGACTTGTGGTCATGCCAGTTTTACAGCACATGTATCTAGCAAAAACTGGTATGATAATGTCACATGAAGAGTGGCCAAGAATTGTTAGCATTTGCACAGACAGGTCAAAGCTGCTTTTCAAGCAGCACTAATTACTTCTGTGAACTAGAAGTGATTCCTCAAGAAATGTAGTTGATTTGGAACACCTTTGGCATGCGTTAACAGGATGTCAAGTTTTGCTATCTGTTTTGCTAGATTTGCTATAAGGTATTCCAAGGAAGTTGTAGACTTTGCAGCCCTCTTGTGTGCTTTCTTAGAGGGAAAAGAGGTCCAAAAAGCTGGAGGGTGGGAATATTCCCAACTGCTTGTCAGTATATCTGTAATTATCGTGCTGCTCCTGGGATAATTGAAGACCTGGGAAGCAACATTCAATGGCAAACAAGAAGGTTTTGCTTCAGGTGGCTTGTTGGGAAGTTTTCTTGTTGTGTGCTGTTTGTTTCTTTTAGATATAACTGATCTTGTGTTTGTTTCTAGTTCTGTTTTGTGAGGCAGAATGGCTGACAGGTGTTGATGAGAGAGCAGTGAGTTGTGTTAAAGTATCTTGAATCAGTGCCTTAATCCAAATTCAGACTCAACAGCAGGAAAATCAGTTTTTAGATAAAATTGGGCACTTTTTGCTGTATAACTGTTTTCATGAAGTTTGTTGTCATTAAAACGTACCAACCTGAAACAAAAGGTACCTTTTGCATTGTATTAGAATTAAAAGTACTTTGGGTCATTACTGACTTCCAGTGGGATTGCTTTACCTGACAGCTCAGGTACATGCTTTGTGTCTGCTGTGGTAGAGCTGACTCCATTACCTCCTTTTTATTCATTGGATAGAAAGTGATCATGAGTTTTCCTGCCTTTCCAGTTCTCAGGAGCTGCCTGGATTTTGAAGTAATCAGTTTACGTGAGGAGAGTTTCTGTTACCTACCAGCTGTACTGATGGCTGGTGGAAATCAGGCCAAAGCTGTTTCTGTTTAGCTGAGACTGGATACGCTTAATTTAGAAAAAGGAATTCCAAACTTGTACAAGCAGTAGGTTTTGAGTTTGACTTAAAGCTGACTCAGTTCCCTTTGATGTGAATGTGTCATTAGGATGACACAAGCCATTCTGAGCATGAATTCTTTGACTCTTTTTGTTTCCCTTTTAGAAACAGGGCAATTGTGAAGCTTGAACACTGTCTGAGGAGGAACTTTTCCCCTTCTGTATTTTCCAAAGTTGCTGTAGCAATTTCTGGGTTAAAATCTTTCGCTGAGTTAATGGTTTTCATTCCAGAAATTGGATTTACTATATTAGTACAGACAGCATTGTTTGCTCCCCTGGAGGGACCAAAACCAACTGCAGAGCAACATGTGCAGGCTGCTGCTTCACATCTGCACCCAGCCAGCTGGCGACTGTGGCAAGAGAGGGGATGCAGCTCCTGGTTTGTTAGCTCCTCAGCCCCTCAAAGAGCATAACAGACAGAAGGGTTGGGAGTCTCCCACTTCTGTACTTGGCCATACCAAAACCTGCTGCCCTCTGTGTATTGTTGCAGTTTGAGAACCTACTGATGCACTGAGGAATTTATCTGTGAGACAGTGATACTGGAGATAAGCTTCTGTAAGAAACTGTATCAAGCTGAAAGCTCAGGGTGTCCCTCCTGTATGGTGTGTTGCTTACAGCAACCAGCAGATACCACTGGCTGTACACAAACCTTCATTTGTGTTTGCGTTTTTCCTATTAATTTTCCTCATTTACATTGGTGCCTTCAGAAAGTGCAGTCCGTGGTGCATTTTCAGAAGGTACCATTTGGTTTAGTTGAAGAAGGTAGCATCCTCAGCTAGCATTTGTTGTCTCCCTTACTGGTTGGTGACTGCAGGGTTCTGCCAAGGTTCCCATTTGTAACTCATGGATCTTCTTTTAATATCTTGCAGCCAAGAAGAAAGAGGAAGAAGAGGATGATGACATGAAAGAGCTGGAAGCTTGGGCAGGAAACATGTAACCACAGCAGCAATCGGCTGGAAAAGGACTTTGATTACCTATTCTGGGTGCAAATATATCGTGTTGAGGAGAAAGCATAAGTAAAATGTCTTTATCTTTCATTTTAACCTGAAGCAGTGGGAGCTGCGTTGCTGTTTTCTGCATAGCGTGGTCTGCACAAAGGAAAGAGTGGGGAGCAGAGGGAATTGCCTGCGGTTTCTATGGTTGAATTTCTGTAAAAAAAAAGGTACTTGCAAAATTAAACATTCAGCTTTTGGACTGTGCTAACGCCACTGCTGGATTTTCATCTTCAGACGTTTGGGCCGTATTGAATTGAAACAAGCTGAAAAGCACTCTGTGATTTTTAAGTCCGTTTAAGTGTGTTTAGAAGTCTTGTAAGGCATTAAAAAAGAAAAAGGAAAAGCCCTAAGCCACCATCGGCTTCTTATTGTGTTTAGGTGCAGGAATACTTTAGGTTTTTAGTTCTTTGCAAGTTATATTTATATCCCTTGACTGATGTGTGGCCAGCCTTGTGTCTGTCACCGCAACAGCGTAGTCTCTATTCCCATTTTAATTGGTGATAATGATCCGCAATTGACAAATGCTATCTTGGAAGTAGGGAAGGTTTAAATTTCAGTTGTACATTTTTCTACATAGCACTACAATGTTTATTGCTTTTTGTGATAATTGATAACCCATCCAGATACGTGCACACAATTATTTTAATTAAGAAACTACTATGGATTGCACTGTATTAAATATCTTGATTAATTTTCATCCGTGACTACTGTCATCAGTTCCTTATGATGCTTAAGCAGTCTTCAAAGCTAGCTGAATTTTGGTGATCTGGCTTTGATTTGCTTGTATAAACCTTGAGTCTCAGCTGAGCAAAGTAGCCAAAGGACTCCTGTAGCTGTTCACTCATTCTAATAATCTGGGACACAGCATCAAAATCCATGCTAAGGAGAAGTGAAAGCTGTGTTCATAAGAGAATCAACGGGTTTAAGGACAGCTCAGAGCCTTGGCTTTATCGTGTTTTGTTATATAAATGACATCTCCTGTGCTCTGTGCTAACAAGATATGTTGTAAAGCCCTTCTATTTTATAGGAGTTACGGCTGACCATCTCAAATGCAGCACGGTGTCTGAGCAGGAACGCTGAGGTTAGAGAAGAAATCTCACAGCACTACTCATGTTGTTAAGGATACTGAGGTAGAAGCTCAGAAGTGACAGAGGCACCACCTGGTACCACAGCCTGCCCACAGTGCCTGGGGTTTCTCCCTTCTCAGAGAGGCAGTCCCTGATAGCAATGCGCTGGCAGGTAACTCGCCCTCATTGGGCACTCTGTGGCTGTATCAGTGTTCTTCTGTAGATCTGCTGTTAAGGGAAGCAAGCAGAAAACTGGGATCCATGTTCAGATTTTTTCAGTTAACCCTGTGGTTTTGGTTTGGTTTGCTTCACCCCCCCCCCCAGCAGAGTTGCTGTTTATTTATTGCTGTTGTATTTTGTGTGGTTCTGGCATGTAAGGTGCAAATGTAGTCCAGACTGATGGGCCTCATCATGGCTTTGTCCTTACAATGTCTTCAGCCTTTTGCAGAGGAGGCAATGCTTACCTCTGTTATACAGGAAGAGAAGGCAGGGCATTGCATTTGTACTTTGATCTTGGGGATGTTGGGTGTTTCCACCAGCAGTGGCAAGGAAGTGTTTCTCTGTGTGTTGTGTGTTTGGGTTGGGGTAGTCAGGAAAGAAATTGCTGTGTGGTGGCTCCTTAAAGACTTAGTTGTTCATCACACCAGTTACCATCTTTCTGCTTTGAGAGCTGGGTGAGCAATGCAGAGAGCACTTGCAGGAGCTGCAAGGGAGTAGCAGAGAAGGCCTTGCTCTTAGCAGTTCTGACCATAAAGTTCAGCATGTGTCCTCCCTCAGGGCTGGAGACTGCTTGGGTTGGTACAGCAGGGGGGTTAAGGGGGTCCATCACTCTGCCCAGTGCTGCTTTATGTGAATGGAACCAGTCATCAGTGGCATTAGATCTTTTATTTACCAGTTAATACTCACCACGCTGCCAAAGCCTCTGAATGCAGAGCATGTATGAAATCAGCCTCCCCACGAGAATGAGTTTCTTCTCAGTCCAGAGATGTAATACTGCTAATCAATATAATAGGTTAAACCCTTTCATTGTGGTTCTGCTGAAAGGATCTGAAGTTTGACATTTGTATGCTGCACTTAGAGCTCCCTTTCTCCTATGCTGGTTATTTTTATCATTATTTTGGTTCTTATGACAAAATTGCACTCTACTCATCTGGAAAGCTCTTCCTCTTCTAAATCCTGCATGTTCAGCTTGTGCTCAGCCCTGTGGCAAATACAAGAGCTCTCTTGATTTCATTTTCAAACACAAAGGTACATTAAATCAAAGTAATGCTTTCCAGATCCCACGGCTCTCAGAAGCCCATCCAAGCCTCCATCTCTCCCTCTGAGTGTTTCAGCTCTGCTTGACATCTCCTGAGCCCACAGCTGGCTAACCGCAGCAGGACTTTCAGCCCAAGTTTTGGGGTGTTTTTGGAGGTTTCTCCTTCTCTTGCCTATAGGAACTCCATAATGTCCTTCCACATTTCATCTCAGAGCTGCAGCCACCAAGGTGCAGAGTTGGCCACCCAGTGGGTAAGAAGGATGGGGGGGATGGCTGCTTCCAGCTGGTCTGGGTTATACCACCCTGCAGTTCTTGGGCTTCACCTGTACTTTGCTCTGTGCTTGCACCTGTGCTTCTGTTCTTACTACCTGCTGTGATGTCCACCATCCTTCTCCATGACCACCTCCATGCACAAATGAGCTTTGCTCGGTCAGCAGCAGGAGGGTCCCAGTAGGGCCAAGCAGAAGGGCAGCACTGAGCTCTGCTCTCTGGGGGCAGCAACAGGGACAGGAATAGCTCACTCCTGGAGCTCGGGTATTGGCATAAGAAAACTGGGCTTGAGGGTTAGAACTGAGCCTTCTCTGAGGTTCTGGCAACATCCCAAGCTGAGAGTGTCCCAGGCAACAGCAGGACTGGGCTGAGCATCACCCAGAGATACAGCTGGAAGTGCTGTCCGAGGTTAGCTCTGTGTATCCCATCAGAGTGCAATATCGGGTGTGAACAATGGGAGGCAAAGCTGTATCTCTGGACAGACGTGGCAGCATTGCACAGCTCGGGCTGCTCTCCGTGCCCAGGGCTCGCTGTGAGCCAGGCATTGTGGCTCTCACCCTGAGGTGTTGGGTCTGGGAACAGCCAGGTGGGTGGAGGTCCCCCCTGACCCCTTCCCCCCCCCCCAGCATTTTCCTGGGGCATAACAGGGCAGAATGGGACCTGCAGTCTGTGAAGCATCGTGCAGTGGGGTTGCTGCCCTCCCAGATGCTCTCAATGTCCTTGCACCTTCCTAGACCTGGCTGCAGGAGCAGGGTGTGAGCAACATGGGGAAGGAGTGGGGGTGCTCAGGCTGTGCCTGCAGCAGTTCGGCCCATGCACAGAGCTCCCTGCAAGCCCGCAGCTCTGGTTCTGCATCTTGCTGAGATTTTTTAGCTGGAGATCTGTGATGACCAGTGGAAAAATCACTGCTGCCTCCATGCCCTGCTTGGGCCGTGCAGGAGGTGGGAGCAGGACCTGTATGCCCCTGTGCAGGAGGGGAGGGATGGGGATCTGTGTGCCCAAAACAGCAGACTGGGGGACTGTCCTGGGGGACAGACTGATCAGAGCACTGCTTGCTGTGTAGGGAATGTCCAGGTCCTGCACTGAGCTCCTGGTGCTCAGTCATGCAGCAGCGGTGTGTGGTTGCAGTGCTGATGGTGGCATTGCTCTGCACTGGGACACGTGTCCTCCAGCCCCTGGTGGTGGCTGAGGGATACGAGATGCAGAGCCATCTGTCACTGCTTTCTAACTAACACTGGGTTTCTAACTAACAAGGGGCTGCTCTGACTGAAACGTCACAGCTCCGACCACATTTGTGTTTCTGAGATGAAATATCTGCTGTTTCAAAGCAATGGTGATTGAAAAGGCTGTGAACAACAACTGTTGGCATTGGAGACATAGAGATGCAGGGGCTGAGCATCCTAAGCTTTCTATAGCAGAGGGGAGCAGCAAGGCGCTGCTCCTGATGGTTCCCATGGTAGGGACATCTGCTGTGGAAAGTCCACCTCCTTGGGACCCCTCCGGCCATGCTCCACTGCTGCTGTCTCCCACCCTGTGCCCTTGGTGTGGGCACCACAATGTCAGCAAAGCCTGGTCCCTCCATGGGAGCATCCCTCCCTGGGAAGGACCTGGCCTGTTTCAGTCCCTCCGCTGCAGGGGATCACTGCTGGTCCCTGGGCAGCTCCATGGGAGGACTCTGCTTGGAACAAGCTGTGGATTAGCTCTCCCTGTGGAGCGTTCCATGTTGCTGGTTTTCTGTACCAGCCAGCCCTGTGGCTGCACAATACATAACTTGTGATCAATTTACTTGAAGTTAAAATACAAAGGAAGGGAAGAAAAAGGGGGGAAAAAAAGGGCTTTCAGCTTAGCAGCTGGTACTGCCTCAATAGCTGCCACTGTGGGCGATCAACTACACTTCACAATCCAATATCTAACATTATTTCTTAGCCTCACTCGGTTCAGTTTCACCTCCATCCTGGACAAATATTGACAGAGCTCTCATAATCCCGCTGGTGCCGTTGCAGAGAACTCTCTTTTGCTCGCAGCACACTTGGTGCCATCTCAATATCCCCACTGGGAGCTGAGAGAGGAGCATGAGTTTAAATTCAAAGGGGATGAATGGTAGCTTACAGACCCCCTGCAGCCCAGGCGTCCGCCACGAGCAAAGCTGTCTCCAGAATGATGTCCTGAGCTTGAGCCCGAGGCTTAGGGTGAGACAAGGTTTCCACTTGTTGCTGCTTATGCACAAGGTAGCTCTGGGTGCGTGCATGGTGCTTGTGCTGAGCTGGGGTCTTGCTCAGCAGTGTTCATCACTTGTCAGCGTTCAGGCTGTGTCGGCTGTCCCGTGTGTTCCATGATCTGCTGTGTCCTTCTGGGCTGTTGGTCTGTTCCCCAGTGTGTAGAGCTGGACCCAGAACTTGGGTCCTGGAGGTAAAATCCCAGCACTCGGATGGCAAAACCCAGCTCTGCTGTAGGGAACACTGGGCTCCTGAGTGCCTCAGCAAAGCTCCAAGTGATCATGAAAACATAGAATGGTTGGATTAGGATGGACTTTAAAGATCATCCAGTTCCAACCCCTTGCCTTTGGCAGAGATGTAACGGGTCCTTCTCACCCAGGGCAGTCACCATGGTGTCCCCCACTGCCATCCCATGTCCCACCACAAGCCTGCAGCAGGTTGGGGGGCTTCTGCCATCAGCCTCTTGCACCTTGCCCTCACCACCTCCATTCAAAACAGGGGTTTCTCATGCAATGAGGCAGCTGGGTTTCACGTCGGTGGCACTGTCATCACACAGAGATCAGCACTGGGGCACAGAGATGGATGTGCTGAGCAGGGGGTGATGGATGGGAACCTGGATGGCAGCAGGGTGGCAGTAGAAGAACTGATCAGATTGACTGCTTAATGGCTTCATAACATCAGGGTCTTGTTGGCAGCGCTTGGCAGCTCATTTTTAATGGCAGCACTCCTGGGCTCAGCCCCAGTGCAGCTGCCTGGGAAGTCTGAAACTCAGAGAGCGGCTCTGAGGCTGGAAGCAAGCTGGTGTGAGTCAAACACACGTCCCCCTCCGGCCCTGCTCCAACAGCCCCACGCCTTTCAGTAGTTCAGGTGGGCTCTCAGTTGCTCTTTATAAGTCCAGCAGCCAGCAGGACCTCGCAGTGTTGGCCGCAGGGAAGTCTTCAGCATGGCAGTGTGCGGCAATCCATACTAATGAAGACAAATCTAATTACCCAGGCTGCAACTCATGCTTAACGAATTAGAACCAGAACATGGCAAACACAGAGAGGGAGGCATGCTGCCAAGGTGGAGCGGTGCACCCAGAAGCCTGCTTGGAGGACTGGGTGGGGTGAGGAGCCCACATGCCGCTGCTGCATTGATGGGCACGTCCTGCTCAAGCACCACCAGGCAACACTTTGGCCATGGTCACAGCGGGCAGTCTTGTGTGACAGAGGCACTGCTGTCCCTCCTTCACCCCTCAACGCTGCCCCTCCTCTCCCACCCCTTCCCCTTCTCCTCGTGGTGCTGCCGCTGCTGGAGGGCTCCTCGCAGCAGTTCCCAATTAAGACCTACTTAAAATTCAAATGCAAGTAAATTTTTAATTACCTCAATTAAAATGATTCTCTTGTTAGAGCTGAAGGATGGAGCTGAAGAACAGAAGCGACGGGCTGTGCCTGGCCACATCGGAGAGGACCGAGGCACTGGGGCAGTGCCTGAAGGTTTGGAGCTGGAGCTCAGCATCCCTCACACCTCAGTGGGCAAAACCCACTTATGTGTCAGATGCAGATATTGCAGCACCAGGTATGGCCAAGGCTGGAGGGAATGGATTATCACTGCTGTGCCCTCTGTGTCTCTGCTCTCTTCCCTCGGTCGCTGTCTTTGGAAGCTTTCAATAGATTTCTCTCCATTAACTTATGCAATCACTGCCACTTGTAGCAATCCAGCCTGGAATAAGGAAACAACAATGGCACCTGGGATTTATTAATCAGTGCCAAAGGAATGATGCAGGTAAGGTGAATGGTTGGCATGTTTTTAGTCACATTTTCTGCACTGACAAAAAGAATGGGACAATGTGCCTTGCCCATGGGGTGCATCAATACGGCTGTGCCCAGCACAGACCTTGTGGCCCTTCCAGTTAGAGGCACCCTGGGGCCCCTATCCGCCATGCTGAGCTCTGGGCACATTGCCCCACTCCTCTGTGCTGTAATGGGTGGAAGCTCAGTGAGTCCTCATTTGCAGGCAGCCGTGATGAGCTGTGGATGAGGGCAGTGCCATTTGCTGCAGATGAACGGTGCTTTGGTGGGAATTCAATTACACCATTTTTCCTTGCTGCACATCATGCATTTTGACGACGCGGTGGTTTCAGCACTAATGAGATGCGTCTTAACCGCTGTGAAGCTGTATTTCTCCCTGCTCTTAGCACCCAGGATCCACATTAATTACAGTTTCAGTAGAGAAAAAGCCCACAGAGTCACTGCCCACACTTTGCTCCCAGTAACAGCTGCCTCCTCACATTGCTGGGAGCGCTGCAGATTCACTGCAGAGCAGTGGTTGGTACCTAACCCTGAGCTGGTGAGGAACAGCAGGGCGAGGGGTGCTCCCAGCATGGGGAGATGCAGCCACACGCAGTGGGAGATGCTCAGCATCAAAGAGACACAGCTTGTTTTTAGAGATTTCTATTGGAAGCAGGGCTTGGTGCTGGGTAAGTGGCTGGGTGTCCCATCCCTGTGATGGGTGCTGGGATGGGCAGTGTCTCATTTGATGCCCTCCTGCAGAGGCTCTATGTTGGAGACACGGTGCTGCGAGGTGGATGCTTTTATTCCTTTTAGTGAGGCTTGTTGGAGGATGTGAGGACGTTGGAACCACATGGAGCTGTTTGGCCTCTGAGCCTGGTGTTATGGGTCCCATCTGAACACCCAGGGCTCACTTCAATGCCTGCTTGCTGTTACATGCTGTTCTTTTGCTCCCCAAAGAACAAGTGCTGCCCAAACGCCGCTCCCCACTTCTCTCTGCCACCAGCAGCTCTCTTTGGTCATCCCATGGCAGAGGTAGCAGCATGCCCTCCTCCTCCATCCCAGGGAGAGTGAAGTGCTGGCCTGAGGCTGAAGATCCCTGAGGTGCAGCAACAGCATCTCATTGCAGCTAGAGCACCATTCCAAGCCCTGATGCCTTTCTGTTGCAGCAGTTCCCTTTGGGGGTAGGTGCAGGGTGGTATCTCACCTGAGGACAGTCTTGCTTTTGGTGACTGCAGTGAAGTGGATTTGAATATCCCTGAGTTCAGCTCCATCACTGTGTACTAAGCCATCCCACCTTTCCACCCTTTTCTCCCCCAAAATACTTCTGGGTCTTTGTTGAAAACAAATGGCTGTCATCAGTTCAGCATTCATGAACATTTCCATGTCCTCTGTAATAACCATCCCTTCTGGGAAGAGAGAGGACCTTTATGCCCAGAGCTGTTCTCATTGTAGTTCCCCAAAAGGACTGCAGATCTCCTAAGCAACCTGGCTTACCCTGGGTACCAACCTGGCTTCGTTCACCAATAGAGAATGAATTGTTTGCATCCATTTCCAAGAAGCAGCTGTGCTTTAGGTATGTCTATGAGATGAATGGGACCATGACAAGTCTTGTGGTTGGCCAGTCTGGCCATAGAAATGTCTCCTCTTCTGTTGCTTGAAAGCAGATGGCAATTCATTCAGCAGTCATGTTGGAATAATGCATGTTTCTGTGCCTCTGCATATGGATGGCCAATAGGGAGCAGTCCATCTTCATGTAATTTTAGATATCTTAGAGGATCTGAATGCAAAACCCTAAGCCTGGGGATTTCGTGTAGATTTGTGACCCTCTTTGGAAGAACTGGAATCATAAAGTAGGGACTGGAATTCAGAGGGACATAAATCTCATATTTTCATCTGTGGCAGCTATAACCTTGCTTGAATATTGTTTGTATTATTTAGATGGAATATGGACCCATTTGGCTTATTTCATCAGTCTGAAAGTTGCCAGAAAGGATGGAGGAAGGAGCTCTGATAACAGAATAAACTGTACAGAAGATGGGAAACGGCAGCCGCACTCCCTCTGGCAGCAAAACCATTTTGTTTCAGGCCTTTCTAGCAGGTTATGCATGGAGAAATGGGCACCCCTGCACTCTCTGGAGCCATCCGTTTGCCTCCATCAGAAAGCAATTACAGACCTCTAGCACAGCCATATGGCACCATGACCGTCCAGTTCTGGGAATGCCTTGTAAGTGAACACCCCATTTTCCACAGTCCAAAGCTACCACATTGATATTTGGCACTAGGAAGGCCTAAGACAGCTTGCAGTGCTGACACCATCCTCCTCTTCAAGGTCAGCCATCCATTGGGGGTTTTTAGGGAGTCAAATTGCGCTCATGGATAATTCATTCTACATACTTTTCAACCTTCACCAAAATGATTTGTGAATAAATGTTTTCATTACTTGGCTGGCTCTGTGGATGGATGAATAATATCCATCAAATAAATTATTCATATTTTTCTCCTTGCCATTGTCAGATAAATTCTTCGTGATTTATATTTGTTCATTTTTCTTCTGACTACAAGAAGCAGACATATTAGAGGTGGGTTAAGGGCTAAATCTGCATTGTTGAAACCAACAGCAAAGCTCTGGCTGATACTGGAGGCTGTACCAACACAGATCTCATCCCAAACAGTCCAAGCACCCTCCAAGCAGTGATGCTCTGAGTCCCTCCATTGGCAAAGCCAAGCTCTCCTGCTCGGGACTCGATTCTCAGCTCCTTCACTTCCTCTGGTAAGTCTGAGGGGTTCTTGGGCTACTTCTTGCCACAAACTATGGGTCAGGGTCAGTACTTTGGATGGATGAGGAGTTGTGTCCTTTGGCCAGGACACAGCTGCAGCAAATACTCCTGGATGGTGGGGTTCTTTGAGGTCAGCTGGTGCTTTGGACTCCATGGTCATTGAAGGTGATGCTGGTTATTGGCACTTAGCTTTAGCCATATTTTACACAACCCAGAGGTCCGAGGCTGCCGTCCTTCCTTCCCCAGCTCCCACCTTGATGCCTCTTTGAGCTGCATTTGCCCTGCCAGCAGGCTGCCTGCCAAGGGAGGTCTGTGCCTGGCATGGTGTTGTGCAGGTCAGGATGCTGCCGGGTGAGGTGGGTTGGTGAGTGAGGGTGGTGAGAGTTGAGCTTAAGTACATCACAGAACCATCACAGAAGCTGACTGGATGGACAGCCATAGGAGATACCTGGTGCTCCAGCACAGAAGCGACCATTTGCTTGTTCTACTGATTTACAAACATTCTGTTGTTCTATAGACGAACCAGTTCCACGTTCTCCATTTCAGTTCTGAGAACTGGATTATTTCCTTTTTAAATCTCTGGGAGAAAAATCTCTTTCAATCGCTCCCCCATTATTGGGAAAAAAAAAAACAAAGACAAGCCAAAACGTTCTTCAGAACCTTTTCACTCTTTGAGACAGAGGGGAAAAAGTAGAAAGCTTTTCCTTTAAACAGTGAATGGCTGGGAGATGATGTGAGAAGCGAAGGCAAAAGCGATGCTTGTTTTATAAGCTCAGCTGGCGTGCAGCAGCGGGCTGATCTCCACTGTGTGCTTGCAGACAGCCCATGGACACCAGTGGGGCTTTGATTTTCATTCACTCCCTCCAATGTGAATCTCAGCTCAGCGATCAAACAGATACAGGTGTTGGGAGTGGGGCAGAGAGAAGAAATGACAGCTGAAGGAAAAGCAGTAGTGGTGTTCATGGTGAGAGGGCTCCCAACCCAGCATGGAAATCAATGGGCTCGGTGGCTGTGCCATGGGCAGGGTGCCCAGCGATGCATACCCAGCTGCTGGAAGCACTGCTTGCACTGCAGGAAGCAAACACGGTGGTGAGCAGGGCACCTTCACACCTAAAGGACGTCTTCTTGCAGCTTGATTTGTGGAATTGTTGGGTTTTTTTCTTTCTCCACCCTGATGCCACCTGTCCGATCCATGGGACACATCCATCTTCATAAGCCCTTTGGAGCTCAGTAATGTATTTCAGCAGGAATCCTTTGTCTTGTGCACCAGTGTGGGATGGGAAGGGAGCGGAGTGGGGCTCTGCTCTGCAGGGAGTGCTGGAGGGGAATATTCTCCTTCCTGCTTTCTGTTTGCCTCTGGCTTGGCAGCCCTCACCAGTTGCTTTCCTGAAGGTGCAGGGGCCCTCATGCAGCCCAAGGGCCAGTCCTTTATGGGATGGTGCTGTAGAGGATGTGAGCTTTAGCACAAAAGAAGTCTGTTTCAATATCCTGCAAGCACTGCAGCCGAGTTCATGGCCCGTGCCATTGCCAAAGCCATTACATTAGCCTAGGGCTGGTGTTGAAAAGCCTAAGAGCTTTGTAGGCGAGGCTTCTGCCTGGATGTTTCCACCTTTCCCTTGCTGGGGTGGCCCTACCAGCGGCTCCAGTTCAGGGGGCAATGGCAAATTCTTCTTCAGATCACTTTTCCTTTCTCTGATGCTTAGGCTAACTGAGCCAACACCGCTTTGCTTTCAAGCCCAGGAAGAACCTGAACTGGCCTCCCCCACGCCCAGGAGATCCTCCCTGTGACTTCCATCCCCAGTCCATCATTTTCATTTTATGCCCTAGCAAACACAGGGCAACTTTGATCTGAAGACCCTGGAAACAAAGAGGTCTCCTTGCCTACAGGAAGGGTTTTCTGTGGAGGATTTCCAGTAGAAACTGTGAACTGTGGCTTCCATGTGGCCAAAGTCATGGGTCAAACTTGGTCCAGAAGGGGTAAAGATTTGATCATCCCATATGAGTGGGTAAAACCACTCCTGTCCACTTGCCATGCCCTTGGATACCAGTGCAGGGGTCTCAGCAGCCTGTCTGCCACTGGACAGGACACTTGGATGGCAAGTCTTCAAGCTATGCAGGTCTAGCTCATGTCCAGCCAGGCTTGGTGGCCCACCCCAGGGCTTGCCTGCATGGGGACTGAACCTGGTTCCATGCAAGAGCACAGTGACAGCTTTGCTGTGGGTTTTCTCCTCTTGTAGCTACCTGAGCATCCATATGGAGAAAAACAGATGGCTAAGTGTAAGGTGCAAATGCATACATTTTAGGAAAGTTAGGGCAACTCAAACAGCTTGCCTGTATTCAGCTGCACCAGGAGCCTTCCCACACAGTTCAGCATGCTTCAGTGCTGGAGCTGTGATCTGCTGATGGGTGGTAATTAGCAGCTCCTGGGAAGAGTGGAGGGCACTCCTTCCTGAACCTGCTCAGATGCGATCCATAGACGCCCATCTGTTCAAACTCTTAATTAACGTGCTGCGTCTGAGTACTTGACAAACATTAGGAGTTAACCAAAAGTGGCTCACGGTCCTGCCTGTATGGGACTACAGAGCCCGAGCACTGCTACATATGTTTGAAGGGATTCAGTAAGCAAATTGTTTCCAGGATCATTTGGACAGTACTGAATGTGATAGGCTAATACTTGGCTTTCACTGCTTGATCGTTGCACTTGTGCCCTTTTCCTTGTCGTTCCCAGTTGCTTCTTTTCCCCCCGTGTTTTACCTCTGATTGTAAATTTTCTTCTAGAGATACAGGGGAAAAATGCTCTTTTTGGAGCTTTAATAGAAACAATCAGATCTGACTGAGCACGCGGCTCCGTGGTCATTTGAAGCAAGCCAACAGAAGGCTCAGCTAATGGGGGTGGGGAAGAGTAAATGAGAGCATGGGCTGTGTCAGCCTGCAAAGAGCCCATCTGTGCTGACCTTGCTTTGCACCCACCTGTTCCCCATGCATGAGCTGAGCTGCAGCGTGGTCAGCATGCAAGTCAATGTGCTCTGCCTCAGTGTGAGAGGCACAAGCCCCCAATCATGCCTGCTCCTGCTGGGTGCCACATGTCAGGACGTCAAGAAGGCAGATGGCCTTTCAGGCTCGCAGAGGAGACTGCTTGAAAGAAGAACAGAAAATCAGCAGTAAAAGACCATCCTTCTGGGTGCGGAACGAAGTGCTTAAAAGTTAGAAATGCTGATGCTGTGTGTGTTTGTTAAAGCATTTTCTCTAATCACTCCCTTCCTTTGCTGCTGCTGCAGTGTCCTCTGCCCCCCTCTAATCACGAGAAGCAGCTCCCAACAGCCCTGAAGAGCAAACAGGAATTAATCAGGCTGCGCTCTGCCTTTCTTTATTTGCAGATGGAACCCGGTGCTCCCTCATCCCTGAGAGCACTGGGGGGAGGTGTGGAGCACTATGGGCTGCCTGAAGTTGTGGCATCTCTTCAGAGCTGACTGCTGTGGCTGTTCGGCCAAGGCAACAGAGAGAGGTGGTCACCCATAGAAGCTGCTCTTTGGGAATGTCCCCACTGCCTCTAGGAGCCCAATGGGGTTTCACATTAGCTACCTCACCCAGGGAACCGATGCGAACAGAGACACCTGAGTGCTCCTACCTAAACGTGGACAGATGTTTCTTCCCAAGCACTGTCAGCCTCTGCCCCCAAGCTGGGAGCAGCTACACCACCTATGGTGGTGCAGGTCCAAGCTCTCTGCTCTTTCCTCCCCTCCAACCATGATATAAAATGCCATTTGAAAACGTTTCACTCTGTAAAACAACACATTGCACCGTTCCCCATTCACGTTCAATTCTGTGTAACTTTCTTCACTCAAACGGGCTCAGTGATCTCAGGGAATAATTGGTGAGCTTGTTAGACTAATGGGATTTTTATTTCCAAGGCTATAGATCAAACAAGTATGCCTGAAAATTCATTATACATGTGGTGTGCACTAAATAATTATTCCTGCCCATTAAAGTGCTGGAGGAGAGACTATGACAAGGTATAGCTTTAAAAAAGCTGCTTGATTTATCATTTATAAAGCAAAGTTCACATTAGATGTGCTAGTTAAATATTCAGCAAATAATCAGTCACTTGATTAGCCGAGATGCGGGAGGAAAGCCCAGCGAGGATGGAGCCTTTCCTTATTCAACTTCTTTTGGTCCAGGTCCGAATGATGTGCTCATTCCCTGGGTTCATCCTCACCATGCTGGCAAGAGCAGCCTTCAGTGGGGGCTGCAAACAGCAGCTTGGGGTGGCAAAGGTCTGTCCCATCCACCTGGCCTGTATTTGGCATAGGCTGCCCGGCATGGTGGTGGAGCCACTGGAGGTGTTCAAGTAAAGGACATTATGTTACACATAATGAAAGCCTAAAGCAGGCACAGGGACAGGCTGAGAGCTGGACTAGATGATCTGAGTGGTCTTCCCAACCTTGATGATTCTACGATTCACCTGCTGGGTGCCCCAAATGTGGCTGGTGTGGTCACTGAGCAGGAGGAGGACAGCAGGAGGGCCTCATGAGATGCTGCTCCAGATACTTTGGCTCTTCTGGATGTGCCCCCATCCGTGCTGGTGTTGTTGTGCTCAGTGAGGACTTGAATTCAGGTTTCCCAATCCTAGAGTCTAAACCAATAAACCATTCTGCACCTGTGCTGTTAAATTAATAAATGACTTAATCACTAGTTGGATATAAGAAACCATGCTTTGAGAGCTGGTTTACACCTGGACACAGCCCATGCCCAGCTTGGATGCTCTGCTGGGAGCAGGAAGGGCTGTAGCTGCCCATGGTGAATGAGCTATAGTGAATCACTGCACTGTCTGATGGGATGCCTGCTGGCTGAACTGTGATGAAGGCAATGTCACCACGGACAGCACAGCACGACCCAGGAGGAATCTTCATGCTGATTAATTCAGGGGACCATGCTTCATCAATCACGTTAACCATGGGTGTACTGAGAGAGGAAAGAGAGTGGGGTTTGATGGATCGCTCATCACGTTACACCGAGAGAGTGGATAAGTAAGGTGAGAGGCACAGTTTTGGCTGGGGTGGGGGAGTGGCTGCACCCATCTGTTCAGGAAACATCTCGATGCCTCACCGTGTCAGCATCCAGGCACACGTTTCTGCTGAATGCTTGCAATCACGTGCCAATAGCTCTGGGCTGATCAGCTGGGGCACTCCTTCAACAGGCCAAATCCTTTTGGATTTCCTCTTAGAAATCCACCCTCTATGGCACATTATTTAACAAGATGCACACAATTACTCTGCATGCATGTGAGATACAAGCAGTCAAGCACGCTAACAAACCAGCGTTGTTAATTACTGTCCATCACCTTCAGTTGCTTCTGACCTTTGATTGCAACTGTGAAACCGGTCCACATTGTGCAACAGCCCTCTGAAGGTCCGAGATGAAAAGCATCCAGCTGCTGAGCTTTGGCCACAAACAAAACCCAGAAGAACCAGAGTTCTGGATGAAGTTGGCCATTGAAGTTGACATTCCAGCTCCTGCATCCATCTATCGGGCGAGCATCACAACGCAGTGCACTCGTACAACCAAACATCAGTTTGAACTTGGCTTTTCGTGTACTTACGGGTGACAAATTAATTTTAATACTATTTATTCTGTGATTTTCAATAATTCATTGGGGTGTGTTCATACCAGTAATTAGAACAAGTATAGAAACAGCTCACATAAATTATTCCACGGCATTAATTATTGATTTGCCCATTTATAGCTGTGCAGAATTTACTGACAAAATATGTACATTAATTAGTACATACATTACAGTTTCATTAGCCCTCCTTCATTCTTTTTCAACTAAAGATACGCAGGTTTGGTGTATGAGCAGCTAGGAAAGTCCAGCTGTCCTTCAAATAGTTGAACCAAGAGTTCTCTGGGATCCAGGAGTCGCAGCCTTCTCATGGCCTATACAAGCAATGGCAAAGGTGTTTTATCAGATGCTGACTGGTTTTCTAAGGCCATCTCAGAGGCTAACGTTTGGCTGTGTTGTATAATTACTCATGTTGGAACATCTTGGATGCTTTGCTTTAACTTCCTACAAGAAAAGAAGACGCAGTGACCCATTGCACTTGCTTGGCCAATGCACAGCCAATGGTTGAAGCCCAGAGCATGGGTTCACTTTGCACATGTTTTGGGTTTTAATTGTTAAGCAAAAATAGAATGTCAGCTTATGCAGCTTTTTTTGCTCCCTCCCTTGTAGATTCCGGTGGATTGATTCTCTGCTAGGCTGCACTGAAGAGGGTTTTGGTATGATCCCTCGAGACAACAGCAACCAAAGCTTGTACCCTATGGGAGCCTCACAGATAGTCGTCTCTGAAGACGTTGCTATCTTGGAGAGAGATAATGCACAGTTCATGGAGAGCAATAATGCACAGTTCATGGAGAGCAATTCATCTCATGAATCCTGAGTGTGTGTTTTTCATTATGAATTACCAACGAGATCTGTGACAAAGTCTGGCTGCCAGCTTCCTCCTGGTTACTGCTAACCAAACAGCCTGGGAAGCTCCCGGTCAGTGAGGTGCTCTATGGGGACATTGGCAGCCTGCTCTGTGCTGTTGGCTCATTGTTTGTGGTTCTCCATCCCCATGCACATCCCCCATTACCACCAACATTAGACATCCTGTCTCTAATTACCTTCATCAGGTTTGACTATGTGCTCTTCCCATTCCTGCCAAAGAACTTTGACAAATGAGTGATGGTTATGAGCTCAAAGCAAGGAAAAGCTGGAGGCCTCCTTGCCTTCCTGGCTCTACCCTACAGAGAGGCAGCAACCAGAACCCTCACAGCCTTCCCAAATGCCTGCAGTCAAAGGATTTAGGAGCTTATCTCCCAGCAACACCAAAGGAGGGCTGAAGTTTAGGAATTTATGTGGTTGTTCTTTCATTTGTTTGTTTGTTTACAGCTGCCACGATGCACAAGAATAAACTGGATTAGCACAAAATTCCATCTCTTCTCGCTACAGTGACACTGCGAACCATTTCCCATTTGACTCAGCCATCTGTTCTTTTGCTGGCATCTGGTACTGAGTGGAACCAGAGGTGGGAATCACAAGGCTGCAGGGAGGAGCTCCCCTCTTTCTCTCCCTCCTCGTGGCTCTCAGCCCAGGTAACTTGGGGGTCAGGGTGCTTCGCTGGGTGAGGGAAACCCAGGCCTGCTTCTGCCTGCTCTCCAGATGCTGGCAGTGGGCATTACTTCTCCTCTGGCATTTATAGATGCTTCATGGATGCAGGTAGTACAATGCCTGCCTCAATTTGGAGTCCATGTCTCAGCTGCTGAGCTAGAAAACACGCTCCTACTTATATGTTAATGGTGTTAACGTTGCAGACACGCGTGCAGATGGTGGAGGGGACAGAAGTCCTCTCAAGCAAAAACTGACTGCTTTGCCAGCACCCTTAGTGCAAAACTTCAGCCAACCCCATTCTCTGTATTTGAAATTCACACCCAGAGTTGAGGCTGGGGTCTCTATGGGGTCCTTTCCCTTTGGGATCCCTTTGGGGTCCCTTTGGGGTCCTTGGGGTGTCCCTATGGGGTCCCTATGGGGTCTCTATGGGTTCCCTCTTGGGTCCTTTTGGGATCCTTTCCTTTTGGAGTCCTTATGGGGTCCCTTTGGGGTCCTTTTGGGGTCTCTATGGGGTCCCTTTGGGGGCTGTGGGGTCCCTTTGGGATCCATCTGGAGTCCATCTGGAGTCCCTTTGGGGTCTCTACGGGATTCCTTTGGGGTCCTTTCCCTTTGGGGTCCCAGTGTGTCCCTATGGGTTCTCTATGGGGTTCTGAAAAATGTGGATTCAGTTCTTCATAGAGGAGCATTGATTTTTCACAGAGGAGGGACTCTCATGAGCGTCATGCTTGAGACAGAGCCTGAACACAGTGCCTTGTCTTTCAGAAATGTTCTGAGGAGCTGCTGCATGCTTTCAGATGGGGACCACAATGATGCTCTGGAGGTTGTTATGGGGAAGGCTGCTGCTCGGTGTTTCTTTTCTTTTTGCTGGTGTTGGCATGAAAATGGATTAACCGTCCCCCTTTCTTGCTGTCCCGTTCATCTGGTTCCTGCAGTCACATTCCCTGCTGGATGTTTTCATAAACCTTGCTCCTTTTCCTTGGGTTGTGGTGATTAATTGCCGTGATAAGTAGGAATGTTCCAAAATGAATCTATCCTTGTGGCCCTCTGCAATGTCCGCTGGTGGAGTGCCCTGCAGATTTGCCAACTCAGAGGGAGGTGGGGAAGCACAAGATTTATGTCGGAGCAGCTGTCACGTGGTGCCCCTTAACACTGCAGTGGTTTTGGTAGGGTCCATACTTTTCCCCTAAGGGACAAATAATTTTCATTCAATCAAGAAAACTAAAAGAAAACGAGCCATAGTCCTGCTTGTCAGGAGCTCCATGAATGTGGAGAGGCCAACAGCATCTCCAAAGCTGGGCACTGATTGAGCAGAGGTTTAGGTCAGAGCCAGAGCTACATTCTTTGCAATGACTTCCCCACTCTGATGTTCTCCATTCCAAAAGAAGCCCAATGCAAAGACTTGTTTTGCCTAGAAACGTGCCTTTCCAGCCCTGAATCTGCCTCATGGCTGGAACATGGATCCTTTCTCTGGATAAGGGTGATCTGCAGACACCCTCAGATCCATCTGCTCGGGGTAGGTGGGATGCTCAGTCGTGGCAATAGTGAAACACACATAATGCTCTGGAAGCTTTCAAGCTGCTTTGGTTTCACCGCAGCAATGTGAAAGATGAAAGCAAACTCCCAGGGCTTCTCCCTGTAGGGAGATGCAGGCAGATCCTTCTGCAGAGATGCCCTCCAGCTCAGCTCTGGACATGCTGCACTGCTGAGCTGCGCTGATTTTTCTCTCTCCAAGAAAAAGAAGGGAGACAAACTAAAGACAGAACTACAAAGAGAGATGGAGAGAGACTAAATCTGAACTGCTATAAAACCCTGGAGCTGGCGTGCAGCCCAGTAAATATTGGAATGACATTACCTGGGCTTAAGAAAAAAAACACCTGACGAATTGTTAGGCTTAATTTCTATCTGTAGTGGAAGCGGGGAGCAGACATCATGGAAATATCATTATTTCTTTTAATCATTTTCTTTGGTAACAGAATCAGAGGGAAACAGCTCTGGAGGGACTCTTATTATATTTTCCCTCCCTCTATCTTTTCTTTCTGATCCCCTTCGATGTTCCCAGCTCTGTCAAGACTGTGACAAACTTAATTACCAGCAAACAGTAGGAAATCCAGATGACATATCTCTCTTATATATATATATATATATATATAATTTTGATTTTATAAAAGCTTTCCAGTCTTTAATCTAAAGTGAGTAAGGACAGGGGCCAGATGGTGCTGGTCTCCTATAATGGCACCATCTGAGTCCTTGAAATCTTCCATGTCAAAAAGCTAAAGATACAGACAACTAAAACTTCCCGGGGCTCTGCATCTCAGGGCTGGAGTTTCAGCAAACACAGATGTGGTTACGGGCAATCTGCTCTAGGTGGCTCTGCTTGAGCAGCAGATGGGACCGCGTGTTGTCAAGAAGTGCCTCCTGTCCTCAACCATCCTGTGACTGAGAGCCAGACTGGCAGAACACCTCCACTCCTCTTTTGGGGTTCATCAGCTGGGTGATAAACAGAGCAGCCAATTCTGCACTGAAAGCAGCCTCATTCGTGCTCAGCTGTGCCAGAGGTGGCATTCTCTGAAGGCCTGTAGGTGCTGAACACACCCGTGGACCACTAGAAGCCATGAATGAAAGCATGTGGTGGAGAGGAGATGTTCAGAGGAGCCAACTGCTGCTAATGGTAAGCACTGACAGCTCTGCTTTTCATGTATGGTGTGCATTAAAGCAGAGCAGAGCCACATGGATGGGCACTATAAAGCAGCTCTGAAGGCCCGCAGTATCTTTGCCATGACTTCTTCCTCTTGTGCCTTTGCTCCCAGGTGCCTTCCAGGCAGCTGTTCATGTCTCATGCCCCTGGGATCACCAGCAGCTGCCCAGCTCCATCTGCCTCCAGAATGGCAGCAGATAAGCAGACAAACAGGCCAGCTCTCCCTTCTCGTTCCACATTGAGCTGTGCAATAGAAGAGGAGCAGCTGATCTCTGACCTTCAGTATTTCATCCTGGGGATAGCTGCTCATCACGCTGCCCAACACAGCCATTTCCCTGCTTCCACCAGGACCAGACTTTGCTTCTCATCCCCCCCCCCCGCACTTGCAGACCTCTCACCTTTCAAACACACAGCCAGGTGTTCTGTCAGGCTAAACACGGGTCTGTGCACAGCAAAGGTGCAAATTCACACCGTTGTTATTTCAATTAATGGAACTAATCTACATGATCTTTAACTTATTTCGTTCTGGGAGTGCATGAGAAGAATCAGGATGGCTGACAAAGCAGTTCCATGCTCTTCTAAAAGGGGTAACCATTTACATCTATCAGTGCTCACTTACATTCTCCTAAGGTTCATGTCTCTTCTGCAGTTCTCCTCTCCTGCTGTGAATTATCACATGGTTTTAGGAGTTTCAGAAGTGATGACATGGCTGAGTTGGGAGTCTGATAATCCCCTGCCCCCTAATATATCCATGGGATATCCATCCATGCAGCGCTGTGCTGAGCAGTGAGCTCTGTGATGCTGTGGTGAGCCATAGGACCGTGCAGATCTGTGCCCTGGTGAATTGTGTTTCATCACAATACATCCAACCCTGTTTGCTGCATGACATGTGGCCTTCCCTGCTCTCCCTTCCCGTATTAAAGAAGAAAGCAATGCATGCACAGAGGGCTGACACTCGGTGGCTTTGCAGAGGATATGGCAGATCCAGGCTGTTCTCAGTGTCCCATCCCGCTGTGTGCATCCCACGTCAGCTGCGTGCCAGAACGCTGCTGCTCTGCTCTTCAAGAGGGATCAAGCAAAACAGAATCTAATCCCCAACCTCGAGGCAACTTTCTCTTTTTCTCCCCTCTTCTCTAAATCACTAATGAAGCGGAGCAGCTCGGAGAGAACCATTTCTCTCTGCTGTAAACTAGACCGAGGAGAAATCACTCAACATCTCATTCACGTGTCAGTGTGGAACACAGAGCTGAGTGTGGTGCTAACAGCTGTCATGACGCCAGCAGCTTTCCCAGGGGCACATAAACTCCTGAGCAGCTCTGCAGATCCAGGGGGTATCTGAGCTGTGGGGACCTTTGAGGAGACCCCTGAGGAGGCCACAGAGAGGTAATAAGCCAAGTGGCTGCTGAGGAATGTCTGGGAAAGGAAACTAAGGGGACAGGGAGTCTTGGAGGCTTGCTGCAGCTTTGGAAAGCCCATGGGAAGGAGCATTACCATCAGTAGAATGGGTCTGAGTTGGCTGGAGTCCTTACTTGGATGAGACGGTAGAAGGGAGACTGCAGGTCTCACTGCTTTGGGCTGCAGGGGGGAAGTGGGGTGTGGCAGAAAACACAGAATCCTAGAATCATAAAAGTTGGAAAAGGCCACTAAAAATCACCAGATCCAACTGCCGGCCCATCACCACCGCGCCAACCAAACCATGTCCCCACTAACCCATGTCCCTTTGTTACTATGATTATTTTCATAATACAGCCAGGCAACCCAATCCTGTGCAAGGAATGCCGAGATTTGCCATACAAACACCTCCTTCCCTCTCGCTCCCTCTCACGACAGACGGACAGCTGTCACTGGGTAGAGCTGCCCAGCTCTCTGCAGGTTGCAGCCAACGCTTGCACCGTGCCAGCACCCTCTGCAAACACGCACCAAGCACTGCAGGGTGCATAAAACACAAAACTGAACAACCACACTCCTCCCTCCTGCAATATTTCCCCAAGCTGCAGAGCTTCAGCCTTGCAGAGCAGCCTGTCTTTGTAACTTATGGACCAGCTTCCTTCTCCTCCAGCAAATCCATTTTCAGCTTATATTTGTTTTTCTGAGTACTGCTGTAGCTCGGAGCATGGCCAGGGCCACGTGCCAGCTGTCTCTCAGTAAATCATGCCACTAAGCAGGGTGAGGCACAGAGATGGGACAAGGAAACCACAGGTATTTGGGGGCTGTTGACCTGAGAACTCTCTTAGGTGGACACAAATCATTAAGATCAGTTTGGATGAAATCTTTGACTCCTGGAAGATAAAGGGGAGTCCTGAGGGTGAGAGCTTAGCACTCTGTGTGCTGCACTGCCAATGGGTCTGGGCACTGCAACACCTGGAGAAATGCATTTCAGAGATGTTTGTCTAGACTGGGACACGTGCCACACCTCCAGACCTCACTAAAAGCATCTTATTACTTATAATTAATGAAACAAGGCAACAGATGTGCAAAAGAAGAAAAACAAAGAGCCTAAAATTCTCTTCGAAGAAAATGAGTCACACCTTTTTCTCTGATCTCAGCAGACACCGAGATAGGATATCTGCCTATTTATTCCTCCCTCTCTCTCTCTGTTTCATCCTGGCCTTCTGCAGCCCACTGGACTCTACCCTTTGCTGTCCCATTGCCAGTGGTTCCATCTACCACCTGCCTCATTCCTCACTCACCTCAAGATGAGCCCATTGCCTTCCTCTTCAGCTCTTTGTTATCCCTTTGCAAGCTGAAGCTCTGTCTGTTTTTGATCTCTCCTTTACTCTAAGCAGCATTCGAAACTCTCTTGGTAGGTGATGCTCTCTTGTGCTGGATTTATAAACAACCCGAAACATTCTTGAGCAGGTACTTGGGTTCATCTCGAGAAGACATCCCACTTCTCCCCATGTAGGAATATGGAAGAGCTGGAGTCCGTCCATGCTCAGAGCCTGGGAGGGGAAGAGATGCTCCCAGTGCTGCCAACAGCAACTGCTTGAGATGGAGCAGCACCTGGCCCTGAAATGGGGCACCAGCAGCACAGGGGGGTGTTTGTACCAGGGCAGAACCCCAACCTCATGAAGGACAAGGCTGGGCTCACTGTGTACCTATAGATGACATCCTTTGGTAGATCTCTCTGTCTTACAGGTTCCTGCAATTTCCTCCTTCGTGACAACCCCAGCTGATGAGTTATAAGGCTATTAAAACATGCCCGTAGATGAAAAAGTAAGAAATGGACCTAAACCGTTCCTGATCAATAGCAAGCATTACCTGGTAGCAGTGGTTCTTGGACCTCATGATGTTCCTGCTCTAGGGGGAACAATTTCTTCATGGCTAGTTTGGTTTCCTTGCACAGAAAACATATTGCTTGTAAAAGGTTGTATTGCTACTCCGTTTTACAGTTGGGCCCATGGGGTTTTTCCCCCTTCCTACAACCAGAGCTTTGAATCATTTGAAATGAGCAGCTCTTCAGCCAGGGAGGCTCTGGGGAGATGGTGGTGAGGTCTGGCTTTTCTAATCACTTCAAAGGGAAAGTTCAGTGTTTTGGGGGGGGGGTAACAGAAAAAAAATGCGCACTGCTTTTCTGGCTGTCATTAGTGGTTCTTTTCTGTATTACTCTACAGGCAGCACGTGAAGACAGGCCTGAATGCACCTCCATCCTGGGCTTCCCTTCACTGTCACCTCACCTGCACCTCCTGAGCTGTTGGATGGAACATGGTGCTGTCCCCAGCCTCAGCCTTCCATTTGGCTGCACGGTGCCAAAGTCCCCACCATTCAGCAGCAATCAGGCTTCTGCCAGTTCTATTTACAACACCTCGTGGCTTTCTGTTTGCTTCCCACCCTGCCCTGGGTGCAGGTATTTGCAGCAGTATCTCTCTTCTTGCTTTGGGCTGGGTGTATGATGGCCATAACTCTTAGCTAGACCTCAACATTATTAAACAAGTCTTGTGTATTAAATAGTAGAGCAGAAATGGCTTGTGAAAGCATGCATCCTGGGCTGCTATCTGAAACCCAGCTGGGCTGTGCAGTGGCATGGAGAAGAAGTACATGGGATAAAAAAAAGGGAACATAAGACACTGAATAAACAAGCAGAGTAGGAGAAACATAAACAGCAACAGCTGAGCACAACTAATTCCGGCCTTCCTCAGAAGCTGGGTGTGCTTTGTTCCAAGCTGCTAGTTAATTAGTTAATTAACCCTTCAGTTACTGTCTTACTGTGCTTGGATTTTCACCCCGGTGTATAGCAAGCTGGTGGAAGTCAGTCTGCTTCTCCTGGATGAGATCTGCTTTCTGAAGCAAGTGCTAATTTATATCTCCATGCTGGCTTGGCTGGATCCACAGCTTGGTGTCGTTAATTGCCCTGAGCTCCTCCTGTGCTGTGAGCTGGGGTTGCTGCTGGAGCTGGTGCTGCCTGCTCTGCTATTCCCTCATCCCATCCTCACTGTTGATTCCCTGCTGCCTACAATAGCAGAGACAATTAATGAAGGCATCTGAAATATCACCGGGCCTGGATGGGAAGATGGGCCGGGGTTTCCATGGGCACTGGGTGCACATTGGAAGGAAGGAGCTGCTGGAGTCCTGCATGGTGCTCCCAGGAATCCACCCAGCAACTTCTCCTTGTGCTATTGGCCATGATGTGCAGAGCCACCTGCACTGGCATTCACCTCCACTTTCTGGGGGTCACAGCAGCCGATGCAAGAACCCATTTCATTTACCAGGGGCTGTGTGGCCTCTCTCAGTCTGTACCATTTGTTTCTGTCTCATTAGGCTGGCAAAGTAGCATGCAGTCTATAATATTTCTTCCTCTTTCCTCCCGTGACGATGGCACTTAGACAAAAGCACATCATCTGGGAATTAAAGAAATGTAGTTAGAAAGCTTGTAGGGAGGAACCAACAGAACAGATCGCATAAAGCAGACAATAAAGGTGACAGAAATCAGATCCTCTGACACAACATTGGAATTCATACGACGAGTAGAGAGGAAGCACAAAAGCCAACAAAAAAACAAGCAGCACAAAAAGCAATGCCTGACTTCAGAAATGAAACATGTGAGGGACGTAACAGGTGATTTCTGATCTGATCCTGCCAGAAAGAAATCTGATTTCAAAAGGAAGAAAAAGAAGCAATTATGAAGAGGCTTTCACAAAAGGCTGCACGATAAAAGATTTGATATGTGTATCCTCCAAACTACTTTAAAGAACGGGAGAGAGAATGGGAGACGTATTAAAATACACTAACGTGTAATACAAAATGTTCTGTCGGTGAAAAGAAGTATTTTGACAGGTATATCAAGCTCTGCCACCAATTCCAGTGACCCCATAAAGAAAAAAAAACTAAAAGCTGGAAAAGAATCATTTAAAATTAGCTGTAAGAACCAGCTAGGAAGGTCCTGAATGCAAACAGCTCACAGTTATCTCTGTGGTTGGAAAGAGATCAAACCTGAAATCTGTGCTATTTTTATGAGAAGCAAAGTGGGACAGTCACAGCGTGCTGCTCCAGATAATAGTGCAAACAAAGGCTACTTGAGAGCACGCGGTTGGATCCAACACAGGCAAGCTGTGAGCAGAAAACTTCCTCAAGAAAGAGCAATCCTTTGCGTGAAGGGAGAGGAGCTCCCAGCCCTGGCCCAACACTGGAGCTCTGAGCACCAAGGGTTGCATGGGACAGCAGGGAATGGAATCGTAGAATGGTTTGGGTTGGAAGGGACCTCAAGGATCATCAATTTCCAACCCCCTGCCACAGGCAGAGCTGCCAGATGCTAGATCAAGTACTAGGTCAGATTGCCCAGGACCACATCCAACCTGGCCTTGTACACCTCCTGGCAGAGGGCATGCACAACTTCTCTGGGCAGCCTGCTCCAGCCTCACCACCCTCTCAGTGAAAAACTTCCCCCTGACATCTAATCTAAATCTCCCTTCAGTTTAAAACCATTCCTCTTTGTGCCATCGCTATCTGCTCATGTAAAAAGTTGATTTTCCTCATGTTTCTACGCTCTGTTTAAATACTGGAAGGCCATAATAACAAGGTCTCCCCACAGCCCTCTCTTTTTCAGACTGAACCACCCCAGTTCCTTCAGCCTGTCTTTGTAGCAGAGCTGCTCCAGCCCTTGGATCACCCTCATAGCCCTCCTCTGGACCCCCTCCAATAGCTCCACGTCCTTCCTGTGTTGGGGCCCTAGACTTGGCTGCAATACTCCATCTGGGGCCTCAAGAGGGCAGAACAGAGGGGTACAATCACCTCCCTTGCCCTGCTGCCCACCCCTCTCCTGATGGAAGCCAGGATACCATTGGCCATCCAAGCTGCAAGTGCACACTGCTGCCTCATGTTACATTTTTCACCAACCAGAACCGTGTCTCTAAGATACATGTTTCTCCCCAACATCTTTACAATTAACATCCCAAAATATAATAACAATTAAAAAAGAAAGCTGGAAAACGATATGTAGATGTTACAGTCATGTTGCCTTTGATTGCATTGGTGGCATCCCACAATATGCGTACCTTTATGAGCAATCCTGATTGCCTGGCATCACGTAGCCACATAAGGCTGGGTGTTTATTTGCAAAAGCGATTTGCCCCCGAGGCCCCCAGTTCTGAAATTCAAAGGCAGAATAACTGGGACAGTCCATAGGCTGCTGTTTGCATCCCAGTGATATGCCTAAAACGTTTGTGAAACACAGTGAACAGCACCCTGTGCTGCAGTTAAAGCTGGAGGCCAAATGAGATGGCTGTAATCCATTCTAACCTTGACGTCATTAAACTGCAAATCAAACCACAAGTGAAATTAATCTACCAACTGCACCCAACCGGTGGCAAGCCCACTGTGATAGTCTGAAGCCTCAGCATTTGTGTTTGGCAGCTACAATTCAACTGACTGTGGACAACCTCCGTTCAGAAAGCATCTATGGTTTATAACACCTGCCCTGCAGCCTTCCTGCCAAGAAGTATGACACAGATACTCCTCTCTGAAATGAAGTTTCCAGACCTTGAGGACTGCATATTGCATCATCACTCTCTCTTGAAAGCCTGAAGCCACGCTATGCAGGAAAAAAGACATTCTGTTTGGGATCAGTCAATGGGACGGTAGGAAGGCAATTTGAAACAGGACACTAAAGGTCTGGTGCTTTCCGAAAAGGAGAATACTCTGTGTCCTGTGATGGGTGGATGGGAAGGATGGGCTTCTACCCACTGCTGTGTCACTGTGGCTGGAGTGACACCAGGGGTCCTGTGGGGGATTATCACAGCTCGTGTGACTCAAATCAGCAAGACGAGACCCAAACCTTTCTCATTTTAATTGCATTTTCTGCCTCTGCAGATGCACTGAAAAGATCAGAGGTGGAGGCTGTGCTCTGCTCACCATGGGGTCCCTGGTAGGAATTAGGGGAGCAGCTCCAGGTGCTGCCAGGCACCTCAGGCAGCAAAAAGGAATAAGGGGAGGCATGCAGACCTGGAATTAATTGCTCAAAATTATATCACTTAACATATAGGAAAAAAAATAAATGTTAAGTGCTATGGATAAATTAAACTCAAATGGATTGTGGATTAGTTCACATCGCAGCATAACTGCCTCCTTGGGTTTTTAAATTATCCCTACACAATAGTTTCTGAATCCATTGGCTAAATTTCAATCAGATCTTACATCGCAGGGAAGAGATTTCAAAGGTAATTACATTCCCACAATGTGTGAAAAAAAATAGGCAGCTGAAGAAGAGAAATGTAGCATAAGTATCCCCACAGAGAGAGATCACTGCGTGAGCTCAAAGCCTAGCAGGCACTGGGGGATCGGGTAGAGATGGAGCGCCTTTAAGGGTGCATAAATCTAAGACAAAGCTCAGCCAGGATCTGTTGAGAGACGTAAAGCTCCTCCATCAGCTCTGCTGCTCAGGTACCACGTGTGGTCAATGGAGGCACACTGTTGTCTTCCTCCTTATGCTACACTGGGGCCCACATGCAGGCAGAGCAGCTACACCAGCATTGTGCTGAGGGGAGCACCTGCAAGGGAGGGTGAGCAGGAGAGCCCATCACCCTTCCAAAGTGCCCTGCAGGAAGAGGCCCATGCCTCTATGGTTGTCAATTCCCCTTTAAAATCAAAGGAGGAAGCCTCTCACTGGTGTGTTGCTGGGTAGGAGACAGAGGCTCTCATGTCCTTTCTGCCCTGCTTCATCTATGCCATTGCCAGCCACCGGCAAGAAAGCTTCTCCTGGTGGATCTTTCAGGTATGGCTCTGCCTATAAGGACAATCATCCTGAGCATGGGGCCACCTGAAGGTGTTTGTGAGCTCCCCCAGCTCACTGCTAACCCATGTGTGCAAATCACCTTTCAGCTCAAAGGAATATCTTGCCATTGCACTGCCATCGCAATGGCCTCACACCCCACCCTGGCAGAGTCGAGCTGCTCCCCCAGCTCTCCTGGGGCCCATCAGATCACTTTGCAGAGCAGTGAATCATACAGGCATGTGCTGATTCCCTTATTATGCCTCCCCATGCTTATGTCTAACACCTCCTCCTGGGATGGCAGGGAGCGCTCAGCTGTGCTAATGAGAAGGTATCACAGCTCAGCAAGTGCCTGACTTGCTAAGGCAAACAAGATATTGGCTGGAACTAATGCAGAAAAAAAGATGTCCCTGGTGTTGTGCTTTCCCTCTTTCTGCTTTTTTTTTTCCCCCAGCCAAACCGGCTGCACTCTGGGTTTTGGATTCCTTCAGCTGCATAGAAGGGACCGTGATTTACTGAAAGCAAGAAGCTCACAGAGGAAAAAAAGGCCGTGAGATTATTTTGTATTTGACACAATCATTTGTAGCATTATTTCTTCTGGAGCTGAGAAGGACACTTATAAAACATCTAACAAGCTGCTAAGGAGATGGCCTAAAGCAGTGATTCTTAACGTCTGCTGCCAGTGCCTGCTCTTTTGTGCTCTGTATGTATTTCAAGCTTCAGTTTCCTTACATGGGGAATGAAGGGTGTTTCTGACAGTTCAGTGGGCGTTCTCTTCAAATACTGGGCCCAACTTACCTGCTGGTGAGGTGGCTTAAACCAGCACAATGCATGTTTTTCGTGCGTCCAGACCTCCTGCTTTACATCGCAGAAGAGCAATAACCCCCCTGTGTGCACACATATCTCACAGATCTATTTCCAATATTGAAACCGAGCACAGTTAGCTCAGTGGTAGTCTCCAAGCTGAGGATGCTGCTAGAGTACTGCTGTGGTCTCCTATGGGTAACCCCAACTCCAACCCTCAGCTTGGAAGTGCACTGAGTCCCAGCCTTGCCTGGCAATCCCAGTTCAGTTACAAGGGATGGCAGCATCTCACACAGGTTCCAGCAGAAGGTGTGAGATTTGATGGGCAGAGGAGTCCAGCCTGTCCTCCTGACAGCTCTGCTCACATTCTTGAATTGAGCATCAGCAGAAGCACATCCCTGCATCAGATACACAGCGTGCCTCCTCCTGGAGGGAAGCAGAGCCAGGGGCTTGGAAACTGGTGCTGTCTGGCTGGATTCCTTTGTAACTGGTGCAAATGCTATTGGTCGTTTCAAAAGTGATGCCTCCTGTTTATTTCTATGGAGATTACAACAGATACAAAGACAATATTATTTGATAGAGCAAATTCTCAAGCCTGCACGCTGTGCGCATAACAATCTGCACCAGGGCCAAGCAGCAAAAGTTCTCCAGTTCACTACCATCAGCTCTCCAAGTTGCTCTGCATTCGTTCTGCTGTCTGTGAGCAAAAGGCACAGCCAATGTCCATCCTGCCAGCTTCCTCTTGTCCCCATCTTGTTCCTGATTTTGACTGCTCCTCTTTCGTACAGACACAGGTACACTGCAGCTTTGGCCAAGGCAGTGGGGGGCAGTTACCACCATAACTACCCAGCTGCTGGAACCTGGATACACAGCAATTATGCTAAACTCTGCAGCATGCAGGCAGCTTTCACCCTCACATCTTTCTGGGAAAGAAAGCCTCAGCCAATACTGCATAGGATCTGAGCAGCAGTTTCCAGGCAGAGAGACTCCGTTCAGCCTGTGACACAGAGCATGTGGACATGCCTTTTAGCCTTACCAACAGCGGATGTGTAACATGAAATTGCTTGCCGCTTTCTGCCTCCGTAGAAGCATTTTATTAAGGGGCTTAGTAAAACAGCTTGTTTTCTGGTTGAGCTAAATAGAAAAGAGAGAGTGTAAGAGGGGACAGGAGCAGTTTCTTGGAAGTCAGTGTGGTTTTGAAGGGTTTTCTGCAGGAGTTCTGGGACTGAGTTGAGTTGATACACCTGCCTCTCTATAATCAGTGCCTCTCTCCTCCAACAGAAGCCAAAGGGAGTCCAACTGCTTGACTTTCTTGCATGGCAGCTCAAGCTCAGCATAGATGCAGAAACATTAATGCTTTCTTTTCTTTTCTGCAGGGCTACAGGATCCATCCTTCACTGCCTCCATGAGCTGGAGGGCATGGGACAGCAGGAACCCTCCTCCACAGGTAGTCTGGGGCTCTCTGAAGGCTCTTGGGGTGCTCATCTTTTGGGGAACAGTTGGAAGCAGCATCCATTTTTTGCCCTGTCTTTGGATGCCCCATCCCTAGAGGTGGTCAAGGTCAGGCTGGAAGGGGCACTGAGCAACCTGATCTGGTGCCCACTCCAGGCAGAGAAAGCTGCATGAACAGCTCAAGACATCAAAGACCTTTCTGTTCATACATGAGGGAATTAGCTTCATTATAAGCCTGATCATCCTAAGCCTTAAAGTCAGTTCTGTCAAGTGCAGGATCTATTCAACTGACTCATCAGCTCAGCACCATAAAACCCAGCCTGGACTACCCCGTTGGTATAAAGCCACTGCTGCACACAGGGTACCTATGGCTGAGGGTATGAGGAGGTGGGTGGTGGGAGCCCTGCATGTCTTCGTGCAGGCAGATGATACATTTATGACACATCTGTGTCAATCCAAAACAGAAAGTGAAAAACAGACTGTAGGGCAAATGGCTCAAACACTGCTCCTTCTTCGAGGAGGCTTTTCCTTTTTCTAACACCGAGTCAACACATCAACTAGAGAAAACACAGTTATAATGCCTTGTACTTAGTGTAAAATTAGTATCTATGGTTCTTAGGGTCTATCATCACAGCAGTTAATTTCTAATAATCTTCATCACCCAGAGATGTAAGGAGATCTGTAGGGAAGTGATACAGAGACACATGCAGCCAGGGCTACAGAGGGAGGTGGCACCTCTGGCAGGGTTAGGTGGAAAGTGAAGAGATCCTTAACAGACCTCAAGTCTTACAGCTTATTAATGGTATTATCTGGGAACAAAATGCTCTGCTATTACATGTCTATAAACATCACTCTGAAACAGATGCAACCAAATTAGTGTCCTGGGCATCTGTAAGTTCTTTTCCTGCAGATATTCTGATGAAACCCAGTAGTGCTGCTACCTTCATGCAAAAATAGGTGTCATGGTACTATATACTTGGTGGTGCTAAAGCAATGGGGTACAGGCAGTCCCAAGACAAGCTAAGGGCCACGTGGATTCCCTTTTAGAGCTTACAGATGTAGGAGAAAAGCTACAGAAATCTCTGTTTCATTTTAACCACCTCAATAGGAAGGATATGCTTTTATCTCTGTTGAACTCGACTTTACCTGGATTGACCAGGGGAGCTATTTTGTTTTTATAATGCACTGGCTGAAGTCTGTTTTCCTGCCTGGTGTTGCTTTTCCTTCTCTCCACCGTTCTGTGTGTAATGCTCTGCCTCTGTCTTTACCTGGTTCTGGCTACAGGAGTCCTGCTTTGTTCCCATTGAAAGGAGCTACGGCTTGTAACCAGCAGCACACAGCAATGGTGTGAAGCTACACTGTGCTGGGCTGCGTTTGCTCCAGTTCCTATCAGTGTGGCGTGCAAGGGTAGAAACTGCATCACAGCAAACATGACTGCAGAGACAGCATCCAGATCACCAAGGTGATCCAGCACCAGGACTGGCTCCTGCAGGGAGCACAGAGCAAACATTAAAGCTCTGTCACCAGATCCATGCTTCTCTGGTAGGCAGCAGGACAGCAGCTCCACGTTAATGCTACACTGGTGCCACCTGCTCAGAGCTGTTTTCTTCAGATTTCCTTTTTCAAATGAAAGCAATGTGAGACAGTGTTCGAGGAGCTGAGGTGCTGGGTGCAGGCTGTATCACAAACACTTTACGTGTTCTCCTCAAGCAACACAAAATCACGTCAGCTCCGATCCTGTGGATGATGCTAAATTGGGATCTCAAAGGTTGCATAGGCTCTGCCAGTGTTGCTTCTCTTCCTTTGCAGGAGCCTCTGAAAGGAGTTTGCAGAGTGCAAGGCTTACCTGCCTGATTACACAGTAATTAACAAGCCACAGCAGGATCCCCAACTGCCCCTTCCCACCTCTCATAGGAAAGAGGTAAGAGCTGTCAGTCACTCAGGGTCCCTCCCCAGACCACTTCTCCATCTGCTATAAATGGCAGGAATCTGTGCTAGCAGCATGGTGGGCTGTGTAGTTCTTTGTTGTTGGGTGTCTGCTTGTCTCCAACAAAAGAGAAAAGGTACTGTGCTATCTAGGAGGGCTTTCTGATGGTAAGGCAGTGGTTGTTTTGTGAGGGTGTGGTTTGGAATAGCAACCTGTTGCACCTCATTGAATCACAGAGTGAAATTAGTGGGTTTTCCTGTATGTGTGTGATCCTGGTGAAAGGTTAGTCAGTGCTTGTTTGAAGTGAGAAGCTAGGTAGGGCTGGGGTGTGCTCATGGCAGTAAAGCAGAGCTTTGAGTGCTTGCTTACTATCTCCTCTCATACCAGAGCTTTTCTAAGCCTTGGTGAGGAGGAAGGAGGCACTAGGTACCTCTCCTAAATGTAGTTCTTGCTATCAATATCAGTTCTCTGGTGAGAGGTCAGAATGAGAAGAGACTCTGTCCTTATTTCCTTGATGTAAACAAGGTGAAACCTGAACACTAGGTGGCTTGCAAGCTGCTCAGATCCTTCTCCTTTGTAAGGGGAGGGGACCCATTTAAGGGTTTGAACTTAATGTCTTAATGGGGGTTAAAGAATATCTCCTAGTCACATCAGAAGGAAGCATCCTCCCTGAAGGGGGTCCTCTCAGGATGTTCTCCAGCTGCTTGGTCTGGTTTCTAAACCATTGTGCTGCTTGCATTGCAGCAATCATAGTATCATAGTATCATAGTATTGTGCGAGTTGGAAGGGACCTTAGAGATCATCGAGTCCAACTCCCGGGATTCGAGCCCTCTGTGTAGCAGAGCGGCACTTCTACCCCCTGCTCCACAGGGGGGGATTCGAACCCGGGCCCCCTGGTGTTGCAAACGGGAATTCTACCGCTGCGCCACCGGAGGCACACATGCAATGATGGCCTCTGCTACACCTGACAAAGAAGAAGCTTCCAAGAGCTCCCCAGAGATGAAGGAAGAGGAGCAGCAGGTGGGTGCTTGGTGTAAGATGTACTGGATTGCAGTTCTGGAGTGCGTGCACAGGGAGGTGACTCTGAGGCTAAAGCTGTGCAAAGGGAGGAATATCTTCTCTCAGGTTCTGCCCTGCAGCTTCTCTGGAATAGAGGTGATATCACAGCCACAGGGCCCAGTGGGAAACCTCTTAGTTAGCTGAGTAGAGTAATGTGCTTCTTGGCTATGAGGGAGATTCCTCTAAACCTGTAGCTGCAGGGCTGGCTTGCTGTGGGCAAAGCTCTGAGGACAGGCTCCCATGTTTCTGCAGCTCTGAAGCACGTTGTATTTGCTGTGCTCCTCCAGATCAGTGTGCAGTCTGTCCACTTACAGCTAGCCTGATCTGCCCGAGTGAGGCTTTTGCAGGGGTGGTATTGTTAAATAGAGCTGAGTATGTATCTAAAAGTGTTGAGGTTTTCTACAAAAACAGCTCTTTACGAGTAACATTGCACTGGAGGAAGACATCTCTAGGATGGACCTGCTGTGTCAGTGCTCTGCAGCTGTTTTTAACTTGCCTGCAGTCTTCAAAGCAAGTCCATGCAAAACAAGCCTTGGTTCCACAGCTCGGTGCTTCAAACAGGCAACTGGAAGAAGCTTTGTCACTGCATTGAAAGCTCAGTGTTGTGTTTTCATGCTTAATGGCTTTTTTTCCTTTCCACCTAGGATACAGTAAATCAATTGGCTAACCTGACACTGATCAGCTCTGCCTGTGACGTGGTTTCTACAGTTTATGCCTCCACTAAGGAGAGCTACCCCTACATCAGAACAGTGTGTGATGCAGCAGAGAAAGGAGTGAAGAGTGTGACTGAAGCTACAGCCAGCTGCGTGCAGCCACTTCTGGTTACGCTGGAGCCTCAAGGTAATTCCCTGTGGAAGGGGTGGTCTGTGTGTCCCTCTGAAGGGCTTTCTGGGGCTTCCTTCCTGAGCTGAAGGAACCCAGAGTGTGGAAATGCACAATTACTGTATTAAAGTAATTATTCTTTGTGCGTGAGGCCAAAAACCTGAGTCCTAATCTGAGTAATGGGATGGAGGGATGCTCTGTGAAGGACTGGGGTCAACTTTGATGTTGGTTATTTGAAGACTGATCTTGTCAGGTCCAGGGTCTTTAGTGATAATTGTTCATAGTTTAATTCTTGCCAGCTAATGGTGGCTGAAGGAGAAAGCCTCTTCTTGGGATGCCATATCTACTGGTCTTGTTTGCTGTGATCCTTAATTACATGGATGGTTGCCTTCCCTGAAGAAGCTCTAAACCCCTGCAAGGATGAGGGGTTAATTACTGATGACAAATGTCTGATACAACTCTGTGTGACTGGCCTGGGTTCAGTCAAAGTCCAGTGTAGGCATCTCACTTTTTGGTAACTACTTGATCCTGGGTCCTCAGTATGTGGATGTTTGAGCAGAAAGGATGGCGATGTATCTGTATCATCAGGAACTCAGGCAACTTGGGGAGGGGTGAGAAATCTCCATGTAGATGGTTATGTCTCTGTTAGTTAAAGCTTGCTGCAATCAAAGTGAACAGGTCTGTGTGGTGATGAAGGCAAACTGCTCTATGAATTCAGCTTGCAGCAGAGCACATCTAGCCTGGATGGAGACCTTCACCTAGGCTGCCTGCAGAACAACCTACTTGATCTCATAAATCTTACATTCCTGAGTGTTAGGAAAAAAACAAGCTTGAACTTCGTTTTCTTAACAGTGGCTGCAGCCAATGAGTGTGCCTCCAAGGGCTTGGATAAACTAGGGGAGAAGCTTCCTCTTCTTCAAAAGCCAGTGGATCAGGTGAGAAATATAGGCTGCCCTGTTCCTTGCAGGGTTTCTAACCTTGGGAGTGAGGTGGGCTCTCGAGAGGAATGAAATACCCCTAGAGGAACAGTGCAAGCTCTTACAGGAGCAGATAACACACAGTGTGCTATATTACCCCATCTCCTACCTGACATTTCTCTCCTACAGGTTATCTCTGAAACAAAAGAGCTGGTGTCATCCACAGTGGCTGACGCAAAGGATGTTGTGAGCAGCAGAGTGGCAGAGGTGGTAGATGCAACCAAGGAGGCCCTTCACAGTGGTGTGGAGGCTGCCAGATCTGCAGTGACTAGCAGCATGGGGATGGTTAAGGAGTTCAGAGTGGGCCAGGTGGCTGTAAGCAGAGCAGAAGCTGTGCTGGAGAGAACAGAAGATGACTCTCTCCCCATGGGAAATGAAGAATTAGGTCAGGAACTATGTTTGTAATGGGATAATAGAATGAGGGGTTTTGCTGGTATGGACTGGGGCTGGTGTGAAGTGCCATGTGGGAGGCCACCTGGCTTCTAACATGTCTTAGCTCTGCTTGGTTAAGAACCATTGGTTTACTGTCTCTTTCCTCAGCCAAACTTGCAGCCTCTGGGGAGGGTGCAGACATGTCTGTGGAGCTGCAGCAGCAGAAGAGGAGGTATTTTGTGCAGCTGGGGTCTCTCTCTGATGAACTTCTCCAGTTTGCCTACCTGCACTCAAAGGATAAAATTAAGCAGGTCTGGCAGGGCATGCAGGAGGCCATTGGACAGCTTCTCAGCATCATTGAGCTGGTAGGTAGAGCTCAGTGTTCCTGCTAAAGGGCAAGAGTTGACCAAAAGTTTGACTTGGCCTCATCTTCACTGCTTTGATGAGCACCTGTGTTGGTTATCAGCTGACCCCTCTTGGCATCTTTCCTTCCTTAGATTGAGGTGTTCAAGCAAGGATTTAATAAAAAGCTTCAGGAGGATTTGCAAGAGCGGCTGTGCCAGATGTGGCTGGACTGGACTAGGAAGCTTCCTGAAGAGAGTGAGGATAGAAGCTCTGCAAAGCCAGAGGTATCTACCTGGGAAGGAAAGCAAAGGGTTCTGGGCATCTCCTTGAGGTCCTTTTCCTTAATTCATGCTTTTTCTCGAAGTAACACTTCTCATCATCTTTATGTCTCCTCTTAGGAGATGGAGTCTCTGGCCCTGCTCCTAGCACGTAGCATCACACAGCAGCTGCAAATCACCTGCTTGAAAGTTGTGGCTGCAATCCAGGGCCTTCCTTCAAGCCTTCGGGATAAGTTGAAACACTCTTTTAATACCGTAGAGGAGCTTCATGCCTCTTTCTTGGCAGCAAAATCCCTCCAGGACTTGTCCAGCACTGTCTTGGGCCAGAGCCAGGAGAGACTGACTGTGATCTGTGAATACATGGAGGAGCTGCTGGACTACCTGTCGGATAACAGGCCTCTGTCCTGGCTGGTGGAACCATTTTCCCCTAGGGAGGAAGAGGAAGCCTTGCAAGAGAAGGATGCAGACACAAGTTGCTGAGGATCTTGAAGCTCCATGGGTCTGGCTGGCATGAGATGCCTAGTGGTTGGCCTTGGCCTTACATACACTTTTTATGTACATACACTTTTTATGTGATGCACTTTTTAGCTGAGAGTGGCATTGACACATCTTGGATGCTTTTTTGGATACTAGTGAGTAAGTCTTCAGCAGCTTCAAAGAGAGGTGGTGGAATGAGCAGTTTCACTGTGTGGTGCCCTAGGCTGGAAGTATAGATCTGAAGGTCTTCAATGCTCCTACCTCCCTTGGAAGCTGATTGTGGTATGTTTCCATCAGTGTATCCAGATGGTGCCTATATCCAAAGCAATAATTGCATCTTTCAGGTGGTATGTGATTTAATGAATTCCTCCTAGAAGCTGCTTGTACTGGGTACCCTACTTAAAATAAAACCATTGCATGCAGAAACTCATACTGTGTTTCTGACCCTGCAGGAGTGTTCAGCCTTGCTGACTGCCTTTCCAGGTTGATGGCCTGGATTTATTTATTTATTCTTTAAAGAACCAAGAGATGCCTCTAGATCAGGTGCACTTGTCCTTATGGTGGTTTCAGCTTCCTAGATGTTAAATGGGGACACCGCACAGCTGATAAAGACAGGTGCAGGAGGATTCCTAAAACACCTCGATGATGGTGAATTCTTGGTATGCATACTATGGGTAACGACTAGGAATGGTGCTTGTAGATATGTAGCTTTTAAAAAGAGAGTCCTGTAGTGACTGGTGGCTATCTTGGTCATAGTGGGCATGGAGTAGTCGAGTTCAAAGCCTTTGATCTGCTGCTATGTGGTGAGCATATCCCAGCCTGTCACAGGATAGTGGGTTGCAATGACTTCTCAGATAGACATCAGTTGACAGGCTATCAGTGGCTTCTCAGACATGGATATCCAGGTGGCCAGTCCATAGGGTGAGCAGTCAGAACCTCAATAGTGCTGATCCTGTCAGTTCTGACCTGTCCTGGCCAAGAGATGCTTCAGTTGAGCTAGGAGCAATTTGCACCATATCTGACCCTTTCAAAGAGGGAGAACAACACACTGCTTCCAGACTTGCTGGACAGTAATGTCATTGAGATTGATCTTCCAAAAGCCTCTGGAACAGAAAGCCCTGCTTCTTCTTGTACTCTCTGTTCTGTGCTCCTTAAGTAGCAATTGGTTCACACTGAAAGCAGAAGGGTAAGCCCATCTAAACCGACAGGCACAGCTATTGCTGCGATCAGAGATGAACTGCAGGTATCATCTCTCAATGCATGTTCTTTGATTACTGCTTTCTGGTTTCTCTCTGGTGAAGAGCTCTAGAAAAGGCATGCTTAGCCTGTGTAATGTAGTTACAGCTACGCTTGTAGGGAGGGAAGTGGGGTGCTGGTTGTAGGTAGTTTGAAGAGCTAGCTCCTAGTGCTTCATAGGGAGTATGTTGTATGTTGTCTCCTTCAGTATCAAAGCTGTCTGAAACCACCTTGGTGCTAAACTTACCTGGAGGAAAGTAAGTGACTTTTGTACTCCATGTTAATTTATCAGTGCAGCAGATCGGATCTGTATTAATTTAGTGCTTCCCTAGCAAATCATGCATGTTCTGCTTATGGATTACTGGGGCGTAGTCTTGCTTATTGCTTAAATCCACTTCCTGCACTCACTATGGGCAGCTCTTGCCTCAGGAACCTGGTGTGCAGTGGGAGGGGGAGGGAAATCACTCAGAGGCTCTCTCGAAGAGTTGCTTCCAAGTATTTTGGTTCACAAGGGGAAGTTATTGGCCACTGGGCTGCTTGGGGCTGTGAATGTCAGCATCCATCTGCTCTGTGTAGAGCAACTCCTTGTTGAGTAGAGCAACTCCTTCCCTCCAGCAGGTCCCAGAAAAACATCTCTCAGGCATGTCTTACATATACTAACTGTTCAAAATTCAAGGTCTAAAAAGGAAAACCAACCCGTGACTTACTCTGGAGTTCTGTAATTGTAGTTTCTATTAGCTAAAGGTTTCTATGAATGGTGGGAGTTCCTCTGGCTGTGTTTTGAGGGCCCGTGACTGCTGGGTAGCGCAGAAGTGAATGGATTTCCTGCAAGTGGTTGAAATTAAACTCTTCTGAGCTCTATGAGAGTAACCAGATCATTCTCAATTTTGTCCAGACCAGTTTGTCTGCTGACTTTTAATCACTTCGGATCGAAGTAAGAAATGTGAGTAATCCGACAAGCCTAGACAGATGCCTTGGCAGGGAAGACATGCCTTGAGATGTCTTTTCTGACACTCAGTAGCCTTTGGGAATGATGTGGTATTCCTTGATTCAGATAATAGCCCAAGTGATTATGTCTTACCCTCCCCTACTGCTGTTCATGCCTGCTTAGGCTGTGGCCATGTGTGACAACTCAATTGCAGGCTGATTTGAATTTGAAATGCAATCACAGGGCCACTTGCTCCTTGCTCCCCTCTTGCTAGATGCCACCTCCTTTCCCTCTGTGAGTTTGCTGAAGCTGTTAATTATTTAATTCTCCACTTCCATTCATGCACTTGTGCCTCTTTTTATTCATTCCCTGCTGTTCGTTGTTCGATGACTGACTTCCAGGTCAGCAAATGTGCTGGTGCTGGGTGAAGGCTACCTTGGGCATCCCCCCAAAAAGCTGTCATCTTCCCCAGGTTGAGTTAGGAGGCGTTAATCAACATGCTGCTGTGATCCCTTCCTGGCAAGGGTAACTGCTGGTGGAGGGTTTCCCAAGCAGCTTTGTTGGGAAGGCAGTAGATTGGGAAACCAGAAGTCTTAGCAAGTGCTGAAAGGCAAAAGCTCTCTAGTTGCTTGCAAGGAGCTTAATTCTACTTTACATTTCCATGTTTCTGTACATGTTCTGAATTTCTAGTTTTATGTGACCTTAAGCCTCTATGCGGAGAAAAGTGAGATCCCCAAAGCTTACTGGAATTAATCTGCAGTGGAAACTGGATGAAACTTTTGCTGTCTGTGCTGGAAAATGATGGTGCTGTGCCTGGCCGGTGTTGGAGCAGAATTGGGTGGTGGGAACTACTCTGCTTTTGTTGCCGCATCATGTGGGCAGGGACTGTATTTGGTAGCTTGGTTTCTTGCCCCGTGCTTTCCAGCCACATCTCACTTGTCCTCCCTCTCTCCTATTACGTCTCCTTTGCTTGCATCATTGGAGCTGGGAAGAGGGGAAACCCGGAGCGCCCTGAGTTGGGTGCTGCCCTGCTCAAGGTGGGTATGAGAGCAGCTGAAAAAGGACAGAGCTGCTTTTAGCAGCACCGTGTAGAGCTACCACATGCAGCACGTGGCTGCTCTTCTGCCTGAGATCTTTGCAGCAGTCAGCACTCAGCTCTTCCTCCATCCCCAGGCTCCTTCCTGGGGCCTCTTCTGGCAGCTCCTGGTGAGGCTTAAAGCTGGACAGCTCTGCTTCACTCTTCCTCCTGCGGATAGCAGGGAAGGGAGTCAATAAATCCGCTTCAAATTGCCTTACAAACCAAGCATGAACTTGTGACAATTCCAATACTGCCTTCGTGTGCCTTGTTAAAGCCCCTGGTACCTCCAGGAGTGACAGGAGCTGACCTGATCGATAGCTCCACTGCCCTTTGTTGCTGCAAAGCAGCTCCTGTGAATACAGAGCACTGCCAGCACTTAATTGCCTGCATTGTGGTGCTTTCTGGACACCAGTGCCTGCCCCTATGGTAATGAAAATCCATTTGCAGAAGGAGTTGGTTTGCAGTATTGACTTCCTTGTCTCCCTCCGATTCTCATATTTATTTAGATTCAGCATGAGATGCTCCAGCAGTGGATCTGGGAGGTGATCTGGAGGATAATTAATGAGCTGAGTGCTGACACAGTTGGATTTCAGGCTATTCTGATGACTGGTTCTTGCTTTTTGTCCATTTGCATTAAGCTCACCTTGTAATCTCTGATGGAGTTTGCTGTGGGTGGGCGTGCTCCTGCTCAGCTCTTCCCTTGGGCATCTTTGCAAGTCTTTCTCCACCTCTCTGTTGTAGATTGCTTCAAATACTTGTTTGTACCCAACTCTTTGGCACCCAGGAGCAGACTCCACCTTTAATACTCCAAAACAGCATCTCCTTGATGAGCCTGAGTCGGAGCAGAAATACTTCTGGAGTTGAGCAAATTGGCAGCTTGAGATGACCCACCAGGAGCCTCACAGCTGCTTGTGTTCCCTGCAGTGCTGGTGTGCAGGAGATGGGATGGATGCTGCTCAGCTCTCCCAGTCCCTGTGCCCCCTCCTACTGCCTTGGGAGGAGGGGAAGGTGGTATGGGGTGTATAAGAGGGGAGGCAGGGTGGAGTGTGAAGGGTGTGGAGGGGACTGAGGCTAAAGCAGGAGAGAGCTGTGATGGGAGAACATGAGGGATGTGAAGAGCAGGGGAGAGGCTGGATTGAGAACAGTGGATTGGGATTAACAGTAAGAATTCAGTGCATGTTGGGGGGGGGGGGGGGGGGTTGATAGATGGAGCATCCTTAAACTTCAGAGCAGAAAAGCAGCAGGGAAATCCAGTCAATCCTTATATGTGCTGTACTTGCTGAAGCACGGCTCCAGTCCCAGAGCACATCTGTTGGCGCCATTGCTACACCCCCCTCATGGGATGGTTACTGCAGCTGCAAGCTAAAGGTCACCATAAATGTCATGTCTATCCAGCTGCCTTCACAGGGTAATTACAGCTGCAAATACAAGGTTTACCAACCAAATTACAGACCAAGTAGATGTTTACCCTGTAAGAAGCTGATTAGAAACACCTGCTGTTCTGTGGAACAGAAGAAAGAGATTCTGTGAGGTGCTTTAGGTCCCGTTGCCTACTGCTGCGTGTCTTTGTCCCCTCTCACTGACCCATGGCAGGAGGTAAGACCTGCAATCTGCACAGCACTGTGGTACACTGTGTGTACCCTCACCATGGGACAGGTGGGCCTCAGTTGCAGCTCAGGGATGGTTTAGTCATGGGAGGAAGTGTCTGTGAGAGGAGATCAAACCAGAGGTGGTTCCCAGCATCTCTGAGCTCTCTGTTGAGATGAGCATTGGCTCAGGGCTGGGCTGGGAGCTGAGGCCTGATTGTGTTGCATCCATGCAGAGCTGCTCTGGTGGTACAATGTGAGGAGCACATGGAGCAGTGGGAACAGCTGCCCCTGAACAGCAGTTACAGTCCTAGCAGGCAGCCCAGCCTTGTGCACAGTGCATGCACTGGAAGTTGAAGTTTAACTTGCTTTAAATTCCTGTGTGAAGCTAAACCAATGTTTATGTTGTTGGTCTCAGACTTCCAGGAGTTTCCCTTATCCCAGCTCTGATGTACAACCTCAACCTAAGAATCACAGTCCTGTGCTGGGCAGAGTTGGGTGAACTCATCAGGAGGAAAGGGATCTGGGAATCACCCACGTGAGTACCGCTTCCTTCCCTTTAATCTCCAAGGGCACCAAGACCATGGGGAAAAAATCAGCCCACAAACTAAAAACCCTGACATACTGTACAATGTTCAGTGCATTTCACATTGGGAAACATGTGGCAGACCCAGAGAGAAGCTCCCAGGGCAGCCTTGCTGCTTGCTGTGTCACAGGTGCTGGTGTCAACTTACTGCCTGGTATGGAGAGAAACAGAAATGATGCTTTTGTTCTGTCTTTCTTCTTTCTTTTCGTCCTTCTGTTTGGATGTTTTGGGAAAGGAGAGGGATGCTGGAGTGAGAAAATGAGGCTGTTTATGTTGCATAATGGCTTCTGGCCTTGCAGGGACACTGATTGCCACAATTTTGGTGGCTTCAGGAGGTGCTCGGCAGCTGTTACAGGAAAACTTGGAGTTTGTTTCTTTGCCCTCATTAGGGGTTTATCTCCAGCACCTGCTGGCAGGCAGTGGCTACAGTGAGCTGGCTTGTGTGACGAGCTTAGGAAAGAGCTTCTTACTGATGGAGCAAAACAGCAGCATCAAATGGCATGGGGTTGGCACATCAGGGAAGGGGTCCCTGTCCCAGCTGGGGTCCATGTGTGCACATACAGGTGTGTATGGCACAGGTGTTCTGTCTTATTCCTTGTTCTTGTTGCTTTGGGCTCACAAAACATCATTCTTGGCATTATGTGCCCAAGCTGGTGTCATTTTTGTCCCCGTGGTTCTGTGGAGGAGCTCAGCCTTTCCCCTGTATCCCCCTAACACGACCAAGTCTCTCAGCCCCTTTCCTTGGGAAACTCTTACAATGACATCCAGAGGTCAGTATTAGTACAAGAAAAGAATTCTCTGAACGTTTCATTTCCATCTAGCCTTCTCTGAGATGTGTAATGAGTGCTGCAGGAAATGCACCTCACTATGTATATTTTATATGTGGTTCATGATAATTCCTCTTCACTCAGTACAGCCTGGGCAAGCCAACAGGTTGGACACTCACAGCACTGCGAATGATTAAGACCTGTAGTACTGATAACCGTGACTGTTATTTCCTTAGCGTAACCTGCCTCTCAATGCAGCTCTGCTCTGCCATGGGGAGACCACATCAGGAGCACTGGGCACAGTTCTGGTCTCCCCAGTTCCAGGCAGATGGAAGTTCTGGAGAGAGTCCAGTGGAGGGCTGCAAAGATGATGGGGGGTGTATGGAGCATCTCTCTCACAAGGAAAGGCTGAGAGCCCTTCCAACCCCTGTAGTTCTGTGATTCTGTTACTCACTCTGTTCAAACAGGCTGTGATTTCCATCCTTTTTCCATCAGCGAGGTGGTGCCATGTGGGTGTTTGTGTTGGTGGTGCCATGTGGGTGTTTGTGTTTCCAGTGGCAGTCTTGGGTTCAGGAGGATGAGTCAACCCCTAGCATTGCTCTTAGAGGGACCAGTCCTGCCATGGCCCCAGCAGGTGAGACATCTTGACAGGGTCTGGTAGGTCCAAGGGGAAGGTGAGGGCTCAGGAACGTTGGTGAAGCCCTCTGGTGCTGTGCTGCGTGCTGTTGGTTCCAATGTAACTCCAAGTTCTCAGCTCCCTTCCTGCAAGCCAGCAGGGTTGTGCTGAGCTAGTGGTGGTGCAGAAGAACATGCAGAAGCACAAAGTGAATATCCTCATTGCTTTTGCTTTTCTGAAGCTCTCTTTGGTGTTCTGAATAGCTTTCATTATCCTGTAACTCATCAGTGAAACATTTTTGTGCTTATATAAGGAGGTTTTAGTGTTTCACTGAGAATCCAAGGTAGTGATTTGGTGCATAGAGAATAACCAGAACCTGCAGTATTCTGGACCCCAATGGCTGTAATTTGGTATGGGTAATCACTATTCTGCTGCTCCTCTACTAGCTCCGAAAGTGCTGTGAATTTAGAGTAGGAATCAATTAAACAGCAAATAGGTTTTTTTTCTTGGTCAAAATCAATTAAGTCCTTCTCCCAGCCAGTGCAGTGGTCTCCCTGGAATTTCATATTCTGCTTGGCTACCATTTCTTTGCAGCTTTTGCTGGATAATGTTGATGTTTTACGGCTTGATTTAAATCATGTGGATCAATGCACAAGCATACCTTATTTGGATTTTCAATTACAACCATATATTTAGCCTAAATGAATTATCCAGGTTATAGTTTCAGCTATGCAGAGAATTTTTCATAATGCCCAATTCAATTTTTACTTTCTCTGTAAGCATAACTGATTTCTTTGGAGACCGAGGTCATTACACTTGTTTTGCCCTTCTCTCTGCAATATTCATCTTCTGAATAGTCCAGACCAGAAGTTTTTCAAATGCCTTCAACACATGGATTCTGCCTTTGCTCTGGGTGGAGAGGCAGCCACGTTGGATGTATCAGTGGTGAGAACTGCCTTGTACTGTGGATGAAGGTTTTTCCATGTCGCTTCCTATGACCTGGTTGATGCTCACAGCCCACCTTCCCACCCCCTGCTCTCAGCTCCTGTAGCCCTTGCATCCACTTTAAAGTTCATTTTTCCTCCAGGTAGCTGTTATGTATCTGGCTGCCTGTGTCTGTGTGTGTCTCTAGACCCCAACAAACTCCTTTGACAATCTGACCCTTGGTTCCTAAGTCTGCTAAAAGTGACCCCTAAATCACAACAGTGTTTTCTGGTTCTTCTTCAACAGGTAATGTTCTCAATTGGTGCCTATGAGAGTGAAGCAATCCTGAATTTCAAGCCAAGCTGTGGCTTAAAATCACATTTCTTCACATCACAGAAGAAATAAGCCTAAACTGTATGTATTTATTTGGGCATGTGCTCTATTCTCAACAACAGCATTAATGCTTCCTCCCACAGGCTGCATTGTGCTGCAGCTCAGCTGTACTGACTGTTGAGCAAATTGTCGTGCCTACAAAGATGTTTCTCCTTGCACTTTTCAGATGGAACTGGATTCACCTGTGTGAAACACCCCTGAAAGTTATGGTGCCTTTCCAGGGCACTTCTGAGCTGTCTGAACATCAGCCAGATCCTGATGTATCTGCAGTCTGCGGGTGAGACAGAGCCCTACCCATCAGACACCTATTGCATGTGTAAGTCTCAACAGTAAATGGTTACTGCAGGTGACCAGCATGTTCCCTGTTGCCATCTGTGTGCAGACCTGACCTTGCCTGCAGTGAAAACACTGCAAGAGCAGGAAATTCCACTTGCATTTGATTGTGTTGGAAATGATGAGATGCCCAGAGAGGCCCAGAATAATAAAACAGCTATCTTGGATTTGCTTTTACTCCAGGGTTCCAATTTAGATGAATTAAATCAGAAAAGGGGGTAATTGCTAAAATGCTGTGAATGATTGATTGATTTTCTTTATTTTTTTCCACATGGCAGCCAGACCAGAAAAAAAAAACCCTACCAAACTGTTGAGCTTCAGACAGCTGAAGCAAATCTACACCCTCCATCTCCCACACAATGCACATCTCAGGCACTGCGTGTGGATTGATGCACGCTTCTGCTTTTAATGCAGGACTTTTCATGCTGATAATGAGGGCCCTGAGGTTGCTGCTGCTCGGGAAGTCGGTGCTGTCTGGATCTTCTCTTTGCTTGAGGGGTTTGAGGGATCAGTCATCTGCCCAGGGAAGTGCTCTGACCATTGCCAGCCCAAGGAGAAAAAACTACCTGCTGTGTGGTACGTCTCACTTCTCAGCTCCTGTGAAGCTTTGTATAAACAATTAAATGCTCCCTGAAGCAAACCTACTTCCCAAGTGACTTCTCCTGCCTCCAGGCTAAAGAGCTTTTCACTCTTGGATTTAATCTGCAAAATCCTCACAGCCAATAGAAGTGTCAGTGGTGAGGAGGGACGGATGCAGACATGAAGAGGCCCTTTCCCAGAGGGGACTGCCAGGAGTCAGAATCAGACTCATCCATGCCCAGAGCAAAGACTGCATCCAGGTCTGGGGCCCTCAGCACAGGAAGGACATGGAGCTCTTGAAATGGGTCCAGAGGAGGCCACTAAGATGGTCAAAGGGCTGGAGCACCTCTCCTATGAAGAAGAGTTGAGGGAACTGGGCTTGTTTAGCTTGGAGAAGAGAAGGCTCCAGTGAGACTTCATTGTGGCCTTCCAATATTTGAAGGGAGCATTTAAACAGGAGGGGGAATGGCTGTTTGTGAGGATGGACAGTGATAGGACAAGGGGGAATGGTTTGAAACTGAGACAGGGGAGGTTTAGGTTGGATCTTAGGAGGAAGTTTTTCACACAGAGGGTGGTGACGCACTGGAGCAGGTTGCCCAAGGAGGCTGTGGATGCCCCATCCCTGGAGGTGGCTCTGGGTTGCCTGGTCTGCTGGTTGGTGACCCTGCACATAGCAGGGGGGTTGAAACTGGATGAGCATCGTGGTCCTTTTCAACCCAGGCCATTCTGTGATTCTGTGTGTCACAGAGCTCTTCAACCACCCCATCCCAAACAGGTTCAACCCACCTGTTCTGCTCAGGAGCACTGTGCACCTCAGCCCATTTTGTGAGTTCACCTTCCTCTTTCTCCATCTTCCCATGCAATACAAACCACCTAATCTGATACTAACTGCAGGTTGAAGGACACTCTCAACTTTTCTATCACCACGAGTTCCTATTTTTGCCACCATTTTCACCTGCCGAGTGCCCACGTGCTGATGACTGAGTGTGGCATTCAGGCTCACGCCTACAGGCTTTGCCTTTGTCACTTGGATGCTGCTAGGGTCCATTTTAATGGAGCTCTGAGAAGTCTCTGCCATCTGTTAATTTAATAATTACCTACTGTTGTAATAATACACACATGCTTTAATTGAGCAATTTCCTGGGTTCCCGTCATACTTTCTATTTAATCTGTCAATATTTCTCTCAAGTGCCTACTTTTATTTTTGGGTCCTTTTAAAAATAGTGGCAATATTACATTAACTTCAGCCTGGCACCTTATCAGACTGGCTTCTGCTTCACGGTGAATGCTGTGAAGTCCTCGTATGTCTTTGAAACAATTTTTTAAACCTTTTAAGTATTAAAGGAGTATATCCTCATTCCTATGAGGCAGCAGGCTTGATTGGTGCGATTACCTTGTGCATTAGTTACTATCTGACCTATTTAAACTGTGAGGCTCATTCTTTCAGTGGTGTGAAATGATGTCAGTATAAGTTAAGAAGGGTCAGGTTTATTTTATGTCCATTGTAATGCTGGGAAGAAAAAAAAGACCAACAGGGTTACTCTGGAGTGCCACATGTTGGGAGCACCAAATGAGAGATGGATGTATCTCAGCACAGGGCTGCCTGTGCTCATGCCCCTCTTCCTGGCTTATATGAAGCTCATCTTAGAGTCAGATGAGAAAATAAATAAGGATGACTCCTTGTTCCTTCCAGACATACTGACTGTATTAATTGAATGGGGAATACATGCCCCAATTTAACTGTAGTGCCTCAGCTTTAGTGTGTTTTTTTTTAATGCAATCTCTGCCAACCATAGGGCCAGGAAAAGGCCAGCAATTACACATGCGGCCTCATTAAGGCCTGTCGCAGTATGTCATTCCCATGTCCTTCTGAAGGTTTTGCCTTTGGATAACTTCGGAGCTTTGCAAAGCAATGACGTAAAGTTTCTTCACCAACAATCATTACTGAACTGCTAAGGAGCCAAGTTTCAGCCTCTGAGCCAGAGCTTTTGCTTCCTTGCCTGGTGCTCTGAGAGTCTGCATCCTTCTGAAAGCATTAGTAGCTCACCCTCATTGCTGCTGTTAGTATTACTATCACCACGTGCCTTTTTGCTCCAAAACCAGGAGGACTCTCTCATCCTAAGAGCTCATCTTGATCCAAATGGGCTTCTTCCAACTCGCTTTGTACTTCCTTAGCTTTGCCAGTCATTACACTGTCTGCTCTGGGTTCCCTGCAGGGAGAACATGCATTTTGCTCATTTTCTAGTTGGGGTTTAATGACCTGTTCTGGGTTGTGCTGGAAGGCTGTGGTGAGAGGGAATACAATGCAGATTCCCCAGCCAAAAGACAAATGGGTGCTGGGCCATGCTTACTCTTTAGAGATGCACGTTCAGGATTTGCAAAGTGGTTTGAAGTCCCCTGGGATGAAAGCTAATGTAAAACGTGACAGTTATTACTATAAACTCACTCAGCAAACTTGAACTCGCCCAAATGTCTATTCATAAGCTTATAAGAAATCAATTCCAAATAATTGCATTATGCCCTTTGTATTAGTGGATTTTCTGCCAGTAATTGAATTTATAGGAAAAGACATCTATCAGCTTAACAAGGAGTTACACCCAGCCCACTGCTAGGGAAATTACAAGTGTCTGTGTGTGAAAGCATCTTTAACAGAATGGTTTTAAATGGAAAGCAGCCCTAACAATGCTGTAATTATGAGCATTCCCTCTGGCTAATCCAGCTAACAAAGTGTTTAATGCTGAATGAGTTTTCATCTAGGATTCAGAAGTGTCCTAGAGGAAACTGAAGTGAGAATGTGCAGGTTTGCTTAGGATTAGATCTGTGAAGGTGTTTGCTGTTCTGGAGCTGGAATGCCAGGCTGTCACCTCCCCAGTGGATGCTGGGATGCACAGGGAACATCACCATTCATCTCACTGAAACCCCCAAAGTGCTTCTGCCTGCAGACATGCACATATCTGCTGAAGTCCGAATGGCTGTGAGCAGCTCGGAGCCCATGAAATCTGCAGTTGGAGGGCTCTAGGGCTGACTTTATGCTAGCCTCCATTTGGGGCTGCTCTTGCTTTATGCCCAGGCATTGCAGAGCATATGGGAAGGCTCAAGGTTCCATCACTTGTGTCTCTTTCATCTGCACAGTGGTACTATGAAGATATTTCGGCTGAGGAATCACACTCGGTATCTCTGTTAACAGAGAGAAAGTTGCAAGGAAGTGGCCTCCAGTCCATGGCAATGACACGTTGGCCACATGTAACCACAGCAGAGCTCAGAAGGACCCCTGGCCTTCAGATCCGTGTCTGTGCACATCTACTGCTTGTCTTGGGAAGCTCATGTGGGATCTTTCCAGAAACACTTGACTTTAATCTGTGTTCCCTAAACCTTTTGGATCAAACCTGACTGAAATGTGCAGTTCCAGGCACTTGTGGGATGATGATGTTTAAGCCACTAAGCGATCACCCCCAGGGGAAGCCTGCTCCAATTTCATCTGTATCCCTTCTGTCAGCAAACAAGGAAATGGTGAAGTTGTGCTGAACATAAACACACTGAAACCTGAAAAATCGATTTCTTTGGTAGTTAGGAAGAATCTCTGCTGCATTCACAACAAAGCCAAGATTAATTGAAGAATACTGTTCGTTAAGGAAAAAGGAACAAAGTTACAAGCTTTTTCATGGATTCCATAATAATTAACATTCTGTCTCTGTAAATCAATTACTCTGAGCAGCTTAAAAAAGAGGTGTTTGCTGTAGGACCTGCTTAGCACCTGGCACAGAGCAGCTGTGCAAGGGATACTTAGAATGGCTTGAGTTGGAAGGGATCCCAAGGATCATCAAGTTCCAACCTCCTGCCACAGGCAGGGCCACCAACCTCCAGCATCACCCCAGTGGGCTCTGGGTGACTTCTGCATTTTGTTCTGGAGTCCCACCATTCAGGCTTCTGGTGCCTTTGCATCTCGAGGGTTTGCAGTACCATAGCACAACCTCAGCTACAGACCAGAGCAGGGCACGTCAAAGGCTGAGTTAGGTGGAGGTGTGAAATGTGCTTCTAGATATCAAACACTTCAGTGCTCACTAAGGTTTCTGATAAGGGATGATTCTTCAGGTTCATGACCAGCACAAATTGAACACAAGGAGACAAATGCGCTGTCTAAATGCTAAAGCTGGCCTTGTTTTTGAGCATATTTAAAGCACTTGTATGTTTAACCACACCTGATCATTCATTCATTAGTAGAAATACATTGAAGCTATCACACACTGAAACAGGAATACAAATAGTGTCAGAACACCAGCAAACCTCCCGAGCCCTGGGGATAGAAAATGAGATGAAAATCCAGAGGAAGTTGTAATAAACATGAAAGAACTTTGCTCGCAGTGTTATATCCATAATTTCATCTCTATGTTTTTGCAGACATTTGATTTGCAAAGTATGGTAAAATCAGAGCATCTCAACATTTTAATGCCCTGAAATGGCCCCTCTGGGACCTCACCTGCATCCTTTCCCAGTTCTTCCCTGTGCTCCTCTCAGCAGAAAATACAATTAGGAAAATGCCGCGAGTTCGAAAAGGTGTTGCAATAAAATAAATTAAAAAAGGAAAGAAAAACATAAGACCTCAGGAAGGCTTTGGGAGCTTGATAGTAATCAAATCTACTGCAGAAAAGAAAATCAATGTTGCTATCTTTATATATCAACATAAACATTTATATTTCATTACACCAACAAGAAGGACACGCTGTAATGAATCAAGAGGGATTTCAGGAGTGGAATGAAGACGAAAAGGCCCAGCTTGTCAATGTTCCTGTCTTGTGAAGGATAACCCTGTCCATCCAGAATGCTGTAAATCCTTCAACCTAAGAGCCTTTGCAGCCAGAAGCAGGATGAAGAACAGACCTCCAGCAACTACACCTGGCCAAATTGCTTCCACTCCAGTAACTCTCTAATGGAGAATATCGATTGGGATTTCTTTAGCAGGGCAGGCAGGGCTGCGGGTGAAGTTCTAGGATCTCATTGCCACTGCTGGGTGTTCTCTGGGAGAACAGATTAGGACGGGGCTTCTCTGCTACCCATAGGGTGCCATGAGGGCACCCAGCACCCAGAGACCCTGCAGGCCTCCAGTGCAACCCCAGCAGCACTCCCTGCATGTGGGCAGCAAAGACTTAGGCCATGCTCAGGAGTTTCCGAGGGCTCAGCTCCATCATGGGATCATGCCAGAGTATGACTTTGCTCAGAGCATGTTTCAGTTCTGTCGTGAGCAAAGTGGCTGCAATTCTACACTCTTGCTCTCTAGGTTGTGCCTTGGGTACCCCTCGAATGTGAGACACCCCATAATGTGAGGGGTTTTCCAGCTTGCCGCAATGCAAACACCACCTGAATAACAAGCATCTTCATAAAGGGTCTTCATGAAAAGAAGGCATCTTCACGAAAAGCTGCCACTTGATACGGGGTTTTGTGCTACCCCACCATTTGCCATGGACATTAAGGGGAGCTCAGGATTCTCACCTCCACAGCTTTTCCTTTGGGAAACAATCTCAACTTCACCCCCGAAAAGAAAACCAAACTTGACATTTCTGTGGCAACCAGGATTTCTTGAAGTGGAAGGAGGACTTACTATTCAACATTCTGTAGCTGGTACATGGTGTTAAGTATCTGCATTTGCAATTCACTAATCCTTCATTTAAAGACATCTGGGTGGTGGGAACAATACTTTGAGACTCCGATGACCTCCCCACCACAGGTAACATTTTGCAAACAAAGCATAATGTTCCCTAATGCTCTGTATAGGCTGAATGTCCTTCACATAACAAGTCAACAAACAGGAGGAAGCAATGAATACATTTGCAGAAAATGGGTTTGGATCATGGATGGAAGGACTAAATCACTGAATAATGTATTAATTCTACCGGCTCTATTATGAATGAGGGAAGAGATATTTAGATATATGAGCAGGTCGGGCACCAGAAATTTTAGCTTGTGCAAAGTTTGAAGCACAGGATACGGACTCCACTACATTCCAATTAAAAATAACCTCGTTAATTTACGTTTTAAATTGCAGGGAAGCACGCCGAGGTTCTTGCAGGGATTGCAGAATAAGATGGCTCTCCTTGAGAGCACAGATTTCGGAGTGCCTTCCCCATAATTGTGGGGGGACAATTGTTGTTCTGGAGAACAGGGCCATAGAAGTGCACCAAGTTCGACAGTGACAACCAGCAATGGGCACTGCACATGATGGGGCTGCTCTTGTCCAGCCATTGGTGTACTGGGAAGTACAGTTTGGAGTTGAAAGCACAGTGACTAATGCTGTTGAATAATCTTGTTAAGGCTTTGGCTATTCTAAGAGAGCTGCAGCAGTTTGCTGTATAAAACTGTACATGTCTGGGGGGCAGACTGTGAATCCCTTCCTTTGCGCTGATGGAATATTCATGACAGTTCCCAGGAGCCTAAGTGTTTATGAACAACTTGCCAATTGCAGCTGACTAGCCAGCCCTCTTTCTCTGTGATAGATGGACAGTCTGTTTTCTCAAGGTATTAAGGAAATCATGTTCGTATTCTAAAGCACTTTAATCTCAGTTCCCTTCCACAAGCTGGCCTGTGGACACACTGCTCCTTGCAGGCACCTGGTGAGCAAGTGACATTCCTCCTCCTCCTTCAGGCTGCTTCTCCTGCCCACCTCACCCCCTGACCAATGCATTTTCTCCCCTTCACCCCCTCTGTTTCTATGAGCAGCACAGTGCTTGCGCTTCGTGCTGGTGGGCTGCAGGTTTCTCCTCTGCAGCTGCTGGGAGCGAAGCAGGAAGGTCCCTGCAGATTTCTGATGGCTGTGAGCAATAGGCTGGGAGCTGCTATCCCAGCTCTTGCTCTACATTTGGATCGACATTAGCTCCAAGGCTTTCCTCCCACTGCCATCATGTGCAGCTCTCAGCCAGTGTTATCAGAACTGTTTCAGAGAACCTGAAGCTCTGACAACGCAGGCTTATCTGTCAGGATCTGCGTAGCAGTGCTTGAAGGCACCCAAGATTGCCTTCTCTTTCACTGTTCCCTGTCTCCTTTTAAATAAATGTGACATACCCTTTCCTCCTCTGGGCTGGAAACTTTTTTCCCCCTTCTTTGGGCAGCTGCTTTCTATTACTCCAAGGTCTCAGGAGGCTTTGGGAATAAAGAGACCAACAAATTAGATTGGTTTCACCTAGTGGATGAGCCTGCAGCTGGGATACTGGGTTTTTGTATGCTGCGGTTTAATTTCTTTCTCATCCTGTAAGCTGTACAATCTTTTCCCAGTTCTTATTCCTGAGAGCAATGTCAGGATGGTTTCCTCTTCTCTGATACTGTTAACCTCTCTAAGCCTGAACGGGAAAGAAAATAAACAGGAGATTGCCTACTAAAATTCTCTGGAGTCCAACAGCTGGCTTCAATCTTCTCTTTGGGGAGTTATACATGCATTTATCTTGACTGAAGGTGATCCAACCTGCACAGCAATGGCCTTTCCTCTCCTCCAAACCAACGTGAAGTCTCAGTGCTGTGTTAGAAGTTGAGAATGCCCAGCAGCAACTCCAGCTTCGTGGTGCAGCACTGCACTTTTAAACCATAAATGCAGAAGCTTGGGAAGTGGCTGTGGAAGAGTCTGGAGCTGAGCCATTCTGTCCCCAGCCCTGCAGAATCAAACCCATCCTACCCCACAGCTGCTGGTCCTGATGCTTCTTGCAGCTCCCCAAGATGCAGACATTGCTGTTGCACTCAAAACCTGCTCCAGTCCTCTACAACCCACGTTTTTTTTTCCTATTTTCAGCTCCTAAATGAGTAAAGTGAATATTTTATACTTCATTTTATATGCACGAATTCCTATCTTCTACATACATGGAAGACGATCAGTCTCTCTCTTTGCAGCAGTCATTTCTTTAAAGTATGCTACCACATCGTTCCCTTTCTCCCACCCATTCCATTTTGTACTGAAGAATTTTACGAGCACAACAGTTAGACAGGATCGCTGCAAAGTATGCTAAAGGATCTACCCGTAACTCGTTTTGCACTGCAAAACTATGCGCAGATATACGGAATGATGGAGATGATATTCTTCACAGCATTAGGAGAGTCACCCTCCAAGGAAAAGCTCAGCATGGAGCCTCAGCCGTGATTGCTGCTGCAGGATCTTGCAGAAGGTCTGGTGCTGAGGGGCTCGTCTCACTTCTGCTGGCTGTTCTCTCCTGATGAGTTCATTAACAGAAAGGTTGGAATGGACCCTGGGTACAAAAGCAAGTCTCGAGACATCCTAGAAATGATCAGCTTGAAGATTGTTTTGGACCCGTAACCCTAGAGACAAATAGATGCAGCTCAGACCAATTGCCTTGCTAAGGAGCAAATTGTAAACAATATACTTTTAGAGTTAAAAATTATTCTAATTTAATGATATCTGTTCAGTCGCCGTTTGGAAGTAAATCAGTGTGTGAGCAGTAAAACAATAATGTACTTTAAACTAAATTATTAGTAAACAAATCAGTCTGGTAGGCAATGAATGTCTGATACATTATTCATTTCTATTATCCAGAACACTTCACTAGCTCTCAGAGTCTAGCGATAAAGTATTCAGAATACAGTATCCACCATCCCAGGGAACAGTCTCTAATGTGATATTAAAGTTAAAAGAGAAGTGAAGTATATTCCCCCAAAGCAAGGTATTTGAATAATCCTGGAATGAATCCATCTCATGCTTCTTTATAAAGCTGGCTTTATTTATTTATTTATTTATTTTAACTAAAGCGCTTTCATTACAGCCCAAATGACAAATGTTCCCTGCATGGGTCTCCTATCAACCTGTGAATTGCTCTCAGCAATGTGTGAGGTGTTTGCAGTGCCAGCCTGGCCCCATTGCTTCCTGCCATCCCAAGGGGAGCCCAGTTCCCTTCCAACCCATCTGCTGGGGCTGTGGTCAGCCATCTCCAGAGAAAAAAAACATGTGAAGACAAGGGAGGAAACAACGTTTTCTCTGGCCAATCTTTGATCTCACTCCTGTTGCATCACAGTATGAAATGCTGTGGACTGAACTGACCAGGTCATGGGAAACCTCCTGGAAGACCCCATGGCAAATGATAGGAGAGGTGATGCAGAAATTCTTCTGGATGAGACACTGTCCCCTTCAGACACCATGTGCCAGGAGTGATGTTGGGATGAATAGTTCTCTTTAAGCCCTACAGGTCCTGTTGGAAGGAGGTGATCACCACCATGATTCAGTGTTTCTCTCCTTCAGCCTGTTTTATTGCAGGATGTTAAAAGGTGTCAACTTCTAATGGTGATTTCATCTGCCCTTTGCCATAAATTTCCATTGTTTCCCAGCAATAAAGCCAAGACAATCAGAAGTAAAGTGATGCCAGTCAGAAGCCTTTAAGACAAATGCAATTGGCCACGCTGGGGTCAGGAGAACCTCTGCAGGTCTTTGTGATAAGCAAAATAGAAAGTTACTGGGGGAGGTCAGTAGATAAGGACAGCAGGGGCTACAGGAAGACTGTCACAGTCCTTTGAGTGGGTACACCAACAGCATCACTGTGCCCCCACTTGTCACAGCGGAGAGCCTCCAATTAATCATTCTTTCAGGTTAAATAATCCAGCCCAGTAGCTTTGTTGGGAATCACATCACGTGTGCTATTTCTGAGTGCTGTTTTCAGAAAATACCTGTTGCCTTTTAAGAAACTCTTTGGCTTCACACTGAAATAGCTGAGTGACTAATGTAGCTGCCCTTAATGCTGAGAGATTAACCCAGCATGACCTCTGCTCCATTGCTAAGAGCACCCAGGACTGCTTCCTCTGGGCTTTAATGCTCTGCAGGAGGAGGCTGGTGGGACTGCTGGTGTGTCTCAGGCTCTTAATCCATCGTAAAAGTTTGTCTGCCATTTTAGATTTGCCAGAAACCAATGTGAGCTTAATAGGAAAGAAAACGGTAATGGAAGCATGGGAGGATACTACAAAAGAAGCATAACCCCTCCTCTGACTTGTCTCACTTGCCCCTGGGCAGACCAGGGCATTGCTGATGAGTGAGCAACCACAGCACCCAGAAGGACTGAAGGTAAGGAAGGCAATCTGGATGGAAGTCTGCTGGCTGCGGCTGCTACCTGCAGTGTGAACAGACTGAAAGCTGCCCTATAAGACAGGCATCCACCCTGAGCATCTGGCATAGGTGCAAATCCTACATCCCACAGCTGTGGCTTGCAGGTTCTAAGCCAAGAAGAACTGGACAAAAGATGAAAAAGAATTTCCAAGACTACAATTTACCAAACATTAATTATCCTGGAAATTAAGAACACTTCTCCCCTCTTTGGAAGAGCAGTGGGATGTTATGGGGATTAATCTTTCTAATAATTTAAATGTACTCCTTGTGATTCTTGTGGCATCTTAGGAAAGAAAGGGGCTGTTTGTAAGGAGATGGATGAGTCGCTCAATTGCCACTTTAGAGTCTTTGCAAATGCATCCTGCTGTGTGTCAGTGTTGGGACTGCAGGACCTGGTGAGTGTGTACTTGCCAAGAAACTGCATGGCATCCAACCTAGCTGTGAAGAGATCGTGTGGAATAGCACTTGACATAAAGCACCCTCAGAAATGAGATGTTCTTGCCATCTGCACTCTTCAGTGGAGACATTAGACTCCAAGTACATTAAGATATATGACAGCTGATCTCTGTGATGACATTTACCTTTGAGAGTTTAGGAGCAGAGGCAGAAGTCATAACTGGATACACACATGCCATAAAAATTAATCATCAGATATTTTATCTGTGCCATGAACAGAGTATATTTTTTGCCTTCTATTGCTAATCCTTAGAGGGTAAAATCACTTTCCATGGTGACTATGAAATGTTCAGGCTCTGGAAAGACAATGCCAGTTGCCCTCTCTAGGTAGTCCGTTGGATGCTTGCTTCCTGCTTGTGCAAGGGTCTGATTGCAGAGGAGGACTGGCAGCTTGGTCAATGATCTGGACACCCGTGTACTCCAGGTACCTGCACAGGCTATCCAAAATATTACCAGATCATACCGAGTGGAACTGGATGATGTGGAGCAAGGGTGAGGGCTCCAGGTCCTGCCCTTTCTTGGACAAGTTCGTCCAGAAAAGAAGTTTGCTTTCCAGAGCCACATCCCTATTAATCCTACTGGATTTTTTCAGCCTTCACCTCCATAAAGGTCTTCATAAAGGAAAAAGTACGGATAAGCATTGTTATGAGTCTTCAGAAAACCTGAAGTAATATCCAACTGAAAAACTGACAGGATCATGTGAAGGATCATTTGGAGGACCAGCTTGCCAACAGCCCCAAAGCTTGTAATCAGTGCATTTGACTACCTGGGTGTAAAAGTAATCAAAGAAGGGAAGGCAATAGCAGGTCAACACAAGGACTGTTTTGCATCTGCATCTTCTGAGGCTCAGGATGTCTCCATCCCTACAGACCCTGTTTGCAGGATGCTGCTGTTGAACTGAAGCAGTGCTAGAGGAGGTTACAGAAAAGAAAGAACAAGATGGACAGCAAAGGACTGCCAGGGCCAGGCGATGTCAGCTCCATGCTCTTAAGGTTTAGAATGAAGTGACAGACCTGCTCACCATGCACTGCAATCCTGTTCTCCACTGCCCCAGTAGCAGAGGATGGAAAAGTGACCAATATTATTCTGTTTTCAAATAAAGGGCTGGAAATGTCCGTGGAGTTACTTGTGGCAGTCTGCCATCTGTAGCAAGGCAACCTGGTGGAAGCCAAGACAAATGAGCAATGAGTGGACATGTGGTTAGGAATGGCTTTTTTCCAAGAAAAGAAATCTACAAATGGCTGTAAAATCTTAGCTGATATATAGAGGCTGAATAGGGAATGAATTTAACCGTTTTCCAATGCAAGGTCTCTGGCTACCAGATAAAAACGGAAGGTAATGGACTCAAGACCAAGTGAGGGCAGCTCCTCCTCTTGCCTCAGTGTGAGGTCAACCTATAGAAGCCCTGGGTGCAGCAGCAGCAGATGCAGAAGGTTTACCTGGGCTGCAAAATTAAACAAATTCATGGACACACGTTTGGAGAATCCACGGAGGGCTGTTAAGCATAGAAGTACAAAAAAGTACTGCTAAGTATATCAGTAAAAAATACAACCTCTGTCTGAAACCTGCAGAACTTGAGAGCACAAACTATGGCATGTCTCAAACATAATCACTGAGGAAACAGGTGAACAAGGTACTTAATATATGCTTGTGGAATAAACACGAAATAAATGCAGCAATAACAGCTGAAATATTTTGTCAGTTGAGCTCAATGAATTGTTATTGATTCCTGGCTTAATTTAAGCAGCTAATTGTGAGTGTTAGCTATTAGGCTGTTATATTAAGTTTTTCATTGTAATTGTACAATGAAATTATATATTTACAGAAGACTTCCACTGGTTGACTGCTCATGGGATGTTTACATACTTTTGCTTATTTTTGACAGTTACTTATAATTCAGCCTTCTCCTCTGACTAAAGCTGCATAAACAGAGCTGAGGGTGGAATAAAATGTAATGTATAATTTATCTAATGAATTTGTCGACTTCTCCTGCTCGCAAGTTGTTTGTCAGCAGTTTATGAGTGTCTCACGTTCATTTGTTATTCAAAAAGAACTTCTGGAATAACTGTTAATGTACCTTCCTGCTCTGTTAATTGCTCGTGAGCAGTTTGCTCAGGGTGCTGGAAAGTCTCAGCTGTGATGCTGACCGTGAGACTTACATGCTTCTGCTGAGGTGGGTATGGAGATGGTACAGCCCAAGCCTCTGCTCAAAGCAAGGTTGGCAGAGCAGCCTACCTACAGCCATGTCCAGTTGGGTTTGGAATATCTCCAAGGCTGGAAACCCACAGGCTCTCCAGTCAGTGTATTCCTGTGTTCATCTATTATGAGAGGAAAAGTGCTATTTTCTTATGTTTTACCAAAATTTGACTCTCTCCTGTCCCAGGGCTCCACCCAGAAAAACCATTACTCCCTGCTCCGGGTATTTTTACAGATAGATCAGATTCCCCCCAAGCCTTCTCTAGGTAGATCATCCCAGATCTCTAAGTCTCTCTTTGTATCAAACCTTTATTCGCCTCCATGCCCTTCACTGGTCCCGTACTATGTCTACATCTGCCTGGTAACACAGAATACTGAAATGGATCCCTCAAATGGTGCATAAAGATTTCTTTAATCTGTTCCCCAGGCCAAATTTTAAAGAAACGACTAATCCCACAAGTCCTACCTATTCCCAATTATTACTCCCATTTCTGCAGCAATGTTGTCCTACTTGTTGGGCGTGTCCTTACACAGAAATGTTGGCCCTCAGAGAGCAGACACTTCTGAAGGATCCAGGCACTGCTGGCACAGAGAATTTGAGATGGCCTTTGTTGTTGCTCTTCCGCCTCCCAGTGTCTGGGAACCTCACTGCCATGGTGCAGATTGCACCATCACAAAAATACTTCCATCCTCACCTAAAGCACGGAGATCAGTGGGGCCGTGTGTCCAACCAACATCTTCCAGAAGCTGATGATTCTCTTGGGACCTGCTACGGGCCCATGATCAGGCAGGGTAGTATCTCTGGGAGTACAGATTGGCACTCACAAAGACAAACAAAACATCAACATAATAGCTCACTGTCCTCATTCTTTGAGGCTTGCTGTAATGTCTGATGCAATTTATCTCTTACGGTTTGTTCTAACCTAGACATTGTAAGTCTGTGGTAAATGAAAGAGCTCGTGATTAGAAGGTTTTAGATGAGAGACTTTCTGCCCTTGCTCAGTGTATAATGTTGAGTCTGTAATGCTGTGTTTCCCTTCATATGAGGTTTTCAGTAGATTTCTACAACACCAAAAGAGGAAATGCTAGTTTTATAGCATCTGATGGCTACTAAGTACATTATTAAGTTTGAGAACAAGGGCATAATAAAGGGGAAGCGTCAAGTACAAAGATTTGATGCAAGACTCACTGTGGTCTTGGGCCCTTTGGCTACTGCGCTGCCATGAGGGACGGCAGAGGAAGGCTGGTTGTGCAGAAACCTGTTCTGCCCCAGATTCTACTGACTGCTGGCTTTCTTGTGGCTGTTGTCCTCTTTCGCAGTGCTGTTCACTGCTTGTCTGCCGTCATGCTTTGGGACAGGCTCAACAAGGGGTCTGGGGGAACTGGGAGCTGGCCAGGGCTTGAGTGAGGCCCCTTTGGGGACAGAAAGGTTAACCAGAGGCAAGGCAGTGGAGAACACTCTTCATTGCTTTGCTGTTCATTGGCAGGATTTCCTGCTTGTTTGTGCTCTTGTCTTTATTACCACCTATTTATCACATGAAAAATCAGCTAGAATATGTTGCTCTGCTAACATCGCTGGCTTATTTAAGGCATCACTGGGTGTTTTACAGCCCTGAGCAGGTAAATGTGGTGGGTAGCTTTCCAAGTGAATCGTTTTTCATATGAAATCAAAATAAGGTAAGAGCAACAATTTCTGTCCTCATCCCAAGCTTTTGCCATTAGTTCTGTGAGGAGGTGCTGGCTGTGTTCTGTTTCTGGAATGGAGATTTATGCTTGCATCCTCTAAGTAGATCTTAATTTATTTTGCACAGTCAAAAAGCTGTGTTCCTGCTCATCTGTGTCAGGGACAAGGCAGGGCAGGATGGGGCTGCAGGGACCAGCACTGAGCTGTGGATATATACACAATACCTCTGCAGCTCTGACATGGATCTGATGCTGTTGTGGCCTCTTTGGAGCTCTGACACCCCTCCTGCAAAGCTGGTGAAATGGGGGACTCTGGAGCAAAGGGGAACCACACGGTCTTTCCCAAATTACAAGGCAGCTCATGTGGCTCATACCTTGGATGAGAGAGATGGGTTGGAGGACAGGGCTGGTGACGACTCCTGGGAATAACGGATAATATTATCATGAGGTTTCTTTTTCACTGCTTCTGCAGCTGTAGTGGTCTCTAATTAGTCTCTCTGCATATAGCCTGCTGGCTGACTTGCTCATGGATTAAATTGACCTTTAGAAGAGAGAATTGAGATACCCAAGGGGCCAGACATCTCAAGAACTGGACAGTAGGTGAACATTAATCCGAGAGACATAAATTCTTTATGCTACAGTTTAAAATCTCCAGTCATCTGCACAATTTACATCTTTGCCTCTCTGGGCTCCAGAGTCCTGCTTGCTCCTGTCCTTGATAGAAGTTCTGTGAGAACAGTGCTGGGATGATGGAGACCTTGCAGTCAATTTCTCCATATCTGTGGATGGTTGTGCCCCGGATGGGCTCTAAAAGCGATCTAATAACTCTAAAAGAGAGTATGGCCACCAGGTGCTCTTCCCCACCCCAAAAAAGCCACTGCTTCCCTTCCTGTGGAATGGGGATAGCAATGCTTTCTTTCCCTGATCAAGCCCCTGTAGACAGGCTTACATGAGAAAAATGAGTCCGGACTTCTACAACCCATGACTCCAGGACCTGAGGGGATCCAGTTAAAGGTCTGGAGAACAGGGGAGAGGCATCCTCCTCCACCAAAGAAGCCACGGTTTCAGAGGAGCAGCAAACCTGAGCCGATGGATGTGGATCCACCCGAGAGCAGCGTCGAGCCCATGGAGGTGGACATCCCGCTGCAGGAGGAACCCATGGAGGTGGATCCACCTCCATCGAGGCAGGGCAGGCACCCCAACATCGGGTCTGCCTGGAGACGCTGCTACATCTGTCGGCGGCGCACCAGGGGCTCTCCATTTCCATCTTGGCCTTCCCCGAACTCTGAGGAAATGGGAAGGACTGGCACTGCTGTCCTAGCAGCTGCTGTGCCGGGACAAAACAAGGAGTCCAACAGATGGCTTTCAGCTTCCCGCAGCCTCCAGCTGAGCCCTGACAACAGGGCAGGACTGGGACTGCTGTCCTCTGAGCTGCTGCACCACCACAGCAGGAGGAGTCCAGCGGACGGCCCCGAGCTCCCTGCGGCCTCCAGGCGCTGCCACAGAAGCTACAGAGGCGGCTGTTCCTTTGGAGAAGCATTGGACTTGGCTTTGGACGGGAAGAAGGGCTGAAGTGCAGCACCAAGGCCCACTGCAGTTGCTCTGTTGGGACTTTTGTTCCAACACTGGGCCATAACCAATTTAAAACCAGTCCGTGCCTCTCCATGTATGAACTTGAGGGTCTGCCCAGGGTCTGCCGTGTCCCCTTCTGCTCTCCCCAGTGGGAACGGCTCTGCCCCACGGGGTGAGGGCCCAGAAAGCCAATGGGGGACGGAAGCTGACGAGGATCTCCTGGCACATTCCCCGTCGGGCAGGGGGCTGCGGCCTCTGCAACCGCAGCAACTGCCCGGACGGAGCTCTGCAGCCAACGTGTGGCCGGCCGGGCATCGGGCTGTTCCCATAGTAAGAACATTCAGCTGTGACTTTCCTATTTACCTGGTGGAAGATCCTTCATTCTTTGTTTCAATAAATAAGTCTGTCCCTTATTTAAAACAAAAGTCTTTATTTGTAGTGTAAGAACGTTCATCCTCTGCTTTTAGTATCAGATCCTTCTGTGCTTCTAGTAAGAGATTTCTCTCTTTTATTTGGTTGCTGTGGGATTAGCCAGCGCTAACCTTCTCTTGGCAAAGTTTATCTGATCAAACCTGCACAGTTATTCTTCACTCTGACTTTATCTGATGAGATAATCCTTCCTCTGGTGCATCTCTGAGCGTCTCCTCCAGTTTAGGAGAATCCTTCTTCAGTTGTGGATGTTACTGGGCACTGCATGCTGCTGTGGGTTCACACCAAGTGCTGATGGCCCACATGCCTTGTGTGTGCCTGCTTCCAGCACAGCAGTGTCACCACTGTGGTTGCAGACTTTGGACAGGAATGACTTCACACTCATCTCTGTTACATGGCACACCATTTGCTCACAGTCAGGTTGCTGTATAACAGCAGTAACACCTCTCTGTCACCTTCCCAGAATCTTTTTACCTCCTGAAGCTTATCTGTGACTGTTTCATACTTTCCTGTGTCACTGGTACAAATATCAAATAGCACAGAGCCAGCCTACCCATCCTTGTAGGATCTCATTACAACACTTCTCTCGTGTTAATAATATGTATTACATTTAATGCTTTCAGTGTTTGTGGCTAGGCATATTAACAGGTTAGTCTGAATTTGGTGCTGTATGAGCAGCCACAAATCATTCAGAGACATCATTAGGGAAGGGAGTTACATCTGCTGCCTTATGCACATGGCCAGGTCCAGACATCGTGCTCAGCCCAGCACTGAGAACCAGGAGCAATGAATGGGATGGTTCTGTCTACCCATATAGCCATCCTCGCTCCCCACTTTACACCCTACTTCCTTCACAAAGCTTCTGTCTTCTGAATACTAACTTTAATCTGAGTAGTGCTCAGACATTCTCAATACAGGAGGAAATGGGCTTTGGGCAGGATGTGTGCTATGACCTGGGGGCTTGACTTGCTGCTGTACGCTCCTAAACAGCAAAAAACCAAAGCAGAAGTTCATGTTAGTACTGCAGTGGAGAAATGCTGCATTAAAGCAGGAAATATCCAGCGTGCATTGCAAATGAAGAGGTTTTTCATTTGTGTTGTAAAGGAGGAAAAATACCGCCAAGCCTAGTTAATAACACAGGAAAGCTCTCGTGGCTATCAGGGATCTTCGGCTCTAATCCCCTCTGATAACAGTAAATTGAACCAGCTCCTCAGCTGAGGTTTTTCCATAGCTGATTCATACCCATATAATAAGAGAAATGGGCACTGCCTCTCCTATTTACCATTTCCTCATTTAAATAAGTTTTTAACCTGCACTTTTCTTCCTCCGGAGACATCTGATTTACTGCATTTTAAATGGAAACCACTTCTGCAACAATACCTTTTTCCTATCAGGATTTGTAATCGGGCTGTTTCTGTTGAACTGTTGTTATTCAAGTTATTAATTTGTCATTTTATGCAGAATATGATCACAGAAAGCAATGAGCAAAAGGGTCTGTTCACCTGCAGGCAGAGCAAGATGGATTTAATTAGAGCAAAGCAAGCTGCAGGTTTCATTTTGTGTATGTGTGTGGGTTTTTTTTTTTCTCTCAGCCCAGCAGTTTAAAAGCTTACACAGCAATCTGCATAAATTACTATGCACCTTTTTTATTTAGATTCTTACACTCAATGTGATTAATGATAATGACTTTGACAGGGTCAGAGAGAATGTTGTGTAAGGGAATGGGTTCTAACAGCCTTGGTGCTATTCTTCCTAGAGAGAAAGCAAACACTGTCCTATAACATAGGTTTTCAGGCTATCTCCATGCTCTTGGGATGGAGGCAGGAGGGAGAGGTTGGTGTCCGGGGTGGGTTGTGCTGGGAGGCTGAAGTGTTTGCATTGGGTATGATGTTGGTTTTATGGACGTCCTACCTGGAGCAGAGTGCAAGCAGTTCCTTTTGTAGGAAGCCTTATGGAGGCAGGTTTTAGTGTTACGTCCCAGTGATTCAAGTTAGAGCTGTGATTCACATTCCTTGAAAGACCCAGCATCTTTGAATGCCTCCACTCTTCTTGCTGGCTGATGCAAAGAAGTGAAGTTGTCCATATGATGTTTTTGCATGTGGTTCGATTACAGATCCTAGTGAGGTCACAGCATCTCCATCCCTGGAGGACTCATCTGGGAGAACTCCCAGCTCGCCTAGTGTAGGGTTGGTTCTCACTCTGCTTTTGGGAGGACGTTGGGTCAGAGCCCTCTGGAGTTCCCCTGCAGATGACACTTCTGTAATTCCTTTGGATCTGCACTAAGTCAGCAGCAGCTTTGTTTGCCAAGAAGAGCCTCTGGAGGGATGGCTTTGTTCGGGTGGAAGAAGCTAAGATTACGATCCTGCTCTCTCTATGAATGGAGAGCAGCACTTTGCAGTAAGAAAAACCCCATTTTTATTGACGTTACACAGAGGCAAGCAATCTTGCATCTAGTTTTAGGAGAGCAATATAACCAGCTCTGACAGCCTGGCCTAATAATAATAAAAAGGCCTAGCTCCTCATAGTGCATCCTGATAGCAAAACCAGAGTGTGAATTTATCCCATAAAAATTCATCTACCATGGCTAAAGCCCCGTAAATTGAATTCTGTATTTTGGTTGTTAAATTAAGAAGGAGAAAAAAAACAAAAAAGAAGAACCAGAATATAGTGATAGAAACATTGCTCAGCTTTTGCAATCGTATCTTGTTAAAACGCCACTTAGAGTAATTTACAGGGTTTGATTAAAACGTATATATAAATGAACTATCATTTCCCATCTCTCCCACCCCCACCTCTGCCCAGCCCTTGGGATGTAAAACATTACACAGAGGCATTTCTCCAAACAGAAATGATGAGCCCATTACCCTGCACAATAAAATCTTGCCCTGCATTGGTGCTGACCACAACAGTGAGACTCTGCTGTGTGCTCTGCCCACAGCTCTCCCCACCTTGCCCTGCTGCTCCCTGCATCCCACTTAGGCTTGTGCTCAAATGTGCTGCCGAGAGACTAAGATGGGATGCTTGGAAGCATAAAACCTGGGCGAAAGGAGATAAATTCTTACTAAAGTGCTTGCAGACATCAGAGAGCGAATCCCATGATTGCGCTCAGCTGAGGTCAGCTGTATTAAACTGGAACAGAAGCCCACTAAGACCAATGTCTGCCTTTGACAGCAAGTGGGAAGGGCTAAATATAATGATCTTTCCTTTGGTCACTGTCCCAAAAGCCAGGGGCACACAGCTCATGCACTCCCTGAGACAGAGGCTGGCTTTTGTTGTTGATGTTGTTGAATACTTTCAATGAGTTATTCTTCCACAAACTTCCCCATTGCTTCTTGAACCCATGTAAAACTTCATATCTGTTGTCTGCCTCAGTGAGAAGTTCCACAACAGGGTGATGCAATATCTGAAGCCTCCTTTTACCTATTCTGGGCCTTTTGGTTACTGGTTGCACTTAATGATCTCAAAATGTTATACTAGAAGAGACCACCCCCCTGCTCCTCCCTGGGGACACCACGTTGCCCTAAGCTGCAACAAGGGAAGATGGGCTTTCACTGGGAGGGCACAGAATGGCTGCCTAGGGCAGGGCATGTGTCTGCAGCTCCTCCCCAGGAGTCCTCACCAGAGGGCACAGCAGTGACTCCAGTTAAAGGTCTGGAGAACAGGGAAGAGGCTCCCAGCAAGCTGCAATTGCTCTGTGCCAGATTCTGCAGTAAATCATCACCTTTTCAAAAGAGCTGCTGTGTGAGTAGAGAAGGAGATATAAAAGGGGAAAAAAAAAAAAAAAATCCATGTATTTTACTTTGCTGCAATAAAAGATTGCTAATTGTTTATGCCCAATGTGCTCCCATGTTTATGTTACTGTTTTGCCACATGGCTCCTGAAATAAGCTGGCTGTAAAACAAATCCTCCTACAGCAACCCTCTGCAGCTTCCTTGGGTGGCTGGTTCAGCATGCTGGTGTTTCCTGCTCCCTGCATGCACACACTATTGATTAGCACTTAATTACAAAGCCACTGTTTGTTCTGAGCACAAGGAGGATGTTTAAGAAGGAAGTCCCTTGGGAAGGAGCTTTTTAAAAGAGTTTTAAATGGGGTTGAGGACAGATATCTGAACAGATTGGTCCATAAAAGAGGATCTTGTTTCTGTTAATTTGTGAGAATGGGAAGGTTCTTTAAGGGTGGGGAGGGTCTGCTCTTGCTTGGATTTCATTGAGCCTGACCCATCAGCCAATCCTTCAGCCAATGCATTCTGGTTTTGTCTTGCTGTATGCTGGACAGTTTGTCCAGAACAATACTGGGAGAAACAGCACTGAAAGCTTTGCTGAAATCCCAAATGATTACATCTTGGCTTCCCTTGTGAACTACCCTTGGGTAACCTTGTGATAAAAAGGGATCAAGTTCATGAAAGAGGACTTTCCCATCATGAATCCACGAGGGCTGCAACCAGTGACTGCATTGTCTTTCAGGTGTTTTTCAGTAACTCCCAGAACAACAGCCTCCATAATTTTGCCTGGCACTAAAATGAGACTGACAGGCCCGCAATCACTGCAGTCTTCTTGTTAAATGGGACTTCTCCAGATTCCCAAGACCACTGAAAAATAATCGAGAGGGGTCTCACAGTGACTTCAGTCAGGACTTTGAGTACCCTGGGATGGACCTCATTTGTCCTCATAGACATAGACGCATCCTGCTGCAGCAGCAAATTACACACAAGTTTGGGGTTGGCCAGGAGTTTATTGTTAGCACAGTCACAGCCTTCAAACTCAATGGCTTTGGTGGTCCCAGAGCCCATCATTGGTGGTAAAGACAGAATCAAAGATTTTAAACAAAATGACTCCATGCCCACCATGTCCAGACAGGCACATCACCCACAAAACTCTCTCTTTTTAACAGCAACAAATCCACAAGCATCAACCCTAGTCAGTCCCCTAGTACCTGTCCCAATTGGTGTGGGACTCACTCTGGAGATCCTCCTCTACCTAAGAAGATTCCTAAGGAGCTTCTGCTTCACAGGAACAGCAGCAGTATGGAACTGATGGACGCTGACATCATAGATGGCAAAATCAAGCCCATAGAGCTGGACCTTGCTCTTGAAGAATAACTGCTGGAAGTGGATCCATCTCCATCAGGGCTGGATAGGCACCACAGCATCATGCCTGTCAGGAGACCTTGTCGCATCATTCGGTGGTGTTCCAGGGTCTCTCAGTTTCAATCTAGTGCTGAGATGTCACCATTGGCTGCACAGCTCCAGAACCTGCTGGGACATTATTAGTCATGCTGCCATGGATTTCTGATGGCATGAGACACCTTCCTGCTGACCCCTACAAACTGGGGTACCCTGTACCTCGGACACCAGTTGGTCTCCAGCTCTGGAGAACAACAGATCCTCCTCCAGCTAAGAAGATTCCTAAGGAGCTTCTGCTTCACAGCAGCAGCAGCAATATGGAACTGATGGACACTGACATCACAGATGACAACATCAAGGCTAAGAATGTTGTTCTTGAAGAATAACTGCTGGAAGTGGATCCATCTCCATCAGGGCTGGATAGGCACCATAGCACTGTGCTTGCCAGGAGACGTCACCATGTCCATTGACAATGTGCCAGGGCCCAGAGTTTGATCTAGGCACTGAGATGTCATCGGTGGCCAGAGAGCCCCAGAGCCTGCTGGGACATTATTTAAGTCATGCTGCCATGGCCTTCTGATGGAATGAGCCACCTTCCTGATGACTGAAGGAGATGAATAGCAGAGACCCTCAAAGATCGGTCTGTTCTGCCACAGTATCACTGGTGAACTGATTTCATCCCTTCCCTTCCTTCAAGTCATAGACACCCCTCCACACCCTTCAAAACTAGGGCAAATCTCAGGCCATATGCCTGATGAGTCTTGTATGTTTGAGTCTTGCTCAGTACCGCCATGTTTTGGTCACCATGGGTCATTCTAAGGGTCACACTGCCATGCCCTTCCGACGCCACAAGGCACCTTGCTGACAACCCTGGCAACAGAACACCAGTCGTTAACTGACCTGCGCCTTGTTGGCAGCTAGCTGACACAAGGAGTGATTTATCGTGTCTCTTCCTGCCTTGTGGATGGATCCTCCTCCACCAAAGAAGCTGCAGCTTCAGGGGAGCAGCAGCAAACCTGTTGCCGTGCTCAAAAACCCCCTTTTTCCCAGCTTCTTGCAAAACCCCCACATCGTTAGGATCTACAACACAAACCTGAGCCAATGGATGTGGATCCACCCGAGAGCAGCATCGAGCCCATGGAGGTGGACATCCCGCTGCAGGAGGAACCCATGGAGGTGGATCCACCTCCATCGAGGCAGGGCAGGCACCCCAACATTGGGTCTGCCTGGAGATGCTGCTACATCCGTCGGCGGCGCACCAGGGGCTCTCCATTTCCATCTTGGCCTTGAAATGGCACCATCCGCCAGAGAGCCCCTGCGCCAGCTGCTGCTCCCTGCCGCCCTTTCTTCCCCGCCCTCCATCCTCAGCCTTCCCCAAGACCTCTCACCTCTTCTTCCCCAAACTCAGTCATTTTCAAGTTCCCCATCTGTTTAGCTGTTGCTTGTTTGGAAGATGTTTCATTCCCTTGGTGACTTTTGCTGTTTTTCCCTGGAGCAAAGGAGCAAAACAGATGTCCTGTTTTTTTTTTCTCCTACCATTTCCTGGTAGGTTACTATCCTTTCTTCCTATTGCAGATTTCCCAGGCCCATGACACGAAGTGCAGTTGGTAATTATTTGAATCCAGTTGCATTTGAGACGGATCTCAATCCATCTTCTTCCAAGACAGCTGTTAGAAGCCTTGATTATGCCAAACCTTTAATTCTGTTTGCACACTGTCGCTGCTTCCCTGTGAGCTGCATTCCTGGGGGATGTGGATTTTATAAGAAAACACATGCATTTACAATAAATCCTTCCAGGATTGATATCCTGAGAATTTGCTGTTAGTCTGCAGCAGTGATCTCGGTGGCAGCAGCAGCAGTAAATGAAATGCCCTTTTCACAGCTGCCTTGCACTGGAACCCACAAATAAGCCTGAGCAGTTCTCCTCAAGAGAACAGGGACGTGGATAGGCTGAGCAACAATGTTTTCTGGGATAAAGCCAGCACAAAGCTAACCTGAGTGGATCTCGGAGCTATGTTGGTCCAGTGGAGGAAATCTGCACTGTCTCATTGTGCAGCTGTGGCATCTTATATCTTTTATGGCATTAGGTCCTCACACTACCAAGGCTGAATGCGTGCTGTGAATGCCATTATCTCAGGGAAGGGAAAACCTGGGGACAGCAGAGCCTCTGCCCCAGCAAGGAGCATCCTTTTGTGAGTGACTCTGTCCCCGGGCTGTGCTGAAGGCAGATGGGGGTCCTGGCTGTTTCAACACCCCCTGAGCCACCACCATCCTCCAGTCTGGGGAAGCTGCTGAGTCCTCACCAGCTGGAAGCACTTTGAAGAGCTGAGCTTTATCCAGTGCTGCTTTTTTTCCCTTCCCCTTTTTGACAGCAGCAGCAGAGACCTTTGGGGTTTTCAAAGATGGATTTTAATCACTTACTCAGTTGAAGCGCTTGCCTCTTTTAACTTTGATATTTCTTGTCATTAGCCTACTGACCTCTGGGATTAAGGTATTCATCTTCAGAAGCCGAACCAGCTTTGTTTATGCTGATGCTGGGGGTTTCTGTACTTGATTTTCCCTGTGTTGGATTCATTCCTCAGCACTGGTCGTGGGGTTCCTCTCTGCCAGGTACCCAGGGGATGCTCTGAGAGGCAGCATCTCCCCCAGCCCCATAATCCTCTTTCTTTACTTGCTACAAAGACATTTAACTCCACTGATTTTAGAGTGGGATTAAAGAGGTGAATGTGTTCCTTCCTCCTGTCGACTTTAGAGAAATGTGCTCTTTAGTGTACTTATCAGGGTTTTATGCATGATCCTTGTTGTTTTGTATTTCAGAAGAGCTGGGTTTAGCACTGGGATTCTGCTCTCTGCAATCCAGAGCTTGCTTTACTCACTGCAGCAACAGCTGGAAATCCAAATGTGTTCATTCACATCCACCTCATGCTGGGTGCTCTGCAAAGGGGCAAGTGGGGCCCAGAGAGCTTAAGGTGCAAACCAGAGCAGATGGAGCTGTCAGAGGTGAACCAGCTGCTGAAACCATTTCTAGAAAGCACAGGCTTGTAACACTGCAAGCCAGTCCTGCCTCAGTCAGGTACTTGTAGAGCTGAGTGTGGACAAGAGCTCATGCTCCCCATCAGCACACTGTGGTCTCCTTGGAGCCCCTTTGCAGCAGCAAACCTGAGCCGATGGATGTCGATCCACCAGATGACCACCTTCTGCAGGGTCTGTTCCTTGTCTGAACTGAAGGAGCTGCCAGGCTGATCTCTGCCCCTTGCCTCTCTGCCAGGATCACAGCACCATAAGTGAAGCCTAAATGAGTTTTTACACTATTGAGCAACGAGGGAGAGTGGGGGAAGCCAGGGCGAGATACGGCTTTGCTGGTGCTGTGGAGAGGCACAGAGATAGTGCAGGGAATGGCTCCGAAGCAGAACTGTCATTCCGGCCTGATTTTCTAAGGCCTGTGATCCTCCAAAATACAAATTTTCTGAACATTTGTTTCTCTCAGCAGGAGCTATTGTTCCTGACATATTTATCTAGCTCAGCGCTACCTTGAGATATCACTTTTGACAGATAACCTTCTTAAATTAAACATACAAATGTGCTGTACTGAGAGGGGAGATATGAGCACTAATGCTTCTGAGGATGATGGAGAAACCTGCCCATTAGCTCCTCCTGAGCGACTAAATTCGCTCCTTTATTAGGAAAAGAAACAGCAGGCCAGCATGATCAGATGAATAATGGGGAAAGAGATTACAGATTTGGGACTTAAGATAAAATGCAATTCAAACTGAGACGTGGGAGGGGCCGTGGAGAAGAATTCACATCTCTGCCGCATGAAGACTGATGTTAAAGATGGGCTTCAATTCATGTTACACGCTTGGATTTTTAACCCAGAACCAACCCCAACCAGCCGGGCCCACCTGGGGAGCCTGTCCTTAGGGTGAGGTAGCAGTGTGGGATGGAGCAGGGTGGACCTGCAGCTGGGCCATCCCAAAGACAAGAGCGGCAAATAAAGGCCTGGTTCTCTTCTAGCTTTGGGAGCCTCCACTGGTCCTTGTGCAGCCATGAAAGAAGAGTGCTGGGATGCTCACAGGCTGCTTTCTCCCTGATGGGAAGCAAACAGCTCCCTGGGATGCTAATACTGTGCTACTGAACACTGCCTCTTGGAGATGGCATTGCAATCGGTGTGATGTCCCTTGGTGTCTCTTTCCTTGCCCATGTTGTGTCCAACCTGTCCCAAATGCTTTTGAGCAGGAACAGTGTTTGTTATTTGTCTGTGTGGTGCCTGGTGAGGCTTTAAATTTGATCAGCAGCTGTGCCTTCTAACGTGGGTCAGGTGATTAAATTAAACCAGTGCAGTGCAATGGGATGGTTTCCCACTCAGATGTTGGAGAGGTCCATGGGACATGGACACACAGACACTGCTCTTCAGCTCTTAAAAAAGAAAAAGAAGCAAAGCAGTTAAAACACATGGCATATGAATTCTGGTATGTACATGTAGTGTTGCTGCAAGAAGCTGTCAGATACGTGTCTATCATCTGTAAATCTGCTGCACAGCCTGCTGGGCTGACGGCCTTGCTCAGAGGACTGATGGACATGAAGGACCCAAGGGTGTTCTGGCTGCTGCATCCCATCCCCCTGCTCCTCCCTGGGGACACCACATTGCCCTAAGATGCCAGAAGGGAAGATGGGCCTGCACTGGGAGGTCACAGAATGGCTGCCTAGGGCAGGGCATGAGCCTGCAGCTCCTCCCCAAAAGTCCTCACCAAAGGGCACAGCAGTGGAGGTGTATGTTTCCCAAATGAGAAATGATTGCTTGTCAAAGCCTGAACCAAACCTTCCCCTCTTTCCAGTTTCTGCGCCGACTATAAAATATATTTAATTTATAAAATTGATTATAAAATCTGCTTTCCAGTTATTCTAAAACGGAGACAGGCCATTCAATTTCCACTGAATTGCTGCCACTACCTCCACACTGTCCCGCTCACGGGATGGATGATTTCAATCTCCTCTTTTTCTCCTCGCTTCCTCCAAGCTCTTGCCATTTTTCTCCCCCACCTCCCATTTTTCTCCTCTCATTGACAATCAAGGCTTTGAGCGATCCCCACCTGCCTCTCCCAGGTGAAATGACCAGTTCTTTGACACACTGAAATTGCTCAGAGTCCTCGCTGCTTCCTTCCCTAAATTGAGCACTTCTGAAGAATTAGGTGGCCCAGCACTCCATCAGCTCCTCGCTTACACACAGGGCAGGCACACACAGTGTCTGTGCAGCAGCAGTGCTGCCATACCATGCCAATGTGTGTCTGTCATTAAGTTGGAGGTTGATGATTCAGTGTCTAGGCTTTGTCTTTCCTTGGTGAATGGTAAGAACTCTCTGGACGAAGCATTTTTTGCTGTTTGCTCGACTGCAGTTATATATGCTCTTCTTGATTTCCCTCCCCATGTAATGTCAAGAGAGCTCTGTTGAAAAATGGATAATCTATATGGGGAATTTTACAGCCAGGTTCCATTTTTAAAAGTCAGAGATAAAAACTAAGGGAAACGAAAAGAAAAAGAGGAAGTAAAAGAGCAGAAGAACAGCAGGAATGAGGGAAGCAACTGGAAAAAGCAGGGAGAGAAGATCGAGAGAGAAAAGGAGATGAGGAGGGAGATGGAGCCCTGACTCACAGCAACAAGCTGCAGAAATGAGGAACAGGGTCCACCATGACTGTTTTCCAGCTGTTTTCACCCTTTTCCTCTTTCTGTGTCTTTAACTATTTTGCTGTCAGGGTGTTGGTCTCATTGGTGCTTTCCTACACTTGGATCCATGTACAGGATGCAGCTGCTTTCTTTGCTGAGGGACAAAGAGAGCTCCCGCTCAGACACCATAGGGTCCCTCTCACCTCCTCCCACCTCATCCCAAACCCCTCACTGGAGATAAAACCATCCCATCTGGTTTTGTTATACAGTTCCATAATGCCCACAGGCTTGAAATTCACTTCAGAGAAAATGTACGGAGTAAAGAACAGCAAATACAGAAGAGTGAATGGAAGCAGCAGCACCAATTTCAGCCAGAAAAGGTTTTCAACAAACACACTGAGGCTGAGGAATACATTTCAGCCACATCTGAAAAAGGACAACATAAAACTAGGTGAAAACCATTTACTTTCTGGTTCATCCTGTGATATCCTCCGAAAGGTGTTTTATTTTCTTCTTCTTTTTGCCTAATTTGAAGTCGTGAATAGCTGCCTATTTCTGTGTTATCCAGAGCAATGGCTTGGGGAAGGCAGAGGGACAGTGATAGCCATCAGTACTCGCCTGGGATGGGGAAACAGCCCCTACACCTCGGGTTTCAGATTGAGGTCTCTACCCAAAAGGAGACGTAGAATCAGAGAATCATAGAATGGCCTGGGTTGAAAAGGACCACAATGATCATCCGGTTTCAATCCCCCTGCTATGTACAGAATCACCAACCAGCAGACCAGGCTGCCCAGAGCCACATGCCTTACAGCTATACCCATGCAATAGGTGTTTTTTTACCAGCCTTGAATAACTCAGTTTCAGACTCTCTGTAAAACATTACAAGCCAAATCCAAAGCGCTTCTAATTTTCTCTGCCCTTCTCTTTGCTCACTAACGATGGCTGCAATAATTGAGAGGCTGGCAGCGAGAGCCGCTTGTGTTTCTGTCTGAAAGTGACTCTTCAGAAACAAACAAACAAACAAACAGAAGAACAGGGCAGAAACAGCTTTGGCAGTTCCTTCCCCTGCCTGCTGTGCTTTGCATTAATTGTGGATGAGCGATGCTGGTGGCAGAATGGTAACTTGGAGCAGAGGTGATGGGAGACTTCAGGGAGGGGAAGGGGCTGAGGATCAGCAGCACGGCAGCAATAATTAAAAGATCTCTTGGGACTCTTGGGGTGCTTCCAGAGCAGTCCCTCTGCAATGTGAGACAATTAGTTCTACTAAAGCTGAATGTTGTTTCGACTAATTGGACACCTTGCCAGCGAGCTAGAAAGACCAGCAAATGAGCACTAAGCAAAGCCCCAGTGTGGCTCATGAATTGTAAAAATGCTATAGCTAATAGGATGCTGGCTGGGTGAAAAGGCTCGTGTGTTCAGTACGTGAGCTCAGCTGAGGGCCCAGAGGAGAAGCATGAATAGTGCTGGGCATCCTTCAGCAAGCACAAGTGACAGCAGCTCCATGCTGTGCTGCCTGTGCCAGCTACTCGCAGCCTGCCCTCATCCCCTGGCTGTGTGAGATCCTCCTCTTTGGCCACTCACCTGGAATACAGTTTTGTTCCTTAGTGTTTTGAACCGAAAAAGCCGATGAAGAAGATTGCTGCATTGAGGTCCAGCTGAGGCTGGGGAGATTTGTTTTCCTTGTTTTGCTTTTAGTGATGGGTTTTTGTTTTTGGTTTTTTTTTGTTTTTTTATTCAGTTTTGGTCTTAGTGGCTATCTCCAAAGGAAAGATGATTGTAGAGAAATACAAAGAAAAAAAGTCTAAAAGCCACCATCAGAGGCTCTGTGAAAGCTTCTGTCCTGGGACAGGGCAGTCAGAGGCTCTGGGGTACAGACAGACAGACCATAGGGTGCACACTGTGCTCCACCAGCCCACAGGCAGCTCTGCTCCACCTCTGCTCCTCACAGATGCTCTGCAGCTGGGCCGAATTAGTTATCTCCCTATCCTGCATGTGATCCTATCTGATGCTGGGAGCGCTGTATTCTCACCTGTGTCAGGCTGCAGATGCATTGGGAAACTCAGCAGATACCTCCTGCTGTCCTTCGGCCAGCCACGTTGCTTGGGCATCCCAAGGGCTGGAGGTTTATAATAAGGACTTCTTCATGCTCTATAGAGAGGCTGTCTCCTAAGCAGTGGAGGCATCACTAGCAGTGAGAAGAAGAGCTGCCCAGGCTACAAGGTACTTTCACCCCAAAGGCAAAGCGCAGGCAAAAGCACCCTGGCAGATGGGTGTCCTGGCCTCCGGAGGCACAGAGGATTGAAACAAGAGTGGATGGGTGGACAGAAAGGATTTGGGGTTGAGTTTGTGGTACTAGAAATACGTTGCTCACTATGCCAAGTGACTGAGAGCCAGAAATGGCCCTAAATCTCATTATATTGCCTATAGGGGATGCAGCCATTTTTTATACGCCCTTTGAATAAATAGAGGTTTTCAGAGCAGCCTCCAGGAACCTTAATTTTTCACCCATCCTAATAACCATAAAACAGAGACAGGCAAGTAATAAAACGTCAAAACCTGTGTGTTTTAAAATCGGAGAGAACTCTCAAATGTCACTGAAATATGGAGTGGAAAAATGGAGATGGGAGAACCTGCAGCTGTGCTGTTGCTTTATGGAGTCTTGCATGATGGCTGGCAGCCATCATCCCATGCCCCCTCTGTTTTGGCTGGGCTTCATGAGACATGAGAAGAGATTTAGAAGCTATTCCTTCAGATATTGCTTGTGTCATAGAGTGGGAAGAAATTCCTAAATTTTCCTAAGTCAATTTTTCACCACTTATTGTGGCAATCTGAGCAAAAACTGCAAGACAAACATGGGTGCTGGCCCAGAGAGAAGGCTTGCTTATACGGTACATCTTTGGGTCAAAAGCTCTCCTTGAGCTGTCTCTTTGTCCATAGATGTGTTGCACTTGATACCCTCCATCTCCCCAGTAAAAGCAGAGAGACTCCTTGGGCAGCCAAAGCAGGAGCCTTCCCAGGACCCCCAGCCCCTCTGTCTTCCTGCAAGTCCATCCCAATGACTCCAAACCTAAGCTTGCTTTTAGGACCAGCTGCAAAGCATTTCAGCACAGCTGTGCAAACACAGCCCATGGCTCCATCAGCATAGAGTCTTCTGCCACCAGCAATGGTCAAAACAAACACCCCAGAAGCTGATGAAACCCTCAGTTTGCCACACCAAGTTGGAAGCTATGGGAGGGGGGAGATAGTTTTGGTCATGCAGGACGGAGATGAGGTGATCTGGTAGTTTAGTTCCTGGGGTGATGAGATGAAACAAGGCTGCAATTCCTTTGCTATATCAATCCCAGTTTATGTCAGTCTCCATAGGAGCTCATGGGTGCTGTGTGAGCATTTTGCCCCCTGTCCTGTGGGCTGTGTGGATGCCCTGCCAGTCCTGACGTGCTCAGGTTGTTAATGCCGTGTGTCAGCTCATACAACATACAAGTTAACACAGAAGGTTCTGGATTTCTCTCCACCCCCTTTCTCCCATCAGAACCTTTTATAAGGATGGTTGTCACAGTGCCAACTGGAGCAGAAATGGGAAATGGTTTTCCTGTCTGGTAAAAATTCTTCAGATTTCAGAAAAGAGAAATATCCCCATGTCAAACCGGGATAAAAAGTGGAGATCTCTCTCTTCTCCCCCCCCCCCACCTTTCTGCATTGCTTTCTTTTTGCCAAGCACAGTTTGCTTTTGGAAACCACGTATTTTTTTTCTGCACAGCAAAGTACAGTTATGGGCTGTCAGACATCCCACACTCACAGGCTCCAGATGAATATGATATCTGACTTCCCTTCCTCTTTCATTGTCTGATGGTTGGTCTGAGCTTAACTGCGTTTTGAAAGAAAACCCTTTCTCAGCTCAGAAACAAAAAAATACCTGAAAATCAAGAGTGGAAACCTTTAAAAATGCCTGAAGTTTTCTCCCAAATGATTTTTTTTTTTTCCTGTGTTTTTTGAGGCTCATCAAAACTGATTTTTCCTTATGATGGTTTGTTTGGTCTGGTCCTGTAGCTCTGAAAAATTCATTACAGGTTACAGTGGTGCTCTCAGGGCAATGGGTCCATATGCAGAGCTGTGGAGCTCTGTGCTCTGGCCCAACCTCCTCTGCAGTCCTGGCCTTGCAAGAACCAGCCAGGACCACGCTGCCTGAATGCCATCAAAGATATACAGGGGCAGAGTTTGTTGTAATGACTTTAGTGGCGATGCTAAGGTGAGCACAGAGCGAGGCAAAGTTATCCCTTAAAGAAATAAGACAATATAAACCTGTCAGGAGGACGTATTGTAGTGTGTGAAGCCATCTGGTTTTACTGCTCAGGGAAGTCCTGTTCTATAAATACCCAATAAATGAGTTAAAGGCTAAATAAAACACCCCATATACTACAGAGCGAATCAGGAATCCTAAATTGAGAAAACACGTTCAAAGGGATAAATCTGCTTGGTGTCAATTTCTGTTAATGCTATACATGACTGGATCTATTAGAGCAAATGGGCAGTAATAAGATTTTAGATAAAATACGAACTGATTGCGTTGCAGGTGTTGAATGGGGTTCTGCCTCTCCTGCATTTCCCACCTCTGTGGACCCTCTGGGCTCTCCCCAAAGCCAAAGCCATTCTCAGGATGCAGAGAACCACACGTCCCATTTATAGGGAAGCCAGCCACGGTGCTGCAGCCCCAACACCACCCTCAGCCCCTGGCCTTTCCTCTGGCACCAGCTTCACCCCCATTGCATTTCGCTGGAGGCATTTAAAGTCCCACCAGCGTGTGGAGTCAGGGTTTCAGGTTCCCCTCAAATGCTACCTAGGAAGCGATGGGAGCTCAGCAGCTGTGTATATATGAATATCAGCCTTGATCAGAAGACATTTCATAGGTGACATTCCTGTGACACTGCTCTTCCGTGAGCCCAGACAGATGGGCCAACACACAAATAGTGCTTGCTCAGTCCAGAGCTGTTCCCATGTCACTTTTCAACTTAGCAATGCACATAAACATATTTTACATGTAAACTGGGCAATTAAGAAGGCAAATGTTTTAAAATATGAGGATTTACTGGCATAAAATTTGCCATCTATCAACACTGCATAAATAGTGTTACATAAAAAGCCATCTGGAATCGGGTTGTTTATCATATTTATTCAGTTACAACTTACTGGTTTAGAGCCTTTGCCTAGCTCATTAACTGTCAAGACAGTTTGAGGCTGCCGATGAGAGGTGGATGTATTTGATATGTCACACGATGCATGAATGTTAACTTGGGCTTTTAGGCAGCTGCACTATTTCAGACAGCTTGGACATGCTCTGCACTGGAATTGCTCTGCAAGAAGAAAGCAGGATGTGATGCTGCTGTTTGCTTTCTAAGTCGGGCTGGATGCCTTGGGGTCAGATCTAGGCATGCATCTGACCCTCCCAAATGGAGTGGAAGGGTGTGGGTGTGGGGCTGGTGGTGGCACCAGCCTTATCCATCAGACAAGAGCAACATCATTGCCTCTGTTTTTCAGGCCGCATTACACTTGTTGCATTCCCTGGAGAGGTGCTGGGGTTCTCCTGGGCTCTGAGCTCAGCTAGAGAAACCAGGGGCTGCAAACCACTCCTGTGCCTGCTGCAGATCACGGGCAGCAATTCAGGAGTTGCAGCATCAAGCCAACAGCCACTGGCTTTTCCTGACATTTGCTGTCTCCCTTGGTTTCAATAATTAGATCCCCCTGTTTTTAAATGTCAGATCTCATGAGGTGATGCTATTGTATTTAGTGCTGTGCCCTTCTACCGATTCCAAAACACTTTGCAGAATTACTATAAAGAATCCAGTAACAAGTGTGAAATAAGCAGTTGCAGCAGAAGAAGTCAGTGCGTTGCTTAGAAATGAGGGAAGAGCTTCAGAAATGCTGTCCCATAGAGTAAGGCTACCAGGGAGATGGCTTTCCATCCCATATTGTGGGGTGGGGGGAGGAGGAGGGAAGGTTGGTTGCTGACACTTCGGGTAGCTCTGCAAAGGGGCTGGAATGAGAAGATGGCAATCATGAGGGAGGTGGTCCAGCTGCAAGGCTGCACTGTGGAGATGTGTTTGTGTCCTTGCCATAACCACCTATCTGTGCCCAGATCTTAGTCCAGAGCTCCTCATCAATAGCACAGCAGCAGCACCTTCTACCAGCCCGCTGTTTGACCCACTTGTTGGTTTCATGCTCCAAGCTAGAACTAACTGAGCTCTATGCCAGGTGGCTGCCTGGTCTCCATTTACAGTCACTGGATCAAACAGCTGTGAGCTCCTCTCATCCTAATGCAGGTGTTACTTTTAGGAGGCAGAAGAAGAAACCCTCCTGTGTTTTGGCTCCTCAGTGGGGTTCCCCCTACCTTGCAGAGCACAGAACTAACAACCCAAATTGTGGCACTTACAGGAAGATTTCAGCATCATGACATGGTCTTTCAGCTGGCCAAGGTGTGAGATTTTGAGCTGTGTGTTTGTAACCTTCACGTGTCTGTTATGTGACAGATGCTGGGACCTGCTTTGGGACCTCCCAGCACGGAAGCACTCTGCTCTCCTATCTTGAGTAGGAATCAAGTGAGATTTTGACCTTTGCAAAGTAATTTCAGGCAAGAGATGAAAAGAGAAGTGTCATGAGTCCTCGTTCTCTGATCGGGCTTCCCTGGAAGAGCTTCAGGATATGCTGAACGTATCCTATGCTATATGCTGTTGAGCTGTTTTGAATCACACCTCTTTATAGAAACAGAGGAACTTCTGTCAGCTGAGCAGCAGCCTGAGGACTGCTGCAACCAGTTAGGACCAGCATCGCTGATGTGTTTTGTTGTACATTCTTTCAAGGGAGGTGAAAGTGGAAGTTTGCAGGTATTTCGGAGGAGTTGCTATTGACAGATATCGTGGTTGTGAAAGAACTGCTTATCTTTTCTCAATGGGGCGAATTATGCCTCACTCAGTCTGATGCATTCAAACTCTCTACAGAGAGGAATGATGGTTGCTGGGATGGACAGCACTTTCCCATCACGGTGAAGAAAACCAAAGGAAGCGAACCACACTTGGGCTGCACTGACAGCTGCTCCAGCTCATGGGAAGGGAGGATCTCTAGCACGTGGCATGGAGCAAGCTGTTTAGCAGCAGCCTTTGGTATCAGGCTGCACTCGTGCACGCTGATTAGCAATAACATCCTCATGCAGTTCATTTAAGCACTACAGCAGTAAGTCCCAGGATGGATACCAGGTAGAGGGGGATGTCTTTATCCATTAAGCTGCTCCTGTTGTCATTAATCATGTAACAACTCTATTGAGGAACTTTATGCCTGTCACTGCATCACATCACACGCTGATGGCTGGATGTGAATACAAATCTCTGTTTCCATGGCACAGCCAAGGCCCTGGAGCTCCCACACTGGGCAGGCAGGACTGGGCTTACTGAACAAACAAGCATTTGTGCTGCTGGGCATGAGACCAGTGGGGACCAACACCCCACGGATATCAGCCACTGTCTCCATGCAGGCAGCTCTGATAAGTGTTTTTTGCCTGGCCTGTTTCCCAGTCCCCTGAAGAATTTAGGATTTTGGCTGCATTTCCAGCTGTTCAGCTTAAAACACTACAGCAGTCTCAGGCTGGTGAGCTGTAAAACACATGGGGTGCATCTGCCAGGTTACAGACAGGCTGCAGGTTTTGGCTGTCTCCTTTGGTGCCTCATAGGTATGGGAGAGCGACCTCAAAACCTCTCATGTCAGAGCAGAAGCAAACTTCTAACAACTTCAGTGCTAGGAAGCAATTAAGTAATCCCTCTCCAGGACAGTCATACAGGCCCTAGCAGCTCTGTTGGTACCACTCAGAGAACATAAGGCATGTTTGCCTAAGGACATAAAGAAACCAGCCAAAGAATGCTGTCACTGAGGGCTCCCTTAAATACCCTCACTGGGAGAAAAATCACGAGTGTCCTTAACTCTGCTTCTAAATAAGTAAGCAGAAGCTCAATAAGAAGTGACTGGATGTCAGGCCAGCTAGAGAGCAGGGCTAAAATTTGTCAGTGTCCCAGTCATCTTTCCTGGAATTACTCAGTTCTCCTGTGTGGATGCTGAGTGCCAGAGTAAATGGATTGTGAACTGATTCAGTGCCTAGATGTCAACCACTAAGTCATCTGAGATGCTCAAAAAATAAAGGGGCACCTCACACAAGCAATTAATTACTGACAGTGTGAGCCTTCCCTTCTTGCTGGTGTTTCCAGCAGAGCAGAGTTCCCCTCTCCCCCACCTCTCATCTCCCCAGGCTGCTTTTGTTTCATGCTGATGTGTGTTTAGCAACATAGAAAACAGCCCCTGGCATTTGTGCAGAGGCATAATGAAGGGCTCAGCAGGTTGCTTCTGTTATAGCCATGTACATCCTGTAGACTTGGGTTGGCCAGCAAAGCCTTGTCCCCCTGGGGTACTGTGATGTGGAGGAGTTATATGCTTCTCTGATGTGAAACCACCAAACCTGCTTTCTCCTATAGCTAATAAGGGGCAAGGAGGCAAAAGCACATGTATTAATGCAGCAGGCTGATAGGCACAGCTCTGATAGAATTGGAATGGAAGAAATCATCAAGGGAGCAGAACAACAACCTAGCCAGGAGATAATAATAAAAGCCTGATAGCATTCACAGAAGTTTATATAATGTGTTTGTCACTGGCCTCCTTCCTCCCTTGGCATTGGTGATAGGGAAAAAATGGCAAGCTGATTTCTGAAGGGCGTGTTGCTATCCAAACCATGAAGGATGGCTGCTGAGGAAGGAATGTCTTGCCTGCTTTCTTCGGCACAGCTCTCTGGCCACCATGAGCCCATGATATGGAAAGCACTATGTACCATGAGAAAAGCAGGACCTCCTCCCATTCAGGTCAGTACCACAGTGAATTTGCTACCCAGAGCTCACTGCAAACCTTAACCACTGCAAAGACACGTAACACCTAGGAACCTTTGGATTTTCTTTCTTTAGGCACCATTATTCAGGCTTCCCACATGGGCAGAAGCTCAGGAAACCACCTGCAGCTGTGTTTCTGCAGCCCTGCCAGAGCTGGAAGCGCTAGAAATTGCAAAGAAAAAGAGCAAGTTCTAATATTATTTTGCCTGCACAAGTAAGTAAGCATGCCGACACTCAGATCCTCATCAAGACCCACAGCAATACTCTTCAGGGTTTCCTAGCAGCTGTGGGATGTGACAAGAGGGAAGGGGCAGCTTTGTGTTCAGGCAGGCAGAATGTGGTTATAAATTTGTAATTTGGTACCAGAATTATTAACATACATCACATTTAAAGCCCTTTATAGGTGTGGAAGGCGTATTAACAGGCTAATATGAAATTAGTGCCATAGCAGTGGCCATGAATCATTCAGAGGCTGTCCTTCCCTGCAACGAGCAGTGGAGCAATAGACTTTCATTTAGCTTAAGGTGGGAAAATGGAGCTCTAGAAAAGCTGTAACCAGTCAAAGTCCAGCACAAAGCAAATGGATACTACAGGTCTGGACAAGAATGATGAACATGAGTGGCACTCCTTGCAGTGGGGTCCCCAGGCCTGGATGCAGTGATGCAGGTGAGGCCTCACGAGGGCAGAGCACGGGAGGATATCCTGAATCATAGAATCATAGAACCACGAGGTTGGAAAGGACCTACAAGATCATCTAGTCCAACCGTCCTCCCTTTACCATACCTACAGCAAACCACTAACCCATACCTCCTAGCTCCCTATCCAGACGCCTCTTGAACACTGCCAGGGGTGGTGACTCCACCACCTCCCTGGGCAGCTCTTCCAGTGCCTGACCACTCTCTGAGAGAAAAAGTTCCTTCTGATGTCCAGTCTGAACCTCATCTGATACAACTTGTGGCCATTTCCTCGGGTCCTCTTTATTGCCTGGGAGAAAAGGCCAAGCCCTTCCTCATCACAGCCTCCCTTCAGGAGGTTCTAGAGTGCAATGGGGTCTCCCCTGAGCCTCCTCTTCTCCAGGCTGAACAATCCCAGCTCCCTGAGCCGCTCCTCATAAGACTTGTGCTCCAGACCCCTCACCAGTTTCGCTGCCCTTCTCTGGACACGTTCCAGGGCCTCAACGTCTTTCTTGTAGTGAGGAGCCCCAAACTGCACACAGTGCTCAAGATGCGGCCTCACCAGAGCTGAGTACAGAGGGATGATCACCTCTCTGCTCCTGCTGGCCACACTATTTCTTATACAGGCCAGGATGCCGTTGGCTCTCTTGGCCACCCGGGCACACTGTGGGCTCGTGTTGAGCCGAGCATCGACCAACACCCCCAGGTCCCTTTCCTCTTCACAGTCATCCAGCCATTCTGCCCCAAGCCTGCAGCACTGCCTGTCCCAGAAGAGAACAGCTACATCCCCCAGAGGATTGCTTGCTGCTCTGTCACCCTTTCTGCTCAGAGCAAAAGATAAAAGCCATTCGTAAATCACTTGACCTCCCCTTTCCTTTTTGATCCCAGCAGCATGTGAGCTCCCTGGGTTGTCTCACCTCGGCTTTAGAATAAGGACTTCAGTTTTCAGACACATTTTGTAATATTTTTTTGGTTGTTTTTATTGGTTTTAATTCTAATGATGTTGCATTATATTGTACTGCAGTGTGTTATCTTGCATTCTGATGGTAAATGAGTGTGTTTCTTCTCAGATCGTTGCCACTGTTTTTTGGCCCATGTCTCTACTCGTTTTCCCTTTGTTTCCCTTTTCCCTTCCACGGGGCCTGGATCTGCAGGTCCCTCCGCCCCGCCAGGCGTGGAACCGGGCCGAACCAGGCCATAAACTGTTGACAAATGCTGCTACTCAGATGAGACACGTCAGCAGCGCTTGGTATCGGTTGGATCGTGGGCAGCTTTTCTCTCTGGCTTGTTGCTGGGCTCTGCTCTTCTGATGAGCCTCGTCCTTCCTGCTCTGCCACTACAGAGGCACTTGGGATGGCTGCGGCTGCCTCTGATGGAGATGGCTGGTGGGAAGCTCGATGGTTTCAGAATATTTGCGGCCAAAGTCTTGCTCAGAGTGAGAAGCTACAAAGGTGGTTCTACAATTGGCAACATGTTCCACTTTCAGAGGCTTCTAGTATGACTTGGTGAAGGAAGCCTGTGAGGATGCTTTGTCAGAGGCTTCCCTTCCTCTGGTTTTCCTGTTCTGAATGTTATTCCAGTAATGGACTGCTCCCACAGCCTGGCTGCTGGCCTTGGCTCAGGTGCAGTGTGTTGGATTTGAATAAATTCTACTTTGAGGTTTTCTTCAGGATGCTCCCTGCCACATTCCAAGCCAGCAATGCAACTTTCTGCTCGGTATTGAGAGGTGGAATCTTTGAAGGCTCTGCTCTTTTGGTGCTCCTAGATACATTAGGGCTGTTCTTTTGGGGAGCCTTCCTTAAGGAGCAGACAGGATGATCCGGTGCCTTCAACTTCCCCTTGACTTCTCTCTGCCGAGTCCCAGTCACCTCTGGAAGACTCCCTGCTTGTTTTTCAGACATCCCTCTGAATTTGCAGTGTCCAGGGAGCTGTGGTTTTCTTGTTGAAGCAGAAGCAGCCTGGTTGATTCTGGGGAGTCTGGATACTGTTGCTGATGCAGAAGCCGCCTGGATGCTTCTGGGGAGTCTGGAGCCTTCCCTGCCCAGCTCAGGTTTGGGTAACTTCTCAGGCAGGTTCATTGCACGCCGTGTGCTCAGTGAGTCTCCCTGAAGGCCATGCTCCATCAAAGCCACGCTCCTTCTGTGTTGGCCAGACAGGAGGTTATGGCATGAAGGAGAGGGGCCAGCTGGTTTACGAAGTTTTGTGGGTCTGATTTTCGCACCCACAATGTAATCCACAGGACCGTGATGGAAATCGGACATGGCCATCTTTAGTCTGTTGACAGATTTCTCCAAGTTGGAAATCTCCCGAAGAAGCTCCTCCTGGAAGGGAACAGCGGGTTGATGCTTGGTCTTGTCTTAGAGAGTGCTTCCCACCCAGAGTGCTGATGCTTTATGCAGATGAGGGCAAGCACTCTGCTTCAGCCTTGCAATGAGGGCAGAAGAGAACGGCTGCCACAGTGCTCTGTTTGAAAGCAAGCGGCTTTCCAGGCTGCCTTCACACCAGCACGCTGTGCTAGCTCAGCTCTGAGCTGAGTTGTCCTTCCCATGCCGCAATGCCTAGACCACCAGCCCGTCCCTCACCTTTTCTGCTTTCCCCATCTCCCTCAGATCCATCAAGTAAAGCCCATGCCCTCAGTGCCATGCCGCTGACACACGCGCCTTCCAGTACTGGGCTTTGCCTACCTCTTCTCGCCTCTTTGCCTGCTTGTGGTCCTGCTTCAGCCTGGTCAGGTACTGCCTGTACTCATTGAACTCTTTCAGAGTGCAGACAACCTAGAGAGGAGACAGTGACAGATGGCACTCAAAAACTGCCGAGGTAGCTGCCCACCAATGAGCAGGCCCCCAGCAGCAGGGGAGCTGCTCCTCTTCACCCTCCTGTCCCCATCTGGGGGGCCGCTGCCTTCTCCCTCCTTCCCAGGGCCAAGAGGACTCCTGGCTGCAGTGTCAGGCCCCTGCCTGGCAGCCTGGAAAGCCCTCCTGAGGAGACCTGTGTTGGTCAGCTCAAGAGCCAAACCTACTTCGCAATCCTCGGTGACCAAGCCTCTTTTCTTCAGGTTCCGCAGGTTGTCCTTGCGGTTGTGGAATTTCCGCAGATGCGGGTCGTGCAGGCTGTTGTATTCTGTGCTCAGCCGGCGACAGTACGGATCACTCAGGTCGAACTGAGGATGCGGCTGGTGGAGCTGGAAGAGATGTGTTGCAGAGTGTGAATGGGGAAGGAGAGAGCAGCAAAGAGACAGAGACGCTTCCAAGCTGCTCACACCCACAGGCTGGCCTCTTGCCTCTTTCCCCAACAGTCATGTCGGGGTTTTTCTAAGTCCTCCAAGAGGGAGAGCAGAAGGTTTCACCCTCCTCCAGGAACGACCTGGTCTCCACATTTCTGGCTGTGCCAGATGGGTGCCTGGCCCCGGCATCCCAACCCATGGCCAGCAGCTGCCTGCTTGCCTGGTGCCAGATACGGTGAGGGAACTGTTGCAGGAGAGCTCGTCCAGTGTGAAGAGCCCAGTTTTCAGACCCTCTCCTGACTGGCGGGCACTGCTATTGGCAATCCCTTGGTTGTCTCCCTGCTGTGGAGCCAGAAGCATCCCCTCATTCCCATAAGCAGCTGGGGCAAAGGGCCACAGCTCCCACAATAGAGGCACGAGGTGGCCACAAGGCCTCCTTGGCATGGTGGCAACCCCAGGAAACAAGAGGCCTTTTTGACGCTTCCCTCCTCCTCTCACCTTTTCCCCCAGCTTTGTCCTGCAGAAGACAGGCTTGGTGCTGGGCTGCACAGGGATTTTGACCCCGAGTGGAAGGTCCAGCAGCCCGCTACCTCCTGCTCCAACTTCCCGTCCTCCGGGTCGGAGCTAGAAAGACAAAGACACGCTTGGACACTCAGACACTCCATTCCCTCTCCAGCCCACCTCCGCTCCCTTTGGCAGCTCCCTCCCCACTTCTGTACCCGATGCTGGGATGTGCAGAGAGGTGCGATTCCCTGCAAGCCTTCTCCAGCACCAGCATGAGAAGAAATGTCCCTCAGCCTCTGGAGAGCATTTACAGCCCCAGAGCAGCCCCGCATACCCCAGGCTGCTGCACTCAGCTCTCGCTTGATGTAGCAGCGCTCACCTTTCCGCTCTTCCCCGCTCTATTCTGAAACTCATCTGGATTTCGCAATCCAGCAGTGCTACAGCGCTCCATTGCTCCTAGTAGGAACTCTCCGAGAGCTGCAACCCTCCACTGCCACCTCTCGCTCCAGCAGCAGCGAACTGAGGCCACCCCAGCCGGAGTTCCAGCCTGCAGCTTTATGTCACGCTCACCCACTGTTGCATCACAATGCCATGGAATGACACGCGGCAACCCTGCAGCTGCATGGAGGCCCTTCTGGGTGCACTCGTGGTAAGCTGCTCCAGTTGGCCCTGCTTTGAGCCAAAAAGGCTTGCTGAGTCCTGAGGCCTGCTGTAGGCTTCCTTGGTTTCTATCGCAGGTGATGCTGCACGTGGAACAAATACCTGATCGGGTTGTCCCAGAGCCTGTTTTATAAGTAAATGACACTGAAACAATGTGGGAGAGCTGGCCTGTTTTTCTGTCATAGAATCTTAGAATGGTTTGTGTTGGAAGGGACCCTTCAGAGCACCTCGTTCCATCCTGCTCTAGACAGGGACACCTCGCTGTAGACCAGGTTGCTCACAGCGCGTCCAGCCTGGCCTTGAGTGCTTCCAGGGAGAGGAGGCGTCCACAGCCTCACTGAGGAAGCTGTTCCAACGTCTCACCACCCTCACAGTAAAGTTCTTCCTGGTACGTATTCTAAATCTACCCTCTTCCAGTTTAAAACCATTTTCCTTCATCCTGTCACTACACGCCTTTATAAAAAGTCCCTCCCCAGCTTTCTTATGGACTCCCTTCAGATACGGGGATGCAGTTGCTGTAAGGTTCCCCTGCAGCCTTCCCTTCTCCAGGCTGAAGAGCCCCAGCTCTCTCAGCCTGTCCTCATGGAGGAGGTGCTCCAGCCCTCTGATCGTCTCCATTTCCCTCATCTGGACCTGCTCCAACAGCTCAGTGTCCTTGTGTTGGGGTCCCCACAGCTGGACGCAGTACTCCATGTGGGCTCTTACAAGAGCAGCGTAGAGGGGCAGAAGCACCTCCTCGACCTGCCGGCCACGCTTCTCTTGATGAAACCCGGGATATAGTTGGCCTTCCAGGCTGCAAGCGTACATTGCCACCTCGTGCTGAATCATCTGACACCCGCAAATCCTTCTCCTCAGTGCTGCTCTCAAGCCATTCTGCACCCAACATTGATCTGCGCTTGAGATTGCCCCAGCTCAGGGCACTTGGCCTTGTTGAACTTCATGAAGTTGACATGGGCCGCCAAGTTTGTCAGGTGTGACTTGCCCATGTTGAAACCATTTTGATGACCACCAGTCACCTTGTCTTTGTTTTCCGTGTGGTGCAGTAGGGCCTTCAGTTGGATTTGCCCCGTGATCTTACCAAGCACGGAGGGGAGACTGACTGGCCTCTGGTTCCCTGGATCTTCTTTTTTCCCTTTCTGGAAAAGGGGGGTTATGTTTCCCCTTTTCTGATCAGTGGGATCAGATTCACCAGACTGCCGTGACCTTTCAAATATGACACATACCAGCTTGGCAAGTTCATCCACCAGTTCCCTCAGGACCTGCAGATAGATCTCTTTGGGTCCCTTGGACTTGTGCACCTTCAGATTCTTTAGATGGTCTTGAACCTGATCTCCACTTACATCACACAGATCCACCTTCTCCAAGTTTTACTGTTGCTTTCTGCACTCTGGGCTCTGTGCCTAGAGCCCTTGCCAGCGAGGACTGAAGCAAAGAAGTCATTGAGCACCTCAGCTTTCTCCGTGTTCCTCGTGACCAGGCCTCTGCTTTCCTTCCAGAGAGGGCCCACATCCTCCCTTACGTTCTTTTGAATCACTGATATACCTGGTTCCCCTTTCTGTCTAATTCTTCCCGGGTTTTAGCTTTCCTAACCTGATCTTTGAGGTTTCTGTACTTTATGGAAGAGGAAGTTATCATCATCACATTCCAGAAACCTCTTTGATTTCTAGTGCAATGCCTTGTTGTCCATCCCACAGATATCAGGGTGAAGTCCCCTGTGAGGACCATCCACTCGATCTTCCTGATCGGGCAGCCTGTAGCAGACCCCCACTATGATGTCACCTTCCCCTTCCTTCCTCTCAACCTTAACCCATAAACTCTGTCAGCTCCTCATTTATCCTCAGCTGGAGCTCAGGTCCAGGTTTGAGGATCCCCACCCCTAGCAACTCTAGGTTAAAGCGCTCCTGATTAAATCACAGAATCATAGAATCACAAGGTTGGAAAGGACCTACAAGATCATCTAGTCCAACCGTCCTCCCTTTACCATACCTACAGCAAACCACTAACCCATATCTCCTAGCTCCCTATCCAGACGCCTCTTGAACACTGCCAGGGGTGGCGACTCCACCACCTCCCTGGGCAGCTCTTCCAGTGCCTGACCACTCTCTGAGAGAAAAAGTTCTTTCTGATGTCCAGTCTGAACCTCATCTGATACAACTTGTGGCCATTTCCTCGGGTCCTCTTTATTGCCTGGGAGAAAAGGCCAAGCCCTTCCTCATCACAGCCTCCCTTCAGGAGGTTCTAGAGTGCAATGGGGTCTCCCCTGAGCCTCCTCTTCTCCAGGCTGAACAATCCCAGCTCCCTGAGCCGCTCCTCATAAGACTTGTGCTCCAGACCCCTCACCAGTTTCGCTGCCCTTCTCTGGACACGTTCCAGGGCCTCAACGTCTTTCTTGTAGTGAGGAGCCCCAAACTGCACACAGTACTCGAGATGCGGCCTCACCAGAGCTGAGTACAGAGGGATGATCACCTCTCTGCTCCTGCTGGCCACACTATTTCTTATACAGGCCAGGATGCCGTTGGCTCTCTTGGCCACCCGGGCACACTGTGGGCTCATGTTGAGCCGAGCATCGACCAACACCCCCAGGTCCCTTTCCTCTTCACAGTCATCCAGCCATTCTGCCCCAAGCCTGCAGCACTGCCTGTCCCAGAAGAGAACAGCTACATCCCCCAGAGGATTGCTTGCTGCTCTGTCACCCTTTCTGCTCAGAGCAAAAGCTAAAAGCCATTCGTAAATCACTTGACCTCCCCTTTCCTTTTTGATCCCAGCAGCATGTGAGCTCCCTGGGTTGTCTCACCTCGGCTTTAGAATAAGGACTTCAGTTTTCAGACACATTTTGTAATTTTTTTTGGTTGTTTTTATTGGTTTTAATTCTAATGATGTTGCATTATATTGTACTGCAGTGTGTTATCTTACATTCTGATGGTAAATGAGTGTGTTTCTTCTCAGATCGTTGCCACTGTTTTTTGGCCCATGTCTCTACTCGTTTTCCCTTTGTTTCCCTTTTCCCTTCCACGGGGCCTGGATCTGCAGGTCCCTCCGCCCCGCCAGGCGTGGAACCGGGCCGAACCAGGCCATAAACTGTTGACAAATGCTGCTACTCAGATGAGACACTTCAGCAGCGCTTGGTATCGGTTGGATCGTGGGCAGCTTTTCTCTCTGGCTTGTTGCTGGGCTCTGATCTTCTGATGAGCCTCGTCCTTCCTTCCTGCTCTGCCACTACAGAGGCACTTGGGATGGCTGCGGCTGCCTCTGATGGAGATGGCTGGTGGGAAGCTCGATGGTTTCAGAATATTTGCGGCCAAGGTCTTGCTCAGAGTGAGAAGCTACAAAGGTGGTTCTACAATTGGCAACATGTTCCACTTTCAGAGGCTTCTAGTATGACTTGGTGAAGGAAGCCTGTGAGGATGCTTTGTCAGAGACTTCCCTTCCTCTGGTTTTCCTGTTCTGAATGTTATTCCAGTAATGGACTGCTCCCACAGCCTGGCTGATGGCCTTGGCTCAGGTGCAGTGTGTTGGATTTGAATGAATTCTACTTTGAGGTTTTCTTCAGGATGCTCCCTGCCACATTCCAAGCCAGCAATGCAACTTTCTGCTCGGTATTGAGAGGTGGAATCTTTGAAGGCTCTGCTCTTTTGGTGCTCCTAGATACATTAGGGCTGTTCTTTTGGGGAGCCTTCCTTAAGGAGCAGACAGGATGATCCGGTGCCTTCAACTTCCCCTTGACTTCTCTCTGCCGAGTCCCAGTCACCTCTGGAAGACTCCCTGCTTGTTTTTCAGACATCCCTCTGAATTTGCAGTGTCCAGGGAGCTGTGGTTTTCTTGTTGAAGCAGAAGCAGCCTGGTTGATTCTGGGGAGTCTGGAGTCTGTTGTAAATGCAGGAGCAGTATGGATGCTTCTGGGGAGTCTGGATACTGTTGCTGATGCAGAAGCCGCCTGGATGCTTCTGGGGAGTCTGGAGCCTTCCCTGCCCAGCTCAGGTTTGGGTAACTTCTCAGGCAGGTTCATTGCACGCCGTGTGCTCAGTGAGTCTCCCTGAAGGCCATGCTCCATCAAAGCCACGCTCCTTCTGTGTTGGCCAGACAGGAGGTTATGGCATGAAGGAGAGGGGCCAGCTGGTTTACGAAGTTTTGTGGGTCTGATTTTCGCACCCACAATGTAATCCACAGGACCGTGATGGAAATCGGACATGGCCATCTTTAGTCTGTTGACAGATTTCTCCAAGTTGGAAATCTCCCGAAGAAGCTCCTCCTGGAAGGGAACAGCGGGTTGATGCTTGGTCTTGTCTTAGAGAGTGCTTCCCACCCAGAGTGCTGATGCTTTATGCAGATGAGGGCAAGCACTCTGCTTCAGCCTTGCAATGAGGGCAGAAGAGAACGGCTGCCACAGTGCTCTGTTTGAAAGCAAGCGGCTTTCCAGGCTGCCTTCACACCAGCACGCTGTGCTAGCTCAGCTCTGAGCTGAGTTGTCCTCCCCATGCCGCAATGCCTAGACCACCAGCCCGTCCCTCACCTTTTCTGCTTTCCCCATCTCCCTCAGATCCATCAAGTAAAGCCCATGCCCTCAGTGCCATGCCGCTGACACACGCGCCTTCCAGTACTGGGCTTTGCCTACCTCTTCTCGCCTCTTTGCCTGCCTGTGGTCCTGCTTCAGCCTGGTCAGGTACTGCCTGTACTCGTTGAACTCTTTCAGAGTGCAGACAACCTAGAGAGGAGACAGTGACAGATGGCACTCGAAAACTGCCGAGGTAGCTGCCCACCAATGAGCAGGCCCCCAGCAGCAGGGGAGCTGCTCCTCTTCACCCTCCTGTCCCCATCTGGGGGGCCGCTGCCTCCTCCCTCCTTCCCAGGGCCAAGAGGACTCCTGGCTGCAGTGTCAGGCCCCTGCCTGGCAGCCTGGAAAGCCCTCCTGAGGAGACCTGTGTTGGTCAGCTCAAGAGCCAAACCTACTTCGCAATCCTCGGTGACCAAGCCTCTTTTCTTCAGGTTCCGCAGGTTGTCCTTGCGGTTGTGGAATTTCCGCAGATGCGGGTCGTGCAGGCTGTTGTATTCTGTGCTCAGCCGGCGACAGTACGGATCACTCAGGTCGAACTGAGGATGCGGCTGGTGGAGCTGGAAGAGATGTGTTGCAGAGTGTGAATGGGGAAGGAGAGAGCAGCAAAGAGACAGAGACGCTTCCAAGCTGCTCACACCCACAGGCTGGCCTCTTGCCTCTTTCCCCAACAGTCATGTCGGGGTTTTTCTAAGTCCTCCAAGAGGGAGAGCAGAAGGTTTCACCCTCCTCCAGGAACGACCTGGTCTCCACATTTCTGGCTGTGCCAGATGGGTGCCTGGCCCCGGCATCCCAACCCATGGCCAGCAGCTGCCTGCTTGCCTGGTGCCAGATACGGTGAGGGAACTGTTGCAGGAGAGCTCGTCCAGTGTGAAGAGCCCAGTTTTCAGACCCTCTCCTGACTGGCGGGCACTGCTATTGGCAAGCCCTTGGTTGTCTCCCTGCTGTGGAGCCAGAAGCATCCCCTCATTCCCATAAGCAGCTGGGGCAAAGGGCCACAGCTCCCACAATAGAGGCACGAGGTGGCCACAAGGCCTCCTTGGCATGGTGGCAACCCCAGGAAACAAGAGGCCTTTTTGACGCTTCCCTCCTCCTCTCACCTTTTCCCCCAGCTTTGTCCTGCAGAAGACAGGCTTGGTGCTGGGCTGCACAGGGATTTTGACCCCGAGTGGAAGGTCCAGCAGCCCGCTACCTCCTGCTCCAACTTCCCGTCCTCCGGGTCGGAGCTAGAAAGACAAAGACACGCTTGGACACTCAGACACTCCATTCCCCTCTCCAGCCCACCTCCGCTCCCTTTGGCAGCTCCCTCCCCACTTCTGTACCCGATGCTGGGATGTGCAGAGAGGTGCGATTCCCTGCAAGCCTTCTCCAGCACCAGCATGAGAAGAAATGTCCCTCAGCCTCTGGAGAGCATCTACAGCCCCAGAGCAGCCCCGCATACCCCAGGCTGCTGCACTCAGCTCTCGCTTGATGTAGCAGCGCTCACCTTTCCGCTCTTCCCCGCTCTATTCTGAAACTCATCTGGATTTCGCAATCCAGCAGTGCTACAGCGCTCCATTGCTCCTAGTAGGAACTCTCCGAGAGCTGCAACCCTCCACTGCCACCTCTCGCTCCAGCAGCAGCGAACTGAGGCCACCCCAGCCGGAGTTCCAGCCTGCAGCTTTATGTCACGCTCACCCACTGTTGCATCACAATGCCATGGAATGACACGCGGCAACCCTGCAGCTGCATGGAGGCCCTTCTGGGTGCACTCGTGGTAAGCTGCTCCAGCTGGCCCTGCTTTGAGCCAAAAAGGCTTGCTGAGTCCTGAGGCCTGCTGTAGGCTTCCTTGGTTTCTATCGCAGGTGATGCTGCACGTGGAACAAATACCTGATCGGGTTGTCCCAGAGCCTGTTTTATAAGTAAATGACACTGAAACAATGTGGGAGAGCTGGCCTGTTTTTCTGTCATAGAATCTTAGAATGGTTTGTGTTGGAAGGGACCCTTCAGAGCACCTCGTTCCATCCTGCTCTAGACAGGGACACCTCGCTGTAGACCAGGTTGCTCACAGCGCGTCCAGCCTGGCCTTGAGTGCTTCCAGGGAGAGGAGGCGTCCACAGCCTCACTGGGGAAGCTGTTCCAACGTCTCACCACCCTCACAGTAAAGTTCTTCCTGGTACGTATTCTAAATCTACCCTCTTCCAGTTTAAAACCATTTTCCTTCATCCTGTCACTACACGCCTTTATAAAAAGTCCCTCCCCAGCTTTCTTATGGACTCCCTTCAGATACGGGGATACAGTTGCTGTAAGGTCCCCCTGCAGCCTTCTCTTCTCCAGGCTGAAGAGCCCCAGCTCTCTCAGCCTGTCCTCATGGAGGAGGTGCTCCAGCCCTCTGATCGTCTCCATTTCCCTCATCTGGACCTGCTCCAACAGCTCAGTGTCCTTGTGTTGGGGTCCCCACAGCTGGACGCAGTACTCCATGTGGGCTCTTACAAGAGCAGCGTAGAGGGGCAGAAGCACCTCCTCGACCTGCCGGCCACGCTTCTCTTGATGAAACCCGGGATATAGTTGGCCTTCCAGGCTGCAATTTACATTGCCACCTCGTGCTGAATCATCTGACACCCGCAAATCCTTCTCCTCAGTGCTGCTCTCAAGCCATTCTGCACCCAACATTGATCTGCGCTTGAGATTGCCCCAGCTCAGGGCACTTGGCCTTGTTGAACTTCATGAAGTTGACATGGGCCGCCAAGTTTGTCAGGTGTGACTTGCCCATGGTGAAACCATTTTGATGACCACCAGTCACCTTGTCTTTGTTTTCCGTGTGGTGCAGTAGGGCCTTCAGTTGGATCTGCCCCGTGATCTTACCAAGCACGGAGGGGAGACTGACTGGCCTCTGGTTCCCTGGATCTTCTTTTTTCCCTTTCTGGAAAAGGGGGGTTATGTTTCCCCTTTTCTGATCAGTGGGATCAGATTCACCAGACTGCCGTGACCTTTCAAATATGACACATACCAGCTTGGCAAGTTCATCCACCAGTTCCCTCAGGACCTGCAGATAGATCTCTTTGGGTCCCTTGGACTTGTGCACCTTCAGATTCTTTAGATGGTCTTGAACCTGATCTCCACTTACATCACACAGATCCACCTTCTCCAAGTTTTACTGTTGCTTTCTGCACTCTGGGCTCTGTGCCTAGAGCCCTTGCCAGAGAGGACTGAAGCAAAGAAGTCATTGAGCGCCTCAGCTTTCTCCGTGTTCCTCGTGACCAGGCCTCTGCTTTCCTTCCAGAGAGGGCCCACATCCTCCCTTACGTTCTTTTGAATCACTGATATACCTGGTTCCCCTTTCTGTCTAATTCTTCCCGGGTTTTAGCTTTCCTAACCTGATCTTTGAGGTTTCTGTACTTTATGGAAGAGGAAGTTATCATCATCACATTCCGGAAACCTCTTTGATTTCTAGTGCAATGCCTTGTTGTCCATCCCACAGATATCAGGGTGAAGTCCCCTGTGAGGACCATCCACTCGGTCTTCCTGATCGGGCAGCCTGTAGCAGACCCCCACTATGATGTCACCTTCCCCTTCCTTCCTCTCAACCTTAACCCATAAACTCTGTCAGCTCCTCATTTATCCTCAGGTGGAGCTCAGGTCCAGGTTTGAGGATCCCCACCCCTAGCAACTCTAGGTTAAAGCGCTCCTGATTAAATCACAGAATCATAGAATCACAAGGTTGGAAAGGACCTACAAGATCATCTAGTCCAACCGTCCTCCCTTTACCATACCTACAGCAAACCACTAACCCATATCTCCTAGCTCCCTATCCAGACGCCTCTTGAACACTGCCAGGGGTGGTGACTCCGCCACCTCCCTGGGCAGCTCTTCCAGTGCCTGACCACTCTCTGAGAGAAAAAGTTCCTTCTGATGTCCAGTCTGAACCTCATCTGATACAACTTGTGGCCATTTCCTCGGGTCCTCTTTATTGCCTGGGAGAAAAGGCCAAGCCCTTCCTCATCACAGCCTCCCTTCAGGAGGTTCTAGAGTGCAATGGGGTCTCCCCTGAGCCTCCTCTTCTCCAGGCTGAACAATCCCAGCTCCCTGAGCCGCTCCTCATAAGACTTGTGCTCCAGACCCCTCACCAGTTTCGCTGCCCTTCTCTGGACACGTTCCAGGGCCTCAACGTCTTTCTTGTAGTGAGGAGCCCCAAACTGCACACAGTACTCGAGATGCGGCCTCACCAGAGCTGAGTACAGAGGGATGATCACCTCTCTGCTCCTGCTGGCCACACTATTTCTTATACAGGCCAGGATGCCGTTGGCTCTCTTGGCCACCCGGGCACACTGTGGGCTCGTGTTGAGCCGAGCATCGACCAACACCCCCAGGTCCCTTTCCTCTTCACAGTCATCCAGCCATTCTGCCCCAAGCCTGCAGCACTGCCTGTCCCAGAAGAGAACAGCTACATCCCCCAGAGGATTGCTTGCTGCTCTGTCACCCTTTCTGCTCAGAGCAAAAGCTAAAAGCCATTCGTAAATCACTTGACCTCCCCTTTCCTTTTTGATCCCAGCAGCATGTGAGCTCCCTGGGTTGTCTCACCTCGGCTTTAGAATAAGGACTTCAGTTTTCAGACACATTTTGTAATATTTTTTTGGTTGTTTTTATTGGTTTTAATTCTAATGATGTTGCATTATATTGTACTGCAGTGTGTTATCTTACATTCTGATGGTAAATGAGTGTGTTTCTTCTCAGATCGTTGCCACGGTTTTGGTTTTTGGCCCATGTCTCTACTCGTTTTCCCTTTGTTTCCCTTTTCCCTTCCACGGGGCCTGGATCTGCAGGTCCCTCCGCCCCGCCAGGCGTGGAACCGGGCCGAACCAGGCCATAAACTGTTGACAAATGCTGCTACTCAGATGAGACACGTCAGCAGCGCTTGGTATCGGTTGGATCGTGGGCAGCTTTTCTCTCTGGCTTGTTGCTGGGCTCTGCTCTTCTGATGAGCCTCGTCCTTCCTGCTCTGCCACTACAGAGGCACTTGGGATGGCTGCGGCTGCCTCTGATGGAGATGGCTGGTGGGAAGCTCGATGGTTTCAGAATATTTGCGGCCAAAGTCTTGCTCAGAGTGAGAAGCTACAAAGGTGGTTCTACAATTGGCAACATGTTCCACTTTCAGAGGCTTCTAGTATGACTTGGTGAAGGAAGCCTGTGAGGATGCTTTGTCAGAGGCTTCCCTTCCTCTGGTTTTCCTGTTCTGAATGTTATTCCAGTAATGGACTGCTCCCACAGCCTGGCTGCTGGCCTTGGCTCAGGTGCAGTGTGTTGGATTTGAATGAATTCTACTTTGAGGTTTTCTTCAGGATGCTCCCTGCCACATTCCAAGCCAGCAATGCAACTTTCTGCTCGGTATTGAGAGGTGGAATCTTTGAAGGCTCTGCTCTTTTGGTGCTCCTAGATACATTAGGGCTGTTCTTTTGGGGAGCCTTCCTTAAGGAGCAGACAGGATGATCCGGTGCCTTCAACTTCCCCTTGACTTCTCTCTGCCGAGTCCCAGTCACCTCTGGAAGACTCCCTGCTTGTTTTTCAGACATCCCTCTGAATTTGCAGTGTCCAGGGAGCTGTGGTTTTCTTGTTGAAGCAGAAGCAGCCTGGTTGATTCTGGGGAGTCTGGATACTGTTGCTGATGCAGAAGCCGCCTGGATGCTTCTGGGGAGTCTGGAGCCTTCCCTGCCCAGCTCAGGTTTGGGTAACTTCTCAGGCAGGTTCATTGCACGCCGTGTGCTCAGTGAGTCTCCCTGAAGGCCATGCTCCATCAAAGCCACGCTCCTTCTGTGTTGGCCAGACAGGAGGTTATGGCATGAAGGAGAGGGGCCAGCTGGTTTACGAAGTTTTGTGGGTCTGATTTTCGCACCCACAATGTAATCCACAGGACCGTGATGGAAATCGGACATGGCCATCTTTAGTCTGTTGACAGATTTCTCCAAGTTGGAAATCTCCCGAAGAAGCTCCTCCTGGAAGGGAACAGCGGGTTGATGCTTGGTCTTGTCTTAGAGAGTGCTTCCCACCCAGAGTGCTGATGCTTTATGCAGATGAGGGCAAGCACTCTGCTTCAGCCTTGCAATGAGGGCAGAAGAGAACGGCTGCCACAGTGCTCTGTTTGAAAGCAAGCGGCTTTCCAGGCTGCCTTCACACCAGCACGCTGTGCTAGCTCAGCTCTGAGCTGAGTTGTCCTCCCCATGCCGCAATGCCTAGACCACCAGCCCGTCCCTCACCTTTTCTGCTTTCCCCATCTCCCTCAGATCCATCAAGTAAAGCCCATGCCCTCAGTGCCATGCCGCTGACACACGCGCCTTCCAGTACTGGGCTTTGCCTACCTCTTCTCGCCTCTTTGCCTGCTTGTGGTCCTGCTTCAGCCTGGTCAGGTACTGCCTGTACTCGTTGAACTCTTTCAGAGTGCAGACAACCTAGAGAGGAGACAGTGACAGATGGCACTCGAAAACTGCCGAGGTAGCTGCCCACCAATGAGCAGGCCCCAGCAGCAGGGGAGCTGCTCCTCTTCACCCTCCTGTCCCCATCTGGGGGGCCGCTGCCTCCTCCCTCCTTCCCAGGGCCAAGAGGACTCCTGGCTGCAGTGTCAGGCCCCTGCCTGGCAGCCTGGAAAGCCCTCCTGAGGAGACCTGTGTTGGTCAGCTCAAGAGCCAAACCTACTTCGCAATCCTCGGTGACCAAGCCTCTTTTCTTCAGGTTCCGCAGGTTGTCCTTGCGGTTGTGGAATTTCCGCAGATGCGGGTCGTGCAGGCTGTTGTATTCTGTGCTCATCTGGCGACAGTACGGATCACTCAGGTCGAACTGAGGATGTGGCTGGTGGAGCTGGAAGAGATGTGTTGCAGAGTGTGAATGGGGAAGGAGAGAGCAGCAAAGAGACAGAGACGCTTCCAAGCTGCTCACACCCACAGGCTGGCCTCTTGCCTCTTTCCCCAACAGTCATGTCGGGGTTTTTCTAAGTCCTCCAAGAGGGAGAGCAGAAGGTTGCACCCTCCTCCAGGAACGACCTGGTCTCCACATTTCTGGCTGTGCCAGATGGGTGCCTGGCCCCGGCATCCCAACCCATGGCCAGCAGCTGCCTGCTCGCCTGGTGCCAGATACGGTGAGGGAACTGTTGCAGGAGAGCTCGTCCAGTGTGAAGAGCCCAGTTTTCAGACCCTCTCCTGACTGGCGGGCACTGCTATTGGCAAGCCCTTGGTTGTCTCCCTGCTGTGGAGCCAGAAGCATCCCCTCATTCCCATAAGCAGCTGGGGCAAAGGGCCACAGCTCCCACAATAGAGGCACGAGGTGGCCACAAGGCCTCCTTGGCATGGTGGCAACCCCAGGAAACAAGAGGCCTTTTTGACGCTTCCCTCCTCCTCTCACCTTTTCCCCCAGCTTTGTCCTGCAGAAGACAGGCTTGGTGCTGGGCTGCACAGGGATTTTGACCCCGAGTGGAAGGTCCAGCAGCCCGCTACCTCCTGCTCCAACTTCCCGTCCTCCGGGTCGGAGCTAGAAAGAGAAAGACACGCTTGGACACTCAGACACTCCATTCCCCTCTCCAGCCCACCTCCGCTCCCTTTGGCAGCTCCCTCCCCACTTCTGTACCCGATGCTGGGATGTGCAGAGAGGTGCGATTCCCTGCAAGCCTTCTCCAGCACCAGCATGAGAAGAAATGTCCCTCAGCCTCTGGAGAGCATCTACAGCCCCAGAGCAGCCCCGCATACCCCAGGCTGCTGCACTCAGCTCTCGCTTGATGTAGCAGCGCTCACCTTTCCGCTCTTCCCCGCTCTATTCTGAAACTCATCTGGATTTCGCAATCCAGCAGTGCTACAGCGCTCCATTGCTCCTAGTAGGAACTCTCCGAGAGCTGCAACCCTCCACTGCCACCTCTCGCTCCAGCAGCAGCGAACTGAGGCCACCCCAGCCGGAGTTCCAGCCTGCAGCTTTATGTCACGCTCACCCACTGTTGCATCACAATGCCATGGAATGACACGCGGCAACCCTGCAGCTGCATGGAGGCCCTTCTGGGTGCACTCGTGGTAAGCTGCTCCAGCTGGCCCTGCTTTGAGCCAAAAAGGCTTGCTGAGTCCTGAGGCCTGCTGTAGGCTTCCTTGGTTTCTATCGCAGGTGATGCTGCACGTGGAACAAATACCTGATCGGGTTGTCCCAGAGCCTGTTTTATAAGTAAATGACACTGAAACAATGTGGGAGAGCTGGCCTGTTTTTCTGTCATAGAATCTTAGAATGGTTTGTGTTGGAAGGGACCCTTCAGAGCACCTCGTTCCATCCTGCTCTAGACAGGGACACCTCGCTGTAGACCAGGTTGCTCACAGCACGTCCAGCCTGGCCTTGAGTGCTTCCAGGGAGAGGAGGCGTCCACAGCCTCACTGGGGAAGCTGTTCCAACGTCTCACCACCCTCACAGTAAAGTTCTTCCTGGTACGTATTCTAAATCTACCCTCTTCCAGTTTAAAACCATTTTCCTTCATCCTGTCACTACACGCCTTTATAAAAAGTCCCTCCCCAGCTTTCTTATGGACTCCCTTCAGATACGGGGATGCAGTTGCTGTAAGGTTCCCCTGCAGCCTTCCCTTCTCCAGGCTGAAGAGCCCCAGCTCTCTCAGCCTGTCCTCATGGAGGAGGTGCTCCAGCCCTCTGATCGTCTCCATTTCCCTCATCTGGACCTGCTCCAACAGCTCAGTGTCCTTGTGTTGGGGTCCCCACAGCTGGACGCAGTACTCCATGTGGGCTCTTACAAGAGCAGCGTAGAGGGGCAGAAGCACCTCCTCGACCTGCCGGCCACGCTTCTCTTGATGAAACCCGGGATATAGTTGGCCTTCCAGGCTGCAAGCGTACATTGCCACCTCGTGCTGAATCATCTGACACCCCCAAATCCTTCTCCTCAGTGCTGTTCTCAAGCCATTCTGCACCCAACATTGATCTGTGCTTGAGATTGCCCCAGCTCAGGGCACTTGGCCTTGTTGAACTTCATGAAGTTGACATGGGCCGCCAGGTTTGTCAGGTGTGACTTGCCCATGGTGAAACCATTTTGATGACCACCAGTCACCTTGTCTTTGTTTTCCGTGTGGTGCAGTAGGGCCTTCAGTTGGATCTGCCCCGTGATCTTACCAAGCACGGAGGGGAGACTGACTGGCCTCTGGTTCCCTGGATCTTCTTTTTTCCCGTTCTGGAAAAGGGGGGTTATGTTTCCCCTTTTCTGATCAGTGGGATCAGATTCACCAGACTGCCGTGACCTTTCAAATATGACACATACCAGCTTGGCAAGTTCATCCACCAGTTCCCTCAGAACCTGCAGATAGATCTCTTTGGGTCCCTTGGACTTGTGCACCTTCAGATTCTTTAGATGGTCTGGAACCTGATCTCCACTTACATCACACAGATCCACCTTCTCCAAGTTTTACTGTTGCTTTCTGCACTCTGGGCTCTGTGCCTAGAGCCCTTGCCAGCGAGGACTGAAGCAAAGAAGTCAATGAGCGCCTCAGCTTTCTCCGTGTTCCTCGTGACCAGGCCTCTGCTTTCCTTCCAGAGAGGGCCCACATCCTCCCTTACGTTCTTTTGAATCACTGATATACGTGTTCCCCTTTCCATTCTAGATTTAGTTCTGCCGTGGTTTTAGCTTTCCTAACCTGATCTTTGAGGTTCCTTTACTACTTGAAAGAGGAATTTATTCCAGAAACCTCTGCAATGCCTTGTTTTTCCTCTCACAGATATTAGGGTCGACCCCCATGAGGACCAATTTTTTTGAATGTGAATGCAGCCTGTAGCAGACCCCCACTATGATGTCACCTTCCTCTTCCTTCCTCTCAGCCTTAACCCATAAACTCTGTCAGCTCCTTATTTATCCCCAGGTGGAGTTCCATGGACCTCAGGTCCAGGTTGGCAACTCTATTTTAATGCCCTCCTGATTAAATTGGAAAGCTTGCTGCCAAAGATGGTGTTCCTCTGGTCTGAAAGATTAACCCCATCTTTCATTCATGGCTTCATGTTGTTCACATGTGTTCAGCACCTACAGGCCTTCAGAAAATCAGATCATGTGTTCTGTGTGTCTGTCCTGCACACCACACAGGTTGTTCCCACAGTAGGAACATTCAGCTGTGACTTTTCTATTTACCTGGTGGAAGATCCTTCATTCTTTGTTTCAATAAGTAAGTCTGTCCCTTATTAAAACAAAAGTCTTTATTTGTAGTGTAAGAACGTTCATCCTCTGCTTTTAGTATCAGATCCTTCTGCGCTTCTAGTAAGAGATTTCTCTCTTTTATTTGGTTGCTGTGGGATTAGCCAGCGCTAACCTTCTCTTGGCAAAGTTTATCTGATCAAACCTGCGCAGTTATTCTTCACTCTGACTTTATCTGATGAGATAATCCTTCCTCTGGTGCATCTCTGACCATCTCCTCCAGCTTAGGAGAATCCTTCTTCAGTTGTGGATGTTACTGGGCACTGTATGCTGCTGTGGGTTGACACCAAGTGCTGATGACCCACATGCCTTGTGTGTGCCTGATTCCAGCACAGCTGTGTCACCACTGTGGTTGCAGACTTTGGACAGGAATGACTTCACACTCATCTCTGTTACAGGACACACCGTTTACTCGCAGTCAGGTTGCTTTATAACAATAATAACACCTCTCCGTCACCTTCCCAGAATCCTTTTACCACCTGAAGCTTATCTGTGACTGTTTCATACTTTCCTGTGTCACTGTTACAAATATGAAATAGCACAGAGCCAGCCTACCCATCCTTGTAGGATCTCATTACAACACCCATTTGAGTGTGGGCTTCCAACTCACAGGTGATGTGTGCATCTTTGTCACCTGGACATTTTTCCACCTAATCATCTGCCATGTTGAACTCACAATTTTGTATTTTCTTAACTGAACTTAATCTCATGATACAGAGGAGGATATTTGTTTCCCTGGTGTTGTCACGGTGCTTACAATAGCAGCCAAGCAGCATGCAGCCTCTCTGCAAAGCTTCTGTATAAAATTACTGGAAGTATTTGCTTGCTTTAGTTAATGGAAAAACATGCAATTGGAGCAATGTTTTTGGTAGTAGCTGAATTGCAGCTTGCTGCTTCAAAGCCCTTAAAGGAACAGCTGTTGGATCTTCTTGTCAGCTGGGGTACTCTTCTTCTTAGGCTGGAGCTGGTTCTTTTGGTGCCACTGTTAGGACTAGCAGATTTGGAAAGAGAGTCAGCAAAATGAATGTCATTCTTTAAGAAGCAGGCTGCTACCTGTCAGATCTTCCTGCTGAGACGTAGCATGGAATCAAGGATCTGATTTGGAGTCTGAACAGTGACAGACCAGAGATGCTGGCACAATAAAGAGGCGTACAGAATGATCAACATGATCTGAAAATCACAGGAAGTTTGAGAAAAAGAAATGAAAGACTAAAAAAAATAAAGGCTGTTAATGCATTTGTGAGTGTGCAACAAGGGGCTGGACTTCAGAAGAGTGTTGAGATGTATGAACATGGGGTACCCTTTTGCTTGTTTCCCTCTCAACAAAACCCCCACTGACCTCACCTTGATGCTGCGGAAACCTGGGCTAAAAGTAGTTGACGCCAGAATGCTTCAGTTTATTAGCAGAATACTCTGCAATATCACTGCATCTGTGGCAACAACTGCACTGATTTCAATTATCCTTTGCAGTAGAGAGGTTTAATGCACAGATTTGTCTCTTGCTTGTAGAGCTCAGAATGGCTTCACATGGTGAAACGTTAGCATAAATGCATTTCAATAACAGTAATGAAGAAGGAATCTTTATTTTTTTCCAGTGCTTGCATAGACTTTATTCTTAAGCAAGAACCCAATGGGCAGACAAGGCTATACAGATCAGCCTCCTGGGCTCACCGTGCAGCTGGAAGTAATGAGATTTCATTCCCCACACTGGCATGACACCACATTTGAGTGTGTTTTGGGGGTTCTTGAAGCAGACATCAAATTGGTACTGTCAAAAACTGTGAAATGAATTCATGACAGAGAAATCCATTGTACTAGAAAAGGTCCCTGAGGCAAAAATCTCTTGAGGCCGGAGGAAGATGTTCTGAGGAATATCTTGCCCTATGTATATTCTTGCTCATGTACTTTTAGTTTGCATCTACCACTGACCTCTTGGTAAGACTATATTCATGCTAGGTGGAGCTTTGATATGGTCCAGCCCTGGCCATCCACAGGTTCCCATGTGCTACCATAGATATACAACGTGCCCCAGCTGGGAGGCATGGCTGGTGCCAAAGAAATGCTATTCCAAGTGTTGGTGGGTGAAAGCAGCCTTGATGTCAGCATCCAAAGGCATAGCTTACATTGTGCCTGCAAAGTGTGCTATGATGGCCCAGCCTCCATCCCACTACAGAATCAATGAATGGTTTGGGTTGGAAGAGACCTTCTGGATCATCTAGTTCAATGCCTCCCCCCACCATAGTCATGGACACCTCCAACTAAACCAGGTTGCTCAAAGCCCCATCCAGCCTGTCCATGTGCGTGGTGCTCCTGCCTTCTTCTGCACAGTACCCCTTGTTTCTACTCTACCACTTCTTACAGTCCACTGTATCCATCAGCTTCAGAACAAAAAACAGTCAATAAAGATTTGTCTGTGGCTGGGACCTTGAGACACCACTTGAGAAAGCACAGAACAGGACTCTTGGTCCATAAAACACCTGCAGTCCTGTTCACCAGGAACCATCCTGGTTCTCTGCTTTCCCTGCTGGGCAGAGGCAGGGTTGTCCTCTAGGGTGTGCTGAGGACCTGAAGAAAAATGAGTAGAAAGGAAAAAGTGTAAGAACTGCACAAATCTAGCAAGCAATCTTGCTTTTTCACCTCAGCTGGATCTCTGCATCAGCTCGGAAAGCTGTAATGGAGGCAGTTGGAGAAGTACTGAATTATGACTTGAAACCACCTCTTTCCACCTGCAGAAAGAAATGGGTTTTGCACAGGTGTCTGAGGGCAGAGAGGGTCAAGAGCCAACCCATCCTTAGAGCTACAGCTGTACAAACACCTGGAGGTGCGGCTGTGCTCTCCTGTCCTCTCGGTTTCCTGCAAAACAACACGACTGTCATCTGTGCAGCCACTGCTGCTCTTAGTGCTCCCAGCCCGCGGCGTCTGTCTGGTCTCAGCTGCCAAAATACTCAGGCCTGTGCTGTCCATGCAGGTAAATATCTTCTGGCAGGAGAGGCGTAAGGTGCTGATGTGGGCAGAGCACTCCCCAGTCTGATCCAGCATGTCTTTCTATCAGCGTGGTTGCTTTGGTAAGAGCCGTGTCCTGCCAGGAAAGTCAGGACATCTCCAGTGCATCAGTACTGGGCTGTGGTGGGTAAGCCATCCTCTGGGCCTGGCTGAAGCCAGAACAGCCTATCATGAATTCATGTCCAGGTTGGATTTCTTTTTTTGGGGGAGAAATCTCTGTTTTCTGCTGGGAGACAGAGTCCTTTTGTTTTCTCCATCAGCAGCATCACTGAATCTTACTGAGATGCAGTCAGTGAAACCTTCCCCAGCTATGTCCTTTATAAGCATACTTGAAAATTTAGAATAAATGATATGCACTGAAGCTATATGATTAGAAAGTCAGGAGCCCATCTGTCTTCCTTTCCTTTATATCTGTCCTTGGTGCATCCATGGCATCCCGATTCACTTGCCCCCCAGGCACAATCCCCACTGCCACCCTAATCTGCTGCAGCTTCCCCTGATCACAGAGGATCTGCAAAAGGGCCGGGGCTGGTTTGTTGAGCTCCTTGCTCACTCCAGAACACACTGCCAGCATCTCTGTGTGCAGAAGACCATTGCAGTGTCAGCAATGGAGACACTCCTTTCCCAGTGGAGGTCTTTGCAATTGGCCCCAATGTGCACTGCTGTGTACTCCTCTCAAAGACACATTGATTTCCTGGCTTAACTTCCTTAACTTCTGACTGATTGAGACTTGAGAATTATAAAGCATACACTTTAATTTCCTCAGTGTAAACTTCATTTATTGAACAGAAAGGTTTAAGGCAAGAGAAACATCAAACAGGGCATTCCCACTGCTCTCTCCTCTCTGTGCTGCAATGCTGCCTTCAGAGCAATCCTTGCTGGCATCCCAGTGAGGGATCACTCATATACATTTCCCTCTCCAGGTGACCCCAGGCACCACTCACCGTCGCAGCATGCAGTGGGATCCCACAGAGCAGAGGTGTTCATGTGCCAAAGCTCATTAACCCTCCTGCTTATGGCCTTCACAGAAGCTGGCTGAGAGATTGCAAACTGCCCCCTCGCTACGTGTTTTCCCATTTGTTATTTCCCCCATTGCTTTGGAGCCAAAGGTGGGCATCAAGCAATCTGATGCTGTTATCCAACTGGAGGAAGAATGTCATTACCTCCCAGGGCAGGTTTGATAGGAGGAGTAGAGGCAATGGGAGATGCAGTGCTCTCTCTATTAGTACTTCCTGGGGACTGGGACCAAGAGTCAGTCCCAGGCAGGGTGTGGATTCCTGCACCACAGCTTGGTCACTGTGAGCTGGGTGCCCCAGCAACAAGATGGACTGAGAAGCCAGGGAAAGTTAAAATAACAGCACCAGCAACCCTGATTTTAGTGCTCACTTTCCTCTGTCTGCTTTCTGAAGCTTTGGGGTGCCTCAGGTCATTGTTTTCAAGTTTTCCTTTCCAGTCTGGAGTCTCATTTACAAAGCAGTAGCTGGAGTTCAAAGTGATGCCTGGGAGCTAGGGGTGCTGGAGTATTATGAAATACAAAAAAAGTCAGGAATCAGAGGACTGGTGAGGAAGTCAGCAACTCATTACAAACTTTTGCCACTGAGCCTGAGGTGTAAACATCCACATCTGATTGCTGCATCTTCGTTTTAATTTTTGATCTTACCTGATTCATTTGAAGCAAGATAACAGGGAACATGCGATACTGAAATAGGAAGGGCACAAAGTGGGAGAAGATTGCTGTCACAGACTTTGGTGCAGCCAGAAACTGTGGACTATCAGAATCATTAAGGTAGGAAAAGATCATTAAGATCATCCAGTCCAGCCATCAACTCATCCCACTGTGCCCACTGACCATGTCCCTCAGTGCCACATCTCCCCTTATCTTGAACACCTCCGGTGATGGTGACTGCACCACCTCCCTGGGCGGGAGTTTCAAGAGGAAAGAGTTGCTCCTCTTCTTTGGGAAGTCAAGGGAACATCCTTTCCATGTGAAGTTGTTGGTCCATTTTGCAGTTGGACCAGTGGAACCTGCTTGTAACAGATTGCTATTACTGTTAGTCCAATTGGAATTCCACTGAGGCTCACAGTCTAAATTGTCTTCTCATCATTGCCCTACAAGGAAGAGCGAAGACTGAAGTTTGGATGACGGGTGCTTTCACAACATCGTCATGTTTTTGTCATCGTGGTTTTGTCATTTAATCACAAATCATCAGCCACAACCCTATGCAAAGCCTGAAAACAAGGAGCTAAAGGACATAATCCAGTCTTGCACTTTTTCACTTCAAATATTTTTTGTAAAGAGAGGGGGGGAAAAAAAGGAATAAAAAAACCAACCCACTATGTTATTTTATGTTCCAATTCCAGCCCAAGGAGAGCAGTAGCTGATTTCTCCTAGGCTCAAACCCACCACTTGTTATAGTACATCATTTTCAGCAAGGCGAGGATTGCATGGGGTGAAAAGAGGCTGCTTTAAACAGTACAGTTCCTCACCCAATTCTCACCCCCAGCAGGGTGTCACAGGGAGAAATCTGAAAACTATCCACATAAATGAAAGTAGAGATAAAACTGAGTAAATGCTAAAGAACACTGCAGAATCACCTCTGACAAAGCGCTTGGTTTGATTTCTTGTGATCAGCTTAGCTACTATTTGCAAGTGTTCAGGCAGGCATCAGCTATCTGTCAAAGCATTCACAAATCCCGTGATGCTTATCACAAGTGGATTGGCACCTGAGGACTCGTACAGGGAACAGCTATTTTTAGTTACCACACATTGTTCTCAAGATTATGAAGTGCCATTCACCGACTCGAAAGCTGGGAGGATTTGGTGTGACGTCAAGCAACAACCAGGCTCCAAGGAGCAGAAATGTATTGTGAGCAGCACTGCCACTCCGATGGATGGGCACAGCTCCTCCTGGCTCCTTGACAATGGCAAGCAATACATTCAAAGTGAAAGAGAAGACATTTCACTGACACTGTGATAAGCTTGGTTGACTTAACTACTCTAAATTAGGAAGGAAAGGCTAGAAGAATTTAGTTGTGGATAATTTTTGCTCTGGGAGGTGATGGAGTCACCATCCCTGAAGAAACGTGGAGATGTGGCACTGAAGGACATAGTCAGTGGGCAGTATTGTTGGTAGACAGTTGGACTGGATGATCTTGGAGGTTTTTCCAAGCCTTAAAGATTCTCTGATCCTGAAGCTGTGAATGGATCACTGTCTTATTTCTAGCCATTTAATTTCTAGCCTTGGGCTTCCTAAGTTTCACTCTGATTAAGGATTTTATCCAAACGAGACTGTCCTAAATCTCCTGAGTGATGAACTGTTCCCAGAATCTGGGCAAAAGTTATCAGCAGCCCTTTCATAGAAGAATGAAATACTTGTGTTTTATAGTGGTATCACCTCATGGCGACCTTTCAGCTCTCTTCAAACCTCCCAACGAAGACACCTCTTCTCAGTTCTACATGATAACCTCATACTTGTCTGACATGGGTTGACTGTAACTAGAAAAACATGTGTTCATCAAAATGTCTTCTTTGCTTGGCTGATTTAAACAAGTCACAGAGGGTCAGAACCCCTAATATCTGTCTTAGGCTGAACTGGCCATTCTGAAGAGTGAAGGATTGTTTACCTGCCTAGAAATGCAATATCTATGGGTTTGTGTGTGTGTTTGAGTTGGGTAGGTATATAAAAACAAGTGCCAGAGGGAACAAAACACTTAAACTGATTTAGAGCAGGAAAAACACAAGATGGCACAAGTAGCATTTCAAGGATGCTGTGTGAAGCTGAGAAACTAATAATTCATGCACTGCCTTAAAGCCACAACCCCTAACTGGAGAATACTGAACAGTACAATTACTCTATAAATTGCTGTGCTTGCCCAAGAAAGGTCCCCATGCGGCAGCGTATCAGGGTGTCAGTCAGCCATAGGATGCCTCCTAAACCTGTCTGCACAGACTGTGTTATTTTATGGATCTCCAGAAGCCATTTGCTGTCATTTTGAAGATGCTGCCATGGGTGGCCTCTGGACCTGAATCTTCTTTGCAGTTCACTGCGTTCCTGCACTCATGATCATGATCCTGCACTCATGATCTCATGATCAACAGAGAATCTCCTAAATACATGGACATAAGACTCTTGTTGAGAACCATAGTGTGCACTGAACAGTGGCTGCTGGTGTTTTGTTGTGAAATTGCTGCTGGGTGGGATAGGGAGATAAGTGCATTGGATGTAGAGAGGTGACAAGGAAGCTGGGTCTGCAATAATTACTGCCTCATGATGTTAAGTCTCCTTGTACCAACAGTTGGCTGTGCTGGATCCCTACCAAAGTCAACAGAAGCTCACAAGACTTGATACTGCTCAAAATCCAAAGCTACCACAGTCTCACAATGTGCCCACAGCTGCATCAAGTTCACCTCCATGCTCAGTCCAGAGCTAGATCATAGCCTCATAGAGTCAAAGAATCATAGTACTATAGAATCATAGACTGGCTTGAGTTGGACACTTACAGGGATGGGGCACCCACACTCCTGTGGGCAGCAGTGCCAGGACTTCACTGTCCTCTCAGTGAAAAATTTCCCTGACATCTAATCTAAATCTCCCCTCTTAAAACCTCTCCCCCTTGTCCTGTCGCTATCTAGCCACACAGAAAGTTGATTTTCCTCCTTCTTATAAGCTACATTTAAGTATTAGAAGGCCATTATCAGGTTTTCCCTGAGCTTTCTCAGTGGAGACCTGATAGTATCCTTAGAGTAGATAAAGGTGACAAATGCAATTCTGCCTGGCCAGCCACTATGGAAGTGTCCTGGCAGATGTGTGCCATCCTCCAATAACAAAATGCTGTGTATTTAGTTGGAGACTTAACAGAAAAGACACTACAGACTTAATTACAGATCCTTCTTACTTAAGCTCTGGAGTACTCAGGGCTTCTGTTACTTGGACAGACCTCTTTGTAATGATCTTGCTTTGAAACTACGCACAACCTTTGTGGTCTTGTTTTCCCCCAGTGTTACACTGAAGCTTCCCTAATTGCCTCTTTGGAGCGGTGCGCAGTGCCGCTCGGTGCCAACAGAGCAGCGCTGAAGCAGCCTTTTCCAAAAGCCAGAGCTTAGCAATGCCTAGGTGTGTGGGGTACTAATGAGCTTGATAGCCCAATCATGGAGATGCCGAATAATAATCAGTTTCTTCAGCAAAGGCCACAGCACATTTCCAGTTTCTGGCAGCTCCCAACCTCCCACCTGGCAAATCCTCCCTGAAAGGGCAGCCCTCAGCCACCGAGCTCTGCATCGGTGAGTATCGTGGGGCCACTGCTCGCAGGGAGATGGGAAAATGTCAGCACAGATGGAGATTAAGCCATCTTCACCTAACGTCAAAACTGCCATCTGCTTCTCTCCTGCACAGCTTTAATCAGATTTTCTCAGCAAAAAAAAAAAAACAAACAAACCGTAAGTGAGAGGGATCCGAAGGCTCTGAGCACACCAGCACTCGTGGCTTTTCTGTGTGCGTGTGGAGGGGCCCAGGAAGATGAAAAGAGTTTGCGTCGCAATTTGTCCTTTTGGGTTGGGGTTTATGTAGCATACCTCTTCTCAGGAGCTTGCTTAGTTCCCCAGTTTGGTTTGGTTCTACCCTTGCATTCTCAAGGGACAGAACTGGATAGCAAAAGAAATCTGATGGCAGTGTTGGATAGTTTGATCTTCACACCAGAAGTGGAGTCCTCCCTTCCCATCCTATCCCATCCCATTCAGTTATACTTTTTTCAGCTGTATTTCCACTCCTTTTTATTTTCTATTCCCCCGCCATTTCTTGTCTTACCTGGAACTGGAGGATGTATCCCTTTCATTAGACCACAAACAGTGGTTCATTCTGGATAACATCACTTTGACCCCACGCATTTGGCACTGTGCAAACACTGGAAAGGAATGATGTGGTGCTTGCTGAAATTGAAAGCCTATAGCACATGGCGTGAAATTTTAGGAAGAAATTTGGTGCAGAGAATAACCAGAAATTCTAGGGACCTCAATATGTGGAAGGCTATATTTGCTGCTGCTATATAGAGGATGAATCATTTTAAGCAGTGCTGTGCTTTATGTAGGGACAAGATATCTGGCTGTGCATTATGTGTGCAGAGCCATAAGATAAGCAACATGGAGGAGACCATTAATGCAAGTAGTGAAAGCTTAGCCCATACAGTAAGTTTCCCATTTTGACAGTAATCTTTCAATGATTGCTCCATCTATAATTTTCTAACCAGTTTGGAAATTACCCAATGATATATTCATCAAGATGGTATTTTTCTATCTCATGAAAGTGTCATGGGAGTCAGTGTCAAAAACCCTTCTAATATCAAGATCTATGGCACTGGCTGTTTCTTCTCTGTACACAAGGCTTTTTGCACTGTCATAAATGAAAATTAGATCGGTTTGACATATTTGTTCTTGACAAATCCATACAGACAGTTATTCATCTCTTCTCTGAGCTCACAGATACTTTATTTGATTATCACAAGACTCTGGGCTCTTCATACCTTTCCAAAACCACTGAATTCTATTGTTTCTCAAACACAGCCATAGAAATCCCAGTCCAGGTTCTGGCAGCCCTCAGACAGAGCTCTCCTCCATCACCCTTTGTCATCCTCGTGTATCCTGAGTATATCATCATCAATGTTTATTGGCATTGCTCCTCGCACCTCCCCCCTAATTTCTGAAATGTGCCTTATTTCAGGTCCTTTTCTGTAGCCTTACTCTGAATCCATCTGTGGACTGGCTTTGCTTCAGGCTCATCTGCTCTCAACAACGTGAGGGAGAGAAGCTGGGATGTCACAGGACTAGCGTGAGATGGAGGAAGCTGCAGAACCGCTGCTGTAGAACCTCTGCTTGAAACCAGCATGTCCAGCTGTGCCCCAAAGCCATGGCAGACAGACATAGAGAGGGTACATGAGTGGGGATGAACTGTTTCCTTGCTGAGCAGTGTGCAGCTCCCACAGTTACTTGGAGGCAGCTGCCTGCAGGCAGGTCAGGAATTCTGCAGGACTTGATTTTGGTGTGCCCTTAAGATCAGTCACACTGATGGGGTTGGACAAGCCCTGATTACCAGCCTACGTGACACTGTGTAAGACTAATGAGCTCTTAAATCCTCTTCATACTTCAAATCCAAGGAAAAATACATCTGATTTGCCTTGTGGGACAAACGCAGCTTTTGAGTTTCTGGGAAAGCAAAGACCAGATGCAATGCAGCTGACTTCTTATGATTCCACACACACCAGCTTTAATCAGCTCTTTTTTTACCTGTTTTACTCACACATAATCTTTGCCTGCAAGGGTACAAGCATTCCCAAGAGACCTTGCCTTTGGTCCACCACTTGATGATTCATCCTATGACCAACCTGAATGCACCAATAGAGCAGCTGTGTATTTCCAGGAGACAATACAATGGATGTTGTTTCCCGGGATCTGCTGGATCTTTGCTTGACTTCTGTTCCTCCTTAGTGTTTTCTGTAGGGGCAGCTCAATGAGAAGTTGTGATATCTCTGGGCAGGTGGTCCTAAATTTGCTAAGCAATGAACCATGGGATGCTACAGGGTATTTCTGTATGGGTCTCATTGTATGTAGAGTCCTTTGTGAAGCCCAGACTTTTTTAAACTGCTGTCCTGGCTCCAGTTTTGATTCCTGTGCAGGTATTCTGAGACCTGTTTTACCTGCACACAACACAAATGTCATTAATTTGTCAGATATAATCATTTTTTTCTCTTTTGCGGTGGATAAGATGGATGAGATCTAAATATCTTTTATCTGATAAGCTAAGCAGCATGTCTCTGTCTGTAAATTCCTTTTAGCTTGAACAGAAACAAATGAGTGTGCAGCATTTCTGGTATAAAAGAGCATTCCTTGGATGCCATTCAATTCCTTTGTCCATCATCGTCTCCCGCTCAAGCAATAACCACATTAATCATGATCACTTACAGGGTTGCCTTAAGCACAGTGAGAATTCACAGGGCTCGTTCTCCTCTATTACAAACTATCAGTGTGAGAGAAGAGCCCTAAGAAGTCATCGCTCTCACACATCGAATTAGAGGTTCAATTAAGAGACAGAAGGGATCATTTTCATCATGAGGAAAAAAGGAAATGTTTGATTTTGCAAGGGAAAAAAATGCCAAAAACTAATAGCAACAGTGAGGGAAAGGATATTTACAGGTAGGAAAAAGTGTTCAAATAGCAACGACCGCCTTATTCAAGAATCCCTTGAAAAGTGATTACCTGCAGTGACCTATATCTAAAGCTATGGACAGAGATTAGCAGGGACAGACTGTAGTCAGTTCAGATTCACTTCTAATAGTTTGAATTAGATGCACCAAACGAGCTGGAATTATTCATTAAATCAGCAAAATCTGCTCGTCACTGGCTTTAATGCTTGATTAATTCTGACAGCCAAAGGACTTAAAGCTGCCCCTGTCCGTGGCCATGCAGCAGGCTGGTAGCGTGTCTGTGTGCTGCGCAGAGACCTCGTGCCATTGCCATCTGTTGAGGAATCAGGATGGGATTTTGGTGCTGTGGGCTCTGCCTCCAAGCACGGGGCTGCTGCAGTAGTGCGGGCACGTGGAGACTTTGCAGGCTTAGCTGGTAGCAAATGCCTGTGTGAATGCAAAGCAGAGCTTCAGCAATTGCTTGAAAATGGAACTTGTGCTTACAGCCCAGGCTGCTCTGTTGGTTCACCTAAAATTTTCATGGATGAGCCAGAGAGCCTTGGAAAAAGATCACCAGTCTGGATTTCAGAGCTGTAAGTGTAGAGGGTTCTGGCTTCCAGGTTTGGTTTGGCCATAAGTTAGACCAGCAGTCCAGCAGTCCTTGACATTAAAAAGTCCATCTCCCTTTGCAGCTCAGCAGCTGCAATGCTTGAGAGGGTTTTTGAGATCTCTTGAGTTAGACCCTAAAACAAAGCTGAAGGCATGAAATTCTGCTGGAGCAAAGGGAAATCAGATGACGAGAGGTGGGCAGAAAGACACTCGGTCCATATTCAGACCTTGGTTGTTGTAGGAAAATGTGAATGGTTTAGGTTTAGGTTGGATATTAGGAGGAAGGTTTTCACCCAGAGGGTGGTGACGCACTGGAACAGGGCAACCCAAGGAGGCTGTGGATGCCCCATCCTTGCAGGCATTCAAGGCCAGGCTGGATGTGGCTCTGGGCAGCCTGGTTTGGTGGTTGGTGACCCTACACACAGCAGGGGGGTTGGAACTGGATGATCACTGTGGTCCTTTTCAACCCAGGCCATTCTGTGATTGTATGATTCTTTGAATGCATTTCACCATTAGCATATGGAATAGCATCTGTGGTAATACCAGGTTCAATATGATACTTCTAGAAAGGAATATCAGTCTTAGCAAATTATGTAATGAGTGAGACTCCTGGCCATGGTGCCTGAGGTACTGGTTGTCTGCACCCCTGCTAGTGAGGGAGAAGTAACAGAGGGTGACAGCAATATCCTCAACATCCAGAGAAAACATTTGCCATGATGTTCATAGTGATAAAATACATTGTCTGGATGAGGAAAGAAGCATTCAGATTTGCTTAACGTGGTCTATTTCTGCTCTCAGTATAATCAATGGCAACACTGCAGTTTGTTAGGTAACAGGCAACTAGTTGGGCTGTGCTGAATGCTTTCATCCCCCCCTTCTCTTTAACTATGAAATTACTTACAGTCAGAAAGGACTCTGTCATGGTAGCGTGCAGCCTGTGAGGCTCATCCCCCTGGACAACCTCCCTCCAAGTCATTAGATGAGAAAGTTAGACGGAAAGCTCCGATTACAGCTTGGATATGACTTTATCAAGTAAAATCTCTGATACATACTTGACGATCAGACAGTTTCCTGCTCCTGAAAGTCAAACTTTCCTTACAAATATTTTCAGTCTGTCTCCTCGAGCTGTCAAGCATCTGAAAGCCCAAGGAAAATCTCAGCTGTTCAGTGCTGCTGAAAAGCAAACTCGTTAATGCAGTCTTCTCCTCTTCCAAAAATGAAAAAAATATAATTCAAGAGAATTGGAAACAGTATCATTCTTCAGCATAAACTGTGGATTACAGTTCAGGAAGGAGAGAGAAAGGAGGGGAGCAAAGTGTTATTTAAATTTGTGTCATGTGTCATTTTTCTCTTGGTATTAAATTCAACAGAAAACAAAGTCTGCTATAATCAGAAGCGATTGTTATGGTGGCTACATTTATAAAGCACAATGAATATAAATGGCCCACTTTTCCTTGAGCAGGGTGGAAGGAAAATACTGTTAAAAGTAGTTTCTGGGAGGTTTTGGCAATGTACCTTATCCTGAGGACCCGTTGAACCCAAAGCAGCAGAGCTCAGATGTGCAGGGAAGGGCCACTGATTTGCAATCCAGAGCCAAAGATGACTTATTAGGGAATGTTTCCCTTAAAATCACTTACCAAGGTCCCAGTAGCACTATTATACCTTTGGAAGGACCAACAGATCTCAAGTCAATGGGCTGGCTGACGGACTACACAGACTGAAACAAGCTGTAGGGCTCTCTACATGCTGGAGAGGAGATCAGGGTGTTGGGCATCTCAGATGCCAGGGCCATCCTGATGCTCTGGGGGATACCTTGGGAAATGTGGCTTGGGATCTGACTGATGTTTGGACCAAATGGCCAAACATTCATACACAGCTCCCCCAAGAACACAGGCTCTTCCTTCTGACCTGTACCGGAGCAGTTGGTGGTATTGGCTGGAGTCCTTCTGGGCAGTGACATAGGTCTGGATCAGCCCCCTGCTCCAGCTTCTCTGTGCTGAATGCCTCTTGTCTGTGAGAAGTGACGTCTGGATGAAGGAAATACAGCTCCTCAATGTCCTGTTCCTCCACAGTATTGCCAGGCACTGCTGATGGAGAGGGTTACCCTGGTGAACCCAGGAGAGCAGTGTGCCCAGCACCTCTGTGCTCAGCACCTGCAGGTACCCTGCTGCCCTGGGTATGGCATGTTCTGTTTCTTGTATCCCCCTGGAATCCCAATCCAGCTATTTCAATTTCAGCTCTTTATTTTCACAGAAAAGAGACTTTGTAGTCCAGAATCTGTAATAAGTTCCTTGGAAGAGCACAGAAGCAAACCCTGCTCACTAAGCCAAGGGAGATGGAGGGTCTGGTAGGGAGGGCTTGGAGGGACCTTGGGGAGTCCCCAGGAAGCAGGGCCTGACCACGTGTGAGATGGGGGCAGAGGAGAAGGACTGGAGCAGCTTGTCTGTGTCCCTGCTACCACAAGCTGTCACCAAAGGAGAGAGTCACCAGCACTGTGCATTGAGCTGGGCTGGGAAAACAAAAGCACGTTAATCGGGGACAATCTTCTCTCCATTTCCCAAATCACTGGCTATCATCGCGTTGACTTAATTAATTGTTAACATCTATGTAATTAAGCAGTAACATAAATGATTCCCTCTTGGTGCTGATGAAGATAATGAATAACAATCATGGCTGCTTTGTTTCACAGCGCTAATCTGTTTTGAAATATACATTGATTTTATTTTGATTAGGACTGATAAACCTAGTTCCTACTCCGCAAATAAACCTCTCTGATTTAAGCAAATTGCTGCTGGCATTTACATTATGATAATCAGCTCAGAATCCATCTGATCGGCTGCTTTCTAGCTGCGTGTCATTTGCTTACTTCTTAGTCCACTATAATTATGATGTTGCACTTCGGCATATCTAATTATGGCCTGCTTTCTTCTTTGCTCTGTGATGCACATTTCCCCATTGCTGTCATTACCCACAAAGTACTCTGTGTCTCAGCAAGCACCACATTGGCTCCTTCAGGTTCAGTTTCCACCAGTGCCTCTGACAGGCAGAGCTTTCCCCCAGCAAAAACCAGTTTCAGGGTGCTGGCCAGGATGGGAATTAGTGAAGACTCCAACTGGCTAAGTTTGTCACACTGTTTTTGGGGCAGAGTGCATATCTGGCAACGCATTTTCATCTGAGTATTGAATCCTTCATTTGAATTATTCACAACATTCAGTTCTGGCATTTTCAAGATGACACTTTTTACCTGTTTGAAATTACTTCTTTCTTCTGAGTCAGTGTTTAGTTTGGCGTTTTTTAAGAGGTGAAGTTGAATTCTGTTTTCCCATTTTCCATTTCAAATGATCATAAAAGACACGTTTTGCTTTTGAACTGGAAAGCAACTTTTGTGCAGAGCAGCCCAGGAATCACAGAATCAGAATCATTAAGACTGGAAAGGCCACCAGCATCATTTGGTCCACTTGTCAGCCCATGCCTGTGACCACTCCAGACCACATCCCTCAGTGCCACACCAACCCTTATCTTGAGCATCACCAGGGACAGCTGTGTCAGTGCATCACCTCTCTTTTGGATAAGAAATGCTTCGTAATATCCAACTTGAACCTCCCCTGGTGCAACTTGTGTTGCAACCTCTCATGCTGTCACTGTTACCTGGGAGCAGAGGCCGGCTCCCACCTCACCACAACCTCCTTTCAGGCAGTTGTAGAGAGAGAGATGGTCTCACCTGAGCCTCCTTTTCTCCATCCTGGTTCCTTTAGCCTCTCTTTGTAACACCTGTGCTTCAGAATCAAATCAGTATTTGGCCCAGCAACTTTAGCCAACATTTTTCTGATGTTCCTATGCAACCTGTTTCGATCATCCCTTGTTGTGATACTTTTTCCACTACTGTAACACAGACTAGCCAACAGGAACTTTATTTCTGATATTTAAAATTAAATGAAGTTATCTGGGATCCATGCAGGGACTGCTCTGGTCTCAGCCTCTGAAGAGGTGCTGGAGGGGATGCGTTACCTCCTGCTGCTTTGTTTTGAGAACTGCAGCATTTCTTTCCTTATAACCTCTCTCCCTCCCTTTGCTGTTCTACTCCTGCTCCCCCAGACTTTGATCCAACCCTCCCCTTATCAGTCCCATAGGGATGCAGGGAAGCAGATAGCCTGGAGATCTCCTGAATCCATCCTTTGAATGTCTCACCCCTCCTGGCTGTATTTGGGCCCAGGAGTGTGGCTGGAGAGGCACAGAGCCACAGCAGAGTGGTCATGGTTGGGAGTAAGTGGCTCCATTGACTCTTGTTGAGTTCAGCAGCATGCTGTGAGCACGGGCACTACCTTAACTTGGCGCTGATGTCCTCAGAGCATCTCCTGAATGCCACACTGAAATGCAGCAACCCAAGGTACAGAGCTCAGTAGCTGCAGAAAATTGGTCCTGAGTTCTGGCATGAGGACTCACCCAGTGTCATGCAAGGGGTGCTGCAGCTAAAGAAACAGAGCTCCCAAAGCAGATAGGCCACAAGCACAGTCATCACTTCACAGGTATTCATGCCTCAGCTGGAGCACCTAAGTGCAGACAAGAGCATCTTCACTGATAAGTGGGAGGACTGGGGTCTGCCAAGCCATGTCAGATTTCCAGAGGCTGAGCTGTGGTCTCAGATAAGCAAACAAATAAGCTTAATCCATAAGCATTGCCTGGATAGACCTCTCCACCAAAGGGAGACTGAGTCTTGGACTTAAGGATGTGGTGTTTCAGCTCCAGAATCAAGAAGCCTAAAATTATCTTTGAAATGAGATCAGTCACCGAGTCCAAACTGCCAACTTGTATCTGCAGAGAACAAGAGTAAACTCATTGCTTTCTGAGATGGGCTTCCAGCAAATGCCAGTGTCTGAGGACCAAGCATCCCACCTGATCTAGAGCTGCGTCATGTCCGATGCTCAGTTAGGACAAGATGGGAAACAAGATGTACTTTTGTCTCAACATCATCATAGTGCAGCCCCACCAGCAGACCTGAGATCTGAGTTTCAGGACCAAAACATCACCCCTATTCTCATTGTTCCGCTGTGGAAACAGTGACACCACCCAACACCGGTGCTGATATCCCATTACTTTCCCCAAAGCAGCATGCAAGCAGAGGAAGAATGCTTTCCACCCCCTTAAATGCGCCCACCATATCACAAGGCAGAACGTGTCAGACACTGTGATCAAAGTGAACAGCAGACAGACGGGACGGTCGCTCAAGCAGAAAGCTGAATTCTATAATTTGAATCATTTATGGCCTGGGGCACGCAGAAGCAGGCAGAATGTGTAGCAAAGGGGGCATCACAGAGAAAAAGAGGCTTTGAAAAATGCAAAGCCAAACGGCAAACATTCAAGGAAATCTGAACCTTCACTTCAGAGCGTTTAAGTCGGCGTTAAAGGGACGTTTCTAGGAAGGTTTCCATTCTGCTGCCTGTTGTGCACAATTTTTGCTTAACTTCACTTCCCTCTCAGACACAGTTTCTGATTTCATGCATGAGCTCAGCTGGTGGTTCTGGGAGAAGATGTGTTGTGTCTGTGAGCAGATGATACCAAGAGGTACTGCCGGGCTTGTGAGGGTGCAACAAACACACCAGCCCTGCTGACGTGTCCCGAGGCTGCTGTTGTGTTCTTCACAAACCTGCAGTACTCTCACAAGAGAGGCTCGAGGGGAAGCTGTGGGCACAACCAGCACATCTCTGAGTCCAGGAAATCCCAGCATCTCTGCCCAAGATGGGAGCTGATGGCAGCTGGACAGCAGCAGTACCAGCCAGGAGCTGCCCTGGGCAGGGACACCAAGGTCTGCCTGCAGTTACCTGCGTAGCTGTGAGATGAGAGAGGAGATAAGAGGAATTTGTGTGACCTGAATTAAGTGTAACTGCCTGTTGGTGCAATGAGTGCTCAGCCCCAGCAGCTGGAAGCAGTTGGCGTGCGATGCACGTTGATGACACTTTCTGTTACTCCTTTCAAACTGACAGACAGCCCTTGTTTGTTACAGTGGTGAGTTCCTGGCACACAGATGAACACAAACCCTCCCCATAAACCACCTGAGAAGGAGTCAGCCTTACAGGGTGACCCCCCAGGACCACACTTGAAACGCTGCTATATCTGCCTCTCCGCTTCCCCGCATTTCATCGCCACTCTGCTCGTCTCCCAGATGCCTTTCTAATTGCTGTGCCAATTCATGCTCCATCTGCAGATGCAGTTGGAAAAGCCCAGGAGGTCTGTGTTTCAGAGAGGAGTGCTGTTGTGTACCTAATGTTCACAGAACCACAGAATCAGTCACAGAACCGCAGGGGTTGGAAGGGACCTCTAGAGAGCATCGAGTCCAACCCCTGCTAAAGCAGTTCCCTACAATAGGTCTCATAGATGGGCATTCAGCTGGGTCTTGAATATCTCCATCCCACTTGCCTTCTTGGCCACCAGGGGCACACTGCTGTCTCATGGCCAACCTGTTGTCCACCAGGACCCCCAGGTCCTTCTCCACAGAGCTCCTCTCCAGCAGCTCAGCCCCTAATTTGTACAGAAGCGTGTGGTTATTCCTCCCCAGCTACAAGACTACACTTGCTCTTGTTAAACCTCATCAGGTTCCTCCCTGCCCAACTCTCCTGTCTGTCCAGGTCATGTTGAATAGCAGCACAGATTTCAGGTGTGTCAGTCACTCCTCCCAGAAACAGCAAACTTGCTAAGGGTGGACTCCATCCCCTCATCCAGGTCACTGATATTCATCCTAGTTTGTGTAACTTTAATTACCTTGAGACCATTACTGGCTTTGATCTGGAACTCTCACAGTTTGTGTCTCTCACCTTCCTGCCTTGGAGCTTGTGGCCTCTCAGGATCTGCTACAGCACAGCCAAGTCCTGCTAGCTGTCTACCAGAGGCTTCCCCAGAGCAATCAGTGCAGGCAGCAGCGATGCTAACAGCAGCAGCCAGCTGCAGACTGAGACACTCTATGCAGACCAGTGTCCTCAGCCAGCACAGCTCAATATCTGCAGTCCTCGTATTATCCTTCTCCCCCAGCTTCCCTCAGAGCCTTTGGATGCAGGCATGTCCCCACATGGGAAGGTGACCTCAGACAGCATAAGCCGGAGTAAGAACACAGGCAGAAGAGTTTGATGCCCATAGTGACACACGTTTCCTTACACCAGACCATGAGAAAATAAATCAATTTCCCACAAACTCATTGGTTGCGTCGTCCTCTGAAATGCCTCTTTCTATCATGGGCAGTGTCTGCATACACTGCGTTCAGCAGCTGCTGTCTCCCAGCTTGGGGATGCTTGGGAAGCACTGGCTTTGTGCTGCTCTGCATGAGGCTATGTGTTTCATGCTGCCTTGGGGGCCATGTCCAAAATTCAGCATGAATTGCCTGCCTGCAGCACATGTAGGGAGAAGTCCAAGCAGCTGAAATTCCCCTTTGGTACTTGCTTCTCAGTGCTGCAAAGCAAAACAAGAACTTGGTGCTGGTTCCCTCCCTGCCCTACCCTGGGCAGAAAGACAAACACAGAGGCTTGGGCAGCAATGGCACCATGCAGCCTTAATTAATAAGGCTGAAAGACTGGCAAAGTGGCAGAGTAGTTCTGCAAACACATTTGGTTTCAGGGGAACATGTTTTACCTGCCTGTGGCTCACGGTGACTGGAGGTGGATGGATGCCATCAACAAAATCACTTTTCCATTGGCTGTTTCAGCATCCCCAGGAGCACCTCAGGACAAGGACATGTATTTCTGTTCCTGTCAGACAGAGCAATGTGCAGGAGGCTGCACCTTGGGGAAATCTATTGAAGCAGAAGGCACCCAGCTCCAAGCCACACCATTTCCTTGGGGCCATCCTGCCTGTCCTGGCGATTTGTGATCCAAAGTGTCAGTGTGCTTTGTCCCCTATCCCCTGGGCAGTTCCTCCTGGCAACCTTGGGGGTTTCCTCTCAGCTCATGAATTTCACTTTGGGTTTGTGAATGCCATTTTGCTCAGGACCTTTTGCACAACTTGAGGCCTACATATGGCAGCAAGAGCCTGAATCCTGTTGGAGTGTATCATGTCTGGAGCTGCAGCAGTCATCAAGCACTTCTGGGGGAATGCTCAGGGACAGGCATTGGTGTAAAGGCGGATCATGCTTTAAGCTAATAGTTTCCAACCAGGGAACGATGGAACTGGGCCTGGTCCTGCCCTATTTGCTCTGATAGGACTCAGAGGATTCATTTCTTACCTTGTCCCCTTGTGTGGTTCAGAAGTGTGCATGCCCTGGTAATTCCTTTGCAACATTACCGTATTGCTAACACAACAGGCAGCATTTGCTAAACCAGAATGTACCTGGGAGATTGTCCTGTGTGACAAAGGACACAGGGAACAGCAGCATTTGGGGATGAGGATGGCCTGACCAAAATCTGCACTTGTCCTCCATTCCCAGACCAGTCACTGCTCAGTCACATAGGCCACTCACAGACAATCACTGAGCAGAAAAGGGAGGCCTGGAGCAGAGCCACTGATATGTGAGGTTCTCAACAGAGGGAGATAAGACAGTCTTCAGAGATGCTGGCTGGTTCTGGGGAGCTGAATCCAGCTGATCAAGCAGGAAGGTTCACATCACACCTCCAGTGATAGGAGAGGTGGCCCAGGCCATTGGATATGGGATGGCGCTCAAAACTGTCTCCTACACTCCAATATCCATCATTTGGTACAGGATGGGTTGGGACCTGCAAGGGACAGAGTGGTGGTGGTGGCTCTCAGTGTCTGCAGAACTGCAGAGTTGAACTGCATGGTAAGAGCTATGTAATGTCCAGAAACCAGCAGTGCTGCCTTGCTGGGGAAATTGGTCATTTTAGGGACATGGGCTGCTTCCCCAGGAAAGCTGTGGCACCTCAAAGCCATCTGCTGATTTTCTACTGGATCCTCCTCATCCAAATACACAGTGCAGATAAGTTTGCCTGTGGCATGAGGGGTTTTACACTTGACTCTACAGGGTTGAACGATGCTCCAAGCAGTGCCTTGGGGCACTGTATCACACCTGAGGTGCAGAAGCCAGGCAGAGGCTGCTGATGAATTGTTGTTGCTCTGGAAAGGAGGAATTTGTGCTGCTGATGGGCATTGCTCAGCCAGGGTTGTACCCACACATGTTGCCTATCCCACTGTTTGCACAGTGACCATAATGCAGGAGTTCAGCTGCTCAATGAGCAAATAAAGAGAAACATCATTTATGGACAGGGGCTGGTGACCTCAGCTGTGCTCATGGGAAGCAGCATGTGCTCCTCTGCTCTGAAGAAGGAACCACAGCCTCTCTCCCACACTGCTTCATCTCAGTAATTAGGCAATCAGAACTTGAGCTGAGGTGGATGATGTGCTTGTTGGTCTCTTTACTCACAGTTAATCATGCAAGAAGTGGAAAGGCTCATTACTGACAGGTGATGTGATACATCACTGGCCTGGCTCCTCACCAGAAGGAAGGTAACAGTGCAAGAGGAAATGAGCTCAGGAGCCCTATTTCTGGGCACCACTGCCACCTGGATCCAGCAGAACCTCTGGTGTCCATCAGCCAACACTAACTGCTCTTTGACAGTGGACACGCAGGGACATGACCAGCAGGGCATGAGATATCTCCTTTGTGAGCACAGCTCCAACCTTCCTCCATCTGAGGCAGTTGTCCACCTCCTGCCATGGTGTGATGCTCTGTGTAACCCCTCTGTGTCCAGTTGCTGCATCAGGTTCCCTTCACTTGTGACCAGGGACACTATTCTAGTGACAGACTCAGGCTGTCCTCCTCCTGCCCTTCTCCCAGCTGTTGCCGTTGCTGATGTTGAAGCTGTGATGCAGCTGAGAATTAGCTGAGAATTTAAAGACACCACCACATGGATAGTGGTGCTGATTAGAGGTTTCTATGGACATAGATGTTCTGGGTGGGGGTAGGAGGCACATCTAGGTACCAAGTGTCCCGAGCTCTATAGTTGCCCCTTGCCACTCCATTGAACTTACATCACCCCACATTGATTTTCTACATTAAACTCAATACCTGAGACATTACTGTAGCACGGAGGAAAAAAAACAGAGAGGAAGAGTGTACACATTGCTGGCCTGTGGCAGAGCTCCTGCCTTTGTGACAGCCTCCAAGATGTCTCACTGCAAAGCCCAAGGAACCAGCACCAGCCCAACCCAGACCAATGCCTATGGCTGCTGAGATACAGTGTGAGTGCTCACTGCTAGAGATGGAAAAGCATGCATTCTGTCAACCTTAGTTCTCCCTCTTATGCATCCCCTGGTAGATAACATCACTGTGTATCTGAAAGCAGATATCTGAGCTCATTCTGCCTTCCACTCCAGCATCCTGTCTGAGATTTCCCCTTTCTTCCCATCCTTCTCCTTCCTTTTTGCTCCACTTGTTTTAATCTTGCTATCTGACCACTGGGAAATCTCATCAGCTGTGATGCAAACACTGAGGAAATCCCCGTTCCTTCTTCCTCCTCCTGCAGCACCTTCCTCTGCCTCTCCTGCAAAGGCAAAAGTCAGACTTGAAGAAGTTCAGGGCCATTGCCCAGGTAATTGTGTTGATTTTGGAGTCACAGCTCCTAGCTATGCTAGGATGGAGCGTAAAATCAGGCTTCAGTAGTGTGGTCAATGAGTATCGCTGTTTAAATTCATCAGCAGCTGTGAAGTGATGCTTTGTGTTGTTACATAACGTGTGTTTCAGCCTTTAAAATCCTTCTGAAAACAGGACACATTTTGCAGGCTTGGATTTGAGCAGCGAATTGCTAATAGGTTCATTCCTTCTGCTGTTGTCCCTTCTCCCCATGCAGGTTTATAATTATAGATGGGATTTTGACAAGTCAGGTTCCCAGTAATGGCAAAGTTAAAGTCCCAGATGTAAATTGAGGGAAGCTAAGAGGACTTTGCAATGCATATTTATTAAGGATAGTCATTTGTGAAAAAATAATTATCCTCCACAAACAGCAAAAATGCTTTTGCTGTCAGTACAGAAATACTCACCTGCTCATGCAGAAGACATGACACAGGGAGCTGAAGAGAGCTCCGTTAATGTGGTATCAAATACTATTGTTCATGCTGGTTTTCAGCCCAGCTGTGGCCAGCAGTCTCAATTAGATGAGGAGCTGAAAGCTGCTGTGTCTGGGCAAGGTGCTGGCAGCCAGCTCCTGCTCTTGGCTGGAAGGTACTTGCTCTTCTCCATCTTGTACCTTCACTCTTGAGGAGTTCAGTCCTTCAGTCCATTGACTGACTCTTTCATTTCCTTGGGTTTCTCTGGGAATGTTTAGTTTTGGCATCTCCTGGGATTTCCCAGCCTCCCCACTCTCACATCCATACCCCTGTGCCTCTGATCGAACATCTCTGCAGATTTGTGTCACTTTTGGAAATCCCAAGACCTCTCCCCTTAATTTTTCCATGGATCATCCAAACCCATAGTTGTAGACCTGGACATTGTGCCACCTAATGACCCCAGCAAGATATAGTCATCGCTCTTCACAGCCAAATATCCACAGTAGATGGAGTCCTCTTGCTCTCCAGACCATAAAGCTTACAAAGCTTTGAGAGGAGGTTTCTGGGGAGGTTCAGGCAACAAAGCTGCTATCCAAGTCCCCAGATCCACAGTCTGAAGGAAAAAAAGTAAGATTTTATGAACAAAATCAGAAAAAAAATAGATGAATCTGCAGCTTTCAGGTTGTCCCTCCACCCTGACAACTCCTGCATAGGAGAAACCCTGGCCAAGAATTCCCCATGTGCTTCATTTCTTATGAAAATAGTGGTAAAAATAATTTTCCCTCCCCAGCTCTCTCCAGGTTGCATGCAGTTCAGTCTGATTATGAGAAAGAGCAGAAATTGATACGTTTGAAATGCTGTATCCTGTTTTCTTCTCATGCCATTTTTATCTGCATTTCATTCAGCTAAATGAAAGTGGAAATGAACTCAGTGGCTCACCAGCAGTAGCCCTTTTCCAGCAGCACAGGCTGAGCATCCCAGATCTGTGCTCCCATCAAGGGGCGCTCTGCCTGCTTGCTATTTGCATTTAGGATATTTTCAGAGGCAAATTAATATCCCAGTGAAGGTTTCTTTACACTCACTATCCCTTGTGAGGGTGTAGATTTCACTCTTTCAACACAAACCTCATAGCAACAACCATCCCGAGATGCTGGACAGTGCAGCCTCCTTTCAGGGAACTGTAAAGCTGTGGTGTTTTGCTGATTACATTGAAGGAAGAACTAAACCTGGGAGGCACTGGGAGCTGCTGAAGATTTCCATGGCAAATGCCTCCAAGCATTTTCCCTGAACCATGCTTTTACCCCATCCTTGCTCCCGGCCATGCTCGTAGGCTTCATTTGAGCCCAAGGAATCATTTATGAGAAATGAATATAAATATATAAATAAACTCTACATCCTTTGCAGCATTTTTACAAGGATAAGGACACGACAACAGCAATTATGCACAAGTCTGACAGTAAATAGTCTCTCTGCAGACACAGGAGGGATTTTTCAGCTCTAAACCCTGCTTTCAGGCTGCACGGGATGGTGGTTTGGCACCCCTGGGACACTGCACTCAGTAGCATTAACTGGCTTCAGACTATCAAGCTGCTGTGTGCAAACAGCCACCATGCACATGAGAGACAAATGATGGTCTTAAATTGTTTTTGAGACATTAAACATAGCAAGATCCTACTGTTACAGTGCAGAACCATGTGGGTGTATTTGGTTACATCATCACTAAAGGTGGACTGTCAAAAATCCCAGGGCTTTAGAAAGTAAGGCTTAAAAACTTATAAGAGCTCAAAAACAGGCCAAAAAATCCTTCTGTTTCACTCTTGACTTTGCCTTTGATGACTGTCCCAAACCTTTTCCAGCATCAGATAAAGATTGTTCATCATCACAAGGATCTGTAATTTTAACAAAAAATATGGTAAATGTTTCGGGATCCACAGCAAAATTAAGGGTTACGTTCCAAGGGGCAGCAGTCATGGCACTGAAGTCATTAAAGAATCATCTGGATGATGTCCTCAGCCGTAGGGTCTGGTTTTTGGATGGTCCTGCATGGAGCCAAGGGTTGGACTCCGAGATTCCTGTGGATCCCTTCCAACTTGGGATGTTCTATCTGATTGATTCTATAGAATACCTTACTCGGTAGGTGGGAAGAAGGTAGTTGCCTTTTCTATCCTCAGTTTTAACACAGAAGTCTATTTTGATTGTTTTGCTTGAAGGCAGCAGGACAGATGTTATAATGAAAGACCAAAGAACATAAAGAAAGCGGGTTTCACTTTCTGAGAATCTTCTTGAAAGCATTTGAGAGCACCTGTCTGATGGCTCTGGAGATTGGGTCCTTCAGGACAGTGTGAGCTGACACCTGAAAATGAGACCCCCTCTCCATCCCCACCCTGTGCATTCACTGTATTTGTCTGGGTGGAGTGGAGGTGAGAGGAGGGTCCAGCAGGAGCCCAGCATCATCCCCTGGGTGAGGGGGAGGGAAATCTCATGGAGGGAACCACTCCTCTTGTTTGGAGCCACTCCTTTGCAATGTGTTAAGAGAGCATCGGGCTGCACCAAGTCTGGCTTTTGGTTTCTCTTGAATCATAAGACTGGTTTATGATTTTCTGCATGTTATTTTTTTTACAGGGCTTTGTAACCCCTGTGCAGGGGATAAACATGGGAATACAATGCCCCACTTACAAAGGAGTCAGATGTTCTGGTGAAATCCCATGATTAAAACAAGCGGCTTCTCAGTCTGGGTTCTGATGTCAAGATTTACCGGCAGATTTTACAAGTCAGATGTGAGATGCAGAATAAAACCTCCAGCAATGTGATTTTCTGAACCTAAACCGCAGCGTAACCACAACAGACAGGATGATTGACTAAATAATCCCTCCTTGTTCTTTTTGTCTCCCCTACAAACGATGCTTCAGCTTTGCATTTTTATCCCTCTCATTAAGGAACTGCAACAGAAATGAAACAGCCAGCGCCTGCCCTATCCTGTTTTTAATGTGGCCTCTCCTGTCCCTCCAGTTTGGCTCTGCAATGGGAGGATGCTAGCTGTGCTGGATCATTAATTTGCAGCCTTCCAAAGCAATGGCATTAGCATGGTGCTCTGCAGCCAGTTGAGCTGGAGGGCAATTTGCAGTGCGTAATACTGGAGCTCTGGTGCTGACTGATACAGTGCAGCAGTGCAGGGGCTGATCCTGCACATGCACAGAGCCTGGAGGGATGGGGCACAGGAGGGCATTCCAAGATGCAGAACACAGGGAACAAAAGGGATGTGAAATTGTTCATTATTTCACAGGGAGGTGCAAGCAGCTTAATGGTAAAATATAGCCAGGGCCCTTCAGGTTTTAACCACAACTGGTGTTCTGAGGACTCTTCCTCTTTCAAACCCCCCTCTGGGGACATCCTGCAGCATCCATTCTCCTGATAATTCCTCTTCTCCTCCTAATTCTGGCAAAGCTCTCTCCAAAATGGGTCGCTTCTCCAAATAATGAGCATGGAGCTATTTTCAGTGACCGCTGTTATAGGACAAGGGCATTTATGTTTTCACACAGCTGGGAGTAAGATATGAAGCATACCAGAGTTTAGGTGTAAGTGGTGCTTCACATGCCTGCAAGCTGTAATGGGGAATTTTGCTGGAAAATAAACAAAAAAAACCCCCACCCTTCTGAGACTGGTGTTGTAGAGATGGAAAAGCTCACACGCTCTGAAAAGGAAGCACAGAGAGGGAAGAATGTCCCCAGAAGAGAGCAAGGTACATTTGTGGAAGACATCTCTGTGCTAAGTGCATTAAAATCAGTATTTTTGAGCCATTATCCACCCAGCTCAGTGTGGCAGCAAGGAGGAGCTCGGCATACTGTTTAGGTTCAGTCTTAGTAAAAGCTTTACACAAAGGGAATGCTTCCATTTAGCCATAAATCCAGCTATTTGCCTGCTCTTATCCATGGGTACATGATGTGTGTTTGTGTATCTGCAGCTTGGACCAGCGTGGGTGATTCCTCCCAAGCCCTGACAGCACAACGAACCTCAGCCCTGGGGCCATACTGACATTCTGGGGGAACAGAACAAGTCATGCCCTCTGAGTTCCCCTACAGCAAACAGTTACAAAACCCATGTACCCAGAGAGATACTGCAGCTTGAAGGCCATGCAGGCGACTGATTGCTTCCTATGAAGATGCCTAATATTGAGCAGCAAACCCAGGGAGATATTTGCTGCTAATCATCCCTGAGTAAAACCAAGATGAAAAACTGGACGTGGGCAGCGAAGTCCAATTCCCAGCAGACAGCAGCCCACCTTGTTCCTCCTCCCTTTGCATGGTCTGCAGTGTAGACTTGGACATGGATACAGCTCTGTGGATCAACACCTTCTGGACATCAGGACACAGAGCCTGTTGGCCAGCCCTTCTTATAATAGCACAAATGTGGCCCTTGAGAAGCAATCACTGCCAACTGCAACACGCTCTTCCTGCCAAGGTTCCCCCAGATCTCATTAAGATCCAGGTTCAGAGATTGGCCAACGCACTTAAGTTGTCGCTAAGATAAAACGTTCAGCGAGTGCTGAATTATTTCCATAGCTTAATGGCAGTTGTTTCCCATCAAGATTATAGGTAAAATTGATCTCATTCTGCATTAATGTGAAAGCTGTTGTGTTAAGAAATAAAACCAAAAGCTGCACTAAAAATAAAGCGGATGATGGACAGACTTACAACTGTCACAACCGCAACAGAACCACTGAGAGCTGTGGGCTCTCCATGATGCTTGGAGCAGAACTATTACTGGCGACAGCAATTTGGCTCTTCCCATGTTCCCATTTTGTAACTTTATTTTAACAAAAAGCTGAGGAAAAACTGGAATTTCTGCAGAAGTGATGACATTTTCCAGGAAATACAGAGATTTGAAAGCAGACGCTTTATAATTACATTTCAGTGTGCTGATAGAGGCAGCATGGTGGGGCTGGGAGGCCTAGTTCCCAGTGACACAAAGTTCAGGCTTTGCTGCCATGGGGTCCAGGCCTGGGTTAAGCACTTGCTTATCAAGTTGGGCATTTCTGATACTTCTCAGAGCATCACAGAGATACCCCAGGAAGTCACCTGTCTGTGTCTTGCAGATGACATGGGAGGGTGCTGCTGGCATCCACAGAAGACAGAAGGATATCAAATGTTGTTGGAGAAACCCATCCCACTGAGTAATTCCATCTCCTCCTCCTCATGGGGCAGAGCTGCAAAGTCCTCCAGGCTCTCCAGCATCTGGGAGATGTGTTTCTCCTTCCTTTAGCATAGAAAAAACATTTTGTTCTTTACGCCCTTCTTATTTTAGAAACCTGCTTGATAAATGACTAAAGGGCCTCATTAACTGCAAAGATTTGTCAGTTTTCCCAAAGCAATCAGGGTGTTAGTTAGACCGAAGGAGCAAGTGGAGAACTAAAACGGAAGCTAAGCACAGCCTTATTAATCCTGCGTTATGGATCGACATTTGTCAACGCTATTGAAGTTTGTTGTACCAAATAGCACCCAGGAGACCACTCAATTACTTTATCTCTGAGCAATTAGGATCTTGTTCTTTCAGGTCAGTCTGTTAGCACGGAGAGAAAAAAATATTGGACAAAAGATTAACAGTAGAAAATCTACTGTTTTTTTATTTCAGGGTCTCTTAGAGGGGAAAAAAAAAGTCCTTTTCTTTCCAAATATTTTGCCCAAGGAAGAGACTTTGTTGAAGACAGTGTCAGCAAGGAGCTCCTCAGGACGATCAGGGATCCCTTCTCCATCTGTTCCTTATTGTTGGATGATTGCAGGAGGATTAATCCAGTCTAAAAGCCAAAAAGGCACAGCTGATGATAGAGGCTGGTACAGTGAAAGAAGTCCATTGAAGAAGTAACTGATGTATCACATAAGAAAAGCACCATTAAAGCACTTAAAGGGTTTGGGCTAGGAAGATCTTGAGCCACATTTAGTTCTCAACAATGTGAGAATGAAGGGCATTCAGTAAAAGAAAGGGGAAATTTTTCTTGCTTGTACATTTTTCTGTAGCTCCTAATTCATCTGCAGAAGGCACATAGATCAGATATCAGTAGATGCACAAGTTTGGAAGAGTCTTTAAAAGGTTGCAGAAAGGTATAGGATGGGGGAAGAGCTAAGTTATAAATTTCCCATGCTCAGGGACACTTACATTTAGCTTGAAACTTGTAGCTTCTACTTCTGACCTTAAAAAAGGCATGTGAGTGGGGAAAAGTGTCCTTTAAGGTGTTTGTTAGTGTAATAAACTATAACGCCTCTTTCTGAATGCTTTCCTTTCACATCCTCATGACCAGAATAATAGTACTGTAGCCAAGGCTATTGTGCCCCACAGAGACAACTCTGCATTCAAGATCACTTTCCTCAGCTGGTACATTTGGTCCTAGGTGGTACCATGGATTTCAGCCACCAGATGTCAACTCTTTGGACAATGTATAGAGCCTATGCTGAAATCTGATTTGTCACATCCAGACTCCTGTCCCTGTTAAATGAGGATTGGTAAAAGCCAGGTTACAAAAAAGCTACAGAAACTGCTATCAGTCATCTTGATTGCTGGTGTAGAATGGCCTACCCTTGGATTTGCAGTTGTGGTTTGGTTGTTCTGTGGTTGCCATCTTTCTCCTGCAAAGCAAACAGTATTGGAGAATGGGATTGGAAAATACTTGTATCTGGAGCTGCTTGCTAGAACTCCTGACATGATTAAAATGTTCATCTATAAAAAAAGGCAGTGAATGGGAGGAATGGGAAATCTAATCACCAAACCACTACATTCAGTTCAGGGCCTCACTGATAAGTTCAAGGAGAGACAGAAGAAGAGAAGTTTACAGAATCACAGAATCCTTAGAGTTGGAAGGGATCTTTCAGGGCCATCTAGTCCAACTCTGCTGCAGTGCACAGAGACACCAAAACTCAATCATGTTGCCCAGGGCCTGATCCAGCCTTGTCCTGAATATCTCCAAGGAGTGGACATCAACCACATCCCTAGGCAGCCTGCTCCAGTGCCTCACCAACCTCATTCTAAAATACTCTTTCCTTATATTCAGTCTAACTCTCTTCTCTTTAAGCTTGAAACCACTTCCCCCTGTTCTATCACAACAGATCCCACTAAGGAGTCTGTCCCCTTCTTTGCTTCGCAAGAAAAACAGTCACATCAGTCAAAAATTATGTGAAAAATTGTCTTTGATGAACGACCCCACCAATTTGTACAGCTTCTCTCACCTCTTGTAGAAGATTGAACTTCTGTATTGGTATTAATTTTTCCTGTGAGCCACGTCTGGTGACTTAAATCACTGACTTCCCCCCTTCTTCTTTCATTTCAGCAAACTTAATTCTTTTTTCTGTTCGTGAATCTTTCCTGATTTCTAAAATTCCATCCCTCACTCTTTGCTATTGAATGAATGGACTCAACAACTGCATTTTTACCTCTGGACCATTGAATCACTGCCCTTTTATCATAATAGCAGAACCTTCTGGGTCACAGGGCCCTGCCTTATTCTTTGATCTCCTGACTGGCATTGTTTAAGAGGAGAAAAGTACAATTAAAATCAGTTTGTTCATCTAGATCATTTAAATTGGTCCACAGATAATGAGGCATGCGCTGAGTGTCTTCTGTCATATTTCCAGGTATATCCTCAGAATAGCACTCGAGAAACACACTGATATTAGTGATTCTTCCATCTATGAGTAGCACCTGGGGGCGCTGGCCACTACTCTGTGTTCAGTTCCATATAGAGCCAAGAGGAGGGTTTAAGCATGGAAACTCTTTGGGGTGCACACTGTGTTCTTGAGAGTGCTGTCCAAATGAAGTTAGTGTGCAGGAGCTTCTGGGAGATGGTTGTTCACTTTAGGAAGCACAAGAAAGCCAGATAGTGCTTCTGTTTGCTGAGACACCTGCCTGAACCTCAGGCTTTGTCTGCACTGGCGACACTTTCCTGCTGACTGGAAACCTGCTTTAGATTGCAGGTAACCTGAGTACGCTGACATGAGGACCGTCCATCACTGAAACATGTCCAACCCTGGTGTGGAAAGCACTGCAGGAGCACAGCTCAGTTACAGCACAAGAGGTGAGCTTCAAACCCAGACGCTGGATACCTGGAATCAATTATACTAGTCTGAATATTTAGTAAAGAATAACTATCTGGCTTTCTTATTGCAGAGATAAGTTGAAAAATGCAAACTGTGTGTATTGAAATGGCCCAGAAAGATGAAAGCAAATAAATAGATTATTTTTATTTTAAACCTTGTGATTTTTCTAAAGCCAACTCCGTGATAGCAGTGCTGGATACCACACAGTGAGCAGGATGGATGAGCGGCCCAGTCAATCTGCATCACTCTGGGGCTGTGGTAGGGTAGCTCTGCTGAAGCTCACAGACCTGCCACAGGTATAAGGGAGCATTTCTGGCTCCTCAGTTGATCCCATTGCTTCCAAACCTCAGGCTTGGTCCACTTTCCCAGCCTTTAGAAGCCCTGGTAGTTTTCATGTATGGGCTCTGAAACATCTCATAAAATAACCTCTCCTGAAGTAGTATCAATCCTGACGACTATCAGGTCTCACTTTATGCAATTTCAGATAGTCGAAGAGCTTTACACGCTACATTGCTCTCAAAAATAGAATTCTCCTAAAACACAGCTTTAAGCAGCAAGTACTTCAGTGTCTAGATATATGCTAAGCACTGCTCATCTAAATTATTATATTAACTGGGAAAGGGAAGCACACACGATTTAACAGGGGAGAAAGAGCAACAAATCTAAGGAGAAAAATCGGAGCTTTACAGAGAGAAGAAAGCTGGGAATCTAATGACTATGAACGCTTTGCTGGAATCAAAGGATATCTTTTATTCGAGGAATTTAAAAGGGGGGTTGGGAGATCTTTCCTTCCCCTGCGCCACCAGCAGCTCTGACCTAATGGAACAGAGGTCTCACCTGGGTCTCAGCCAGAGGACAGAAATGATGCTATAAACGTTTGTATGCAAAGAGTCAGTGATTCCTGCTGTTGTTCATTCAGCAGGACAGAGTTTTTCTGTGATCAAAGCAAAGCAGATACGAATTGCTGCTGCTGTGTTTGGTCTTGGGCCTCCCTTCTGCTCCACTCCTGCTCTGGTAATGGCTTGATGTTGCAGCAGAAGAGGTTCAGGTTGGCTGTTAGGAAACATTTCTTCTCCGAGGGGGTGGTGATGCAGTGGCACAGCTGACAGGGTGCAGTCACCATCCCTGGAGGTGTTCAGAACCGTGGTGATGTGGCACTGAGGGACATGGTCAGTGGGCATGGTGGGGTGGGGTGGTGTTGGACTGGATGGTCTTCGTGGTCTTTCCATCCATAAACACTCTGTGTTTCTATAGACACCATACTTCACCACCCGAGGGCTTGGCTTTATCAACTGGAAACAAAGATATGCATGTGTGTGTATACGTGCAGATGTAGTGTACGTGTGTCTGTATATGCATCATGCTTTAGGCATATTATACAGACTGTCGTGAGCCAAATAATGAACGACTTTGAAGTGTTTTGAAAGCTTTTGTTGACAGCAGCTGAAGCAATGCAGAGCATTATTAGCCATTTCAGAGCTCCTTTTGCAGTGTGTGCAAGCAGCTGTTAAATAAACAGAGTGAAATACAGTAACACATTGTATTTTACATTTCTCTGGGAGAGAGAAAACTCAGCTTTATTTACTCAATGCTCTTGCTTTGAATATAAAAAGACTAGTTACAAAAATGCTTTCTTATTACTGTAAAGCATGTTGGCTGAGATCTCAGCAGCAGTGGAAGGCATATTTATCATGTAACAGCAGTAGGCATAGCTAATACATACATAAACTTCCTTAAGACCCAAAGTAAAGGGACTCTGTCCCTGCTATTGCTGTGAGGACAATACAAACTGTGAAGTTCTTCAGCCTGTGCAATGTCTATGTGCATGTATTGGTTTCCTATTGTATTGATTATCTTGCAGTGATAAAATATAAATCCAGTATGCTCAGCTGTGACAGTTTTACTGCCTTATTGTGCTGATCATTACAGAAAGCATAAATTGGGTCATAATTCTGTAGAGTCATCAGAAAACCATGTGCAACTTGAAGTTATTCATTTGAAATAGTGCTTATGAGATCTTCAGGAGAGGATCGATACCTATGTGTGTGTACATCAGCTCTGGTGCACACATTCACACACATACACACACACAGGCTCAAATGTGTGCTGACTGCACAGGCAGCTTCCAGCTGCACACACACACTGCCATACACAGACTGATGGCCACATCATAGAGGTTTCCAATCATTAAGACTGGAAAAGACCTTCAGATCCTGTAGCCCAACTGTCCACCTACCACTGATACTACCCACTGAACCACATCTGTATGTGCCGCATCTCCACCTTTCTTCAACACAATTTGTCTCCTGTCCTTCCCTTCTAAAATCCCAGTCAAAGGTGAGCAGAGGGAAGCATGGATTGTAATTGGCATTTGTGGTTGTAATTAGTTTCTATTTTAGAATCATTTGTGGTCAGATCCCACCACACTGTGCATAAAGCAAAGGTCATTGTTCTGATGGAAAGGTTTATGGGAAAACAGGATGGACAACGGTGGAAAAAAGTAACTACTGGATGAGTGCAGGTGTTGAGGCATCTGGAGGTGCCTATCAGTGAGGTTTTCAAACTCAGCATCTCATTGCTCCCTGCAAGAGGTCAGGCTCTTGGTCACCGCTTTTCAAAGAAGTGGTATCAGAAGGCAGGGCTTGCAATGCCTGGGCTTATGTCCTTTTGGGGAGTCCATGAGAGCTGCCTCCAGAGATGCTTCACCCATTCACAATCCAAGCAACATGCCCCAATGCCCCTGGAGCCAGGAGCACAGCAAGCTGGCTTGTGTGTATCCATCAGTATAGCATCAGTGCTCTGCTTCCGGAGAAGAGCTGAACTCCATGAGACCTTCAAGGCTAGCCCTATGTTGGTAGCAAAGAGAGGGCTTAATGTATTGCTGCTGTGTTGATAGCAAAGAGAGAGCTTAATGTATTGCTGCTGTGTGTCAGCACTTTAACTTTGCATCTCCAGCCACCAGTGTTGTCTGGAAACCATCAGCAGGTGGTTCCCTGTTGTGCTGGTGGCTCAGGCAAAGCCTTCTCCCTTCCCTGGCTCCCCCTGCCCTTGTGTGTGCGTCCACTTGCAGAGGAACATCGATAAACACACCAAGGACAGGACCATAATGCTGTTTACAGTGGCAGGTAATCGCAATAATAAATATTTAATCCCTTCGCTTTCCATACACTGTGAGAATCTGATAAAATGTGACTCAGTGAGCTGAGGAAACAGTAAAGGACACGGGGCAAAAGCACTTTGAAAAGCACTACATTTTTTCTTCTGCACATTGGCATCTACCTCCAGAAATGTCTTCTGGGCATGCACCCCTGCAGTTGCCCTAAAACCCACGTAAGAAGTCCATGCTGGAAGGGGAAGGGTTTCCTGGGTTGGATCAAGGCAGAGCAGGTGCAAGCTTCTCACTTTCCAGTGTAGCTTTGAAGTCTGAACTGGGCTCAGCCTTCTGTATATGCTCAAGCAAACATCAGCCTGTCTCCTCCATCAGGCAGAGCAGAGGTGTTCATGTGAAAATCTATTGCTGCTCTGCAGGCACTGATCTCTGCTCTGGTCCCACCCAAGCCAGGATGCTCCTTTGTGATTGTAGCACTGAGATGCTACAAGTGAGCTTTGCCCAGCCTATTTTCTTAGTCCAGAAATCAACACAACAACACTTAGCACATATTCCAGCCCTCACTGCAGTCTCACTGACAGACATGAACAGGGAAAACTCAAGACCAGCTCACAGCAGGGGCCTGCAAGAGCCGGAGGGATAGTGGCTGCTGCTGGTGTCCATGGGGAGGCATTGGCCAACAGGCTGTTGGCACTCAGCATCCCTTCTGAAGTTTGATTACAATGAATAATTTGGTCTCTGTGAGACACAGGATGAATGTAATAGTCACCAGCTGCGCACAGGATAAATCTGGTAAAATTAAAGCTACCGAAAGATCAGATAAAAGCTTCTCACATTTAAAGAGAATACGTGAATTTTCTTTTCCATTGTATTTTATCAATTAACCTTCAGCAAGCACAAAGGTTTTCCTAGATCCGGTGCTCCTGCTGGCATGGGGAGAAAAAGATACAAATTGTACAGATATATATATATATTTTAAGGAGAATACTTTTAATAACCAAAATGTTTCTGCACTTTGAATAATGAGAGCGACTTTTCTCTTTCAAATGCTAAATTATTTCAAGCTGAGCTGTTGGAAACCATTAATAATTCAAGGAACTCTGCTTTGGGTAAGAACAACATCTGTTGGAAGGTGTTAAAGCACAGGAATAACCTGACTTTCAAAGTTATTTTACCGTTTTGCTATTCTCTTTGTGAGGAAAAAGGATGCACAGGTAACTTATAGGAAGAAGCTGTTAATATGCAGTTTCCTAAACAAGGAGGACTGAATGGCTGCGGTGCCTCAGGTGCTGACTGTGGTCTGCTTTGCTGTCCTTCCCCAGAACAGCAGCAGTTTAGAGCTGTGACTTCCCACCTCCTCTGATCTGCAGACCCCTAAACGTTGCCAGGGCAAGTGCAGCCCCACGCAGCTATTTTAATCAGCTCATTGAACAGTTTCTTTATCAATTGTTCCACGGCTCATCAGCAGAACGCAGTAACAAAGCTCTCCTGTTCTGGTCAATACAGAATGAGACCGAATTAAAACAGGCACCTCTGGAGGGCAACTCATCTCTCAAGCTTCGGATCCCATGGACTGCTTTTTGAAAGTGCCAGATTCTCTTATGCTAGGGAGAAATTATGTGACTGAGTGAGACTCAGACCCTGATTTCGGCGAGGTAAAGCCAAGCACCATTTTGTCCTCCTTCCGGAAATGAGTTAAATACACCAAAGCACTTAAAAGATCAGCAAAATTTACAGTACGGATCTCCACACAGGGCAGCATTTCAAGATCTCTGCATGTTTAGAGATGAGAATTTGAGGCAGCTTATTGACAAAGCTGCTTTTGAAATGTTTAGTCCACTCATGAGTTCAGAATAATGTCTCTCTGCAAAGTTCAGGTGTGGAATTATTCTTGGTTCCTACATCAAACCAGTACCTTCCTCATCCTCCTCCCACATCCTGCTGTTAATTTAAGAGCAGTCCTATTATCTATACTTCTCTATCACTTTTTGCATGGCTTACACAGAAGTATTTCAAGCCGGGTATCACAGTCTCCTATAAGAATGCTTTGAGGCTGAATCTATCTATAATCCCTCATCAAATATTCCTCCCAACAATCAGGATATTCAATTGCATTGAACTTAAAGCTGCCACTGATACCACGCAAGCCAGGCAAATAACAACAGATGGAAGTAGAAATTCAAGTCCCTGCCACGTGTGCCAGCATACCTGCTGAAAATGAACACTTACATGTTGGGTGAGCATAGTATGGCAGCCATCGGACGTGCTAAGCTGCTATTTTCCTGTTTTCATTCCTGTACAGTCCTCAGTTGTGATAAATGTTGGTACCATTGCAAATAGATCTGACGCGTATTGAGAACAGATCTAATGTGATTTATTGTAATTTATTCGTGTGCTGCTGGCTCTGCTAATTAAGGGGGCTGCTCGCTTGTTATAAGCCACTGCTTGCAATACTTGGAAAGAGAAGACTTGGCTGCTCTGTCATGGGGATAACTGGGCTTGCTTGCCATCTATTATGTGTCTGCCACCAACTCAAGAAGAAACCAAGTGAAAAGCATCAGAAAAAAAAATTCTTAGAAGGAAATAAAGGTTTAAAAAGCCTTAAAATTTGGAAGTCCTGGTGCATGAGAGGCTGCAAAAATATGACCTTAAAAGAAACAACTGATAGCAGACATTCCTCTACATAATGAGGTGGAGGAAGGTAAAGGTGGAGGTTTTTCTCCCAGCATGGGCCACACTGATGTGTAATAACATGGTACAAGACAGAGGTATTCACCTTGCTTGGGATATAAGCACAGTTACAGCAGCTTTGGGGCCACAGTGGGATCAGGGAGAGAAATCCCCTGCAGTGACATTGAAACAACACGCTGGTATTCCCATATGGACTGAAGGATGTTCTCCCAAGCAGAACCCAGCTTGGCATTCTGCCTGAGATCTGCACCAGTGGGCAAAGGATGGGAGAATCCAATGCTCCTTGGTTCTGCCCACCACAAACATGAAATTGCAGAGAAGGCTTAAAGTGTTCAGTGATCGGTTCTACCCATATGCTGCCACAGAACCCCACTCTGGTGCATGGAACCACTCTGTAGGCTGAGCAGCCAGAGAAGAACCTGAGACCTGAAGGCCATGGCAGGAGTCCCATCATTGTAAACACTGGAGCAGTACAGAAATCCCATCTATCTCATACAGGGGTAGGAGAAGAGAAATACCCACTTTGGGAGATAAGGAAGAAATGTTACGTTATGAGCATGATGAGGCCCTGACACTGGCTGCCCAGAGAAGTTGTGGATGCCCCATCCCTGGAAATGTTCAAAGGACAGTGCTTTGAGCAGATAGGTCTAATGGGAGGTATCTCTGTCCATGGCAGAGGATGAACTGGATGAACTTTAAGGTCTCATTCAACCCAAACTGTTCTATGATCTGAGTCACTGAGCACAGAGCCCTAATGCCAAATGGGCCAGCAGGTTTTGGTTCTTGATTGCCCATGCATCAACAAATGACTTTTGGGAAATAGTTTTCTATGCCAGAATCATGGAAGGACGAATGATTTATTTTGACAAAACATGTCTGTTCAACAGAACACTTTAAAGCAGATATTTCCTGTGTTCTCCATCTTATTTTACTGTGTCTAGTCTTTGTCTTCTCATTTTATACTCTACATTATGCTTGTTATAAACCCACAAGATTTGTGCTGAATTTAAGGATTGGCTTGTTTATTGTGTACTGCACCTCCTTCCTTATTTGCCTTCTCTTTCTCTATCCTTTTGTAGGACTGCAACAACAGCTAAGCCAAGAAGAAAGTTATCCAATAAAACCAGTACTGTCTAGAGGATGAATATTGATTTTCCTGACACAATTTGGAGCTTGTTAGCATTTTCTGTGCCACACCAGACCTCTATATCAGTTATATCAGAGCTGCCTTGGAGAATGGCACTTTTAGAGGTTCTCTCCCCAGAACATGGACAGTAGGGGTATTTCCAAAGTAAAAGTCCCAATGAAAATTCAGCAGTGGTTGTTACTGCTGATGGGCATTAGGTCATGCTGATAGGAGCAGCCTTGCCAGTGTTAGAGCCACACTCTTCCACTGTGTGACAGCCAAACTGGGCTCCTGGATTGTCATCTACTGGGACAAGTGTCCCCAGGTGCTGGGACAAAGAATACCTGGAAGTGGCAGCAAACAGTTCTGACTTGTGGATGCTGTTATATTTTCATCTTATTGTATTCAAGGGCTTAGGAAGAGGGGAATTACCTCCTTTTGTTACCTTGGCTTACACATAGCAAGAAGATAGAAATTAATGCCATTAAAACGTAGCCAATTGGTGCTTAAATGCATCATGACAGATTTACTCAGTGCACATTCAAAACTGCGGTCTTTTAACAGTGATAAAAAAGCATTAAGAGAGACACTGAAGCTTGAAGTGACTGAAGAGAAGCAGTTGCATGCTGTGGGAACAGAGATGGATCCCGATTGGTTTTCAGCCTGCATGGAAATGGCCCACACGCTCAATGCAATAGCAACCATCTATTCCCTGGGCTAGTTCTTATAGCTACTCCAACTGTGGAGCAATTTAAAACCCATGCATTTTTATAAGTGTCCATTTTTTTCATTAGATGAAAACAGCCCTTTGGCATTGGTTAAATTATAAATAGAACAAAACAGGGACGACGTGTTGCCAGAATACCAATAGAACAGCTGTAAGGCACCAGCAGCACTTAATATGGTAAAACATGCCGCTGTGCGTTATGAGATTGGTAGAATGATCACCAGCAAAGAGAACATCCCCATAAGGGTGGTTGCATGAGAAAAGCTTCAGGCCAGCTGCTGTGGGGTGGGACGGCCTGGCAGGCTGTGCAGCACGGTGATGTGGAGCAGGGCTGTCACAGGGGGAGGTGAGGGCTGGCAGGAGGAGGAGGGTCACTGTGCTGAGCTGCATGCATGGGCTGCACTGCACAGAGAGCAGCCAGTGGTTTGTTGATGCTGAAGTCGGCTCAGCTTGGCTGCACTGATTAGATGTGGCTGCGATGCTTTTTTTTTCCCATGGCTGCTTGGTGCAATCAAAATAAATACATCAATGAGAAAAGTGTGTGCTGCTATAATTTGAGTCGTTTGGCTATGAGGCAATTTGATCACCTGTTCTCTGCTTCCTCACCCAGCTCTCAGCAGTTTGCCCCAGTGCTCAGAAACCTCCACAGCTCCCCTGCTAAATGTTCAGCTCTCCTCTGTCATGCTTGCGTGGGCTTTAGCTTGCACTGCTGCGCACACATGGACGTGTATGCACTCATCTATGCTATGCAACCTTAATTCACCCTTTGGATGCATGCGTCACGATGCAGCATATGCCTACACAGCCACCCAGAGAATTGACTGCAGCTCATTCAGCCATTCACACGTTGTCTCAGTGCAGAACCAGCTCTCCGTGGCTGCATCAGCTGGGGCTCCCTCATGGCTCTCACAGCCCCATGCTGGGGTCAGAGCTGGGGGACCTAGAGAGCACAGTCTGACCTTTGGGTGGCTGGTGAAGCAGCCCTCTCCCTCATTATTATAGATATGACGTGTCAGAAACTGTATGCTTGTGAGGGATATACATGTATACATGCTCAAAGTTGAACAGCCAACTCAGCTTTCAATTTTAAGCAGGAGGTGGGTAGATGTCTTCCATGAAAGCACATGTACTAAAGGCAGGACATAATTGAATTTTAGCAGTCAAAAAAACAAAGAATGAAAGAAAAGTCAGATACTTCAAAAATGTAAGCATGTAACACTGACAAAGCAAGAGAAGTACCTTTGAATAGGGCCTCTCTTGAGATCATTTCTGTAATTTCCATCAGCTGTAAGCAGCTGTGGAAGATTATACCTCAGAACTCTTATGCACAGATAATAGTGAATATGATCTTCAGCTCTGAGTTTTGATTCTTGATAACATGCAAGCAGTTGGACTCAGAATGGCTCAATAACTTTGCAGTGTATGTGATTTAAGAACTGACCCCACAGCACCTGCCCACCAGGGTGACCATGCTGCCATTCTTGGGGTCCCCAGACATGTTGCTCCATTTGCTCGTGGTGAATAAGAGGTCAAGATGTCCCACCTATTGCTGGTGTTGGCATGTAGGCATGTTCCTGGTGCTGGCATGGTGCTTTGGGTTACCCTAAACAGAGATGCTGTAGCAGAAGCTCACTGGATTTTTGTGGCTCCTGCTTCCCTCCAGGAGCTGAGGTTTTTTGTTTACAGACTTGGCCTCTTGGCCAATGAAGCTAGCTGGAGCTTACACTCTGTCTCCATTTCTCCAATGGGGTGGCTCCTACCCAGCTGATATAAAACCCACAGGCACAGTCAGTGATGCTGCACTGCCTACAGCCATTGCTGATCTCTAATCACTGCCCTGTGCCTGGCATAGTGCTGTCTTTCTCCACCACCATCTCAGCTGCTCTTGGTCAGCCCCTTGCATGTGTTTCTCTCTCCAGAGATGGACTTGAAACAAACCCCACTACTTAGAAATACATGGGCTCAGGAGGGCTCTCTGGTGGGTTTTCTTCACTTGCATAGTCAATGTTGCTCTTTCAGAATCTTCTCAGCAAGCAAGTGCATGTGGCCCATGGTTTTCTGGAGGGACACTCAGCAAAGCAGGACAGGCCCCACAGCACCTTGGGATGCTGAAGCTTTCTTATAAGCATTTGCCTAGATTACCCTCATGTCTTCTTTTTCTGTCTGCTACCAACCACTGAGGGGCCTCCCTCACACAGCTTTTACCTGTCCATCTCTTGTCCTCTCTTCCTTGTCTTTTCCAATCTACTTTTCATTCTGTCCTTCCCCACTGCCTACCTGTCCCATGGTTGTGTCTTGCTATGGGTATGCAGGTGCCAGCTCAGTAAGAGTCTGACATAAATTAAGATCCATAACAGTAACAATATCATCTGAAATGCATGATAATTATAATTATACGTTCTAATACCAAGCACAAATATGTATATGCAAGTCATGGCTGCACTTACAGGGGTAACCAAATTCACAGCTGTAAGAACTCTGCTGAAGACAGAGGTGGTTTCTCCTATGGCTCATTTGGTTCCCTGCATCTGGCTTCCCTGAGGAATTTTGGTAACCAGGCACAAAGACTGAGGACACTGCCCAAAAAGATACCGATTTCTAGCTGACTTTTAGGAAGAAAGCTTATTTTCAGTGTTTTTCAGCTCCAAGAAGAAACATCACATGAAGCTCCCAATCTTTAATCACAGATTTTTTGCACCTACATCTTTCACTGGAGCATCAAAAATCCCCACTAACCATCACCGCCTTCTTATGCGGTAGAACTCTCTCAAATGAGAAACTGAGGCATGAAGGATTATCCATCATTGGCACCACCGAGGCTGGTCAGCAGCTGCTGTGTTATTCATGGATTTCTAGGGATGTGTTGCCTTCTCTCCTGGAGCTGCCTTTACCCACCAAGAAGGTGAAGCAGAAGGTGGGATGCTCAGGACACGCTGCAGCATGCCAGTGAGTCAAATGTATCTCACGCTGCCCATGGATGCTAAGTATGCAGTGAACATAGAGAGGGGATGCACTGAACACAGCTTTCAGTATTTAGTCATAGAATCATTGAGTGTTGGAAGGGACCCTTAAGATTTCCTGGTTCCAACCCCTTGCTATAGGCAGGGACACCTTCCTGTACACCAGGTTGCTCACAGCCCCATCCAGCCTGGCCTTTCAAGGGAGGGGGCATTTGTCTCAAGACAACCATTAATTTTTTTTTAGTGCCTTTAAATATTTTATAAAAATACATAATGTTTGCCATGAAAGATATTCTTAGACAATATAGTGCTATATTCACTGTTTAAGACCTTCTATTAAATATAGGATTTAGTGCTAAAACGCATCTTTGTTGACATAGGTGAAGTTGTACTGGAGACTCTTTCTGTGTTAACTGTAATAATCCACAGCTGGGAGCAGCACTTAAGTTCAGATGCTCACTGGCAGTGTTTGAGAATTCACATGTGAGGGTTTCACCCAGGGGAAATAAGGTACAGGAAACAGGGTTCCTTAGCTTAATTTAAGTTAGGTTTGCAGCAGGTAGAGAAGGCATTGCTGGACCACAGTGCTTTGGCAGCGATCTGATCAAAGAAACAGAGGCATTGGCCAGTGGAAGAATTAGAGAGACTGTGGACACTGTAAAATTAAAATGAATCTCTCAAGGGTTATCTTCTAACCTTTGCAAGTCGTTTAGTATGGACAGGTGTGGGCTGAGATCAATACCAGAGTTGTGCAGGCATTGAAGAGAACTGAGGAAGATGCCAGAGGTATTGAGGTGTATCACTCTCTGGCAGCAAGCACTGAAGTGCCTTCAAATCCATTGCCATGGAATACTTGGCTGCCTTTAATGGTCCCTTTCATTTCCCATAGAGACACATATAAAGGGATGTGCCTTTCATAGGAGGATCTGACAGCCCTAGCTCTCCTTTTCTTCTTTGGTTACAAAGCCTCTTGGTGCATTGATTTTCATGCACTCAATGCTCACAAGCACTGAGATGTATGTGTGTGAGTGGTGGGACCAGGACAACTCATGTGACACAAGATGAAGAGCTCTGGTTCTCTGTGTCTCTACAGCTGCCCTTCATTGGTAACAACAAGTGTACACAAATTTCTCTCACTCTGACAAATTAGAGCCCTCCGCGATCTCCTACAGTGCAAACTTCAGTGCACATAAAGGAGAAACCCACAGATGTTTCTTGGCTGACCTGTCTGTGCCCCAAGGTATTAAATCTGGGTTTGGATTTTGGAGGGTGGGCAGGTGCATTGGCATGGAGGCAGAGGTCAGCAGGTCCTGAGGGCTGCATTCATATGGGTATTTTTGCACTGAGAAGATGAGTAGCCCAATGTTGAATCCTGGGCTGCTCAGCCCATTGCTTAGCACACCATGATGTTCCCAGTCACAGACCATCCTCAGATGGAAAGGACTTATAGAATCATAGAATGGTTTGGGCTGGAAAGACCTTTAAGATCACCTGGTTCCAACCCCCTGTTTGTAGGCAGGGACACCTCACTATAGACCAGGTTGCTCGCAGCCCCATCCAGGCTGGCCTTGAATGCTGCAAGGAAGGGGGCATCCACAGCCTCACTGGGCAGCCAGTTCCAGTGTCTCACCACCCTCACAGTAAAGCATTTATTTCTAATTTTTAGTCTAAAACTACCCTCTTCCAGTTTAAAGCCATTTCCCCTCATCCTGTCACTATCTGCCCTTCGGGCAAATGCTTCCACCAGGCTGCTATATTAGTCTGGAGTGAGCAGTTGTAGAGATGGTTCAGGAGAAAAGAGAAATGTTGGCTCTTAGCCACTGCTCATGACTGACCGAATCAATGAACATCTCTCTCTGCCTGCCTCCCTCAGCAAGACCTCACTGGGTCCCTGGTGGTGTTGGCAGCAAACAACCCCTTGCTGCTCTGCTCTTGCTTTCCCAATGGCCCTGACAGGTGTTAGGATGCCCACGCTCAGCACACGGTTAACACCAGGCCAGTTAGGATGCTCTTTGTTTTCCATAAGAAGGAACTGGTGACACATTGCTGTCACTGCAGAGCCCAAATATTTACATGTTCTGGAGCACACGAGTGGTTTCTGTGAGCCATTTAAATATTTACAGCACTTAGCATCCTCTGTGGCAATCTGTGTGGCCTCCCTGTGAGCTTTTCCCAGACCTTGCTGAAGAAAATTAATTAGTTTTCTGCATTTCACATCAATCCAATTACACTCACCTCATTCTTCACTTATGATAATTTTGCCGCGAGAAACTTTATTAAAATGATTGCCTCGTAGTATTTAAAATTTGGTTATTTACTGCCCTAAAACGTAGATGTTCACTTATGTTTCTATCACTGACACCGCAAGTGAAGAATAGACTGCAATAAAAATGGGGCATGTCGTTTATATTGTGTTGAGGCCTAATAGGAGTCTATGAGGACGCTTCTCCATTAGGCGCTACATGATGGCACACTGAGAGATAAGCAGTGCCCTAAAGCACTTACGGTCTACAACGGATAAATGCTGCTTTGGTAATACCATTCTGTAGAGGAATAATGGAGACAAGAGATTAATTATCCTTTTTCCTGTCCTGAGCATCCTCAAATCATGAATCAGTTCATTCTACCATTCAAATTATGATGCGTTTAAAAGCCTCAGTATGCTTTTGGTTCTCCTTTAGCATAAATCTGCAGTTACTTCTTCATTTGTCAGCTATCCCCCCTAACTTTCATTTATGGTAACATTTCATGCATTTTGTGCAGTGATGGTGACTAAACAAATTCCAGAAGCAAAAGCTGGGACATTCACTTGACTTTATAGGATGGGACTTCAAACAGAGTGATAAATATGAAAAGGCTCAGCAGCATAATAAATAACTTGCCTGTGATTATGAAAAGAGCTGGGAGTTTAACCTATTTCTGTGCATATAAATGCCCCGTGCCTCCTGATTCAATGCCCAAATCTTTCATCATGAAGAAAATATAGCAAAGTCTTTTCTTTTTCCTCTCATTCTTTCTATCCCCTGGCTATAAGCATAGCTGTATCGTTACAGTATAGGAGAAGACAGGAAAATCTCTCTGACTGCTCAGAGCTATTTCCTTCTCCGAAAGAAGACTGTCCCTCAGGTAAACACAGTGGCACTATTTCTGATTCACCACAGGAGAATGGTGGTAGAGCTGAAGGAACAACACCACAGCTGAATCTGCCCCTCCAGTTTGCGACCACGACGCCTCTTTGCTTCAAATTCAGTACAAAGCAGGACATTCTAATTTCCTTCTATTTTTGATTAAGGATTCTTAATGCCACATGGCATATGGGCCCATCAAAGAGGCTTTTCTGCCACTTTTTGGATAAACAAACAACAGTCGCAAATGCTCTTCTGGAAGTTGGTGTTTGGAGATGGCATAAAAAAGGAATTTCTTGCTTACACAGCTTCCTTTACAGCATTGTAATTACTTTCCTGTTGCTGTTAATGACTCTAAATGATACGTTTTGCTGCAGCTCATTAGTATGGAACAGCAGTGCTGTCCATGGGGAGGTCACTGCTACGCAGCTTTCCCCCATCACAGACTTGATTACAGTTTGGTACAAAACGCCTTCATCAAAAGCACTGAATGCTCCAGCACACGCAGAGCTATTAATACAGCACAGCCTGGCCACTCCTCCCTAATGAGGATTGCTTTGACCACTGTTGATTTAGGAGTGGACCATTGCAGTGAGAAGCAGCCGGCAAACCTTCCCCTTACCCAGAGGCAGTATCTGCTCATTAAAGTTGCTGCATCCTCCTCTTTCCCTTACATCTGGTAAATTAAAATAAAGTTTCTCCATGCCTGTTAATGTTTTTCAGTTCTTAAAGATCTGACACGTTTGAAGATAAAAGTCCTATTGAGATGAAAGACCCATTACATGAGAAGTGGTATCCACAAAAGGCAAAAGCAAGAAGCAAGGTTTTGGAGGTTCCTGCCAACAGCCTAGAGAGAGGGTGTGCACTGACTGCAGAACACTAATCTTCCTTATTATTTATAATATCCTTACCCCAAAAGTCCCCATCACAGTTAGTGTCTTCCCTGTGCAGGCTGCTGTGCAAACAAACCTGGGCAGCCTGTATAGATGGGAGAAGGGGTGGCTACAGCCAGACTGATGGATCAGCCCGTAACAGCCTGCCTGTAACAGCCCGTGTGATGCTTGTTTTAGCCATGGGGATCAAGCTCTTGGCAAACTGAAGGGGAAGGGCTGCATTAAATCTTTCATTTCAGTATGGCTGTGTGCAGTGATGACTACTTTATCATCCACACCAAAGGCAAGAAATACGTTTTTATGATGTTTCCCTTCTCTGTCACTAACATGACTAATGATATAAATAATTTCCATGTAAAAAGCTTCTTGCTAAATATTAAAAGTCTGAACTGTTCTAGCCCAGAAAGGAATTTATTTTGGCTATGAATTGTTGCTGTGATATTTCATGGAACTCCTGGTTTCCCTTCCCAGCTGCCATTTGTACTGGTGTCAGATACCATGGGATGCCTGGAGGAAAGGCTCCCTTTGAGAGTGGGAAACCAAATGCTCTGAAATCCCTCAGTGCACCATCCAGGCCTGCAGCCCCTTCCCCAGTGCTGGCAGTTTGGCTGTCCTTGCTCAGTGCCAGCTGATATGGCACGGCTGTAAGCTGGGATCAGCCTGCTGGGGAGCAGGGAAGTGGGTACAACTCTGTCTCATAGAATCATAGGCTCATTAAGATTGAAAAAGACCACTGAGTCCAACCATCATCCCAACCCCACCATATCCACTAAGTGCCATATCTCTGCATTTCTGGAATACCTCCAGGGACAATGACTCCACCTCCTCAGTGGGCAGCCTGTTCCAATGCATTACCACTCTTTCTGAGAAGAAATTTTTCATCATGAGATGTACAAGATCCTTCGTAAGTTGGAAGCTTGGCACTGAGACCTGAATCACTTTCTCCTCTAATCAATGTAAGAATATTTCCCATTTAAAGTATGCAATATCTCTTTCGCAACAAATTGCCTCAATCGAGATCAAGCCCAAATTAAACCAGGGCTGGGAAAATTATGTATCATTCTAAATCAGCTCTGGGACGGCAGACACTTCATTATTCTGTTCCTTTTCTAACCTATTTATGCTCCTCTTGGCTATGCCCACCTTTGCACAGGCTACTTGGGCTCATACTTAGCAACCACTGCCTGCCCTGAACCATTGGTAATGGTGTGGCATTTTCGGTAGTGGTCACAATGCTGAGAGCAGCATTGATCCCAGCAGGGAATGAGCCCCACTGGGGAACAGTTCAGCACAACCTGCTCTTCACCACGTCCCCATGCAGAGCCCTCATCCTGGTGGGTACTTCAGCACCATGCACATGTGCAGGCAGAGGATGCTCAGCTGTGCTGTGGCAACCACCAGGTGATGGACAGAGAGATGTCAAGAGCCTTTGAGGAGGGACAAGGCATCCTTCACCACTTCTGGTCTGGTAGCTGAAATACAAGCACACAGAACAGCTGATCTCCTCAGGCCACCTGGGATCATCAAAGCATCAGACTGGAAGTCCAACAGGCAGTCCCCAAGGACAGCCCCCTGGGAGCCATCGAGTCACTCTTGCCAGCCTTCACAGGATGGGTCTGCCTACATCAAAGGCTTCCAGCAACAGCATTCCCAGTCCACCTTTGCTTCAGCCCTCAGGGTGGGTCCCAGGCAACACCTGGCAGCATCCTTCCCCAGGCTGCTGCACATCTTTATGCCCATCCTGCTCTCTGCTGAGTCTCCTGTCCAAGGAGTCCCACTGCTGCCAGTGCTGCATGCGCTGAAATTCTCTTATTGGATTATGCTGTTTACTGTTGCACACAGGAACTGACAGCAGATGTTGTAAGCAGACCCTTTAGGATAGGATTCTGGTTGGAGCCAACTTTGTTCCAGGGAGAAAGACAGCAAAAATCTTGCTTCTTTCCTTTGCATCCCTGTAGAGCATCCCTTGACAGTGTATATTACAGAGACAGTGGAGATGTAAACAGTTTCCATTGCCTTGCTGTTGAAGCACTGGTGCTAATAGACATTCATTACCAGTATAAAACGATCTGATAGACCTGAAGATAAATGTCTTTCCCCAGCTTACTGTACCGGGAGGGTTGTGTGTGAAATTGCATGCTCCAAGGAATGAAACAAGAGATCAAGATCCTGAAAGGAGCCTGCAGGGAGTGTCTCTGAATGGATCAGCTCTGCAGTGGGAGGACAATTAAGTGTCAGTACCCCAGAGGCCCCTGTCTTCCATCATTGCACTCCTGCCTTCCGAGGGAGAAACGAGCTTGTAGATAAACTGATATTTCTCTGAAAGGCTCAGCTTGGAAAGTGCTTAAATCCTATGGGCTGAGCACTTGGAGGTCAATGAGTTTATAGGAAGCTTCTCATTCTTCATTCCCTTTTGACAGCCAAAGCACCCAGAGACAAACTTAGCTGAAGAGCAGAGCCTCTCCCCTCTATACATGGCCAAAGCCTCATGGTTTCACATCAGGATGCTACTGCTGAAGATGCAGTGAAGTCTCCAGTGACCATAACATGAAGGCTGGTAAAATTAAAGTATATACTGTGCAAAATTATTTTTAGCCTGTTATGGCAGCCCCTGAGCAGCTGTGCCCTTTCCTTTTGTACTTGTATTAAATATAATTGCTAATTAAAAAAATACAATTACCTTGGAAATATCAACTTTAAGCCACGCTTTTCTGTGCTGCATTTTCAGAGGAGGACTCTGGGCTGAGAGACCCTCTAGAAGTATTTAGCTCAATAATGTTGTTTCAGCCATTTACGACTCCATGAATAAACATTCAAGTACAATAATAAAGGTTGCATATACACCATCACGGAAAGGAACTCTCAGGCACTTGTGGTTGCCAGGGCCTGCTTATTTTGTGGGCAAATAAACGACTTCACATATGAGCCAAAGAGGGCAATTTCAAAGCAAATAACAGAAATATACAGCAGATCGTGTACACTAACTGTGGCACCAAAATTAGAGCCATAAATAAGAGACAAAAAGGAAGAACTCAGTGAGGCAGATGGATGAAACCAGGGAAAAAATAATCTCTGCAAATTATATTTTCTTGTGCATATTGAAAGTATTAACATTTCTGATGAGCTCTCCTCCTCCACAGATTGGCACCATGCTCCCGTTATCCCATTAAAGTGCCTAAATAGGTTTTCAATAGATATTCTATCAATTTAGGAAATATCACGTCTGTCTTTTGTGCTGACTGAAGTGTTGTGTCGTTCAATCTCTGTCAGGGTGGGCGGGTGAATTATGCTGTGCTTCTTATTTTAATAATAAAGTGCAGCATTGCTCTCGCTCGAGGGCTGAGGGGTCTTTGCTCTTTGCCACAGCCTGTGGCAGGCAACCCCAAAGGTCTGAGTGTTAATATTCTGATAAAATGGTTTTTAATAAGCATAAAAGCAAATGCCACAACAGTTCCTTGCTGCTGAGTGGTGTTTTGATCTGCAACAAGAAGATTGCGTGGTAAATGGTTCGGCTGAGTGAACTAACAGAGGTCATGGAGAGACCCAGCAATTAGGGCTGACTGTGGGAAATGAGAGTAGCCTTGCTTGGCCCTGGTCCTACACAGCAAGGCTGGGGCAGACATGGCCAGGCATCACTTCAGGTTCTGGAAACACAACAGCTCTTCAGGGATATCACACCACAGGACATCACTACCCCCTCTGGGACCCATGCTGGGTGAGAAATCAATGTCTTCTTTTGGTGGCACCTGATCATATAGACTCATGGAATCATTAAGATTGGAGATGACCACCAAGATCATCTCATCCAACCATCAGCCCGTCGCCACCATGCCCACTAAACCATGTCCTTCAGTGCTACATCCACCACCTCCTGCCCCAAGATCCCACATGCTGATTTTAGAGGGACTGAGTGCATTTCAGATGCCAGAATTGTCCATTGAGTGCAACTGCGACACCCATTCGTGTGCCCAAACCCTGCAGGTAATGATACAGCTGCTCCCAGCAGCTATCCCAGCTGTTTCAAACATGTCTTCACAGCCCTACCTGGTGGCCAGCTCAGAGTTAATGACAACTTTTTATGTGGTTTGAATGTGAAATCTGAATATCATGCTTTCTGAAGGCAGAAAGGGTTTGTGGCAGCACTAGCACAGGTCAGTGCTAGCACTCTGAGTTGTGGTGGGAGCTCCTGTTGGACATGCAAAGGACTACAGCCATACAGATCCCCTCCAACATCATACACACGTGTTTTTGGAAATGCAGGGAGCTGTTGTTTATTATAGGAGCATTGCTGCAAACATTTTGAAGAAGGTGATCAGGAAAAACACCCTTTGGATGTGTTTAACCATCATGCTGTGGATTTGCATGGCAAAGGGGAGGGAAGAGGTCGGGGATAAAATAATTTCTGAGCCTCTGACCATTTCTGCAAATGCTCACAAAATAAACCTCAGACAGCTCCCAGAATATAAGGGCTCATTTTCGCTTTTAGATAACCTCGAGTTCAAGGTTTTTCCACACATTGATATATCTGAAATAAAGGAAACTTGTTTCCACTCTCCCACAGCCCTGCTGCATAGGAGGCATGTCTATGCATCACAATTTTCTAGGAGATTCCTGACAGCCAAACTGTTTGCTCTGTTGTTTCGTCTTCGCCTGCCAGAACATCACAGGTGCTGGGGAATCTGATTGCCAGAGGACAGCTTCAGGAGCCCCCTGAGTCTCTGAAGCCTGCTGGTGTATCAGAGCATGGAACTGCCAAATTTCAAGAAGCATTGTCTTCATTTCTCTGATGGAAATATATGTGTTTATTTTCATGTCAGCTTGTCCAGCCTCCTTTCCTATAGGAGGTAGCAGTAACGTTTCAGCTACTCCAGTAACGGCAGGAGGACGTCAGATGGATGACACCTGCTGACAACAGGATGGTGAGATTTACCTGTGACATTTCCAATTGGGAACAGTCATCCCTATTTGGAGAAAACAAGTATTTTGATATCCCATTGACAGTAAATACTTCTCACGCTTTGAACAGCAGCATGCCAGGTATGTCTTCTATACCTCCTGCAGCTGGGCAGGGGGCTGGCATTGCAGCATGGAGTCTTCTCATCCTTGGGAAGGAGGGAGGGAGGAGGCAGAAGCCCCTCAGCTGGGGAGGGTGGAGGGGAGCAGCTCCCCTGCTGCTGGGGGACTGCATGTTGGTGGAAGGCCATGTGGGTAGCAACCTCAACAGTTCTTGGGAGCCATCTGCCCTTGTCTGTCTGTAGGTTGTCTGCACTCTGAAAGAGTTCAACGACTACAGGCAGTACCTGACCAGGCTGAAGCTGGAGTGTAAGAAACCAAAGAGGCGAGAAGAGGTAGGCAAAGCCCAGTGCTGGCAGGCACGTGTCAGTTCCCCATGATCCAAACCAATGCTTTTAGTGAAGGCTGTGCTGTCCAGGCCTGAGGAGTTCAGGGCACCTCCTCTCCAAGCCCAGAATGAAGAAGTCTCATCTAACCTCAGCCTTCCTATGACTCTATGATCATACGACTCACTACTCACATCTTTTAGCCCCATCTCACTTTTGTTCTTCAGACTTGAGAAACAGAAACTGTACAACATTATTGGTGATCTTTAGCCTATCATCAGCAAAGAAGGACTCTGAAATACCCTGGAAGTGTCTCCTGAAAGCCGTGATTATGCACTGACCTCCAGATTTACTGCACGTAACCCAATGCATTGCATTTTCTACAAGATGGTCAGAAAAAAAATAAAAATCAATAGTTATTTGCATTGAGAAAACCCTTCTCACAGCAAAAGCACGCTGCAGGTGTTGCTGAGCTGTGTTTAAGCCTGACCCTTGGTTTATTTGTTGCACAGATTTTATGATGCTGCAGCATCTTGACGTCTTTAGCAGGTATCCTTCCTGATGTGGCAATTTCTAGAGTATGCTTTAGGGTCAAGTAAGCCTCTGTGAGCAGCCAGTATTTGATTGCTTAATTCTGCAGAGTGTATATGTTTATAGCACAACTCTCCTCTGCTGCTGCTCTCCCTTTGAACTGGCTCTACTCCACTAATTCAGCCACATACAGGGAAAATGTTTTTGTTTTCTCTTTTTATTCTGTTGATGAATCCTGAAGCAGTGAATTTGGATCCAGATGATCTAGGAAGCCACTTCCAACCCAAGCCATTCCAAGGTTCCATCAACCAGAAGCTCTGCAGATGCTGTGCTTGGGTATTCTGCAGCATATTCAGATTCCCTGCAATGTCATGTTGGTTTAATAGTGCTGTTAAACCACACAGTGGGTTATATGTTCTACTTGTCAGTATAATAAAGAAGAATTCTGTATTCTTCCCCCTTAACATCCACCATTTGAACGTGTTGTTCCATTATCCCATCCTGCTCACGCCTCAGTCACTGTGTCATCTACTCTGCAAGACAATCTCATGTGTCCAAATAAAGGGGAAAGTTCCTTGCAAACTACTGCAAAATAAATAAATAAATAAATACATATATATTTAAAGTCATTTTGGGGGGATTATTTTATTGTTCTATTGATACAAATATTGTTCTACTTGTCTGGAAGGAGAGGCATACACCATTTGGACTAAAGTTGCTTACTCTTCCAGCATTTTTAAGCTGGCTTCTATCTCTTACCCTGTATCATAAGAGTCCCACAGGTTGTCAGGATGAACTCTCTGCATTTTGATTGTAAGATTTTGGAAAGCAAATCATCACTTGTGCTGCATTCTTTGACCTGCATCCCATGCAGCACTCCCCAGGCACTCTAGGGGAATGCAAAGACATCCCTGGGGAGGTAGAGCTCATAGCCTCAAACACTCAGTTTGGAACTAGCAAAGTACCACACGCTCTCTTATATCATCAGTATTCTTCTCAGACTCACCCTGATTTGTGGTTGGATTCACGAATTTGTTATCACACATCTACTGGATTAAAGAAATCCATCGTCTCCTTTCGAATTCACCGCTTCACTTTCCCATGCCTGCTGGATTAATGAAATGGATGGTATTTTATCAGATCAATTATCAGATCTAACAATCTGGGAGGAAAAAGGGAGTGAGAAATAAAAGATGAGTCGGTGAGTAATATTGGAGAAGACACATTGAAGTGAACGATTTTCTATTTATTACAAATAGAGGGTAACAAGTTAATAAGAGAGAAAGCAGAATTTGGGTAATAACCATCGCGCTGCTGTGATGAATTGTCTCATACACATCGCATGTATTTGTTAACACTGTAATGAGCTGTGCCAGAGAACTCTGAAAAATGTCGTGTGGAGTTTAAACATTAGTAGTTAGTGGTTCTTCTTCTGTCCTGCCTCCATAGACACTAGAAATTGTCCATTTACTTGAACTTGTTACTCCTCTTCCCCACAGGATATCATCATAGAATCACAGAATGTCCTGGGTTGGAAGTGATCTCAAGGATCATGAATCTCCACCTCCCCTGCTGCATGCAGGGCCACCAACCTTCATGCTTAACACCAGTCCATGCTGTCCAGGGCCCCATCCAACCTGGCCTTGAACACCTCCAGGATGGAGCTGTTCCAGCACCTCACCACTCTCATAGTAAAAAACTTCCCCCTGATATCCAGCCTAAATCTTCCCTCCTTCAACTTAAAACCATTTTCCCTTGTCCTGCTATTATCTACCTTTTCAAAGAGTTGAATGCCCTCCTGTTTATAGGCTCCCTTTAGGTACTGAAAGGCTGCAATGAGGTCACCCTGCAGCCTTCCCTTCTCCAGAGGTAGGCTCACATTTCCAAGGAAGAAAAACCCAAAATACAAGCTGTGCTTCAGTGACCTTGTGGGGACTGCAATCTGGTGCTCAGCAATCAGTCACTGGGGACCAGGATCTGAAAGTTTTCAGTCCTTTGCTGTGAAACCATGGCAAGGATGTCCAAGCATCTGGTCTTTTGCAGTGAGGGGTGTAAAAAGGCGTCATTTTACTGCACAGTATTGGAGAATTACAGGCCCGTACATCATCATCATCATCATTTCTCTGCATTTAAGACACAGAAAAAGATGCATTTGCTAGCACTCTCCTTCTAGCACTCCAGGAGCCGATGGGACTGCATTATCTTCTAAATAATTTTGGTCAAAAATTAAAAACTAAATCTAATAAAAACATTAACAGCAGGGTTTTATTTACGGGCAGAATCTGACCCTTCATTGACATCAGTTAATGTCTCACTGGCGTTGAAATGACAGATAAGTCTTGAACCTTTGAAGTAGAATGTTGATCAAGCTGCTTTGTTAGCGTGATTCCAGCCAGAACAGAACAGTGAGCACAGACACTTGCTAACCACTAATTATAATATCTCCTGCTGGCAAGAAGCTGTCCTGACACGTTATGAAACACATTTGAGTTTCATGAGACATGCTGAAACTTTGATCTATTTGCAAGTGGACATTTATATCTGAAATGTCCGGGCTGAATTTTGTTCCTTTCTAATCTCTTCTCTCTTGTGCACCCTTCTCTCACGTGGTTAAATGCAGTACTGACAACTCAAAATACTTGGAATTAATGGCTCACATCTGAGAAAGCGTGAGGAGAGTGGTTTGAAAATCATAATAGTTCTAAGAAAAGAGTACAAATGGGGAGCTGTATTTGCTGTCTGAGACCCTGCAGGATTAAGGTGACTAAAGCACTCGTTAAGAGACAAAGGTCTTCATCACCATAACCTGGTTGATTAACAGCTGGCTTTCCCGAGCAATTCATGCATCCTGACAGAGGTTGTCCAAGATGAAGGAACTCCTGGTCACAGAATATGTACACACAAGTGAGAACGTGGCCGAGTTTCTCACTTGCAGAAGGGTCATGAGCAGTATGAGTACTGCTTCCGTATCCTCACCTGACCAGTAACCGTTTTGCACCACTGCTATGGTTGATGGAAAATACCGAGTGAGGCAGTGTGAGTTGCTTGTATGACCAAGATGTTTTTCTCAGAAAGCTCAACTCTGCTGTCTGGTCAACATCTTGACAGTCCTACTTCACTGTGGAGCACCTGCATTCATTTGAGATGCCACTTGTGGGTAAATCAACTACAGAAATCTGCTTCCTCTTTGCCCTCTAGGACAGGTGATATGCATCTTGTGGTCCCCCCCATATAAAGCTCTTGGTATGCAGCTCACAGGGACAGGAATTTGGCCAGCCTTGTAGCTTGGCCAGCTGCTCCTACCATCCTGCATACAGGTCTAAGCCAAACTGTGGGAAGTTGTGAAAGACACTGGATTTTCAGAAGAATCACAACACGGACTCTCAGCACTGCTAACATTGGCCTTCTGATGCCTTTTTGCTTGGTGTATTCAGCAATTCTGATAAGTATTTTGTCACTCTACAATGCCTTGGAGACATGCACATGACTCCTGAGTCACTCCAACTCAGTGTGTACAAACCACAAAACAACAGAAGTTAATGCTCTTGGTCACTACCAAGTCAAGTCAGATTAAGATTGATGATGTGTGTGTATAATTTGTACATTAATCTTCTGTTACTACCCTACGTGCTTATCTTACTGGAACTCTTAAGAAGGAGTCACAGGCCCAGCTCTTATGCAGGAGGGTTTGCCAGACTGTCCAACATAAATATAGGGTATTGGGTTTCATGCAAGTGATAATTCTTATGTCTCCCCAGGACAGCAGACACTCTGTGTCACTGAAATACCTTATTGATAGAAGGGCTGGTACCAAGTGCTCGGTTTCCATACTTGCAGAGCAATGCTGTACATGAGACAGGCATGTGACTAGGAAATGTGGTCCCAGTGACAGCCATTCAAACAGGAACACAGCAATGCCGTGCCAATAGGGCTGAACTGCAGAAAACCCGACCCAGCTCAAAGGGGCAATTGCTGCCTCCCCTCCATCTGAGGCAGCGGCTCTAACATCAGCAGCATTAACTATTCAATCCCTGATCACTTCAGCCAGGCAGAGTTAGGAAAGAACTGTAGTGAAGCCCTTGGAAAGGGCATAAGACACATGTTGCTTCAGGGAAGGACATCTGTTGGCAAAGAGAAAGGAAAACAACAGCAAAGCAACCCAGCAAGGATAGAGAAGAAGAGGAAAGAAAGAAGACTGGCCTGCAGCAAGGAAGATTCTCTCTGAGCAGAATGGATCAGAGGGGGATTTTTTTTTCCTCCTTGCACAAAGTTTTGACTTTCCATTGAAAGCAGAAAACCTCAGAAAACAAAAGAAAACAGCAACAACAGCAACAAAAAAAACCCACTTTGTTTTCAACAACTGTCAACAAAAATCACTTTAAAAAAAGAAGTCTGGGGAAAAAATAAAGGAAGAAAATAGCTGAGGAATGTCTGTTTCTCTGAGATACAAAGCTACCGCTAAGAGAAGCATACATTTCTTAGATAGCAGTGGAGGAATCTGCTGGAGCCTGTTTTCTGCTTTGCAGAGGAGAGAAGAGCTCATCCATACCCAGCTGAGCAGCACCAAACACCAGCAGAACACAGCTGGCTGCATGGGACCCATCTCCCACTGGTGTGCAGGGGCAGGAGCAGCTCAGAGCACAGGCAGAGCGTTGGAAGGGGTTGTGTAAATGAGCTGGTTAAGATGGTTAAGCTTCAGAGATGTTTTATGTGGCAGAACAAGAGAAGAGCCATTTTGGAGCAGGGATAACCGCTCTGCTGTGCAGCTGCCATGGAGTGGAAGAGGTGAACTGAACCAAGGACACTGAGTTCAGGAGAAAACTGGAAAGGGCAGAGGCAGGTCCTGAGCTGTCCTAAAGAACCAGGAATCAACCCAGGAGATGCTTTATATATAAAAATATATTCCCTGACAAAAAAATAACAGTGAAAACAATGATGAACTTCTTGTTAGGAACAAAAAGTTGTGTCTCCTGTGGCAGTAGATACACTTTACCCAACTCAGACAGTGGATCTGTAGCCCTGAAATAATCAGCACAAGCTGCCCCCGAATAGCCTCTGTGCTACAGAATTTGAAGTCATGGCTGAGAACAGCTTCTTGATGCACTCAGGGACAAAACATTAAATGCACAGGTCGCAGGTGGAAGCCAGCGCTTCTATCATGACCTTCCTATCATCTCTAAGTGCACTGGGGCCGACGCAGATACAAGCAAGCTTTAGAGAAGGGCTCAAACAGCTGTCAGAGACAAAGGAACAAAGTGAACCGACAGACTTGCTGTGGCAGTTTCACAAGCTCAATCAAGTTTTGGCTGAATGGAGTACACAGAAAACTATTGCCTGAGATTTTTTCAGGGCAGTTAGACAGGGATGAAAGTTAAGTGCAAAAGGTGCTGGCGTGAACTCAGCTCAAATCCAGACTAGATTAGCCCAAGCTAAAAGGAGCCCAACCTAAGCTTCTATTACAATCTTGATCACAAGGATGTCTGAGAAATCAAAGAGCTCTCATTATGGTAAGAGATTAAAGATCTTGATTAATTTAATACAGCAAAATGAAGGCTGGGGGGAGGCAGTTACTGTCTGTACATGCATGGAGAAAAAGAGAGAAGCAGAAAATAAGAAAAAGTATTGTGCTGAAGTCTAACTTTGATTGCAAAAGTAGACACAAACATGAACATAAGAAGCAAATGATATATAACAATGACTTAATGAATCGTGATTAGAAAGGAGAAGATAATTCCTTACCAGATTGATGGTGAAGGGGTCTGTATGACTGAGAATGGCTCCACCAGGTGAGTAGCAGAGAGACACCTGGGGAAGAGCAGGAAGGAGCCCATTCTCCTTAATGTAGGTGGTGGATGAATAAACTGTCCATAAAACCCTACCACCCTCACTACATGGAAACCTGGGTGGTGCTGTCAAAGTGGAGGTGTTTGTTAGTAACCTCATAGAAAAGGTAAGAGAAAGTGTGTTTTTGTTGCTGTTGTTTTTTTGAATGAAACCTTTCCCTCCCCTATTTATTTTTCTTTTTACTTTCCTAGATCATCTGCCACTGTTTTGGTAAACTGTTTTGATGCTGTTATGCCTGAATTCCTATTTCCCATTTGCAATCTGAGAAGCAAGAACTTGAGCAACTGGATCTGGTAGAGCCTGCAGGTAAAACTCCTTATTTCACGTGGCTGTCTTCCACATCCAGTATCCAGGTTTTGCTAATACAGGCACTTTTCAGCAACTTTAATCTCTGCTCCAGGAACAACAGCTGAAGTAGCACTTTCAGGCTTCCCTGAGGCTCAGTTGTGAACTCGTCTCTCCTGATAGAAGAACCTGGAGGTTCTGGAGGGCTGCCATCAGACCCTTGTAGTGATTGCTTCCCAGCCACCTCCCCCACCTCTCTGCTAGGTGGGATGGGTCCTGTCACCATCCAACAACTGAATCCTGTGGCCTTCATCAACCTGAAGAGAGATCAGTCCTCATCTAAATAGCGTGTAGGCAATAAAACCTGGACAAACAAGAAAGCTGAACAAAAACAAGTGAATAAAACCCAATAAATATTGGCTGTGCTGCTTCAATAAAGCAAAACAACACACCTGTCTGGTGAAAATTGTGTAATGCTATAATTAGATTCTGTCATAATGCATCTGAGGAAGGAAGATGAAATGTGGACACAAAGAAACATTGTCTGGCACAGAATCTCACCTTTGAGTTTAGTTTTCCATCTTCGATAAAATTGGCCTCATATCAGTTCCTTGTATGTGTTTTCATTTTTCTTAAGCTTTTAAGAGCTGTAAAGCAGACACTTCATCTTGTGCTCCCATCTTTGATCTTCTCAGGGTTCATTAATGGAGCAGGGCTGGTTGGATTCATTGCCTGGATATCTGCCACAGGAGCTCAGATGAAGGCAATAACCAACGGCAACTTTCAGTCCTCTCTGCAGGGCAGCTCTGGAGATGTACAACAGGGAACAGTTTTCTGAGTTCAGTCTTTTAGACTCTGATCTGCTTCTTTGCTTTGCTGTAGGTCTAACTTTCGAGACTTAGAGAAAAGCAGAGTTAGGAAGGAACACTTGGAGGTCTGTGGCCCAAAAGTGAGCTGAATGAGAGCCATTTGCATCCGCTTTTTGAGTGCTTTATTCTTTGAGTATCTCCAAAACTGGACATTCAGTACTGGGCCTCTGTTCTAATATTTCATTAACCTAATGGGAAAACACTTTAGGGTTAAAAAGTTGTGCCAGTGGTTCTGTTTCTGATGGAGGGCAGTGAGCAGTGAGCTATAAATGATGTATGGAATCAGATACAGGTTCTGCTTGTTGTGTTGCACTGGTATATGATGGGGGCTGGTACAGCCTTTGATGGCCTTTATTCATCTCCCCTCTTGCTCACTGAAATCATCAAATATGTGGGCAAAAAGAGTCTCTGGCAGCAGCAGGCAGGTTGCTCCTGTTTGAAATAAGTAGAAATCCAAATGCTCAAAGCATGACTTTCACCAGTGTTCTCTGCATAGAGGATGGGATGCACTACTGGACCTTCTCCCACCATAGGATATGCTAGGGATCACTGCTTAGTGAAAACTGTTTGCAGCCATACCTGCACCATGCTTCACCTTTGCAAGCACTAAAGCAAAGAGACAAAAGCCTCTCGTCTCTTCTCACACTGTTTGGCTCAACTGCTGTCCCCTCTGCTGAGCCTGGAACCTGCAGTGCAAGTCTTGGGAGGCTGCAGTGTGGCTCCTGGGCAGTGCAGCTGTTGGGTACATGGTGCATCTTGCTCTGCTTTGTAGAGCCCAAAAGGCTTTCATGCCAGCACTTGTAGTCACAGAGGCTCTGCTCTGGTTCTCTCCCCAACAGCAGAACCTGAGCAATGTGCTGCTCCCCAGTCCATTTTGCAGATTGTTTGCTGCATCCTCTTCCAAATTGGTCTGGTGGAATAACGGAGCACAGTAATGATTCATGAGCTGTTTTATGCTGGCTCCTTGCAGTGCTGAAGGGCAAGGCTATGAGCTCAAGCACTGCACTGCTTATCAGTGGAGCAGAGGGACAGTGCACCCTGTGCCGGGTCAGATGTGTCCCTTTTATGTCTCCTGAACTGGCACTCCATGCCTTGAAGAGATAGTGGGAAATGTCTCATCTAATAGGACATCTGCCTTGTACCCTCCTACAACTTTCATTTAAGGTTATCTGTAATACAAGGTTATGTTCGCTGAGATCCCGGGAGCAGAAAGCCTATCTTTCACTATTACTCTGCACAGATTGCCTTGATGGCTTGGTAAGTGAATTATGTAGGAGACATTACACTGTGAAGAGCTGACCTTGTCCTTAACCTCAGCACATTCTTCAATTAATGCCCTGCAAGATAAATTAATTCTATTAATCCATATAGGCCCCAGAGCAGCTGAACTGGGATTTCTATGTTTTTCACTAAACCAAATTCTCCCTTTCCCTTCCTAATGAACTTTTTGCTTACGATCAATAGAAAAAGGCTCGGTGCTACTTGAAAGCAAAACTAAACAGCACTTGCTGTACTTACCGCATGCTTGCTGCCTGCAACCCAGCTGTGAAGGAGGAGAGATGCTGAGAAGCTGCACTGCGCTGCTTTTTGGCTCCTCAACCATCCCTCAGGCAGAAAACCTACTCCACTAGCAGGGCACAGAGCTGGGATGGAAATGGGGCTGTCTGACTGCAGGGCAGTGTCCAGCAGAGATCCCCCAGGCTGTGTCTACTCAGTGCAGGTGCAGCATTCAGGCTGGAACCTCAACCTCAGGAGCCTTGGGAATGCTTCAGTGCTGCCCGAGCATTGCTGCCGGTGATGTACTGAGCACTCATCCATTGAGCAACCGTGGTGTTCTGGTTTGTTTGATTATACTTTATGGGGCAGACACGGCAGCTGTCAGCACTGGCAGTATCTAGGATATATAGGTGACAAGGAGGGATACCGTTTCTCATGGCATAATAATGACGATTAAGGATAGGATTCCTCCAAAGCAATCAGGGAAGTCAATGAGAGTCAGTAAGAAGTGGGTGCCTCATTTCCTTAATGTCCTTTTGAAAATCCTAGCCTAAAACACTGATATTTCATATGGACACATTTAAGTCTGTACAGGAGAAGTCTCAAATCCTTTCTGAAAACTGATATGCATATTGTAATTGGAACAGATTAAATATGAATATCCACAGCAGCTTAACCTCTTATTCTTCTTATTTAAAAAAATACTTCGGGTGTCTCAGTCATAAGCAGCTACATCCTACAGTTAATAGTGGGCTGTATCCAGACCTGTCAGCTCACACAGCTGCCCTGGGTTGAGCAGAGCAGTTCTGATCTACCCCAGCTGGGGAGCAGAGGCTAAGTGTGAGATGTAACCAGAGCACTATTATCAAGTTGCAAATATATTCAGAGAAGTGCTGGTTATCCAGTGCTTAGCATACATAATGTCTCTGTAGGCAACCAACATTCAGACAAGAAATAGGGCACGCTTTGTGAGCAGTGAGGGTAATTAAACTGTTGGAGCAACTTACCCCGGGGAGGCAGCAGACTCTCTGTGGTGTGAAATTCCCAGACTGGGAAACAGACCGTTGGAAAGAGACAATCTAAAGCAAACAAAAAACAGGGAGTCAAGTGTAGGGATCATGATGGGGAAGCCCTGTTCTGAGTAAAGGAGGACGTTAGACTTGATTACCCCAAAGGACTCCTCCAGGCTGCACATAGACATTGTGTTGCTGCTTCTGAAAGGCGGCAGCAGCAGCAGCCCAGCTTCTCAGGGTACACGTGGATTTCCCCTTTCCTCTGTAATAGCTCGTGCTCACTGATCACATATACCTCATTTTGTCTCATTTCTGATCAAACTCCAGGTCTCTGTAGGAAACCTCAAGGAAAAAAAAACTGCATCTCACCTGGTGTCGCAGCAGCACTATTACAACCAGCTTGAGTCGTCTGCTTTCTGTTAGAGCTCATCCAAGGGCTGTGAGTGCTCACAACTGGCTTTCCTCATCCACTTCATTAGTGTCCTTCGCAGCAAAGCCTCAGCACAGATGACGTCCCTGTAAATGTATGTGCAGTTCTGACTGTTTTACACTGCTCTGACAGCAGAGACTTGCATCGAGCAGCTCACCACATGATACATTGGCGGTGAGGAAGAGGGAAGAGACAAAGAAGGAGATATTTGGGCTGGTTTATGAAGACTGGGTGGAAATGAATTTGTATTTGAATGCTGACAGACTTACAGCTGCTGACAACTTAAGCCTGTGCATTTTGGAGGACAGTGTTTCATCAAATGCTCATCAGGTACTCTGCAGTGGATTTATGCAGCCAGCAGTAATACAATGCAAAATGTAAGGTAAACAGGGTGTAAAGTAAATCACCAACTCTCTACTAGCAAATGAGAACTCTCTTCATGTTTTGGCTGCTATATGCAAATGGAGAGGATGGAGGCATGCATGGCAGCAGCTCGTCCTTGGAGCTGGGGCTGTGTTTGGAGCAGAGCTGAAGGGAGAGATGGCACCAGGAGTCCCCGCAGAGACCTCTGCCACTGCTGTGTCTCAAAGCAGAGTTCCCTAAGGGACTTACACCCCTTAAGTATGGTTGGAGAGCCAGCTAAGGGGGAAAGGTGCTGTTCTTGCACAAGGGCTGGGCTTGGTCCCACTGGAGGTGCACTGAATTCAGAGTTCTGTCCCTGCCAGAGGCTTCTGCTCAGGGAAGCCCTCCAGAACAGAGCAGCCTTACAGTAGTGCTGCACAAAAACACACTGCAATGCTGAAACTCATGGTAGCAGTACAGCACAGCAAGCATGAGGTCCTGCTGGGAAGTTACTTATGTGTGGCTTCAGAAAAAGCAAACTGCTCCCATCACATGCTTGTTCAGCTGAGCAGCCCTTGAGGCTGTAAAACTGCACCATCTTACAGCAGATCCCACTGGTGATGCTGCTCTGGATCAGCTTTTCCCCATTTGCAGTGTTGGCTTGAGCTGCCCTGTCCCATCCAGTTCCCTGACATCTCATTGCCTCCAAAGCCCCTCTGCTCAGACCTGCCTGCTGCCACTCATTCACTCCACGTCTTCCTCCTCTCATGTCCCACCAAAGACCTCCCCTCCTCCTCTGGGTCACTTGCTCAGCCCTGGGTGCCATACAGGATCCCTATCCACCTGCCTTCAGGCACCCAAAGTTATGAGTTGAGCTATGGCCTCGTGATCAGCCTCACTTTACAGCCGCTGGGACAGGACACCACCTGTGTGTCCACCTTGCTATCACCATTCTCCATCTTACATCAGCAGCATCCAGGTCCCCATTTCCACAGGTAGGAATCAGAACAGGTCTGGTCCAGGAGCTTCATTTCTACCTCTCTGTCCCTTCCTGGATTTGATATGATTTGAAATATTCTGGGGGAGGGAGGTAGGGATGCAAACACGTTTCCCATTACGTGCGTATCATTAGCTTTTCCCTTTGTAATCGCGGTTTAATAACTTCTGAATCTGTCGAAATCAGTGTTGAAAGGAGCGTGGCTGGATGTAAGGGAGTGATTTGAAAAGGAATGCTAAAACACGGGAACAGTCAGCATCCTTTTTGGCAGATGTAGAGTGAATAATATTTAGGGACGTGTTTATAAATCAGTACAGCCTTTAATTAAGCAAAACATTTTGCTAAGAAAGAATAAATTAGCAATTCATGGCACAAGGCTTGGCCTATTATCAAAGAGCTTGTACTCGATAAAGCACAATTGCCTGTGTGTCTTAAGAGCTAATTATCAGTAACTTGTTTTATTCTTCTTTCAGAGCTGCTTGTGAAGAGATGAGACAAAGATCTACATGAGGGCCATGAGCTGGTGACTTGGCTTTCCCTTGACTCTCTTTTGAGGCTGCACTAATTGCCTTGAGTAGAAGGGCACCTGTGGCTGATGTGCAGCCCCGGGCTGAGGGGAAGGAGGATTGCTCCCATCCAGCACAAGGCAGAGCCAGCAATTCCCTTTTACAAACTCATTCTGTAGTGCTGCATAAGTTATTTTAACATCTTGGTTTCTTTTTCACAAAGTGGGGATGGCCTGGTGGAGGTGTGCTGAGGATGGAGATGTGAGGCTGAGATGTTTGATATGGAGATGAGGCAGACAAGGACCAGGAAGAGGCTGAAGAGAATGAACAGTGATGGAGTCTGGGGCTCCCAGTGCAGCTCTGCAGTGGGCAGTGCTTGCAGCACAGGGGAGGCATCACACAGACCTGACAGAAGAAGGAATGCCATGTGCTCCATCAGAAACCCAACAGAAAGGCAGTAGGGGCCTCAGATCCCAGGATGGGGGGGACATTGATGTATAAGCTTCAAATATTTGTCTCTTGGGCACATGCCAACAGAAGAGCTTTAAGCACGCCATGCTGGCACAAGTGACAGGATTATGAGCGGTTTCAATCTGATGCAGATGGTCTTCCCATTTGCTTCCTTGTTTAAACAGCAATTTGGCAAGTTTGTCATTCATAAAGCTTTTATAGCACTCCACATGCTTCTCCCCTGTGGCCCACCAGGAGCTGCTTTGATGTTTGTCGATGTCTGGAAACACGCATTAGTCTTTAATGAGGTTGTATTCATATTGTTTCCTTTGGTCAGAGGAGCCTTGGGAATTGCACACTATGGAATGTATTCCCACTGAAAAATCTGCAGCTACTCACCAAAGCTTCACTTGATGCTCAATGCACAGCCCAGCTACTGGAACAGGGAAGAGAGGAGTGCATTGAGATGGGCTGAGAAAAAGGCTACATGAAGTCAAAGGTGTTACTCAAAGCAGAGACACTGGAGAAGAATGGAGACAGGGCCCAAGCACCCCCATTGCAAGGCACTGCTGGAGGTGGAGCAGGCAGGGGGCATCCCCTTGTGGGTTGGAGAAAGGCTGAGGAACTGACTCAGGAGGTGATGTGGTTCTGCTTCGCACACCTCGGATAAGCTTTTCCTTTATTAACAAGGCAAACAGACTGCAGGAATACTAAAGGGTTTTGTTTGCCTACAAGTAGTATCGATGCAAAGCACAACTGAAGTATAATCAATTAATAGCTTTCATGTGGTTTCTCTGAGTATAAAACAGCAAAGCATCACGGCTTGCATTGGCACAAGCTGCTCGAATCTAAAGGCAAAGTAAATATTTAGCCAATAATTTTGATTTTGAGCAACAATATGCATCTTTATTCCTCATTGGCTGATTTGTGTTCTTAATAGCAGGAATAAGGCACTCTGGGGTATCAGCCTTTAACTCAGCATCTTCTGCAGCAGGACATCATCATCTTTGCAGAAACTCAGGAAAAGTCTTTGGCCTTCTGTACTCTGCTGCTACCACATCTGGAGCTGCCTATGCTCATGAATTCCAGCAGTCTTTTCTGCTGTAATTAGGACCCCCTGCCACAAGTACAGTTTGTAGACAAGGACTCCTCATCTATTTTTCTGTTCCCTTGGAAGAAACCCACAGAGTTTGCTGTAGATCAGTGTATTTATAGGCTTTGCTCCATGGCAAACAGGCTAATTTTTCACCCTTTCCTTATCTGTATGTACTTGCAAAGGCTGTGTTTCATGTTATTTGATGGAGAGATGTGAAAACAAGAGGCAGCTGGAGGTCAGATAACAGCGGGCAGGTACCCATAGACTTACCTTGCTGTGGGACTTCTGCCAATGCATTTAACACTTCTGATCCTGTTTCCCCCAAATGTTGTGAGAAGATAACACAGTTCAGCCAGAAGCAGAACAGGAACCCTGAGAAGTGATCAGCTTTGAGCACAGCGTGACACCCAGGCAGTAGACGAGCATGTCCTGGTGGCGGTGGTCAGTCCAGCCTCACGGCAGGGTGAGGCACACTGATGCTTTGCATCTAGAATCCAAACTGGACCCATTTGGAAGGCACAACAGCCAAGCACAGGGTAGGCTTTGTAAGGAGATTAGAACAGTTATACTGGTGAGAGTAAAGCAAAGGTCCGTGTGGTATCTGCCTCCAAGAATGGCCACGACCATGGGGGGATGTGAGAACAAGGGTGAGACCCATTGTATTACCAACCAATTCCATTTCAGGGGCAGCTGTAGCCAGGGAAGCTCTCAGATCAGCTATGTGTGGGGATAACCCAATTTTAAGCATCCCAAGAGCTGTGACAAGGCACTGCCCACTGCTGTCCTGTGTTAAAGGGCAGATGTCCGAGGCACTGAGGTGTGGGTCTATCATTATTTCAGGGATGGTTTTTGCTCTGCCTGCTCCAGCCTCTGTTCTGTGCACTGAGAGGGACTGGAAGGGTAAGAAGGGTTGGGGAAAGCAGCTTTTTCCCTTTGACATAAAAGCTACTCACAAATTCATCTCACAGCTCTGCGTGTCTGTTGCCATACAAATGCCTCTCTTTCTTGACTCTGTCTTTGTATGTCGGGTGGAAAATGTATCATCAGGAGGATATATTGTGACATTTTTGCAATACTATCCTCTGCAGCATATTGCAGAGCATCTTTCAGTGGATTTCCTTCACGTGCAGCTCCTGCCATTAGTGTTGTGAGTTCTTCCTGGAGAGATGTACTTAGAGGTAATGGGTTCAAAACACATCCGAGTTATGAAGTGGAGCAGGAGGTTATGCAGTATCCTTAAAGGATTTCTGTGGAGAGAGTTTGAAAGCACCACAAGCCTTGGTATGTGGGGAAACAGCCCTAGAACTGAGACCGTGCTCTTTCCCTTCTTTCCATGCTATGTCATTTGCTTTGAAAACAAATCACCTTAAAAGAATGGACTGGACAGGATCTTTGCCTATATTGCATGTTTAACGTTTTCTTTCAAATGAGATGAAGTAATACAGACAGGAAATTTGCTGAGAGTGTTATAGGAAGGTCATGCACACATGGAAAAGAACATTGAGAAAAACTCATTGATTGAATGTAGAAGCACCGAGTTGTTAGGGAACCCCACATCTGGACTCATCAGCTCTCCCCCAGGAACTGTCCTTGACTTTGCTTTGTGCTTGTAAACAAGACTAAATAGCAGAATGTGTGTGGGATTTCTTTGGGTTCTTTGTCTGTTTGTTTCTCAACTCAAATGTTTTAAGGCACAAGGAAGAGGGGAAAAAATATCTGGGATATCTGCAAATAAGAGAGGGATCACCAAATCTGCTGTAGCTGAGAGAATGCCATGCTCTGTGTTGGGTTTCACCTAATAGAAGGAGGCATAGCAAGACTTGTCTGTGTTTTTGTCCAAGTGCCTTGGCCTCTGTTTTCACAGGCTGATGGATTGAGCCACGCACGTATTCAGAGGCCAACCATCCATCTCTACAACAGTGCATACAAATGCTGGGTTCAAGCTTTGCTGATCATAGAATCATAGAATCACCAAGGTTGGAAAAGACCTACAAGATCATCCAGTCCAACCATTCACCTTTTACCAACAGCTCCCACTAACCCATGTCCCTCAACACAACATCCAGTCTTTCCTTGAACACCCCCAGGGTTGGTGACTCCACCACCTCCCTGGGCAGCTCATTCTGGTGCCTGACCACCCTTTCTGAGCAGTAATACCTCCTCATGTCCAGCCTGAATCTCCCCTGCCATAGCTTGAAACCATTCCCTCTGGTCCTATCAACAATGACATGAGAGAAGAGGCCGACCCATCGATTGTCAGAACCTGCAAAAGGATCAGAACTTGGTATTCGCAGGCTTGCCAAAAGAAAACAAACAAACAGAAAAATTAACTCCAGATTTCTGTGGGATGGTGAAAAACTGTATTTATCTTATTCTTAATGTGTTTTTCTCCTTGAATCTTTTGCTGTACGTTTTCAAATGAGACCTGCAAAGAGGACAGCCTGAAGAGGTGCGTGCACCTCCAGAGCATGTTGTGTGGCCACTAAGCAGCACTCACGGCCTCCTGCAGCCCTCAGCTAGCCAAGGAGCCCAGTGGACACTAGGAGATTCTGGAAATGCACTAAATAGCAACAAGAGCAAGTGCAAAAACGCTGGGATAATGCAAAGGAAAGAGCATATGTCACTGGGTGGGAGCAGAGGAACACACAGAAGACAAGAGATGAACACGTCCAGCATGTAGCCTTGCTGCATTTTCTCTTTAACCACCACTGCCACAACTATGTCATTGCTCAGAAAAGCTGAGGTGGAGAGGAAAAACACAACCGCAAGAGCTGAGGATTCTACAAGTCACAGAGGAGCAGATCTGTCATAGGATGTAGGAGGGGAATAACCCCCTGTGCTCTTCAGGAGAGGTATTTACCCTGCTCTGCCTCACTCCAGCACTGTTAGACACCTAATTGTTTTCAGTGCTGTGTGTTTGCACAATGTCAGTGATAATGACAAGCATGAGATGAGGTATTTAATCTTCCTGGAATTCAGTTTCCTTTGTATTGCCATGGCAATGCAAGAAAAAAATTTGATCACTAGCTGAGACACTCCAGTAAAAATTAATATAGCTTCTGCCAAGGAGAGGTGACTGACAGCTGTGTTTGTAAGCCTGATTTGAACCTTCTGTTTTTCATGTTATATCAAAAGCCATGAGCTCAGAGAAAGTTGAGGGGAAAAAAGAGAAATCTTACAGCAACTTAAGAGAAACGCCTGAAGTTGAGAGAATATGTTTAATTCTTGCTAAATTGGCATCAGTGTCTTTAGCTGACTGCAAGGCAAGAAAGTCCAAACTCCCTTGAGGCAGCAAGTTCTAAAATAACCTCCTACTGCAGCACTTTGCTGTCAGAAGTTCTAACTCATGTCTCTGCTCATCCCTCCAACATCTCCATGCTCACTGGTGCAGGATCTGCTATTTTATCCCTTATTTGTGACATAGGAACAATAGACCCATGTCTGAGGTCTCTCATGCCAAAGTAAAAACAGCCCCAATTTTAATATCCAATGGCTTTAATGTTCTTTATTTCCACTCTTTCATAACCACGATAGTAATTATTCTCATAGTTCCACTCGTGCCCCTAATGAATGTTTTAAGCCTAAGCAGAGTATACAGGTGTCCACATCAGCAGCCAAGTGTGCAAGTGGAAGGTGGCATGAAATTGAAGTGAAATGATTCCTCCAAGCACCATCCTTCCATAACTGACCAAGAAAGCACCTCTCTGAATGTCAGAAGGTAACAAAACTCCTCTTTGCATGTCCTCCTTGGTGCTAAGGGAAGAGAACATATCAAGTATGGACTCCTCTTCAGTGTTCTCATTCACTTATTTGAAGCTGACGAGGTACCACATGTTGTCCATGGGAGTCAAGGTGAATGTTCTCCATGAAGACCAGGAGTTGGTGTGGATGAGAAGAGGAGGTGTGAGAAGAATAGGGCTGATATGCAGCACAGGCATCCAAGGAGCTGAGGTGGTCTCAGCATTTTGAGTTTGATCAGAATGCAGATCATTGCTGCCCCATTGAATCAAGAAGAATTGAGGTTGGCTCAACCACTGGAATCAGAACTCATCTGACAGTCAGGAAATGGTTCTCCAAAGCTTTATAAAGGCCCAGAGTATGATACAGCCAACGACATTCATCGATAGCAGTTAGGGTCGCAATGTTCATGCCCACAGACGTTTGTCCATGATCATAAGCGTCATGGATAAGGTCAGCTGTGACAGTTTCTGCCTACAAAAGCCTCTAAATGTTTTGAATTGAAGTCATTTGAGTAAGTGCCAACCATGATGATGTTCACCTTGTTCTCTGTCAGACTAAATAGTTTGCCACCCCATTTCTTGGTGACATCTTTGGGCAGAGCCCAACTAATGGTTAACACAGCGGGATCTGCAATTCAGTTCAGTCATCTGGAACAAAGCCACAGCCTGTCCAGCCCATAACTTAGCAACTATGACAGAACTTGAAAGCCAGACTGACATATCTCTAACTCAGACACACATTTGTGTCAGCTCTTGTAAAGTTTGCATGCTGGGGATCTTTCTTTATGCAGGTGATTCCTATGGGCATGTAGGCTTCTGCCTGCAGACTCCTGCCAGGGTTCAAAAAAACAAGTCTCCAGTTATAACTTTCCTTTTTCCCTACCTTGCACTTTATTGCAACTGGAAATGTTTCATAAGGCCACCAGCCTAATTGAAAAGATACTATCTGAGATACTGTTCTGAAATATGTATGTATGCACTTAGAGTTAACTGTACATGCAAAATAGAAATACATGCATATGTATGTGCTTGCAACCATTTCCCCCCCCCCCCCCCTGTTTTTGGCTGTGTGAGCACATTTCCTGGGATCAATTTAGATTCTGATCTCTGACAAATTAGTGTGCAGGACTAATATTTTCCAAAGGCGTTTACTTGTGAAAAAAAGTAAATAAATGTATATTCAACTACATGTCCAGTTCTCAAGTAGATTTCTGCACTGCTATGTACTGATCACGAATTGCATGCAAAATAGGTCTCTGTCTATTTGCATTACTGGTTATCTGATTTACCAGCACAGCCATTCATGCAAGATAGACACTTGGGTGAATTTAGATTTTGTAGGTGCATGTATGTAGCTAAGTCTCTTGAAAAATCGAGGTCAAACATTGTAGACAACTTTTGGCTTGACTTCTGTATCCACAAGCACTTTGCTGTATAAGAAATTGATTCTAGCGCATTAGAGAAGTTCTGATCAAATGAAACAGATCCACATAACTCAGTCTCCCCAGAATACAGCTATTGAGAGTTTCTTAAGTGGAGAACTTCCCATTTTGTTCAGCTCCATTAAAATGGAATCTAGCAGTGCCACCACTGTAGCACAGTAACAGAGCACTGCAGTTTGATATGTATCCTGCTGTTTCACTCTGAGGTTCAGACTTGAGGTTGAGCTTGTTTGAGGATTGATCTAGTATTCCAGCCTCCCTTTGCTAAAGAAGCGAATGGGAACTTATGCCCTCAATTCTGACTCACCGTCATCCTTTTTTTTTCTCTAGATGATTCCTCACATTTACTCAGTGGGAAAACATATAGGCATCGGTAGGCAGCATGAGTGAATGGAAACATCACCCTATGCTCAAGCATGAGCCGAGCCTTTAACTCAAATCTCAGCTTGAATGGGTTCTGGGGAGGGAGAGAAGGGAATAACCCTGTTTCTCATTTACCACATATCTGTCACAAAGTTTGCAGTCTTTGTGAATGTGAGACCTCAAACCGTCTCATTTGCTCAGTCCATCAAACACGCCAGCATCATCAAAGCAATTTCTGAAGATAAGTTATTGATTAATATAAGGGAAACACCAATACAACATATTTAGATAGTTCATGTTTTCAAGCTTAGCTCAAATAAGTAATGTCAAGAAGAAAGACAACACTCTCTAGCATTCAGGTCTGCTTGACAGAGTGATCACAGCCATCACAGTTAAACTGACTTAAGCTTTTCCACGACAAGAACCTGCTTGTCGATGGCTTTAGCTTGGAATAATGTAAATAAAGAAAGAATTCACAAATACCAAGACTAAGCCAGTGGATACAGAGACTAAGAGCTGTGGAAAGAGCCACCAGAGCCATCTATCCAGCAGTTTTAGGTAAGCACAATGTAGGCTGCTTCTCCCACCAGATTCAATGATCCTCCTCTTCACACATTCCCACTAATCTATAAAACATCTCTCAGGAAACTTATGAGTACTATTAAAAAGGTAAGTGACAGAATTTCCTAAAATTAAGTGTACCAGATATGTCATACCCCATTTGAAAAAGGGGAGAGCTCCTTGCTTTCTCTCCTTCTAGCATCAGTGTATCATACAGTCCTCGCAAAACTCCAGGAATAGGCAGGTAACTCTGGTGCTCAGGATGCATTTGTCTAGTCATTAATTCAGAAGGCATATGAGGCATTAACTAGCAGGAGGGAGGAAGCCTGTGCCAGCTAGGAAGGGCCTGCTGAATATATAACAGAAGTAAAGACACCGATCTCAGTCATCTCAGACCACATCTGCATGAAGATGTATGTGTCAGGAGAGACATGGCTATCCAGAAGGAAAAGCAATTAGAAATGGTAGCTTTTGACAGCCAGCAGTTCCCACCCGAGAGAGCTGAACAAGTATCCCTCCTTCATTTTTTTGCTAATGCAAAGATAATGTATGAAAAATGTCACTCAGCACAACATGAGAACGAAGACCGGCAGTGTGCGGGAAGGAAGGACCAAGAGGAAGATCTGGTTCCGTGTCTGATGAGAAAGGCTCTTCTCCCAGAAATACCAGCCCTGCCATGAACTGTATGGACAAGCTGAGGGACAGCTAAGAGATGAGTTAAATAACAGTTAATGAATTTAGTTATCAAACTTCACATCTTGCCAAAGTAACCTTGTTTCTTCCTTCCCAGTCTAGCCCAGTCAGGAGGAGTGTGAGGTCTGTATGCAGCCACAGAGCCATGATCCCATGGGATCACAGAGATGTGGTAGAGCTGCTGACCCAACTGAAAGGCTGCTGGGGTTGGCATGGGCTCTTTAGAAAGAATGGGTTGGAAGGAGGGAGATGGGAGGTCACCTGCACATGAGCACAGCAAGAGTACAAGATGAGCAGACAGAAGTTTTCCTTGGAGAACATAAGCACAAGGCTGGGTTGGGCAGCTGGTGGCAAAGGGACAGCTGGTCTCCAAGCCAGCATCACACGAGTTCAGTACCTTGGGGAAGAAAACAGAAGTCACACTGAAATGTTCATGAGAAAATACTCCATTCACAAATTGTACGTTTGAGAATGCAAAGTCCTCAGCAAACTACTTGCCCGTGTGTGTGTTTGTTTTTGTACACATTTGTTTATAAACAAAAAATCTATTGGTCAAGTCATCCTTTCTTTACACTGTGTCCCTTTTCTGCTTTGTGAAAGGTTACTAACATTGAAGAAGTTCCTAGTCACCTTGTCCAATGGTCTAAAGTGGCCAGGATGAAATGAACATGGAGGTCAATATTTCCCCAAAGGCAAATCCTTGCCTTTCTCTGTCCCCAGAAACAGCTGGAGCATATGACAGCAGGCAGGACAGGAGCCTGCAATGATATTTCCATCCTATTCAAAACCCTAGGGATAAACAGCACAGTTTTGGCTCTGAGTCCTTAATTCCAGCAATCAAATCCACACTGGCAATAAATCAAATGGCAAACCAGTGTGTCCATAGATCCCACCAAGACACTTTAAACTGCAGTTGTAGGGTCTTTTCTGTGACATTTTGATGTATGTCTTTGGCCCATTAGAAAAATAACTTCATTTCCAACCACGGTTTATGTAGTGAGACAATTCTCCCCTTCACTGAAGATCCCTTTAGATAGACTGAAAAGTACATGATGCTTGGCTCGGATTAGAGGTAAACAAGCTGGCATTGTGCAAAAGCCTGTTTCTCAGGGACCTGGCAAGACAGATCAACTCTGAGGGGTGACAGCAGTTGTGAGGGCAATGAATGGAGACAGCAAATGCAGCACAAAACATGAGGCATTCCCTCCATCCCATCTGCAGGCAGTAAAGGGCAGCAGACACTGGTTGAGATTTACCCTGCAATTGCACAGATCAGATTTTCAGGTTTTCAGGATTTTTGCTGGTTGTTTTTTGTTGTTGGTGGTGGTTTGTTTTTGTACAGCAGGTCTTCCTACTTTGAAGTACAGGAACCTGGCACAGACTGACAGATCCAATATTGCCAGTGGTTGTTCTGGTTCTGTTGGTCCCCCATCATCCCGACTGGAGCATAAGTCTAAATTTAAAGAGGAACAAAATCATCTCTGAGCTGAACCAGACCTCAGGCTGTGTGGTGCCCATTTACACAGGAACTACACTTACACCCAGCTCAGTCACCTGCCATAAATCTTTGCAGATGAAGCCAAGGTGTGATGCACATCCAGCAAGATGTCAGCATCACTGAGTCCAGGACCCTGCCACTACAAGCAATGACATGGCAGAGCAAGAGGTAGGAGTAGCACCAAGAAACTCAGAGGCAAAACTGAACTCAAAGGCAAAAACAAAGAGCAATAAAAAACTAGAATGTGTCCCACTGTGGATGGGAGCCTTCAGCCACATGCAATTTCTCCCTTTCCCTCCTGGCCTCCCCAGCTTGGCCTTGGGATGTGCTGCATAGAATTCTTCAAGAACAGGAAGAGAAAAAGAATCATTTGGCTGAATAACGGCCTTTAGGTGAACATGGAAGATTTTATGAAAAACTATTGGCTTTTTCAAATGCACTTTTTGATTTTTCAGTGACGTCCTTTATCAGCCTTTTTTACTACAGAGTGCAACGTAAACTAAGCACTGGTTTCTCTGCCAGATTTTTTTCTTTTGTTAAGACATTTCTAAAATCAAAACTCTATCAAAATTACTCATCTGCAGAATATTTACTTTGGAGAAGACGAGGTGTGCATTTTTTCCTGAAGGCAGATGCATGGAGAACAGTTATTCAGTTCCGAATATTTCAGAGCACAGAGGTGCAAGACAGACTGCTCCATAACATAACCCCAGGCACTTGTACAGGCTGGGAGGAGTTGTCCTTGAGAGCAGCTCGTCAGAGAAAGACCTAGGGGTCCTGATAGATGAGAAACTTAACATGAGCCAGCAGTGCGCTCTGGCAGCCCGGAAGGCAAATGGGATCCTGGGCTCCATCAGGAGAGGGGTGGTCAGCAGGGATAGGGAGGTGATTGTCCCTCTCTACTCTGCTCTTGTGAGGCCCCATCTGGAGTACTGTGTCCAGGTGTGGAGCCCTCAGTACAAAAAAGATATGGAGATTTTGGAAAGGGTCCAGAGGAGGGCCACGAAGATGATCAGGGGGCTGGAGCACCTCCCCTATGAGGACAGGCTGAGGGAGTTGGGTTTGTTCAGCCTGGAGAAGAGAAGGTTGCGGGGTGACCTCATTGCAGCCTTTCAATACCTGAAGGGAACTTACTCCCAGGAGGGGAGCAAACTCTTTGAAAGGGCTGATAATAGCAGGACTAGGGGAAATGGTTTTAAGTTAAAAGAGGGAAGATTTAGGTTGGATGTTAGGGGGAAGTTCTTTACTAGGAGAGTGGTTGGGTCCTGGAACAGGCTGCCCAGGGAGGTTGTGGGTGCCCCATCCTTGGAGGTGTTCAAGACCAGGTTGGACAGGGCTCTGGGCAACCTGATCTAGTAAAGGTGTATGTTTGGTGGCCCTGCCAGGCAGGGGGGTTGGAACTACATGATCCTTGAGGTCCCTTCCAACCCGGGTCATTCTGTGATTCTGTGATTCTGTGATAACATGCCCCACCTATGCACTGCCCAGACACTTATTTTCCTGTACCAGGTGCTAAGGTATCCTGTGTTCTCTCATCGTCCACATTCCTTGTTCTTACTCTGCTTATGAATATCTAATGCAGCTGGTGCAGGAGCAGCAGCTTGTTCACAGAGTTCCAAGCCATGTGCATTGCTCCCCACCAGATCACCCAAGAGCTTTGGGCAAAGCACAGTATATAGGGTTTCCAGACAACACGGAGAAGCGAGAGGCACCAGCTAGTTGCACCACAAAAGGCCTTTTTGTGCTCATCTCATCAAATCTTTAACAGCTAATATTTAGGAGCAATATCTGAGAAGTTGTTTGAAGAACAGTTTATATGATGGTTCTGTTAACAGCAGCAAGAACATGCACAGGGAAGCTTATTGATTCTCTTTATTGAGCTAAGTTTGCTTCCTAGAATTCAGAGTCAGAGGTGGGCTGTGACTGCAATACTGAATTACTATGAGCTGCCCACATGTTGGAACCATCCAGAGGTGCAGCTGCCCTGAACAGACTGCCTAATCACAGCAGGCTGCAGCTCCAACCAGCTCAGGGGACAGAGAAATGGTAGCTAGAGGAATGGAAGATGGGAGGATTACAGAAGGCTCCCTTGGTCCTCCCTGTCCATGGGCCTTGGGCAAGCTTCTGCTGCTTGGTGTATTTGATGGCTAGATCAGCATGAGACAAGGGATATCTGGAACATGTAGGGTCGGAGCAAGATGTCTGGGGAGTGGATAGGGACATGTCATAATCCAGTGCTTATTCCTTTCCTACTTCAAACCCTTCCTGTAAAATTAGATCTGATTGAAATTCTTGATGTCTAACTTCTATCCAGCCAGTATTAAATATTAATCTTGCTGGTTATGCTGTGCTCCAGCAGACATGCATTGACCATGCATTGCATTACCTTCTCCTAGAAGTAGTGCTCAGAACCAGTGCTCAGAACAGTGCTCAGCCTGCTCAGAGCTCCCTGTTGAGCTGGACTGTGCAATGGCAGAGACAAGGAGGAAAATGATGTGCACAGAAGGAAAGGGGAAGATCCAGCAGGACCTCAGAGCTAGGTGAAGAACAAGTGCCAGAGGGCATAGGAGGAGGGCAGCCAGCCCTCAAGCTGAGTCACAGACACCACACACTTCTTCATCTTCATGCATTCATAAAATAAAGAAAAAACTGCCAGCTACCTACTGCTTCCTCATCCTGCAGGCCACCCTACAGATCACCACAACCTGAAGTCCAGGAACATCTGCTCTAGACTCCTCATCCAACCAGCACAGCACATGGTTATGTGGTTGATATCACTGCAGAAACCAGCTGTGCAAAACCACCTACAACACACAAGCATCCCCACCTGATACATGCCTTAGAGCCACATTCCACCCCAACACTCCCAGCTTCTGCCCTCTCACAGAGGAGAGTTACAGACACCTCAGTGTGTAGGAAAAGAGAACCAACCCATGTCCCCTTCCTGCTGGCTGCTGACTGATCAGCACCAGCTCCACTGCTCTGCCCAGCCCCAGGCTACACTATGCTCTGCTCTACGCTATACCTGATCAGAGGCAGCTTGCACCTCACCTTGCCCTTCCATCACTTCTTACCTGCTTCACACAGTGGCAGCCACTTCTGCCACTTACAGAATGCCTCCTCTGCTCCTGCCATCTGGGACAAGCTTGTTGTGCAGAGGATAAGCATGTCTTCTCCCAGGTTATCATTCCTGCCTCCTGGCAGCACAGTTGCACTTTCTGAGAATTTACAAGTCTATGTGCTTAATAATTCCTTAATATGCATTCAGCGTCTTGTGCCAGCACAGGTGGGGACCTGAAGAAAATCAGTAACAGCCTTCAGTTGTGCTTCCCCCCTTCAATTAACCTGTGTGTAAAACCTCACCGCTACTTTATACGGGGCTGACCTCAGCACCTCAAACAGCAGCAGAAGTTCTGCAAGGAGTCAATTTAATAACACCACGGCATCATATTATTTCAGTGCTGGCTTGTGTTTCTTGCTGTGAAGTTATATTTTAATCCTTTCAAAATTCATTACATTTGTCTTAATTTTAAATAGGATCATTTCGAGGTAAAAATTATTTCCAAGCTGCTGTACGAAAACCAAACAGGGGTTTCTCCTACGCTGCATTCACAGCAGTCGTGTCTTTGTCTGCCTGCCACTAAAGAAGAGAAAGAATAAGAGAAACAAAGTTAACAATTGTTTCTTTTGAAACTCTTATTTTGGTCTGTAAAATTGTTCTTGCATTGCCATGTCCTAAACAGAATTGTATCCCATTATAGGGAGAATTCCTTGTCCCTAATAATCTGGATGAGACACATCTTTGGATTTTCCTTAGTTTGAAATCTAACTCCATAATCCTGAGCTCTAGTGCTTGTCTTTACAACACTTGCAGAATGTGGTCACATGCTTTAACCTTAACTGCAGATAGGTGCCATGATCCTGAACTGTTCCCATGCTGTTTATGCAGAAATGAATACAAATTTTTGCCCAACGTTGTCCTTGGTCTTCCTGTTCTGCTTTCATTTCTGCTCTGCAGTATCACTTCACTGTTTAATGCAGTGTGTATACAGCAGACATGGCCAAATGCTTTCCAGCTCTGCACAGCATCTTTCAAAGGGCAACAACTTGGGGAACCTCCCAACTTTCACCTTTCTGCTCCATGTATGGTCCCACCATCTTCCCTTTGCAGCTGCACATCCTCATGCCCTGCACTGACCCACAAGTCCACCACCCTCCCTCCTTCTGATTCAGAGGCCATTTGTAGCCCCAGTGTGTTAACAGTTATAATTAGTCATTAATCATTTCCCAGCTGACACTCTGATGCTGCCACTGGGGAGGCACAGTAGCTGAAAGATATCCTTCTCAGCTGGGATTGGGTATGACTTCAGCACAGCTTCAGCAGCTTTATTTTATTAAGAGGAAGTTCTGAATGAAGACATTCAAGACACGTTTGTGGTTGCCCTGATTACTGAGCTGCTTCAGCTTCATATCTAAAAATTGCTGTGATCTCCATAAAGGACACCCTCCATTAGTCTGATTTCTCAGGCTGCGCTCTTGATGTAATGGGGGGATTGTCTGGAGTGACGAGGGAAAAGTGCTTGGGACAATCTGCAAAGCAGTAGAAGACCATGTTGATATTAATGCTATTTTATTTCTATTCCTAAGAGATCTTAGTCTGTGTCGAGTCTGGATCATGCCAGCCACTGAGCCACAGTAGATGGCAATTTCTATCATGCAGGCAAATGCTATGAAGGAAAAAAAACACAGCTGACAGGCAGTGCAACATTAAACGACATCACAGTTTTCTACTATCTTGAAAATCTGAAAGTTTTCATCGGGTCTTTCTTCAGATCTTGGAGTTCATCTTCATCATTGTCCTCTGCCTCCTTTCTACAGCTGTAAGGCAGTGTTTGCTGTCAGAGGTGTGGGTGTGAAATATGGGCTTCTCTGAGTAGAAGTGCAGCAGGATCCCTGTGAAGAAGTCTCAGGGATGTCTAAGGGAAGAAGTGCAGAGCGGTCAGCTGATGGTTTGGGTGTAAGAAATTCCCCATGAATACCTTCCTCCAGAAATGTTCCTCAAGACATTTACATTGTTGTTATTTTTGATCAGTGAATAACTGGTACGATTCCTTCAGCAAAATCAAACATGACGATGTGATGTGGCCCTGAGAAATAACATCATGTCTCTGGAAATTGGCAGAAGGAGCTCCATTAGGGCCGCAGGTGCACAGGAATCTTACTGCAGATGTCTGTCCATTTGTCTGAGCTGCCCCTCCATTCATCAGGCTGCACCCATGGGCACTGCCCTGCAGGTATGCTGGTGCTCACACAGCAACATTGGCTACTGAAATCTTTGAGCTAGGGATGTGCAGAAGGAAGCACCAAGCAACAGATGCTCATATACAGCTCGCTTGTAGAAAGATTTCAAAGTAATTCCTATAATTCACTCTTGATCCCTCAGCTCTTGGGTGCTTGACTTTGCTGAGCAGTGTCAGCAAAAGCTGAGTGAGCATTTAAGTACTCCCCAGGAAACAAAAAAAGCAATCAACAATTACTGTCTCTTTGTGTTCCTCTCCTTCTCCCTTCCCAGGGAGGCAGCCCTGTTGGTTCCCAGGCAGATGCTGATCAGGCTGAGATCTAACTTCAGTGCATCCACTGAGCTGCTCAGTTTGCTCCTTGTGAGGTGGCACACAGCTTCCCAAATTGTACCCTGTGCTGTACCTTCACACCTGCAGCCAGGAGTGCAGGTGGAGGGAAGAGGCACAGAAGTGGGCATGGCTGTGCAGGGTTGGTGGTTGGATGAAGTGATCTTAGAGGTCTTTTCCAACCTTAATGATTCTCTAAGTGCGGGTGTGAGCACTTGATTCACAGCAACACAGACCATTTCAGGATGGTAAAGGGATGCGGGAGCATGTAGCAGACCAGAACATTGATTTTCATTTTTAAAATCCAACTTTTCTCCATTCATTTTTCCCCACAAAACTGTGAAATTGAAAACCTGTCCCCTCCTCCTTCCCCTCCCAGGTGCTGAAAACCCTTTTTTGTGGCTAAAAGGATCTGCATCTTACTGTAAATATTTATAGCATTACAAAACCAATACTTGAATATTTTGCTGAAAAGAAAATATTGAATTTTTCCCTATTCATGCTTTTGTTGTTGTTTTGTTGTTGTTGAAGGAGAAAGCCAGACAATTTCAGCCACGCAGAAAACATTCTCATTTGGGTCAGACAGCTATTTTGAGAACAGGACTGATAACCATCTGCAGTTATCATCCACAGACAATAGGATGGATGTCCCCTTGCAACCCAATAGGGCAGGTCACTAGCAGCATGTCTTACTCATTAAAAGCAAAGAGTAGCATGGGGATGTGTGGGGCCCTCCCTATCACAAGTCAGCGTAGGTGGTGACTTCTGTCAAAAACCAGCCCAGGAGGCGGTATAATTAACAATCACATTTTCATCCCATAAATAACGGCTTTCAGGGTTGATAGATGAAGAACCTGAAGGTGCAGTACATCTTCAAATTAAGCACTGCAGCTCCGTATCTCTGCTGCTCCCTTCTCGATTTTGTTGGGAGGCGGTGAGCTATCAGAACTCAGCCTGACGTGTCTGGTTTGTTCTGAAGGCTGTGCCCCAACTCCAACAAACTACAGACCAAACTTCTCAGACTGCCTCCTTCCCTCAACTTTTTGCAGCCATGTGCAGCCACACATACACCCATGCAAATATATACATATATATACAGGTACACACCGCATACACATCATTATTTATCCCTTAGACATCACTGCCAACCTCTTCATAACACATTATTATTCTATCAGGATCATTCCAGCTAACAAACGTTAGAGGTACAACTGCCCCTAGGTCTCTTGGTATGATGTACATTAAAGTTTAATGCTCTATTGATGTGTGCATTGTGTTCCATATGAGCCAAGCTGTTCCATTAACTATGTGCAAAGGGCTATGAAGTTATAACATTTATCTCCCCGGACGCTCCAGATTACTTTTTCCTGTTGCATGCCTCCAAGGCTAAACATCTAGTCCTCAATTTACGTAGAGCTGTTAAAATTTTTAAACCTTTGTAAATGATGAACACTTTATCAATGTAACCGTGTTGTTGTCAGCCCTGGCTGGGGAGGATGAAGGAATGCTGGCGACTTTCCAGTGGTCTGTCTTTCTTTCTTATTTTTTTTCCATTTAAAGCATGAGTTGGGTAGAAACAGTATCCATTATTAATAGATAAATGTTTTATTGAAGATATAAAGACCACAAAGATTTGTAACTTTAATAATCTAGATTCTTATTTTAAATTCCGTAACTTTATTATTTATTGAACAACAGGGGATATTTCTTACAGGATCACAGTTGGGCAGAAACACAACAATACGCTTCGCTCCGTGCTATCCAGGGGAAAAGTATTTCCATCAGGCTTCAGAGCATCCCAACAGGACATCTTTCTAATATATTTTAGAACAAATTTGTCACTAGCTGTTTCCAGCAAGGCCTATACGTTTTCAAAGGGAACTCTTTTTTTCTTCACTTCACTTCATCTGCTGCACATTCCGGAGCCTCCTCACATCACTTTCTGCAAACTATTCACATTTCTGTCTTAAGCCAATAATTTTTTTCTCCTTTGCTGTGCTATAGCAGAGCAGTGACTGCATTTCCTCCTCTCTGCGGGGGAATCTGTTGCTCTCAGGTGACTGAGTGAACAGAAAAGGGAAAAGGAGCATAATTTTGAACTTCATTTCGCTTTCCCTCCTTGGATTTCATTGCATGGGCTTTTTTCTTGATCGTTCTTACCAGATGTCACTGGGGTGATGAGAACGACCGATCGAAGGAAGGTTGGAAGTCCAGGGAGTTTAAAATATAGAAAGATGTCATCTGAACTAATCTGAGTTATGGTTATTTCTTTTTTAAATTTGAGGGGGGGAAAAAATCGAGTACTCTAAAATGGTGGAAGAGTTTTGCAAATAAATAAACCAAAAGAAGAAAAGCAGTCAGTAGGAACGGCTCAGCACAGCTGTGGTCGGCAATTAAGAGTTACATAACAAAAAACCTCAACATTTCTATCTTCAATAGAAATTGAAGTGTTTCTCAGAAAACAAAACTTCTTTTTGCTAGAAGGAAATGTTGTGTTTCCATCTAACTTTTCTTTACCTGAAGAGGGCCAGAACGAAGTGCCATCCTGCGTCAGACAGTGCTCAGCTGGTGGCACCGCGATGGGAAATTTAGAAGATCCAAAACCTTCATCATGATCCAGCCCAGAAACCTGGGGAAACAGGGGATTCCTAAATCTCACATTGAACCTCTTGGGATGGTCTGTCTCATGCTTGTAGGCAAACCTTTATTATTATTATTTTGAATTTTGAATTTCTGGGTGAAATGTTCATGATCACATCAGCAGTTTTCTGGTACAATATTTAATCCGCCATACTGACGTACCTACATACTTACACTACTGACTCGATACAGGCTATGTTCAAAACGTAAACAGTGGAGAATTTGTTGCTGGGGGAAAAAAAAGGCAAAGTTTTTTGCCACTTTCTACTCAAAATCTGAACTGATTCATTGGAGGGTTTTCCATTACATCTGATCCACTGAGGACATGTCGGGTACTGAAACCAGAGCCACTCAAGGGAGGGAGAAATTTCAATTTACTTTTCCAGTCACATTTGCCATAATGTAGTTCAAAGTTGTTAAGGTATCGTATTTCAATACTTCCTAAGTGAACATTTATGGTTTTGATTTTTGAAAATGATGAATTTTAAAAGGCTGTAGTTACAAAAAAGAAATGAAAACAACAACCCTAGAACCATCTTAAACCATTTACTTAACTGTTCATTAGCCAGTACCTATTACTTTACCCTCTATTTAAATATTTATTTGACTGTTCATCAAGATTTGAACAGGTCAGAATGGAGCTCCAAGCTGTAGGATTGCTGATGATTTTGAGTGTAGCTCATGAATGAAGGGGGACCATCTGGTGCCTTTGAAGCTGCAGGAAGTCCCATGGGATAAGACATCCCAAACTCCTCTGGCAGCTTCTGGTGGAGAATGCTGTTCTGGATCTTCCAAAAATCATTAAAATTTCATGTGCTCCCTTTCACACCAACATATAAAATCAACTAACTCTATGGACTGTTAACTGTTATTTTTAGAAGCAAAATTATACCTTGATTCTGAATAGACATTGCTTACGTGGAACTTAATTTACCAGGAAATTCTCCAATATAGCGCATCAGATTGGTTTCACACATTACATTTGGCCAAATTCTGCCAAAAAAAAGTTTATCGGGCCATGAATGCACTTACGATTTTAGTGCATGGGCACAGTAGTTTGTGCACGGCTGGGGGCATCATTCTGAACAGCCCTGCTCAGCTGGTACCTGCGTTTCATCATGCCCCATTCGTTAAGGATGAGCAGTGTGTGTGGCAGGTGGCATTTACCTCATTTATGTTCTGTGTTAAATGTGAGGCTGGGCATCCTGGGCAAGTTTCAGAGCTCCTTCCCCTCCTGAAATCATAGGTCATCCTTAACTTATTCTGCTGACCCGTGAGACAAATTGTGTTTCTATTAAATCAGGCCTTCAAGGAACATCTTCCCTGACTTGACAGTGACTAGTTAGTCTCGCTTGCAGCAAATAATTATGGAGCGACAGGCATCTGACAGCAATTTCTCAGTGCCTGGGATGGTTTTCCCCCTTGTTCCTTGGCAGGCTGCAGAGTAGCAGCAGCAGCATATCAGTATGTGCTTCAGAGAGGGAATTTTTCATTTTGCTCCTGGCCTTTTGTAGGAAAACATCTCTTGATAGCAGAACTAGAAGGTGTGGAAAGCAGAGATAGGTTTTCCACAGCAGGAAAATCAAGATCTCAAACCTGAGCCAGTTTGGTAGAGCTCAAAGAAAAGGCACAAGCCCAAGGGGATGAAAGCTCTGGTGTGAGTGGAAGTATGCTGTTGTATGTCCCGAACATTGAAATTAGGGAACATGGAGGATGTGCTGCGTTATAACATTGCAGATGGTTCCTTAGGCAGCATTGCATGACTGTCTGCTCGACATGGCATGGAAACAGGACTGTAGTGGCTAGAGGTGCAACTGCATCCCATTGGTCTATTAGGTAGTAGAACATAGAGCATTTTGGTGGGATTGAAACTCCTCTGCTCAGCCCAGCACTCAGGACAGGAGAAGCAGAGCTCTGAGCCTGGCTGCTTACAGCATTCATCCATCCCAACACTGCTCTTAGGATGATCTGGAGAAGAAGAGATGGTTGAGTGGCGTCTTAGTGTAGAAAATTCCAGCTTGAGAAATTTCTTCAGCAGTTGGGAAGAGTAGATATGAAGATATATCTAAGCCATTGCATTTGCCGAAACTTACTGACTAACAACTAACCAAAACCACCCAGAAATACTTACAAGAAGCTTGTTGGTTTGATGGGTTGTTTGCTAGGAGAAGGTTTTGGTTATTAACAAATATGGAGTTATCTTGTGATAATAACGTCAAACCTACAGCGAAAAGGTAAATGCTGAAAGGAACGATGTAGATGATTGGTTTGATGAGCCAATAGTATTAGGAACCTTGATGTGTTTTCAAAATATAAGTGAAGAAATACTTGAAAAACAAATATGTGAACATAAAATCTCAGTGGAAGGTGGGGTCACTCTGAACTTTTTTGGTTGCCTGTGAATCCAGATCACATTAAAAACAAATGAACAAAGAAAGAAACAGACTGATGTATTGATGGAAAGCCTCTGCATTGAGGCTGACATAGAAGATATGTCTATTCTGCCTCTTGATTCCTGCTCAGGAACCTCTGTAGTGTTCCACAATAATTTCTAAGATGTCAATCTCAGCAAAAGTAATTAATGTTAATTGGGTCCTCTCTCATATCAGATTAACCTGGTGATGGTGGATGTCTGTCTACTACCGTTGCTAACAGCAAACTTTGCAAATAAATTTGTTCATGGTATAAAATGTTGGCTCAAGTGGGAATGCCTTGGGCTGAGGGTCCCAGACCACAGTTAGTCATTTCACTCTGTGGTTGCCAAATGTCCCTTAAACCATTAGGAAGTCTGGAAAATGCTGTGATCTAAAGATAAAAAGCACTGAGATCATCTGCAAGAAGATGCTACAGTTGTGTGTAAGCCAGTATCTAAGCACAGTGGATTATCTCACAATCTAAATAAGTTTTTGCAGATAGAAGGATTAAATTTCATTTACAATGAAGAGTTATTTCTAAAGCTGAAAAGACACTGTAAAATTTGGTAGAGTAATGGGATAACTCAAACAATTATTTCATATGCTGAGACAGCAGGCAAAGAAAGCCAAAAAGCTATTGGGAAAGAAAGGTGTGTTCAGGGAAGACTTCCAGTTTGTTACTGGAAAGGGAGAGCAAGGATTGCTGTAAAAGAGCTGAATCCCCAGCCTTCCTGTTTATATTGCTGGGACACAGAAGGATGAGTGCATTGGAAATCAACAAGCCTCTGCTATTTCTCAAGGCTTCCTCTCCAAGTGAGGCCCCAGTATAAGAAAAATCACAGTTATTCATATTGTCTGCATGGTAAAGATGAAGAAAAAGCAACAACAACAACAAAGACCTTAGCTCCTAAAATAATAACAATGAATTGTAATGAAATGACAAGGTCCTGGTGAAGGTTGCTCAGATGTTGTGAAACAGAAGAAATGGTGGAAGAGTCAGGTGAGAAGAGGGTGGCAGTGGGCTGGAGCTGGACTGCATGATATGCCCTCCCACCAACTTGTTGCTGATGTGAGTGGGGAGGACAGAGGATACTCACAGCTCCTGTGATCTGAAAGCGCAAGCTCTGTGACTCCCCACCCCACTGCATCTAAGCCTGTCCCCTCTTCAGATCCAGTGCAAAGCCCTTAGTCGGTCTTGCCTGCTCCTGTTACACCTCTCAAGAAACTTGCATCCCCAGGTATCAAAACCTCCTCACCTGGATGTCACTCAGCTTCTCTGTCCCTCAGGTTCTTCCTCTTTGTCTTGCTTATCCCATCAACAATGGCTCCAAGCCACTGCAGTACAGCTCCAACTTTTGATGCTCTCTGCATGCACCATGGGAAGGTTCAGTTTAGATATTGGGAAAACCAGGTTGGATGTTAGGAAACATTTCTTCTCAGAAAGAGCGGTGATGCAGTGGCACAGCTGCCCAGGGAGGTGGTGGAGCCACTGTCTCTGGAGGTGTTCAAGAACTGTGGGGATGTGACACTGAGGGACACGGTGGGGATGTTGTAATGGTTTGGGGTTGGACTAGATGATCTTAGAGGTCTTTGCCAACCTTAATGATTCCATGATTCTGTGTGCCTGAACTGAAACCAGACAAAGGCAGATCTTCAAGAAGTGTTTTACGACTTCCTCCCCTCTCTGGGCCACCAGAGCCACCAGCTCCACAGATACAACAGCAGACGTTCTCTCCAGGGTAACATGCTGAAGATTTCAGCTGCTGTCACAGCTAGATGCCTTCCTGACATTTCTGCAAGCTTATGATACTGGTAGTAGTAGGCAGAAATTTCCTCTTGGGTGGCAAAGAATTAACAGATGCTTTGCATCCTGGGGGGTACAGGATGAGTTAACATCTCCTCATGCTGGCATGAGCTGAAGCTTTAAATCCCTTTCGTGCTAAAATTAGTATGATGTGAATCCAGCTAATGGCACCCATGGAGAACAGAGCAGGAACTTAGCATTCAGGCTGAAATTTTAGGAAATAAATGTCCGTCCTTAAGGCACCATCTTGACTGTTATCAGATTCATTTCCATTTTATCTCAAACCAGAATTGCTTAGAGCCAAATCCTCACAATACCTGGATCCACGGACCACTGGGAACTGGGGAGGAGCAGTGCTCCTGGTGGAACTGCATAGTGCACCAGAAACGCGTCTTGTGGATACTGCCCAGTCAGAGATATCACGCACTGTCTGCAATAATCCCAGCAAGGAGCAGGCCGACTGGTACAGCCCCTCGGGGACAAGGCAATAAGGCCACCACTGAGGGAGGATGATGAGGATTTGTCAAGCTGAGCAATTGCCATAAATGGTTTTATTGCCACTTGTTGGAGAAGTGCCTTGCTTTTGACAGTGATGGAATCCTTCTGAGCTGAAGATACTTATCCACAAAGATAAATCAGGACTTACTTTGCTTATTGGAGAACTGGAGGCAGCTCTCACGTTAGTTTAGAACCTGCAGCAAAGGGCCATGAAGGGGAAGGACAGCATGCTGGGGTGGTCCCTGGTTCTGGAAGACCCCAGCAGTAGGATCAATACCTTGAGGCCAGAATGGAGAAAAGACTGAAGTACTCAAATTCATACTTCACCTGCTGCTTGCATTTCCCTTGGCCATTATTTATTGCCCACACAAAGCATTCAGGAGCCTTGATCCTGACCAAGAAGAGCTGCTCCTTTGCACTCAGGACTCAGGAAAGAGGAGCCGAGCTGGTCCCACCTGACCTGGTCTGTCTCACCAAGCCTTGCTGTGCCCACAGACATAGGCATCAATGCAAAGCAGGTTCCAGGATAAGATGGGAAATCAGGGGATGGAGCTGCTGTGGGGTCTGAGAATGCTTTTGCTTGTGAGAACGGATGCTGTGTCACTTGTATGTCCTGGCGGTGTAGGTAAGGCCCAGATCAGGCCCAACCAATCTCCATCCTTCTCATCCCTTCCTCCCATGCCCCATTTTGAGGCAAACATTGAACTTGCTGAAAGGCAGCAAGTGGCAAACACAGAAGTGCTGAATTGCAGCTTGAAAAATGACAGAGAATGATTATTGCTGTCCAGGAGAGAAGGATTAATACATCAGCCCAATGCAAGACTCATATTTTGAGCAAAGTATTTTCATACAACTGAGAATCTACATCAATTTTCTCAGCCATTTGATTCATAGAGAAACAGTGCTGAAGAAATAAGAAAAATAAAAAAAGCATAATAACACAATAGAGGCTCAGGGCTTATTTTATCAGTTATGATATTAATGTGCAGCAAGGTACTGGCTGCAGGAAGAAGCTAATTCTCAGGGCACGCTAATAAAAAACACTGAGCTGAAGCAGAGGATCCATTGCTGATTTTCTCCTTTGCAAACTGCCTCCCTCCATTGGGAAGGGTGAGAGATCCGACCCAGCACTTTGTGTAATGGGAGGAGGGGAGCAGTGCTCTGCCAGGACTTGGTGCTGAGTGTGATGGATGGGGTGGCTGCTCGGCATCAGGCAGGGTGCAGAGGGGCCTCAGTCACATCTATTAAAGCAATCCATTTTCCCAGGTTCATTTGGCACTCACTCTTTGTCACCACACTTGTTACCATTTCCTGATGGTAAATGCTGGGGAACTTCAAGGTATTTGAACAGTCAGAGACGTCAAATCCCTACTAAGAAGAAAGTGTAAAACAGCAGGAGAAACATGTTGGCTTCATCCTGAGTGCACATTAAATACACTTCACATTTGTCTAAGGAGATAGTTAATGGGAAAACGGGCTCTTTAATTGAACAGGCTGAGAGTTTCACGCAGCTGCATATAACAAACGCTCAGGAGAAAGCCATTTTTCTAGGCAGGGATCCTAGCCTGGGTGAGGCAGGAGGGAGTATTTCTTCCAGAGGATTAACAGCAAATGCAAGTGGCTGGTGAGGACAATCCAGCACGACTCTTTTCCCAGTGCAGCTCTTATTTAAAGGAACAGAAAGGGCCTCGGATCAGGCAGTCAGTCCAAACCTGGACTAAGGCAACATAAAAGAAGCAAGTTATTTTTGTTGTTTTACAGCTGTCTCGAAGCTCAGGGCATGCCAACTGGTGTGTTCAACTCGTCTACATCACTGGAGCCCGCTGTAAAGCTGGTTTTACTCCTGCTGGGTTCCTTGCTGGCAGCATTACTCACCAGGACACTGATGCATCTCTGCAACATGTATTTGTGTCAGCACTGCATCTTCCACCAATCCCAATGCACACGGCAAGATTTGGTCCATCTGACATCGTGATCCAATCATGGAAAGCTTACCATTATGGGGCTGCATGCGAGTCCCTCAGCATCTGGCCTGGTGCCTCCTGTGTCAGCCCTTCCCATCTGCCTCTGAAGCAGCAGGTATCCGCACCTGTTGCAATAAGGTGCCAGCCACAGTAGCCCAGAAAACTATTCAGGAACTGTGTATGGATTTTATAAAACCTATTTTCCCTGACATATGATGCATGCTGCACATGTTCATTTGCAGTTGCATCAATCTTCCCATCTCTCCTTGAATCTCTCCTGCCTGTATGCAATCCTTCAAACCCACTCTCCTGCAGCACAGCCACTTCACAGTTTAAAGAGCATCTGAGATCCTGGGATTAACCTGGATATTATTTTCCTTTACTTACTAGAAATGTCATACAGGCACATAAATCACAGGAGGAAATCTCTTAGCTGCCCAGGGTACACAGGTGGGGGGGGGGGGGGGGGCACTCAAAGCAGTGCGCCAGCTTTCATGGTCATTGTGGTAATTAATAACACAGTGAAATAAAATGAAGGAAGGTCATTATTGGTGTATCAAGGGAAGGAACAGAGGTACAAATACAGAGACTGAAGGGATCTCCTCTGTTGGAAACTCCTCTTCCTTCTTATTCCTATCACTTCCTTCTTATTCCTATCAGCTTATTAAGCTCTGTGATGAAAGCAGTGGCTTTTCCCTTCCTTGCTTCCCAGCGGAGGCTGTTGAAGACCCTCCCTCATCATACATCAAGGAATATCCTCATTTGCAACCAAAATTTATACTTAACCAACTTGTTCTTGTTCTGTAACTTAAATCATCTCTCCCTCCTGAGGCTTTCTCTCTCCCGTGAACAGCAGCCTCCTCTCTTCTCTGCTGGCATTTAAAGCTGAGCAGTCTGCAGTAGATCCCCTCCCTCAGCAGCCCATTTTTTCCCTGTATCTCTATTAATTTTTTTCCATGTCTGTAAGCCTAAAAGCCCTCAGCCTGTGCAGAAATCCAGCAATGTCATGCTCTGGCAGACTCCAAGGGCAGCAGCTGGGGATAGCCAGGAGGCCGGTGGGCCTCGAGCATTGGGTAAGGATGTCTGAAAGGAAATGGTGCCACAGAGTGCCAGTCCTGACTCCAGGTCGTTTATTACAAAGGTGAGACTTGCTTGAACGTGAATGGACACAAATGGTACCAGCTCACTTCAGCTGCTTCTGGATGGGCATCAAGAGGCAGAATCACATCTGGATGCCAAAATGGGAGCTGGATCTCCCTGTGAGCTAAACAGGATGCTGGAAACTCCACCTTCACCTCCCAGATCACCTCCTCATCTCCTCCCTTAAAAGACTGGGCTCCAGGAAAGTTGGGGAGCCCCGAGAACAAGCTTTTAAAGGCCAGAAGGAAACAACTATTATTCATAAGGCAACCAAACAAAAGATTTCTCCCTCCTTAGAAGACAGCCGTAAAGTTATTTAAAAGAGAAATGTCTATCCCCAGACAGCAACGCTGGTTGTAAGATGCCAGTCTCAGTGCACGCTGCCCAGTAATTTTCACCAGCACTAGTTTCCAAAAATCAATTTAAACCCCACTGAGATCAGTTGGCATTAAGTTTAATATGATTTTGATATTTCCTTAAAGAAGAAAAGAAGTTACACAATTACTGGGGAAAAAAACAGACCCTTCCATCCCACTATTTACTCCCCTGCTGCCCTTGCATGCACAGAGCTGAAGTCATCTGGGAGGTGTTAATGATTTGTTTTATGCTTTCTCTTATCCTTCACCTACGTTAGTAGGAAATTTTTATTTAAATGGCATTTTCTTCGGCATTGTTATCACAAATCCACTGTAAAGCCATTTGGCATGCCCTGTTTCCAGAGGCGTTCTGAAAGACGATTTATGGCTCCATAGCAGTGACTGGTATCACAGCTCTGTTCATGCTTTGCTAAACTAATGTCTGCAGCTAAAAACAAATACAACGAACCCCAGCCCACAGACATCCCCAGCTGGTCGCACTCACAGATCTGGAGATTCACAAACCAATGAGCAATCCCAATTTGCCAAGCAGATGAATTGGAATCAGCATGCTGAACCTCACCCCATAAACTGGGTAATGGGAGCCAGTTATTGTGGTTCACGCAGTAAATGCCCCCAATTTGCTGCCACATGAAAATAGCTCAAACCTTTCATTGCATCTGTGCTGAAGAATAGAGTTATGTGAGCTCCAGTCACTGGTGACGTGAAAGTTTTTGTCCATATGTGGCTGCTTTGCAGTTTCATACCACTGACTCTAATAGCGGGTTTTGTTGGTCTTTTCAAATTACTACAATTTGTCTGTGTTATTTAATGAGAGTGTCAGTAAGCCCTCCTCCTGAGCCGACCTTCTACTTCCATCTGCCCATGTTCCCCAGACACAGCTGATGTTGAGATACAAAGCTGCTGAGGCAAACACAGATAATAGTGCTCACATTTTTTTGTCCCATTTCTTTGCAGAAGGGTCATCTTCTTGTCACGAGGGATGTAAAATTAGGAAATTATGCTCTTCCAGTATCCCTCTCCAAGGCATAAAGAAACAGCCTGGGCAGTTTCTGAATGTAGTTGATAACCTTCTGATCTCTCCTCCCATTCTAGCAGCATAAAATATTTGTAGCTCCTGCCCCCAAACCACCATGTGAGAGGACAAAATAGAGTTAAGAGCTGTAATTTTCAAGAACATTGGCTCTTTTGAGCTGTTCTATACAGAGACACATCAGAATCTCCCTAGAAAGAAAGAAGGCATCAAATAAGGGTGATTGTTATCTTTACATTTGCTTCCAGCTTGCAGTGGTGCAGGACAGCTGAGAGCAGCAGGCTGTATCAGCCTGGCTTCACATGTGCAGCTTGGCAGTGTATCTTAGACATAGAATCACAGAATCTTTTGAGTTAGAATGGACCCTTAAAAATTATCTAGTCCAACTCCCATGCAGTGAACAGAGACATCACAGCTCCATCAGGTGCTCAGAGCTGGCCTTGAATGTCTCCATTGTTGGGGCACCCACCACCACTCTGGGCAACCTGTATCAGTGCCTCATCACCCTCATTGGAATTTCTTCCCTACATCCAGTCCAAATCTCCCCTCTTTTAGTTTGAAAGCCTTTCTCCATGCCCTACAGCAGCAGATCCTGCTAAAGAGTCCGTTCCCTTCAGATAGTGGCAGGCTGCTACATGCAGAGACATGGCCAAGCTGTTTGTAATTAGAAGAAAAATTAAAGGTCCACAACATTACTTTTAAAAATGGTCTTCAGAGTTGCAGAATTTCACCTCCCTCTGATTCATGGAGCATCTCAGGCTTACTGATGTCTACCCATTAAAAATTGGCTGGATTCAGGCAGTTATGGTGCAGATGAAATAGAAAGCAAGACAGAGGAGAGAGAAATAAATCTCGGCAAATCTACCTCAGTCCTGCTCTTAGCTTTATTCATTCCAATCTGTAATGCATTTCATCGGGCAGGCTCAACACTGAGCCAAAGCCATGTGTCACAGTGCATCCTTTATATGAAAAGATGGAAGAGAGAAATACTGGTGAATGGAGAGCAAAGGCTGAGGCATGGATGAGTGGAAGGCAGGAGAGGTTGGGCAGGTATGTGAACTGAAAGAGGACAAAGGGTCAGTTTTCTCTTGCTGCCCACACCAACTGAGTTTTGGATCAGTGTCCTGTGTTCTCACCCCTAAAGGCAGCTCTCATTGACTCCAATCATTGAAAGCAGCCATCTTAGGTGGACACCAGGCCAAGGTGTTTGTGCTGTGGCTTGGGGCCTGGTCAGAGCCACTCTAGGACATGCAAAGGGCTGCAGCAGTGCAAGATCAGAGCTCAAGCTGCCTTTTAACAGCACTGGTAGATCTGAGAAACCAGAATTCAGACTCATCTAGTGAGAAGTTTGCAAAAAGAGACATCTCACTTGGTTTTGAATGACACGTTTCATTTAATGTGGAGAGAAAAATGTCATTTTCATCTTTGAGGATGTAGGGTACCAACGCTGATGAAATGGGAGAAACTTTTACAATGAAAAAGTATTTTCAAAGGGAAGAAGAATCTCAAGTCTTTGAAAACATGGAAATGACATTTTCATTTCAGGAGTGTTTTCGTTCCACCCCTCCCACCCCCCTACACACACTAACTTCATTTTCCCACTAATGCACATCTCATAGAGCCAGAAATGAAATCACAGAATATTTCAGGGTTGCCAAATCTGCATTTCTTCACAGGAGAACATTTCTAATAAAGTAGGGTCCCTTAAGGTGAGACACATCCTGAGCTCTCGAAGTGTCTCCTGGCAGAGCAGCTCTCCGGCTGTTAAGTGCACTTGCTCTGAAGCATATGCTGATGTACTCCCACTCCTAAAGTCCTCCTCAGTCCTCAGTTGTCATCACCTGCAGAAAGATCTGACCATGGGCGATGTTTGAGGTGAAATCTTGGATCTCTGCTGGTCAGTCTGACCCAGCTTTCACTATTTCCCCCACCACACAGGATTCACAGCTTTCCTTTTAAAGATAAATAAATAAATAAAATTAAATAAAATGAAAAATAGGTTTCTAGGCCAGATAGGCTATAAAAAAAGCAACATCTTTTAGCATGGCAGCATGATGTCATCCAGCACCAAGACTACTTCTGTTTTTTACTGCAGCCTCTCAGGAATTTTCCCAAGGTCTCCTCAGAAGCATTTGGAGCATCCCAAAGAAATGTGGAGGGTGATGAGAAATGGGGGAAAGGTCTGAGAAGCCTGGGAAAAATAATGTGACTGTGAAACTGGACATTTGCTTTCGGAAAGCCTCTCTTGTGCTGGCTGTGCTGTGGCCAGTAGGTCCCTTAATCCTTTAGGAGATACTTGGTCATTTGCTGGCAGCACTTGGCTGTTTTCTGAAGGCTCAGCACATGGGCTGCACATGGAGCAGCTTTGAATATTGGCTTGGGCTGTGGATGCCCACCATAGAATCATAGAATTGCTCAGGCTGGAAATCATAATTTAGCTTCAGAGTCTTGATAATTTAGTTCCACCTCCAAAAATACCATTGTGGAACTTACCTATATTTATCTCCCCACTACCCTCTGGCCCCGTCACACTGTTCTGACAGCACTAATTAGTCAGAAACCAAGTTTAAGTACTATACTACAAGGTTACATGTAGATATTTCTGTCCTGGGTTGAATGCCTAATCACTGTGTTTTGCAGTACTCATAGCCTTGCCCATGGACATTTGTCACCCAGAGGGTGGTGACGCACTGGAACAGGTTGCCCAAGGAGGCTGTGGATGCCCCATCCCTGCAGGCATTCAAGGCCAGGCTGGATGTGGCTCTGGGCATCCTGGTCTGCTGGTTGGTGACCCTGCATATAGCAGAGGGTTGAAATGAGATGCTCTTATTTTACAGAAATATTTTGTAGCATCATTAATTTGAAGGAGTTTCACATTGACGAAGTAGAAGCTTGTTTCAGAGATGCTTCGCTTCAGCGGGTGCTGACACTTTGTTGAACATCTCAGGCTCTGAAGTCACTACTTCTACCATAAAAATGAGGCTGAAGAATGGAGGCTGCTCTATTCTGCCTGAAATAAACTCCAATGTCCTCCTCCCACATGTTTTTCCACCTGTTCTTACCCCTCATTCTTACTGTTTTCTGCTGTTACTGACTCAGCAGACCACCCTAGAATTTTTGTTTCAGGGCAAAGATAATCTTGGTTAGAAAGAGCAGCTTACATCAGGAATTCTTCATGTCTCATACCCTAACCATTGCCATAGTAAGCTGTTTCTCCATGCTTTTGTTCCACATTATAGTCAGCAAAGTCTGTTCTTTCTAGCTGCATTATTCCTAATAACTTCCAAGTGTGAGAGGAAGAACGAGACAGTTGTGGTTCAAAAGCATCTTGACTTCATGTGTTTCTCTGTGCAGAGTTTGGTCATGTCTTAAGATTCTGTTTAGTATCCAGTATACTGTGAGCACCTCCACAGAAACAGCTCTTAGTGCTGGTTTTAAAAGCAATTTTACAAGCAATGAACTCCACATACCACCTGCATGTCATTCCTGCACCCCCTCCAGCAAGTGTGACCCTCCTTGAGATCACCAGCAAAACCTCCTGAAAACCCACAGAGGGGAACTGAGCAGGTTGGCCCATGGAGACGGGGACAGCATGGGTGGATGTAACACATTTGCTCTGGGAACCTTCTTTATAGCTTATTATATATGAGGAGGCTCGGTGTAGACTGAATGCAGTGGGAAGTCTCTGTTTTCCTCCTCGTCTCATTTGTTTTTCTCTTCCCCACTTTCCTGTTTCAATCTTGTCTCATTTCAAAACAGCAGTAGAATGAAATTAATTTCATTATAGTAATTCACATTATTAGGTACTATCTTCAGAAGCAGCCTGGGATACATGAAAGCAAAACACAAAGTGTTAGAGAAGGAGTCATGGCTGCTTCTGCTGAAGGAACAAATCTGGGAGCATGCAAGGACCTGGAGGTCCCAGCAGGTCCTCAAAGCCTACATTGTGGCCCTTCACTGCTCCACCTCTGACCATCAACACTTGCCCAGAGCTTTCAAAGCCAACCCCATGAGTCTCCTGATGAAGGTAAGTATGGTGCACTCTATCCAGCCAGTCTAGTCCCTCCTTGTTGCTCTGCCCAATCCTTTCTCAGAAAATCCCACTGGCAAAGGAGAGATGTGTTTGCTCCTGGATAGCTTTTCCCAGTCTTCTCATCACTATGGTAACTGAGCAATTTGTCAACATTACTAAAAATAGCCTCACAATGAAGAGAGGTCAGTGCCATCATCTTCAAAGACAGGGGAAAGGTGCAGCTGTCAGACACAGGACCAGATCCTGCATCAGCACTGGGAGCACCACCACACAGTGGCAAGGGCTGCCTCACCTGCCTCATTCCCACTCCCATTCTCCCTCCATCTACCCTATTCTGTCACAGTCATGATCCTCTAACCCATCTGAACATTGATGTGCCCACCCATTTAGCAATGGGAAGATGAATAAAGTGAGGCAGAACCGTTGCCCTTTCTGCAAGATCTTTGTCCTCCACACTATCTGGAAATGGCTGCAGGGCAGGATGCTGCAGGGGGAGAACATTCCAGCAGATCTATGTGAGTAGGCCCAAAGCAATTTTCCAGCCTGAATTTAAGATGATCACCCATAACACTTCCCCATTAGGAAAAAGCTGCCTGCCACAGGCTGGAACAGGTGATAACAGTCTCAGTGTAATGGATCATGTTGAAGAATAAATGAGGATACAAGTCACATCAGTGACATTCTAATGAGATGATTTCCCATCCCAAAGAAGGCCAGGTCTGGGCCAGCAGGCAGGAAGATCTCCCAAATATCTTCTCTACCTTCCAAAGACCTTCTCCTTCCAAATATCTCCTTCTCCCTCCAAACCTAAAGCAGTTGTTTGGACTCAGAATTGTTTTGTTTTGAAACCTATCAAGAGGGGACAAAGGGACATGGTTTAGTGGGCATGGTACTGACAGGTTAATGGTTGGACTTGGTGATCTTAGTGGTCTTTTCTAACCTTGATGCTTCTGTGATTCTGTGGTTGGAAGGAGTCACCTGGCTTCTGCAGGGAAAGACTGAGTCTGACCAGCACTAATGGACATTCAACTTCAGGTAAGATCTTCCTTTAAATAAATAATGAATTAAATACACATGTAAATTAAAAAAGAAGAAAAAAAAAAAAAAAAAAAAAAAAGGAAAAGAAAGAAATTGGTAATATATATATATATATAGAAATAAAGGCAGAAAGCAGTTAAATAGCATTATGGCATGAAGCTGTCAAATAGCTGTAGTTATTTTCATGCTTTTTAGCATCCAGACTCATCAGTTCTGGATAAACAGGCTGGCTGGACCACAGCTGGCAGAATGTGTTATGGGAGAAGCCAGGCCAGAAGGCACAATATCCCAGACTGGATGAGGAAATGGTATATCTCATCCCCTCATTCTTGCTGTTGTACCTGCTCACTGGTGGCACCATTCAACCCATGCACACATCTTAGCCAGCTAAGTAAGCTACTGGGAGCTTGAATTTGATGTCTTGGATGCACAGGATTCATTCACAGAATGCAAAGGCCTTTCAGAAGTCCAGGTGGATGACATCAGTTGCCTTTCCTTTGTTCACCAATTTCATCACTCCATCATAGATGACCACCAGATTGGCCATGCATGTCTTTCTCTCAGTGATGCCATTCTGGCTGTCTTGGATCATCTGCTCATCCCTCATATGCCTTAACGTGTCTTCCAGGAGGATCTATTCCATGATCTTTCCGGGCACAGAGGTGAGGCTCACCGGAATTATGTTTCCCAGTCACAAAGAACTTGAATTGAAAGCTACAACTTTTCAAATATGATGGAGAGTGGCTTGAGAACCACATCAGCCAGTTCTCTTGGGACTCTGAGATGCATGTTGTGAACATTCAGTCCCATTAGGCAGTTTTGGACTTGCTCCACCAGCTCCCTCCAAGAGGTTCAGGGATGTGAGAAATATAAGAATTCTTATTCTGGGGAATGGAGAGCTCTTGCACTCTCAGAAAGCCATTCTTAAAGGGCAGTGGGTGGCTCCTCTCCTTTGTCTTTAAAGACTTCTTCCCAAGAGATCTCATCCAACAATTCCTTCAACAGCCTGAAGTTTGCTGTCCTGAAATTCAGTGTCCTGAACCTCCTGTACATGATCAGCATGTGCAGCCCCGGCACCTGCAGCTGTGCTTCCTCCTGGAGCAACCGCAGGGCCAATTCTGACCCAATCTGAACACAGCAGTGGTGAGAGCTGCTTGGTGGTGACCCACCCTGCAGACACTTGGAATGAGAAGTGACATCTGAAGCTCAAATACTAATAGCTAATAGCTCTGCAGAATTAGCAGTGGGGTTTGTTTCAAAGGGCACACCCTTTTCATTACATGATTGCCCACTGGAGTTTGATTCCACCAGAAGATTTAAGTAGCAATTACTTTACAAGGATGCTACATGCAAGGCTGGAAAGCACCTAATCATTGGCTTATGGCAAGAGGAGGGAACTGAAAAACAAACGGCTGCTCAGCTCACTGCCCAGTCTTATATCAGTGGTATTTCTGGCTACATATGAAGATTGCAGACTAAGGAATCCAAACATTTTGCTGCAGAAGTCTCCTTGGAATACATCATCCAACTCCAGGCTCAGATCTTTGGCTGGTAGAGCACACTCTAAAAGATATTTCTGGAAGACATTTGATCAAAACTGCTCAAATTTGGTAACTTCCCAGACATCCCGTTTTGTGGAGCACAATGGCAAGACCTTCACCAGCTCCACAGGCAAACCTATTCCCACAGCATCCTCTGCCTGTGCCCTAAGTGTAAAGGGTTCAACCTGAGATCCAGGGGCCACTTAGGTGACAAACATCTACACACAAAAAAGTCATTTAGCTACTCTCTGCTCATCAATACGTTGTTTAACCGGATCGAGGTGCAATTCATAATCAAAGTCCCTCAAAAGTCACCTAATCTCAGTGAGTTCTATTGGAGACAATGCTAAACCAATGAGCTGCGCTGAATTACTCTCAGTAATAATGCATTGAAGGAAGAATCATGAGAGCTTTAGTTTCAGCAAGGTGACATTAGTATAATAGGAAGCTCTTCTGTTGCATTAACAAATTACAGTAATGGTGCCTGGCAGTCCTTTAAATAAAATTCATATCACAACTTCATATATCAATAAATAATAATCAGCATCTTCAAGCATTAGTGGGTACATCCCACTTTACTGAAAAGCAATATTAGCTGCCTAATGCAGTCCTAATAATATCTCAGCTTACAGCTGATCTGCATCAAGTTGTTCTTGGCCCTTGGTGATGATTTCTCTGCTTGCGTTAGCACAAGGCTTTCTTACAAGTTTTCCTACTTGTTTTCTCTCTTTTCTCCATTGGTCACATGCTGAAGGTATCCTCAGACTGGGAAGAGTGTTCTGAAAGAGCTTTTATTAGTAGTCAGTAATTCAGATACACATGGGAGAAAAAGCCATTGGCTCTTCCTGCAGTCCTCAGGGCCAAATCATAGAATCATAGCATGGCTTGGGTTGGAAGGGACCCCAAGGATCATCAAGTTCCAACCCCTCTGCTACATGCATGGCCATCAACCTCCAGAACTGATACTAGACCAAGTTGCCCAGGGACCCATCTAACATGGCCTTGGACGCCTCTCTGTGCAGCTGTTCCAGCTCCTCACCATCCTCTCTGTGAAGAACTTTCCCCCAGCATCTAATCTAAACCTTTCCTTCTTGAGCCTGAAACCATTCCTCCTTGTCCTCTCATAATCTACCGGAGCAAGAAGTTACCCAAAGCCCCAGAGGATTTACACTAGCAGAAGGACAAGGTGAAGCACTGACTTCAACACTGTGACAGTTCCATTCATGGACCACAGGGCTGCCTGGTCTCCATGACTCGTTCACTTGTTGGCTCTTCTGCCATTGGTGCCAGGTGTGACACTGCTTTTGGTGTTCCCAGATCACACCACCAACATCCACTGGTGGGTAGTGCCAAGGGGCTTTCAGACAGCACTGCACCAGGAGCTGCTTTGCAATTCATCACTAGTGCCTTCTGCTCTGTGCTTACAGATGCAAGGACAGACACCCAACTGCAGCTCCCAGAATCCACCCATGGGATGAGTAGAGCAGGTTTCACTGGAACAAATGAAACACAATATTCCTACTAAAGAAGAATTCTTGTCTTTTTATTGGTACCTTAAAACAGGCAGCAATGTTGTTCTTCGTCATTTTTTTTTGTTTGGTTGGTTGATTTGGTTTGTGTTTGTGGTTTTTTTTTTTGGGGGGGAAAGGCTGTAATCAGCCTTATTTAAATTGGTTTGGTCTTTTGCCTTGTGGCATCACCTCGGAACTTGTTCTGTAATGTGCAGGATGATTTTCTGAGAGATGTATGGGCAGACACCTTGGATTCCTTCAGTTTTCATTAATTTGATTCCTTCCAGGCAAGAAGAGGCTGTAATAATGTGATAAAATGTGGAAAGTGGTGACATTTAATATCATAAAAGAGCATAGATGGGGGTTGGTGTTTTTAAGTGTCACTAGCACATTTTTCGGAGGCAGCCCAGCCCTAAGAATCAGAGCTCTGAAATAATTTAATCCTCGCCTGATAAAAGGAATCACTAGAAATAATTCACTCCTTGTCTTATTGCACATAGGTTAATTTGGGAGCTCATTATTTATTTGGCAAGTATTTAGCATAACAAATCAATTTCCAGTGACACTGTGGATGAGGTAATTTATACTGAAAGTCAAAAGTAGATGAGAAAAGGAAGATTAAAGTTAGTTATTCTATGAGTGGACTGTTTGGGTCCCATTGCGTTACCCAGGAGGGCTGCAAGGCAGTGGTGGCCCTGGCTTGGGTGGTAGGTTTCCCTTCTCCATGGCCCTTTCTGGGAGCTGAGACAAGCAGCCCTCTGTGCCCCAGTGATGAGATGAGCATGTCCTTCACATGCACCATTTCATGCCTTTTTGTCACTGGTTGTAGAAGTCTGACTTAACAGCAGCGGTCTTCTATGTGAAGTTGTTGTAAGGAATTTGAATGGAGAGTAAAGGATCTGCAGTAGGTGAGATTTGGTTATCTTCTCAATTTGTCTTAGGAGTACAGCAGAGGGGTGGTGCAGCCTCCATCACATTTTTGTATGAGCTTCACAGAGTCATAGCAAAGGGAGGCAAGGAGATGGAACAGGAACACCCCTAAACACATTCAGGTTTCACTGGTTGCTGCTGCCAGCCCAGAAAACAGCATGAATGGTGCTGGAAAAAGCCCCAGAAAACTGGAAGAGAGGAAAGCAGTTTATGCATCTGCATCTGAGTTTTTCATTGCAAACATGCGCGCTGCAAGCGTGCAGGTGGAAATGTGCACTCCCCATCTGCCCTTGCATAAGCCTGGCTGAGTGCATAGTGGAGAGCTTTGGCCAAGGACCCACATCAAAGCAAACTTACCAACCCATCCTGCTGTGATATCAAGGCCCAGCACAGTCTGAGAGTCCCGGGAAAAAAATGTGCTTCAATCTCGACTAGTTTTCACCATGTCTTGGTGATTATACTACCACGTTCCTCAAAGCATCCCCCCACTGCCAGCAAGCTGTGGGATTAAGCCCCTTAAGGCCAGCCCTGGGGTCACTGCAGGGTTGTCACTGAGTCCTGCAGGACAGTGAGGAATGCATGTGCACACACACCGAATGTGTGTACTTTTGCCTTCTCGTGTTTGCACCCAGTTGTTAATTAACAGCCCTAAAAGCTCTACAAACATTTATACAGACTTTGAATAGCCATGAAAACACAACTGCAATGTAAAGCACGGCCACCTAATTAATGTAACTAAAATATCAAGCTCTGAGTCTACACAGGGGATCACTGCAGCTCCTCCCGAGCCCAGACCCACCCTGTGCATTAAGATAACACAGTCTTAATGCCATGTTCTTCAGGGGTCAGATCAGTGATGGCAGCAACCCTAGGCTGCTGGTTGGGCATCACTGTGGTGGTGGCCCTTTGATTTATACGAGAAACCAGCAGGAAAAGCTGGAATTCAGGGAAACATCTTCACTGCTCCTCTCTCCTTGATTCCACTGTTCCTCTAAAAGGAGCCCAAAAAGGCACCAAGCTGGTTTGCAGCTCAGGTGATCTCTTTTTGAATGGGGATGGCTTAAAGTAATCTCTGATGTCTGCACCTGCGGTGTATGTGGAGAGGCAGGCTGGGATTTTTCCAGGGAATTCTGGGCAAGGGAATGTTCTGTATTTCCTTAAAAAAAGACATTCTTAGAATGAGAGGAATGCAGATGGGGGGCTGGAAAATCGTGCCCTGACACACACACAGGGAAGAAGCCACTTATTGACATACAAGGTTAACCTTAGAGTAGACATAGCATTATTCAGAACCCCATTTTTGAAGGCAAAAATGAGGAGTAAACACAAATGGAAAGTGCTCAGTTTGACTGTGCCCTTGAGAAAGATCGTTCTGTGCCACTGCTGAGCCCATGCTATACTAACAGTATCAGTAAAAGCTTTTCCAGCAGCAAATGCTCCTGTGCTGGAACAGCTGACCCTGATGCTCCCTTCTATCAGCCATCTTCTTTATTCAGAGCGCCTGCTTGTCTGACTTGTCAGGACCACTTCATACAAGGTCGCTAAGCATCCCCTAACAGGAAAAAGTCATGCTCATCACAACCTTGGATTAGGTTCAGACAGAAGACCTGGGGAGAAAAGCATCAGATTAACTACCTCAAGTGGAATAAATTTGATCCTAAACCTCATTGTTAGTCATCTGGATCACACAATTGCCCCCAGCTCTGCAGATGAATCAATCACCCAAATAGCCACATAACCTCCAGTGGGTGTATATAAGGAGAACTAGAGAGCCACTCCTGTGTCATTATCCCTTAGAATCTCTTTGGGATTAAATGAACCTCTACCGATAATACTTCAGATAGCCCTGCCTCTGCGTTAAGCCCTGTGCTATTTTATCACACATGTGTTTATTTGTTTAGCCCTCTAAATTCAGAACACAAACTTCTGCCTTCTCCTGCCCTCTCTTTCCCAGTCCCTAGGACAAAGCCCTGTACGGGAGCAGAGCCAGGAGCTCTTGCAGGGCTTCATCCTCCACCTACAAGAAGCTTGCATTAAAAGCAAACGTCCAACAAAGCCTCACAGGTAACTCAGGGGTTCCAGATATCCTGATAAAGCCTAGAAACAACTCTGAGGGATTTGTTCCAGTGCCAGAAGTTTTTGTTCTTTTACACGCAGCACTTGGTATTCCCCAAACCTGCATTCCTTACTCTACCTCTCTCAGTGCTCCCTGCTGACTTGGATCACTCAGGGCTCTGCAGAGCAGAGGGGGATAATCTCCCCCTTGCCCTGCCACAACCCCCTTGTTGTTGCAGCCCAGGATGGCATTGGCTTTGTAGGATGCAAGCACACACTGCTGGCTCATGTCCAGCTTTTGTCCACCAGGACCTCCAGGTCCTTCTCTGCATACATATTTGGTGTGACCCAAGTGCAATGCCCTGCACCTGGCTTTGTTGAACCTCATCAGATTTGCATGGACCCACTTCTCAAACCTGTCCAGGTCCCTCTGAACTTCTGAAGTAGCTTCCTAGCCAACTTATTATGTTTCCCTTTAACAACAAAACAACACATCCCCACCTCGAGACTTTGTCACTGGCCCTGCAGATAATGTGCATTACAGCAGCTGATGGACTTGCTGATGGAGAGAGATGATTGATACTGAGGTCAGCATCTGAGCATCCCCCATGCCCAAGCAGGAGGCCTGAGGGAAGGGCCCTGCGTGGGGACTCACTAACAGTGCAGAGCTCATGTATCAAGCAGGCAGATGTCAGTGGCAGACATCAGTCATGTTGCTTCAGTGCCATGTGGTAAAAGAGCCTGTCCAGACAGACAGAAGGGAGCAAAGCAATAGAACAGAGCTAAAAAAGTAAGCTCAGCTCCACACTCATTATCCTGAAGGTATGTGGCAATTTATCAGACCAGATATGAATAATTAAGAATAACTAATCAGATGTCTCCTGGCAGATAAGTATGCACGCTCTCTGGGTCTCATTATGCCTCCCCTACATTACTGTAAGTACACTGCCATTAGCAGCATTACTCCAGACATGGTCTGACTCATCCCAAAGAGACAGACAAGCAGGTTTTCCATGGGTTTCCATCCACCTATGGGTAATTCACCCGCATCCCTGACTGGCATGGATTTAGCAGCATGAACACGCCTTACCCCAGGGCCAACCCTCACTTCTATCTGTGCAGCTCAGTGCATCAGATAATCACCGCTGGCCCCATTAAATGCACCTCTGAGAACGGCAGCGCTGGGACCACGGGGACAATGCCATGCCAGTCGAGGTTAATTAGGTGAAAGAGCAACATGCAGAGGGTTATTTTATTGCACCCTCGGTTGTTTGTGTGATTAATAGTGTAAAATGACACCTCATTAGCTGCAGAGAAGAGAGAGGATACGTACGGAAGTCTATTAATGTGAGATAACAAGGAGCAGTAGCATTTCAAAAGACAGCAGTATTTATCACAGTCCATTTGAAGCTGAAACATCTGAAATGCACAATGTTGTTTTATAAAGCTCCAAATGAGTCTTCTTGCAATTGTAAAACATATCAGGATCTTTGTACTGCTTTTAATCTGTCAGCTCACCTTCAAGAATTTAATGAACTTGTCTGGGTTACAAAATGTTTTATTCACGACAAAGGCTGATGCTATCATAGAAGATGTAAATCCCGAACTAATAGAAGCTGAAGTTGATAAAACAGCAATTAATCCACATTGAAAGTAACAAAAATTAACAAACTGATGTTCAAATATTTATAGCCGGAAAATTCTGCTGCTTGTTTCACTGATGCCGTTTTGAAGACCGACTTTGAAAGTGCAACACCTGGCTTTGCATTGGGCAGACTGCTCTCCCATACCGCATGCATTGCAACAGAAGCAGCCCCGGTGACAGCAGTGCCTGTTTCTGGAGGGCAAAGTGGGTGCACTCGTTTCTATCTCCTCCTGCTGTTTGCTGTCCTGAAAATGTATCAATCACGGAATCACAGGATCATAGGACGGTCTGGGTTGAAAAGGACCACAATGCTCATCCAGTTCCAACCCCCTGCTATGTGCAGGGTCACCAACAAGCACACCATGCTGCCCAGAGCCACATCCAACCTGGGGTAATGCAAGTCTCATAGGCGCAGATCCACCTCTTCAGGCAGCCAGGGAGCTGTGTATGATAGTCACCTGAAACCTGTTTGATAGCATATTATCTTTTCCTTCAGCAAGCCTTTTGGAAGTATTGTTTACTTGTAGGATCCAACTGGTGAAGGGGAAAATGGAAGAAGCAGTGAGATTTCAGCATGGAATTCTTCTCTGTGTGCTGACAGATGTGTGATAAAACCCTATTTCCTAGGAGGCTTTGCTACTCTCCAGATCCCTCCTGCTTACTCACGCAATATACCCAGGTAGGTGTCAGCATTTGTTCTGTGTATAAAACTTGGAAGACTTATAGCAGTTGGGAGCAGAAGAGGAGCCAGGAGGGGGCAGTAATACCAGTGGGGTCAAAAGAGTGATCCTCACTGGCTGCTCCTTGCATCGCCGCATTGCAGCACAGCTCAGCAGTGCATTGGAGTGCTCTCACAGCTTGCACCGGTGATGCCAACAGCATCTGCTCAGTGAAGTAGCCTGGGTTGTGTCCTCCCACACATGGAGGGCAGCACGTGGGCACTGGCTGTGACTATTGCCTGCCTGACCCCAGCAACACTCCCACCTGCACCTGGTGCTTCCATTCCCATTTAAATGCTTTTGCTACAAGGTGAAAAACACAGGGGTTTGGGGGCAGAGAAAAGCACAACTTAATAATGCACGAGCCACTTAGAAACAAGTGGAGAACAAGACTGTCCACTAATAGCACCCTCTGGGGAGCAGCACTTACTGCACACACAGCAACCACAGGGACTGAGCCGAGGCTACACGGAAGCATAACACAGGCAGTTATTTTTGGAGCAGTGTTTCCAAAATGTTTTGGGCTGTCTTTCAGTACCTCGCTCAGAAGCACGGGCTGAGCAGCAATGTTCAGCCTTTCTTTCGCTTGTGAAGCTGCGCCATTTCCCAAGGTCAGCCAGGAGAGAGAGTATAGAAATCTTCATGTTCTCCCCTTAGGGACACTTTACACCAAATAAGAGAAGGAGAATGACAGCACCTTTAAGTGAGGCACTCTCAGTAAGAACACGTTGCATTAGAGAGCATGAACAGAATCAGAAAGCAGCAGATCTGTGCTTGGGGCAAGCCAGCACGGGGGGAGACACAGGTTGCCTTTCAGAGCCATGAGATGTTTTCAGAACCATATTTGTAAAGCATTTCTAAAAGAAACCGCAGCACATTTCTCAGAAGAAACGGAGAAAGTTTGGACCAAAAGCAGTCAGTCTACCTTGGATTTTGTTTTATTTGTTTGTTTGTTTTCCCAGGCCCTATTGGCATAGATGGAAAAGTACCACGGCCTAGGGGGTGGAACTAGTGGTCTTTAAGGCTCCTTTCAACTTGAGCCATTCCATATTCTATCCAGATCATCTTATTTTTCTTTCATGGTACTGAATGATTCAGATCCAAAAAGAAAACAGAATTTCAGGAGGTGTGATAAATAAGCAATTAATACAAATAGCTATTGAAAGTTCATTTGGAAGTATGCGTGTTTTCTTCTACATAATTATATACTGTACGTGGAGAACTGAAAATGAATATATATATATGAATATATACCAATATATAATGGTATATAGGAATATATAATGGTATGCATATATCTGAAACCTCAATAATTACTGCTAAATCAAAGGTTTTGGAAGGCTCTCTGTATGGTCCCACAGCGATGAGGAGCACAATTGTTATAATAAAGCATATTTAACACAGAGGGTATTCCCACATGGGCCTCACAAACACAGTGCTGGCAGCCCAGTGCCAAAACAACACTGTGAAGTCATGGCTGCCAATGACAAAAATAAATAACATAGATTGATCATAGCATTAATTACACCTCTAAACTAATTCACAGGGTGAACTCAAGGATTGCTGTGCAGACAGACTTCACCTGCACAGCAAGCAGCAGAATGAGGCACCAACAGGCTACAGAAATCCATACTCCTCCTTGTCCTTGAAGGTGCCTGCAGCCTATGGATTGGAAATGCAATTATTCCTGTACATGTGTTCAACCCCCTCTATGAGAGAAGGTAGGAAATAGCTCCTTTCAGTCAAAACATAGTTAACTTCTGGCCCCATGCAGTTAGAAGTCAAAGCAAACACTTCACAGCTGGTTTCACTCGTCTTGGCATCTCACTACCTTTTAAATACTGCTGTGATATCCAGGCGGTGGAATCAAGAATAGGTAAAACAAAACAACTGTTCTTATGGTTGTGGGCAGCAGATGGACTTCATTGCAAAATTTATACATGCAAAAGACGGTGCCATTATTTCAAATTCAGCATTGAAGAGAGTGAGGCTCACTCAGACCAACATCTTTTTTGGCTTCCCAATGCTGGCTGCCTTCATTCCTTCAGTTACTAAGGTTGCCATGAGAAAATACTGGCAAGCAACTCTTAAACCCAAGATAACGTAATTCCTTTTCAAGGATGTTAGTGGGGAAAAAACCCACAACCAATATAGGTAAAAATTCCACGTTAAAATTCCAATTACAATTTATGAAGACTGAGTTCCACCTCAACAAGAACCTTGAATTTCACATAGATGATTAAATAAGAGTTTATATAGAGCGTGTACTGCCCCGGTGTTCTTTACATGGAATATTTCTATGCAAATAAGTAGAACTGTTATGGAATTTAAGAACAAATACCATCACAGCAAGCTTAAGTCTGGAGTTGAACTGAACAACCATATAGCGGGGAACTAATAAACACTAAGGAAGAACAAGACATTGCAAATCTGTTTTCTTTCTGTGCACTGCATGCTTTCAGAAGACGCTGAGTCGGTACCTTGGCATTTAACCTGCATCTTGCTGTTACCTGGTAACGGCAGTGACCTTATTTCACAAGATCCAGGTGTACATGGGAACATCCGCTTCTCACAGACAGATTTAGCTTGTCCATCAGCCATGTGCAGGTACTCCTAATGTAGAGATTTAATTTACTGCAAACACTTGCATGGCAGGAGGAACAAGAATTAGGCGGTGCAACAAGACTACTTATGCAGTGCTAAATGAACCCTATTGATCATGAGTGTCCTTAAAACCCATCTGACTGTTCTTCTCATCTCCTTAAACTTCTCACACATGCCCAAGGCAGGTGGAGGTGCCGATGGAGCTCCCTTGTTGTACACCAGCTGGGAGCAGGGGTTGGATTGCTACAAAAAGACCAAAAATTTATTTCCTGCAACAAACTACATGACTCTGATTCCTTTTGCTTTTCATTTGACACAGAACCATTGGTATCAGTGGCATTAGAAGCACTTGGAATGGCCATAAAGGAAAGACGAGAGACTTCTAGTGCCCATTTGCAATAGAAGCTCTGTTCTCTGGCTAAGACATTCTGCATGACACGTAGAAATTAGACACTATGCCATCAGACATGGTTGGTTATTGGCTGAATGTAGATGTTAGCACCACATAAGGAATGGCACCTTTATGTTCTTGCTCTCCCTTTCAGCTGCTTTCCCACCTGGGAGGGAGGATAGCCTTCCTCAACCCACTCATTCCTATTTTCTGATGGCAGCAATTGCATCCAGTCGGCTTCATGCTCAATTTGGCATTACTTAAATGACTACAAGAGGAACATTTGGAAATACACATTTTCATACACTGATTTGTTAATAAACCCTGCAGACCTGACTGTTGCAAACGAAAGGCAGGTGTAAGAGGCAAGTATTTATCACAAAAATTTGACCTTCTGGATCTTCTTTGCTCATTTCCAGTGCCTTTGTTTCATTGCTTTATTTCAGTTTATCAATCAGCAAAGTTGCAGAAACATAATTCCTAAAGAAAACACAGACTTCTCCATGACTCTTACTGCAGCTTCCAATATTAGGAGATGAAGGTCAATAAGGCCCATAAAACAGGGGAGACCAAAGGACATGGAGTAAGAGTCTCCTATAGAACACATGGCATGCAGCAAAACAAGCCAAAAAGAAGCATGTGAGCTGAAAGTATGCTTTAATCTTCATTGTCACACATACTCTTCCAACAGCTAAAATAAGCAACTATTAGCAAAGCTGCCAGAATTAGCAAAGGGAACAAAGCAAGGAGTGTAGCATGGCTTGCAGGAACTGCTTGTAAGTGGAAATGCAGCTTCTGTGTGTGGAGCAGTAAAGAAACTCATCACCCCCTCATCCAGCCTTAGCAGGGTCTCATTATCCCATGAGACTTGGCTCTGTCATGGAGATGAAGCCCTCTGCAGGAAGACAACAGTCATCAACCAGCCCTCTGGAAGTCAAGGCAACAGACAGGTTTCCTCTGATTTAGGGGACTGTTTATCCTTTTCATCTGACTGTTGGACTATTTTTTCCCTTGAATAGAGATCCTTTAGATAGGACCTGTGATTCTTTTTTTACTCATTCAGTGGGTACAGGAAAATTAGGAACTCCCCTGCCAGGAATGAATGCAGGGAAACACAGACATTAGCATGAGTCCTCACAATAGTGCTCTAAAGAAACATTTCACAAGGATGTTCAAGGCCAGGTTGAATGGGGCCTTAGGAAGCCTGATCTGGTGCCTGATATAGTGACTGGCAACCATGGCAGGGGGGTTGGAACTAGATGATCTTTGAGGTCCTTTCCAACCCAAGCCATTCTGTGATTCTATCATTGTACGACCATCCACAGCTCCATCCTGCCAATGACTTCCCCACCAGGGTGGGTCTGTTTTAATCAACAGAACCTCATCACTGAATGCTCACCTCATTGTTTGGTTTCACCTGAAATACTGCTCAAGAAGTAATATGTAAATATCCTTCTTCTCTAGAGCCGGAAACTTTGCTCCCCAAGCCCAGGGAGAGGATACTCAGAGTAAATTACATCCAATTATAGGGACAGACTTTGGAGTTGTGCTGTTTTTTCCACACTCCTACACAAATGGAAGAATTGCTCAAGATGGTAAAAAAGGACATTTCTTTTTTGTCATTTTCAGATTGGCCTCATTGGGATGCTCACTGCCTCCTGAGGCAAAAAGAAGGTTCCACAGCTGCAATCCAGAATGGCTGACAGAAAACTTGATCCTTGCTTAAGAGTTCTGAGGTGGCTCAGACCCAGAGTGTGAGCAGCTGTTTGTATCAGTCTGAAAGAATCTTGTCCCCTCATGCATGGAAAGTAATCAAGGCTTCAGATAACCTTTCACTCCCACGTTGGGGTAGTTTGGGACCAAGCTGATTGCCTAGTCCCAAACAAGACTAGTTGGACATCCATGCAATGAAAGAGGGCAGTGACTGACAAGCTATTGCCCTTAGGAAAAAAAAATGTGTGAGAAACCAACTGAGGTGGTAGGATATGGCATTCCTTGGGAGAGCTTGGCCTCTTTCTTTCAACCACACAGTCCATCAAGGCTGATGTTCTTCCAGGTCTCCATTGTCTGCCATCCAGAGGAACTGGGAGGTGGCACGGGCTCCTAGCACCAGCCACCAGACTGCCTCCAAAAGTAGCACTGGCAGCTTCATTTATTTATTCCTTGAGATGAACCCCTTCTGCTGCAGTGAAAAGGCAGCTTCAGAGGCTGGGACACAGCCCTGCTCCCAGCACAAATAGTTCTTTTCTAGGCAGGCACTAGCCAGATCATCCTTACTGGGCTCCCTATAGGCTTCTTCCCACCTGGACTTCTTGGGTGGAGTCCATCCGGCCAGATGAGGAAACTAAAGACACTAAAGGTAATACCAGAAGCAGGGATGGGGAATGCCCCAGCTTTTGTCAGCTCTACTTTAACCATGGGATTTCATGAGGGGGGGGGGGGGGAGGGGGAAAGAAAAAAAGAAGCCATTTCCATGACAACGTGAAGGGAAATGATGAAATTCTCATTTCAATGGAGAATGGTGGAAAGAAAAATAGGATTGTGTGATAAGAAAACCCCTCTTCAAACACAGATACCTCTCATGGGAAGAGCAGAGAGGGGAAAACTCAGTGATTGCTTCTCCACTGCCTCACAGTCATTCACATCACGAGCCTGAGCACCTCCTTTGCAGAAGCATGATTAGACCATATATCCACAAGCATAAAGTGTTGGAATGAATGAGGGTCCTATGGCAAGTGCACGGAAGGATTCATTCCTCCTACAAAAGTGACAAATAAGGATAATTCCACCTCATTTCCAAGATGACTTTTTGGCCTGGCTGCAATAAAACTGTAACAACTGTAATAGCATAGGCACACAAATTATCTTTTGTGGAATTACAAACCTCTGAGGAATTAGGCATTTCAGTGCATATATCAACTTGGATTTTATTTTAGGGCAGTGCATGCAATACAGAACTGCCAACCACTTGCAACGCAGTGCGTGCAAACCAAATGAGGGCAACCACATTGAAAATGACTCACTGGATAAAGGACCTGAACCCCAGCTCAGCCTTTATCGATGGTAACTTCAATCTTTCTACCCTGGGAAAGATTTGTGATAAGGTTAAAGATACCTCAGACTGTTCTTACCTTCCATTCACGTAAATTTACAACCCCAAGGACACCTGTTAGGACTAGTGGAGATAAGAAAAGGCAGTCATATTTCCTTATCTGGAATCCTCTGGTTTATAGCATTTCAGTTTATGGTATAGAAGTGGTTATATTCCCAGAGAAAAAGTCCCCATGAACTTCATGAGTAGCTTTCTAAACATTCAATAGCATCTTGAGAAGATAGTAGCAGTGATTCTTGCTTTATAAAAAACAGGCCCCTATCTGGCAGGAACACAGAGGTAGATAGAAAAGACCCAAGAGAACATACAGCTTCCCCTAGAGATGGCTTTTCCCATTAGATAGAAACGCTCAAGTTTGTTTTGATCACCAAAGCTACCAAAACCCAGAGCATCCAGCCAAGCTCCAGTGGAGGCTTCCATGTGAGATGCAGTGCTGAGAGTTTGGCTGTGAGATTTAGTTCCTCTTTGCATGAAATTCACAACTGAGCCTATCTGCACAGCCATTTGATGCTGTGCTTCATGTACTGTTTTGAATGGAATCATAGAATCATAAAGGTCAGATGAGACCACTAAGATCATCTTGTCCAGCTGTCAACCTATCATCACCATGCCCATTAATCCGTGTCACTCAAAGGTCCCTCCATTTTACAGTGATGGAGGTTGGTCTTCCTCACATTGTGTTTGCTGTTAATTATAGCTGTGTTGTGAGTACAGATAGGGCCAGGCTGCAGCTCTTGGTCACGTTGGATAGGACTGTACCTTTGTAAACCATCTTCTTGAACTTAACAAACACCTCCCGGTTGTAATGGAAGAAGTGGTGAAATTACCCATCCTTAAAACTGATACTGAGCTGAACCCATCAAGTGGCAATTGCAAAGATCTGCAAGTGACACCACTGTGCAATCTCTCAGCAAGGCTGCAAAGAGCCTTGATCATGCAGGAGCTCTGCAGCAAAGCTGGTCTCCACTGGAAGTTATTGCTGAGATGCTGTTCTTTCAGCTGTCACCCACAGAATCTAGGGATTTCTCCCAAACCTTGGGGAAAGAAAGAGCTATTCACCCTAATCTGAGAATAAACTGCCTCTGGAGAGAAATGCTTGTGCTACTGTGAGCAACCACAAATAGCTCCATAAACACCAACTGCATGGGGAAGGCTGGGACAAAACACACACTTGGCAGCTCCCAAAACGATACTGCCAGCTGAAATCCCCTGCCAGATGCAAACTGGGACTGATTTCCTCTATAGACAGATCCACCAGGGAACACCACCTTATATTTCTGTTTATACAGGCAGTAATTGGTGTATGCCAGGCTGCTAATTCTATGGCAGACTATATTGTCTGCAGTTCCCTGTTTAACCTCAAGCTTTGCTGATAATTGGTCAGCATCTGCAAAGCCCCCATGGGAACTCTTTCTGACACCCAGGGTAACATTTTTTATCCAAACTAGAGCATGATTGTCGAGACCTAAACATACAAGACTGGATTAAACCCCCAGCTCTACCTAAAATCGCTCTTACTCCAGCTGAGATTTCCTTATTTCTTCTATTGCTGTTTGATTTATTGCTGCAAAACACCGAGTTTAGCTTTACCTCTTCTGGCACCCTGCAAAAAATGTCTAAAATATGTGCTAGTTCTAAGAGAAGTTGGAAGTACTTTCCAGATGAAAGGAGCCCTGTGGTAGAGGCAGTAACCTGAGCTCCCTGGGATTGAGGCACTGTGCTGAGGACTGTCCACAGTGATTTATTTATGTAGATCTCAGTGAATGGAAAACATATTTCCCATCAATACTGCATCAGATCACCCCCATTTCACTGGTTCTCTCATTGCTATCACCAGTTCTTCATAAGCCTGTAAACAAAGAGCTCTGTACGCCATGATTTTTACTGATACTGAGCACAATCACTCTGAACTCCACTGCTTTTTATTGTCCTGGGGAACCCACCTCTGCACAAAGTCTTCTGCAAAGCACACAGAGGTGAACCCCAGAGCTGCAAAACACCACGATGTCTGATTTTCATCATCTGTTTGCAGGCAAATGTTTTCTCTGGTTGCTTTAAAGACCTCGAAGATTCAGATGCCCTCCCCACTCATAGCTTTGCTTTTCCAGCTGGGAACAAAACTTCCATCACTGCAGCAGCCCCACACCAGGCCCTTCATGCAGCTAAACTGCTCTTCTTGCAGCATGCCCGTGTTCTGGGTGAAAAGGGCTGCACCAGGGTGTGTGATGTTGGAGAGGAAGGAGGAAGGCCAAAGATAAAGGGGGAAATCTCTGCTGTTTGATCTGCCGAAAAGAAAATGCCTAAAAAAGCTCTTCCTTGAAGCGCATAAGGATGAAAGGAAAAGGAGAACAATTTGCAGGGTTCGTTTGCTTGCTTTTCAAAATAAAACTGCAAAGAATGGCAAATACATACATAAATAAATAAATAAACTGGAGAATGCCTCGTGCTTCATTTTAACTGAGGACAGAGTGCAGACAGCAGTGCTCATATTTACCTCATTTAGACTCAGTGAATGTGTCCTGTGAATGCGTCTTTTGGAAACTATGTTTCTTAGGGAATATGTTTTTTATTAGCAATTATTGCTCAATTTGTGCTGGTTCTTAAAGGACTCCTGTGGCTTGTGGGAACAGATGAAGAGGGCTGATTCATGACTCACTGTGAAGATCTCACATTATACAAAGCCTGATCAGTCACTTCATAGGTTTGTAAGGCCACGTGAACACGCTGGCACAGCTCAGACCTGCCTGAAAATGCATGGGGAGGAAAGATAGGGATGTAAAATCAGGTTTTTCCACAAGCATGACATCAGTGTGGACACCCAGGGCCAACGCTATAGCTGTCATCAAAGCAGAACACAGAGGAGCTTTCTTGCCACCCTGCTCCTCTGTCCTCCCCTTCCCCTCTCTATGACTCAATGGGTTCAGGATAAGTTTGACCAGGAATTGCTATTAATAGCTTGTTCACATTCAGTGGACAACATTGCTTTATTCAACAGCAGTTCATGTTGTACTTTTACTATCAAGGCCATGCTGGAAGCACTAGAAGAGCCCACAAAGTGCTTTCAGCTCCCGGGTGCACTCAGGGTACTTCAGGCTGTACAGGTTTCTTAAAGTTCTCCTTCCACGATAATAACAGCCACACTGATGCACAAATAGATGCTCTGCAATGCATATTTTCCATACAAAGATGTATTCTGTGTAGGGATATATATGTGAAAAATATTCTAATGGGAAAGATGTTATCTGAAGATAACATTCTGAACGGCAGAGCCATTTTCCTGGTCATGCTAAATGACTTACAGCCAAAATAAATCTTTAAATAAAATAAAATAAAATAAAAAATCCATTTTCTTTTCCCATTATACACAGGAGAAAAAGGAAAAGAAAAAAGATGGGAAAAAACACCATGAAAAAAAAAAAAGGTGAGAAAAAAAGATGAGTGAATAGAAGAACTGAAAGGAAACAGAAAAGGAAAGCACTCGAGCCATAGCTACTCCTACCTATCCATCATTTGGAGGCCAGATTTTTCAAGCAGTTTCCTTTCCTTCTTCTCCCTTCCTTTCTCTCTCAAGCAGTAACCCATACCTGGAGTTACTTTATCAATAACTCATGTACTCAAGCGCATCCCCTTCCTTCTCACCTTACCTATAATGTATTAAACAAACTGTTACCAAGGGATATTCATTTGCATCACTTTGTGCAGACACGTAATATACTCTCATCCTTTACTGGATGAAAACATAAACAAAGGAAGCGCTTAGAAAAATACCAACTTGTAGAACACAAATTGCCCTACACGAAGAAAGCAGCAAAGTATTAATGAACAGAAAGCAAACACAAACCAATAAGGAGGATACAGCTTGCTGTAGAATTTAATCACCAAGAAGTGCACCTGCTCGGTGGAAGACCAATTATTTTCTTTTTTTTTTTTTTTTTCTATAAACTTTTATTGCACTGTAATTAAGGAGCTTTAATAGGTAAGCACATGTTTTGTTAGATAAATACATGAAAGGCAATCATACTGCTCTCTGAAGGCTGAAAGACTGATGAAATGGGAGGTGCTGAAGGGGAATAATTCTGTGGTATTATTCCAGAGAAGTGATATGAACAACAGAGCTGCACCTGACAACCTGACCCAACTTCTGTGCAGCCACCCAGCACTTTAAGGGATGAGGCTCAGCAGGAGCAGATCTCAGCCAGCGGCGATGGTGGGGATGGACCAACACACAAAGCCCACCACTGCAGGTTGGCTGCCTGTTTATGAAGCAGCTACAATCATCTGTGCTTCTCACAAGAAACAAAGGCAGAGGTCTGGCCAAGTAGGGGGTTGAGTTTTATCAGCTCAGTGGTGATTCAGTCAATTCTTGTTAATAGATATGGAAGCTTATTTGTTTGCTCACTGCAAGCACACAGAGAAAGGTGCTCATCAATAGTAATGACACCAGCAAAACAACCTGAGTAAGAGACAAATATTGTGACAACATCACTTCGTAAGACAGAAGGGAGCTAGATCTGCTTCTTGCTTGGCCTCTCATAGTCCTGAACCGGGACAACACGCTTCTCTAAATTATCACAGCTTTACTTCAGGGAAGTAGGGAATTCTCCATCAGTTGAAGATCTGCCCTTGCATGTTTAGAATGTGCTAAAAGTGAGCAAAATCATTTAACTTATAATACAAACTTGCTAAGGCCCTATTTCATAGAATCATGAAATACTCTGAGCTAGAAGACACCCACACAGACCCCTGAGCCCAACCCATCCCCGCACAGCAGCACCCCAACACAACCCCACAGCTGAGAGTGGTGTCCCAGAGCTCCCTGAGCTCCAGCAGCTCAGGGCTATGCCCACTGCCCTGGCAGCCTGTGCCATGCCCACCACCCTCTGGGGCTCAGCCTTGCCGTGACCCTCACCTAGCCTTCCTTTGACACAGCTCTGTGCTGTTCCCACATGAAGTCCTGAAATACATCAGCAGCAACAGAATCAAACTAGAGGGAATTTCACTCTAAACTTTGCACCTGCCATTTAACCACACGAACAAAGTGCCACTAAGTGGGAATCAGAGCAGATATATTATATATTGCTCTACAGCCTCCAGTGGCAGGAAATCTGCTGGCAGTGCTGTCACTTGGAAACAAAACTCATTGAAGACTTCAGGCAAAACTTGCATTTCTTCTGTTTCTGTCAAAAAATGTGGTTTTTGGTGCCAACCTTGACAGCTCCACTCCATTATAGCTGATGTCCAGCAAAAACAACAAAACTGGAATATCAAAAGCAGAGCTTTCTAGATGTATGGAAACTGCTTTTCATCTACCTTGAGCTAAAGAAAGCTGGGTGAGAGAATAAACTATACTCCACAATGCAAAAAGAGGAATTGGGGGCTTCTCTGTCACTCGCTTTTCCAAGAGATATACAGCTTGTCAATGGTAAGCCCCAGCAAATCAACACGATTAAGGGTGATAAAGGGTACGGAGCAGTTCTGCCTCTCCAGATGTTGCACTCTGGCTCTACACCGTGTTATTACACCTGTCCAGACCAGAAAAAAAAAAAAAAAAGAGGCTCTAATGCATTTGTTAGACATTCTATTATTCTTTCTAATTAAGGGGTACTTTCATAGCCCACAGTGCCTCAGACTTTTCACAGAAAGATACAACAGCTTAGGTTGGAAGGAGCCTTGAAGATCATTTCATTCCAGCCTTTGGCCATGATGATCCTAAGAGATGGCACATCTGATAGCCCCTTTTAAAAACAAGCTCTAGAGATTAAAACCAAGCTGGAAGCTCACAAGGCTTTCTCATTGCTGAGCTGAGACTGTGATTTTCTCCATGGATGCATTTCTCCACAGTTGCACATGTAGCATGACTATTTATCCCCAGGCTCTGTCAAAGGCCAAGTCCACTGACACATTGCATGTGCATTTTCCTTGTGTCCCACCCTCTTCGTATTTTCCTGTGTCTTTTTTGGTCCAATCAGATCTTTCTTTAAGCTGGAGAGATCTATTCAGTGACATTCTTGTGCAACTGAACTAATGATTCTCAGTTCGTTTTTCTTTGTGCATTACTTGGTTCACAATGAGGCTCATGTACTGAAATTGTAGACATTTTAATATGTGCATTCTACTAATGATTCTCTTGGGCAACTATCCATGACAAGGTCACAACATACGTGGTCTCAAAGTATGTCTCCAGAACCACTCAGTCATTAACACAAATTGCAACTCTGGTGTCCACAGAAACATCAGTTATACCATTGTGTGTATCAGTGATCAGTGAGCAAACCTCCCAGGTCAAGAGCCTCTGCCAAGAGGAACTGGTACACTTTACAAGTCCCATGAAAGCCTTTGGTATGGAATTATGTTTCTACCAGCTCTGGACTTTATGCTTGAATGCCAGCTGAGGCTGTGGCCTCAGTTACCCAGAGTCAAGGCAAAAGGAGATGAGGGAGGATAGCCAGTGCACTCCAGCAGACAAACAAGAGCTCAGACAGATGATGCTGGAAGAAACCCCAGAAGGCTTTAGCTGGATGAATCTTGAAGTGAGCTCAACTCCAGTTTCCTATGAGTATTTCATGTACAGGGATGCTGAGCTCCTCCTTGGAAAGCTGGGGTAGTGGGTGTGGGGATCTTGGCACAAACTCTATTTCCTGTGCACAGACAGCATTCTCAGTCAGCCTCACATGACAGATTAGCGCTCAGCAACACTCTTGCTAATTCAAGACGATGGTCCCAGAAGCTCCTAACTCATTTCCTGATGTTTCTCCACTCTTGTACCCCGCAGGCTACATCTTCAGATATGATGAAAGATGCTTTACTTAGTTTAATTTTGCCCCAAGACATGGCAAACCAAGAAAAGAAGCCAAGACGAGCTCTCCTGTTACCAATAAATGACAGAGTTAGACTGTCTTGAAGCACAGGAGTTAGATGAGCTTTTTCCTTACCAGACCAGAGTTTAATTTTCCATAAGAAAGTTGCTGAGAAGTGTCTTGGGGAATATATAGAGAATGAAGGATTTATAAAGTCACATTTTTTCTGCTTCAGTTGCTGGATGTTTCTCTACCAACTTCTTCTTTGCTCTCCTTTGTGCCCAGCTCTCCAGCTTCACCAGGAACCGCAGTGATGAGTTAACATCCACCGCACGCAGCAGCAGAGATAAGAGTCAGTATAACACAACATTTCTTTTTTTAATTGGTTAATTACTCTGTTTTCATGGCCAGCATAAAGGGAAGCCCCAGCCAATTCATGCACAGTATAATTAATCATATCAACACCACACACTAACTGTATTATTCCAAACATACTCAGGCATTTCCTGCTCTATCTTCACTGCACATTAAACCATAACCTCCTCTTTGCACAAATTCATACTTTGCACACCTTCCTGCCCCATCCAACTCTCCTCATTCACCAGCAGCTATTCACACTGATGCTCAGGTCCTTTCCCAGAGGACATATGCACACAACTCACCAAGGACCAGGACCTGCACAGCAGTACCTCTTGATCACAGTAGGCCTTGGCTTTGCCTAAAAGCACTGGGAAACCTTCACCCTGCCTCCCTGAGAAATAGCAGCTCACACCAATGTACCCAGCCCCAGTGCCAGTAGAGACAAAGCACCCTAATCTCTGCTTTGATGTAGCTTATTCAGGTAAAGCCCAGTGGTAGATAAAATGTTGGCAGGAATGAACCATGCTCTGAACACCATTCAGCTTGAGCCCAAGATGGTATAAAAGATTCGGAAACCATCAGACAACTAATTGAAGAAGCACAGAAAATGCTCAGAGGGTCCAACTTTATTCTGAGAGGTCTCTATCTATCTACCTATCACTGCAGGGCCTCTGCGGGTGGGGACAATCCAAAGCCTGAAGGATATCTGCTAAAAGGCTCTTCTGAGTTGCAGTAGATAGCATCTTACTGGCAGTCATTCTAGAGTGCGGACTCACTTTAATGGTAGTGCCATGTTCTGTAGGCTATTTTGATGCCATTAATAATGGCTTTGTTCTTTCCATTCTCAAGCTGACAGTTCATTTTTCCTCCTACAGGTTCTTGTCATCACACAAGAGAATATTTACAGCCGTCTGCACTCAGTGCCCATGCAGTCTTCAGAAAATTGGCTCATTGGATGTGCAGTCTCATTGGAAGGAGAGACAGGAAGGTGTAATTTGCATCAAGGATGAGTGCAGTTTCCTTGTGGTTCCCCCAGTGCACTTCCAACCTTCCCACCGATGTGAAACCAGAGATCCAGCATTATAACAACTCAAATGTTTTATCTATAAATGATCACCTTTCCATAAACTTCTGGAGACTTACGGATAAACAGTCTGGGAGCTCTTTTGATTAGTTTGGTTGGGTCGTATTTTCAAGCCAGTTTTAGCAAGGCAGACAGCCTTCAGCTTGTCAGACACACGTGAGTCAGCTTTAGCAGTTTTAAGAGAGCATCCTAATGGGACAGTCAAGAAACAGCAGGGAAGGCTGACAGGCTCCCTTAGCTCCAGAAGTGGGACTTCCCAAGGATCCATAGGGAGACAGATACGGTGTCTTGTTTCAGTTTCCACTGAAACGTGGAGAAGCAGCAAGGGCACAAGGGATGTTTTGCTGACAGTGTTTCATTGACAGCAAAATAGGAAAAACAACCATGCAAAAACTGAGCAGAATTCTATTGTGTCTCTTGAGTGTAGGGTCAACAACATGCAACTGACAACCATGATCTCCCAGGTTTTGGTAGAACTAACAGTAACAATGCTCATGGCTACGACAGAGTTAATTACATTACAGATTTTCTGGATTGTTTTTAGAGTTTGGTGCTTTATTTTTTCAGATTTCTAAAACTAGGAAGGAATTGATTGCTTCACACTAACCAAAGGGCATTTCCCACTTTGACAAAGCACTGGAGGGACATGTAATTGTGTAAATCCCCTTGCTTGGGGATCACATTCATGCTGAAGATGATTCTGTTCCACCTGGAAGAGACACTGGCATCAGTCCCAAGCTCAGTGCAAGTCAGGGCCTCCTTTAGCTTACCTCAGCTCCATATGATCACCACTGATCCCACTGAACTTGTCCCCCTCACTAAAGACTTGTCTGTCATACTGTGACTCGTTGATTGCCAAGCCAGTCTTTGCTTGCCCTTATGTCTTGCTGATCCTGACCTGACTTCTTTGCTGTACCCAGAGCTGCTTCACCACTAAGGACATGGAAGTGACTGGCTGCCCCTAGTGACTTCTACTGCACTTGCTCTTCCCATCCCTGTCCTGCAGGTCTGCCACAGGACCCCGCCATGTGCCTGCCCTGCTGTCACACCCTGCTCCCAGCTTGTAATGCCCCCTGCTATTTCTGTGAGCTATTCTATTCTAATGAGCTATTTCAAATGCAAGGCAGCCTTGGAAAATGCCTGTCCTGAGGGCAGCAGAGACAGGTGGTGGCACACGGTGCTTCTCGCCTACATCTGCTTCCATGGAACAAGAAAACAAAACTGACACTTTGTGCAAATAGAACATTAGTTCTGATGACAAGTTAATCATAAGGCTACTACATCACTAGTAGGGCTTTTCACATTACATACACTACGTAAATTACATGTCATCTTTATAGATTGTAAACCAGATAGATGACCAGTGAGACGTTTACCTGTGTGACTTGCAACTGAGACTTCCCCACCAGGGTACATCAGTGGGAGAGCAACATAGTTCCAATTCAGCAGGAGCGAAATATCTTCTTTGAAGTGTATTCATAAGATCAAAAATAATGATTTACTGAGCCAAGAGGTGAAAATTAGAAAGTCTGCTTAGAAAGTCGACTTTCTCCAATGGGAAGCAAGTGACCCCTTCCCTCCCCCCCTTTAATTAAGGCAAAATCCCAGTTTGTTGGGTCACTCCACATGTTAAATGGCAGATTTTGCATTAGATCCTTACACTTAAGATCACAATGATTAATGGTAAACTAAACTCAAGTTTTTATTTCAAGCTGATTATAAGTAGGTCGCTTTTAAAGTAATGCCTCCTATTTATTGCCATGGAAACTACAACCAATATAAAAAGCACAATAACACTGTTGGATAGAGCAAATTCTCAGCTATAGACCACTATTTTTCAACATAATCACCTCCATTAGCTGTGCATTTTTGCCAGCAATGGACAAGAGCCTGCATGCTGTGCTTGTAAACATCTATACCAGCAGAGGTGACCCACAGTCAGTGTGACCACTGCTGAAACACACCGCCTCACTGTGCTCACACCCACTGTTTGGTCTCTATGAGCACTAAAAGCAGCAATGAATGTCACTGGGTGCCATTTGTTCTGCATGGAGGGATTCAATCCCATCCTTTTGCTCCATAAACACTCCCATGTCAGACTCCATTCTGTCAGACTGCCTCTCTGCTGCCATCTGCCATGCAGTAACAAAATGGAATGGAATATTGGTGGGAAGGTTCAGCCTTTACTGCCATCCCACCGACATCCATCTTCTCTAACGTTGTGGACCAACATCATAAAATAGGAGGCATTACTTTCAGAGCAGCCCTCATAGCTTTACAGCCAAATTCAATTCAACCATTTCTGGACACTCTGTGGTTCTGGTCATTTTCCATTATTTTGCTTACTGTAGGAACTACATTGTTAAAACAGTGGGAAATACAAAGCAAAGTGATTAAAACAACAGAAAGCCGCCCATCCTTTAGAATTAATGTTTTAAACATTTATCATCAAATATGGAGAATTGGAATAAGACAACCTCAGGGACTGGATTCTGTTTGTTACCTCTCGATCTGATTACCTGAGGGAAATCACTGTTGAGAGGAGTGTTAGATAAACAGGAAAAGGATATACTTTTCATATTCTTTCCCTAACACAAATAATACATTTGGGTCACTCTCTTCTGTGGTGATTTTAATCACTTTTAAGAGTATTCAAACAGCCTATGAACGTATATGGAAAAGTTTGAGTCTTCAATTGCCTTAAGCGTGCCAAGTAAGAGACAAATTAGACTGCAGGATATGAGATGTGTGCTAAAAGGCAGGCACACCGCTACTGGAGATACAGCCTCCTGTCCTCCATGCTTTCTCTTCCAGACTGCCTGATCCTGGAATGTTAGCTGCACTTATGGTCCCTGCAGTTACTGAATTTATTGCTTTTATTGCTTTGTTTCCCTTAATTCAGCATCAATCTGCTCAGCGCAACCAGCTCCAGTTCGTTCCAGTAAGTGAGAAAGAAGGGACAACAGAAGGAAAACAATGAAATGGGGAAAAACAAAACCAAAAACCAACAGCTCACATAGACACAACAGATGTGTCAGCATCAGCTGCCTATTCCTAATCTAGAAAGCAGTTCAGCTTTTTGTTTTAACCTCTTGGGTTTTGTTTCAGAGTCCCATGGCTATTTCAGGCTCCAGCCAACCCCTCAGCAGATGCTCACAATCAGGACAGAGAATACAGCCAAGTTTTGTTTGGTGGGCTGATGGAATGCAGAGGAGCTCCTACTGAATAGCCAAACACCAATTCCTTTCCTGAGTGAATCCACTGAACCCAGGGAAACCCTCCTGCAGGAGGTATTGGTGTTATCCTGCCTGCAGCGCTGCTCAGGGACCAAACTCTGCTCCAACAGCAGCAGCCCCATCAATTCCCAGCTCTGTAGGAAGCTCCAGTCTTCCTGAGAGCTGGAAGTCACACCTAACAGCAGTAAGGAGAGCTCCTGTACTGCAGTACTGCAGCAAATGCTGCCACATATCCAGAAAATACTTAAAATAATGCTGGCTTGGAAACTCCAACTGGCCAATACCCATTTTACAAGCCTGGGAATGGTGCTACATACATAAACACTCATTCAAAAGTTGTCCTGTTAATCCTGACCCAGTGACATCCTCTTGATGTTCATCCTCCCTGATGTCCCAGCACAGCTTGGCTGACGGGCCATGCTTTTCCCAAAGCCACAGGCAGTACCTGTTACTGCAGCTCGATTTGCAAAGCTCAGAGCATCCAGCCACAAGATTCCAGCCCCACCTCTCCACACCACCTAGCATTTATGACACTCTCATTGCCCTAAGCACAGTTCAGCCTCTGATTGATTGTTTCAGAGTGGATGGACTAATTTACCAAAACCAGGATCTGCTGAGAGGCAAGCATGTAAAGACTCCTTATCTATATCTACATGGGATTCTTCATTCTTCTGAATGAACAGTATATTAAACCAGCTGATTTCTGGGGCTGTTCCTACCCATTCAAGCCTGCCTTACCACCCCCTGTGTACTACTGATCCTTTTGGGAGTCCAGCAGTATTTTTCCATTGTTCCTTAAGACGAGAAAGACAGATTTCCATTATTCCCTGTGTGCTGGACCAGCAGCCCAACTAAATATCAGAGAGCGATGGCTGGGATGGCTTTTATACTGCAATGCTCTAAGCTCTCATAAAAGGTTTTTGCCTTGATATCTCTTCTGGTGCACTTGGAGGGCGTTAGATCAGAGAGACAAAGTCCTTTCCAACTGAACAAGTTCTCCATCTATTAGCAGCTCAGCCAAATATTCCAGGAGGAGGCTTGCCTGAAAGAAAGAGCTGTTTATTTCAAGCCTCACGTCTTATGCTGTCTGAAAGCAAGAAGTGCAGTGAAAAGAGTGACCTGCCCTGGGAGCGTGTGTTTGGTGACAGGTTCTGAGCTCAGAGAGCTTTGGCAGGCAATGACCACGAGCCGCAGCAGGCAGATCTTGTTTTGCATCCCACACGACAGCTGTGACTTCAAGATTCTCAAGTGGATGACACCTATTGCTCAGTTTAAAGCACTGAGAGCTGCAATGGCAGCAGAGCCAATCATTTCTGAGACTAGCAGCTACTTGCAAAAGGTTCCTTGGCTCTGCTGAAGGATGAAGTCCTAAGGCAAATGGCTGCACCTGCTCTGTGGAGCAGATCCTCACTGGAAATGCCCCAGAGGACTGAAGAGTTCCCAGTGTTACCTCCCTCCAGCCACAAGGATCTGATTCAAGTGCAGTGATGGGGCATCGGGAAGGTGGACAGAACTCTGTGCCTGAGTGGGGATAAGACAGGAGGGGGCTTTACCCTCCACTCTTCCCACCCTATCCTTGAAAGCAGAAGTATCCTACTGGCTCACTGCCTCTGGGACAAACCCAGGACGTAAAGCTCCTCTAGTTTTCTGTCTCTGCCCCATGTGTGTCCATGGGAAAGTCACTATCCTTTTCTGCACAGCATTTGGACTAGTCACACTCTGAGCAAGGGCTGTCTCGAACACGAAGCACCACAGGGTCTTATGGGATACAGCCCTTGGCTACTCACAGGCAGGTCAGTCCCATGGGGAGTGCTTGGTGGTTCCTCTGTGACAGATTAAGAGATTCTTACCTTGATGCCTCCTTTCGGAGGAGAGGAGGCTGTGAAACTGGGCAATACTGTGAACTCGAGGACTCTGTACCTAAAAGCTTGCTGTTTTGCTACCAGTTTAAACATGGTCACTATATTAAGCTGATCGTTGACTCAGCAGCCTTCCTGGGAAGTGTCCAAGACTTCTTGCATCTGAGTTCGTGCTGTGGCAACGTTCCTGCTCCCAGCCAGGAAGATCTGGGAGTCCATAGAGAGGTAAAGTTACACAAACTGCATTAAAAAAAGACACAGCCATAATCTCCATTTCCTCAGTTCCGAGGGCAAGCACTCCATTCATGGGTAGGAGAAAAGCCTTGCTTTGCTTTGTGGCTGCATGCTCCTGAGACTCTTATCCCCACAGCCCTCCCTCCCACCCCCTGCTCCCCATGCACATTCCCCAGCACCACAGAATGAATAAGGACACTGCTTACGTGAGCATCATGTTACAAGCGTTTGCAATGGGACTAGTGGCACTGCAGCTGTTGCTGGCTTAAAATAAGCAGAGTTGCTAGGTCTGGTCGTGGTGTATTGCAGAAAAGGCTCCAACGAAGCTTTGGTTCTGCCCTCAGCAGAACACTGAAGAAGGGCAAAACTTCAACACCATTTATCAGAGCTTTATAGACCTCTTAGAGCACTGTGAAAAATACTTTCCATAGTCAGGGTGATGCATTTTATTATGCTCATCTGACAGCATAACCTTAGCTTAACTCCAGGTTAATGGAACTTACGGTAGCACTGAAAGATTAAAAATTACCAATGAGCAAAAAGAATCCTAAATCTACTTTTTTTTTTTATCCTTTTCAGAAGTCAGTTACAGTTGTACAACCTTAGATTTGACCTCAGGAACTGAACTGCCAAAGCAAAAGGCATCTGAACTACAAGCTTCTCTGGAGGGCTCCAAATTTAACCTATGGATGCTGAGGTTGCTCTGGGGCACTGACTTGTTCACTGCATGATAAAGAGCTCACAGTGATAAGAGCAGCTCATCTCAGTTCCATTATGGCAGTCAACGACAATTCCGCACTGAACACAGAGCAGATTTCTAACACAGAGATTGAACAAAATAATAGGATCTATATCAGAAATATGCCAGAAATACTTGTCTTGAGAAATATTTTCATGGCCATTTTTAAATTAACAAAATTCACTGACACAGGAGTGTGCTGGAACGTAAAAGGAGCTCGTTTACTCTTAGCCTGACTACATGGTGACCTGAAGGCTTCTATAGCTGAATGCACAAAACCTCACAGTTGTGTTTCCTTTCTGTGTCTCTCCCACAGCTGCAAGGCATGCACTTGCTCAGGTACAGTACCTGGAACTTTTCAGACCTGCTGAATCTCCACAGCATAGGGAATGAAGTCCTTATCCTCTTGCAAGGTTCTGGGCACGTGCTGAGACTTGGAATTGTCCCCATGTCCATTCCAACTGTTCCTGACCACAGTCTTCAACTGTCCAAACTTGCTCCCCCCTTACCTTTTACTTCAATCATTCCAGACTCCAGAGACCTCAACTCCCCACTGCTCTGGACCCACACAATCCTCTTATCTCCTCAGCCACCAAAGAACCCAATATCTACCATTCAAATTCTCCACAGCACCTCAGGTCCATCCCAGAATTCCTCTCATCTTCCTACTCTACCCAGACACCTCTACTATTTCCAGCACCTAGATCTGAATCTGTATGTGACCAAGCCAACAAAACTCCAGCACCACTGCACTGCCTTGCTCAGCTGCACCTTCCTATCAGGAGAGGAATGGACACGATCTCCTTTACATCATGCCATAAGGATGGCTTGAACAAAAAAGGGACTTGAATTTTAATTCCCTTGTCTTGCAGCTCATATGCCTGGCTAGGAATGAGTATCACCTGATGGTAAGCACCACAGGGCAAACAGCAATCCAGCTCTGACATGAGGGTTGCTGTGATGAGCTCTGGGGCTCTGCCATGTTCCCTACTCAATTAAAACCCCTTGCAAACAAGGGGAAGCACACAACAACCCTTCACTGTATTTAAGTCCTACCAATATATTTGTTCTTGCACTACCAGTGCAGCCTACAACCACACCAACTACTACAATTCCTATTCTAACCTCCTGCAACAGGTAACTATGATCCATCCAAGCCTCTCTCTTTGGGGCACTGTGCTCAGCAGTCAGTAAGCAGTGCTGGCAGGGCACAAAGTGGATGCAGCACCACCTGGCCTCCTGGCAACAGCCCTCACCCATCGGGCTGTGCTGGAGACGGGGCCAGACACCATGCCATGGAAACCAATGAAAACTGAGCCCTGCAGGTCAGTGATGCAGTTCAGGGTCTGGGGAATACAAAGAGGGTCTGTTGGCATCTCACACAGAAATCAGGTAAAGCAAAATGTTTGCATGGACCCAAGCATTTCTGTGAGTTGGGAACATCTGTGAGCAGAAAGCAAGCCACAGCCATAAAGTACAGAAGCACTGGCTCCTTTCTCCTGCTGCTTTGATTTCTAATTTTGCCCAGAATATCTTTCCAGGCAACAGAAACCAGCTTTGCTTCTCCCACATTCCACACTGCTCACGTATGGGATGCGTGAAACGTGCCACCTTCCTGAGTTCCCATATCTGTGAGATGTTCATGGGTTATGTTTGCCTCAAATTACAGATTGGTAACCAAAAAAATCAGTGCTCTGTTGTGCTGACAGTAAGGAATGAACTCAGAGTTCGTCTGCCATGCGGAGTTTGCTCCCCATGTATGAGAAAAGTGCGCTTAAATGTATAGAGTAGAGATATAGGCCAATGAGAATATTTAAAGCACATTCGAGTTCCAGGAAAAGCTCTTTTTGACTTCCCTGGGCTTTGGATCATTCTCAGGGAAATGAAGAAAGTTGCCAAAATTCACACAGCGAGTTTGCAGAAAAGCCAGAAGCCAAAAGCTCCGTTTGCCAAACTCCAGCATTTCTGCTGAAGCCGCTCTGCTGCTGGAGGTGCTGGAATGGCAACAACAATCTGCTCAAGTGTGAAATTCGAGCTACCAACCTGGCAGTGTTTTCTTTTCTCTGACCTATTCCACTGCTCAGATCCAGGATTTTCCTTGAGCAGAAAACAATTACAGAGAAGATTCAGCCTAGTCTCTGGACAGACACTAGCATGTCCACTGTAACTCAACAGCCATGGAGGAGAAGGAAAGAAACTCCGCTTTCCAGGAATCAGGACGTACACTGGGGGTACCAAATGGGGCAGTGATGAACCAACTATGCAGCATCAAGCAGCTCAGCACTGAGATTTCTGGGCTGTGAACCTAAAGATGCTTTTGACTTTCTAGAGGTTAAAGGAGATCTTTGTCCGTCTCCTTTGCTTCCAATAGGTCTGCCAGCCTTGAGTGGTCACCCACCAACCCACCCTTAGTGGGGCAAAGCAAGCTGATGGACGTTGCCCAGAAAACATTCATTTCATCACTTCAGTTAATGTGGTTGAAAGAGGAAGAATACCTCAGGATGTAAGTCTGGCATTGCCCTGTTTGTTAAGCTTCACATTCTGGCTAAGGGGCTTTCCCTAAAGAAAAGTAGCTATTGCTGTGAACAGCAGAGTGTTTGGAATCACTTCATATATCAACAAAATGCAGTCTTCTCCGCAGGGAAATGCAGCAGCAGTTTACAAGCAGGGGCTAGGAATGAAGATAACCACATCCAGTGAAAACTGCAGAGGAAACTGCATGTGTTTGCACACGCAGACATCTGATTTTGGCAGAAGTGCTACAGTCAATTGCTAGAAAACTATCACAAAAGGTTTTCTGACTAAATGTCCTTTAGTTTGATCCGCTACAAGCATCTTCTGCAGAGAAAGGGAGGCTGTTTGAAGTAGGACATTTGAAAATAGACTATTGTATTCTAAAGGGTTTTATTTAAAGATCTTCTTGTCACTGTTCTAGGCTCTGAAGATCTATTTTTATGCCTTTGTTTTCTTTTGAAAGAGAACACATTATTCCAGCTGCCCTGTGACTAGCAAAGAAGATTATGAAAAGGGAAAGAATTGAGCATTTCCTTTTCTTCATAGCCAAGGAATTTGCATCTTATAATAATGGCTGTAAATTTAGGAGAGTTTGACAGAGCAGAAAGCCCATACATTCACTGGGTATGGCAGTATCTCCCCCACATAAGTTGTGTCATATGGAGGACATAAGAAATCAACAGGAGCACTTGAGGAAGAGCGTGTATTTATGGAGGGTATGTTAAGACCTGAAACAAGCAAATGCAGCAGAACCACAGCCATCCTTCATGATCATAGGCTTTTAATCCTCACCTTATAAAGGTCTGGACCAGGTCATAGAATTCAACCAATGCTCAGAGCCCAGCCACACTGAGCTGTAAGAATGACATTTTAATTTGGACATGGTTGCCCTGTGGAAAGTCACATTTAAGATCCAGGCTTACAACAACTCATTTGTGTGCGTAACAAACAGTATTTCTACAGGGTCTAATGTTGTATCCCAAATTCTAACTGCTCATATTTTCATCTCTGTGACCAATGGAAATCTAATGTATGGAAGAAATGACAAATATGACTTAGCAGTGCCATCTTTCTACACAAAACAGTGGGTTGACCTCAGCTGGACCTGCCTGCTGTTCACCAAGCACTGCAGAGCAGCTGGTAAGGCTTGGCAGAGAATCACAGAGCAGTAATGGGAATGATTTTTATCCACTCCTGTGGAGAGAGAACAAAAACATGAATGTACCTTAGAAAGGAAATGACCTGCAGAAACTATGAGGCAAGAGAAGCAAACTCCAGAGAGGTCTAGCAGAGAGAAAGCGAATGCTGTTCTTTGCCATTTCCCCATGAGTTAAAAATGGGTAAAACAACACCATACCTTTCTGATTCATCTGATTAGGGTTTATAAATATCTAAAGAGAACTGGGTGGCAAATGGATGAGGCCAGGCTCTTCTCAGTGGTGTGTAGCTATAGGACAAGGAGTAATGGCCTAAAACTGGAGCATAGGAAGTCCTGAGCTAACCAAAGGAAGAACTTCTTTACAGTAAGGGTGACGGAGTACTGCAGCAGACTACCCAGAGAGATTGTGAAGTCTCCTTCTATGGAGATATTCAAGACCCAGCTGGATGCCAATCTGAGTGACCTATTGTAGGGAACTTCTTTAGCAAGGGTTGGACTTGATGCTCCTTTGAGGTCCCTTCCAACCCACATGGTTCTGTAGCATCCAGTTCCAGGCTGAGGAGGAGACCTCCCTTTCCCACATCATAGTGACTCTGTGTGAGCCTCCGATCTAGGAAGTCCAAGGCTTTGAACATAGGAAACAAGAAGATACTTAACATTCTAATGAAGTGTGAATATCCATCACTGAAGATACTCTTTGGAAAGAATATAAAATCCAATTTACAAGAAGTAAACAGACCTCAGCTGTTAGAATGAAGGCCTCAGGTTTTCATGCAGTTGGCATAGAGTGAGGAAGCCTCATACTTTCTTCTTTGCATCAGAAGAAGGAAAATAAACTGAAAAAGGCTCAGGAATTACCACACTGGACCTGATCCATTTCTGGCAAAGAGAGGCAGATGAGACAGTAAGACATGAAACTGCCAATTAGCACTGAGATGGAAACAGTACAGCACAGTCACTGCACGGCGGCTTGGTGTCAGCACTCCTTGCTCTTTAGAAGTCATTAGATTCCTTTCATGGGGACTTTGTCATGATGTCTGCATAGCGAAAGTCAGCCTCATAATGTGTCTCAGTGAAGCAAATGGGATAACCACTAATATATGACTCAGTGTGAGCTTTTGCATCAATAGAAGCGAACCAAGAAAAAAAGGCTAATGGTTGAGAAGAAATCTGTTTTCTGACCAAACATGCTGTTCTAGAATAGTCAGACCAACACGGATTTCCATTGCATCCACAACTGGTCCTCTGAGAAAGAGAAAAGGGGGATGGGTAAGTTGGTGTCATGCTTCAAGTTTCTCTAGATTAAACATTTTGATTTTTCTGAAGTGGTTCAAATAACGTTCCTGTATTTGACAGACAGTGTCTGTAAAAGAATAGTGCTATATCTGCTCCAGTTTGAAATGCATGCTGTCAGTGAGGCAGCTGAAGAATGGATTCTGTTTGTCTCCATCTGAAACATTCACATTTATGGCCGCAGAGCTGTAATGCTGGGTTCTGCACAGCACTGTGGTTAAAAGAGCACTCAGGGAATGTTTTCAGAAGAGTTTAATGCTCATCTTAACCTTCCCTGCAACAGCCTTGGAGAGTTGCGGTGTGCATCACTGAGAGCACAACCAGACAAAAAGAAATGTTTGTAGCCACACAGCCTCTCTGCAAAGTGATCTGACAAAAGCAGCCTCCCTGCTCACCTGTTTGAATCAAACCATGTCTCACTAGTCCCAGCACCATAAGGACCTTCAGGAACGGCCTCTTTTCATGTGGCGCAGTCATGCCAGAATTGAACAACAGAAGCACCGTGTAAGAGGGCAGATCCCAAATCTGTCTCCCTTTTTCCCTTGGCTTTGCTTAAGTCTCTTGAAAATGAACTCTGAAATGAGACTTTCACGCTCTTTCAGGAGTACTCCCCATCAGCTTCCCAGGCCAACTCACAGTGCCCACCAGGACCAACCTTACCAGAGTAACAGTGCTTAATCCTTCTGTTCTTCTCTATTCAATTTGAACAACAGGGCAGAAAATTCAATGGGATAGAAGAAAGCCCCACATATGACTATGTGCAGGCCAGAGGAAGGCTTAGAAGGCAGAACTGAATGCTGTGCACAACCACTACACATGCACAGGTCTGAAAACTTAGTCCTTGGGAGGTCCCTTCAAAACTCAACCATCCCTGTGTCCTTTGAACCCCACCTTTGCCACAAAATCCTGGTGCTTTCCAGTTATGCACGTTCTGTAGGGCTTCAAAGCCTTTCTGCTGTTGGTCCTCTCCCACTCTTCTCCTACTGTTTCGCAGCTGGATATGCAACGGAACCCAGAGCTCAGTACAGAAGTAGAACCATGTCAGTGAAAAGGAATCAATCAGCATGAAAGCTACGTAGTACTCTGCAGAGATGAGAATAGCATGGGGCCTTACCACGGAGAAGAGGAAACAGGGATGGTTTGAATAAAATGTGTAATTCTGAGGCACAGCAATAACAAGCCAGAGCAGAAGCTGACAGCACCAAGCTATTGCTTTTGTCTGGATGTTGTCAGTAATCACTCTTTTCCTTTATTCCTCTCATCTCTTTGCTGGGTTTGTTCCAGGCTGAGGACGTGTGTTTTTTCTTGTGCAGAGACATGGCACTTAGCAGATGCACATGGGGTGAGTCTTCAATCAACAGTGCTTGTTCCCACCTTGAGTGCTCTTGTGTAGCTCAGTTTTGCTGCGAGAGAACAGTATTCACTGTTCTGTGACAGATCTCTAATTCAGCTTGTGAAATAGGGGAAAGAAGAGATGCTTTAGCGTGCAATATAAAGGCAGATTACATGGGAGAAAATGAAGTAATGGCAATGTCCTAAAGCAGAGAAAGGAAGATGAGGTCTTCAGGAGTCAGAAGAATCAGCTGACTTTCTCAAGAGAACCACTTTTGGACATGCTGATGTTAATGTCTAACTTAATATTACAGCAAATATTACAGCAAACTGTTAATGTTCACAGTGAGAAGTCAGCCCTCCAGATCTGCTCAGCCACTCTGTACTCTATTCAGTTTCATTAACATAGCAAACAGCAGATTTCACTATTACCATCTAGTTTGCTTTAAGAAAGGGGAAGCTTAAGGTTGAGCATGAAGAATACTTCCTACTCTGCTTGCATTTTATTTTCCAGCAGTTATCATTGCGTGGAGGCCTGTAAGTCATTTGGAAGAGGGCTGGCTTGCAAACCCAGGACAGACGTCAGGCAGGGCAGAAGAGAGAGGTGACTGATCTGCTCTGCAGAGCCTCCACGAGCGCTGTTTATTTGCTGTGTGCACTCGAGCTACTTCTGCACTCCATCACCATGGCAGCTTATTGACATCCAGACATCCTCACAGACACCCTCATGGCATCTTCCCATGACTGCAAATGAGGGGAATGAGGTGAACGCAGATACCAGAAGACACCCTGAGCAGGGGACAGTTTGCACAAGAGGCAATGTGAAGCAAGAGGGTACTCAGGGTTGGCTCAGTACCTGCAAGACATCAACAAACACAACTGCTGGAAGAAGACAAGGTCTGGACTTGCTGTGTGTTCCCTAAAACAAAGAAACTTCAGCATTATTCTTCCATTGCCTACATTGCATTCAGATCTGAGTTCTCCAGAGACAGGTGCAAGAAGTGGTCATTAGGTGATATCTGTCCCGTCACACACATGAGCACATCAGTCACGCACAGTAAAAGAGATGATGGCTTAGGGAAGGTTCAAACATGGTGATTTTTAACCTTTCCTCTGAACATCTTGTATCAAAAAATAAAGGAGAAAGAGCCAAGCCATGAAAAAGGAATCAAAGACAACCTGCCTGCGGGTTGGCTTCTTTTGAACTGACAGCCACAGAAATTTCCATTCCTACAAGCAAAAGAACAACCACAGTCTAGAAAAGGTTTTTTTTTCTGGTGACATAATAGAATCCATATCAATTGCAGAACTTGGTGGGCAAAAGCCAACCAAATCCAGCTGCCATATCAAATTCCCAAAAACAAAGATCCAAGAGACCTACCAGTAGATCCCAGCTTTATCTTATCAACAGCCAACAAACCCAGATTTGTGAGCACTAAAGGAACAGCTCACAGTGCTGCATGTGTCCCAGTCTGACACCCATCCTGTGCTGCTGGATACAGCAGGGACAACTCAGGAGCTTCAAGAGCTCCCACTGCTTAACTGAGAACCCTGTATGGACAGCTGAGTTATACCAGAGGATAAGAGAATTAGTAGTACATCCGTGAGTAAACCTTAAGGCAGCACTTATTGACTAAGAACCAACAGTGATTGCTTGTGTTAGTAGGAAGACTACACATTAATTGCAGCTTCTAACCAAGAGCCTATTGCTGGTTTTGCTCAGGCTCATTGTTTCCCAGTACAATTGTTCAACTGAGGGAAAATAGTGGATGCAAGAACGGCACTGGGCCCTGGGGAATCCAGCCTTTCTCTGCAGGCAAATATTTCCTGTTTTGACTGATGTTTTTTTTTAATGTTGCATACAAAGTAAGAGGACTGAAGGCCTGTCCTGCAGTCTGGAGTCCCCCTGGCTCCGTTGTTGTTACTAAGCTATACACCACATACACCATCTGCGTTTCTGTACAGGCTGCAATCCATACCAGCTGCTCAGGGCTGCTCTGTGCTTAAGCAGGTCCAAACCTCAGCATCTGCTGCATTGCTCCATGGAGGGGATCAACCACAAGACCCAACAAACACTCACAGGATATAGCACAAATTACCCACATTGCAGCTGTGCCACAGTTGACTCTGAACTGGGGAAAGGCACCGCTGTGACCAGCACACATTTGTATGCCATTCATACTGCTCAAGCAAGGGAAAGTACACCATCACTGCCTCGAATCTCAACCATATTTTTCCAAGGTAGATCCTGCTCCTCAGGTGCCACTAATTTCTCATCTCTCATTTCCAGTGGTTCCAGTGTTCAAAATAAAGTCAGCTGCTATGCTGCCATGTGTGCCAAGTCTCCACCACTCACCTCCGCACACTTCTCGCCCTCACCCAGCAGAAGATATTTGAGGCAAGCTTTCAAATAGCCTGCTGGAATAAAACTCAGTGATCTTTCCTGCTTTCATCATTGCTTTTGTCTCTGCTCACTTTGTTCCATGCTGTGTGGCAAAGAGAACAGGCAGAAGCTGGAAGGGGAGCTGAGCACCTCGGTGGTCACACAACCCATGAGGCACCACCTGAGCACATCACAGGGCTCTCCATAGCCACACATGTTAACTGTGGGGACAAGAGTACACAGTCCAGGGAAAGGATCCTGCATAGCGTTTGTTCCAATGGAGGTTCATGTTGGATGTTAGTAACATTGCAGTCTCCAGCTGTGCAGCACAGCTGCTGATCTGCAGCGCAGGGCAATGTTTGCCAGGGGCATCATCAGTTGGTAACCTTCACTTTCACCAAAGTCTCTCTGGAAATGCATCTCTCTGCTCCAGTGCAGAAGTCAAGAGCAGATGCTACCCTGTTTGTTACAGGAGCTGATAAAGCAATGGAGACAGTGCGTTAATCAAGGCAGGTCCACAGGAGGCTCTGCACCACCGAGAAGCTCTGCCTGGGAGCTTCTCACTACCATCCTTCATGAGTGTGTTACACAGAGAGCCAATGCAACGAATGTAACTCACCCATTCATCCAGTTGATGTAGAAAATATACTGGGAGCAGAAAGAACAGGTTCAGTAGAATGAAGCCTCTGTGGGAGGAGCAGTGATGGGAAGCAGAGGTGGCCACAGGGAAATGAGGGAACCAAGAGGCAAGGAAAGCAGCTGCAAGTGGTGGGTGTGGAAGGGCTGCCCTGATGGTTGCATGTGGGCAGAGCACTGCCCTACAGCTCTGTAGCCGTAGCCAAGCAGCACGGTGCTCAGAGTATCTCCAGTTTCTATATTCACTCCATTGCCTTCCATGCATGGAGGGTGGTATAGAAAGTATTAAATATAGCGTGGACATACGGCTGCTGCTGGGAGTGCTCAGCTCATGGCAGCAGTGGAGATAGATAGAAGGGAACTCCTTCCTGCTGGGATAGACTCTGTATGTGCTGCATGAGGGTATTCCTTGACATGTGGTTTGTCCATTGGCAACAGCACAGATTCAACAGCCTTGAACTCGCAGCACTCACAGCCCATAGGAGCACTGAGTCCTGCATGCAGAGACCATCTTGCACCAACATACCTGCAGGGTCACAGCCAGCCTACCCATCACACTGCTTTTACAACCAAACCAATTGCTCTCCCTTAATTCATCTGAGGAGGAGACCTGCAAATCCTCACATCACCGTGTGTGGGTGGATTCTGCTCCTCACAGCTCAGAGTCCCAGCAGCAGAGCAGTGCAAAGGAGCAGCTCCCCTTCGGTCCAACCTTTTGATGAGAAAGATGCTCACCTGCAGCTGCCAGTCAGTACATCAGGCACCTCATTATGTTTTAGAACATGAAATGAAGGAATTGACTGAAATGTCAGGCAGCAGCCTCTTGTCCTGCCTTTCATGAAAGAGTAAGTTTAGAATAATCATAAGTAATAATAAAGCCCTGTCATCTCTACAGTTCACTCCATTATGTAGGATGGAGTGTGATAAGAATGTGCAGAAGAAAAGGCCACATTGTCTCCAGCCAGATTCACCAGTGGCCTCTGGCAACCCTTCATCTCAAGGGCAGTTACAGGGAAATGCTGCAGCACCATAAAATCATAGAAGCATTAAGGCTGGAAAGATCTCTAAGATCACGTATTGCAGCCATCATCCCATCTTGTGATGGCTCTAGAGGTTGTCCCTCAATGCCACATCTGCCCTTACCTTGAACACCTCCAAAGAGAGTGACTGCACAAGGAGAGCATCTCCCCTGAGCCTCCTCTGCTCCACACTGAGCCATCCCAGCTCCCCATTAGAGCTGTGCTCCTGATCCTCTCAGCTTTGTTCCCTATACCTGAGCCATTTTCAATTGAGTCCCACAGCCCTTTCCTCTTCTGTGAACCAGCTCAGGCCGTGTTCCCAAAATGCACAGGGATAATGTCAGGGCAGGAGGAACTGCTCAGCCTGCGAGGAATTGAACTGACATAACACCTCGAAGCAGAAAATAAGCAGCAAAACATTTACAAAACACCATGTTAATAACCAACAACTGGGGCAATAAATCAGGTTCAGTGGGTCCATATTTCAAAACCTGTTCCAGTGTAGGTTTGGCAGAGCACCCCCACCCCCACCACCTCTCCATCTCCCGTCTTTGCTCCTATTTCAGCTGAAGGAGATGAATGGTTGGGCCAGAAGGACTCAGGGCTGACCCTGTAGGACTGCTCCAGAGGAATGCAGTTCTTTAGCAGCATTCGAGATGCAGTCCCTGGTTCCAACATTTCACTCAGACTGAAGCCGTCCTTGATTAGATTTGAAAGAGGAATTAAAGGTATTGGAGGTGTTGGGAGCACATCTGAGAGACCCTGAGCACATCAAGGCCTCTGATTTTAGCACATTAGTTTAGAATTCAAAGCCCCAAATATCTTCAAATGCTTCAAATTACCAGAATGTTTAGATCAAAAATCAAAACAGACAGTGGAGAAAATTTAACTTCTTTCACACACCATTTCAAAGCGCCGGGTCTTTCAGGCTGATAAAATTTGACCATTTGAGATATTAGCTTTGTACAGTACGGCAGCAAACCGTGCCAATTAAAAGATGAAAAAGGGGCTTTTTGCCATTTCAGGAAAATATCAGAACGGTAACATTCTAAGGAGAAGATGATCTGAAACAGAATATCATCAAAATAATGGCAATATGGTGAAGCATTACAATTTCAACAGGACTGCTTTTGGCTGTAGAAAGCATCAAAGCTCCTTCTGACCAGCTCTGCTGTGGGATGTTGTTTTTCTCTGGGACTTTCAACTCTGGACTTAAGGTTTGGAAGGGTCAGGAACTGACTAAGTGACACAATAGCTTCTTTTTTGACCTGTATATCAACATTTTTTGACTCAAGATAAACGTTGACAAGCGCAAACTTCAAATTCACCACTCACCTGAAGAAGACTGAAAGTAGGGCTTGGAAACTGTGGCTACTAACAAGTTGTGTAAGTGACAGCTTTCACTCAGGTTCCCCGGTACTTCTGCCTTCAGTCTGGCTTTGGTTTAATTATTATATCAAGAAGACAATTAAGAAAGCCAGTGGTATTGCCAAAGCTGACAGAAGCCGTGGATGCCCCATCCCTGGAGGTGCCCAAGGCAGGGTTGGATGGGCACTGGGCACTCTGGTCTGGTGGGGGCAATTAGCCCACAGCAGTGAGGTTGGTGCTCAATGGGCCGTAAGGTCCTTTCCAACCCAGCCCATTCCGTGAATGTGAGATTCATTTTCTTCTCCAACTGTATACATGTCCCACAATATATATTCTTTACAGCATTTTTATGAGCTTCCTTAGCACATCATCCAGTGTAATAACAGCATGGTAATTTTGTTGGCTGCATGTCCTGGCACTTAATTATAATCCTGTCATTGTCATTTGCCAGCTTGTCTAACAGAATAACCTTGCCATGTGGATGACATCCAATTAAGAAAAAGGGGGGAGAAGGAAGGGAAAAAAAATACAAGTATGATATAAATATCAAATACAACTGCTTGATGGCTTTGTGATAAAGTCCCTAAGTTACAATTCTGCACGATGATGCCCACTTTCATCTTCAGGCTTCTCGAACATGTGCTGTATACAGATCTTCTTCAATTCAAAGACTCAGCTCTCTTTAAGAAGTGCAGGTACAGCTCCGACCTGCATGGAAAGGGCTGGCAAAAGATCCAGAAGAGAAGTTACAAGTGTAGAACAAGAAATGCAATATGTGGTCAGAAGGCAGTAATTCATTAATCTTTAGCCTTCTGTATTTTCTGTATGGACTTTGTTTTCTATCCATCCATCCCTGCTTCTGCTGACTAATAGAGGCCCCACAGCTGTTGAGGCTGGCACCCTGCTCCACTGCAGCCTTACTCACCAGCTCCCACCCAAGATCCAATCGAGAAAATCTGGCAAATCCAGCAACATTTCATCCACCACCTCCAGAATACTCAGTATGTTCCAAGATCCAAATCAAGCCTCCAGGCAGTGTCTCTTAATCAAGCATTTGACATGCAGAACTAAATTTACTTTGGCTATCTTATGGGCATCCAGCATGGTTGTCTCAAGGAAGCTGGCACTTCAAAGGCAGCAAACATCAAGTAACAGTGCCCTGGCTGTGCTACTTCAAGACCAGGATATCCTCTTTATCACAAATAAGGCCACTAGATACATTTTTCCATACACTTATAGCCAGGTATTAGATAATTACATGCATTATTAATTGATCGCTACCCAATCCCATACTTGAGCATCACAAGAACTAAGGAGACATTACAGATGCTTCACAGCTGCAGAAATTCCAGCCCTAGAGACCTCAGTGAATACAAGATTGGTACCTGCCGTACACTTGGTGGCCTTTTCCACATTGTGTAACTAATGCTTATGCATTGCATTGCTTGGCCATGTGGAGGGAGAACCACTGGAGTGTCTACAGGTGGGAGCAGGACAAACAAGGTTCTGTTTTTCCTTCTTTTCAGGACAGATCACAGCTTTACTTCGAGTTTTGGAATGCCAGTTTCTCTCCCTGAGGAGCTGTAAGAAGCCATGTGCTCTGCAGAGTGGATGGGCTGAGAGGGAAACTCCACACAGGGAGGTTTGAGTTAATGGAACCCTGTGGAAAGAAGAAAGGCTTGTTTTCCCCCTTTCCTTCCAGAAAATCTCATGATGATAAAATCACTGCAGCAAAGCTGGACTTATAAGAGCTTCCCCACCAGAAGCTGGGGAAGAAAAGGTAATCACAGCTAGCTCTGCCCAAGGCAAAGCTGACATTGCCACACCTGGGAAGAGGGTGAAGAGAAAGTGCAGCTTTAATGCATTTTACACTAAGAGAGGACAACTTGCATTTAAATTGATTTATGAGTACGCACACTGAGGTCTGCATCACTTTAACCAAGGCAATTAAAAACCTGATGTTAGCTTAATTGGTTCAAGGTTTACTACAAGCAAGGCTTAAATGTTGAGATGCTTCTCTGGGAGAATAGCACATGGAGCTATTTGTCAAGTGTCTCAAAGGCACATGCCCATGTTAATGTCCTTTGTCTCTGCTGAGCACACCACTACAGCAAGTGACCTAGACAAAAGCCCTGTGCTAAGTGAGAATTCCTCCCAGGGTGATCAAGGTCTGTAACACCAAATTCATACTTTTCCATCAAGACCCTTGTGGCCAAGTTGGAATCTTTTCACTGGTAACGTGGTGCCAAGTGCATCACCTTCCTAGCTGTAATGTTAAACCATCAGACAGACAGAAAGCCAGTGTCAAAGACACATATCACTTTGCTTCTGTAAATACAGAGCCAGAAGATGGTTAAGATATCCACAGATGGTTCATTAGTATTCTCAATCTTAATATATAGAGGCTTCAATAAAAGTTTTGATTTAGCCTGTCTTAGTTGGATTGTCGCCTTTCTTGTTCTTCATCAATTCCTTGTGTCCTGTAAACAATTTCTCCTTTCCTACGTATAATGTAAGTACTTTAATTAAATGAATGTAAACTGAACCACACACCTGCTAGCAGGGGTGAGCACACCAAGCTGGGAGGAACAGCACCTCCTGCTCTCTGATCTCATGCTCATTTGTGGATCTGAATAGGAGCCAAGTCTTCCACAAATACGTCTTTCCTGCTCTTTCACAGACATTGCCATGTAGCAGTATAATAAGTGAAAGCACTAAGCAGACATTTCTCAACTACTACAAAACATTCTTAGGCTTGAAACATTTTCTATCTGTGCAAGTAACACACAGCCTACCTGTGAGATCACCTCCCACCATGAAACATTCTTCTTCATTGCTAGCTAGAAGCATGTTCCTGGAAATGGATGATTTCATGCTGTGCTGGGAAGAAAGAAACTCTTAGTCTTGGTCAAATAAAAACTAAGGCTATAAAAAGCTTTCTTAAAGCCAAATTCCATCCGATCTGCTTGGAAATCCATCTACGACCATTGTCTGATGACTGTTTCACTTCTCTTTGTTTTCATTTCATGTGAGTCTTGTCTATTTGAATTCTGCTAGGAAAGGCTATGGTGGCACATTCCTGAGAATGGCGTTCTTCTCTGAAACACAAAATACCTCCTTATGAGCCCACTTCTCCAGATGTTCACAGAAGTCCTTAATAAGCTCCAGCTCTTCTAACATCCGCTGACGCAGGCCCTGACGCAGCGGGTGGGCGTTGCCTGGCAATGGCGGGAGATTTAAAGCGGCACAGGCAGTGACGCGTCACAGCCCACCAGAGATGGATAGGAGGGGTTGGGGTCCGTGCACCTCGTGTCTTCCTGTTTCAGTGCTGGTAAGTATCCTGCTTAGCCATGGTCGTGCCCCGGCGGAAGGCTGCTGCCAGAAATACTGAGGAGGCCCAGACAAGGGTCCCGTGCTCTCAGAAAAGGGAGGCGGCAGCCAAGAATACTGTGGAGACCCAGACTGAGGTCCTGCACGTGCCTGATAGGAAGGCTGCTACCAAACAGTCTGAGGAGACTCAGACTGAGCCCCCAACCCGAGATGCTGGAGTGCAGGTCTCTGGCTGTACTGAGTGCCAGAGCCTGGCCCTTGCAGTGCTGGGTGAGGGAGGCAGTGATTGTGTACAATGTGACCAGGTTAACTACTTGCTCAGCCTCGTAGTTGACCTGAAGAAGGAGGTGGAGAGGCTGAGAAGCATTAGGGATTGTGAGAGGGAGATTGACTGCTGGCATCAAGCCCTATCAGCTCCTAGATCTTGGCAGCTGGATGAGGCTCTGCATGGAGAATGCCACCCCCTGCTGCCTCACAAACAGGTAACAGAGGGGAACCTACATGCAGACGGCGTTCCTGCTACAGTGAACCCACTGTCCTCTCACCCTCCTGGGAACAAAGGCAAGGAATTGGAGGATGTAGGTTGGTGGCATAAGCCCCCTGCTTGACGATGCAGGTGTGACTGCCCTGGTGAGTCCCCAGCCCCCCCAGCTGCCCCTGCAGAACAGGTACAGTGCTCTGCAGGGACAACTGGATAATGGTGGTGATGAAGGATCTCCTCGGTTGGTGCTTTCCAAGTCTAACCAGTCTTCTCCTAAAATTAATACATCATCAAATAGGAAAACACGACGGGTCATTGTCATTGGTGACTCTCTGCTGAAGGGAGCAGAAGGGCCAATATGTAGATCAGACCCTCTGCATAGGGAGGTCTGCTGCCTCCCAGGTGCCTGAGTAAAGGATGTAAAGAAGAAACTTCCTTCCCTTGTCCAGCCCACTGATTACTATCTGTTGTTGTTTCAGGTTGGTAGGGATAATTTACACAGAACTTCCCTAAGGACTCTGAAAAAGGATTTCAGAGCCCTGGGGAGACAGGTAAAGGCTTCAGGAGCACAAGTTGTGTTCTCCTCTATCCCTCCAGCTATAGGGAATAATGAGGGACTTAATATAATGGGCCAGAGGATTAATACCTGGCTCTGAGCTTGGTGTGCTTGGCAGGGATTTGGGTTCTTTGACTTGGCCTCTGTCTGCAGGAGACTGGACCGGCTAGAAACCGATAGGAGTGGCTTCTCCCACTGTTCAAAAAGGATCTTAGGCCGAGAGTTAGGCAGATTCACTCAGAGGGCTTTAAACTAGGTATGAAGGGAGTTGGGTGTGTAACTGGGGTCGCTAACACAAAGTTGGTGCGTAGCGACCCAGTGCTTGCAGGAGAGGGACGTGCTTGTAAGAACCCATGGTCTTGTGCCTTCATGACAGAGGAGGATGACTCTGATCTGGACAGGCTGGAGAGCTGGGCCAAATCCAATGGAATGAGGTTTAACAAGACCAAATGCCGGGTCCTGCACCTTGGCCACAACAACCCCAGGCAGCGCTATAGGCTTGGGGCGGAGTGGCTGGAGGACTGTGTGGAGGAAACGGACCTGGGAGTACTGATTGATGCTCAGCTGAACATGAGCCCACAGTGTGCCCGGGTGGCCAAGAAGGCCAACGGCATCCTGGCTTGCATCAAAAACAGTGTTACTAGCAGGAACAGGGAGGTAATTGTCCCCCTGTACTCGGCATTGGTGTGGCTGAACCTCGAGTACTGTGTTCAGTTTTGGGCCCCTCACTTCAAGAAAGACATTGAGGCCCTGGAACGTGTTCAGAAGAGGGCTACGAAGCTGGTGAGGGGTCTGGAGCACAGGCCTTATGAGGAGCGGCTGAAGGAGCTGGGATTGTTCAGCCCGGAGAAGAGGAGGCTCAGGGGAGACCTTATAGCTCTCTATAACTTCCTGAAGGGAGGTTGTGGTGAGCTGGGGGTCGGCCTCTTCTCTCGTGTAATCAGTGATAGAACTAGATGGAATGGTTTCACTCTGCGCCAGGGGAGGTTCAGGCTGGACATTCAGAAATATTACTTCTCGGAAAGGGTAGTCAGGCACTGGAATGCACTGCCCAGGGAGGTGGTGGAGTCGCCGACCATGGGGGTATTCAAGAAACGTTTGGATGTTGTGTTGAGGGATATGATTTAGCTGGGAAGTATTGGTAATGGTTGGACTGGATGATCTTCTAGGTCTTTCCAACCTTGATAATTCTGTGATTCTGTGATCTTCTTCAGTTCCATGGATGGTCTCGCGACTGGGAGCATTCATTAAACATGAACACACACAGTTTGTTGTCCCAATTTATGGGCACAGATAGAAGGAAGAAGAAAAAGAACTAAAGTAATGAAGCCAGAGCAGGAGCTGACCACGCAGGCAGATAAGCAACCTGTCTACTCTCAGATGGTTCAGGTAGGTGAGAATAAAACCATTAACCACTACAGTCTGAGGAAGATTGCCAATACCTTACATGTTTTCAAAGTAAAAGTAGAAAAAAATGTATGTCTAATCTTTGTTAAAAATAATTGTTTTTGTGGCTATTGCTTAGCACTGAGATTTGGTTTGATGTGGTGAACCAACCCCAACACATCAGTGTTGAGAAAGCTCTTCTTACCTTGAACTTGTGGTGAGGGTTTATTCCACTCCTTTCCCTTTGGTGCTAGTATTGCTGGTCCCCATCACCCATATGTTTTTATTCATCATCAATATGTAAGGGAGTGTTTCCCAGCTGATCCAGGCAAAACCCTTTCATTTAGCAGCTGGAGATCAAAGTTAATTTGTTTGTATCAAAGGGCTTCTCAAAAACACAATTAAAAATATATCCTCCTAATTATAGTGGCTTTCTCAGAACTGCAAACAAGTGAGACAGGATCAGAGCAAGAATGCCCTGTAGCACACTTCTATCTGATGCATGTCCAAGGTTGTGAGCCTGGCTCCTGTCAGGGCCAGCACATAGAAAAAGGAGGAGAGATGAAGGGTGTGGAGGTCAGCTCTTCCCCACAGACTGCACGAACCTTTAACCAATTTTGGTAACCCAGCTTTGTACCCTCAGATACGCTATTTCAGATACACTTTTCAGAAGGTGACATCCTTTTGTTTTGGAAAAGATTGAGTTCTTTCAGTATCCCCAAGTCTGGCAGACTCAGGAGTTCTGCACTTTCTTGGGCACAGATGTGGACTTGGTGATGTCTGTACCTGAGTGCTGGCTTGTTGGGTATGTCCTAATGGCGCAAGTGTGACACGAGATTCCTAATCAGTGTTACTGACAAGGACTGTGCCCAGTACAACCCTGAGGCATGGCATTCTGCTTAGCTGAATTACCACAGACATAAAACTATGCGCATTTTTGGTGTGCTTTTCTAAAAACAATAAGCTTAGCTTCTTGTTTTTCTTGCTACTATGCCACCTAAGAGCAACTGTAAGAGGAAACCTCTACCCTGGAGAGAAGAGAGAACTTATCAGAACTTGCTTATCTATTTGTGTCACAGAATCATCAAGATCTTCCCCGTAACGTACCTCCCATTGGTAATGATCCATATGGCCAGCAGGCAATTTCCAGGCTTGAGTCCAAGCACAGAAAGCTTAACACTTTTGTATTAACCTTTAGACAGCTCTTACAATGTTGCGCATCTCTACTTGCCCTGTTTTCCACTGAGAGTCAAAACTCTCTCATATCAAGAAGAAGAAAAAAGCCAACAAACCTGTTTTCTGCTTCCTTTCAGGCAAAACTTGGGACTCTTCCCACTCATTTCAAAGGCGATTTTAGCATCATCTTGAAATTTACAACTGGGATTTCACAGGTTTCTTTATCCTTCATGCTTGGCAATGATCTCATGGTACTTTTTCATTTTCCTCTGGGGTAACCCATGAAATATTTCTCACTTTATCCTTAAAAACGGACTGTAAATTCTTTAATTCTTTAAGCTACTTTCCAATTTTGTTCTGAACGTTTCATGTAGTAACCAAGAGAAGTGGAGCACTCAGCACAGATTTTTTTACTTAAATCCTGCCTACTCCAAAGAAATGTTTTATGTGTCCAACTTGACATCTAGTGTTTAAAGAGCTGCCTCGGCAACATATGAATCAGAGGAGGAACTATAGATCGGGAGACAGGCAGTGATAGAAAACATGTCAACACTGTCATCAGCACATCCCTAAATCTGCAACACTTCACCAAAAGAGACTTTGTCAACTCGGATTATGCCAAAAACACACACTGAAATCCCCTTCGGAGGTGTTTAACAAAGGGTAGTTAATCACTGTCCATCAGCACAGACTTTTCTTTGGGCTATGGGACTTGATGAAGGGTTAGAGTCTCTTTGGAGATATTTTTAGCCTGGTTTTCTACGGAAATTAGTTCTACATCATCGTGCTGCTTGTCTTGGCTCTTCCAGCCCAATTTTCCAAAGGTTTTCAAAGTAGTTGGCTAAATTTTAAAGAAGTGACAAAGGAGAAGATGTTTTGTAGATAGTGATTATCTCATCACTCTACTCAAAGACATAGTACAATACTAGCACCAAGCAGAGAATAAGCTTGATACTTCTTGGCTTATTCTTGTACTTATTCCACCAGCTGACCAGTAGTAACCCACTCAGAAGTGAAGTCTGTCCATTAGTGTGGTATAACAACTAATAGGTTGCAAGAATGTTCCAGCTACTGTGTGGATGTTTCTCTGTACTGTAGGAGACCCTATAGAGAACATCTTTTCCCACTATACAGTGGAGACAGTTTTCCATGCAATTCCACCATACATCTGGAGAGCCCCCATCCAAGGTCAGCCACTGTTGGATGCCAGGTGGTTGAGAAGATTGACCAGCAGAAGGAGGAGGCAGGTGGACTGCAGGTCCCAAGAGGAATGCTGCTGTTAGAAAGGTTTGGAGCTGGGATGGCTCCAGGTCATTCCCTCCTTCTTCCTACAACCTCAGTTTTGCACCATATCCCAGCAGCTTGTTTTTAAGTGCCGCTGTTCCTCCTGCATGAAATATTTTATGAACATTTTCCGATTATGGCACTTTTCCTTTCAAAAAGAATCAACATCGAAAAACTGAGGTCGGTTCACAAAGTTCAGTATCTGTATCAGAAAGGAAGAATTTTCTTCACACATAAGTGTATGGTGACTGCAATCTGTGCTGAGCTACCACAGGATTTACAGCACAGATTTAATTTGCAGGTTTGTCTGTTTTCCCGTAAGGCTTTTTAAACAGGTATCTAATATTTATATCTGCATATACAACACTTTGCTGGGAGTGATTACGCATTTACAATGAGACAACAATAAGACGCATCTACTTTGTTTGTTGCAGTAGCTGTTTCATTTGGAACGCTTCAGCACACACTGCAACTTCTGTTCATAAGCGCTGCTGTCCACCTAGGGGTTGGAGCAGAAGGTTTGTTCTTCAGTTGCCTGTTGCCAGCTGGTCTAAACAGGGACTTCTGAGAACGCTCCCTGTGTGTGGCAGGGAGTAAGAAGAAGGTCAATATGTTGTTACAGGGCTTCTTCTGGAAGAAAAATAAATGGTGCTGGTTTGTTAAAGTTCTGGTCCATGCTGCGAACTTGAATCAGCACAGCTCTTCAGACACACTGAGTGTTGAGTGAAAATAAAAGGCCCCTTGCCAGGAATTCAGTGCTGTGTGCAGAAGCATTTGTTGGTAGCAGCATCAGTGTAGTTTTCACCACTTTGGGAGCAGAGGTGGAAAATATCACCCTGCAAATAGTTTTGTTGGAAATGTGCTCCCTAAGCAGCACCGCATGCAGCCACCCGACTCACCAGGCCGCCACATGAAACTGTGACTCAAATTGTGCTTATTTCTTTGATTAAGAGAGAAACATCTGAAAAGCGACTCAATTAGAAGTAGAAAACGGATGAACTCGAGGCAGGATGCAAGTCATTCAGGTGCACTGCCTTAATTCACTGGGCTTCTCTTCTCACAGCAGAGTAGCAGATAAAAAAAAACAACAGATAAGAATCTAATGCTGCTCTATGCAAATTATGTTAAAATTCTACATGATTTAGCAGAATACAGCAATATAATTCTTTGGGATGAAGCTGAAAGACTATAGATTGCTTTCACAGTAGATGAGAGGATATCTTTGCATGGGTTTCCTGAGGAAGGTCTGGAGCTCCTGGAAGTTACTGCTTTGCCTGGGGGCTTTTGTTAAAGAAACACAAGATCTGGGGGCAAATTGCAACAAGACTTAAAAGCAATGCCCTGTTTCTGATGCTGTAACAGAGAACCTGGAAGATTAGTTATGAGCATTGCAGGAGTACAAAACCCAACAGCTGTTTCTTGTAAGTAGAATTTCCATTCATTGTTGGGTTTTATTTAATCCATACAACCTTGTGTCATAGTTGGTCATCATTTATTTATGAATGCCCAGGTCAGTCCCCAAAAATACGCATTCCCATAATCATGGGATACTTGCAAATCAAAGTGCTAGCCTTTTGATGTCAGCTATTATCTCCAGCCCCTTCCTTTTTCTTCAATCTGCACTAGATTTTAGCTTGCTGCCAGGGATGCTCCAGTATCATCCTTATTCCCATAGCAGCTGCACCTGCTCTCTTGTTGCTCTGAGACAAGTAGTCAGACAGCTTGGAATAGCCACCTCCTAGTGAGCATTCCTTGAGGGGCAAGAGGGTGGAGCCAACCAGGGCCATGAAAATGAAATGAAGAATGCATCCTCCTCTCTTGAAGCTGAAGAGGTTGGGAACAGTGGGATTTCATGGATCTGGAGGAAGAAGAGACCCAAGAAGTAAAAGGTGTTCTAGGAGAGCACCACAAGGCAAGTCTCAGAAGCTCAGCCCTGTTAACTCTGCCCTGAAAGAAATATTTACTCTAAAACATACAGTAAAGGAGAAGATTTTCAGAGGCAACCTGAAGTGAGGTACCAGAGCCCCACAGTGCAGCAGTGGGAGATGCGCTTATGATGCCTTTGTGCAGTCTCCAAATTCACCTCTATCATTTAAAAAACATGTAATGCTTTCCTAACTATTGCTTGGTTTTGCTACTTTCTGAAACAAAGCAGAGCTTGCCAGGAAAGGGAATAGACTCAATATTTTCCTTAATCTACGTTCCTGATGACCAATTCTTAAAACTCTGCTGTTTCGTATCTTTCACATCTATGATGGATATTGTGACATTCTGCAGATTTCTCAGGGTTGCCAGGGACTGAATTCATCATTTGAGTAAAAAACTTCAACTTCTGACAGCTAACGCAGGCAGCTGGGACTTTTACCCAAACCTCAGCAGGAAACGTAGACAGAGAAAGAAAGGATGAAAATGATGGTGTGGATGATTTGGGCACAGAACATGTTGGATGCTGGAGGAAGATTGGCCACCGGGTGAAGGAAGACAGAAAGAAGACCAACAAAGATGCTAAGATGGTCCTTTATTCAGCTGCTCATGCAGTGGATGACTGTGGGATGTTCAGAAAACAGACCATTCCCATTTGGTCACTCCAAGGGAGGTACAACAGGCTTCTCCTTCTGGAGTCTTGTGATTACAAATGCCATTGCTGCCAAAACTAATTTTCCGGTGCTTGCAACTGCAAAGAAACCTTTAAAAAGCAATTCAATTTTTCCCCCCCCCCAGAATCCTGTGTACTTTGCCTTGTTGAGAGTCCATAAAGAATTAGAGGGGGGAAAAAACACATTTTTTTTGTGCCAACAGCTGCATATAAATGATCTATGAATGTTTATGTGGTCGGGTTAGTCTGGAGCCAGCAGCAGCTGCCCTACCCCCAGAGCTTTGAGATCCTTCCAGACCATAAGTATTAATAAAGCGAAGCAGAGTAGAATTATCATTATTTTCCGCTTTATTCCTTTAATTTAATTTCATGCTTCACTTTTGTTTTGTTGGTGTTTTGTGCACCGGAACATTTGTAATCACTCATTATTCTGGTTGATAGAGAATGCATAATGTTTTAGGAGTGATATGACATTTACATTCAGATATGAGTTATTAGATGTCTTCTTATAAGTGGTGAAGAATGTCAGATCTTGACATCTTGTATTTTGCATATCAATTAAAATACCTTTGTAGCTTCCTCTCAGCTGTTCACTATTGAGACTCTTACCTTGAGATAGAAGCATTCACACTGACTTCATAACATGTAGAATTACAGCATCTATTCATTAACTCACATGCTGCAAGCACGATACAGATGTAAGGTGCGATTCTGCATCTTTATTCATGTGAGTGTTGCTTTAAAGACAAGGGATCTGTTCCTGTGAGAAAGTACAACTCAAAGTTGCAAAAACGGGTCTTGAACATATTGTAAAATAGAATTACAGCTCCATTTAACTATCACTTATAAGCTGGAGCCTGCAGAGTAAAGAAACGGGTAGCTTTCCCACTTAATAAAATATTACTGTCATTACTTACCATGAAAACGGTTATTAAAAACCTAAGATCCCCACCAGCCAGCTGCAGCCTGCTGCTCCAGCACCTCCACGTGCAGGAAGAGCCACTCACACAACACACCTGGCTAACAGCTCCCAGAGCATCCCTCCCCACAGGGCTGACTCCCAGCACCAGCCAGAGCCGTGCTGCAGAACCAGTGCTGCTGCATGGTGCTGATAAAGGTACTGCCCCACTCCTATGTGATCCAGGGATGAAGCATCAGACATCCCTATGGGCATCTGCACACCAGTCACCAACATCCCACCCCAGCTTCTGGGAAGAGACAGCATCGGTAGCATCTCTTATACGCTCCAGGAAAGTTACTTAAGAAAGGAAGGGAGATTTCTGTTTTGTCCCCATATCCTTTTAGCTCCATAAGCAGACACGCTGAAAAGAAAAAACGTGCTCCATCTGTGTGGTGTCAGTCCTTTCCTATGGGTTAAACTGCATAAAATTTGTATCAGAAACACTTGAACACACCATGGCAGGAAGGGAAACTGCATGTGAATGCCACACACACTGCTCCTTTTATCTCTGTCTCTGAACGTTGCATGGAGGAAGAAGCAATGTTTCAAGACTAACTGCATATTACCACTGACTCTTAGCGAGACTGATAAACCAGCTCCATCCTCGCCCAGCTACAGAGTGCCAACAGACAAGCAACACCGAGACAGAAGTAATTTTTCCATGTCAAGCAATTTTCTACAACCTGCTCAGCTGCTGCGTCTTTGATTTAAGCCTCTGCCCCCTCCAAAAGGAAGCATCAGAGCATCCTTTCCCAAGGCTATGGATGCTGCAAGCAATTCTGTGTTGCATTCATCGTGGATACAAACATGACAAACAAGGGAGAGGAAACAGTTAGTGAAAACCACTGGCAAATAAAGAACAGCTGAGGGAAGAGCTGCACAAAGGAGGAAGAAATCCACAGCTACATGGAGTAGCGTTCTTGCTAAGCAGATTATGCCAGGTAATCTTTTTCGCTGCTATTTGGGTACAGAAAAGACAATTCTCTCCAAGTCAGCATTGGGAGCAGCTCTCCCTAATTTCGCACCAAAAGGTGGCAGCACTCTAACCAGCTTTAATTTGTTTGTCCCTATTCCTACTTCTATTTCCTAAGACAACCAGAGAAAAGGAACTACAGATCACAGCTTGGGGAGTCAAGTAAGCATTTCCAAACGTTCCCATGAACTTCGACCCCATTAAATTAACTTTCCCCTTTCCATAGTTCTTTCTTGCTTTCTCTTTAAAAGCACTTTAGAAGCTTCCCCTTTTAAGCAGATGTTACATCAGGTCCACAGAAGCAGCTTTGGAGGCCACAGGTTCAAAGGATGCTACTAGAAGGGTGAGCCATTCAGTAGAGGAGCAGAACTAGCAATGCAGATCAGCTATTAGCACCCTTTCAAGATGAAATGAAACAGTTTCAAACACTTTGTTATTCAATACTATATATGTGCATATATGTATACATCCACAATTCTGAACAAGATCCATCAGTGGGGAAACACACTAAAGCTAATAGCAGAGAGCAGCCCAAGTCTGTGAGAGGGAGTGCTACAGATTCATCTCCAGTTGTGATTCAGCTACAAGCTCAGGAAAGATAATGCGTAATACTGAAACTTTGGGGAACAAACTTAACAGCACACAGACACTGCAGTGCATGCACTGTAGCAGTGGCTCAGCCAGCATCAGCACAGCCAACAAACTGACTGTCCAGGAGACAAAACAGAAATGAAAGATAAATTGTAAATCATAACCTCTTGGTAGCAGACTACTGTAGGCACGTATTGATTCAAACCAGGAGAACAGCCCTGAAACATAGCAGGTAGTTTTTTACACATATCTGTCAAGAGAGCCATTGCTTTCCCCTGCTTCGCTGTTCATTTTCTACTTGAAAGCAGCAGGCAAAACAGACCAAGCTCAAGTACAGAGTTCCGCATGGATATCACAGGATTAACTAATGATTCCAGCTTGCTCTTGTTCACAAATATTGTTTGCAAATGGCTCATGAAGAGGTTAAGGTGAACACCTGACCTTGTAGGTCTGAAGGTGCTTTCTCCTCTGTCCATCCCATCAGCCCAGCAAAATATACACATCTTTATTTCTTAGCTAAACACAGGAGGCCAAAGAGATCCGTGCCAAGGACTTCCCCAGAGCTCATTCACTTGGAATATTCACTCCTCAATGTTTGTAGGTCTGATCAGTCGCCCATTTACACTCTCATCTGCTATTAGAGATGCTGTTAAATGGTGCGGACTCTACAAGTTCACATGATGGGCACCTGCGTGCTCCTCACACAGACTCTGCCCATATGCAGTCACATGGCATTCCTTGCCATTCCCATAAATATTCATACGCTCTTTTCCTCACAGAAGTTCTCACAAACAATATCAACTCCTGTGAATGCTGATGAGGAACAGACAGAAAGGATCAGGATTAACTTGCTGGAAAAGTTGTTATTTTGATAGGAATAAGTGTTCACACTCATCTCTTTGCTTTCCTCATTCAAGCGTACACTTGCAGAAGCCATCCTTTTCATTATTAATTGGATTTAGTTTCCTCTATTTACAGAAGCTACCTTTTTGCCTAGCAGGACAAGAAGCAAGTCAACACGACACCATTAGGAATAATTACATCTCAGTTTTTGCACAGAAATAAAGCAGTGCCCTGGCAGCTGAAGCAAAATGCATCAATCCCTGACAGCTTTAATTCTAAACCACCACAACTTCCTTTATCAGAAGTGTAACGGGCAGGATGTGATTGTAGCTGGCAAGGGATTCATGTCAGTGCTGTACCAGCAGCTGATGGCACACTGCAAATGCCTCCCCTGCTCTATGTCCCTCTGACAACATCACTCAGCTGCTGCTCTTGGGTTCCTCACACACCACCAAAGGCTTTGGAGGGAGCATGCAGGACTCAGAGAACCTGTGCAACGAGATCATTGCAGTGCAAGAAGCTGGAAGGAAGAAATGAGAGCTGGTGAAGAAAGATCATTAGCAGTTCTGGGCTGGTTGGCCTTATTCTACGCATCCAGGAGTGAGAGGTGCTGTTCAATCATCTCGTGGCTAACTATGAATTATATTGACTCTTTTGCTCATCCTTGGAGAATTTTAAGTGGTTCACATCATTTGGGACTGCAGTTCTGACCTACCTTGGGACATGATTCCCAAACACACTTCAGTACATGCTGAAATGATTTCCTGTCAGGGAAAGGTATCTCGAACCACAGCTAATCAGCCATGTGGCCTCCTGCTGTCCAGGCACCATGGAAATGGATGATAACCAGACAGCTGCAGGGCTGTGATGCCAGCAGCACAGGGAGGCTGCAACAGCAGACACACGTCAGCCCACCTTCCCCTCAGTCATCTTTAGCAGCTCCCCCTGAACAATGTCCCACCCCAATATCTGTTCTTTTCCCCCACCACTCTTACCTATTCCCCCCTTCACTCTGACCTTCCCCATTAATCTAACCCAGCAAGGATGGATTTTTTTGGCATTTTCCTCCACTACCTGGAGTTAAAGGTGTTCCCAACCACCCGGAAGCTCTAAGATTGCTCTCCTAAAAATACATTTAATCTATTCCTTGTACTTTGTATCATGCAAATATAGCTCCTTTTGATAATGTCTTGGTTCTCATGCACTTGTCACATTTCACTTATTTTATCCATGTGCTAAGCACAAGCTTCCACTCAGCTCCTGCTGCATTTTAATGTGATATCTGGATGTTTCCCAGTCTGCACATCCCCCTCCAGTGCCACCTCAGAGGTCTGGTCCCAACTTCTTCTAGGCCTTTGATGGAGAGCAGCCAGAGTGCTCATTAGCCTGTTACAAAGCTGCTCATCAGTCCCACTCCCAAGCTCCCCATTACTCCAGTGGTATAGCTGCAGTAATTGGGCTGCATATTTTTCAGGCCTGGATTAGCATTGCTTCAGCCAACTGCTAATGGCCCATCCTGCGGCATATCCCACCGAGTCTCCCTCATGCCAACGTCGTTGTGTTTCTGTCTCTGGTTTCAGGTGTATTCAATGCACAAAGAGTTTTGGCAAAGAGCTCCATAGTTCTGCTGTAGCACTGCCTGGGCTGGGAAGGGGTGGGGATGACATGCTCAGGGACAGGGCAGGGAATGAGTCTGCCTCTTTGGGGCCATGCCTGCTGCCCTGGTGGCCTCTGCCATGCCCACTGCCCTTTGGGGCAGAGACTTTCCCTGACCCCCACCTGACCCTCCCCTGACACAGCTCTGTGCCTGTCTCTGGTCATTTCTCCCTCTTTACAGACTGACCACAACTTGCTCCTGGCTGGTGTGGTAAGGAAGAGGGATGAGCTGCAATGGGATCCAGCACTGCAAGCCTGTGAGTTCAGGGGTGCAGTGGGGTGCTGTGAATGTGCAGGACACCTTTGTTCCAACCAGCCTTTTGTTGTGAATGAAAAACCCATCTTCCACAGCTGATTACAAAGTAAGTGGAAGAGCCCAGAAGCCCAACTCCGGGAATATGCAGAGTGTGTTGAAAAGAATATTCATGAGTACTTCATTTTCTTCAGACATTCAGCTCTAAAAGTTACAAGTGAATGTAGCCAAGTACTGAACAGGGTCGTGAGGAGGAGAAGCAAAAGCTTTGTGCTCCCTGAGCTCAGGTGGGTTGCAGGGTCACCAATTCTGAGCCACTGGAAATTAAATTCTAAAACCTATCAAGCCAAAGAAAGATTCCTTGCAGGGTTGCTGGAAAGCTTGTTACAAGCAAAGATCAGAGCAGTGGAGTTTGCCATCTCCCCTACAAATGCACTAACAACAGGCCAGAAAGGAAGGAAATAACTTCCAGCTCCTATTCCATCATGTTTTCTTTTATTACTTTGAATACCATCAGGGCTTCCAGCCTTGGACTCAGCATGTGAGCTGCTCAGGGCTGCTCAGGCTTGCTTTCAGCAGTAGCCCAAGCAGAAGGCTCAAACCTGCCTTCGGAGGAGATTTCCCCACGATAGCAAACAGTGCGGTGAGAAAAAGGACAAAGCAGCATCTGAGTGGGATGGACCTGGGCCTGACAAGAGCCCAGAGAGCAAAGTTATGCCTAACACCCACTGAGCAAGATGGACTTTGGTATTTAATAGGAAATATGCTGATTGCATTGAAGTTTTGGGAAATATGTGGAGAAACTGATTTTGCTGGGCTGACCCTGCTGAAGGCAGGTATGTAAGAACATAACAAATGTATCAGAGGTAATTTCCATGAATATTTGATCAAAGATACCCGTGCTTCCCTACCCATTCTTTGCTTCTGTGCAGGGGATGTTAAAGTATGGACAATTCAAGGGGCAGCACGCAAGGATAAGGAGATACCTATGGAGAGAAATCATGCCAAGGAACAAGTGCTGCCACTGCTGGCGTGACACAAAGCCACCACAGGTCTGAATGGCCCCAGCAGGCAGCTGTCGTGCTGTCCCTTCATAGCACTATTGATTCAGACCACATCAACAGCTCAGGCATTTTAAGCCTGCACATAATCTAACAAGCCCTTATGGGATGCAGCCTGTTCTGCGTGGCTTCATATGGATGTTGAGAGCCCGCTGCTTTTTCTATGCCCTGTTCTCCTTGGTACCGTGCTGGACCCATCCTGTCTCTATAAGCACATCTGTTTTGAAGCTAGGAAAAGAGACAGGAGGCTGCTATGGGCTGTCTGCTTCTCACGTGCCACAGCAGCACATCTACACACAAAAAGCAACTGCCCTGCAGCTCAAAGCCTACAGTGTGCTGGAGGGGATCAAACAGAGACAAGATTGGGACACAGCAGTCTTAGGCCCATGTCCTGGGAGATGGCTTTGCACCCAGAAGCCCCACACGGGTTAAAGACCATCAGTGAGAGAGTAAAGCAGCACCTTCTAGTTTGCCTTCAGAGGGAAGTGTACACAGAGGGAAGGAAGGAACAAATCTCCGCAGAAGAGAGAAGCATGTTCCTCTGGCAGATTGCTCTTAACAAAAGGGAGGGACTGGAAGCAGGTGAAAGGCAAAGGATTGATGGTCAGAGTCCAGAGGAGACTGACAAAGGAGGCTGATAAATATAATCCATCAGAGCATCAGGGGCATATGAAGGGTGTAAAAGCATGTTGTCTAAAATTCAGCTGTTGTGAACACAACCACAGCTCTCTGCCTCTCTCGCACTGTTTTCTCACCTGCTCTGTTTCCCAGTTTGCTCAGTGCAGAAGGGAAAGCAGCTTTCTTGCCAGATGTTTTATATATCCCCCAGAAGTCCCTTTTTAGGCTCTCTTGAAGGAATGATATGGGATTTATTGTTGTTGTTGTTCTGTTTGTTCCTGTTCTTCTACGAAGGGCACTCACCAGGAAAGAGCCCCTGAGTCCAAAGTGGTCTTCAGTAATTGCTCAGCCTGTCTCTGGGCTAATGATCATTGCTGATCTCGGCTGACCCTAATTCTGAATGAGAACGTCCTCTAATTCTCACTGCTACACAATCCGAGAAGGCTGCAGAGAGAAGAAGCCTGTGTTCATCTCTGCAGGGGACTGACAGTCAAACCGTTCACACTCCCTGGACAGAGACATCCCACCAAGCAGTGGTGACACATGGGGAGACACATGGGGAGGAGGTTCCTGACCTGCAGCAGGGGCAGCTCACAGCCCAAATGCTGAGGTGGCAGAGAATGACCCAGAAAGGACATGTTTCAGCCTAGAAAGTCAAGTGTAACCTGAAAGGAAGATTTGCTTTTGAAACTGTAGTTAATCTTGCTAGCCTTATTCTGGTCTATTATTTTTGTATCCTTATTAGATGCAGCCTCAGCCATTAGGAACCTTGGGTATTTTTTGCTATATTCATTTAAAACAACAGTAACCAAACAGGAGCACGAAGGTTCTTGCCTGGGACTCTGGCAGTTCTGCTGCCTGCTGAGGCAAGTGCCCACATTCAGCTCAGTGCTCAGTAACTGGCAGTGAGTGTGGGATGGGAGTGCTATAAGTGATTAATTCATGCCTGCGCTCTGCCTTGCCATTCCTTTATGCTGCACCCTGTGTGAGCTTCAAGGTACACCTGTTCAGGAAGACTCTTTTTCAATGAGAGATTTTAGTATCTCCCTTGTCTCAGTGCACTACTGGATAGGGAAAGATGCTGCATTAACTGACAGCACTCCTGATGCTCTGTCCCAAGATGTGGAAGTCTTAGCTGGCCAACACTCACCCTGCACAGTAGGTTCTGGCTTTGCAGAGAAACGTGTTAGCACTTCACATGAGGTGCTCTTCCTGTGTTTGGCACTGCTGCTAAGTGTGAGGAACAGGAGAGTTTGAATGCTGCCTTGCAAGGGAGGGCTCATACACGTTTGCTTGTCTGGATTCTCCCAGGAGGTCACTGCCTGCACCTGATGTACACAGATGTCATGGGGCAGGTTCCCTTGATCATGTCTAAGCTCCTGCTGGGCAGCATCTCTGGGTGCTCCTATAGAAATGAGCCCTGCATCTCAGCCCTGCTGTATGGATCAGACAGGAGAGCTTACTCAAAGCCATTGATTTAATTGGAGATCAATACTCTGAAAATGGAACTATCAGTTTCTGCAAAGTGTGACATCCAGTGGCATTTAAGGTAGAGCTAAGTAGAATTGCTTCTATCGCATTGTGCAGAATACTAACAGGAATTGATTTCACCCTGCTAAGGCCTGTGTTCATTTATTCAATAGTAGAGAGCTTTCTTTTTGGTGGCTGTTCCTGATTTTGAATGCTTTGCCTAATCCCATGTTTGAAGCAAATGAGAGAGAGAATCAGCAGACCCTGTGTAAACTCCAGCCAACAGTGCAGGGACAAGAAGGATTCAGCTTCAAAGACTGTTAGCAGCCAAAGTCCAAAGCAACTTCTGCATTTGCTCACTCTCTGCCAGCTCAGTGAAGGGAAGGCTGCTCCAGGAGGACAGCTTTGTTTTATGAGTGCATTGAAGGGCAACATACAAGGACAGAAGTTGCTCTTACCCCATCCCAGGGTGGGTCTGGGGGTACTGCTGGTCCTTCACCTGTGTGAGGTGACATAGTGGCACTTCCCAGTCATCCTCACCTCTCAGAAAATTCTCCTTTCTGGAGGCTGCAGGAACAGCTTGACAATAAAAACCTACATTAAATCCATCTGAGAAAGACGCTTGGGCAATCCAAGGAGGAGGAAAAATGACTGCAAATGAGGGAAGCTGCCACTGTATATTAATGCATACTACATGCTTAGGAAATGAGCAACCCATTCCCAGTGACTTGGGTCAGAGGAGTAGGGCTGAGATATTAATTTTTGCTGTCCCATCTCCACACAGTCCCAGCCTGGATCAGCAAGTGTTTGAGCCTGCAGATCATCTACCAAGGACTGGTTGCGGCCCAAAGGCCATACCAAAGAATTTTGCAGGATGCATCTGTATTACCACCTTAAAACCTCATCCATTACCCTCTGAGGCTGGGTTAGATGCAGCCACTCACTGCAGTCAGCAGCATACAGCAGAGCCCTCAGTATTTCCTACACTACAGTCTGTCTGACAGCCCTTATGTAGCCCAAGAACTAACTGAGCCCAGGATGCCAATCTCCCATCTTGTTAAGCAGCTGGTGCATTCAGAGAGGCACCCAGAGCAAGTTAGATGTGCGTGAACAGAACCAAAACGTCTAACTCTGCTCACTGGGCACTGTTTGCAAGCACTAAGCATGGCTAATCACAAGCAGGGGGAGAAGATGACTGTGTCACACAGCATCCTCTCTACCTCATTTAAGGGTGATTTGTGCCCCCTTTTCTTTTGTTCTGAGAATATTCATTGTAGGAGGAAGAGGAGCAGGTGGTGACACTGGTTTGACAAATGTTGCAATCCAGATGGGACTCATTTCTTCCTTCAGTAGAGTTTGTTTCCCATGTCCTATCTGTCGCATTGGGTCCCTTTGTCCTCATAGGCTGTCGGGGCTCTGGGTCCCATTGTCACAGAGCAGATGTAGTCACAGCTCTATCTCATTCTGTTGGGACTGCCCAAATCCCACATTAGGCACATGTCCTTATCTGTGATTATGCACACATCTTCCTCCTTTATTGTCACAGGAGAAGAAAACACAGCTCATCTTTTGCATCCCCTGGGGTTGGAGCATCACTCCATTCACCCTCACAAATCCTAGAGCTACTCCATTAGCTGGGTTAATTCCAGCCTACCCAAATCCAGAGGGGCCCCAAGTGGGCTGGGAATGTTCCTCTGCTGCCAACAGTCAGAAAGAAAGGAAGGGAAGCAGCATCTCCATCGATTCCATCCCCAATGTGCTGCGTGGTGGTATTCCGCAATAATCTTGCTCAGAGTATTTCCCACAGGCTGTGGTGTGAGCTGCTGCACTGATTCAGCTGCTGTCAAGAATTTCCATTGCTCAACTCTGCAAGAGGAGAGAGACATTAATGTCAGCGCTTAAAAATTCATACTCAGATTCACTGCTTTAGCCTGCCAGAGATTTTAAGGCCAAAATGGACCATTACGGTTATCTGGCTTGATCTTCCTGATAACCCAGACAAGTAGAGCTCGCACCAGGATCTCTACATCAAAACCATTGACTGGCAGCAGGGCGGCGTTGGAAAAGGAGAAGGACCTCAGCTCACAGGCTCTGTACCCATCTCTCATGATTTAACCACTGCTGCTGCCCAAGTGTGAACTTTATCTAGAATACATCTACCTTTTACCTACAGCCGAATTCCTGTTATTTACAGCGTATCTTCTACTAAATTGCATCATTTCCAGCTTTAGGAAGAAAAAAATGAACCTGCTGTTTTAGCAGTTATGGATCATAACTGCTTGTCAAGAAAGGAAATTAAAATCTGTCATTTCACTTGACAACAGATGAGTTAGATGTTACGGGCCTCCAGAGCTGAGTGCAAGGACACCAGTACATAAAGCAGCATGGAATACAGTGTTGTTGTGGTTCTTGTGAAGATGGTGATTGATACAGGTGTGATCCAATGGAAGAAAAATGATTGATATGTTTATGATGTGAAGTTCAGTTTCATCTACTTGGACTCAGCCTTAAATGCATTAAGTCTTATTGCAACTTAGAGGGGGCACAGCTCAGCTCACGGCATGTGGAGGCTCAGGGCTCTGAGCTGACAGAGCCCATCCCAGAGAGAAATGGGTCAGACTCTACAGCACTGCACTGTTTCTGCAACAAAGTCTGGGAACACGTGGTAGCGTTTTCCTTCTGAATGGGATGTCATGGCAAAAAGAATTACATTAGGTTGGATATTAGGAGGAAGGTTTTCACCCAGAGGATGGTGACGCACTGGAACAGGTTGCCCAAGGAGGCTGTGGATGCCCCATCCCTGCAGGCATTCAAGGCCAGGCTGGATGTGGCTCTGGGCAGCCTGGGCTGCTGGTTGGTGACCCTGCACACAGCAGGGGGTTGGAACTGGATGAGCACTGTGGTCCTTTTCAACTCAGGCCATTCTATGATTCTATGATTAAAAAGGAAAAATTAAAGCTACCTCCCCTGCCCTCCACACCCCACCCCCCCATATTTAACAGTTTGGGTTCAAAAACAGCACCCAGAAAGGGTTAAATGCCCTTTTAATTCCCCACTGTTGTGCTCCCTGGGCCACTAATCAATGTGCAGTTGCCAGATGACCTTCTCAGCTTTTTGCAACAGCCGTTTAAGAATTCCTGATTCATTATCTTCTCCATGAAGCAGCTCCTGCTGCAACACCAACACACTCACAAAGGTTAGTCAACTAATGAGACTTCCTCATAAAACCTGTGAGCAGGGGGGAGGAGGGAGATGAGTTATTTAAGTGGGTAAATGGCTGCAAACAAAAGAAGGCATTTTCTTTGGAGCAGCTCCTTAATTTAGGTGTTTTGTTTTCTTTTTCCTGAGAAAAATAATATATGCATTCAGTTTCCTTTAAGGATGACATATCTATGACAGGGTTTCTTTTTAAATGCTATTTTGTTTAATAAATCATGCAAATTGCAGCATGTAAACTAGAGCATTACAGACAGGCTGGTAAATAATTAACAGTCTGTTTGCGTGAAGGGGGAGAAAACACCCAATTCAGCACATTAGGCAGGAAGATGAGTGTTTATCCTTATGAGGGGGAAATGGCCAGGTCCTAAAATACCCATAGGGACGATTGGTGTAAGGAGGGAAGCGGTTTGTGCTGCTCTGAGATGGGGAGTGGAAGGCAGGGCTTTGCGAGCTGCAGTAGGCACGGCAGCTCAACTTGTAAGTTCTCCTCGGCACTGAAGTTTTGCAGTGGGTAGATGGACGTGTTAAGCCGAACATCCCGAACAATGGATGTGGCTTTTGTTCAGGGCGTCTTCTACTGACTTCAGTGAGGTAAAGGATGATCGTTTTTGCAGGGACGTTGCCTTCAGAAAGCAAATCTTTAGAGCAATCGGTGCAGGCAAAGCTCTTCAAAGCATCTGTTGATATGTCAGAATCCACTCAGGCCATCCGCAGGCTTTAATTTCAGGCAGGGCGAGTTCTGCTGTTGTTGGGTGTAGCATTCAGCCAGCTCGTGCTAAAGCCAGTACAGCTTTGTGATGCTGGAGCTTGTTCTCTCCCCCTGAAGCTCGGCGTCTTTGAACCTGCTGTAAAAGCAGCCTCTTATCTGGGTGCTAAAAGCGACTGAGCAGGGAGTTAGAGAGACTGGAGGGGGAGAAAAAAAACCACCTCCTTTCCTTTGCAGGGCTTTCTGCATAAATGCCTCTAGACACATTAAAGTGAAATACGCCAGCCAAAGGTGCTACCTTTGCGGTTAAATTGCCATGGTGTGATTTATTTGCTAGAATCAGAAGGTGCTTTCAAGCCACTTACTTACGGTAATATCTCAGTGAAAATAATAAAATTACCAAGAAGCAAAACACATTAGAAAGAACAACTTGCTGCTTCCTCAAAGTTCCTGGCTGCCCCAGCCCTCCCTGGCCAACAAACCCTATTGCCACTTAGAGAGCAGCTGATGGTTCTGTAATGCATGTGCAAATTATTTGCCCTGATTGGAAGCTGGACGTGACAACAAAGTACTGTATTATGCCTGTAAAATGGGTTGTCCTTAGGAAAAATAATAGCATTTGCATGCCCAGCAAAGCAGCTTTGGTCTAACAGAGCTATCGGCATGGCAAAGCTTTGCGTTTCTGTACTGCCAAATAACTCAGGGTTTAACGGCAGCATCTAAACATTGATTAGCCTGTGGCTAATTACGGAACAGCTCGGTAGGCCAGTGTTACTAGCTGTGCCTGTGGGGGACAGAAATAGAATAGTGAGGTGATCTGAGGATAGAGCAAACATCTGACAGCGCTTCCACCTGCTGCGCCCAGTGTGCAATTCCTCTGCTTTGCAAACATCCAGCACCCTGCGGTGGAACCTGCATGGAGATGAGGTGGCATAGCAGATGCCAGGCATGGGCTGATGGAGGTGGAGAGATAGGGCTGGTGCAGTCTGTGTCCTCTTTGCCTCAGTCTAACACATCCTGAGCATCCTTTGCACAGTTTTCCTGTGGAGTCCCCTTCTTGGGTAGTGTTGAAGTGCCAGAGCCTGTGGTCTGGCTGTGTAAATACCCCAATCTGCTGCTCTGTGCTGTTTTGTACAGTGTTGTGCTTCTTCTTCTCTCTCCTTCCACCTGCTCTTCCAAGGGGACCGCAGTCCTGCTAGTGAGATCCGTCTGTTGCTATGGAAATCTTTGTCACAAATGAAGACTTCATAGCAAGGCAGTGGTATTAAACCCAGACGTTTACATATGCCTCTGGCTCTGGGGAGGGGTGGGGGGGTTGGGTCTCTCACTAGGAGCAATGCAGCTGCTTTCCCATTTCTCTCGGGTTGGTGCTGCCATGGAAAGCCAGTGCTGCGGGAGGACCAGGAAGCCTCTCTTGCTTTGCTCCTGGAGCTCCCTGTTGGCATTTGGGGCAGCAAGCAGTCCTGCAGCACTGATGCCTTTTCCTCAGAAGTGCGGTGGAGCAGCAGTGTTGGCAGCTGACGGAGTGAAACGGGGGAAGAGCATAGGAAATAGATACACAGGGTGGGCAGCTGCTGAGCCCAAGCTTTCTACGGAGACATGCAACCCCCCAAATATCAGCGAGGGGAATTAAACTTCCCCTGGGAAGGGGGATAGGGGTAATAGGAGTAATCCAAACGTGCCATCTTTGTGTAGCATCCCTCCAGGCATTGCTAAGTTTAGCTGCATCGCTTCCAAGAACTGCTCATCTAAATCCCAGGGCCTGGCTTTGAAAATCTCAGCACATCCCCTATACTGCAAAATCAAAGCTTCTTCCCTGCTGAATGCACCTTTGATCAGAACTGTGAGAAATATTTGCAACCATGTGAAACTTGAATGATTTGGGGTTTCATTACACACTTGAAACTCAGACCATTTTCATCAAAGGCATTGCTAAAGTTCACCAACCTTCTAACAGAACCTTTGATGGTTTATGGCGTGCATTTTGTGTGCAGCTCGCAGGTTTGCTAGACTTTCTTTAAGTGAAACCAGCTGAAAGTGCCTTTGACTGCGTTTTTGACAACCTGGAGTCATAGAAAATACAGCCAGCCAAATTTTGTTGCAATTACAGCTGCCGCATGCTGTAATCCCAACATGAAGTGTAGATCTAATGGAAACAAATATGGAGGGGTTGGGGTTGTGCCTGGGGGAGGAGGTGGCAGAGAACACCAGAGAACTCCTGTGCCCTCCAGGTTGTTCAGTCCACTGTCACAGCAAGGTCTGGCATTTCCAGGTGCCCAGAAGTCTGGTACTTGTTGGTGCTGATGAGTGCCCTGTCCTAGCTCAGGCTGTGGAGTTGCACTCACCCTCTCACTGGAGCACTTAGCGGGTGTCTAGCATCTGGTAACATGGGGCTCTGGAGTCCATCCTGTCCTTGTCCTGGCCCTGAGACCCCCAGCTTCCTAACTGGCACCATTAGAAAAACCAACTCAGAGCAGCTGGAGACTCTGGCACAGGTTTCCATTTCAGCTTTTTCCTTTCTGCATCTAACTTTCCTATGGAGGGGCTTGTTTCAGGTTTCTTTTTTGTCCAAAGGCACAAATCTGAACAAACAGAGTTGTTGCTCCTCAATTCTGGCTCGGAAGAGAGCTAGGAGGTATCTGAATATAGGGATGAAAACTTGCTTTCATCTATTGGAATAAGAGCCTTTTAAAATCATGCTTGTGACTGCAGTACAGCAAACTGTGGTACTGTGCTGCTGTATTGAGTGCCCCAAATACTGCCAGAAGTGTCCATCCAGCACCATGTGCATTCTGTAATAGTCAACTTCTATGCTGTGCAGTGTGACTACAAGTTTTCCTTATCTGCTACAGGTAAATTACCAATACTTTGTTCTAATTAGGTGTGTGCTTAGCTTGAATCGAAGCACTGTGCTTTGAAATGCATCATTTTGTTTTATGCGTGGCCTGAAAATGCATCTTCTGGGTACTGATAGTGCTGGAGGACATGGCTTGCTCACATCTCCACCTCTTTCTCTACCCCTTCAGCCACCTCATCTCACACAAGGAAGGTCTTGTCTCTGTTGAAGCTGCAGTGAACTATAGCACAGCTCATAGCACTTGCCTGTGGTGAAGAGCAGAGCTGGAAATGAAGCCTGGGGAAGCATGGAAGCAGGCTGGCTCATGAAGCAAGGACATGCAGGATGGGCTCCCTGCAATGCTCACTGGCCCACAGGGGCAGAGGGCAGACTCACAGCTGTGACAGGGACATGCAGAGCCCTTCAGACACATCGAGGGCCTCTTGGATCTCCTACCCCAGCACAGAGATCGCTGCAGCAGTGGGAGTTATTGCATTTCAGGGCGAGCTGAAAAACATGCACCTGCTTGTAGTGCTCACATCTCCAATGGTCTGAGAGTGCTCAGCCCCTGTTGCTAAGCCCTTCTTCCTTGGCTGTGTCTGAGTGCATTGAAGCAGGCAGCCCAAGCGCCCAGGGCTGGCGGTGCTGCCTCTAATGAGGGCATCAGGGACACGACCTCCCTGTTGCTGCTGCTAATGTACAAAGCAGACGGAGCAAACCTGATTTGCATCAGCTGAACTGAAGTGACGTGAGAGCGAAACAAAGTCATGTGTCCTCATTAGGAAGCTCAACAGATAGGGATGAAAGTCATAAGGGACAGCAAACTCCACAGGGCTTGTTTAGTTAACATGGTTAATGCCAGCTCCTCCATCTCTGTGCGTATCTTTCTCCCCCATTACAAGAATGCTTTTCTGCTTTCTGCCTTTTCCTCATTTAATACATCAGAAGGAAGTCTACACTGATTTACTCCATCTAATCCTCTTTGACTGCTTCTCCTGGGCACTGCATATGTGCTATGAGTGACCACTACGCTGCCTAATGGCCAAACAGATCAGCTAACAGGTGAGGGCCAGAGGCAGGCTAGGTCTTACACCAAAGCAAAATAAAGCCTGAATTGGAGTCTGTGTTAGGGCTGGCAGGCAGGCAATACCATTTTTATTTGCTTTTTCCACCCAGGGCATGGCTTGCCTGGTGGATCTCCACCTCCCCAGGAGTCAGAGGAGGAAGATGGTGTTTGGGGAAGCAAGGGCAGAGCTGAACAGTACAGGTATGGCAAAAAATCTGTCTTGCATCCAAATAAGGTTTTTTTTTTATTATTATTAAAATATGAGCTATGACTCCAGCTGCATCTGAATAAACTCCCCATTGCTCACTTGAGATTAACGTTTTAAGGTGAGGTTTCTGGATGCTGGCAGCCCCCAGTAGGGTTGCAGAGTTGCATATCTCCCAAGTTGGAAACCTGTGGAGGTGCAGAGGGCTGCAAAGTTGCTCACTTCTGTGCATGATGAATTCTTTGCATGTGGTGCTTGTTGAGCACTGCAGCCTTGTAGCTGAGGGCTGTCTGCATGTGTGTGTTCCTTGCCTGTTAGTGATGTGCCTTAGGGATGTCCCTTCAAGAAGGAGGATTTGTCACAGACATTGGCATACACATGCAAGCAAGACACAAATGCTGCCAGGTTGCGTTTATATGTACAGAACTGAGAGTCAGATTGGGATAAATTGCTCTGCAAACTCAGGAACAGGGAGAAATGGAAGCAGCAAATGGAAAAGTAGGATGAGGGCCAGTTATTGTGAACTGAGCTGATCTGAAGCAGTGAGATGAAGAATGGCTTCGGTATTACCTCTGGGTCACTCTGCGCACACTGATATGAGTGAAGAAGGGTTGTCCAGGCAAGGCTAGAGATGTGACAGCAGTATGGGCTTCTCATCACGTCAAGGAACACTATTAAGATAGTGAAAGAGTACAGGACATTGTCTAGCATCCCAGATTACAAGTTTAGTATGGATTCTGGGTTTTATCCCCTGCAGAAGCCCTTTCTGTCACTTAGTATGGATGCTAGCTGAGCTAGTAAGACCAAAGGTAGGAAGGGACTGGCTGCCTGAACTGCAGTTCTGCTCTGGCACTACCCAAAGATACAAGTTGGCCAAGCAAAGGTTGTGGAAATGAGAAAGGAGAGTTCAGCTGAGAAGCCATAGAGAAAGGGAAAAGGTCCAGTGTGCAAGAGGGAGCTACTGCTACCAGTGATGATCCCAAGATGTATGGGGTACCAGAAAGAGTGCTAAAATGGGTCAGATTCATGGGACAGTGGAAAGGGGCGGTGAAGCATCCTTTGTCCTCCGCTCAGACAGCAACAAATAATGACACATGTGACAGTTCAGGGCCAGGCCACTCCACGCACACAGCTTAGAGCTGCACCAGCTTTTGTGTGGGTGTGTGCATAACGTGCGTCCAGATCAGCTGTGATGTGTGTATGGTTGCTAACGCGTGTGTGCAAACCATATGGCATGTGAGAGCAAGTCAGCACATGCTTTGTCAAGAGGACAGTCAGAGAAAGCAGTTCTCCCCTCCCGGTGTGAACAATTTGTGCCCTCCCTTATGCCAGAGGAGAGAGATTCAGAAGGAGCTAAGAGCAAAGCAGCAGGTCCACTGGGAAATGAGTGCCTGTCAGACTTGGAGATTAAATAAAAGCATGACAAATCTGGATCGTTCCTGCCAAAACCAACTTTGATTACTTTATAATTCAACATGTGTTACCAGCTCCTATTATTAGAAAACCAAACTTCCTCCACTGTGGGAAGAGGCTGAGATGGAGCTTTCTAGCCTTGTATAAGTTAATTACCGTACACATGTTAAAAGCTGCATCTGTCTTAGTCAATCTAGTTGATTATTGCAGCACTTTATTTTTAGTTATCAAGGTGAAGGATGACACTAATGGAAGCGGAGAGCTTCCTGCACATCTTGCTCAACTAAGTGCTCTCCAAAATCAGCTGCATGAGATCTGGTGGGACCTTCCACCCCTGGAGATGCTCCAGGTGAAGCCTCTGATGGGCTACAGGAAAAGTTTGCGTGATGTGCTTTGACTACAGAGCTGCAATGGAGAGACTGAGACCTGACTATTGAAACTGGCAGTGAAAACACTGAGGTGGTTGATTCTCTGTGAAAGTCCAGTGGCAAAAAGTTGTGATCATGGAGTCACCGAGCAGCCTAGAGAAGCAGCGGTCAGATGGCAGTGTCCCTCTCCAGGGGTGTTCATCCTTGACTTGCTGTGGTCCTTGTTGGGAAACCTGGTCAGGTGGTGGTAGAGAGTGGAAAGAGTATGAGGAGATTCTCATCAGCTCTATAGCAGTAAAATTCTGTGGGTCCATGTTTGCTCTCTGAAGAACTTTCTCAAAGAACTTGACTTCCTGAGCTTGTATGTATAGGATCTTACCAGCTAGCAGTGTATCTTCTGCCTTCAGAAGGGGTATTCATAGTCATAGAATTGTAGAATCATAGAATGGCCTGGGTTGAAAAGGCCCACAGTGCTCATCCAGTTTCAACCCCCCTGCAGTGTGCAGGGTCACCAACCAGCAGCCCAGGCTGCCCAGAGCCACATCCAGCCTGGCCTTGAATGTCCCCAGGGATGGGGCATCCACAGCCTCCTTGGGCAACCTGTTCCAATGCATCACCACCTTGTGTGAAAAGCTTCCTCCTAATATCCAACCTAAACCTCCCCTGTCTCTGTTTCAAACCATTCCCCTTTGTCCTATCACTGTCTACCCTCATAAACTGTTGTATTGTGGATTCCAGCTGTGGTTTCACATGACAATTATGTGTTTGTGACACCTCATATAGTGTACCAGGTATCTCTTCAGCAGATGAAAGGGAAATCTGAGGAGGCGGACTGACAAAGTGGCATGTAGCAGCATGGTAGGGTGATGAAGTCTGATAACAGATCAGACTCCTCTGAGTTGTGTGCAAGGACCTATTGTGGGTCATCCTTGTGGTTCCTATATTTTGATGTATATATATGTATATATATATTTGCTTATCTTCTCCTGACAGTTGTGGAAAAGGTGCATCTAAAAAAGATGGTTGGGATTTATATACCCAGCACTTGTTCAGACAAGGAGTATACAGACTGGGGCACAACCACCAAGAGCTCCTTGTTTCTCTAAGCCCCCGTGCAAGGGCTGGAGCAAAAGCAGTGCCATACCCCACAGTTCTGGTACATGCTGGGATGCACTGAGCTTTTGCTCTCCTCCTTTGAGCTGTGAACATGATATGGACTTACTGTTGTACCTGTTATGGGACATACAGTTTACTGACAGTACCATAGCAGAACAGTCTCAACGTTTTTCTGCAGGGATGAGAAATGTGAACATACAGGTCTGGCATTAAGATCAGCTCCTTGAGTGCTTCTGTCCTAACTGTAGGTCAACTCTTGAGATACTTTAAGGAGCCAGCAGCTGGTTTTCCAAACAAAATGAAGACAAATTAGACTAAAAGGGAGGTTTGGGAGGGGAATTAGTATCCCTTGGGGCACTATCACTATACAACATGGTTGCTTTGTTCCCTTTCACCCCTCTATTTAGAGTCTGCCTGGAGCCCACGCAGTGGGTGCCTCTGGGATGGCTACCTGTGGGCAGCAGAGCTGTGATGTCTGACTCCCACTGGCTGAGGAAACGTGTTCATTACAAATGAATGGTGGTGTGATGGAGAGAACTATCATTCAGCAGAAGATGAGCTTCAAAAGGTCACAGCTGCTGTATTTACTCCCAGGAGGTCTGTGAAACCACTGTGGTATGAGCGATGGAGAACACCACGTCCCACTCGCTGGCTCTGGCAGCCCACGTAGGGCTCTGCTCACTTCACCTCACCCAGCTCTGCCTGCCCCTCCAGCCTTTGGGAAGTGTTATTCTTCCTGTGTCCCATAGCTCTGCCATTCCACATTGCAGGCTCCCACTGGTGCCGTAGCCACGCAGCTCACCAGCCATCCCGGGAGCTGGGCATGCAGCTGCTGTTGGCACAGCAGGGAATTAGACTTGACTTTACTGTTCCTGTAAGCTGGGAGGAGTGACTGACATGGTGAAAATGTTTCTGCTCAGCATGAGTCTTTGTAGTGCTGCAGCCCGGGGATCAAGTGTTCAAATGCACACCCCCAGGGGAGCCTACTCCCATCTAAGCCAGAGCATCAGCAGTGAATCCTCACCTGCAGTGGGATGCTGGCCCGCCTCCTCCACCCCCCATGCAGCAGAGCGGTGCCAGGTGAAAGCAGATGAAAGATCGCTCCTCATTTGGTAACAAATAACTTCCAATCCCATCCAAGAGACTTTCAACTTAGCTGCACTCTTTGCTCCTTTCATGTCTTCTTTGTTTGGCAGGCACTCTAATGCAAGCTCCAAATAAGCATCTGTACCCCTAAGACTCGAACAAATAGGGAAAGGATGATAATATCTGAGGATTTACAGGAAAGGTTAAAAAGGAGCCAGGCTATAGAGACTGCTGAATGCTGGTTTGCTTGACTGATGTTACAAAGGCAAAAGACAGAAAAATCCTTGGAAAATGCCTCTGAGCAGTGATGGCTTTCTCAGAAAGCTTTGCAATTAGGTATGAAACGATTCCTCACAAGCTTCTGAGATGCACTAAAGATGTTATTATGAAGCAAGTAAGAAAGACAGGATAGCTTGTGATCCGCTCCCTGCCCTATCTCCCTCATCCTTGGAAGTCCTTATTTGGACAGTGTAAGCAGTTGGCCACAGGAAGTTTTTCACACACAGGGTGGTGATGCACTGGAACAGGTTGCCCAAGGAGGCTGTGGATGCCCCATCCCTGCAGGCATTCAAGGCCAGGCTGGATGTGGCTCTGGGCAGCCTGGGCTGCTGGTTGACAACCCTGCACAAAGCAGGGGGTTGAAACCAGATGGTCATTGTGGTGGTCATCATTTCCTTGCTTCTCTGGAGCTTTGATGTAGACTGAGCATTGCTGAAGTCAGAAATGCTGATGCTGTGTTACTTAAATCCATTCCAAAGCTGGTTGGTATCTTCTACTCAGCTACAGCTTTTTTTCAAGCAAATGCTACATACAATTGTGCCTTTCTGAGAGTTGAAGTTAAGTAAGGGTTTGGTAGCTGGAATACCTGTGGTGTTGTCAGTGCTGAACTTGGGTATTTATTAAACCAGTTTTTTTCTCTCTCCTTCTCCATGCAGTTCACCTTCCCTGCCAGCCAGAAGGCACAAGCTAGTCCAGAGCAGCTCCATCAACCCCACGTGCCCATGAGATACAAGTGGCAGTGGTGTAGGAGCTGCTTCCCCATGGGCTGTCCTGAGAGCTGAGACCCATAGCAGGGCATAGCTGCACAGTGATGATGAGCAAACAGGGTGGCATTCAGCCCCCTTAGCCTGGCTCTGCCCCCAGCCAGCTCTGGTGTGTGTGGGGCAGGAGTGGCCTCTATCCCTAGGACGGTGGGAGGCTGCCTGATGGCCAGGCACAATATTTCCCTCTGCAAGCCCACATGGTCAAGCCAGAACTCTGAATAGCCTGATTTGTTGACAAAGAGAATGAGTGCTATAATTGTACAATACAGCTGTAAACCGAATTATTGAACCTACTGAAGCACCATAAAACCAATGAACTATAAATCAATATTGTCTCCAAATCCCAGGTAAAGAATCAGGCTGTTACACAAAGTGTGGGGCAGTCTTCTTGGTGCCATGGAGCCCAGGCTCTGCTCTGAGGTCACTCTTAAGACTGCTGTTGTTCCTGAAATCTCCTGCCCACTACAATTTTCTTCCTCCTTTCCCAGGCCAAGTACTGAGTTGCTCCCGGGCTGTTGTTAGCCTTTACTTGGTTTATCTCATAGGAGGATGCACAGCTTCCAACCCATTGCTAGTGGTGCCTGCAGTGGAAGGCTTTGCTGAATGTGGAAATCTCCAGTACTAACAGTGAGCATCAGCAGAACTGGCACAGCTCCTGCAGTTGTACTATTAGAGACAGCTCACCGTGCAGCTCCTGCTCTAGCAAGGTAGATGAAAGCAAGGAGGGCCCTTGGATTCCTTTCACAGTTTAGCCCTCTTCCTTTGCTGTGGCTCTGCTTCTCTTGAAGTCTAGGGTAGGTAACTGAGCCACTTCCACAAGATCTATCTTCTCATCATAAAGCCACCATCTCTGGTGACAAGGGGGTCTCTCCATCCCATCCATCCCCTTGTCTGGGCTGGGAAGCCTCCAAATGACAGAGGCTCAGCCCTGCACAGAGCATTCTGTTATTGCTTCCGCCTTCAGGTGCTGGTGTGAATGCCCAAGCCAAGAGATAAGACAGGGTATAGCAGCCATCTACCAGCTGGACCCTCCTGCTTCTGCCAGGCAGTACCCCCAGATGTATCTGCTGCATATTTGGGGAAGAATTCAGTGTTCCCTCCCTCTGCACTGCAGTAATGCAATTCCACACCAAGAGCTGCTCTGAGCAACGACCTTTCCAAGTGAATCCCTATTGAAATGGTGCAGAACGTGGAGTCCTTATGTGGGGTTTTCACACTCACAAACAAACTCACCAAGGTCACAATGTTACTAGAGGAAAACTGAAGTCTCTTTCTGAAGTTTGCTGCTAAGGAGAATTGTTTGGTACTGAAGGAGATGTGTAGATTTCCTGCTCTGACATTTGCTTTCATATCTCAGTTGAACTGTGGATATTGTCGAGCATTTCTTTTGTAAATGCATGGATTAATTGGCTGTAGGACGTGATACATGTCCTGAGAAAAACACTTTGTGCTTTCTGATGCTGCCTTTAATGTACAGCCTTTGGCAGGAAGTTTTCAGGAACGTTCTGGTGACTCATCCTAAGGGTTGAGCCTGCGGCCCCATTTACCTGCATGGGAAATCAAATCCTCCTGCTAGTGCGTGAGTGGCGTTTGGTGAACCAGTTTCTTTGAAAGGAAATCTTGTCCTTTTAGAAGAGATTCAGTCTTTAGGGCAGGCCTTAGTAACCCACACAAGGCACAGCCTTCTTTAAAGACAGTGGTGATTCTCCCCCATCCTGCTGAGGAAAGGGTGGAGGTGGCACTCGTGTTTGCAGGGCATCAGGGAGGATGAAGGAGCTGCAAGGACAGACCACAGCCCCCACCCCCTGCACTGCTCAGAGGGGGAGATAGGAGATGGCGAATGGGAGGGAGGTGTTTTTAGTTTGCTTTTGGTTCTCACTGCTCGAGCCTGTTAGCAGTAGGCGACAAATTACATGAATCCCCTGTGCTGAGTCTGCTTCACCCGTGACAGTAATTGGTGAGCCATCTCCCTGTCCTTATCTCAACCCACAAGGTTTTTTCATTGTTTTCCTCCCTGCTTTGTAGAGGAAGGGCAGTGAGAGAGGCACGGTGGTGCTGAGCTGCCTGTCAGTGTGAAGCCATGTCAGCAATGGCAGCCTGAGATTCAGGCATCCCAGCATCACCAGGAAGAGACAGCTTCAGCATGAGTGACTCTAGGAAGCTTGGCAGCAGGTTAGGTCACCATTCAAAGGGTGACACCTGTAAAAAAAATAATGAAAAGCTCAAGTCAGAAACAAAGAACAGAATCTATTGGGATAACCCAAAACCTCAGCATTTGTGGATCCTTCCACGCTCCGAGCACTCAATGTGAATTAAAGGTTTCAATACAGCTCCTGGTAGAAAAAGCACTCTCATCAGCACTGGCGCTAATTGGCTCCCTTGTTAGCAGCCTCAGAACTCAGGCAAGGAGCAAGGTGCCACTCTACCCAAATCTCTGCAAGGCCCAGCAGCTGTGGGATGGCTGGAGGCAGAGAGGTGTGTCCTGGCATCCTAACCCTACTGTTAGACTTCACTTTCCAGGCCTGCCAATTTAACAGTGAAGTTCTCGTAACATTTTTTTGTTTGCGATGGAAATGTCACCCTGATGGATTAATTGAGCTATAAGGTATGCAAAGGAATGTGAAACAAAGAACGCGGTTGCGTTAGCTGGTGTTAATGCTGCAAATAGGTACAGCTGCCTGCAGTGATGGCTGTCTTGAATGCTAAAGGACCGCAGTCCTGGGTGAGCCAAATGAGGCATTTTAATGGGGAAAAAACATCATTCTCGGCTCACCTACAGGTGAAGGAAGGAGAAACATCTGGGAAGTGGTTCTGTGGCGAGCGCCGTGGTTCATCTATCAATATTAATAATAACACATAAAACTGTGACTTGCATATTATCTCCCAATGAACAGAAGACAGAGACTGAGTTCCATGTAATTTAATTTCAATTAGTGCATCGGAGCTTTTTAAAGAATGGACTATATATTCTTCTACAGTAACTCACAGACTATTAAACACAATGCAGAAAAATGATTATGTAAATGAGAATTATCTTATTGGCTTTAGTATCTTTCTCTCTCTTCCTTCCCCAGGTAATTGGATAGGTAGATGTTGGGGAAAAAAAACAGATGATGGGAAACGTGAATAATGAAATCTCTGCAGCTCTCTTCCCTTCCATGCAGAAGCCCACAATATATGTGTGTGTCAGTTTAATTTAATTTGCCATTAATTAGCTTAAATAGTATCCTTACCTTCCTTTGCTTTTGCTGCGTTTCTGTCCAGGCTCTCATTAGGCAGTGTGATGAAGCAGGTGCTTGTTCCAAATACGTAAGTGCCTATTTACATTACAAAGCTATTCCTAGCACTGCTTGTAGAGGAAATTGTAGTCTTGTCCACAGATGCAGATGATGGGAGAAGGGAAGCAGCACCTTGTTTTCACATGCCTAAACCCCAGAACATTAATTCCCAGTACTACTAAGACCAGAATTTAAAGTAGAAAGAACAGAAGCATCCAGCAAATAAGCAAGTGTGTGGCTTTCTCCAAAGCAAGGTGGACAGCAGACCAAATGAGGTCCTGGAGGATTTAGATGTTCAGTTCCCATCCATTTCCAATGTGTGTAAAGGATTAACACTTAGACAGGGATATGAAGATCCCCCCTTAATGAATGTCTTTCAGAAAGGAAATTAGCCGTTATTTAATTTAGGTCAACAAAGGGAACGTAACATTTAAGGTTGACGTTATTGGTGTGGAGGGGCAAACTGTGGGCAAAATGGGAAGAGAACAAAGCGATGGGAAAGGCAGCAAGGAGGGAAATGGACACAGAGAAAGAATCCTGAGTAGGGCAGTGTGCTTTCGTACATTGATATGGAAAAGTTATAAATAGAAACAAATGCATAGTTGTGGAGTTAATGAGGCCCGTGTTTACAGGAGAGCAGCATGATTCGTTAAGAATGGGAGAAAGCAACTGCTCCGAAAGGAAGGAAATACTGTGAAGGGACTGAGAGAACAGAGGAGGTGCTTTGGGTGTAAGTGTGCTCAAGGAAGAGAAGTGCAGCAGCTCTCAGCCTTTGCGCCATGTGCCCCTGGGAGTGCAGCGAGGCAGGAAGGGCAGTGTGGAGCAGTGAATGGTATGAGTAGCTTGGGGAGAGGAAAGATGCCTCTCAGCTCTTTTGTTCCAAGCAAAGCAGAACCCATGGGAAACAAATGTGTCTTCACTCTCTTGTTTTCAGTTCAGCAGCCTTTGCAGCTTTCGTTTTGTATAGGGAGGAATGTCTAAAGGCCAGCAGATATCCTGGTTCTGTCCCCAGCTGCCCCTGGTGTGGGGTGAGGTGCAGTGCTGTCAGATCAAAGCTTTCCTCATCTCTGTCTCCAGGAGGACGCAGTTCTTTGGATGCCTCCACGACTTCAGCACTGACTAAAAAGGAAGTTGGTCAAATGGCATGAAAGAATAAGCATAAAGGCAAATGTGTAGGGTCGTAAAAAAGAACGGCTGTGCCTCTCCTCCAGTTGCCTTCCAGCTGAGCTGCCTGGAGCTTGCAAAGCACAACATTTTCCTGTTACACTGGGAAATCTTCTCTTTCTGCTTGCAAACTCTGGTGCAGCATAAGAAAATAACTCAGCAGTAGCAGCTGGGAGAGCAGCAGCAGCAGCAGCTCACGGGAAGGGGGTTGAAGCTGTGTCAGCTGGTGAAATGGGCTCTCCATCCTCCCGTGACCTGCCATTAAAGGTGAGGTCCCATCAGGTCCCATCCCTGCAGATCACTGCCTCTGTGCTCACAGCTCATGGCCAGCTCAGCAGCATGATGTTGGTATCCACTGTGGTTTTGTAAAGGTTAACTTAAGTTGAATCTCCTCATGGGGTGATAAGGGTTATTCATTTATGCTACTGAGAGCAGCTGCCTCACCAGGTTTGCCTGCAGCACCAGGAATGTGCCTGTGTTGTTCCAAAGCCCCCATCTGCAGCAAAAACATCTTCCAACACGAGGCACTGGGAGAGATGGAATGGTGACCTGCCTTGCCTGACTGCCTTATTCTGCCTTTCCTACCATTTATGTGCCCTGTGGGGTCTTGGTCATAGTGTAGGCTGCTGGGGCCTCCTGCCCTCTACCTGGCTTCTGCCTGTTTTCTGGCTCTACTCTACCAGTTTATGCCATTTCCAAGCAGTCCAGAAGGCTGTTGCAGCAGATGTCTCTACAGTCAATTTAGCACGGGTTTGATCCTCCCCCTGGGACCAGAGCATCAAGCTTTGCAGCTCATGCTAAACTCCTGCCTTGGCTGGAGCTCTGCAGGGAAGAAAAGACCAAGTTTTGATCGCAGGAGCTGCATTGACAAGCTGTAGGCAGGGTTTGGAGCACTCCAGACACATCGCTCTCAGGCTTCTGCTTCCCCTCCTAGTGCAAATGCCCCCAGCCATCACACAGCAGTAGAGAGACTGTCTGGTTCCCCATGCATCTTACCCTGGATTTGCTGGGACCACTGGAGGGATGACTGCAAATCCTCAAAAAGAGAGCAGCAAACCGTCCTGTCCTGCAGCACTTGCTACCGGGTATCTACACTCAGGGTGGAGAGGATCTCTTGCAATATCTGTGTCCAATGTAGCACAAAGCAGCTGTGATTTTTGAAGAAGCAAAACCTTGTGTCTGCTTAGCAAAGTGTTGTCCCAGTCCATTAAGAGGCTTGGCCTTGCTATATACTACCACCATGGAAGGCTTTGTAGGGCAGATGGAGATTGAGGTCTCCCCAGTCTCTCCTAACTGCTCAGTTGTGAGGATAACCTGTAAAGAGTCCATTTGTTCAGGCTGCCCTATGATCTGATTTCACACTCCATGTTTAGCAGAGCGGCTCTTTCCCCTTGAGCAGCGTTACGCGCTTTGCAGTTACTTCTCTAAAACGGCTTAGTTATACACTTGGTACGTGTTATTTTGAATTCTCTTGAAGATCAAGGACACTACAAAGCCAGCAAGATAAAATTAGCATCTGAGATGTAGCCCTTGCCTGGTGTAAGAAATGCAGATCAGCCTCACTTGCAGTGAACGCTGGAAGGTGAATTTCATTTATGTCTTCTTTTCAGTAGACCTAGTTCTGCCATCCCTGTTTGTTTTGAGTGTCACCACAGCCCATAAGCTGTCCCGGCAGCTTCTGCAAGGCTGCTTCCAAAGAGAGGTATCAGGCAGCAGCACGGGTGTGGAGTTAAGACCTCAAACTGATGAGAAATCACTTTGTTTCTATCAGTTCTTATCTACTTGTGGTGTGCTCAGCGGATGTTTCCAGGAGTCAAATGGGAGCAGTCAGGCTCTGGTCCGTTTCTCTGCAGGTCTCAGAAGCCATTGCTGTGCCCAGACTGAGACTGTAAAGGGCTATTGAAGGTGACCATGTGGGTCACCCCTTCTGATGCACCCCTTGCTATCTATCTGCATTCACTTGTGAAATGCCCCACCGTCTGTTTGCAAACAAGCTGAAAATGGGCAGCCCTTACAGTGTGACTTTGGTCCCATCAGAGCTCAGGAGTGCAGCATGAACTTCTCAATCCAGACCAGGAGGCAGCTGCAGGTTTACCTACACACAGAGTCAAACCCTTCAGGCTCTGCAGTCTTCCTGCCCAGCAGGTCAGGTGTCAGAGCATTAACCCCAGAAGCAAAGGCTGTGTTTGAATCTGGTACATCCTAATCTTTTAACCACGGAGGGTCATCCAAGGTGACAAAGGGGCAGGGAGGTGGACAGACTGGAAGAAGAGCAGTAAGGAGGAGGTGTGGATGGGCTTTCAGAGGGGACAGTCAAGATAAAGAGATCTACTTTCAAAGCTGTTAAATGGCTGCAGATGCTTGACTTCTCATCAAGAAGTTAAGGACCCTCATATTCCCCCCCGAAAAAGGAGATACATTTTCTGTCTCTTAGCAGATATTCTGGAACAGCTTCACATTTTTCCATGGTATTTGAGATGATTTACTGAGTAAGCCCTAAGTTGAATCACCGACTAGCATAAATGGGTGTCAGTCCCTTGATCTTCATTGATTCCTATCCATTTATGCCAACAAAGGATTATTCTTTCAAGAAAGTGGCTATGTATATCCAAGCTTTAAAGGCAAAGTTGTTTTAATTGGACTCATAGGTAATGTGTTTCATATTTCTCAAGAGAATACTCAGTAGGATGCATTCAAATCCACTTGCAGAAAGTTACTGACATACTTAAAAGTAGGTGTTTCTAGGAACGTTGCTGTCATTTCTGCTAGTGTATTTACAGCAAGTCAGCAAGAAGAAATGCAAAGGCAGTCAATCTGGAACCACTGGCACTGTCTTTCATGCAATAACAACCAGGCAGGTCTCAGTAATATCATATGCGACTGCTTTCTGTGTTAATGAAGTAATATTGTGCATTGAACTACAGATGGACACGTGCCATGAATTTCATACCCGATCCAGGCTTCAGCATCTGGGCTTTCAGATCCAGGTTTTTTTGTTTGTCCCATTACAGAAATAAGACTGCCAGGAAATTTTCAATCTGGGCCAACTTCTGCTGGCGAGTTGGATTCAGGCTGATGCCTCCCTGCTTTGTAGAATACACCAGAACACTTTGCCCTTGTTCGGAAATCCCCAGACCGTAATGCAGAGAGATGTTCTGTTTGTGAAACAGTCCTGCTCTGCTGCTGCTCACAGGGCACTGAAATAATAAAATGAAGACCCAAAGGAGAGAACAGCACAAGCTGCCAAAATGAGAGCTCGCTGTCCCAGCACGACAGGGACTGGAAATACTGATGAAGTGATGATGCTGTAAGGATTTCTGCAGCTACATTCAAGTATTTCTTTTCTAGAGAAAAGGATAAAGTCCTCACAGACTGTGGATGCCTGGGGTTCCCCATACAGTGATAAGTACCCAGCAGATTTGCTGCCTTATGCTGAGGCTGAAATAACCAAGTAAAAGACAGCCAGGGGACAGGCAAGGCTTGGGATTTTTAGTAGTGAAATGCATAGAGAAATAAGCAGCCATCGGTTCTCACAAGTTTGCTTGCTCTCCTTCCCTCCCTCCCCTGATATCTGTTGGATTACCAAAAATAGTTTAATCCTATTGTTTATTCTTGGTACTCGGGCTCCATCAAAGCCACGCAGTGTTGTGTTAAGCACTGAAATGCATGCGAGATAGATAGGGCCTGTCCCCAGAAGGTCAGTAAAGACGGGAGATAGGAAAGGAGAAAAAAAAAAAGGCAGCTTCAGCAGCATAAGGAAACAGGGAAATGAGTGTGATTAAAAAGAAAGACTGTGAAGAGAGGGATTGTATTTCACCTCTCCGGCATCTGTGTCCAACAACACCAAAACAGTTTAGTTGATCCCCGAGTAGCCATCATTTGAAGCCTCACTCTTTTCTTTCCGCTCTTATTCTACATTTCATTATGTTTTCAGATGAAAGCAGCCCTCCAGTAAATTACTGAAGTGTCTTTTTCCTCTGCTGCCAACAGATTGTTTCCCTGCTCATCCTCAGCCCTCGGCACGCAGCGGCAGCAATCTGCCTTTCATTAGGAGGGCTGGGAGAGCTCTGCGTCCTCACAATGGCTTCCTCCTCCAACGCTGGGATTGATGTGATGGCAATCGCAGTGAGTTCCTTTACCTGTCCTAACACAACATGCATCGGTGTGTGGGTACACCCACACATCACTTTTCACTGCCTGCTTTCAAGCTGATGTGGAAGCTGTAGGGAGAAGACGAATGTTATTTGCCAGTAAGGTCTGCTAATTACAGGACGTGATTTTTAGAGAAAAGAAAAAAAGTTGTTTTCACTTGCAGGCTTTGCAATCTGTTTTGAATTAGGAGGCACTCAGGATTAGAAAGTGTTTTCTCATTAGAACAAATGTCATAGATTTAAAATCCTCTTCATTTAAATTCCTCCTGACGTTCCTTGGCTCGAACAAGAGAGCTCTTAATGTCCGTTTTAATTAAAGCATTTCAGTGGGATTCCAGCTGGGCAGCAATGACAGCAGGTCTCTTAAAAGTGGACGTAGCCCAGCTGAGAGGGGGAACTCCAGGGTGGGAACTTCAGCAGAAGCCCTCTCTTTTTTGGGTTGTTAGTTAACGAGTAGGACTGAGGGAAAGGCAAATTAAGGTCTGCTTAGAAACGTGATCCCACACTTAAGGAGGGCACAAATGTTGCATGGGCTGTGAGGCACTGCCTGGAGGTGCTGGGTTCTGCTAAGGGCTGCTGCACGCTTCCCTGAGCCACTCTGTGCTTTTCTCCCCTTGCTGCCCTACGTGTGTGCAAAGTGCCAGCAGTTACCAGGCTTGCTGGCTGCAGTCTTTAGCATCCCACCTCTGCTGCCAGGTTTTTCCTCTTTTTCATCCACTGCCCTTCAAATTTCTCATTTCTTTTCAGGTAAAAGCTTCCCATCTCCCCACTCAGATCCTGCGAGAGCAGTACATAAAGCACTGGAAAACAGAGCATCATCTCAGCAATTTAACATTTTTTTCCTGTAATATGGAAATAGAAGAGGGAAGCATGTAGATGGGGAATCAAGTTGTTTGGTGCCTCAGTACTCTTCTTTCCCAGCCCACATAGCACTGGTGCCCTCCTTTCCTAGGAGCGTACTGAGGAGGGAAGAAGTCCATCCCCACCTCCTGCTCTGAGTGTGGCTGTGATCCCAGGTGGATCCAGGGCTGGAGAGGAACCAGAAAGCTTTGAGCCAGCAGGCAACATGAGTGTTGTATGGCCAACATGTCTCCATAGGCAGTGTGAGCATTGAAAGAGAGGTAAAAACTGCACGGTCAGTTTCTCACCAATGGAAATCAGACAGCCCCAGTAAAGTCAGAAACTTTGCCTAGGTTCACAGCAGCACAGTGTCATGGATTGCTGTCTCATTCATTGAGTGATGAATAAATCCAGAGACAGTTAATAATGAAAGACTATTAAGATAAGATTTAGTCTTCGCTGTTCTTGTGCTTCCATGCCCTGCCATTTGTCAGGCACTCAAATCAAGCACATGAAATGTCAGCCCAGCTGATCCCTGTCCCGGTGGCAGATCTATTGGTCCCCCCAATGGAGAAGTGCTACCCATGCAGCCACGTTTGCCACATGCCACCAGCATTCTGCTCCCTCCCTCAGCACCGCCATTGAAACCCATCACCTTCGCATTACAGCTCATAAACAGTTACTGTCAGAGCTGAGCAGTTTTCTGGACCAAAAAGCACAGTGGCCTGTAACAAATGAAGCTTTCTGAAAGGGAACGTTCTCAGCTCAGTTGTTTAACCTCCCAAATCTAGGCAAGGAGGTTCATTTTGAATGGCACTTCACAGTGACTTTCTTTATGTGTTCCTCACTCCTCACCACGTTCATTGTTTGCCACTCTCTTCAGAGAGAATCCTGTTTCTGCTCTCACGTTCACAGCTTACGAGTTGCTGAGTATGTTGGTGTGGAGGAGAGAGTGTTTAAGAGTATCTTTGGAGATGCAAAGAAAACACATGAAAATAAGTGCAGGTTTTGTTTCCAGACCACCTTCAGCTGCATGCAGTGAGCAGGGCTGGCACAGATCCGCAGCCCTTCCCCATCAGGATGGCTGTGTGCATACAGCAAGGCCACTCCACACACATCTGCTTTTTGAGGTGGTGTTCACTGAGTGTTTCTCTGTTAACATGGAGTTGGATGAGCCCCTGTTCCACCCCTCCCACCCCCCCCTTCCAGCATCTTTTTATTGCTTTTAGAGTGGCTTTGAGATGGGGTGGAAAAAGAGATCTGACAGCGCTAAGTTCCAAGGTCAGTGTTGTTCACCTGCCTCTGTCATCCCACTGAGCTCACAAATTGGTGTTAACACCTCCTGCAAAAGGAAAGAAAAGAATAAAAGAAAGACATATAAAAAGAAGAACCTTGCTCACACTTGGAAGCAAACCCATTGCTAGGGCAGACCCTGTGGAGCATGACTCCAGCAGGACTGCAAGCAGGAGGCAAAACTCAAAGCCTATGCAGTCCAGCTGTGGTCTGCAGCCCCTGCCAGCAGCCGAGCAAGCAGGAATGGGCAACACCTTCTCTTTATACAACGCAGAGCACACGTCTATTTTTTGTTTCTCTTTTATTAGAAATCTACTTTTTTTTTTTGCAGCATGCTAATCTATTCCTGCTCTTTAAATAGCTGCTCATAGCAAGGCTTCCTGGTGTGGAAAGCACAAATGACTGTGGACCCTCTGAGATGCACCTCAGCCCCCTCCATCAGCAATTCTCTGCTGCGGGATTCATAACATCTATTCTTGTTGCTGTAGATTGGCCACGGTGTGACTGTGGAGAAAATTCCTCCTGTGCTGACACTGTTGCTTGTTATTCTTTCTGTTCTGGTGGAACAAAATGAAAAATTTATTAAAAACTGAAGGGGGAAAAAAAAAAGAGAAAGAAAGAAAGAAAAGCACCGTCCTTTCTCTCCCTGCGCCAACATCAAATGTAGGAGATTGAATAGGGCGATGGGGAGAGAGCGGTGAGAGGGTTAAATGTCTGAAGGGCTCATAGCCATGCAGTCAGCATCCAGGACAAGCAATCCATGTGGATAGAAAGGAGTGCTCACCTCCTTTTCAGGACGCTGCTTGCTTTCTTCAGGGGGGTTCAGCAGGCAGGGAGCACTTAGCAGAGATCCAGCAGCTGTGCAGCCCCAAGCAGACCCCCAGCTTTGCAACTCACATTCTTGTTCATACTGGGGGCAGATGTGGATGAGGAGCATCATTCAAGATCCCACCCTACACCATAGGTGCCCTTCCCCCTGGGGCTGGCCATGACTGTGATGCGTGGCACAGCATCCTGGCATCCAAGCTGGGACTTCACAGGCTGGATGGGGGGCTTTGTAAAGCAGTGACACAGCAGATGGGTGGCTGGGCTCCAAAGGGAACAGGTGTGGAGTACACCAGGATCCCCTCCAGACTGAATTCTTGTGGGGCTCTGGGGATCCTCAGTCCTCCTCCCAACCCTGCTGTGGGTTTGCTCGGCATGGTTGTAGTTTTTTCTTCTCATGCTGGGTCTTGATTTCCATTATTACCTCTGTGATACTTTCCCACCCCATGAGGGTGTCAGACCTCAGAACTCACACCTAAACATTTTTAAGAGCTACAAAAAACAACACAACATTTTGAAGGATCTCTGCTCAGGAATGTCACAGAGGAAATGTAATTCTTAGAGTGATCAAGAGTCTCAGCTTCAAAAGCATCCAAACTGCAGCTCTCTGTGGGACACCTTTCCGCAGGGTTATTAACAAGGCATAATTGTTTTAAGTGCAGAAAAGTGTGTGTGCACTTTCCATTCCCTTCCAAAACCCCCTGCATCGTTTGTCCTTAATGAATAATGAAAGATGCTTTTGTATTGCTTCCCACCCATCGTCTTTAAAGTGATCGTTAAGCAATAATAAATAAGACCTTAAAAAAAATAAGGTAGAGCCCGCTTAGAAGGAAATTGTCCGAGTGATGGGGAGCAGCGCAGGCAGCAGCGCTCCCCGATGCGCAGCCGTGGTTCGGCCGGCGAGAGGTGAGGGAGCGGCGGGGCGGGCTCAGCTCCGCTCCTCCTCCTCCTCTTCTTCCTCCTCCTCCTCCTCCGAGGCGGGCAGTGTTGCTGCGCGTCCTGCCGGGCGTCCCGCTGGAAACGGGGGTTTTGCTGCACGTGAGTTCGCTCTTTCTCCCTCCCTTCCCCCCCCCAGCCTTCCCCGGGTTATTATTTTATCGAGTAGTTTTTCTTCATCCTGTGAGTTGTTTTTTTTCCCCCCCGATCCGCTGTTAACTGTGGGAAAAGAAAGCGCAGCGGTGTCGGCACTTGCGGGAGGACCCAACTTTGCGTTGAGTTGGGGCTGCGCGGTTCCGGGCCGGTCGGCGTGGGGAGCAGCGCCGGTGCGCGTCTCTGTGTGCCCGTCTCTGTGTGCCCTTCGTGGTTGTTTCTGTGCGGGTGAGCGTGGTGCTCCTCGGGCAGCCGCTCCGCCTTCTGGTGGCACTACCCGGGCTGTGACGGAGAGCGAAGTCTGCGGCGTCCGCGTGTTTTTTGAGGGGAGAAAGGAAAACGTTGCTCCTCGCGTGCAGCGCCCTGAGCCGGGCAGTGACGGAGCGGCCCCGGCGGCTCTGCTGGCCCCGAGCGGAGCTGCGGGACCCCGACGCCGGCTGCGCTGTGAGTGCGGACCCCGCCGCCTCCCTCCCTGCCCGCAGTACCGCTCCCACCTGCGCCGTGCCCGCTGCTTCCTGCTGCACTTCGTTCCGGTTTGGGCTCCTTGCTGTTCTTTCCTTTGTTTGTTTTGGTCTTTTCCCCCCCCTCTTGAAAGCGAAGGGTTGGGAGGGGAGGAAGAGTTTTTCTAAGCAAGGCAGCAGCAGAGCTGCCGGACGGGGATGCTGTGGATGTGTAATGCAAAGGGCTGCCTTTACCCGGTTATCCCTGATGAGCAGAGCAGTGAGTGAGGAGCCCATGACAGAGCAGACCCTCGGACTGACCCACAGCGTCTGTTGTGATGGCATCTCGTGGGGTTCCCTGCTCTGGATTTGGCTTGGCTGTGCTTTGCCGGGTGCCGCTGTTAAGAGGGGTGGTAGGGGGGTGCCCGTGGAGCCGTGCCTGCACTCCCTGCTGGTGGGGCAGCGCTGCTGTGGCCTTTGGGGAACGGCTCAGCAAAGGAAGGTGGGTCTCCAAGGATCCGCTTTCTTTAGGAAAGGCAGATGTGTGGCAGTGAGTATGGGCAGGAGGTTTTGTTCAGGAGTTGTAAAGAGAGGAGTAAAGCTGTTGGAGAAGAGCGGTTATGTGGAATAAACGATGGGAATCGATCCTTCTGACAGATCAGAACCTGCTGCATTCCCAGCGCCGAGAGCTGGCAGCTGCCTGCATCCCAGATGCTTCAACGAAGGCAGCAGAACTTGTGGTGCTCGATCCTGGCTGATGGCAGCGTGAGGAGCTCCCAGACCTCCAAGTAAACCTGCATCTGCTCGAGGAGAATGTCTGGAAGTAAAAACGTTTGACATCCTGCAGGTGCTGCGGGGTTACGCAGGACTACGTGTGTTAATTACGTGCATTGGGAAGGGGCTGTGTTTGCCTTGAAGTCAATCGTGGCTGTTCTTTTCTCATCCCCTTCCCATCGAGTTGCTGTCCTGTGTGGTTCGGGGTTTGCAAGGAGTGTGAAGGCATTTCTTCCAGCATGACTGCAATGAGGAGGCCTCGTGGGGAGAGAAGCATCAAGGAGTCCAGCTTTGGGCTCAAGTTATGATTCCTGTGCATCTACGTGTTCGATTACAGCTTGAGGTCTGTGCTGGAAAGGTTAAAAACACCAAAAAAACATGCTGGAGGAAAGTGCTCTGAGCAGAGGTAACTTCAGAATAACAGGCACTAGGGGTTGGTGAGGCATTCATGAGCCTGCGGGGGGGGGGGAGGACTCATCAGATCAATAACAAGTTGGGTTTTTCTAACTGCAGAGCTCTAATTGTATCGCTTAAAAAGCACACGTTTAGGATGATTTCTCATACCTGTGCCTGCAGCCGAGGCTGGATCTGTGTCCACGCTGATGTGGGTAATCTGAATCAAGCTGAACAGCAAAGAGCCTCCTTGGAGAATCTGAAACCCAGTAGGCATTTTTCAGACCTGAGTTATGTCACTTTTTTTTCTATCGAGGTGCCTCAGGCGATTGCATTTTAAGAAGACAAAGCTTTTGTTTTGCAGCTGGCCTAGAAAAATAGCAAGGATGAATCCAAAGCAGAGGCTTTCAGAAGTTGTCATTCGCGATTAAGTTGATTCTGCTGTTGTGCACAGGGATGCTGCCGCCTTCCTTGCGGTCGTGTGAGCTGTGCCTATTTTTGCCACCAGTCCTCGTCTACCTGTTTCTGTTTGAATCAAGCGAGTCGTGTTGGAGCTTCTCACTGACACGAGTATTTAATTAGCGGGGCAGGTGTTTGCTGGCTGCATCTCTGTTACCAAATTAATTGTGTGTACTTTACAAGGGGCAGAAGAGAGGTGACACAGCTGCGTACAGCTTCCAGTTCTGCATCTCAAATGCTGCACGTGTGAAGGCAAAGGCTTGTAACAATGAGCAAAGACTGCTTTCCTTTGCGCATCCGAGGGAATGCACAGTTTGCATGGAAACAAGAAGTATGCATGCTAATAGCTGATCTGAAGCTCTTCTTGTAGCTTCTGGTGTTCCCTGCAGCTGAGAGTGATGGCAGTTAGCATCCTGTGGCTGCCAGGCTGACAGCCTACAGCACAAACTGCATCTGTAGGGCTGCAGCCTGAGCTGGGGGTGTGGAGAACAGCACGGGGGATGCTCCAGCACAGACAACCAGAAGTATGTTCCTGCATTCTGCAGTTCTATAAGCTCCTGCTGAGGTCCCTATTTAAGGAATACCGGTGATGACATCTTTTTTTTCTTCTTAAAATGAGAACAGTTTCTCTCTCGGGAAAAGCTCACGATCTTATAACAGCATCAGCCCTATTAATGTGGTCCAGAGCTGTGTGGCAGAGGAGGTGTCTTGCGGACTCTGCCCTTATGCCTGTGCTGCGTGCCTGGCTTTGCTCTGGATGTCCATGGGAAGGCTATAAGGGCAGCGTGAGTCATCGCTTTGGCTCCCGTGCAGCACTGACACAACCACGCTGCCACACTCCCTGCTGAGGTCCCTGTACCTTCCCACAGGGAAAGGCCTGGGAGCTGACACTCCATCTCCAGGGGTGCAGCTGCTGGGAGGGCTCTGGTCCTGCTCCTGCTGTACCAAATAGCATTGTCTGAAGGCAATACTCTTTACGATATGTTGAAACTAAATGCTGGCTTGCAGTAAGATGTGTGTGAGGTGAGGCTTGGCCCTTGGCTTTACAGGGAAGGGGATGTTGCCCCACTGATTTCAGGGGCCAGAGTGCCAGGCACTGTGTTCAGTAGCATTCCTGCTCCTCCAGCAGTCTGTTTCTTAACATAACCATCTGTAGGCTCAACCAGTTGCCTTGCAAACAGTCACTTTTTTTTTTTCCTTCCTTATTATTATTTCTGAAAAGTCTTGTTTTTAAAGCAGAAAGCACAATGTTAGTTGGTTTTGCAGAGAAGAGGGCTGAAGTAAACAGCAGAGATGCCCATGGGCTGTGTCTGCATGAATTCAGCTATTCCGTGGTGTGGCATGGTTTGGAGCAATAGGGGCTGGAAAGTGGCAGAGCATTATCAGATGCCTTTGCAAGCAGCTCATGTTCAGGCAAATGCAGCTGCGGTAGGAATGAACGTGAACTCATCTTCTGGTTGCTGCTGTACGCTGTGGAGGAACAGGCAGGTGGGATGCGGTGGTTGAGGCAGCTGAGCACATCCCCTGCTGTGCTGAGATGGGGTGGCTGTGTCCTGCTGGGTCCCACTGCCCCTTAGGGAGGGGAAGAGGGGGGGGATGTCCTTCTGTATGGGGATCTGTGCCTTCCTGGGGATGTACTGAAACCCAGAAATGTGGGTGGCTTCTGTGTGAAAGATAACTCGCTCTGGAAGCTGGGAGCAGATGGATGCTGTGATTTATGAGCGGGTTCCTGAGCTCAGGACTGGAGCAGTGAAGGGCACCAGGCAGGGGACATATGGCTGCTGCACTCCTCGCCTGGCTTCTGCTGCCTTTCTCAGACAGTTTGAATCTCCTTTTTCTTCCTGCATTTAGCAAACTCTTCTGGGGAGACGCTCAGGGAGGACTTGTAAGAAAAGTGTTCCTTCAGGATGTGGGATGCACTGGTTCTGCTTGGGGGGGGGTCAGTGTGGGTGAAGGTGGTGACGTGCGGAAACAAACTATCGCCTGTAAGGATGTAAAGCAGGTATGGGGGGCAGGTGCTGCTGCTGGCTCTGCGTGGGGGCTGTGCACTCACCTGTGGCAATGTGCCCCGGGAGAACAAGCATGGCAGGGCTGCTTTCTGGTGTTTGTAATGGCTGTAAGCACAGCAGAAATCCTCTTGAGCCTTTCCAGTCACTTTGTTCTTTTTGCTCTGGCTATGGAATCTACTCTGAATCATGCTTACTCATTTCCACAGAGCAGTAAAACTTTGCCTTGTGCTCATGCTCCCTGTTCCAGTAGCTGCCCACGTCCTGGTGTTTCCCTGCAGGCACAGGAGCCGTTCCTACAGATCACATTGCAGGGGTGGAACCAGTTTGGGAACTTCATCATCCATAAAACCACTGGGAAAGCTCTGGTGCGGGTACTCTCACACAGCCCAGATCCCTGCTTCCCTCCAGCAGCAATGTGGGGCACAGGGGATGGTGAAGAGAAGCTCCTGAAGGTGAACTGCTGCAGGATTCCATGCGAAGCCCACACCAATGAGCAGCTTTGACAGCATATGGGGAGCAACTGCTGCCACAGATGAGCATCAGAAGTGGGCATGGCTCTTCTTTCCTGATAATGAGGAGCAGTACTTACCTGCAAATGGGCTCCCAGCTGCTTTGCTACGGCGCACGTAGTGTTTTCAGGGAGATACTGGTAATAAGCAAGGGTTTGGTAATGCCTCCTGTGAGCAGATCCACGCCTGGTGGCAGGAGAGGGACAGGAAGGGCTTAGATGGTTTTAATTAACATTGTTGTGAAGAAGCAATTAAATTGGGTTTCTTGCCCCGCTCGCATGCCGAGCAAGGAGGGCTCAGCCCCTGTGTGCTGGGCTGTTGGCTGCCTTCTGTTTGCATTGGAAAAAAGCAATTGCTGTCAGCTCCTGCCCAGCTCCCAGGACCTGTCTGCTTGTTTATTTTGGGCAGATTATTTTCAAATCACTTTGAAGATGGGCTCGAACACTGATCATTGGGGATAACCCTTCATCTGTGTCCTGTCAGCAAATGTTGCGCAGTGTATCGTATGTTACTTCCCTTCCCCAAACAAAGGGCTGGGTACTGCCAGATAATGGAGCACCTGATCTGGGTGTCCACTTCCAGAGCAATTGAAGAGCTGCTGGCTTGTCTTCCCTCAGCTCTGAGCGCTGGGATGTGCACAGGTGAGGCAGACTCTCCTCTGCACCTGCTGCTTTTATTATCATTTCAGTTTGCAGGTGTCACACCACCATCCAATTTTGTGCGCTTCCAGCTGATGATGTACGTCTGTTCAAGTACTGCTTTGCAAGAGGGGGAAAAACACAGTGCTCGTGACCTCAGAATTGATAGATTTTAGCCTTGTGTAGTGTAAACATCTATATTTTACAGCTTGTTGTGAGGAAGCGGCGCAGGGGATTGTGGCTCAGCAAATGAAAACTAGACAACCCTGTCCATGGCAAGTAGGGTTGGAGCTGAATTATCTCTTAGGTCCCTTCCAAACTAAGCTGTTGTATGTTTGAAGAAAGGAGGCTGCTTTGGGGAGCAGGGCTCTGGGCTGGTGCTGGGTGGATGCTGGTGCAGTGAGCAAGGGCTGCTGCTGCTGGCTGCCTTCTGAAATCCCAGCCAAGATGAGGCTTTTCCTCTGACCCTCAAATTTATCTGTTTTGCCTCCAGAGCCGTAGTGTGCTGGGCGAGGGGACTCTCTAGCAACCTGGCTAAAGAGCAGCTGGTAAAATAAATGCAAAGTGATTAATCTGCTTGTTCTTGTTTATTCCTTTAATTTTATTTCCTTTTGCAATCTTTATCATTTGACCAGCAGTCTCGGAGGCCTTATGATCACATCTCTGCATACAGTACAGTAGTATCTGAGGGTGCATGCCCAGAACCAGTGAGAAGAAGCTGTGGCTCTGGAGTTTAGGCTCTAAATAGATAAGAGGTAGGAGGGCATGTGACTGGACCTGACCTTGGTGGTGGTGGAGCTGGGAGTAAAGCCAGCTCCTCGTGCTCCCAACTCACCCTCCTGGAGGTTTGCTCTGCTGCTCTCTCGGCTCTCCCACTTTCACCTGCCTGCACCAACTTGATGTACGGGCAAAGATGGGGAGCTCTGTTTGCCCAGGCCCTGCCTTCCATCTGTCCTGCCTTTCCCTGCTTTTCTCCATCCTTGTAGCTTCTCCCTGTCTTGGTTCCTTTCGTTGTGGAAGGGCTGGGAGCCTCGGCAATGTGTGGCATGTGACATTTAGCACAGGAGCATAGCAGTCATTTTAGCAAGGCTTAGCATTGGCTTGCAAGGAGGTGACACTCTGCTAGAAGCCTGCCTTGTGTAGGAGCACGGCTACTCTGCCCAGTTTTGTTTCATATTGCTGTATCTGCTTATTTTCCTACCTTTCTTCTCAACATAAAGCACTGATAGGAACAAACACCTGGTGCTGGCAGGGTGACCTGTGCGTGGGCATTCTTTTGGGAAAGAGGGGGCAGCAGAATGAGAGCTGGGGTTACTGCAGTGCTCAAAGGGCTCTGGAAGGTTTTTAAGCTGCCCTGAGCACATGGCTGGGTTTGTGCAGCATCCCCCCAGCGGGCTGCTCATGATGCTTTCAGCTTTGGTACAATAGTACCAAAATCATCTGTAGAGAGAAAGGTGCAATAAGAGAGAGAAGTGAAACTGAGCTCCCATCTGAAACCCAGCTCAGCCTTCCTGCGCACGGCTGCCTTTTCTTCACATGCTTTTCCAGGCAAAGCAGGTGGTGCTTAATAATGTTTTTTGCATACAAACCCACGGCGTGCAACGTAAGGCCACTCACATCTGTGTGCTATGTAGGTCAGATGTGTGCTCATCCCTTTACAAAGACCCAGGCTGACAGCGTTCCCTTCCTTCGGTGACGGGGGAGGACGGCCCACGTGCTGCCTGTGTCGGAGCACTGCCAAGGGCACAGCCCCGGGGGGACCTGCATGCAGGTAAAGTGTTCTCCTCACCACGTGCTGCAAGGAGCCTTGTTGATGAAAGATTAATGTACGCTGTGTGTCAGGGGTTGATGGAGTGTCACATCAGATTAGCCTTACGGTTCAAAAATACTAAACGCTTCTGTGCTGTGTGTCTAGCAGATGCCTTTTTGCTTTGCTCTGAATCAAGAGCGTGTTTGCTGGCCTCTCCAGGCTGTGCTTCTGCTGCTGGAGTTATTAAAACACAAATCACTCTCCCTCCTCCTCTTCTCCCCCCCACTAGCCAATCTTGTTCTGGTATTTCGTGACCTTTTCTCACTTAGGTTCTGTTGGTGGAGGATAAAATGAGTTGAAAACAAACAACTTGTCTTTCCCAGAAGCACGTCAGGAATGCGGTGTAGCTCTGGCTCTCCCTTTTTGCTTTGAAGGATGTGGTGCCAGAGACAGATGTGGTTGTCCTGTGGGAAGTGCTGTCCTAGGGTGAAAGCGGTGGGGATCACAGATAGGGACTACTGCTCATCTCCCACTGGAGCTGTGTCTTCTGAGCTTTGTTTGCCTCCAGCCGTGGCAGATGGTTGCCCAAGCTAGACCATTGGGCTTCTATGTTCCTCAGTTCTTACCTCTTGAAGCTGTGTGAGGATGCAAAGGCTGGGTTCTCTCAGAAGCAGAACAGAAAACTTGGGAACGTGATCCCATGGGACCCTAAGCATCCACTGAAAATGGATAAGTCGAGGATCTGTGGTTTATTATAAAACTGAGGAGGGAACTGAAGCTTCTTCTCCCAGGGAGCCTTCAAGTAGCGTCTCTGCAACCTGAATTTCTTAGCCCAGGTGAGGCAACCTTGTGGGCAATCATAATGGAAATGGTAGCAGATGAGGATCAGAGCAGAGGAAGATGGGTGTAGGAATGTCCTTATACAATCCAGTGTGGTGTGGAAGATATCTCTAGTATTAAAGCTGATCTTCTGCATGTCTGTCAAGAAGCATCTGGGACAAAAGAAGGGCTGTACCTGTCATCTTCCTTCAGCAGGTGAGAGGCATCCCCAAGCACTGCCTGTTTGCTCAGAGCTGGATGAGTAGCTAGCACTTGAGGACCTCTCAGCAACGAGCAGGTCCTTGTGATTCAAGTAGTGCATGCAGGTAGGTGGTGAGCACTAAGGCAGCCCTGGCTGTCATTAGTTTAGGAGCATTGCTCCCTGAGGTTGGGGAGGAGTAGTAACAGGCACCACCGGTGCAGGGAAGTGAGCTCTGGAGTTGCTTGGAACAGAGACATGAAGGAGCAATTGGAGAGAAACTGGAGGGGAAAAAACCATCTGCACATCCTGTGCGGGGGTTCTGGCTGCAATCTCAGTGTGTAATACATGAACCGAGCACAAGGAGCTGGCTCAGGACAGACATCTCTGCTGGAGAGACCACCTTGCAAGTGCTCTCTGGCTGTGCTCAGCTGGAAAAAAAGGGGGGAGATGTTTCCTATGGCTGCTCTTTCCCTTCATCCCAAACAAGATGAAGTGTGCATTGTTAGGGGAGCTCCTGAGTGCAACCAATCTCTCTTTAAGTCCCCGCTGACCGACTGAAACTAAGAGGAAACTAATGAAATCCCTATTGTTGCTACATATTTTTTTGACCTTTACAGGGAGAATGTGCTGGTGAGTCAGGAGACCCTCTGGGAAATCTGTTCAATTTGTTTTGGGCAGAAGGTGAACCGAGATGCTGTGGTGACAGTAGCAGTTTAAAAATAAAGGCAGAGATCAGAGCTGTGCAGAAAATGTTGCCGTGCTGCTGTCTCTGCTTTATGCACAAGCACAGAAGTGGAGTCCCCAGAGCTGTCAGGTGGCTCTCAGCTATTCTGGTTACAAAGCAAATAGAGACGCTGAAATGTTTTCTAATTTTCTCCTGGCTTGATTCTAAAGACGGGGTGTAAAATCCTTGTTTTCTGGGCATAAGAAAGGAGGTGAAGAATGTTGTACATAAGGAATGAAGTGCTGGTTTAGATCAAAATGAGTGAGGCAGTCAGTGCACTTTGTTGGGTTGCAGCTTTGCCCTTCAAGGGGTCTGAGCCTGTCTGAACCTTCCAGCAGCTCCATGAAGCTTATGTTATTTTCATGTGAGTTTGGAGTTAGATTGGAGGTGAGGGTTTAAGGCTGAGCTCAGACAATGCTTATAGCCCCAGAGTTTAGAGGAGGACAGGTTTGTTTTGTAGCTGTATTCGTCAGGATGTGTAGTCATGGATAAGTGACCACTGCTGTACCTGGTTTGAAATGCAAGTCTGTTCTTTACAGATGCTGAGGTTGGTTTTCCCTAATGAGGACCTCTGGTTTGATGGTCTCATGCTGAAAAACCTAATACTTGGTGTACTGATGTTATTGAGGAAGCTGTCCCTTACTGCTGTGATGCTCACAGCTGCCTTTCAGCTCTGTTGGGAGCCAGATTCCCAATACGTGCACAGAGCCCACCTCAGTGCCTCTGTCAGTGCTGGTGTGGGATGTATCTGTAGTGGCTTTTGGGCTGAGGCTTGTAGAGTGGCTTGTTTGGAGGAACCTGGAGCCTCTTCCACCTGCTGGACTGGACATTGTCAGGAAAGCCATGCAACCAGAGCAGTGCTTGTATGGCATCTGGAAGCAGGTGGAGCAAGGGAGCAAGCTGTCAGTAGGCCTGGGAGGGATGTCTGTGGTTTGAGAGCCCCACCAAGGCTGTTCCCATTAGCATGCACCAGTAGCAGCTCCAGTGTGGTGCTGGGTCAGTCTACCAGCCCTGTCCTGCTGCTGCTCTTTTTGTTCCTACCTGAATGTGTGATAAGAGGTGTGCTTTGATTTAACTCCAAACGTGTGGATTACTTTGACCTAAATCGTACAAGAATGCTATTAGAGCCGGAAATGCTGCGTTCCCTGCTGGCTCCAGTTTATTAAAATAACAAATTCATAAACAATAACTCTTCAAAGCAGTGTGCTAGAGAAGCTGCAGTGCTGTATCATGTATAAAACATGACCCCTGCGGAAAGCAGCCTGTTCCTCCATGGTCAACTTGTAGTTCTGACCACCCCTGAAGTAATGCTCAAAGCAGGGGATCTCCTGCTCCTCCTCAGACTCCGTAAGATAAGAATATGGCACTAGATCTTATCCATGAGATCTTATTTGTCCCTTGGAAGAGGAATCATACCCTTACAGATGTCAGCCTCCTGTACTGGGGGATTTGGCTGCAAATTAGCATGAGTTACTTGATTTAAAGGAATTAAAAATAGCTTTGTCAGATTGCTTGGTCTGGAGTGCTTTTATCTGTGCTGCAGTGATGGCGAGGAGCTCCCCACAGCTCTCCACAGCTGGATTCTGTGTGTGTGAGCCACCCTGTCTCCTCAGAAAGGCATCTGGGAGGTGAGAAAAGTGGGGTTCAGTCTCATAGGGATGTGGGAAAGAATGGATTCGTAAGGCTGTGTTGGTCACTGGTGTCAGCCCTGTGCCCAGCAAAGCACAAGCTGTGACTTCAGAGTGGATGTGGGCTGGTTGGGACTGCTGTGTCTGCCTGTCCCAAAAGCCACCTGGGGGAATGGGGCCCTTACAGGTGATGTAAGGCAGCTCAAAGCCGTACATGAAACATGTGGCGTGTCTGTGTGTCCCCTTGCAATTCACCGTTCCACACAGACAAAACTCCACGTGCATCCGGGTGATCGTTTGGCATAGCCTGGTAGGAAGCTGAATCAGAAACCATGCTTTCTTCTTGGCGTCTTTCCAGGGTAAAATACTTTTCATTAACCTGTTTCTCCATAGAGACCTTGGCGCTCTTCTTGTTTCTGGCAACTCTTTTCTGTTCCATGACAGCCGTTTCCCCTTGCATAACAAGTGCTCTCATGACTTGAAATACCATGTTATTTGAGCGTAGCACTTTCTTCCCCTCTTCCCTTTTGCTGCCTGAACTTCTATGGGAATCTATTCTGAAGTTTTATTTTGCAGGATTTATTCTTGCAGCCATTTTAGCACAAGGACCAGCAACAGAAGAATGGGGAAAAAAAAAAACCCTCAGCATTTCGTATCGTGTGACCTCAGGAGCCCCAAATGTCAAACCCCCATGATGAACCCTACCACATCCCTGAGCAGAGGCTGGGGGCTGCTGCCCCATACTGTGTGTATGTGGAGGGACTTACAGGGTCTTTCCATACTTCACAGGCTCTGCTTCTGTCCCTGCTGAGTCTGGCTGTGTGGTGTTGTGGGTTGATGGAATTCCCCATCAGGGCTGCTGAGCAAGGCCTTCCAGCAGCGGCAATGCAAGGTGGCTTTTACGGCTCCAGTGTTTAGTTCTGGTTCATGACATTGCTGGTGTGGGTGTAATAAATGACTGGAGTGGCTGAGATGCTGTAGGCCTGATGTAAAGCTTTTCTCACTCTTTGCACAGGTCTTTGCTTGGCAGTGTAGGAGCAGCATATCAGCAGGCGAGTGTAGCTCAGTGTCTGTAACACAGGTCCTGTGTCAGGAGGATGTTGGAGCTGAAGTTGCACAGAGCAGGGTAAATAGCTGGGGAACACTGACAGGGGGGAGGTATTTCTCCTTGTTGAAGATACCCAGACTTGTTGGCTTTCTCTCTTGAACAGACCAGTTTGCCTTCAAAGTTTGTTGAATTCATAGAATCAGGCATGAATTCTTGATCTTTGTGGTGGTTTTCCATTCTGTTCTGGAATCTTCAGGCCATGTTTGTCCTTTGTCTCTGTTGCTTATGTGCTGGAGCACATAACTGGCCAGACAACCCTGCTGGTGTTCCAAGTGAAACCTTAGCTGTGTCCATCCTTACTGCCTGCATTGTGGGCAGGCCGTGCTAATCTGCACTGCTATTTTGCTTGTTCATGGTATGTGTTAGGGACTGGGAGGCCTCTGGACTGCCTGCTGCAGGCATTGCTTGCAGGCAAGCCAAAATGCAGCTCATTTCAGGCTACCTGCAGCAGAATGGTGATATGGGAGCCAGGTATGATATACAAAATGAGGCGTTCAGGAATGTTTTATTTGCTATGTAACCTTTTTCATCCAAAAACACTTCAGAGCTGATGAGGATTTAGCTTTCTGATGTTCTGGTATGAATTGGGAATTATTTTTCTGATTTCACCACAGCTGCTTTGATTTGGCAATAATGTAGTAGAGAATTAAGCTCTATGATAAATAGTCCCCCAGTGGGGCAGGAGCAGCTACCTGTGGGTCTGGGCCATACTACTCACAAGGAGCTATCTGACCTCATGAAGTAGCCCAAGACATTTATCATTCATTGAAAAATGGCTGCCTCCTATTCTTTCTCCTCTGGGCTTGTCCAAAAGTTCCCTGCTCCTTGCTGTCCACAAGTTAGAGTTTGTATTTCAGGGAGTGGGAGAGCTGAATGCTTGTGGAGTGATCTCTGTGCTCCTAGTTTGTGGGGAACCAGCTCTGTCACTTCCCTGGGTTGTGGGAGGTTAATCCCAGCTCAGTGTCAGCATATGGGAGCACAAATAAATGCTCAGTCCTGGTGGAGATCCAGTCCCTGAAAGCAGAGCTACAGGAAAGCTCTTCCACAGAACAACCCTTGAAGGATTTGTGTCTATGTGTTGCTGCAAGAGCTTGGGTTGCTGTAGTGATGCTTTGTTTCCACTCAGATGGGCTCATCCAGCATGATGTTGTGTGAGCAAAGGTGCATCCCAGGCCCTTGTTTCACAACATGCATGAATTGCTCAATTCCTTGCTTTGGATGCATGCTGGAAGTGTGTGAATCTGTCAGATCCAAAGCTACCTTTGGAAGGTCTCACTAGTTTAGTTCTTGGGTGTGATTTTAGCTGTATGTGGCAGTTTGAGCACACCCTTGTAAGCCAGCATGAGTTGGCCCAAAGCCCACCTCCATCCCTTCCCATGAGGCTCTCCCAGAGCATCTATGGCAATGACAGGGGGAGCCAATGGGGCTTGAAATGTCCTCTGTTTTCCAGGTGCCACCTCTTCCACCTTGGCATCTAGGACAATTTCTATAGTAAAGAGCATCTACCCGTAGAGCCAGCAGCTTTCTGATGAGCAGAATCTCTGGAATGTGAAATTCAAGAATTAAATGGCTTGCAGAAGCTCATGTCTTCCGTCCCAGCCAGCTCTGGTGGGCAGTCACATCCCTTCTCTTCTTCCTAACATGTAATGCAGAAAATCCTGAGCTATTTTTACAATTGCAGTTAATCAAGGGGGTATCCTCAATTGCTTTTTAATTCAGCATCTACCAGCATCTTTAGGAAGAGAAAGGGAAGGGGGACGTGCATTTCCTTGCATGTCTTCGGTCCGTGTCTAATGATTGTTTTCAAGCTGCCCACGATGTTGTGAGTTGGGTTGTTGTAGGGTGTTTTTTTTCCCAGTAGTTGTCAGAATGTCAGCTGTAATGAAAGACTTCAGAGGCAGCTGTACCTAAGTGATTGGAGCCTCTAGGCAAAGCAGGCTGCTGATAGCCTTTTCAGATGAGTTTGTTTCTCTTTTTTTATATTGTTTTTTTTTTTTTTGCTGTTGTTTGGCTGGAATGTCTTCATCAACATCAGTTGTTGAAGGCCTTTTTTTTCCTTTTTAAAGGCTAATCTGCTGCCTGTCAGCTTGCCACAGAGCTAGTTGGCATTCAGCATCCCACACTGCAGTCACATTGGGGAAAAGGAAGTGCCTGTGCAATAACAATAATTGAAAATTAATAGTAGATTAAATTAAAACATAATTAAAAAACACTAATGCTCCCTGCGAACAAAGGCTGATTCCTATAGGAGCTTTATGAATTGAGGAGGAAAAGTCTGTGACGCTTTCCCTGGGCCCTGTCTATTCCAGCCTGCAGATCATTAAAGCAATTATAATTTCACAGAGGTTTGATCTGGAATTGATTTCTTTGTGATAATTCAATTTAGAGGCTTGCTTCCTCCAGGGTGGAAAATGACAGAAGATGGAGTGTATATAAAGCCTTAGCACTGTCCAGAGGCACATGGCAGCTGGTGCTGAGCCAGCCAGAGGTTCCCTCTGTGGGTGATCTGCTGGTGGCCCTACAGCTGGTAGGTGTCGTAGTGCTTAATTAGGAGATGATCAATATCAGCTTGGGCTGTGTGGAAAAGGACCCATCAGAGAGCAGAGCTGAGGACTGGGTGCTGCTGGTCCCCTCCCTGCAGATTGTCCCACTCAATGATAGAGTTGTGTGCATTGGAATAAGAGGAGTCATTTCCACTCCTACGTGCACTGGTGGCTGTGCCTTCTGCAGCCCATCCCTGCTATGTCTGGGCCCACACCTGCTGTATGCACTGGCGCTCATATAGATAACAGCACATTTATTTCATGGCTTCAACTTTTGCTTGACTCAACCTCTACCATCTTTAGACCATCTGATCTCACTGTAAGACACAGGCACGTGTAGGATGCTCCTTCCTGCAATATGCTGTCACCTTTTCCATGGGGTTTTGCAATGAGGAGCAGGGCTGCCATTGATCGGTTGTCACAGCCATTGCTTACAGCCAGTCGTGGTGTAACCAGCCCTGCAGCTGCATTCATAAAGCACTTGGCATTGCTACCATGCAAAGATGCTCCAACGTGCTGTCATGCTGCTTTGCTTGGGACTGGGCAAATAAATTCCTCCAGTCCTAGTGGGTTTGAGAATGCTCCTGAGTTTCCAGACCTGGCTGTTATGTTGGAGTGAGTGGAGGTGGATAAGGGAAGATAGAGCAAAGGATAGCAAAGTGCAGCAAGGCTCAGTGAATTCAGTGCAGAGTGAAAGCTGGGATCTCTTGAAAAATAATGACGTTGGCTAAGTAACTACTGTATTGTATTCCTCCCTTTCCTATTATACTGCATTAGAGGTTTGTGGCAAGTCATTCAGTCAGCTGAAACTGGCACTAGAAGGAAGAAATATCCTCTTGTTAATTTGCTCTCTTCTTGACCCAACACGTTTGTTTTTATTTGTGTAGCTTTGTGCACAAAGCCCCTCCGTCCCCCTGGCCTCTAATGCTGTGGGTTTGGGAATCCTGGTGGAGCAGCTGGTCAGGCTGGGGTTTTGTTATCCCCCGTATCAAATTATATTTGCTAAAGTTTTGACTGCAGTTGCTGTTCCAATAAAATGGAACCTGTTTGAAAGAAGGAAAGGGCTTTAAGAGAGACTTTTAGCTTTAATTGCATTTCTTGGGCTTGGCGGTTATAATAAGGGAATGTCAGGGGAAGACAAATAAAGAAAGAAATCCACTATTTCAGCCAGAAGCAGGCAGGCAGGGTTCATGGTTGGGTTATGCAACTTTTCTTCACAGTAGTGAGCACTTATTCAATGAGCACGTTTATTTTGATCTATCTCACATCTATATTTAGTGAGTAGAGGGGAGGGCCATTCCAGCTCTGCAGAGCTGTCGTTCAGCTCTAACTGTTCCCTTCAGGAGCACGGGGAGGTGAAACCCTGATAAGGTCCCCCATGGTGAGCACTGTTGATGGGAGGGGATGGGGAGCTGCTCTGCGGGCTGTGCCAGTGCACTGTGTTGCACAGAGGTGAGGGAAGCCCTGGGGAGGGCCCTCAAGCATCCAGCCCCTGAATACAGACAGGTGAAGTAGCTGTGGAGATGTGCAGCAGGCTGGTACTCCATCTAGACATTCAGAGGCTGAGCTGTGTGTTTCCTCACGTGGCCCCAGTAAGCTGTGTGTGCCCACACCTTGGAAGTCTTCAGGATCGAGTTGGATGGATTGAGCCACCCAACTGTGGGGGAAGGTGTCCCTGTCCATGGCAGGGGGTTGGAACTGGTGGCTTTGTGTTCCCTTCCAACCCAAACCATTCTGTGGCTCTATGGAGATAGAGCTTTTCCTTCATCTCTCCTGGATCCCTTGGAGAAGCCTTCCTTCCCCCACCACCCTGCAGGCTGAGCCCTACCAAGAGCTGCTGTGACAGGTAGAGAGCGGGGCCCAGCAACCACTGCATGAAATTGCTGGAAATGGGAATTGCAAGAGAGGTGAATGAGCTTTGGTAGCTGCCGTTTAGACAAGAACACGCAGAACAGTGGAAGCATTTATCACAGAATAAAAATAAATGGAGAGGATTTCAGTGTTTCCCATTGCAGTGTTTTGTTTCTCAGCGCCGTTCCAGAACATGCTGCTGAGAGAGACCTTAAACAACACATCAACACGGGGATGAGTTTGATGGTTTGAAATACTGAGTCATAAATATATATAAATATATATATGTATATTTCACACAGGGCTGAGGTGAACTTGCATGATAACGAGCTTCAATATATTAGAAAAATGTTGGCTAGAGCATCTGGGTCAAATTGAACTAATTGGATCTAACCTCGCTAATTCAATACCCTGATTAATTCATTGTGCTCTGAGAAGACTAGAACAAAAATGAGTAATGGCTTTAAACGTAGCTATGAAGTAACATCCAAATATGCTGGTTTGTGAAAGTCATGTTATGTGGTAGCTGTCTTTTGTATGGATTTAGTGGTTGTTTATATGGAGGTTTGATCCTGACCCTCCTGCAGTATAGCTTTGAGAATGGGACCTACACAGCTGGGGAGGGAATGCCCACCGTCTCATCCCAAATACACTCTGGAGATATTCCATGGTGGTTTTTTTTCAGCCCAGAAAGTTGTTGCTGCAAAGGAACTTGTTTTATAGAGGGATGCAGAAGGGTTCATGTTGTGAGAATCAGTGCTTGCAAAGTGGAAGCACCCAGCACTTGGAAAACCAGGTGCTTGGGTGCAGGGCTTTGCTTTGAGACCTTTCAGTCTCTTTTTCTTTGCCTGCCTGTGGGTGACCAGTAGATGGAAGGTCTTGAAACACAGAGTGTGAGGAGATAAAGCTTTTGTTGTGGGAGTGATTGTATTGGATGAAAGGAAGATAGTGTGCTGTTGGAGACAAGGTCTGGCTTTGCATCCTGCGCCATTTGATATAATGAGAGGGCATGTGTGCTTAGTGAGAGGCTGTGAGGAGCTCACAGTGTGGTCAGGTCTCTGCTCATCCCAGAGCTGGGCTGGGAGAGGAGGAGGCAGTGCCTGGCTGGCTATGGGAGCTGGGCTGTCAGCTGCTGCCCTTCTCCTGCAGGTCCAGCTGCTTGGAGCTGTCTGGCTCACTGTGCAAAAGCTCTCATCACCGTTCACTGTGACCTTCTGAAGAGTTTGCTTTAGCAGGATGTTCATTCTGAACTATCTCTGCAGTGCCAGGAGCTTTGGGATGCAAGTAGAAAGGGGAGCTCGTGTTAGCTGTGCCTCCAGCTGCTGGATGTGACAGGACAAGAGGGAATGGTTTTAAACTGAGATGGGAGATTTAGGTTGGATATTAGGAGGAAGTTTTTCACCCAGTGGGTGGTGATGCACTGGAACAGGTTGCCCAAGGAGGCTGTGGATGCTCCATCCCTGCAGGCATTCAAGGCCTGGCTGGATGTGGCTCTGGGCAGCCTGGGCTGCTGGTTGGCGACCCTTCATGTATCAGGGGGTTGAAACTGGATGAGCACTGTGATCCTTTGCAACCCAGGCCGTCCTATGATTCTCTGCACTGCTCTCCTTTACATCTCCCTACCAGTTTTTTCTGTGCCCATCCCTGGCCAAAATCTTCTGTTTCTTGGTGAGTCAACACTATCTTGATGCTTTATGGTGGGCATTTGTATTTTGCTGTCTTGCTCTAAAATACTGCTGTGTCATGCTCTTGCCTGCCAGCAATAGACAGAGGTATTGAATAGACGGGGGGCGGGTAGGGAGGCGTGGATTTGCATCTAGCTGAATATTGCTGTGGTTGTCATCTGCTGGGAGATGCGGCTGCCATGAGCTCAATGCCTTCTGCCTCCAACCTGTGTGCTGCTGGTTGGAGTTGGCTGGGTGCCGTCCATGCAACGGTGCCACATCTCCTCCACATCCAGAAGCCAAAAGTGCAGGGTATTGCTTCTCTAATTGAAGTAGAGAGGAACCCAGTAAAAGCAGCTGGGGAGAGATGGCTTTGCAAGTCACAGGTAGTCTGGGTTGAGATGTGGGTGTGAGGTATCTACAGTCATCATGTCGCCTCCGTGTTATCTGGTGATGATCAGTGTGAGCTCTGTAGAAGCCTATCTGCTGTGTCACAGAAGATTTCCAGGCTCATGGTGTAAGAGAAATGCCTTGTTAGTGCTCATCTGCACAACTTGCTTTCTGGCACGGTGGAAAAATGCACATTTGAGACTGCTGAGCTAATAGACTGGAGTGACAATGATACAGATAAGTCTGGCATCTCCGTAGTGTTTCTGCATCAGTGATGAGGCAGAGATAAAAAGTCGCAGGGAGGTTTGAATTAGGCTGGCACTGAAATCTGAAGGAAGTGCTGAGCTGTTGCTGTTTTAAGGAGGTGTTTTGGGGAGGGGTTGGCTGAAAATAACGGGTGGACTTCGGGGGACAGGGCAAACTTTGCACCATTCGCTCTGTTGCAAAGAGAGACAAGGAAAGGCATTTTTCCTATGAATGGAAAGGTATAAGGGAGAAAAGAAAACACTTCAGGTGTCAGGAAGATAATGGGGACCTCTCTGCATCTCGGAGGAGATGTGGTGCAGGCAGAGAAAACATCTCAGCCTGTGTCTGAGCTTTCCTGCTCCCGTGAGCCCTGGGTTTCTGGTGCTTGTCTGTGTGATGCCAGTCATTACAGCCTCTTCTAAGCTGTGTAGCAGCCGAGCACAATAGAAGAGAGTGGAATGCCCGTAATTGCTTCTCCTCCTGTCCCTGGACCCCGGGAATGAAGCCAGCCTTGATCCACAATAGCAGTTATGTGTGGAAGAGGCTGTGCCCAGTAAGCTGATGCTCTGAGAAATTCGGCTGAGTGTGATTTGTTGTGGAAACTTTTTCTGATTGGAAAAAGGCAGCAGGGTTGGTGTTTTGGCTTTTGAATGGTTTCTTTCTGTTTGTTTTGTGGGCTTTTTTTTTGCAAGAAAAGAGCAGCAGCCTGGCAGACACAGGAGAGCAATGCTGGGATGCTGTGCTGCTGGTACAGTCTCTCTAGCTCTGAGCTACCAGGGGAGATGCTGCCAGCATCCTCTCTTCAGTCCAAGCATGCCTGTGCAAGTGAGGACAGGGCAGCGTATGTCATGCTTGCAAAGCATCCTTGCTCCCTTGCAGTGTGGGGCATAATGTGAAGGCGAGATTGTATGCAATAAGCTGAGTTTAAACAGAGTTTCGACACTTGCATGTTTTAGACTTCAAGGGTATTTTGTCACATCTGCCTTCTGGAGGCACTTCTGAAAAGCCAAGCGTAGTGTAACAGCAGGAGGGAAAGCAGAAAGACAAGCCTTGTGTAATGCCAGCAGTGAAGATAGGTGCCGAACCTTGTGTGTAGATATCTATCACAAAAAAAGTAGGTGGCTCTCTCTATGCAACGTGTTTCCTTAGTAAAGTTAGTTTTAAATTCCATCCTAGGAGAACAGGCAGTAAGCAGGATGCAGCAGGTACAGTGAGAGGCTGTGCTTTGCTAAGCTGCCATGTCCTGGCTGGTGCAGGCACACAGGAGCTGGCTCCTGCTGAAGCAAGGCTGTGGTCCTGCCTTCCTCCCCAGAGCATGGAGCAGTGGGGGATGGGTCTGTGCAGCACACAGAAGTAGAGATCCTGCTTTGATATCCCTGCCTGCCATCTCCAGAACAAAGCAAGACCCCTGTTTTCTCAGCTTCATGAGTCTGCTTAGCAGCATGAATCAGAAATATTCCTCCAACCTATTTTTGTTTTCCCTTAAGCCAATGGAAATGGGAAATCAATTTTGAACAAATCAGGCTAAATCCAGGAGTCAAAGGAGTACCTGCCTCTGAAATCAGAGACAGTGGATGATGCTTATAGAAATGGGGAAATGCTTGCTTAATCCAGGCTGCTGAGGACCCCTGTTGAATTGGGCTGCTGTGTGCTGGAGGTTCGGTCCAGGAGGTCTGAGGGTGTTGCCTTGCAGGGGATGCTCAGCACCAAGGTGATGTCAGCTCTGCCCGTGCCTCCCTTCTCCCTCTTTCTCACCCTCCTGCAAAGAGGACAGCAAACAAGAATTCATCCTTTTGTAGACATATCCTGCAGTACCCATGTGGGTACCTTGCCATCCATGCTACTGAAGGATGGGACTTCCTGCTGTGCTAAGGAAGAGGCTTTCTGGAGTTAACAGGTTTTCTCAGATGTTCTTTATTTGTCATGTATAACTGGGAGTTAGGATTGCAGACAGTGGGAAGCTGGGTTTTGGTAAGAGCAAGGTTGGGTGGTGGTCCTAGAGGGAGGTCCTGCTGAAGAAGCAGCATTACGAGCTCTGTTCAGACTGATGTAGCTCTGCCAAGCAGAGGGTGTGTGCACAGACCTCTGAATTGCTCATATGGCTGTATCCTGACCTTCCTTTTGAATTCTGGTGTGAGAGAGGGGTGTGCTGCTGCAGAGAAAGACCTTTCCTCTTCTTGCCTAACCCCAGCAGCTCTCTGTCCATCAATCATCAGGAGAAAAATTGAGAGCAAACGCCAGCTTATAACTCCTTTTCCCTGCTCGCTTGTCGTCTCTATCAGCAGATCCTTCAGTCTGATAATGCAATATCTTTCTTGGCTATTTTTTCCTTAATATTGTCCCAGAGACCTTCATTCAAGCAGTACCTCTCACTGGGCAAAGCGTTCCTGGTCTGTGTATTGATCTGGTGAGTAAATAATGATTTGGAACTAGCAAAAGTCCCTGTTACAGTGCTTTGAATTTGGTTGTTTTTTTTCCTCCTTGGCAGCTAAAACCCTCTGTTCTTGTGCACAATTGCAGTTCCCATCTGCAGGGGCACCAATACCTGCTTGGTGCAAATGTTCCTCCTCTTCTACTTGGTGTCTCTCATTGCAGGAGCATGACTTAGATTATATCAAGGGATCAGATGTCCTACAGCTGCTTTTGTGTACCTCACACACGCAGTGTGTATTTAGAGCAGAGGTGGTGAGGGAAGTTGCTGCTTTCTCTCTTTGAGACAGGACTGCCAGGGATGGTGGTTGGGACCATGGTCCTTGAAAGGCACAGTGCTATGAGCACATCTCACAGAGCACAGCAGTAATGAGCCATGCTTGCTCCTGCCAGCTCATTGCCATGATGTTACACCTCCCTGATTTGCTGCGAGTCTTCAGCTTGGCTCTGCAGCCACGTGCTTGGCTTTGGCATCCTGCTCTCCCTAAAGACACCACAGTGATGGACACTTGGTGTCCCCAGCAAAGGATGGGAGGGACGATGTGCCTGGCTCCCTGCCGAGCAGGGCTGTCCCATCTGCTGGGTGCCGAAACAGAACTCAGCAGGTGGTGACAAACTCACATTAATCTTCCTGCACCTACATTTAAGGACACAGCAAGGCTGTCATCGTGAGGATGGCAGCAGGGTCTATATGTGCCACTCTGTTGTGATGTCTCTAGGACCCCAGCTCTTCTCTTTGCATGGTGGAGAACTGATGGGAGCTGCTATGTGCTGAGGAGCCTGGAAAACCAGGGTGCCAAAAGTGAAGGGGTTGGGGGCATTGGAGTGCTGGCAGAGGGGAGGGAAGTGCTGCAGCTGATGAGCAGCTAGGCTGGCATCTGCTCAGACAAAGGGAAGAGCTCAGGACCCTATTTACATCTTTTAGAGTCCTGGTAGATATCTCTTGTGGGAGAGAAGCTGATGTTGGACTGCTAAGTAAGACCCTCTGCAAAGCATTGGATGTGAGCCTCAGGATGTTCCTTCTGTGCACAGAGACCTCCACCTGTCCTGGTAGGGTTACACCTTTTTTGTGTCAGTGCATTGAACCAAAGGGACACAGCTGGAAGCTGCCAACAAGCTGAAGGCTGCTGCTGTTTCCTCAGTGTTTTGGCTTTGTCTGAGTCGTCTGGACCCTTGGGGTCCGTAAGGGCAGAGTGCTGTGGGGCTGTACATGGCAGCGCCCCATTTGAAGCAACAGGGGAAAGGCTGAAGCTGAAGTAGAGCATTCCATAGGGTCCCTGCACTCAAAGCATATGCTAAATCTGCTGCACAGTCATCAGGCTTTGTGAGCAATTCATGGTTTGGATTTCATGGAAGTTTCAAGTTGCTTCATCGTGCAGAAACCAGGGCAGGAGACAGGACTGCAGTGATTCCTGCAGTAGTAGGGCTTGCCTTGCAGGTAAAGTGTGTGTGGTGGTGAAAAAGGGGCTGGCATTTCCTTCTGGGATCTGGCATTCAGATGGGCTGCTGGGGTCATATCAGGTTGGTGAGCCTTCTCACCACCGGTGGCTGTTTCAGTGTGGGCAGCAACGAAAGGAAACAACCCTCCCTGCCAAACAAGGAATTCCTGAGCGTGCTGAAATAGCAAATAAAGACTGCCTTACAGACCTGTCCTGGCAGCCCTGTGGCATTGCTGTTCCCCACCACGTGGGATGTGCCGTTCAGAGCATGCAGTTCCCCCTCAGCATATAACCATCTGCCCTCTGTTCATTGCCACCCTCTTTGTGCTTTTGGGTAAATCAGTACTTAGCAATCACGGGGTTGTTTCATGTAATCACTCCAAAAGAGACACCGAATGACATCTTTTTCATAATATATATATACATATATATATATATGATTCTGCAACTTCCATGCCGGCGACCTGCAGTAGAAATGATGAGCTGCAAGAAAAGCCTTTTTGGTAAGTTCAGCTGGCCTCAAAGTGCACTTTGTGCGAGAGGTGTTCTCATGTTTGCATTTCACAAATTAGGACATTGTGGTGGCTCTAAGCAATTTCATATGGCCTGGTGGAAGCATGGGGTTCTCAAATAGAGCATACCAAAAACGTGCTTTCTCAGTGTTTTCGCCTTGCAAGTTTGAAAAGCACTTGCCATTTTATGATGCTCATTCTTAAATCAAGCAGGAAACGTGATACGGTGAGATGTGAGCTTCTGTGTGTTAGGAGAGGAATGCCTGGTGTGTGGGACAGCAGTGGTTGTTGGCTCTGTCCTGCAGTGCCCTGCTTGCTGTGCAGGCAGTGAGGAGCAGGGCTGCCTTGGGACACTGGGGAGGAGCAGGCAGGCTCAGGTTCCAGGCTGTAACCTGAGCACTGGAGAGACAAGCATGGAGTTCTGAAAGCTTGAATGCCTGCACAGCCTGTGTACATTCTCAGGTATAATACACACAGAGCTGGAGGGTCCTTCTCAGGTGTGTGGATGAGATTGATGCTGGGTTTGCTCATTCAGCCTCATTGCTCCACTCTGATATTTTATTTATTTCCCTCAAGCTCATTTTCCTTTTTTATGTCGAATCATAGACTGGTTTGTGTTGGAAGGGACCTTTAAGATCACCTCATTCCAACCCCCTGCTGTAGGCAGGGACACCTCCCTCTATACCAGCTTGCTCACAGTCCATCCAGCCTGGCCTTGAATGCTGCAAGGGAGGGGGGCATCCACAGCCTCACTGGGCAACCTGTGCCAGTACCTCACCACCCTCACAGTAAGGAATTCCTTCCTGTAATCTAGTCTAAATGTAAATAGTCGGCCCATCACCACCACACCTACTGTCCCAGGTCCCAGCTTTCTATACAAAAACACCCTTTGCACCTCTGCCCTGTGATAGGAATATCTCCCTCATGTTATTTGAGATTTCTGTGCTCCCGCTGTGCTTTCTTTGTTTTCTCTCCTTTTCAGGAGGGAGTCACCATGTACCTGCTGTGCCTCATGCTGGGGCAAGCAGCAACCCCATATAGCTGGGAGCTGCAGCTCCTGCGGATGCTGCACCCACAACAGCTCCAGAGGTGGGTTTCTCCCAAACTGATATCTCTGCCAGACTTGTTTTCCAAGTGCTTTGGATGATGAGCCGTCGGAGTTGTTCAACTTAAAAAGAAAAAAATGTTTGAAATTCAAGCGGTGCTGCTTAGTTGTGATTGGCCTGATAAGTTGGAGGGCTTCTGAGAGTCGCTCTGCGGTGTGATTGCAATGAGCAAATGAGCTCTTGTGGGCTGAAAGCTTGCAGGTGGGAAGCAGTTTGGTTTCTGCAGGACAGGGATGGGAGGAGTGGGAGCAGCAGGGGCTGTGTGCCTGGGGGAGGCAAGAAGAAGAAGAGGAGTTCCTGGAAGAGGAAGAGGTTTTGCTTCCTAATTTGACTCTCACCTGGTTGTGAGAATAAACATTTAGTTTAAATCAGCTCCAGGTATGACTGCAAACATCTGTTAGGGGTCCTTCACGTGTTTGTGAAGGAGTTACTTTGAAGTGCTCCTTGATCAAACGCTCTTATCCCCGTATCTTAGCTGTGTATCCCTCTTGCTTTTATAATGCTCCCTCTTTTCCCAGCCAGCGCAGCGCTGCTGCTGTCTGAGAGAAGCAATGCAGTGGGAAACCTTGCAAGAAGGCTGCCAGGGAGCTTTGTCATCTCCATAGATTGGGGCTGCACCTTCTGTCTTGTGCAGCTTCTCTCAAGCCCTGCTGTAACTCTGCAGAGCTGGAGCTGAGCCCACGCATAGCTCATCTCCAGAATGGAGACTCAAGGAGTCTTCTCAAAGCTGTGATGCAGCAGGGAGAGCTCAGCCCCTGCCCATAGCCATGCTGGGGGCTGCAGAGAGGATGGGGCTGTTTGCACAGAAAGGAGAGAGCACCTCATAGGCTTGGAGATGTCGTCCCAGGGTAACCAAAGGTCTCAGGGAGCACCTTAGAGGAAAACAGGAACCAAATGAGGTGGGTCAGTGTGGAGGTACATTGGTGCTGCTCACCATGACACAGAAAGGGGACATGCTGAAGCACCAGGAAGTGCTTCATATCCAAGGGAAGGAATCCATACGGGAAGATGTGGGGTTACAGTGTGAGTTATGCAGCATTTCCCTCAGCACAAGGCTGGATGGTGTTGAATTCCAATGTAGAAACATTCCTTCAAGCAAGAGTGGGTTTAGGGAGAAGCCTCTGTGTGCAGGAATATCCAATGAGGTACAACGGGCTGAACGTGTGTTGTCCCAGTTTTCTGCTGGTGGTTTTTGTGGTGGCTGAGCTGTCCTAGAATTAATCACCTCCTCTGCTATAGAGGCATTGGGATCTCAGGGATCCCAGAGAGAATGAGGATATTGCTCTGAGGAGACGCAGTAGTTTGAGGGCAGTGCTGAGATATGAGGAGTAATGAGATGTTTCTGACAGAAGGCCAGGAGGGAACTCGGTTTCTCTCACATGCACACACACATACAGAGGCTCCAAGGTATCTTTTTGTCTTATATCCATATAGATAAATGCAGTTGTTCCCTCTGAACCTTTAGCAGGTATCACATTTGTTGGAAACATGCCCTCTCCTTCCATCTTGCTGGTAGGATTTGATGGAGAGCTGACAGTAGTTCCCTGCAAATAAGAGGAGTAAGAGAGATTGTTTGTTCTCTGGAGTTTTCTCTCTGATTACCAATGCCAGGAGACAGCAAGTAAATAAAATCCATTGGCTTGAAACCTCAGGGTTAATTTATTTGTGTATCAGTGGCTCCTTGCTTCAAGCTCAGTTCATTCCTGGACACCTGAACGTTGCTGTCCTGATGCTTACCCCACAGAAAGCAGCTGTATCATCTCAGCCTTCAGCTGCTGCACCAGCATCCCCAGGTGTGCAGGGGAAGGTGTGAGCAGCAAACACCAGCAGGAGCGACCCTCTTGGCTGTGCAAAAAGCATGCCCAAGGTTTGGAGTTCCACACCCCGCGTGATGGCTCAGAATCAGAGCTGTCATTTGTTTCAGCTTATGGGTCGACTTGGGGAGCTGCAGCGAAGCCTGCTGCGGTGTTACAGAACCCCATCAAGCAGTATATTTTCCACTGTGTGAAATAATTTGGCGAAATCCTAATTACACAAATCTAATTAAAGGCTGCATGTAACGGCTATGCCTAATCATAATGATACACCCATTTCATTAAGGGGAAAAAAATAAAAGAAGACGAAAGAAATTGCTTGTGTACAACAAACCATCCAATTTAGCCTGGAATTAATGCACACCTGCCTGGCACCAAGAGGTCAGTGCTGGGTGTTGGAGATGCCTGTACCACAGGTGGGGGCTGGGAGAGGCTGTAGGGTGGGGGTGAGAAGAGACCCCCCCCCCCCCCTTCCCAGGGCCACCAGCTCCATTGCAATACTCACAGGAGCCCCAGCAGCATTCCTGTATGAGGTTACAGGGAACAAATGTGCTTGTAGACCCAACTGGAGTTTTCTATTAATGTTTCTGCAGCAGCTTATGGCAGGAATTGCTCTTGCAGAAGCAATGTGGACTCTGTGCCTTGCTTTGCTGTAGTGCAGAGTGAAGTTGGTCCGTCAGCAGCACCCTTGTTTCTGGTAGGTCTGTGGGAGCTCAGCTATTGGAGGGGAGAGCCAGATATATGGGACAAAAGGAATAATATCAGGGCAATGAGGTTAAATAGACAGATAATTGATTTTTTTTCAGCGCTGGTCTCGGGTGTAAATCCATTGAGGTTAATGAAGTAACACAAATTAAATTGAGCAGTGCAGTATGAAGGCTCAGGCTGGCATAGAGCCTGCTCCAGAGCTGTCTTGCAATGCTTGATGGCTATGTCTTGGTGGCAGCTTTTCCCTCATTTGTGATGGCTGGAAGGAGCCAAATGCACACAACCATTTTAACTTCCAACCAGGATAACAGCAAGTTGTAAGCACACCTCCCATCTCTTTGCTTTGGGTCTCTGTACTCATTGAGCTCACTTTGGGAAGTGTGTGATTCTTGCCTCTTCCAGCCCCGCATTGCTGTGGTGCCACAAGAAGCCTTATGAGGCACCATTAGTGGGGTCTTCTGGATGAGGTGTCACATAGTTGTTGCAGAGCTACTCGTGGCAACTTGGCAAGTCTGAGCTTTGGAGCCCAGATAAAACCCTGCCCTGCATCATGATACCCAGCCCTGCCCTGGGGGAAGCTGGCCGTGTTTGCCTGGCTTCCTGCTTACAGCAGATAGATGGTTGCTGGTGGCGGCTGTGTCTCAGGTGGCACAGTTGGTTGTTCCATCCACTGTGTTAAAGTGGTTTGGCAATAAATTGGTTGGGATGGGTATGTGCGTGCGAGTGCCTGTGCAGTCCTCTCTGTATCCCATGTGCCACAGTACCCACAGCATCCTGCAGAGCACAGGGATGTAGCGTCCTGCTGGGAGGAACAGGACAGTGGCTGGCTGTGCAATGAAGGTGCCCTGATGTCTTCTCAGGCTGCAGAGGGGCTTCACTGGTTTCTTTCCTGCTGGCCTCAATGCCTGGGGAAAGGACACGTCTCATTGCACAGATTAGGGTTCAGTCACCAGTAGGGGATGGCACATCCTTTGCATCAGTTGTCTGACGTTGTTAAATTGCCATGGAGAATAAATCTCATCTTCTCCATCCCAGTTCCGATGTATTGCTCTGTACAATTAACTCAGCAGCACTTACAGCTGCGCATACCCAGACTGCAAGAGCTTCAAATTCACTTCCAGTTCACTTTTCTCAGTGCTTGCATGGGATGCCTCGTGTCCCCTGCATCCTGTGGCCACCACCTCCTGACACTGCTGCCATCCAGACTGCCACAGTGCTCTGTAACGTAAGTGTGGCTTTGCAGGTGTTGCTGTGGTAAAGGAGTCAGTCAGATCCTGTGGGTCTCATCTGTCCTTCTGCTCTTGAGCATTCCTTGCGATTGTCCTGTCTCAACAAAGAGCTAAACAGGAGCACAGTCAGGCTGAGAATGTCATAAGGTGGTGCTGCCTCTTGCAACACCTTTTCTCAGGCTGTTTGGGAAGAACAGAAAAACAGATTTATGGACTGCAGCTTCCAACCCAGTGTGCTTGGCCATGCTGGATCTAATGTGCGCTGGGATGCACTTGGTGTACTAGTATGTGCAGTTCTGGTGCTGCAGGTGGGTAAAGAGGTAAAGTCATAAATGTGTTTGAGGTGGGCACAGCGTATGCTGCCTGTCCTCGTGGGGAGCAGCATCCGAGTAAGCAGCAGAGCCTCAGAGGAGCAGGAGCTTCTGCTCAGCGCTGTGAACAGGGGCATGAGCATCAGTGGGAAATCAGCTGAGGAGAGATGTTGTCCCAAATGCAGCAACAAATACTTGGGCATCTTTGCATCCTTCTGTTTTTTGGGGTTAAAAGGAGAACTTGGTGAAGGCAACATCCTGGTGGGAGGGATATGGAAGGCACCTGCATATGGTGTGAGGCAGACATCTGTGTGCCTGGCTGTTCCCCAGGCCCAGCTCTAAGAGACATCCCAACACCCTGGGACTGATGCTGGTGTTGTACAGCTGTGCCCAGCAGTGTGGCTGCCTCAGCTGTGGCTCAAACACCATCCCCATCCCATAGGGCTGCTCCAGCATCGTGTCAGCACAACCCTGTTTCTATCCCATTCCATTTCATTGAGTTCCTGCCTGGTGTCCTGCTTGGTGCCACAGCTTGAAATAACCTGAGGAAAGGCTGTGAGCCTGCAGAGAGGGATGGGGAGAGGGAACCCCTGGGTCTGCCTGAGAAATTGGACTCCTCCAGCTGGCAGGAGCCTGTCAGTCATGCAAGCAGCATGTGTGAGGGTGTTTCAGTCTCTCTTGCTAGCTGGTCACTGGCTAAATAAATAAACAGGCTCTGTTTTTGTCTTCAGCCACCCTACCACCACCTCTTGCTAGCCTTGACTTTTGACTTGTCTCTGTATTTTTAGCTGCAGGACACCCTGTCCCCAAAGCTGGCGAGGACCTGAGGTTGCTCATACCTTTCTGAACGCATGAAGCCAGCCCTCAGCCTTCATCACGTCCTATCTGGGAGAAGGGGAGGTGTTGGTCAGCACACTGCTTCCTCCCCCTCACCAGTGTAACTAAACTGTGGGGACTCAGGCTGTGAATGTGGCTTTGGAGTTGATCTTGTTGGTGGCTGTGCTGAATAACGTCCCCCTGGGCTGTGACAGAACCCATGAGATTTGTGGTGCTGTGAGCTTTCGTCCCTTGAATCTAGAACTGAAGGGCCCCAAACAGTTTACCTTTCTGTCTTTTATCTTGCTCATATACAAAGGAATAGAGAGGAAGAGCTGCTTGCTTGCGTTCAGCAAAACGTGATGTTTCTTTGTATTTTACACAGAGAAGATGGGAGCTGGGGGAGGGAGTTTATTCCCTTCTAAATAAAAGCAGAAGACGATTTAGCACAATGTAAAATTAACTGTCACTTTGAATAACTGATCGAATGTTTTCCATTTTGGAAAGTGCTGAAGCGAGCGCCGTGCATTTGGTCACGATGCTCCTCTGCCATGGGTGGGCAGGAGCAGCCCTGCCTGGGCCAGGCTCACCTTTGCATGTACCCACTCCTCCTCCTGCATCCCCTTGCTCCCTATCTTCATTGGGCTGAAGGCTCAGCTCACTGCCCTCTTTACCCCTCCCTTTTTCTCTACCACAGGCTTCATTCCGACGCTCGCTTCAGCACGGATTTCAATTTAAGCATCTGAGCAGTTCCCTTGATGTAATTAGGGCTATTTGTGTGCTTGGAGGGAAGCTGCGCGCCGAAGCACTTTGGATGGAGACGTAAAAGCTCATGCATTTCAACTGAACAGTAAAATAGGTTTTATGGGGGCACCCGGGGCTGCCAGCCCTGCCACTTATCCCAGGAGCTGTGTAAGATGAGCCTGGAATTGTGACTCTCCCCACTGCTGTGGGCTCAGTGTCCTGCAGGCTGTTGTTTGTGCCTTGCTGACGTGGGTCTGTGTGAGATTGGATGACCACCTTATCTCCTGGGGGAGCCACTCAAGGTCACAGCTCGTTCTGGCTGTTCTGGGACCCACAGCACTGCTGCTCCAAGTGGAATGAATGTCTGCAGCGCTGCTCCAGCTGGGCAGGTGTCCTACAGCTGGTGTGTGTCTCCTGCCTGGGGGTTGGCTCTCCATCCCTATCCAAAACCCATGGGTGCCCTCACAAGGAGCAGGCTGGGATGGAACAGATGCAGGTGTAGGTTTTACTGGGCAGGAAGCTTTGTGAGGGTCCAGGGGAAGGTGAATGGGTTCTGCTGTAGGCTGCCGAGTTAGTGGCAGTCATAGAATCACAGAATCACCAAGGTTAGAAAAGACCTCTAAGATCTTCCAGTCCAACCATCCCATTCCCTCAGCCATTCCCCATAACACTTGTACTCCAGACCCCTTTGCTGCCAGCCTCTGGATACACTCCATGGCCTCAATGTCCTTCCTGTAGTGAGGGACCCAAAGCTGAACACAGCACTCGGGGTGCAGCCTCACCAGGGCTGAGTACAGAGGGACTATGGCTTCTCTGCTCCTGCTGACAACACTGGCTTGAGCTTGTCCTCTGCTGAGTGAAGGTAGCGTGTTCTTGGCACTGATGTGGTCACACCTGGAGTGCTGGGTCCAGTGCTTGTCTGCCCAGTACAAGAGATGTGGAGCTAATGGAGGGAGCCCAGCAAAGGACCATTGAGATGGTAAAGGGATTGGAGGAGAAACTGAGAGCTGCTCAGCCCAGAGCAGAGGAGGCTCAGGGGATCCATCCTGTTCATGGTCATCGTACCTGCAGGGAGGTGCAGAGCTCCATCAGGAAACACTCCTGTGCTGTGCAGGGGATGGAGCACTGGCACAGGGACTGGAAGTGTTTGGTTGTCCCCTCCAAAAGCTTTTGGACGTGGTCCTGTGTGCGCTGCAGGGGTTGGACCAGGTGGGCCCAGAGGTTCCTTCCAACCTCAGCCATGCTCCGTCTCTGTGCTGATGCAGTTATCCCACTGCAGACTGACCTGGGAGAAGGCACTGTGTGCCATCCCAAGGACTGACCCTGCTGTTGGGCTCAGCTGGCTCTCATTTGCAGAAGTACATGTGAGTTCTGGGGGCAGCAGTAAGGTTCCTTCATAAGAGACTGCTGCTGGATTTGCATGGGCACTCTTACCTGACCTGGTACTGCTCAAGGTAGTAATTTCCTACCCAAGTGCCAATCTGAGCAGTGGAGATATTTCCCATTTTTTATTGGCTCTCCACTGTGCCTGAATTAACGGGAAAATGGACTGCAACTAAGGTGAGGCTATTGAAGGCAGAGAATGACAAATTGGCTGTAGAGCATGGCAGCGACGAGTGCTGTCAGGGGGTTCACACACTGACCTTTATCTAAACAGAGCTGTGTGTAACAGATAAGAATATTTAAAAGTAATTAATGTCACATCAGTGCGGAGAACAAAACGACTACATCAAACGGGCAAGAAATCCGCTGCAAATTACTCAAAAGGGAAATGTCAGGCTCTTCATATCTGCAGCCTGCCTTGTGCCGATGGTGCTGGAATGAGATGGGAGGGCATGTGAGTAAAGAAGCTATTACAAATGATTTAGAGAGTGGATAATATACGTATAAATGAGTGAGAGAATGGAGCAGAACAATGGCCGGCCTGCCGGACTGGACCTGTAGAAAATCAAACACTAAACTGAGCTGATCACTGGGTGCAGGGATAAATGTGTGTAAGCCAATTATCCCCATGGCTGGGGTTTCCTTTTCCTGTCCCCGCTGTCTCCATGGGCTGCACTGTGATTCAGCAGCACCTCTTGCTCTGGTGGGTTTTGTCTGCTGGGGCTTTAGAGATGGGGGATCCACTGCTGGGAGAGGGATAGGAGATGGTTTGGATGCTGCTTCCAGGCCAGGGCTGTGCCTGGAGGAGTGGGAAGGGCTGAGCTCCATGTTGCTGCCTGCAAAGAGAGGGTTGGTCCCAAGCTCTTATCCCCATGGCTGAGCCCTGCAGCCCATCTGATGACTCCTTGGGGTGGGGGCTGCTTTCCTGAGGGTCCCACCTCACTCTGCTCCCTGCAGCTGCTCCTCCTTAGAGCTGTTTATCACCACGAAATGACAGCAGGTGATGGGAGAAGATCCTGGAGCTGAGCATGCACAAATCTTGTAAAAAGCTCAGCCCTAACCCTTGACATAACGGATTACAGTCATCCCCGGCTTCATTCCTAAAGCCAGTGGTGAAGCAAGGGGAAAAATACCCAGTTTTATTCTAACAGGGCTGTCGTGCCCATTCTAACAGATTACTTGTAAGACAAGCATTAATTCATCTGCAAGACCACCTGTGGGAGGTGCCTTTAAGCCACAGATAGCAGGGGTGGGGCTGAGAAGGCCAAGGTTGAGCAGAGGGCTTTGAGGAGGGGCTGGATGATCCTGGGCTCCTGCATTCCTGCTGCCCCATGGAGGGCAGTGCTCCCCATGCCCAGCCTGTGCTCCTGCAGCCACCCCTAGTTCTGTTGTCAGCGTTTTCATGCTGGGAGGAGGCAGAAAGGTGCTCCTGGATTAACAAAGTTGTGAAAAATAGCCTTCTGGATGGCCTGCTCACCCTTTGACAGCAGGAGAGAATTTATAGGCAGAAGATGGAGACGTGATTTAAAATTAGCAGCAGCAAAGAGCTGTGTCTGTGTCCCTTGAAGTGGAGCAGGAAAACTGACCTGTCCCTGAGCCCGGCCGTGGCTGGGAGGTGGTTTAGAGTTTCATGTCTCAATTACAGAAAGAGCTCAGCTTCTTGCTCTGCTTTCCTGCAGGGAAGGCACGGTGCAAAGCTGGGCTCTGCTAATGCAGTCAGTGAGAGCGTCTGATCCGCTCAGCTGCTGTGCAGCCCTGGCCCAGGGCTGGGTGAGCAGGTGAGCTCCAGTGAGGGGATGTGAATATTGATCCACCGCAGGGAAAATGTGACATTAAAGGATGACTGGAAGAACAAAACTGCACTGGTGTGTTGCTTAAAATGAAAACGATGGGCAGCTGCTAATTAGAGTGCAGTAGTTAACACTGTTCATCCCCATCTCCCATAGGCGGAGATACAGAAATGGCATTTGTTAGGAGGAAAATTGACTATTTATATCCAGTACCATCCAGAAAGGCACAAAGGCTGGAGATCTCGCATTGCACTCATTGCCTTTTCAGGAGATACGTGCAGTCACATGAAACCAAGCCAGCAAACAACCCAGTAACCTGGAAACACAGAGTTCTTCTTGGTCCTCCTTGGTTCTGCTCTCTGCTGGAGGCCCGCCTGAATCCCCATTAGTGCCTTGGCAAGAGTTTCATCACTTTGGTCCTTAGTCCTGTGGCATGGAGAAAGGGCTTGGACAACCAGAGGGAGAGCAGAGCCCTCTCCCATCCGCCTCGACTCCTTCAGTGCCTTCATGTCACGTTCTGGAGTTGTGAGCTGCACTATCACCTGCAAGCAGAAGGGGATGCATCAAGCTGAGCCTGATGCTTCATCCAGCAGGGAACGGGCAGGCAAAGTCATTACTGCAGAGGAAGAAGCAGGAGCAGCAGTTTTGCTGTTGGCACCTCTGTGTCACATGAAGGCAAGTGCCAAGTCATCATTGCAGTTCACCATCGTTAGCCCTGCACCAGGAAGGTTTTACAAGGTGCTGGAATTGGCTCCTTTTCACACCACTGGGCTTTGTAAGGCTGCCATTTCTTCTATCCTGTATCTTTTGAAGGGAAAACGAGTTTTCAAGCTGCACCATCTGAATCTTGCTGTGACATACTGGTGGTGTCAACCTTGTTTATGTGCATCCGGAGCTGGTGCCATTTCACACCTGCTCCATTGCTTGTTTTTAAATGACACGTAATGATGATAGGCGGCGTAAAGATGAAGCTTCATCCCCAATTAAATTGCATTTCTGTCTTTTCATTTCCTGCCCCAGTTGAGGAGGAAACCCCCGGGGAGCAAGATCTTTAAGTTTAATGAAGTAGGAGGTGCCTGCAGAACTAAAGGTGATCTTGTTTATAAGAAGAAAACGAGTGCTGATCTATAGTGTTTCCAGAATATTGTGCTTCTGTATGATGCCCCAGGGAGCATTTCAGGTTATTGGAAATGCAGATGTAGGAATCTCGGGTCATCAGGTGAGAAAGCATTCAGCCCATGACAGCTGCTGTTCAGAAATGGCCGTGTCCCATGTCCCCAGTGCAGCACGGGGCCAGTCCCACTTTGTCTTCTGTGGAGTCCCCAGCTGACCCCGCTCTCAGTGCCAGCACACTGGGCCATGGTTGGCACACGATCTCGGCCTTTCTATGGACTTCATTGCCACATAAAGTAGGGATGTGATCCAGCTGAGTCTCTCCGTGCTGCTTGGGACTGCTCTGTGTACCACCTCTGCTGCTTCGCTCTGCAAGTTCCCTTTGCTGCTTTATCAAAATTCAGCCTGCTCCAGTGAACCCTCAGCCCTGGAGATGAGTTCTTGTGGGTTTTCTTAAGGGTCTGTGATACATCTTAGTCAGTATCTATGCGATTTCATCCTTTATTCCTTCCCCCAGCTTCCTCCGAATGCCATCCAGTCCCGGTGATTTATTACTCTTCAGTGCATTTTGCTTTTTGTTGGAGAATTTATATTTAATTTTTATGCCCGTTATCATTCAGGGAGAGAAGGGAAATGCATTGGAAGCACAGAGTGAAAATAAAACAGCACATTTCAGTGCAGTTACTTTGTTTGAAAGATGTTTTGGTGTTTTGGCAGGATATTTACTTCCTTCCTCCTTAACTTTTCTGTCATTGCTTGCAATGATTCTAGAAAAATCAGAAGGGCCGAAGCCTGCTGCTCCTCCTGCCTGAGTTCATGAGTGTTCACGTAGCAATGAACTTGGTGTAAGAGCAGAGCTGAGGAGTAATGAGCTCAATTGAGGGTCCTGGGTGAGTTTGGGAGAAGAATGGGTTAAAGCATTGAGAACTTCATCCAGATCTCCAGTAAAAGCTCTGCTCCTCATGCCTGGTTGGGATTTGCTTCTATAGCAAATAGCTTCTATTCTTCTCTTCAATTGCCATGTCCCCAGCATCACTGGGAGATCTTGTGTTCAGGGCTTTGCTCACCCCAAATATCTCTTGTTTACTCCCCTTTTCTACATCTGACTATGAACCCTATTCTCCTGGCATCTGTGAACTCAGTGATTACCATGAGATTGCATCTCTGGAGAGGTCCAATAAACCCAAATGGTGGGTCCACTGAAACAGAGGGGAACGGAGGAAACACCATTTGCAAGTTCACTGCCATTGGGTTCTTGGGTGACAGCAACTGTGGCTACACAGCCAGCTGGCTTTAGTCTCTATCTCTTTAGTACGGAAATGGGAGGATGGTTGAACTAGGTGATCTTATCAGTCCTTTCCAACCTTGTGATTCTATGATCCTGTGATACTTTTTCCATTTTAATTAAAAGCTCCATTCCAGTTTGACCTTCTGCAGTGTCTCCTGGGTGCATCAGGCCCAGCACTGCTGGCCGGGCAAGGGAAGGGGCTGTCCTGCTGTGCACTGCTACTGTATGGCCCCAGGCTGCTGGGACACCACTGTGAGCCATAGGGTTTGGGTCTGGGTGGTGCTGTATGGAGATGGGGGTTGGGCTCAATGATCCCTGTGGGTCCTTTCCAACTTGGGATTCTGTGAATGGGTTTAAATGGCTCCATTTGTTAATGGCTTAGGGTTGGGTGAATGGACACTAGATTTGGTTCCTGAAGCTCGGGACTGTTTCGTTGCTGCCTCATGAACTTCTCAAGGCAACACATCTGTTCACTGCATAGTTCAGCCAGGCATCCCAGCCCCTGGGAGGGAACAGAGAGCACCTGAATTGAAGTCCTCACAGTTCAGAGGGGGCCCAGAGGAACTGGGGTAAAGCAGAACACTTGGGTTCAATCACCAAAACCCTTCTGTTTACTGTGAAATACCTCATTCTGAAGAAACCCTCTTGTCCCTTAGAAGTCCCAGACCAAAAATCCCTGTCTGCTTCTATCCATCAGTTACCGTTCTGCAAGCACAGCATTAGCACAGTGGGGCAGGCACTGTGGGATTGCCTGAGCCAGTCTGAAGTAAGCTGTCCCTGGTGCACAGCCCTATGAACACAACTGCCTCTGTCTCCTCAGCTTTCAGCTCCTGGCTAAGCAGCTCAGAGCCTTAGGTCGGAAGGGCTTGGGTCTGATCTGTGCAGACATACAGGCAGGGGCTTTTCTTTCCAGCGCGGCATACCCTCCTCTGCTAGGGATTAGAAAGTACTGGATTATCTGATTACCACAGCTGGTAGAAATCTCTGTGTCCTGATTCTTGTAGGACGAAGGTGAGACGATTGAGGGGTGCTGCAGCTGCTTCCAGACCAGAGACGGGAAGGACTAACAAACCCAAGTGCCCACACCATTCCCGGTGAGTAGCACATCCTTTGCATGTGGTGAGTGGTGTGAGAGAGCCCTGAGGTGCATCCTGGCTGTTGCTGTGTGAGGCTCCGTGCTGTGGGCAGTGAGGACACCTGGCATCAGGTGCTGCTTTTTTTCTACTTGATTTGGGCTGATGGTTCTCCCTTTGTGACTGCTGTGTGTGTTCTCATCCTGGCGTTCAGGGAGGCAGATTGGGAAGGCAGTGCTGAGAGCCTGCTGTTCCCTGCCATGCTGTTGGCAGCAGGGACTGGAGTACCTTAATCACCCCTACATGAGCAGATGGCTGTCTGTTTGGATGTGGTGGGTTCAGCGTCTTTTGATTTCTGATGCCTTGCTTATGTTTATGCTAAAAGTCGTGCTTGCAGTTTGTTGTAGTGGAAGAGTCTTGAGCGTGGTGGGCACAGGGGAGGGCTGGGGGAGAGCCCTGGAGATGGAACATGGACAGTAGAGCTCCTATTCCCCTACAGACTGGGGAGGTCTGGTCCAAGGGCAGCCCCAACACAGTGCCCTTGCAAGCAGGCTGAGCTGGAAGCAGCTTGTTTGTAGAGGGCTGGAAGAGGGTTTGGGGCTCAGTGACAGTGTGGCCTACATCATACTGAGAAATGCTGGTCCAGGAATGGTGCATTATAAGCTTGGTGTGTCCTCTGAGTGATGAAGTTGGGAAAGTCCTGAGCTGGGAGATATCCTGCTGGTTTTGTGGGAGTTTTGTTTCGGTGAGCACACAGGAAAAGGACTCCAGCTGAACTAAAGCTGCAGTGTGTTTCAGCAGAGAATACATGAGGATGTCAGGACTTAGTGGGTGCACAATGCATGATAGGAGCATGGCACAGTAACCTGAATTCAGCAGTGGAATTTCCCCTCCAGTTCCCATACAGATGAATAAAAGCAACTCCTCACTTTCCACTTCTGCTGGGCTCACAGCTGTGATGTAACACATTTGAAACAGGATTTGGGCTTGTTTATGATTCGTCTCCAGCCATTTCCTTGCTTTGTATACCTCAGTTTAGTAGCAGTGAAAGTATTCCAGAGACCAGGATTGAACTCAGCAAATGAAACAGTGAGATGGAAGTAACACCTCTGTTTTTGAACATGCTGCTTTGGGCTGCAGCGTCTCCTTCAGCTGGCGAGCTCATAACCCTGCAACCCTGAACCCTGCTACCCTGCTGGATGATTATTTGCTTTTCCATTTCTCACTTCTCCCTCCGGTTTGTGGGGAGCTCATGGAGTAAAGGTTGATTCTGCAAAGAGGTGTGAACCACCTATTTCTTGGGGGGGGGGGGGTAGGAAAAGCTGTGAGAATGTCTGTTATTCACCCGATTCGAGATCACTGAGAGCAACCGGAGAATGGGGAAGGCTGATGGAAATGTCTGTTATTTCAGCAGTGCTGAGGAGGTGACAGAAATAACCTGTTATTGAGCTGATCCTTAAGAGGGTTGGAAGTGTCCCATCATGGGAGGACGGGGAGCATCCTGAAGGGGCTTGGGGATGGTTGAAGTTTTCTGCTGCTTTAGAAGCAGCTTGCATTGGAGAGGGCCATCACTGCATCTAATGGCAAATAAATCCAGACTGTAATCACTCATTCAGGTTGTTTATCAGCCCTGGCAGTTCCTGTCCTCTCAGGATTAGGATGGTGCTCGCTCACCCTTTAAGCTACGATCTGACAGTGACCTTCTTAGCACCCTGTGGGCTGTGGAAGGAAGCGATGTAACAGGTTGCTTAATTTAGCAGAGGTGCTGTGGGTCAAGAGGGATGCATGGATGAGGAGCAGGTGTTGGTGGGGCACTGAGGTGAACGAGTCCAAAACATCCTACTTGTAGGACCAGCTTACCCTCCATGCCTAAGATATTTTTGCCAAAGACAAGTATGGACTTTGGAACAACTGATGTACCTCGAGAGGCTCTAAAGCTGTAATTCTTTCCAGAGCCTCTACAGGTGTTGTGAACCATAAGAAGACAACATCAGCACTTCAGGAGCTGCAGCAATATGCAAAGCATAAAGAGCTTCACATGTCAGCTGCTGGGCATAACTGCAGCTGGATGTTATTTGCAGCACAGACTTTGCCCCGCTAACATCTCACAGCAAGCACTGGTAAACGCTTTGTACCAGCACAGACAGCTTTACCACTCATGGGTTGTTTCCTTTCTTTCTAAACACTTCCTAAGTAAGCGATGAGATTGTGTGATTTCTGCAGTGTGGGTTCTGAGGTGTGCATGCACGTGTTCTTTTTTGTCTTTATTTTGCAAGCAGTTGTTTGAGCAGCAGGATTCCTTTGCAGCACAGGGATTGCTCCGGTGGAGCTGTGCAAGTGGAGGTGCAGCACTGAGCTGTTCAGAGCAGGGAGCGTGCTTGGCTGCTCAAGCCCTCTTAGCAGCATTGTGTGTTTGTGACCATGTGACCATGATCTGCTCTCTGAAGCCCAAGTGTCTGCAGGAGCACAGGAACTTCTTGTTGTCTGCAGTGGTCTTAGTGTGCTTGAAAACGAAACCCAAGTGATAGGAAGCACTCTCAAACCATTTCCAGGAGATAAGACAAAGTGTGTGGCTTTATTTGTAAGGGAGAAAGGGCCTCAGACCTGTCCCCACTGCCTCCTGCAGTGCCCAGAGCTTGGTCTTAGCAGTGAGTGGTGTCTGGGTGCTGAGCCGTGGTGCATGGTGTGCATTTGTTCCATCCTCTCAGCAAGCGGAGCAGTGGGATGTGCATGCTGCCCTCTGCAGCCATGTGGTGGCCAACGAGTAATAAGCAAACTGAGCTGTGTGAAGTATGGAAATAAAAGAGACCCCCGCCGTTCTGGACCAACTGAAAAATAGAAGGAGAAGCAGATAAAAAGCTGCCTGGAAGCTGGATGTGGGTCTGTCACACCTGTGCTGAGTTTTTGTAGACGCAATGAGCTCAGGCTGCCCCCAGAAACCAAAGGGGGCTCATGAGGATAAGCAGATTTAATTGTGCATGCTCCCAGCATGTGACAGTGGAGATAGTGTTGAGATCAGTCGAAGACTGCAAATCTTTCTTTGGCCTTTTGAGATAAGCTTGTGATTGCTGTCTGGTGAGGTGGGGCTGTGAGCCATGGGTGGGAACCTGGGTTGAGGAGGGATGCAAATCCCCTCAAGGGCCAACATTTTCACATCTTCATCTGCAACAGGAGAATGTGAAGATCCAATTAGGAACGATTGCCCTCTTATCTGTGCTGTGTTGTTTGGAAGATGTTCTTAGGCAACAGCTGAGCCCATCCTCTGTGAGAGGAGCTCAGGGCCCTTTCACATGAGGAACAGGACAAGTTTTGAGCTAGAAAAGCCACGTTCTTGTGGAAGGAGAGCTCCTTGGGATGGTTTTGGTTGATGATAAGGAGTTATTTAGTGGCTGTGAGCACCAGGGGTGCTCTCTGCAAAGCTCCTGATCAGCCCTGCTCACAGCCAGCTCTGAAGCTGTACAGGACAGAGACAGTCTCTCCTTGTGCTCACACATTTATCCTACCTATGCAGACCTGTATCCTTTTTTCCCCTCTACTGCTGTTCTCTCTTTAACCTCTGTCATTACTCCTCAGCATCCCTACTCCTCTTCTGCTCTTCTGTCATATCCTCTCTTCTCCACTTGTGCTCTTTTCTCCACTTCTGTCTTGAATGTACCCTCTCATTTCCTCCTGCACTTTCTCTTCTCCTGCAATGCTGTCTTAATGGTATCCTCTCATTTCCTTTCCTGCTCCTTTTTCTTCCATCCACCTCCCCTTCCCTTCTTTCTTACCTGTACCCTCTCAGTTCCTCCTCTTCTGTTCTTCTCTTCTGATCCTGTCTCTTGCCTGTATCTGCTCTTTTCTGCTCTTGTCCTCTTCTGAGCAGGAACCCAGGCAGTTCTGTTCACAGATCAGGTTTTCCTGCAGGAGCCCAGCCCTGACACATTGCATTCAACACAGGCCATGAGCACAGCCCAGAAGCTCTGTCCTCGTTCCTGCTCATGCCAGGCTTCCTTGCTCTGTAGTAGTGGGAGGTGAGCAGCAAATGGAACACATCTTCACGTAGCTGACATCATCCTATGCCCTGTACCTGCAACCTTGATGAACCAAAGAAAGTCAAGCATATGCCTGATTTTAAACCTGTTAATTCAGTCACAGCATACTCAAATCCATGGGTTAGAACACCTTCCTGAGTCAGTGATTACATTCTGGCGCTGAGGTGGTTGTCTGTGATCAACCCAAATGAGCAAGTAATTCATAATGAGTGCTGTGCCTGAGAGTTACGTTCTCTGCAAATCTCGAGCTTATCAAAATAGCATGTCAGTTTAAATTATCTCATTTGGGGGGTTGTTCTTTTAATTCCTGGATTTGCTGTTTGAAATCATCTGTTTCTCAGAGCATCTCAACTCTTGAAGGTTAATTCTGCTTAAAGTTCAGGTGCAAATGCTTGCAGAATGGAAGAGAAGTGTCTGACCTTTAAGTGGTCTGTCCAAGGTGCATCCCCCAGCTGGGGGTATGCATTCATCTCATGAGTTGGTGAGGAAGCCCATGTGCTTGGTATGGGTTATATTCAGACATCCTAAATCCTCGTAGAGAAACAAACCTATGGCCAGAAGGTCTGGGGATGGGTTCTTTTCCTCCGTGTTCAAACTACCAGATAGATCCTCACCATCTCAGTTTGTTTCTCCACCTACAAGGCTTTTTGTGCATCTCCTGTCCAGCTGCTACTCGCTCAAGGATTATTGCATCTTGTGGAGGCATAGGCCAGGGGACAGGACTGAATGCTAGGTGAGGGCAAGTCAAAGTCCGTACCCCAAGGTTCAAGTTCTCCAGCATAATTTTCCCAGGTTCCCTGTCCAGTTGGCTGAGCTTCATCCATCAGTGGCTTCCAATCACTGTTAGAGATCTGGGCCTCAGTTTCTCAATGTTGAGACATTGAAAGGGAATAGTCATTGCCCCATGCACTGCTCAGGCAGGGGACAGGAGACAAGTGAGCATCTCATGCTGCTCCCTCTGCCCTCTGCTTTCTGGCTGTCCCAATATGCTCCAGAGCTGGAAGTTGAGTCAGCAAGCAGAAGGCAAGGAGATGCCTTAAAATGAAAACCTGGAAGTAAATCTCTTTTTGCACATCTTTTCTCAGCTTCCCCTCACAAGGCTGTACGGGGGTGTGCGTGATGGCAGGATGTGATGGCTCTGCCCTTTACAGCTGCATCAAACGTGGCTTGTGAGAGTGGACTTTTTGTAAGGAGAGAGATGGGAGTTAGACAAACAGACAGACAGGGCTGCATCCTTCATCAACAGAAATCCAGGTCTGAGATTGGTTTCAAGCTAGATTTGATTTGGGAACTTAAGGGAATTAGCCCCAGAGTTGCTTATCTTACCATCCCCCTTCTGTAGCATTCCATCTTGGCACACATTTCCCCTGCGAGGCAGTGACCTTTCATGGGCTGTGGTGTGACATGGGGAAGCGGCACTGATGGGAGGGACCTGATGCTGCCTGGAGCTGAGGCTGGACTGCTTTCCTCTGCATGCTGTGACATCCAGGCGATGCTGCCTGCCACACATCTCCATGTTTATGCTGAATGTGTGGGGCAGGGTGTTTCTCTTGTCTGAATTGTTTGGGGGTTTTTGTTATTATTGGGGATGGAAGTGGCACTGCAAAACACAGGGGCAATAAAGGTGACTTCAGGACAGCATGTCTAACCTTGGAGGACCAGCATTGTCCTGACCTTTGGTGGGCAAGCTGTGCAGGGATAAGTCTTCCTACTCCTTTCAAAGCAGCCGGACAAACAGGGATTGCAGCAGTCCATGATTTCAATGATTCAATGGCAATTAAACAGGTTATTGCTTTGGAAGAGTTAAGGGACCAAAGTTTCAAACCTGAGCATCCCACAGTGCCCGTCTCAGCCCCACACTGATATTTCCTTGTACCAGGCCTTAAAACTCCACTGTGGCTCTGCTCTGATTTGTTAGAAAGGACTGGGAATTTACCCCTTGCCTTGTCTGCCTGCATTGCAGCCTCCCCGGGACATTACCTACTATTATCTGTAGGTAAAACACACCATCACTTCGCTATTTATAATCCACTTTAAACAGAAGCCAGAGACAAGCTGGTGAGGGCAGGGAGAGGTCAGGGAGCCTACTTAGCTTTCTGCATTGTTATTAATTATCCATGGCTTTCTGTCCTACTTCCCCTCTGAGTGCTGTCTGTCTTGCTGCTGGGTGCCACTGAGGTGCGTGGCGTCCTCTGTGCTGTATGGATCCGAGCTGTGGTGCTGGGCTCAGCCTGCTCCTCATCACTGCTTTCTTATTGCATTACCCCTCCTGCTGTTGGAATGTAATAATAAGGCTTTGAGTGCCTTTATTATCTCATTTTCACTTATCTGGCACGTGTATCTTTTGTTTACCTCCACCTTCTCTGGTTCTGGGTCAGACCGTCCATTTCAAAGCATGCTGAATTAAAGGCAGGTGAGATCCAGGCTTGCTCAGTTTTTTCTCTTCTTACGGGATTTGAAGGGCCTGAAAATATCCTCATGATTATTTCTCACCCTGTGCATAACCTTTACACTCTGAGGCTCTTCTAAAAGATGTGGCCCTGCTGCTCATGAGAAGTCCCCCAGAGGCAAAGCACCACATGCACTGCAGTGGCAATTAGCAGCCCTCTGATGGAATACTGATTTAAGGAGCTTTGTGGTGATGAGCAGGAAGAGAGTGGAGAGGCTTGAAGGAGCAGAATGGAAGCTGGTATAAAGACCAGGGATGGGAGCAGGGGAGGAGATTGCAGTATTTGGGGCATATCTTGGCCAAAATACTCCATCTTGCAGTGCCTCATCCTACAGCAGCCCATGTGCAGTGTCCTTTCAGGCAGAGGTGTGCATGGTTGGAGACCAGTTGGATGCAGGTAAGGAGCATGCACAAACCAAGGAGTGAGGCTCGGTGTACCAGCAGCCCATATCAGCAACGCCATCTCCTTCTGCAAGGTGCTTACTTTCTTCCTCAGTGTTTATTTCCTTCTCTTGAAATGCATCTGCCTTGTTTATCTGACCCTCACATGCGGTCACAGCCTTTACAGCCTCTGCTTTGGCTCTTATTACACTTTTCAAAACCTCTTCATTCCTGAGTTCTCTAATCTTTCCGCCAGCACCCATGTTTTATGCTTTGGTTATGCCTCTCTTCCTTTTAATTAATTTTTCACACTACCTTGCTCTCCCTATTGCCCTCTTTTATTTAATTTATTGCTCACTAGCCATCATAACCCCTGGGCAAGCCTTTAATTTATCTCTTCCCATGTCCCATCATCCCCCCCCTCCATTATTTCCCTTTATTGATTTCTCCAGTTTGATTTCACCCTGTGCTTGCCAACGCCGTCTCCTACTCTTCCCTTCCCCTGAAGATTGCTTGGCTGAATTTCTCCCCCCATTAAGTGACCTTGCTTCATTGCAATCACTGACCCAACAAGGCTGAGATTGCTGCTTGGTAGGTCCCCACCTTACTCACTCTTATTTTCCAACCCATACTCTCAGCATCTCAAAATGTTCTCAGCATTATTTCCATCCTGTTTGCCTTAAGGAAGAAATGGACCTTTTCTCATGAGCCTCTTCCAAAGCAAAGAGGTTTAGTGGCCACAACCCACCAGCATCCCTGTTGATCAGACCGGTGCTCTTGGGGAAGGGATGAATGCACTGGGGCGGATGCCACCATGTGCATTCATTGCATTGTTCATTGTGCATTGCTGTGACCCAGGAGGGAGGTTTGTGCTCCCAGTGGCTCTATTTCTCCTGTTGTCCTGGAGATGACAAAGTGTGCCTGTACCGCTCCTGGGGAAGCTCTGGCTGCCCACAGCCCACTGTCCCTCTGGTCTGAAGCAGCATTTAAAGGGAAATACATGACTCTTCTGTCTTCCAGGTGCCCCCCCACCAGGCACAGCCCAAATCACAGCGGGTGATTCTATGGGCTCAGACAAAGAGGGAAACTTTAGCTTCACTCTCTGGTTACAAAGAACTGAACGCTTTTATGTATGATCCATAAATAAATGGTCCATTAACTTACAGACCAGCTCCTGCCATTACCACATTGGGTTTGGAAAACACATTACTGCAGATAGGCAGGTCATTTTGTTATCTGCAACTGTGTGATTTGCAGTCGGAGCCCAACAGCTGGAGAGGGTCAGTGGCAGGAACCATATATATGTTTTTAAGATCTAGAGTAGCTGTAAGATATGAGTATGCTCAAAAATGTGATGATCTACCCACATTTTCCAAAGTTGTTCATATGTTTGCTGTTAAGAAGACTTGAAACACAAATAACTGCAGAGATAAATGAATCTAAGGAGGTGAAATAGCTCTGGACAGTAGTGGGCCTGGACACATCAGCCCCCTGAGAGTGGTGCCCAGGCAAAGGAGGGTCCCCAGGAGGGTCTGTGCACTAAGGCACTGATCAAGCATTGTTGGTTGGATTAATAGAATCACGGAATCACAGAAGGGTTGGAAGGGACTCTTAAGATTACTGAGTTCCAACCCCCTGCTATAGGCAGGGACACCTCTCTCTAGACCAGGTTGCTCACAGCCCATCCAACCTGGCTTTGAGTGCTTCCAGGGATGAGGCATCCCGTGATGCAACCCAGGATACATTTGGCTTTCTGGGCTGCAGAGTGTTGTTTGATTAGGACATAAAATACTGGACTTATGTCACTGAAAAATCCATGGAAGCCCCAGGGGGAATCATAGACTGATGGAATGCATTAGGTTGAAGGGGACCCCAGAGATCAGCTGGGGAGGTGGCTGATGGCTTCAGCAGAAGGCTGTGGCTGGGTGCTGAGAGCAGTGACCCCCTCAGGCCTTCCTGCCCCCAGTGTGCTCTGAACCTTGGTGCCGCAGCTCTCTGTTGCACTGTTTTATTCTTCCCTTTTCTACACGATGCTGTCTTCCTAATTCCTGCTCTCCCTTCTTCACCCACGTTTAAATGATAGAGTCATCCTATGAACTCTGAGAGCAGATCGTTTCCCGCTGCATTCAGCGGCCGTGAAGCACCGGCCTCTTTCCTAATTCAGAACTTCTCCATCAGCCTGGCAGGAATTTTTCCTGTTAATTTGGAAAAGCAGACCTGCTGCCTGTTCCCTCCTTCACTTTACATCTGCATGTGCAGGAATATCCCCTTTTTTAATGCAGGGAGAGCCCCCACCCTCCCTTGTAGGGTCAGTCTGCACCTCATTTGAGCCAGCAGATTTGTTTCCCTCCCTGCCAAAGGAACCTTCTAGAGATGACTGAGACCACTCGGGTGGTCAGCGTGCCATACCCACCTCACATCACACTCCATTAGGTGACACTCAGGATCGGAACATCAGCATAATGTGAACAGCTGTGTAGATGCAGAGGCAAGTCCTTCTGCATTTTCAGCTCCATCATGCAGAAGGGGGATGAACAGATCTTCAACATCGTGCTAGAGCCAGGAGAAGGGCCTTTGCTTCTTCTTTTTCTCTCCAAGTTTGTATTGAGACAGCAACTAACAGGAAGGGATGCATAAAGGCTTCGGCAATTTATCATCTATTGTGAATTGTGGTTCTTTTATGAGATACCCCAGGCCCCTCGGCGTGGGGATTGATTCAATACATCTGCCTTCCCTGGGAAATGACGTTTCTGCTTGTCTCTATAGGTCCACTGCAAATAAGGAGCTATAAATAAACAACAATATCTGTATTTGCAGGGGGCAGAAAGCTGCATTTGAGCTTTTCCTTTGCACGTTGTAAACAGAAATGGATAATTAGGGCAACACTGTAAGGCAGAGCTGTGCGGAAATCCGGAATGCACCCAAATGCTGCTTTATAGCACATAAAACCTATAATATTGGAAAAGCACTTCATATTATTTTGCAGTTGGAGGAAAACGTGTTTCAGTGTGTGGAGGAGCAGCTGACCATTACGGTGAGCTCTTCCTTTCTGAGCCCACAGATGGGACCAGAGGTTCAGGACTCGATGAGCAATGTGAGGTGTAAGGTTTGGGGGCTGCTGTGGGAGACAAGGGCAGCTGGCAGTGCTTGTAGCTCTGGTGCTGCAGTTCCCACTGGCTTCAAAAGGATTTCCCAGCCTGTGAGCTGATTTTGGTGTGAGAAGGACCTGTTTGAACACGTAACCTGCAGCTTTTCCACTGGGATTTTTCCAATCAGGCTCAGACAATGTTAGTAAGCTACTTTACAGTTACCTGCTTGACTTTTCAAGAGCATTACTCATTTTGCACTGCAGTCGCAGATTCTGAATACGAGATGCTCGTGGCTATGGATAAGTCAGCGCTAAATATTTTAATCAGAGAGGGCGGCTGATCTTCTGCCAGTCTGAGTGTCTGGCACGTGGCTTTTTATTCAGATGAGCATTAGCCTGGGTGAATGCAAAGCCTGAAGGTCAGAACTATTGGGGCCTCCCACCCACTCGTAACAGAGCTCAGCAGTAAAATCGCACAGCGTTGGTTTTGCTCCTTTGGAGAAGTGCTTGCAGGCAGGTGATGGGGAATGCTGTGAGGTTGGAGAGCTGAACCTCATGGAGATGCTCCATAACAGAGTCTTCTCAGGGGGCTGGATGTGACTTTAATGAGTTTTTTCTGAGGGAAATGGCTGTAGAAAAATGGTTCTGAGTTTGTTGGTTTTTCCTTTTACAACAGTGACATTTCTTCCTCATAAGCGTTTTTCCACAGAGCTGTCTCCTTGGTAAACTGTAATCCATAGATCAGAGCCTGCATCGCAGCGCTGCATGTGGCACGAAAATCCTTCACCATCTCTTATCAGCATCTAATTCAACTGCAAGAAAAAACAAAGCCACGGGATGGGCTGTGCTGGCAGCTCAGCCTGTCCTGCTTGTCCTTCGCCTGTCCTTTCAGTGCTGCCTTTGCACGTCCAGAGCGGGGAAGTGGGACACCCACCTGCTGCAGGTGGGGGTCTGTGTCACCTGTACCTGCCAGCATCTCCTTGAGGGGGCAGCTGAGGTGGGGAGCAGAGAGGGAGCTCCTGCCACTGCCTTCAGAATGTTCACTGCATACAAATTGAAGTGCTCTAAAGCCCATCCAAAGTCCTTCTGCCCTGTAAGCCTCCATGGGGATCAGTGCCACAGCAGCCCCAGGGTGACAGGGTGAAAAAGGTCTGTGAGTGTGACCCAGCATCGCCTCTGTGCTGCAAGAGCTGGCTGCTTCCTCCTGCATCACAAAGCAGCTGCTGGATGGGGCAGTGAGGCCTTCCCAGCCATCCTTCCTTTCTCCCTTCCTTAGTTCCTGTGATCTGCCTGAGCTAATTCCACTTATTTCTGTAGCACCTACTACAATAGCACGTCGGTCCCTCAGGCGGGTTTAAGGTTTTCTTTTGTTCATCTTTTGTAGCATCTGTTTCTACCAGGACAATGCCAAAGCTGCTTCATTAGTGCACTGAGCTCACCCACGGGCGGTCTGCTGGCCAAACTGGAGGAGCATCCATCCGCACTCCGCTGACTTGTACTTTCTTCTTAAGCCTCTGTATTAATATCAGACTTGTAAAATTGCAAGGTATTAAATTTTTTGGAGAGACGCTGCTCTTTGTGTGAGGAGACAGCTGATGGAAGTCTTAATACTGCAGGTGGTGTGCTGCCAATCCCTCTAATGCTGCACAGCATTAGCGCTCTGCTAGCAGAAATATCCTTCTAACAGGGAGCTCCGGAAAGCTGAGTGAGGTGCCTTTCTTCCTGCCCACACTGCTTTCCCAGCTCAGTGTTTGGATGTGCAAAGAATCTGCCACATCACTGATGCCTCCTGTAGCAGAGAAGGGGGCTCCGTTGGGGTGGCTGTTCCCATTTGGTTGAGCTGCAGAAGTGGGGTTCACTTAGAGGCTGCCCTTTGGGGTCTCTCTGAATGCTGCAGCTGCAATAACGCAGCAGCATCCAGCAATAGCAGTCAGGGCAAAGCATGCAGTCAAAAAATATACAGTATGTTCTGTGGAGTAACGTGGTGATTCTCAATTAATACCCTAATTGCCTTTTTTTTTTTTTTTTTGCTTTCCATTATCGACTCCAAAACGGGGCTAGGCTGAGTTTTCAAATGCTGCCCAATATAGAAATGAAGGGCTCTTATTGACGTTTTGGAGTTACAAATTATGTTTGTTGTGGAAGAATAAAAAGAAAAAGAAAAAAAAAAAAAAAGATGATAAACTGTCTGTCTAATTGGTTGCATGTTGCAATTTGCGAGCACTTAAGTAAGAAAAATAGAGCTATCGAGGGGCCCCGTTACAGATCGCTTTCCTTTGAGTCAGCAGAGCTGTGAGCGGGGAGGGAAGCAGATCCATACCCTGTCAAACCTGGGCTGACAAGGAGCTCTGTCCAAGGGGTTGTGAGATGCTGCTGCTGGGTGGATGAAGAGAAGAAAGTGCAGCAATAGGAGCTTGGAACCTCCAAAAGAAGAAGCAGAGCAGCTCCCAGCTGAGGTGGTCTGAGCTTCTGCACCTGCTGAGATGTGCTTGGAGCCCCCAGAGTGGGAGGATCTGGAGGTTTGTGGCTGCAAAGAGGAATTGGAGATTGATCTCCTCTAAAAAATTCGATGTTAAAGGCTGACCTACTTGTTCAGGAGGCTGTTGTGGTTTGCAGAGGAGCAGAAGCTTCTGCAAGCAGAGAACACTCCCACCTTGCAGAGATTCCCTTTCTCATCTGCCCTTCTACCTGCAGCAGCTCTGGCTTCCCACACAGATGGATGAAAGTAGTACCAAGAGAGTGGGGAGGTGCTGGAACAGCTGTCCAGAGAGGCTGTGGATGCCCCATGCATCCATGGAGGTGTTCAAGGCCAGGCTGGATGGGCAGCCTGGTCTGGTATCAGATATGGAGGTTGATCGCCCTGCCTATGGCGGCGGTTTGGAGCTTGATGATCCTTGAGATCCCTTCTAACCCAAGTCATTCCATGATTCTGTGATTCTATGAACGTAAATCTAGCACTGAGGAACAAAACCATGACACCATAGGAGGCAAGGGATGGGAGACAGGATGCATGGGAAGGAGAAGGCATGTCTTGGTGTAAAGCTGGGGTCTGCAGTATTCCAAATAGCTTCACCTGACAGAGCCCTTGGGAAGACACCACTGAGTGCTTGTTAGTGCAGAAGGATTTGTTAACACCATTAATTAGAAGTGAAGCTTGTATTCCATGTGGCAGATGACTCTCGAGTTTCTTTAAAAAGACCAATGTTTGGATATAAAAGGGGGTCTGCTCTTATTAATCTGAGGAGTCACGATATTTAGCATGGGGTTTCTTTGCAGAGAGAGCTGTTGGGGTGAGTCTCTGAAATGGCTTTCAGCTGTGGAGGAGGAGGGAGACATCAAAGGATAGATATGAGAGCCTGGCAGTGAGTTGAGGTGGTGCTGGGAAGAGAGCAGGAACAAGGCAAAGGCGTATTGGAGAAGAAACATGGGACACTGCTCTGATAGTGAGCCATTCCATCCGGACATTGAGTTACTGAGTCAAGACATATCAAATGTTAAGGCTTTCCAAATGGTGCTGAATGCGGCCAGCCCTGGCAGAGGCATCCAGGCATGCCTTGAGGAGGTGAGCATTGCAATGGGGGGGAGTGCTGTCCCAGGACACGGCTCTCCTGCGTTCCCACTACTCACTGGTTTGCTTTGAGAGCTTTGCCTCTTTGGATTCCATTTTCTTTGGACTCCTGTGCCCCAACAGCCATGGAGGGCTTTGCCATGGGCTTCCCCCAGTGCAGTACTGAGCCACAGCTGGAAAGCCTCATCTCTCTGCCATGTGATCCAATCCAGAATGCAACGCGTTCATTGAGAAATGCACCCTTTGTAGATCCCATGGCAGCAGCACTGGAGGGGGCTTCGTTCTACAGAACAGAAAGAATCGACAGAGTGGGTTTGAATTGAAGGATTTATTTCAAAATGACTTTTCCAGTGCAAATTGTCATAGGAGATATTTTATCTTCAAGCTGTCCTGTTTGTAGAAAGGCGAAGAAAAGCCATAGCGTCTACTTGAGAAACTGTGGGTTGTCACTTGGGCTTCAATCAGCAAAAAAGGGATATTTTGGAGGAGTATTTGTTTCTATGAGCTTATCTGGTGTTTGCTGGGGAGCCCTTCCCAGCTCCGGTACAGGTCGCTGTCAGTCAGATGTGTGTGGATGTCTTTGTGCTGTGGCCATTCCCCCCAAGCCAGGGCAGTGTCTCTCAGTCTCCATCGACCGCTGCTTCATTCCGTCAAGCACCCGTGCATCTCATTTTGGAGGATCCCTTTTCACAGTTTATTTGTCAAGGGCAAAATTTGCTTTCAAACTCCGCCAGAAGAGCGTGGGCAGCAGAAGATAAGAGTGACAGATCGGCACACGGGGGACAAAGTTGGGTCCTTGAGCTCCAGCATCATAGCACAGCCACTGCTCATGTCTCACACAGGCAGGGGCACAGTGCTTTCTCAGACCACAGCTTAATGGATGCTCTCCTTGAGGTGCTCCAGAGGCTCTTGCCTTGTTTTCTTCATGGTGCACGTCTGGGGTCATGCAGGCTCATGCCCCCACAGCCTTTCTCCCTTAGGCAGTCCCAGTGCATACAGCTCCTTGCTGCAGCTGGTGATGTCTGATCCAATGCTCTCCAAGGGCAGGGAGTGAGCTGCGGTGCTGGAAGCCATCTGGAGGGGCTGGATCCTATTACCACCAGCATTTCGTGGTGGGGGGAGCAGCTGGCTCTTGTGCAGTCCTTTCCAAACCTTTCTGCCTCCTGATGCTGACTTTTGCCAGGAGGATTTTTGCATCATACCTATGCAAAGATTTTTGAGCCTCTTGCTTCCAGCTGAGCTTTTCCAGAGGGGGGTTGTTAGCATCAAGCCACATCCTCTCTGCTCAGCACTGGGAAGCCCAGCAGCATCCTTTCCTTGGAGACCAGTCCTGCAGCAGGAAGGAGCAGCCCCAGGGCTCCCCCAGAGGCTTCCCTGAGATGGCCCCAGGTGTGCCCCCCCATCATGGTACCCCTTTGAGAAGCAGTGCACAAACAAATACTTGGCAGTGGCGTTGCTCCAGGTTATGCCTTTATTTTCCAGCCTCAGGGGTGAGGATAAACCCCAGGGATATTCAAGGCAGCTGAGAAAACCAAGTGAGCAGGGCAACCTCTGAAGGTGGTTAAAGGTTCGTATGCTGAGGAAGCTGCAACAAGGCGATGGTGTGCACAGGGTTCCAGTGATGCTCTTCATGGTTAGTGAGACGGTCGGGGATGTGATGCACAAACCTTGGCTCTGTTGACAAAGCAGTCAGTGCTCTTACAGCCATGAGGACCAGTGACTCTGTTGGTGAGGCTGCAGGAGCAGGTTGGGGCATGCCTTGGTGCCAGCTGCCAGGTGCAAGGAGTATTCCATGCAAGCAGGTGGTGTCAGTGTGATCCAGCTGCACTTACAGCCGTCCTCACTGCACTTATGCTGATGGCAAGCTGGTTCTGGCAGCATCCAGCTGAGAGGAGACACCCAGAAAACAGCTTTATTTCCTGGAATAAACAACCACACCAGCATGGCACGGCTCCTGGCAGCAAGCACGATGTAGAGGCGATCCCAGGAAGCTCAGCACCCTGCTGCATGCTGCTGGGCTCCCACGGGATGCAGAGCCTCACCCTGGGGATGGCCCAGCAGCACTTGTGGCAGTGGTGGTGGGAGGAGGAGTGGGGACGGGCTGGCAAACATCTCTCTCCTGCAACACAGGCAGCTCGCATTTTAGCAGGAGGGTTTGCATAACTGCAGCGTGCAGATCGATAGCGTGATGCACAGCAGCTGCTATCAGTAAAGTGCGTCGACGAGCCTCATTAACGCCGCCTTATGAGTGCAGTTGAGTGTAATTGTTCACTGTATTTAAAAGCCAGAACGAGGAAGAATTGCCGGAATATATCCTCGGTGTGTGTGAAATGCTGGAAATAATGGAGCGAGGGGAAGGCATTGGTGGTTAGAGTGGTGTGAAGGAGGCAGGGCTGTAACTGAGGGAAGTTCTGCCTGGTGCCACGGCCTTACATCAACAGCGGGCTGCTCCAGTGGGGGGTGTCCTTGCACATGGCGGGGGCTGGAGCTAGATATCCTAGGGATCCCACATCATCCCACATCATCATCCCCATCCCACACCATTCTGTGATCCTATGAGTGCTTACAGCATGCAGGGTGTTGTACCACCTGCCATGTGCTCACTGTGCATCTCACATGGCCATGGACAACACTGAGCCTAGAACCTGTGCTAAGATGTGAACAAAGGCTTCCCTGCCTCCCTTTGTAACTTGTGGTGGCCCTTAGTTGTGTGTCTGTTACAATTTGTGCCCTTATCTCATTTGGGTTAATCCAGCTTTGAGTTCCAGCTGTCTATGCCTGTTCTGCCATTACCCTCTTGACTAAACAGCCTTCTTGTACCCAGCACTGCTGCACATGGATGCTCTCAACCAGTATAATAGAATCACCTTCCAGTCCCCTTTTGGATAAGCTAAGTAGAACAAAGTGTCTGATTCTCACAGAATCACAGCATGGTTTGGGTTGGAAGGGACCCTTATGGTCACCTTGTTCCAAGCCCCTGCTGCAGGCAGGGACACCTGCCTATACACCAGGTTGCTCACAGCCCCATCCAGCCTGGCCTTGAATGCCTCGAGGGTGCAGGCAACCACAACCCCTCTGGATAACCTGTTCCAGTGTCTCACCGCCCTCAGTAAAGAATTTCTTCCTAATATCTAGTCTAAATCTGCCCTCTTCCAGTTTTCTCTTTGCCAAGCATTTCCTCCAGCACTTGGATCTTTTTCGTGGCTACATTCTCCACATTCTCCCTTTATTTTAGTCTGTAAAAAGAGGATATCAAGCAATTCAGGTTTGGAAATCAGACACACCAGAGCCCTGCAGGTGGAGATGTGCCCATCCTCAGGCCCATCACAGAGTCCATCAACAAGCAGGGACAGAGTTACGCTGCTGGTGATGGTCCGTGCTGGTAATAGGTCATTTGCTGTATGGTTACACCAGTGTTGTGGACATGCTGTGAGTGAGGGCTGGCAGCTCAACACAGCGTGTCCCCCTCCTGTTTATAAAGAGAAATAAATGAGCCCCTTGAGAAGAGTGTGGGTCAATACCCAGCTCAGTTTTACTATATCATTTTAAGCTGAGCTCTTCTTAAACTAATTATACGAGTTACTCACCGTAACTCATGCAGTAAGGAACTCAAAGCACACTGTAACTTATACAAGACTTTTGATCAAGTTCAGCTCCAGGGCTTTAAAACCACAAGCTGAATTGGTGCCTCTGGCTCCTATAGCCATGCCCAGAGCTCCCACAGCTTTGCTCCTCTGGAACAAATGGGAGGTTTCTTTGTGCAGCTTCCTAAGGTGAGTATTCCCTGTCTCTTTGTCACCCAGCAGCACACCCCTTCCCCCATCAAATCCCACCTAAAGCTGTGGTGATGAGCACAGCCAGCCTGCTGCCCAGATCAGCGCTGCCCTCCTGAAATCAAAGCAGCTGTGAGCTTTGGGATCAGCCCCTTTGGTAATCACTCCCATCACAGCTTCACAGCCGTTCTAGGGATGGTGCATCCTCATTTCTTTTCAGCAAATCTTTCAGCAGACCCGGAGAGGGGTTATATTTGCATAATCTTGACTTTTCCTTTCCTTTTTTTTTTATCACCCTCTCATGATTTTTGAAAGCTGAGATATCCGAAGCGCTTAGCTCCACATTGAGCGCTTCATTAAATTTCAGAGCCCTGCTTTCGTCGGCTCCATTAATTAGACACTTGATTGAAAGTCTAAATCTGAAGGCTTGGGTATTGACTACAGCTTTGCTAACCTAAGGTGATCTGTTCAGTGTAGTTAAAGCTTGCCCAGCCAATTTCTTTTTCTTAACGTCCTTCACCCTGCTATTAAACAGGCACCACAGATTGCTGCAGAGCCCTCATGTTTCCACTGCGTCGGCTGGAGAGTCTCAAAGATTTATTGTAGCTCTTGAGCTCCATTGTTACTTGAGTTTTCTGCTGCAGTTGATGCTTAATAAAGACTGCCTGTTCATTTAGCAGGCAGCACTTAATGACCAACAGGAATTGTGTCTTGAATGCTCTCCTAGCCTGGTGAGGGCTTTTTTCTTTAAGTAGTTTTTTTGGGTAGTCATATAACAAGCAAGGAGCCCCTTGTCAAATGCCAGCATGCTTTTCTTATCCGCAATTGGGGCTTCAGCATTTCCATCCACTGGATATGGAGCTGTTCTGAGCCATGGAGGCAGGTGTGCAAGTGGGAGGCGGGTGCCTGATGTGACCATCACACACTGATGCTCCTCTGTCCAAGCAGTTATGGGATGTGCAGATGCAACCTGGCTGTGCGCTGCTCCTCCACCCTGCATTGGTTCTGCATTGAGCACAGGTGGAGGGCAGCCAGAGGGAAAGCTGATGGAGGGGAGTGAGGGCAGAGATGAGGACAGGGAGGTGCCCCCAGGATGAGCTTCCCGTCTGCACAGCTGGGACTGGAGGCCAGAAGATGCTGAGTTAGCAGTGGTAAGAAGAGACTTGCCAGGCAGTGTATCTTGGTAGGATGTTTGCAGGTGGGTCACTTGTCTGGATTAGAGTGTGGCCCCTAATTTCTCTGTCAGACATAATCACCCAGCTTTCCTCTCAGTGACCCACTCCGTAAGGATGTGCCATGTCAGGTGCAGCTGTAGCCATTAACTCTCCAATGTTCTGCATCCCTGTGCTACTCAAACCAAGATGCAATATCCATGCATGTTATCAGACCTTGCTTACCTTCCTTTGTACTGCTTTCTGCTTGGCTTGACTCAAGCTCAAGTTGTGAAAGGAGCAACCTTCTGATTATTGTTGTTCTAGGCTCCCCGAGAGATATTACATGTGTCAGGATATCTCCTAAAGATATCAGATATGTCTGTCTCATGATACCCTCTCTGGAACCATCTCCTGTTCCTGGTGGGAGCTGGCTGCTCCAGCATCTGCCCAAGCTTGTACATCTCCTACTCCCAGTGCCTCACACAAACCCATTTTCCTTCCTGCTCCCCCCCACCAGCTCACACTGTTGCAATTCAATTAGTTGGCCCAGGTGAGCCTTTCTGTGCCCATTTTTCTCCTGACAAAAGTGGCAATCAAGGTAGACAGTAATTTAATTTAATTTTCTTCTGAAGCTTTAAGTGGGATAATCCTAAAGCATCATCTTACCTCTGAGTCACAGGCAGTGGCCTTGGACACTTGTGAGAGGTTGGTTTTATCTTCTTGGCCTACTCAGCGTCTCTCAGTGTTGCTCATGCATTACTCTCTCTCCTCCTGGTGGATATTTCTGATCTCTTTGCATTCAGATTGCTGATGAGACCCACAGCTGCCTGGCAGCAGCACTGTGCACATGAGCCCACCGAAGAAGACTGAGAAATAGATTTGTATGTGAAGGGTGTCACTTCTTCTCCATGCACATGTAGAATTTTTGTTTCCTGAAGTTAATGGGCATTTTCTGCTCTTTACTGCCCAACTCGCCATTCTGAAATGCATTCAAATGGGCAGTGATATCAGTGTGTTGGAGAGCACAAGGCTGCACAGAACTGTGTCCAAAGCAAACCCCCCTTGGTGGTTTGCTGTTCACCTATTGGCCTTTGTAAACATCTTTTCAGGTGTTAACATTTGCACGTGTGTGGCAATGACGTGCCATCATAAACTGTGAATGTAGTTAGCATGCGAGCTGTATTGGCTCCACTTACACATGAAATCGGGGACCAGGAAAGGCTGAGTAGCTGGCTAGAGTTGCACATAAGGACCTGAATGCAGATCCTCACATTCCCCTTTAATAGCCTTGGAAGCCCCTCTGCTGCTGCTGGGACAGGGACATTAATGGAGATGCAGAAAGTGCCTTGCCATCAAGGAGGAGCTTGGAAACAAAGGAGGTCAAAGTAGCAAAATTAGGTGGAAGCTGGTGGTATTTGTGTGTGTGAGTCTGGTGTCAGGTTTTGTGCCCCTCACCCATGGTGTGCTCAAACCACACATAAACGTCGCTTTGCAAAGTGGCAGTCTTTTGTTTGTAAAAAAAATTAGAAATAATAGCAAAGTAGTGCAGTGTGGGTGGCAGCACACAGGGGAAAGCTGTCGTCTTGCAAGAGATGGATTGCTGATGGAATCCAGCAGAACTGATGGCCCGTGTCTCAGTGAGAGCTGCACCGGTGCACCCCTATCCACAGCACTGTGGGGCAGCAGCTCAGAGGATGCTGACCTTCCTCCTCCATTTGCCCTCCTTTAATTTCCTTTCTGCAGAAAAAGGGAGCAAGCCCAGAGAAGGAGAACCCATTGACACGGGGACCATCAGGATTATTCCAGGGGTATCAGCTTAAATTAGGTGGACTTATGGTCCTACCCCACACATTGCTCCCAGTGCTGGAATAGATAGCAGTAAGAAGCTCTGGATGTGGCAAGATAATTAATCACAGGCTAATCTGTAGCCAGAATTAAGATGCAGTCTGATCTGAAGGCAGCGCCCTGCGCTGGTGGAAGTGGAAATCAATGGCAATTTATCTGAATACTGTGCACTGTGAATGGTGGTCAACGAGGAGTAGGTGATGTTTGGTTCTCCACTGTGGAGGTTCCACCTTTAGCAGAGAGCAGGGCAGGGCTGTTGGGAGCAGGAGAAGCTGCTTAGGTGAGAAATCAGGACTGTGGGAATTCACTCCTGCAGGAAGAGGCTGAGACCAAGCAGCACTCAAGCCCATGTCTGCCATTTGCTGACTGGAGGAGCTTTTGTTTTATCACTGTGTTCTGCTGTGTAATTTGCAAAAGGTGAAGTGCTGGGAGGGTTTTGGAGAACGGATGTCCCTTTTTTATGATGCATCCTACTGAGCAAGGAGAGGAGTTGGTAGAAATGACACTGCATTGCTTTGGGTTGTTTGAGCTGAGTTGTTATATGCCAGAATGGCACCTGGCCCTGTAGAACAGTTAAAGTGATCATCCATGGTGTATAAAGTGATTGTCCACGGTCCATAAATTGATGGTCTGTTGTCTGTAAAGCGATGGTTTGTGGTCTACAGGCAGTGCAGTCCTGGCCTCACCATCACAGCCTGGGTGCCGCCAGCTGCCAGGTATACCCACCTCTCTGTGCATGGCAGTCTAGTGGTGGCTGGAAAAGGGAGCAGAAAGGGGAGGATGAGAGAGAACAATCTGCAACTGCTATGCTCTCTGTCCATTAAAAAAAAGCTGGGGCCTTCCTGTGCGACAAGCATGTTACTGCAGTGTCTGGGTTGTTTGTCAGGTGGTGTGGCCAGCTTTGCAAGGAGAAGTTGGTGATGCTGCACATAGCAGCTGCTGAGCCTCTTCTGTCACTGCTGAGGCCATCTCTGTAGGAGTACAGTCACATATTCTGCCTTCTCTGCTGTGTTTCTCTGTTAAATAAACCAGTATGCTCCGTATCATCCTGCACAACATCTCTACACTCCTCTGCGAGTCATGGATGGGTGGATGGATGGATGCATGGATGGATGCATGGATGCATGGATGGACAAACAGACCTGGTTAGCCCAGTTCAGCAGTTTGGATGTCCCTGTATGGTTGGTGGGCAGGAAATGCCATGTTTCCCTGTGTGGCTGTGAAAGTGGCTAAATACTTTCTGCTGGGATTTGGGGCAGCTGAAAGCTGTTTCACAGCTGGCATCCACCAGTTCCTTCCTGACATCCACCAGTGCTGTTGAAGGCCAATGCAATGGGTGTGCATATGGACTCTCACTGGCTACCTTCTCCCATCATCCTTACTATGAATATTTGGCTTACACACGTTACTGGCACTAAACCATGGGCATGCTCTTCCCTGTGCTTTGGGTTCAGTGCTTTCCTAACACTGTGTCACACCAGAAAATCAGGTTCTGTGAGCTGTGTGTCAGCAGGACCTCTCTGTAGCTATTCCAGCAATGATCCCTTACCTTCCTTGTCTGAGCAAGGTCTCTTTTTTACCCAGACTTCACTGAAGGGCTCTGTTTACATAATGGGACCACACAAATCCCTGGGTAGTTTCAGAACTCAGTGGGAACTGTTCACTGTGCGGGATGTATTTTTTCCTTCTGCAATACACCAAAATATGTATTATAAACCAGAAAGAGAAAGCTGCTCCCCTGAGCTTTCTGCTGGGGCATTCAGCATCTTATCTGAGTAAGCAAAATCGCAGCTAAGCACACACAGGCAAGGCCAGGCAGCGTGCGGAGCAGCTGGGAGCTGCGGAACAAAAGCCTCTTTGCACTCCCAATAAATTGGTCCCACGGGAATTTTGCTTTGAAATTATAATTGACCCAGGGAAGAAAACTATTTCATAGACTTTGAACTCATTAAAAAACTCCATCATTCATTCCGCGGTTTATTCTTGACACTTAATCAAAAGAAATTTAATGATCTTTCTAACGAACTTAATTTCACGTTGCTGGGAATGTATCTACTCCAAAGTGCACGGCGCTGCGTGTAGGAGTGGAAGGTGTTTATTAGCTCTGTTGGTTGCAACCTCTGAGCACCTCTCAGGAATCTCAGAAGATTCTACAGTGAGGATCAACTGTTTCAGCATCTTCTTTTGGCCGCAGACTGGTGTGTAGTTTTGCATCTGTGGAGCCTTTTTTAGGAGGTGGGAGATAGATAGCACAGTAGGGACATGTGCAGCCCTGCAGCAGCCCAGCCTTGCTGTGTGCCACTGAGGAGCAATGCAGCTTGTAGGCGTTCTGGCTCTTCTTTGGGGTCACTGCTGTGCCTGCTGTCTGCTGATCTTTTGTCTTCTGGCAGGATCAAGGCTTTTTCACCCTTGGAGAAGGTAAAGCAATTCAGTAAAGAATAACATGGGAACAGCTGGTTGAGTAACCAGCTGTATTGGTTTTAAATGTACAGATGGAAACAAAATGTACAGAAGGTATATAAGTGAATGAGTAAAGGGAAAACTCACCAACGGTGGTGCCTTGACTGAAGCAGCTGAGGCAGTCCTCCCTGGTGAGCGATCTCCAAGAGATACTGCTCCAGTGGGAGTCAGCCCTTAAATGAGGTCTCAGAGGGGATGGAGTCAAGCTCCACCCCTTCCGGGAGCACAGCTACATCACTCTCACCTGTGCTCCCACAGCTGACCCCATACTTGCCTCAGCTGATTAATCAGAGGTTCAGGCTGTGATTACCAATCTCCCATACACTCCACCCCTTCACAGCGTGAACCAATGATTAGGTGAGTTTTCCCTTATCACAGAGACCCAACGCGACGCTGATACAATTTCCCGTCGCACCGAATGCTGATGTTATTCAAATGATGATTGGATGGGTATTCACGATCTTCCGTGGGCCAGTGCTTGATAGATGTTACTGGAGACAAGCCATCTCGAGGTGCAGGTCCATTTGCGTTTCATCAGTCCACACAAATTGTTCTCTGATGGTCCTAGAGGCTTAGAATCTTAGGGAGAGTAATACAGATGTTTCAAGGGTACCAGGAGAGGAAGGTCTGCCCTCCAGGGCAAGATACAGGCCGTATTCTTGTCTTGGGTCAATACTTCTGCTCGCACCGGATTATGTCCCGGCCTCCGATACCATACCCTCTGGCCAGATATCTGTGGCTGTATAACTATATCTGGCACCAGAGGAGGAGTCCTGATCTGCCATAGGGACATGATGGGTGTCCCTTTAGCAATAAAGACCGGAGTATTGACCACGATGTCAGTAGGCCATGTACCTATCACCGAAGGGGTAACTGAACCTCCCACCTCCAATAGTCTCCCCCAAGGTGCAAGTAGGCCACACCACTTGGGTCCTACTTGCACCTTCCAGGGCCAATTTATCTTATGGATTCCTGGTTTTAGATTCTCAGGGGCAGGGAGCAGAAGATTATTGTCATTACCAACCTGCGGTTTTACCTCATTATCAGCACCTGTAATTTGAATCCTAAGAGGGGAGGCCCATATAGTGTGTAACATTTTCAGAGCACTGGGTCTGCCATCCCGAGGTCTTTCGTTCAAGTCCCGCAGGGTTTCGTATAATCTTTTTGTCCACCCCTGCAGGGACTGGGAGTCTGTCTTCAGGGCAGCCTTAAGAATACCATTGTAGCGTTCAATAAGGCCTGCCCCTGTTGGATTATATGGCAGATGGAATCGCCATTCAATGTTGTTCTCTTCTGCCCAGCGCTGTATCATCGCTCCAGTAAAGTGAGTCCCTTGGTCGCTCTCGATGACTTGAGGTGTCCCATATGCAGACATCAGTTTAGTGAGTGCCTTAATTGTATATGCTTGATTTGCCTTTGGTACGGGATAGGCTTGCAGCAGTCCACTTACAGTATCAACGCAGGTCAGGGCATATCTCGCCCCCTCAGACCGAGGGAGGGGCCCAATGTAATCAACCTGCCATCTCTGAAGAGGACTATATCCTCTAGCAATGTGGGATGTTGTTTCAGGCAACGGTCTTGGTCTCATCTTCGAGCAAGCGTCACAGTCCTGACATGCTTGGACGATATCAGATAGCTGTACAGGCAGCCCCCATGCTTTAGCAGCTGCCCACATTATCTTTTGTCCAGCATGCCGTAGCTTCTGATGTAACCATCGGGCAATATTTTCGGATTGTGAATTCCCAATCCATCGAACTCGGGCCAGTGTGTCCGCTTCATCGTTTCCTGGTGACTGCAGGGGTTGATGACCAGAGACATGGTAGACACATACCGTCCTGTGTTTGACTGTATTCCAAATGTCTACCCACATGTCTTTCCCCCAGATCGGTCGGGCGTGGATAGTCCATTCCTGGGTAGCCCACTGCGTAATCCACAGAGTAAGCCCCCGGTACACGGCCCAACTATCCGTACAGATGTTCAGGATGCCATCACCAGGTTCTTTAGTTATAACCATCCACACGGCTCGTAATTCTGCCCATTGGCTGCTCTGACCATCCCCCTCATCAAACCAGATTGTCTCAGTAGAGGGATGGTATGCTATAGCTCGCCACCTGCTCGGGTTGCCTCTGCTGGACCCATCCGTATACCAGGCATCTTCAGGAATAGGATATCTTCCTTCCTGAACAGGGCTCTTCTCTGGTGGAGCGACCATTGGTTCTTTCGGCGTATCACTGCGATATGTCACTGGGCCTAGGATCTTCTGTAATTCCTCCTTGAGTGGAGACGAAGACAGGCTGCTTCTTTGACTTAGATAGGCGACCCATCGTGCTACCGTCTGTGCTTGGGCCACCCCTGTCTTAGGAAGGTGAGTTAGATCTCTTACCCACCCCTGGATCGGTAATGTAGTTTTAACTATAACCTCTGCTGTTTGCGTTATTGGCTCTACCGCTTGTAACGCTGAATAGGCAGCCAATAACTGTTTTTCAATCATGCTGTATCTTTCTTCTGCTCCGTGCCAAACCTGAGACCAGAATCCAATGGGGGTTCGAACAGAACTCTGGCGTTGCCACAGGCCCCAGCCAAAACCATCCTGGGTAACATGAACGTCTAGTTCAGCTGGGAGGGTCGGATCAAATATACCCAATGCCTGGGCTTGTTTAACTGCCAGCTTTGCCTGTTGGAAAGCATCTTGTTCTACCTTCCCCCAGTTCCACGATTGACCCTTCTTGGTAAGCTTATACAATGGCCTCAACAACTGAGCTAAGTGAGGTATAAAGGAGCGCCAATACCCCAATATACCTAAGAACTCTTGTAGCTGTTTCGATGTTGTAGGGACTGGGAACGCTTGGACTTTATCCACTACTGCACTGGGTAGTACTTTGGTTTTTCCGGACCAAATTACTCCCAGGAATTTTACAGATAGCCCCGGACCTTGCACCTTCTGTGGGTTTATAGCCCACCCTCTCTTCTGCAGATAAGCTATCAATAAATCTGCTGCTTGTCTCACCGCCTCTAATGAATCGGATGTTAACAGGAGGTCATCAATATAATGATATAAATTTACATTATGTGGCTTCTGCCACTTAGCCAGATCACGCGCCACCAAATTATGACAAAAAGTAGGTGAATGCACGTACCCTTGCGGCAGAACCTGAAAAGTCCACTGCCTGCCTTCCCATGTGAATGCAAACTGGTCTTGTGATTCTTCACTAATCGGAATACTGAAGAATGCATTCGCTAAGTCTAGGACACAGTGATACGTTTTAATTTCTCTACTTAGTGTGTCCATTAGGGAGGCAATATTGGGTACGGCTGCATGAACGGGCGGCGTGACCTTGTTTAATTCCCTGTAATCCACTGTCATCCTCCATGTTCCATCCGATTTTCGCACTGGCCATATTGGGGAGTTGTACGGGCTATGTGCAGGCCTTATAATACCCACTCTTTCTAATTCCTGCACTGTTTTTGTTATTTCATCCTGCCCACCTGGGAGTCTGTACTGTTTTACATTAGTAATCCGACGTGGCTTGGGCAGACAAATAGGCTCATGTTTTGCATGGCCTCTCAATATTGTCTGAATTGCCCGGATACTAATGCATCTCTGCCGCAACCGGAACTCTCCCACTGTTGTGTGGAGAGCCAGACCCCACAAGATATCAATTCCCAATATGTACTCCGGAATTGGAGCAATAGATACCTTGTACTCCCGTGGTGGGAGGCGCCCGACCCCCAATTTTACCCAAGTTTGGGTGACTGGAACGGTCTGTCCCCCAAAGCCTCCAATCATTACTTTGTTCCCTCTGAATTTTGTTGGGTCTCCATATATTATAGATGTTTCCGCCCCAGTATCAACGAGGGCCATAACCTTCTGCACATTTTCTCGGGACCAATATATTGTCAATTCCACATAGGGCCTCCGGTCCCGTCTAGAGGCCCTAGGGTGACTTACGTCCCTCATCACGCCATAAACTGGGCCAGATTCAAGTCTTTTACCTCTGATGCCTCTGGTACTGTGACCCGAGGCACCTGAGGTGGCCTCTTTTTCCTATTTGGCACGATAAAGTCTTCTAGATTCCAAACTGTTGTTGGTCGTCGTTCTATAAGCCTTATCCCCGGTCTTTTGGGGCGGTTTTGAAATTTTTGTTCATCCTTCAGCTGTTTCCACAACTGAAGCAGAACGTGATTGGGCTGCCCATCAATTTTGGCAAATTGAACACCTGCTCGGAGTAGATCATTAAACATTTGTTTTCGGGACACCCTAATGGGTCCCGCCCGAGGGGTTCGTGGAGCCGATCTCCTGGCTCGGGCTATTGGAAAAACTTCAGAATCTTCAATTACTCTAATATTGCGCTTGGTTCTCAGGCGCTCCGTTTCCCCCAGGTCCGCTACCAATTGGGCAGCATGCTGGACTGCTGCCTCTGCGGCCACTAAAGGATTCAATATAGAAACCAATGTTCCATACATATGTGAGGGAGCCTGTTGTAAGATTAGGTCCCTCATTCCCGCGGAAAACTTCACCATGTCCGGACTAACAGATACATCTTCATAGACAGCCTCTCGCATGCCTAGTTCCCGGATATAATTTTGTAGGTCTTCCATAGAAGACCACATTCCTGTATGTATTGGCATGTCTGTTTTATTTGACCATACCATACGGCAGGCAGCCATTATCCAATCTACGATTGAATGATTCTCTTCAGGGAACTGGGACCCTGAGTACAATCTCTGCCTCAGGGCAGGATGGACTGTTATTGTTGCTAGCTTAGATACCTCGGAGCCGTTAACTATTACACTTTCTGCTCCCGAGTCCCATAATCGTAGCAGCCAGGCTGGGACACTTTCCCTCGGTCTTTGCCTGAAGCGCTGTACTAGATCCATAAGTTCGGTGGGTGTGTATGGACGTGCTGTTACGTGTAAATAGGAGTCAGCAGGGGTCCATTGATCAGGAGGCACCCCTGCTGGTCGCTCCTGGACTTTTTTTGTTTTTTGAGTTACCATAGGACGTACTTCTAATAAGTCCGTCTTAAGTGGCTCTTCTAGGTCAGATTTAGTGACCTTAGTTTGATCCGATGTTTCAGGATCCTTACTATCATCCATTGTAATATATCTAATTTGGGGGGTGTTTGAAAAAAATGATGAATTTTTCCCCGTTAATAGATTAATTTCGCCCTCCAATTTTTCAATGCGGGCTTTTAATAATTGATTTTCATGTTCAATCTTATCTGATTTAACCTCTACCTGATTTAAAGCATTCAATAAAGGCCAAGCAGCCATGGATGCAGCCATTTGCCTTTCTTTGGTTGTCAAAATATCTTTTTGCAACCCCTGAAAGTATTCAGTTAGATGGTAAGGGGACATATTGCCCGTTACCCGTAAGGGCCCCCATTGTTCGATAATCGTCGCTAATTGAAAATATGGGGACGCCTCAAACCCTGGTATTTGTCCAGGGAGGATTTTCCCTAAGGGGGTGATCTTCTCCCCCTTGAACCAGCTAAACACATTCCATAGGAAAGACATTTTTTTTTTTTCCGATATTTGCAGGCTCCTGCCTGGCTCGCCAAATGTATTGGTTTTAAATGTACAGATGGAAACAAAATGTACAGAAGGTATATAAGTGAATGAGTAAAGGGAAAACTCACCAACGGTGGTGCCTTGACTGAAGCAGCTGAGGCAGTCCTCCCTGGTGAGCGATCTCCAAGAGATACTGCTCCAGTGGGAGTCAGCCCTTAAATGAGGTCTCAGAGGGGATGGAGTCAAGCTCCACCCCTTCCGGGAGCACAGCTACATCACTCTCACCTGTGCTCCCACAGCTGACCCCATACTTGCCTCAGCTGATTAATCAGAGGTTCAGGCTGTGATTACCAATCTCCCATACACCAGCGCTGAGGGGCCCATTCTTGGAGCGAGGTTTACTCTCAGTTTCTTTTTCCTGGCATTTAGCTTAAGACATTTCAGTGAGGGAGAAGATGTTTTCGCTTGGGAAGCCCCTCAAGGAGATAACATTTCAAGGAAGAAAAATACTCTTTCTTTCAAACCAGCCATTGAAAAACCTCCTTTGTAAGTACCTTGTGTTTGGAGTGTCCTCCTGCTCCAGGGGTGTCTGTGTGCAGCAGTGACTGTTGCTGAGCTGTACCATAAAGACCCATTTCTACCTCGAGTCAAACTGCATGTCGCAGTGTGCGGCTCTTGGCCCCAAACTGTGCTGCTGTGCTCACCCTGAGCTGGCAAGGTGTTGTGGAGAAGGGGGTTGAAATGCCTCAGGTGGAAGGGCTTGCAAATACTCCAGATGGCAGTGATCCCATGGTGATCGTTTAACTGAGTATGGTCACCTGGCAAAGTTTTCCATCAAGTGAATGATGCCAAATAAAGTCTTCCTGGGCTTTCATTAGGGTCTGATGGTGCAGTGCTGGTGTTAATGGTGCAGTTAATTAGCTTCTGTGAGTGCAGAGCACATCTAGGAGGTCCACAGAATCACAGAATCACCAGGGACCTCTAAGATCATCCAGTCCAACCATCCACACTCCAGCCGTACTCACTAAATCACGTCCCTCAACACAGTGTCTAAACATACCTTGAACACCTCCAGGGTCAGTGACTCCACCACCCCCCTGGGCAGCCCATTCCAGTGCCCACCCACTCTTTTATAGAAGTAGCATTTCCTAACGTCCAACCATGCTGCTGGGGCTCATGCAGAGCAGCCCTTGGTCTTGGTTACTGGACTTCTTGACTGAGTTGAACCAAAGTGTCACTACAAGCTGAACTTTTACTACTGGTGTAAAAGAGTGTTCTCTGATGTCTAAAGTGGGTTGTACCTTTGTTGAAGTCTTATCCAGGAGGGTCTCTGAGACCTTCTTAGTGGTCTTCTCCACTGGGAGGAACTTGGCTCTGAGGTGCAGTAAACTGAGCAGCTGTTTGCCAGGAGCAGGTTCAGGGTCCGCACACTGTCCCAGCCTCATCCTTTTCTCCTGGATTTTGTCCCCAACAGAAGCTTTGCCCCGAGTCCATTCTTGGAAGGTCCTGTGAGAACCACCACACTGCACACCTGGGAGAGATGAGAAGGAAGATGGTGCAGGCAAGCCAGCCAGCCCTGTGAGAGATACATCCCCATCCCAGCCCCAGCACTTGGTCACCTCCAGCCTACATGTGGCTTAACCCTGGCACCACCACAGCTCCCACTCCTGCCATGCTGTCTCATACCCCCATGACTCTGCTCTGGCAGCATGTAGCTCCCTGGCAACTCCATGTGCATCCCACCAAGGTGCTTCCTGCATCCTGCAGCCACTCTTGTGGAAGTCCCAGCTATGCATCTGGTTCCAGACAGAGTGGGGACCCTGCATGGCACCTTTCATTGAGGTGCACAGCAGAGGTCCTGCTTTTGTGCTCCATACTCAGACTGCCCCCTGCTAATCCACAGGCCGAGCATCTGTGAGTGCATGTGCAGATGCGAGGCTGGAAACCAGGTCACTAAATAGAAAGTGACACTTTTTTAAGTAAAAATGCATAAGTCTCCCAGTGTTTCTTTCCGCTACCCCTGCCTGTAAATCCTGCCTATGCCGGGAAGCAGCAGGGCTCCCCTCTGCTTTCTAAGCTTCTCAAAATGACAAAAATCCCTCCTTGTCAAATCCCAGCATTACAGGGGGATGGCTGGTCAGATCCGTATCACAGCACATGGAATCAGGAGGCATCAGGGGTTTGTTCTGTCCGGTGGAGGCATTCAGTGATGGTCTTAAGTTGCTCCCCAGCATCACAGAAAGAGGAGGGGATGAGTTATTGTCAGGCATACAGCACCCAGGAGTAATGTTTTGGAGCAGTCATTTGCTTTCCCTTGGAAAGGTGATGCCTGATTTTGTTTTGATTGCTTGTCTGGATGCGTTCATTTTTCTGTGTTGCAAGACTGATTCAGCAAAGGAGCCATGGGAGATAGCAGAGCACAGATGAAGATCGTGTCAGACCCAGTCTCCTGTTCCTGTATTCAGCAGCTGATAGCAGCCAGCCTCAGCAGGGGGGAGAATGCCCCAAGATAACCAAAGAGATCCCCTTCAGAAACTCCTTCGCCAGATCCCACTCATCCTATAGAAACCCACCTGCATTTTCTCTAACTGGAAGCATTTCTCATGCACACCCATCTCACTACAAAGAATTATTGTCGTGTTGCTTTTGCACAAACTACTCAGCTGTGTTTGCAGCATGTGATGTTTTTCCAAGAACAAACAGCAGGCTGGTTCTGAAACGTTCACAGAGCTTTCCTTCCCACTTCCTATCCTCCGGAGAGCAAGTGGAAAATACTCGGTGCTTTCAAATGTTAATGACGTTTTGTGTTTTGAAAAGGAAAAGAAGAAAACCCAACTAGACAGACAGCACCCCCCAAAGCAGGGTGTGATGCTGTCCCTGCATTCTGCCATCTCTAGCCACTTGGTTCCCTTCATCTCGTTGAGAAGTTTATCCTTATGTCACGCATCACAGTTGCTGCGGGTTGAGTAACTGAGCTGCTTTATACAAAGGGAAAGAAAGTTTGTTCCAGTCTATGCAGGGCAGTGCCAGTCTGCAGAGGGGATGCAGTGAGGAGCACAGGTCAGCACAGCACTGGGGACCACCTGTCCTGTAGGACAAGACCCCTCATCTCTTGTGTCACTGATCATCATGTGCCAGGAACAACCACATCCATTTGTCTGGCTATTGAGGGCAAAGGCAGCGTGAACAGTACCCAACAAGCAACACAACAGAGGTGATGCTGGACACATCCACCTGAATTCTTCTTGATGGTGGACTCTGTTTAGCTGGAAGGAGAATACTTTTGCTCAGAAATAGGTGCACATCCCCATCCTGGTGCATGCAGCTGCAGGGTCACTATGGGGTAGGAGGAGGGCAGAGGTGGGTTTCCAGCCAGGCTGATTGCAGTGTGAAAAATGAGTGAGTGTGGGGATCTGCCCTGTAGCCCATGCTGTAGGTTATGGTGTGAGGTGAAAAAACAGAGGGACCTGGCTCTCCACCTGCCTTCAGTCCCCTGGAGTGTTGACTTTTCTCTCTTACAGGTGTGAAACCTGAATATCTTTCATCTTTGTAAAACCCAGGCAGGTTGCTGGTGCCGGTGTGGATGACAGTGGTTGTGCATCCTTACTTTTAATGGTACAATCTGGGCTGTTGCTATGGTTTCAACACTAACATCAAGCTGTAGGAGGCGAAGCAACCCCTGAGAGGAAATAAAGCAGTGCTGTTTTGGGAAGAGATTATTAAGTATTATTTTGTCGTTATTGTTGCTGCTTGTTTCATTCCTTCAGCCTCCGGGTGTTAGCAGGGCTGGTGATTAGCAGGGCTTGGTGTGTGGGCTGCTTGTGCCCTGTGGCTAACCCTGAGAGAAGCCCAGCACTGATTGATGCCATCCCCTATGGCCACATCCCAGCATCAGTCCCATCCTCTATCACCTGGTGTCAGCATACCCTCAGCTGTCACCCCACAGAGGATCGGTGTCTTCAGCCCATTTTCCAGATGGGAAGACAAAAGCACGGAGCTGCAGTGACTCGCTGGGGTCACCTCAGAGAGAAGCAGAAATCAGCTGTGGGTCTGTTCTGTCTCATGTCAGTGCCGTGTTCATCCCATCAAAGAGAGAATCTCTGCTGTGCAAGGCAAAGCCTCCGGCTGTTCTGGCTCTGGAAGAGCTTTGTGCAATGCAACCACAACCACTTGTTGTCACTTTGGGCAAAGCTTGAGATGACCTGGGGCAGTGCTCCTGTGTGGCAGCCCTTAACATCCTGCTGCAACCTGCACTATCCCATTGGGGAAGCAGCCTCTTACTGCTTGCTTACCTCTGTGTTTGCTTAGGAAAGAAAAATAGGTGCTAGGGGATTCCTCTGCTAATGAATAGACCTGTGTGTGCATGCGTGTAGTGCAGCATCTTACAAGTCCATCTCGGTGCTTTTTAGATCTGAGAATGAAAGTTAGAATGAGTAAAATATTGATTTCCCATAAAAGGGTTTTAATCAAGCGTCGTGACACCCCAAGGGGGAAAGAGCTCTGCTACAACACCAAATTGCACTTCATACAGCATCTATTTTTCAGCCACTGTATAAATGAGGCTGCCCACTAAACATGCAGCATTGTGGTGCATTGGGGAGCAGGGGGAACCTGCTGGGGGGGCATGGGGAAAGCAAGGATGAGGTACCCAGCTGTGCCAGCTGTGCAACCAGAGGAGGTTACCAGGGGATGAGCACAAGGGCTGCAGCTTCCATTTCCAGACGTGTGAAACCAGAGGGGCCCCAGCAGAGCCCAGGATGTGCACAGGGGCAGGAGGCCAAAGCAGGGCTGTGGTTGGGCTGATCCCCTGTGCAGGAGGAAGAGCACCAGGACTTCTATCCAGGCAGCAAGTGCTGATTTCTTTAATGAAGAAAACTTCACTGACTTCAAAATGGATGGCAGGTCTCTCTTAGTATGAAAAGTAAAGGATCTGTAGCATCTGAAGAGATGTATGGAAGGTAAGGAGGATGAATTCATTGTCTTCTGTGTGGCAGTTCTGTAAATAAACCAACCACTTGGCTGTGGGCTGATGGTTCATCTCGATCTCAAGTTCCCTCATTGGCATTTAGGTGACTTCAGGGGGTTATTTGGGCATAACTGACTGCTGGGCCTGGTCTGTGTCCTCTGTCCTGTAGGTTTTGGAAGCTTTGGGGTCTTTCTGCATCTGAACAGTGCTGGGAATGCTCTCCTGTAAGCCCAGGGTGAGACAAGCGCTTCCCAGGTCATCTCAGAGCCATGACTGCTCTCATTAGCACTGGCTCTGTGTATAAGAGAAAACAAAGCTGTGTTAAGGGCAGAGAAAGACCGTGCTGAATTGAGTAAATGAACCATGATACAGTGAAGTGAATGGTGAAATAAAGCGTGCTTTTGTGATACTGGTGGTGACAGCACTTGAGCTCAGCTTCCCATGCCCTTTGAAGCCAGACCTTCCCGCTGCCATAGCTCACCCCAGGCTGGCACTGGGCTCCCAGGCCAACAAGGCTGTGTCTGCTCCACAAGAGGAGTACTGCAGAACCCAGAGCTTACCTCATCTCTGCATTGAATTCTAAGAACTCTTTCTTGGTTTTCCAATGCAAGTCACTGTGCCTCTGCTCTGTTCATCTTACAACACTGGAAGCCTCTTTGCCAATCCAGTTCTAAAATTACACAAGTCACCAGCCACAGCCAAATCTTCTGCTAGTATAAACTGGACACTTAAGTCACCACTGACCCATCAGTTTGCATCAGTGGAGCACCTGACCCCGAGTTCTTGCTGCTCAGATTGCCAATAGATTTATATTTCTATCAGAGTTGTAGTTAGGCAAATTGTGTCAAGGGGGATTTTTAATAATAGGAAATATTACTTCTCGGAAGGGTTGGTCAGGCACTGGAATGGGCTGCCCAGGGAGGTGGTGGAGTCACCGACCCTGGGGTTGTTCAAGGAAAGACTGGATGTTGTGTTGAGGGACATGGGTTAGTGGGAGCTGTTGGTAACAGGTGAACAGTTGGACTGGATGATCTTGTAGGTCTTTTCCAACCTTGGTGATTCTATGGTTCTATGATCAAGAATCTAAATTAATCACAGACTTTAGCATGTAGAGGGAGCTTAGATTGAAGGTGGGATGGGTGAAAACCAGCAATATATTGAGGACCCAAATGAAAGCTTTGCCCTCAGGAACCATTTCAAGCATTTCTGGGAGCCAGACATTCTCAATGACTTGCACTACTGTCTTTGGTTTTCACTGCATCCTTATTTACTCCCTACCCTCCTTTTCGGCCTCCACATTTGAGAGGTTCTCATTTACTTATTATGCTTTGCTTTAGCTCCAGTTGACTTGGCTTTGTAGCAAAGAGCCAGAAAGCATCAGCACTGGGCTCTGGGAGTGCTGCAGTGCTGCTCTGCCTGCTTTCTTTCTGAGTACTAATTTATCCACCAGGAGGAGGTGAGGGCATGCGCTGTCTCTGTCTGCACACTGCTGTCCTGCCAGGAGCATCCTCCCAGCCCCGTATCCCCAAACAGAGTCAGGTGCTCACGGCTGGGTTCTTCCAGGAGTTATCTGAACTGCTGTTGTTTTGATTAGAGTGGTTTGTCCTTCCCTGTCACACATAATTTCTGTTACGATGGCTCATTTTTCTTGGCTGTAAGTGGAATTGCAGAAAACAGATAAGTTGTCTTGCTCTTCCTGGCTGATGAATCACGCTGCTTTCCCTTTCACGTCGCACTCTCTCTGGATTCACTGTCGCCTCTGCTCTACAATAAATACTTTCCTTCGCCCGATGCTTTGTAAATCTCTCCCGAGGCCTGGAAAGTTTTAAAAGCGCTCTGTCAAATCACACCATGGTTGCTATGAGAGCCAGCAGAGATGATGCCCTAAGCGTGAGCATTTCAGCCTTTTATGTGGCTTTTGCGACTAAGTGGAAAAGGCAACAACGGGAATAATGCAGGAGCGCTGAGTTTTTGGGTGAGCATGGAGGATGAGACAGCCCGGTGTGGCCGTACAGCAGGCTGCTGGTGAGAAGGGAGATGCTCCTATGGGTATCTCTGCTCCAACACACGGTTTCTTGTAGGTGGGCCCCAGGATGGGAGGTGATGGTGCAGCCCCAGCAGCTGCACAGCTCGGCCCTTCTTATTCTGTAGTGCTCCTTCAGTAGAGCAGATCCTCAGGTTGATTTTTGAGCTTTGTTCTTGCAGCTCTACCAGACCAAACTGGTTTTACTGGGAAAAGCCTCATATCTGCACCAGAGGCATTTCTTTGCTGGGCTCTCAGCACACAGCAGGGCTGAGCTCTGTTGGCAAAGAACACTGTCCCCACTTATGTCCAGGTGGGCATGAGAGCTACCACAAGACCCTTGGAGAAGGGGACTCTGCACTCCACCAGTGGCATTGAGTCCCCTTCTCACCCAGCTCTTGAGACACGGCCACCCGTTTGGTATCAGATGTGATGGGGGCGAGGATGCTTCTCGTGGAGCCTCAGAGCCCCGGTACCCAGGAAAGGAGCACTGCCCTCACAGCCACCAGCAAGTCCCTGGGGAAGCTGGAGGCCATTGGGAAAGCCCTAAGTGACAAGACGTAAATCAGGAGTGAGGCCTGGAAATCAGCATTTGTGAAGTTAGGGTAATGAGAGAAAAAGACCAGGAGCAATAACAAGAGATATCTGCTCTCAGTGTTAGGATGTGATTACAGTAATTACTGATTTTTCTGCCAGAGAGAACCACAGGCCAGATTAGGAAATAAGACCTCTTTGTGCACAGTGCAGTGCAGGAGAACCAAGGAACAAGCTTACTGCAATCCTATGGCCAGAGGTGGGCACTGGGAAACTGGAGATCCCAGGACATGTTTGCTGCTGGCTGCACTGCTGGCACATGGAGTCTTAACCAAATTACCTGAAAGCATTAAGTTCTCTTAACAGCCCAAATCTGTCTTAGTTTCTTTCAGCTCAGTGGAGTTTTTGAAGTATAAACAGGTTAATAGGGTTGGTGCTCCAGTCCATACCCTCTATCACGAACCTATTTCCATTATGGTTTATGACACGTCAGGGGAGGCTGAACTACATAAAATTAGTAGGCGCAACCATAAAATCATGGAGACTTTTCTTTTTATGTCCCATTTTATATGACTCACCCCCCTGTGGCTTCTCTAAAACACAGTCTGGGCTATCGGGGTGCAGCCAGTAGCCGTGCTGCTGCCATTAGCATTGGTACTATTGCAGTTCCTTGATGAGTTCACACATAGTAAACACATGATTTGCACAGGGAGAAGACTTTAAGAAATGCTGAGTTTGCCACGTGAGCTACTTGGGTCAACCACACTGGAGGTGTGCAGATTTCCTAAGGGAAAAGTCTGCCTGTACCTGCATTGCAACAAAAATCCTGCATCGGTTAAGCAGCACTTCTTTACATCTCAGGGTCAGCCATCCGAAAGCATCACAAGAATAATCACAGAGAGACAGATCTTTTCCACTTGCTGACTTTCACCTCTGTCCCTTCCCATTTTGTGTTGGGTTTAGAGTTTCCTTGGCTTAAGGAAGCTCCAGGGCTTGTTGGTGGTCTTGGTGCCACCGCTCTGGGACTGTCTGCCCAGAAACATGGAGATGTGACCCTCTGGGGCATGGTTTAGCAGCAGACTTGTACTGTTAGATAGATGGTTTGTCTTGATGATCTTAAATGTCTTTTCCATTCTAAATTATGGCTATAAGCTTTGGAAGGATTTTCTCCAAGCCTTTTTGCATCCCACCCATTCCCCTCTGCCAAATCTGTGCCTATGGAGAATGGAAAGGGGTAAAGAAAATAGGTTCACTTTGTCCCTTCTGCAAGTGCTCATTTCCTAGTGTGATTTTTCACGTGCTTTTGGAGTAGTTGGCAGCCTACCCCGAAATCTAATTTTTAGTCAATGAACTACTCATCTGGAAACTTGTTTCCCAGCTTTACTCTAGCAGTGCTTTCTTTATTCACTGTGTTCATGAAAAGTGTATTCTCCACCCAACCTACTGACTCCATTCATGCCATTGACCTAATTTCATATAATCATAGAATAATTTCAATTGGAAGAGACCATTAAAGGCCATCTAGTCCAACTCCCCTGCAATGAACAAGGACATCTACAGATTGATCAGGTGCTCAGAGCCCCCCATCCAGCCTGGCCTTGAATGTCTCCTGGATGGGACATTCATCACCTCTCTGGGCAACCTGTGTCAGTGCCTCACCACCCTCTTTCTGAAAATCTTTTTCCTCATATCCAGTCTAAGTCTCCCCTCTTGTAGTTTGAAGCCATTTCCCCTTGTCCTGTCACAACAGACCCTGCTCAAGAGCCTGTCCCCTTCTTTCTTACAGCCGCTTTGGATATTGAAAGGCTGCTCTCAGGTCTCCCCAGAACCTTCTCTTCTCCAGGCTGCTCAGCCCCAGCTCTTACAGTCTCTCCTTGTATGAGAGGCATTCCATCCCTCAAACCATTGCTGTAGCCCTCCTCTGCATGTGCTCCAGCTGGTCCTCGTCCCTCCTGCACTGAGGACTCCACATCTGGCTGCAGTGCTGCAGGCAGGGTCCCAGAGGGACAGATCTCCTTTCTCATCCCACTGCCCACACTGCTTTGAATGCAGCCCTGGATCTGGTTGGCTTTTTGGGCCACGAGAACACTGTATAAGACATACACCAGTACTTTTACATGGGATGAGCAAACCATGTAAAACCAAACAACTTTGCTTCATTCACTTCCCCACAGGAGAAAATCCTCAGTCCATTCATTTTTCAAACATCACTTGTGAATTAAGACCTCAGCATTTTCTAAAGCTCTTCACTTTCCTCATAACTGGTAAGATTCTAATCCCTTTAATCTTTCTCGTCAGGAGATGTCCAGGCAACAGGGGACTGTGTAAAGGTGTGGAAGAATCACTGGGTTCCTGTGTGATGTCCTCCTGCACTGTGCTCCTGCTAGCTCTATGGTGACACATTACCCAGCTGCTGTGGGCAGATGAATGAAGGGCAATGCCAAAAGCACGAGAGAATGATTTTGTGGGTTGAAAACAAATTAGGAAGAAAAGGAGCTCTTTCTAAAGCTGCTGCTACTGTGCAGCTGTGTGATATTGTACAGATCACTGTACAGTCCCAGTTCTCTGCCATCTTCTGGGATTTTTACCCATTTCCATCACAGAAAGTTGGAGGTGGATTGCCCATCTCCCCCATCTCCTTCACTGTACAGCACCAAGCATGGGAACTGAGGATGGCACTGCTGTGCATCCCATAGTAGACACCATATCATATCCAAATTACCCACAGCACATCATGACCAAATTTGGGGTTGGCTACAGTTGTAACATCCACACCTATTTAATGTCTGTGTTTGTCCATCTCCATTCAGCTACAGTGCATTTCCCTGGGATTTGAACTGGTTCATTAAAGTGGAATTTGCAGAAATGCTGGGCAATGGGCAACTGAGCTCAAAAGGATTGACAAGAAACATGCTGGAAGCGTAAGCTGTCTAGTCTGGGGCTTAACAGCGTATCTGCTGTGTAGTCCTCACAGCCTCTTGGCTTGGCAGTGGTAGATTTTTGTTTTGGCAAAAATCAGTTCCAGCTTTCAGGGCATTTTGCCTGAGCAAGGATCACAGATTCAGCAATCCGACTCCCAGAAGCACTGATCAGACTGCACCAAGCAGTCCACCAAGCTCCCCACATCGAGCCAGACCTGACTGACTGTCGGTGCTCAGACAGGTTGCAGATAACGTGTCAAGAGAGCACAGGGAAGACAAGGAAACACAGAAGTGCCAGTAAGGGTATGAGAAGTGGTTGCCATGATGCAGACCTGGTCCTCTGCAAGCTGCTAGGCAGGTTACAAGTTGCCACCTGCCTTTCCTGGAGTTAGGAGCCATCCTTCGTGCCCTGGTGGCAGTTCAGGAAGAGCCACTGTAATGTCCCATTGTGCAGTAGGAGCTTCCTTAGGCAGACAAGCTCTTCCACCAAGAACTAGCCAGAAGGGACAGCAAGCGATAACCTATGGTGACATTGTCATGTTGGACAGTGGGGGCTTCTGTCCCCAGCAGGGTGTCCTCAGGGGCTGTCACCCACCCTGCTGCCACCGTGCTCCACGTGCTGCCTTCTGAACGTGTGGTTGACTTCATGCAGTTGGATATCTCTACGTGCTCAGCACTTATCTCCTGCTTTGCAGCCTCAGCAGAGCAAGGAGAAGCTGCAGCAAAATTGATCTCAATGCAGGACTGTAGAATGCAGAAAGAAGCCACCTCATGCAAGGTTTCAGCTGGCAAAAAGTCATGCCCATAATGATAAACCACGTGTTCCTACTGCAGTTTGGCTAGTGATCTCAGCAGAGACGTGATGCCTAATTGCATGAGGAAACAGGCTCTAGGTACGCGCATAGGGAAAGAGCAGTTGAAGTCACCCATCTCTATTTGCCTTACTGGCCACTTGAAATATAAACTTAGAGCTTTTTGCTCCCACTCAGTGAGAATTAAGTCCCCAACAAGACAGAAGTATCTCTTTCCTGCTGAGTTTTAATGATGCTACCAGCATCATTGGTGCTGGACTGAAATTGAGATCCATCTATAGTAGTGACTGTCAAAAAATGAATGAAAATGTAGATTTGGCTTTTAAGACAGTTTGAAGCAGGACCTAAACATTCTTTAAATGGAGAAGCTTGGCTTCAAAGTATAATTTGGCAGCCACAGGAACATTCCTGTAGATCTTGCAGGTCCAGGTAAGGTGGTAGCACCAACACTAGCCATAACAAGGCAATGAGATTCAACTCCTGCTTCTGACAGTGTGTCCTGGTGATGGTGATGGGAGGAGAACTCCCCTGGCAGCAGAGTACTGGAGGGGAACTAATGCAGCATGTGCATGAGCAGTCAAGTGTATGTAAGGAGCTGAATAAATTTATTGTCAAATTACTCCTTTGTCTGACTGCCTATAGAATGCAGGCAATGGTATTGCCCTGAATTCCATGCTAACCTAACATGTAAATGGTAACAGGATTTGTGGGAGAGCCATCCATCTTGCTTTAAGAACGTGAGAGAAGCTATCAAAATAAGTAGTCTCTCAGGATGATTGTCAGTAATGTCCTATTTTTGCTTTGTTGTCTGAGTTTTTCTGGCTTCAACTTCCAGTTGTCGGATACTGTTGCGTTTTTTGTCCACTGGATAAATTCTATTTGTGATCTCTCTGATGGCACTTTGAGCCCCCCGTCAAGTTACCGTGGAACTTCTTTGTTGAGCGACAAGGATTTTGTTCCAGGGATGTCTCAGTGAAAAACAAAAACGAACAAAAAAACCCCACGTTTTCCAGTCCTTAAGTAGTTCTTATGCCTGAGCTGACTCTCATCAGTCTGTGTTTTCCTTGTCAGACACGGATTCCTCTTAGGAATAGTTCTCCCTGCACCACCAGCAGCATTATTGATGCCCTCTCAAAGCAGCACCAGTTGCGTGGCACACCAGGAGGGCTCGGTGCTGTTGGCTTCCTCTGGCAGTTCCTCCTGGATGTCTCTCAGTTCAGCCAGATTTTAATCCAAGTTGATGTTACGATGTTCACGTGTCTTAATGGAAACGTATCCGCAACTTGGATATAATAAAGAAGCCTACGTTTATCTCATTGATAGTCTTATTGACTCTATACACATAACTCAGCATCTTATTGTAAAACGATCTTGCTCTAACTTTGACAAGATCAATTTTCCATACGCACTTGTTGATTGGCATTAATTATCTTACAGACATTATATATTGCAGCTATCACTGTCAGCATTTGCATCCGTGCGTTTCTGCTCATCAAAGTGATTCACAACCATGAGCAAATCTTCATACTGAATAAACAAAACAAAATAACCCTTTATGCAGGTGTGGAACAGGGCTTAGAGAGGTTAAAAGGGAAGGAAAGAGAATCTGCCAGCTTTCCCAGGTAAGGGGTTTTCATGGGTGCTACCCATCACCACTTTTCATGGCCAACCTCCCGGTTTCAGCTGGCCTTGCAGAGACAAAGCACATCTGGGCTTTACTTAGAAGTTAAGAAATGAAGTAACTTAGGGGGAAGTGACTGCAGTGATATTTACTCCACTGTGCTCCAGAGCCAGAGGTCAGCTGGCCATGAAAAGAGTTGCAGCAAAGCTAGGAAGATAAACAGTGCTGTTTATAAATTCTTTCTTTGTGAAAAAAAAAAAATGAATGTTTAAAATAGCCTGATGTGATAAAAACTGGCTCGGAGCCCCATAAGCTGCAGTTATCAGAAAGCAAGCCATTTTTTCCCTCATATCTCTGGTCCTTTGGTACCCGCAATGAATCCCAAAGGCTTCCATGGGGCGCTGCTCTCATGGAGCTGAAGAACATACCCAGGGTTGGGACATCCCCTACCTAGTGGGTTTCTGTGCAAAACACAAACTGCCACATGCATGGGGCCATTGCTCTTCAGCAGCCCTGAGCCCACCAGCCTCTTCAGAATCCCAGAGCTCATGGAGATCTCCCACCTCCCACCTGATGCTGATGAGAGTTCTTGTCAACCCCCCGGAACGAGGCGCTGGTCTTTCCTCACCCTTTACCTTACTTTGACTTCATAATGGTGAGAATTCATTTTGAAGTGAATGCTCTGTTCTCTCGTTATTCCTTCCAAAGTGTTTAGGGTGCATTTGCTGTTCTCCCCTGCAGATGCAGTGCGAGTTGTTTTAGCAAAATCCAAACAGAAGGTCTCACAGTATCACCAGGTGCCAGGAGAAAAGGCCCGTTAGCAGTGGCTGCTCAATATATTAAAGCACTTGGCATTAAATGTGAATGCCAAGTGCTGCCCCTTTGCCACTGCACACTCGGCTGTCAGTTTGACCTGTGAAAATTGAAGTGTTGGGGTGAATGGAAGATTGGAAAACACTTAAAAATGGAATTTCCTTGATTTCTTCAAACCAAGTGAGATTACTTGTGCTATTTTGCAGTAGTGAGTTCCTGTGCAGTAACTCTGTGGTGTGAAGAGGTGTTGGCATGTTTCAGACTCTCCTCTAAAAGATAAATGCATAGAAATACAAAGCTTCTTCCTTGCCCTTCCTGAAACCAGGCTCTCAAAACCATTTGGTGTATCACAAGGGTTTGCCCTTTCCATGGGCACTTAGGTGCATGCACAGCCGGGTGCATTCTGTTGTAAAGCAATGCAGTGCCTGCCTTCTGAGAGCTGAAAATAATGCAGACAAACTCGTCCAAGCAGGGCACGGGGAGCTCAAGGTTATGAAAATGAAATCATTCTTCTTTTGCTTTTCCAATGACTGCTACTGTTAAAATGAGTAATTGTGGAGTGGCCATGTCCAGACAGATCTGTTTCTACTCGCAGTTCTTGGTGATAGGCAAAGATGCCCTGTGCAGCAAAGAAAGCAAACAGCAGCTGAAAGTCACTCTGGCTCATTTAAGCCTCCAAAGATCTGTGGGCCATTTGCTCACCGTTTTAGTGTTCCCTCACCTCCCTCCCCACCAGCCACCTCCATGCAGGTATGGAGGGAGCCATGTGGGACAGCTTGGCCTTTGCCCAGGAGCCAGGCATCCATAACTGCCTGCTGGCAGAGTCCAAGCTGTGCTCCCCCTTTTCTCAAAGGCACGGAGAGGCTTTGCTGATCGGGGAAGCAAGTTTAGCGAGTGCTCCTTCCACCATGGCCAACAAATTAAAGCCAAAGAGGCAGTAAAGTGCTATGGGCCATTACCCCTCTCATGGAGGAGGTTAAGTGTGATGAGGGCCAAATTGGCATTTAATGGGACCTAATTGATTTTATAAGCTGTTGTGTTAACAAGAGACTCGATTCCGTTCCCCCTCCATCACCAGGATGGATTGGTAACATCTAATGTGTGCCCTTCTTGACCCGGGATCATTCTCATTGTGGTAGAACCCAGCTTGGCATGTAAAGCACACACCAGCGCTGGGTCCCAGGGCAAGGGGTAGCAGGAGGATGCTGTTGAACTTCTTTCTTCCTGCCATCTCTAAGGGGTCCATAGCTTAGTCCAGACTTGATCTGAGAGCCCAGCATGGGCTGGGAGCAGTCTGAGTGCCTGCCAGATGCAGGGAAGCTGTTCAGCATCCCATGGGAAGGACAAGGAGAGCAGCCCATGTTAGAAAGGAGTTACCCCATAGCTCCAGCTTTTTGGCTTGCTTGGGCCATGTTGAGTAAAGAGGAATTGTCGTGGTCTGCATATAAAATACATCTTACAGTTAATGAATATGTGGAGCAAAAGATCTTTTGTTTTTTTAATATATTTTTTTTATTAAAACATAAAGAGGGCAACGAAAACAAAACTAATGGATTGGACACATATGACCATCCCCATGGAGATGGGGAGGGCTTTGCCAAGAGGTGGGCTGTATTCCAGACGTGTGCTCCAGATCCCCAGCGTTGCCATAAGTTTTCTTTTACTGCCAGACTTCAGGGTAATGTGTTTGTGGGTAGATGCAGGCGAAGCCCAACACTCTGTTATGTGGGTGGAACAGGAAAAAATGAATGTGAAAATTAGCCTCCAAGCCCCCAAAATAAAGGGTGGTGGAGGAGCTCTCTGGTGTGGCTGGAGTTACCCAAGGTGAGCACGGAGCCCTGCATGGCTGCCATGGCTGCTCCAGGGTGCAACACTACTCTGCAAGTGGCAGGCAGGGCTGAGTACTGACTGTGTGTAGCCTTTGCCACTGTGATGCAAGCAAGAAAGATGAATGTGCTGTTTTCTTTTAATTTAGCTTTTGACTGGGCTGTACAGCTGCTGGTCCTGATCTGATGCTGATGGGGTCCCAGTGGCCTGAGATCCTGCAGCCCATCAGCCCTGCCTTCTGCTTGGGAAACTGGGAGTTTCTGCCTCTCAAAAGTAGGCACAAAACGTAACCGATGCTGATAAAGCCGCATGCAGTAGCCAGCAATCCCTGCACGCATGCAAAGTGTTATTTATGTATTGCTGACTCCCTCCCAGCCGATGCTGTGCCATTGGAACTCGCCAGCTCTGACTAATGGTCCCAACAGCCGCGTGGGATATTTGAGTTGCTTTTCGTTTACAGATTCGGTGGGTCCCCGGTAATTGGAACGCGGCAACTTCTAACACATAACAGATGATGCAGCAGTGGAGGGCATTTGTCATTGCTTCACTCCCCTGCAGCAGAAAGGGCTCATAAGTCACAGCTGACAAATCTTTTAATGACTTTTAAACTTCATTTACAGGAAAGGATGACCATAATCAACAAACAATGATGGCTTACTAATCGTTCTGTATGATTTTTAAGAAGGAGCTTGGTTTTTTAAACCCTTTTAAAAGAGCTTAATGCTGCAAAGGAATGGGTGATGCTGTCCTGGAAGGTGTGAGGGGGTGAGAGCAGCGTCAGCTGTACCAGCCTGATCCATCACTCACAGGCACATTGTACAGAAAGGAATCCATCGCTGGTGTGATGTCGTTGATGGGGAATTGGAGCAGCAGGTGGTGTACATTCACCCCCAGGTTTGGCTGACGCCAGGGGCAGGATGGGTAAAGCACCACTGACCGTTGGGCAGATGGGAGCAGATGCAGAGGGCAGCATGGGAGCCAGGCTGTGTCTTAATCCATGTGTCCATATACACCAAGGGAGGCAAAGACCAGTAGGTGAGGAGCAAGAGAAAAGGTAATGGCAACTGATGTAGGCCATACCACAGCAGCCACCTCCAAGTGGGCCAGCTGCTCTCCTGTCCTCACCACTGGCATAGGGGTGGCTTCCATTTATCCCTCCTCTGTAGGGTGCTTTCCTTGGGGTGAGGGTGCTGCTGCCTCTCTGTCCCCTGCAGAGCCGTGAGTGCAGCATTTGGATGTGAGCAGACCGCACAGCAGGTGGAGTGGGAGCCCACAACCAGTTGACTTTACAGAGATGTATGTCTTAATCACTGGTGTCATTCTGAGTATTTAGACTGTCTGAAATAATTTTCATAGGCAGTCAGCTGGTAATTAACTCCAAGAGAGGACAAGAATGTCAAGAACTTCAGCTGCTAAAAAGCAGGGGGTCAGCATGCCAAGTGCTGCACCTTTCTCTGGCTCTGTGCTTCCTGAGGCCCCATCCGATGGCCTCCTCCCCATTCTGCAAGCAGTGTGAGGGGCAGGCACTGAGCATCAGCACACTCACTGGTGTGAATTCCCATGGGAAATGGGGATGATCAGCTGTTGTCCTGCATAGCAAAACATGCCTGGGTCCCACTGGGGCCTCAAGCTGCCCCTCTGACATGGGGTTCTCCTCCTCACCACATGGCTTTGCCAACTCTCACGGCATGTGGGGCTTTGCTGAAATCCCCAGTGGCAGGAAGCACATGGTTTTGTGGGAATGCTGATCTTCTGCTTGGTCATACAGAAAAACATGCCCCCAGCCCTCCAGGCTCCTAGGGGTTGCTGGCAGAGCAGGTTGGTGAGAGACTGAGGATGGTCCCACTGGGAGCACAGCAGTGTGTTGAGGAACTGATGGCATTGACACACTCAGCCGTGCCAAAAGGCAGGCAGAGATCATGGAATCATAGAGTCCTTAGGGTTAGAAGAGACCTTTCAAGGTTATCTGGTCCAACTGCCCTGCAGTGACCTAGATCAGGTTGCCCAGGGCCTGATTCAGTCTCACCTTGAAAGTCTCCAGGGGATGACCAAGGAGAAGTGCACCCTCTTTGGCAGCTGTTCTTCAGGAGCTGTAGCCCTATTAGGTGATTAAATTATTACTGTGGAGTCTCAGATTTCCCCCCTTGGCAATGCTCTGCTCACCCACCAGCCTTTGTCAGAGGGCTCCTGCTCCTTCAGCTCTCCATCTCCTCTTTGCCTGTCTCAGGGAGACACAACAAGCAGCACAAAGATGCCAGTTCATTAAGCTGCAAAGAAAGTTCCCAGCAAGTTCACTTGCTGAAGATCTCACTTTCCTCATGAATAAATCATGTGCTGTTAAAACAACAGTTGGGCAGGTGGGGGGAGTGTTCATTAAGGAACATCAAGTCAATAGGCGGCTGATGAGAACCTGTTTGCACTGTGTACAAGTGGGAGAGTGGGGGATGGAAACATTGTGTTTTCCCATTAGGGCAGTGAATGATAAAGAAATAAAGAATAATTCTCAAGAAATTAGTCATGGCCAGCCGTTAATGAGCATCTCGGTAACACTAATGAGCTGGCTTCAGATGCCTGAAAAGAAAGGACTTTAATTAGATTAATACATGTAGCATTGTCCATAGCCCAGTAGGTAATCATCAGGTTTTGCACCAGTGGGATTACAGATGACATTCTATTTAATTGCTGTTTCCTTTTCATTTTCTTCTTCCCCCCCCCCCTTTAAAGATTCTTCCCTCCAAAGAATTTTGTTTCTGTTCTGGAACGTAACCTAAATGTTATCCCTGGAATTCTGCATCTAAAAGTGCTGCCAGGCTGGGCTTATCCGAGTCAATTGACCTTTAAAATTTATTTTGCTGCTGTCAAAAAGAATGTGAGGCTGTTCGCAGGAGATTCCCAAGACGATTAGAAGCAGAGACTCCTGAAAAGTTGACTTGTTGCATGTTCTGCAATCAAAGGGTGATACAAAGTCTGTTTCTGGGGGGGGAAGAAATGCCTCCATTTAAGGGTTATTTTCATGGAAGAAGTAGAGCCCAGAAAAGTTTGGTGTGAATGGGACCATTCAGATTCTAGCAGGCGAAGAGGTGTGTTGTCTCACACCTTCAGACCCATGATGTTGATACATACAGGCTTCAGAAAATGCCCAAATTCTTGCTGCTAGCACAGCATGATGGGATGACTTTTGCATGGTGGTTTAATTGGCCCTGCGTGCTGTCAGGTGCAAGGAGCTGTCAGTGCTGGCTTCAGCAGCAGACAGACAGGCAGGCGGGCAGGGCTGGTGCAGTTGTACTTGGCTTTATCTCAGGGTTTCCAGCCATAGGTCATCCCTTTATCACACTCACTAGGATTTAAGACCTTGACAAATAGATTTTTAAGCTTTCTGTAGGCATGAATAATATGTAGGACAGATGGTTACGAGCCACAGCTATAAACTGTGTGCTGACCTGATAGACTTTGTAACTATTGTACCTTTAACAACTGATTAAATACTTATTAAAACAGCTACTGATTATTTATTGCTCCTTTACGAGGGATTTGCCAGATGAACTGAAATCTAAATCACGACCAGGTTTTCAAAGGATTGGCAGGATTTCTCCAGTTCAAAATGACTCGTTTTAATTAAAAATTGTAAAAGCAGGCTCTTCGCATAGCAGGACGGTGAGCTGGAGGAGTATTATGAAGCAGCTACTTCTGTACACGCTGTTGTGCACTCAGCATCCGCCTGTCTGCAGGAGCACCGTGCATCCGTCTGCAATGAGCCCCAGCTTTGAGGAGTTAGCACTTAAAAGCGGAGAGGTTAAGGAAACCAGCTCAATGAAGTAAGCGCTGGCCATTGTGGAGATCAGCCCCAATTTCTGGTCCATTTAGGGTCAAAGGGAGACATGCAGACATCCCCACGCTGCCTGTTCCCCAAAGGCATCCTCGCTCCTGCAGAAGCAATGCAAAACCTGAGATGTATTTATTTACTCCCTTCTTTTAATAGCTTCCTGGTCCCCCTAAGAATCATGTTTGGGAAAATCAGAGCCAGTCTCCCCAGAAAACCCAAGGACTGATTCAAGTTTATTCTACTTACTGGACCATACAGCAGTGGAGAGGGTATTTTCTGCTCTCTGGGAGAAAGGCTGAGACCCCCCAGGTTGCTGTGGAGGAAGTGCTGGGAACTCAAAAGCTATTATAAAGATTGCAGGGTTTGTGTTGGTTATTAAAGCAGTGCTTCAGAGCTTGGCTCCGGTGCCTGGGGACTCCCAGCAAATTACTGCCAGCTCCCAAGGAGGAGTGATTGGCACCAGAGGTGGCAGGGAGTTCAGTTGTAGATGCATCTGCCTTTCTGTGCTATTGATGGGGCAGAGCAAGGCAGGCAGGGTCTTGTAATGCACTGTGTTTATTTAAGGCTACTTCTGTGGATAAAGGAGGGGCTGCTTCATTCAGAAATCGCTCCGAGCCAAGTGCCTGGCTGCAGCAGAATCAGATTTTGACCTGAGCGAACACATAGCAGATGCACAGAGAAGAAATGAGCCTGTGTAGCTGGGACATACCCCAGCAAGCAAGCAAGAGGCATTGGGGCCACGCAGCTTCCAGCCTCAGATGACACTGGGGAACGCTGTGCCACCAGATGGGGCACCCCAAAGCTCCCTGAGGTCTCTGCAGAACTGGCACTTTGGTTGTCTGACTCTGAGTGCAGAGCCACCAAGCTGGGGAAAGTTGGGCAGAGACTGGGTCGGGATGAAAAACCGTGTTTCTCATTTTGTGAACAAGTGTGATAAGAGGAAAATAACAACCCGGCTGCGTGTGGCCGTCACACAAATAAAGAGCTTTCTGCAAAGAGAGAGTGGCGGGGCTGGGTGGTTTTTCTTTGCCTTCTTCTTCTGTGACAGTTCATCACTAAGACGGAGGCCTCTGGGGTTTTTAGACACCTGGCTCTCAATTAAACAGCTAATCTGTGAAGCAAGGCACTTAAAGCAGGAAGGAAAAATAGCTTATCAAGTAAACCAGCTCTGGCCTTGGGCTGCTACCGGATTGAATATCAATATCTTTAAGGCATCCCTGAACATGAGTGACAGCAGGGACCGTGACATCGTTTCCAGCCATGCTGCCCCGGGTAAGGAGGAGAAGTGAGGAATGGATGCTGCCAGGGACAGCTTGCACAGAGCATCCAGACTGTAGCCTGCATGGATGTGTTCCTCATCACGTTGAGCCCCAGCATGGCACTGGGCTTCTGGGGCTTTATAAGGTTTTTATTCTGTCCCATTCTACTGTATTTTATCTTACAGGGTTATTGTTAGCAGTTCATTGGTTTTGTGGAGCAGGAAGGTGTGTCGGTGTTATTTCACACAATTGCTTGAACAAAGCAGCTGAAGCTTTAAGCAAAGCAGCAAATATCAGGGAATTCCCAACAGAAGTACAAGAGTTAGAAGGACTGGCAGCTTTCCTCAGAAATTGGAAGTAAGCTTTGTGCCTCAGTTTCCCTTCCAGAAAGCAGAAGTAATCACACTCTTGTGCCCTTTGTGTTCTTTGAGGTCTGCAGCCAAGGGACCCCTTTATACATCCAGTTGTCCATGTCCAATTGATAAGAATCATTATTAGTTGCATTGTTTCTTTCTCACTCTCTTTTGTGACTCAAGTCTGCCTTGTTGCAGTACTCGCTTGGGGGAGAAAGGTAAAATAATAGCTGTGAGAATGTGTCCTCTAGAAAGGTGTAGTTATTAGAATATTGATGTATCACCACTGGTACCTCTCTCTGCTGTATGTATTTATATGTATATACATAATCGGAGAATCACCAAGATGCTCTGCCAAGGGTTCCCACTGGTTTTTATGGGATGCTATCAAAGGGATGGGAGCTCAAGGAGATCCTGTGCTGTGCTGACTGCAAGGGAGAGCTGTTTGTTGTGGGAGGTGGGGTTGGGCCAGTGCTGAATTTCACCCAGGTGTGGTGCAGAGTGCTCTGCTGCTGTGTGGTCAGGATAGGTGGTATTAGTATGTGGTGATCAGCATCTGGTGAGCAAGTGGTGATTAAAGTTGAGTTGTTATAGTAAGGGTAGCAAGAAGTGATGCAAAATGGGGATTGCGTGCAAGAAGACACCGGGAACTAATAGGATGAAAAGGGGGTTGTTTTCTCCAAGAAAGCCAGCAGTGTGTAAGGACAGCAGAAAACTGCTTGACACCAGCCTGTTAGATGGAGGATGTTGCTTGTAGGGCTGAGATCTCAGCCTGGGACAAGTGCTCACAGGTCCAGTGGTCGAGGTCATGGCTCCCATTTCTGTCACAACAGAGGTAGGGGCAGCACTCAGTGGGCAGGTGGCACTTGGGACCTCTGGTCCTCAGTGGTTTCCTCCCAAGTCTTACCAGTGATGTGGTTATCAGCTGGCCTTACCTGCAGTTTGTCACCCAGAGCGACCGTCCCATCACTGACCAGCCATGGGCACAGCTCCATCTGCAGCAGAAACTGTAAGGGAAGCACCTGCGGGTGCCATATCTGGAGCACATATGTGGTCAAGAGAGATGTGAGGTGGAAGATGGAACTTGGGGGCAGGCAGCATCCCACGTGGCACCTACCCCTCAGGTGGTACCTTGGGAATGCTGTGGGAGATGTCCTGCTGGGGAATGGTTGCCATTGAGCAGGGTGAGGAAGGAGCTCAAGGAATTCAGGCTGAAGGCTTCAGGCTTGCCTTGATTACCCATCTGTAAGATGGGGAGTTTGTGTCCCACCTTCATTAAGGTGTTGTCAGAGGGGTTTCATTCCTTGTAACTTGTTCATCCTAATGATGAATGAAGGTGAAGTGGAGGACAGGGCAGGGTGGAGGGATTATTGCTGGTAATTTATTTATCATTAAAGTGAAGATTCATCTGGTACCTGAGTGCCCTTCTTGGAAGCATCCTCATCCAGCTTTTAGTTTTAAAGAAAACACACCAATTGGACCAGATCCCTTGGCAGCAGCAGAGCTGGGTCATGATGCACCTGCTGAGAGCAGGCAGCCCTTTAAATATGAGGGGAAAGCCCTTGATTTACCCGAATCCTCCAGCCAGACCTTTGTGTTCTGCACATAGCATGGAAACAGCTTAGCCCACACCCCTCCCACACAGGCTTAAGGAGCTCAGCACACTGATGTAATTGGTGTTTACAGCTGCAAACAGCTGGTCAGGAATCGGAGCAGTGTAAATAATACTCTCCTGGGCGTGCTACAATTTGGGAAGTGTTTGGGCTAACAGCAGCTTTAAGGGTTTCCCTAAGCTGAGGTTTGGGGCAGCAGCATAGAATTGATCAGAGTGTGACAAGAAGTGAGTGTTGAGCAGCAGGGTTATATTTTAGTTTGTTCAGCTTGAAAGCTGGGAGATAGAAACATCCATTCACGGCAGCACAGCCCACAGCTCTGCACTGACTGCTCCTGGGTAAATATCACACTGTATGCGTGCAGTAATGAGCCCCAAACAGCTCCTCTTTTTTATGGAAGTTGAAAATCAAAGCAATATCTTTGGACAGCTGCAGTTTCTGTTGCATAAACAAGAGCAAGCTGACTTTAGGCAGCAAGACTGGATTTAGTTTAATGCAGTTCCCAGCCCTGATCTTTCCTAGGGACTGCCCATGAGATGCCCCAGGTAAGGGGGATCATGCCTTGAAGCTGTGGTAGCGGGCTGCAGTGCCTGCTTATGATTCCCAAGCGAACAGTGACATCTCCTGTTAGCTCAGAATGCAGCTCAAAGCCCAGCCCAGCAATGCTGGAGAGCAGATATCAGCTAGGAGCACAGACTTTCCTTCACCACTTAAATTTCATTGCTTGCTTCCAGAAAAATGAAGCCTCCTTCTATCTACAGATGCAGATCTGGTTGTCCTTGTGCATGGGGAGAGCCAGCCTGTGCCAGGGGGACTTGTGGGGAAGCCCCAGGAGGTGGGCATGAGCAAAAGTGCTGAATGCAAACTGCTCTAAAAAGAGCATCTTGAACTCTAATTAAGTGTAGACGGATAAAAACTTTATTTTAATTGCATTCAAGCTTTTATTTGGGTGTAAAATCTACTTAAATACTATTTTGTGCCTGAGAAGCAGCCAGCATACACTCAGAGTTAGCCTGATAAATGCATTTCTGCTGAGCTTTGTGCTGGCTGCAGCAGACTCTGCCCAGCACAGCAGCTGTAGTTGGGAAGCTGGTCCCCTTGCTCCAGCCTTTCTGGGACCTTTCTCCTCCTCCCCTTTTTGTAAGACTTGGGTAATTCCCTTGCACACCTTTCTGACTCCTGATTTGTTCATTCAGGTGTTCAAGATGTCATTGAAGGTGCAGACAAGCAACATAACAAACAAGAATGACCCCAAATCCATCAACTCCAGAGTCTTCATTGGCAATCTCAACACAGCTGTGGTCAAGAAGTCAGATGTGGAGACCATTTTCTCCAAGTACGGCCGTGTGGTGGGCTGCTCTGTTCACAAGGGCTATGCCTTCGTACAGTACTCCAACGAGAGACACGCGCGTGCCGCCGTGTTGGGTGAGAATGGGCGCATGCTTGCTGGCCAGACTTTGGGTAAGTCTTTTCTGCAGGTATTTCAACGTGTCCGGGTGCAACAGGGGCCAGCTGCCCCCTAAGGATAGTCAAGGCATGGCTGGGCCAAGGTCAGGCTGCAGCGTTGATTTGTAAGTCGGGGTCAGGTCTAGGGATGGTGAATGGGCCAGACACAGCCCACTGATGAGCCAGCAGGGCCATAGTGATGAGACAGGCCTGGGGGCATGTTGGTCCATGGGGCAGGAACAGCAGGGTCCATATCTAGGCACAGGCATGGCTGTGACAGAGCTGGAGACCAGCATCACAGCTGTTCTACTGATCGCCAGTGAGGCTAAGCATGGCCATTCAGATGTATTAGTGCCCTCAGGGCTGGACTTTGTAGAGGCAGAGGGGACTCTGGATAGAAAAAAAGTGGCATCCTGAAATGAAGGATTGGATTGAAATAACAGCAGCTCATCACCTTTATGGCTTCCCTCAGCACTACCAGAGGACTTGATCTCTCTTTTTTTTCACCATCAGGTGTCAGGTGTCTCACCATGTCTGATCACCTGGACATCATCTGTGATCAGCAGAGATGAGCTTCTCTGTGTTTGAGCCTGAGATGCCTGGTTGAGGTTGGGATGGAGGTACCAGCCTTAGCCTTGCCTTTCAAGAGAGGTGATAACTCAGGCTGTCTCAAACTAGCTTCAGCCAGCTGATGTTAAATGAGATAACTCTCCCCCCACCAGATATGTGAAAGTCTTTTGTCTGCACTGCTGTGCGATAAGAAATAACAAACAAAATCACCCCAGCTGCTCCCAGCTGCATCCATGTTTTGCAGATTGCTCTGAAGTGTCACATGCTGAGAAGCCTTTGTCACCAGCTTTAAGCTGAGAATTGGAACTGAAGACAGTGTTTGTAATGAAAAATCGTTATTTCCAAGTCTGCTGCAAGCAGCGGTCATTGGACACACAGGGGAGCAATTTGCAACCCATTCCCGCTCTGCTGCCAGCACAGCAGTCAGAAATAGGAAGTTGTGTGCTAGGTCATGTCTTTAAGCCACTGTGCTGTTTCCATCCATGGTTTACTCAAATGCAGAAACTTTTCTTCACTTCTCTTGCTGTCAGCACAAAGCAGAGCTGAAATGCAGTGTGCCAGGGTTGGTGCAGCCCAGATGTTGCCCACATGTTTGCAGCATTGGCAGACATGACGAGCAAGGGGCTGGGGAGCAGAGGAGCTCTTGCTGGCACTGCTGTCAGAGGTGCAGCTAAGCAAAGGCCTCACAGCCACTTTGCTGAAGAGAAATGCCTATAAAGGGTACTGTGATTAGAACTGTCCTATTGGTGCTGGTCCCAGAGGTCTGCCATGCCAGCAAGGTGGCTGGAGCCAGTGTCCTTTTCCAACTCCATGCAGTAACTTCAGATGATTGCACATGCAAGCACCTGATCCTGTGGAAGAGCAGCAAACCAGTGCACTTCAGGCCTACAGCTGCATTCTGGATGGCAGGAGCTCCTAAGGAATTACCACCCATGCTCTGTGGACAGCACCTGGTAAAGGGGCAAACTCCCTCAACCTGCTGTGGAGTAGCAGCTTGCAATAGTGCAGGGCAACATGTCCCCAGTGCCAGCAGGACTCATGTAGCAGGACATCCAAATCCAGAGCCATTCCTGCACACCAGGCTCCAGCTTGAGCAAGGCAGACGTTCATCTTTCTATCTGGTATCTTCCTCATAAGATCAGTTCTCTATCTGGATGTCCTAATAGTGTTTATTCCATCTTATTTTATTCTTCTTCTTTTATCAGCAGATGTGCAAACTGTCAGACTTTGCATTTTAACTTCTCAGCAAGATACTGAATGCATCATTAAATTGAGGTGTTTGGAAGCCATGTCTGCAGTCCATCCCTCACTGAGTCATGGACTGCTCTGCTAGGCAGGTCCTGGCTACCACTGTGCTTTCTGCAGAGGCTCCCAGAAAATCCAGTCATTGCAGGAGGCCATCACCATTTCAGTGCAGGAGCTGTGCACTTCAGGCTGGATCCACACCACTAACCTGGCCTTGCCATCTTTGCCAGACAAAGCACAACCTCCTCATTTAGTGCAGGAAGAGACACCTGGTTATGGGCAGGGGGAGATACATACCGTGGTCTGAGCAAACTAATTCAGTGATGAGAAGCAGGGAGCCAGAATGGAAATGGTATACAAATAGGCCCAGGCTGATGTGCATGCTGAGCTCTTGTCTTTCTGTGTTCATTGTCAAGGGAGTCCTGAGGGTTCTGACTGCTCATCACCACTGCAGGTCAAAAGTACAAATCTCCTATTCTGACTGTACGCCCCAGTGAAGGCTCTGTAGTGCTATTTCTAGCAGTGCATACCAGCAAATTGAGCTAATTGTTGTCATTATCTACATTATCCACCATTCAGCTTTCATTGCATCTCCCTGGAAGGGTGTCAGTCAGCGTGGTGCTGTCAGTAGCTCTCCATTTTTGCAGGAAAAGTGACTGGCAGCTTGCAAGATGCACCCTGACATCAGAATGAGTTCACAGCTGGAGAACTGCCAGTACAGCAACACACAGCATGGCCACAGTGGGTGGTGGGCCCTTTGCTTGCAAGGAACTCATTTCTAGGGCATGCATGTGATGTTGAGCACAAGTCTTGTACCTGGCAGGTAAAGGGAGGTGCAGCTGTTGTGCAAATAACTGCAATTCATTTCCATCTCCAGAAGCAAGATGGTAACACACACCCCAGATGGATGCAGTTGTTCTTTTCTGTCCCTGCCAGAAGAAACCTCCAGGGCCTCAGGCTGTTGTGATTGGACAAGATGAGAGGATTTCAGACTAAAAGAGGGAAGATTTAGATTGGATATAAGGAAAAAGATGGTGATGAGGCACTGGCACAGGCTGCCCAGAGAGGTGGTGGATGGCCCATCCCTGGAGACATTCAGGGTCAGACTGGGGGCTCTGAGCAGCCTGTTCAACATGCAGATGCCATTGTTCATTGCATGGGAGTTGGACCAGATGATCTTTAAAGGTCTCTTCCAGCTCAAAAGATTCTATGATTTGCAGAGTCCAGAAGCATTTAGGCAGACTTATGGTCACTCTTGGCTCTGGCTTGCCAGGCTCCTGGCAGTCTCCATGAAATTGGCTCTATCACTTTGTTCCCACGTCAAAAACATGTTTGGCAGTGAGACTGGGGAGAGAAATTGCCTCCACAAATTAGAGCTGTTCATTCTTCTTGCCCTTCATCAAAGATGTGCCTGAGAGATCAATTGGGTGCATGCCCCTACACCTCATACACCTTTTAATGCATCCCAGTTCAGAGCAACTTTGTGGCTTGTGCTTGACGTTCATTTTTATTCTAGAAGGAGCAAGGAATAAATTGGAACTACTGGCAGTTTTCTGTATTCTGTGCCTTATCATAACAGCACTGTGCTCCCCTGGGAAGCCTGCCCTGAATTTGTGTACACGGGTTTGAATGTGTCCAGAGGCACTGACTTTGAAAATAAGTGTTTTGTATCTGTGTAGAGCAAGAGGAAAACATTTGCTTTCCTCTGAAGGTCCAGCAGGGACCAGCTGAAGGAAGGCAGGAGCGCAGCATGTCTATCCCAGCAGAGTGCAGCGGGGCTTTGCCTCACTGTGTGGTTGGTACAGCTTTCATGGGCACAGAAGGTAATGTTGCATCTGCTTTGCTTGTTGCAGATATCAACATGGCTGGGGAACCTAAACCTAACAGACCTAAAGGGCTGAAGAGAGCAGCCTCCACGTTATACAGGTAGGTCATCACAAACCTCCTGACCCAGGCACTCTGGGTTGGTATTTCCCACTGTCTTGTCAGGCTTTCTCCTCCCATGGCCTTTCCTGAGCCTGGCTCTTGCAGCACCACTCAGGGCTGTGTTTAAGGGATCAGTCAGTGGCAGACACAGGGCTGGCCAAGGCCTGTGCTGTTGTGAGCCTCCACCTGGGCATGGCCTGACCCACAAACAGTGTAGGAAGTCATCAGATCAGTAATTGGAGGTGACCAAGGAGATGGTCAAGGGAAGTCCCAAGGGAGCAAGTGCTTCCAAGCAGTGAAGAGAACGCTGAGCCGAGGGATGAGTGGGACACAGGGTAGGTCTATGAGAGATGTAGAGTGTTACAGATGTCAGAGTGAGTCTTCAGTGCCATTCTTGCCAACTCTAGAGACTTCATCGTGATTCTCATGACCACTGATGGTTTTCATTGAAGCCTCACAGTCTGGAGCTGTGGGAGTGTGGGAGAAGTGAACCTAGAAGGTTTAAGAACCCAAAACCAAATAACAAGATCCCAAAATGTGTTTTATTTGTACATTTGAGTGATTGCATTCACATGAAGACTAGGGCACTAAGTCAGTATTTAGAAAGTGTGATGTTGAGAAGGCAAGAATAAGATTAGTATCAGTGTTACAAGTGAATGTTGCAATGAAAGAAAATCATGAGAGAACTGTGGGTTTTCCCCTGAGAAGAAAAGAAGTGAGAGAGATGAAGAGAAGTGAAAAAAACTATGATCCAGACTCAGTCCAATAGCACAGTGCTAGTAAATGGCAAACCTTAGCAGTGCAGCATGCTGCTGATGTAGCTAAACCCACCAGAGCTTCAGAAACCCACCCACCACCACCCCCAAGGCATCTGCCAAGACCTTCCCCAAGCCTCTCAGCTCAGTTCTTTGCAGCATTCACAAGGCAAATTCTCCCTCCCTTCCGCAACCAGCATGTTCTTCCCTGCTTTTCCCCCCTCATAGGACTCATAGCTGGTCCTGCTCATAGGACCAGCCAGGCCCTGCTGTCCCCACCAAGGTGGTGCAGCCAGGCTGGTGTGATCTTGAATCGCAGCTGAAAGGGACACATCTCCCTTCTGCACCTGGGCCCGGCATCCCCAAGGAGATCATGGTAGGCTTTCAGGATGGCTGGGCCCACACTGGCAGATGGTGGTTGTCCCACTAAGTTTATGTTGGCTCAGTTGTCTTCTGTCTCCCCCAGCTAAAACCAGGAGGGTAATGTTGGAAAAGGGAGCGTCACCTGCATAGACCTGCTGCTCCACATGGACTATCACAAGTCCATGGGGCCAGATGGATTCCACCTGGGGGTACTGAGGGAGCTGGCAGAGGTGATTGCCAATCTTCTTTCCACCATCTATGGGCAGTCCTGGTCAACTGGAGAGGTCCCAGATGACTGGAGAGTTGCTCATGTGACACTCAGCTGTAAGAAGGGTTGTAAGGAGGATCCAGGGAACTACAGACCTGACCACAGAGCCAGGTAAGGTTATAGAACAGAGTGAGATCTTGAGTGAGATCACACGTGTGCAGGACAGCTGGGGGATCAGCCCCAGGCAGCATGAGTTCACAAAAGGCAGGTCCTGTTTGACCAACCTGATCTCCTTCTGTGAGCAGGTATCCTGCCTGCTGGATGAGGCTGTGCATATAGTCTGCCTGGACTGCAGCAAGTCCTTTCATCACTGTCTCCCACTGTCTTTTGGAGAAGCTGGCAGTCCATGGCTTGGGCGGTTACACTCTTTGCTGAGTAAAATACTGTCTGGATTGCTCAGCCCACAGAGTGCTGGGAACAGAGTTACATCCAGCTGGTGACCAGTCACAAATGATGTTCCCCAGGGGTTGGTATTGGTGCCTGTGTTGTTCAGTGTCTTTATTGGATGTGGGAATTGAGTGCACTCTGAGTAAGTTTGCAGATGACACCAAGGTGGGGAGAAGTGTCAATCAGCCTGGGGGTAGGAAGGCCCTATAGAGGGATCTGGACAGGCTGATGGATGGGCTGAGGCCAATTTGATGAAGTTCAGTGAGGCCAAGTGCTGAGTCCTGCATTGTGGTCACAACAACCCCAGGCAGAGCTACAGGCATGGGGCAGAGTGACTGGAAAGCCATGCAGAGGAAAAGGACCTGGGGGTATTAGCTGACAGCTGGCTGAACATGAGACAGCAGTGTCCCCAGGTGACCAAGAAGGCCAACAGCATCCTGGTTTGTGTCAGAAATAATGCAGCCAGCAAGAGCAGGAGGTGATGGTCCCCCTGTGTTATGGGGAGCAGCTGAGGGATTGTTCTGTCTGGAGGAGGCCCAAGGGAGGCCTCATCACTCTAACTCCCAGAATGGAGGTTGTGGCAAAGTGGGAGTCAGCCTCTGCTCCCAGGTAACAGCAATAGGACGAGAGGGAACGGCCTCAGGTTGCAGCAGGGGAGCAAAGTGCTTTCGCATTGCTCCAAGGGTCTTAGTGTAGATTTAAGCCAGCTTGGCTCTTAGCCAGAATTTGACCTTCTGGTTTTGCAGGGAGAAAAAGTACATCTGTGCATCATTTCCACTGCTGTATGGAAATGGAGATGACACAAATCCTTCTATGTAGTTGTACACATACAACTTGCATGGTGCCATAATGCAAATCAGTTCGTTCCATATATTATGTGATAGAGCATTTCTTTGTCAGCATTTACTTTTCAGCTCTGCCTTGACCACTAATCCTCTGTTGAAATGATCAGTGTTTCAGCCTTCCAGGCTGCCATGTAGCTGAAGAGAGAGATATTTGCTTCCTCCCACAGATATGGATGTGCTAAAATATGGGCCAGAGACTGCTCTGAGTTTCGGCAGTATTTCATCCCAGATTGGTGACAGATTTAAACTTTGCCATCTGGACTAGCAGTGCTTACGTTGTCTCGTGGAAAGCCAGGAACCCAGGTTTGCAGTGAGCTGTGGTTGTAGCATTTCCTAGTCATCATAAATTGTTCTGAATGTTAGGCTTAAAAAATGGCAGCACGATAATTTATAGAAATGCTGTGTTAAACACACAAGATTACTTTTTCAGTGGTTGGGTTTTACTTCGCCTAGCTACAAGTCTGCATGAGAGAGGCAAGTATTAGAGAAGGCAAGACAAAGGATGTCTCATTTTGGACATAAAGGAAGCAAAAATCTTGACAGTCTTATGTGATCCATCAGCCCCAGGATACGTTTGGGTGTTGAATTGAAATCTCTTGGAGGTATCCTCCCATCTACCTCCAGAAGGTAGAACATAACCCCAGGTTCACACCATCATCAGTTTTTGGAGATGGCTTTACAAAAGCCAGACAGCCAGTTGTTTTTTACCTTGCTCCCATCTCTGTTCTGCCCTGATCCCTCCATATCTTCATGTCCAAGGAGGATTTCCTGGGGTATTTTGGGCTACACTGGGGTTGGTGCTCCTCGCATACTGGGACCTGGCTGGTCAGTGCTGCAGGCTGTGAGGAGCAGATGGCTCTGCCCTGGGACGTGCTGCAGGGCAGTGGAGCAAACAGAGCTGTACTGACCATAGACCTCTGCCCTTCCCATGATGTTGGTGCTAAAAGGACAGGCAGCCTTGAGACAATCTAAGTCCTTCAGGGGACATACAGCGTGATGGGCACAGACCTCCAATGACAATTCCGCAGCCTGTGGATACAGCTGGACAATGTCCTTCAGCCCAGCTGGCATCCACATCCCTTACTGTACCCATTGCAGCCCAAAAGCTGCAGTCACACCACCTCCAACCAGCAGAGCAGTGACACCCTGTGCCCCTTGGTGCCAGATTTGCCAGCACAGGGCAGAGAAACAGCCCCAAGGCAGAGCAGAGGTCAACAACGATACCCATGGGGTCCAGCACTGGCAAGGATTTGTGAAGCCCTTTTGCATCCCCAGTGTCTCAGAAATGCTGGGCTCCCTTCCAGCATTTCTCTCCCATCTTCCCAGCTAGCTGCAGGAGGAAAGAACCTCACACCAGATGTGCAAGGCTTTAAAAGCTCTCTGCTTAATCATGGCCAGATTTTCCAAGTAGCTTTCCAGTAGATATTATTTCTACTGCTGCACTAATTAAGGTTGTGCAGTTGTTAATAGAAGGATGTGAGCTGAGCGCAACCTGTTGCCTGTGACGAACAGCCCGGGTAATTAAAAGCATGGCCACTCAGCTTCATGTTTGCTATTCAGGTACATGCTCAGAAATGGCACCTCGAATGTAATGTAAATTCAGCACCTAAAAACAATTGCCCTTCAATTAGAAACGCATGGGTTCTGCACCTTTGCGAGTTGCTACTAAACGTTGTTTAATTGCTCGAGAATAGCAATGCAGAAGGAATGCATCGGGAGTCGTGCTGCTTGACATGGCCTTACAGGCTTCTGCTGCCTCTCTCTGATTGTCCCTGCTTTCGTTTTAAAGGGCACAGTGTCACCAACTGATTGAAAAACAGCAAAAATTATTCATGTACATAAAGGAAGCCCTGTCAGGTCAGTGAGTAATGATTCATCCACCGCAGGAAGGTTTATCCTACGTGCAGGGAAATTATCGGGTGTGCACATTTCAGATAAATCACTGGAGCTAAGACTTTCCACTGGCATTTTTCTATTCTCGTGTCAGAAGAGCTGCCCTTTGCTCCATGCCTGACTTCCAAGGCTGCTGGTAAGAGCATCCAGCACTGCCTCCCTCCTCCCACAGCCTCCTGCAGGACCGGCCATGACCTGGATGGTGTGTTACAGCAGGGTTCAGACGAGAAAAAAACCCTTATTTGAGTCCTCGGCCTTCCTGGAGGGCTGTGTCGTGGTTTCCAGGTGATGAAAGAAGCAGAGGTCAGAGTGTTTGCCATCCCTCACTGCAATGAATCGGAGATGAACTCCTCTCACACACATTCAGCCCTCCACTCTTTCATGGGGTCTGGTTGTCTGGACTCCCTTTGTGCTCACTGGATTTGAACAAAAAGCACCACTTCCATCAGCGCAGTTCGTTTGACATCATTTCAGATGTCTGCCTTTGGCTGTGATGAGCCATGGCCTGGAATTGCCTCTTGCTTGGATGTGTTGGGATGTGTTTACGTTCCTGCTGGCTGAAGTTAAACAAGACACATCCCATTGTTTTTTGGTGGAAGTCAGAACCAGCTCTCCAGGATAATTAAGCATCTACTTCCTTTTGGAAATTACTTAAAGAATATTTGGAGTCAGAGTAGGATGATTCCCCTCATTCTGGCTTTCTACCCACAAAATTAGTAGGTGGCCCTGGACCCCACATCCTGTACATGGGGCATGCTGCAAGCAAACCCTGCTCTGAGCCCATGGGTCTGCTGGTGGGGAGAGGAGGTCTGGAGGAAAAGCCAGCTCAGATCCAGCACCTCACACATGATACAGGTGAGAAGAAAGCAATGAGAGTGTTTCTGAGTCGTGCCAGATGGCCCCCAGGCTTCGAGTTGCTCATCAGGAAACGGCCCCAAGTTGCCTTATGATCTCTGATCCCTGATGATCTGCCCAACAAGAGATGGTCCTGATTCTTCTCACCCAGAGTCCTTGAGCTGCATGGAAAGATCCCCACTGTTCTCTCCTGCCCACGGATACAGGGAACATTGGTGTCCTTGCTGGAGTTAGCCAGGAGCATTTCACCTGAGCATGTCGGGTTTGACGAATGTCACAGGATTGTAGCAATTTCATTTAAGTTGCAGCTAAAGAAAGAAAAAGAAAGGTAGCGTGGGAGTCTGACAGCATAGCAGCATCCTCTTTCAATTTTCCTTTCAAATGACATCTTATTTTGATTCTATTCTGTGTTTATTGGATTCAAACAGAATTGGAGTCAAACATGCCTAGTGATCAAAATAGATTGGAGAGCCGAGGGCAGCTGTTGTTCTTGGAGATTTTCTGTATTTTCAGGTTTCATCCTTGGGCCGAATGGAAATAAAGTTATTGGTCTTGAAAAAAATACATCTCCTTTTTCCATACGAACAGGCTGGTTATATTCCAGCAAGAGCAGATGCGGTAGGAATTACCTTTGCCTTTTGGCTGTGAAAAACATAACAGAGAATAAATACAGACCATGCAGGGTTTTGGATGGGAGGCTGCTGTGAGGCCAGCAGGTGTGGTGTCTTCAAGTCAGATCAGAAGGGGAGGGTGGCAAACCAAAGTGCAAGGTGGGATGGTCAGTGCCAGCACAGATGCTCTGGGTTAAGATTGAACTATGCTGTCCAGCAGACACCGTGGCCAGCCAGCCATCCTTACAATGCAGGACACCATATTTACTCCTGGGCTACATACTTGAGTGCTCACCCTGCCTTCTTCCTATCATCATCTCCTTGTTCCCATTAGTACTTTATGGTTTCACTATACACCTTTTGCTTTCAAGGGCTGCATTGTCTTTCTTCACAGCAGCACAGCTTCCCATGCAACCAGTAGTAATGCAGGCAGCAGCACACAGGATGTGGGGAGGGTCTTCCTGGGAGAAGGGAACTTAAAACATCTTCAGTAGCAAAGATGTTAAATGAATAAATATCACCGTCTTTGTGACTTCTTCCCTACCAATTGTATATGATATGAATTGTAGCAAGGCAGCAGCAGGGCAGGTAGGGCTGCGTCCTCCTGATGTGGGCACATCCCAGTCCCTCCAGTGCAGGAGGGAGGGATGTCAGCAGTGCTCTGGGAGCAGGTAAACCAGTGCAGTACAGACACAGCCCCTCAGCCATGCGTGGAGCTCTTCTGCCAGGTGGGCTGGTGCTGGAGGGCTGTCCCTGCTCTGGGACTTGGTGTCTGTTTGGAACATGGGCATCCTCACAGTGTATGTGTGGACAGTTGCTCCCAGCCCCACTCTGTAGATGTTAACCCATCTGCACTTCTTGCTTCTCCCTCAGGCAGCCCCATCTTCACCCAACATCACCCCTTGTGCGCTGCACCGACCTCGTGAAGACCCAGGACCGTGAAGGTGGGGTGGGTGGTGGCTGTAGGAATACCTCGTCAGCAGTAATTAACCTGTGTCACCCTGCTTCTTCCTGCAGCGGCTATGACTTCGACTACGACTATTACAGAGACGACTTCTACGACAGGTGAGCTGGGGAGGCTGCAGCCGAAGGGGCTTTTCTGTGAGTCGTGGGTCCTGGCAGCAGCATCCAATGGTCTGACCTGCCAGATCCTGGGCTGTGATGCTTCAGCTCCTGCTTCCCCCGTGTCCCCACAGGCTTTTTGAGTACCGGGGCCGAGTGTCTCCAGTGCCCAGGGTGGTTCCAGTGAAGCGGCCGCGGGTCACCATCCCCCTCGTCCGGCGTGTGAAGGCAACGCTCCCCGTCAAGCTCTTTGCTAGATCCGCTGCCATTGCCAACAGCTCGGCCAAGCTGAAGTGTGAGTGTGTGCGTGCAGCGCGGGGTCTGCTCGTGCCATCTACAACACAGCCCCCAGCCTCCAGCCAGGCACCCATGGGGCTGGGTGCTCCCAGGGTAAAACCTGCAAAACCCCAGAACACCCGCAACCAGCAGCATAGGGAGGGCTTTTCAGAAGTCCACAAGCTGCTGATGAGGCAGGAGAAGGTGTAAGCACAAGCACACACCCTTTGAGCCCCCCCAGTGCCACAGTGGGAGTGATGGCACTTCCAAGTACACAGGATGGTGTATGGCATGGGATATCCCTTTGGCCAGTTGAAATCAGCTGTCCTGTTTCTGTCCCCTACCAGCTCCTCGTGTCCTCCCTCATTGACAGGACAGTAGGAGAAACAGAGAAAACTGAAATGTCCTTGGCTCTGTACAGAGCTGCTCAGCAACAGCTGGGTGCATTATCAACATTGCTTTTCTCCTAAAACCAAAACACAGCATCATTCCAGACACTGGGGGGAAAAACAACTCCGTCCCAACTGAAACGAAGATAGCTCCTCACTGCAAGAAAGACATTGAGGTTATGGAGTGTGACCAAAGAGGGGCAGTGGAGCTGTGAGGGTTCTGGAGCACAAGTCTGGAGGTGTTCAAGAAGAGGCTCTGAGGGCCATGGTCAGTGGTCCTGGTGGGGATGGACTGGGGTTGGACTAGAAGACCTTAGAGGTCGTTTCCAACCTTAATGATTCTATGATTCTGTGAGAGGCCCCAGTGCAGGAGAGCTCATTGCAGCTCTTAACAAAGGCTGTGCTCCCATTTCAGCCAAGCCCACGTTGGCTGACACCTCTCTGTCCTTTCCTTCCAAGTGAAGTGCAGCGAGCTTCAAACAATCAAAACTGAGCTGACGCAGATCAAATCCAACATTGATGCTCTGCTGGGCCGGCTGGAGCAGATTGCTGAGGAACAGAAACAGTCCACAGGTCAGTGGAAACACCGATTTGTTCCTCTCAGTGTTCAGAAGAAGCAGAAAACAGCACAGAAGTACCAGATGGTGTTGAAGCATCTCTGCAAAATAAATGGTCAAAAAAAAACCTTCTGTGCTGCCAATTATTAGGGGCTGCCAAAATCACACGCCCAATCCCCTCCAACTATGGAATGGGAGTTTATTTTTCTCCTGCAGCAGTTTGATTTTGCTCCATTTGCCTTATTGTTTGGGTTGCTTCTGTCTCCCACATTCAGAGGGATGCAGAAGGGGGAGCCGGTTCTGCTGCTTTTTAGCAGCTCCTTCAAAATTAGCAAAACTTCCCATTGCAGAAGAAACCCCAAATGCATTATTTACACAACAACTCAGTCCTGGGGCCCTGTGGATCGGTCTGATCAGGCTGCAGCCATCACCCCCTGATCCCGATGCCTTGGCTCTTGCTCTCACAGAGGTACGGAAGAAGGTGGATGGCAGCAAAAGCGAAGTCTCACAGGAAGACACAGCGTCAGAGGCAGAGGTCAACACGGAGGAGCCATTGAATGGGGATGAGGGAGAGGAGGAGGGCCTTGCACGGGATGAGTGTGAAGATGAACTGGTAAGAGAGGCCGGCTATCGTGTCCCTCCAGCCAAGTGAATTCAGCAAGGGACCACAGTTTTACCAGAACTTGTTAAACCCTCCAGGACAACAGTTTTCTCCTCCCAGAAGGAAACTGTTGTGTTTAATCCCATGGTTGTTCACAGCTTGTTCTTCCTAGCTGTTCTGTGGCTTGCAAAAGCTGTGACCTCATAAATGCTGCAGAAACACTGCTGTGTTCTGAAATTGGGACTACTTTTATCTTTGATCTCAAAACAATTCATTAATGGCTTAATTAAGTTGCTTTGCTCCAAAGGAATTGGATCTCAGATGAATGGAAACATATGTTAAAGACAGACCATGTTGTGTTGACTGCACTTTCCTAACAGCATGCATTTGCAATGCCCTTTTGTCCAATGGACAGCAAAAGGCAGAAATGTGGTTATGGAATCTCAGCAGGCCACTCTGTGATGCTGAGCAACCATAGCAAGGGCAGCAGTTTCCTCTGAGCATGGGTTTCTTCTGTGCACATCAGCTTTAGTCCTGCCCTGGATAAGGACCGGTAAACCTAGGGAGCAGATGTTTGTGAGCCTTTCCCAGTACACAGCACTGGTGGCACTAGAAGTGAGGATGGAGCTCACCGTCCCTTTCTTCTGCCTCACCCCATCATCACTGGGCTGATCATGTAGCATTTCATTCCACCTCTGGCCAAAAATCTTAGGACATTGGCTGCCTGTTTGCACTCTTCCACTTTACCCCACTGGAGTCGTGATGGATGAGGGATCTGAATGGGGTCTTTCAATTGTTTCAGTTTCTGGGGCCTCATAGCTGAAATCTGTGACCCTGGCTAAATCTAAGATGATTAAGGGGAGATATCATAGGAGACTGCTAGAAGGAAGAAAGGCAAAAGCTGGTCTCCTTCTCTACGCCAGTTAGGATAAGGAAGGCCAGTTAAGATAAGGAAGGCCCCCTGCTATGGGCAGGGACGTCTCTCACCAGATCAGGCTGCCCATCCATCCAGCCTGGCCCTGGTGGTGCCAGCACCTCACCACCCTCATCACGAACACTTTTTTCCTTGTATCTAATCTAAATCTACTCTTTTCCAGTTTAAAACCAATACCTCTTGTCCTATCACTACATAACTTTGTAAAATGTCCCTCTCCATCTCCTTCAAGAAGAGCTTATCAGGGATGGGTGAACAAGTGCACCGTTTCAAGCCCTATCACTTCTATTTTCTGTTATTTTCATGTTTAAAAGCAGCACTGAGTCAGAAATATTTTACTGCCAACTTCAGACAGGCTCAGATGCGCTCAGCGTGAAGCAGGTTAATGTGTGGAACTTGTCTGCAGGGGTGTTTTCTTAAGCACTGCAAGGCAAATCACAAGGGCCGTCCTTTAAATTTTGCTCCTGACCTCAGAGCACTGAGCAGTTCTGAAGCCTTTCCATTTCCTGGGCAGTGAGTCCTTCATCCTGTGTCTCTGGCTTACAGTCGTCAGCTTACAGACTGCCACTGGGCTCAGGGGGCTGGGAGGGCACAGGACAGACCTAACCAGTTAACTAGGAATAAAAACAACCCTTGGAGCACCGTGGCCTTTTTCATCAGCTTTGTCACCAGGTCATTGGGTTCCTTTCTTCACTGAAGAAAGGGCTTAATTTTTCCCTAGCTTTCCTTTTACTACTGGCTCTTCTTCTCACCCTTTGCATCCCGCACCAGTTCCAACTTCTGCTGGCTTTTAGCTTTCCTAACACTGTTAGCTCAGCTGGAGCGGTGGCTCTGTATTCTTCCTGAGTGGCCCAGCTTTGCTTTCACTTCTGGGTCCTGTTCTTTCTGTAGGAAGAAGCTTGGTTAGGCCTTTGTTGTGCATTCTCGCTGGTCTCTTGTCATGTCTGCCCAACCACACAGCAGGACGGGCTGTTCCCTTGCTTTGAGGCAGGTGATTTTGAAGGCAACCCAGCTCCTCTGTGCTCTGTGGGCCGACAGAAAGGTGTTGTATGGGAAATTGGTAATCACAGCCTGAACCTCTGATTAACCAGCTGAGGCAAGTGTTGGGTCAGCTGTGGGAGCACAGGTGGGAGTAGTTTAGTTGTGCTCCCGTAAGGGGTGGAGTTCGACTCCACCTCCTCTACCTCATTTAAGGGCTGACCCCCACTGAGGCAGCATCCCTGGTAGAGGTTGCTCCAGCTTTTCCAGCCAAGGCATTGATATTGGTGAGTTTCCTTTTACAAATAACCTTTTGTATCAACTTTTGCTACTATCTTCATATTATTCAACCTTACAGGTGTCTTGTGAGATTCTGCCCAACAGACCCCAAATCTGCTCCCTTAAGTCTAATTCTGCTGTTTGTTGTAGTTATTTCTCTCAGGAAACTCAACTTCACTGTCTTATTGCCACTGCAGCCCAGACTTCTTTCTACCTTCACGCTGTTGTCTGGATCTGCCTTGTTCATGGGTCACATCAGCCTGACCCCTTGTCAGTCAGCTGCATCAGGAAAGCTTTCTTGATGTTCACCAGCAATCTGTGGGGTTGCTTGCCCCCAACCCTATTGACTTTCCAGAAGATAGCAGGTAGGTTGGGTCCGTGTAGAGTACAAGTGCCTGCAGCCAGCAGGTTTCCTCCAGCCATTCCCAGTAGGTTTTGTATCACGTGGGCTGCACCAGGTGCCAACCATGATGTCACATAAGTTGTTCCGTCTCCTGATCCTCAGCCAGGTGCTCTCATCTGACTGAGTGCTCTCATCTCATCACCTGCCTTAAGGCAAATCCCCATGCAGTTGAGCCTTTCCTTTGCCCAGAGCATGTGCCACCTGACTGGGTTTTCCTGAAGAGCCTGTTTCCAGGGCACTACACCTGCTCTGTAACTGCAGCTCTGCAGACAAAGAAGGAACCTTTATTCTGCTGCCAGAACTCACAAGCCTCCAGGCTTCCCATCTTGGGAATCACCATCCATAGCTCTTTTGGGTGCAGTCTCCAGCTGTTCCTTGTTCATGCATTGCAGCCTTCAAAGTTTTGCCCCCACAGGGGCCCTGCAAACACCCACTTGAGTTCTCTGATTGCACAAGGCTATTTCCATCCTCCAGTGCCCTTTGCTAACCAGGTTGGGGCTGTGCTGTCTTGCTTTCCATCTAGATCACCTACTATTACCTGCAGACATCTCTTGGCTCCATTTCCATCTGTTCATTTTCTGTCTGGGAAATAAAAAAGCTACTGCAGAGCCCCTAATTCATTTAATGATGCCATATTGCAGAATGGCTCCAGGAGGGCAACTTTCACATGCCTTATTTTCATATCCACTCTCATACGGGGAGCAGTTCAGCACATTGCACTGCCATCCGCAGCCTTTGGAGTGGTGAATATCCTGAGTGTTAACCTGGAGGACGAGCTGTGCCACAGACTGGTGCAGTGTCTCTGTTCACCCACAGTCCTTTTGATGTTCCCTATTTGCCATTGCAGATAAGCTTCCCCTGAGCATCTTTATGCAGTTCCTGGCACTGCAAGGTCTGTGCTTACAGGTGTGGCTGTTCCCAGGTCCTAGATAAACTTCTTACAGTGCTAAAACAAGGCAAGAGCCGTGCATGCACACACGGTGAAGCCTGCTTTGTACAAATGCTGTGGCTACTTAATTCTCAGGTTAGCTGATGTGAAAGTCAGGGGTCTGTCCAATTGCTCATGTAGAGATCAGTGCTCACCACTTGGCAGCTTCCATTCTGGGCTTAAAACCGTCCCCAGGGACACGTAGCTTTCCCACTGGAGGTCTGGCTCTGGAGCAGCGCAGATCAGACACCTGATTTCACACCACTATGGGAAGGTGGGCTTAATTTCCTCCCAGTCTCTTTGAGGTTCAGCAGAAGCCAGACCTCAACACCAAGCATGGAATCACAACCTGCTGGGGTGGCTGCCCACCGTGGAACCAGCTGATCTCTGCATGTGACCCAGCACAGTGGCTCAGGCAAGGCAGGATGGGCACGTGGTGATCTCCTGTTTCTGCTTCCCTTTTCCCTCCAGGAGAACAGCCATTACACAGACGTGGAGGATGCCAGACTACAGTAACCAGGTACAGCTCACATTGCTTTTCACTCTCTGATCAACCCCTCATTTCCTTTCCTACATGACACAGTGCATCTGTGAGGTTCCAGGAAAACAATGTACCCTTTTATCCCCTCTGTCCCTTGTCTCTCCTTGCAGCCCACTTAGAACAGCAGTGAATGATGGTGTGAGGAAAGCACGAAGCTAAACCCTGCCCTGGCACGTTGAGCAAGACAAGCTAAATTGAAGTGCTGCTGTCATCTCTACTTGGCATTCAAAAGGAGAAATGTGGCCCAACATCTTCCACCCATCTGTAAAGCAAAGACAAAGAAAACTCATCCCAGCAGATCCCCACGACCCCGTGCAATGGATTCAGAGCTCTGCAGTGAGCACAGGCAGCAGCCAAACCCTGCGTGATCCATAATCACCCCTGGCTGGGTATGGACCCAGTGAGTCAGAGATGGTACGGGGCTGTTGGCAGGAGAGGAAGGACAACTAAGCCCAACTCAGTGAAGACTTTTGTTTCTCATGCTAAAGTGAGAGCCAGAGCATTTGGTAACTGGGGGAAAAGTACTGTCTCAGTTTGGACAATGTGTTCTCACACTCAAGGTCACTGTAGGGAACAGGGTGCAGGGTGAGCTCTCCTGCCAGAGCGATCACCTCCTGCTGTGGCTCTTGTTCCATGCACTGCTGCAGGTACGTGGCTGCTTCCAGGCAGATAGGAGCTGGTGGCTGTGCATGTGCTGTGCTCTTTGCAGCTGCTCGAAGAGAGGAAAAGGCAAGGAGATGCTGCCTGCAGGAAAGCAAGTGATCCCAAGCAGGAGAAACAAGGCATGCATCATCTTCAGCTGTACGGCAGAGATGGAGTGCGAGCGTGCATCGAGCAGGTGGATGCAACCCTTCTGGAGCAGCAGCTCTTTGGAAGGGCTGTGACCCATCTCCAGACAGAGCAATCAGCCCCTGCCCTACTGCTCACGTCTGCTCCTCAGCCAGCTCCCCTGGATCTCTAGGGCACCAGGACAGCACTGTGCAGCCCCTGACCACCACAGCTGTGCTCCATCATCTGACGGCTCTGCGGTGCAGCGATGCTCCTGAGTGTGGTGAGGCCAATGACAGTGACCCCCAGCGCGTGTGTGGGTGTGCAAGTACCTCTTTCTCCTGCTTTTGACCCATGCCACGTCCTGCGAGTAGGAGGCTGCAGCAGCCCTTTCTCATCACAACACCCAAAAGTCTCTCAGCCTTTCTCATCTTGTTCCTTCCTCTTCCGTGTGCTTATGCAGTTTTTCTGGGTTCAGAGGCAGATGGGGCTGAGACTCACACAGCACTTTATTCAGATCAGTTGTGTCCTGCCCATCTCCCCTCTGTTTCCCACTCCCCTTCCAGAACACACACACACACACACACACAGTGCTTTGAATCCAGAATGCTGTCCACACCTTCTCCTCAGCCCAACAGCCCACGTGCACCCCCCGGACTGCACAGGGTGCTCTGAAAGGGGACTCCTGCTTTCTGCTCCAGCACTTCAAAGCCACACCTCTTCTACAGCATCTCTCTCTGAAGGGTGGAGGGGAGAACAGGTTGTGGGGGCATCGCTTCCCCCTGCCCGGAGGACCATCCTGGAGCAAGCATGGCTCTTGAAGCACAACGTTTTATTTGCATTTCTTAGTCCTGAAGAAGTCACGAGGGAATGAAGGGATAACCGTGCTTTCCCCCACCTTGTTCCGGTTCCTGTACAATTTGATCCATTGTGTTGTACTGAGCCGTTGTAGAGCTGTTTCTTCTTAGGCTTTGAGAGGATGAGCTGTGGTTTTTTTGCTATGAACTGGCTGTGATGCTGCTGTCTGGGAGAAAGGTGACCTTGTACATACGATCCTGTATAATAAAAGAAAGAAATCTAAAGAAATCTAATTTGCTTTTGTTGCCTGCTCCGTCCTACACAGACACACACATTTTTCTGCTGTATTTCACGTGAGCAAAACTTCTTTCTCTCCCTGTATGGGACCGTGCAGAAGATCTTCTCACAAAGAGGCAAACACGGAGCGGTGGGGTGGGAAAAGGGAACAGTCTGTTCACCCTTCAGGCCATAGGGCAGCTGAGAAGCACCCTGCAGGTTTGCTGTGGAGGGTCACTATCAAGAGAGGAGCTTCACCTCTTCCTGCACGCCACCCCTGTCCCCAGCCCTCCCCTCCCACCCCATTTTTCCATGCACACACACCCACAAATGTGGGGTGGGGGCTGCATGCTTAGGTCCCAGCTCAGCTCCTGAACCACCTCTGAAACACACTCTGCTGTCGCATGGGAACAGACCGCAGGGAAGAGCAGAACCCCATTTCTGGCTTTGCTGTGGTGGACTTGTGGTCCTTCTGTCACATCTTGTTAGTTCTTGAATGGCTGTGAAGTTGTCCCACTCTGTGCACACCCAGCCACGTGGGAACAGCTTTCCCATGATGTCCCCATCATGATGTCCCCATGGAGTCTGTCCCTGCCACTTGATGCTGCCCAGCTGGGATGTGCCAAGACAAGGGCTGGGCATTTCCCCAAGGGGAGCATTTAATTCACCATCTGCACTCTCTGAGAAGCCACCACTGTAGAGTGACAGCTGGAATAAGCATACATCCAGTTCCCATCTTCTGAACTGGAAGTTGTTGAAGCTTTTCCCCACCACCCACAAAGGCAAGACTGCACTACTGAGACCTGTGGACATCTCTTGCCTTCTCTCATTTGCTGCTCCGTTTGTCATCATGGTGACAGCAACATTGTTTTTGCTGGACACAAACCCGGAGGTTCCCATCCCCTACTGTGATGCCTGCACCTCTGGAACTGTGAAACATTTAAGATTGAAGCTTTGGGCTTAAATGTGCTGCTCTGGATGGCAAAAGGCAATGTGCAAGGCTCTACTCTTTCAGAACAGTGGATGTTAAAGCAATAGAGCAGGGTTACTCCAGTCCCCAACGCTCCTTTGATCACAGAATCATTAAGACTGGAAGGACCACTGAGATCAAGTCCAACCACGACGCATCCCTACTAACAAAAGTGATAAAACCGTGACACCACGTCCCTCATCCCCACATCTAACCTTTTGTTGAGATGGTGACTCCCCCACCTCCATCCGCATCCTGTGCCAACGCAACACCAATGAGATTCTGGACATGGAAAGACAATCTGTTAGGCCAAGATGCCTGTGGCCTTGCATTGAGTTTCAGTCAGGAGACATAACAAAAGTCCCCGTTGACTTTAATAAATCCTATCACATGGATTAAGTCCATTTATTGCTTTAGAAACATTAATGTTATTGCAGCGGTGATAATAACCATGCCAGACACTGCCTCTATGTCATATCCCTCCCACAACACCTTCCCATTATCTGTGGGATAATTCCATACTTTTTCTCACTCTTAATAAAGTTGTGAAAACATTAAGAGATGTGATTACGTACCTCCAATGGCTCCAGGTGGGTACCAGCCATTACCCTCCAGGAAAGCATTGCCCAACCATGGATCAGATGTCAAGAAGCAAAGCAGAACCTTGATTAGCAACCTGGAAACATTCAAGGAACTGTAAAAACAAGGTGTGTGCTTAGAAAGTATCTGCTGGTCTTCAGGGTCTGCCTGGAAGAGCCCAGGGGCCAACGTAGCAAAGCAATTGAAGTCTCTTCTTGGGTTTGCTCCACATCACAGTGCTCCTTCCCTAGTACTGCCCCTCCAAGTGAAGCATCCTTAGAGGCAACCCCAATGTTTTTGGGTCTGCTGGTTTCTCCTCAGCTAATACAGCCCAGCTCCATGCATGGAGGGCGCATCAAGCCAACATGAGCACTGGGATGTGCATTTACATTCAAAAACTGAAATCTCAAGAGAGAGAGAGAATAGAAGATGCCAATACGTGTTAACGACAGCATAGGAAGGTGGACTGATACCAAAAGGACAGAAAGAGTGGGAGGTACTAAGAAAAGTGGGGGGGTCACCCAGCTGATGGTGGAGCAGCACCGTGTGCTCCAGCCCCACTGTTATCCATCACATTCGCACCTGTGTGTGTCTTCTCAACTCAGCTACCTCCAGATTTCTCTCCCTTCCATGTACCACAGGGAGTGCTGAGCCCATCACTGTGGTTTGGGTGCTCAGAGACCCGCAAGGACTGAGCCCCAGCAGGCAGCAACCCACAGCACACAGGAGATGAGCAATGCCAACACCACAAGAACAACACCAGAAGTGAAATGCTTCAGAGCCCCACCAGCAAAAACAAGGACAGAAGATGTGTTCAGCTCCTCTAATTCGCTCCAGATCCTCCTGTCAAACCCATTTGCTGCATGGGATATTCTTCTGAAAAACAGCTGCCAGCTGCAGATGGTGACACTCAGAGCTGCGCTACGAACAGCTTTGAGAAATCTGGTCCTAAATGAACCCAAACAGTGATTCACTGGGAATTGCTCTCACCTGCAGAAAACCTTAATAGCTCATTTGAGGAGGGATTCCAGCAGGGCAGAACAATGCGCGCCCACCCATCTGCATCAGGAACACAAGTACTGCGTGCTGCCTTTGCAACTGCTCTTCATTGCACTCACCTGATGGCCAACCAGGTCTGGGTTACCTCTAGTAGAAGTGCTCCCCCAGCAGCAGGACATACAGAACCCGCACTGCTCTCTGTGAGTGAGCACTGAGCACAGCAAAGAATGGGGCACCACCTGCAAGAGGCACACGGCAGTCGCGTTCCTTTGGAGTTGGTCATCCCAACACTCCCATGTTTGAATCTTTGCTGGGGGCTCATTTTCCCATTCAAGGTATCCCCATTCTTTTCTTTCCACAAAAGAAATGTGCATCGTCAGATGAGCTCGAGGTCTTCCTTCTGGACAACAGCTACGTACTTTCTAAGCTGGATGCAACTCATGTTGGCAGACACCTCATTTAGGCACTAGCTGGTGGCATACAGAGAAGATCAAACCCCCAGGTTTGCACTACAACAGCACACGGTCTGTTGAATCCAGTTGGGTTATTAAAGAAGCATTAAGAACACAGCAGCGCAGAGGGAATGAGAAGAGCAACCCTCCTAACAGATGGAAGAGCTCATCTCCAAGCACAAGGCTGGGAGCATAGAAGGCACTCAGGATATCACACTGAAACTCAGTGCCCAGCAGGTAAAGCACGGAGCCCTGGGCTGAGTGATACACACAGCCACCAGCCTAGTATTAAATGTGGAGGTTGGTGGCCCTGCATGCAGCAGGGGGTTGGAGCTTCATGATCCTTAAGGTCTCTTCCAACCCAGGTCATTTCTATGATTCTGTGAAAGCATGAAAACTCTCAAATACAGAAGACATGGAGAAGAGCAACCCAACTGCATCACTGTACTCCGAGCTCCTCAGCTCTTACCCAGCCCACTCAAGCAGGGATTCCCTTCAGTGCCAAATGAAAATCCAGCCCCCACATCTCCACCAACACCATACAGTCAAATTGCATCTCACTGAGGAAAGCATGTAGGAATGGAACTGTTTGCCTTCCAGTCACCCACACCTGCACACAGGCCCATGGCAAACAAAGCTACCACTTTGCTCTGTTAAGAAATCCATTTCTGAGCTGCGTACTTACATTCAGCATCACAACAAAACCCTTCTTTATTTTTTCCCCTCTGAACACAGGACTGTACTTTAAACACATCAGCCTGGCAAGCAGCAATAGCCACAAAGCACACACAGTGGATTATACCAGTTTTCTGAAGGTACACTGGGAAAAAGGTAGGGGTTCTTTTGTTTGCCTTCAATAAACAAGCATCTGCTCCTGGACGCAGCAGACTTCTGTGCCAGCAAAGTCTACATCGAGATGTTTTACACTCCATTACTCATCAACACCAACGCTTGTGGGCTTTCATGTAGAGAGACACAGAATACTCCTATTCAGTGTCTGTATTCATCCGACCTCACATATGACGGGTCTGATTTATTTCAATATTAACATGAACTTTTTGATCCAACTCCATATTTAACCCACTAAAACAGCCTCAGCTTCAGGCCCTACAGCATTTTTCAGACAGATGATTCATTTTCAAGGACAGTAAAATTATCTGAGTCAGGAGAGAACACATGCAAAAATGCAGTGAATGGGGCTTGTAGTTATTTTAGGAGGTCGCCAGAAGAAGGCAGCGACCAACACTTCTCCAGTTTTACTGCCAAGAGGAGAATGCCTGTTTGCTAGAGAAAAAGACAAGAATACAACAAGAATGTTACAAGAGGCACTGATCCTGGCTTTATTCACTTAAAGATACATCCAACATTTGTTATAGCTCACTTGGAATTCATAATGCTTTTAAGAAACCAACTATAAAGATCTTGATTTTTGCCTTACAGTGCTGTCAAGTTTTCAGATAGCAAGTAAGTGACTTCCCAGCAAAATTGTGCCGTGCATTAACAGACGTACAAAGATTAAAACTTAGTAGAAACCCTTCAGTTCTAATATTTCGTGTTCACAATCACCACAGTTTTCCTTGAGGAAGCAACTCTGCTAAGCCGCAGGGATGCGAGCCAATAGTCCTGAGCTATTGCACCTCAACCTGACTCTGCACCATTTTATAGATGGGTTAAATGAAAACAGCTTCTATTTATTCCCCACCCCCCAGTACAGTACTCACAAAGGGCTTTGCATCTTTGTACTTGGCGACTGTAAGAAACTTTCTGCAGCACTGGAGGAAAACAAGGTAGGGCAGCACTGTGTGCATCCCCACAAAGATACTGGCTGCCAGTGGAGAGAAGTACATGTCTTATAACCAAGAGGTGACGCTGTTAGTTTGGAATATAAACTCCTTGGCAGCACATTCCATAAACTCAAGGTTTATCCAAGTGTGCTGCAGCCATCACATAACGATGTCACCTACTTTTTTACTTTTGCTGCACTTAACTTTTCTTTTTTTTATTTAAAGTGATGAAGAGTGCAGGACTTTATATAAACATTTCTCTATTAAGAAACTGCAAAATTTAGTACTATGATACTATGAAAGCTTATAATAGCTTATCAATTCTGTGTTAAGACAGCGTCAATACGGTGTCTGAACTAGCTCAAGCTAAAGTCTGCCTAATAAAGCAGTATCAACCTGTCCTGATGTCACTGCCTGTGACCAATACATTCCCATTCTAAAGTGGCTATAAAAGCACAACCAGTTCTTATGTTGGGACATCACCTTTGTTGGGTGACCAATCTCTCTGCTTAATGACAGCCTACCTAAAGATCAACTGATTACATAAAACTGAAATAATCCTAAACTTCAATCTAATTCTTGGGCACCATTCAGTGACATGATCTGCAGAACAGAACACCAACCATTCCCAGGAACTGTTTAAAGCAGAAACTAAAGGAAAAACCCAAATCAAAGACGCTCACTGTTACAGTATCTTTAATTTATCTCGTGTTTTACAGAAGTCCAAATGGATTAAAAAGCACCTCTCCTTTCCCATCACTCTCCTTACAGTTGGTAAAATATATTCAATGAGCAAATGTATGTGAACAGCTTGAGGATCTGCAACTTGCAAGGATTTCACAGACCAATCAATCAAAAGCCAAATTTCTTGTAGTTTTTACAATCTTGTTTTAATACAATGGTAAGTAAATCCATTCCGATTGTAAACCTGTCCAGTCATATCTCCCCAGAACACTTTGCAAAATCCAGTGTTGATTAGCAAACTAGTTAGCTTTGGCACGGAGCTGTGCTCTCTTGCCTGTGACAGCCTGGAAACCAGTTTTGATGCTGGCAACGGAGCAGCGAGAGTGGCAAGTCTCACACTGCAAGAAATATAACCTGGTGTCCTTCTGTAGAATTGTGTCTGGTGACCGACACGTATGACAGGTGACATACTCCTCTGCAGGAAAGGAATTAATTTGCAGTTAAAAGATAACGTATAACCAGCAGGAAACAAACAAACAGACACACTCCACCAGTTCTTCAGCCTTTAGTTTAACAGTTGTTTTCAAAGGCTGTTTAAATTGATCTACTGAATTAGAAGCAGCTTGCTGTGAAAATCACAGAGGTGGAGATAACCAAAAAATTCCTCCCAGCTCCCAAGTTAACAAAGAGAGAGTTTCATCTGGTACACTGTGCTTTAAAAATAAGCTTCCCTCTGGCTTCCCATGACTTTCTGTGTTGAAAATACATTCCCACAGGTACCTTGCAAAGGTACAGCACTGCCTAAAACAGCATTGTTTTGCTGTAAATAATCTGCAAGCCCCTCACCTAATCTGTAGGGGGAAAAGGAAGTTATACTTACTGATATATCTTCTCAAGACATTTTCTATCTGTTTTTGCTGGAATCTTCCTTTGATTACAAGCTGGTTGTTTCCGTCTATTGAGCCACTAGTTTAAAAGAAAAAGGAACATGAAGTAATTAATTGACAAAAGACACCAAATGTCAACAAGAAAAGTAAGTATATGAAGTCAGGAATATGACTCTACTATTCTACCTTACTAAGGCCCTCTTCTAGCCATGTCGACACAATAAACTGAACACATTTTCAGACTACAGTTTGCAAGTTTTTGTTTCAAGTCATTCAAAACTGAAGTGAGACTTTGTTATATCCACACTGTAATTAGATGGCTTGATTCTGTATGTCTACATCACAGCATTTTAATCTACAAGACAGAAATGAATAAACAACCAGAAAACACATTATCACAGCATGAGATTTTTGATATAAAAGGCCTTCAAATGCACAAGCATTCTTTATGCTAAGACAGCAGAATTTTACATGTGGCATTAGACAGAGTAACTAGCTACAGGCCCTCAAAACTTCTATCAGATGAGCAGATACTCTCTCTTCCTCAGCAATTATATGCCTTATGGTAATAATGAGCTGAAGAGTCATCCTGACCAACTGAGTCAATCAGCTCCGTGATCAGATCATTTTTTGAGAGAAGTCCTGGTTAACAAATCCAAAGTATTATCCCAACTGTTCCCCAGGACTGAGAGCTTGTCTCAGTACCCCTTCTATGAGCTGCTCTCCCTTCAAACACTCAGCACAGCATCTGGGTGTAGGAAAGGAGAGCCTAATGTTCAAGCACACACAAACAGATCTAAAATGAGGAATCTTACATTTGAGCAATGACAGCAACACTGCCATTGCTTCCTGCATACACACATGTACAGCCCCATAGCCTTACCTTGTACCCAATTCTGCCAACAAAAATGCCAGGAGGTGTTTTGGCTGACGATGTAATCTAAAAATAAAAGTAAGGATATCTTTAACCTCTGTCCCCCAGAGAAATTTGATATCTATACAGAAATGGCAGGCTAAAATGATCTTAAATTAACAAATTTTAAAGGGCAGTGCCAGAGGGTCTGCATCAAACAGCAGAGGCAGACAATGAACAACAATGAACAGAGGACACAAAAAAGCTAAGCAGCCCACACACACACAGACCAAAATTAGAGAGTAATTACTGAAATTAAATTGAAAGCAAGTTTTTTTATATCTTGGATTTTCCACTTTTAACCCCTTGCTATTGTTAGTGCCCTGGAAAAAGCATTGCTAGCAACCCCTGAAACATTACTGTGGTACATCATCCTGTATATGTCTAGTACGCAGTATATCATCCTACATACTGTAGTATATCATACTCAGTATGACTGCCTGGACTGCTTCCTGGACACTTACAAAACAAATCAGATGTGTGCTTCTAGAAGTGCTCACAATGAGTAGAAGTAATTAGGACAGAGAAGCAGAGGAAATACAATATCAAACTCCGTGGCATTTACTAAGAGAACAGTACTTGCAGTTTACCTCAAAATTAGAAGGAATACCCATCCCTGCCCCTGTAGCTGAAGCCTTACATATAAGCACCACTAGAGTTTGTAGATGGAGACCCAACTACAAACTTGGAACAAGTGAATAAACACAACAGAGCAATAGGTTTTGTTTCAGACCCCAAGATCCATGAAGCAAGCCTATCATGCTGGTAACCTAGGTAAGAAATTATATCACCTTCATAAATAACTGTAACAAGAAGAAAAGGAAATGAACAGCATGTCAAAATAACTTTCACTTTGGTCTGTCAGCCTGTTGTCAAAAAGCACACATTCAACAGCTAACGGCACAGAAAATTCTACTATTCTTGACAGATGTTAAGAGTCACACTTACAATTTGCAGATGTCTGTAAAGTTGACAAAAGACGTTTTCTTGGTCCCTACTCTCACCACCTGCGGAGGCTTCATGACAAATTTCCTCTTTTCTCCAGCTACCATATCTGGGTTTTTTTCCCGCATGATGTTAAATACTCTATTGAGCAACTGCAAAACCAAATCATCATTGAAGATACACAAGATATTCACATTGCAGTACATTGTTCCTAAAAACCTGAGATAGCGTTAACAATGAGCATTAGACCAAATTCACCCATTAGCACTTCCCTGCAAGCTTATGAACACACTCCAAAAATATTCTGATAAAAGCAAAGACTGAAAGATGCTTTCACAGAGTTACTTTACAACCTCCAGGTACCCCAGCCTGTCTGCAAAAGTCATTTTAAATATCACTAACACTGCCCTATATGAAAGTTAACTGTGACAAAACATATTTTTCTGTTCACATGCTTCTGTGTATAAGCCTTAAAGTTGGAAAGAGGACATATGAACATAAGGCTCTGCTCTGAGGTAGCACATTAACATGAAAAACATTACTTTGAAAGCCTTTTAACATTACCTCATCATATGTGTAGTCCCTTTCTGAGCCCGCCCACGCAGGTCCTGACTGAAGGCTAAAAGAAATTCCATCATCTTTTTTGCTATCTTCATCCTCGAAAGCTGTAAAGAAAGTTGTAAGGGAAGAAAAAAATAGTTATTTAACCTTAAGTGCACACCATTTCTCAAAGGCACATCAACAGAAGATTTCCCCAAGATGTGAAATCTCTGTTCATCTGGTTAGAAGGGGTATCAGCACTTCCTGTGGACTTAGGCTCCTTCTATAGAACATTTTTCTGATCATCATGATAGCGGTAAGAGGAACAAGATGGATTTTTAGACTAAAAGACACCCAAACAAGTTATTCACCTACAAAACAGCCTTTCCAGTTTCATCACCTCCCTAACTACATTATACTTTTACCTTCATCCTTTTCCAATACTTCATCTTCATCTGGAAACTTCACAAACTTTTTCTTCTTCTTCTTATTGCCCAGCATGATGTCAAGGTCATCTTCAGGTTCTACCACCTCTGGCACATCTCCCTCAATTTTTAATTCCTACACATAAAAAACAAATTAAGACTGTAGTATCCAGTATTAAACATGATTTCTAATGCTGTGCAGTGAAGACTTATATAGTACAGTGTGCTACCAGTATAAGTATTAGCATTATCTACCACAATCCTGAAACACAACTGAAAAGAACAGAAACTAACATCTGTTAAGTAGAGCCCTGAACTAAAACACATGAAACAGGGGCAGATATTTTAAATATCAAGCTGAGCTCCTATGAGGAACATGCAGCTAACACAAACCAGTTTTGTATTGAAACTGTATCTAGCATTCTACTCCCTTTGGAATACACTGTTTCCTATCAGGCAATCAATGCCCACAAGAAACTGCAAGTTAACACTGGCTGGTCAGAAACAAGGTACCACTGTACTTCGATAAAGGCAGCAGCCACATTAGGGTGCAGGGGAACAGAACTCCTGAAGTACCATAGACACCAACGTAAAGCGAAGCTGTGCTACCTGCAGCCAATCTAATTTATCACGTTTCTTTCCCAGATTTGTTATTACAATCCTTTCTTGGATGCAGGTATGTTTCTGCACTTACAGAGAACACACACAGCAAGCATTTGGACTGTCTGGGTCAGATCAGAGGGACTTTTCCTCCTCAGAAGGCAAAATCCAATGTAACATAACATTTATCTTCCCTCTTGCTCTCTGAGCTTCCCAGTTACACTGACACGCGATACTAAATTATGGCTTGGAATAAAACTTGAGAAGAGTAAAAATATCTTGCACAATTTCTGGAACAGAAAACAGCAGCCAATCAGTGTAAAGAAAACACGAGCAGTGTAAAGAAAACACAAGAGTAAAAACAGACTTCATAGCAGATAAATACCCTTTATTTGAAGGATGTCTTCTAAAGGGCTGTCCTGTGCATTGTTTCTGACATCATCTATCTTCTTCTCTTTCCTCAAAAGGAAGCTAACCTTGGTGATAACCAATCCTTCCTTCAAGTCACAGGATTACTGGCTTACTGCAAATATCTGTTTGACTTTCTCATTCCCAGACAAGATCTCTTTGTGCGCTAACATACTCAGCAGAACTACCATACATGAGGGACACAGTGAAACTTCCTACTATCTACACCAAGACAAGATGTCAGATTGGAAATAGCTCCCCTACAGACAATCCCCAGAAGATGAAAGCAAGGTTTCTAGCAATTAGACAAGATGGCCTGGTTGTGAAAACAAACCTTTACACCTTCTTCTGCTTCATCTATATCAAATATCTTCTTTGGCTTCTTCTTCTTTTTCTTTTGATTGAAGAAGTTCAAATCATCCAAGTCATCTGTTGCATCTGACAATAAATGATTGCCAAAGGTACAGATGTTAACAACCACAGCAACACTTCAGATGCTACGGTTTCCAATTTGCATCCAAAGTCTTCAAAACACTACAGCAAAACAGTGACCTAAAGCCCCTACAGATATCCTTTGTGTTTTAGAAGAGGTCGCTCTCATCTATCCCTAGATACTACAAGAGCGGTTTTACAGTTTCTGTATCTTATAACTTCATTTTCTTATTTTCAAGTGTTGAATCTTTCTTTCTGTTATGCAAGACAAACTAGTTACTTCAGTAACTATATTGGAAACACTGAAAAGCTAAAAGAAAACTGCAGGAGGAAAGTACAGCTTCTTAGATTGACTGTTGGAGCCAATCTTAACAAGGAAAAATAAAAATGGATTTAAGCTAATAGCATTCCTTTACTCAGGTCATCTTGAAATGGCATTGGCCTCAACTCAAAAGGCAAAGTCATATAAACACACATAAGCTTACTTCCAAAAAAGATTATAAGTAACACTCTTGCTGTAGCATTCACAGCTGCCCAAAACTAGAAATCCTTTTAACCATATCTCTATTATTCACATTACAGCTTAACTGGGAAAATATTGCAACAACTGCATAAAGATATAAAACATCATTACAACTGCTTTAGGGCTTCTCTTTTCATTGTCTCACACAATGGTTCTATTTAAGTCAGGAAAGCAGAATTAACATAAGCTGTATGATTGTATGGCGTGATTTTAGGCAGAAGAAGTAAATTAGGTCCGTCAAATAAGCAAGAGATTATCATAATTATTATTCACAAGTTCCTGAACTAGAGCCTCAGCATTGTTCATTATGATACCGTGCTCTTGAAATGGGATTTCTAGTCTCAAAATACAGAAGGGACCCTTCAGAGCTTATCTATAAGGATTCATTTTACCTTTCTTCCTGCTGTCTTCTTCATCTGCTTCAACATCTTTGTCTTCTGTTGGCTCTGGTTCAACTTCTTTTGTTTCTGACTGCTGAGTCTCTTCTGTTTGTGTATCTGCTCCTTCCTCATCCAACATAAACGGCTTCTTCTTCCTCTTCTTCTTCTTGCTCATAGTAGGATCGAAAATCATCTATAAAAGAGTTCATTAGCAACATAATTATCACCTGGCATTCAGCATTTCTGAAATCTTTAAGCTTCCCTTCATATTCCTTATGTTAACTGAACTGTCCTTCAGCTTCCATCTCAATCTGGGATTTTTCTGTACCTGCAACAATGTAATACAAGTTAACTGACTCAAAAATTGAGCTTCCCCGAGAATATAACTGATCTCCTTCAGAGGCATAACTAAAAAGAGAACTTATAAGAGGAGAGAAAGAAAAGGTTAGAATACCACTGAACAGCTTCAACTTCTGCTGCTTTTCCCCACCACAGCTAAGATTTACTCAAGTTTCCTGTTACCTACGTACCAGTTCAGTTGAAAATAATATATTACAGCTGTGAACCTTTCAGATCAGAAACTTCTTCATTTCATTATGAACTCCAATACTGAAGTAAGGCCATGTAAAGCAAGTGTCGTACCATTCAGCACTACACACACAAGAATAAAAACAGCCATCACACTGAACATAGTAATTTCCAGATTCATTAAAAGGCAACACTTACCAACAACTCTCTTAACAAGAACGCTTTGGTCCAGGGAGAACCCTAGAAGAAGCTGGTGCTACAGCCTGACCTGTGTCAGCTTAATGCTATGAAAAAGCAAAGCTCTCACCTCCAAGCTGTTGAGCCAACAAAGCAGCTTGCTTCAGCTAGTCAGACTCAGAAGAAATCACTAACTCAAGAACTTGGAACCAACTCATCATCTGGATACCTCAGACAATCAGCACAAGTTCTTCAGTTTTCCAATGCAGGATTGCTCCCTGCTGCTTAAATTAAAATAACTTATGTTTGACATTGCAGCTATTGGTCAGTTTGTTACACTGTACACCACACTGTATACACAGATGTACAGACATTTAATACCTCAAGCAGAAGAACTGGAGAAAGGGTCTCGTTATCTAACAGTTGAAAAATGTTTTTTCATTTAGGTAGAATTTAGGATCATAAATACACCTCTCTCAGAATATCAACCATTTCAAATGAGAAATTCTCCTGCTTCTCGTTCATTACGTTCTCAAAGGCTCTCTTTCCATAAAGCAATCTTTTCCTCCTCCTACATGTGATGCTCTTGTGATATTCTTCCAATTGGATGTAGAAGATACATTTCATAAAGGCTCTGAACTGAGACTGCGACGCAGTACACAACACCCATGTGAATGTCCACAGAAGCCTCAGGACAGGCTGCAGTGTGCCTTTAGTTGTGCACAGCATGCTTACAATGGCGTTCTAAAAAGTCCCATCAGCTGCCTTCCCTCTCAGGCACATGTATGAATCATGCTCCCACAGGGCGGAGCGCTCAAAGAATGTGCACAACTGCTCACACTGTTTGCTGCTTTCCCCTTGTAACCTCTCAGGCTGCTGACACAGGAAAGCTGCCTGCATGGGCAAGGGTGTATATCCTTGGGAACTAGCAAGCCAACACCATTTTCAAGATCAAAGCTCCTCTGAATGCTGCAACTTTGAGAGACTCCACAGACTCATCTTGTAGCTCTTTTGCACAAAGCTGCAGGAATAAGATGATTAGATCAAGTTTAATCACAAAGGAAGAATCACTCCACAAAGGAAGAATCACTTTTCCTTTTCCTAATGAAAAAATAGACACCTCTCATCCTGAACTGCTGTAGGGCACATCTTGTCTGCACAAGAGACTGAGTCCATCTTCAGTATTACACTAAACTAAGGATAGCTTTTAGGCTCTGGGGACGGTTTTAATGCTGAATAAATCTTTTTAGCAGAGGTGCATGGCTCTTCAACCAGCCTTCTGCAGAGGTGCGTGGCTCCAACAGCCCACTTGGCTCTACAGGGACAGCATAACCAGCCAGGCAGGCAGAGCCAACTCCTGCTCCCTTCAGCATGGTCACACCAGGCTAACTGCTCTGAGGAAACTGAATACAAGAGCTGGACATCCTGAGAAGGACATCCGTGCCTGAACTATTTTTGATCATCAAGAACTTACGTAAGAACTAAGCAGGACTCTTAGGTCACACGTGCCTTAAAAAAAACCATGATATGAAGTAACCAATCTGCTAACCAGGCTGCTCCATGTTTGGCTTTCCTGGACTAGAAACATCAGGAATTAATTCATACTTCCTCTCTATTCAGTACATTTGATTAACAAAAGCACGATGATAACATCTAAGCATGAGAAGTACTGGATAAGTTGTAGGCATACTGAAGAGACTGTAGCTGCCAGGCTAAATGCACCAAAGCCTATGCTTTTACTACACAGAAATGAGAAATTGCCATCCTGTTTCAGCTCCCAGAGCCAAACACCCATATGGATTTTTCTCTTCTGTAGGCTGCAGTTCTTTCTCACACACAGCTCCATATATCCACTCCCGATTTCAAAGGCCCGCACAGTCAAAACCCCGGCTTACAGATATCAACTGAGTAAAAGATGAGGAAAAAATATATAATTAGAGCTTCAAGTCCTATTCCCAAGACAGAAACCAACATCACCCAAAATTGCTGCAACAGCGGCATTTACTGGGGACTCTACCAGAGGTCACAAATCCATTTCATCAGTCTGAATAAACATAGCCATATCCACCAAACACAGACTAACACTGCACTGAGTATGTCAGTACAGGTATCCCTACATTGCACTGCTCTCTATGACAGAATACTAAGTTATTTACAAACTAATCAGTACATACACCTTCCAGTTGCTCAAAACATTCTCTAGTATTATTTCTTTGGAGTTCCATAAAGAAAACCTTTCAGTTATCATCTAGTAGGATTTTAGACACGTAACAGGATTTTTAATACGATCATTAGAGGTTAACAGACTGCTCATCACTTGCAGGTTTAGAATTCTGCTCCTCACAAGCAGGACACGTGCTGCCCCTGCTGTGCCACACTCCTGGGCAGCACTCAGACAAGAGCTGGTTCTACCAGGCAGTTTCTCTGCTGTAATGGTCTGAAAATTTCAAGCTGTGGTGCAGTGAAACTGCCCCTACTTGGAAGAACTCTGTGACACAAACCAGACAAAGGTTGTAACACTTAAACTACAGATCTGTCTTTTGAGATTCATATATCTCCTTCCTTGGCAGCTTTAAGAAACAAAACACAACTATCACCTTAAAAGCTTACGGATAACAGGAAACTTGGCTTTTAGGCAGCCAGATACAGAGAAGTTATGGGTGCACTCACTCTCAAACACACTATCCAGAAGATCTACAGTGACAGCTCAGCTAGCTACTACCACTTTCGTTCTGTCAGTCTGTAAGATGAAGCAAACCAGAGATGCAATTTAACTACACTATTCCTGATCTCACCTTAGCATCAGAACAAATGCAGTCAAGATGGAAAGCATCTGATGGTCCTCGTTTCTGGAATCAGAGCACTATCTTCACATTAGCACATAATTAGACATAGAAGTGCCGGATATTCAATCACAGCAGCTGAAAAACCAGTCTTAGCTACCATTAAAGTAGCTTGTAATTACACTACTTGCTGTTTATTACGTCAGAGAAGTTGTGAGTTGCCTGTGTCCAAGGTTAGAGCGACCAGACTTAGCTCAGAAGTGAGACACAGACATATTCTAACCAACACCAAAGGAAAACGACCAAAAGCAGCTGTCTCACATGGATTCCGTCAGCACAGCCTCCCACCAGCCATGTCTCCCATCAGGGTGCTCACAGCCTCATAGGTGGAAAGCTTTCCTTTTCCCGTGAGAGAAACTGAAACAAGGTTACCAACGGCTCCAGCTACAACGTTTGAAAGACTTCTCGGATACAGCTGCACCCGCTTCCCTAAAAGCGTGCCTAAGCAAAAACCACTGCATTGGGACAACCACACGTTATCACTCGCTAAGATGCACCTATTGAGCTGTCAGGGATGAAAGACGAGATATTAAAGCTCCGCAAAGAGATAAATATTGAAGCGAAATGCTCTGGCCAAAGGAGCACGAGGCGCCCTGCGGACGCGATGCCGGCACGTCTCCTTCCCTCCCACCCAGCCCCGCTGTGCGGGATACGGGCACGGCCCGGGGAGCTGCGGGGCCGCATCGCGCGTGGAGGCGCTGAGGACCCCGCGGAAGGCCGAGTCCCGGCCCAACCCCGGGCTGGAGGCCGCGCGGTGGCCGCCGCAGGCCTCGGGCCCGCTCTCCCACATGGCGGCGGCCCCGGCCGCAAAGCAGCGCAGCCCTCGGACTCTCCCTCCCAGACGGCGGCGAGCCTCACCTCGTCGCCCGACATGGTTGCGGCCGGGCACGGAGCGGCTGAGCGGATGAGGAGCGGCGGGATCAGGGACGCTGCCGGCCGTTGCCTGCGACCGCCGCGCTCGCCTCTTGCATCAGCGCTCCCGTCCCCCTCAACGCGCCTGCGCGCCGCGCCGCAGCGCCTGCCGGGAGCTGTCGTTCTCGGCGCTGCGCATGCGCCGCCGGATGGCGCGCGGGGCTGTGCGGCCTCCCGGCGCTGTGAGGCGGGCGGAGCCGGTGGGGCTGCGGGATCCGAGATCGGGCCTTCCGCCACAGCTCTGCCCTTCCGCCACAGCTCTGCCCTGCGGGCGGGTGGGCGGTTACTGACACCGAAGCGGAGCAGAAGCGCGGCGCTGCTTGGTCTGTAAGGAAGAAAAGCTTTCCTTCCCGCCTCTGGAGAGCATCCGGCCCGGCCTGCCTGCTGGGCCCCACCCAGAAGAGCGGCCCTGTCTCGTTGACCCCGTTAATGTGTGTCATTTACACACAGTGCCGAGATCGTCCTAATAGGTTCGCAAACCCAGCTCTCACGGCTTCACCTCTCATGATAAGTGCTCCCCAACCCCTTCCTTTTTACCCCATCCCATTTGCCCTCTAATAGCTAATAGAATCATAGAATTACCCAGGTTGGAAAAGACCTTGAAGATCATCAAGTCCAACCGCAGCCCAACCAGTACCCCATCTCTAAAAAAACCTAGAAGGCTCTGGCGTCAATAGAAACCATGAAGGACGGAGGTTATCCCTGCAGCCGGTTGGAGTGCCGAACAGATCTCACCCTGGCTGCTGCCATGAATGGGATGCCTGTTGCAGTGTCCTCCGAGGACACTGAGGGTCACTGTTGTCCATGTGACAACCCACAGTCCTTTAGGAATGTTGCTGTCCCTTTCCTTTCTTGTCCCAATGTTCTTCCTTTTCAAAAGCTACACATCCAGCCCTTTTTATGAGGTCTTTTTTTCTCCCCCTTCATTTTCATTTCCATCTTCTGCACCTTATTCACATACATATTTCTTACTCCCCGTCCTGGATGTAATACTTGCGTCTGACTCCTTGGCAGTATGAAACAGAGCAGGATAATCACTCCCAATTAATAGATCCCAGAATAAAGTTCGCTTTTTTCTTTGTCCGTAACACTTGATGAGCAATTGTAACCCAAAGGTTTCCTCTGGTTGAGCTGCCTAATGAGTAATATACGGCACAGTGTTGAGTACATACAGAATACCTGATATTTGGGGAACGTCAGAGGTGAAGCTGGTAGCAACTGCTAGGAGTGCTGTGCTGGAGTTATGACCTGATCTTCAGATAGGAACCAAAGAGGGAGATGCTCTCTTTGAAGCTCCTGGCTGCAGACATCAAAGGCATACCTGGGAGATAACCTTACACTGTTTTTTTTTTGCTTCAAGACCATTCAGGAAGGAGTGTTTTCCTGTTCCACTCTCCTCTTTGCTTTCCTTGTGAAATAAATAGGTCTGAGAAAATCAAGCCTACATCAGCTTTAGTTAGTTGTTACCAGCATCAACAGTTGTCCAAGAACAGCTGGAACCAGCGGCTTTGATCTAATACTGCAGGGAAGGGGGGGAAAAAAAAGCTCTGTGTGGGTTTTGATGAGAAAAGCACATTCTGAGTTCAAAAGCTTGTGGAAACACACGCATAAAACGATTCTTACCCCCCCCTTTCTTATTTTGCTGATAAGAAGCCATCATGAAGCTTTAAGAAGGAGGTGCGCGATGCAGCGTGTCTAACTTCACTAATGAAAATCAGATACTTGAAGCTCAGGAACAGAGCGCACTGGAAGTGTTACACCATTACAGTTTGGATCACACGTGGCTGTTTCAGTCTTAGCAGTGCTTGGATGCTTTCTGGTGGAGCAAAAGGAACAGTTTTGTTCTGGGCATGGTGAGGCGATAGTTAAAGACCACTTTCTGTACAGAGTGAAGTTCACTCCTCGACAGCGTTGCTATAAATCGAAGCACAATTTAAGGCTTATGTGAAAACTGAGTTTTAAAGTGGATTTGTGTTTTGGATGAGTCCATTCTTTTCAGCATTTGTGCCTGAAACTGAGTTCTGCTATTAGTAAATTTGTTTGAAAATGCCTAAAGACAGCCATCGAGTGAATATTGTTAACCACTAGGCTTAAGCTCACTGACACAGGTTTAACTACTGCCTTTCATGGAAGAGCATGGAAGCATGGAAGATGAAAGCATCAAGCAGGGGGAGCCCATAGAACTTAATCAGAGCCTGAGGCTGAGGACAGAGGTCTGTGTCACATACCAGAGCCAAGACAATAGGGACAGGTGATTTGGGTCTGGTTGTGCAGAGAGGAAACAGCCAAAATATATTGAGGGCTTGTTTTTACAACACACATCTCTCCCCACTGTTTGGAGGGGGGGGAGTTGAAAACAACTTCCAAAGCTTAAAGGTTAAATTGTTTGCAAGTGAAATGTGCCATCATTGGCCTGAATAAAAATCTACCTTAGACTCCAGAAATGACTCTGCATTGTTGCCAGCTGGAGTAGAGAGCAGAATCGCTCTTGATCTATCTAAACAGTGAAGGGAATATTACACTGGACTGCAGCCATACGAGAATCACACACAGTCAGAGGTCTGAAGCTTTTGGCAGAGTTTCAAACAGTGGTTTTAGATTAGATGTGTGGCTTTGGACAGTTTTGAGCAGGGAAACAGGCAGCAGGCAAAAGAAGGTGAAAGTTATTGTCCAAAGTTTAACTCGGTGGTAACTGTCAGAGTCAGCAGAACAATAAGGCAAAGGCTGAGGTCTTAAAGGAGCCTTGTTTTCCTGCAGGAAAGGTGCTGTTCCTAAAAGGCCTTGTTCTGGCACATGGGATCTCAGTGATGCGGACCATTTCTTCCCATCGTGCTGCTCTTCGGGGTGATGGCTGCCAGCTGTCACTGCAGGGCAGAGCAATAGATGGTGACAGTCACCCCCACTGGTGGTGTTTCCTTCCTGGACTGGGCTGTTACAACCTGTACAATCACCCACCCAGCTCCCTACACCCGTCCCACCCACACTCCTCCACCCCGGCCAGGACGCCATGCGGGACAGCGGCAGATGCTGAGCGGGCGCCGCCCTCCCCACCTCGCCGGCTCCCGCTGCCACGCTGCACCGCCAGGGGGCGCCAGGCTCCTGTGCAGAGTCTGTCTGGGAACTGAGCGACTCATGAGCTGGAGGGTAATAGAGCCATAGAATCGCAGCGTGGTTGGGTTGGGAGAGACTTCACAGCCCCCCCCCCAGCACCACCTCTGCCATGGGCTGGCTGCCCCCACCACATCAGGCTGCCCATGGCCCATCCAGCCTCACCTTCGATGCTTCCAAACCCTCAGGCACGTGCTATAGTCCCTGCTATTGCTTTGCATAAGAAAAGTCACAAATAAAACCACTTTGGAATGAAGTAGTAAGGAGAAAGAGGTTTTGTTGGGTACTGCTGGCAAGATATAAAGAGCACACACATAGAAACCTCTGGGCTTAAAAAAGGCAGCCAGGAAATTGAACAGAGAGCCTTGACAAGTCTGAGGCATGGCTGAGAAAGAGCAGGCTAAGAAAGGCTTGTTCCTCTCATCCAAGAACCTGGGTCATGTTGGATTCCTTTTGTATTCATAGGAGCAGAGGACTCAGCACCTTTCTTCATACATCAGCAGAACTGCATCAGCACTGCCTGTCTCCATCAGCTGTTTTCTTCCTCTTATCAGAATCCACCTGGAAGGCAGCCACGTTTGCAGTGTCACTATTTTGACCGAAGGCTTTCCTGCATTTGGGGGCTAATTTGGAGCAAAATAGCATTTAAAGTGTCATTGCTGACATTCTTGAGTAGCATCTGACTCTGGAAAAGTAGTCAGCTTATAGAATTGATCACACATAGCCCGATGTGAACACACACTTTAAACTTCATCTGCATAAGCAAGGAGTAAATCCTAACTTAACTGCCAGAGAATGTTCTGTTCCATGTCTACACTGAAAGAGTTGCACGTGGATAAAAAATGTCAAGGGTATAAAAGGATGGATATCAGACATCTTTTATAAACAACCTTTTCCAGATTTGGAAGTGCCACCTTCTGTCACAGGTTTTCATCAGGCAAATAAAAGAAGAAAATGAATGTACGGGAGCATATGGTTTCCATTATTTTCTCATAATAACCCCTAAGCTGGAAGTTGACGCATACATTTTAGTGATAATTGACAATATGAATCAACAGATTCTTTTAAGCGTTGACAGAGCCAAAGAGCATCTTGATTCTGACGCTCAGACAACAGCCTAGGAAAAAGAAGAAAGCAGTTAGATCCGCTTCTAAACCGTTGTGTGGGTACAGATGTCCTTGTGAATGCACCTATGGCACCAAAGCAGCACCTTGTTATGCTGTTACATGCATCTTTACATGATCGATTTTTCCTAAAGAAGACAAAATTTGAGTGGGTCTTACAAACCCATTTAAGCGGTTCACCATCTCACGCACACTAAGTACGCTGTCTTGCCATTGTACCTGCAGCTGCAGTAGAAAAGCTGTTGGGACAAATGTGTCAGTAAGAGCTGGTAATGAACGTCAGCATAAGCTGTGCAAACAGAAGTGATCAATAGGCTGTGATAGAAAAACCAGAAGGTATAGGGGAAAAATAAAAGCACTTTGACATCGTTTGAATTAGTGCATTATTGTGCAAGATAGGGTTTTCAAACCTTGGAGTGGTCAACTATGTTGCACTGTGTGACTCATCCGCATCCCTGGCTGGGATTTCTCTGTAGTCACAGTTGGAAGTTGGAGCCCTGGAATTTGTCATTTTCCTCCTGGGTAATGGGATAAATACTGCTACTAAAACCAGTAATGCTATTCTTAATCAGCAAGGATATGAAGCTGTGCTCTCATCCTGACATCAGTCATCCTGAGTGTTCAGCTGGAGGCCTTCAGTTAACTTCCATCGGTCTGGTAGCTGGGATCTGTTTTGACTCTAAATTACAAAAAGTCCAAATAGTATTTGAGTTCTTGACCTTATTTTGAAATGCTCATATAACAGAAGCAAGCTGGAAGTACTCTTCCCTCGCAAGATGAGAAAAACTATTCGATCATAAAGATTATTGTCTCTGGAAGACCCAGAGATGGGCTGGATGCATTCATTTTAAAGCATCCTAAAGGATGACATCAGTTCCACAATGAGGATCAGAGCCGTTCAGTAAGTTACAGTCAGATTTTTTTCCTGACTTTTGCGCTTTGTCAGTCACAGTCATGGATGATCTAAATAACCTTTCTGACTTCTTACATGACTGTACTCAGCATCACAACATTTAAGCAGACAATTAAATAGACCTTCTGCTTCCCACAAGGAACGTAGCTGGTCCTGTGTGCAAATAATGATGCCTTTACTAGGCTGTTATTGCCAATGGAAGGCAAGGAAGGATTATATCAGTGTTTTTTGATGTGGCTACACAACCCACATCAGTTCTTGAACCTAAATCACTGCTTGCATTGCTCTTGGTCCATTAGAGGAGCAGAGCCAAACGGTGACACCAGGTTCTGAGGCACAGATTGCACTGAGGCTGATGAAAAGCTTTCAGATTTCCCTGCAGAAGCTGCAGCAGCACATCACTTTCCTGGTTTCATAATCGAATTTGGCCTCTGTTCTCTTTGCAGTAAGAAGGAAATTACCTTAGGCTGAACCCACTGGGACCCTTAAACTATGAGAGAAGTCCATATCCCAGCAGAGTGTGCAAACAGCAGGAGAGTCACAAAGCAGCCAACAAGATGTGGCCAGGAGGCAGCAGCTCTGTCCCCCTGTGTGGGAAGAGGTGCTCAGGCTGTGGGAAAGCCTACTGTCTACACTTTGTTTCTTCCAGATGACAGAGTTGAACACCAATCACCATTCCTCCAGCATACATCCTAGCTATGGAGCTGCCTAAAGGCTGCAGGGTGCTCCGAACTATTCTGTGCACTGCACAAAACACTGAAACCAGCCAAGCAGTCATGATTGTTCTCGGGTCTCTAGGGAGATGGCTTTTACCATCATCCTTCTCTCATTCATTCTGGCTCGGTGAGTGCTGAGGATTTCTGTATTGTCTATGGGCCTGCTGCAGAAATAAGGATGACATGGGAACCTTCTTTGGGCTTAGGAAAGGTTCTGACTTTTCATTTTACCCCAGGCTATGAGAACATATTAAGTACACAGTTCCTATTCATTCAGACACTTGAATACCATTGATAGTTCAGGCCCATGCTCCTGTGCTTTCTCCTTGCCACCACTTTGTCTGTAGAAGTTTGGCTGCTTTACAAGGGAGCCTGTTCCTAAACTTGTGTGTAGGTTGTGTTTATCCTTGTAGGACATGCTGGTGCTGTACAGGTGTTATAACAAATGCACCGAGGAGGTCAGCCTTCTATGAGAAGGAGCTCCAACAAATGGGCAGTGGTTAAGAAAGAAAAAAGGGGGGTGGGGATGGATCTGAGAGGAGGGAATTGTGATGAAAATGTGAAAAACAGCTTTGTCTAACAGCCAGGTGATCCAGCTATGCAGTGCAACAGATAAATGCATCTCAAGCACGGATCAAGCATGGCTTTCTTGACAAACAGCATTTTTGGATTACTAACTGCAAAAAATTGCCTTAAAAGCATCAATTTCTGGCCAAGGTGTCTTTGAGATGCTAAAGAAAATTGGAAAACGTGTTGGTCCCTGAATGCTGCCTCTGTTTCTTAGAAGAGACCTGAAAAGAAGTGTACAAGGATTGTTTGCACCCTGAGCATGCAGGGCATAGCTACAGTTACAATTTGGCATAAGAGAAACAACACTTGATTAGATCCAGACCTGGCCAAGTTGCTAAACCTGGTGCTTTAACAACGTGCTAATCTTTGGGAAACTGACAGCAATTGGATTGCTTATTATCACCAGAGATTCACGTCTGCAAGAACTAAGAAAAACTGGGAGGTTTTTTGTGTGTGTGTGAAAGTGAAAGCTTCCCAAAACACTCTCTGTAAGGACAGTCAGAGCTGTGTTTGCTCTGCTAAGCACACATCTGACAGAACCCAGCTTCAATACCAAACACATTTCTGAATGCATAATTGAACTTTCTCTTGTGGAGTATTTGGGCTACTTAAACACATTTGCATTTGTCTTGACCTGGGACGTAATGATCTCCAACCCTGTGTTCTATGGGGTCCTCCTACAGCTGTAATCATGTTGTGGTGGTAGCACGATTTGTAGATGCCATTCTACTTCTTCATGCTGGAACGCAGAATAACATAAGCATCCCTGTATTACACTTCTCATCTTCAATTGCCCTCTGACCAGCAGGTCCTGTGCAGTCACCTCAACGACAGGCAGTTTTCCATTAGGGAAAGGCCTAAGCTGCTTCCCAGCTCCGTATGTTTGCAGGAAACCTGAACTCATATCCAGTAAGTGTAAGTCCAGAGCCCTGCTGACCTCCAGAAGCTAACCCCATTTCTGAGTAGATGTGTCAAGTCAGCATGGCTCTGGGCTGTGCTCCTCTGCAATGTCTGCAGATGATTTACTAGTGCTTTGTACAGATGCTAGGAAAATGTTCCACAACACAGCAAATAGCCAAACAGAAGACTGGTCACCAGTCACAAATGAGACTACTCAATAAAAATACAAATAGTAATAATAATAATAATAAAACAATTAGCAACATTCTTCTGGGAACTAGACCAGAGGAGGAGATGGCATTGCTAGTAGCCATGGGCTTCTCTATAAAAGGCAAGGCTTTAGGTAGCCTGATGTTTCTGATCATCTAATGTTTTTGTCTCTGAGCTACAAATGCAGACCTAAATACAGAGTGGTTCCCAGCTCTGACTGTGTTCAGCACAGTGCTGCACATCCAGAAAAGAAACAGGTTGTGTGGGAAAGGAAACCAGGCCCCAATCCTGAGCTATAACCATCTGAGGACATCTGATTTCTATGCATTCTGATCTAGGCCTTGAAAATGATAAAGCATTTTAGCTACCAAAATCTGCACTGAGTGGCAATGAGGCTTCCACTTTTTGAAATGCTCTGAAGTGAACTGCAGCAGGAGGCCAGTTTGAACCAACTCACATTTATGTCATCTTCACCTCTCCTATGGAGAATGGCTGAGGGAACAGGGCTTATTCAGCCCTAGGGAAGAGAAGGCTACGGGGGGACCTCAGTGCAGCCTTCCAGTAGCTAAAGGAAAGATAGAGACTGACTTTCTACATGGTCTGGTAGCAAAAGGACAAGAAGGACGGCTTTAAACTAAAAGAGGGGAGATTTAGGTTAAATGCAAGGAGGGAATTCTTTACCCAAAGGCAGTGAGGCCCTGGCATTTCTGTCCAGAGCTGTGGGTGCCCCATCCCTGCAGGTGCCCAAGGCCATTAGGTGGGCAACATGATTTCATGGTGGGCAACCAGCCCATGCTCAGGGTTTGGAGCTCAATGATCTTAAAGTTCCCTTCCAACCCAAGATGTTCTATGGTTCTATGATATCCCTTTCCCCCACAGAACTTACATAGAGTGCACTAAACTTGTCTTGGATTGTTTCCCCTCAGCCTCATTGCATTTCAGAACATACATCACCTGTTTTGTCACCGCTGACACTATTTTTTGCAGCCATTGCCTTGCCCTGATTGCATGTTGTTCCCAGCCACAGGTTGGATCTCAGTGTTCCTCGCTTCCCTGTTGCTCACAGACACACCATTGAGCCTCCACCACGGAGGGGCTGTGCCTCCCTTCAGGAGCCTTTCCTCCATGGTTTTCTAAGCTTGGTCGCAGTTGTCACCACAGTTCAGGTGGATGAGTTTAACACAGATTTTGCTGTAGCTCTGTAACTGAGCTGGGAATCCATGACTTGCTGAAAGATCTCACCAAAAAATTAACTCGCGGCTATTGGCTCTTTCAGGCAGCAGTCTTTAGCCCCAACGTTATATAATAGTGATGTCAGGAGGGCAGAAAATTCACTGTCTATTGTTATAACTCCCTTTTTCTAGAAGAAATTGACACTCTTCTGTTTCATGACCGAATTTATGACTTCTATTATTGCTGCAGCAGTGAAGAAACCAAACCACAGCAAAAAAACTGCATCCATGTGTAACAACCCATACGGGGTTGCTACACATAAGATCGATTCCTTCTTGATCATGGCTTTTTCACAGCATGATCTCCGCAAACATGTAGTGTGTCTTTCAGGTCTGCTCCACAGACGTACATCCCCGAGTACTGTTTGTAAGCTGAACTAGTGGGTGCATTGCAGAGGAATCTGCCACATCTCAAGGGAATGTTTCTCAGAAGCTGAGGCCATCGCTGTGCTAATACAGCCCTTGGCCATTCCCAGGGCTCTGCATGCAGCTACTCCAGCCCCTGTTCAGCCCAAGGGCTGTCTGCTGCTCCTCCTGGCCTTAACAGGAACAGAGTTCAGATAATTGTGTTTTTTGCACCGTGCTGTGAAGTCAAGAAGAAGTGAATCAGGACACATTCTGTGAACAGGCAACAACGATTTTTCCTGGAAAGTCTGGAAGATGTGTTCTGACATCACAAAATTTAAGGTTTCTTAATGAAGGCCACCTTGTTGCAAGAAACCTGCACCTGAAATGAGAGTAGAGATCATGTCCTGAATCATACAGCTCCACAGTTTGCAGGCGGGAAACAAATGCTCCCTAAAAGGTAGACTGATAACACTCTTTCTTAAAAACAAAGGTCCTTCCTACACACTTGCCACCAATTTTAGTTCTACAACACAAAAGATTTCAGTTCCTTTATGTAACCCCACGGGACAGCCAAGAGAACTCCCAGGAACCAGTAGTCATCATCAGGTAATGATGATATCAGATGCAACCTCCTGTAGGGAACCAGCAGGGGGGTTTGGACTTGATCTCCAGAGCTCCCTTCCAACCCCTACAGTTCTGTGATTCTATGAAAGGCAGAAGCCTATTTCCAAAGCAATGTTTTTGCCTGGAATAGGATCACATCAGTGCAACACTCACCTTTGTATGTTTCCCTATGACTGAGTTAATTCAAACAGGGCACTTGCAATAACAAGTTCTGATGATGATCTTTAATCAGAGTCACCAGCAAACCATGAAGATCAATAGTTATCTACACCACGAATGGAGCATCGCCCTTTTCTGCCTCAACATGTCCTCTTTTTTGTCTGCTTTATCATTATTAGATATTGTAATGTATGGAAGTATGGAGTGCTTTTGTGGATAACACTGTCACAAGAAATGCATTTACACTGGGAAGCCAGACACCAGTAATTTTGGGTAGGGTATCAAGCTGACACATCTGCTAAGCTACTGTTCAGTAGACCACATGTACTAAATTGCTGTAACTCTCTGCTCTAAGTGTTTAATTTAACCAATGATAAAGGCACAATGATGTGCTTTAGCAAGACTCTCTGTGATGAGGGATGAAGAGAAGCAGCACTTGCCATGGGTAAAGAGCATGCACATGTCAGTCACTGAGATGGGGCGATGAACACTTTGGGATAGTTTGCTTGCCAAACTTAGCTACTTAAACCAACTCTGCAGGGAAACCAAGTCCTGAGACCAAAACCAAACCAAACAAACACACACACAAAGGATGCTTAATGCTGTTAAAACAACATCTACAACTTTCCAAACATTTTCTGTCTCCAAGTTTCCTTTAAGGCTTTCCCTCAGTTGTTAGTAGGTTACGCAGTTATGACATTTAGCCAACACTTTCAGTAGGTGCAGCATTTGATTCAGGGCTCTTTGAAATACCCCAAATTGCAGTATTTTAAATAGGCACCTTATCAGTTCAGGCTGTTATTCTTGGAGGAAGTTTCAGAAATCCCATTCTTTTTGACAGTTTTCTCTCTGTATCTCTTTACTTGGGAACTGATCTCCCTTGGGCTGGCAGATTTACAGACCCTCCCCTGCTGTCTGCCTTTCAGGAAACCAGCTGGCAACCAGCTCCAGTTCTGCTGCTGTCCCCCAATCTGCCATTCAGGCACTTGTTTTCACAAGAGACATTTTCTGCCTGCGTGGAAATCCACAGTGGCCTTCCTAGTGACTGAGGGTGCTGCTACCTTCCATTATGACTCCTTTAGCTCTGGGGCAAACATCGAGTAACATTTTTCTTCTGGTTTAGTTATCTCTGATTTGGAGTTTGCCATTCTTCAGGTTATTTGGAGTCACAGAACCGGTTGCTCACCACAAGTTTGTGTGCACAGAGGTGGAGAACATCAGAGCCCAGCTCCTGACAGGCACGAACCAGTTTGGTTTATCTTCTCAGCTCAGGGCACGATCCCTTTCACTGATTTTTAGTGTTGGTTTATCTTGCCTTTATCAACAAGCAGCATTTTTCTGATTTAAGAATTCAACTCACAGCTGCACCTACACAGATGAAGAAACAAAGAAGAGAAGAAGAGCAGGAAAGATGTGGTTTAAACTTGCCAAAGATTCAGAATTACCTTCTTCAGGTTTGTTTTGAGATGAAACTCATATGGTTTCCTTGCAATGCTGCGGTAGCAACTCAAGATTTCCAGAAGCTCTGCTATGTTTTTACACTGTACTTCACTAGACTTTTCCAAAGAAGTTGCACACTGTTAAGAATTGAAATAATCTTTTATTCCCCTGAGCAGTTAGAGTAAAGCAGACCTCTGCAGAATTTCATCTTCCATAGAACTTGTGCAGGAATAATATTTAAGCTTTAGGATATTTTGCCCAGCCTCTTTGTCATTTAGTTGGAACCTGTACATCTTGCCACATGTGCCTGTTTACTCTTTCTTCTCATTTTATGTTTCCATCATTGACACTGATTTTCTCTGCTATGGTTTTTTTCAAGAAGCACTTAAGACAGCAAAACAAACAACAGCAATACTCTTCCCAGAAATACACCCAAGGGCAGAACAATAGCTTTCAACACCCACTAAACAGAGACACTGTCAGGATGTCGGCTTTAACCTTCCCTCAAAGCACACCAAAACCAAAGCTCAAACTGAGAGTCCTAATTGCTCAATCTCCCTTGCCAGGAGGCCACTGGTCTGCAGGCCAGGAATGATGGCAAGACAAAAAGTAGCTGGTTGAATTTTCAAGACATGCTGTGATCAGAATTTGAACAAGGAACAGGGATGCTGTCACATAGATTACTCTCAATTGTTTACCACCAACCCTTCACAGAGGACATCACAGTGCTCTCATGTCAGGCCACTCCACAACAGACCTAGGAGCCCTCCATGACAATCGGCTGTCTGTGCAAGTTATATCTCAAAAGGAGAGAACTAAAAGAGACCAAGAAGCAGAACAAAACTTCTTTGCCTTTGGCTTTGCTTTTTACTATTTCTCAGGCTGATGAGAAGACCTCTCCCAGGCATAATGCACCCACTGCAAGAAAAGAACATCTTATTGTTATAGATTCTCTCATACCAGGTCTTAGCTCAGTGCTTATTTGGTTATTTCAGTATTAGTTACATTCATGCATTCACAACACTCACATATATGTACAGTTACAGTAAAAGAGATTTACTATCAGTTACATGAGCAAGGCTAATGTCTTTGACCCTACGAATGTGTTCTTCCTTGGCTGTATAGCTTGTCATGAGCATAATAGTGCTTCTTCAGAGCTGTACTCTGTTGATGACTAGAGGTTTTAAGAGTTAGGGCATCTTTACCACGCAGAGGTGCAATGGCATGATGGTCACAAGTGTTTGTCAGCAAGTAAAACATGGGACATCTTTCAGGAAGACCGAGGCACCTGGAATTCTGTCATATGCCATTGCCATTTGTGTGACAGCACTGTCCAGCTCCCATGACTGTGCGCAGTACACCACTAAGACACAACATGCTGAAGCAAAATTCTAATCTAACTCTGTCTCTACTTTTCATCATGACATCGACTTCAGTTTAGGAACAAACCTGTTAACATATACTAAACCAGTAGCTCAAAATGTGCATAAACTGGACAAAGCCCAAAATCATACTCCACCAATTGGTGTGGGTAAGCTGATGGAGACACTCTTCATCTCTTGATGTGACATTTGTGCATGGCTATCCAGAACGTGACTCATCTTGCACATTTCTGTCACTACTGCTGAAATGCATGACCCACCACCTCCCTGTGCCAGCATCCACTGTTTCATCTCCAGAAACACTCAACGAGTGTTGATGAATGTTACTGGGTGCCATTTTTTTCACATGGAGGAATTCAGTCACATGCATTTGCTTCGTACATACTTCCATGCTGGAAGCCATTTTGTCAGACTACCCCTCTGCTTCCATTTCTCACATGGCAATAAAGTATAATGGAATACTGGTGGATAGGTTAATCTCTACTGCCATCCCACCAACACCCACCTCTGACATCATGTGCCAATATCATAAAACAGGAGGCATTACTTTCGGAGCAGCCTTCGTACTAAAAGTCTCTGTCCTTTCAGGTTAGGACACAGGTCTGCACAGCTTGGAGTACAATGGGCACTGCATACCAAACTTATCATGTGAACACTGCAATAGAAAAACAGAATTGCTGTTTTACAGTGTTCTTAGCCCCTACTGTCCACCTCCAAGATCAGCAGACAAAACATGCAGCAAAACATGCACAAAATGCATTGGGAGTGAACAACAGGCCTTGGAAGTGAATCTGACCCAATTTAAGAGATGAGTAACACATCTGTAATCAACGAAGTGTTCTTCCAGTTGCACGTTTCAGCTTGTGCCTGCTCTATTCCTACCCATTGTATTCAATTTCTGTAGGATTTCCTATTGAACTCATGCCAGTTTTGCACACATTGCTTCACTGAGGCTGTGTCCCTCGAGGAAAAAATATTGAATTGTTCCAGATGCTTTAACTCATAAACTTTAACAACTGTAATTCCCCAGCAAACCTTCCACTTGCCCAGGTCAACATGGTCAAGTCTGCATTCTCAATGTATCTACATTTCCTTCCTGAAATTGGCCAAGTTGACCTTCCACAATATTTCATCTTAAATAGAACATAACAAGAAAAGTTTTTGTTACATTAGGACAGGATCAAGCACCTCCTTGCATTCAGTGGTAGCCTCAGCACTGTTTTAAAGGAGAAAAAGAAGGGTGACATCCTCTACCTGTAAGGTGAGAGGTGAGAGAGGTAGAAGATGACACATCTACTCTAGACTAATAATGTTGATTTTCTTTGACAAATAACATCTCTTTCAACCTTCAAAAAGAAAACTTCCAAAGAAAGACTGAAAAAGCCCTCTTGGGAATTCAATAGTGAGAGAAAGCCAGAAACAGGACTGTGAGCATTCCAGAGAAAACAGAAGTTGGGAAGGCAGATAGTCCTTCTGTCTTAAAATTATTTGATGTCACATATCACATCTGCAAGCACTCTAGTAAAGTTCTGGGCTTTTTTTCTCACTAAGAGCCCTATGCTGTTTTTCAGATGCCTGTCTATGGCTCCTCAAAGCTAACTGCTAAGAAACAGCTCCATCTGCCACTCCAAGGTGAAAATATTTTCATCACATTGGGATTTTTACACTGAGAAACTCCAAAATATTCTGACTGTCTACCAAGGAGGAAAGAAATAAATCAATGTGTACTTTTCCTTTCAATATTTATATCTGCAAATAAAATAGTCAATCTGATCATGAATATTACAGCAGAGGGTGTCTGCCCATTTCACATTTGCACATGCCAATAGGAGCTACAAAGCTTGGATGTCTTCTCTGAAAAACCAAAGAAAACTCAATCAGGTTTCCGGACAGTTTATAATTTATGATTAAAAGAACATTCAATTCATCCATCATTAAAAGAACATTCAATTCATCCTTTTGAATTTGAAGAAACTTTTCATTTGTTTGTAATGAAAGATTTCAAAAGCAAATGGTTCTTCAGACATTGGCATCTTTTCTTCTAATTTATAGGCCTTTTTAAAGGTGCAAACAAGTCTGCATGAGGTTTCAATGACAACATAAGAATTCTTATTTATTGATAGAATGGTCCTAAATAGGAACCGTGATGTTTGACTTGAGCCAAAACGAAATGACTTCAATTTTCATTCCTTGCTTAACTGGATTCTGTTCTCCACAATTTGAATCAAGCTATTTCCTTCAATGGAATCTAAAACAAAGGTCCGCTTAGTAAGATTACATGGAAATACAGCAATTTGCTTTGTATAAATATATATATGTATGACTAAAAATACTTCCTCTTTATTCAAAGCAATGTAAATATTTAACTCAGCAAATGACACACACACACACACAAGGAAATGAAAATAACAAACGTTCCACACTTAGCACTGAAAGGTCTTTCACATGTTAATTACATAAACTGACAGAGTGCTTCTCTACTGGCAACCAGTTCCAATAGGAAAGGATATAAAAGAGCAGGTGGAAACATGAAGAAAATATATATGAAGTCTCATGACTGTTATCGTGAAAACTGATGTAGATAAATCTAATAAATAGCAAGGGAAGATAGAAAAATGTGAAAGGCAACAGATTCGAAATGGATGGAAAAAGCACTTTATTATTCAATGAAATAAATATGAAATCCGTAGTCATGAAATGAAATCATAGAGCTTAAGAGGATCCAGAGAAAGTACATGAGTAACCAGAATATCTGAAAGGACTGCCCCATGAACAAGGCCCTCCCAGCACTCTGACCTGCTGGTGGGGCAGGTCAGTAGCCCAGTGCCCAGCTGAATGTATTTTGTGTAGCCACAAATTATGTCTTGCCAACATTTATGTGTTTCTCAGTTCCTTTGGATAAAGAAAATGGATCGCCTCACTACCTGCACTATTTCCTGGATGATTTTTGTCTCCGTCACAGAGGTACTATCATACACTCTGGGAGATGCTGTGGTTGTGTGTTCCATTGGGAACACTCCCTTTTGGACAGGTCTTTCAAGGGAAATGAGGTGACATTTAACAGCAAGTCCTGTCAATTACTTCTGGGGGCTCCAAAGAAAACGACATTTTTTTTCTGTCCCTGGTATGGCAGGCAATGAACTGAGAACTGAATCATGTATTAAATATCAATATCAACTACATGAAAGAGAAAGGACACCGGGTCCACAGCACTGCAGCCATGCAGAGCTATTCTGGTGCCAGAGCTGTGCACCACCCAAGATGTATCCTAAACATTACATGGAAGTTCTTTGCTGTTAACTGCTCACACATACTTAAAACTCAGTATGTTTGCCCACAGTGCAACTTTAAATCTGGTACTTCAAAATAATGAAAAATAAGCATTGTTGATGGATTGAGGAAGGAACTAAAGCAGCATATTGTGTATCTGACATGGTAACTACAAAGGGTGCAGTACCCTTGCCTCTATGTTTATAAAATATTTTATAATATCCCTCCTATTTCATTTTTAGTGCAATTGGCAGAGTTAAGTAAGGCTGATCCAAGAATGCGTGCACTTTTATTCACCCAGTATATGAGGGATGAGCATAAGAGGGGAGCAGAACATCACCATTAAGCAGCCAGCAATGACTCTGTGGAACAGTTCATTTTCATTTGCTGAGGTACAGTACATTGAGATACATATTTAGCTGTAGTGCCAAGTGTGTCTATGGCAGAAGTTCCAACAAACACATCAGGAAATATAGCTAATCCCAGCCAGTGACCTTGTACAAAGCATTCACACTTCTGCCTTGTGAAAAGAAAAAGGTTATTTGGGGAAGGTGAAGAGTCTGTGAATCTGAGCTGATATATTTGTTACACTCGAACATTTATTATGCTGTGTTATATCAGCACATGTTTTTGAGAGCTGAATCTGTCCCTAAAAGAAAAATAGAGAGAAAACTAGAGAGGGGTAACAGAAACAAAGAAAGAAATGGAGGATGGGGGAAAGAAAAAAAAAAAAAAAGGAGAGAATAAAAAGAACAAGGGAGGACCAGACACATTTTTCTGTAACAAATATAAGGCCTGGCATATTAGGGAATATAATGGATTCTTGGCAAGGAAGGAGGGGAGAGGGAAAATTTCTAGAACCTCAGAAACAAAAGCAGGGAAAAGAAATCCAGCTGCAAAGGTTTATCTTCTCCCTTAATCTCCTGCGGGTTTCCCATCTCCACACCTAATTTTTAAAGCCTGCCATCTGGTCTCCTCTCTGCCTTGGCTGCTTCATGTGTGTGAGATGTGAAAATAATATTTCTGTTTCCAATTTGCATTACTTCCCGCCTGATTTGTGGTCCCATTAGAAATCTGAAAAAACCAACGTCTAAAGCTGGACCAGTGCTCTCTTTGCTCATTAGTATTTTATAGAAGCGCCTTGGCACTGTAGTTCAACAGCACTGGTCCTGCTTTCCATGTGCTCCATCCTGGAGAGGCTCAGGAATGAGCCAGGGCACATTCAGAACTTCTAAAGGAAAGTTCTCTTCCCCAGATGTCTGTAGTAGAAACAAACTTCCTCGCCCTTCTTTAGCATGGATGTGGAGCAGGAGCAGGCTTCATGCAAGAGCCATACTCATGGTGCAGTGCAGTGCCAAGATGCAGCCAGGGCACCACGGGCGGTCAGCAGGACAGGAACCATGCATGCTGCTCAAGGGCTTTCTGGGCTTATAGCTATATAAGTGCTGTGGTTCTGTTGGTTAAGGTTCTACCTGGCAGGGTTTATACAGACCCTATCAGTTTTCCCTGGGATAAGTAATGAGATACGAGCCGGGTCAAGTTTTTGCCAGCTTTTCTTGAGGCTTTATCTAAGAATCTCATGTTCGAGGTATGCAATAGGAACATTAAAAGAAAAATCGTTTTAAATATAGCACATGTGCCTGTAGTTTCATGCACTCAAAACTGAGAAGGGGGAGGAATGAAGAACATTCTGTGCCTACCTTTATAGTTTAACCTGCAAGAATTTGTTAAGCTAAACTGACTTTAAGGTATTTTTAAGAGTTATCCAAAATCTAATGTAGTTGAATATCCCTGTTTTAGATTATGACTTCAGTCTTTTCTTAGGTGATTTCTGAAGTTGGCAGGAATGCTCGCTCTTTGAGGACTTTTTGTATTCCTAAATGTGAAGGATTTCATTTCATGTTCCCTGCTCATTTTTGTCAGCATAATTCTGCATGGTCTTGCAGGTAAAAAATTAAATAAACATCCACAAACAAACATACATAAACTTAGGGTATGATGCAACAACTTAAACACAGATACTCTCCGTTCCTCTTATTCATACTACAAGGGTCACGGCAATATCCTTGAATGTTACCCTTCTTGGAGGGGACTGAATTATCTAACAAAGTAAGGTATATCCACAATAATTTCTTTCCTTTTTTTGCTGCTGTCCTGGCAAAGAAACTTGGATGGAGAGTTGCAAGATAACACCCCAGTAACTCACTTTGTTTGCAGCCTTCTTGCTTAGACAACAGCTCTGCACCCAAATTCGCCATGTTCACATATGCACTATTCACAGTGGCACAACATGGTTTTTATTGACCTTCAGTATATTTCCCTGCATCCAATTGGTGGAAGGATGCCATAGATGGGTACTGTGAAATGCTTGGGGAACTGGAAAAATGCACTACTGCTGTCCTGTGCTAGTAAGGACAACTAACACTTCTCTGCTTAGCTGTGGAGCAAGCAATGCATTCACTAAGTTTGCTGTACTGAATGAAACACTTTGTCCCAAACACTGGCAGAATGCTACCAGGATTTATTTATGCTACAACAAGAGCTGCTTTTTTGGTGCATAATGCCATTTAATACCAAAACCTATTAATAAAAATGTTGACACAAGAGTAATTGCTACATAATAAATTAAATAAAAAGTATTAGTGAACAAAATTGAGTTAGCTGGTAAGCTTTGCCATCTGTTTTCAGGGCATACCAAAATGGATCCCTGCTGGCATGTGCACTGCACTGTTCCCTGCTCTAAGAAGCCTCTGTGGGTTGGTTGCAGACTTTCCATTGTGGCCAAGGATATTTTGACTTTCTCTGAGAGAAGATCAGGATGCTGGGTTGCTAAATCTGTGATGCGAAAGTCCTTGCTCTTACCTTTTTGTTTCTGATCTCTATACAGTGATCCAGTAGGCCATGTACTGGAGACTTAGCCCATATCATCCCAAAACCCTCGTGGCCGTGTACTTGAGCTCATATTTGTTGTGCTGTTGTTCTAATGCTTCCCATAGGGTTTTGTTGTTTTAGACCTCCTTTTGCATTATTCCGAGGGAAAGGTGTCAGGGAGTTACATTAGCAAAGACTGAGTTCCTGACAAGTATTTTTTGTTAGCTATATCCCTTTTTTCCTTGCTTAAGCCTTACAAGATCTTCCAACAAATCCCATGCTGCTCCCAAGCCTACACGTCCTAAAGCAAGGCAAGCTGGGTTCCTGGGGTCAGGCCATCAAATTAAAGCCATTTTAAATGCAGTCACATTAAAATTTGGAGCCACTCATATTCAAAATACCACAAAGGGAAGCTTTCAGCTCCAGATACATCTCTGTACTTTCATTGGACTCACACTCCCTTTGCTTTTGAAGTTTGTGTAGCATAGTGACCATTCGCTACTGCAGGAGCTGCATCTAACTGTGAGCAATGAATGAACTAGAAAGAGACAATTACGAGGAGCAGCTGAGAGAAACACAGCTGCTTACTCTGGAGAAAAGAAGGCTGATGGGAGAACTCATTGCTTTACAGCTACCTGAAAGGAGGCTGCAGGAAAGAGGCTGTCCGTGTCTTCTCAGGTGACAAGTGAGAGGACACTAGGAAGGGAAAGATCCAGTCCAGATTTGTCATACACTTCATCACTGCTCATGGTGTAATCTCTGCCTCTAACACAATGCCGTAGGAACAGAAACGGGAGGAGTCCTTTCAGAACTCATTTCAGGAATCCTTGAACTAGTTCCCACCTACAATGCAACAATCCTCTTGAATATCACAATGCAGCTACACCACCATCCCAGCCTCAGTAGCTGATGTGCTATTTCCAGTCTTAACTGTTGATACAGTCCCACTGTTTGTGAAGGTCCAAGGTAGCATCTCACTCAGGTTGACTTCTGACATGTGAGTTCTGAAACCACTGGATGTGACATGCTGGTCATGCTGTATTTACATAAGGAAATCTCTGCATTCAGTGCTGTAGGGCTTGTTCCACAGAGGGCCCCCACTTATTAAATTGTGCATTGGTTATCTTCTCTGCCACATACACAGAAGAGTGACCTAATACAGTACCAATTACAGCCCAGGGTGGGCTGTACCTACTGAGCTGGGTAAGAAAGCAGTTTCCTGTGGTGGAGATAAATCCCAAGCAGGGACACCTAACTCCACAAGCAATTAATACAGCTGGCTCCAATAACCTCAAGATCGCAGGTCAACATCCGCTATCCTTTTGTCTCCATCTGGTACACAGCTGGAAATCACTGTGACTGCACTTGGGAGGGCCTGAGAGCCCTAGCTCTGAGTTCAAAGTCAGCCTTGCAAAAATGTCATTTGTACCTTTTATTCAAAACAGCTTCATCCCTAGAATAACAGCAGAGCCCTGCAGGCAATATTAGCACTAACAGACCTGGAGCGGTAGGACTGATCATTTACATACACATATCTTGAGTTGCTCCATGTCACGCTGTCCTAGAAACAGTAACTACAACTTGTGAGTATTTCTTCTATTCTAAGCCATGGAAATAAAAGAGACAAAGAATATAACAATCTACAGTACTTCAGCCTATCTACTATCAACTACGGCAATGAACTATCATAGACCCAGCGGCAGTATTTAGGCTTCCAGCTTCAATGCTTCTGTCATTCCCAAGGTTCCTTAGACAGTGGTTAGCGCAGCTTCTCCAGGGTGAGATTCAGAGCACCCAGTTAGGAGCCTGGTTGCTGCCTGATGCAGGTGCTCTGCCTGGTGCTGGGTGGAGAGGTCTGGTTAGAACAGATTTGTGGTACCACCCATTTTTCTGATTTCTGTTGCTTTACCTGTAAAATCTTAGTATCAACTTCATTCATTGCAAGGATATTTGGACAGCTGGTGCACCACTGATCCCAGAAGGCAATATGAGATCAAAAACATCCAGACTCAACAGAAGCGTGGCACTGAGAAAAGCTTGTGCTGAAAAACAAGGTTTCAGTGTTTTCCACTATGAAGACTGTAGACAAACCACCTACAAGAAGAAGATGAAAAATACATCAGTACTTTGAAGATCACCAGAAGAAGTGAGCCACAAGGTGACTGTGCTGTGTGAAATGGAGGAACTGCAGTAATGCATTTCATTCTCAGAATATGGAGAAGTGAGTTTATTGCTGGTTCCAAAACTCTGGCACCAGTACAGAGGTTGGGGGGAAAATACGCGTGCCAAGCCCTCCGGCCATAGCTGGGCTGCACAGAGGTCTCAGTGTAGCCATTTCAATATCTGCAACCAATCAAATCTGCTTATAAGCTGCTTTTCTACCAGTCTGTGTTAAGAAAGCAAGAAAAAAAATCTATTCTTCACAGCCCCCAGCTATATTATACATATATTATTAATTCTGAAAATTCCTCTAGTTCCCCTAATCAAGCTTAACACAGTTTGTATCAGATGTGATTCCAAAGAAGACTCTCAAACACCTGATTATAGCACCTGCAGCAGAGGCCCAAGGATGCTGCTTTAACTACTACATCCTTTGCACAGTCAGTGCTTCCCAGGTTGGTTGTTTTGTTTTCTTTGTTTGTTTTAATTTTTATTCTTTAGGTGTGTGTGCTTTATTCTGTGTGCTTTCTTTCTACACGCAGCCTCACATCTGATATTACTAAGTCAGATTTATTGGTTGATTTACTGGTACAGGTTTTCCAAGCAGTCCTGATTTGTGATTTCTTTCAGCTTTTTGTCTTTGCAAGATGGCTTGGTGAGCTGCATGGAGCTATCGGGCATAGCTATCCTGATTCCTGGGAGAACACCAGCACAACCAAAGAGATGCTTTAGATTGTTCACTTAGCAGAACGCCCAATTTGAGAAGAAAACACATCACTCTGCCAAGAAATCCCAGGCTGCTATGCCGGACCACACTGTTGGATCTAAACACTCCCTTACCATGTCCATTCAAGTTCCCATTTGCAGTTCTGCCAGTGCCCAGAAGGAATGCATTCACTGAATATTCAGCAGTCCCAGGAGAAAGATATTCAGGGATGGGTGAAACACTGATTCCCTCTCAGCATCATTCTCTTTCCCATGTACTGACAGACTTGCTTTTTTTATATATATTTATATATATAGTTTTGATGCAAAGATATGATCCAAGTGCAGGTTTGCTGTTCCAGTGCTCAAGTCAAAGAACCATCCTTGTCAAGATGCCAAGATAGTTTGCTGATCACAACCACTGCTTTGGTTCACATGACTGATGATTTGTTTCTGAAGCTGATCTTCTAAAGTGGATGGCTCCATTCCTATCCCGGACTAAGGAAAGTTAAACTATATCTAACCAGTGAGGAAGAAATCCTGTAGATATAGGATATGGAACTGGGTCCCTGAAGCCATTTTGTCTGTGGCTTTAGTAAAATAAGGTACATATCAGGATAGTCAGCCAACACGAGCGCAAAGATCTGAAGCTCACAGATCCAAATTTGGTGCCAATATTCTTGTGGAATAATGACCCAAGAAGCAGACATGTGAAAAGATAACTCACCATCTTCAGCCCAAGCAGCTGTGTATAGCTGAGTTGCCGAGTGATGCGGCCAGAGCAGGCAGACCCACAAAGAAGGGCCATAAGCTTGAGTGACACAAGGTATTCTAACATTTTCATCCTTTCATGCTGCAAAAGATAATTTAATACAAAGTGAGTCACGGAATAAAATCTGTGCCCTACCAAAGTGACGCTTGCCACTGCTTTCAGTTTGCACTCCAGTTTCTCCTGTTTGCCTTAATGCTGATACAGCCCAATATCTAGGAGTAAAACTATTACAAAAACATTTAAATTTAGAACCAGTATAAAGGTTAGCACTGAGAATGGCTTGCTCCCCTTCCTCCTCATAAATACAGCAGTTACTCCGTCCCTTGCCTTCTCTGTCACCATTCTACCAAGAGCTCAGGTAACAGGCACTCCAGCAACAGCCAAGAAACTAAAAATTGATTTTGAAACAACCTTAGAGTTGCAAAATATTTCTTCTAATGCTGAAAACCCTACAGATTTTCAAACATCTTTCAACAACAACTGAAGATATCTACTTTCTATGTGGAAAGGTCTTACCCGTACCTAATCAGGCCTGACTTCTTTGGATTTAATTTCTCCAGACAAAAATTGTTACCAAAACAAACATGCTGGTGCAGGGCAGGCAGTGGACACAGTATGAGCTGTGCTGGGCCGCAGGGTGCACATACCTTTGATACCATTGATAAAGATGTGAAGAAGCAGTGTTTCCAAGATGGACCTTCGAGGAATGCTGCTCATCACAGGCCCCAACCTGGCTATAGAGCTGTTGATCACAGCCCTCTGGTTGCAATCATCCAACCATTATCCACCTACTGGTCCAGCCTTCGAATCCATCTCTCTCCTATTTAGAGATAAGGATGTGGTGCAGGACCATGGCAAAGGACCTTGCACAAATCCAGGCAGACAACATCAGTTCCTTTCTTTTCTCCACTCACGTTGTCACTCCATCATAGAAGGCCATCATATTGTTAACGCCCGATCAGACCTTGGTGAAGCCATGCTGGCTGTCTCAGATCACATCCTTTAAAAAGTTCAGTTCCATCTGTGCCTTGTTTTTCCTGATCCCAACTCTGCATCTCTGGCCAGCACCCTTGTACTCTGCCCAGGCCACACATTCCTGCTCACACTGCCTGTGCTTTTCCTTCTTACCCCTCACTGTGAGCAGCAGATGACCAGCAGCTCATTGCTCAGCCATGCTAAGTTCCTCCTTCTTCAGTTAGTTTTCCTGTAGTGGGGTGTCAGAGAGCTCTTCTGCTCTCAGAAATGGCACAGCGAATGAGTGAAAGATTAAAATTGTGTCAAAATGCTGAATGTTCACAGAGCCATTTAATTGGGCAACATTCACCGTAAGCACACCTACACCTTCTTTAAAGGACTGAATTTTATTCAGTGGGGAGGTTCTGATGGTAGTGAAAAGTTTTGGTCCACAAACTACATTTAGAGAGCATCTACTACAGGGCAAACTCCTTGTGTCTGTTTTACATTTGCTAATTTCAAGTAAATAAAATTCCACAAAGTAACATTTTCCATCAACAATTTTCCTCCATCAGCACAGGTTCTGGAAAGCAAACCCACAGACATTAAATAGAAACTAAAACTAAAGTTTTCTTTTAATAAATGCTTTTCTATTTCTTCTGTCATTCTTCCCCAGTATTGATAATTTTAGTTCATCATTCTGCAACTTCTGGAAGTCAAATTATTTATCTTTCAGTAACCACAGTCTCCTCAGTTAATAATTTAAGACTGGAACTTGGACATGTAATCTTTGGAAGTCTGAAGTCTCAGCTTTATCTCAACGCTTGTGTTCTGGTTGGAGTTACATTCCTACGTTAACAAATCCGTATTCTTTTGCATAGCTGCAGATGTTCTGTTCATGATGTAGTCTCAATAAATGTCTTGAGAAGTTATTTTACAGCAGCCTTCAAGGGCACATTTTGACTTCACTGGATCCTGCTCCAACACAGATGTTCTGCAGAGTGGAGGGCACAGCAGCTTTCTCCTTGTAGTGATACTGTAGAGAAGCATGCATCAAGCAGAGCAGGCATGTCCATCTGTGGATCTGTGTGCCATCCACTGAACAGCCAACTGCTGCACATTGCCCTGGTATATCCTCAGCTCTCACTTCTCATTCCTGCACCTGTTGCAATATCCAATGGCAACAGAAAATCACTTAAATCTTCATTTGCTGAATTGCTAAATGCCTCTTGTGTATCCTGCAGTATAAACAAAAGAATGTAGTACAAGAATCATAGAATATCTTGGCTTGGAAGGCACCCATCCTGTTCCAGCCAACTGCCATGGGCTGGTTGCCACCCACCAGATTAAGCTGACCATCCAGCCTGGCCTTGGACGTGGATGCACTACTATGTCCAAACGAGCTTTGGAATGGAAAGCAGAACTAATATTTTGACATACTCATGGGTTCTGAATTGCAAAAAAAAATAAAAATAAAAATAAAAAAATTAAACACCCTGGAATAGTCTCTTGTTTTCATGTTGTCTTTCAGTAAGGGAAACTTAGAACCTTTTGGTCAAATCATCCAAGTCTGCAGCTTCTTTTTAACTACGCCACTGAAAAGCTAAAGATGAGAACCAACAATTCTGGGATTCACGTTGCACACAAAGGAATGTTTTACGTACAGTCAAGGTTATTTTGTATAACATTTGTGATGAGTTAAGTGGAGACAGATTCTCATTGGCTTTTGCCCAGAAAACCTCAATTGCTTTTAAAATTTGCCAAACTAAGTAAAATAATAAGCTTAACAAAGAGGCTTTGTTTTGTTCTCCCTTACATTGATGTAGGAACACAAGGCTTCAGGAGAATATCAGTCCTAACCTGTTTTTGAGTCCTGGCACATGTGGTATAACTGGCTACCAAACTTTGCAAGCTCTTTGGGGGTCACTGAAGAAGGAGTGAGCATCAAGGAGATAGAGGGTGACTGAATCACATTCTTAGCACCAGATAGTAACAGCTATCAAGTGCAGCTTGTGCAAAATCACAGTCAGCTAACCAGGAAATGGACAAAGAATAAAACATGAATAAAAAAATAATTAAATTGGGAGAGTGGGGCCACCACGTAGAACTGATACAAAGTCAGCTTTATACCGCTGCAATCTCATGGAACAATAAAAAAGTGCTTAACCTATGCTCAAAGGCATGGATCTGAGATAAGGTTCTGGCAGCTACTTCTGAAGATATCATTGACGTATTGCCAGATACATCTCCAAGTCTTCTGTGTGGTCGGAACAAAAGAATCGTTTTGTTCTTACCAGCATTAGCAAAGCTTCTAATTTACTCAGTCTTTTCTGATGCTTCATTAAATATTTGTGGGGAAAACAAAAACAACACTTTTTTGTCCTAATTACCAAAAGATAAGGAAAAAAAACAAAACATGTTCCTAAAAGCAAGATTCTGGTCTGCAAGACACAAGACGGAATTCATCAGTAACACAAAGAGTGCAACATAAAAAAAAAAAATCAGACCATTTATTTAATTTCATGGCATCATTTGTTTCCTCTACTGCAAAAGAGAAATTCTGATCTCCACGTGGAGTGCTCCGAGTGCTCTGCAGCCATTAAGCCTTAGCAGCCGTGGTGATGTTGACCCTAATGCAGAAGCTGAGACCCACGAGCAGAAATAAATCAATGCATTCCAGCCACTTCCATGTTATTTTGTTTACATGAAGGAAAATTGGATTGCTTGTGATTGTTCTTATATTATTTACCCGTATTTCTTTCCTTGTATTATAACTGCACAGGGTCAGGTAGGTACAAATTCACAAAGGCCTTTTGTTAAGATAAGCAAAGTGGAAGGGACTACACAAACCAGGAATGCCTCCTTTAATACAATGTAGCTGAGAAAATAGCCTTAAAATACATAAGAAATCACATGAATTGTTAACATATGCATCAAGAGTTATGCGATCAAATGGCAGGAAGAGGAAGCTGAGCAGGTCTGGTGACACAGGGTCTTTCTAAATGTCCTTGAGAAACAGTTACAAAAGGATCGATTTTCTTTCTACCTAAGCTGGTGTAAACAACTTGTAAAAATGACACAAGTAGTGTGAAACCATGCAGTGCCTCTGATTTATTGCCCGAGAGTACGTTCGTGCAAGCTTTAACTTGAAAATGGCAAGGCTGTCTGGTCCCTGAGCTCATGTCAAAGAGGTGAAGCAAAAGTGTGCCAAAATGAGTTGTACCCCTTTGACATGAACAATAGTCTTGCTGCATTTTTATAAATCCAGATTCCGTTTGAGGGATATTAATGCCTACCAAAGGACTGAACCCGTATGAAGGATATCAGACGGCTGTCTGGAAGCTACAAGATTAAACAAATGAATAATACACTCCAACAAAAAACCTGTAAAGCTCTGAAAGAGCACATCAACCAGCTTAATATTGATAGGAATAATGAAAGCCGTCTTCCTGCTCCAAAAAAACCACAACAAAATAGGTTTCTTTTCTAGAGAGTATATATGTGCTTTGGTTTTCAGGGGATGGGAAACGAATCAAGTTGGCCTATGAATTTCACTGAAAATTAGAACCAGGAAAGAGATCTTAAACAACTCTGCAATCAGTGACTACATCTGGAAAAGAAAAAAGAAGAAACACGAAGATGACCATACGCTGTTGTATTTCCTTCTCAGATGAGTTATATTTTGAAAGCAGCAATAAAACCTTCTCGTATAAGGGGTTGGAGAAGTGATGGATTTGTGGCAGCGGCTGTCTTTTGGTCCTCCGTTGACTGCTTTGGGCTTGATTCCTTTTTCTTTTTAATGTTCACATGTGTGTGCCTTTTTGGGGGGAAATGGGGCCAGATTCCCTCCCTGGCTGAGAGGCTACAGCTTCTTAAAGGTGAAGGCTGTTCCAGTTACGCCAGAGAGAATCCTGAGTCGTTGGGATGAAAGGCTGGAGCTGCTCCCTGAGCAGGTAGGGAAGGAAGCAGCTGAAGGTGTTCTTCAAGCGTATAGCAAATCCTATCCCTTCCCTTTTCCATTCCTAACAGTCTCTTCCTCTCAAAACCCTTTAGAAATATTACAGCTTTTAGTGGAAGATGGAATCTCTCAGTTGTTCAGGAAATTTTCCTGTGTTTTTCTGTGTTTTCATCTGTAGATGTATGAATAATTTCTGGGGAGGTTAATGGCTACCATGTGATTAGAAGAACCAATCCACGTATATCAATTGCAAAGGCAGTGCTGCAAACTCGAACAGGCTATTTGAATGGCTAACTGGTCTTCTGAATGAGCTGCTGATAGCATCTATCATTTACACGGACTAAAACATTAACTTTACAGGCAGACAAATGTCAGCTTTATTATTTAGAGATGTCTGTAAACAAATATGATAGAATTGCCTTAAATTCTGAGTTGATGCTGAAAACACCAACATTTTCTTTCAGTACCTGTGAATCTATTTGCCTATTGGAAATCTCAGAAACTCTTAAAAAACTGCTAAAATCTTCAGGTATGATGCTATATATCTGCAGACTTTGGTATTACGTATTTTGTTTGTAAGGATTTTATCTTCCTGGGTTTGTTTTTTAACAACTAGCATTGTCTAACTTATTTTTGATGCTTAACGTATCAAATTTGCATGTGATTATTATAGGTAACATTGATAAGGAGAGACATAGACTTCACTGGTACACATACACTGCTACACCAAACTGACCAATGCTGCGTTTATGCTTAATACCTTTTAATTTAAAATATATACTTGTGTTTGTAGCATATTTCCTCTTTTTTACCTTTTGAATCATCTGTTAAGCTGGTTTGAATCACTTTTTAAAAGTCTGTGTAGAATGTGCAGAATTTTTTTACCTGTTTCAAACACAACATGCTGACTTTCAGACACACTTGTATTTATAGCACTGCTTCAGCTACCAGAGTAGAAACAAAGAGCAGTGGTTTTCTTCCACTTCTCATAATTCCTTTGTAAACTGCAGTTTCATTAGGACGCTGCAGAAATGATTTGATCAAATCATCATTTACTGTGTTGTTTTAATTGTCAGTTCAAAGGAAGTATTTCCAACATGCAATATATATGGATTGTCTCTTGTTTATTTCACATTTTAAGTATTAAAATGTAACTAAAGTGGCAACCGTTGATTGATATTAGATGTATCAGCGCAATTCTGAAACACAAGCAGCACCTCCTTAAAACTAATAAAGATGTTTTCTGTGATTTGCTTTCTTTTTCCTTTGTTTTCTTGGTTGTCATTAATTTATAATGTGCCGAAAGATTACAGAAGGCGATGTGATTCATTTCATAAAGTTAAAGCCACCTTCTAGTAATGATGTGCTTCTCCTGAGAACCACAGCAATGACACGAAGCCAGTTTGCAGAAAGAACTTATTTGGTGACTTTGCATTCTCAGTAAATTGCAGCTATCTACAGGGCAATGAAGACACAGATCCATAACCACAGGTGGTTTCAGTATTTCAGTTAAAATCCACTGACTGCCTTTCAAGCGTTCCTTTAACTGTGTTTCTGTGCACATACCTACAATGTCTGATGTAGATGCTACCTATTTTGATTTGATTTATGGCATTTCAATGGCATGGGGTTCTGTGGTGATGCTGGCTTGCAAACAAAGTACCTGGTTCCAGAATGCTATGAATTAATGAATATTATTAAACAAACAAACGGTGCTAGTGCCATCTTAACAAAGGCTGTGATTATGATTCTTTTTACTCTTCAAAGTATAATAATGCCCTAAGAGTGTGTATGAGTGTTTCAGTTGAAATGTATGATTACAGCAGGCTTAATGCATAACGTCTGTTTTGTGATTTTACAAACGTGAGGGATCCGTTCTAGCCTCTCATTTACAGAAAGCTTAAAGCTATTACAGCGACGAAATTTATTCCTAACTTACTATGCCAATTTTAACTTTATGGTTAAAAATGATTGCTGGAAACCTCTTAAAAAAGAACAAAGGTGAAATTTACCCAACTTTTCTATTTCATTTGACATTTTCTGAGATATTTTAAAGTCTATTTCCCATCTCACACAAAATTAATAGAATTTGCTCTTGCTTTCATTCCCAAAATACACCACAAGTTTTTATGTGATCAGATTAAATTTGTCTTTCAAAATGCTGCATTTCTTCCCATTTAGTAGATGACCCCAACGTTAGTAGATGATTTGCATAGCATGTTTGAACAGTCTTCATGCTGAAGAAATGTGAGCTATGAGTTTATGCCTTTTCTTGGTGGGAAAGTTGAAGTCGTATAACGACACAGACATTTTTGTGTGCACAAAAATGGTCTACAGCTTACGTGACCGCTGAAAATGTTTCTGGTTTGGTTTTTGAAGTGTTCCTATTTTTTTTTTTTTTTTTTTTGGTTGGGTTGAGAAAAATGTAGACAAAGTCTGAAACATTAAAGTAGTTTGTGAAAGAAGTAAGCGGGTATCTGTTCAGAATAGTAAGTCTTACAAAAGCAGACTTACAGGGAACATTGTTAGCATTGTTGTCTTGCCCAGACTTTCCATAAAACTGAAGAAACAGAACCCTTACTCATAGAGAAAGCTGTTTCTCCTCAGGGAACAGCAACACCAAAACTTTATCTGGATTCATAAACAACCAGAACAGATTTTTGTGAACTACGGCATCTCAGAACTTGACATATAATGAAGTACTGACAGAAGTAGTCTCATTTCCCTGTCAAAAAAAATGTGATATTTTAAGATATCCAAGCCAGGAAGGATCTTAAATAAAAACTGCTTTTTCATAACCTGAAAATTAAACTCTTATTTGTTTTCCATAATCATCTTTCTCGGTCATGGTTTCAATCTCCGATGTGATATAACAGATCGTTATAATATTTGGAAACTTCTAAATCCCATTTTCAAAGCCACTGAAATCCATAACTCATTGAGCTTCTCACTGAAACACAGAAAATCCTCTCAGTGGGATTGTGGGGTGAACAACCTTTCCAAAGTGTTTTACATGTATTGTAAATAAAACATGTCCATGTCTTGCAAAATCTGATATAGTTGCTTAACTTTACACATTACAGATGGGATAACTGGCTTCACTGTAGCTTTGCACGGCATTTGAAGTTGTATTTTTCCTATCACTAATAGTTATAGCATATATTGCACATATATTTTGAAATTATTTAAAATAAGTAAAAACATTTTTGTAGGATCAAGTCTTGTCCACCACACAACAAAACAGTCATCCTGTAGGTAGAAGCCCAACTTGTCTCTCCCATGCCTGTCCTCCCTCCCAGTCTCTTTCTCCATCCACATCCTATCAGCCACGGCAAATGTTTGGGTTCAGGTTTGAGGTTTTGGTGTTGCTTCAGATCAGTACTTAAGAAATGAACTTAAGAGTTCTGCTAGTGTGTGTCAACAAGCAAACCCTATTCACTACAGTGTATCTAATAGTGTTATTACTTTATCCAATAACCTATTAAAGTTTTAATTGAAAAAAGGAGCAAGAATCACTTCAAGTCTGTAAAATAAGCTTGTAAAGTATGCCTGCTGCGAAAATGAAAGACAAAAAGACAAATATCTGACAGGAAATAATTCCGAGATCCAAAACTGTGCAAAGCCAGTGGAAATCCATAACCATGCTTCCATTTTGATGTGACTATACAAACTTTCAGTCCTGCTCCCAGGAAGGGAATAAGGGGAAATATTTTGGCAATTTTTTTTACAAGCTGTTCAAAATTCACTGAATATGCCATTTTATGGAGAAAAAAATAATCACTAGCAGTCTTGAGAAATAGAAAGGAAGTGCTGTGTTCTGAGCAAATTCTGTGGTCTACGCAAAAAAGACATGGAGAGATTTTAGCAAGTGATTGGGATCTAACTCTAGTTCTGCACTAAAACTGATTTAACAGTCCTAATTACAGAAAGGTGCCAAACAATAGAATATGACTTAGTGCAGCTGCAGTTTATCATCAGAGCTTCTTTTACCTGAAAAGTGATCTACATAGGCTGCTCCAAAAGTAATGTCTCCTGTTTATTCCCACATAGACTACAACAGATACAAGGAGCACAATAACATTCTCTGATAGAGCAAATTCTCAGCTATGAAACACTATTTTTTTTTTAACATAGATAACATCATTATATTTTAACATCATCAGCTGTGCATCTTTGCCAGTAATGAAATAGAACCTTCATGCTGCACTTATAAATATCTGCACAGCTGTCCAGAACTTAGCTTATCTTCTACAACACTGTCACCACTGCTGAAATGCACCACTCCACTTCACTGTGCTCATCTCCACTATTTGGCCTCCATAAACATTCAGTAATTATTGATGAATGTCAATGGGTACCACTTTTTTTCTGCATGGAGGAATTCAAGCACACAGCTTTGCTTCATACTCGCTTCCATGGCAGGTGCCATTCTGTCAGAGTGCCCCTCTGCTGTCATCTGTCACACAGGAGCAAAATGGAACAGAATATTACTGGGAAGGTTTGGCTTCCACTGCCATCTCACCACTCATCTCACCATCTCACCACCATTCACTTCTAGCAGTATTACTTTCAGAGCAACCCTTGGATGTTGCACCATGAGGATGCACATATACACTCTTGACACACATAAAGTTTCACTAGGATACCTGCAACCTTGGTTATTCCTACTGGAGGAAATGCACACTCTCTCTTGTATACAACAGGTCAGAAATTGAAAAAAAAAAAAAAAAAAAAAAAAAAAAAAAAAAGACTGATCTTTTAGCACCAAAAGAGACTGTCCATATTGGACATAGGCCGAATGTTAAGAATACATCTTTAAGACCAGTGCAAAGAGAGGCACTCTGGCAACTCAAAAGAAACTGTCCCTTTTGTTATTTGTAGGAAACAAAAAATGGTCAAAGTAGCATTGACAAAATGCTTCACAGCTGGACGAACCATTTTCAAGCATTTATTAAAAACAAACTTTTCAATCAAAAAAAGCCACAGTGATTGATGCCTTAAGGATGAGAGCCTGGATTTCTGTCTTCCCACTTATCTTAAGAACAGATGTCAGCTCTCTCTAATGCACAGTGCGAGTCGGATTACTACATGATGCAGAGGCATCACTTTTAGGTATTACAAACAGCTGCTAGCTGGCTCAGATAGGCAGCAGAAAACTGGTGTAGACACTGCCCTGTATTTCACATTAAGCTGTGTGCAGCACCAGTTCAGACTGTCCTTTCTGCAGAGCAAGCCTATTGCAGCAAGCTATATGCAGGAATAAGGATTCCTGTGGAGCAAAATAAAGGGGACACTGGCGCTATTATGGAGCAAAAGATATACTGCAGTGCGCTCATAAAAAAAGCTGAGTTGAGACAGACTCCAAAAAATGCCAATATAGATTTTGCAGAAAGAAATCTTGCCCAGAAATCCAAAAATGTTAAGGTATCAAAAGGCAGAGATAAATATCAGCAATATATATATCTACACACACATATATATATAATATGCTTTTTAACAGTGCCTTTATGAAGGAATTTAAGGAAAACATGTTGTCTTGGGACAAAAATTAGCTGCAAGACCTTACACTACCTTTGTATCAACCCTTTAGAAGGTAGGAAAGAACAGTTTATTTTCAGTAAAGTAGAAGTCCAGATCATGGGATCCTCACAGTTGCCACAAAATGCCTAGTCCTTTTCTAGGTTACTTAAAACCATAGAACCATAGAACCACAGAACCATAGAACCATAGAATTCTGTGAGTTGTGAGGGACATTTAAAGGTCAATTCCCATGCAACGAACAGGGACATCCACAGCAGATCAGGTTGCTCAGAGCCCTGTCCAGCCTGATCTTGGATATCTCCACACATGGGCTCTCTGGACAAGACAAAGTGTGTTGAAACAGAAATTCAGAACAACTGAAAATAAATAAATAAATAAAAAAAAATTCCAGAAAATCTTGCTGGAAAGGTCAACAAAATTTCAGCAGTGAGAAGAAATAGATACAAAAGGTGAAGTCTGAGTCCATAAAGAGTTCACAGAATCACAACAATGATTTTCCAAATCAATTCTTAGCATCAAAAAGAATGAAGTTACCCCATTAGGAAAGAAAAATAGACAGGAAAAGTAAATCTGGCTGCATAAAACAATGATACAGCCATACTGGAACTCTGTATGCAGTTGTAAACATCAAAAAAGTCCACGGAGATTTAAAAAAGAAAAGGAAAATATGAAACCTGGTGAATCACTTCCCATCTAAATAAAACAATATGACACTGGTTCTCAGAAGAGATGGCTGAGGAACATGCACATTAAAGGTCTAAGACAGCCAGCAATACAGAAAGCAAATGACTGTTCAATTTTAGTTGAAGAATTCAACTATATTATCAGACAAGTGATTCAGTGAAAGATACGTAAAATAAATGTCATTGATGCCTTTGACAAAGGACGCTGATTCCCAAAGTACAAAATAATTTACTTGAGGAAAATTTTGACTTATTACCACAGTTCTTGTGAAATAACTGTCATTTAATTTTTTCATATCCAGAATAAGATTTGGAAAAATATGTTTTTTCTAGTCTGTCAGTAGAACAAAGATCTGTAATAAGAACGTTAGTCACACATCCCATGCAAGAGCTTATTTCATCCAGATAACCCAATTTGTGCCATGGAGATGGGTCATTGCATTCATCCATTTTTGTTTTTGTTTTTTAAGATAAATATTTATGTAGGAAAAGTTAATGTTAAAATCCAAATCACTACAGACAAGTAGAACTTATGGAAATAGTTCCCTTTAGCTGCAGTAGAAAAAGATGTAGAAATGTACAAGCAGTTGTGAGCTCAACTTCTGGCATAGCCAGTGGAAAAAACATCAAGCAGGAGCAGCAGTCAGCCATGACATTTTCAGCTCCTGGTATGTATTTCATGTCATTAAAAAAATGAATGTTCCTGCTCAGCACTGAGCAGACGACAACCTTGGTGGTCAGAGTCTTTTTGGTTTTATGTGCACCCTGCTTAAGATTGCAGTGGTCAGTTCCTCACTTTTCTATAGTCCCAGCAAAATCTTTTTCAGCATTTTCTTCCCTTCTCTGTAAGTGTTTTTGATTCAATACTGCATCCTACTCAGTGTTCTTTTTTGGGTGGACACACTAATATCTTGTGTCCAAAGGCATTGGCATATATTGTTTTAAGCAGTATAAGATAAAACAGGGCAAGTGTTTGAGCTTTTTAACTGAGATTCTTCTATTTAGAGTTGTGGATGTACACCATTTTTCCCACAGCAAACTGAAGTTCTCCAAAGTAATGGCTCTGCACTCAAAGCACAGCTAGGAACAAAATTCACTCTAGTCTTTCACTTGGGCTTCTTTCAGCTTTACCATAGTCTGGGTCTGATGAAGTCTGTGCCTACTCAGGAACACCTAAGCAGTGTGACACTGAGTTTCTTCATGGTTGAGGTTCAGTCTGGCTATACTGATGGCACACAGCCAGGATACAGCCTATAAGTGCTTTCAAGTTTGTTTAGAAGGGTTCCAGAGTCCCAGGATGCTCCAGACAACAACATATTTTGCATTGGTCATACATCTTTTCAGAGCAGAGTGCTGGTGAAATGACACATGATTTTATTTTATTTTTTTTAATGAGATAATTGTGTTGAATGTAATGAACACTACAAGTTCTCTCTACTCAGGCAGCACTAAGGTTGCTTGTAGGTCAAGAGAAGAAGGCTACTGCAGTAAAAGGCGTCTTCATTATGTTAAACTCCATGGCTGTTAGTAGACACAGCTCTGCTCTTCATCTGTAAGTCATCATAAAGATGACTAAGAACAGTCTTTTCTGGATAGATCTTGACAATAGTAATAATACTCTCTTCAGCATCTTTCACAGCTGATTTGAATTGCGGTGACTACAATGTCCTACCAAAAGTGACTTTTTCTATTCTATATACGTCACATTTTAATTCTGAGAACAGAAGGTTTTGTATAGACAGCTATTTCCTTAATGCTACTTGTAAACAGCTATGCAAGAGCCTACGTTGCTGCAGTGTTTGGTATGAAGCAATGTATCCAGTATTAGAGTGCTTTGGCAGCAAACAGACTTCTGCTTGCTCAGTAGTACCAACAATTCCTTCCTTAAAAAACAAACTCTAGGCTGTGGCCTGCTGACTGCAGAGGCAGGGAGAACTTTTTTTCCCCTTATTTCCTCTTTCTATTTCAACACAAGAACCAGTGGATTAGACTAAAGAATAAAGTGCTGTGTTCTTCTCTGTACTGCAACCTTTGCTTCAGCCACTTCATTTACTTGAAATAAACCATCCAAGTCTTGAATAAACTGATCAACACATTCCTGAATCTTTGACATGCATTCAATCCCATTATTTCCCAGAACCAGTGGAACTAAACACATTGCTTGTTTTTTGGTTTTGTTTGTTTGTTTGTTTGTTTTTTGTTTTTTGTTTTTTTTTGTTTTGTTTTGTTTTTGTTTGTTTGTTTGTTTGTTTTTCTTGAAAAAGATAAAGATTTTGCTGTCAATCAACCATCTCACTGATAGCTTCTTGCTGCACTGCGGGGCAGCTGTCCGGTGCCGGAGTGGTGCTGAACTGGACAGCTGCCTCCTGCCAACAGAGCTCCGCATACCCATGCTATAAGCCATGGGAGCAGCCAGCAGAGACACCTGCAGACCCAGCGGACACCTTTTCCAACCCAGCAGACATCTTTGCAACCCCCTTCTCCAGCATTTGAGAGGGAAATTCCAGCTTGAAGTGGCATGCTTTAGGGCTGATGGTTCTGTCAGCTGCCTACTCCCACATTGACAAACGGCTCACTGAGTGCAGTAGCAAAGTTGTCTGCAATGGATGTTTTGTTCAGGGTGCCTAAGAAATTCCTCTCTGATGAGATTTTGTAGAAGCTGTGGTTTAGGTTCAGATAATTCCAGTCTTTATAGTAATGTATATAGTAAACATTAGGGTCTAGATACAGGAGGTGTTCTGATTCAGACGTGGCAAAGTAAAGCAAAAGTCTTGATGGCTGCCTCAAGGAAAGATGGTAGGTACAAAATGCATCTACACTTTGGGAAAGGAGAGCTGGACGTATACTCCAATATTAACTGGAATGTTAGCTATTGAGCTACTCACACAAAAAGGCATAAATGAAGAAATAAATAAAGGAATAAATGTATAAAATGAATATGAAGTCATATGAACAAGAGCTGGCAAAGAAAGAAATGCGAGAACAGACAAGATAGGTATCAAAGAGTCCAGAGGGCAGAATGAGATATCAAGTAATAATTTATATAGCAATCTCACAAGTTATTCTATTCTGCTTCTTGATTTTTCAGTTTAAATGAATAGATTATCAGGTTTTATCCATCACCACAATGTCAATAACCTTGCACTTTCATCTTTCAAAAACATTGGTTCTTTCTAAAGGAAAACAGTACATAGGCCAGGTGCTAATGTGAAGTCTGAAACATCTGTCTTCTATCCTGCATAATGTTTTGTTACAGAATATGAAGTTTGCAGTTAAAATGATTCCAAGATATTCAAAAAGTAAAACTGATGCATAAATGAATCTATTTCACAACCATTATTTGAAAATGAAAATAAACTGAAAGAAGCTGAAATATTGCTGAAGCTGCGGCCTCTCAACTTTACTCCCAAATAGTAGGTTTTTAGGAACAAGTAAATGGGATGGAAACAGCAGTGATTAGAACCAAGGCTCTATTCTGCACCTCTCCATCATTAAAAATGCCATATTTTCCCATAGCATGCTTTTTTTTCTTTGTTTGCTTGTTTTTTTCTTAAAGATCTGTTACTTATCTCAGGTAGATTTGCAGCTTGTTTATCATATTAGGGAAATAAACCCTTACTATAAGTATGTATTGGGTTTACATGGCAAGGTTTTGGTAGTGGGTGAACTGCAGAAGTGGCCTCTGTGAGAAGAGTCCAGAAGCTGCCTCGTGGTAGATAAAAGACAGTTCCAGAAAACTTATAAGGGGATTTGAGAATTCCAATGCCTAACCACTTTTTCCATGAAGAAATTCTTCCTGATATCACTTATCTTTGGAGAAAAGAGACCAAAACCTCCACTCTGCAGCCTCCTTTCAGGCAGTCACAGAGATGATGACATCTCCTTTCAGCCTTCTCTTCTCCAGATAAATAACCTCAATCCCATCAGCCACTCCTCACAAGTCTTGCTTTCAGCCCTTTCACCAGCCTCGTTGCTCTTCTCTTCACAATCTCAGGAAACTCAACATTATTCTTGTAGTGAGGGGCCCAAAACAATCACTTTCCAGATCCTGCTGGCCTCACTATTTCTCAAACAAGCCAGGATGCCACTGGCCTTCTTAGCCATCTGGGCACAATGTTGGTTCATATTCAGTCAGCTGACAACCATCACCCACAGGTCCTTTACCGACAGGCAGCTTTCCAGTCACTCTTCCCCGAGCCTGTACCACTGCACAGGGTTGTTGTGACCCATGTGCAGCACCTGGCATTTAACCATGCTGAATGCCAAACATCTGGATATGGCCCATTGATCCAGCCTATCCAGATCTCTCCTCTGAGCCCTTCTATCCCCAAGCAGATCTGCATTCCTGCCCAACTTGGTGCTCACAGAAAATTTACCAAAGTTGCACTCAATCCCCTCATCAAGATGGGTGATAAAAAATGTGAAAATGGCCAAAATACTGAGCCCTGAGGAACACCGCTTGTGACAGACACTAACTGGATTTAACACCATTCACAACTACCCATCAGGCCCAGCCATCCAGACAGTTTTCTGTGCAGCAAACGGTACATCTGTCCAAACCAGTTTCTCCTGGAGAACGCTGTGGGAAACAGCATCAAATGCTTTCAAGGATGTCCCAGAAACTATTGGATTCACTTAGCTTGGTACTTGCTTGTAAGGGACAGTAGGACATGGAGCTTCCATTTATTTTAATTTGAAACTCACAAGCAGAAAGACTACAGAATTACATATTCTGGCTACTCTCTAGATATAGCAATGGGTTTTATTCTTTGTACAAACTGCAGCATTGTTATCCTGTCATGCAGCATAGGAGCCATGCATCTTGAAAATCAAAGTGCATAATGCTATGATAAAACGAGTAAGTTACTAGGTTTCTACTTTTCTCCTCAGCCCTATTTATCACATTTAACTAGATTGAAATCTATGTTCTCATCCATCAAAGCATTCAGGAGGGGACTGCACTGTTAACTTTAAACACATGAACTGCTTTGTTTTCTAGAGAAAAACCAGAACATTCAGGCAACTTTGAGATTCAGACTTTGATTAGTTGCATGTGTTTATAAAGGGTTTCCTTCCACAGGACACATGGTTCAAACCTGCAACTGAATGGAAAATGGTTGGGAATCAGTAGATCTTTTGTTTTTTACTATCACTCTGCTTTCACAGATAAAAGTCAGTTCACCACCTTCTTTCTCCTTTTCCCCAAATGTAACAATGCTGATTCATCTTCATAAACCATTTTGCAATGTTAGGATAAATTATTGCATACACGTGAGATTATTATTAACATATCAGTGACAGTGTAATACAGTGTTCAGGTAGGTAAAAATCATGGTTAAGAAACTGAAACCCCACAAAACCAGTAGTGGGGTATTAAAAGGATTTAAAATGAGCAATAATTACATTATAAAACTGAAGAATCGCACTAGCCATGTTTCTAATGCAGCTGATGAATGGTGACTTCCTTTGGCTTTGTGTTTTTACTTTTTTCTCTGTTCTTTTCCTTCATTTCTTTTTGTCTATTTTTTTTTTCAATGTGGACCTCAGAGTGATCCATCCAATACGATCTTAGGAAGTTGGGCAAAGTTCTGTTTCGGGAAAGCAACTTTAGAAAGGACTGAGAGCAGTCAGGATGAATAATATTTCTGTCACATTTTGTTTATGTAGAAGTTCTGCACGCTAATAAATAATGACATTTTGATTGTCATGGGCAACAATGTCAACTGCTCTTAAAGCGTGCTTCTTTCCTCCACTTTCCCTTAGCTGGGCAAACAAAAGAAAAAGAAAGTGAGTGGAAAGGCGTGCTAATAGCATAATTTCTTCAATTAGACCTACTCTTTTTATTTTGTCCTTTGCAATTTTAGACTCAGAGGAGTTACCAAAGCAGTCAGTCTGGTATGGGAAGAGATCTGATCCCACACTAGAATAAAATGATTGCATTACTCCTTCCTTGACAACTTAGCTTACTCCTGGAAGTGAGCACTGCAGTTCTCTGCACACTTCCAATGTGCCCCCAAAGGATGAGCTTCTCAGCAGGCAATGGCAGAGTAAAGTATGGTTCCTACCGAGAGATTGCTCCTTATTGCACCTCTCCCTGATCTCTCATCAGGTAATGGTGGGCACAGCTGAGCACAGACATAGCCTAGACTTTTCAAGGAAAACTTAAAATGTATTACAGCTTCCCTCTTGCAGCAGACCCTCTGGTTTGGATTTGAGAAGTGGCCATAAGGCAAAGTTATTGCCCCAGATCTTGCCCTGCTGGTGAGGAATTCTTCAGTCTAGCACATGTCAATTTAAACTAACTCAGATGTTTCACATACTGCTCTCTGGGATGCTCCCAAGCCAACAGGTGTATGGAAAGCTCACAAGCAGAGAGCCTTGCAGGAGGCAGGTGTGCCTAGGTTAAGTCCTGCACTAGCCAGGGGAGAGTGAAAGAATTCAGGTATCCCTTCAGCCAAAAGGATCAATGTTCACACAAATTCCTTCATACCAGCTCCACATAGGTGCAGAACAGAGAAGAGCCTCTGAAAAAACACCCACTTATTCCAGTGAAATCTTTAGGAGAGAGCCAGGGAGATTCAGGAAGAAACCTTTGCGTACAACATCCACTAGTTTTGTCATGTTGTGCAACAGTACTTCAGCACTGCAACACCAATGCATGGAGGAGAACAGCCTGGTCAGCACAGCCTATCCACATGTTTCAAATTTCCATCCAGAGCATGCAAAGCCAGAAATGACAAGTTTTTGTTTCCAAATACAAACAAGTGGATTTTATTCACAAAGATCTGAGTGCCAGTGTTTCCCAAAGAAACAATGAGTGCCATCTCCCACCAAAAGCACAGAAATATTTACTAGCATTCTAGACAGCGCAGTTTACATATCAAAGGGCATTTCTGCATTCCATTTACCTGATGGAGCAAGCAGCAGTTACTCCTGTAACTGCATTTAAAGAGAAATGAACAGCATGTGGTTTTATTTGAGTGGAGAGGTAGAGCCAGGGCATTTACAATGCTATTAGTGCTCTCTGAGGCTGGAACAAATGCTGTTTGCTCTGTTAATGGTTTAATATCTTCTGGATTTGAGTACTCTATATTTTCTTGTGGGTTTTTTTCCCCACCTAGGTGTTGCCTTTCTTCCACTAGTAGAAGGCCGCTCTTTTCTCTATATCTTTTACCCATCCTTATATCAGTTGTTAGCCCGCATGGAATTCAGGTGTTGCAGTGAGTTCCTCTCCCACATAAGTTTCCCTAGCCTGTTTCAATCGGTAAGGAGAAATGAAACACATGAAAATACCGTGGAAAGACTGCATAAACAAAGTAAAACAATAGCGGAAGAATACGAGAGCCTTTCCAAGAGCGTAGGGAACAGATTGTAACACTTAGCAGAGCTTTTAGAAAAAATGTGCTGACAGAAGTAAGGAAAATTTGTATGAGGCCTTTTTATTTAATTACAATTGTATTCAGGGAATGAGCAACAGCAAAACATGCTCAGATTTGGAAAAATCAGTCATCCACATGAGTAACAATCACAAACGCAGCTCCACCAATAGCCTGGTTGGCTCTAGATAGTGGTGATGCTGTATCCCTCTGTGGTCTTGCTTCAGGGTAAACTTAAGTTTGGCATAACTCCACAATTAAGCTCAGGTGGAAGCTCCTGGTGGAATTTCACCAGCTAACAGCTACCATGCAGCTTGGTAGCAGCATATGACCTCCAGGGGTTAACACAGCCAACATCCGAGAAGCCAGCATCCACAACATGCCCGTTGCAGAGACCTGTATGTACACCAGGCTCTAACCTAGTGCCATGTCCTGACTTCCGGAGCATTGGGTGGGCTCCTGGAATGCGTTTCTGGGTGCAGAGTTACTTGGAATGGAGCTGGCGGAACTAACGTGGGTGTTTGTTTTGCTATGCTCATGCACTGAGCATATAGAAGCAGTTTCTGGCACAACTGCCTTGTCTTCATTAGATCTATACTCTTATATTTCAGTTTTAATAGATATTATGTTTCTTAATGGTTTGTTTGGGTGAAAAATGTCTTGCAGGTCACAGATAGCTGTACAGAGAATTTGGTTAGCTGTATTTTATCTGGATTGCTCATCAATTACCATGAGGAGAGAACGTGCAGACTGCATGCTAGCAAGCACTGTTTCTTATTGAGCTTCCAAAAAAAAAAACAACAAACCAAAACACCAAATAAATAAATAAATAAATAAACACAAGAAGGAAAAGCCCTATCCTCTGGTAAAAAAAAAGAAAGAATAAAAGACTAGACTGACCAGTCCCATTGACTGACTCCTTACTTCTTTGCTCACTGTCATCCATAGAAAGTAAAGCATGCGGATCCCAATAATGAAAGCATGATTTTAAGATGGCATTTGTGATTCAGAAAGCAGAAATAAAGTTTTCCATATTTTCCAAATAATTGCATGTCCATTTGGTAGCACTTAGATACCTAAAAGCCTAATTTTTTTTTCCGGGAGAAAGTTATCCTTCTTCCACCACTGCTATAAGATGGTTTCCAGGTGCAAACTCCAAGGTGGGCTTCAAGTCCATTCAAGGGCTTTTGGCTGTCTTGTTATTCCACAACAGCTGAGATCGCAATGGCATTTCTATCATCCACCCACACAGCTTAACATCTTGGATGGCATCAAACAGGGTTTGATGGGAAGGGCTGGCTCTGTGGGACCCAAGCTCATAGTAACTACATGCTTTAAAGCATATTTTTCTCAATATTACTTTGAAATGATTTACAGACAAGCTCCGAACTGGATACATCTGTCCTGATGATTAGTTGAATGGATATTGTGAAAAATAAAAAGCATTTCTGACTTCTCAGTGAAGGCACAGCCAGGTGAAAAGCAAGGAAATGATGGACGGATTGCTAGACTGTGACTTCTTCCCTCTACTTACCCTGAGAATCAAAGTCTGGCCTCAAGTAGGACTGTATCAAGTCACACCTGTGGGGAATGCCATGCAGGCATCACATGGTTAGGTTAGACCTCAATAACAAGAATTTAAGTACTATTTGAAGAAGAGTAAAGAAACTAAATGCAACTTTAAGGACAACACATTGCCCACATCCCTCAGTGTGTGGAGAAGCAGTGAGCTGCAGTGCCTCCGGAAGAAATGCCACCAGCAGAAATGTCCATCTCTGCTGCTGTGTCTCAAAAGGTACATGCCAGAAGCTGCAGAAGGGAAATAGACAAATACCTTCTCTTAAAGCAGCAGCTCTGAGATGACCTGCTTACTTCTTTGATCAAGTCTTTCCACTTTTCCCAGTGTTTATTCACAACTTACTTTCTGTTGAACAAGTAAGAACACAGTTGTGATTACATCTTTCACCCTCACTTGTTCTCTGAGCTCTCTGACTGGCAGACTACTTTGCCTGAACTTTGAGTCAAATCGATGCAAATAAAAAAGCTTACCAGGAGTCAAGCTACTTGAGACTTGACAAATATTAGTACAAGAAAAATACAACAGACATACATCTGAAGCTAAAAAACTTCTTCCCACCTGCTTCTGTTAGCTTCAAGACATTTGCAGTATATATATTTCTATATGTATCTTTATATAGAGAGATCTATCTATATAAATTTTGTATATATATACACACACATATAACATCTTCCTATATGCATCTTTGTGTGTGTGTGTGTATATATATACATATATATATATATATAAACAGTTATCCCAAAAGCACTCACAAAGTCAAGAAAATGGCTGCTTGCTTTACAAGAGTGAACAGAGAAAAAACATGCAGCTCTCAAAACCTGCAGGGTTTTAGAGAGAGTTCACTGAACTCAATAAATTTCTGCAAAACATTTTCTTTTTGTGAAGGCAACATTTTCCCATCAGTTGTTTTTTTTTTTTCTGTCCTTCATTTTCAGTGGATCTGAAAATCCGTGTCTCAGATTTCTTCAGTACACAAACCAAAACATAAGGTGTTAGTATGTGATATTATAATCCCATCCTCGCTACTTTTAAAACAGCATTAGTAAAGAACAAAAGCATATCTAATTGTAATAACAGGCAAAAAGAGGTGCTGGTAAACTCACCAAAGAAAAGTGCCATAAGTCTGAGGGTGGAAAGTCTACAGACTTCCTTGCAAACCCAGGGAGCCATAAGAGCCTGATCAGCTGACAGAAGCGGCTGCTAAAGATTTATTGTAAGATAAAATACATTTTTCTCCAGGGTACTTTAAAATAATGGTCCTCAAGTTGTATCATCTTGTGTAAGGCAGTAGCTGAAGCTTATTTAAGGGCCTGTGGGAAGTGAGCTGTGTGATTTTCTGGCAAGCTGTTGCGTGGGTTTGTTTCAAGAGCTCTCAGACCCTTTCATGGCATAGTATCAGTCTCAATGTAGTCTTTCCTGCAGGCTTTCTTTCAGGAAACAGTGTCTTTGTGCAATGTGTATATCAACAAGAGAAAAGTTAGGACTTCCGCTAAGATGCTCCACTGCCCTCCAATTGATGCAGTCTGTGAAGGCTTCAGGAGCAAGACTAATTTCAGAACTACCTACTTGCTGCTGAACCAATGTCCAGGAAAATCCATGATTTTGTTGTGACTTTTGAGCTGCTTCTTTTTTATTCTCCTTGGAGTAGCAGTCCTTGCAAACTGATGATTACGTTAAGATTATCACTATTAGGATCATCTTATTCCCCAAACTCTCCCCATAGCAGTCATCACAGTTTTTCTGTCTCCTCCACCACTTTGTTATCTGGTTTTCATCTCAAAACTACAGGCACTTTAGTGCCTTAAGTCAGGCTATCTGAGAAGATTTTCTCATTTCCTTACATTGGCAACGTTAGCACAGAGAGAAAACAGCAAAGAAATTAGCGGTCAGAAATATGGCCAGAACAGAAGAGTCAGGGACTGATTTCCGCACAGCTGGATGCAATCTCTGCTCCAGCAGGGTGAACTCCTCCTGAACAGTGAAGCCAATATCCAGCTTCCTCCTCCCCGTACTCATGAACACCTGTATATTTCAAGAAGTGGTCATTTAGAGCTAAATGTCATAAAACAATTTATACATCTTGCTCTCAGACCTAAAGGTTTCCTTTAATTTCTTAGTTAGATTATTGAATTCTCATCACCGACATTCTTTGCCACATGTGTTCAAACAGTGTAAAAGTGGTTTCTCTGAAACTACTGAAGATGCTAACAAGTGACAGATGCAATGAACCCAAAGCTCGTAACTACATCCCCCATGGCAGAATGAGCCTAACCCCGCAAAAGCACAGACAAGCGTGTGCCCCCACACTTACACGTTGATGCTCTGTAAGATCCCTTCTGTAGTAAACTGGGATTCAGAATAAGACTGAATTCAATATTACCAACAAGAAAACCTTAGAAAACATGTCCTCAGAGTTCTAAGTTTCTGTTTAAGTGTTGCAGAAGGAGGATGAGTTGTCTATAAGTTGATGATTGTCTACAAAGTTAAAAAGGAAAGCAGAGGAGAGGAATTACTTTCTCAGACACGTAATAAATTCTTGAATGCTTGAAGCCTTAAAGAGATGAGGGCATTACAACAGGTGACGAGCAAACTACTATGCTATGGAAGTGGCCACAGATAGAAGTCTCTGATCTGCCAACCAGCAGAACGAGTTGCAGGCTGAAATGAATAGCTGGTTTTGCTTGCAGATCTTCACAGGCATTCTAATTCTTACACCTGTTTGACTTGCATGAAGAAGTCCAATTCAAATACTCTCTTTTCTTTCTCTTCATAAAAAATAATGTTTTTTTCAAACAGCACCTGAACAGAAAAGCCTAAAGAACAAAACTTCAATACACACTAGAGACTCAGAATCTAGAATAAGGTATTCCAGCATCTTAAAACTATTATAGTGCTTTAGAAACTTGCTTTCTATGATGACTAATATTTGTATAGGTGGGACTGTGGATAATGATTTTAGTTAGGTAATATTCAGATAAAATCAAGGTCAGAGACGCTAAAGAAGGAAACCCAAAAGGGTTCAGTCTTGGAAGACACTGGAATTTTCAGAAGCAGATTTCTAACAGCAACACAACAGCAACATTGGAAGTATATGTTGAGGCTTATGGAGAAGGAGATCCCATCATTTACGTTTATGAAGCTGTAGAGAAAAAGGTAACTTGGGCTGGCAGAAGGCACTAAATAATACCTGACTTTCATAAAAGTACTGCATCCAGTGACTACAAAGGTCAAATCCTTCAGCAGGATAACTTAAAGACTTGACTTTCAGAGGCAAATATCGTCTTCCTGGAGGTACTCAGCAGCACCTAAAATTTAGCAGCTCATCTCAAACAACTTCTTACTGCTTATGCAGTAATAATCATGCATAAATACTATGCAGGCTTAAAAATATCTTTTGAATAATTCTCATTTTAATATTAAAAGAAAAAAGAAACCAATAATCTCCAGAATGTGCTTCTAATTGCATGTACATTTTTTATACAGTAGTGCAGTAGGAAAACAATTTGCAACTATTCATTAAAAAAAACAACACAAAACTGACAGTTAAAACTGTGGGAGTACCACTTTAATGACAGCTCCTTATATTCCTGTTAGCCAGGAGCACTGAAATGATAAAGAGCTGGAAAAAAATAAATAAATAAATAAATAAATAGAAGAAAGAAAAGAAGTTCCTTCACTCTACTAGATACGTATAGATATGGAGGTTGGTGGCCCTGCATGAGGCAGGGGGGTTGGAGCTTGGTGATCCTTGAGATCCCTTTCAACCCAAGCCATTCTATGATGATTCCATTTCTAAAGTGTTAATTTGGGCATGAATAGCAACAGTCAGGAATATCCAGAACTCACTGAGATTTAAGCTTCAAGAATTCTCCTCCTTAAACTATAAATGTTTTGCTCATTGATGCCATAGTAACCACTATTTGCAAATGAAGAGCTACTCTTGTGGCTGAGTGAGTTTCAGTTCTGTCTGCATTGTAAGTTTCTCATTAATCCAAACAACTTCTGTGAAAATTACAGCATCTTCACATTAACCTGCACTGTTGTTACCTCCAGTCTAACAATATTTCACAGCAATTCCTCTGGAACTTGGGATGTGAAACTGAGCAATGGCTGCTCTTAACGTTCACTTTGTGCTTTGGAAATATTGTTCTAAATCTTGTTTAGCTGACGCTGTAGGAACTGGACATACTTCTTTGTGACTTCATGATGGGTATAGAAGCAAAACACTGTCCAAACTAAATGCCTATTAGTACTGAAGAAAATGCCTAGATTCACACTGATGCACTGTGAATGCACACTATTTCAGCAGATCTAGGACACAGAACATGTATTTTAGAACAGAAATTTACAAGGCTTCTTGGTCAAGACAAGAAGTACAGCTTTCTACAGATTTCCACTCCATGGGGCTCAGTGAAAGCACACCAGGGTTTGGAAAGGAGGAGTGCCAGCCCTTCTCACCTGTCCATTAGTTAGGAAGGGTTGGTTCAGATTCTTTGCCCTATTCTGCTGACCGCGGTGGTGTCTGTGGGTGCCATGATTCATACTGTGTCTATAGCGAATTTGTGGCAAAGATCCATTCAGACCTTGTATCACTGTGACTTACTGCAGAAGAACTTGGGGTTTTCAAATGCTTTAATCCTTCTCAGAATTATAAGTCAAATGGCACATTTTTAGGACAAGATAATATAGTAGTTCATGCAAGAAACATACCCAGCTTCTGAAGAGAATTTTAGAGAGGCATGCATTGGCATGCCCTGCTTTGTCTGTACTCAGCAATCCTAAATAGAAATTATTAATAATTATTGAGGGGAAAATTACAGTAAGATAGAACAATGCTTTTCTCCTCTGTGCATGGGCCAAGGAATTACAATGTCATTTCACAAATGTAAAAGTTTAGTTGAATGACTGCCCACATATTCCTTTGCTCTACTCCTGGCAAGCTTGTGCTTTCTGTCCAGTACTATGTGCCAAGTTCTCCATGCCCTCATGCTGAGCCACATGTTGTGTCTTTAACAAAAGTTACAGAAGACATGGCAATGCCAGATGTTCTTTATTTGCCTATAGCTATGTCTCAAAACTAGTACTAGCCAATTGTCTTCACTGACCATCCTCAGTCACTTCTCTGAACACTAATTTGTTTTGTCTTAAGCATTTAGTGATGATGAAATGGTCTCTTGGCTAAAAATGTGCTACTTTCAGGTAGCACTAGAGATCCGACTAGATGGAAAAAGGTACGTTTTTCTATCTCACAATCAGGCAATCTCTGGATACCAGAAGTGTCCCAGCCAAGCAGCTGTTCTGAAGGAAGAAGAGTTCTGAAGATTCTGAAGAACCTATCATTGGTTCAGCTACTTGGCATCAAAGAACTTGGTGTAACCCTATAACACAGAAAGAAGTTTGCAGTGACATTTAATATTTTATGTACAGTGCCAAAAAAAATGAAACAAACAACCCACAGTCTTTCCTAATGTTCCTCTCCTGTGGCTGTGTTCTTAGCCACAGATGTCAGAAGATCAGGTGTTGGTTCTTTTATCAAGACCACAGGCACCTAAACTTCACAGCAGTTATGTAAAGCATCTATAGACTGGAGGAATATGATGTGGAGGGCTGATGCACCTCATCCCATGTCTTAATTCTGAATTACACATTGTGAAGATCTAATCTACTACAAAAACTTACAGATCATGCTAGATCAATCCAGAGCTATGACATCCCTGCTTTAGAACACCAGATAACGTTCAGTGTAGACAGTTGGAATATAACCCCTCTTGTGCATCTAACTTGGGATGCTTCTTACAAGAAGGAAAGACAACTGAACTTGCCATAACAGAACAGCTGTTTCCTCAGAAACCTTCAAATACCTGAACTGCTCAGGAACAAAACTTCAACCTCAAAGTCACTTCCAGACATGCACAGCTTTCGTTCTACTTCAAAAAGCACCAAAACCACATCCACTTTGGCTGAAGGAGGAAGAATACCTGCTTCACTGCATTATGCAACAGGTTGGCTTGCATTGCTCACAGGATGACTAGATTACATGCCATGACACCAAGAAATGACTCCTCAACAATTAAACGATTGCAAGTGATGTACAACGGGATGCTTTGAGAGCAGTGATCTGTGCTGCTGCTCAAAACAGCTCCCAGGAGTATAAAAAACAGAATATAACAGAGGGCTTCCTTCTGACGTGCCTCTTGTGGGGGTAGATGTAACTGTGAGCAAGTCACCAAAGAGCTTATCAGATTCTTTGGTAGACCTTATCACTGTGAAACCCTGGAAGACCAGAGTGTGAGACAAAGAGCAAGCAGCGTCTGTTTGTTTCTAAGGGTGGACAGGAGGTTCCACTGATATGCATTGTTAATCCTGTTGTTCTCAAGGAACCCTTCATCCTTTATCACTTTGTTTGGGAGAAGCTGGGACCAATTAACTGATTAGAGGAACTGTTTTAGGAACAGGAATGTCTTTCTTGTAAGTGAATGGTATATAAGATGTATGCTGAACACAATAAAGACACACTATTCTGATGCTACAGAAACTATGAGAGCTTTCTAACTCGACTGAGCACCGACACCTCTTGTGCCATCATGATGAGGTTTGACTTTGACTTGCAGTTCTCTTAACTGCAAGCATTTCAGCACATGCTAGTCAGTATCAGAATGATCTGCAACTGGAAGAGATTAGTGGAAGCAGATTTCCTCCTGATAAGTGAATTTGTGTAAAAACTATTCTTACCCCAATAAAATCCATTTCATATTTCAACTTGAGAGAAGATAAAATAAAATAAAAATAATACAAAACTCACTGTAATTTAAAATGCTTCACCCTGATAAACAGTAACTGATCTCTACATTGTCAAGTAGCCACAAAGTTGGAAAATTCTGCTAACTAAAGCCTCACTTGGGGATCGAAGCTTGAAATACTTCAGAGAATAATGAACTTGGGCCAGGCAGGGAATCACTGAATCACCAAAGTTGGGGTAGACCTCTAGGATCTAAGTCCAACCATCCACCTACTACCAATATTTCCAACTAAACTAAAGGGCAGGCAGGGCAGCTTTCTGCATCCATTCTCTGGTGAAAACTTTGATATAAGTATTAGCGTAAGTACCTGCTCCTTATAACTCTCTCCATTCCTAACTCTTTCTGCCATCATCAAGCTATTTAGGCAATGGTCGTGTCTTGTTTGTGCTGACATCAAAGGGAATAGACCGTTCAGACTAAGTTGCCCTATGGGTGATGCTGAGAGGCCTTCCATTTCCAAAGCAATGCAAGGACGAACCAAAGCTTAGTACCTGTGGAGTGTGGCTTTGAAAGCAGAAGCAAGGTTTTCAGCAGCAGGTCAATAAGAGCTGTTTGTTAGGCTTGAGCTGTAGCATGGCTCATAGAGTTACCAGAGGTGTGTGGGCAAGTCCCAGACATTTCAGCTGCCAGTATTTCTTTCCAGCCTGTCTGGTGAGCTTCATCTAAACACGCTTCCCAAATGCCAAAAGAGACTTTTCTAAGAAATAACAAACCAGTCATTAAAGCTTTCTGCTTTAAAACAGAAGCCTTCATAAATTACATCCACTTTACTATTCCTCCTTAGAGACCTTGAAGTGAAGTAACTGCTGGAAGATGTCACAGATTTCAGGGTTTGTTTGCTTACAGGTACACATGCTAACAAAGAAGGGGCAGCCAAAGCAATGCTGGTTGCCCCATAATCATGACACTGAATGCAGTTTCCAAATGATCTGTTCGAGGAATGTACCATTTGAAATTTTAAGCCTTTTTGTTTTGTTTCTTTCCACAGGGAAAGTCTGTACTGTGTCACTTCCAGATGTTGTCCTACTGTGGTACATGTTCTGTTCTCAGCTGTCATCCACAAGCAGCTGTTTCTCTTCATCCTGTAGTCTGTAAACATTTTGCCTTTAGCAAAAGCCTGTTCAAGCAGTATCTTTGAGTTTCAAAGAGCTGATTTATTTCTTTTTCAGTTTTGTGCATTTCTATCTTTGAGGAGAAACAGAGAACCATAACTTATTTCTCCTTCAATTCATGTTTCACAGGCAAGCCGCTATTTGTTCCCCCTGCTTGGCATGGAATTTTACTACAAAACTGAGAGAGAGGTTAAGTTTTCTCTCTCTAAAATTACTACCAATAATCAACTTTAACAGCGCATGTTTAAAACACCTTGAGCTTCTCTTTCAGTAAATAAGCCATTAAAGCTGTAGAGGACCTTTATTTGAATCCAAGCTCAGGTAAACTGGACAGGAGTCAGATTTTTTTTGTGCAGATGACTACCTTGAGTCAAGAAACAACATTTTCAGGTAGACTGTATATTCTCATATGTATATATGTATTCTCATATCACATATATATATATATGAGATCATTCTTTTAAAAAAAAAAAAAATTATTAAAAACAAGTCACGCTTTACTTTAGGCACAGAGTTGATTCATTCTTTTGCCCTGTTCCTATTACTTCTGTTGAAGATAGGACAAACTGCTTGAAATGAAGAATGCTTCAATCAGTACTAATCAAGCACCCTGAAATCAGTGGGAATTCCCAGCACAAAACAATGGGACTTTGTTTTAACCAAAAGTCTACTCAGTACTGTTGCCTCTATTCTTACTACATAGTACATAACATTTTCATTCACATTTTAATCTTTTGCATATTATTTTGTTCATCTTTCTCAGACAAATCCACTATAGATGCTTCAGTGAAGAGTTGTGGCATTGTAAGTTTGCTGCAATTAGTAAATGATGTTTACTGTTTACTAATATCCAGATAGATGTTGGATAGCCATGAAAACACTGCAATCTGTCAAACTGCCATTTTTGCAAATGAAGATCCTGAACATTTAGACTTAAAACCAAACCACTACTCCATGTAGTGACAGCTTTGCTTTTATGTAAACAAAAAAAGAAATGGTGAGCACTGAGAGCCAGCCCCGTCTCTGCAGGGATACAGAAATACCTACCTGCTAGAAGAAGGTCAGGGAAATATCTGCCAATATTTATTATTGATGTCACTGCTCTCGCTTTGGACTCACACAGTCTGAGAAATGCTGAGTAACGAGAATATTTCCCTCCAAAGGGGTTAGTTAATATTTCAAATATTTATCATACAGTGTGTATGAGATTCTATGTGCCTGCTGTAAGTCAGTGAAGAGTCTAATAACTGATTCAGGAAATTGTTGTCTTTTTGCAAACTATTAAGGAAGTGTTACTAACTGCACTGAGTCATAAAATCCAATGTTGGCTGTTCTGCAGGCCATCGTGAAATTCCTTTTTTATTAGGTATCTCACAAGAATTTGCCAGAACCCAAGCCTGATTTCCTCTCCGTTTTCAAAGCCACACACGCATTCAAATACACAAAAACTTGGATCTCACACTCAAGTTCAGAGGTTCTTTGTCATCTGTTTCCCTCCTGAGATTTCTCTCTTTCAAGCATCCTTCTGGAATTTATCTCTCGTGAGCACATCTTTGGTCTTCCCAAGCTTTTTAAGAGGATGTGCTGTGTACTCCCAAGTGTTGCATGGTCTCTAGAGGTCTAATCAAAGATTATTCAAGAGATGAGAGCAGGGGATCAACTTTCTGCTCTCACCAACTGAAACCCACCCTTACCAGTTTTGATTGTTTTTCCTAATCCCCTTCTTTACTATACTGTACTTGAATATGCCCCATTTTCCATGAAGTGGTAGGGACTACAGAAGCAGAGAACAATTCTTGGATACATCATCTTATTTGTATGTGTCCCAGCAACATGATTCAATTCCCAAGCACAAAGGAGATGGTGAAGGCCCCATGAGACTCATTAGGAGGCAGTCAGGGTATGGCAGTTTTCTTGCTTCATCTGTACGTACAACCAAGAGCACTGTTCTACCAGCAGGAAAGCTTCTCTGCACATGCTGCTGTTAGCACAGAGCTATGCATGCTCTGCTGTCCTGGGCCAAGTGAGAAAGGTGATTTCTCTTTATTTTCTCTAGCACTTTTTGGTACAGGTAGGTCTTCTTGATGCCAATGTAATAAATCTCAGCTTTAAAGGGAGGAGACAGGGCCAATATGAGTGCAAATTAGACTTCATAATCAGAATAACTATAACCAAGACAGCTGGAAAAATGTATTTTGATGAACTTCCTTGGCCAATTTGCTTTTGTTAGCTCCATCTAAAGAGAGGACAGGAAGAAAGGACCCTTGTACAACGGCACACAGAAACATATGGTCATTCATTTAGCTTGGAGGCTGCTTTAATTCTGTTGAGGTACAACTATCTGTGCATTTGCTGAGCAAACAAATTTAAACCACAACAGCATGATCATCATTACTGATGCCTTTAAATAGCTAAACCATATCACAGCATAAAGGGCTATCTTCACTAACTACATACACTCAGGAGGTCCGTTTTTGTGGATGATGAGAGCAGGGAATGCTTTCTACCACAACATTTGTTAGGACCTTATGATGAGGCTGTCTGAAAATCTAGGCAGGTAAAATATTCTGCTGGAGTAGCTGGGTATTGCTCAGTGGGTCTTAGGTTGGACATAAGGAAAAACTTCTTCTCCAGAAGAGCAGTCAGGAGCTGGAATGGGCTGCCCAGGGAGGGAGTCAACACTCCTGGAGGTGTTCAAGAAATGTTAGATGTTGGACTGAGGGGCACAGTTCAGTAGGGAAACACTGGCAGTTGGCAGATAGTTGTAATGGATTACCTTGGAGACCTTTTCCAGCGTTGGTGATTCTAGGACACTGTAACATGACAGAAAGCACAAGACAGCAGAGCAGCAAAGTCCCAAGCCACAGCAAGCGAGGATCTGCTCAGACACAACAGCAGCAGAAATAAGGGAAAGAAACTGCTTACCTTCAGAAGGCCTGTAAGGTTCTCCAGTAGGCAGGGATCTCCTGCTAAAAAAAAAAAACCCACCTCCACTACCAACCCTTAAATGAGGTCTATGAAGGGCTGGATCCTGGCTCCACCCCTTTTGATGACTCAGGTACATTGCTTGCACCTGAGTTCCCTTGAGTTGGCCCTGTCTTCCTACCAGGTGCTCAATCAAGCATTTCCACTATGACATACTCCAGTTGAAGGCCAATAACAAGTGGGGTACTGCAGGAGCCTCTTCTGGAGCCTTTATCAGTGACTTGGAGGAAGCAACAGAACATTTGTTGCAGATGACAATACCCTAAAGGGCACAGTGCTCTTCGGAGAGATCTAGACACACTGGAAAAGTGAAGAAGATCTTTGTGAAATTTGGTACAGAAAAATGCAAAATTCTGTACCGGGGAAGGAATAGTCCTTTGCAGTGACAGAGGCTGGGTTCTGACTGGCTGGGTAACAGCATTGCTGGAAAGGACCTGGAGATGTTGGCAGACAGAAAGCTGAATATGAACAAGGCAGCTTGACAGCAAAGGTGAAAGACAACCTGGACTGTGTGAACAAGAAAGACATCCAGGAGACTGAGGGAAGAAATCATCTCCTTTCAGTACTCATTGGACTACATGCAGAACACCAAGACAGACACAGGATCCACAGTATAAGACAGATATGGACAAACTGGAACTTAGCAGAGGGCCACCAGTGATGCTCAGAACATTGGAGAACCTGGGCTATAAGGGGACATGGATGGACCTGGACTTGTTGAGACAAGAAGACAACTTTAGGTGAACCTCATCCCCACCTCAGCTCAGCACCACACTTCGTGCATTCCCATCACAGTGGGATGGGACAGGGGACAGAACTGGAAAAAAGGCAAAAATCATGGGCTGAGACAAAGACAGGTTAATAGAACAGAAAATGAAGGGAAAATATTAGTAATAACAATAAGGGCTACATGAAAAGGGTGATGGCACAATGCAATTACTCAACACTTGCTGACCAGTGCCCAGTCAGTCCCCAGCAGCAGCCCCCCAGCCAGCTCCCCCCACTGCTATTGCACAACCTGTCGCCATCTGGTGCAGGGTATCCCTTTTGGCAAGTCTGAGTCAGCTGTCGTGGTTGTGTTCCTCCCAGCTCCTTGGGCACCCCCAGCCTCCCTGTTGGCAGGGCAGCAAGAGAAGCAGTGAACTTGACTGCGCAAGCACTGCTCAGCAACGCCTAAAACACTGTTGTGTTATCAACACTGTTTTCCTCCTAAATCTAAAACATGGCACCATACCAGCCACTATAAAGAAAGTTCTCTCGTGTGAAATCAGGTCAAGATTTCAATCTATTTGTCATCTCACAACAGAGAGATTTAAAATAATCATGATGAAAACGTAACACAGAGATATTAATACAAGAAAGAGAACTTATTCCATCTCCTTGCAGAAGAACAGGGGAGGGCATGTGCAGATGGAGATGATTAGGACATTTATTCACTGATTTGCAGTTTTTTGCAGGGAAGATGAAGTGTTGGACCTCCAGACACTCACCCTGGAACTGTTGTTTTGTAATTTATTTTGTTTTAATTTAGTTTTTGTTCATTTAAAAGCTGGATACCAGAACACTAACAGGGAGTGATAAGTCTTAGGTTTCTGCCAGTTTGACGCTGGTGCTCAGGGAAGCATGAAATCATAGCCTTTCAGCCAACTATCATGGAACTTCCTTAGTATTGTAGTCTTATGAGATACAAAGCAAAACATTTCAGCAGTTTTTCCTCCAAATCAGGAACAGGATGAAACAGAATGGCTTCTTATTAGAACATGAGTTCAGAGTAGTCAGGCCTTACTGTGCGGTGGACTTCATGTGCTCTTTGCATGTGGATCTGTTAAGCAATTACACCCATTTCATACCGTCATTCACAGGCACTACCTGTGTCTCCTCAATTAGGCCTTCATCGATCACTGCGAAATTGCCAACTATTATGCATCAGTTAATCACTGCTGATTTTCCAAGTGGTAAAGAATACAAAATACAAAGCAAAACAAACACATGCAAATATATATATGTATATATAAAATATATATACAATATATATACATCCCCACAGGAAAAAGGACAGACAGTGCTTCCTCAAAATTTATCTTTTCATACAGAAAAAGAGCAAAGTTTAATTGTTGAAATTCTGGTCTTTATTAAATTGGAAAACTTCCATAAATATCTGAAAGCAGATGATAACTGTAGTGCCAAGTACAATAAAAAAAGTGACACAACAATAAAGTCTTTATTTGAGACATATCAAATAACCCTCAAAGCTAAAATGCTTCCTGATTTTACAGAGGCTACAATTACTGTGGTAAATCGTTTAGTAATTATATCAAAAAGAACTTCTGACACAGATTAATTTCATATAAACTAACACTTAAGTGAACGCAGACTTTGACAAATCACTTAAATGTATTAACTACATTCTTCCCTAATCTTTTTCAAAAGCATCAGAAAAGGTTCATTGGAGGCAAAAAAAAACTACACTACACTATAGAACATATGCAGAATATGAGCGACTGAGCATCTTGAAACAAACCAAACACCCAAGCAAGAGGTTACCCTCTGCTTCTTGAAAGCTGAGAAAGCAGGAAAATGTACTGAACAGCACTTCCAAAGTTCATATTATAGAGACACTAAAAGCAAAAGACTAAAAATCTGCCAAACAAAAATTTTCTGCTACTCAGTTGAATAAGCTGAGGCTGTCAGTGCTTCGACACCAAAGAGCTGAAGTGTTCTGCAGAAAACTGCAAATCTCATCCCACTGTTCACTCCACTGCAGTGCAAACCCAGATTCAAGATTCTCATCTCACAAACAAACACTTTCTGAGCCAGGACTTGAACAGTGGCACCCTGCATCCCCAGCCAAAAGCCCTGGGCACCACCTCACACAGCCTTGCCTCTCTGTGTTTAGATGGTCAGGAAAGAGCGCAGCCAGAGCTGTGTTTCAGTAGGACAGGTTTGCTTGTGGAATGTGGAACACTGATATCATTCAGAGTAGATTGTATGATGTCCCACTGCCCTGCCTGATAAATATTGCTTTAGGAGACATTTTCATCTTCTGTTTTGCTGGCAAACCTGCACCCTTGTTGAAAGAAAAAACATAGCTCCACAAAAGACTTTCATCTGAATACTCAAATTCATTGAAATTGTCCATTTTGTGAATAAGTCCCCATTAAACTTCCGTAAGACAACACAACTAGATCCTCATTCATTCCCTTCAGAGCAAGACCAGAAACAGGAAATATTTGCTCTTCATTCTGTTATCACAGCCAAAGCCTCGTGTTTCATTCACTTTTGCACACGAGTCTCACGCTGGTCATCTGCTCTGAAACTGCCTCCTTGTGCAGATGAATCCACCCAGGGGGCCTGCAAAGCTCCTAGCTGTACCACATGTTATCTTTAGTCCCCATCACTATTAATGAGAGAGTTTCTCCTGAACTATGGACTCACACAAGTCCTAACATTGACTGTCGAGATAAATAAACCTGTATTCCCTACAAGGGAATCCCCTTCCATCATCCCTTTTCTTCTCTTTTTTCCTTTTTCCCATTTTTTCTCCTATCCATCCTTCTCAGACACATCCAAAAGAGTGAAAATGAGAAGTAGTCAGTGAGACCTTGAGGTCAGAAGTCCACTACCACTTAAAGCCATATGCATCAGCACTTCCATAGGGAAAAGGTTTTCCCACCTAAGCTACTCTCTTCTCCTTCCCTTCACTTGGCACAAGACCCTGTGCTGCCTGGTAAGGCTGGCACTAGCAAATGGCACAAGGAAGGGGAATAAGGCTCTGGGAGCTAGAAGCAAGATGAAGCTGTAGTGTAGTAGCAATAGCAGATTATGCTGACTAAGTGCTCCTTGAAGTCTAACCTAAGAAACAAATTAGAAAGAAGAAGATAAAGAAAAATTACTAATGTGACATTTTGTCAGAAATAAAAGAATGAGTAAGGAAAGAAGGAACACTCATTCCATGTGTTTTTGGTAATCCTGTAATTAGGGTAAGCGTAATTCTGTTTCAGTGCTTCCCATAAAAATAGCAGCAGCAATAGAGAATTGTTATATTCCTCCTCAAATGCATAGCATTTACAATTTAAACATGCAACTCCCGTCCCAAAAACCACAAGCCATTCCAGAGTTCATTCTACATTTCTGGAATCATCTTCTGTGCAGTAATACTCTTTTTCCTCTTACACTGCACTCATTACTAATATTCCCTGCATTATTTCATAAGGAAATTATGACAGAACTAAATATATACTCAATTGAATCATCTGAATGTGTGTTCTCTTTCAAAAAAGCACCTCATTCCCAGTATTAAGTAAGGTTGATACACAGTGTTAGAGTGAGCATCTAGCCAGCCAAAACCATGATCTGGCCAGTCAGGAGGAAAAGAGCTGACTACAGCAAAAGAGTTAGTTCCTTTTTTTCTCAGTATGAAACGTGCAGAAGGAAAACCAGCTCCATTCAAGATTTGGAAAGCACTGACAAATAAGCTGAACGCACAGCTGCCAACCCTTTATGCTACATAATCATGAGAAACATTTTTTATTCTAGGCGACACAAAGCTTTAAAAAAAATAAAAAATCAAATTATACATGAAAGCTCTTGGGGCTTGTAAGAGCCTGATTGAGTTCACCAAGGAATGAACAAACTAGTCTGATACAGAACTTGGATCAAAACAATGTGTATTTTCTGTCAATATATTACAGCGGGATTCCATGTTATTACCAGTTATCCCCTATCGAATGTACACAGCTTAATTGTTTAAAGATGCTTTTTTTCCTCTAACTTTCAGCAGTGCAAGCTTAGCAAGTGATCAGCTCTCCTCTCAGTCAGCTGAGCACAACCAGCAAAAATGCAAGAATCTTTGGCACAGTTGAAGACGACCAATTACTATCTATACTTGAAATATATTAAGCTGGTTGTAACTCACAAATCTGTGCACAATTCACTCAGGCATTCTGAAAATGACAGCGTCTTCTATCTGCTTGGCTATTGGCTAAGTGATTTTTTGAGAAAAGAAACTATCTGTAAGCGGCTGGATGTGTCCCATGAATCTTCTAAAGCTGGGACCAATTCCAAAGCAAAGGTCTTGCAGAATAGTTCTTACATTAAATATTTGAGAATCTTCTGTTAAGAAATAGTTGAAAAGAGGCAGTAAAGCATAACTGAACCCTTGCAGATCAACGAAGAAATGTAGATGTTCTCTTCAAAGGGATGTCATTTACTATTACAGCAAGGGCTCTCTTATCAGTGCCAGACCTCAAGCTGGGAAACAAATTGTATATTCAGAGGTTTAAGTATCCTCTGGTTTCAAGTATTTGTCTTTATCATCGCTTTCTTTATATTACTCATTTTCAAGAAACCTGAGGCACCTAAGTTTTGTCAGGGACAACAAAATTAATCTTCATGTAAACTTACTGGAGAAAAACAGATTATTCCAGCAAACAAAAATCTAACTTGAAAATGATTTCAGAGAAGAAAAATGTAAGAATAGGACATTAATTTTAAACCGCATACCCACCTCTTTGATACGTATCCTACTGCAGTCCAATTCCAGAGTGTCACATTTTTGTGTGAACCCATGAAGGCAACACACCTCACTCACAAAGACCCTTCTGAATCATAGAATCATAGAGTGGTTTGGATTGGAACCATTTAGGATCACCTTGTTCCTACCTCCTGCTATAGGGAGGAACACCTCCATCTAGACCAGGTTGCTCACAGCCCATCCAGCCTGGCCTTGAATGTTTCCAGGGAGGGAGCATCCACAGTCTGGCTGGACAAACTGTGCCAGTGTCTCACCACCCTCACAGTGAAATATAGTCTAAATCTGCCCTCTTCCAATCTTAAACCATTTCCCCTTATCCTGTCGCTACCTGCCCTCACAAAAAGCCCTTCCCCAGCTTTTTTGTGGGCCCCCTTCAGGTACTGGAAGGTTGCTATAACATCTGCTTGGAGCCTTCTCTTCTCCGGGCTGAAGAGCCCCAGCTCTCTTGGCCTGTCCATGTAGAGAAGGTGCTCCAGCTCTCTGATCATCTCCATGGCCTTCCTCTGAACCTGCTCCAACAGCTCGATGTCCTTCTTGTGTTGGGGACTCCAGAACCGGACACAGTACTCCAGGTGGGGCCTCACAAGAGCAGAGCAGAGGGGCAAAATCACCTCCTCGATCTGCTGGTCACACTGCTCGATGCAAACCAAGATACATTTGGCCTTCTGAGCTGCAAGCGCACACTGAAGCCTCAAGTTGAATCTCTCATCAACTGACATTCCCAAATCCTTCTACTCAGGGCTGCTCTCAAGCCATTCTCCACCCAACCTTTATCTGTGCTTGCCCAAACCCAGGTGCAGGACCTTCCATTTGTCCTTGTTGAACTTCATGAGGTTGGCATGGGCCCACTTCTCAAACCTGCCCAGGTCCCTTCCCTCTGGTGTGTCAGTTGCATCACTAAGCTTGGTGTTGTCTGCAAACTCACTGCCAGAACACTCAGTTCCACTGTCCACACCACCTACAAAGATCCTAAGCTTGCATGTATGCTGCAACATGCACTCAGGGCATTCCTCCCAGCTCAAAGTAAAGAGATTCCATATGAGACCTTTGTAAGGTCTGGGACAGTGCAGACAATGCATCTGACACTCAGTGTTTTCTCCCTCCTTCATCTATTGCAGTAAGGCTGTAAGTCTGCTTCCTCAGCTTATACAGGGCAAATGCAGAACAATTCTGTCTGTCTGAGCACGTTGACAAAAGCAAATGGTCCCTTCCAACTTGAGCTATTCTATGATTCTATTCCAAGCTACAGTTTTCAGGTTCTGGGTTTGGAGAGGTGGGGGGATTTATGTTAAAGTACTAAATCAATCTAATACACCGAGATGACGCAGACTAGCAATCTCACATCAGCCCAGCCTTAGAATTAACCACTGCAACCCACCCAACCTTAAATGCCTATGGCCCAAGTTTTATGTTTCTTCTTACCAAACAACAAACTTTCCAACACAAAGCTTTGCAGTTAGGGAGAAACCAACTTTTCCATTTTATAGAAATAGTGGTAGTCAGCAAAAATCCACCTTGGGCTGGACAGAATTGAAATGTACAATTTGGAATGAAATGCCTCGAAATGCAAAATCAAAATGTTATATCCTAGAGAAGTTGTAAACCACTTCAATATCTTTAAGCTCCTTTGTTCTTCAAAAAGCTATTTTGTAATAATTTCTGTTTCGACAAAATAGTTCACATGAATTAAAACACATCATTTCTTGCCAGGAAAATATTTTTCAAAAGAACCACAGCAAACTCCATTATTTTTCTGGTGAAAACAAACTCTGTCTTCAGCGCTATCTGTCACTAGGAGTGATTTGTTAATTTTATTGGCTGACTTGAGCAAAGTCATTATCTCTGTAATTAGAAAATAGAACAATGAGCTAGAAATACCACTAATCTACTAACAACCAACTGTAATTGCTTCACAATCATGAATCAAGTTGAGGCTTATTTTATTCGGACTTTGTTCAGACATCACCTGACATGAGTAGACTGGGATATTCTTCTTTTTCTTACAGGTTGATGACCTGAGTAGTAAGAGATAATATTTACAAAAATTTTAAACAACTCTTATCCTAGATTTACTTCATATTTCTTGCCCAGTTGCAAGCAAGCATGATTACTTCTGTTTCTGTCTACCACCTTCTGTTCAGAGCTGGCACTACCTCCTGCTTCAACAGAATCACAGAATCACAGAATTATAGGGGTTGGAAGGGACAAAAATTCCATCAATCATGGAATGGTTTAAGATGGAAGGGATGTCTGGAGGTCATCTGGTCCAACACCTCTGGTCAAGCAGGGCCACCCTGAGCCATGTTCATACAGCTTTTGGATATTTCCAGGAACATTTGCTATGCAGTCAACATCACAGCAAAAAAAGTTCAGAAGGAACCTCTTGTGTTCTATTCTGTGCCCAGTGCCTCTGGTCCCAGCACCAAGCACCACTGAAAAGAGCCTGGCTCTATCTTTTCTGCTCTCTCCCCTCAGGCATTTATAGATGTTGATAAGATCCCACTGAGTCTTCTCTTCTCCAGGCTGAAGAGCTCATGCTCCCTCAACATCTCCTCACAGCAGAGGTGCTCCAGTGCCTTCAAAAACTTTGTGGCTCTGCACAGGGCTCTCTCCAGTATGTCCATGCCTCTGTTGCACTGGGGAGCCTAGCACTGGGAACAACATGCCAGGTGCTGCCTCACTTGTGCTGAGTGGAGGGGAAGAACCATCCTTTGACCTGCTAATAATACTTTGTGCATTTTTTGCATATCTCAGTTTTCTAAGATAACCAGACAACTCAGTTCTTTCTCTGTTCCACATCTGGTGAACCAGTATGGCTGATCTGCCTTTTGTACCTTCTGTCATATGATCTGGGCCTGGTCTCTGCCAGATGAGGAATACCTTAGTTTCTTGCTCTATTTGCATTTCTGATTATCCCAGTCTTCAAGTCAGCAAGAATTTACCTACCCAAAGGCCAAAGATTCCTTAAACACCAGGAAATAATCCCTACCCAAACCTCCATGGGCAGTTCACAACTGCAGTGCAATCAATATAATTGTTCTAGCATGGAAACCAACCCCCATGCATTCATGGATTTTTTTTGTAATCCCCTCTTCCTAGTAAAATTTAAAAACACATGCACAAAAAACCACTTTGTTCCAAGCATGGAAATGGTGGTGGGCTCTATAGGCCTTTTATGGTAAGTGAAAACCTACACCCACATGAGGATAAAGAGGCAAACCTAGACAAAGCACTGCAGCATTTAACAAAATCAAGCCCTTAAGGAAGGAGAAATTAGGAAAAAAGAAATATGTCACTTATTAAGAGAGCAACAATAAAGCATTGACTTCTTTGCGAAGAACCAAAATAGGAAAACAAAGAGTGTTCTTAGTCTAAGAACTATTTCTCAAAGACTCACCAGATTTTTGCAATGAAGCCCTCCTCTCTGAGTCAGAATCTACCAATTCAAACCAACAAGTTACAAGGAGTTGCCACCTCTCATCTAGAAATCAACTGAAAGAGCTTAATGCACCACCTGGAAGGGAAGCCCTCCCTACAGCAGGGTTTCAAACACCAGAATCTATCCCTCCTGGACCTGAGAAGATATCAAGGCCTGGTACTGTTACAGGTGGTCCACCAAGAAAGGCAATATGGTTCTCCTTCCATACCACTTTTCAAGTACTTCCGGTCAATTTAGCCTTATGAAAGGCCAAAGGCAAGAATATTCTTTCAATTTAAAGAATAAATTAAGTATAATAGAACAAACACTGTTCTGGATCCTAGGAATGCAAAGATAGCTATAGACCATGACAAAAATCAAGAGGTTAACATGGAAGTTTCACTGTCTGGGTGCTTACTATATATGTGCCAACAAACGTACTCCTTTTGTATCTTCATGCAATGTTAGAAATATTTGAATTGTTTGTTGCAAGCAAGCAGTCCGTGCAATATTATTATTATTATTTATTTGCAGATCCTTCCAGACATCTGCAAATACATCTTTTTATCCAATACATCTGTTTCTTTCCAAGGTGTGAGTCACCTGACTTCTGTCAGATGTTCCTTTTAGCAAGAGATACTCTAACGGCTATTTCCCACCTTTTGACAGTAAAAGGATTATGGGATGATTGATCAGCTTAGACACTGATATCAGCATTTAGCTACATTAATTTTATCCATAAGGACTACAACTTCAGAATGAATCCTGAATATTTCTGCTTACTGTTTTAAAAGCTTCTTGAATGGGACAGTAGAGTCTGTGACTCTCTTGTAGACACCATACTCAAAGCTAGGAAACTTCACTCAGACATTCAGAAGTTGACCTCTCATCTCCAGAATGAGAACATTCATACTGAGGAGTTTAAAGAATGACTTGGCAAGGGTAAGCACAAGCCATGTTATTGAGGCAGCAAATAAAACATCCTATTCTCATCATACTTGTGTGAGGCACCCAAGAATCAGTTCCATATGAAATGTCTAGATAAAGGAGAACAAAGAAACTCAACTACTGAGCAGATCTTTCATATGTGGGGAATACTGCCTGACCTAGACATAGCCTTCCATACTTGTGGCTTCCTTATTTAGCCGGACATTAACAAAGCTCTACTGAATCTGTTGAGAACTAACAAAAAATCAGAAAGAAAATAAACAGAAATTGTCAAATTCTCCAATTTTAGGGAAGTTTTACTTTCATATCATTTGGTTATATACATCTGTATGTATCCAGCTCGTCTTTACAAAACTAAATCTATATATTCAAAATTGATCTCTTCTTCTTTCACGTTTTCCCACAGAAACAGTGGTACTGCTGGGGTGAAACATGCTTCAAACAAAACAACAACGACAAAACAACAACAAAAAATATTTATAGCACTTGAGTTGTATGCCTAGAAATTCGTCACAGACTTAAGAAGGAGGAACAGTTACTCCGTGATATAAGCTGTATTCCTAAGAAGTTGTATACATTTTAAACTAATAAGCAGATGTAGAAATATACTGATGAAGAACAAAAGCATCATGTGGATTTAATGACAAGTGCAAGTGCAGGAACTGGGATGTGAAGCCTTTCATTCCTTTTGCTGACATTAACCAGGCTCTCCAGTCACTGTGTAATATGATAGAAAGAGGTATTGTTTTAAGAAATAGAATTCCCAGCAGAACTGGTGGTCAGAAAGAATAGTCCTTGAGACTCGTCTCCTCCTTGACACGAGCTGGTATAAGAGCCACCCCAACACAAAGTAACTGTCAGGGACTTTATATAAAGTTAAAAAAGCAAACTGAATACAGCTTGATGCTAATCAAAAGTATTTGTGTGACAGTTTTGTGATCTTTGTTATCAGTGTTTCATATCGTAACATCGTGTAGTGCACTGGAAGTTAAAGATTTAATGCTCCAGTTACATGGATTGTTGATAGTTCCAGGTATACCTTTCTTAGAAGAGAACTACAAATGCTGGAAGACTTCATGGTTCCATTTCCATTTTCCACTTAGAAGAAAAGATAAAACTGCTCATGAGTCACGAGACTGACCCTTCTTTTACTGCTTATCTCTGCATGTGAGCTCCCTAGCTGTATATCCTTCAGCATCAGAGTAAGGCCTTCAGTTTTGGACACTTTCATTTTATTTCATTTATTAGCTTCAGTTCCAATGTTATCGTATTAGATTGTGTTGTCTTGCATCCCACTGTCTTATTTAGTATATTCCTTTTCCCTCTTAGTTCGTTGCTGCTGTTTTGTTTGGCCCATCTCTTTACCTTTTCCCTTTTTTCCCTTCCCCCTCTCCTGGGTCAGTAGGTCCCTCTGACCCAGCTGTTACAGAATTGGACCGAACTGGCCCAAGAAACCATTGACAAATTACCCTAATTGGAAGAGTCCAAAAAAATGTCTGTATTCTTTGAGCAGGAAGAGATGAAGAAAAATAATTCAGTCTATCAAACCCTACGCGGATTAGGACAGTGCAGCACAAAAAGCTGTGTGCTGTTAGATAGACATGTGATAAACATCACATTTCAAAGAGATTCATCAGGGAAAACTTTACTGAGGTTTTGACTGTTAAAGCTCACTCAGATAAAATCAGCCTCTTTGTGAAAATACTCAGAACTGCTTCAAACCAGGGAGACAGCTGTGCCCATGAAAACCCGTCCCTTCTCATTTGAGACTTTTGCCTATGACATTTTTAGCCAGAATACAGACACCCTGTCCTAAACAAAAAGAGAAGAAGATTATCTTTAATTCTTCTGCTCAGCAAAACTGAGAAAGCTCCATTCAATGAAATCTATCATATGAATTCTATGGTTTCTATTCATTTATAGAAAGAAAAACAATATGCTTCACAGCTCAATGGTTTGATCATTCAAACTGGCCTGTACAAAGCTCGGGTGAGACTTTTTTGTTTCTCCCAGTTCCCAACAAAGCACTGAGGGAGGATCTGCTAGCAGCCCCACAAGCATCCTAATTGCTTGGCTGTGGCTAACATTTTTTCCACACACACAAAAGAAACCAAGCATACATTTTTCATATGTAAGATTTTTTATTAAATGAATTTGATTTTATGGCTGACACTGGTTATAAATAATACTTAGAATCAGCGTGGTGTCCAGAGAAGCAAGTAGTATTTAAACAGCCCTTGTGGTAATGAATCTAGTTATTTTTTGGTTCAGAGGGCCGGCTCACAGACTAGATGAATGTGATATTTTATTAATAGAAAATCGATGCAAGGTGAATTACTACATGATTGGGGAGTTAAAAATTAACTCTTAACCCCCAGGGTAAAACAAGTAGGAATGTGGTAGAGAGAGAGAAGCTGTAGTCAGTGAACCTTGTTTGCTGCACTTGAATCTCTGCAAGGTGCAGGGGAGGTCCCGGAGCTGTGTAGCCTGATCTGCCCATATTATTTATACGATCACACAACAATTTTCATGCATTGCTCCTTTCCACGATGCAACCATTTTGTCCTGCAGGCAGTCTGGTGGAGTGAGCAGCAACAGTATCTGCCAGCTGCTGGATGTCAATTAGCAGAGAAAACATCAGACATCTTTGGCCTCCACCAAGGACAGGTATGTTTCTGGGCAGAGCTCCAACTGGACAATCAAAAGTCTGGAAGTATGTCCTCTGCAAGAAACCCTGACAGCACTGGGGCAGTGCAGCCATAGGGAGGACACAGGAAGACCCATGGACCTGTGAACAGTACCAGTCTGCTCTCATGTACAGTGCCATGACAACATGCTGCATTGGATGCTGAATTAAAATTCCAGGCATATTTGACAAATACACAGACATACCCATCAAACATCCTGGTTTCAAGGTGTGTATTTGTACCTTCACACAGATGGTGTTCTTCCACCTTGCAGAAGATGATTTGAGTGATGAGTGTCCAACTCTAGAATCGGGCAGCTGAACTGATACAAACACCAGCTTGTGAAAGTAGAACTTATTCTGAAAATAAAGTAAGAAAGGAAGGGAGAGAGAGAGGAAGAAGGGAAGAAAGGAAGGAAGGCAAGGGAGGAAGGGAGAGAAGAAGGGAAGGAAAAAAGTGGAGAAGGAGGAAGGGAGGGAAGGAAGGAAAGGGAAGGAAAAGATTTTTCTTCTACAGCTTTGAGAACTAAATTGTATGCACATTGTCCCCAGTAGGAAGCATAGTGGGTGATGAAATGGATTGCCAAATGTGTTCAAAGACACAGAAGTCTCTTTTGCAATATTTTACTTTCACAAATGCATAACTTTTAGCAAGACTCTTGATACACGTTTTATTAGGATGTTGTTTTTTATTCTAGTGAACTCTTTCAAATTAAAAAGAAAGCCAGACAAAGATGGTAAATACTAACAGAAGCCGTGTTTGAAAGAGGAAGGCTATTTGGGTCATAAAGTTTTCCTTTTAGTCTTTAAGTAAGAACAAATTCAAGAGCCAGATTTTGAAGAGGCTGTGATGTTAATTAGACCATCTTGGGGGGAAAGGAAAAAGACATCACCTTTTCATGTTTCAAACTTGTTCTTCTGTGCTTATTTTCAAGGGGGCTTTTCAAAATTGTTGGGAGTTTCTGTACTGGCTACAAAATCCTTTCAGATCAAAAGTTACAGCTGGCATAACTTTGTTTGGACGTATGAACTTCAATCAATTGAAGATCAGGGCCTAAGTGCTAAACACTTTTATTTCTAGGCTATTAGAGAAATAAAACAATGTATTTACATTTTGTAGAAAGGGACAACAGAATAATATATAGCCTGTGGAGAGAAGAAAGATGCTATCTTATGCAGCCAGAATGAAGAAGTAAAATTGAGGTTTTACTTAAAATAGTCTCAGTTACAAAAACATGTCTGAGTCTTTCTCAGCTTATTTTTCTTCTATATACAACTGAAGAGGCACGTTTGGTGGATACACAACCAACTTCCCTAGGGAAAATTCCCGGTATAATCACTGTCAGAGGAAGCTGAAATAATCAGAGGTTTCAGGCAAATGTGAGGAGCCTCCAGCTGGTTCTGGCAGGGCTATATGCTGGCCATATGTTAGGCCAGGTTCAGACTGATGCAAACCAGATACACTGAAACAAGAGCAAAAAGCCGGGAAAATACAGAAAAGGGAGACAAATTGTATGGTTTCCCTTTAAAAGTGAAATAAGGGTTTTACATGGTTACATTTCAAAACTAAAGCTCAGATGAAGTGTAAATCTAGTATTAACTGTTCTTAGTTCTGGACGATTAAAACTGAGGTTCTTCCAAAACATTTATCTAAAACTTGGGCAAATACATTGCTTATGTGTGCAGTTCAGTCCCTGCACAGAGCAAGGAGGGACATGTTTCCACAGCCTGTGCTTGGTACATTCTAACTGTGAGAAAGCACGGCCCTCTGTGTGCAATGCCCAGCACCACTGTCATGCCTCTAGCAAAAAGTAAGAATCAACCAAAGAGAAAGATTTTATTTTCCTAAGTCTGCACAGTGTCTATTTGTGCTTAGTAATTGTTGAATAAAAGTTTCCTCTTAAATAAATACCCCACATGTTAGAGAGGCGGAGCTGTAGAAAGGCAAATGCAAGAGGAGAACCTACTTTGGGCCCTATTGCAGAGGCAGAAGGAACTTCATCCAAGTAGGTCTTGCAGAACAGGATTCATTTCACCAAAATGTCCTATCCCCAGCCAATAGGAAAGAGGAAATTGTTTGGATTCTGTAACTCCAAACCTCATCCTTGCCTTGTCCCTTCTTTCTCATCAATACTACATCCATTTGGTAGCTGTGAAGAACAGGCTCTCCTCCCAGTCCTTGACTCATGCAGCGTAGGGTGATGAAAGGAGGAGGGAGAAAGTTGTACAGTCCCTATATGTGTCCTGTATTTTCTACAAGTATGGCTCCCCAGCAGAATGCCTGGTGAATCAGATTGCACAATTGTGGGCTCTTTCCATGTTCCCAAGCAGAAGAGTCTGATGGTCAGGGCCAGCACTCAAGCACAGCCATGGTTCAGGATAGGTCCAGTACAGAATAGAGCACACAGCACTTTCAGTGCAGCAATAGAGAAGGTGGCAACACCACAGCAGTGCATGATGCTGGCTGCACGTTGCAAGTCTGTGATACCTGGTAAGCATACAATCACACTGTTCACTATGGTAGCTTTCTGCTTCACCCTGCTGCCCCACATGACCCAGTCAGACCCTCTCTTGTTATGCTTAACCCTGCTGCATCCCCGCTCCATCTTCCCTCTGTCTCCAGAACCAATGTGGTTCTTCCCTGTTTCAGGAATGGGAAGAGCAGATGGAATCGTGCTCCTGCAGTCCTCCTATTCTTCTGCTAGCCACTAGCGGTCCTATGATTCCTGAGTGAATTGGTGGAGCAGAGCTTCAGCACTTGTAGGATTGGTGAGGGCCCTGGGCTGGGAAAGAAGGAAATGTTCTTCTGTTGGGGAAGAGAGAGGTTTCCAAACTACTGAAGGGTTCAGAAGAAAAGCAGATCCAGGCCAGCAGCTACACATGGGACTATCAGAAACCATCATCCTTGGCAGGAGAGTCCTGGGGCAGAAGAAGAACTTCTGGCAAGGGAAATGAGCAAAGGAACCACTGAGGGGTGTTTGTCCATTCTGTAATCTCCCAGAGTTCATCAACATTTCTCCCCAATCTCCCACTCAAGGAAGGAAACCCAATGCTCCGTGGCTTGATTCTAGTGTCAGGATGCTCTTCCCCTTCATATCTCCAAAAAAGACCATAGCAAACCAACAGGGTACCTCTCACAGTAGGGCTGTAGACATAACCTGTTAGGAAAAGGATAACAAATAGTATGTTTAGGCTTTCAGTTTTCAATAGGTGCCGATACCAAAGGCACAATACACACAACCAACAGGACACAGCTGGACCAACGTAACTGTATGAGAAGTACAGTGCAGCCTTACTGCTCCTCTAGAACTGCATGTTGGGTCTTCTACATCTTGTATACCTGATGTACAAATGTTTATTTTCTATATACAAAGGACCATGTGAATTGACAACATCAGTCCTATTTGACATTTGCATTGGAGAGGGAGGGAAAAAAATGATGACCCTTTCAAAGTACCGCCCCTGCCAACGTGTCTTGAATATTCAATATAAGCAAGACCTCTCACATCTTTAATTCACTGATTGAAAGTAAACTTCTGATTTATATGAAAAGGAAGCAGAGCCAGAGCATTAAAAATACAGACAACTGAAGACCTGTAAGAAAGGTACGTGGTAAACAGTTTTGGAGGTTCATTTCTAATGTAGCTAAACTAAATTTATTTAGCAGTTCGTGCTGTCCTTGCTGCCCTCAGGCGCTACTGCAATGCCAGGATGCCTCAGTGCTGCAGCTGCTCTTTCACAGTTACCTCCTTTTTATCAGCAGCTTATTTTTAAGAGAGGCCTTAAGCCCATAGGTACCTGTGAAGCTCCAAATAAATCAAAGGATTTAGCAGGATTAATTTCACTTGACTAGCAGTGAAATCGCCTGCAATGAGGAAAGCCAGAACTGCCGGTCAACATACAGCACTCCAGCTATGATTTTCAAATCTGGCTGGATCTCCTCAGCTACACGGCTGAGGTGAGTAAATGTTTTGTTATCTGAGCGGATGTTTTACGTTTATTCATGGTTTTGCCATACATTTAAACTTCCGTGTTCTTTTTCTAAATTAGAATGAAATAGTGTAGGAAGACGTGTAGCTCCAGCTCTCCATGCGTTACGGAGTCATTTAGCAATCCAAAAAAAGACAGAGACCAGAGAAATCTGTGGTTTAAGCACTCTGCTTATACTTATGTATGTATAGAAATACATCATCTACTTCGAAAGTAATAGCGTGAGGCAGTGGGAACATGAGGAGTAATAAGAGTCCACCAGTTTTGTGAAGCAAAAAAAGTGAGTATGCTGAGATAGAATAAGTTTTAGCTAAATGAAAACAATTTCTGCAACTGTCCTTCATGTGCAAAATGGTGTTTTCTTTCCATTTGTCAAATTATCGTTTTGCCTTAAGAAGTGGGACAGTTGTTTGGTATACAATGTGTTTCGGCGTGCTCAGTTTTGTCTTAGATTGGCCTCAAACTCTCTATTCTCGGGCAAAAAGAAAGTTTCTTCATAGTGATCTCAGAGTTAAACCTTCGTTGTCCGTTTCAGGACTGATTTCATTGAATGTTGGACTGTTTGCTGTTGGGATCTTTTTCTTGTTTGGTTGGTTTTGGGGTTTTTTGTTGGTTTTTTTTTTTTTTTTGGTTTTTTGGTTTTGTTTTGTTGTTGTTGTTGTTGGTTTCTTTTTTCTTTTGTTTTGTTTTTTTTTGGGAGTTGTTGCCCTCTTCCAGAACCAGCAACTCTTATTTATAAATGCTATACAGCGTATATGTTCAGATTTATACAAGATGTTTTCATGGTACGCATAGAATTCTGAACCCTGTAAACATGCTGATGGCATTAACAAGGACCAGATGTCAGTTGCCTTTCTCATATAGAAAACAACAAGGTAGGAGTTCTGAATACTTGAAGAATTTAATGAATATGTCTTTAAATGCATTGCTCAGTTTCGTATGCGCACAGTTTTGTGTATCTCAGGCAGAAGTTTTATGCTTCACAATGAATTCCACCAAGGTCCCAATAAACATAGTTCTGTTGGCGGACGATGGCAAGTTCAGATAATTTTTTGTGGTGCAGCTAGATCAACAATTCATTTAAAGTATCTCTAAGCTTTAAATTGTAGGGGGAGAAACAAGAAGAGTTTGTGGTAAAAGCGGCTTTCGGGTTTTTATTCCTTCCTTTCGTATTCCTCCGTAACCAAACGCGTATCGGATTTATTCCGAAAGCAGAGCAGAACTGCTGAGAACTGCCTGATACAGGGACTGTTACTGAGTACTCTGGGTTACTTGAAATCATTTTCTGTGTTTAGTTAGAAGATGCAGTAGCACAATTAAAATGAGTTTCAGAGGTTGCAAGGCATTAATGTTAGAGCCTGGTTTCATGCTTAAATACGCCCTTCAGAGTACACCAAGTTGCTAAAGTGACAAATGTTGTGCCCATAACTCAAATAAACAAGTCTATGAACATAAATTAGCCCTTTAATTAAAATACTGTTTTTCCTCACCTGGAGTTGGTCACAAATATCACTAGAGTTTTCAATTTAAAATGCAAGGAACTAATGTAGGAAGCAAAGTGTTTCCTAAACCTCATTTGTACACGGAATATACACAGTGCTGCACTCAATGCTTTGAAGCACAGTGATGCACTGTGTGTCAAGCAAGGAGCAGAAATACAGCAGGTACTCCAACCAGCAACGAAAAGCCCTTTTCCCACAACTTTTACAGCTCAAAGATTCAATCCTAAAAGCGTGTAAGACCTGAAGTAGATATAACCAGTACTGTAACCATAGAACATTACCGGCAATAATTAATGCCTATCTGCTAGCTTTATGCTTATTTCAATGTTGCCTCTTCATTCCCCATGTTGTCCCAAATGAGAGCTCTACCTGCTCTCCTCTTGCTGCACTGCTGTGAATGGAGCATGTAGCCTCCATTCATCAGGCAAGTGAGCTATATTTTAACTCAGGACACATGCTTGAGAGCTTTCCCACTGGTTTCAATGAAAGCAGAAACAAGACAAATGTGTTTATAAAACAAATTTGAAATATTTTCTTCTCAGTTAAACCCCCTTTTTATTAAATATGACACAAAATAGGCAGGATTTACTCTTAATAGATAAACATTGTTATCAAGTGAACAAAGTGAGAGATGGTATGGATTTATTTATATGCTCATCAATCAATACATAATGCCTAATATTCTTCCAATCTGAATGTTTTGACATTTTCAGTATTTCTGTGACCAATATACTCTCCGTATTTATTTATTCTGAAGAATAAAGCATTTAAATTGCAAACAAAAACCAAATCTCAGCTTAAACACATTGGGGAGTAAATTGGGAAAGACAGCATAAGCAAAGCAGTCAGGTGAAACATGGCTGGAAGATTTCAGGTCAAGAAGGTGAAAGACAACGTGCTTTATTAACTTCATAGAACGAGAAGGAAGTGACTGAATTGTGGTAGTAACAACCACGGCATCAGCGGAGCAACATTACAGACTTCTAATGCTGTTTGTTTCTATGTCATAAACACAGAAGTAAAACTAGCCCAAACCTGTAGCTGTGTGTTGTCATCCATCCTGACCGCTGAAATTATCTTCTTTGATTTCCCAACATTGAGGATAAACTGTGAAAAATCAGACCTCTCATCCTAAGGATAAGGCGTTCCTCAGGATAGATGTAGTATTTCTTTGCCAAAATGTTCTGCAACTGTTCACACAATTTTACTTAAAAGCATAATTCATATTTTTTTCACTTGTAAGCATCATTTCACATATGGCTCCCGCAAAGGTTAAGGCTTCTCAAGTGCTGTCCAAATACACCTGTCTTCTTCATTGCTTACTACAGGATGAACTCTAATTTTACATCAGTGCAACTCTGCAGAAGTTGCAGTGGGAGGCACCCCAATGGAACCATCCTCAGCTGCCTTCCTTTTTGCAAAGCTAGCTGTGCTTGAAGTGTTATTTCTTGCATTTCTGTTGCATCCGTTCACACAGAAACTATGAGAACTGGAAACAAAGCTTTCAGGGATCAGGACCTCATTTTTAAGTGAATGAGAAGTGCTGCTTATGGATCCTTCTGCAAAGGAGCTCCTCAATGGCTGATTTTGTTGTTCCAGCTTCATCCTATCCTGATATTTCACCTGCATTGCTACTCCACTATTCATAATGTTAATAATTCTAATTATTTTGTCATGCCTTAATAAGGGTTTATTTGCCTGTCCCCTTATTAAGATACTAGGTGCAAAATCTGCCATTTCTATTCAAAGATGGTATATTTTTGCTAGTTGCCAGCTATTTGCATTCCCAGATCAATGCATCTGAAAAACATGAAGGTTTCTAAGCAGAAAATGTTTGTTTAGGCATATGTTTGACTTAAGTCAATTTGAAAAGCTTCAAAGTGTTTCAGAGTACAGAAAGTCAGGCAGATTTTCCCATCTTTGCAGTGTAGAGCTCCCCAAAGACAAATTTACTTCTCCTCTTGGAAATGGGCAGCAATTCCAAATAGCCCCATTCATGTCAATTCCATATTTCTCCCTTCAGATTGTCCTTCCACCAAACATGCTCAGATCACCTGCCAACGTTACTGTCACAGAAGCAGGCAGTCTTCTTGGTACAGTCACTGAGCCTTGGAAGTGACAGCAACTCTGGAGAGCCAAGGAGAAAGGGAAAAGGTTAGGGAGAAAAAATGTGTGTTCATGTGATAGTACAGCAGGAGAGAAAGGAAATCCAACTATGGAAAGAAGGAAGAAGGAAGAAAAGGAAAAAAAAAAACAAAAAAAAAAAAACATATATATATATTTGTCCTGACATTTTCAAGAGCAGAAAACATAAGTCAGGCAGGGAGAGAATAAAACACTGATTGTGATCAATCAGAGCCAAAACAGAGGCAAACAGACAGAGGAAGGGGCACACAGATGCAATCCCCAATGCCCTGGTTCTTCCCAGGGCAGCGTGGTTGGTACTGTGAATGCAAACCAGCATCCCTGCATCACATCTGACAATGTAAACCATTCTGCAGAGAGACAGCTGAGTTTATTTCAAAGCAACACAAACAGATCCCTGGGATTTCTTTCTCTTTAAAAGGAGAAAATTAACTACACACCATAAATGTCTACAAAGGAGATGTAAACTTGCTGCCTCAAGGCTGGAAGAGAAGCTAAGAGAAGAATTACGCAGTAATTCAGGTAACAGCAGGGTCTGAAAAACAGTTTTCCTTTAGGGAAAGTTTTGACAGTGCTCCTTTTCAATTCAAATGAATAAAAAAAATAAATGAATCAGAGCATTCTGAAGTTCTGAAATGAGAAAACAAGAACAGCATTTTCAAAAGAAAGAAAATTGTTTATACTGTAGATTCCCCCTGCAGATATCAGTATAAAGCCTTAATTGAAACTATTTCTTCTGGAAACATTTGGTTGCTTTTGCCATTTTTCATTTGTCAATTGTAACAACTGAGAACGGCCCGACTGGTAAAATCCAACCAGTTCCACCACTGTGTCACTTCTTATTCATCACCCAACGGCACTGCAGCAAGATGAGTAGGGAAGGATGAAGGAAAACATCTGTCTGCCCTTTCAAAAGCCCCAGCAATACGCTGTGCTCCTGTCAGCTTGTCTTCCTCCCGCTGTTCCAGGCTTCTCCCCAGAGCTACTCGTAACCACACCACACACTTGCTCATTGCCTTCATCTCAAACGTTGCTCCTCAAGCACCTCAGGCTCGCTCTGGTTCCTCGCTGAAGACACTTCTGCCTGTGATTTTGGTCACTGGGCACGTTTCTGCTTTGTGCAGGTACTGATGGAGCTGATCCCAAAGTGCCCCAGGACCAGCTAATGCTGCGGATGCTCTTTGGAAAAGCAGAGGCTGCGCAATGTGCATTGCCTTTAGTGGGAACAGAATCATTTCCAAACATTCTGCAATTTCATTTTGCTAATATTGTAACACTAAACACAATGGCTTCTGAAAACCTTTTGTTGTTTAGCTGCAAAAGCAGCTAAGCATTTAGAGATTTTACAGAATCACAGAATTATCAAGGTTGGAAAATACCCAAAAGATCATCCAGTCCAACCATCACCAATACTTCCCAGCTAAATCATATCCCTCAACACAACATCCAAATGTTTCTTGAACCACGGTTGGTGACTCTACCACCTCCCTGGGCAGTGCATTCCAGTGCCTGACTACCCTTTCCAAGAAGAAATACTTCCTAATGTCCAGCCTGAATCTCCCCTGGCACAGCTTGAAACCATTGCCTCTAGTTCTATCACTGTCTACACGAGAGAAAAGGCCAACCCCCAGCTCACCACAACCTCCCTTCAGGAAGTTATAGAGAGCTATAAGGTCTCCCCTGAGCCTCCTCTTCTCTAAACTGAGCAATCCCAGTTCCCTCAGCCGCTCCTCATAAGGCCTGTGCTCCAGACCCCTCACCAGCTTCGTAGCCCTCCTCTGAACACATTCCAGGGCCTCAATGTCTTTCTTGCAGTGAGGGGCCCAAAACTGAACACAGTACTTGAGGTGCAGCCGCACCAGTGCCGAGTACAGGGGGACAATTGCCTCCTTGTTCCTGCTAGTAACACTGTTTTTGATGCAAGCCAGGATGCCGTTGGCCTTCTTGGCCACCCGGGCACACTGTGGGCTCATGTTCAGCCAAGCATCAGTCAATACCCCCAGGTCCGTTTCCTCCACACAGTCCTCCAGCCACTCCGCCCTAAGCCTGTAGCGCTGCCTGGGGTTGTTGTAGCCGAAGTGCAGGACCCGGCATTTGGTCTTGTTAAACCTCATCCCATTGGCTTCAGCCCAGCTCTCCAGCCTGTCCAGATCCCTCTGTAGGGCCTCGCTACCCCCAGGCAGATCCACACTCCCAGCCAATTTGGTGTCAATTTTGGTTTGACAATATCAGGGCAAAGCATAGGAAAACACATTTCATCAACTCCTCTTCCAAGAGAGACATCTTGGATGCAGAAGGTTTTCCTTGATTTATAAAGTCATTCGGTTTGAAGCAAAAAGATGTTAAAAGCAGCTCCCCTTCCCCCCCCCCAACTTGGGATTTAATTTAAATGCTGAAAGGCTTCAGCAGCACTATCAGCATGCTGCAAACAGTGAGAGCCCTCAGTGCTGTATTTTCACAGTGACATTAAATGTTTATATATATCTTCTGTGAAAAGCTGGTCTTTATTCAGATTTTATTCTCTGGCACTAATCATCCACATGTAAATCTAGAATTGTTGCCTTAGGACTTAACAACTGCTCTGACATCTGTCTTTGCAAAATAAGATGACCCATAGTCACTTTAAAGTGTTTAAATAGCCTCACTCACTTTAACAGATTGTCAAGATCCTTAGAAAACAAGTAGCCTGATGTGGGATATACATCAATATACATCCCATGCTGCTGGGAACAGGAGTACCATAGGAAATCAGCCACGACAGATAGCCAGCTGAAACATAAGACTGCAGTGTTTTTAACCCAGCAAATAAAGGACAGCAATCAGACGAGAGTTCTTCCAAACTGCTGATTCGTACAAAGCTTTCCCATAGATGGGTTGTGTGGAGCTGTTCCCACACCAAACCAGCATTTGCCACCTCCCCATGACTGCTGCAAATGCTTACAATTTCATAAGCCTGCACTGCACCCTCGGCCCATGTTGTCTCAGTGCCGTCTTGCTCACTGAATCTACCGTGTTTAAGGTTACATATCAAATGGGGGGGCGGAGAAAGAAGCAAATGCCAGACTGCCAAAAGAGATATTTTTCCTATCTAAGAGTAGTCCTGGCTTCATTATGAGATCTGGAGGGAATACTAAAGGGCTGCCTTCATACAAGGCATGTTAATCACACAAGGAGACAAAGGGGACAAAGTTCTGTTCCATAACATGGCCTCCCTTCCACCCATCATCTTTTTCACATAAACCCTCGTAAGCTGTTAAATCAAATTAGATCCTTTGGTTTGCAAAAAAAACCATTGACAATTTGTCACTTATTCCAGCCCGAAACATTTGGTGCCTCGGCTGCAGCAGTGGCCAAGCAGCTTCACAAGCAATTATTTCTTCAGCCAAGTAGGTATAAAAAAAACAAATAACCCACCTCGTGGCACACATGACATGCATGTGGCTGTAAAATAGCCAGCAAAAAGTATTAATATCCCATTACAAAGTACAGTTGTAACGTAATGTATAAGATATACTGTCGGACCCTTGAAATTATAAAGGGACATGTGATACGTTTCAAATACAGCGTCCCAGTGCTGGTGAAGCCATCTGGTTTTTGTATGAGCAGTCAGGGCATTTTAAAACACAACAACACAAACCACCTTTCCTCCTCTAGGTCTCTGCCTTTTGTTGCTCCAGCTATAATTATCTAATTGCAGAGGTGTTTAAACACCGCTGTTATCGCTTTTAGGCATCTGCTGCAGATCTGCTCTTGCACATAGACTGCATTTGCAGTGATCCCTCCAGGGAGCAGAGCTGCCAGACAAGGACCCTTACAGGAATGGGCCCTGAGCAGGGACTGAGGAGTGTGACTCCTACAAGAGGTCTTTCTGGTTGTTCTCATTGCACACCTTTTCCTACCTGGGTGACACCTTTTCCTACCTTAGCTCCCTCCCTTTCATCTGCTGCCATCAGCTGCAAACCTCTCAGCCGGAAGATTGCTGCGACAGGACCTTCCCCTGCTTTTCAATTGGGGAGGAAAAGAAAAAGAGGAGACGAGGGTCAACTTGATACCAGATTTTTTTTTTTCAGAGCAACAGTTAGAAATGAAGAGTAAAAAAAAAAAAAAAAAAAAAAAAAAAAAAAGAAAGAAAGAAAGAAAGAAAGAACGAAAATGACAGAGAAGAAGCCAAAATTGAAGTAGAAAAAGCGGTTCGCCATAGTTACAATTTTGTCAGCTAATGCATAGGAAGCACTTCTGCACTGCTTTGGGAGGAGGTGATAGTTAAAAGCAGGCTGCTGAGCAGTCAAAGGGGACTTAAAACAGCTCTAATGCTTTGCTTATATTCTCTGCAGTTCAGCAGAACAAGGGAGACCAGCTGCTTTGGTTTCTGTTAGAGCCTGATAAACAGAATAACAGCTTGCTATTTCAGTAGGACCAAAATATTTAACCTCTTCGGCAGGGCACTGACTGCCACTGCGTTGCTTGGATGGAAACAATCACATCTCACTGCTATGCGGCACCGAGGAGATTTGTCTTCCTTTGCACTCTGATCTGTCACACAAATCTGTCTCTGTGGTGTGGAAAGCGGTGATGTTTTAAGATTATCTTTATTTTGCTATTTTACCTCTTCGCTCTTTCGCGTTTCTCAGCTCCAGCTCTGTGCTCGCCTTCCAACTCCTCCTTTCAGCATTGCCTGGGATTCAGGGAGCCTTGATTCTGTTTGACGTATGTGGGGCTTGAGTTTTGGTGCGAGTTTGGCTTTTTGGCTCAGTCTATATTTACCTGTGTTTTTATACAACTGATTATTTTCAATGCTGTATCATCTCTGTGCGCCGTAGTGCTGTGGTGTTCGTGTTAGCAAAGTAGAGCTCGCATGTGCTTTGCTATTGCTTGAAGTAGTTGGCTAGGATTTTAACTTTTTTCCTCCGAGGTAAAGAAATTGACTGTATAAAATGTAAGTTTTTATCTTCATGGAGCTTTCATAATTCCTGATTTTAGATTTATTATGGGGTTTAGATTTTATTCTGTGGGTTGGTCATGTTTCTCTTCACACTGTGGACCGTAATTCCTTTTCTGACTTGCTGTAGAATATGTCCTTAGAAGTCATTTGATATTAAACAAATTCAGGTGGCGAATCCACCATCAATATGCATAAAATTCATATATAATTTTAGGTGAATTAAGCAAGCAGTAATTGCGTTACATACTTGAACATAGATACAATTTCCAATTGCCATTTGCGGTGTCAGCATTTTTCTCCCACTCTGTTCTAATTCGGAGCGCTTCTGTCAATTTTTACAGCGACTTTATTTGTTCATTTCACTGCATTTAGTATTTTCTTAAATGGATGCATTTCTTACTGCTGTCCCTGGTAAATTTTGTTTTGCCTGTGTGTGAGACAGAGATCTTCGTGTTTGTGTTCTTCACTCCCCCTCTCCCCTTTTATTTCTCCCCATGCACTGCACAGCTGCCTGTTCATTTGCCTCAGTCACATAATGGAAGTGGTACCTTATCACATTCAAAAGTGACTTTGCTTCTTCACCAGCATTTGCATGTTTTCTGGACCATCTTCTTAATCTCAGAACCAATTCTAACTGAGGTAGGATGAGATCTTTGGATGCATTTGACTGTAGAGTTTGATGTTAAATATACGGAGAGATTGGAACCTGTATCTTATTTGGATAATTTAATCCCTTTACCAAATTCTGGACAGTCGTTTTTATGCTCTTTCCCAAAAAGCAATCTTGAGGCTGTTAGGTTTGCTTCATTCGGTTATTCTGTTGTGTTTGCTTTGGTTAGTTTTTATTTCTTTTTAATCATGTCTCTTGTTTGGCTTTCCATGCATTGAGGTTGTACTTCCCCATACATCTGCCTTATGCACTTTGTTTTTTTCTTCTATACTGAAACAGGCTCAGAAAGCTTTTGCAAGTGTTTCACCCCAACTGTAAGGAGGGGGAAATAATCACACCTAGGGGAGATACAAGAGAAAAGAATCACAATTCTTATATGGGGGGGGGGGGAGGGGGGGAGAAACACCTCCATATTTTGAAAACTGGAGAAAAAATGCCAACTTCAGTATAGTTTTCCTCATAGTTATTTCCTTTGATCGTTTATGAGTGACAAAACTCAATATACTCAGACTCATGTAGAGCCACATGGATGAATTAGTTCTCAGTACACTGCAAGGTTAAGATCTACTAAAAGCTTTGTTGAGATAATTAACACCTTGTTAATTAAGCATATATCTTCGTGTTGAATGCATATTGCACAGAAAAGTCACTGCGTTGCTTTTTTTCCTCATTACATCTTAAATTTGCTGTTTAAGAAGCACGTCAATGGGAAAAGCCACAGAACTTGCATTTGCTATTTCCTTTTCAAATCACACTTTCTTTTCAATCTTTTTTGACTTGGGGGGCTGCGGGTTAAAGTCGGATTTGATTTAAACATACGTAATTCAAATTAAGTTCTAAGGAAGCTGCAGGCAGTAATGAGAAATGCCCAACTCTGGTATATCTTTCATTCACTCCTCTTTGCATTTCTAACCACTCATTCTATGAAAAACGTCTCAGAAAATCATTCTCATCTGTAAGAAGCCATTCTATTATTAATAGCATTTAAATAACAATTTAACACAACCCTGCTCACCATTCAGCAGAACATCAAGCACGCTTTTGTCCCATCAATACGAGTATTCCGTTTTCAAATATCTGAGTGTACCCACATAAACTTGTTGCCCATTCCTGCAGAGCAAAATCCTTCGACGGGCTTTGCCATGTGTCCACCACTGATGCATTCCCTGCACAGCATCAAGCACTGCTGACAGATGGAGCCGCACTCCAGGCAGGCTGCGGGTGCAGGAGCTGCTGATGGCAGCAGGAATGTTCTTTCTGGGCAGAGTCCCTCAAGCTCTTTGCAGCCAGCTGGTAACAAGACGTGCTTGAAACTGGCAGTAATAGAGCTGCCTTTAAGAAATAATAATAACAATAATAAAAAGAATGGTTAAAGGTGACAAATTACACTGAAAGGAAGCATCTGAAACTGAAATCGTCAACTGTGACATTTGATAAACCATGGTGGCAGCTCTGCTCTGGCTGGATGCAGCTGACACCTGTAACCAATTTGGGAACGTTAGAAAGAATGCATACTGACACCTTTCTGATCCTGAACCATGCCGGGTCTGCAGCAGCTTATATCCTACCCTACTCAAACTGAGGGGTGTAGAAGCAGCTCTGTACAAATGATCTGAAAGCAATACAGGCTGCATTTGAGGGAACATAATGCATAGGAAAAAAAAAAAAAAAAAAAAAAAAAAAAAAAAAAAAAAAAAAAAAAAAAAAAAAAAAAGAAATAACACTGCAGTTAATGGATACATAAATGTTGTTTGGGGATTCGTGCTCAGCGTTTTGTCTTTTCCATGCTGAATTTCAAAGCTTCTTTAGCTTGTTTTTGCAGTGTATGTTCCACAGCACTCAGGAATGGGCTGCTTCAGTGCATTTGGCCCAATGCTCAAGATGAGTACGGTCAATTTTCTTAGAGCTAAAAGGGTTTTAGGGATACCAAGACTCAAAAAACATTTTGAAACGACACCTTTCCAAACAAGTAATAGGTCAGTATGGTAGGAAAACCAAAGTGTGGTGGTGCAACAACAGTAAACGCAGCATCTGTCTGTCCAGCATTACTCAGTGTGACATGCAGCTCTCACACTCCTGAGCAAAAAACATTCTTGTCACAGATTCAGACACTTCCAAAATGATCAATTAAAATGAAGTTCTAACTATTCGTTACTGCAATAATTCAGACAGTGACGTAACGAGCCACAGTTTTGCTTACAAGTTGCATTTTCTAGTTTAAAAATAAAGAAAATCCATTGTCTCGAGTCTTTGTAGTGAAAAGGAAAATAAGAAAGGGAAAAAAAAAAAAAAAAAAGGAAAGAAAGATTTCAACCTTTGGTTGGTCGTTTTAAAGTCTAATTACTAATGAACCAGAATAGGTAAGATCTTTATTTTTTAGTTCTGACTTCTTTTTGTGACTTCATCTCAATATATCTTTGCCGCTTGGCTTGAAAAGTCTCCTGTCACTCCCTCCCCCCAGCTCTACCAAGTAGGTTCAGTGATTGAGACGTTCTACAGTTTCTCTTTGATATTAAACAGATTGAGCTTCAAGAGCTCTTTTCAGATGTACTTTTCCATTCCTTTGATCATTTTTATGTTTTATCCAAACTCCTTCCACTCAATGAGGGTTCTTCACAGAGTGTCTTCCAGTAATAGTCATACCAATGTTAAATAAATATTCTCTCCTATTGAAGTCAGCCCTGTTTTCTCATTCAAGAGCTACATCAGCACTTTTGACAGCCGTGTTACACTGGGAGCCGATTTCCAGCATAACTCCCAAAACCTTTCAATTCACTGCTGCCTTGAACAGAATTTCCCCATCTGAATGTATGATACTTGTTTTTCCTTAGATGTTTGGCCATGAGTTTTTTCCATTCTTAAAACACATATTGCTTTCCTATGTGTAGTTTATCAATTAACACATATTTCCGCCATTTGTCTCCATACTTATTTACCACTTCTGGGCCACACATGGATTTCCCTTCTTCTATTAAATAAATAAAATAATAATAAAAAAAAAAAAATAAGCTGTGCCTTGCAGCATTTCGTCGAGGCAGTCCAGAACTCTCGTTGATCTGGTGTAGATACCAAGGATTGTTCCAATGTCTTTTTCCCATATGGTACACTACATCCGAGTTACTGGTGCCAGGTTTCTGCACATAGAGACAAAGGCAATGCAATTTGACTTATTCTTGTTTTCTACTTACTCATTTCTAAAAGGGAACATTGCTGTAACAAATTTATTTACCTTAAATAGCAGAAAACTTCAACAGCTCCTACAGTCATTACTTGTACAGACCACAGCAATGATAACATGAATTCAACCTGCTGTGTAAGGAATACCTAGGTACCCCAGCTTCTGTTCATGTACTACACAGAAGGAACATCTCTTAGCAGTAAATCACTTTGCTTTTCTTTCACTGCAAATACATATCACAGGACACCGAGCACTTCTTCCAGTTCTGTCATGTTCCCTATGGGACCTCTTTGCCCTCCGATTTGCCAGCAAATGTCTCAAAATTAATCAACAGGAAGAGCCATAGAGCCATTTTATTTCATTTTCACTATCAGATAGAATTTAACCATTGCTCTGATTTACCACTTTGCTATCACCACCACAGGAACTAAAATTGCCCCAGCAATTCCTGAAGCTAATCCGCTGCCAGGAGCGGATCAAGTATCTCATAGCTCAGACCCTTACAAATAAAATAAGTCACTTCTTAGATGCATTGGCAGTAACATAAACTGATTTGTTCTGCTATACCAACATAAGACAATACAAGAAATCTCCCATGCCCAAACCTGTACATCCTCTTAAATAGCATAGTAAAAGAATAGAGGGGCTTGTCAAAAACATCTCTTCAACAAGACAATATGTAAAACTCTTAGAAAATAATAAGGGAATTAGTACTTCATATAGCAGTTCCTCTAGAAAGTGAACACAGGAGCAACCACGGTTTTAAAACTTCTTCTTTCCTACATTCTTCAAAGACAAATAACTTTGTCCACTTCCTATTCTCAGAAGAAATGCCCCTCCTGGATGAATTAAACACACAGATGCAGTAAAACACACAGACAGGGACAGTCCAGAACACTTAAAGAGCATGTTATAAAATGACCTGAGTCCCAGCGCTGAGCGAGAAGAATGTTCTCAAATGGAATCCTTGGCTTTGCCCCTGAAATTCAAACTAACTGAGAACCAGAATGTTCCTTTAGAGTAATTTTAGAAGCATAAAATATTATTAAAAGTTGATGCTTGTAAAAATCAAGCAGAAGATTAAAATTGCTTACAAGCAGGAAATAAAGCTTTAGCCTACAATAGGCAGATTATATTCCAAATGGGGCTTGTATGGAGAAAAGCCCACAACCCCAATTACAATGCAATGACTACATGAGAGAATACAACTTCAATTAAAGCCAAAAATAACAATATGGAAAAGAGGAGCTATTTATTTTTCTTAATAAAAAACTATTCGATATCAGGGTAGAAATAACAGAAATTAAAACACCCTTAACCTTTCAGTAATTTATGACAAGTCATTTTTAATCATCCAGGCTAAATAATTTGCCACAGAGCATTTAGCATGCTAGCTTATGAGCAAAACGTTTCTCATCCCAAGAGGAGGATTCGACAGCATCGAGCACTCCTTCCCCCATAGTGGTTAAGGCAGAAATCTGGAATTCCTTCTGCAGTCAGTGCATCAGTTGATTGATCCACTCTCACACCCACTCATCTCCCCATGTTCCCATGGCTTCATCCCTTTCCTGGTGGAAGCGGTGCCTCTTTGAAGGAAGGCGAAATAACCACTTTAAAGCAGGTGCTATCTCTTAAACTGGGGGAGCTGGGTGGGAAACAATTTCAGTAAGTCACAGAACAGCTTAATAATCGCCCACATGAATAATAAAGCTATTACATAGGGTTGGTTTGACACAGACACTAGAAAAACTTTGGAACAGGACTTAGAGAACTTGATTTAAGAAAAACAGAGCACTGTAAGGAGATCTCTTGCCATCAACAAGGTCAGTAAAGGAATACTGCCTCTTCTACTGAAAAAATTACATAACGAACAGGAAGGCCATGAAGAAAGAAATAGGAAAGCCAATTGGGAGAAATGTAACTTATAAATTCAATTCCTGCTGTGCTAGGAGAATATTAGGAAGTTACTTGGTCATCCAGCCGTCTCTCAAAAGAAAAAAAGAATGAAAACAGAAGAATTTCTCATAGGGAAAAGAAAGGTTTCAAAGGATTCTGTTCCTAGAAACTGAAATAGGACCCATTAAGATCAACATATCACTATAATCATTAACAGTTGGTTTAAGTGAGAAAGCCAGGCAGGGTGCATGGGTCTAGCAGGCTCTGAATGAGCAATAGCAGAGGGAGCAAGAAGTGACATGTATAGTGAGCTGTGGCAAATGTGGTGGACAAGTCTTTCTTCTAAATAAATCAGCCTCTGCATTTTTTGTCCTAACATAGCTGATCTCTGAGCCCCAGTGAGATATGGATTCTAGCTGCCATTAAGAATGATTCTAACCCTTTACTACGATGCACTCACAGCAAAGGAGGCTGAGCTGAAAACATTCCAAACACCCTTAAAACTGTTCCATTTGAGAATGTAATGACAGTGTTAGTAAGTGCTGTGGGTTACCCGAGCTGATCCCACATGGGTTTCACACAGGCTCTAGCTGCTGGAGCACTGCTCCAACACCAGTCCATGCCCAAGGGCCCATCCTTCAGGCACAGGAGTGGGGCTGCCCTCCATATCCTTGCCTATGCTGATGCCAAATGTAAGAACATTTTATTTACAGCTGTGATAAACCCAAGAGTGACAAATCTTGTTCAGGATCTAGAAACAATGCGGGCTTTTGGGGGGTCAGCTATGTTTGAAGTGTTTAAGGAAGCCTGTGCTGCATTTTGCTGGCAAGGAGCAACCCACTTCTGTTTTAAATGTCAGGTGGAACGTGAAGAAATTGGGTGTATAGGACAGTATCATACAAGACATCTGCTAGATCACATCTCAAACAATGACATTTTTGAATCACGTCATTATTCTTTGGTGGCATCCATTCTAATTTAAATGCATTTTTACTCCACATGGGTGACCAGCATTGAACTCAATATTCTAAATGAGCACCAGTGTCCTGCATACAACCTTATTAAGTGCTTTCATATTTCTGTTTCATAAACATCTCTTAATACATCCTAGGACTGCATTTGCTTTTTCCACAGCTGCATCACATTGTCACCCTTGGTCATGCTGTGATCAATATGCCCAGTTCTTCCCCTTCTATTATTTAATATCCATAAGCCTTTACATTCAGCCAAGCTATGGCCTGTGTACCGTGGCATCTCATTCCATTTCATTGCTTCGTTCCTCAGGAATATCCAGCTGGGGATGATGAAAACAAGCTAGGACAACAGGGAAGGAGTACAAATGAAAAAGAACTCTACACATGAAAGGCAAAAGAAATCCCTGGGTCAAAAGCAACAGTAAATGAAAGGAAGTTGAAGGTAGAACCAGCAAACAGAAAATAGATATAAAAGGAGTTGGTGAGCAAAAAGGGTAGAATGAGTTTGATTACTTCAGAAAAAGTTAAGTTAAAATCACGCTGAAATTTAACATACAGCTTCAAAGGCTACAGAAGTCTCTCAAGTGCACTTGTCTCTGTACAACATGCAGAGTCTGTTTCAGTAAGCTGATTGTGGTAATGGCTGAGAAAGACTAGAGAGCAGACAGTGCCTCTTCTGCTGGGCCTCCATACTTGGAAAGGAAAAAGAAGGGGGGGGGGGGAAGCACAACAGGAGGAAAGAGTCTGGGAGGAAGAACAAAAGGAACAATAATGAACTGGGAGAAGCCTTCCAGCTCCACATGCCAGTCTGACTTTACTCAGCATTTCATAGCCTTCCTTCAGTTTAAAGAAGAAATGAAGCAGAAACTCAGATTCATCACATTGTTACCCTATTAGTACTTTAATCCTAGAAGTTCGAGTCATTCCTTTGGTTAAAAACAAATCAAGAATTGCACTGTTTTCTGCAGTTGAACAATGATTTCTCAAAACCCATGTTATAAAAAGGGAAAATTGAGCTCTTGCTGCTACCTGACCACAGCAGGGACTGGATTGGTTTCCTGCGTGGCAGGGGCAGCAGGAGGACATGCCCACCTGGCAGCACTTTGGGCAGAGCAATGAAATCCCCAAGCTGCAGGTGCAGATATGTAACCCCTGAGCTTCACTTGCAGTTCTGCCTCCATGGGAATACCTGGAAAGACTAAGGGAAAATATATAGGCAGGAGAAGAAACAGAGCTGATAGCAATAAGTATTAAAGGAGAAACCATAAAAACAGTCCCGGGATATTGCCTAAAAGTACTCCCAAAAGAAAACAAAGAAAACAAAACCTTGGAACTAAGTTTGCTTTAGATCAGAAAAACAAGCTTGCTTTTCAGCTACAGAGATGTTCATTTTCAGACACAGCACTTGGTTTGTTTTTTTTTAACCGGACTGAGGATATATTTGGACGCAAGCACCACGACTGCATGCTTTGCATTATTTTAAACACTGCCTGAGAGTATTTCACGGCTTCCAGCACAGCTGAGGTTGGCATCTGCAATTAAAAAAAGTACGTCAAATTAGTGAAGAACAAATTCTGCAAAGATAATGCCTGTGCAAACAATAGGGCTGGCAGTAGCTAAAGAATTTATCTCCTGGTGATGCAGCAGTATTTGTTTTACTACATCTAATTGTACTGAAGAAAATAATAAAACTCAGATTATTCTAAGGGTTTCCGTTTATGGCCAGTAGCAGATGGACAACATATACAGTATTTCCCACAGGAAAAAAAAGCCTTGGACACCAATATTGCACTTAGGGTGAAAAGAGATGGATGTGTGTACAAGGACACTCACTGTGCTCAGATCCTTCTTTGCCACACACAGACTATGTGAGCAGCAAGTCCAAAAAAGTAATTTTGATATAATGGTTATTGATAATTAGGCATAAAATTGTTGTGGTATGTGGCTGGTACCTCTGGGAAGTGCACACTGGTTGAAGTGCTGCATAACCAGTGAGGAAGCTGAAGGAGGGGTGTAGCAGTACAGGTGACATCCAGGAGTCTGTGGCCAAGCCCAGTGTCCACATCAAGAGGAAGCAGTGAGAAACAGACACTGGAGATGCCCGCCAAGAGATAGGGGACCCTACTGGCCAACCTGACTTGACATCTGCAAAGGTTCGTTTTTTGCTGGGGTCTGGGATTTGTGACACTGCAGAGACTGCTGAGGCTCCTCTGTGCCCTCCTGCTGCCCATCCACACAGCCAGCCCCAGCACTGGCAAGGGAGGCCTTGGCCCAGTCAAGAGCAACTCAAGTTCTCTGTGCTGCTGGGATATATAAAAATCTGTGGTACTCAAAGTCTTCCTCAGCTTTCACTGGTCAGGTCTGCTTTTGGCCTCCCAGCTGCCTGAGCCTGACCAGGCTGACTGCCTTCTTTACTGAAGTGACTGGAGGTGTGACTGCCTGCCTGTGTGCATAAACGGAACAGTTTCTCAGTCAAAGGCATCTAGCTACTTTGGAACCAATGTAGAGGCCAACTGGTGCTGATAAGTGTATTAGACTCATCGGTTCAATGAATTCCTCACTGTTTCAGTTTCTCTGGTTTCAAGAGGTGGTGGGTTAAAAACACATCAACTGTGCTAAAACTAGATTGCAAAAAAATCAAGCCAAAAAGCTTTGGAATCCCATTGTTTCAAAGATAGCAAGGAGACCAAATTTGTGTCAGTTTTTCTAAGGTGATTTTTTTTTTTCTCCCTAACAAATCGTCATATATTTCTTCTCAGTCATTTGCTTCGCTTTCCTTCTAGCTTTCTAACCACAAATTAATTCCCGGAACTCTGTTTTTGATGTGTTGTTTTTTCCACTGGTTTCTTGATTTTATTTGTTTGTTTTGTTAAAATTAGTGTTGCTGTTTTCATTTGCTTCGGTTTTGTTGTTTTTTTGTTTACTTTGGTTTTGTTTGTTTGTCATTTTTGGTTTTGGTTTTTACTTTGGATTTTTTTTTTTTTTCTCATGGAATTTTACCTCCCATTTCTTAACCCACAGAAATCTGCTTTCCAGAAGTCCACTGTTTTAGTTTGCTATCCTTTCTCTTTTGTTTCTGAAAATGGGACTTGATCAAACATCTCTATTGCTCTTAGTGGTACCTCTATGCTATGATATAATTTTTCACGGGGTCATGAAATACGCTGCTTTTGTAACCTCCTGTTGTTAACCTTCTTGCTGCTTCTGAAAATTGCAGGTTTCTTCTCCTTAATTATTAGTTTTATCACACAAATGCTATAGTCAGCTACCCCATTCTTATATTCATTGCTGTCTGGAAATTTCACATCTATCCTGTATGCACAGATGGTTGCTGTAGCTCTTGGAGACGTCATCTGTGAAATTCTAGGTTACTAGAATACTGAGTATTCTTCTAATTATAAGCCTCCAATATTTGATCTGATTTAGATCATCCCAGCATTTTCTCCCTTACCATCGTCATTCTCAGTGTCAGCAGTGGCAAAGCCCCAACACTAAAGGGCTATTAAGTCTGGAATTATCGTTAATCACAAAGTAGTTGTAAACGAGAGGTGATCTCCAACTCCACTGTCAGTTTGTTGTTGGTGTTTCGCCTTGTCGTGTGTGAAAGTGCTGAGAGCGTGGTGGAAACTTGGCTGGATCAATGAGCAACCTAGTAGGGATTATATTCTCTGGAAAACAGAAGCAATGGTGTTCCTTTGGAATGGCAGAAAACTTGCTTTCTCAAACATGTAAAACTTTCTGTTTCTTTTAATCACTCTTGGTCCACTGGCTGGGTTTTTGAACTCTTTTTGTATATCTTTGCATGGGTTTTGTATCTGTGTTTGTTTTATCATTAGTAATTTCAAAGTTCCGTTAAGACCTTGAAGCACAGATTTCTCTGTTGGAGTGGGAGATTAAATGACATTTGTTAAGGCAGTTTCAAACTTGTAATTTCTTGACAGCTTTTCCCAACAGTTGTCATTTTGTCCCAGATATGTTAAAAATATTTGCCACGGTGTGTTTCTTTTACCATTTCTCTGTACCTTTAGTTTCATTTATACCATGTCTAATTAAGCATCTCTCAGCAGCTGGACACCTAAATAGCACCAACACCAAGCAGAGTCAATGAAAGTGATGAAGATTAAAAGGCATTTAGACAGTGAACTTCCCTGTCAATCCCAGGTATTCCCTTCACCTCAGTCTGGAGCACAGGATATAAAACAACTCCTATTGGTCCTCCTCCAATTTGATCAGTGCTTCACAACTACCAAGTTGTACCCAAAGCAAAGTATTAATAGATCAGAACACTTAGAAAAACACATTGCCTTATGTCCCTGTTCCTGGAGCAATGCTATTAAGCCTTTCTTGGTTTCATGCTGTTTTGCTCAAGTATTTGTCCCTGGCTATCGCAACTGAAAAGCATGAAACACAATCCCTAAAAAACTCATAGACCAGAACACAAGAGAAGAAGTGTGCTGTAATTTTCATTCTCATTCTTCTACAGTCTCACCTCAGAACACACAAGGGCTTGAAACCACTCTAAACTAACAGGAATTCTATATACGTTAAGCAGATAAACATATTGCATGCCCATGTTTTCATTAAGCAGCTATTCCGAAGCTAGAGCAACTTTTCCTGTATTCCAATTGCAAAACAAAGGTAGATGTGTTATGATTACTTTTTCTTTTTCCTGTTTGGGGCTTTCCAGTGAAAAAGGGAAGCTCATTGGAACAGAAAATTTATCCTTACCAGAACCTTGGAAATAATAAGAGAGAAAGATTTTTATGGCCCATTCTCACAACACTAAATGAAATAGCTCAGACGCACCGCGATTCAGGTTGGATCTGAGGAAAGCTTTGTGTTGGCTTTATTCCAACTTCTTCTGTGGTTTGAGGACGAGTAGCAGGTATTGCTTGTATTTAATTAACTTACGAGTTTTCCGGTGTCGACGATGCCCTCTGAAGTCTTGAGAAATTACAACAGTTGCATTCCCTGTAGTCCGTTGCAAATAAATCTGCTCTTAGCACTGCCAAGCAGACCCTGCGGAGGCCCTGCCTGCAGCACGGGGGATTCTCAGTTGTCTCAGGTGGATTCATTCCCTTCCCTCCCAACATATTTTCATTGCAACTCCTCTACTGAGTCCTGATGGCTGAGACAGGATAGCGCTGTGTAGTAATAAAACGACCAACCAAAACATCTAGAGGAATCATTTTGTTGTACTTTACATTCAGGTTTTGGTTTTTTTTTCCTAAATACTTCAAAGATTTTCCATCTTAAAATCTTGCAGTTTTTCAAGGAATCTGCTAATTCTTGTGGCTTGGGTTAGGTTTGGTTGGTTGGTTTTTAGGGTTTTTTTTCCCTTGCATTCCCTCTTTTATCTTTCTATCCTTTTCAAAATGGAAATACATCAGCAGAGCAGAACGTAGGTGAAGATTTTTGAGTTACTGAGTGATGAAACACAGTTTTCAGTACTTTATATTCCTTTGTTTGCCTACTTTAACATTTCATTTTTCTAAGCAACAGTTTTCAGCCAGCTATTTAGAGTAATCCCGGTTTATTTATGAGTTGGTCTGAGTCTGTCAGACGTCACAAGAAAATTTAAACTAATCCCTTCCAGTGTTTGAGGCAATCGAAGTCTCCAACTGCTCACTCTGCATGAGGATAAATCTCAGAGTAGAGCGAAATCAGTTGTGGCAGGAAACAAGCTCCTCTTAGAAGCGTTGAGTTTACAGGGTGCTACTGAGGAAATCAAATTCTTTCATGAAGACTTTTGATTCAAACTCACAAAATAAAATGGATTAGAAAAGACAAAAGCTCTTTCGCATCCTACACCATTTGCCAGTTCATATTTGGGGGAAAAAAATGCTAAAGAGACCTAATGGTTGGGGTAAGTATAAAATATATTCTTTACATATTCAATAGTAGAATCTGAACTACAGAGGAAATGGCATAGAAAAGGGTGCTGCGATCTCTGATGGCGCTCAATAAATTTATTTCTTTTAAGCTGTTAAATGTTTGCTTTGTTTTTGGTTTTATGTGTAATTCTGTCATCCCCTTGATAGTGAAGGGCAGTCCACATGTTACCGTTTACTTACATAATTTGCTGAACTGTGGCTGAAGTTCAGTGATTACTTCTCTGCTTGCAAGACTAACTCTGTGTAAACTAAAAAATATATATATATTGCATATTAAATTTATCATAGTACATTGTAACCTAATTGAATCAATAAATGGCAACCCTGTCAAGGTACTGCAATACTCTATTGTTTAATTTTTAGGAACCCGCTAGGAAAATAAATTCCTTTAAAACAAAGACTTCATAGAAAAGCAGATGTGCAGCTTGCCGAAGTGAAGGAAAATAGTTTGATTACCTTAAGGAGTCTCTAATGATTCCCAGAAGGAGAATTAGGAAAATAATCAGCAAAATTGGAAAGTAAAACTCTCTTGTAATGCCAAAAAAAATAAAAAATAAAAGGGAAATAGATGCATAAGTTTTGTGATATGATGGAAAAGGAGTATCAAGGCTGCCAGTACCTTCATCTCATTTTCACTTCTGACTCCACTTTCTGCTCGCTTTGTCTTTCTGTCAGCTCTGCTTGCACACATCTAGCAGACTGTGCTATTAGATGTAACACTCCAGGGTTATCTGGTAGATTTTGTTATCAAAATTGATGGGTTGCTCTGAAAGTAATGCCTCTTAATTTATGATGCTAACCCGGAATGTCATAAGCTGGTGTTGGTGGGATGGCAGTAGGGGTTGAACCTTCCCTCCAACATCCTGTTCCATTTTGGTACCATGCAACAGATGGCAGCAGAGAGGCAGCCTGATAAAATGGTGCCTGATGAGGCAGTATGAACACAGCAAATGTGTGTAATTGAATTCCTGCATGCAGACAAAATACTATCCAGTGATATTCATCAATGCTTTCTGGATGTTTATGGAAGTCAAACAGTGGTTGTGAGCACAGTGAGGTGGTGGGCAGTGCATTTCAGCAGTGGTGACGGTGACCTCTGTTGGTACAGATTTTGAAGAGCTCAGTATGCAGGTTGTTCATCACTGACAGAAATACAGAGCTAATGGTGGTGACTATGTTGAAAAATACTGGTTCGTAGCTGAGAGTTTGCTCTATCAAATAGCATCGTTGTGCTTTTTGTATTTGTTGAAATTTTCATGAAAAAATAGAAGGCATTAATTTCAGAGCAACCTACATATATCTGTAATCAAATTAAAGGCTCCTCCCATTGCCTATTACAAAATTTTCATCAAAACATTTACAGGATACATCTATCCATAGCCACTACTTTAATCCATGTTGGATCTTAACTTCCATACAGCTTTGAGCTCTACCAGCTATGCATCATTAGCAATACAGACACCGCAGCACCCAGTTAACCCCTCTTGCCCATCTCTGTACCCCTTCTTTGGGCACTAATTCTTAATGTCCCTCTTGTGTTGCCCAAAACCCCTCACAATGCTCGAGGTGATGCCACATGAGCAGAGTGGAAACGCTCTACTTTGAAAGCAGAAGATCTTCGTCTTTTGTCTCCAGCAATTAAACTGTCACAACCAGAGTAATTTCTTGAACCATTTGGTTTTGCTGCTTCTTTCTAGTACAGCTAGTAGCTTTTCGCTGACAAACAGCTACCTATAAATCTGAAGGCTGGCAGAAGGTCCACAAGGAATGTTCCATAACTCTGACACAGCACAAAACTACTACACATGGAAATAATCATTAACTTTGAACTTCAACAGCATTATAAATCTAGAAGAACATGAGAGCAGAATGGTAATTGGGTTTATATACTCCACGTTGCTGCACAGAGTCACTCAGAGGTTTTCCAGGGCCAGTGACTTTCGTCCAAGGTAACTGGCCAGATTCAACAGAGGTCAGATTTCTCTTTAAGTGTGCTCAAATCCTATACACATTTCTAATCTGAAAAATTATGAAGTATATACTAAATCCTTTGGCATATAAGTGCCTTTCAGCCCGGAGGCTGTTATATTTTGTTTGAATGGAGGCTATGAATCAATATGCAAGCACAGCAGCCACATCCAGGATATAATAAAATAAGGTATTTCTTCGTGACTTGTTTGTAGACAGTGAAAAGTAATAGGAAACATAACTTGTTTTTATTGCTATTATTATTATTATTCTAGGTTTTATGGCACAAATCTGTAAACACAACTTTCTGGGAAAAATAACACCATGTGACAGGAGCAGCCAAAAATGAACGCAGAAATTTCTCTCCCCCTGGTTGTTAATAAACAACACTGTTAAGGTCAGCGGGGAGAACTCATGTCACAGCTATTTATTTTTACTTTTGAAGAAAAAAAATCAGAAGAAAAAAAAGATTCTCTAGAGGATTATTTTTGAGAGATCTTTTTTGTCCCCCCCACTAAGACAACTGCAATCCTAGGCGTTCAGGTATCAAGGTCAAAGTAGTAGGAACAAATAATTGTTAAAGATACATTGATAAAACTGCTCGACGTCACAGAATTGCTGAGACTCATCTCCACTCCTCTCTTTTGCACACAGGTTTTGACTGACCTTGGTTTTCATGACAGTGGGATTTTTTCTCCCCAGGATGGAAAGTAAGAACCTCTTCCTAAGCTTATTGCTCTGCTACAGTTTGCTCAGAGCTGCCAGATCACACCTGATAATCGAGGAGAAGACAGAATGCAACCTGTCAAAGAACAACAAAATGAACCTCCCAGATCTCCCACCCATTTCCATCGTAGGTCAGTAAATTTGCCATTTGATGCCAAAATAACGGGACTTGAAGAGAATGCAGCTGTTGTTTGATAAGGCCTATTTAGATAACTCACTATAACATTGCAATTTCACACAAAGTGCTACACAGAATTGCAGTGGCAATGCAGACATGGTATTCAAGTATGGCAATGTGGTAAACCACAATTTAGTGTAAAAAGAACAAGAGAAAATCTGCCTTTAGTTTTGCAGTTTGCATTGAGGTTCCTATCATACTGTATGTCTTTCTGTATTCAAGAGCAAGGTTATTTCATTGATATGGGCATCAATTTTCCTTTGAAAGTCCAATATAAGTAGAAAAAGTGAATATAAGCAAATGTTTTTCGGATCAACTCTGGTAGAAAGAAGCTGATTTCTCTGCTGAGGTATTAATATAACCTCAGTTTACCTGTGTGTCAAGTGATCTTTAACCAAGAAGAATACAAGGGAGCTAGAAGTCATCAATGTACCCAAGGCAGGATAGGCTATGCTCCTACCATTGCTGTCAGGTGCCCATTGGTCCTGTGAAGAACTTTGTCAAACAATGCTTGACATTTTCCTTCACAAATATTTTTTCTTAATGTCAACCCTGAATCTTTCAATGTAATTTAAGTCAACTTTCAGTTACCTCTTGAGGAGTGTTGTGTACTTGAGGGTGGTTAAGCTGAACAGCGTCACTCAGAACTCTGTAAAAGGTTGGTTATTTGAAAAATAAAACTTCTATTGTTCACCTCCCTTCTGCAGGCTCCTAGGACTTGTTCTCAAGTCAAATCAGCTTCTTAGCTTTTATTTTCTCTGCCCATTTACTCAAGGACAGTGCTTCTTTTAGGTGAGCCAGCTGTCCCACACAAGTCTCTCCAATGAAATCCAAGCCTTTTTATCCCTGAGTTAATCAGGTTGGTTTAACAGCTTGTGCCACACTATTCCATGTTGCTTCTAACCCCACACTCCTCACACTTCCAATAATTTTTGTCCTTTACAACTAGAATCAGAGTTATAAATACTTTCCCTTTGGCTAACTTCTAACTCTCCTTGGAAAAATGTGGGCATGCCATGAACGTAATAGATAGCCATATTATTTTGCCAACAGACACTGAAGACAGCAAAAATCTCCTAATGCTATCAGGACTTTTTGCTTTGGATGGCTCTGAAATGTCTCAAAAAAAGCATTCCTCCCTCTCTGCAAGATCCACATCATCCCACAGCAAACTAAGGGGGTAAATGTAAGCAAACAGGGTTCATCCTCCTGTATGCATACAAAAAGAACGAGCATTTAACATCCAAAATGAAAGAATAACCTCAATGTTCTGCAAGGAGCTGGTCAATTAAACAGCAGTTGAAAACACAGTAAATAAAAGATGATGAATATGAAATTACTGGCCAGCTGGGAGAAGAAGGCATCTCATCTAATAAAAAAGGAAGAGGCAACCACAGTATTCATCTACTTAAAAAAAATATATTGCTATATTTCTCTCGTCTGCCCACTGGGCAACATTATCTTTACCAAAATCTCTAGAAAAACTATTGCATATTCGTGTTACACCAGTGTTTAAATCTCAGTTTAATCATATCACTCCATCTTTAACTGAACATTAACAAGAGAATTCTATAAGCAAAGCGTTCCAGGACAGTTGCAGATGTAGAAAATCAAATTAGCACAGAATTGGATGTCACTGAGGTATTTTAGCTACCATCAGAAAATTTGAAGGGACAGCATAACAAAGCCAGCACAATCTGCCAGATAAAACTGGATCTGACCAACCGAGACCAGTGGGTGCAAGTGTGCTCTTCTTGAGTGGCCTGAAATCCCTTATCCTTGAAATATAGTTTTTCCTCCCGCTGTCACTTGATGATGGATGTGTAACCCTAACTCTGTAATGATGCTACAATAATAAATGAAACTGCCAAGCAGCGTATTCTTAAGTGCGTAATTCTGCAAGTTCTGGTAATTATTAAGTGTTCAAAAAGATCTGGGTAGCAAGTTCTGGAACAGACAAGGAGCCACTATTCCATAAGTAGGCATATGCAAATCTTTTTATGCAAATCAATCATGGATCTTATACTCACAAATAACCACTGTATCAAAATATTGTGGTAGATTCGTGAGAAGGGCAGCGTTCACACTTTAACAGGAAAGTTTTGCTGTGTTAGATCCCGAGACAAGACTTAGTTATGGAGTTAATAACAAGTAGGAATCCATATTAGAGATGACATAATAATAGCGCTAATATTCCTCAAAGGATAACACAAGGAATTTCACAATATTAGTGCTTTGATCTTAAAAAAATAAGAAACTTCACAAACTTGCATCGCACGTGGCCTGAAATTCCCTCTCTAAAACTTACCAAATTCAATACCAACACCCACAAACATTTAAAAGCTGCAGGTACGTCGATGAAACACCTTTACCTCAGCATTTCATCAAACAAGATTGTAGGAAAAATAGGAACAAAGAAGTGAAGAGTTGAAGGTATTTTATGCCCAAATAGCATTTTGCTGATGAAACCAGAACAACAATCCCTGCCAAATTTGTGGAGGTAACACCACTTTTACAGAAGAAAACATGGAATTCTGACTGTTTTTACCTGTTTGGGTTTTTTTCATACTATTCATGTGTGTAAATACCCCAAGGGAAGGTACTTACACAGAGCCCTTGAGTTGTTATTTATCTATTTGTTTTTGGTAGAACTATTTTTCTTGTTCACGTAGGACCAAATAATGTTCAATGACAACAAAATACCCTCCAATCATGCAAATAGCAGTGCTCTTCCATTTTCCATGAGCAACAACCCGGTTTAGATGCCATTTTTAAGTGAGGACAGATCCTAGAGATTAACTCCATCATTCTGCTGTGGCCACCTGCAGTGATGTGGTAGCAATGCAGGTTATCTATCTTCCTTCTCTTGCATAAAAATATTATCAAGCATATCTGTTAAATAATATTTGCTGTAAGACTGATTTAATGTTATGTTTTGCTTTTCTCTTTGAAGATTTAACTAAAAGATCCCAGAAAGTCAGCAGAAAAGAGGCGGAGAGTAAGAAATCTTCCAAGGTAAGCAGCTGTTCAGAAAATACTGTCAAATTAGAATGGTTTATTATTGCTATATTTCACCCCAGTGCACTTATCCAAAATGTTTTTAAAATCATTCCCTGACTTAAATAATTTACATCAAGTTTGAAGCTTAATATTGTAGAAACAGATGGAAAATATAAATGATGGGGGAGAAAAAGCATGATCCTATATTAGTTACAGGTTACTGGGTTTTGGTTTTGTAGTTTCTGTTTTGTTTTATTTCACTGTCCTCTTACAGAAAACATACCTCGGGCTTGAGATGCTTTAAGTATTTGCAACACTATCCAGGTTTTGGCCAAAAAAAGATACCATTCCCAATCACACCACGTGGATCAACTGTCCAAGCCCTGCAGTCCAGGAGCATAAATTCACTCTGCTAATTTTTAACAGCACATTATCAAAACTCTGCAGTGCAAGGATCCAAATAATTTGGTATTTAGTTGAAAAAATTTCCTAGGAATTTTATCCCATTGTTAGGTTAAGACTGGTATTTTTGAGACTTTCTTAGAGAGTAGAAAATAGCATTTTTAGTTCATTTTTTGGTTTGATGGGGCAGCTTTTTTGAAAACAAACCAGCCATTGGCTTCAAACTACAACCAGCAACTTTTAGAGTTCCTTCTTTTCCTTACTAGTGTTTTGCATGGTCAGTCTTCTCTGAAACACTTCCTAAACCCCCAGGCAGACTCAGATTGCTAAAAGCCACAGGAGGTCCTGCTGTTCCCACTGCAGCTCACAGCAGGTCATTCTTGCAGTCAAACTCAGGCTTGAAATCTCCTAAAGCACTTACAGATCGCATCAATTTTAACCTTACAAATGAAACTTCTGGTAAACTTACCAATATTAAAAGATTGCCTGGAGCACTTGTGGAAGGCTCCAGAGGCCTTGCCCAGGTGCCAGGCACATGCTGACCAGCCCCAGGTTTCCCTTCTTTCCAAATCACAGGGAAGCAGCGCTCCCCAGGTAGGCTAGATCTGTTTGAGCTCACCTGTGTCTGCAGCTAATTTGCAGGATTCCCACATGCAAATATCTGATGCATAAATGATCACCGAGCTCCAAAAGCAGCTTGACAAACAAGTTGGGGATCCAAGAGTAATTAATTACCTTGCTGAACCTGCAATAATGTCATCTTTGAAGATTCTTGTGTCACTTTCTTTGCTATTGCTACATTCTTCCACAGGGGGTATATATGAAAGCTCTATTCAATCACATTTATAGGGAGTGCCTATTGCCTACACTGCACATACAGATGCAGTGTATACATATGCAGTGTACCATTTTGCTCAGTAGGTAATCCAGCAGTTCCCATGACCCGGTCCCACCACATCAACTTTATATTGCTGCTTAATACAGGTCTCACTGCCAGCAACCACTGACTCATCCCAAGCCAGAAGTTCCCACAGTTCACTTTCATTGCATCTGTCCTTTATTCTGACCCATAATTGTTTTGCTTCTGCATGAATTTTCATGTTTTTGTTCCAGAAAAACGCTGAACTGAAGACACCCCCAAAACCAAGGCCTACACCTGCTGCTGACTGCGTGCCCAACTTCAAAACCTGCAAACCACACTTGAATTCATGCTGCAACTACTGTGCCTTGTGCAAATGCCGAATTTTTCAGACAATCTGCCAGTGTTTATTGTTAAACCCAAAGTGTTAAACCAAATGAGGAACATGCTAAGGCTGCTGTCTTTCATTAGCTTCTCAAGTGTATAGGTCAAACTGTCTAATGCACGTAGCAATCAAAGTAGAGAGCTTTGAAGCTGATAGGTTGGATCTGTTGCTTTTCAATGGACAGTGATTTTCTTCATGGGGTTGATGCTGTCATAAATAAAATGGGTTTTTAGGAAGCCAACAGCCAGGAAGATAGACTTCGAACAGGCATTCTTAGCAAAACTAACTTGCATTTAAGGAGAATTCTGGGCTCTCTTTCTTGGGGGATTTTTAGGGTTGTAATTTGTTTTCTGTTTGTTTGCTTGCTTTTCCTTTTTTTGTTGGTAGCTGGGTTTTTTGTTCCTTTGTTTGAGAAGGGTTTTATTAACCAAAGATTTCAGTATAGTCTAACCAGCACTGCAAAACCTGCCCACAATCTGGCACACTGAAATAGGGCTTGTCAGTCTTGAGTGAGACCAGAGCTTAGGTTTGCCCTCAAGGACAACACAGCACAGGCTTCCAGCAGATCCAGTACTTAAAGCTGAAAATGCAGGTTTCGTGGCTAACTCCCCCCCCACACGGTCCACAATTATTACTAGAATCTTTGTAGGTTACTCTAGCTGAAGGCAGTAGCAGCAAACTGTTGGCTTGAAACAAGAAATCTTCCTCTTCCTGAAGCTCCGTGCCTTAATACTGACTTATCCCAGATAACTCTGAGATCCCTGACTAAGGAGAGAGGTGGTAGGTCATAGGAGAGCAAGGAGGGAGCAGAACTAGAAGTGCCCAACACTGAAGGCTGTTCATCTGCCAGACTCCAGCTCTCTTGCTTTTCACCTTCTCTGTTCTGCATCTACCATGTTCCTCTCTTTCTCCAGCTCTCGTACACTCTTTTTCCTCCCATGGGCCTCTCTTGATTTTACTTTTCCCTTCCTCCCACCATTATGATCAGTCACCTGAGAATCCTGAATTTCCTAATGCTCTGCAGGTCTAATTTGAAGGAAATTTCTCAGCTGGTTTATTTCTAAGAGCATCTGAGGGCTACAAAATTTTCCAGGCAGACAAAGACGATATAGATGATAAATAGTCCCTAATGTGGCTCAAGTCTTCTAACAACAATCCAGAGCCCAGAGCTTTAAATTTAGGCTGGGTGTTGACAGAAATGACTGTTTACCTTAACAGAGAAATATGCAGTTGACAGAGAATTTAATCTAAGAAAGAGCCTAAATGATGGCAGGATGTCACCATGTTCCTCATCCAGCTGTCGTATATGATGCAAGTTTGAATTCTTCTGAATGCGTGTTACTACTTCCTTCAGTCAAATATCCTGGCTCAGGAATTCATGAGCTGTGGTACAAAGAGGATGAGAAGAAACACAACATGGTGGTGGGTTTGGGAGAGCAGAATTTGGCTCCTTTTCCTAGGGAAGCTGTTCATTCTTGACAAGCTCTTTTGAAGTTTTCATAAGAAAGTGTCCTCAGCTGATACTAAAATGAAATCCATAATCACAGTTTCTACCACAGAAACAAGTACTTGTCTAATCACAAGAGGCCACAGAAACTGTGCTTTAACAGGGTGAAGGGAAGCTGTGGGGAAAATGGAAGGAAGAAGAGCCAAAAGTCAAACAGCCTGTGCTGTTCTCTCAACAATAGCTCCCACTTCAGCTTGGCTGACTGCTAAAGAATTGGGCAGCACTGAGACCCAGAGTGAGGAGTGAGAGGCATAGAAGCTGACCCAGCTTGTCCAGGGCAAGAAAGAAAAAGACTCTTCTGTATGAGAGTAATGAGATTTGTTGTTAAACATATAGCACTTACTTTATAATACAGCATTTATGCATAGTGTGTTTTGACAGATTTGGTTTATTAATAAGCCTTCCTTTTGTAACTGGAATTAATTAAAAAGAGATTCTGCTTTCTTTGCCATTCATCTATCACACCAAATAATACATGTAAGCAAGTACTTTGAAGTTGTTATTAGCCTCCTTCCCTGGCTAAAGATCACATTGCATGAGAGTAGAATGCAGAAATCAATAAGATAATGTACATCTACTGTTTGCTTCCTGTATTTCGTTTCAACAAGGATTTAGGCTAAGGAGTTGGTCTGATTGTGTAAGAGTGCCCCAAGGGAGATGTGATCAGCACAGAGGTGATATCACACATGCATGACAAACACGTAGTGTTTAATTTTGTCACATACCAAAATGTCTCCACAAAAAAACGTACTGAAATACAAGTTCAGAGACAGACCCAGTAATGCTCTGAGACACAGGGAAATCTCATTCCTAGAGACCAATGGGAATGTTATCTTGATTACACCTGAGTAGCATTAAATACTAATAAATCATTATTGGATTTTCCAAATTCTGCCTCTCTTGTGGGAGTTTAAAACAGATACTGTGTTTTCCCATCTCAGGTTCCAACCTGATTTCTTACTGTCACCTTCAAAGACCAGAAAATCCAAGTTGATCTGCGCTGTTAAAACAAATGCTAGAATTAACATCTTAACGACTACCAGCTCCAACACCTCAGGAATTAGCTGGGGAAACTGAAAGTGTTGGAAGACCCCTTCATGATAAAGTTAGTTAAAAGTGAGTGCTGTGGGGGTTGTGATCAAAGTAAGGAGCTGAGAAGTACTTGCATGTGCCATGCCCAGAGCTGACATGTAGAAGCTCTGTTTTATGGTGCAAAATTTACATGGTGTTAGTCCCATGGAACATGCTTCTCAGAGTACTGTGAGTGACTATTTGTGAGAGAGCACAGCCCTACAATTGCATTATGTGTGAGCGTGAGCATTAAATAACAGCTAAAGCTAATGCAAAACAATAGTAAATCGTAAGATTTTCCATCAAAGCCTTTCAAGCTGAATTAAACCACTCAATGTCCAGAACTGACCCCGTGAACATTAAATAGACAAATTCCAGATCTGTTCACATTCCAAGCCCTATTTAACTCAGACTCTTAGGACTGTGAGTTGTAGAATCAGGACTAGAACTTATTACAAACTCCACTAACAAAACATCAGCATTTCAGACTTTTTCTACTACCTAACTTTGACCATCCACCCTCCTGTACAGCCTCCCCGACACGGAGATCTCCAGATCGGAATAAAAGATACACAATTGCCTGCTATGGTTACAGCACTGCAAAATCAAATTGCCACTGTAGTGCCGGGAGCGCAACTGTCACAAAGACCATTCCCAAAACTACAACTGCACCCTTAACAGCTTCTTCTTTCTAAAAAGAGACAGTTGGTGATTTTCTTTTTGCATTTTATTTAGTAGTTTACAAGAGATAATTTACCCTTGCATGAGATGCAAGTTGCCCTTACCACCGCTCCTGTTTTCTAACAACATGGATGAGACAGTCCCATGTTCTACGTGATGGACATCCCACCAGCTTTGCTGAACTTTGTGCTACTGATTAGACTAGTTTTGTGCCTAATGCTCCCATCAATCCAGATCCTTCTACAAGGCCTCTCATCCCTCCAGGGGATCAGCAGCACCTCTCAGATCAGCGCCATTCTCAGACTTGCAGAGGATGCATGTCTATGTCCAGTTTGTTGATAGAAATGTTGGACAGGGTTGGCCCTGGAGTTGAGCCCCATAGAACACCACTGGTAACATGTACACAGATGTAGCCCCATTAACCCCTTGAGCTCTTCTATTGAGCCAGTCCATCACCCAGCATAGTGTGAACTCGATTGTCTCACAGCAAAACAATCTGTCCAGAAGGCTGCCATAAAGAACTGCATCAAAGGCTTCACCAAAGTCTAAAACAGTGACATCTGCTGCCTTCCCTTCATCCACCACTGACCAGTGCCCAGCCAGTCCCCGAGCAGCGGCCACAGCCCCAGTAAATGTCCCCAGTTCTATCGTTCTGAATGATGCCGTGTGGCATGGAATGTCCCTTTGGCCAGTCCAGGTCAGCTGTTCTGGTTCTGCCCCCTCCCAGCTCCTTGCACCACCCCAGCCCCCTCACTGGCAGGACAGTACAAAGAACAGAAACTTTCTTTGCTGTACAGCACCATTCAGCAAAAACAAAAACAATACTGAGTTATCAACACTGTTTTTTCCTAAATCCAAATCATACAATAACTACAAGGAAAATTAAGTCTAGCCCAGCTAAAACCAGGACAACATGTTGGTACAGAAGCTCCTGAAACTGCAGCCACTCTGGATCAGCACAGATTCTCCCATTTGCCTTGTCACTCTCTGACAGTACTGCATCATGCCTTGATGTAACCTCAGTGTTCTTAATGGTATTCCCTTCCCCACTCAATCCTGGTTTAAAGTCCTGTCCATCTGCCTTGCCAGGTTACAGGTCAAGCAGCATTTCCCCCATTGAGACAGGAGGGTCCCTGCAGACCTTACAGCCCAAAGCCTTTTCCACGATTATACAACTCAAAGTTCTGGTCTTGAAGCCAGGCACTGATGACCTGGGCTCGCCTGTTTCTTTCCCTGTCTCTCCTTATTAGTGAAGGACTGAGGAAAACACTGTCTGTGCTCCAGAGTCCTTTAGCTGTCTCCCCAGGGCCTCGAAATCTCTTTTGATAGACCTCAGGCTTCCTGCAACTACATCATTGGTACCCACTTGAAAGAGGAATGGATGATAGTCCGAAGGCTGTCTTATGCTCAAAAGCTTCCTGGTAACATCCCTGACCCAAGCCTTGACGAGGTCTGGCCTGCAGATGGGAGCCCTCACTCCCCAGAGGAGGGAGGGCGTCACCTACGAGAACAACACGCCTTCACTTCTTCCCAGCATTGGTTTTGATGCTGCACTTGCTACAAGGCTTCAGTCAGTCACGCCGAGGAGGGAGAACCTGCAGAGATGCCTCTTCCTCCCTCTTTCCACATCACCCATCTGCCACCCCAGAGCCTCGTACCTACCCAGCAGTGGAAGCTGAGCAGGGCAGGCAGGCTCTTGCTTCCAGCCCTCAGGCTCCCCAGGCTGCTGCCATTAAGCTGGTGCAGCCCAGATGCCGGGCCTGCTGCAGCAGTGGCAGAGCGTGGCTCCCCTCATTTATCTGTCACCTTTCCAGGCTCCCAGATGCTTCTCAGTCTCCCCTCTGCTTCCTGCAGCTCGGCCACCAGTCGGAGCAGCTCATCTCCCTGGGCACACTGTGCGTGCTCTCATCCTCCATCTTGGGGCAGCCCCACAGGCTGGGTGTCCTCTTGGGGTCAGCATGAGCCTCTGTGGGTCCTCTGAAGGAGCTCAGAGAGAGGTGTAAACGTATCCCCTCACCTTCCTCAGTAACAGACCTCCACAAAAGGAGCAGCACAGCAGCACTGGTGCCCAGCCCCATTTTAGACACTCAGGGATACCACTCCAGGCTGGCAGATGTAACATGCAGCCTGGAGGAGACCATCCCCATCTGGAGCAGCAGCACGAGGCCAGAGGGACAGACTGAGCTTCTAAAAGAGCCATTAATCAAAGTGCCCTTCCTAAATTTGTGCTGCCTGCAGATTACTTTCTGAGGTATCACAAAGGTTTTATTGGCAGGCTTCTCAGATGATACACAGATGGCCAACATATGGGCAAGCCCTACCCCTCCCAAAAGAAAAATGAGGTTTTAGCCATTTCTGCAAGATTTCTGAATAAAATGGGGGGGGGGGGGGGGGGGGAGGGGGAAGAAAAGAAAAAGAAAAAGCAATTGCTGCATGACATGTGCACATGTATTTCTGCCCAGGAAATCTTGAGATGATGAAATCCTGGTCTGAAACACAGGAGCCCTGAAACGGCTGTAATATGTCATAAATAAACGCCACATGTGAGTTGTGTTAATACAGATAAAGTCAGGAAAAGACAAAAATATCATACAACGGTTTGGGTTGGGAAGGTCATTAAGCAGCTTCCAGTTCCAATCCCTTCTGTGGGCTGGGACATCTCCCACCAGGCGTGCTTGTCTCCACAAGGCAGTTCTGGCCCCTTCAAATCAGTGGAAACCTTCTATTGGCTTTAATTGACTTCTATGGATTTAATTGTCTTTAACAAACTTGAATAAATACCTTGAGTTGCTGTCTTTAGCATCTGGTGGGTCCAGCCAATGACTGTTCTTTGAATCTTCCTATTTTTGTTACGCTCAGCCAAATGTCATTTGTGACCTCATATGGGCTTCCCTTCACGCTGCACAGCAGGAAAACAGCAGCAGCGCAACACTTACAGCAGTAATGGGCAGAAGCCAGCCCTGAGAACACACAGCATCCCTCTTCACTGTGTTCCATAGCAAGCATGGCATTTGAGAATCATACGACTCCACTAAAGACTAATGCTATTTCACCTGTCGATGGTTCATAAAAATGAATAATTCCCATTTGGGGAGCAAAAATTTGCAGCACTAAATGAGCACACCAGATGCTTCCCCTTATTCCCTTCAACTTGTTCATCTTCCTCCATCACTAACGCTTCTTTCTAAGTGCATTTGGTCAGAGCTGTCACTCTTCATCTACACAATGACATCGTGGTGGGGGTTGGACATGATTTCAGGCTAAGACTTCACTGCCAGAACGGGCCAAAAAGAGCTTGAATTCTGCTCTTTAAAAAACAAATGCATGTAGGAAACAATTTCAGAACAGAGGAGTGCTGCTTTAATAAATCAGGGAAACCACCATTATCTGGCCGAGATAAAGAAAATCTGGTCATAAATAAATATATGGTTGAGATAAAGGAGAAAGATACGGATGGTTCTCTCATATTACTTATAACTCAGTGCCAGAGGAATAAATACCGCACAGCTCGCCCCTTTCGGAACAGTAGCTTCTTTTACTGGCAGCAATAAGGAAATTATGAACATAAAATAAATCTGACAACCAATGAAGGAAATATGTTATTGCCCCTGCTGGCCAAATTGGAGACCCATCTAAAAATTAGGAGTACAATCCTTCACCATCAGCCCCATTCTACCAGCGGGTTCAGCCACTTCAGGAGCAGCTACCACAGGTTCAGACCCCTACAGTGGGCTGGTAGGAGGAGCTGGAGGCATTAAGAAAGGAAGGAACATTGGATACAGCACAGAACTGAGAGTTTCGCCCAGTGTGGTGGTGAGGTTTCTTTTTGTGCTACTTTCTTACTGTTTGTTTGGGTTCTTTTTTAATTCCTGATCCCCTTAAGCAGCAGCCAGGAAGAACTGAATGTGAGAAGCAGCAATTAACTGCAGCAGCCATAAGAGCATTTCCCCCTTCTCATCCCATGGCTGCCAGAATCTGGAGGAGAAGATGTAAATCTGAGTCAATTCTTGCTTTATAAAAGACAGCACACACCATACCCTATATTTATTCTTAGATCTTCCTTATGCCCTCCACATTCCTCTAACACACTGTACACACTTTCCCAAACCGGACCTTTAGGCACAGTTAGGAACCTCACTTCTTTTCTTTATTCCTCTTAAAATGAGCTCCCCAAGGCACGCTGCGCTTGGTCAGCCTGGGCAAGCACTGAGCCCAGTGAATGTTGCAGTCAAGCTCTTCATTCCCCTTATCAGAGAGAGTACATGCAGGCGTACAGTGAAGCACATCACCCTGCTTGCCCACCTACCGGACCTGGTTCACAAACTAAGCTCAAAGCTTGCCTTGTCCCCCACCTCACACTCCCACCCCTGCACATGTGAAGGTCCTTCCAAGTGCAATGCAACAATCCATGTCCTACTTCTCTTGGGATCCAGACCCAGGGAGCCTGTGGTTCACATTTCACCCCACTTCTGTGACATCTGCTGTGCAGTCACAAAAATGAGAGAGGTTGGAGTCCATCACTGTCAAATGACCCAGCAGGCCAGATGTGGAATGCCATGCTCAGGGCTTCAGCACCAGGGAGGGGACCTGTGAGCCACAGTACCTACAGATGCTGTGCTCTCAGCAGTGCTTATGTTTGTCAGTCATTGTCTCCAGCTCAAACCATCGTAAAGGAATTGTGATGGGACTGACATCTGTAGCGAGAGAAGCAAAATGCTCAACAACGTCAGAGCAGACGGAGTACTGCATTCATGGCATGTAGGTTAACAAAAAACCAAGAGCAAGAAAGCTGCTCTAAAAAATGGCAGGTGACTTAGCACAACTCAGCAACAGCAGACGTGCTGCTCTTGACAACAGGAAGCAATCCAGCAGTAAGGCTGCGCAGTTTCCTGCACTATGGATCAGGCATCTTCAGAGAAAGCAGCAGGGAGTCAGGATACAAGACAATATGTTTTTCCTTAAGAAATAACAACAAATAAATAGTAAGCAGCTACTACACCACAGGTCACGTTTCAAAGCCTTCCATCCATTCTGGAATGCTGCTAAAGCAGAAGTGAAATTGCACATTTTACTGCGAAAAGTTTATGCAAAACTGCCCCTGCAACAGAAGAGTTCAGATCAGAGCAACGTCTGTGTTTGGCCAAAGATAATACCTGCATTACAGCAGGAGAGAACAAGGCCATGTTTAAGAAGGGAAGCTGCTGAGCTCTACCTGAACAACAGCCAGACGGTGCACTGTGACAGCAGAGCAAAATATGAAATACCCCCTTGCAATAATGCTGCTGATTCACACGTTGTACTGTTGACAGGTACTGGGCATAACGTTTCTTCTCCAGGCAGCAGTAAACCACAACAGTGTTACAGGAGGTGGGAGGGAGGAAGAGAGATTCTACAGTGGTTTTATTAGGGTCTGTGTTTGATCGTGTCTCCTTCAACCAATAAAATAGAAGATCTAGCAGAAAACATTCCAAATATGATTTTTATCTTTTATCAACTCAAACCATGCTTGGATTCAAATTCCCACATTGTTAACTTGCTCAGACTACTGTATTTTCAATACTATAGCAAAACTGTTGGGGATCTGTCAATGAAAGCGCTGCAGTAGGAAGCCACCAATCTGTTCCCTTCCCTGTTGGCAGCAATGCTCCAGTGCATTAGAACACAGCTCTGCAAAGCAGATGTTGCAGACCTGGTCAAGATGCCGATGCATGGACACCTCCGAGACCCACCCATGGGGTCATAATGCTTGGGCTCAGTCTGTGGAGTCCCAACAGGAGCTGAAGGTCAGGAGTCTGCACTGGGTTTTCCAGGCTTTGCTTTACACACAAACTCTCCCTTGAGACATTTTCTGAAAGTCAGCAGCTGCAGCCCCTGAACCCAATAATGTGTACCAGACTTTCCCAGGGCTCCAACAACCAGGAAATGCAAGATTTCAGGTCTTTCTGTGGAAAACAAAACACACACACAAATAGATTCCTCTATATGCTAAACAATTTCTGCAGGCAATCCATAACAAGCAAGCAGCAATGAGAAATGAGTCCTAACATCCAGCACGTAAAACCTTGTGCATTGGACACCTGGAGTAGAATATGCTTCACATGAACTCCAGGTGTCAATTAACCCTGTTGTCTTTAACTTCTGTGAGACTGCAGTTGAGAATTGAGTCTGAAATGTGTGGATCCAGAGGACAGAACAACACATGAGGCAAACAGTGGGCACCTGCAAAAGAACAGCCAGCAAGAATATCAAGTAACTGGCAGCTTCTTTTGATAGCTGGAAGAACTCTCTGAATTGCAAACTCTGGCTCCTAGGGAGATTTCAAGCCAGCTACCCCAGTAAGGCAGCCTGAAAGCTCTCCTAAACGCAGGAGGGTTAGAGAGAAGTAAGCACCACGTATCGGCACCAGTGGTCAGTGACCAAATAGAGGGAATGTTCTGCTGGATCTGTTACTTAAAGAAATAAAGTGGTGAGAGGGATAAGGAGAGCTATGTCTGCAGAGATTGCAACAGCGTTGTCCAAAGCTGTACCAGTAAAAAGCGGAGCCACAGGTCAAAGGAAAGCAACTTTTTTAGCACCCTAAGGGCATCTGTACCCAGCTTTAGCTCCCCCATATAAAGACAACATCTGAGAGCAACTGAGATGCTCGGGGCACTGAAGATTAGGATGCACAAGGAAATTAAGACCTGGGTTTGCACATGGAGAAGACAGATGGAGAGTCCAGAGAAGGACAAAGATGGAGTGAGACCATTTCCAGGTACAGAGGGAGCAACGAGCATAAATGATAACACAGGAAATTCTAGTTAAGATGTACAGAAAAGAGTTAATCTAGAGGGTAGTTGAATATAGTTTGACAAGACTAAGGAGGTTGAGCAATCTCAAGTCCCACAGAAGAGTGAAACTCACCTGTGCAAGCTGATCAGCAACTTGACCACACTAGTTCTACTTTGAGGTGAGGGACGGTCCACCAGACAGGGGTGGAACTCTGTATAAATGCATATTTAAAGGTTAACTCATACTGAATATGGATTCATTTGATGTAGGTACCTTTGTGAGACCCATGCTCAATTAAAACTGATGCTCTTCCAATTATTTGCAGAATGGAAAGCAATAAAACAAGACTGAAGAATGTCGTGGAAAGAGGGGTATTTCATACCACACAGAGATGAATCTGCATAGGCAGAGATGTGAGGGTTTGTTTCCTTTGGGCTTTTTTGTCCCCCGTTCCCTCCTCCCCCCACCCCATCTTGTAACACTCACAGCCCTTCAATTGTACATAAATAACTTCAGGAACAGCATTTCCCATCTCAAGTACACAACAAGGCCAGACACAGCACCAGCTTTTGCCAAGAAACCACAAGTGGACACACAAAAAAGTTTGACTGACTCAGTGAATACACAGGACCAAGAAGATTCACGGCAAAGCCTGAAGCAACTTACTACACAAGTCAGGCCACAGTCACATCTTTAATAAAAGCACTTTGATTCGGTGACAGAAAAGATACAGCAGACATGACAACTCTGAAAAACAACCTGGGGGTAAAAGTGTGCTGCTGGTGTTTTCCTAGGACCAGTCAAGATCCCTAAACCTAATCATCCCCTCAGTGGCTTCTCAGCCATTCACAACACTAGTAGACTGCTAAAGTAAGTCACCTTTGCCTCACACCCCCCTTCTATTATTGCTAAGGAAGCAGCATAGAAGGGTCTTGTTTCTGATTAAAATCACTGGAATAAATTAATCCAGAGAGAATGCCAGCTCTCATCTCATCTACAGGAGGCAGACCAAGAAGCCTGCAGAAATACTCCTCCATAATTCCCCCCTTTCACAAAATGTATTTCAGTTAGTGCACCTTCATGGAGAGATGCCTGATAGTTCCAGCCTTGAAACAGAGCTCAGATAATTCCAACAGAGCGTGGCAGAAAGCATCTCTGCAGAAACAGTTCTGCGTTTCACTGATTAGTCTGTTAAACAGCTGGCCACATGCTTGACAAAAGCAGATATTTAATCTAGTAGTCTCTTCTGTCCGGCTCTTAGTGGGACATTAGGGGCCAATCAAAGGTGTATAGGATCCTTTTCACTGTGAATTTAGCTAAGTACCATTTCTAATTCCAAGAGCCAGGATGATCCTCTTATTAAAAAAAGACTAACAAGTCCCTGAAGCTCCATTGGTAAGGGCACAAGTTCTGCAGCACTGAGAGGATGATAGCAAAGGGCTTGTTCTCAGAAACCCAGCACACACTACAGCTTTGGAAGGTTGCATCCCTGCACTTTGGTCTTCAAGTACTGCCACCTGCTCAGTAACGGTAGTGGTCTGGCTTGAAGGGCCCATCCTTTGACAAGCCCAGGTATTTGGCCTGCTTCTCACTCAGTTTTGTCAGCTTCACACACAGTTTGTCCAGATGAGCAGCAGCCACAGCTTCATCCAGCTGGAAAACAAAGCATTGAAATAAGATTATTAGTAGCTTCAGTTCAGGAAATCATGGCTGACAGTGAGAAATGAATACCCGAAAACCAGTAGTAGCTCCAAGGAGAACTGAACAGTCTGACACAGCTCTTTTCCTGTCAACATGCACCAATTGGTTGAGTGCAGAAGCAGAAGTACCTTGAGCACAGAATCATCCCCAGATGGGAAAGTCCCAACTTAATTTGACTCCCTCAGAAGCGTGAGGCAGACAAATATATAATCAAGCCCATTTCAATCCCATTCACACATTCACATCCATCCACAGGTAAAGAACAGATGTCAAACTATTCAAACATAAGCATGCCCAGTTTGGTAGGAGGGATAAGGCCCAGTCATGTTCCTGGTGTGAAAACACCTGGACATGGACATACCAGACTATCCAAATATTTAATAGAAATTCTAGTACATATAAATAAATTAATACATCTCCCTTCCAGGTATGCAGATTTTCTCTGAGATATGCAGGTTAAGAATACTCATTCCAGAGTCACTAATTCATGAACAACACTATTATCTATTGTTATGGTCTTCGTGAATAATAAAGCCAAAATAGGCAAGTACATCAAAATACTTTATATCTCACTTCCTGATCTTTTCTTTACTCCAGGGGTATCAGACAGACATGCAAACTCATGGGACAGAACAACGAGAAACGTTAGAGGATATTTAAGTCTGAAAACAGACAGCAACATGGCAAACTAGCTGCCACATCAAACTGGAAGGCAGAGCTGTGAAAGACATTCAAGGAGAGTGGACAGTACTAGGAAGGGACAAGTTGCATATAACAGATTAGTTATCATATCATCTGCATTTCCTGCAAGATATGAATGATCACTGCTAATGAAACACAGGTTCATGATAAGTCCAAGTTGCAGCAGTAGGAAGAAAAAAAAACTGGTGATAGCTCCTCTGCGTATGTAAATGTTGCAATATATCTGATCACTGAATCAACAAAACAACCAAGTATTACATCTCCAGCACGTGTGAACCAGCACATCCTAAGCAGGAGCATGCTAACAAGAAACTAAAGTAATCCCATCATAAAGAACATAAAGTTCTTTATAATAAAAAGTTACATTTGTACTGAATAATTCAGTGCAGCTCAACCTGTTCAGAGAAACACGAAACTGCCAGCATCTACTGAGAACCAGTGAGGGCAAAGATGTACAATCCAATCCATTAATATCAATAGATGAAGCAGTTGAAGAATGTGGAAGCAAACCATGAAAGCTACAGGATACTAAATAAGAGTCAAGAAACCCAGGAAAGAAAACCTAGCTGGAAAGACTGTGTCTAGAATGGGAAACAAGTATTTAAGCTTAGTAGATCATGCCAGAAGAAAAAGATGAAAAATTGAACACGTATCTGGTTGAACTGTAATGATGTATTGAGATCTGACAGGTGTGTTTCCAGCACAACTGAGACAGGTTAGATCTACTTGAAAAGGAGCTGTTACTGAGTCACCAGTATCTCACAGATCAGGTTCTCAAACTGCAGAAAGAAGCTGTTTCACAGTTGCTTCACCTTACGGACTTCAAGATACAGAGAAAGGCAAACTGACATTCTTACCTACTGCACACTTCAAATCAGTAAGTTGAGCATAGGGAAGGATAGATTTGACACCACAAACATGGGTGCAATAGTTTGCTTCAATTTCCAGGAAAATATATTGCAGAAATGCAGCCATGTTTGTAATAGCTCATCACCAACAGGGTAGTCTTGCAAAGATAATGCAATGTAAGGTACTTGGCAGTTCTTAAATTTACATTCAGATCTCAAAGCTGCCATGCAGAACAAGGAGAGGAACTAGCCCACAAATCAGGAAAGAAAGCTCTTCTATCCATCTTTTGCTGGCTCTGACAAAAAGACAGCTTTATTCATTGAAATTATCTGTGGAGCCCAGTGAGTGAACCTGAACACATCACTGCCATACGCTGCACAACCACACAACTCCATTTGTAAGTAACAGACCCAGGTGTTATTTCTCACATTCAGTTCAAGTATGATTACTGGAGGAGTATGAAGCCACATTTCATTAGCAACATTGGGCTCACTCTTTTTCCTGTCAACTGTCAAAGAAAGTTTTTCTCTGAAGATGATTGTGTGCCAGAGAGCTGGCTGATCAGCTCCTGCATTGTACTGCTGCTACACTTTACTTTATCATCAATGGGCAGTTTTGGAAGCCAAAGTTCTTCACTTCATAAATAAGCCCAAGCACACACTTCATACTTCCCAGATGAAAAGTATTTTCACATTTAGTCTCACACCTGGTTCTACTTCAAAGCAATGGGGTTTAACTCCAGTATACTTTTCAATGACTAACTCCAATTCTCATGCTTGTTTTGAAAAATTAAAACCAGGTTAGTTTTATAAAGGAATTTGCAAGTTATGACATGACCCAGATTTCTCCAAGAACAAAGAATCCACAGATAAGATTAAAGGGAAACACAAGGGAATTTGTGTCATTAATATTTTGTGAAGCTATTAGGACCAGATTGTGATAAGCTCTTCTCAGGTGCAAATGGGACACAGATTCTCTCAATGACAGTAAAGATTTCTAGTTTCACTCCATCTCCAACCCTTCAGGAAGGAGCTTCCTGACTATCCTCAGACAGCAAAGGCTTTCCCAGCATCCTACTTAAGAGCTCCAAGTCAAGGGGGGAAAAAAAGAAAGCAAGACATTCCTGTACAGACAAGTCTTAGTTCTTCACACTGTCCTAGCCATACAAAAAAAAAGCTCACTTCAGATTCGGTGTGACCAAAGCCAAGCACTTACTGAAGGACAGAAGGTCTTTGCAATGACATTCAGTAGGAAAATGAATACAGGCACAAACAAAAAACTGTATTATCACGTACAAAGTTGCTTTCCCTGCAAGCTTGTGCTTTTCTGCTGTTCTAACTCACCTTCTTTGGCAGGAAGTGGACTCCAACAGAGTATTTGTCACTATTTGTCCACAGCTCAATCTGTGCCAGCACCTGGTTGGTGAAGGAGTTGCTCATAACGAAGCTAGGGTGACCCATGGCACAGCCCAAATTGACCAGTCTGCCTTCTGCTAGCAGTATAATATGACGACCATTCCTCAATTTATAGCGATCCACCTGGGTGGGGAAAAGAGCAGTGAAAGGTGAGGGAACAAACAGCATTTTAGTCACAGAATCACAGGCGATGGAAGGGACGCCTCAAAAGATGATCAAGGACAATCCCCATCTAAAGCAGTACCCTACAATAGGTTGCACAGGTCACCATCCAGACAGGTCTTGAATTTCTCCATAGAAGTCATGCAAAACTCAGTGGGCTCCCTTCCCACATCAGCAGTTCAGCAATGGGTTTATGATGACTTCTATTACAACACCATTCCCAGCCAGAGTTCAGTAAGGCCTGTAACTACTCTGGACTTCACAGAACATAGACCTTAGCATCTGCTTCATATTTCATCAGTTATCCTGTTCTTCTGGTTCTTTCACATGCATATGATCTCAGGTGTGTGTGGCACGGAAAATGCTGCCTGCAGTAAGACGTAATTCATACACAACTATAACAGCTGGTTGGAGAGACAGGAGAAGCAGCACTTCTGTGTGCAACAGCCCAGAACATTTGCATCTAATACACAGGTAAGGGCCAGATTTTGCTCAGCCTTCTGAAATTACCCCCCCAGTGAATCTTCCCACTTCAGTAATGCCTTGATTTACAGTCAAAGCATGAACATGAACAGTTTGTCTTCCAGGTACAGGCTGCTGTAGACATCTACCAACTCTTTGGCACTACCTTCTAGGAGACCTGAAAACTCTTGTGGTTTGACAGCTGGTGAGCTGTCAGTGACACCAGGCCTAAATGCGGGCAAGACAAGTGTCAGAGTCAAAAACACAAAGGGATCCATCCACTTATCAAGCAAGTCAGGTAACATGCATAGCTGAAAAGAACTGGTAAATTAAATGGCTGTCCTAGACACTGGTGCACACTCTGTGCTCTCAGGGCGAAAGATTCAGTCTTCCATTCAGGCTGATTTCAAGGCTGTGCTGGGGCAAAAGGACAGGCAGACAAGGGCTAAGAAGACAGATGCTCAGTTACACAGGAGTCCCAGAGTTCAGAATACCGTCACTTCACGTGTGCCTCAACAATCTGGGCCAGACTGGAATCCTGCAATGCCTATGTATGCTAGCTTTGCTTCCCCTTTCTGCCAGCTGTAAGCCCTTCGCCCCCCCTGCCTTCACCCTCTAGAAAGAAATTATATTAAAGCCTAAAATGAAATGACAATCTGAACTATAAGGTATAAGAATGTTTGTTACTCCCTGGTATTTATTGTCCATCTATTATGTCAAGCATGTGGAAGCAGACTAAACCTTTGAAAAGACTGAAAAGGTAACTTTGTTAAAGGTTAACAAAGTTTTAGACAAATTTTGTTGTCACAGCACAGTCACTATGCAAGACTTAAAACGGTTCCTTTCCTGCAGCCGTATTTATACTTCATGTCTCAAAAGGGAATATAAAGCAAAATAATTACTTAATTTTGTTCTTGAAGCTTTAACCTATAGGTTAAAAGCTATGCTGAACCCAGTTTTATTTTTAACAGTTCTGCCTTGCAAAAAAAATACCTTCATTCAGCTTAGTAGTACAGATGTGATAATTTAAACTAGCAATGACCATTTTACTAGAACAGGTACTTCATTTTCTGAAGAGATCTGGGACTCTACTTATCTTCCCCAGCTGTGATTCAATGCCAGTACTCTATTTCTGGGGTTTGTATAATACAGATTATTGTCTTTTAGCATGTATATAGACAGTAACCATCTTGAATAGAAGCTCCAAATAAAACTCTATTTTTCCTACCCAAGAGCAGTACAGCAAGGTAAAGGTTAGAAAGAATTCTCTTTCACTGAGCAGCTACAGTATATTTCTTATGGATGCTGATTCTCCAAAACCGCATGTACTACCAGAAGACTATGGGAGTACATAGTAGGGAGAAACAAAACAAAGAAGGAAGCACACAAATCAGAATGCTAAAAAAAAATAAAAATAAAACCTGAAAACTAAAGCAAAGTGGCCAATAGTAAACACAGTTTACTGCTACAATTAAGTCTCACTTAATTGTGACACTGCTACGATTAAGTTTCAAGGTTTGAATGTGGTGGTTTAAGACACTATATCCATATACTGACCCAGCACACCCCTGGACAGCTGCTGGATGGTGCACGGAATCTCAAACCTCTGGCCATCTGCTGACACAACCAACTCAGTGCACATGGTCATGTGGAACAATGCAAGTTCATGTCTTCGCATGGAAAGAAATGCAGAATAGTAATAGTCTAAGTCAGCACTGTGAAAACAAGCTATGGACAGACAAACCAGCTGATTTACAAGCTCAGCAAGCTGCTAGAGAATTAGAGTTCAAGTTATCCAAGTGTTAAGTTCATCTCCATATTTATACAAATGCCTCTCCTCTCTCCCTATCTAAACTTGCTTACTCTGGCCTTTCTGGTTGCTTTGCATTTCCCTCCAGACCATGCATGATATAAACATAAGTGACTTATTTGCAGAGCCATAGCTCATCATTCCTACCCTGACCCTTCCTTCCCTTCAAGAGCTGAGTTCATGCTACACATTACTCTAGTACCAGAACTGCAAGCAGATATTCAAAGCAACCTGCCAGCTTTTCAGGAATAAGCCTATTTTTTCCTTCTCCTTTAAAAGCACCAGATGAGTCTGAATGGCACATTAAGACATTTTCCTTTCCCAAGAATTAAAGATTTCTTCTGCCAGTCCATCACTTGTAAATAGGGACCATATGGTTCTGAAAATTACAAGGTTAGACACTGTTTCGCAATTATACTTTACCTCTAGCTGACATCTAGCAACCAGGCACTCAGCTCTGGTATTAATCCTCAAGATCAAGAGGCAGATGTCTTCATAGGAGGTTTTGATCACAGATTTTTGCTCTTGCTTTATATTCCCCTCCTTGCTACAGGATACAGAAAAAGCTGACAAGTATTAGCAAAAATTCAAGTTGGTACTTGGTATTATAAAAGCATGTGGGACATCTCACTTGAAGTGAAAAAACTCTATGGGTTAGTGCAAGATATCACACCTTTAAAAGGTGGACCATCCTCTGCTTGAGGCCCCCTTTTAGACTAGGGACAAGACACTAACCTAGATGGGAGGACACCGTACTCAGGAAGGTGGCTTTCCCAGGACAAGGCTTATTTACATGCACTCCAGGTGTGCTGACCCCAAATGCAGGAAACTCAGTTGCATAACTAGTGGGGGGGCGAGGGGGAAATTTTCATTTTGGTGGATGAAAAGCTGGGCATGAGCCAGCAGCGTGCATTACAGCCTGGAAGGCCAGCTGCAGCCTGGGCTGCATCAACAGAGGGGCGGCAGCAGACAGGGAGGGGATTGTCCTCCCCTGCTTTGTCCCTTTGAGTGCATCCAGGCCTGGGGTGCCCAGCACAAGCAGGATGCAGAGCTGTTGGAGTGGGTCCAGAAGGTCATGAATATGACCAGAGGGCTGAAGCACCTCTGCTATGAGGAAAGGTTGAGGTAGTTGGGCTTGTTTAACTCGGAGAAGGGTCCAGGGAGACCTCAATGCAGCATTCCAGTACCCGAGGGAAGCTTATAAGCAGGAGGGGGAGTGACTTTTTACATGGTATGATAGTGATAGGACAAGGAAGAATGGCTTTAAACTAAAAAAGAGGAGATTTAGGTTAGATGTGAGGGAGAAATTCTTTACCCAGGGGCAGTTTTGTCACAGCACATTTGTCACAGAACTGTAGAATCACAGAATGGCTTAGGTTGGAAGGGACTTTAAAGACTACCTAGATCCAATACCCTTCCCAAGGACTTGGTTGCCACCCACCAGATCCACCAATTCCAGTTCCAGTGCAGATGAATTCCCACACTGGTTGTGAGGAAATGAAGCTGCAGGATACTTCCTTGTTCCTAGGCCCAACGTTATATCCTATCTCCAGCAGTAAGCAGCAGATAGATGAGAAAGAATACAGCAAAAGCCAGAATTCCCAATAAATCCTCTCAGCTTCATCTATCTCTAGATCAAGCTGAGACAGAGGTGGTTCATTCAGGAATGGTTTTTTTTTTTTCCATTGTTGTTGTTTTAAAATATGTAAAACTTTCTAAATATTTTTAAATATTTTATATTATATTATTATTTGTGCCACCTACAGCACCCTGGATGACATCCTGCATTAACAGGTACATTCTTTGGGTCACTCTGAACCTCCTGCTTGTGATAGCAAGAGCTTACAGAACACAACAGAGAGATTTAGGACAGGAAGGAAGTCTTCAGCACTAAACCATATGAGCTACTTTGACCCTAACTCCAATCTTTTAAAAACAAAGCATTTGCTTTGAACCAGACACTTTTAATAGTTTTCATGCCTTGCACTACACCTCATCTCATTGTTCAGGTGCCTAATATATTCGTGACAGGCCTGGCTCCTGACAAGAAAAGGGACTGCTGCTTTCTCCAACACTAATATTCAATTTTCACATGGATTTTAAGAGCCACACTCAATAGTCTTGAGCAGGTAGTTTGTATGTTACCACATTAACATCCATTTCAGCTTTTGACAACGTTTATGAACGGTCCCAATTTTAAAGCCTTTTAAAACCTGAGCTATCCAAAAGCAAGCAGCTAGCTACAGGCTCTTCTGGGACAGAAGCTAGGATGAAGTCAGCCTTACACTAAGGTCATGGGCAAGAGCGGTCACGAACACAGTGAGAACTTGAAAGCATAACTTCATACTTAGTTCACACCACATTTAGTGCCTCAGCAACAAGCATGACACTGAAAAGGCTCTCACAGCTGCTTAGCAAGAGTTTGATGTGGCTGGCCAATAAGGCACAGGAGGGTCATTAAAACTGCAAGGGCAGACAGATCTACTAAGACATACACCTAGGTATGGTTAAAGAAAAGAAGTAAAAAAACATGTCTGAGAATCCCAATGTGAGCAGAAATTACCTATTCAAAAGGTAAACAGAAGTTCCATACCAAGTTAGAAAGAGCCTGGTTAGCCTCAGGTGATGTTTGAAACACAGACGTTGAGGGAGAACAAGTTTTAATTTCATGTTGTTGTTCTATTTAAAAACACAGCTAAAAAGTTGGAGTTTTTTTAGATCCCAACTTTTCTGTATGATTATTGCCATAGTTTGAAGTAAATACATGGTGGGAATGCAAGCTGAGCAAGAATAAAACATCCTGCCTTCTCTGCCCACACACAGACTTCTGGTCTCCACAGGTTTCTAAAATGAAGCCACTGAGTCTGGAAGAGAAGCCTGAATTTGGCAAAGCTCCACAACGGCTTCCCCGAGGCTTTAATTTCAGAACAAAAAATACTTTGAAAACAAAGGTGTGAATTTTTCAAACCTTGACAGAACTCCCAGAAGACATTCCCTTGGGATTCATTTTAATACCAGCACTCTGCATTAGGCCTAAGACTGTTCTGGTGCAGGGCAGCTACATGAGCAAGCAACTTCCTTTGAGGAAATTGAGATCCTCTGTCAGAGAACCCACAGGCTCTGTTCCTAAGAAGTTTTATATGGTCTCTAATGGTCTGTCCTGTGTTCATCATCCAGCTTGTTTTTAATCTAAGTTATGGCATTACTTTCAGAGGGTGGTGATCAAAAAGCACATTTTCATACCTCGCCCATTCCTCAAACATCAAGGCTGACCTCCTGTAAGGAGACAAATTTGATGCAATCAGCTATGAGACCATCACTAAGGAATAGGTTCCTGCTTTTCCAGAAGGAAAGAATACACAGATGTATCCATACAAGGCATCTCTTGTTAAAGACCATGCTGTAAGTCCTGGGCACTTTACAGAACCAGTTCTTTAATATAAGTGCAAGAATATTACATGCAGCTTGTTCCAGACTAACAGGCAACAGCAGAGCAGAATTCACGTTAAGATTAGCCCAAAACAAACCAGGCTTCCAAAAAAACCAACTAATAGCATAAAAGCTAGACTGTAAGGAGTAGCAGCATCTGAAAAGAAATGCTTCCCATTCTGGCATCAGACACTGACTTGATTCTATCAGGATAACCTCTACATGGGCTGTCTCACCTGAGGTTTAACATTCACCACCTCTACTGCATTTTGATTCAGCCACTTTGCATCAACTTCCACATCAAAATGACCAATATTGCAAACTATGGCATCATCCTTCATCTGCTCGAAGTGCCTGAGGGAAGAAAAAAAAAGAGTGCATCAGAAGTTAATGCACAAAAGAAACATTATTTTTCCAAATCCAGGAGGTGCTTTGGTCCATAGCTCTGCTCAAGGAGAAATGAAGTGCTCCTGGATCACTGACTGCAGCTGATTTTCCCAGACATGATGTACTGGTTTTAGTAACCTTCTAGACACGTAAAACGTACCGGAAAAAGCTTCAAACTCCTAGAAAAGGACTCTTCCCAAGGATGGAAGAGGTTATTGAAGACAAATCGTTGTCCTGGCATAGAAAGTTAAATTAACTTTTCAGTTGGTCACCATTAAACTAAAATATCAGCAGTTATTCTATTCCTTCCTACATGGAAAGAATCTTTCTCCATTACTTTAAATTTTCCAGCAGTTTCACATCTCTGGAGACTAATGGCTAATCTGACCTCATACTACAACATACACAATCCTAATGGCAAACACAGGAATGAGTTTGCGTAGAACGGAGGGACTATAAACTGAGATCTAAGAAATGATAATTAAAAACCTGCCGGGTAGTTTATTAAGAACAGGTTAGTTTCAAGATTGTTGTGTGTATTCACAGATGGAATCGCTCTCAGTCTTTACCTACCTCCCCTTCCATTCACATTTATCAAACAGAATTCAGAATTAGAGAATTAACAATTAACAACAGAATTCAGGCCCACACACCCTCCTATTTTCTTAAAGTCACTCTGTCCATCTATGCTTTTTGTTTCTCCAGCATTATGCATTGTAAGACAGGAGTAATTGTAATGTGGCAACAATCAGAGTTGAAAAAGTGAAGTCCCAATTTCTCATTAAATTAATTCTATCCCTCACCACATTGCTGACAAGTTATGACTATATAAAAATCTAACTGTAGCAGTGTGTTGTCACTGAAGCAAATGGCTAGATCATACCTGCCCTGAATAATGTCAGTGCAGCCAGTGGTTGTAACAAAGATATTGCCTTCCTTGCAAGCCTCCTCCATTGTAGTAACTTCATAACCTGAAAATGAGAGGAAAAAAAATTATTCCCCTACCCAATCACCAGATGTTGTTCCAAACTGGGCTGCAATACTGAGTAAAGCATAAAGAAAAAAATATGAGTAATAGAAGGTTGTGCCAATGCTTAATAATGCTTAATCTATGAAGAATGCATGTTAAGCGGATATACTTTCCTTGTGCTAAATACCAAGGCAGAACAAAAATATCTGTATCCCTCGCCTACCTCCATCCAGTGTGAGGATTTACGCATCCAACACCCTACAATCAAAGGTGTAGAGTCTGCCACAGCTCTTAGATTGGATTCAGGGCTTGTTTGCCAAGGAAAATGCATCCACAATACCTTCAGGTTCTAATCACATATGAATAGAAATGAGATAAACTGGTACTACGAAGAGCTAAACGAAGCAAACACAGAAGAGCTGGAGTACAGCTTCGAGCATGCTGCAAGCACAGCTTCACATTGGAAAGACAGAGTGGCATTAATCTACAAAAGCATCTAATGAAGACAAGGTCTGCTGTTTTATTGTGGAAATATTCAAGTAAGTATCAACCTAGGTAGAAGGCAGAGTTGCCCAACTTGAAGATAATTAACCCATTCATAACCAGACTTACAGCATTATGAAATAGTGGGCTTTCCCCACTAGAGTCTTTTTATCTGCAACTCCAAACATATCCTCAAGGTCTACAACAATAGAAGTTGTAAGGAAAGAGTTCGTTGTGTGCTGCTCAATTAAACAAGGGGAGTGTCACCTCTACAACACAGAGGCTGAAACCCACTGAAACTTTCTCGACTATCATTTATTGCTCTACAACAACACAGAAAGACCCCCTTCAGACGCTGTAATTTCTATACCTTCTGTTCTCACCTTCCATAGCTGCCTGCAGTGCGTTGATGGGATCAATTTCAGTGATGATGACTCTTGCTCCAAAGCCCCGCAGGGCCTGAGCGCAGCCTTTGCCCACATCACCATAACCTGCCACCACTGCTACTTTTCCAGCAATCATGACATCCGTAGCACGCTTGATACCATCAATGAGGGACTCTCGGCAGCCATAAAGGTTATCAAACTTGCTCTGAAGAAGAAACAGGAGCCATTTCAGAAGAGAATTCACTTGAGCAAAATGAGAAGCAAAATGGATTTATGTGTGCACACATAATCAGGAGGCAGACAGTCAGCTAAACATTAACTACAGTGAGGGATGAGAAGATGAGAATTTGACTCTATGTTTTTCATTTATCCTTTTTCAGTCTATATAGTTGTGCCACATACAGGTTTCAGCATGTCCCTGGTGAGAAACATTTCATAAATGAAATAAATGGAATGTCTTTCTCCTACCAATACCATAGGAAGTTGGCATAGAGTCAAAATATCACACTGAAGGAGCAAAAATCTGTCATTCAGTTGCATGTCTTCCTGGAGGTCTATAACCGTAGTTCATACAAATCTTTTATTGCACAAATCCTCAACAGTACTTGAAAAATAAGCACTTGTTTGGCACTAGAATAAAGCTAGCTCAAGTCAAAACCATTTCAGAGGCGTTTTTAGAAACATCTGAATTTCCAAATCTGCTAAACAGTACTAGTAGCTATTATGCAGGAGGAAAAGATTTAGGTGGGAAGGATGCAGAGGAACTTCCAAAATCAACTGGTTTCCAGCCCATTAGCTATGAAATAAAGATGCCAGACGCATCTTGTGAACAGAAACAAGATAATCTTCAAACAACAAGCTGCAGAGGAAGCAGACCAAACCACTGAGAAATGCCATTCCCAAAGGGTAATATAGAAGACTGAGATTAGTCTCAGAGTATTAAACAGCCAAAGAGTACTGAAACAGTTGTGCCTTACAGTGCTACTTCTCACAGGAGCACTACAAGCAGGAATCATTATCACAGTGTTTCACTATGAAAACTGTTTGGAACTGAACACAGTGACTCAATATATATTTAGTTACCAGTTTTAAAAACACCTGGATACATCAGCTTCATGCACACCTGAAAATCCCTCTATAATATTCATCTGCATTCAAAATTGTCATCACTCTCTCAACATCATTCCTTACTCTTTCCTCAGTTCATCAGGACTTGTCATGGGAAGCAGAAATACAGCTAAACAAGGGATATAAACACATTCTGCTCTATCCTTAGCAACTGTTGCTTGCAGAAAATCCTTTACCTGCCACAAGCCCATGCAGGTCATTCACTCTCTTTACCAGCTGTTACCTGCCTGCGGCTTTAAGCCATGCAGCAATGACCTGTTCCTTGACAGAGGAACTAACTGTAGCTTAACACAGCTATAATTTCCAGAGATGTCTTCACATTATTAAAATACAAAAGAAATAGCACACATCCTTGCACACAAGCAAGCCTTGAACATTCTAAAACTGGGGTATTTGCAATGACACGTCACACCACAGATATCATGGATTCACTTCAGGGATATGCTGAAGATCTGTTCAGTTCCACATCTAGAGCAGCTCATCAAGAGAAAGAATACTTGCAGGAGAATAACAACATCCCAGCACCAAACCAACATAGCATAAGTGCTTTAACTGCAGTACCTTGGTGACAGAGTCATTAACATTGATAGCCGGCACCTTCAGAGTCCCGTTGGCTTTCATCTTGTACAGGTTGTGAACTCCAGTGGTTGTCTCTTCTGAAATACCTCTAATTCCTGTGAGCAGAGTAAAATGATTTATCTTTGGTTGGATTTAATGCCGCTGCAAACCAACTCATCCAAGTGCCAGTAGTGACTTCCAGAGGTTTAAGTTACAACCATCTTTGCAGGAAGCAGGGATGAGATCAGAACCCTCATTTGGATCTTCAAATGGCACCCTGAAGCTTCAAACAAATTTTTCCCCCACACGACTATCAAAGCAGCAGGACAAAGAAATCCTAGGAAAAATAGCAAGGGCCAATTCTAGACCCAGACCTTCTTCAGAAAGTCAGGAAAGATGGTTCTAATCTATTTTCTCATAAACTGAGCAAACGGCAAAGAGCTGAATGTTCACACTCTCGGTGATGTTTCTAAAGCCTGTTCCACATGAGCGAAGTAGCCTGAAAGGAGATGAGAGATAACCACACTTTAAGCCTAAAGCACATGAGACAACTAAATACTCAAAGTTAGTTTGTCATTCTCAGTCCTCCTGTCAGTCATCAGCTGCAGCTCTGATTATACATTCTCCACACATTCCACATCTAGACATTCGCTACATGAAAACTCAGTTTCAAGGGTGTTATTGGTACATTCACAAAGTATTGTTTCAGCTCTTAAATTGAAAACAGTCCAAAAGGCAGAAGCCAGTGACAAAGGACTGCCTAAAAATGCAACAATCAGATGAGGGAACAAGAGCTTAATATGACAGTAACCATCACAAAGTAACCTCATGTCAAATAGCACCCAAAAGCCAAATTTGTAAACCTGTTTACCCTTCATACCATATACACAGTATGAATTCCAGACATTTCCTCCCTCTACCATCTCAGTCATACCTCACTGCGTGTAAATTGTCTAATTACTATATTGTAATCATTCAGGGTGTTGCCCAAATCCTATCTGCACCAAAAAAAAGAAGCGCTGACAATTTGTTCCAACCAATAAACCTGAAAATCACCTATGCAGTTGAGCTGTATATCCTGCAGAGGTTATGGTGACTATGTTCTCTGACCTGGAAGCACAAGGCAAGCCAACTAATCTTTTGCTGTACGAAGCACTGGGGGAAAATAGAGGAATTCTGCTAAACCAAGCTGAAACCACCACCAAGAGCAACGTCTCTGTGTAGAGATCCATACGACACCCAGAGGAGCTAATCTGGACTGCTAACCCTTCCTCCTTCACAAACAGCAACAGCAAAGCTGAGGTGTCAGAGGACTTGTCCCACACCACAGGGCAGTGGCCGGGCTCCCAGCACAGCACACTGACCAGCAGCAGCCCAGGGGAGGGCACAGCACCAACAACCCACCAACACTTATGCACGCTTTTAGTTCCGAGGTTTGAAGCATTCAGGTCTGGCCAAGCACAGCAGCACAGCAGAGGGCCCTGGAAGTGTCAGGAGGTTTCTTGCAGCCGCAGAGCTGAATTCGTTCAGAAAGCTAAAATTCTCTTCAAGCCATCTTTGAAGTTCACGGCTTCCACCCTCAGGAAGAGAGTGGCACATCTGGACCACACGGCCCGGCCCGATGCGGAGCGATGGCGCCCCCTTGCGGCAAGTCACGGACACGCATCTGTTTGCGTGGTGAAATACAGCGCCTTTCCCCAAAGCATTTTTGCCGTGATGAGCAACTCCCGAAAGTGACTCGAGAACAGAGAAGGGCCTAAAGCATGGGAGAAAAAGTCGAAGCAATACGAAGAAGTCTAGCTGAACATTCAGACCTGCTTTCCAATCCTATTTCCTACCTGATCAATGAGCAAGTCTGCCCTAATGGATCACCAACAACACAGCCCTCCCAGCCCTCTCTGAGCAGCAGGCTTCAGCAGAGATAACAGAGATGATCTTTGCATGAGTTCAGGTGACTTTCTCTGTTTGGTTCTGAAGTCTTTCCCTTCCTAACTTTATATCTGATGGTTTTACGGCCATTTAGCTTAGCAAAACATGGCAGTAGTACAAAGGCCATTCTGCCCTCTAACAGCAGCCGTGCTTAGGGGTGAGGGGAAACTTGCTGAGCATTTCCATGCAGCAGTTTAACACAGCTCCTACTTCAAAGTAGACTTGAATGAACTAGTTTCAATTGTTCACTGCACACTAGGACCAAACTAACTTCTGTACAGATTAGATATGGCTGCAGCATGGAAGAAATGAGGTCAGGAAACTTGCCCAACCTTCCAATACCAAATGGCACACACTGCTGCTCATTGCCGTGCACAGCTCAGCTCCATGCACTAACATTTTGCTTACTTCTCAGCTTTCCCCACATCTCTGAGGTAGAACAGCACGCTGCAACATCTCCTGCACTCTTAATTCAGCCCTTCTAAATACTGTGCATGCTTAACACTGCTGCTGTCCTGCCTCTACCCACAAAGAGCCCACTGGACCGTGACATTCATTCATTTTCAGTGACTTTCAAATATCACCACCCACCCTTAAAATTTATTAGCCACTGTTATCCTCAAGGCACACAAAAACAGATGCTGTACGGTTTCTTTGAAGCAGCCTTTGCAACGAAGAGCTAAGTGCAGATCTTAAATGCAATCAAAGCTCTGCTCACAGAATCCCATTCCGGAAGCTTTTCTTCTTCTAAGCATGAGACTGGTTGATAAACCATACCAAGTTCTGTCACCTTCCACAGGTGGTGGATTGCTGCAAGGAAGCTTCTCAACTCCAGTCAGTGCAGATAGCACACATTTTGGTAAGGGAAACATTGACAGGTCTGACATCCCATCTAGGGCCTTTAAAAACCCAGGTGAAGGGCCACTCCTGTGAACTGGGATGGCAGACCAGAGATGGATGCCAATACAGGAGACAGCCACTGTCCCGTTGAAACATATCATACTAGTTCCTTGCACAACAGGAGTGCAAGACCAGCGAGAGAACTCTGAAGAGCAGTTACTAAGAAAGCTGCAGATGTGAAAAGTTCAGCACAAGCACCCTCAAGAATAGACACAGACACAACAGACACAAACTGGGGTGTTAGCTGCATGTGCTTGACAGGGGAACAACCCTGTTAAACAGAACACAAGTATGGAAATATGCATTTTGAGGCCTGTCACAAAATTCCAGGGAAACACGATCAGCTGTGGCTTCCTTGCCACTAAATGGTAGGAAAGCAACAAGTCGTGAACTTCATACAAAGGCAACCCAGAAGAAAGTAGAAGAGAACTCTGGCAAGCAAACATTGATTTCCATTCCAGTTCACTGCTGGATAACTAAGGACATGAGGATGAGGGTCAACAAGAAAGCAAAGCTTGTCACACGGCTGCAGTTTCCTCTCTTCCTTTCCTTCCTACCCATAAAAGCACACAGATGGGCAGGAGGGCCCAGCCTCATTCCTTCAGACAGCCCCGTGTCCTGACTGATTTTAACCTGTTAAGGCAGTGTAGATCAGGAACACCGATCCAGCAGGTTTCTACAGCAATCCCACCTGTAAGGGCCAAGAATGAACAGCAGAACACCCAACAGTAATCAGCTTAGTTTCCCCTCCATACGCCTACCCAATTATCTCCAAATTCTAGATCAAACACGTCCTTCAGCAACAATAGGCCTCTGTGGTTTGCAGCAGCACATATGACAGTGTCTGGCAGAGCAAAGAAGCTGCCACAGTTGCCCAGCACAAAGGCAGCCTCCTACTGCATGTCGTGCCAAATTCCCCTTAGATAAGTCTTTTTACAAGTATCATGTGCAGGCCACACCATGCTGTTTTACTAGCTTATACTAAAGGTAATAAATCAACAAAGCAAGAATCACAACCCTGACTCTATCAGCATCTTTACTGATAAATGCAACAAGTTAATGCCTCGCAGCTCATGTACTGTGAAAAACCTTTCCTTTCCAAGAAAAACTACATGTTATCAGGAGTTGATTTACAGGTGCATTGAGAGAACAGGGAACAAAAAAGCAGCAACATTAAAAGATATTAATTGCAAGCAGACATTAAGCAATTCTAATACCCAGCCCATTTCCAGAAAGCTCTTGGCCAGACAGCAGCCTTACTCATCATTCAGGTAATGGATACTGTGAATGAAGGCCAGGAGGGACAGTCAGTGTAGTATAAATACTACAAAGCAGAGACGGAAACAACTGTTCCTGCGGGAAAGAGATCCTGCTCTTGCACTGTAAGCAGTTTTCACAGACACATCCCATTACCTGCTTGCACATGCCTTTCCAACCTTCCCACACCCCTTTTACCAAAGGGGGAATTCCCACAGAAAAAGTGCCAAACTGGCCCCCCAGGTAGAACTGTACCTGACAAAAACTGCAAGTTACCTTTCAAGAGCTGTGGGTATTTGGTATGAACTAGGTTGGTAAGATCTCCACCATCATCCAAAATCATGTTGAGGGGCTGCCCATCCTTGAAGTACAGGGTCTGCTCAATGCACCACAAATACTCCTCGTCTGTTTCTCCTTTCCAGGCAAACACTACACAGGAACAAATACACACAATTAGTTCCTTACTGAGCAAACAGCAAAGCAGCAAAATGAAGATTTCAATGGCAGCACTCAGTAGCAGAGATGACAGATAGGTGATTATCTGTGCCTGCAAGCCAGAAGAGACATTTTCACTGGAACAAAGATCAAGATCTCAAAACGAGCAGAAGTAAAACGTTTTGCCTTCTGTTCCAGGCCATGAACTTGATCAAAACTGAGACTTCATTACCCTCCTCGCTATTCCACATTAAGAAAGAAAAATCAAAGCAAATTAAAGCAGACTCGAATCCACAACGCCCCACTTACTCCCTTATTTCAACATTGTACCAGGAATTACAAATAGCTGCAGGATATGTTGATACAAACAAATGAAAACACAACTACAGCATTTCTAGAACAGCAGGAAAAACGCACCAGACTTTGGTATCAACAAAGTACCAGACCAGAAACTCTGCAGCAACTTTAAATTCTAGTTTCTAAAATCTAAAATCTTAAATTCTAGTGCTAAAATCCATGCTGCTGTGCTTCTTCTGCTCTTCTAAGGGCATATATCTAGATCGACACATCTACTACCAACAGCATGCTTCAGCAACTAACACATATCTATCAGTATCTTCGCCTTTCCAGGCATTTGTATCTGCTTGATGTTACACTCAAGCCCTGTTGATGCTCAGCTATTCAAACATACACACAAGTTATATACCCTAACACTGCACACCTGATAAACTGCTACATTTCTGCTGTTTAGACAGAAAACTTCAGCTCTGAGCCACAGAGCCAGCCCTACAGCTGCCCCTTCTGCAGAAGCATGCATCGGTGTCTCCCAGTGTCTACAAAGGATTAGCATTCCTCCCACGTTTCCAGATTCATTGTGAAGCATAATATTAACAAAAAGAGCAAGTTCCGCCAAGAAGGATAACAAGGGTGGGAGCCAAAAGGACAGATAGATGCTGCACCCACAGAATGCTCCTCAGTTGAGTTTTGAGTGTCAGAAGCAGTGAAGGATGCAATACCCTAACATCTAGATCTAGAAAGTTGCTGCTGGTTCTTTGACATTGCACACTAGAGGCAAGCAGGTGATGCCTACAGCCAGTAATAACACAGGATCTAGGGAAGGAATTGCTTTCTTCTGTTATTTTAAAATGGATCACAGCTGGGGAAAGACTTGTTGCAGCAGCTAATTGTGACAGTAGTCAAAGACACCTCCAAAGAAAAGAACCAGGCTGCTGGAAAACAGATTTTGCCTCTGCTAACACTCAGGCTCCCTTCCCCAAACCCTATTAGCACCAAGCTTGCTGGAAAGCACCAAACACCTGTCTGTACACACCTACACACCAATCTCTAATTACCCAGCCCATTTAATCATTACAGTAAACAGGCTTAAAGTTGATAACATACAACCCAGCTCTTTCGTAGTCTAACATCTCTGTCAGGCATGCTAGACTGTCTGATGCAATGCAGCTTGAATCAAACATCCTGTTTTGTAACAAACACTGGCTTTCACTGGCTACTTCTATCCTGAAGTTTATTCAGAAAAGCTTGATTTGTACAGTTTGATTTAGCTAGAACAGCCTCTATACCCCAATTCAAAAGCCAATTGGAACACAAAAAACTTACCAGGGATGCCAGTTTTTGCAATAGCTGCTGCAGCATGGTCCTGAGTGGAGAAAATGTTGCAGCTTGACCATTGTACCTGGAAAACAACTCAAGTTTTATTTGCTGAACAAAGTTCTGAGATATCAGGAACTCTATTTAGACATTAAAGGGAACAAAAGCAGAAAAGTATACTAGTGCAAATTCCTGCCTTCCTAAATACCTCCGTAAAAGTTAATAGGGAAACTATTTGACTAGGACAGGGAAAATAATGCCAGCTTGAAGGATAGCAGAGTTTCAACTGTGCCAGATATTCAGCCATCTCTTTACTCATGAGAGCTTGTGTCAGACAGCCAGAATAAGTTCAGCTACAGACCTTCAGGAAAAGCACAGTGTGATGGGTTCAGAACATCTGCGTCGCTAAAGCTCAGATTTTCTGAACAGCCACACAACAAGTGTCCAGTAAAGGATACTGCCATGCAACAGCACACCAACTGGCACTCAGGAAAGTCAGAAACGCAGCTGAAATGCTGCATGCTATCAACAGGCATTTTCTTGAGATTATGCTCACACAGTTCCCACTCTGTTCTCCAGTCATGGAAGCTTTTCCAGCTGAGCTAAGCACTTCCCACACATTTCATAACTAGGCACGGGCACCTAGAAAAGCAACAGCACATCACTGAGCTGCATTAATAGAGGCCTGCACACCCACTACAGCTCCACAGTAATGGCTTCCAGGTCCACTCTGGGACCAGGAGCCACACACTGGAGCTCTTACTCTGCTCCTTACAGAGCTGACCAGCAGGTGGGTATCTGCATGCTGATTTGCAACAGACCTCAAGGAGCTGACCAGAAGGGCCACAAATATTCTAGGAAGCAAGCTGGCTGGGCTGGTTAGCAGGGCTTTAAACTAGATATGACATGGGCAGGGGGTGTACTGGGTGACAGAGAAGAGCAAGGGAATGTTGTCACCTTGGGAGGCAGAAGGGGAAAACCCTAAACTTGCCCTGGAGGTATTAGGGACGGCTCCTCTAAGGGGCCTACGAGGCCAATAGCCAAGCTGAAGTGCCTCTATAAAAATGCACACAGCATAGGAAATAAACAGGATGAGTTAGAAACCACAGTGCAATTGGGGAAGTATGACCAACTGCTATCATGGAAACATGGTAGAAGGAATCCCATGATTTCTAGTGAACACTGTCCTCACTGCTATAGTATAGCTTGGGTTGGAAGGGATCTCAAAGAATCTAGTTCCAACCCCCCAGTCCATGCCCCCAGAAAGACTGGTGAATATACACAGAATACAGTTTCATTGCAGCTACTTTCCTATCTCCCCAAGCACCCAGACTGTGGTAGAAGAGATGAACCAGGGATCAAACTCAAAGCAGTCTGAACGTACAGGAATCAGGACAGAAAGGAGTTCACAATCAAGCACCAAGGTAATATGACAGCACACATCTTCAAGGCACAGCCCTAGCTTATGCTTAGAGGAACCAAATCACTGCAGGTACCTCCCCTGAATGACTTGGATGAATCCCATGACACTGAATCCGGGCTGCACTCTGACTAAAAGGAGTTTAGCTATATTTAAGACAGCACACAACTGCTGCCTAAACCAGCCACACTGGGATACAACAAACAACATTTTTTGTTTTTAAGAAATGCTTTATCTGTTGGAGAGAGCTTCCCCTTTTTCCACTGCCTCTGGGTAAGCATAACAGTGCTCAATACTTTTAATCCTTCCCAAGCACATACTCCCAGGAACAGATCCCACACAGGACTATCTCTGGGCAGCCAGGGTGCATGCAGCTAAACTTCAGGACAAAAGAATTTCAGATCACAAATCATGCTTAACATAATCCACCACTGAGCTCCCTGCTCAGCACACAAGCTATTTGGATTGTGCTGAGATGTCCTGTGCAGTGATCAGTCAGCCATGATGTTTAGACTCCATTCTGCAAGCTAGGCACATGGCATGATGCACTACAGGGCTTACAGGAATCTGAGTCTTTAAGATGGACCAGGACAATTGGTCCACAATCACTCAGTGAGCTTGAAGTCAGTGGAGTCCCCACCTGCCACTGTTGAACCACACTGCTTCTGCAGTGTTTTCTGCATGGCTGAAGGGCTAGCAGGAGCTCTCAGACAATCTCATAAGTTTTTGCTGAATCCGAAGGCACAGTGCAGGTCTTAATACAAGCTAATCCATGCTGCAGGCAATCACTAGAGCCTCAGCATTACCAGCAAAAACACTGCATGCCCATGCACAAGGCAAGGGAGCAGCTCCCAGCATCACTGCTCAGGGAGCTGCATGCAGCCAACAGAGCTGCTGAAGCCAGCGACCCAGTCCAGAACTGGCACTTTTGAAGCTACTGCTTGTCCAAAGGACACATACCACAGCCTAGGGGGTGTGCTTTACAGCTGACAAGGTTCTTCGCTTAAAGGAAGAAGATATAATCCATCCACCCAGAACACTGCCTCTTCTAAAAAAGCAGACAAATTTTCCAGGATCCCCTGTGATAGTTATATAAACTGAAGCAGTGCCCCAGGCAGAGCATTACCTAAGAGCATGCTGAAGGAGAAACTCAGAGACACTTTACCTCAGCTCCCAGCTTTATGAGGGTCTCTATGAGAACAGCTGTCTGCACAGTCATATGGAGGCAGCCGGCAATCCGGGCTCCTTTCAGTGGCTTTGAGGCACCATACATCTCCCGCATCTTCATCAGCCCCGGCATCTCATTTTCTGCAATCTCAATGGCCTTGCGACCCCAGTCAGCAAGGCTGATGTCAGCTGCAAGAGAAGGAGGACAGGTGTCAGAGTTTAAATAGCTGAGACCTTGGTATCCCTTCTCACACTTGTGGATAGGCATCAGCTGCAACAGCTGAACTGAACACCAAGAAACAGCTGGGAGGCAAAGCAGGGGAAAAATGGGCCCCATCCCTCTTACCCCCCTGCTTTTGCACTGTGGTGCACAGGCTTTTGAACAAGCTCAGACCAAACATCCCCTAAACAAAACTCCTGTATGGGCACATTAACCTATTACTCAGGAGTCCTGCAGCCCATTCATTAAGTTCCAAGTTCCAACCTATTTCTGCAGATACTGCCCAAGGCTCAGCCAGTTCCAGAGGTTTCCCTCCATAGTAGAAAGATTAACATGCTTGCAGGGGATGCCTGTATAGCCACAGCTTCTGCAAGTGGGAACACACATGGCATGCTCCCTGGTAAGGGCTCTGGACACTGAGCCCAGCCCTGTCCCCAGTGAGGACTCAGCTGTACGGCTCCCACTGTGTGTCCACAGAGACAGCTTCTGAAGCACCCTTAGTCACAATCTGCTTTACCTCTCCAAGAAGGATCTTCCATTAAAAAGTTCACCAATCCATTAAAAACTGACCAGGAGATTTCCAACAGTGTACAGAGGAAGGATGAGAATGCTGCACCTGCAGCAGGTCTGACTCCAGTTGCACCAACAGCAGGTGGACAGCCAGCATGCAGACACGCTGCTCTACAGCACCAGAGCCAATACCCCAGTGCCTGGTGAGCTCTTCCAGAAGCCTCAGGACAGTACCATTTCTCTAAGAGCATCATCAGACAGCTTTCTTTCAACTACCGAGTGAACACAGTGACTCAAAGTGCCTGGTTTCATGCTGACAGGCTAATTGCACTTTATTCCAAAGTGCTGCCCATTAAGCCCGTGTGCCTGGGCTGAAAAGGCCCGGACAGACACTGGAGCAACAATGACAAGGGAGAAATAAGAACAGGGATGTTCTTGAATCTCACCCTTCTTAAAGCAGTGCAGGCTTCCCAGAGCGTGCTTAAAGATATCCCGTAGTATTTTAGGTTCACAGCCCTGACAATCCTTTTTTATTTTAAACGAATGAACTACTTTCCTATTATTTTCACTAATCCTCAGAAGCCCCACAGCTCTAAATAGCGGCGATCGTTCCAATCTTTCTCCACTCACGCCACCTCCCGCCGGGTTCAGCCCCTTGCGCAGCGTTGCTGCCCGGTTCGGTCCCGGCGGAGTTCGGCCAGCGGCCGCGCAGCCCCTCCCGCAGCTCGGAGGTGACTCCGCTCTCGCATCCCGGCCCCGATCCGCAGCCACCCTCCCAGCCGGCCACGTCCAGCCGAGACCCGGCGCGGCGGACCCCGCTGTGCGCCCACAGCCCCGCACGGCCGCCTGCCGCCGCGGCCCGGCCTCACCACAGACCCCCGCCGCAGCGGCCCGGCTCCGCCGCCCCGCGCCTGCACAGCTCGCCAGGGAGCGACGGGAGCCCCGCAGGGCCGGGCCGGGCGGGCGGCACGCACTCACCCACTTTGTAAGGCAGCCTGTCCGACATGCCGGCGGCAGCGCGAGCGGGAAGAGAAGGCGGTAGCGGCCGCGGGCGCGCTTTAAGCGGAGGCGGAGCCACCACGTGCGTGAGGCGGAGCTGCGCCTGGAGCCCGGGAACACAGAGGAGCCCGGACAGGCCCCGCGCCGCCTTGCTCGCCTTTGCCGTGCTGGCCGTGTTGCTGCTGGCAGCCGGGCGGGCCTTGCCTCGCCGCAGAGCTGGAAGGGGGACAAGGAGCGCTCCATGAACCTGAGAGAACTGCATGGCAGCGCCAGGCCTGGAGGTAGGCCTGTGGAGCTGCGGCGGTACAGACCAGGCTGCGTGCCCTCGGTCGCCCTCCCCGCATCCCCCCCATGGAGCGCAATGAGGTGTAGCGATCACCCTGAGGTGATCCCGTGAGTTCACCGCTGCTCGGCCGCTGGGGCCCTGCCCGGCAGCAGGGCGAAGGGCAGCACGGCCAGGCACGAGGCCCTGTGCTGGCGGAGCAGCAGGCAGAGAGGCATGTGAGCTGCCCGACCCTTGGACTCGGACATGGCCAGATCCTGCTAGAAGCCTGTGGCAGCTGTGCCAAGTGCCTACACCTGGGCACAGCCGATGCAGGCTGGAGGCGGTGCCCGGCCTCAGCCTTGCCCGAGGGTCAAGCATGTCTTGGCTTTGTTCTTGGTACTGTTCTGACATGTGAGTCTTTGAGAAATCTCAGTTGTAATCTGGAACAAATTGTGCAACTGGTGTGTTATACATCGTTTATCAATGACATATTTCATAGTGAGGGCTTCCCCAGGAATTCTAGTTGAATTATTTTGTCAAGTTTGAATTATTCTCCACATGGATCAGCGCAGTTTGCCCCGACTCAGAGTGCTCCCTGTTAATGAGATTCAGTATTTGCTGAGAAGCAGTTGTACTTTGGTCCTACAGCAAACAGCCCACAGAGAACGCCGCAGTCCTGCAGCCAGTGCATCCACAAACAGTATTATCTGTGTTTGTTAGCTGCAGTGCTGCCAACTGCACCAGTACACCCAGCACCATGCTGAGCAGTTCTGTACGTCAACAGGTGCCCAAAGGACAAATGTGTCCACAGCTCTGGGACAGCTTCTTCTAATTCAGTTGTGCTTCTGTGGATTTACATAACTAGCAGCTTTTCATCGCAACTCAAACAGTGGCTCACATCAGCAGGACAGCAGCTCATGCTCTGGCCGTTCTCAACCACCCCACCAATGCCACATCCAAGCCCTGCACTGTCAGCAGGCTGCAACTTCTGCACATTGCTGCACGCCTCACCTGCTAACACGCAGGAACTGCCCGACAGCCCTACAGTGCATTGCATGGTCAGCCCCCAGCAAACCTGATCATCAGTTTGTCAGTTACAGTATAACCTGCTGTAATCTGCAGCAACCCCTATACAGAAAATGTCCTTCTGAAATTAGTCAGCAAGGCCAGAACATAAACATCACTTCTGTGGCTCCCGTGAGTTTCAGCTCAAGGCTTACTGCCCTGCAAGGACCGGGACCATCACCTGCTTACATGTGAACCAGAAGCGGGCACCAGGAGTGGATGGTGTTACATGTGGACAGGTGAGCTCCACCTAGCGTGAAGGTGCTGCAGTGACAGTGAATATACTCTGAATTGTCTGTAAGCGCATAGAGAATGCTTAAAGGCAAGCTAGCAGCTTTGTTAGCCCCAACCCTCTGATTTAGGAGATAAAGATCTCATAACAGTGTATTATCATAGTATCATAGTATCATAGTATCGTGCGAGTTGGAAGGGACCTTAGAGATCATCGAGTCCAACTCCCGGGTTTCGAGCCCTCTGTGTAGCGAAGTGGCACTTCTACCCCTGCACCACAGGGGGGATTCGAACACCGGGCCCTCCAGTGCCGCAGGCAGCAGCTTAAACCACTGCGCCACTGGGGGCACACCACATCGATTTAGAAGTAGCCAGAGCCTTGTACACCCTGGTCTCAGTGTTGCTCTCATTGGTGGTTTTGGAGCACCAGGTGGCACAGGATAGGCACTAAATTACAGGGAACAGGATGAAGTAAAACAGGGAAGAGTGCAAAAAAACACTCAAGCAAACTGCTCCAAACATTGACAGGATGTTGTTCATGTCATACATGTTACTGCTTCACTTACTGTAATATTTCAGGTAAGAAAGTTCTGGGTTGTGAATTTAGCTATCTCTACTTCACTGAGAGCTGAGAAACTCGGGGGGGTGAGGGGGGGAGGAAAGAGAGAAAGAAAGGCAAGGAAGGCAAGGAGGGAGGGAGGAAAGAAGGGAAGGAATAAGGGAGGGAGGGAGATTGGACTTACTGGCTTGGTTAGGAAACACATTTCAGGACTAGGAGAAAGAACATCTGTCTAAACCTTTGTGTAACACAGGTGATACTTCACACAGATACTCTGTACCAAACCAGTTAGTTGCTTGTTGAGGGCAAATTATATATTATACACATTATAAGAAACATTTTATGTAATCTGACATATTAAAAAGAATGTCCATGGTTTACTCAGCAGTAATCTCCCTTATTGCACTGGGAGGATCTGCACAGAGTTTGAATTAGAAGGGTACAGCAAATGAGGCTTTTTTCTATGGAGCTGTACCTCATTTGTCACAGCAGGCAAAAAGATGGTTATCAGTGACGAGAATGGTCTGTTGGTTAACTCAGAGAAATCCTGGTTCCCATTCAGGGCAACCTGCAGGTCAGCCCACAGCACCTCACCCAGAGCAGCTGCCAGGCAACATGTCACGCCTTTGCAGGATGCCAGGTGTCTACCAGCAAGTCACACAGTCCATCACTGCTGCACACCAAAAGGCTGAGGGCATCTTTCAGGGTATGCTGCGCCCAAGTAGCTGCCATCCTGGGGAACACAATGAGCAGGCTATGCTCTTTCATATTCCTTGACCAGTGTTCTGCCAGGCAGCACGGGCTGAAGTTCAGGGTATATCACTGACCTGAGAAAATGTGGAACAGTGCCAAATACTGCGACAAATCAAACCCTTGAAGTGGTACCCAAAGGCAGTGAAAACATCTCATGTTTATTCTGTACCTTGGTTCACTCTTACCCAGGAGATTCTTACTTACCTCTGCAAAAAGAACTTCATTTGTGTCTGGAGAGAACAACGATTCTGTCGCAGCAGCACTCAGGAGCACCCTGAATTAGAAGACTAATGTTGTTTTACTCTGCATGGGGGCTTGATAAGAGATTGAAGAATTCCTGTACTGAGTGATGCAGATGCAGAAGGTGCTGGATAACTCTGGTTTCAGTTAGCAAAAGCCATTCTGTGCAGCGAGAGTGTTTGATGATCCCGTTAGGTTCCATCATGGTAAATATCAGAAGGTGCCTCATGAAGGTTGTAACAGTGTAACACTGGCATCTTCCAAGTAAAGTGCTTGGCTTTACAGACTCTGCTCTTAGCCAGAGCCCACAGAAGGGCTTCAAAGCCAGCAGCAGCTTTCTTATATATGTGACTCACACTGCTAATTTAGCTTAGTGAGGATTACACGTGGCCTTGAGCTTTTGTTCATGCCTAAAGTTGGCTTTTAGTATAGTATCATTACAGGTAGCATAGATACATACCTATAGTAGTCACAGATGTGCTACAGCTCATGCTGCAAGTGACCTCTGCCAACCTGTCTCAAGCAGAATCTCATGTAGTGCTTTATGTGTTTTAACAAAATCTTTCACAATGCTGTTTCACACTATTGTCCTTTGCAGCAGTACAGAATAACAAAACTGGAGATATAGTTGAACTTTGACTTGTACTACAGCAAGGTTTCTATTGCCATAACTGGCATTAGCATTCCAATGGCTATACCAATTGTCTCAGTGATATTAAATTCAACAAATTCCAGATTCACTGCAGCTAAATTTCTCCTCCCTGGTCCTTGGTAGAATCGTACCACAGGTTCTGAATGTGTTTGTGCTACCACTTTCTGTCATTAACTGCCCAACAGAGGGAGCCTTCGTTTCAACTTCACTTTAGATGAGGACTACCAATATTTGCATAAGAGATTGGTATGACCAAGCTGGTTCCGTTTGGAGGAGTAAGGGTAGTCTAAGGGTTAAAAGAAGGCTGTTTCTGTTGCAAGAATGCTAGAAATTATTTATTTGAGAACATGCTGCCAGTATGTGAAGCATGGTATATGAAGCAAAAGTGAGCTAGTAGGAAGAGAAGTTTGAACTAATTTTACCTCTTGACTCTTATTTTCAGTATGACCCCAACAAGAGAAAAAAATATCATGTTTTGTTTCTCTAGGGAGCCTGATGTACAAGAGTCTGGTTCAGTCCCTGGGATCCTGGGACTCTGGGTTGGTGGTAAGACAGTGCAACGTCATCTCCTGCCTCCCAGTCATAGTGAGCATGAGTACAGCATGAACTGAGGACTAAGCACTGAGCCTCGTAGAGCAAGTTTAACCAAGTAAATTCCCCCTTAAACCAGTCTGGGAAATTATGAACACTGCATGTGGTATGTTAATGGCATGCGATGGGACTGGAACAGCAAGCCTTCTGCCCTTCCTGTTCCTCACCTGAAGTCTGTAATTCAGCTGCCCAGTTACTTCATGCTTACTGAGCATACAAAAAAGGCTGGGTAAAACAAATAGGGAGAAAGAGTGAGACTATTACTAGCAGGAGATAGCTAAAATCTTTTCCTGTTTGCTTCCCAGCAGTCCAAAACCAGAGCTTTTGTTCACATTTTCTTGTTCAGAAGTGTAATGCTTCAACTCCAAGGGACAGACAGACATAGTGAGACACATAACATGATGTCTTACTCAAGGGAACTTATAGCTTGGGATGTTTTGTAGTTCTTAGTGGAGAGCATTCAGGCATCCTGGTGTAAAGGACTATATAAAGTAAAGGAGATACGCAATCCTGAAAGCGATAAACATTTAAAGAATGGAAAATGGAACAATGGAAAAATAGTTTATTGGCTTTACTTGGCTTGGGATCAAGCACCAGGTATTTAAACTGTAGCTTCTCCCTTTGTGTTTGCTTTGATATTACACAGCTTTTTATCAGCACCTGTTCTGCTCTGAAACACAAGCTAATTTATACCAGAACAATTTGGAAAGAGGTAAACAGTCAGGGAATGATTCAGTCTTTCTGTTGTAAATAATAAGCAAGTGTACAAATGAGGGTGAGTGTCAGGGTGGGACAGGAGTAAACTGGTGGCTAAACAAGATAAAGGCTCTTTCTCTACCATCCTTCCCACTTCAGAAAGTCTTCATGAAGGGTCTGGCAGAAGGAGGTATGTGTAAGTATGTGTTCCTAGACATAGGGTCTGGAAAGCAAGGCCATAGCAAGGACCAAGGGGTGCCTCTGGAAACCTGGAAACCTGCTGTGCCATTTCACCACTGATCCAGCTGAAGTGCTGGCTGCTTGCAAGACCTCTGTGAGGACAAAAGCAGGGCAAAGCTTCCAATCAAAGAACACACGGTAAGTTGTGGTGATTCTGCCCCTCTGCTCTGCTCTTGTGAAACCCCACCTGGAGTACTGCATCCAGTTCTGGGGCTCCCAACACAAGGACATGGAGCTGTGGGAACACATCCAGAGGAAATGATCAAGAGAGCTGGAGCACCTGCTCTAAGAGGACAGGCTTAGAGAGATGGGGTTCTTCAGCCTGGAGAAGAGAAGGCTCCAGGGGGACCTTACATTGGCCTTCCAGCACCTGATGGGGCCTACAGGAAAGCTGGGGAGGGCCTTCTTATAAGAGCATGTAGAGATAGGACAAGGGAAAATGGCTCTAAGCTGGAAGAGGGCAGATTTAAGCCAGATATCAGGAAGAAATTCTTTACTGTGAGGATGGTGAGACACTGGCACAGGTTGCCCAGTGAGGCTGTGGGTGCCCCCTCCCTCAAGGTGTTCAAGGCCAGGCTGGATGGGCTGTGAGCAGCCTGGTCTAAAGGGAGGTGTCCCTGCCTATAGCAGGGGGTTGGAACAAGGTGACCTTAAGGGTCCTTCCCAACCCAAACTATTCTATGGTTCATTCTATGATTCTAAGTTTCACACATCCCAGCACCAGCACACCCTATCATTTCCCCCCCAGAATTCCCAGCAGATTTGTTGTTTTAATGTTCTTCAGTCCCAGGAAAAAATCACATTCAGCTTTCTGTGTGGGAAGACAGTAACGATCTTCCCAGTATCTTGTCCTCCCTTTAAAACATCCTGTTTTGGATGACTGTGTCATTTCCTTTCCCAAGACAGCTAATCACTTCCTCCTGGTTCTCTGATTATGCACTGGAGATCAATTGAATGATAAAATAATTCAGTGTCTTTGTTTTACCCTTTAATTAGATTACATGGAAGTAATAACAGCGTCTTGCCAACCTTGAAGGTTTTGTTCATTCTTTCTCCAGTTAGCAGGGATTAATTGATATTTTCCTACTGATATTTTCCTAAATCCCCAGACAAAGAAATCAGTTCTGATCTTAAAGGTGGTTAGAAGTATACATGCTCTATCACCACACTATGTCTATGTTCATGAGTGAAAACAACTGATTATGAGGCAGCACAAAAAAGAATCTCTTTTTAAGGATGATAATTTCAAAATAAGTTTGATCTTAAATTATGACTCGCTCTCTGCAGTAATGATCCAGTGAACACAAATTCTAGGGGACTTGTTTATAAGAAGACTTGCTCTATAGTTGTTTACAAAGTACTTTGAAATGTGGTCATAAAAAAAATGTTGTGAAAATGAAATAGTCGTACACCTATAAATCAGCAGCTGCACAAAACCTTAGGACAGGCAGAAGTGTTAAGCCGTTATTAAAGATTTAAAATAGCAGCTAATGGAAGTTGATGACATCTGATGACTACTCAACAGTCACTGTATGATACTTGCTTGGGGCTGTGTCTAGCCCAGAACAGGTAATCGTTCACACCATTAGAATTGGTCCCTTCAGTACCAGGACTGGCTTTTTGTTGTCGACTCATACGGTGTTAGTAAAGTCCAAAGTGAAGGTGGATAAAATCTCAAGAAACTCAACAAAGATAAACAGTCCAAGACCTGCCTCTGGAAGGGCAACCCCAACTCAGCAGGACACACTGGGGGCAAGCGCTTGGAACGCAGTTTGGTGGAAGAGCTGCTGGGGTCACTGCTGCCACTGAATTAAATTCATCTGCATTTGCTGCATCAGTCTGGTGTTAAATCATTATTTGGTGTTAGTGTAGCAGCTCATATAAAGGCTGTGATTTTTAACAGGGAAAATTATGAAAGAGTTTGAATGGGAAGATTTCATAACATTCGTCTTGTCCTGGAAGCATAAAATAATCAGTAGTCTGTGCGCCTGGAATGCATTCTTTATGAATGTTACAGGTAACACCGGTGGAACTTGACTTGAAGCTTCAAAAGCTGGCAAACAGAAAAAGAGATGAGGGTTCTGATGCTGAAAAAACATTTTTATCCCCAATGCAAGTTACAAATGGAGGAAAAATAACGATAACAGGAGAATTTACATGGTGCCTCTGAAAAGTGGTACTGAATGTCATTAATCCACATCTGCTTTAGCAACCTTTACCTTGAAAGCCTAAAAGATAAAGACAGAGGCTGCAAATGGCCACACTGTGCAGTGATATGCTCGTCTGCTGCATGGGATAGGAGCCACATGCACGTGTACTTGGGGCAGCACTCGGCTCCTTCCTGAAAACACCTTAACGTTACAAACAGCTGTGGTGACTGGGGTGAAGGGCCAGGAGGTACCACACTCCTGGACACACCACAGGCAGTCTGTGAAAACAATGGCATGAACAGCTGTGAGATAGAAGTACCGCCACAAAGGAAACCCAGCTATGCAGATGTGGAACTCCAGATAAAGCCTTACTGAGCCTCACTGTCCTGGGGCAGCGTTCTGTACTGTGATGATGTAGAAGAGATGACTGCTTTTGGATGGAGGCAGGATGTTATGCAAACAGGGCGGTGGGTGCTGTCCTGCTGGGGAAAACAACCAGAGCTCCATGCTGGCTTAGGCTTCACCTACAGAGATGCTGACTTGGTTCTGCTGTGTGAGCTGCCCTATGGGCATCGAGATGTGACCGAGGGATGACTTCGGCCGCACGCCCGACTGCCCTCCCCGCCGGCCGACACCGCGGGGCGCAGTGAGCATGCGCGGCTTCTGGCGCGGCGCACGCCGGGAGTTGTAGTCACCGCTCGCTCGCGGTGGCTCCGGCGACTCCGCGCGTGCGCAGATCGCGCCCGACTTTGGAAAGTCGCTGCCTCAGGTTGGGCTCGGACCGGCTGCCATCTTGGCCGAGGGACGGAGGAGCTGCTACGCCGCCGTGCCCGGTGAGGGGAGCGGGCTCCGCGCCTCGGGCAGGGAAGGCGGGAGGAGGCGGAGGCGGGGGGTGGCGGCGGGGATGAGACCTCGGGGGGCAGCGCGGCGGCTCCGCCGTTCTCCTCGGCTCTGGGCGGGCGCGGCGGCAGAGTCGGGGGGCGCGGGGACCCCGCGGGCGTAGGCCCGGCCGCCTGAGGGGCTCCGGTCCCGCGGAGCCTCACCGAGCGGCCTCGCCCCGCCGCGCCGTCCCCTCGCCGCCGGGCCGGGTGTCCGGACGCAGCCGGCGGCGTCGCTCCGTGCGTGCGGCGGCGGTCCCGGGACCTCTGGCCTGCCTGTGGGGCTGCCCGGCTCCTGCCCGAGCCCGCGTGCCCCGGGCCCCGCCGTTCCCCGGCAGTGTGCGCTTCCCCGCCCCGGCCGGCCTCTGCCATCCTTCCCGGGCTCCTGGGAGCCGGGACCAGTCTCTCCACCTTCGCCCTTTCGGGGCTCCGGGATCGCTCCCGGCCCAGGCGCTGCTTCTCGGCGGCAGTTCCGCAGCACGGCCCCTTCCCTTTGTGTTCAGCCCCGTCCTGTCTCTCTCTCGGGGTCTCGGCCGGGGGAGGCTGCTGTGTTCGCTGCTTTGTTCCGCTGAGATAACAGCTGTGCCATGAAGCAGCGTTTCCCAGCACGAGTGTGGTTGGAGGTGTGTGTTCCCTCTTGCTGTTGCCGCCGCTTTATTTTGGAAACACGGACAAGTTCTGGCTGTTAACTCTCCTGCTTCCTGATAGGGGTCTGTGACCTTGTGTGGCAATACTAACCAAGTACGAGTGGAAGGTGCTGTCTGAGGGTGTGAACGCCTTTATTAGATTGGCTCTGAAATCCAGGAGTTCAGCTTGTTGCGATAGGTGTAATTTGTGATGTTAAATTGATAAACAAGCTTAGCATCTGTGTATGATGTGGGGAGAGAAAACCGAGTGTAGCAGTTGGGCCATCTGTTGTCATTTGTGTGGCATTCTTTACCCTTGAAGCTTCGGAACGTGTTCCCCGAGAAGTTAATCTTTATAGCTCAGGTAGGACAGAAAAGATCAGAAGCAGTTCACTTTTTGAAACATTTTTGTTCTCGGTGTTCCTCATTGCTTTTTGTTTTAATCTCTGCTCCCTTACCCCTCATCCTTTTGGCAGAGGAAGGAAGAGAAATGTGAACTGGTATTCCTGAGAAGACAATTAGTATTGAGAGACAGTTGGCTGGCAGTTGGTCCAGCTATTGCTTGCTTGAATTGACCCGAACAAGTCATGGATAAAGAAGAATGAAACATCAGCTGCAATCTGTCATTAGCTCAGTGGGTTTTATTGCCTTTAAAACATCTTGTTTGAAGAACAAATTTTAATTCTTCCTTCTTATAGTGAAAGTCCAAAGCAGTTCTAATTTAATTACAGTTATATTATGCTTTGCTACAACCATTTGAATCCGAACTTGGTCTACTGTGCGTTCTTAGTTGTGGTTTGACTGACAGCTTTAATCACTGCTCTGAATGCGTTCACCTCCAAGTGATCATCAGAGTAATATGCAGCATTCTTACCTGAAGTGAATTTTCTTGTATTTAAACAAAGAACTGATGCTGTATGTGTAAGAGGTGACGTTGCAGTGGAAAATAACTGAGACTTCTGAGTGCTAACTTTGAAAGCTTAAACAGATTAAACAGTTATTTTGGGTCTTAAGAGAGATTGAGAGATTATTCGTATGAATTTATTAGTTAACAGACATCACCTCATTTTCTTCACTCTATTCTTGTTCCTGTTGTAAAGTTAAGGGTGTTTTGTGTGTGTGTGATGAGCCATTTCCTGAAATACAGAGCTGTTTTGTTTCTTTGGTTGGACGTTTCAAAACGGCTTGTGAGAGTGAACTGCAGAGCCGATCAGCAGGTAGGAGGGCAGGTATTAGAGCAGAGTGGTGCTTCTCTTGGAGGTTTTGTTTCTCATTGTTTCTAAGTAAACTTGCATTAGGGCTGCTTGAAAACAGTGTTAAGTGAGGCTGAAAAAATGTTTGCTCTCTTTTGTGGCATGTGCAAGAGTTAGATAGTATAATGGCATTATCACTGTCAGTCAGTGACAGCGTCTACACAAACATCTGTAAATGCAAGAGATATAAACAAAGTAGTAAACATACTATACCCTGGTAAAATGCTTTCTTGTATTGCAGCAAAACCAATATGGTTTCTCCTTAAAAATAAAGGAAAAGATGTCTGTGTGGTTAAAGCAGGAGGGGAGCCTTGTGGAGCGCAATGCTGGGGCTTCTGGGTGCGCTGTCACTGATGCTGCTTATTGTTAAGCCTTTCTGTTTGGCAGTCCAGTTGTGTTCGTTTAATGTTCTAATTTCTGTCATTCTGCTCTGCCTGTGTGTAACTGGAGGAACTCCTTTGAGCTCTCACAGCTAAGGAGAGTGAACGTGCATGTATGTCTTGGAGGAGAGCGCTTGCCTGGGTTGATTTCAGTAACTTCTTTGTTCTGCTGTAGGTGAGCTTTGAAGTGAGTGCTCACCTCAGAAGAGGAAGCAGACAAGGCGGGATTACAGTCTTGCTTATGAGGATTGTTTGGCTACATGTTTACTCTTTACTCCCTCACAAATTGAGTATTTTTACTGATTTTAGGCAATCAGTTTGTTTGTGTTCTTGCGCTGTGGAGTGGCTGTCACCAGAGCTAATTCTGTGCCTGCCTTCTGGGGAGGGAATGATAGTTTCTCTTCATCCCTTTTGTATGAGGAAAAAAAGCAATAAGGACCTGAGCGTAGTGTAAGTGATTGGCTTTCAGCTTTTACTTCATCGGGCAGAGTTGCTGCAGCTGAGGGATTGATCTTTTTCTTCATCAGAATTGCAAATTACACTTTATAGAAATGAAAATAATGCGACAGACAGGGAAGGAGCATTTTAAAGTAACCAAGGCCCTGTTTCTTAGGGCTGCCTTTTAAGTTATGCCTGGAATTTCTGCTTTAACTATAGTGGGACATAGAACAAACTTCCTGATAAACATCAAGTCTTTTTTCCTCCTGCTGAGGAAACACGATCCGAGATGTTGTTATGCTGGTTATTCAAATCTTTTGTCCTATAAAAAAAACCAAACCCAACAGTACAACCTGGCGCTATGTTAGTATGTATTCCCTTTTAAAAAACATTTTATGACAGTCCTCCCATTTAGGAACTGATTACGCCTGCCTTCCGCCCACCTGCCTGAGCTATTCTAAACTGCTCCTGGAAGGTGCCTATTGTTTCAGTCCTGAGCAGCAGTACTTACATGTTTGCATTTAGATCTCTGATTCTGAAGTTCGGAGCTTAAATAGTGGTGTCACTGAGCAGAAGAGACCTGTTTTCTTAGGGTGGATCATGGAAGTATTGCTGTGTGAAACCCTGTTTCTTGTTGAGAAGAGGGAATGTTAAGTGACGTCTTCTCTGGAGCTGTGCAGATCTCAGGCATTAGGCTGGGCGGGTTGCGATACGGAACCTGGAACTCTTAAGAGGAGGTGGTTGATCTCTGTAAAAATCTTTATCCTCTCTGCTTACTTTTATTTATAGATGTAGGTTTTTGTCAGGGGCTGGGTGTATTTCTTCTCTTTTAGCATTAGCTAGATACCTGGTAATCTTTGAACTTCAGTACAAAGAGAAAGTAAAATCAGATCAAATTTGAGGGACCTTGAATAGAGAAAAACAACAGTACCGTGAGTTATTCTTCCCTTGATTTATTTGCAGCACAGCTAGATGGAGTTCTTTGTAAGGTTTCCTCAATTTCCAACCTTTCTTACTTGTCAGGGCCTGAAGTAATTGCCCGTTTTGTCACTGATGAAGTTCTGTTCCTGTGGCTTGCCTTCACAGGTGTGCATGTAGTTGTGTGTTTGCTGCTGCTGTGACTGTATTTCGGAGTCTGGATTAAAAATTAATGATTAAAATATTACAAAATGTTCATAAGGCAAGAATGTATTTAGTTTGGTCTTTAACTCAACTCACTAGCTTACATGAACGTGGTGACTTGCTTATTTTCACTGATTTTACCTGAAGTTGAACTCCTGTCTCTGGCTGTTCAGGTGCTGGCTCCTGGAGCAATGCTGTGTATGGAAGGTTAGGCTAACTTTGCAGTGTGAAGGAGTGGGGAAAAGAAAAGGAAAAATTGCAGATAACAACTTAGTGTGGCACTCACTTGTTTGTTGCCTAAGAATAGCAGGGCTGTTTATTTTCTAAATGTGCATGGTTGGTGAAGCATGTGTGCTGTCAGGCGTGATGTTGTCTTCAAAGACTCTTCTTGTTGCAGCTATTGGAAGGGAATGGGAAAGAGGAGGGAAATGCCAGAGGTTTAGGGAAAAAAAACTGGGCTACCTCATTCAGCATTGGAAATAAGTTTCTGTAGGTGTCCGACCTAAATTGCTGGCACGTGTTCTCAGTTTTTCACACTGTCGTAATTAGAGATTAATGGTGATGTGTGACATTTCTAACTCCATCTTAAAGTGTTCATCACCTAAAATTGTAGAAGAAATCTTACAATCAGTGGGCATTACTCCTGTGAGTAATTGGCATACTTCACTTTCTGCTTGTTAAATTGAGTTTACCAGAAAGGCATTGGAATATCATTTTTGAATGCTGCTTAAGCATTCACAGTAACCTTCCAGGTTTGGATAAAGATGTAAAGGTTGCCTGTGGAATACTGTGAAATAATAGAATGCTTATCTATGTGAAATAAGTTCAAATATTTGACTTTTGCAAGTGCAGCATGCACTGTATGTTACAGTGACCAATTTCCAGAGAAGTGCTGCACTTGTTAAACATTTGCCTGAACCAAATCTGGTTCATGTCAATGAATAAGCTATCACAAGACGGAGGTTTTCTCATTGTTCCTCTTTGTGCACCCATTGAATCGGAGTATTTATTTAACCCCAGTTCTGACATATAGACTGGACACGTGGATTGGCTCTATGGAGACCTGTTGATGTTGCTGGTGGTTTACTTGGGCATTCTCCAAGGTTTAAAGGTTTGAAATAGAGTCCTGTGGGGTGTGTACAGCATGTTGGTACATTTTCCTTCACCCTCCAGGAGACCCTCAGAAGTACAAGGCTTCTGTGGCATCAGTGACCATTTGGGAGTTATTATAGCAAAAGATAATGTGTGAGGAAAATCTCATCTTCCTATTTGTCTGGGATATGAATATCTGGATAAAAACATGGCTGTCTTGCTGGTGTTATTAGAGACTGTTGCGTGACGCTGTGAGGCTGAGTGTGGAAGGTACCAACAGAAGGAAACTCACAGTGGAGGGTGGACAGTGCAGGAGCTGGAAGGGCAGGGAGCCTGCAGGTACTAACAGTATAGGGGTGGGATCTATTGGGACACAGATCCAGCTGTCTGCAGTAAGAATTTATTTCCTTTTTGGAATTTCACTTCCAAAATGTTTTTGAATTAGCAAATTCTGTACTTGGTATTTTATATTTTTGGTAGTTCATGCTTTGTAATTAAAAGCAGTAAGATTAGCTTTGCACACTACAAACTAAATGCAAAGTGTCTTACTGTAGTCACACCTCCACAGATGACTTGGGTTTGAATCTGGAAGAATGCTTTGTTGGGTAAAAAGGTGACTGAATGGCACTGTAACCCTTTGGGGCCTGCACTTTTACTCCACTGCAAGTAGGTTTTGGTTTTGCCTCCAAAGCATGGAAAGGTGAGTTGTGAAGTGTGTTCGGGCTGAGTGTGTTCGGGCTGAGTGTGTTCGGGCTGAGTGTGTTCAGGCTGAGGTATACTCCACCTGTAGAATATTTTGCCGTGGAATATTTTAAAACCAATACATGAAAATGAAAACAAAACAAACCACCAACAAAGTATTTTGTTGTTTTCAAGGATCCCCAGGCTTTTTTCTTTCTTTTCTTTGTTTCTCTGCAGGATTTCCTGAATTGAAGCAGGTGAGGGTTGGCCTAGCACCAGGATTGGCACAAGAATGGGAAGGGTCTTGGGATGGGAGGAGTGCAGGGGAAGAAGCACTGTACCTGCAGCAGTTTGGAGCCAGCCCCTGCTCCCATGATAACTGTGGGAGCTGTGTGCTCATCACTCTGATGCCGCTGTTCCACCAGTTCATGGAGAAGTTTTAGTTTTAGGAGGCATTTCTGAGCTTCTTCATGGTTATATTTACATTGTAGCCCAATAGCGTGATGATTGATTCCCTTCAAATTGAAAGACACCGTTAGTGTTTTGTTGTTAGCATTGGTCTTGTGATGTCATTTAAATGTATAAATGTCAATTCTTCATGCAAAAAGACTTCATGCTGTGAAGTCTGAAACATTCATTCAGCTATTTTATTGATTACTGAATTGATTACTTGAAATATTTCCGCTTCTGCAGTCTTCTGTGTAACCCAGGATTTCAGAAGGCTAATCTGCTTTATCTTCATATGGTTTTAGAGCAGCCCCACAAAAAAGGCAATTTAGATGGGAGTGCTGACAATATTGAAGTGATGGTTCAGTTCTAAACTACCATCTGTTATAGTTTGTTATATTTTCCAGGGAGGTGGGATGTAGCAAACGGTCACATTTTGGAGATGTGACCTTGGGATGGTTGTGTTGGTTCTTTCTTGTCATCTGGTCAGTGGCAAAGATTCTTAGGAAGCAGGTGGCAGGTGTCTGTTGTAGTTAAACAGCCAGAATATGATTCTCCCAGAACTCAAGGTTTTACTTGCATCAGTTTTTGAAAAAGAATTTCAGCTCCCTCAGTGTTTGCTTAAATCTTCCGAAATTTGTACAGATATTTTCATCTCCTTCACATCTTCCTGGTTCAGGTGCTTCGTACTTCAGATTGGAAAGTCTCAACCTTTGTTTCGATCTGGCACTGGGTTTAGCCTGTAGAAATATCATTTCATCTTGTTGCAAATGGTAGAATTCAAGTTCTAGTTTCTTTAGTCGACTATAACGCTTCAGAGTATTGGAAGATGCAGATTTGCAATGTGTGTGTGTGCACCATGGTAGCCAGCTAAGTGGCTGCAGTCAGACACTGTGGTTGTTACAGCTCGGTTTCTCAAGGGGTGCTGCATTGTGCCCTGTCTCACTTGCTGGAGCACCTAAAGGCAGCAAGTGACAGAACTTTCTTATTCAAGAGATTTCAAATAATCAGCAAATTTCAGATTTGTCATTATGTCAGTGGTGATTCATCACTTCTTTGATGATCCTTGCCAGGTAGAAATGCAGATCTATGCAGACTGTTTTGATTTGGTGCTTTGCTCAGACACCTGCAGTGATGAACTCTTCAGCAGGGAAGTTGATGGCAGGTGATGCTGTTTGCCATGATATTTCTCCTGAAGCCTCCATGCGTGGCCCTTGTTACCAAGTTCTTGAAAGCAAATAAGCTGAGGCATATCTGGGCCTCTCCTTGCTACTACACCCCAAGAGAGGCCTTTACATGTGGTGCTCTTCATTAAAATCCACAGAATTTATAGAGAAACCCTAAAACCAGCTGGGAATGTGCTGTACAGGTTTGTGCAGAACATACCTACGTTAATCTAAACGGGAATCATTACAATCCACTTTATGCTTTTAAGAAGACAGCCTGCTGTGTTTGAGTCCTTCAAGCAGCAGAATGTAGTTTGGATTCTGGGTTTATATACATGAGTATACAGCAGCTGTAAAAAAAAACACCTACTTTTTAAAACAATTGTAAGTTGTCGTACTTAGTAATGATTACACTTAAGAGCATAATTTAATGGTCATATTTTGGTTTGTTTTAATCATTCTCCAGGAGTTAAAACCTTCACGTAGGTTTGAATAAGGATGTGTGTGAACCAGTGGTAATGAAGTATAACACTGAGAGTGGAGTAGGGAAATACGTTGAAGCAAGTGCTGAGGTGTAAACAAGAAAAGTTAACAGCTGGAGGTTACAGAATCCTCTGTAGATGCTGTCTTCAGTAAGTAACTGAGTATAGAACTGCTTCCAAATCAGCTGGTTTAAAAGCTGCAAGGTAAGTTGTGAAACAAAAGGTGGTGGTCTTGGGTTTTATTTTACTGTTAGAGCTCATTCTAAAGAGATCATTTATAATATTTGGATTAATATTTGTATTTCAAATACATTCATAAATAGCTGTAGTACAAAAAAAAGTTTTCTTTTGATGCCGAATCACAAAATAACCTGTCAGAAAACATTTCAGCTTTCCTAGAGCAGGAATGCCCCAACACACCAACTAGTAACTGCCTTTGTATGCCTCCATCCAACGCTGCATTCAGCAGCATTTCTGAAGTCTGCTCATTCAGATTGATCGGTGGGAAGGGATATGTGAATTTGTCAGCAAAGTATGCAGCTGTGTTATACCTCCCTTATCATATTACCTGTATACAATGTTGGGACTTTTGGCAGCATAGTTTTGATGGTTTTGCTATCATGAAACTACATAACCGTTTTTTCCCTCAAAGGTTTGGATTAATTTATACGGATACCTAAGATGAACTTTTAGAAACTGTTTGAAGATCAATGCCCTGTGAGTGAATCTGCAACCCAAATCGGTCACACCTGGGAATCTTTATGCTAATTAGAGTAATTAATTTGATTGAAATTGCTGGAGAGTTTGGAACACAGGCATTGTAGATTCATGAAAGAGATGCAGAGCGAGATATGGATTAACAGTCCAGATTGGCTCAGGAAAGTTATCGCAGTGTGAATTAAAAATGAAGGACGTTCATAAAGGTCCAATCAGTTGGATGCTTGCCGACAAAGTGAAACACCTTTTTGAGTAAACAGAGTATCAGTTGTGATACCAAATCACTTCCTCATCTCTGATGTAATGTAAGTAAGGAAGGAATACCACAAGTTCCAAGACAGTCATAGGTGAAGGTTTTATGAGGTTTCTTATCAGTTCAAAAGAAAATTGAAGTAACCTGGGAACACAGTGTGCATGTAAAGTGTACAGTTGCATTCTTTCTCTGGGGACAATGGAACTTGGCTTTGATTTTTGCATGTTTTTCAGTCTCACGGTATGTGATTGTTGTTAATTGAACCTAGTGAACTCTTTAGTACGTTCTTGGGCATTTTGTGGAAGGCTGACTTGAGCTGCATTGTTTTGTTCTTTTTAATGTTGGTCAGCAAAAAGGTAAACAAAAGTGGTTTCTAAAAGTGAGAATTAGCACCTCGGGTAGGCTTACACGCTGCATTTGAATACAGTCCTTGAGAAACTAAAGTAGATCATAGAGCCATAGAATATCCCAGGTGGGAAGGAACCTACAAGAGTCACCAAGTCCAACCCAGCCCTGCACAGCAGCACCCCAACCCAACCACACGGCTGAGAGCAGTTTCCCAGCACTCCCTGAGCTCTGCCAGCTCAGGACTGTGTCTGCTGCCCTGGCAGCCTGTGCCATGCCCACCACCCTCTGGGGCACAGCCTTTGCCCTGAACCCCAGCTGGCCCTCCCCTGACACAGCTCTGTGCTGTTCCCTCAGGTCCAATGATAGTCAAGATTACCAAAACACAAGAATCTGCCTATTTGTTTTGCCTATTAGACTGTGCCATTCTATTCAGACTGGCAGAACTTAAGCCATCATCTATTACTGGTCACTGAAAGTGAACCTCAATTGAGGGGAGAAGGGAGGAAAAAAAACCAAGCAAATCATCTTGATAAATATCTCTGTAGGGGAGGAATCGGTTACCAGATAGACACCTGCAGAGAACAAACAGGAAGAAGAGGTGCAGAAGGAATTATTGAGTTTATTGTAGGGAATTTGAAGAATTGCAGAACAACTGAGGCTTTAAGAGACTTACAGACATCGTTTAGTCCAAACCCATCGACTTAGAGTAACATGGAACGGATTGCTGACCATTGTGTTCGGTCAGGGTTGAAGTTTCTCTCAGGATAAAGGCTTAACCACATCACAGTTAATACATAAATTACTCTCCCCGTGTTTAGTAGGAATTTCCTGTATTTCAATTTGTTCCACTGTTGTCCTGTCAGTCAGCACAACTGTCAAGAGTCTGGCTTTATCTTTGCCCTCACCACCCCCTGCAGGTGCTTATGCTCACTAACACCATTCCATTACCATGCTTAACAAATTCTGTTCTCAGGTGCCCCTCTCCTCATAGGCTCCCATCTCTGTGGCCCCCTATCTAGGCTCACTCCAGTCCATCTGTGTGTCTCTCGATTTGGGGAGCCAGGCAGCAGGCTTGCTACTGATGTGGTCTCACCAGCGCTGACTGCAGGGGATGGACCACCTCCCTCATCATGCTAGCAATGCAGCAGTGCTCTCAACACTGCCCAGCGAGCTGTTGGTCTTTGCTGAAAGAGAGCCCTGCTATTTCATATTCAGTGACACCAGTGTTTTCTACATTGTTGTGTTCCAGCCAGCTGGCCCTCAGCCTTTATTTGTGTATGGGTTTATTCTTCCCTGGGTGCAGAATTTTGTGCTTCCTATTGTTGAATTTCTGAAGCTTCTGTCTGCTCACTTCTCTGCCCTGGGTTCTCTCTAGGACCCCCTGAGTGGCAGTACTACATCTGGTGTGTTAGCTGCTCTTCCTGACTTTTTTCCATCAGTGTATTTGCTGAGAGTGTGCTTGATCCAATTGTCCAGAAAAATAAATTAAGCTAAATGGTGTCGGTCAAGACTGACCTCCAGCTGGACTCAGTACCATGGATTGCAGCCTTTTGGGTATCACAGTGCTGCCAGTTTTAAGCCCACCCTGCAGTCATCTAAACCTGCTCACACTGTAAGCCTGTCTGTGAGGATGTTAGGGGTGGCATTGTCAAAAACTTTTCTAAAGGCAAGGCAGTCAGCATTCACTGCTCTCCTTACCCACAAAGCCAGTCATCATCCTCTTATAGACACCTGCTAGGCTGCTCAAACATGATTTCCCTGTTCCTTTCTTGTCCTTAATATGTTTGGAAGTGGCTCCTGTTAGCATTTCTTCCCTGACCTTCCCAAGGATTGTGATGAGGCAGACCAGCCTGTGGTGTCCTGGCTCTGCCCCCTTGCTCTTGAAGACAAGTTATGTTCACTTTTTTTCAGTCCTCAGGAAATCTTGGGGAATGTGGGAGTCACTCTGCTTCTATGAGGGCTGCTCCAAATGTGATGCATCCTGTTTTATGATCATCATAGACTCATAGAATGGTTTGTGTTGGAAGGGACCCTTAAAATCACCTGGTTCCAACCCCCTGCCTTAGGCAGGAGCACCTCTCTCTAGACCAGGCTGCTCACAGCCACATCCAGCCTGGTCTTGAATGCTGCAATGGAGGGGGCATCCACAGCCTCACTGGGCAACCTGTGCCAGTGTCTCACCACAATGACAGTAAAGAATTTATTCTGATATCTAGTCTAAATCTCTCCTTTTTCAGTTATAAATTGTTTCCCCTTGTCATGGTTTTGCAGTTTTGTAATTTTGCTATCAGTATTCCACATCATAACATCATGTTAAGCACAGATAATTTTGACGAATGTGCTGCTCACAGAAAGAAGACTGCATGTCCCAGGGAGCACCACGGTCAGTCATATGACACAGACTCTATATAATCTCACTTCAGTGCTGGACTCGCTCTCTTGGACCTTGCCAGCCAGGGGGGAGCTGTGTGGGAGCGTTCCAGCCGTTTTCGCCTAGAGATACAGTAGGCCTCTCGGTTTCAGGACTCACTCTCTCCTATTTTACTTGATTCGTTAGCCTTAATTCCAATTATATTGTATTATATTGTGTTATTCTGTATTCCGATATAGTATTTAGCAAATAACTGTGCCTCCTTAGATTGTTGCCGCTGTATTTATTTTCCTTTTCCCTTTTCCTTTTGGGATAGTGGCCCTGCAGGCCGTCTATTCCCCTGTCATGGGTGCAGGTAGATTTTAGGTTAACCCATGATGGGATTTTGGTGGAGAACGTGAGCAAAAGCGGGCAAAAAAGCTGCTGTTTTTCTGTTTTGGTTTTTTTTTTTTTTCCTCTTTTAGCTTTTACAGAGCTATGAGTTTTTTTTCCCGTTAAGGAGCTATCTAAAGTTTACGTTTCTGCACCTGGGAGCTTGACCTTGAAAGTCCAGGCGGATGGCCAGTACCCCAGAATATTTTGTAAACTTTGAGCTCTGCTATTTTGCTATTGAAGAGAGAAAAAAAAAAAATGTGTGCTCTGCTTGTAAAACTGCTTTTCAGGGGACTCCATGGTGGAGGTAACCATTGGGTGGCTCGAAACATACGCAGTACCCCATGCTACTGCCCAAAGAACCATATTAGGGCTGGAGAAGCAGGTCCTATGGAGGCATGGCACTCCAGACACTGCCCCAGCAGTTCCACTCCTATCCCTGTCACCTGGGCAAGAAGCAGGAGCTCATGGTGAGGATGGTGTGGATGTTGTCCTGTTGGTACATACCTTTATGAAAAGTCCCTCCCCAGCTTTTCTGTATGCTCTCTTCAGGTACTGGAAGGCCACTGTAAGGTCCCCCTGGAGCCTTCTCTTCTCCAGGCTGCAGAGCCCCAGCTCTTTCAACCTGTCCTCATAGAGGAGGTGCTCCAGCTCTCTGATCACCATTGTGTCCCTCCTCTGGACGTGCATCATCAACTCCATGTTCTACTTGTGTTGGCATGATGATGGTGATATGGCAGTAGAGGTTGAACCTTCCCTCCAGTATTCTGTTCTATTTTGTTGTGGTGCATCAGGTGGCAGCAGAAGGGCAGTCTGATGTGGAAATGCAGCTGAAGGAAAGGTGTGTCTATGCAGAAAGAAAATGGCACCCATTGACATCTACTGATATTTGCTGAACGTTTATGGATGTGAGCACAGAGGTGGTAGATGGTGTGTTTCAGCACTGGCAACAGCAGTGTGAAAGACAAGCTACATTCCTGATGACCATGCAGTAGAAATCTTGAAAAAAAGCAACAAACTGAAAATAACCCCTTATTGATAGGCTGAAAGGGGAAACACTGCATGGATTTGTATTATTAAAAGAAACAGGGAAACTCAGAGCCTAAGGTGCAATGGGGATAGCTATGACCTTTATTAGACCGGGAATTATTTTTGGAAAGCAGTGTTTCAGAAGGGAACAGTTTGGAAGCTGTTCTCAATCTTTCAGTTGAGATCCAGATGAAATGAATGTACAAATGTATATTGGAAAAATTATGTAAAAGGAAATATGGACACTTCTGAGGAATGTATTCTTAAGTGACTCAATGTCTTAGTTCTTGGGGAGCCTACTGTTTCTCTTATTATGTCTTAGTAGCAATGTGAAGGGATATGTGAAAGGCCGAAACATTAGGAATGTAAGGCATTCGTGCCTATTTATGCCACAGATAGATAAGATACATAGTTGTATAAAAACACTGAGCAACTCGCTTTGCTGTTGGGGCGCTGGAAACTTGGATTTCTCTTGAGATTGCACAATTACAGCTTTTATCTCACTACTAGGTTAGTGTACTGATTTAGTAACGTTTCTATATGGCTGAGCAGCCTGGTCTAGCTTTGAAGCTGGCCCTGTTTTGGGAGAGTGTTGGAGAGGATGACCTCCAGAGTTCCTCTCCAGCCTAAACCATTCTGTGATACTCTATAAACATCTGCCTGGAAATCAAAGTGATTCAGAGAAGTATTTTCTAAGTCAGCCTATTTCAGTAGCATATTTTTATTTACATTGTTTTCAGATAATTTATAGAGAGTGTTTTATTTTTAAAAAAAACCCACAATACTGGAATATAAACATGTATGTAGGAAGGTTCTGAGAGATGAGATATAGATGCTGCTTGATAGTTTTTCAGACTATGTTCAGAAATGTCTGGGAGTAAAACCAAGTAAACTTGGATTCACAGCCATTGGGAAGTGTTTGTGCAAGGCTTTGTACCACTACTTGAAAGGCACCGACTGTTCTGCATATGTTGTCTTCCTGTCCATCATTTTCTGGGCATGTAATTGGAAAAATTCTGTTTCCTATTGCATATTCTTAAAAGTATTTTTCTTTAATTCTGTCCATGTGGTTTATGTGAAATAACATTTTAGCCTTGAGGAGTATCTTTATTTTAAACATTGAGGTGGTAATTTATTTCCTGGCTATTAATAGTAACTTCTTTCCGATAAAGGTATTAAAACCATGAGAAGACCTGTAAGAGAGAGGTGATGTGACACATCTCTTTCTGGTAATCATTAGTACTTAAAGGAAGAAAATTGCTTAAAGAGGGAAGAATAGCTTAGTTTTAACTTAGTATTTTTGCTCTGGGTGATAACATTAAGATTTAATTGCCCTAATTAATAATTAGCTAAATGCCACAGGTAAGTAGCTTATGGCCTGTAGGTTTGTGTGACCATATTTTCTTGCTGCTGTGTTGCATAGATAAAGCAGCAATGAATGGAAGCCTCTGGATGAATTCTTTCCTAGCAAAAGGCAGGAGGAGACTGAGTAAAGTTCTTCAGAAAAAACCTGGTTTTTTTACCTTGAAGGTAAGGTCCCAAATAACTTCCTGCTGACACTAATGTTAGTGCTTGGCTGAACTGCTCGAGGCTGGGGTTTGCTTTGTAAGAGGAACTGTTGAGCCTCTGAGCCATCTGCAGCTTAAAGTGAATTGCAGGGCAGAATGAGGTTGTATAGGGCAGTTAATCAGAACTATTGCTGCTTTTGGAAACTTTGTGTTTTGTAGTTATCTGGAACTTCAAGTACTTTCTTTGTTGCTCAAAGTTGTCATTTGCTGTGAAATTTATTTAAAGTAGTGTCAAAAATCATAACTGTAGAGTTACCAAACAGTTGTGTGTGCTTCTAGTCTGGTTACAGTCTTACGTAGGTAAACTGTAAGCAAAGCTGTATGTTGTAGAACAAAGTGGTTATAAAACAGTGACAGTCCAAAGCCATCCTTAGTACTTTCTGCTTCTTGTGCTGCCCAGCTCCTCTTTGGCAGTGAGAAGCTGCCACGTCCTTGGCTCTGTGCAGCTCAGCAATAACTCAAACATCAGTGTGTTATCACCAGCAGGTCGCAAATCCAAAACTTAGCACTGTGGGAGTAAGGAAAATTAACTCTGTTCCTACCAAAAGCCATTCGGCTGGTCAGTTTGCTGCAGAGTTTAAGTGACTGCTTGCAGCTGTCTGGGCAACTGCTTTTCCCCAGGGAAAATTGTCTTCCAGAGTTGCTGCTGGAAAGTGGTGTTTATTAAGAAACAAGAAAATGCTTTACCCGTTAGAGTTCCGTTGATGTCTCTCTGTAGACAGTTTTCTAATTCACTTTGTAACTGTCCTTACTTCCTCTCTGAGGAAGGATGTCTGTGAAGTTATAGCACTGGTTTATTTTGAGAGCTGTATTTCCACAAAACTCCATATAGGAGATGGTTCACAGTGCATGGAAGTAGAAGAATTAAAAGGAAAAATTTCTGTAACTTCTGTAAGACATGAGAGTCTTATTTGAAAGAGTTTAAAAGGACATGAATTACTTATATTCACAGTCTGTAAAATACAGGAGTTAATGTCCAGTTAATAACAGTAACTCCAGCGAAGCACAATGGGCTGTATTTTTCAGTTTTTGGTAGTTAGAAAGGTACCATTTCATCATCTCCTCAGCCTTGCTAGGAACACTTTGGTATTCTCTGCTGTGGGTTACTGGGCTTGCCAAGATGAGCGTATCTTGTTTTTCCTATGTTATTTAGGACCCAGCTTTTTTAAGAGTTGCTTTTTCAGAGATTACAGGAACCAGTTTTAGCTTAGTGGTTTGCATATATGAATTATTGTTTCTCCCTGGATTGGGTTGTCCCACGACAAGAAAACGGCTGTAGTAAAAATAGACTATCTCTTTGTTTTCACAAATGGTCTTAATTATCTTGTGCAGCTCTCTGCAGCGGCTTTCTTTTTTTTTTTTTTTTTGCCAGGGTTTTTGGACTCAAGCAAAAGGCACATATATGTGTTCATGCACACGTCTCTGTTGTTTTTCCTTCCCACTTTGTGAATGTATATTAAAAGTTAGTTGAAGCTGACATGCTTTTGGTTAGGAAGGAAATTGATTGGCGAGTGATGAGAGCTTGCAGCAAAGCCTGTTCTCTGCCATGTGTCCTGCCTGCTAGTTGTAGTTGGTTCCAAGAACAGTTGATAGTTGGGGAACTGCCAAGGTACTGAGGAAGCACCTATCGCGTTTCATTACTTTATTCTCTTTCTATTTCATATGTTCCTGTGCTGTTTCTTCACGTCTTCCTTCCAGTTCTTTTACTTGGTATCAAACTCTACGTGTACTGCAGAAAAATCACAAAAATCTTCTGCTGAGATGTAGGTTATGCAGGTAGGATTTTGGTGCACAGAAATGCTCATGAATGAATTCTCTGTAATTTTGATGCAGGTCTTTGTTTTGGGAAATCTGAAGGCAGCTGAGTTTGAATTGCAAGCAGTGTCACTTTTCTCTGCAGGTTGAAGCTGATGGACCAGTTTTTGCAATCCACAGGTTTGCATAAGAGCACCAGCTATCCCGGTATTGAGGTAAAAGCTATGCTGAGAGGGTGACACTGGGTGTCTGCCCACAGTGCTTCCAGATTGCTTTCTGTTTTCCTTGGGCTATTTCTTTGTTTTGATAGCCAGGTTAAATACTTAAAAAGCTTTAAGTAAAAACTTAAAAGCTTTGGGTTCAGAGGAATTTCTCAATGTTCAGTTCCCTTTAGAAAAGGAAACTAAGGTAGATATTTGGAAAAATGAGCTCAGCCCCAAGGATCAGTCTTGTGTAAATAATTGCTTGAGTGTTTTTAGGAAAGCTGTTTGAGGGTGTTGGCAGTTCCTTTGTCTTTGGTACTGTAATGTCTAGTTGGCTCATTATACCGTAAAGCCATTTCTTGGTCCTCTTCTAGGATATCAGCATGATTATCGGTCTCTGCTGTGTGAAGGATTGTGGGAAATTACTGTAACAAGGCCCAGTGTGAGACCTTACGGATGGGAGGGTGCTGTAGACTTTGAAAGTCTCGAAGTAGTTCTCCTCACCTATGCTTGTTTTCTCACAGTGCTCAGTTACCCTCACACTCATGTGCTGGTAAGTACCAGGTGTTCTGTTCTGTGTGTTAGGTGGTTGCACAGCATCGCCTGTGTGCAGTATGACGTGGATCTACCTGCTTCTGTTAACTGCTTATCGTGCCCTGGAGTCCCTTTGGCAACAATCTACTTTATAGATGGAGCTTTTAAATATTTTGGCAGTCAATAGTTGTTTTAAGCCATCCTTTTTCTTCAGGATTTGGCTTACTTAGGCCTCCATGCTTATGTGAAGGTTAATGCTGGTTGTTTGTTTTCTCCTGATATGAAATATCCATCTCTTGATAGCTTCAGTGTGCTTTCTTGCTAACCCAACAGGAAAAAGAATGAGGGATGTGATGTGCTGTAACTGTTGCCATCTCTGTTTAAAGCACAGGCTCTTATGCTGAGGCGTAGCTATGCTGCAGTCTTACCTCAGTGAAGACATCTTCATCTTAACATCAAGACATTCTGTTTCACTGCTGCAAGAAATGTACTTTGTCAGTAAAAGCCTTTCTGCTAACCTTTGCTCTGCTGGGTTTTGGGTTTGTTTTTTTTTCTGATTTATACATGTATATTCCATTACTTCTTTGTTCATACCCATTTTAATATCTCTGTTACGATTTTCTACGAGGTAAGTTTATTGGTAGAAAGATTCAGAAGGGCAGCTGCCTAGAATAGATTTAGAAAACCTCACCAAATATGACTAGACTGCTTGATTTAAAGAGGGATGTGACTTTTGGCTCTGCACTGTGGTGCTTTGGAACAAAGCAGAAATGGTTGTATGTAAGCAGATGTAACAAGTGGTTCTGGTTTGCATTGTATAAATGAATTAGGTGGGAAAAATATGAATTACTTGCGTACATAATTTACACAACATGATGAATAGCTTCTACTTCACTATCAAGGATTTCTCGTTAACTAGTCCGTAGCAGGGAAAAGAAAGAAGTTGAGTGGCTCTTCTGTTTTGTGGTTTGTGTATCTTTACCACTGCTTCCAAGGTTGTGTCAATTAAGTTGTTTCCCAAGCTGATTGCAGCATGTTTCTCTCAGAAATAGATTTTTTTATTGGCGTGTTGCTTTTGAGTGTGCACATCACTCATCCTTGCTAGAAAAGCTGCCTGTATGTTAGCTTTGTGAATAGCTGAACCAAGTTAAACACAGCAAAATAGAGTGGTGCCTGTAGTGCTGGTTGATATAGCGGTGCTGGCTGTAATCAGATGAGAACCAGTACTGGTAGCAGCAGAACAACGCAGGAACTCCGTGCTTATTCCTCAGGTCCCTGGCAGCCTCAGACAGAGCTCATGGGGATCTGCCTTGTAGTCTCTGTGCCAGCTGTTCTCTCTGCAAGTGAATCAGTTGGGTGATGAGTCCCTGTGCAGCAACAACGTTCTCACTTGAAGTGTAACATTCTGCAGTTCTGCTTCAGGGGATAAATTCAAACTCTTGAAAAAGTTTTAAGTTTGCTTAGTTTGTAATTCTTGAAGTGTGTGTGAATGTGTTCTGTAACTGCTAATGATACACTGTGAAAGTATCTGGTTTAAATATTATTTTGTCATGAGTTTTGTGGTGTTCTTTTGTAATGAGAGTAACAGGCTTCCTCTCAATATCTGTAACAAAATTCTAATATTTCTCATGTTTTTATGCCTGATGTTGGTTTAGCATCTGTATTTTAAATTTTAACAATCACATTGTAGCAGGATCATACTTCTGATTTAATTGCATTCTCAGTGAATTGGTGTAGTGCTGCTAAAATACCATAATCATATCACAGAATATTTGGAACCCTGAATGGAAGGGACCTTAAGGCCCATCCAGTTCCAAGCCTTTCCATGAGCTCTTTGCCTCCTTCCCACCCAGGGCTCTGTTCAGCCTGGCCTTTGTCACCTTTAGGTTAGGGATGAAGCAGTCTGGTGTTGTGACCTGTTGTACCTCACTAGGTTCTCATAGGCCCACTTCTCAAACTTGTTCAGGCCCCTTCGGATTGCATCCCTTCCTTTTATTGTGTCAACTGCGCCACTTAGTTTGATGTCATCAGCAAACTTGCTGAGGGTGCACTTGATCTCACTGTCTTAAGTCATTGATAAAGATGCTGAGGACTACTGGTCCCATGTCAGAACCCTGGGGAGCACCTCACATGGCAGACCTCCAGCTGGACACAGAGCTGCTGGACACAGAGCCACTGACCACAACTCAGCAGTCAAAGAGTTAAGAGTCTCAGGGAAATAAACTGACCAATCCTTGTTTCCTGTCCTTCTGTTACAGTGAGATCCCAGGCTGAGTTTCTGTTTCATCTCTCAGAAGGAAATAGCAACTTTCCTACCACCAACTTTGAGATGTCCCATAATTTATTGACAGCAACAAGGTCTCCCCTTGTTCTGAAGGGAGTTCTTCTAAACTTCTGTTCAACAAGAGGAACTCTTTTTAGCAGAGATACTCCTGTCCTTTTTGTAGCATGGTTGCCATCCACTAGGCTGTCTCCAGAGTGCAGTTTGGGTCTCTGTTGTACTGGGAAGCCAAAACCTCAACATTGGCCTCAGCAGGGCTGAGCAGAGGAGAATGGGATGGTGACCTCCAGCTGCTGGCAACACTTATCCTAAGGCAGTTTGGGGAGAAGTGATTGTCAGTGAGATCTGAGGCAGAAGAGTTGTGGAGTGCCTCAGCATTCTTTCCCTCCCAACACATTCCATCCCCATACTGTCCCAAGTGAGTCCAGGCTGCCTGCTCAGAAGTGGGGCCTGGTGCAGTGCCACACGTGGTCTCCAGCACCCAGCTGCTCTTGTCAGACCCAGCTTGGCCATTCTACATGCTCAGTGTCTTGTGATGACTGGACCTGGCTGCTCCTCTTGTGTTCCTGCTGCCAGAAGGTGTTGCCCACTCTCTGGTGGGAGGGCCAGGAGGAGCTGTGCTTCATGTGTCTGGGTAAGATGCTCCAGGACCAACAGGGTGGTGTTCTTTCCCACTTCTGCCCTATCCACTGGAATGAAGGCCAAGTTTGGTTCCATTTCTGCCCTGATTTTCCTGATCCCATTTCTGTGTATCCAGGCAGCATCCTTGTGCTCTGTCCAGTACGCCTCCCTTCTTCCTCTGCCTGTGCATTTCCTTCTTACCACTCACTTTGAGCAGTGTGTCCCTGCTCAGCCGTGCTGGTTTCCTGCCTCCTCTGCTTGATTCTTTATGCTGGGGGATGGAGAGCTCTTGTGCTCTCAGGCAGGCGTCTTTAAGAGATGCCAGCTCTGCTCTGTTCCTTTTTCCCTAAGGGCAGCTTTCCTGGGGATCTCATCCAGTATTGCCTTAAACAGCCAAAACCAGCTCTTCTGAAGCTCCAGGCACTGATGTTCCCTTTTGCTAGGCCTGTATTCCTCAAGAACGACACCAGGCTGTGGTCACTGCAGCCCAGACCAACTCTAATCTGAACCTCTTTGCTGAGCTCATGTGAACTGGTGAGCACCGGGTCTGTCACACTTCTCAGGTTGCTTTGTCTGATGGCTAAGGGGTCTAAGCTGTGTTCTGCTATTAAAACCCTCTTTGTTTCCATTCCTTATATAAATATCCCGTGATGCAAACCTAAAAACTGCTTCCTTTTCTAATCTGCACTCAGCACTGTTATAATCTGTCTGTGTTTTTCCTCCTAGTTGATTACTCAGCATTTTCTTTCTGTATGTCATCTTGTAGGTGCAACTTACATGTCCTTAAGACTTATTTTAAGGAGAAACCAAGAAAATGGGAAACAAAAACAGCTTTGTGAAACCACTTTTTGAAACTTGAAATTTTCAAATACCTACAAAGTCACAAAGCAAGGTGTGCCAAACTTGCTGGTTTTGCTTAGCCTTACTGCGTAATTATAAGTAAGAGAGAAAGGAATCTTTCTGCCACGTGGTGGCCTACAGTTCAATAGAGGTTTCAGCCTTTTAGGGGAAAGGGAGGAACTGTGTATTAATTCCTTACACCGAAAAAATATCCAGTACTGACACAATCACAGAATCACCAAAGTTGGCAAAGACCCACAAGATCACCCAGTCCAACCATCCACCCATCACCAATAGCTCTCACTAATCCATGTCCCTCAACACAATGTTCCTTGAACACCTCCAGGGTGGGTGACTCCACCACCTCCCTGGGCAGCCCATAACACTGCCTTGACCACTCTTTCAGAGAAGCAGTGTTTCCTAACATCCAGCCTGAGCTTCCCCTGGCACAAACATCATCTCTGAATTACAGGTACGTAGCTCATGTGTCTGTTGTTTTAAAAAATATACATATATATATATAGGTATATATACAGAAAAACCAACACAGCACAGCTGACATAAATGCAGAATGCTTTATATACAATTTTTTGAAATAAAACTTCCAATAGCTGAGACTTTTCCGGACTCTTGTCTTCCTGTATACGTGGGTTTCAATGCCCATTGTTAACATCAGTATGTTAAAGAAATGTTTTCCTTATTGCACATTTTTTGGACTGGATTGTGGAAATAGCAAATTCACTCTGAGTCAGTTCACCTCTGAAAGGTAAAGCAGTCTGTGTTCTTAAAAGTGGTTTCTAAACAAATGGAAGTTTTTCTCAGCAGCAGCCTGTGCAGTTACTTCAGTTGTTTAATTATACCGTGTGTGCTGCATGTTTTCAAAGCTACGCCTGTATAATTGTCACAGGGTTCTGTTCTCACCTAATTGTCTTCTGTGCTTTCAAATGAATGTGAAATAAAATTACCTTTTAAAGCAAGTCCATCCTTTAATGAATCCCATCCATGAATGAAGGCCCTACAGTAACCCTCTGAAGTGCTTTCTAACCTTTGCTAGCTTTTCTTCTGCTATTTACACCCACTGGGTTTGCAGGGTAAGAAACTCATTTCTTTCCTTGCTTTGCTTCAACCATGAACTCAATGCTGCTTTTCTTTCTACATTTTCTCATGATTTGGTAAAAGAAAAATAAGGCCCTGCTCACCTCCCATCCATTTTCTGAACATGTTGGTGGTGTCTGGGCTGTGTCCCTCGAGGATTTCTTCCTTTTCTTCTGCACCACTCACACGAAGGCAAAAAAGTTCAGTGGTGAACTTTGCTGTCGTGGATTAAAATACCACTGAGGATGATGCGGTTTGCCCTAAGAGCACGCCATGCCGTAGGGGAGGCTTTGCAGAAAGCACTGTGGTTAGGGTGGGAATTCAAAGAACAGTGTCCCAGAAGCATGTGAGGTCCAAACGTCTGACTGCAAAGTGGGTTTGTTCTAAGCCATGCTAGTGCTGACCTGTCTGAGCACACACAGTGAGAGATGGCCTTCTGCAGCTGAATGTAACTGCAGTTTGTCTTGCTAGGATGCTGTGAAATATACAAAAAATGTTCTTGCCATTTGTACGTGGTAGCAGCTGTCCATGATGTTTATTGCTATTTTTCTCCACTGTTTTTTTCTTAGCATGAGCTAAATGAATTGTGTGCGCTTTGTTGTTTTTTTTTTTCCTGCTCTCTTCAAAATAGAGAGAATGCATTTTTACATTGAGCAGAGGAAGCATCAAGTAGCTTTTAACCTGATAAAAACCTAATGAAATCTGGCTTGAATCATACTAACGTTAGATTTCATTTTGTTAATAAAGTGTGCCAGTGGAGTGCATTAGGAACAGATCGCTCTGCAGAGCAGCAGTGTGAGATGGCTGCAAAGGGACGAGGGCAAATCAGCTCCTGGCTGGAAGGGTTCCAGGTCAGGGCTGAGAGGAAACTATAGCTCCGTGTTCTCTGAGTACAGGCTGTTTGTCAGATCCTTGTTGTGTTCTTTTCTTGTGTCACCATCCATATTCCAGCCAGTTCGTTCTTCTGAAAGGGAAGTGAAAACTTCTGAAGTGATTGCTGGCTGATGCATCTAATGCTATGCTCACTGCAAGCCTTCTTCAAACAATAACAATTCCCAATTCATTGTGCATGCGCATGCACAAAAGAAACATGATGAAAGCTGTCTTTCATCTCTTTGAATACAGCAGAAAATTCTGGGCTGCTTAAAATTGAAGTTTGTCAGGTGGTTTAAAATCAACAAGCTGGGACCAGTGCAGCATAAGCTATCCAATAATCTACACCTTACATGTACACCTTGAGGAGTACACCCTCACTATTGTAAGGAAACAAAATGGAAATACTTTTATAGTTATTCAGTATTGTAGTTTCTAGTTTGTGGTTGTAAATCTCCCTAGGCTGGTTTTCATGTTAAAAGTTTGTGCGTTTTCCATGGAAAAGTTGCTGCTCATACAGTAGTTTCTTGACTAATGGATTCTAGATTGTGTGCCTCGCTGGTATGTAAACAATAGACACGATTCTTCAGCTTGATTGTTTGAAGAGTAACTAGGAACTTTGTGGCAGTTGGGAGAACTAAGCTCTGTGTGATGGGGTTCTTATTCTGAGACATGCTGGCAGGCAATGGGCTCCTGAAATGTGACTTGAGCTGATCAGTAAGACCTGCAGGTTGGGCTGTGTAAGTGCCAGTGCATGTATGTGGTAACTCAGATGGATTCAGGTGTGTGCAGGATGGTCATTTCTGATGGGATTAAGCTGATAGATTTTTTTCCCCTTTGTTCTCAACGAGAACGGTTGAATATTAGTACATTAATTTTAATGAGCGTATTTTGCATGCTTAGAAATGAAAATAAGTTTTAACGCGTGCTTCTGCTCTATGTGCTTACTGCATGGTTCTAAATGTAAATTAATCCTCACCTTCATTAATTGTGCTTGCATTATGTGCTGTGCTGTTTCTCCAGGCAGAAAACAGCAGTTCTGTAAATTCAGCCTCCTTTGGGCTGCAGAGAACAGCTGTGCTGGGCTGGATGCTTCATTCAGCTGCTTTCTTAAAGCACAGAGCTTACCTAGCTTGGCAGAACTCATTGCAGGATAAGGCTTAAGAGGTGTCCTCTGAAGTCTTGTAAATTTAGATCGTTTCTAATGTACTTCTCTTAAAAACATGTTCACCCTTGCAAGATTTAGATTTGTGTGGCTCTCAGCTGCAATCCAGTAGTTAAAAGTACCGAAGAGCACTGATAATACTGCTAATTTGAGCAAGTTGGGTAGTATTCTTTTTGGTGGTGTGGCTACCACCTGTATCTGCAAGCTGCAGCAAGTAAGAACTTTCTGTATGGTCACTCTTGCAGTGCCTCTGTGGAAGTACCAGGTTCGTAGTAATCACAGTATTTAGACTTTTGCTTTGCACCGCAGCTTCAGAAAAGGATCTTGTGTTCCTCAAATGTGGCCTCCCTTCTCAAATGCTGTTTTATATCGAATGTAGAGAAGGTTTAGACTGCTTGTGGTGATATCAGTTGGGAACACCTTGCATGTAGTGTTTTGTCCTTCAGATGAAGCCATCAGCACCTTCAGCTAGCACTGCTTTCCCTGTTGGCAATAGTACTACATGCAGTAAATGCCCTGGTCTGTGCTGCTTGCAGTGCTTAGGGACACAGGTCCAGAGGCTGAGCAGAAGTGGGCAACAGATGGAGCTCGGGTGGACACGTGGGTGCATGAGTGGCTTTGACAACAGCAGACAGTGAGGAGTTGGCACAGGGAGGGGATGTGGCACAGAGGGATTGCATTAATAAGTCTTGAGCAAGGATATCAGGATGCTTCAAAGTAATCTCTATCTGAATATAGCAGCACACTATTTAATTTGTCTGTAAACATCAAAGCTACATGACATGTATTGGCCCCTATCTCCTTTTCCCCATCCTTGAAAACCAAGTAGAGGTTTGAGTACATACATTCGAAGAATAGTCAGAATACCAGTTTGCTTTAGTGCCATTTGCAGTGGGTGCTGGGAGGGTCAGGCGAGCAGGACTGTGCTGAGAGGGAAGGCTGGGCAAGGATGTCTCACCCTATTCCAGAGGCAATGTTTCCTCTTCAGTGTTTTGGTATTACAGCCCCAGGCCATATCCTCAGTCTGACCAAACAGAGACAAAAGACTTAGAGAAACAGGTTTCTCTAAACTTACTTTTTAATTTAATAATTCCTTTCTTCTGTGCTTGTGGGTTTTTTGATAGCTTTTTTTTTTGCTTTTCAAACAGTAATAACTTCTTACCTCAGGACATAGGACATCAATAAAGGCAACATTTTCAGACAGAATAGTAAACACTGGTAAGATAAAAACATTGTTCAGACGCAGCTGATGGACAAACTGAGGAGACAAGATCAGAAGACCTTGTAGGTCAGGATGTGAATGCTTACAGATCGTGATATGGTAAAGACTAAGCCCTTAGTGAGCCAATTTTGGTACTTCAGGAAAGGGAAGGAAACTAGAAGGAGAGTGAGCATGGCAGTTTTGTTGGCAGCATAATGTATTTACACTTCAAAAAATAGATAAGAAAATGAAATGAACTGTCAGGACTAATTGACAGGTGTTTAAACTAGGTACGAAGGGGGAAGGGGACAAAATGAGGGCCGCTGGGTCTGAGGCGGCAGTTCAAGGCTTAAAGCTGAGCGTGTTGGGTGCTGACAAAGGGGTTCAAAGGCATGGAGAGAGGTGGGGAGATGCTCCTTCTCTCAAGTGCCTGTATACTAATGCGCGAAGCATGGGGAATAAACAGGAAGAATTGGAGTTTTGTGTGCAATCGCATGGCTATGATCTCATTGCGATCACAGAGACGTGGTGGGACAGCTCGCATGACTGGAATGTTGTCATGGAGGGCTATGTCCTTTTTAGGAAAGATCGGCTAGCAAGGCGGGGTGGTGGAGTTGCTCTTTATGTGAGAGAGCACCTAGAATGTATTGAACTCCACCTGGGGGAGAGTGATGTAGCAGTCGAGAGCTTGTGGGTGAGAATCAAGGGCCAGGCTGGTAAGGGGGACACTGTAGTGGGTGTGTACTACAGGCCTCCTGATCAGGAAGAGGAGGTTGATGAGGCCTTCCGTAGCCAACTGGAAGTAGCATCACGCTCCCGGGCGTTGGTACTTTTGGGGGATTTCAATTATCCAGATATTTGCTGGACGACCAATATGGCCAAGCATGCGCGGTCCAGACAATTCTTGCAGTGTATTGAAGATAACTTTCTAATGCAGATGGTCGAGGTACCGACGCGGGGCGGGGTGCTGCTGGACCTTATTCTCACCAACAAGGAAGGACTCGTTAAGGAAGTAAAAGTCGGGGGTAACTTGGGTTGTAGCGACCATGAGATGGTGGAGTTCGAGATCCTGAGCGGAGGAAGCAAAACAAAAAGTAGGATTGCTACCCTGGACTTCAGGAGAGCCAACTTTGATCTCCTCCGGGACTTACTTGGGGCCATCCCGTGGGCCAGGGTGCTAGAAGGCAAGGGGGCCTGTGAGAGCTGGCTAGCATTCAAACGGCTCCTCTTCCAGGTTCAGGATCGGTGCGTCCCTGTAACTAAGAAGTCAGGAAAAGGTGCCAGGAGACCTGCGTGGATGAGTAAGGAACTCATGTGCAAGCTCCGCAGAAAGAAGAAAGTACACGATATGTGGAAAAAGGGTCTGGCCACTTGGGAACAATATAAGAATGTAGTCAGGGACTGCCGAGATGCGACCAGGAAGGCTAAAGCCCACCTGGAGCTGAATCTAGCTAAGGAGATAAAGGATAATAAAAAAGGGTTTTTTAAGTACATTAACAGCAAAAGGAAGGCTAGGGAGAATGTGGGCCCCATACTAAGTGAGGGGGGTGTTCTGGTAACGGGGGATGCTGAGAAGGCGGAAATACTGAACGCCTTCTTTGCCTCTGTCTTTAGTGAAAGGGCTCTCCCCCAGGAATCCCAGTCCCCGGTGGTTGATGAGAGAATCTGGGGAATGGGAGATTTCCCTTTAGTCAGGGAAGAGGTGGTCCGTGAGTGCTTAGGAAACATTAATGTCCATAAATCCATGGGACCTGATGGGGTGCACCCGCGGGTGCTGAGAGAGCTGGCGGAGGTTATTGCTAAGCCGCTCTCTGTAATTTTTCAAAGGTCTTGGAGAACTGGGGAGGTGCCTGAAGACTGGAGGATGGCCAATGTCACCCCGGTCTTCAAAAAGGGCAAGAAGGATGACCCGGGTAATTATAGGCCAGTCAGCCTCACCTCTGTCCCAGGGAAGGTGATGGAACAGCTTGTGCTGGATGCCATCTCCAGACAACTGGGAGAAAAGGAGGTTATCAGGAGTACTCAGCATGGGTTCACCAAGGGGAGGTCGTGCTCGACCAACCTGGTGGCCTTTTATGAAGATGTCACTAGCTGGGTGGACGGGGGGAGAGCGGTAGATGTAGTCTACCTTGATTTCAGTAAGGCTTTTGATACGGTCCCCCATGACATCCTTATAACAAAGCTGAGGAAGTATGGGATAGATGAGTGGACGGTGAAGTGGATCGAGAATTGGCTGACTGGCAGAGTGCAGAGGGTTGTCGTTGGCGGTGCGGTGTCTGGCTGGAGGCCTGTGACTAGTGGTGTCCCCCAGGGGTCTGTGCTGGGTCCAGTCTTGTTCAACATCTTCATCAACGACCTTGATGAGGGGATAGTGGCCACCCTCAGCAAGTTTGCTGATGACACGAAGCTGGGAGGATTGGCTGACACGCCTGAAGGCTGTGCAGCCATTCAGAGAGACCTGGACAGACTGGAGAGCTGGGCAGTAAGAAACCGGATGAGGTTTAACATAAGCAAGTGTAGAGTCTTGCATCTCGGTAGAAATAATTGCATACACCAGTACAGGTTGGGGGAAGACCTGCTGGAGAGGAGCTCTGCTGAGAGGGACCTGGGCGTCCTGGTGGACGACAGGTTGGCCATGAGTCAGCAGTGTGCCCTTGTAGCCAAAAAGGCCAATGGCATTCTGGGGTGCATTAAAAAGAGCGTAGCCAGCAGGTCAAGGGAGGTGATCCTCCCCCTCTACTCTGCCCTGGTGAGGCCTCATCTGGAATACTGTGTCCAGTTCTGGGCTCCCCAGTACAAAAAAGACAGGGATCTCTTGGAAAGAGTCCAGCGGAGGGCCACAAAGATGGTGAAGGGCCTGGACCATCTCCCCTACGAGGAGAGACTTAGGGAACTGGGTCTGTTTAGCCTTGAGAAAAGAAGGCTGAGAGGGGACTTGATCCAGGTTTATAAATACCTGAGGTGTGGGAGCTATAGTGGCGAGGCTGGTCTCTTTTCAGTAGTGCGTGGGGACAGGACTAGGGGCAATGGGCTGAAACTCCAGCATAGGAAGTTCCGCACGAATGTGCGCAAGAACTTCTTTACGGTGAGGGTGACGGAGCACTGGAACAGGCTGCCCAGGGAGGTGGTGGAGTCTCCTTCTCTGGAGATATTCAAGACTCGCCTGGACGCCTACCTGTGCGACGTGGTGTAGGGAGCCTGCTTTGGCAGGGGGGTTGGACTCGATGATCTCTAGAGGTCCCTTCCAACCCCTATAATTCTGTGATTCTGTGATTCTGTGAAATCAGTTTTGATTTTCCGGGGATTAATATGTTGACACTCTCTTTATGCAGATTCAAGATCCAGCCCATATTATGGCTGGCACTGGATCCAAGTCAGGATTACCTGGTGGGTTGTATATGAAATCACAGCTTCAGATCACTGGTAAGTTGTTTGAAATTATGTACCTTTTCCAATCAAAAACATATAAGGCAAAAATGCATTTGTTTGTTTTTCTCCTGATAATTAAAGAGTGATAGCATGTTGCATTTCAGCAAGCTTTAAGTAGTACAGAGCCCATGAGAAGTAGCAAAATCAAACTGATGATGTAACGAAATCATGACTTGGCAGAAATATTTAAGATTTATCAGAATGTGTTTTGATATTATACTTTTTTGTGTAAGAAATGAAGAAATGAGTAGTTAATTTAGAGTAGCATTAACTCAGTTGTACAGAACAATAAGAGAGAACTGGGTAGGTGTAACAACGTCATACAAAACTGCTTTCTATTTGTAACACCTGGCACAGAACCGAGTCTTAACAATTTCACTATCTTTTTTACATCTCAAACTGAGTGAATTTGCACTACTGTTTATTGTATTTGACTTCTTTGTTAAATATTTTCAGTCATGATGAGAATGTTACTGTAACTGAGGACCAGTAGATTGCATAGGAATGGGTTTACATGGCCATGCTTTCCATTTTGTAGTGCCATACCAACAGAACAACTGCTGAAACTTAGCAGGTTTCTCTGCTCTGTGACTAACAAGTTTTACTCAAGTGTGAAAGATAAAGCCTGAGAATGGAAGGTTTGTGGATGTATGCTCATGTATATTTAGAAGCATTGAGGCCAAACTTTGCACTCTCAGTGTGGGGATGTGTGCAGAAGTTGTACAAATGAAAAGAATTCTCATAAACGGATGGGAAAACTTCAGGCAAAACAGAAGGTTGGAACTGAATAAACTGTGCTGCCCCTAGCTGTCACTTTGAGGACACAAACACGATTTTTCTCAATGGACTCTGAAACTTGAAAAAAACATCTCTTCTCTACAGACTGATATTGGAGATGAGAACTGAAGAGGTTTCAAAGGTGGCACATCTCCCCATAGCCAAGGGAAACCTAGCTAAGGATTATGTTAGTGATGCCTGTCTGAGGTTTGCTCCGTTAAAGGCATGTGAAAGTAAAGAAATGTCTCATTTTTAGGATGAAGACTGTTATGATGTTCATTTCTTAATTTATTTGTCATTCAACCACAGTCTGCAAAACCTCTTGCTCAGGCAGGCTTTGCTTTCTCCTAGAAAGTTCAGTAAACAGCGGCCCCCATCTGTCTCACCCTTATCTCTCCATTCTGCTCTTCTCATTTGGTTTCACATGAACTTTCGGGTTGTCTGGGTAAGAAAGAACCTCTAAAGTAGGCACAGGACTGCTGATTTGTGCTGACTCAAGTCAGATCTTGATGTCTTTGAGACACCTAGTGATGTTGAGACATGGATTGCTGCAGTATCCAAGTACTGGGGACATCAGGGGAAGGTAATGCTTGGAGATCAACGCCAGCTAACTGAACTAATTTCAATGAGAGCTCATGTGGAGAGAGTGCACTTCCCTTGGGAGCAGTTCAGAGCAGTTTATACTAAGCTACTTCTCTAAATCTCTAAAGGAGTATAGACTATAAAAGGAATCTAGGTAGATTAGCCATATGGACTTGAATTAGTCATCTTTTTTTAATCATGTAGTGCAGCTTAAGTAGTGATGAAAACACAGGACACCAGGCTGACATCTGTAGCAACAGAGAGGGGTTTGTTGACCAATTAGAAGTGATCAGGTATTTGTTGTAAGTACTGATTTGTAAGCTTAGTGCTGTCAAAGAATCTAAGAGCCCTCCTTATCTAAGAGCTAAATAAATATTTGGGTAGACTCATGCAGACCTAACCAAGGCTACGCACTCAGTGTTTGACAAGACAGGAGTATTGTAGTTGATGTTGAGTGTTTAAAGAATAAAAGGTTCAGGTTTCTGTTGCTGTCCAGATACTAATATAAAGAATATATTTACTAGCATGAAAAAAGCTCTGGAACTGCAAGTCTCGTCCAAGTTTTGCTCTAGGACAGTAAGTAGTTATTAGAGCTCTAAATTGACCTTCAGTTAGATTTTATGTAAGTTTGCTTTGATACAGGAAACTTAACGAAAGGATCCTTCCCTTAAATGTCTTCTCATCACCAGCAGTGACACTTGCTCAGGGTTCCTTAGTGAAGAAGATGGATTGTGTTTCAAGCTTTGTAAGAATCAAGTGTAATAAACTAATAAAGTGTAATAAATAAAATGATCCTGGCTGGGGACAGGGAGCAGGTTAGGATAGGCTGTAGATGGTATTCTCTGCTTTCAATACTGATGTGCTTTTGGGGATCTAAAACTGGTAATTATCAGTCATAGTGTCTGATGCTATAGAGGAAGTACTGTTACGTATTTTAGACTTTTGTGTGAGATGTTACACTGTACAAAATAGCCTGAAATGCAAAAACATTTGTTTTCCATGTGTGTTTTCTCTCTTGAAGCATTACTGTTGGCCATCAAGGATCTAATACTTGAATACTGAAGTAGCCAGCTGAAAAATATTATTTGTTGTTGAAATATTCCATTGATTATAACTTTTCTCTTTCTTAACAGTTATTTCAGCAAAACTAAAAGAAAAAAATAAGTGGTTTGGACCGAGCCCTTATGTGGAAGTCTCAGTAGATGGACAGTCAAAGAAGACAGAAAAATGCAACAACACAAATAGTCCAAAGTGGAAACAGCATCTTACAGTGTATGTATGGTGGTTTTGTTTTCTAGTTTGAGTTAAATTAATGCTATGCAAAGTGAATTTAAGAGTGAGTTGTGTTGTTATTTTAGACAAAGCATTCTGCGTTGCACAGTATAGAGAGATTTGCACAGTTTTTGAGGGCTAATATAGTCTGACATATGTATTTAATAAAACAATTGCATTATGTCCCATAGAAAAGACAGTGCTTACAAGGGTAGGTATCAATGTGTAAGAACTCAGCTTTAATTGTGCAATTATTAGGAAAGCGAAGGTAATCTGATGAAGCTGACAGTCCCATTCATGTTTTGCTTGTCACATGTAAGGTTAGTTTTTCATGGCTGAAAAGCATAGCTTTGTGTCCTGCAGTGTGCTGTAGCACTGTTAGTTGTCTGTGTCTTGTCACTTCCCTCTTCAGTCACAAGTACAAAATTGCTGTTGCATTTATACCTAAAAAGTACAAAACTAGCATTATTTTCAAGAAGAAACAGAGTTGGTGTTTGCTTATTGTAGTGTTTGTGTGGTGAGATGATAGGAGATATAAAGCACTGATGTTGAAACAAACACAGAAGCAGTATATTAAGTGGAGTGCTTATCCTGCAGGGATTGTTTGGCCATGAAGGTCTCTACTAATAAACAATAGATGTGAGATGACCTACTGAGAAAACAGTCATTAGCAATGCATTTCCCACAGTTGAAGTAATTAAAAATACATAAATGTTTGAATGTTCCTTACAGAAGAAGAATATCAATATTAAAAGTCATTCTGAAGTTCTTTTTAGTGATTTTTAAAAAGAACTTGCACACAAAAAAAAGGAAAAGAAAGAGAAAACAAACATGTTTGTACAGTGTCAGCAGCTCATACTGAGATAATTTGTTTCTGTCATAACACTTCTGAAAACTCAAGGGGACGTGAGAGGCGTGTGAATGTTTTACCTCTAAAGGTGACCTCTAAGGAACAAGTTCTGAGAGTTTATTCTTAATTGTAATGTCATCAGCTGTTTCATGATGCTCTTCCTTCTGCTGTTGTCAGAACACTTCTACGAAGGAAAAAGAAAAGTCTCTCTAGGCTTTCTGGCTTTTCTTATCACTGTGAGAAAGTCTATATTCTCCAGGGTTTTCCTGCTCACATACACCATCTGAGCTGTCATCTTCCTGCAAAATGCTTAGCTACATTTAGAAATACAGCAATTAGCATGATTTGATTAAACTTGTTTCAGAGGGGAGACGATAACTAACTGCTCTCTAAAAAGGATAATTGCATTGGCATATGTTTCTTCTTCAGTAAGGGGCTCTCCCAGTACATAACTGCTGACAGTTTGGGAGTGGAGGGCCTCACAGCACAGGTAGTCTCACTGTGTGCTGTCAGCTTCAGAATGTGGCTCTGCTGGTGGCTTCTCTAGGAGCTGACACTCATGGTCTATGCCACCAGCAAACAAATGGAACTGCCTGTGTGCTGGGCAGAGATTCCAGCATTGTGGTTCTATGACCTTATCAGCCAAAGGAGGCTTTTCATACTGCCACAATTTGTACCCTGCTTTTTAAATAATTTTTACAGTTGATGTACATTGCTCAGTTCACCCAAAAACTATTGCCTTTACATTAGTGCTCAATTTCTTCTTTTCAGGATCGTCACCCCTCTAAGTAAATTAACCTTTCGAGTCTGGAGTCATCAAACATTAAAGTCTGATGTCCTCCTGGGAAGTGCTGCCCTGGATATTCATGAGACTTTGAAATCAAACAGTATGAAACGTAAGTACAAGTTTGAGTGCAGTGCGTAACTCTCTCGTGAGCCTTAAGTGTTCCTTTTGTTGGTACAGATTGTACTTCTGAGCATCCTCACAAGTTTTCGTTATAATCTTTATTTTCTTATACACAATGTGCCATGGTGTCATTGGAAGCCTGATGTTTTTCACTTTACTTTTATGTGCAGGAGAGAAAGTGTAATTGATAAGTGGTTCCTATTACATAGCCTTAGAACTGATGCATTTCTGATGATAGATGAGAGAATGAGTGAATTTTGTTGATGGTTTGAAGTAGTGTTACACAGGTGTACGTTGTACTGTTTCATAAGACTTTGAACCAGTTAGCTTTTAGGCAGTATGTGCACCCTGTGGAGCTTCTGAGCAGAGCATCACATCCATACAGCACTGATGTGTTCTCATAATTCTTCCTTTGTTTCTTGACTTCCAGATGTTGGCACTCAAAGTGCAGCACGTTGGTAGCAATGTAATACACTTTTCTCCTGACAGTGTCACTGTTCTGTTGATTGTAGCTGAAAATTACAACTACATTCCTCTGTGTAACAACTGGTGTCATGCTGTACGATCCTGGATATTGATTCAGGCATGCCTGTTTACAATTGCATTTCAACAAATGACTGTGATGTACCTAAAAAGTACATCTGACTTAGGGATGTGATACAGAATCTTCACATTCAGAATGCAAGACTACGTGTCACTAGATAAATGTGATGTTTTACTCTCAAGGTAGACTTAATAGCTGTTCTGAATGAAGAATGAGGTGAATTACATTTTCTATCTATAGGCTGTCAAGGACAGATATATTAATTACTTAAGAAGTGTGGGCAGGAACCAGAGACTGCATTTCTCATATAATGATACACCTTTCTTTAGGTAGCAGAAAGCTTATGCTCTAGTTCTCCCTATTTTGTAGAAATGATACATTTGCCGATGCCTCCTTCATTTTGTAGTAAGGTAAACCCTGACTTTTTTCTTGTACTTTTTCAGTTGATCAGGTAGTGGTAACATTGCACCTTCTTGGTGACAGAGAGCCAGCAGAAGTGGTAGGAGATTTGTCTGTCTGTCTAGATGGAATGCAGGTAGATCCTGAGCTCCTGACCAATGGTGATGCCTCAAGTACAAGAAGTAAGTGATTCTCAGTTTAAATGTACAATCTATATAGTATCTGGTATACAAAGACTCTGTGTTTTGTTTTTTTTAACTGAATGCTTTAACACAGTGCTTTAGTAATGGTAATGAGTGGTTTATTTGAGTTGGTGTTTGTAGAGACCAGAACTTTTATGCACTTTTATTTGAGGTGGAGTCATAATCAGCAAAGATTATCAGCATTACTGTAAAGTAAATAAGACCAGCACCTTAGTTTTCTGAACTTTGCTTACTGCGTCTAGCATTTACAAGCTACCATTGTGCCTTATCTAACAAAAGCCTTTAGCTTCTCTCAATTTTAATAAGACTATGAACAAAAAAGCAATATAAAATGGATAAATTTAGTCTATTCTGGCTAGGAAACAGCTTTATACTTAATTTTTGTTAAATATCTAAATGAAATGCTTGCATAGATTTTGCTGGAGAGGGAGATCCACTCTTTTTTCTGTTTATCCTTGTTATCTGAGACTGAAGATGCCAATTAATTTTTAACTGAAAGTCTTGAATAAGTGTAAAATGTGTAATTACATTAAAATAAAAGCAAGGCAGTTCATTTCCTTTGGTTGACACAAAGGTGCATTTCTGAGGGTGACGCAGTGTGCAGACTAGAACTAGATGGGAGGCAATTTCTCCAGGATCAAACAGGCTATCTGTGGCAGAAAGCAGCTGGATTGTTAGTTGGCTTGTGCCAGAAAAGTGTTTTTGTTTTTTGAAGGACTAAATGAAGTCAGTTTCTGATTCCATCCAAATATGTGTTAAAAAGATTGTGGTCTGATGGAGTCTGATCTTGTTTTCTTTTTCTAAAGAAAGTCCAAATACTGTGAGGCTTGTGGAGCAGGACTGAGGTATTTTGGTAGGAGCACTTGGTGAAAGTAACAAATTTCCCTCAGGTTCAGTACATGGAAGAAGTAAAATCACAAGTGGAAGTCATTTCTTTAAATTAACCTACAGAAAAAATTGTATTAGTAAGTAGGAAAAGTCATGCCAGAAAGAATAGTAATTCTCAGACTGAGTACAGTTTTGTGCTGTCAGGTGTTAGAAAGCAGCTCAGCAGAGGGTTCCAAGATGACAGATAAGGTGTCTGAAGCAGTTGAGAAAAATCTTGAAAAGATTCAGTGTAACATGTTCTGCAGTCTAAGGGCACTGACTGGTGGTGCGTTGTTGCCTGTCTGGCCTTTCAAGTTAAGTTTCTGTTTCTGGAATTGAAATAACTTCCTTGAACAGCACGTCATGGTAAGAGTTTACATCCAAATTTTACATCTGTAGTTAGTTCCCATCAGAGCTGATAATTGATTTCCTTGTTAATGGCATTTGTTTAATTCGGTGGAATGAAGTATTTGTGCTATCAACATGAGTGAGCGTTTCAGTGTTGCATATTCAAGTACTGCAAGTGCTGGCGCAAAAGGCAAATATTTGCAAGGTAGCTGAATAAGCAGTTGAAAAACGTCTGCAAATCTAAACTGAACTGTTATAATTCTTTTTGGAGAGCAGCCAAACTTGGACCTGCTCCAATGCCTTTATGCTACACTGTGTATAGAGAAAGGGAATGGTCCAGGTCAGAGACCAGTACAGAAGCAAACCCCTGCAGCTATTTGCTAGCCAGCCAGAGAGAGGATTTCAGAGGAATTTGTTGTCCTACCTGCTCTGCCTGCCCTCAGAGCAGGGTCAAGAATATGAAAAGTGAGCTCCACTTAAAAATGGAGATAAGTGCTTGATACTGCAAACAGAGACAGAACTGTGTGCCTTTGGCAATATTCATGCAGTTGGATAAGGTATGGTTATATCTTCCATAAGGTGAAAATGTTACTGCTTTTGCACTTCGTGGCAGCAGTACTTTAAGAAAGTGCATACACATACATAGGTGTGAAATGTGTACAGCCTTAAAATAGATCAGCAGCATATAAGTGTACAGCTTCTGCGTCTGAGTGAAATCTGGGCTTTAAAGACTTATGTTTTTTGTGCTTGGAAGTGATTCCAAATGTTGCTCATACTGCTGCTGTCCTCTTATTTCTGGTATTTAAGGTCCTACACAGAATGATAGCTCCAAAGCAAGAAATGACACTCGGTAAGACTTTTTTCCCTTGTGTTATGTACTTAACATTTACGTGTCTGAGTGAGGAACTGTATGGTTTACAAACATGATGACTGAATAATTTGTTCTGATCTGAGCATATCCTTAAAGAAAAATTATACTACTGTACATTCAAATATTTAATTGTCTTTAAAAACACGTTAATTAAAACTTTGTTTAAAATAGCTAGCAATAGGAACCTTTTTCCAAAATTAAGCAGAACTGTACTATACAAGCTCAATGTATGGTGAGAGCATTGGCTTTGAATTCAGTAACTTCAGTAACTCTTTGCAGATTTTTCTTTCTTTATCTGCTTCATTTAAAACACTGTACAACTGCATGGCCTGTCGTTCTTTGCCATCAGAACAGGTGCCTTGGTGTGGCTGAGTCCATCAGCACAAATAGTTGGTGTGTTTTATAACAGGGTGCATTGAAAGATTTAGGTTCAATTAATCTTCACTGAGCAATTAAGTGTGTTGTTGTGAGGTGCATATATATCCTACTGTCTCTGTTGTGAGAACAGCACTTTGTGTTGAGTGCTAACATTGATTAGACCAGTAATGTTTTAGCTGCCACAGCACCTCACTTTGTATATTTCTGCCTTAAAGAGGACTGAAATAAGCCTGATGTTGTATTGGCTCTCATACATAGATATACATTCCTAGTTCAAAAACTGTGAGCCTCTTCTCATACATTATCTCGGATTTGTAGGTCTTGTGAAAAATCTTGAGCTCAGTGCAGATTTTCACTATCACAGGCAAATTCTGTTCTGTTTTGAGGACATGTGGTTGAATCTCTCGACTGTCCCCACTGTGAGGAAACTATTTCAGGGAGCATAGCAGCATTAGATGTTATTTTTCTCAATGAAAACTAGCAGTCTGCAGCTCAGAGTTAAAGGAGTTGTCTCATTCCTAAGTACTGAGTATTTCTCCTTCAAATGTGTGCTGACTGCAGATTCCATTCTCAAGACAAGGATAAAAATCCCAAAATAAAATGATTTAAGAGTAAATTTCCCAGTGATAAAACAGATCGCATAAAAATAAATAGAATCTTTAAAGAAGCCCTACTGATACATAAACACCACATGTTTTTACGCTTCTGTTTCACAGCATGGAGGTATCAGAACTATATTTTGCTTTGTTGAGAAGATACCAAAAGATAACAGTTACAGTGTTTTAAGATCAATTTGGGATTATGTCCCATACAATTTAGTGGGATAAAAGTGACCATATTTAACCTGCAGCGAGCACCAAGCCACGTTAATTAGTTTCCAGTACTATGAGTATTTTAAGTGTTTGTACAATGTGCAGCACTCTGAGATGAGATATGGAGTATCTACGTTCATCTGTAAGAAGGCAGGAAACCTCACTTAGCTGAGTAGTCTAGAGTTTTCCCATAGAAGTTTTATACAGTGCTGTTTCCTTTTTTTAGCTCAGAAACATGCTTCCCTGCTTGGGTATGGAATGCCTGTATGTGTAAGAGTATAATAATAGTAATAAGAGTTTGTGTGGTTTTATTACCATCTAATAGGGCTTTTGGTGTTCCTGAAGTATTTATTTTAAGGATCATGTAAGTGATTAGGAGCATGTCTAGCAGCACTTACTGCTGTCTGTATAATTACATTTCATATGCACCATTGTCTTAAAATACCTGATCTAAGTACACAAAAGATAAAAGTATATACTTTTGACTGTAAAGTTCTGACAGAAGCAGTGCACTTCCTGGGACCAGGGGAAAGCTAGGCTGTAGTTCTTGCAAACTTCACATACCTAATGATTTGTACATTGTGTCGTAGTCATTTACTTTAGGGTGGTTGTAGCATGGTATGGATTGTCTTGGAAACACTTCTATACAGAAAGGGTAGTTAAACACTGGAATGGGCTCCCCAGGGAGGTGGTTGATTGACCATCCCTGGATGTGTTTAAGAGTCGTTTGGATGTGGTGCTCAGAGATATGATTTAGCAGAGGGTTGTTAGAGTTAGGGTACTGTGGTTAGACTGTGGTTGGACTTGATGGTCTTCAAGGTCTTTTCCAACCTGAGTGATACTATGATTCTGTGTGTACCACACCCAGTATAGAGCAAAGGTGCATTTGACATTGATATTGAGGTCAGATATATGTGATTCTACTTGATCCCTTATGCCTTGTGGTTTAACTGGTTTTACCTACTACCTATTGTGCATTTATAAGAAGTAATTTTAAAGGCATTGGTCTGAAATTAAACCTGTGTATTTGTTACTTTTGACCTCTGTATTTGCCCTGCCAATCCACTAGATTAACAAAACTCTTTAGACATAAAGATGTAGGTACATTTAACTTTGCTCAGTGGGGTATGAATGTACCAGATTAATACATTGCTAGGTGTAACCGAACAGTACAGAATGAATGAAGACAGCTATTTCAAGTTAAGTGCTTGAAAAGTTGAGATGCCATTTATGAATTCGTAGCTCCTCGTCAAAATGCTAATGCTTAGGCCTAAATTCTCTATCAGTATTCAGGACTGAGCTTAGTGGGAAAATCTGTGTGTGTAGTTAATTTGTCTACAATTTTCAAGCATTCTGTTTGTTCTGAACATATGCTTACCGTGTGAGGCAATGCATACAGGCTGTTCTCCAGTCTTAATCAGATTCCTATCTCATTAGAGACTAGTGGCATTCATGGGAGGAAATAGCTCAGCAGCAAAATGCAGAGGGCCTGAAGGCAGGTACATTGAGTTGGGGAATGAAAAAGGAGATTTCAGCAGCAGATGTGTGTACATCTGTTTCACTACCTTTTCATCAGCTGAGGTTTTGTACACCTCAGGGGGTAAATTCTCAGTGTTCATACAAACATGTAGTTTTTTATAATTATCATGAATGTAAAAATCTTATCTGGCCATAGTTATTACGTTCTTGTTTCTTTTTTAAAACTTGTCATCCATACACTCTTAGTATAGTTCTCCTTTTTGTCTCCCCCTACAAAGGACTAACTCCAATGGCCTTGAAAGCTCTGAAGATGCTGCTCCAAATGAAAACAAAACTGTTAATGGCAGTGATTCTCCACTGCTCACAAATGGAAGCTGCAAACCTTCTCGACCTCCCAGGCCTTCTAGACCACCTCCACCCACACCCCGCAGACCCGCATCTGTAGCTGGTGCGTATTCTAGGGCCAGACATCCATTTCAAAGCTACTGATGAGCTGTACAGTCTTAAGATGAACACAAAGATTACAGATGCATGTTTTTAACTACAAGTTTTTTCATGGTAAATTCTTGGGTAATTCCTATTTTAACAGTTTGCATTCAATATCATTGTTTCTCTTATGAGTAATTTCTTGTTTCCATGACTGAGAAGTGATGATTGTAGTGATACTGCTAAATATATTGGAGCTGATGCCAAAAGAACATGAGTGAGTGCTACTGTTGCATTCAGTTAATTTTAATGAGACCTATGAACATATCTGCTGAAGGATTTACAGAATGTGTCTCAAGTAGATAATAGTGGGGTTTAAAAGACTGTTAATTTCTTTCTACAGTTCTGGTTAAATTCTTTGAAACAGCAGCACCTCAAACATTGACTGCATGAAAACAAGTAGTTTTTTTTTGTCTATCTTATAATTTTAAAACTACAGAACTTTAAGACAACGGTAGGTGTTTTCAGGGTAACTCCTCCACACACACACTCTACCATCTGTTTTGGCGATCTCATTGTGACAGTTGATAAATACTGAGGCTGGATGGAAAACTAGGCTGCAGTAATTATTTTAAAAGGTAAAGGCAGTGTACTTTAGTGATAAGACTGGTGTATATTTCTTAATACTGCCTACCAAATGGCCTGCATGGGGAAAAAAAATCCAGAAGCACTTAAAGAGTGCATGTATTCTCCCTTTCACACCCTTCATTTTCCCACATTGTGTCAAATCTCTTCTTGAAAATGATATGCATAATATCTCTTAAATTATTGCAATAATAAATGGGTAGTCCATCAATGCAAGCAAATGGCTTTTTCTTTATAGTCATCTGGTGTTTACAGAATGCAGACAAGTTGCTTTGGTAAATAACATTACTTTGTAATATGAAAGCTGTGCAGCTGATAGAAGTTCTTGGATTAAAGCAGTGGTAAGGTCCTGGAACAGGCTGCCCAGGGAGGTTCTGGGTGCCCCGTCCTTGGAGGTGTTCAAGGCCAGGTTGGATGTGGCCCTGGGCAACCTGATCTAGTAATTGGGAAGTTCAGTGGCCCTGCCAGGCAGGGGGGTTGGAACTTCATGATCCTTGAGGTCCCTTCCAACCCGGATCATTCTGTGATTCTGTGTGTGATTCTGTGAACTAAGTTGCCTTTTTTTTTTAATTAGTTTTTCTGTGAAGTAGAAAATGTAGCTGTGTGTGCATTTCCAACTACCACCTTTTGCATGCTTACTTCTGTGACTTATAAATTCTGCAATAGGTTACCAATAATGAGAGAAATACCAGTTAATGATTTATTTTTTCTAATCTGCCATAGGAAGTGTAAATGGTTCTCCATCCACGTCCACAGAGAATGATGGGGCCAGTGCAGGTTCACTGGCAGGTGCAACAGCAAATACATCTTCAGAACCGAGCCCTGAGGGGGCAACAGCAGCAACAACAGCTCCTGCAACGGCTGCACTCACCACACCTCCAGTATCAAGACAAGTCCAGCCAGTAAATCCTCCAACTCAGGCACTAACTACAGTCAGTCAAGGTCCTCTTCCACCTGGGTATGAGTTTAATGCATTTTTCTGCTTTTTCTATTTTCTAATTTTAAGCCTACCAAAATACAAATAACATCTGTCTTTTCCAGCATAACAAAAATTCCAAGAAGCTTTTAAAATGAAGGTTTTCTAAACTGTTTGACCTAGAGGACCTTCCAGTGGGTGTATATGTGTATACATATATATGTATATGTATAGTTTAGTCAAGAAAGGAATTAAATTTGAGTAGTTTAGATGCTCTTTGTAAAGTGCTAAGTCAGTGAAACAGAGGTTTGAAGTAGTGAGACAACTTGCTGTCTTCAAATTAGAATGAAGTCAAGTAGTAAGAAACTGGTATAAGTAAGTAGAAGGAAAGTTATTGTTGCAGGACATAATCTGTTAAATGTCTTTAAATTTTGGAGTTTATACATTGCACCTCCTGAGAGCAGTGTGGGCATCATCTGGAATTCCACCCATGTGGAATTTGTTACATGATTGGTCTCTTGCTTCAAAGACATGATTTAGGTTCTTAACTTTTTCTTTAAAAAATAGAAATGTTTCTGTACTCTGAGTAAGCAAAAGCAAAAGTTTCCTAATGTGAGTGGTATAATAGGTGAACTATTACCTGCTTTAATTTGCCTGCAGTTAAAGCAATAGGTAGGTTGGATTACCACACTTACAGGATAACTGTGAAAGCAGTTTTGAAGATGTCAGTTGTTGCTTTACCATTTTTATTTCATTAGAGGTGGCAAATTACTGTGCATTTTCCTCCATGTTATGTTTGATAGATACACAGGAGTAAGTCAGCATCCCAAATGCTGCATATTCAGAAAATACAACTTCAGTTTCCCTTTATGATGATCTGCTTATATGTGATGTGTGCAACATTTGCATAATTGGGAGATTTAAATTAAATGAGTATTATTCTAATAGGGGATTATTCTCCACAGATGATTCTTCTCAACACATTACTGATCCATTTGATATTGAATACAAAACATTGCTTGCTGGGACAGCATGCTCATGCATGAATTTTAGCCTTAGTTTATCAGAACCTAAAGGTGGTTATACAGAAATTTTTTTAAAAGTTGTTGTTTTAAACGCTTCAAATGTTTTATTAAGATAAGCATTTTATGGGAAGAAACGTTTCTCATCTTTTAGTGTACCCTTCATGCTGATGAGTGGCTGGAGTAATTCCACCTTGAGATAGATAAAAGTGTCATTTTATTTTCAGTTGGGAGCAAAGAGTAGACCAGCACGGTCGTGTATATTATGTAGATCATGTTGAAAAAAGAACAACGTGGGATCGGCCAGAGCCTCTTCCTCCAAGGTAAGCTGTGTAAAGGCATCTGATTGCCTTGGATGTGCCTGGACTGGGTGTATCTAAAACTATCAGTTTACTACAGCTGGAGAACACATTTGTAAATTGCAACATGAACAAGTGCAAACAGTTTATCCAGTTGATTCCCGAAGAGTTCTACAGTATGGAAAAGAATTGAATGTCGGAGATAATTAAATTGAGATTTCTTGTCAAAAGAGTATGCAAGTGGCTGTGTGCTATATATGGGTGAAATCAGTAGGCACCCTTGACTATAAAAGATAATCAAAACCACAGAAGGGTTTTTTTGTGATTAGTACAACTATTAGCCTGAGCACGAATGCTATTGGTTATTGTGAGGCTATTGTTTACAGTCTTTGATCTTGTCTTAGGATTCCCAGCTGTTAAATTACTATACTCTTATAAAGAATCTTTAGTTTGTAGGCATTTCCAGCTGTTAGAACAACCAGGGATGTTACACTTTGTGGAGGTGGTGTTTTCATTTGTTATTCTTTTTTTTCTTCTATACTGAAGGAAAACACAACTCTTCTGTTGCAATTCATTCACGCTGAAGTGATTCATGCGTTAGAGAATTAACAAAGTAAAAGCACACGGGACAGTAAAGAGAATTAGATTTTAAAGAACAAATCAAGCTGGCATAGTGTAAAGGAAACCTAACTGTTGTATTCAATATTTAAAAAAAATAATAATCTGGGAAGATTTCCTACTGTATTATTAAAACTTACTCAGCTCCATGGTGGTTTTATTCACATTTGGGGATTAGAACCAGATGATCTTTAAGGTCTCTGCCAACCCTATGAAATTTTCTAAATAGTGTTGATGTTTGGGGACTGAAATATTGAGGGGAGAAAAAAAATTCCCCCCTCCCCAGCAAACAAGAATTTCTGTCCAAACAGACTAAACTCATTGAAAAGAACGTTCAGAAATCTTGTATTGTACCACTCAACCATCTGAGTTTTTGTTGTCTTTTTAGGAGAATTATTGTCTTACAGATTGGCTGGGGTAAATGCAGTATTAACCAGTACTGTATTGACAGTGTTTTGTGTAGCACTTGAAAGGTAGGTTTCAAACTTTCAGTGCTTAAACTGGAAGTACAGGAATCGAGATGAATCTGACTTGGGAAGGACATAGAGGGGATTACATTTGATTTTAGCTCTTTACATCGTACTAGTGGAGAGTGAAAGATGAAAAACACATCAAAATGACCCCATGCCTTAAATCTGCTACCAAATGTAATGGCTGTCTGCCTGTAAGCGTTCCTTCTGAACCGTTACAATTGTCTGCTCTTAAGAACTCACACATCTAATTTTATTTTTATTTTTTTTCAAGCTGGGAGCGACGAGTTGACAACATGGGGAGAATTTACTACGTTGACCACTTCACAAGAACAACAACGTGGCAGAGGCCAACATTAGAGTCTGTCCGGAATTATGAGCAGTGGCAGCTTCAGCGCAGTCAGCTTCAAGGAGCTATGCAGCAGTTTAATCAGAGGTTTATATATGGGGTAAGAAATGCAGTGCTGACTGTAAAAGCTAAGAGAAGCATCTTTTCCCAGTTCTGAAGCCATTATTCTCTCTTATGCAGATTGAAACTAGGTTTATATAATTGTTTTGAGCCTTACAGTTCCAGACTTCATTACAATTTATTTTTTATGTGTATAGCATCTTTGAGTTTGTAGTATGGTATGAAGTAGTAATTGGTAACGTTGGTCCATGTCCTTGCAATGGCTGCAGACAGTGTGATGGTTTTTATTTGTCAGTTAAATATATATTATGTTCTTTGGTAACATTTATGTATAATGTTGATAAAAGTAGTGCTGTTTTATTTATATTGTGTCTTGCAATGGCTTAGCCAAAGACTGGGAAGGAAGGCAGGCTCAGAAGCTATGTTTCTATACTGGGTAAAATGGAATGAATGTAATGAGGGCAGAGGAATTGAAGATAAACCTTCCAGAATTGTAGATACATTGTTTGCCTCTGAATAGTAGGAATAATGCCTGTGCCTATAATAGTAGGTGTAATGCCTCTGAAGTAGACTACAGATAACTGAAATGCTACTGGCTTGTCAAGAACAGAATGGGTTCTGAGGCAGTAGGGAAAAGAGTTCTGTATGGAGGAATGAAGCAGCCTGCTTTCTGCTTGTTTTGGGTACCACCGTACTAATTTCCCTCTGTGTAGGCAGGGGCACTTCACAAAGGATAATTATTTTCTTGGCTCTGCAGTTCATTAAGCATGCCAAGGGCTGTAAAATTAGCTAACAGAAGAGCTTAGTACCAGGAAATAAGTGAGGCCAAAGAAAGGACCAATTTGTAATGAACTATGTACTGTCTTTGCATGCAGTTTCCACATTTTTTTTTTAGGGAAAAAAAAATGTTGGCATCTTTGGTTATATGTAATACCAACAAAAATGCATATATACTTCAATAATTTATGATGGCTGTGTTAGAACATCTGGAAAGCAAATGGATGATAGCTGGCCATTATTAATGCACCATTTGTTTGTGTGACTTGCAGAACCAGGACTTTTCTTCCACTCAGAACAAAGAATTTGATCCGCTTGGCCCATTGCCACCTGGATGGGGTAAGACTGATTAGAAATAGTGTTTTGTAATGCAATGTAATTAGACATTAAAGCATTAAAGATTTCTTCCAAGTTATTTTATCAGCTCTTCTAGGCTACTTTTGTTTAACTGAAAATCTAGATTATTTTTTCTTTCACAGTTAAATCCAGCCAAGCATTCTGTTCAAATATCAAGACCTAACAAGGATGAGCAGTTCTGAAGTACATTAGAAACTACAAAGTATTCTGTTTTTTCTCAGTAATTATCAGGTCATAATCACTTCTCTCACACTGTCATCCTATTTTTCACCACTCTCATTAGGCAGGGTTTACCCCCTCTCCCTCTGCCCTGGATGTTTATTGCTCTGAAAAGTTTTTGTAATGACAACTAATAATCATCCCTTGACTTGTCCCTCTCCCTGGAATACGTTTGTTTGATTTTGTACTTCACAGGTTTAACAATTTACAATTAATGCAATTCTTTGTGCATGTGTGTACCAAAATGTAAAGCTGAATTCCTGCTGTGACTGTGAGGCAGATGTGAGAATTCAGGTTTCATGATACAAAGGCAGCATTCTCAGGGTTGTAAAGCAGGTGACTGCCTGTCAGAGTTCGAGTTGGGTTTTTGTTTTAATCAAACATAACTATTCAGATTTTTCATCTCATGTAGACACAACATCATGCCATAAACTTGTTGTGCCCTCGCTTGTATTTTATTGCACTACATACACAATATGTAAAAGCATGTTTTTTAGGCTGATGTTCCTGGGAAAGCTGTGAAGCTGAATTTTCATGTTGAAATGAATTCTGCTGCCGGTGTAGCTCCTGTAGACAAGTGTTTGCTTCCAGACTTCCCTTGTAAATTGAAGCTTTTTACCTGCAATAGTCAAACTTTGGCCTTTTTTTTGTAATTTGTCTTCTGCGTTCTGCACGTCTCGTAACTCCTTAAATAAAAATGGTGTAAAGAAATGCAGAATGGTCCAGAAGACCAAATCCTGGCATTTGTCGTAAACGTTTTTCAATCATGGACATATATTTATCTGAATGAAAATCTTGGAAACCATATTCACTTTTATTTCCTGTCTATTACATGAGTACTTCATGTTGCTGTTGTTATCTTGCTGTTTGCACACCTTTGTATTTTCTTGATTCTTATATGTACCTCTGCAACCTCTTTTGTCTTCGTTGTCTATATGGTTTGTGAGGCATGTAGCAAAAATCAAAGCAGCTGGGATTTCCTGTGGAGAAAACAGCCCATGTTTTTGCTTTCTTTCAGTTATTTTTTCCTACTGCTAAAAAAATGACATAGTAAAGGATCTTAACATGGAAAGTCATCTTATCTGTGTTTTAATCCTTCTACATTTTTAGCTTGGAAAAATACCTAAAAAAGCTTTTCAAGAAGTGCAAGCAGTAGGACAATGTATCTAATGTAGGTGAATCTCTTGTGATTAACTGTTTCCTTCCCACTAATGTTTATATTGTTATTATGATGTCTAGACTCTCACTGCTGTAAGCTGTGCAGTTGTAGACAGCTGATCTTTTCAGGGCAATAATTGAGATGCTAAGAAATGATGCATGAACACTTTAAGTGCGGCTTTTCCCTGATGGGTGATGGTGCAGCTCCATATGATTATTAGCCATTGCTATTATTCAGATAAACTGCTGTTTGTGAATAGACTAGGAAGGAGTAATGTCAATGAAAGTGAAAAGGTGTTGTGTCAAAGGAGGTACGGAGAAACGCGAACATAGGTAAGGCTATGGCAGGCTCTGGTAGTTGGATTTATTTGTTGCATTTAATTATTTCAACAATATGGTAACCTAGGTATTGAAATTTGTTTCCTTTTTGTATATTTTTAGAAAAGAGAACTGACAGCAATGGCAGAGTGTATTTTGTCAATCACAACACACGTATCACACAGTGGGAAGATCCCAGGAGTCAGGGGTAAGAAATCAATTGCGGCTTCTTGTAAATCTGAAATGAAAATGTAACAAAGAAGTGAGAATGGGAGCTGGGCTGGGTGATACTGCTTACAGCTCAAGCATAGTCTGTCACAGAATCATAGAATGGCCTGGGTTGAAAAGGATCTTAAAGATCATCTTGTTTCAACCCCCATGTTGTGTGCAGGGTCACCAACCACCAGACCAGGCTGTCCAAAGCCAGATCCAGCCTGGCCTTGAATGCCTTCGAGGATGAGGCATCCACAGCCTCCTTGGGCAACCCACTCCAGTGTGTCACCACCATCTGAGTGAAAAACCTCCTCACAGTATCAAACCCAAATCTGCCCTGTCCCAGTTCAAAACCATTCCCCCTGTCCTCTTGCCATCAACCCATGTCCTATACGTAGTTCTCAGGCAGTTAATATTAAAGGATACCACGGAAATGGAGATTGTAATATGGATAATATAATGTAATGGATAGTAATAATAGAGTTAGCAGGAAAATCTTGCTCAGCAGCAGTGAGTTAATTCCCCAGAACAGTTCCACTATTTTCATATACTGTATATGTATTTGTATTGCTGCAGGGCAGAGAGAAGGATTTCATGCATCCCATGATGTAGAAGATTCTGAGACAAAATTTGATTATTTACCAAACAGATGATAGCAAAGAGATAGAGATGGAAAACACAAACTCCAGGAACTGCAGCACTTCCACTTTATCATTTTAAAATAAAATTAAATTTGGAAAAAAAAAAAGAAAAAAGAAAAAAAAAAAAAAGAGAGAGAGAGAACTTGAGGCACTGCCCCACATTTAATGGCTTACTTTGTCTCTCGGAGGTAGTAAGTGAAGAGTGAAGGATGTTTTCATCTCACTCAAAAAATCTGGGATTAAATTTCCATGAAGTGAAACAGTTCCACCTGTCCCCTACAGAGGAGGAAGAAAAGTGGAGGGGCTAAGAGCCGCAGCCAGAGATGACGACCTTTGCATGTCAGGCACATCTGCAGCAGCTGACTGAATGGAAAACACTATTATTTCTAATAACCACCCAAACTTATAGCTGGAAACGTGGCCCTACAGTGTCTTTCTGTGAGGGAAGGAAACACTTCAGTGGAGTGATACTACTCAAGTGTTCCATGTATTTCAAGATACACTTACACTGATATCAAAGTTGAGGTGGAAGTTGTCAAAAAAGGTCACTGTTTGTATTTTCTTTATGGTCTCTTATTTTTGTCATTCTGAAACACTTTAAGCTTTTGGCTGCTGCAATTATATGTGAGGTAGCTAAAGCTACTTACAAGGCAGTGTCAGTTTCAGAATAAAACTGTAATAAATGACAGATTCTATTTGCTGTTATATTTCTATGCAACTGAAGGAGTTAAAAATTCATTTAAACAATCACTGTGTTCTGAGAGCTGACTTGAACATTGGAGAGAAAAAGGCAGGATAAGTGTTGAATGGAAAGTTTCACAGTCTGCACTTCTAGATCCACTAGAGTTTTTACTGTCTCAAGTCATTGATTGGTTGCCTTGATTGTATTAAGTTGTATTAAGTTACCATGTATTTTCTTGTACTCACAGTCAATTAAATGAGAAACCGTTACCTGAGGGCTGGGAAATGCGATTTACTGTGGATGGCATTCCGTATTTTGTGGATCACAATAGAAGAACCACTACATATATAGATCCCCGCACGGGCAAGTCTGCTCTGTAAGTGTTTTTAAACTACAGCTTTTAAATGTGAAGTTCAACAGCCATCATTGTTAAGTTTATTTTCTCTGTTTGTTTTGTGTGCAGGAAGTTTTACATGTAAACTTTTTGTTTCCTTAGTCCACTGATGGCACTCCCTGAAGATGAATGCTTTGAACACATAAGAATTCTCCTTGCTTACCAGTAGACTATAATATGAGCTTCATTAGTATTTCTAATGACCTGATCCTGTTCTTCCATTCATTAGTCTTTCTTCTTATAAGTACTCTTTCTTTACATTTCAGGAGATTCAGTGGAATTAAAACCAGAACTTAAGAACTTCAAGTAACTGAATGATGGCTGACATCCCATTCTTACTATTTTTCTAAATACAATTAATAGGTAGATACTGTTGAAAAAATACTGCACATACACTTTACAATGTACAAAGGAGATTTTTTTTAGTTTAAAAGCGAACAAAAAGTTATCAAATGAAAAGAATATCCAGCCAGAAAGCCAACTGAACCATGTAGCCCCACAGACAATAAATGAGCAGACTTTTCCTTAAATCACAAAACCACTTTTGAAATTCTTTTTTCTCTCTTTGGTTCCAGAGACAACGGACCTCACATAGCTTATGTACGGGACTTCAAGGCAAAGGTCCATTATTTCCGGTTCTGGTGTCAGGTACGGATTTCTTTATTGGGAACATTTGGTTGCTGTTTTGTGCTCTGCTTACTTGCTGTAAATGAACCACTTATTCAGTGCTCTACAAATAAAATCAATCAAATGAAATTAATCAACCTACTTCAAATGAGTTTAAAAAGGGGAGAGTAAACACCAGGCCTGTATAAACTGATGCAACTGAGGGCAGCTTTAAAACTGGGTAAAGAAAACCCACACTAATTTACAGCTTATTTTACAAGCTGCTCAATTTAAGAATGCAGTTTTCCTTATGCTGTTAATAAGTGAATGTGTGGAAGCACAGTATTCTAAAATACAGTTAATGCACGATGTAGTTTCTGCAGAGATGCTTCTGATAGAAGGTGCAAGACATTTGAGATAGAACGTGTCTGTCTTATTATGGATTGGCACGACCTTACGTAGTAGCAAATTACAATGTTAGTCTTGGTCCTTTGAATTCTGCAAATACCAAAGGATTTTGTAACTTGGTACCTTGGAAAAATTTGTAGTTTAAAGTGTTCCAGTTTCCAAAAGTCAGTGAATTATAGTTTGAAAAAGCAGAATGGAGCCTAATTTTTCACTTTGCACAGAATAACCTCAAAATAGTTTTTGTATTAAATGTTGTGCTGGAATACCTTGCTGATTTACAGTGTGTTTGATCTGAATGTCTTCCCATGTACTAGAAGAGTACGCTTTGAAGCTGTTCAAAGCAGGATCAGAGGGCCTGTATACCGCACTGTAGATCTCACTTGTGAAAGCAATTGTTCTTGGAGTAAATAAAAATGAAAGTGTCTTGATTGCTGTCTTGATTGCTGACTGCTTTATATGGATTAGTGAAATCTGCTTTTGCCTCTTAGAATGATGTATATATTAAACTACAGTGTTACAGTGTTAGAAACATGAAGTCATTGTGTGTCTCACCTCTGAAAAATGTCATTTCAGCAACTGGCAATGCCACAACACATAAAGATCACAGTGAGCAGAAAAACGTTATTTGAAGACTCATTTCAACAGGTATTGGACTAAAACATATTAGCAGTGGGCATGAGAAGTTGAATTAAAGAAATCTGATATCTGTGTGCCATTCTTAATGCCTTGACAGCTTAATAATCTTATTTTAATAGATACTAACAAAAACTAGCAGTTATAATAAGCATGGCTGTATCCTATCTAAAGATCATGCAAAACGTGAAATACTGTCTCCAAGTGATTCATGTGATTGTTTCATGGACACAGTGATTTTATAAATATATCTTTATTTATTTGTTATTATTATTTTCCACCAAGTTCTTTAAAATCTGTTGAGTCAGCATGCTCTGCTGTGTTGGCACACTTATTCTGTGTTACATAAGCCCAGTTTTGTACCAAAATATGTTAAGCTGAACTCTGTTATGGCGTTACAGATTTTCAAACGAGTAATGAAATGGTTGAAAGAAAACAAAGCTGATTAATTGTATTTAAATAGTAGCAAAATTTAACTATGCTTAGAGACCGAAACCATGTTGACGATTTGTTTCTGTACAGTATTTGTAAATGCCTTCCAATTCTCCTTTGACTTTTTTAGTGTTAATTGTGGCGATGAAATCGCTTTTTCTTTCTTTTACTTGTTAATCTGTGGAAGTATGGTTGCTACTAACCTTAACCCCTCAAATGTGGTGAACATTCTGTAAGCAAGTACTGTTTCATGTATTCATTATTCATTCAGTGCTGCTTGACACAGCGAATAAATGTAATAGTAGTATGCCGAGCCAATGCTTGTAGCTGTTTTCTTCACACAAATTGATTGTTTTTCTTTTACTAAGATAATGAGCTTCAGCCCTCAGGATCTGCGGAGACGTTTGTGGGTTATTTTCCCTGGTGAAGAAGGATTAGATTACGGAGGTGTTGCAAGGTAAACTGAACTAAAATGCCAAACAGTGCTTTTTCCTGCATGTTTTTGTGAAGACTTCTCTAAAGTAGTGTATTGGGATCTCTTGGAAAGAGTCCAGCGGAGGGCCACAAAGATGGTGAAGAGCCTGGAGCATCTCCCCTATGAGGAGAGACTTAGAGAACTGGGTCTGTTTAGCCTTGAGAAAAGAAGGCTGAGAGGGGACTTGATCCAGGTTTATAAATACCTGAGGTGTGGGAGCTATAGTGGCGAGGCTGGTCTCTTTTCAGTAGTGCGTGGGGACAGGACTAGGGGCAATGGGCTGAAACTTCAGCATAGGAAGTTCCGCACAAATGTGCGCAAGAACTTCTTTACGGTGAGGGTGACGGAGCACTGGAACAGGCTGCCCAGGGAGGTGGTGGAGTCTCCTTCTCTGGAGATATTCAAGACCCGCCTGGACGCCTACCTGTGCGACGTGGTGTAGGGAGCCTGCTTTGGCAGGGGGGTTGGACTCGATGATCTCTAGAGGTCCCTTCCAACCCCTATAATTCTGTGATTCTGTGATTCTGTGATTGAACTGCAGCAGTTTCAGAATATTAGTGAAGCTTATTCCTAATCTTTCCTTAGAATATCACTGTGTGTCTTTAAAACTGTTTAAAACTATTTTCAGTTCACTTTAGGAATTGCTTTAGTCTGTCTCAACAGGTGCAGTTTATTGACTTTGTCATGATTGTTGATAACCACAGTAGAGGTTTACAGAAAATGGGTGGAAATGTACTTTCAAGTCAGACTTCTTACATGAATGTACTGAGAAGAGCATAAATTAATTAGCACTGCCTAAAAATTTACAGTTTAAATCCATGATAGCATTATTAATTGCCTCTTTAAAATGGGGGGTCATTTTCCAAACTACTGACTGTTGGACAACTTTGTAACTTTGCCTACTAAATTGTCATTTTTCTTAGTCTCAGCTCAGTTTAGCCATACCTTCTGGAAAAAAGTCACTTGACTACTTGTGTTTAGCCAGTTTCTAGGTCTGCTTTTAGCTTATCGGTTAGCTAAGCTCATTTTAAACCTTTTGAAATATACTTTTTGTTGTTTGCAATTTCAGGGAATGGTTCTTTCTACTGTCACATGAAGTTTTGAACCCAATGTATTGCCTGTTTGAATATGCTGGAAAGGATAACTACTGCTTACAGATAAACCCAGCCTCCTACATTAATCCAGACCATCTGAAATACTTCCGTTTTATAGGAAGATTCATTGCCATGGTATGTTCAAAAACATTAAAGTTGTTTCCCGAAATTTTTCCTTAAAATATGTTGCCGTCAAATGCATAATTTAAAAATGTATCTTTGAGCTAAAATTTTATGAGATTTTTGGATATAGCTATTATGAATTAAGTATATTAGCAGCTATAATATTCCTGGTTGCTGTAATATTTGGCTGTCAGATTTCATCGGTGCGCAGTACAGAATGTTGTCATATTGAGTATTCAATCATCCTTTGCATTATTTTGTCTGTTTTCATGTTCTTCAGGCTTTGTTCCATGGAAAATTCATTGACACTGGTTTCTCTCTGCCGTTCTATAAACGTATCTTAAACAAGCCAGTAGGACTCAAGGATTTAGAATCTGTTGACCCAGAGTTTTACAACTCTCTCATCTGGGTAAAGTGAGTTTGACTTGATTTTGTTCTTGAAATGGCAATAAAATGTTTATTTTTCACTTATGCCAGAAAGGAAATGTAAATTTATTACTGGGAAAAAAATAAAAAACCACCAGTGAGCAGTAGGGTATGTCAATTACAGAACAGTAATGGAACTTTTGCAGTCATTTAAGATGCACAGATAATTAGATACGCAAGACTTCAATGCATTTTTAGTTCACTGGATATTCTGCACAGCATCTTGTGTTCCATTCTTACTGTTTTTTAATAAATTGAGCTAGACAGAAGTGGTAGCCCTGCATGCTGTTACTGGTAACATGAGTCAATTGCACTGACACTGGAAGTCAGCAACAGAAATCAGCACAAATGCTTTCAGTAATGCTTTAAAATTGCTGCTTTAGTTATAGAGCGGTTTGGTACTTACAGTCACTTACAGTTAGCAAGTGCAGCTTATTGTTTACTGTCACGTAATTCTTATGTCAGCCATACCTGCATTTTTTACTAAAAGGTTAATATCAAGGATTTAAAGTTAATTCTTGTATATTTTCTAGCTGTTGTTGCTTTTTTGCTCCAAGGTGAATGATTTAAGACCATTTCTACATCTAACCTTCCATGCATGTGTTGTCAGTCATTTGTATACTCTACATTCATGTTGTTTCTAAGTCCTCCTTCACTCCTTTGCAGATTTTCTCTCCAGAGAGCAGTAAGTAGAAAAGATCTGGAGTTTATAGACCAGAACTATTTTGGAAGTGTCATAAAGATACTACTTAGAAATAATTTTAAGCAGCGTTTAGCTTTAACACATTGTAATTTGGTACTAATTTTATAATAGCAAGATTCAGGGTCATTACGCACCATTTGTTTTAATAATGGGGGTGATTTTCTTTTCCTGACAGCTAAAAGCAGGAATTGGAGGCTGAGGAGTAGAAGGGATAAATAGACTGTTAAAACTTCTACTGCTATAATAATAAATAAGAATTCTTTTAAAATCTGCAACCTTAGGCTGGTTTCTGTGTCTAGAAAGGTAAAACAGGTTTCACTCAAGAATAAAGCATTTTTTAGAAAGCTTTGAGGACTTTGCAGAAGATGGAGATGGATGCATTTTTAAAAAGCAGAAATAGAAAAGATGAAAAGCAGTGCATCTCTGGTGATGAATCTTGGGGTGGTTGTTGTAAGCGAGGAAGAAAGGGTGAAAAATCTTTTGAGGTATTTACAAGATGAAATAGAAGTTCGGGATCAGTTTTGAAGAAGTAGCCTGTTCCATGCTGAGCAACGTGCTGCTAAAAGGAGCAGTGAGTGAACGTTTCATTAGGAAACATCAGTAGTTGGTGTTCATGAAATTGAGACCTGAAAGGAGAAAAAAAGATCTAAGGCTTGATTCTTGTAATTAGAGAGTCTCAAGTAGGTGTGTATTCTTTTCTTTATGAGAAGAGTGCATTATTTGTTATCCTGTGACTTGCTGGGTTTTAGAAATCAAAAGAATGCAACAGTGAGGAAAAAGTCAAGCTACAGGGAAGAAATCTACATTGATTGGTCTTTAATCAAGGGGCATGGATCTTGTGAGTAAATTCTAGTAAGATACACATGTAACAGAATTTACCTTAAGAACAGCCTCGATCCATTAATGTTCTGTGGAGGGTCTATGAGTGAAGGAGCAGTATTCACCTCTTGTAAAAATAGTCGCCTCTTTGCCTTAGTACAGGTGAGCTGGGCACTTGTTCAGCACTATCATTTGCACATTTCAAAGCAGTGTTTTGGCTTTTTTTAATAACATCTGATAACTTGAAGTGTCTTTTGGTGCAGAAGTGTGTTACATTTGTTCTCTGTATAGTCCTTTTGGTGCATGTGTTAATGTAATGAAAAAGACAGCACAGAGCCTTCTGAATATCAGTACTAGGCTTCTTATCAGTGGTAGTGAAGAGGACTTGTAGACGTTACAGATTACTTCTTCCCCCTCCTCATCTTTACTTCAAAGTGTGCAGCATTGCCAGACAGCATTCAGGTGATAGTTTGTGTGAGCTTTCCAAGTACAGAAAGTTTGAGTAAGTTTCCAAGTAGGACCGGCAGTCCCTGGTGGCAAAGATAGGAGAAGCTTTCATAGGAAGGAGGGAACTGGAAACTTGACAAAAACAAGTTTTACATCTCACTCTGTAAGTGTTAAATTCCTCCACTATGCTGGCTACATATGCTTGTATTAATTTGCACTTAGTGTTCTGAAGGGTTTTCTTATTTAATAGTTTGGATGTTTGGGGTTTTTTTTGTTTGATTTGTTTTGTTTTTTAACTTGTAGTTTATTGCCCTGGATAAAAAAGCAATGAGGAAACTTAGGGCTGTAGCAAGAACTTATCTGAAAGGTACCTCTAGAGAAAATACAAACTGTATATCAGTTACCATATCTGTAGTGATACAGAAGTCTTCTAATCTGGAGTCCATGAAAGGCTTTGCCCCTTTTGAGTAAACACGGAAGTATGTGAGTATCTTGGAGTAGAACCTTCAGACCTCACAGCAGTGCGCACTGAGCTCTACATGCAGAGGTCAGTAGTTGAATTTGCTTACCAGCACTGCTGAAGGAAATGGCTGTAAATGTGCAGTAAAAAAAAATCACACGTGGCAGGGAGGATATCACTTTATTAATCACCAAAAAAGCAATTGGTGCGAGTTCCCAGGAAGCTTTGCAGTAATGTTTAATCGCTTTCTGTTCTGCCTATTAGGAGTTCATTTTTCTCTTTCCCACTGTCTCAGAAAATCTGTAGAATTACACTTTGTTTGGAAAGACCTTGAGAGTTCATCTAGTGAGGCTGCTCTGCTCAGACTGGGTCAGTTAGAGCAGGTATCTTTCATTTAAAAGGAAGAAGTAATTTTATTCTGCCATCCATCAGCTCTCCTGAGGTTTCATGCAGCAGTGTGTATTTTGAAGAGATCAAATTCAGAAGTGCCACTGCACCACAGCACTGAATACACATCATGGTGATGTTTTCAAAATTGATGTTTCTGTGTTCATAGTTCAGGACAAGTGTCTAGTTTTGCGTTTTATGTTGGGGAAATGTTCATCATGTGGTTTCATGCCAGTTGTCCACAGAAAACAACCACACCATGCTGTCATTCCCCCTCCTCAAAGGAAGAGGGGGGAAAGAAAATGTGGTTGGAAAATAAATGAACAAAATGCTCATCGGTTGAGATAAGGGCAGCCTAAAGGAGAAGGAGGAAAAAGAGAAATGTCAAGTGAAGGCCATACAAGGAGAGAAGACAATTATCCTCTGCTTATCATAGAGTGGCCTGGGTTAGAAGGGACCTCAAAGTCCATCTAATTCCAGCTCCACTGCTGCTGGCAGGGCTGCCAGCCACTAGACAGGACACCACCAGATCAGTTTGCCCAGATCCAGCCTGGCCTTGGACACCCCCTGGGATGGAAATCCACAGCTTCTCTCAGTACTAAACAGTGTTTGGCCAGACCTTGGAAAGCAGGGCCTCAGTACATGTTGTGGCAATTCCCCTTCCCCAGCTCCTGCTGCTGTGCGTGGCATCATATGGTATGCAATATCTCTTCAGTCAGTTGAGATCAGTGCCCTCGTGATGTCCCTTCCCCCTCCTCTTCCCCACGCCCAGCCTGCTGGCTCAGGGGCTGCAGGACTGATGCTGTGCCAGCACTGCTTGGAAGGAGCCAAAACATGGGTGCAACACTAGTGCTGCTCTAGCAGCAAGTGCAGAGCACAGCACCATGTGGCTGCCATGGGGACAGCAACCTTGTCCCTGCCTGCCCCTGTGCAGCATGTCTGTGTATGTGCATCACTGCTTTATAGAAGCACACATCAGCGTAAGAATTGCAATGTTGCACCTGTTCTGGCTATTAAACCACATAAAGGGGATAAAGATCTGAGCAATGTTTGTTGGGTGAAGGTGGTTCTTATTTGGAAGTTTCAAATGAGAAGATTCCTGTTTATCAGGAATGTATTCTTTTGTTAATTTAGGAGCTTGGGATATTTTGATATATGTTCACAAGATAATCCCATAAATATACTGGAGTTGAAGATAATTCATGAAGCATTCTGAGTCTTTTTCTTAAAAGCTGTTACTTGACAAGGCAGCAGGTAATGAAACATACAACAATGTCATTACTTGAAAGGTTTTTGTATTCCATAGACATTCCACGGTAACTTGTCAGCCCAGTGACAGATGAATCTAAGGATACTGCTGTACCTCACTCACAGTTCACTTATGCACATCGGTGGGGTGAAGTCTGTAGATCTTGCTGCAAAACCACAGTTATTGTGTAACATTTCTGTAACTTAATTCTTGAGCTCTAAACAATTAAGAAAAAAAGTCCTTAAGATTCTTCATACCCGTCTCTTCTACTGTGTGCACAGTCTGGACCTGGTTATTTATGATTACATTTTCTTCCTTGCAGAGAGAATGATATTGAAGAGTGTGGCTTGGAAATGTTTTTCTCAGTTGATAAAGAAATACTAGGTGAAATCAAAAGCCACGATTTGAAGCCAAATGGCAGCAACATTCTAGTGACAGAAGAAAACAAAGAAGAATATATTAGGTAAGATTAAAGGAAGATTTTAAAATGCTCTTGTCTCTCGCATTTCTTTTAGCTCAATCAACAAGGCAATGCTGTCAAACTATGTAATGTGAGGCATGATTGAAATTATGGCCATGGATAATTGCTGATGTTGGTAAAATGTGGCAATTGTTCAGATTCCATATTTGAAAGAAAAATATTGATGCCAATATTTTAGCAATATTACTTTTCCCAAGAGATTCAGTTCAGTAGAAGTTCCATCTGTTTTTTTTTCCAGAGATAATTAAGTTTAGCAGAACATTGTGACAACAACTGTGAACATCGGGTGCTTCAACATACCATTGCACACATTTATTATTTACATATTGGCTGCATAGACTACTGATATCCTTCCCAGTCTTTTATGCTGTTGCTTCCTTTTAACCAAAGGACATTTTTGGATGCTTTTGTGGTAAACTGGAGTTTTTAAAAACGCTTTCCATGTGAACTGCCATAACATATGGTGCTGTTATGTCATGGTGTTTGTAACAAGTGAACAGTGCAATGTGTTGTACTGTTGAAAATGGAGAATTGTGGCATAGCAGCACCAGAATGTTTTAAAGCAAGGAAAGGAGCCCAAGAGTGATTAAAGAAGAAAAATGTGAGCTATGAGGTGCCTTGTCTCAGAATATCCCCTTCTCATCTTGAAATGTCCTCAGTGAGCAGCAGTATACGAGCTCTGCTTTAAGGTGTGAACTCCAACATCATCTTACATAGAGGACTTTTGCAGAAGGAACGTATTGGCAGTTGTGCAAAATACTCCTTGAGATAGAGAGGAGGGAGTACCTGCAGAAGACCATTCTCTTCTAGTTTTGAGGAACCCAGGGAGAGCTCAGATTCCAGCTTAAGCAATGTTCTTTTGTCACACTCTGGGTCCTGTGTTACGTTCCCCAGAGTTTCATTTCTCCTTTAGATTCCAGTTCTCCTGACAGGTTAGGCTTGAATTCGGCATAATATCTGCTACTCCCTGGTTCAAGTTCTTCGGGTCTCCTGCCTGCTTTTCACCCTTTAATAAAGGAGAGTGGAATTTCTACCACAGAGCAAAATTTAATGATTAACAGAAACTAATATGGAACTTTCCAAATGGATGTAGTCATTTCTTGGTAAGCTAGCAGTCCTACTTATCTTCAGCAATACCACTTGACCTCGATTTTACCGTGTTGTGGATAATGACTGAGATTTTTGGGGAGGATATTAGATATTAGATGAATACAGCTCTGCATTTTTTTTCTTCCTCCAAATAGCAAGGGACTGCTCTGCTCTCATTAATATCATCAATGAGTAGATGCTGCCTCCTGTTTGAGCCTAAAATGCTTTCCATAGTTGAGTGGTTGGAAACATAGGGTTTTAACTTTAAATTGTTTGTGCAGGGTAATGGTTGCAAATGCAATTAGAATACAGTTATACAGTGCTCTATCCCCAGAACTTTCCATCATTTTTCTTAACACAGCTTACGGTTCATTTCGAAAGAAACTAACAAAGATGAACTTGGGTTGGCGTAGCCCGTTTTAAATGATCCTACTGTGTCTTTTCCAGGCTGGTCGCAGAATGGAGACTTTCCCGAGGTGTTGAGGAACAGACACAAGCCTTTTTTGAAGGCTTCAATGAAATTCTGCCACAGCAGTATCTGCAGTATTTTGATGCTAAGGAGCTGGAGGTAAAGGATTCTTTGACTATTGCCAGATCCAGGCTGCTACACGTAAGCCTTCAATTTCAGTCAGTGTCTGAAGAGCAGAGTTCATTAAGGCTGGCGGTTCTGTTTTCAGGATGCGTGAGAGAAGCCTTATGTATACGTTAGTATTTGGTTACTGTGTTGTTCTTCACTTTCTTCTTTGCAACCAACTTAGACACATTTCTAAAGTTAAGATTCAGCCAGCATAAATTTTTTGGCTAACAGTGTTTTTGTAATCCTTGACAATGTGATTTGCATGTGTTTAAAGAGTGAGCAATTGGAAAGCAAGGGAGATAAAAGCCAGATATCAGTGGGTGGTCAGATTACTGAGTGGACCAGGTTTTAGCTGCTTTTGGTCTCTCCAAATTGTACTCTGCAGCAGAACATTGTATTTCTAGCACAGAATGGTATGGTTAGGCAATGGCAAAGTATACATTCCTAGTTTGAATGTCTGAATACAAACATTTTCATGACTGGGTTTTCTCTTTGTGGCATCTCAACATTTTCTTTGTGAGCAGATGTTATTATTTGCTGTGAAAGTTTGAGAGTTTAATATTAAAAACAAGCATATTGTGATTGCAGGTGCTTTGAAGTACAGTAGTATTGAAGTACAATAGTCTTGCTGTAGAAGCAAAGTAGTAGCTTGTAGTTTCCGTGTTTATGATCCTTTTTCTCCCCTAAAGGTGCTCCTGTGTGGAATGCAAGAAATTGATCTGAATGACTGGCAGAGGCATACCATCTACCGGCATTATACCAGAACCAGCAGACAGATAATGTGGTTCTGGCAGGTTTGTAGACTTCTTTTTCCTCACAAGAACACAGCAACAGCTTAGTGAGCAACAGTCAGAATTACTCAACAGATACGTAGCGTGTAAATATAAATGATAACTGCTAATCCAGCTGTCCAATAGGTGATGGGGAAGTGAACGTCTCAATATTAAGCTTTACTTCAGTGTTAATTATTATTTTTCAGTTTGTGAAAGAAATAGATAACGAGAAGAGAATGAGACTTCTACAGTTCGTTACTGGAACGTGCAGATTACCAGTGGGAGGATTTGCTGACCTCATGGGTAACAAGACCTCTTTAATGCATTTTATGTTCGTGTTTATACCTTTGTTTTGTTAATAACGACCAAGCTGTGTGTTTAATGGTATTTTTTTAATGAATTTATATGGAATCTTTTTTCTAAATCTTGAATATTGTTAGAGCTGTGACAGAAAAGGGGATGGAGGGAATATGAGCACGCCTTGCATCAGTGACTTGATAGATGGTTTGGACGTGGTCCTGTCAGGGCAGCCTGCTCTGGGTATCCGTGCTTGCTCAGAGTGGAAGGACTAGGTAAACTCCAGAGATTTCTTCCAGTACCAAACCAACGATGTGATTCAGTGGTTGAGTTTCTTTGAATACCTCTTCCTATTTATACATTCCACTACATGGATTTCTTCAGAGGGATATAGTGAGAGACAGATGTCTTTGTGCTCTGCAAGTAGTTATAATCTTGTTTTCTCTCCAGGCCTTTCACGCGCTGTTGTCATGTATTACCTACTGGTATACATGGGCAGTTAGACCTAAGAATTCATTATTTGATTTTTGTACAGGAAGCAACGGGCCCCAAAAATTTTGCATTGAGAAAGTTGGGAAGGAAAACTGGTTACCTAGAAGTCACACCTGGTAAGTACAAAGGATCAAACTCTGCTGTGGTTCTGTTCTTATGGATGGCAATCTGCTTTGTGATTTTTGGAAGTGGGTGTGATATGAAAGTGGCTGAGATTCTTTGAGAGCAAAACACTGGGTTATGTCAGTAAGCTCTGTTGAGTAATAGTTGAACTTCTGAGAAGCAGTTTTGTTGTGGAGCTGATTCCATTGTAAATGTCATGGATTTGCACACCACTAAAAACATAAAGTAATAAATAGTACTTTAAGTACTTAAGGTTTCTCTTTGTTTTCAGTTTCAATCGCTTGGACCTTCCACCCTATAAGAATTATGAGCAGTTGAAGGAAAAGCTGTTATTTGCAATTGAAGAAACAGAAGGTTTTGGGCAGGAATAGCTGCGATTTGCACCTTGAAGAATGTGAACTCAGCGTGATGTTCTTCTTCACTTCTTCTGCTTGTTGCACACTTCCTTGTAAAGTAAACTTGACTTGGATTATTTAACAATAGTAGCGTGTAAGTAAATGGATGTTATCCTGAGGTTTTATCCACGTAAACTCTGGATTTCTACCGAGCACTTTCAGAAATCAAAAGAGCAATCAGATATGGCGACAAAGGAATTCTGACCCAAGTAGAGATTTAATACAGCTTTGGGCTCTGCTTTGTTTTACCTTTCATTACTTAGAATGTGTCCTTAATGACTGACAGATTTTTTAAAATAGTTTTGTCTTTCCTTTTTAGTAGCATATTTTGCTACTGATGTACTGGGAAGTTCATTAGTAGCTGCAGTGCTGCAGCAACATCATCACCTCTTGACAGCAGTGTTATTAGAGCCAACTTGTAACCGTCCTCTGCCTACTGTGAGCAAATTCATCGCTTAAGCTATTCTTCTTATTCAAGTGTGGCTGGACTGTTTTTCCTTGCCTGGAGTCTGCTCACGTGCCAGTGGGACTCAGACTGCTGTTAAGGGGATGTCAAACTGTGGCACCAATCCAGGGCGTAGCTTTGCTTTGTTTTCCTCACAGTCTTGCTAATTTCAGCAAAACAAACGTCTGCCCAAAGTTGCTGGAGATTTGCTTGTGCCCTCTGAGGAGTTCGGATCTTTTTCTGTGTAACACATCTAACTTGTCAAACTATGTTAACACTGTGGTTCTTCACTTGTTTTGCAAAAGACAAGACCACCTGGGATTGCACTGATTCAATGTAGATTCCCGTTTGCAGACTGATGTTTCCTGTTGGAAGTGTTACTGGATGTTATACTCAGTGTTATTCTTCCACGTTGCAGTCAGTTTTCTCTGAAGATTTCTTTGGTTTCTCAGGAAGAGGTACAAAATAACTGGATTTTGAAAATGATGATACTTATCATTTTTGGTGAGGAACTGATGATGCAATGTTAGCTAAGACTCGGAGGACTTGAAAGTTTGTACATGGATTCCAGACTTTCGACATTTGGGAGCATCAGAAAATAGTTCAATAAAGATTAGAATTTTGGGGAAGGTTTCTATGCGAGGTCAGCCTAAGCTGCTTCCATAGGAAGTAGCTTTTGTACTAAGTTCTTACTGGATGGATAACATCTTTTGCTTTCTTTTAGAATCTGTTAATATTCAGTTCTCTTCTAGTTTACAGTGAGGTTTTATTGCTCCTTTAGACTGAATGCACTTTTCAGGTATGGTCAGCTCTTTCCTTATCTGCAGGTAGGAAAGTCAACTTCTGTGAGTCGAGCTGTTAGCCATAGTCAGAAATGTGACACTTGAAGTAGCACGTAGCACAAGTTCAAGCGTAACCATAGCTCAGAGCCCTGGGACGGCGGCTGTTTTGAAGAGGCTTCTGTTTGCTGGAGCTGAAACAGGGCAGCGGGAAGCTAAAACCAAACCTCCAGTCTTGAAAAAAGAATTTCCTTCCTTCCTTCCGTCTAAGCTACAAGAGGGAGAGTCTGATTCAGGCCTATTAAGATCCAAGACGTTACACTTTTACCGACTTTAAGAGTATATCAAGTCAAAGTGATGCACGCTCATTGGAAGGAAGAATGAGAAGGCCTTGGAGTAAATGCCTCTTTTTGTCATGCTTATCCTATCGAGAGCAGTGGGACAGAGTTTCCCATGATACAGGGATTATCCTTTTACCTTCTCACTGGTGGTTAAAGCTATCCTTGCGTCAATGTTTTACTAGGAGGAAGATCTGCCAATTTCAAATCATTGGATGGGTGTTTTACCATCTACAGCTCACAAGGAGAAGAAAAAAGCCTTATGAATATTCTGTTTATGTTAATTCTTACAGTGAAATCTAGTTATCTAACATATTTACAGGAGAGATTAAATTAAACAGGATAATGCAAGATTAAGCTAAGAGAACTAGTTTGTGTTCTGCATAATGATTTCTGATTCACGTAGGGAACCTAGACATGTCGTCGATGTATAAATATCACCCAAAAGGCTTTCAGCCCTATATTTTTAAAACACAAAGCAGTTCTAATTGAAATAGCCTTAGCCCTAGTTCTATAGGGTACGGCTGTTGAATATTTTTATGGTTGAAATGTTTAGTTCTGGAAAAAGGTAAATGCTTGTATATATTTTTGCAGTCTCAGATTACACTTACTCCATGTTTTCTTTCTTTAATTTAAGTGGCATGTTTGTGTCTTTTCTGCTGTATTTTATGGGGAAAGGGGGCTGGATATCCCAAGCACCAGAACTTACTTTAAAATGCCGCAAACAAAGAGTCAGCTGGGAAAAGCAGTCTGTGAAACGCTGCATTTGGCCAAACAGGAAAGTAAACCTGCCAGTGTGTTCAATTGGTGACGTTCTCTAAGTCTGAAGTAAGGTTTACTTGAACGTTTTGCTTTGTAAGCTAACAAGTCTGTTGGTTTTTCCATAGCTTGTTCTGTAGAAATAAAACGTTGTTCGTATGAAGCATTGGTGCACTTTGCTGTTCTTTATGGGGATGTGGTGGAAACATCCCGTGGATGCTGTGGATAACCACACAGCATCTGCTATCCCAGGTAATACTGAACTTCCAGCTGAGATGAATGACTTTACTGCTCCAACCACTGCTTGAGCAATCTGGTCTGTGTGAATTCATACTGCTAACAAATACATATTCGTATGTAGCTGCCAATTTAATTCTCAAGCATTCAAATAACTTCCGTTTTGATTTTTGCCTTATGAAAATGACATGATAAACTGAATGAGATGCTGAGCTGCTGATGGACGAATTAACAAAGCCTTATTGCTCCAGGTAGCTCAGGTGTTCCTGTATGAAGCTGCACAGTAAATGTGCCATGTCTTCATCTGATCAAGCATCGGAAGCTGATATTTCAATGAGTTTCTGTTGCAGAAAAATAATAATAAAAAAAAAAAAAACGGAAAACGAAAAGCCTGTTAAAATTGTCTTGTTTGCATCATTGTGACATGCTGCGCTCAGTCTGTGAATTCAGCTCTCGGTTCTGTTGGTATCTCCAGCCCCTGATTCTTGTGGTGTCTTCTGCATTTTCTTCAAGCATCGCTGTTTGTGTATATATGCTCTATTGAACGAGGACATGAACTGGGATCAGCAGCACTGGATGGTAAAATACTGTACTGAAATTCATTGTCGAAATTTCCTTGTGTTGTAATTTCCAATACTCAGGTAACTGTAACAATATCTCCGTAAGTCAGATACTTTTATAAAACGACTCAAAGAGATGCTCGTCCTGTTGTTCTTGGTTTGGTGCTACGAAGCACGAGTGTAGAAATGAAGGACTGAACTGCTGCTGGGGGCTGCAGGTGGGCTGGGATTCTGTCGTGTGCTATTTCTGCCTGCTGGGGATGTGAGCGGGCGTTGGGCCCGAGCCCCGCTCGTGTTGGTCACAGCACAGGGACTGCGGGAAAAGCTGGGAGAGCAGCCAGCGGGGAAGAAGATCGGCATGGATGAATAGGGAGCTGTTCTTGAGGCTCCAGGAGAAAAAGAGAATCTGCCTCCTGTGGAAGGAGGGATGGGCAACTGAGAATGAATACAAGGAAGTCGTTAGGATGTGTAGAGGTGAAATCAGAAAGGCAAAAGCCCAGCTCGAATTTAACCTGGCCGCTGGGTGAAAGGGAATAAGAAACTTTTATAAATACGTTAACAGTAAGAGGAGGACAAAGGAGAATATCCACTCTTTGCTGGATGAGGCTGGGAATGTGACCACTGAGGATAAGGAAAAGGCGGAGGTTCTGAATGCCTCCTTTACGTCTGTCTTTAAAGGTCAGACCAGTTATCCTCAGGGTACTCCTCTCTCTGACCTGGTAGTCTCGGCTGGGGAGCACGCTAGGCCCCTGTGATTCTGGAAGAAACGGTCAGAGACCTACTACTCCAACTGGACGGCCACAAGTCCATGAGGTCGGATGAGATTCACTATAGAGTGCTGAGGGAACTGGCAGAGGTGACAGCCGAGCTCCTTTCCATCATCTACCAGCGCTCCTTGTTGACTGGTGAGGTCCCAGAAGACTGGAGGCTTGCCGACGTGACTCCCATTGACAAGAAAGGTTGTAAGGAGGATCCGGGGAACTACAGGCCTGTGAGCCTGACCTCAGTGCCAGGGAAGCTTATGGAGGAGATAGTTTTGAGGGAGATCATGTGGCATGTGCGGGATGACCGGGGGATCAGGCCTAGCCAGCATGGGTTCATGAAGGGCAGGTCCTGTTTGACCAACCTGATCTCCTTCTATGATCCAGTGACCCATCTGCTGGATGAGGGAAAGGCTGTTGATGTGCTCTACCTAGACTTCAGCAAAGCCTTCGACACTGTCTCCCATGCTATTCTCCTGCAGAAGCTGGCAGCCCGTGGCTTGGACGGGTACAGTCTCGGCTGGGTAAGGAGCTGGCTGGAGGGCCGGGCTCAGAGAGTGGTGGTAAATGGAGTTAAATCCAGCTGGTGACCGGTCATGAGTGGTGTTCCCCAGGGGTCGGTGCTGGGGCCTGTCCTCTTCAATATCTTTATTGATGACCTCGATGAGGGCACTGAGTGCGCCCTCAGTAAGTTTGCAACCAAATTGGCTGGGAGTGTGGATCTGCCTGGGGGTAGCGAGGCCCTACAGAGGGATCTGGACAGGCTGGAGAGCTGGGCTGAAGCCAATGGGATGAGGTTCAACAAGACCAAATGCCGAGTCCTGCACTTTGGCCACCTCAAGTACCTCACCTGGGGAACTGATTGATGCTCGGCTCAGCATGAGCCCACAGTGTGCCCGGGTGGCCAAGAGAGCCAACGGCATCCTGGCCTGTATAAGAAATAGTGTGGCCAGCAGGAGCAGAGAGGTGATCATCCCTCTGTACTCAGCTCTGGTGAGGCCGCATCTCGAGTACTGTGTGCAGTTTGGGGCTCCTCACTACAAGAAAGACGTTGAGGCCCTGGAACGTGTCCAGAGAAGGGCAGCGAAACTGGTGAGGGGTCTGGAGCACAAGTCTTATGAGGAGCGGCTCAGGGAGCTGGGATTGTTCAGCCTGGAGAAGAGGAGGCTCAGGGGAGACCCCACTGCACTCTAGAACCTCCTGAAGGGAGGCTGTGATGAGCTGGGGATTGGCCTCTTCTCTGGTGTCATTAGTGACAGGACCAGAGGGAATGGCTTCAGGCTACAGCAGGGAGATTCAGGCTGGACATGAGGAGGTGTCACTGCCCAGAAGGGCTGGTCAGGCACTGCAATGCACTGCACAGGGATGAGGTGCAGTCAGTGACCATGGGGGTGTTCAAGGACAGACTGGGCGTTGTGCTGAGGGACGTGGGTTGGTGGGAGCTGCTGGTAATTGTTGGTAACAGCTGCACGGTTGGACTGGATGATCCTGTAGGTCTTTTCCAACCTTGTGATTCTGTGATTTTATGATCTCCATTGCAGAGCTGGATACCGAGGGTGGACGGGAAGAAAAGGGAAGGGAACGAGGGCGAGGAAGGAAGAAAGGAAAAGGGAAGGGAAAGGAAAGGAAAGAAAGCGAGAGGAAAGGCACGAAACAAGACGTTCATTACCGGGTCCTTTAACGGCAGCCGCCCCCCCACCCCAACAGGCCCCGAGCCGCGTGACAGGAAGTGCTTGGCGGCGGCGGAGAGCACTTCCGGGGCGGTGCAGCATGGCGGCAGAGCGGGGCCGGTGAGCGGGGCCGGGAGGAGCGGGCTGTGCTGCGGGCGGGGCGGGGCCTCGGGGCGGGGCCTCGGTGCGGGGCCTCGGTGCGGGGCCTCGGTGCGGGGCCTCGGTGCGGGGGCACGGAGGAGCTGCCGGCACCCAGAGGCGGCTCCACGGTCTCGCTGCGGAGTCAGCCGGCCGGCCCCAAAAGCCCGGAGGCAGAGCCTGAGCCGGCCCGGATGGTGCGGCAGCCTGCTGGGCGCTGTGGGTGCTGTCTGGCGGCTGGGCTCGGTGGTGCCCGAAGCAGAAGCCAAGTGGGAAAAGGAAGGGGGACATGCGGGACGCGAGGAGGGAGTTTTGTACCGTATGTCTCCATTCCATGTGTCTGTGTGCCTTGTTGTTCCAGGTGTCTGAATGAGGACTCCCCGCCGGAATTGGAGTCAAACAAAGCACGGGCAAGGAATGGATCCGCACACCTCGGTGCCGTGTTTGGCTGCGGCAGTGAGTGTGGATGGAGGTTTGTACGGATGGACTCGGGCTGGATTTCAGTGAGCGGGACGAGGCCGGGCTGCAGTTTTGCGTGGCTGTGTTCGTTGCTTTGAAGGGCTGCCTGCATAGGCCGGAGGGAGGGGGAGGGGGAGGGAGCTTTTAACAGTGCGAGCAGTCAGGAGCGCATTCCATTCCTGCTGTGTTGCCGCCACCAGCCCCCTCCTCATCCTATGTGGAATGCCAGGACCAGCAGTGCGGCCGCCATTTTAGAACCCTCCCCACCTTGGTCACCTTGGTCACCGCTGCCGCGCGCAACGCACTCGCCTGTGAGAGCTGTGGCAGATAAGAGCCATGTCAGCAGCAAAGAGGGCGAGGGTGGAAGTTCTCCCAGTTTCAGGTGGGAGGATGGAGCTGGGGGCGAAAAGGAGGAGGGGGCCCGCCATGACCATCAGGCAGAGGAGAGGGGTAAGAGAGCCCTGAGTTTCCATCTCACCTGCACCAGCGTGGTGACCACCACCCAAGTGGAGCCTATGGAGGTGGATCCACGTCCAGATGAGCCCATGGAGGTGGATCCGCCCGCGGCACAGCTGGCCTGGCACCACACCACCGTGCCAGGCCCTGCATTGGCACCATCATAGCTCTACCGTCGCTGGTCCAGGCGCTCGGCTCCTTACCCGCTTTGTGGCCCCTGGCATTAGCTGGGTGGCATTTTTGTAACGTCTGCTCCTCCTTTGGGCCTCTTCTGCAGCCAAGTTCTGTGGGCCCCCAGTCCCATCTTTACCCTGTATGTCCCAGTCCCCGTTTCTCTTGTTGGTTTTAGTGTTGTGTTTAGTTTTAGCATTAGGTGTAGGTTATTGTTCATGTTTTCCTGTTAGGCATAGGTTGCTCATATATATTTTTCATGTTTTAGTGTTAGGAGTAGGTATTGTTGTTGTTTTCCTGTTTGGAGTAGGCTCCTGTTGGTGCTGTAGCGTTAGGAGTAGATGGTTGTTCCCATTGTGGAGTTAGGCATAGGTTACTGTTGGTACTGTCGAGTTAGGCGTGGGTTCCTACCAGCAGCTGGCAGCAAACAGAGCTCGCTCGGTAAGCACACGTCTGCTTTCTTTCTCCCGCGGAGCCGTGAGTGCGACTGCCGTGAGAGCGGAGGTCTGATGCCATCTGCGAGGGATGAGATTTGCATCCAGTGGCATTTCTGTTGCTGAATGTCCAGCAGCAGAGCGTGAGTGGCCGTGAAATGCAGCTGGGCCTCAGGAGAACAGTCTGGAGCTGCGTCACGAGCTTCCTGCGTGGCCAGCGCAAGGTAGGTGTGCCTTACTGTAAGCGTGCGCTGAAGCAGTGTTGGTTAAGCACGGCTCACTCCTCTGTCTGCTACAGATGGGCTTTCTGCGCGCTTTATTTCTGTGGCCGTAGAATTTCCCTCTTTCTTACCATCTGATCTGCAAAGGCTTTTTGGTGGGAAGGTGTTGAGGGACGAGGGAGTAGAAATGGCTTTTGTCACGAGTCATCTGGAAAGGTTTCCATAGTTGAGTGGTTGGAAACATAGGGTTTTAACTTAAAATTGTTTGCGCAGGGTAATGGTTGCGAATACAATTAGAATACAGTTATACAGTGCTCTATCCCCAGAACTTTCCATCCTTTTTCTTAACACAGTTTACGGTTCATTTCAAAACAAACTAACAAAGATGAACTTGGGTTGGCGTAGCCCGTTTTAAATGATCCTTGTGTCTTTTCCAGGCTGGTCGCAGCATGGAGACTTTCCCGAGGCGTTGAGGAACAGACACGAGCCTTTTCTGAAGGCTTCAATGAAATTCTGCCACAGCAGTATCTGCAGTATTTTGATGCTAAGGAGCTGGAGGTAAAGGATTCTTTGACTATTGCCAGATCCAGGCTGATACTCGTAATCCTTAGATGTCAGTCAGTGTCTGAAGAGCAGAGTTCATTAAGGCTGGCGGTTCTGTTTTCAGGATGCGTGAGAGAAGCCTTATGTATACGTTAGTATTTGGTTACTGTGTTGTTCTTCACTTTCTTCTTTGCAACCAACTTAGACACATTTCTAATGTTAAGATTTAGCCAGCATAAATTTTTTGGCTAACAGTGTTTTTGTAATCCTTGACAATGTGATTTGCGTGTGTTTAAAGAGTGAGCAATTGGAAAGCAAGGGAGATAAAAGCCAGATATCGGTGGGTGGTCAGATTACGGAGTGCTTTTGGTCTCTCCAAATTATACTCTGCAGCAGAACATTGTATTTCTAGCACAGAATGGTACGGTTAGGCAATGGCAAAGTATACATTCCTAGTTTGAATGTCTGAATACAAATGTTTTCACGGCTGGGTTTTCCCTTTTGTGGCCTCTCCACATTTTCTTTGTGAGCGGATGTTATTTGCTGTGGAAGTTTGAGAGTTTAATATTAAAAATGAGCGTACTGTGATTGCAGGTGCTTTGAAGTACAGTAGTATTGAAGTACAATAGTCGTGCTGTAGAAGCAAAGTAGTAGCTTGTAGTTTCCATGTTTCCATGTGGGTGCCCCAGTCCCAAAGGGGGATTCCCTTGTGGAAGGAGGGGGAGGGTAAAAGAGGCCGAGGGCCCTTTTCTCGGGGCCGGCTCCTCTGTGCCCTCTTGCTGTCTGGAGAGAAGGGCTGCCCGCTGGGCACAGGGAGCACCTTGTAGCTCCCGTGCCGTGCCCTGCCATCCAGCCCCCTCCTCATCCTATGCAGAATGCCACTCCCAGCAGCACAGGTGCCATTTTGGAATCTTCCCCATGTCACAGCTGTCACCTTGGTTGCTGCTGCCCCACTCGGTGCACTTGCCTCAGAGAGTGCTGGGCAGGTGGCAGCCATGTCCAGCACGAAGAGAAGGAGAGATGAGAACAGTGTTGTTTTAAGTGGGAAGAAGGAGCTGGGGGCCCCAGAACCAAAGAGGAGGAGGGGGCTCACCATGATCATCATGTGGAGGAGGGGGAAAGGAGCCCATTTCCATCGTGCCTGGACCAGCCCCGTGACCACCAACCATGTGGAGCCAATGGAGGTGGATCCACCTCTGGATGAGCCGATGGAGGTGGATCCGCCCGCGGCACAGCTGGCCTGGCACCACACCACCGTGCCAAGCCCTGCGTTGGCATGGTCACAGCTTCACCATCGCTGGTCCAGGCGCTCGGCTCCTTACCTGCTGTGCGGCCCCTGCCCCCGGCATTAGGTGGGTGGCATTATTTAACATCTGCTCCTCCTCCACCTTGTTGCTCCTCTGGTTCTGTGGGCCCCCAGTTCCTTCTTCCCCCTGTCGGAGTTAGGTGCCAGTTCTGGGCTTTGTTGTTGACGGTAGTGTTAGGTTAGTGTTAGTGTTCAGTTTAGTTTTAGCGTTAGGCATAGGTTCCTGTTTGTTCTTTAGAGTTAGGCATAGGTTCCTGTTTGTTCTTTAGAGTTAGGCATAGGTTCCTGTTTGTTCTTTAGAGTTAGGCATAGGTTCCTGTTTGTTCTTTAGAGTTAGGCATAGGTTCCTGTTGTTGTTTTAGAGTTAGGCATAGGTTACTATTTGTACTGTAGAGTCAGGCATTGGCTGCTACACTCAAGTAAAAGTAACCGCTGCTCCTTGGGTAAGCACACAGCTGGTTGCTCACCCCGAGCAATGAGTGCCACTGCCCTGAGAGCGGAGGTTTGAAGACTTCTGCGATGAACTGAATTTCCCTCTTGGGACTTTTCCTTTGCAGAACACGGAGGAGCATTGTGTGAGTGGCTGAGAAATGGAGCTGGGACTCAGGAGAGCAACACGTGGCTGTGTCCCAAAGCTCCCGTGTGGCCATTTCAAGGTAGGCGCGCCTTACCGTAAGCGTTGTTCAAGCACAGCTCCTGGCACTGTCTGCAACAGATCGCTCTCTGCGTGCTTTCTTTCAGTCGCTGGTGTTGTGCAGCACAGCCATGGCACGGCCCTCAGTGCGTACCCGAGGAGTGTGAAAAGGTAGGTGGTGAATTTCCATCTTGCTAACGCTAGGACTAGGAATGATGAGCATTCCTCAAAGAGTGGCCACGAAGGTGTGATCTGCCTCTGGGAGAAGTTGATTCTCGCCTCTTCAGCTTTTCCCTTCTTTTCTGTCCACCTGTCCTTTCCAGCTCCTCCTCCCCGCAGCTGCAAGTGGGGCAGTGCTCGAGTGTGAGGAATCTTCCTCGGCAGGCGGTAACAGACGATGCAGCTGCGAGTTTCTTGTCCTTCCTTGTTCCTGGGTCAGTAGCCCAAGGCTATCTTCCAAACAGCTCTCTAAGTCAGCCTGTGCCAGCAGCGTGCGTGAGAGAAATAGTGCCTCTTTTTTCCCTCTTGCAGCAAGCTGCCCCCGTGAGAGCAGTAGAGCAGCAGGCTGTCTTGGGAGAGAGTGAAGAAAGCCGAGGCAAGGCAAGCGCTGCTCAGCTGAGGAAGAAAGCCGAGAAGGAAAGCAGAGAGCAACGATGAGGGCTTGAGCGAGAAGCCACAAAGGACAGCAGAACCGCCTGCAACGCTTCCTCAGAGGTGACACCAAAAGCAGCTGACTGAACAGTCCGGTTTTTCGGCACGGCCGTGCTTTCCCTGTTGTGGACGGAGCAGAGGAAGGAAGTGAACTGGAAGGGAAGGGCTTGTGCTGCGTTAGAAGCAAAGAGGGCTTCACCTGTGCAGGACTTGATGTATGGCAAGAGCTGGAGATGCTGCGTTCCTTCAGGGTGTGTCTCTTGAGGGCCAGGGCTGGTGTAGGGTTAGGTTGAAATAGGGCTGGCCGGGACTGGAGAGAGAATAGGTGACGTAGCCCTGGGGTCAGGCTTCTCCTTGGGTCTGACTGGAGGCCAAGTGACTGATTGCTGGGCGGAAATCCAGGGCACCAGGGTTTCATTTTGGGGAAGGGGCAGGGTAATAAATAGAAGCCAAATCCTTTTGTACGCAATAAAAGTGAAGCAGACTTTCTAAAACTGGTGCTGCCTCTTTCAGTTGTTCAGCGTGCACTGAAGCAGTGTTGGTTAAGCACGGCTCACTCCTCTGTCTGCAACAGATGGGCTTTCTGCGTGCCTTATTTCTGTGGCCGGCGTTGTAGAGAGCAGCAGCAGCAAGGCCGTGAACATGTCCATAACCAGGTATGTGAACGTGGGTAACTTTAACCGTGTGAATGATGTTATTGTTCATAGTAGCAAGGCAATGGTCACGTGTTTGTGATGGAACTCAGGTATAGATTTATTCTTGCCTGGTAAGCTTTTCCCTTCTTTGACCTCCACCCGTCTGCTCTTGCTTCTATTCCCCTCACCTGCAAGTGCAGCAATACTGAAGGCTGAGGGCTCTTGCTTAAAGTTGCTTAAAGGGCAACTGAAATGCAAGTTTGATGTCCCTCTCTGTTCTTCGGTCGGTAGCCCAAGGATATCTTCAGAGCAGCTCTCTAAGTCAGCCTGGCAATGTTTCTAGCAGGAAGTGACCCCGTCGCAGTGCCTGAGAGTAACGATGCCTCTTGTTCCCTCCTCGCAGCAGGCAGCCTCCATGAGAGCAGTAGAGCAGCAGGCTGTCTGCGCTATGGCTGCTGAACGGCATTTCTGGCCACCTGAGATCCCTGAGCCCACGCTAATGGAGACTGTGCTGCGCCATGGACTCTTCTATGGAGCCGTTTTGCAGCTCGTGTGTGTGCTGGCCATCATGCTGCCAGTTTCCAAGTTCCCAGAGGCAGTAAGTGGTGCTCCTGCAGGCTGAGAGAAAGGCACGGGCAACCGGCTGGGAGGGAACCGTCAAATACAAGATACGAAATACAAAAATATTGATGCTATAGATACAGCTCAGTTTGCATTTTTATTAGAGTCTGTGTCAACAAATATAATGTCACTGAAGAAATGGCTTTTTTGGCCATTAAAGGACAAAACACAATCTTTTGATTTGCATGAAGCAGTAAAAACAACACTGAAGAGATTTTTTTTATCCTTTGACAGCATCTCTGGGTCTTTAATGTCCCTTCCCACCCAAGCCATTCCACAATTCTATATTTCCATGATGTAAATGTGAAAATATCAGCCGTGGTCTCCTGCTGCTTTAGATGACTGGGAATCCTCAGCCCCAGGGACAGTGTCCATAGCAAGCCCAGGGGGAGCCTGGCCCTTGTGGTGGAACAGATCTGCCCAGCGGGAAACGCTCCCAGTAATTCCTCCCCAGCGGCCTGGCACTCACCCACTAAGGGGTGCCACAAGCACCCACTCTATGCAGCCCTGCTACACAGGAGGAGCAGCCCGTGGGGAGGCCCAGCCAGCATCCTGGGGATGTGAGGTCACTATGCCCTGCCGCATCGCTGCCTTGTGCCATGAGGTCACAATGCCCAGTTGCTTGCCCCAGGCATTCTGTGCCCCAGTAGCAGCACTTGCTGTGGCTGCAGCGGTGGTGGTGACAGCATGGCACGAGTACTGGGGGCCACGGCCCCCACCTGCCTTGCCTTCCTCCTCCTACTGATGGCCATGTGTTCCCAGAAGACTTGTGCTGCTCCGTGGCGAGGAGCAGGTGGGTGCGCAGAGATGGGGTCAAAAATGAGCAGAACTGAGGGTGAGAAGCCCAGGTTCTTGTTCCCGTGGCTCTGTGCCATGCTGCCCTAGGGCTGCCTTTGATGGGAGGGGTGTTGGAACAGGGGGGACAGGCAGCACTGCAGGAGCTGGGCAAGGGCACGAGGAAGCACTGCGCTCCCATGGCTCTGCCGCTGGCTGGCTGGAGCATGCTCTTGATCCTGGGGGTGTCCTAGGGGAGAACTCGGAAGATGTGTGCTGGGAAAAGCAGGAGCATTTCTGCTCCAGCTGCCTGATGCTCCCCATAGAAAAATCCCGGTTCCCAACAGAGACCCCCAGCTGCAGCCCAGATGGGTTCAGGCACCTTTTCTTTGTATGCTCTTCCATGTGGTCCCGTAAGGGTGTTGCATGTGGCCGGGAGAGAGCATTTGTAAAGCTGCCGAGTGCCAGGCTCCAGGTTACCCTGGCCACTCTATAGCTTTGGCAATCTAGTCCTGAGTCTCCCATCCCGTTACCTGGCCCCTTCCCCGTCACTAAGGGAGAGGAAGATCACAACATGCAATGGGAACATCCCTCTTCTGTTCTTTATTCTAGATGATGACATTGGTATTCCTTCTCCAGACGACTGGAAGGGGACTGCTTTTGTGCCTCAGGGAAAACTCCGAGGTAAGTTGTGAGTGTCTGTTTCCTTGGAGGTAGAAAAATAAGTGCTGTAATAGCTTATTTGGGTCCGTAAGGACTTCCAAAGGTCTTTCTAGTCTCTTTGTACTTTGAAGGTTATACGCAGATCAGTCACGAGTATTTCTTTACTTGGAGAATTGTCACATTTCAGTGGGAAGGCGGCCCTTGCCAGTCTTTGCTTTTATGCCTTTGCTGGTTGGGCCATGTCATTCCCTGACCTGCAGCCAGTCCTCGCAGGTCACTGCAGGAAAAAAACCAAAGCAGACCTCAGTGTGCAGTGGAAGCTCTCCTCACCTGTGTCTGATCACTCTTGTGCCTGCAGGCCTCCTTGGTGCATTACCAGCGCAGAGTCGTGTCCCTGAGCCTGGGGTGGATGCCAGAGGTAAGTCACCAGTCTTCATCTCATGATCTCTGCTCATATTTGGTTGTGGAAGTTCAGGAGGGGTTCAGCTTTTCACTGCCTGGTGATTTCTTCTCCATGAGAAGCTTGGGTACTCACTGTATCTTGGGTGCTGCATGCTCCCAGCATCCTGTTGACTTTGTCTCCGTACATCAGAGATCTCCCCAGTAAGAAAAACTTGAGAGGCCAAATGTTCTTCCGTGCCATCTCTGAGGATTGTTTCACATGGCCTGGAGAGAGTATCTGGAAAGCTGCTGAGTGCCAGCCAACTGCCCACCTGGCCTCTCTGCAGCTTTGCAACTGTTGACCCAGGTCTGGGTGCCATGTCATCACCTGAGCTCCTTCCAGTCACTGCAGGTCCCTAAGGAAGAGAGAAATCACAGCATACCATGGCACCCAAACAGCAGCACCCTGGCAGATGAGTGGCATCTGCTCAGCTGCCCCCAGGCATCAACACCAGGAGATGTTTCTCATCGATGCGTGATTACGGCTGTGCCTATAAGCAGTGCCTTGCCAAAGCCTCAGCATCATCCAGCCTGTGAGCCTCAGGGCAATCCCAAAGGAAAGGGCCTTTAGATCTCGCCCTTCCTCTTCCACCCCCTTCCCTTCTCCAGGCAGTTCTGCACACGGTTCCTTTTTGGACTGGCACGGTACCACTGCAGGCACCCAACAACTATTTGCCAGATGCTTCTGTGTGGCAGGGAGAGGAGAGTGCTGTGGAGCAGTGCTGTCATTGCAGTCTAAACAGGTGTCTGACGGGAGCTGCTCTGTCTGTGTTTGTTGACAGCTCCGAGTGGAGTTGAATGGGATCCAGCTTCCCAGCTGAGCACCAGGACAGAAGCCCCAGCAACTCGAATGGGTACGTCACGAGACTTTACTTCCTTTGAGAGATGCCAGCTCACAGTCCTAATGTCAGCCAGGCATGTCTGCAGGTGTGAGTGAGAATGCACACCTGTGTGTGTGTGCCCTGCCCTCGCACCATCCCCTGGTCCCATTCAGTGATGTCGTTGTGTGTTTATGTAAGTTGCAGCGTGTGGTGAAAAGTTCTCGTTCTTTGGTTGCAGAAGCGCCTCCAGGGAAGGCCGTGCTAAATCCTTAGTTGTGCTGGAACCCCACAGGCATCCCAGGGGTGGCTGTTGTTGTTACTGACTTCACTAAAAAGACCATTCAGTTTAATACCTTGTTTGTCTGAAAGTTATCTTAATGCTTTCTGTTTAGGTCCTGAGAAACAGAAAGAGGCCCCGAAAAGAGGAAAATATCTGCAGACGCTGCCCCCTCTGCTAATGAAAATCATGAAGGACAATGCACGTGGTGAGTGTATTTCTGTCTGTTCCCTGAAAGACTCGCGAAGCTGAGTTTCTAGAAATACGTGTGGAGAAACTGTAGCGTGCACAGCAAGAAAGGACGGATCAGAGCCCTGCTGTGGTGATGCCTCTGTGTCTGGGCTGGCTTGCAGATTTTGCTGCTCTCTTTGAAGGGCGGAATTTAGCATCATTTTGCAACTTGCCAGAATTGCACAAGGTGCACCGTGGACAAGAAGCTTGCCTGCAACCTGCTGGTCTCCCAGCAGGACAGGTCTTGCTGTCCACGTTCACAAACTGGAAAGTGTTGAGCACTTCAGTTTGTGTCCCAGAACAGCATGCTGTTTGCACTGGGAATGAGGCATGTCACAAAAAGCCCGGGCTTTGTTCCTAAATTTTACTGACGTGTCCTGAGAACTGGTGCCTCCTGAATGCTGTAGCCATCAAATAACTCGATCATCCCGGAACCTTGATGATCCGGGCAAGAGAGACGTAAACACAGGTGCTGTGGGGTTAACTCTCTCTTCAAATCTACTGCTGCATCACACGGCTTATATACTAGCATGGCTTCCACGCATGTGTGTCCCTTCCCACACCCAGAGTCCTCCGTTGCATAAATGGTGTCATCACGGGGCATCCGGCAAAGCGCTTCTTCCTATCCCTGTTCCATGGTTCTGCTTCAGCTGCTTCGGCTGTTGTTATCTTAGCAGTTCTTTCCTCAGGCCCATCCCCTGGTTGACCTTATTCCCAGACACTGAAGATACCATCTTCCCAATGAGAAGCAGTTACTTACAATCCCACTCTCTTACCTCCTTTCTAAAGAGATAGGTGGACAGCCTGTGCATTGGATTGCATTTCAGAATGGCCACGTTAGCACACTGCCTGTCGCCCTGGTAGAAGAGGCCGTGCACACAACTGCAACTCCAGCTCCAGGTAAGAGCCGCTCATAGAGCTCCGTGGCCGTGGTTAGAGTTGCTCCTCTCCTACTGCAGCCAGTTCCCAGGGGCTTAGGAACTTTCTCCTTTTGGGAACTAGGCCACCAGAACCACATTCAGCAGATAAGGAGAGGAAACGGGACCCTCCATTGTACCTCCTGTGCACAGTCCCCTCATTCCAGCGCTTGCTGTGCTTCCCTTGAGCCGCCAGGAACAACAGCAGCCCGGAGCGGGATTCTTCCTGTGGTTGTTCTTGTCCCTGTCACTCAAAGCAGCAGCTGGTGAAACAGATTCACATTGTTTTTCCAGGTGTGTTTGGTGAGGGACATGCAAATGCTGCAGAGGATAACTTTGTAGAGAAGTACTGCCTGGGATTTGGTGCAGCTGTCCTGGTTACCATGCTGATAGCAATGTTTTCATGCTATCGTCTCATCCGGCAACGGAGGCAGATAAACCAGTGAGTTCTTGTTCACCCCACAACCATCCTGCCCACCTCTTTACTATAGGGCTCCTGTGAGCCAGGAGGCATTTCTAGTTAAAGCAGCATAGAGAAGCCAGTTAGTTGTTGCCTAACGCTGTCTACAGAGATTGACGCTGTCAGATGTTTTAACTGACCTCGCCATTCCTGCAGCGTGTTCTTACTGCTGGGCCTGAGACAGGCCAGGAGCTGAGGGTGGCTCTAGCATGCACTGTGAGGAAGGAGAGCAGGGGGCTCTCCTGTGCCCTCAGCACGTTTCTCTCTCTGCAGGCGCCTTGCTGAAGCTGCTGAAGCTGAGCGTATTGCCCACAGCTACACCTCGCGCTTGGACAGACGGCTTGCTCGCCTCAAGGCGCTGGGCAGAAAAGACACGGCACCAACAGCCAGTGCCTGTGCAGTGACGATCTGCCCACCAGCCGCTGAGCACCACCAGAGCGGCCACTGCCAGGCCTGATGGCAGCTGTAAAACCTCTGCCTGGAAGAAGTATGACAGGCCCGGCAGCCCCAAGATCCCCCCAGCACCACCTCTCTCTTCATGCTCCTCTCTGCCATTGGTCAGGGGGTGGGAGCATCATCATTATCGGTCAACACAACGGGGGGTTCTTTCTTTAACGTCCTTATTACACCTTCTGAACTGAGTATAGCTTTTCTACAAAAACTCGTATTCAAAACGTCTCTAACTGTATAGATATTGCAAATGAATTCAATAAAATTCAACAACAAAACAAAATAACGAAGAAGCTGCTTCCTACAAAAAGCAGAGTATTCTGATGAGGAGAAAACAGCAATACGAACCTCATGTCCCGTGGGCTGGCTTTGCACTGCCGGGCACATCGTCTCGCCTGGGCACTGCAGGTCCTCGCATGGTGGTATGCAGAGACAACAGGGCCAACAGATGAAGTTATCTGAGTTGTGTGCAATACTTATATGACTTGGGAGCTGACAATCCTTGTGGGTCCCTGTCCTGCTTCAATTCATAGGAAGGAGAGGAGGTCCATACATGTATGCCCGGGCATGAGATTAAGAAACAATGGTTCAAATATTGGAGGATGGACGCTATGACGATTTAGTGTGATTGGGAAGGGAAGGCGGGACACAGAAAAGATAGGAAATAGAATCAAGGAGTCTTTATAGGAAGCAAGAGGGAGAGAGAGTCACCACCATGGATCTGGCGTGTTTTGTAGTTCGGTCATTGATCTTCAGTACTGGTGGGCTGTTGGGCGCTGTTGTTCCGCTGACGATGACTGTGACCACGGCAACAATTTCCAATGGTAGTACAGACTTACAAAGAAGTCCAACGTGGTTCAGTCAGCTCTCCTTGGAGTGACAGCTGGAATCCAAAGTGGTTGAGTCAGCTCTCCTTGGAATGGCAGCTTTCTGGCTCTGGGATCTCAGCAGAAACTCCTTTGTTCCCATCTTCTGGGCCTTGCCAGCAGACAAGAGGGAGCAGGGATGCTTCACAGGACACGATGGTATCATTCCCCAATTTTCCCATACCAAGCTGGAGCCAGATCTTCCGCCAGTAAACACTCCTGTGCACCCTCTTCTGGAGGCAAACAGCTCTGGAGGAAGGTGCTTTCAAATGTCCACCAAGTGATGTTGTTTGTAACACAGTAGCACCCATCACTTGCCTCCTCCATAAATCAGTTACAGTCTTGTTGGTGAACCCGAAGGCAAAAGGTCAGCGTGCTGGGACAACAGACACACACCAGTATCACAGAATGACCCAGGTTGGAAGGGACCTCAAGGATCATGAAGTTCCAAACCCCTGCCTGGCAGGGCCACCAAACTTCCACATTTACTAGATCAGGCTGCCCAGTGTCCTGTCCAACCTGGCCCTGAGCACCCCCAGGGACGAGCATCCACAACCTCCCTGGGCAGCCTGTTCCAGGACCTCACCACTCTCCCTGTAAAGAACTTCCCCCTGACATCCAACCTGAATCTTCCCTTCTTCAACTTAATTCCTTTTTACCTTGTCCTGCTATTGTCAGCCCATTCGAAGAGTTTACTCCCCTACTGGATACAGGTTCCCTTCAGGTACTGAAAGGCTGCAATGAGGTCACCCCGCAGCCTTCTCTTCTCCAGGCTGAACAAGCCCAGCTCCCTCAGCCTGTCCTCATAGTGGAGGTGCTCCAGCCCCCCGATCATCTTCATCGCTCTCCTCTGGACCCTTTCCAACAGCTCCACGTCTTTCTTGCACTGAGGGCTCCACACCTGGACACAGTACTCCAGATGGGGCCTCACAAGAGCCGAGTAAGGAGGGAGAATCGCTTCCCTGTCCCTGCTGGCCACCGCTCTCCTGATGGAGCCCAGGACACCGTTTGCCTTCAGAGCTGCCAGAGCGCACTGCTGGCTCATGTTACGTTTCTCGTCCATCAGGACCCCCAGGTCCTTCTCTGCCGAGCTGCTCTCAAGGACCACTCCTCAGTGAGGAAAGCAGAGTCTGTCAAGAGCACCGAGCAGGGAAACAGTGCGAGCCATTGATGTGCCAGAAAGCAAAGGGAAGGGAGGGAAGAAAGGAAGAAAAGCAAGAGAAAGGGGAAAGGGGAGGAGAGACTGGAGAAGAAAGGCAAAGAAAAGAAAGAGAGAAGGAAAGGAAAGGGAAAGCAGAAGCAAAGTTCGGTGCCATCCGAGAGGAATCCTGCAGCGTTCAGGTGTGTGAACGAGGCCTCCCCGTGGGAATTGGCGGTGAGCAAAGGAACGGAGCGAGGAATGGAGCGCCAGGTCTGGGTGCCGTGTTGGACTGAGGCTGTGGAGCCGAACGAAGGTGTGTCCGATGTCCTTCCTGTGGCTGTGGGTGAGCGGGACGAGTCAGGGCTGCGGTCTCGTGCGATGATGTTTGTTAGCAGACTGGGGGCAGGGAGAGGGAGGTTTGGAAAGCGGCAGCAGTCAGGAGCACGTCCCATTTCTAATGGGGTCTGTGGGTCCCCACAGGATGGGCGAGGCAGCGTGGCCCCGTGCGGATTTGGGATGGAATCACAGTGCCTGGAATCCCAACTCAGTCAGAGCTCTTAATTGTAGGGAAGGGTTGAATCCGCCGAGGTGCTCCTCCTCTCACCTTTTCCCCCAGCTTTGTCCTGCTGAAGACAGGCTCGGTCTCTTTCCCCTACAACCACGGTTAACGCAGAAGCTTCTGGAACACCACCGTCTTCCAGGGCCTCCCCGATAGCTGACCAATCAGACATCGGCCCGACTCCTGGCCGCACCCTCAACCAATCCGCGTCTCGTATTCCCACCTGCGACACGCCCCCTGGCATTTGACGGGCGGACGGGGCCGAACCCGGTCGCAGAGCACTGCCCGCCCCCAAGCCCGCCTCTAGCGCCCAGCCGTCCGCAGAAGGATAGAGCGGCAGCCGAGGAGGCGGAGGCTGCTCTCTCTCCTCCCCCGCCTGCGATTGGCTGCGACGCAAGGCGCCGTTGCTGGCGGAATTCCGCCATCTTGTGGCCGTTCCTCCTCTTGGCGGGGCGCGCTCGAGTCACTCGGCGCCATCTTGTCCGCGTCTCGAAACCTGCGACAAGAACAAAGCCCGGACCGCGGAGACCGGCCTGGATCAGGAGCCGCCCCAAGCGGTGCCCGAATCTGCTCTGCACGTTTCCCTTCTGCTGTGGGGGCTTTCAGTGCGCTGAGTATTAGTCCCCAGGTCATTAATTCTGCAGCTTTTTGACCACTTACTGCATGCCGGCTGAGCAACCACATGATGAAATCCCACCGTTTTGAATCTAAAGCATGTAATGGGGAGACCAGCTCCTCGTCTTTCTCCTTCTTGGAGGGGACATTAAAAAGTACCTTGATCAGTCGCTCCATAGCTAACGTACAGGCTTGGTGCTGGGCTGCACAGGGATTTTGACCCCGAGTGGAAGGTCCAGCAGCCCGCTACCTCCTGCTCCAACTTCCCGTCCTCCGGGTCGGAGCTAGAAAGACAAAGACACGCTTGGACACTCAGACACTCTGCTCCCTTTGGCAGCTCCCTCCCCACTTCTGTACCCGATGCTGGGATGTGCAGAGAGATGTGATTCCCTGCAAGCCTTCTTTTAAGCTGAGGGCTCTTGTTTAAAGTTAAAATCCCTCTTGCTGTCTGGAGAGAAGGGCTGCCCGCTGGGCACAGGGAGCACCTTGTAGCTCCCATGCCATGCCCTGCCCTCCAGCCCCCTCCTCATCCTATGCAGAATGCCACTCCCAGCAGCACAGGTGCCATTTTGGAATCTTCCCCATGTCACAGCTGTCACCTTGGTTGCTGCTGCCCCACTCGGTGCACTTGCCTCAGAGAGTGCTGGGCAGGTGGCAGCCATGTCCAGAACGAAGAGAAGGAGAGATGAGAACAGTGTTGTTTTAAGTGGGAAGAAGGAGCTGGGGGCCCCAGAACCGAAGAGGAGGAGGGGGCTCACCATGATCATCATGTGGAGGAGGGGGAAAGGAGCCCATTTCCATCATGCCTGGACCAGCCCCGTGACCACCAACCATGTGGAGCCGATGGAGGTGGATCCACCTCCGGATGAGCCGATGGAGGTGGATCCGCCCGCGGCACAGCTGGCCTGGCACCACACCACCGTGCCAAGCCCCGCGTTGGCATGGTCACAGCTTCACCATCGCTGGTCCAGGCGCTCGGCTCCTTACCTGCTGTGCGGCCCCCGCCCCCGGCATTAGCTGGGTGGCATTATTTAACATCTGCTCCTCCTCCACCTTGTTGCTCCTCTGGTTCTGTGGGCCCCCAGTTCCTTCTTCCCCCTGTCGGAGTTAGGTGCCAGTTCTGGGCTTTGTTGTTGACGGTAGTGTTAGGTTAGTGTTCAGTTTAGTTTTAGCGTTAGGCATAGGTTCCTGTTTGTTCTTTAGAGTTAGGCATAGGTTCCTGTTTGTTCTTTAGAGTTAGGCATAGGTTCCTGTTGTTGTTTTAGAGTTAGGCACAGGTGCCTGTTGTTATTTTAGAGTTAGGCATAGGTTACTATTTGTACTGTAGAGTCAGGCATTGGCTGCTACACTCAAGTAAAAGTAACCGCTGCTCCTTGGGTAAGCACACAGCTGGTTGCTCACCCCGAGCAATGAGTGCCACTGCCCTGAGAGCGGAGGTTTGAAGACTTCTGCGATGAACTGAATTTCCCTCTTGGGACTTTTCCTTTGCAGAACACGGAGGAGCATTGTGTGAGTGGGTGAGAAATGGAGCTGGGACTCAGGAGAGCAACACGTGGCTGTGTCCCAAAGCTCCCGTGTGGCCATTTCAAGGTAGGCGCGCCTTACCGTAAGCGTTGTTCAAGCACAGCTCCTGGCACTGTCTGCAACAGATCGCTCTCTGCGTGCTTCCTTTCAGTCGCTGGTGTTGTGCAGCACAGCCACGGCACGGCCCTCAGTGCGTACCCGAGGAGTGTGAAAATGTAGGTGGTGAATTTCCATCTTGCTAACGCTAGGATTAGGAATGATGAGCATTCCTCAAAGAGTGGCCACGAAGGTGTGATCTGCCTCTGGGAGAAGTTGATTCTCGCCTCTTCAGCTTTTCCCTTCTTTTCTGTCCACCTGTCCTTTCCAGCTCCTCCTCCCCGCAGCTGCAAGTGGGGCAGTGCTCGAGTGTGAGGAATCTTCCTCGGCAGGCGGTAACAGACGATGCAGCTGCGAGTTTCTTGTCCTTCCTTGTTCCTGGGTCAGTAGCCCAAGGCTATCTTCCGAACAGCTCTCTAAGTCAGCCTGTGCCAGCAGCGTGCGTGAGAGAAATAGTGCCTCTTTTTTCCCTCTTGCAGCAAGCTGCCCCCGTGAGAGCAGTAGAGCAGCAGGCTGTCTTGGGAGAGAGTGAAGAAAGCCGAGGCAAGGCAAGCGCTGCTCAGCTGAGGAAGAAAGCCAAGAAGGAAAGCAGAGAGCAACGATGAGGGCTTGAGCGAGAAGCCACAAAGGACAGCAGAACCGCCTGCAACGCTTCCTCAGAGGTGGCACCAAAAGCAGCTGACTGAACAGTCCGGTTTTCCGGCACGGCCGTGCTTTCCCTGTCGTGGACGGAGCAGAGGAAGGAAGTGAACTGGAAGGGAAGGGCTTGTGCTGCGTTAGAAGCAAAGAGGGCTTCACCTGTGCAGGACTTGATGTATGGCAAGAGCTGGAGATGCTGCGTTCCTTCATGGTGTGTCTCTTGAGGGCCAGGGCTGGTGTAGGGTTAGGTTGAAATAGGGCTGGCCGGGACTGGAGAGAGAATAGGTGACGTAGCCCTGGGGTCAGGCTTCTCCTTGGGTCTGACTGGAGGCCGAGTGACTGATTGCTCAGCGGAAATCCAGGGCACCAGGGTTTCATTTTGGGGTAGGGGGCAGGGTAATAAATAGAAGCCAAATCCTTTTGAATGCAATAAAAGTGAAGCAGACTTTCTAAAACTGGTGCTGCCTCTTTCAGTTGTTCAGCGTGCACTGAAGCAGTGTTGGTTAAGCACGGCTCACTCCTCTGTCTGCAACAGATGGGCTTTCTGTGTGCCTTATTTCTGTGGCCGGCGTTGTAGAGAGCAGCAGCAGCAAGGCCGTGAACATGTCCATAATCAGGGATGTGAACGTGGGTAACTTTAACCGTGTGAATGACGTTATTGTTCATAGTAGCAAGGCAATGGTCACGCATTTGTGATGGAACTCAGGGATAGATTTATTCTTGCCTGGTAAGCTTTTCCCTTCTTTGACCTCCACCCGTCTGCTCTTGCTTCTATTCCCCTCACCTGCAAGTGCAGCAATACTGAAGGCTGAGGGCTCTTGCTTAAAGTTGCTTAAAGGGCAACTGAAGTGCAAGTTTGATGTCCCTCTCTGTTCTTCGGTCGGTAACCCAAGGATATCTTCAGAGCAGCTCTCTAAGTCAGCCTGGCAATGTTTCTAGCAGGAAGTGACCCCGTCGCAGTGCCTGAGAGTAACGATGCCTCTTGTTCCCTCCTCGCAGCAGGCAGCCTCCATGAGAGCAGTAGAGCAGCAGGCTGTCTGCGCTATGGCTGCTGAACGGCATTTCTGGCCACCTGAGATCCCTGAGCCCACGCTAATGGAGACTGTGCTGCGCCATGGACTCTTCTATGGAGCCGTTTTGCAGCTCGTGTGTGTGCTGGCCATCATGCTGCCAGTTTCCAAGTTCCCAGAGGCAGTAAGTGGTGCTCCTGCAGGCTGAGAGAAAGGCACGGGCAACCGGCTGGGAGGGAACCGTCAAATACAAGATACGAAATACAAAAATATTGATATTGATAGATACAGCTCAGTTTGCATTTTTATTAGAGTCTGTGTCAACAAATATAATGTCACTGAAGAAATGGCTTTTTTGGCCATTAAAGGACAAAACACAATCTTTTGATTTGCATGAAGCAGTAAAAACAACACTGAAGAGATTTTTTTTATCCTTTGACAGCATCTCTGGGTCTTTAATGTCTTTTCCCACCCAAGCCATTCCACAATTCTATATTTCCACGATGTAAATGTGAAAATATCAGCCGTGGTCTCCTGCTGCTTTAGATGACTGGGAATCCTCAGCCCCAGGGACAGCGTCCATAGCAAGCCCAGGGGGAGCCTGGCCCTTGTGGTGGAACAGATCTGCCCAGCGGGAAACGCTCCCAGTAATTCCTCCCCAGCGGCCTGGCACTCACCCACTAAGGGGTGCCACAAGCACCCACTCTATGCAGCCCTGCTACACAGGAGGAGCAGCCCGTGGGGAGGCCCAGCCAGCATCCTGGGGATGTGAGGTCACTATGCCCTGCTGCATCGCTGCCTTCTGCCATGAGGTCACAATGCCCAGCTGCTTGCCCCAGGCATTCTGTGCCCCAGTAGCAGCACTTGCTGTGGCTGCAGTGGTGGTGGTGACAGCATGGCACGAGTACTGGGGGCCACGGCCCCCACCTGCCTTGCCTTCCTCCTCCTACTGATAGCCATGTGTTCCCAGAAGACTTGTGCTGCTCCGTGGCGAGGAGCAGGTGGGTGCGCAGAGATGGGGTCAAAAATGAGCAGAACTGAGGGTGAGAAGCCCAGGTTCTGGTTCCCGTGGCTCTGTGCCATGCTGCCCTAGGGCTGCCTTTGATGGGAGGGGTGTTGGAACAGGGGGGACAGGCAGCACTGCAGGAGCTGGGCAAGGGCGTGAGGAAGCACTGCGCTCCCATGGCTCTGCTGCTGGCTGGCTGGAGCATGCTCTTGATCCTGGGGGTGTCCTAGGGGAGAACTCGGAAGATATGTGCTGGGAAAAGCAGGAGCATTTCTGCTCCAGCTGCCTGATGCTCCCCATAGAAAAATCCCGGTTCCCAACAGAGACCCCCAGCTGCAGCCCAGATGGGTTCAGGCACCTTTTCTTTGTATGCTCTTCCATGTGGTCCCGGAGGGGTGTTGCATGTGGCCGGGAGAGAGCATTACTAAAGCTGCCGAGTGCCAGGCTCCAGGTTACCCTGGCCACTCTATAGCTTTGGCAGTCTAGTCCTGAGTCTCCCATCCCGTTACCTGGCCCCTTCCCCGTCACTAAGGGAGAGGAAGATCACAACATGCAATGGGAACATCCCTCTTCTGTTCTTTATTCTAGATGATGACATTGGTATTCCTTCTCCAGACGACTGGAAGGGGACTGCTTTTGTGCCTCAGGGAAAACTCCGAGGTAAGTTGTGAGTGTCTGTTTCCTTGGAGGTAGAAAAATAAGCGCTGTAATAGCTTATTTGGGTCCATAAGGACTTCCAAAGGTCTTTCAAGTCTCTTTGTACTTTGAAGGTTATACGCAGATCAGTCACGAGTATTTCTTTACTTGGAGAATTGTCACATTTCAGTGGGAAGGCGGCCCTTGCCAGTCTTTGCTTTTATGCCTTTGCTGGTTGGGCCATGTCATTCCCTGACCTGCAGCCAGTCCTCGCAGGTCACTGCAGGAAAAAAACCAAAGCAGACCTCAGTGCGCAGTGGAAGCTCTCCTCACCTGTGTCTGATCACTCTTGTGCCTGCAGGCCTCCTTGGTGCATTACCAGCGCAGAGTCGTGTCCCTGAGCCTGGGGTGGATGCCAGAGGTAAGTCACCAGTCTTCATCTCATGATCTCTGCTCATATTTGGTTGTGGAAGTTCAGGAGGGGTTCAGCTTTTCACTGCCTGGTGATTTCTCCATGAGAAGCTTGGGTACTCACTGTATCTTGGGTGCTGCATGCTCCCAGCATCCCGTTGACTTTGTCTCTGTACATCAGAGATCTCCCCAATAAGAAAACCTTGAGGGGCCAAATGTTCTTCCGTGCCATCTCTGAGGATTGTTTCACATGGCCTGGAGAGAGTATCTGGAAAGCTGCTGAGTGCCAGCCAACTGCCCACCTGGCCTCTCTGCAGCTTTGCAACTGTTGACCCAGGTCTGGGTGCCATGTCATCACCTGAGCTCCTTCCAGTCACTGCAGGTCCCTAAGGAAGAGAGAAATCACAGCATACCATGGCACCCAAACAGCAGCACCCTGGCAGATGAGTGGCATCTGCTCAGCTGCCCCCAGGCATCAACACCAGGAGATGTTTCTCATCGATGCGTGATTACGGCTGTGCCTATAAGCAGTGCCTTGCCAAAGCCTCAGCATCATCCAGCCTGTGAGCCTCAGGGCAATCCCAAAGGAAAGGGCCTTTAGATCTCGCCCTTCCTCTTCCACCCCCTTCCCTTCTCCAGGCAGTTCTGCACACGGTTCCTTTTTGGACTGGCATGGTACCACTGCAGGCACCCAACAACTATTTGCCAGATGCTTCTGTGTGGCAGGGAGAGGAGAGTGCTGTGGAGCAGTGCTGTCACTGCAGTCTAAACAGGTGTCTGACGGGAGCTGCTCTGTCTGTGTTTGTTGACAGCTCCGAGTGGAGTTGAATGGGATCCAGCTTCCCAGCTGAGCTCCAGGACAGAAGCCCCAGCGACTCGAATGGGTACGTCACGAGACTTTACTTCCTTTGAGAGATGCCAGCTCACAGTCCTAATGTCAGCCAGGCATGTCTGCAGGTGTGAGTGAGAATGCACACCTGTGTGTGTGTGCCCTGCCCTCGCACCATCCCCTGGTCCCATTCAGTGATGCCGTTTTGCGTTTATGTAAGTTGCAGCGTGTGGTGAAAAGTTCTCGTTCTTTGGTTGCAGAAGCGCCTCCAGGGAAGGCCGTGCTAAATCCTTAGTTGTGCTGGAACCCCACAGGCATCCCAGGGGTGGCTGTTGTTGTTACTGACTTCACTAAAAAGACCATTCAGTTTAATACCTTGTTTGTCTGAAAGTTATCTTAATGCTTTCTGTTTAGGTCCTGAGAAACAGAAAGAGGCCCCGAAAAGAGGAAAATATCTGCAGACGCTGCCCCCTCTGCTAATGAAAATCATGAAGGACAATGCACGTGGTGAGTGTATTTCTGTCTGTTCCCTGAAAGACTCGCCAAGCTGAGTTTCTAGAAATACGTGTGGAGAAACTGTAGCGTGCACAGCAAGGACGGATCAGAGCCCTGCTGTGGTGATGCCTCTGTGTCTGGGCTGGCTTGCAGATTTTGCTGCTCTCTTTGAAGGGCGGAATTTAGCATCATTTTGCAACTTGCCAGAATTGCACAAGCTGCACCGTGGACAAGAAGCTTGCCTGCAACCTGCTGGTCTCCCAGCAGGACAGGTCTTGCTGTCCACGTTCACAAACTGGAAAGTGTTGAGCACTTCAGTTTGTGTCCCAAAACGGCATGCTGTTTGCACTGGGAATGAGGCATGTCACAAAAAGCCCGGGCTTTGTTCCTGAATTTTACTGATGTGTCCTTAGCACTGGTGCCTCCTGAATGCTGTAGCCATCAAATAACTCAATCGTCCCGGAACCTCGATGATCCGGGCAAGAGAGACGTAAACACAGGTGCTGTGGGGTTCTCTCTCTCTTCAAATCTACTGCTGCATCACACGGCTTATATACTAGCATGGCTTCCACGCATGTGCGTCCCTTCCCACTCCCAGAGTCCTCCGTTGCATAAATGGTGTCATCACGGGGCATCTGGCAAAGCGCTTCTTCCTATCCCTGTTCCATGGTTCTGCTTCAGCTGCTTCGGCTGTTGTTATCTTAGCAGTTCTTTCCTCAGGCCCATTCCCATGCTTGACCTTATTCCCAGACACTGAAGATACCATCTTCCCAATGAGAAGCAGTTACTTACAATCCCACTCTCTTACCTCCTTTCTAAAGAGATAGGTGGACAGCCTGTGCATTGGATTGCATTTCAGAATGGCCACGTTAGCACACTGCCTGTCGCCCTGGTAGAAGAAGAGGCCGTGCACACAACTGCAACTCCAGCTCCAGGTAAGAGCCGCTCATAGAGCTCCGTGGCCGTGGTTAGAGTTGCTCCCCTCCCACTGCAGCCAGTTCCCAGGGACTTAGGAACGTTGTCCTTTTGGGAACTAGGCCACCAGAACCACATTCAGCAGATAAGGAGAGGAAACGGGACCCTCCATAGTACCTCCTGTGCACAGTCCCCTCATTCCAGCGCTTGCTGTGCTTCCCTTGAGCCGCCAGGAACAACAGCAGCCCGGAGCGGGATCCTTCCTGTGGTTGTTCTTGTCCCTGTCACTCAAAGCAGCAGCTGGTGAAACAGATCCACATTGTTTTTCCAGGTGTGTTTGGTGAGGAACATGCAAATGCTGCAGAGGATAACTTTGTAGTGAAGTACTGCCTGGGATTTGGTGCAGCTGTCCTGGTTACCATGCTGATAGCGATGTTTTCATGCTATCGTCTCATCCGGCAACGGAGGCAGATAAACCAGTGAGTTCTTGTTCACCCCACAACCATCCTGCCCACCTCTTTACTATAGGGCTCCTGTGAGCCAGGAGGCATTTCTAGTTAAAGCAGCATAGAGAAGCCAGTTAGTTGTTGCCTAACGCTGTCTACAGAGATTGACGCTGTCAGATGTTTTAACTGGCCTCGCCATTCCTGCAGCGTGTTCTTACTGCTGGGCCTGAGACAGGCCAGGAGCTGAGGGTGGCTCTAGCATGCACTGTGAGGAAGGAGAGCAGGGGGCTCTCCTGTGCCCTCAGCACGTTTCTCTCTCTGCAGGCACCTTGCTGAAGCTGCTGAAGCCGAGCGTATTGCCCACAGCTACACCTCGCGCTTGGACAGACGGCTTGCTCGCCTCAAGGCGCTGGGCAGAAAAGACACGGCACCAACAGCCAGTGCCTGTGCAGTGACAATCTGCCCACCGGCTGCTGAGCACCACCAGAGCGGCCACTGCCAGGCCTTATGGCAGCTGTAAAACCTCTGCCTGGAAGAAGTATGACAGGCCCGGCAGCCCCAAGATCCCCCCAGCACCACCTCTCTCTTCATGCTCCTCTCTGCCATTGGTCAGGGGGTGGGAGCATCATCATCACTGGTCAACACAACAGGGGGTTCTTTCTTTAACGTCCTTATTACACCTTCTGAACTGAGTATAGCTTTTCTACAAAAACTCATATTCAAAACGTCTCTAACTGTATAGATATTGCAAATGAATTCAATAAAATTCAACAACAAAACAAAATAACGAAGAAGCTGCTTCCTACAAAAAGCAGAGTATTCTGATGAGGAGAAAACAGCAATACGAACCTCATGTCCCGTGGGCTGGCTTTGCACTGCCGGGCACATCGTCTCGCCTGGGCACTGCAGGTCCTCGCATGGTGGTATGCAGAGACAACAGGGCCAACAGATGAAGTTATCTGAGTTGTGTGCAATACTTATATGACTTGGGAGTTGACAATCCTTGTGGGTCCCTGTCCTGCTTCAATTCATAGGAAGGAGAGGAGGTCCATACATGTATGCCCGGGTGTGAGATTAAGAAACAATGGTTCAAATGTTGGAGGATGGAGGCTATGACGATTTAGGGTGATTGGGAAGGGAAGGCGGGCCATAGAAAAGATAGGAAATAGAATCAAGGAGTCTTTATAGGAAGCAAGAGGGAGAGAGAGTCACCACCATGGATCTGGCGTGTTTTGTAGTTCGGTCATTGATCTTCAGTAGTGGTGGGCTGTTGGGCGCTGTTGTTCCGCTGACGATGACTGTGACCACGGCAACAATTTCCAATGGTAGTACAGACTTACAAAGAAGTCCAACGTGGTTCAGTCAGCTCTCCTTGGAGTGACAGCTGGAATCCAAAGTGGTTGAGTCAGCTCTCCTTGGAATGGCAGCTTTCTGGCTCTGGGATCTCAGCAGAAACTCCTTTGTTCCCATCTTCTGGGCCTTGCCAGCAGACAAGAGGGAGCAGGGATGCTTCACAGAACACGATGGTATCATCCCCCAATTTTCCCATACCAAGCAGGAGCCAGATCTTCCGCCAGTAAACACTCCTGAGCACCCTCTTCTGGAGGCAAACAGCTCTGGAGGAAGGTGCTTTCAAATGTCCACCAAGTGATGTTGATTGTCACACAGTAGCACCCATCACTTGCCTCCTCTATAAATCAGTTACAGTCTTGTTGGTGAACCCGAAGGCAAAAGGTCAGCGTGCTGGGACAACAGCCACACACCAGTATCACAGAATCACAGAATGACCCGGGTAGGAAGGGACCTCAAGGATCATGAAGTTCCTACCCTCCTGCCTGGAAGGGCCACCTAACTTCCACATTTACTAGATCAGGCTGCCCAGGGTCCTGTCCAACCTGGCCTTGAGCACCCCCAGGGATGAGCATCCACAACCTCCCTGGGCAGCCTGTTCCAGGACCTCACCACTCTCCCTGTAAAGAACTTCCCCCTGACATCCAACCTGAATCTTCCCTCCTTCAACTTATATTCATTTCCCCTTGTCCTGCTATTGTCAGCCCATTCAAAGAGTTTACTCCCCTCCTGATTATAGGTTCCCTTCAGGTACTTTAGGCTGCAATGAGGTCACCCCGCAGCCTTCTTTTCTCCGGGCTGAACAAGCCCAGCTCCCTCAGCCTGTCCTCATAGTGGAGGTGCTCCAGCCCCCTGATCATCAAAGACACGCTTGGACACTCAGACACTCCATTCCCCTCTCCAGCCCACCTCCGCTCCCTTTGGCAGCTCCCTCCCCACTTCTGTACCCGATGCTGGGATGTGCAGAGAGGTGCGATTCCCTGCAAGCCTTCTCCAGCACCAGCATGAGAAGAAATGTCCCTCAGCCTCTGGAGAGCATCTACAGCCCCAGAGCAGCCCCGCATACCCCAGGCTGCTGCACTCAGCTCTCGCTTGATGTAGCAGCGCTCACCTTTCCGCTCTTCCCCGCTCTATTCTGAAACTCATCTGGATTTCGCAATCCAGCAGTGCTACAGCGCTCCATGGCTCCTGGTAGGAACTCTCCGAGAGCTGCAACCCTCCGCTGCCACCTCTCGCTCCAGCAGCAGCGAACTGAGGCCACCCCAGCCGGAGTTTGGAGTTTGTTGTTGAAACAGAAGCAGTATGGATGCTTCTAGCAGGTGGATCCACCTCCATGGGTTCCTCCTGCAGCGGGATGTCCACCTCCATGGGCTCGACGCTGCTCTCGGGTGGATCCACATCCATCGGCTCAGGTTTGCTGCCGCTTCCCTGAAGTCGTGGCTTCTTTGATGGAGGAGGATCCATCCTCCTCCACAGAGGACAACACAAGGCAGGAAGAGACATGATAAATCGCTCCTTGTGTCAGCTAGCTGCCAACAAGGCGCAGGTCAGTTAACGACTGGTGTTCTGTTGCCAGGGTTGTCAGCAAGGTGCCTTGTGGCATCGGAAGGGCATGGCAGTGTGACCCTTAGAATGACCCATGGTGATCAAAACATGGCGGTGCTGAGCAAGACTCAAACATACAAGACTCATCAGGCATATGGCCTGAGATTTGCCCTAGTTTTGAAGGGTGTGGAGGGGTGTCTATGATTTGAAGGAAGGGAAGGGATGAAATCAGTTCACCAGTGATACTGTGGCAGAACAAACCGATCTTTGAGGGTCTCTGCTATTCGTCTCCTTCAGTCAGCAGGAAGGTGGCTCATTCCATCAGAAGGCCATGGCAGCATGACTTAAATAATGTCCCAGCAGGCTCTGGGGCTCTCTGGCCACCGATGACATCTCAGTGCCTAGATCAAACTCTGGGCCCTGGCACACCATCGATGGACATGGTGACGTCTCCTGACAAGCACAGTGCTATGGTGCCTATCCAGCCCTGATGGAGATGTGTCCACTTCCAGCAGTTATTCTTCAAGAACAACATTCTTAGCCTTGATGTTGTCATCTGTGATGTCAGTGTCCATCAGTTCCATATTGCTGCTGCTGCTGTGAAGCAGAAGCTCCTTAGGAATCTTCTTAGCTGGAGGAGGATCTGTTGTTCTCCAGAGCTACAGACCAACTGGTGTCCGAGGTACAGGGTACCCCAGTTTGTAGGGGTCAGCAGGAAGGTGTCTCATGCCATCAGAAATCCATGGCAGCATGACTAATAATGTCCCAGCAGGTTCTGGGGCTGTGCAGACAATGGTGACATCTCAGCACTAGATTGAAATTGAGAGCCCCTGGAACACCACCGAATGATGCGACAAGGTATCCTGACAGGCATGATGCTGTGGTGCCTATCCAGCCCTGATGGAGATGGATCCACTTCCAGCAGTTATTCTTCAAGAGCAAGGTCCAGCTCTATGGGCTTGATTTTGCCATCTATGATGTCAGCGTCCATCAGTTCCATACTGCTGCTGTTCCTGTGAAGCAGAAGCTCCTTAGGAATCTTCTTAGCTAGAGGAGGATCTCCAGAGTGAGTCCCACACCAATTGGGACAGGTACTAGGGGACTGACTAGGGTTGATGCTTGTGGATTTGTTGCTGTTAAAAAGAGAGAGTTTTGTGGGTGATGTGCCTGTCTTGGACATGGTGGGCATGGAGTCATTTTGTTTAAAATCTTTGATTCTGTCTTTACCACCAATGATGGGCTCTGGGACCACCAAAGCCATTGAGTTTGAAGGCTGTGACTGTGCTAACAATAAACTCCTGGCCAACCCCAAACTTGTGTGTAATTTGCTGCTGCAGCCGGATGCGTATATGTCTATGAGGAACAATGAGGTTCATCCCAGGGTACTCAAAGTCCTGACTGAAGTCACTGTGAGACCCCTCTTGTCACAGGGTTCTCTCTTGAGCTCCCTCGTGACAGGGGAACAAACCCAGGGGGGCAGGAACAAAAGTACCTCTCTTCCCTAACAGCGCGGTGCGGTGCGGCGCGGTCCGGGAGAGGGGACGGGAAGGGAGACCGCGAATGGGTCTAGGAGGGAAAAAAAAAATGAAGAAAGGATGATCTGAGAACGAACGGCAGTTTAATAAACCCAGTAACACTAAACAACAGCGAGAGAGTTTCAACAGTGAGAAAAACAGATCCCAATCTCACCGACGGGCTGCAGGAGGCGGGAAGTTCCGACCACGCTGTCTCCTCACAGGGAGCCGGGCCAGAAACCCCGTCCCCTTCCCGACCTCCCCTCCGGTGCCGCTCCCCACATGCCCATTTAAGGCAGTCCACAGAAAAAAAAACAAAACTTGTCCCCTTAACTCCCATTATCCTACATGATGTTTTGATGTGGAATACCAACACCAACCAAATTATAAAACCATAACACCTCTCAATTATTTTTCAGTGGTCTTTTAATCTGGAGAAGTCCCATTTAACAAGAAGACTGCAGTGATTGCGGGCCTGTCAGTCTCATTTTAGTGCCAGGCAAAATTATGGAGGCTGTTGTTCTGGGAGTTACTGAAAAACACCTGAAAGACAATGCAGTCACTAGTTGACTGAACAGTCCGGTTTTCCGGCACGGCCGTGCTTTCCCTGTCGTGGACGGAGCAGAGGAAGGAAGTGAACTGGAAGGGAAGGGCTTGTGCTGCATTAGAAGCAAAGAGGGCTTCACCTGTGCAGGACTTGATGTATGGCAAGAGCTGGAGACGCTGCGTTCCTTCAGGGTGTGTCTCTTCAGGGTCAGGGCTGGCCGGGACTGGAGAGAGAAGAGGTGACATAGCCCTGGGGTCAGGCTTCTCCTTGGGTCTGACTGGAGGCCGAGTGACTGATTGCTGAGCGGAGATCCTGGGCACCGGGGTTTCATTTTGGGGTGGGGTAATAAATAGAAGCCAAATCCTTTTGTACGCAATAAAAGTGAAGCAGACTTTCTAAAACTGGTGCTGCCTCTTTCAGTAACGGGTCAGAACGTCCCTTACTCAGCCTTCTGATGCACCCTGTGTTGCTGTTTGCCCTGGGAAGCCCAGCTACACGCGTACAGCTGTGGCCTGTGCATCAGCCTCTCCTTGAGGCCCAAGGAGTACAAGTGTGGGTAGGGTGGTGTGAATCGCAGCGCTGGGAGTGGGGAGGAGGAGCTGGCAGCAGGAGGGCTGCAGGTGAACGTGCCTCAGGCCCAGAGCTGAGCCCCAAGGAAGGAGCTGGTTGCAAAGAGGTAAAGTGACTCCCACTCTTTGTAAGCAGAAATTGCTTCTTAAGTCTGGGTCTGGATCCAGCAGGGGTTGAATCCTGTGCAGCAGCACCTGGGGGCTGGGGCTGAGCCCTGTGCCCAGAGCTGTAGCACTTGCAGAGGTTGGCTGCAGGTACTGCCAGCTGGTGTGAGTGCATCACATGGGCGGGCATGTGAATGAAGGAAAAGGAGTCTGATTAAAATGGATGTGCCTTCATGGGGTGCTCATTGTGCAGCTGCAGATCTGGCCTTCCTAAGCCAGATCTGGCTGCTGACAACAGGTCCTTTTCTCTCAACTCAGACAGCACAGACAGTAGGTCTCCTGTTCCTCCAAAGAACATCCTTGGCTGTCCTATCTCTGGATCGCACAATAGCAGTTTTGGAAAGGAAAGCCCCAAATGAAGGAAGAAGCAGCAAATTAGTGGGCAGAGTTGTAGCCGAGAAGACAAGCGGCCAGGGCGAGTTAAAGCATCCTCCAACTTGAGCCAGGTCAAGAGTACACAGCAAGGAAGATATATGGCCTTCATCAGGAAAGAGCGCCTGTGGGAATATAAGGACTGTACAGAGCAGCAGTTGTGGAGCAAGATAAACAGCATGGGAAGCAAGGACACCTCTAGAAGAAAGAACAGCTCATGGCTCTGCTCAGATAAGTGCCCACACGAATGGTTGAAGAGTGTTTGTGGAATGTTGCTGACACGTAGGGGTGAATGGGAAAGCTAGAAAGAGCAAACGTGTGGAGGTGTATAAGTGATGTGAGGACTTGTTATAGACGATTTGGATGGTTCACATCTGAGATTGTGCATCAGATGCTGCAGCTCTCAGATTCTCCCTTGTTCACCTCTGGGACCCCCAAAACACACTGGGGGACATTTGGTGGGGATCCTCTGACTATTGAGAAACTGAAACGTTACTGTGGGTATAAATCGGATGATGGGAGAATGGCCAGAAATGGGAACTTTGAATTCTAAGAAGACAATAGCTCTATTAATTGTATTTTGTTGCTGTGTAGATAAGCGGGATGACATTGCAAGTGTTAACTTGTTCTTTATGTTACAAAGTCTGCTCTCTGCCCCGACTTCCCCTTCCTGCAGCAGCCATTGCAGCTGACGTTGAGTTCTGCAGTGTGGGAGTGTCACCTCAGTGTGGGACTGTCACCTCCCCGCACTGCTCAGAGGCACTTCCTCCAAAGCAAGTGGCCGTGCGCACAGCTGGGGGTCTCAGCATTCTTCCATCCCCTTTCCCATCTGTGGGGCTGGGGAGCACTTGGAGGTACCACTTTGGGCTGAGTGAGGACAGGGACAGATCTGCGGCTGTCGGTGCACCTGGTGCTGTGGCTGCAGTGCAACCCTGGGCCTGAGCAAGCCCCATAGGTGCACTGGGGTGCTCTGCGCCTCCACCTTGGCTGCTGGGAGGTGCACAACCCACCTCGGTGGGCTCAGTGCTGGAGGCCTTGGGGGCGCAGAGCCGGTGTTGGGCAGGCAGCCCAAAGGAAAGCAGCCTTGGGGCTGTTTTTTTGTCTCGCAGTGACTTTGCTTCCGCCACGCTGCCGTTTCGCTCACACTTCCTTCCCCCACAGCTCACACTGGTGACATTTCGGTTGTTCCCACAAGAGCCAACAGGCTGCAACTCCTGTGGCCGCCCAGGACCGGCCCAACCTCTTTCACCTCACGCACATCCCACACCTCACACCTCTGCACCGAGCTGACACCTGGAGCACTGCTTGTGCTGCTGGGCACGCCGACACGGCAGCACGGTGAGCAGGTATGTCTGTCACAGTGCAGAATGTGGGCAGCGGGGAGACAAACCGAGAGCCACATGCGTCCCCACTGCCAGCACTGAGCTGTGAGGGGGGCTGCGGGGAGCACGGGAACACGACAGGGTGGGAGCGGATCCGTCCTTCGGCTTCCACCGCGTGGTGGGGAATTCGCAGTCCTGGGCAGGGGGCCGGCACACCGTCCTGCCATCGCCCTGCCCAGGACATCGACGTGCTGAGCACCTCCCGGCCACAGCAGAACCCTTCTTGCTCTGACAGTGGCTGTCAGTGAGTGCTTTCTGATGGAGGGCGGGGAGGCCGCACTCAGTTCGGTGCTCTGACGACAGCTCACACGCATACACAGACGCACATGTACACACACGCACACACACACACATACATCCACACACACACACACACACACTCACATACACACACACACACACACACGCACGCTGCGGTTCCCCCTCCCGGCCGTCCCTCCCCGCAGCGCGTCGCTCCCCCCGTATCCACGTCCCGGAGGCAGCGGCGCGGTGCGGTCGCGGGAGGCGCGGTCCGAAGCGGGTCGGTGGGAAGATGCCGTTCCGCTCGGTCCGGGTCGCGGACGCGGCGGGCAGAGCGCGGCACGCGGAGCGGTACGTGCTGCCGGCCCTGCCCTGCCCTGCGCCACCGCGGCGGTGCCGGGAGCGTCGCGGGAAGGCCGCGGAGCGGTTCGGAAGGGAAACCGATGCCGGGCTGCCTCAGGTCCGCGGCGGGGCGGCGGGGTGGCGGCGGGCCGGGCGGGGTTCCGCACCGATGTCCGCCCGCGGTGCCACCGCCCTCCCGCCGCAGGTGCTATGAGGGATGCGCTGCCGGAAGCGCGCTCTGCTGGCGCTGGCGCTGTGCGTGCCGCTCGGCCTGTGGCTGCTGTTCCGGGCCTCCGTGTCCGGCCTAGGCCTCCCTCCGTCCCTCCCCACCGTCCGCTGCTCCTCCAGCGCCAACGCCTCCGCCTGGTTCAGCGCGCGCTACGACGCGGCCGTGGGGCCTCTGCTGAGCGGCCCGGCCCACGAGCTGTCCCCGGACGTGGTTCAGTGGTGGCTGGTGAGTGGGGCGCAGGCTGCAGCTCGGGTCTCTCCCGGGCTCCTTAAAGCCGCTGGCGGCAGGATTTACGTGCCCGTCGCCCCCCGGCCTTCCCCGCGACACCCAGGGGAGGAGCGGGGCTCCGCACCGCCGCGGCTGACGCTGCCCGTCCCTGCCTGTGCTCCCCCAGACCCTGCAGGGCCCCCCCAGCACCGCCCCGCTCCGGAACATCATCCAGAATCTCTTTGCCGTCCTGCCGGCCCCGAATGGCAGCGTGTGGAATCCCTCGCGCTGCAGGACGTGTGCCGTGGTGGGCAACTCGGGGCGGCTGAAGGGATCCCGCCACGGCCCACAGATTGATGCCCATCACTGGGTGCTGAGGTGGGTGAACCCGCGGGCTCGTGTCCTCCCTGCCGGCCGGGGTCACCTGGTGTTCCTGCCTGGCGGCCCAGGGCCCGCATGGTGTGTGCCTTCATTTTGGGACATGTCTTCCCACTGTCCCCTAGGATGAACAGAGCTAAGACGGCAGGCTTTGAGGCGGATGTCGGTGCGAGGACGACCCATCACTTCATGTACCCAGAGAGCGCGATGAACCTCTGGCCCGGTGTCCACCTTGTCCTCGTCCCCTTCAAGCCACTGGATCTGAAGTGGGTGACCAGCGCCTTTTCCACAGGAGAGCTCACACAGTGCGTCTCCTCAGCCATCCTGGTGCTCTGGGAACAGTGGCTCTTGTGTTGGAGGGCCAGGGGATGGCCTAGGGGATGAAGGGCTCAGAGGACTCGCATTCCTCTGCACTGCAGTTTGGGGAGTCTGGTGCCCACCTGCCTGCACAGGTGGCATCCTGCAGCCACATACCCTCATACATACCCTCATGGGATGAAAGCTGTCCTGGCTCTGCCTCTTCCCAGGGTCGGGCCATGGGACACCACAGGGTCAGCACAGGGAGCTGCAGGTGCTGTGGCACCAGGTGTTGGTTGTCACAGCAAACCATCTGCCCCTGAAGGAGCACTCACAGCTGTCCTCTGGCTTTTGCAGCACCTACACAAGAGTGAAGCAGTTCATCAAAGCTGACAGAAACAAGGTAAGGGCTGGGCAAGCATTCAGCAAGCACTCCCTGCCTGACACCCCAGTGCTAGGGCTGTGGGGCAGTGGGAATGAGAGGCTGATGGCCACCAGTGACTTGGAGTGGCCGTCAGATGTGGGGTGGCCCTGAAAGCATCTGCATGCAATGTAGGAGCTGCTGCCAGCTCCTCTCAGCCAGGCCAGGACTGGGATCATTCTGTGGGAAGTCAGCAGCAAGTGGGGTGTGGGCAGCGCTGGGGACAGCTGTCCATACTAGGGGCAGGAGCTGGCTGTCCTGGTTGCAGCTTGTCATGCTTCCAACCCCATTCAGGTGCTGATCCTGAGCCCAGCCTTCCTCAAGTACATCCATGAGAACTGGACGGAGCAGCACGGCAGGTACCCCTCCACCGGCTTCACAGCGCTACTCTTCGCCTTGCACGCCTGCCAGCAGGTGAGCACAGCCAGCAGCACCACACACTGCTCAGCCCCGTGGGCACCACCTGGATCTTGCCACCACTGCTCCAAACATGGGGAGGTGGTTTTCCTTGTGGCCATGGAGGATTTCCTTTGCTGCCATGTCTGTCACCCACTGGCATTTTGCTCCCCTTTCCCTGGTGCACTGTCTTGCACTGGATGCAGAACCTAGAGTGGGTATGCAGTCAGCTGCTGGCATTGCTCTCTATGGGGGAACCCAGGACATGGTCAGCCTGGCTGTATCACCTCATCCCCAGCTGCTTCCCCAGTCCCTGGTGCTTTATGCCCAGAGGACTTCTCCTGCCCTGCTCCCCAGACACAGGACTGCACACGGCAGGTACTCACCTCGGGTTGGCCGACTGCCTGTGCAGTGATGGCTCTGCTGGCACACCACAGGTCTCCGTGTTTGGCTTTGGGGCTGACAGCAAAGGGAACTGGCATCACTACTGGGAAGAAAACCGCTGGTCTGGAGCCTTCCGCAGGACAAGGGTCCACGATGCTGATGTTGAATTCAGCCTCATCCAGAGACTGGCAGCTGAAGGCAGAATATTATTCTATCAATGACACACACTCAAGAAATGAGGCCAAGCCGTTCGCACAACAATCGGCAGCTGCAGCGGCTCTTTAGCTTGCTTCTGCCCCTCGCTGGCCGGGGCAGCCTATGCTTGGTGTGTGTTGTGCTGGTCCCACCAGCTCGGCGCTGCAGATAGCAGTGAGCATGAATGGCAGTGGAGCTCTGCTGAGCCTGGGAGATGCCTGCTGCAGGTCCTGGTCTTCTCCAAAGAGGACATGGAAGGGCAGGAGTGGAGCTAACTCCGTGCTTTGAGAGCCCGCAGTTCGGGTGTTACACAGCAGAGCTGTTGTAACTGAACAGTGCACACACAGCCAGCTGCCAGTGAGATTTCCACCCTCTGATGGCACGTGGGGAGGTTCGTTGCTGTTCTTTGGGCAGGTGGGGAGTCTTTACAGAACTGAGGAATATATTTTTATATTGTACCAAAGGAGAGTAAGAAACAACAAACTGAAGCACGCTAAGTCAGAACACAGCAGAGACGAGTTCAGCTGAAATGATATGTTGAATAAACTTTGACAGCACACGCAGATCTACTGCTCACATTTGTTTTATTTTCTGAGCCCTTACTGCTGTGCAGGGCTGATCGCAGACCCTGGAGCCCTCCTGACCAGGGATGGCAGCAATCGCTGCCCCACACCTCGTTTTTTTCGCTAGTGCTGGTTATTTGGCAAACACGGTGCAACGTTCCAAAGCTGTAGCCAGTCCATGTGGATGCTACTACAGCTGTTGCAAAGGCAACAGGTATTGAGATGTTTTCTGAGGAACGTGCCAACAATGGGACTGCTCAGAGCCCTGCTCCTCCATCTGTGCTGCAGAGCGCAGTGAGCAAGAGAGCAGCCTGTTGTTTCCGTTCAGTCACAAACACCACCGTCCTTGAAGCAGATCCAGCTTTTCCATGCCTGAATCGCACTGATCACGTGGAAAAACACCACATCGGTCACAAGCTCCCATTTTAGCTGCAGGAACACGTTACCGCTCCCTAAGCTATTAACTTCATCTGATTCCAGGCAAATCCCCATTTCTGAACCTGTTGTCTGTTTCTCTTTTATGGTTCCTTCAGCACTTTCTATGCTGTTTTTCCAGTTTTCCAGCCTGGACATTCATCAGTTACCTTATCCACACCTCCAACTGCTCCCAGGTTTTTGTACTACCTGTTTTGAAGCTGATGAAAAACAAAGTTCAACTTATAAATTGATGGTATTTATCCTAAAGTTTTAACAGCTTCCCCCCCTGCATCACTCGATCCCTGTGCCTGCTGCACCCACACTGCGCTGTGAACTGTGCCAGTCGCCAAGGGCAGAGTCAACACCAAAGCCAATTTAGAGCCGAGACTGAGAGCAGTGAGCCTGTGTTCCCTCACACTGAGGTGGGAATCTATAACTTTTTACTTCTGCCTTATTTTCAAGCTCCTCTCAGTGATTTCACCAGCACTGCACTCACTGCTGCAGGTCATTATCAACCAAGAACAAAAATCACCCTTATCGCCACATGTTGCCACAATGCAGGTAGTTTTTATTATAATTGCCAATTCAGGATTGATTCAAATAATTTAATCAATCATTCTTCCAAAAGCCTTACCGAAACACACGGGATGGGCTGCATTACAAAACACAGACAGAGGGGAAGTGAAAAACACAATGCAATTTAAAAGTCATTAAAATTCCAAACTCCTGGTTTGTTTTTTTCCCTCATCCTCACATCAGTTTGCATCTCCCCTAAGAAGAGCAATCTGAAATGCGGGACCGCACGGCACAGAAAGCACACCCTGCATGCCAGGTCCCTCTGCACTGCCCTGGGCAGCTGGAAGGAAAGCACACAGCATTCAGCACAGTGTCACAGAGGTCTGGCATTCAGCATCAGCACATTCCGAAATGTCTGTAAGGAACAATTCAAAGACAGATGGTGTTGTCAGAAAGGCTTTTGGTGACAACTTTGATCCTCCTGACAACACAGTACGTTATTCCTCTGGTATCTCCAGCAGCTCTTTCAGGGGGCAAACTGGATGAAGACGGACTGACACAAAAGGGTTTTTCAGTAGGGTCTGCACAGCCAGATGAGATGGCTAATGTCACGTCATAGCAGCACGGTTCGAGCAGTTCCATCCACAAATCAATGCCAAACAACGGATGATGAGACATTAAGAGCAGTTGGGGTCACCTGCTAATTCCAAACCTCTTCTTACGTGCACCTGTTTAGTTCTCCTGACAGTTTTTTGTGTGTGTGTGTGCAGTGAGGTCATTGTTTATATTGTCTTCCCAAGCTCAATTTTCTTCTGGATGGCGCGTGCTGAGTGATAAATCAGGGAGTCGATGAATCCTGCAACTAGAAGGAAAAACGAGATCCAGCCAAACGAGCCTCAAATACAGAGCATCTCCCACAGAAAGAAAAACCAACTCCTTCTGTCAGCAGCAGGAATTCCAGCTCCCCCAGACAGAAGGCAGCTGCTGCTGCTCAGAAGACCCACATCCCCATCTCATTAGGAGAGACAAGATCCAGCTTGCAGGGGCAGAGGTGACTGTGGTTCTCCAGAAAGTAACCTCTCAAAGAAGAAAAGATGAGACAAAGATGAGCCATGTCTGCTGACAGATGAGTGAGGAAAGGCTGGAGAGGAAGCTGACTCTGAGAGCTTTGTGCCATTCTATTGCCCTGACCCAACTCACCGAGGGAATGCTTCCCTTCTGCTCATTTCACAGTAATCCCAAAAGCTGCCCTACCTGAGAAAACACATGCTGCCCTTCATGGATATCCCTCATAGGAGATGGCAGCTTTTGCCCCAGATCTCACCCACCAGTACACTGAAGGAACCTATTAACTCTGTGCTTGTTTCAGAGCAGAGAAAAGCTCTGAGTGGCTCTTCTGCACCACAAAATCCAGACAACCCTGCATCTGTCACAGAGGCCTAGCTGCCTCCCTTCTACCTGAGAGCATGGAGCCAGTATACAAAGATATTTTCAATGCCTCTGTAAAGTTTAATGTTTTTGGGTGGTTTTATTTATTCAGCACTTCCAATCTAAGAACTAAGTGGTTACTTGGCCCTACATAAATACAGACACTTTAATACTAGAGTAGCAGTATCAGTTCAGGGATTTTATGGGCTTCAGTTCAGCACGAAAGAAACTATCTGCTGCCAGACCCAAGCTGGCCAGGAAAACAGCACAGATACATCTGAATGATCCATGAAAGACTGCATTATTTGAAATCAATGTGTTTCCCAGAGCATCAAAATGAAATACTCCCACAGCTCTGCAGAACATCTGCACTGCCTCCTGAAGGCTGAAGTCACCTTTCCCTGGTAAGGGGGGATTTATCAACAGCTACGCAGACTTAAGAGAGAAGAAGATGGCAACTAATCAGAGAGAAAAAGGATTTAAAGATGCAGTACCTGTGAATATGCCGCCAACAATGGCACAAACTCCTGTGAGAAAGTGTGTGAAGGGCCTGGAATGGGGAAAACAATTTGAGAAACCATCATCTCTGATACCAATATGACAGATAAGTAACAATCAGTACAAAGTAACCCATAATTAACATTATGTTAATCATATTACATAAGTACGCATTATGTAAGTATTAACAACTGACAACAGATTTAGCAATTAAACAACCCCTCTTGGCTACAAGATGGAGTTCATCACTCAAACATTTTACTGAGAAGCAGCACTGTACGCAGAGCACTTAAATGAGCACTTAAATGAGCTCAGTGCCAACCCCAGGCGGCACATACTGAACTTACAAACCCTAAAGAATGGGCTTTTCATCCTTACGATTTCAGCCACTTCTGCTCAGACGCAATGCACATTAGGCTGCTGTATGACAGAAACAGAATCCCTAAGCACATATTAATACATTAAAAGGTATAGAATAAAGCTGTGCCTCATTATGATTCCAGAAGACTGGACAGCTACAATCCCTTCTGTCTCCCTATAATTGAAGCCTGTGATTAAATGAAACCTGGAAGGAACAGGTTCCACACTGACTACAACGTGCAGAAAAGCTGCTGAAAATGCAAAGCAAATAAGGATTATAAAGTGGATGTCTCCATAGGTGCTGGTGAGATCTTCCAGAACAGTGAAAGTGGTAAGTTGCATTTGTATCTATTCATCATGTTGGCTTTGCTATATAAAATTAGTCTTCCTAATAAAAAAGACTTTGAGGAAATCAGACTGAACTGAATACCATCATATCAGACTTCTGCACTTCTCCATCCTGATACTGTATCAAACCATTCCAGGTAGTACAGGAGAACCCCAGATCCCATCCCTGTCAGATGTTCAAAGTGAAAGGAACCATATATGGGAGTGTCCCATTCTCTGTGCTGGTTGTGGAGGGGTTTGGCTGACTCTCAGACATCTGCATTGTGTTTTAAGCTATGTGAAATGACAAAAATCAACGCAAGGTGAATGAAATACATTGAAATGATTCTTACCTGTGTTTCTCTGTCAGCTTCACCATCATGGGCGATAGTTCATACAGCACAAACACACCAGGCAGACCCTGGTCTCCTATCAGCCCGTTGGCTATTTTCTCGTGTCGCGTAACTGAAAACTGGTTAGTCCTTACCACCTGGAGGAAACATAAGCAGTAAGCATCATTTTGTTAACAGGGAATATAGAAGGCTACTGAAAACATGAGTTCAGTGAACCACATCACTCTTGCTGTGCCCCTCTCCTGTGGGCTCATGACAGTAGTCACAGTTGCAAGAGTCATAATCAGCACCAGCAGAATTAGATCTAATTTTACTACCTGATATTGGTTAAAGCCACGCTTAAATCAATGAGTTAAAGAATGAACTGTTCATCAGTCCTCAGGCTGAACTGCTTTGCTCTGTGCTGGCAGGTAACTGCCATAAGATGTCTTTCTAAAACTCAACCCAAAGGCCACATCACCCTCTGCCAACTTGCTGCCCACCTAAGCAAACTTCAGGAAACAGCTCTGATGTACAGTCTGAGGACAAGTCCAATTCCTGCAGTGCTGGCCTGCTTGAGCTCCAAAGCCTATTGGCCTAACTTTCTACCTCATACTGTCACTTCCAGTTTCAAGTCCATGAACACCGTAACAGCCACCTTCTGAGGTCCTTTAAGAGCCAACACATGAGCTCCCACATGATACAACAAAAAAAATTATCTCCCCATACGTAGCATCAGGAGACAACATTGAATGCTGAAAGGCCAGCCATTAGCAGCTGAACTTCTGTGGAAATAGCTGGAAATGAACCGTCAGCTGTGAATCATAATGGAATATGGGAAGAATATCACATGGTGTGTGGTTTGAGAAGGCTGTATACATCGAAGAGAGAGAGAAAGAAAGAAAAGAAAGAATACATAAACAAAGGAAAGCTTCAAGAGCTGCAGAAGAACAAAGATGGCCCATCTCCGTACAAATCAGAAATGACCCCACAGCACTTTCCTGTGCTCTGTGATTCTCAGACAGGTTGTTCATACTGGTCCTATTAAAGCAAATAAATTATGTTCTACCTTCTTGAATAAGCTACCTGATACAAACTACAATTCAAGCTGAAAAAGAAACCATTCAGCTTCTTTATCACGTTCTACATTTGAGGGTTGCAAGTACTGAATATGTAGGACGGATCATGGTGTATGTTTGGCAGCACACTCAAGCCACAGTTACCTACGTATAAGCATCATGGTCTGCAGAGATTCTTCTCCTGGAGACTAAAAAGCAATTACTTTGACAGAACTCATCCTTTGACAAGTGAATGACAGCTCTACATGTGAGATTTCATCCACAGAGCTGTAAGCCATGGTGGGCTGTGGGCCAGCTATGAGCTTAGGGCTCAACACGTACTGTCCTTTGTACCCGAGGAATTCAAGTGATTCACAGAAACCACACAGCTGACCTGGATCCAAGCAGAACGAGCTTCAAATGTGATCTGATGGTTCTCCCAGTACTACCTCATAGCAACTAACTTCCATCCATCTCCCAGGAAAAGAAAGACAGGCCCAAGAAAGGCAGGGTATTTAAAGAAGGAATGGCCTACTTAAAGATTTATCACATAATAAACGATGCTTACAAACAGCTTCAACCTGTAGGGCAGATGAGAAAATACAGCCTACACCTACTGTTGGGCTGCTCTGCCCACACTGCTTAGGACAGCTTCATTTGAATGTCTGTACTGCATCTACTGTGATGGCCATGTGGCTCCTACACAGCCTCTGAGGTAACTAATACTTTGCCAATGATTTGAATTTCAAAGTGCCCAAAGCAACAGGCAGGTTGCATTGACATGCAATGTGTTATTCTGACTGCTTGAGAATTTGGGTGTAGGGGCACCCACTGCTGTGGGGTTTGTGGTGTTGCAAGATCGTGTAGGATAAGGGAGTCAAACTCTGGCACAGTTTCATCCATGTACAGATCAGTCCTTGCACTGAAGAAGCCCCAGAGCCATATGTGGGTTTCATCTCAGAGAAAACTGGTTCCGTAGTAAAGCAAAGCTGGGCATGGACTACAGACAAGAGACAGAGAGCCAAAACTTGGGGTTCGGGTGGGGAGCTAAGTCATTTTGTGTGTCAATGGCCATTGAAGTACTGGGGCACAGGTCATCTCTGTCTTTTCCTCACAGCATAGATAAGCACACTGGGTACACGTGGGTGAGCAGCCTAGATCTTGATAACTGGCAGTTTTTTCATCTGTTTGTTCTTCTTAAGAAGCAGCCCTCCATAGCAACCAGGATCCCCTGCACAATAATGGCAACCCAAACAAATGCTTCCAAATGAATGAAAGAAATCATGGATCTTTCTGCTGTCTCAGCTGGGTTAAGAATGGAGCAACTTCACCTCACCTTCAGAATCCTACTCACTCCAAAAGAACATATTCTGAAAATGGGGCTGGAAATCCAGCCACCCTCTTTGGAAAGGTAAAGGAGGAACTTCTGAACTGGAGATGAGCTCATCCAAAAACCATTTGCTCCTCAGTGCTTGGACTTCTCCTGAGCAGACACTACAAGGATTCATGAAGAAACACGACACAGATGCTGTGGCTTCTTTGAATTAGGTGGTATGGAAGCCGAGATCTGCTTAATCGCTGCAGTGACACTACAGACAGGATTACACCACAGAAACTTGCTTCTGCTGGGGTCCCTAAATGAAGGAAGTTCAAGCAATGTGTCTTGCTTCCACCAGAGGACAGCAGAGTCAGAATGAAAATTAAATCTGAAGGCTTTTGCTTGTTCTCAATTGATTACTGGATTGCTGCTATGCCTGAAGAAGAAGAAAACCTAAGAGACGAGTTTCAGATCTGTGAAATGCTGATTAACCCTACTGAATTACTCTCGTAGAGATCTCGTGGACATGAGACAGTTGAATCTCAATATGTGTATGTTTGGAATAAGCAAATTCTAAAACACACAAAAATAAAACAGGAGAGGAGAAATTCATTGTTGCACAGAATACTGCTGGGTCCCATCCCATGCAGCAGTGTGCAAAATAGGGGGTGAGTATCAGCTGAAGCCACTTCACCTCTTAGGGTACAGGCAGAGCGTGAAATATACTACACACAGTAACATAACCTCATTCCCTGTGTGTGCACAGTGAAACATGAAAAGACACAACAATAACATGGACTTCCGATTTCAATAACAAGCCAAAGCAATAGGGAAATAAAGGTACTTACTTCACCATCTACTTTCATGTAAACCGTAGGGACCACTTTGACAAAATACTGAAACATCATGGAAGCTAGAAGCAAAGACAGACACACCATTAATAACTGTGATCAACTGTGAAGGGCTGCAGAGCTCATCTGATGGGTTAGTTATGCACTGTTGTTGTTCATGGGAGCTTTTGTCAGAGAACCTTTTTGTTTTGCACAATAGCAGCTGTGGGCTGATGATAGTAAAGTTGATGTCTTTAATATCTGTTCCTTCGCTTCTCTTAAGAAAAATGGAATGTAGCAGTCACTCTGAAAACTGATTTTCTCAGAAATTCCTCAGAAAAGAATGTTACTCATTCATTCTCATACAAGTAATTCTTCCCTACAATATCATAGCAATAAACAGCAACAAGCATAAATTTGAACTGCAGCCTGCTTTGCCTACATCTTCAGCCCTAGTAATTCCTCAGAAATCCACCTGCTGTTTAGCTATGTCCTGCATGGAAAGTTTTAGCATACAGAGACTTTTAGCAACCAGCTTTGGGCTCCATCTCCATCAGAGTTTATTATTCCACAGAAAAATAACAGCATTATGACACCTTTTTATTTTTCCCTATTTTATTTTAAGCACTGTCCTTTGATTTGGGCACAACAACTAAAACTGATCATGAAAAAATTAGAAGAACATATTTAGGTAGGATAACAATCCTTGAACCAAACCATCAATGTCTCTAAGCTTTGTTGCATAACAACACCCCAAATACCTGTAAAGGTAAAGTTTGCACAATGCAGCGGATCTAAATCATGTAACTGATGTACACAGGGGCATATAAAGCAGGTTTGTGTGAATAAACCACTAGGAGAGAACCATCCTTCCTTCCTAAGCCAGCAAGCAAGAGCTACCTAGCAAAGATGAGCAATATTTCAACTCAGTGGCAGCTGTTCAGCTGTTTCCATCAGGTAGATCAGGGTCTGGCAGGCTCCACAACTCTCCAGCAACTCTGTTAGGCTTTTTTTCTCTATCCTGCAACTTGTGGCCACCTCTTACTGCACACATTAGCCAGGCAGAACTCTCCCCCTGTGACAGAGGCATTTAATGATAACGTGCTGCACCTTCTGTTGTCTATCCATTAATGCTGAAAAGAGAGACCTTTCAGAAAGATCACAGAGTCAGAACAAAACACACCGGGTGATTTGTTCCAGATGAATGGAAGCATATGTTTTAGAACAAGCACAAGGTGGAGGGGTCCAAGTCTTATGCAGCGTTGCCAGGGCTCTTGTTTAAGACTGAGAATCTCACTCCTCTTCTAACTCTCATTAATACCAACTCTCAAAGATTTCTCTCAGCCGGCTCTTACCTTGCTGTGCAGTGACGTCTGTCCCATCCAGAGGGTTCACAATGCCTGGATAATCCCTTCCGAATGAGAGATGTTTGATATAGTGTGTCATATTGATCTGAAACAGGAACGCAGATAACTCACACAATGCACAGCATCCAAAGGGCAAAGCAAGGGGCCTAATGTTCACATTCAGAATGTTCTTCTGAGTGTTGCCCTAGCAGGCCCTCCCTTACTCTGTGTATCCTAATAGTAAACTTCAAAGCATTTGCTCTTTCTTTTTTCTTTTCTTTTTTTTTTTTTTTTCCTTTTAATTCATGGAAAATTGCAGGATGTGGAATTTCTCCATTTTCTACTCCAAATCCCCAGATCTTTACATTCCTCCCTCCCACCCACACAGCAAGCTCTCCCATCCACTCCCTTCCCTCGCATAGGAGCAAAAAACCGCCAGCTGCCCCTGGTCTGGGCACCATCTGCTTTGCTCACAGCACAACTGAACTCCAACTGATTCAGCAGAATTACAAACTGAGGTAGCCTTAGGAAGAGAGCAGCAGGCTTGCCAGGCAACATGAAGATGTCCCAGAACACACTGCAGAGCACTGCCTGAAAGCAGGTCCCAGACTGTGCCTAGGTGCATACAGCCTGAAGCCAGATGGGTTCAGCACACTGAGATCCCAAAGTGGCAACTGTAGGGAAATCCAGAAGGAAAACAAACTGAGAGAGTTGGGAAGTTATCTTGGAAGCACTTACGTTATCAAGTCCAAAGCTCTGGAGGTCATGAACTGTAACAGAAAAACAGTTTAACAGTGTAGTTCAGACTACAATTCCAAAGTGTATCTGCTTACTGTATCTTAGCTACTGCTGACTGAAACGGCAAAAAAAGAACCTGGGTTTCTCTCCTGCAGGCAGGTGGATATATGACAGATGAAACTGCTTCAAGTCCTATCACAGACTGCCCACCCGCTGCTAGAGTGAAGGAAAGTAATTGGAAGTCTATTCAGATCAGATATTTCAGTTATTGCCTGAACACGTTCTTAACATATGGCAAAAACAGATTCCTGGGGTCAAGCAAGGAGAAGTTCACTGTTACCTCAATCCTAACTTGATCTCTATTTTAGTTCTTGCTGAACTCCTCTAAGTGCTGGAAAGACAGAAGCACGACAGAACTAAGCTAACAGCTGAGGGCAGCACGTGCCTTAACATTGCATGAAAGCGCCCTACAGAATTCAACAGCAAGCGAGCACCTACCAGCACCCTGCTCACTAGCACTGCTACTCCTGCCCTGAGAACACGCAGGGAAAGGACGAGTCCCTGCAAGGCCAGCTTTCAGCCTGCCCTCTGCCACTCCTGCATACAGCAGGACAGCAGCGCAGCCAGCACCACGCACATGGAGGACACCTGCAAAGACATGGGCCATGGCAAGCACTGCTATAAGGAACCACTGTCTTCTTGTTGGCTACTTAAATGTAATGCCAGGAAGAAGCCTCAATGTCAGGATGGAAACAAAATCGGATTTCAGGAACGCTCCTACCAGGCTCATCTAAAGTTGCTCCATTTTCTGAGCAGTCAAATCACCAACTGCCACATTCTTAATGAAGGAATAATAATAATGATAACGAAGGAATGCTGCCTTCAAATGGTTTCTGATAATGCCATCTAGCATAAGAAAGGCTGCAAAGCTAAAGACCTGATTGAAACTACCTCTCTTTACTACGGTTAGAAAAGGACACACTGTGCCTGAACTACAGCCTTCCTCCTCCTACAGCTCTGATCTGACCCTTTGCATTTCACAGCTAAAGTTTTCAGTGCTTGGAAACCAAGGCTGCAGCCATTGCAATTAAGGCAATGGTTTTGTATTACAAAGAGCTCAGAGCAGCTGGTCTCAGAATACTGGTGGTAGGTGGATGGCTGGACAAGATGATCCTGGAGGTCTTTTCCAACCTTGGTGATTCTATGATTTTCTATATATGAGGCGTCCCTGATAAGTGTGCAGACCTACCTCTGCCATTAGCATCATTTCTGTGTCTGTTAGCAGCTGGATCAAAGAACTTCTTGGGCTTAAAACCCAAAACCAAATGAAAAATGGACAAATAAAAAACATCCAACCAAATGCTTGGAAATATATACAAAACAGTAGATAGAGAAAGAAGGAATGAAGAAGTGGTCTAGGCATGACATTTTTCTTAATAATTGTCAGCAGTACACTGTTTTGGTGTAGTATTATGCAATTAAGCCAAGCTAAGTGGGTTAGCTGTCAGTGAGTGTTAAGTGCTGCTGCTTTTTGCACTGCCAGCAGCAGCTACTCTTCAGTCAGTAACAGAGTTCTATGGAGATCCTGCCCATGCTGGACCTGCAGTTCAGCTCAACCCAACACCAAAAGTCTTCACCTTGCACTTTCCTTTTGATGGTCAAGAACCACATCACAGAGCACAGCAGGCCAAAACAAGAATCTCTTGGGTTGAGGACACTCTTTCAGTCAGATCGGCTTCAACACAAAGCTAATCACAGGGCTGCACAGCCTGCCAGCACAGGGAGCACGGGAGCACTCCTGCTCACAGCTCTGCTGCTACCAATAAGTGCTCAGACAGCTGCATTTGTTAGCACTTAAGGAGGGAGCTGAGTACCAGTGAGGGTGACAAACTCACAGCTACAGTGGAGCACCAGAGACATTCAAGAGAGGCCCTTGAGAAGGACCAGCTGCTCACTAACCCATTACACCAGGTTTACGTTGTGCACGATTTACGTAAAGTTAGGACTTCTTCAAATAAAATTTCCCCATAGTTGCTATAATGCTTTCCACAGATCAAACACTGGCTACTCACTTTATAAAACCTTTGCAGTAAATGATTTAGAACTGTGAAAAAGCACTATTCATTAACTCAGGCTCCAAACCAATCTGCCAGCAGGCAATACATTTATTCATCTTTGCTCACCAAGGACTATGCTAAGCACATGGTTTAGGCTCGAGATAAATATTCAGCTAAACAGAGTTTGCTTAACAAAAGCCTATTTAGCATGTTTAGAGAAGAAAAAGAACAAGGAAATAGAAGATCTTAAGAGAATGTCAGCTAGGGCAGGAGACTTATTTCAAGTGAAATATAAGCATGTCCTTTCCCTTCTGTAACTGTGGCTAAGTGTTTAGCTACATAAAATAAAGATGCCTGTAAGAGACATTAGGTTTGTCAAGATGTCTATGCATTTTTATATAACCCAATTTACAATCCTCTTTTAGCAACACACCGCTGGCTGCCTGAAGACATCCCCATCTCACATTTCTGACCTGCACAACCACAAAGCTCCTTGGACTCTGCAACTCAGCCCTTTGCTGGCTAAAAAGCACTCACTGCCACTGAGGCCTCTGCCAATAAATGCATTAGAACTGCAAAAAGCTCATGACATTGAGTACCCAAACGTGGTGCTGCAAATTGAGTGAGGTCACCAATTTTCGTGCTGGGGATGGATTTTCAGGGAGAAAAAGCTCGTACATAAACATGATGAGCAGGATGAGGCTGTGGTGTGAAGGGGTGCTGAGGCAGGGAGCAGCACAGAATGCATTGCAGATGGGGGAAGGAGTGAGCAGATCACAAGTCCTGAGCCCTCCACCAGATGTTACTACCGAGTGGAAACACCACATCTCATCCTGCAATAGCCAGGACTCTCTCACCCTCAGAAAAATGCAGTGCTTTTCAGACCCTTGGAAAAGCTTCTACTGAGTATTCTGAGACTAGGAGGCTTTGTGAATGAATTCCCAAGAGCAAATCTCCAGCCTGTTGTACAAGTGAGATTAAATAAGAGAATTATCCCACATGACTTCAAAAGGCGGAATTCCCTCCGACTTGCCACCACGTGCCCCTCAATTACATCACCTGCACAGAACAAACACCAACATATTATCTCTAACAGCGACAGACTAAAATCATGTAAGACAAAGATTCTCAGCCTTTCCCGTCTGGTTACCTCAGTCACCAGAGATGAATGACTTGGGATGGGTCTCCTTTTAGCTTTCAGGAAATCTCAAACCCCAGCCTAGATCCACAGCTCCTCCCAAAGGAGATTTGTGGGCACAGCAAATAACAGAGATCAGGTTAGCACTGCAGCATGTCGTTTTAAAGAAAAAAAAAAAAAAAAAAGAAATAGCAACACTTACTCTCAACAGCGTGCACTGCAACATTGAGCAGAGTGGGAGAGAAAAGAGAAATATTCAGATCTTTACAATGAAAAGCAGAGATTCAGATACAACAGCATCTAAAACTTGTACGAAAGAGCACAATAGCTTTTCTGGTGCACTTGCTAGGCCAGGTAAAAAGACTGCCTAGCCAGCCAAAAGCCTAATACAGGGACTAGCAATCATTTAAATAGCAACAGAGAAACAAGAATGCAGGAATTAGTGACCAAAAAGAAAATACAGTGGGATGTGCAAATTCCTTAATATAAGCTCTAAAGTAGCATGCCAGACAGCACTGCTGCTTGTATTTAGATTTCTCAGTCTTTCAAATCCTTAGGGTAAAGGAAAGGCCATTTTGGCAGCAACCAAAGCTATTCAGGTGTCATCAAAATTCACATTCACAACATTTTTGTTCGTTCAGTTTCAAGACACCAGCAAAGGTGAATACCAGGAAAGATGGAAAACGTGTGCTTGGGCAGCACATCTCAAAGCTTACTAGCTTCTGTTAAGCAACCTCCTTTTTTGTTGTTGATGCTGTTTCAAGAGACCATTCACATGTATACTCACATTGTGCACGATTAACCAATAACTCACAGATTTATACCTGCATGGAGACGGGCCTCTGAATACTCCACACAATTCCCACCCGTCTCTGCCAAATGCTACGCTGCTGGTAGTGCTCCTGTGACAGCACAGGCTTTGCTATGGAGGAGGCATGGAAGGTATGGAGAGCCTCCAGACAGCTGCTTGACAAACCTCCGGCATTCCCAGCAAGTGATGAGCTTCAGCTCCGATAGGTGGCAAATGGAATCACCACTTTTCTGGTCCCCAAAACACACACAATGTAATTTGGAAATGCTTCGTCTACCTACAGGTGGACTTTGAGTCTTTCAGCACCAACACAATCGAACACTGAAAGGAGTCTACCAATGTAAAAAGGAAAATCCTTGGCAATTCTGAGGACAAAATAATAATCTCAGCCTCCAAAATTCAGTTTGGGGATAAAAACTATTAATTCTCCAGCAAACACTACTTAGGAAGAGAAATTAGGAATAGCACACAGGTGATCATCCAGAGGATTTCTAGCTCCATGATGAAATTCACTGATGGTGGTTTTGGTCTCCACTTTCTTTTCCAAAATAGTTGATGGGTAAAGAAGAGCTCAGCTGAGGTCCTGGCATCTGTAGAGTCCTGCAACAGCACAGCCCCACAACCAGGAGGGCTCTGGGACAGGAGAAGGGGAGGCTGCAATCAGCAGCAGAAAGGAGTAGTTGGTGTGCCTTTGGCAGCCAATGAGAAGATACCAAGGGACCAAAAAATGATAATCAATCTTCAGTCAAAGACCATGTGCCCATTTTGCAACTCAAAACTCAAATCATTAGAAGCTACATAAATCAAGATATTCTACAGGTCTGATCCAAGGTTCAAATAGGTTTCAACTGTCAAAAAAAATCTATTAAAGAAGCAAACAAATCTACCGCAAATGAGGAAAACAAGCGGTAACCACAAACGTGCCTTCAGAGATAACTTCTGTCCTCCAGCTGACCACGTAGGGTGCAAGGAAATCATGACATCTGGATCACGTTCATAACTGCTTTCATTCACAGAAACTGTCAGTCTTAGAGACAGAATGCTTTGAATGTAGTTGTCCATGTCAGCGTTTTTTTAGGCATTTGAAGGAATCAAATGATGTACTTTAAGAAAATCTCTCTGTTGTCAATATAGTATGATGGGGAATGTCTTCCCTAGGAAACAGTGATGATCACACCCCTGCAAAAGAATGGTCCAAACACAGTCTTAAGGATGAACAAGAAGCCCCAGATTCCTAGTGAGTAGGAATACAGCAAGGAGGAAGGAAGTGACAATGAGGATCACCACTTTGGAGGAAACTTCCACTGCGGAAGTTCCCCCATGCTGGAAGCTCACTGCAAAGCTTCATATCCAAAGCAGGAGATGGCTGCTCAGGAGCCTAAAAAATATTTAATTTAATTGTTTAACCATTTTCTTTTTTTTCACCTAAGATAGAAAACATTCTTTGAGGAGAGGTGTGAGCTCCTGCAAAGAAAACAGCTGTGATATGCGGGATCATGAACAGGCACAGCTGATGGTGGAGGCTGTCCTCACAAAGGCACAAGTGAAAAAAGAACATTCCCCAAATCTTAAGTATCCTACATAAACTGGACATGAAAATTCCAGTTCAGGATTCAAGGCCTATGAAGCCTTGAAAAGAAGACTGCAGATATCACTGGTGTTTGACTTTGGTTTTCCCTTGGTACAAGCAACTCAGGACTATTAGTTTCAGTGCCAGAAAGTCTGCTTAGCAGCACCTTAATCCTCCTCATAACTTCCTTCGGTCCTCTTCCTAACAACCTGGGATGTTTCAGTGCAACTGGACCACAGTTGCTGAGGAATAAGCCAAGGCCATTAGGATGACATTCAGGAGTGGAGGGGTCTTCTTTGACACTGATGATGGAGTACTATGGTGCAGCTTTCAAGCAGCCAGTTTTCAGTACTTCCAATAATCCAGTGCCACTGCTTAGATATACCAAAAATGTGAGTATGGATGGACAAAGCCCGCACTAACCCAGCAAAGCCTGACACTTCTTATCAGCTAACTAAGGACAGAAACACACCGTCCCCCAGTTTCCAAGTTACATCACCCATCACGGCCTGGAATTATGAGAAATCAAGTAGAAAGCAAAGCTGTATTTAACAATTGTGCACAGTAACTTTCATTTAGATGGGATACATATGAACAAATATGGAATCAGCATCAAAAGAACATGAAAAAATATTACACACAAGCACAGAAAAGCAAACAACAGTAAGTGAAATAATCTCACCTGGATTTAACATTCATGCGGGCAGAAGCAAAGCAAAACAAAAGAAAAGACAAAATAACACATTTTCTTCAAAGCGAACAAACTTTTTTAAACACAGTTTTTTGTTTTTCAGCGCTTCTAGTTCCTATAGATACACAATCAGTGCATAAAGACAGGGGGGAGAACTGTTCAAACAAAAAGATATCAAACCCTGCTAAAAAGATCACCAGGAGACCATCGGAGGTCCTTTGGCATAAACACAACCCGAATATGAAGATACCCAAGACACAATTCTGGGGCCACCTTTATAAGATCGAGAATGAATTGTTCTGAGCTCGAGATGTGAGGGTCTTGATGTGAATCAGAATCCTTGGCACAAACACAAGTGAAATACGGTTTGAACATATTTCAGCCGATGTTCCCTTACAACAATAAGATAACACTCGTGTCTCTTAAGTGCATGAGGTTCACAGGCTGCCTCTTTCAAAACTCTGATTCCTATCAGTCAATACCAACTTGCCTTAAAACATGAACATGTATCACACTGGCAGTAAGTAATTCAAAATAGCCCAAAGTGGATCTAACTAAAGAAACCTGATACGCAGTGCATTCTTTAAGAAGGTCTGCTCATGAGGCTTATCCACTTATAAAATCTATAAAAATGAATAAAAACAGGAAAAGGAGATAATTGTTGATAATTTGATCTTGATGGCTACTTGTTAGGATTCTTCTGATTAGGAAAGTAAGCCCATTCAGGCTGCCATATCTGGGCAATATTAGCAAATTTCAATGGAAGTTCAATCTTTTTTACTAGTCCAAACAGGACCTCTGATTTCCTCTGATTTTCTCCACCTAAATGTAAAAATTCTGACAAGCCAAAGCCAAAGAATTTAAATTTGGGATGTAAGAAATGGGATGAACTCAGGACAAGGCTGCTCCCTGTGTTTTTATAAACCTACATTCCTCACACATTCAATTGAAGATTTCAAACCTCACCTAAGGTTCTAAAAAGTATTCCTTCTGGCAAATGATTTCTGGGCACAAAACATGAGTATATGAGCTCCCTACAGCTCCCAGTAAAGAGGCTGAGGGGAAGTGGGGGTCAGCCTCTTCTCCCACGTAACCAGCAATAGGGTGAGAGGGAGCAGCCACTTGGGGGAGATTCAGGTTGGATGTTAGGAAGAATTTCTTCTCCAAAAGAGCGGCCAGGTGCTGGAATGGCTGCCCAGGGAAATGGGGAGTCACCGACCCTGGAGATGTTCAAGAAACGTTCAGATGTTGTACTGAGGGTTAGTGGGAAATATTGGTGGCAGGTGGACGGTTGGACTGGATGAGCATGGAGGTCTTTTCCAACCTTGGTGATTCTATGACTCTCTTAAAAATATAAGCAAGGAGAGAAAAGAGCATGGAAAAAGTAGTCCAAATAAGACATAAATCATCTGTGGAAAAACAAGCTTCTTTTGGGCCACATTAAACCCAGCACAACTACTAAAACAAACCAAAAAAAGAACAAAGACTGAGCTACGCAATTAAAGTTAATATAACTACATAGAACTCAAGTTGTACCTCATCCTATACTAGTTCTTTTTAGTACGCATGTGTTAGTCCCATATATCTTCTCATCTACTTTCAGAAAAAAGCAATTTCAATTCACTTCTACTGAGGAGAGAAGATACGGTTTTGAGGGCATTAACAGTAAGCATGTGATATAAAATCAGAAGCTGAGATCAGAACTACATCTATGGTCAGATTAACAAACTACTTCTGAATAGGACCCTTTGCTTTGCTGAGAAGATGCTTGTACAGATTCCCTGTCCAGAGATGTATTAAACTAGTGTAATTCTCAAGAAAGTTGGAGAATGTCAGTGTAAGAAACTGACAAGTCAGCTGCTAGCTTCAGCAATTGAGGAACACCATCAAACAGAAGTATGGGCTCAGGTCTAACCATCAGCTGGATTAACAGCACGGCCACTCCACCACGAGGCACAGAGAGCACTGTGATAGAAGAAACTTCCCATAGTACTGATTTAATGTTCACCTTCCTATTTCCTGTTACTTCAAAATAGTATGAAATAGAAAAGAGCAGCAAAAATAGTGTCAATCATCTCAGTTACGCATCTAATAGTGGAATTATTTTTGGTGGATTCTTCATAACAACAGTTCAGAATATTCAGGCTTCTCTTAGGCACTGATCAATACTAGTTCAGTTCTTTATTTGTTAATACAGGAAAGAAAACAACGACAACAAAAACCCACCCTCCTCCTCTGTAAACTATAAAAAAAACTAATCAAGACACGATGTTAGTTATATTGAGAGCAAAGACATTCTCAGCTTCATTTATGAACAAACAGGCTCTGAGTTTGCAGCACATTGAGAACATTATCAGAGGCCATTTTTAGTATTTGATGTGAGAGAACTGCCAGGCAGCAGAAGGTCTGCTCGCCCCACATCTGTCCTCCTACTCTTTTTCCTTGCCCCTGAAAACAGCAACATTCTAAACCTGGCCTCCAAAAGGCTGCAGTAACTACAGATTCATTTCTTTCTCTTCCCGTGCTCACCCACTGTGGCCCTCAGTTTTTCACTGCATTTGTGCAAGACTATCATTGCACTCACAATGAGAGCCGTCCTGCCCCCATCCACATATGGGTCAATACCAGCAGCAGGAAAGCTGCTGCTCTTACACTGCTTTAAGTGCAAGTTCTGCCAGAATTATAACAATGGATGTGGAGAAAAGCAGATGAGCTTTTTGCACAGAAACCCTTCATCATTCACTCCATAGAAATGGCCTTGTTTGTTTTTCTTCAAAGACAGTTACTCGAATAAAGAGTGATCGCCCCCTGGGCTTCACCTCAGAGGAACAGATCACACTATAATGAAGGGTAAGATGGGGAAAAATCAAGCTGAAATCAAAACTCTTTGTGAAATCTCTACCAGAAATTTCAAGCCTTGAAAACCTTATCAAGGGAACTGAAAACATCCTGTTAAACCACAAAGATTTTTGACCAAATTCCAGTTAAAGGCAAAAAGCATAAATCAACTACCACTACTTCTCTGGACACTGTATTTATATACACTGGACAAAACTCTTTACGATTTAAAATAAATTTCTGATTTACTTTCATATTATCCTGAGATATTCCATACATATCCTTTCCACAGACACCGATATTCAGCTCCTGGGCTTAACACCACGGCCAAGTTTGGTTTACAGCAGAGCAGAGCTGTGAAGTTCTATGGAACTCACCTCTCCCACGTCCCTCCATCCCCATGTTCTGTTTGTTCATGACAGTTCTAAAACTTTGTACCAAAACTCCATCATCCTCCCCACTGAAGCAGTGCTATTCTTCCAGATCACAATGCAAAGATATGCCAAGACAATGGTCAGATACACTTAGAAATGAAAGGTTACAATAAACAGAAAACGAAAATACTTTACCATGTACATGAGACTGCTGGAAGCTCTTTCCTGGTGCAAAGTGAAAATTTCCAGCTACCTGCAGGAGAGAGTCACCATTCACTACAAGTTCTGAATCCATGTACGTAAAGCAGCAATATTGGTGCTGCCTTTTTCCTCTTGGTTTTTAAGCTAGGTACGCTCCAAGCAAGCTGCCTTTCTAGGCAACACTACCAGCAGATGCTGTCCAAGAGCTATTTCCCCTGTTCCTCTCAGGCACAGTCATGCTGAAAGCCACAATTACTTACTGGTGTGGATAATAATCTGTTTTATGCAGATTATTTTTAGTAGGCATAAACATCAGAAGAAGGAGGCATTAATTTTTCTGAGAGGGAACTGACTGTTGCTCCGGGAGATAAAAGAAGACAGCACAGAAAAGGAGGGGAGGAAGTAACAGAGGGATGGTGAGGAAGATCACAAGCAAACAAAAAAAACCCAACTCAATACGATAAACTACAGTGACCCTCTGTACACACCCATGAAAATAACCTGGTTGCAAAAATAAAAGCACTCATCAGTTTGTTAAAACTACATCCAGGAATCTGTAAGGAATACAAATACCACATGCCAGTCCTCACTGGCACTTCCAGTACACACAGCTCCCTGGAGGTTCCCAGTGTCCCAAACCATCCACTACACTTTGGCATCTGTTCAAACTCCTGCTTACATTAACTGCAAAGCAGATGAGGATGAGTAGCACTGGCACCAGAAGTTCCCACGGTGACACCCACCCCTTGACCTGAGCTACCTCCAGCATTCCCCTATGAGTCCTTCTTGCTTATCATATTTTGTGACAAATGTCCCCCTAACGGTCTGGTATCCAAGGTGGTACCAAATCACAGCACCCAGCTTTGTAAAAAGAACGTCTACTATCTGCACATAAAGAGTTTGGTCCACAGAAAGAATGTATAAAGATGTTGGAAAAAAACAAACGAACAAATGAAAATGAAAAAGCAAATACTTGGATATGAAAGATTAGCCCAGGGCTGACTTCCAGAATGTGCTTGGGAATCTGCATATCCAAGAGCTCTGGGTTTGGATGCCCTCCAAATAAGAAGGCAGTTAAATAGTCATCATCTGGTGTATCTTGCACTTAATTTTCATATATCATTTATAAAAAACTCTTCTCTGAGCAATTTCAGCTTTGACAACCAGCTGTAATATTCTTGCTTCTGCTCTTTTTCTAAAGAAGATAAGATTTCACTTTATTCAGCACCTCTGCTGGCAAGCTGCTGGTTACTATTATATCCAGCATCCACTGACAGTGTCCACTTTAAGACCTGAAGTGCAGGTTGGACTATGTAACCCTGAAGAAACCACCTCTTCTCCAGACTCCTCAGCAGAAAGACTTGCTAGATGGTAGAAAAAGTCAAGCCTACTCCAGGCCTGTGTTCTTCCTATAGCCCACACAATGAAATGGGATCACTCCCTTCCCACTGCTCTTCCTCATTCCTTTGTTGAAACCCATTACAGCTGCAAGTGCTTTGTTGAGCCCAGGGGTTACTGAATCACAGCACATGAACATCTAAAGCTGGAAAAGGAGAGAAACACCCAGATTCTGCCTTCTCACAGTCAGCCTCACATTGCAGGTATACAACAAAACTCATCTCTCACCTTGTTGACCTCCAGGAAGCCATACACTTGGCAGCCTTCGTTCTTCTGTTCTTGCATTTTCTGGCTAAACCCTTCCCTCTTGCATTGCTCAATGGTATCTGGGTTTTTGAAGGCCCAACCACGCCGCCTGTAGGCTTCTCTGACATCATCACAAGTATTACAACATCTGCGAAAGAAAGCACAAGTACCATCTTAATATCTTCAACACAAAAAAGAGATGCTTCTGCTCAGGACTCAGATATTTGGTGGATGCTTCTTCCCCAAAGTGATAAAGGAAACACTGCGAACTGGATCTTGAAGGTTGACCTAAAGGTTCTGAAGGAGCTCAGGCTTTCTAAGTTATTTTTTGATGCAAGGGCACAATCCATTTTAAAATGGTTCTTGAGTCTGAGAAGGTCTGCCCATTTAGAAAGCCACGCTGCTCCTTCAAAACAGATCTCCTACAAAAATGCCATCAGGGTCCCACAGTTTTGAGTAGTTTTGTGTTTCCCTGAGTGAACAAAGCATCTGCCCATTTCTGCTCCTCCTTTTCTCTGTTTTTAAGCCATGATTGTCAAAGTTGGACAAAACGTTAAACCTTCTTCAATACTTTTCCACCTCTGGACATTTGGGTCACCAGAAGAAAGAAAACAAACAAACAAAAAACAAACACTCATTTTTATTGCTGGATAGAAGGAAAGCCCCTCAAGATGGTAAAAGCATCTCCAGGGAACAGCGCAGTTAGAGAGCTGGGACAAACAGGGCATCAGATAGACAATAAGACTGGAGGGTACTCAGAACCTATATCCCAAACAAGGACCCGCTGTTATAGCAACCTGCAGGGAGGAGAAGTGAGGAGCACAAATGACCCATTACACCTGTTGTCTCTGTGAGCACTAAACACTTAGTTTATGCTCACATAAGGATGAAAAGCCTGCAGCAGGAGTGTGAAGGGAGGGCCATCACCACTTTTATACTAAGGCATCCCAGACGATGGTGAGCAGCGTCACACTGACCTTAAGCATGGATGCACACAAACCCAAACTTAAATGTCCATTCTTAAGCACTACATATGTAGCTACACAAGGTGTAACAAGAGCACAACAGCCCTCAGATTTCTCAGAACACAAAGGATTTCATTGCACAGAACTTCACAGACATTCTGCAAAGAAACAGGCATGCAACTCAGAAGTATTCCCTCAAGTGCTAAGAAGATACAGAAGGGTCTGTGGTTACCGAATGTCTTCTGACTCTGCCCCATAACAGCTCTCGCAACGATCAGCATCCAAAGAATTTGGATCAAACACTTTTTCTTCTTCTTTCCCCAGCTCTAAAACAAAATAGGATTCCAAATGAAGAGGCATGTTTAGAAACAGTGACTTGTCTTGTCCTGCCTCCAAATAGAACCATATATTATATGAGTATGTTGGACTACATTTAAGACCTATATTGCTACAGCCAAATTTAAACAACTGACTATCAATCAACTTGCAGTCACAGTTTAATGAAGACTGGTTAACAGAGAATTGGATACAGAATAGCTGTTTTCATCCTCAGGCTTCAAATTTTAATGTCACAACCTCTAAATACAGAAAAGCTGCTGAGTTACACAATAGGGACACTACCACCACAAGCCCAGACAACCAGAGAAATCCTCACACGCAGTGATTATTCAGCTCTTGGCTTAGTTTTAACCTCCAACATCATATCTGACGTATTTCAGTGATACAAATCAATAAATCCAGTTTATGTTGACATACAAAACTACAGTAACTCACAGGAAGGGAATAAGGACTTCACATTATGGAAAGGAAAAACAAAATTAAGGACAGCTGTTAGATGGTAGCACTTCACCAGAGCTGACTCTGGTTTGTACCAAAGCACAAAGAGGAACATGGTACATAAATAACAAAGGTGAGGGGCTTGTATGGCCAAGTGTTACTTGATACAACTTTATCACATATGTATTAACACACATGAATTAAGCGCAGTCAGGTGTAAGTTTAGGATGAAAGGTCGAGCCACTGGAGCTCTCCCTGGAGAAATGCTCTTTGCTCCAACCAGACCGTCTCATCTGTCAGCCCACTGTCATTGCATTACACAGGAACCTCACGTTCTGTGAGCACTGCTGCTTGATTCCCAGCAAAAGACCACCAGCAGCTCCCTTCCTGAAATCCATCCAAGACTCCCTGGTGCAGTTTCAGAGTTACTGGTAAAGATTTACTTTTCAAAAGCAATGAGTGTAACAGGAGTTCACCTGATCTGTCAGTCCTATTGATCTGGATGCCATAAAGGCTTGAAGAGTTTATGGTGTTTAAGCACTCTTCAGCTCTCACTTGTCCCCCTGAAAGCCCAAACAAGCACACAGTAACACAGACTACAAGAGCACCCATTCCTACAGACAAAGTAGCACATTACCATGTCTCTCAGCCTCTGGAGTCACACGATTGCCAGCTTTGTCCAAACGTTGTTTAAACAGATTGTGCTCCACATCCAGCTGCTGTTCTCCTGCTACGTCCATTGCATCAATGCTCAAATCTGAAACCAGCAAGCAAGGAAAGCAGTTTATAAAAGCACATTCCCCGTGGCCTGTCACAACCTGAGGAAACATTCAACCAGTGAAAATACAGAATCTTTTAGCAGGGGGTTAAGAATGTGCCAAAACTGAATGGAGGTGCATGGTTGGGACCGAACAACGTACAGAAAATGTACCATGTCTGCATCCTAAATGGCTGTTCCAAACACAGTGTTTAATGTCAAAGAATGACTGCTTTCAACCATCACGGAAACCTTAAAGGCAATTAATCAAACCCTTCCTCCTGAAAGCTCATTTGCGCAAACAGCAGCCCAGGAGTTAAGCTGAAAGCCAGCTGAGCACTGAGCACTCTGTCCTCTCACTCCTGCTCCAACAGCAGCATATTCTCATATTCTTCTATGTCCCTTTTACACAGGGATGATTCAGGAGCCCTGGCCTTGGCCTGGCATCCAAGTGCCATTGGGTGCTTGCTGGCAGTGTGTTCTGCTGTAATGCTGATGGGCGCTCTGCACAGCAAAGGTTTCCAGCCCCTCCAGCCCAGCATCAGGCACTGCGCACTGACAGCCCTTGCTCCAAACCACTGCCACTTTTCAGCAGCGGTGCTGCCCAGCCTGGCGTGATTTATCACAGCACAGAGGTGGGCTCACATCCCATCCAACTGAGGAGCTGGAGGAGCGCAGTGTGCCCGCACCCAGCAGCGCCAGATGTGCACAGCGGGTTCGGCCCTCGATGGTACCACATCACTGCGGTCGGACTCACAGGCACAGGGCATGTGTGGGAAAACAACGTCGACGTTGATCTTCAGCTTATCTCCCCTCGATTTGTCAACGTACAGCTCGGGATGGACCTGGAGAAACACAAAGCGCCCGACTGCAGCGGGAGACAAACCCGCAGCCCCTTCCCGCCCCTCTCCGCCTCGGGAGCCGCCACTCACCTCCTTGGTGAGGTAGTACTGCAGCTCCGAGAAGAACAGCAGCACCATGATGAGCCCGCTGACCACCGTCACTGCCGGGACACGATTAGGGCCGTCAGCCGCCGCTCCGCCCCGCTCCGCCCGCCCCTCCCGCCCGCCCTGCTCACCCAGCGCTCCGCCGCACGTCTTCACCCGAAAGTCCTCCAGCGTTTTGGGGAACGCATCGAACCGCTTCAGCCGCCACAGCGACTCCATGGCGCCGCGCGGCCCGGAACCACTGCGGCCTTCCGGGGCACCGCCCCGCCCCGCCGCGCACCAACCTGGGAGCGGGGCCGGGCTGCGCGGAGCTCGGCCGTGGCCTCGGGGCCTGCGGGGATGGGGCGCACACAGCAACGGGCAGCACCGCCCTGGGAAAAGAACTGCCCTTCAGAGCTGACCTAAACCGCCCCAGCATAGGAGGCACCGTGCGGCAGAGATGGGCGCCCCGGGCAGGGTTGATAGCCTCAGAGTTAGAAGGCTAATAGTCTCACGGTGTGGGAACAAACCGCCCCATGCAGGACTGAATAGAGTGTAGGAAGCAGTTAAGAGTTGGCAGTCTAAGAGTTAAGAGTCTCACGGTTCTGGAAACTAAAATGAACAACGCATTTTCTTTCATCTCAGTCTTCCGGCCAGCATACCTGTGGACTCCCTTCTTGCTGGTTTCCAAGTTCCTTGACAAAGTCACCTCCAAACACACTTTGGAGAGCATTGCTGGCCCAAGGCCTTTTCTACTGTGGCTTTCCAGCTGGGTGCCCCCTGCATGCTCTGGTACTTCTGATTGTTCCTCCCCAGGGGCAGGACTGTGCACTTCCCCTTGTTAAAACCTGTGACCCATTTCCCCTGGGTGCCTCTGGCTGGGATGGCTGCATCCTGCTGCATCAGATGCTCCTCCCAGTTTGGGATCCTCAGCCACCCCGTGAGGGTACACTCAGCTCTGGACCCACTACTGACCCCTGGGTAGCCTGTTCTTTCCATCAGGTTGTAGCAGTGAGAAAGCTGAAAGCCACCATTGCCAGCACATCAGTGCTTTTTGTGCACTCTTCCATCTCCAGTATCTCCTCTCCACCACTTCATTTCTATAACAGATGCATTTCCCTCCTTCTCACATTAAACCACGTAAGCTTGTGTGAGCCATTGCTTGTAGAAATGAAAAGCTACCCCCACCTTTCCCCGTGCCACATATTTATCTTCCACTTGGCTGTTTTTTTCTTTTTCACTGCAGAAATTTCTTTTAATAAACCATCAAAAACATTTCAGCCACTGAGGGATGCTATCAAATGCAAACAGAACCAAGTGCACCCCCAAGGAACACAGAAACACTGTGACGGTGCAGTTGCCCCAGTACAACAAAGAAATAACAAAGCATCCCTGTTGTTTGGACACCCAGAGAATACTGCTCATCACAACCCTAAGTGCAGAAAGAAACAGACACAGCTAAGCATGGAACTTGGCTTTGAAGAATGTAAAAGGGGGAAAATATAGATCAGGAAAGGTGCAGTGTTCTGGAGAAATAAGTTTATTGAAAAAGTCTTTGTGAACAGTACAGAAGCTGACAGAAATAACCTAACTTGGAGAGCCACTTGTGGGCTGGTGAGGCATGCCATGATGGAGTGCTTCGGAAGAGGAAGAAGGCTGACCTTGTCAGGCTTACGCCCCAACCCATCCATGCCAGCCAGCACCAGATTTGTCCTCCCACTGCTGCTGGAGACCCTGCAGTGCTCCAAACTCCTCTCTTAGCTCAGTACCTGTGCTCTGCACCAATCACCTCGCCACCTGCTACTGCAGCTCTCCAACTCAGCTCTGGCTGCACGCTGCTCCTGTTACCTCAGGCCATCCCTTGTGGTAGAGCTCACTGCTGAGTGCAACAGCTGTCTCTCAGGAGATCTGCAGTCCAGAGATATTAGCATCAAGGTATGGTTCAGAGATCGATCCAGCTTCTGAGTCTCTGCCTCCAGAACAGCAGCTTTGGGCTCCCTGACCACAGCCTCCAGGGAGTAAGACAGCTCTTGGTGAAGGTCCAACAGCTCCTGGCTGGTCTTTGCACAGCACTCAATATAGTCCTGCTTGTATTTCCGTTCTTGTGCCAACTGCTGCTGCAGATGAGTCACCTGAAAGAGACAAAAGGCTGAACTCAGAGAGACCCACACTGAAGGACCATCCTTAGCTCCGTGGAACCAGCTGTCAGGCAAGCACACTCTAACTCCAGCCCTGGCCAACACTTTGTCCTTGCTGAATGGGAAGTAACAGGTTCCAAAGTCAACATGAACTGAACTCAGATGATCAACAATGCAAATTCCTTTCTCTCATACTGTACACGTGTACAACAGTGACATATGTGTACAGCAAAGAAAAAGATTCCTACAGGAGTCAGTAATGCAACTCTTTTTTCAAAGGAGAATTTTTGGCAACTGCTACCTCAGTTCCCCGTGCTTCTTCCTCAGCACAAGGACCATCAGTTACACCAGTGTTGTAAGAAAAGACTGCTTGTTCAGGAGGAGGTAATGAAGAACCGCTCTGCCCAGATACAGCTTAAAAACTTAACAGCTAACATGAGAAAAGGAACCAACAGGAGCCACACCACGTCAGAGAGGGACAGATCTGACCTCGTATCTGAAATAACAAGGACACTGGGGTTTAAAGGCAGAAAAACCCTCCCACACCTTGTAAGTAATCCAGGGACACAAGTGGGAGAAGCAGCCACCTGCTGCTTAAAGCATCTGCCAGGAAACAGGAGACTGAGTTGCAGTTTTGCTGTCTCCCAGAGCTACAGAGTGCCTTCATTAGTAAGCTAAGATCTATTCTTTGATCCGAACACTTCAACTTTCCTGCTGAAGTAGGTCCACAGTGCATGCAGATACAACAATCTCAAGGGGAAAGCGAGTTTAATCAGTTCTCTCTAGCAACAGAACTTCAGCCACTGAAGCTTCCTAGCAAGAAGCTTCATGATAACTTGCTGGCTTCAGCAGCATGCTCAGCTTACTTTCCAGAACTAAGCAGTATGTACTTTAGCCACAGAAGCATTATGTACACCTATTGCTTTTATCACCTGTGAAGATTCATACTCTCAGGGAGGCCTAGATCTCCTAGATGACCTAGAGTCAGATATACCTGACTCATAGAAGTAGAAAAGAAGTCTGACAACCTACTGGTACTGCCAGTATTGCTGTGAAAAGATAGAAGAGCATTCAGTAAATGAAAGGTATGTGCTTACACTGATAAAACAAGTAATCTTATAGTGCTTAGGTCTCTGACTCAGTCCAGTACCGGGACCATGATTAGCACAGAACAACAGTACAGGACTTATGGCTGCATGACAGCTAAAAGCTTGGCCACTGTCTTGTGCCTCTGGAACTCTGATGAGATGCAAGCTCCCCTTTTACTGAATCAAGTGAAAATAGGAACAGTTCACAGGACAAATAAGGCTCAAAGGAAACAACCTTAAAATACTCTTGGGCTGCAGGAAAGTTTCAATATTCTCATTTTCCTGCAATCCATCACCCACCATGCCTGACTTCGTAAGTCAGAGACCAGCCTACATTAAGCAGTCTTGTTCATCTGTGGCCAACAAATGCAGCTACCTGGGTATTTCCACTGCCTGGTGTACTCACTTCCTGACAGCGGGGACCCAGCCAAACATAATTTGCACTGTAACATCATGCAAAGCTGTGTTCAGCAGTGCAGCTACAGCAGCATTTGATGACAGCTTTTCTATTCCTCACCTGGTTCTGTAACTCAGCTAATTGACTGCAGAGAGCACGAACCTCCTCCTGTGAAGAAAACGCAAGTATTTCATTAGTCTCCAGTCTGGGCAGGGTCACAGTCTGTATTAGGCTTACATTATGTCTATGTAGTGGGGGGTGGAGGGGTGGCAATGTTGCCACTGGAATTTGCCATAGTTCCTCTGTATGACCAGACTCTTCTTTCACCAAGTAAGCTTCTGTTCGCACCTTTCTAGAAGCAGGCATCTTGTCCTCATCAGATTCTGAGAGAGAAAACCTGCTTGTATTTGGCTGTGACTGACGACTACAACCTCTCTTCAGTCTCCTCCGTTCATGTTCCACCTGCATGTCGGACAGGAGAAAGAATCACAGAAACCAGCCACCAAACAAGGGAAAAAGAAGAGATCCCAGGACATTATTTGTGAGGAGATTTCTGTGCAGAGACTGTTCAATTGCATCAGCAAAAGTTGGAGGCAAAAAGCACTCGATATAAACTACGGAAGAGAAAGAGCAAGAGGAAGTTTCTGACATGAGAGTGTCAAATGCATGTGCAAGGTGATACCAGGGCAAGAAGAGTAGGACCTGAGTGAATGTTTGTCTGTGAAAGCAGTGAGGTGTCAGTGGAGAAAGAAAATGAAACTGTGTCTTCATGTGGGAGTGGGAAGTAAACAGAGGACTCTAAAGGACTGTATATGGAAACAAGCTGAGTTCCAGAGGACCATAAGCATGCACAGGCAGTGAAAGCCTTTTTTACCTGCTCAAGAGTTACCCTGAGCTCAGCATTGAGTTGTTTCAGCTCAGACTTTTCATGTTCCAGCTTTGCAACTGCTTGCTGCAGACACTCCAGCCGCTGCCATAGGAGCTTCTTCTCTAAGAGCCACGATAGGTTCTCACCACCTTCAATAGCCTCCTGGGTATACACAGACATTATGTAAACAGCCATCACATAAAGGTTAGAGGAACCAAATTAACATGTCACAGAGGGTGACCAGCTTTGGACATGGACATCATTAAGTCCCTTCTTTCCTTCCTGACTGACAGGACAAAACAGTAATATATGCTTCTAGGCACTCTGCATAGGGACCACTACATAATCACGTGGCTAGTAATGAAATAACTTCTTGCTTATTCATTAGTAGACAGAATGTGCTTGGTCAGAAACAGCAGATCTCTGAAATTACACTCCAAACACCATCACTGTGGGTGCTGCTCAGCCAGCTTTAAAAAATTCTACAAAGTTTAGCATATTAGTTTGGTCAGCTGTGCCCTTTTGTCTCCATGCCAAATCCTAACCACACTATGTCGGCTAACCTTGCCCGGACAGCAGAACTGATTACTAATCCCTAACTTTTGGACTTGGTTTAATAGCAAGCTCTGTAGTCCTTTCAGTAGTTCTGGGCTAAACAGAAAAAAATTGTGGCAGGTGAATGGTCTGTGGCCTGTACTACCCAGGCAGGCAAGCCTGCTGACTGAAATCATAGCTACTTTGGCCAAGCTGGTAAATATTTATGGAAAACAACACTAGCATCCTTTACAGACATTGTAGTTGACTGATGACCAGTCACACCACCCACCTGAAGATGAAACCGGTCCTTGTCCCTCTCTGAAACCATACTCTGCAGGATGGCTATTTCTTCCCGCAAAGTCCCATTGGTCATTTCACTCTTAGAAAGGGCAAGAGTCAGTGCTTGTGCCTTCTCTTTCCATTCGATTTCTCCGCTTTCAGTCCGCTTCAAAATAGCGATCACACGCTTTAGTTCTTCCCCCTTTACTCTTCTCTCAGCTTCCAGTTGTTGGGCCAGTTCCTTCTGCCTTTTCAAGAATTGGTCTCTCTCTTGTAGAACCCTCCTCTTATCTTCCTCCTCTTCCTCCCATTTTTGGAGTTTCTGGATTTGTTTCTTGAGAGTCTCCCCTTCATCTTTCCAATGCAGAGCCGATGTTAATTGTTTCAAGAGTTCACTCTGCCTCCTCAGCTCTTTTTCTTTCCCCCTCAGAGTGCTCTCTAAATACTTGATTCTGTCTGTTTGGTATTTGATCTCCTCGTCCTTCTTTGTCAGAGTCTGCTGAACATGCTGGAGATCCTCTTGAAGACCTCTTATTTCCTCATCTTCTAACTTTTTTTGCTCACCTTGAGCTTTCGTCTCCCATTTTCTCCCATGCAAGTCTTCTCCCAGGAACTTCTCCTCCTCTCCATAATGTTTAATATCCTCTTTCTTCTCAGATAGCATAAGCTGGAGATTCTGCAAGGTCTTCAGTTCTTCCTCTTGGTGCTGGAGTTTTTGCTGAAGAGTTTCATTGTCTTCATCTCTCTTTCTCACCACTTCCTCAAGCAGACTCACTTGATTCTGGCAAGACGTTAGAGCTGCTTTCATACTTTCTTCACGAATATGGAACACATTAATCTGCTCTGACTGTTTGAGAATTTCCAAATTGTTCTTCTTCATTGTTTTGCTCATTTTGTTCAGGTCCTCCTGTAGACTTTTGGCCTGTTTAGCTTCTGACTCCTTCTGTTCTTGAAGTTCCTGGACATGCTCTTTCAGAGATGCTATCTCTTGATCTTTAGCTGCTAGGGAAGATTCAGCACCTTCTAGTTTTTGCATTATAGCTTGCATCATCCTATCATCATTTCGTTGTTGAAGCTTAGAAATAGCCTCCTCTAAAACCTCTATCTTTCTTTCTCTTTCTTTCAGAGTCATTTTTGTTTCTTGAAGAATCACTTGATCAGTTTTGTGCTTTTCTTCCTTTTCTTTCAATGCCTCACACTGCTTCCTAAGGGATACAGTTTCTTGTTCTTGCTCCTTTAAAGCCCCTTTAAGATGTTGCAGAATTTCTTTCTGCTGCATAGAGTCTTTTTCTTGTTTTTGGAAGGTCTCAATCAGTTCCTTCTGAGATTCAATCATTAAATCCTTCTCTCTCAATATTGCCTTACTGTATTCTAAGTCTCTACATAAGACATCCATCTGTTCTGTTCTTTCCTCATATTCCCTTGTTTGTTGCTTTTGGATGTCTAGGAGTCTTTCCTTTTCTTTTAAGGTTTCTAACGTCTGCTTCAGTTGCTCACAAACAGTCATCAACTTCTTTTCCATGACTTCTTCAGCTTCCTGGATTTGCTTTTGCTGTGACTCAAGCTCTTGATCTTTTCTAGATAAAGAAAGTGTCATTTTTTCTACTTTACCCTGGAGCTCTTGCAGGTACTCCTCTTGATGCTCCTTGTACTCCTGAAAGAGTCTTAACTGATCCTTTTGAGAGTCAGACTCATTCTCTCTATCCTTAAGAACTGCTCTGAGCTGCTCAAGGCCTGTGTGCAAAGATTTCACCTCTTCTCTCTCCATCTCCAGTTCTTTGATCTGCTGATTTAGAGACATCAGCTCTAAGTTTTTCTCCTTCAAGCTCCCTTTCATATGATCAAGATCCACTTGCAAACTTCTCACCTGTGATGTACCATGTTGTTCTAGAATCATTAGCTTCCCTTCCTGGAACTTGATCACCTGGTCTCTCTCTTCCAGATCTTTGCTCATCTTGCTTACAACAGTCCTCTGCAGTTCTTGTTGCTTCTCTAGTTCCCTTATCTCTTCTTGCTGGGATATAATCTCCTGGTCTCTCTCCTCCAGGTCTTTGCTCATCTTGCTCACAGCAGACCTCTGCATTTCTCGTTGCTTCTCCAGCTCCTGTATCAGTTCTTGCAGAGATTTGATCTCCTGGTCTCTGTCCTCCAAGTTTTTGCTCATCTTGCTTAAAACAGCCCTCTGCACTTCCTGCTGCTTCTCTAGCTCCTCTATCAGTTCTTGCTGGGATCTGATCTTCTCATCTCTCTCCTCCAGGTCTTTGTCCATTTTGCTCACAGCAGCCCTCTGCAGTTCTTGCTGTTTCTCCAGCTCCTCTATCAGTTCTTGCTGGGAACTTATATTCCCATCTCTCTCCTCCAGGTCTTTGCTCATCTTATTTACAACAGTCCTCTGCGTTTCTCGGTGCTTCTCCAGCTCCCCTATCAGTTCTTGCTGGAATCTGATTTCCTGGTCTCTCTCCTCCAAGTTTTTGCTCATTTTGCCTAGGGCAGTCCTCTGCAGTTCTTGCTGTTTCTCTAGCTCCTCTATCAGTTCTTGCTGGGATCTTATCTTCTCATCTCTCTCCTTTAGATCCTTGCTCATCTTACTTGCAGCAGTCCTCTGCAATTCTCGCTGCTTCTCTAGCTCCCGTATCTCTTCTTGTTGGGATCTGATCTCCTGGTCTCTGTGTGCCAGGTCTTTAGTCATCTTGCCTATAGCAGTTCTCTGCAGTTCTCGTTGCTTCTCCAGCTCCCATATTTCTTCTTGCTGGGATCTGATCTCCTTATCTCTGTCTTCCAGGTCTTTGCTCATTTTGCTTACAGCAGTCCTCTGCTGTTCTTGCTTCTTCTCTAACTCCTGTATTTGTTCTTGCTGGGATTCTGTCTTCTGTTTTTTCTCTTTCATGTCCTTAATAACTTGATCTAGAGTAGTTTTATGCATTTCTTTCTGGCTTTCCAGAATTCTCATCTGTTCCTGGTATAACTTCATTTCTCCCTCTCTCTTTGACAGGATGGCATTCACTTGAGTAAGACTCTCCTGCAAAGCTTTTACATCTGCTGCCTCTTTCTGTAGCATCTGGATTTTCTCCCGCTGAGTGTCCACTTCCTTATTTTTTGTTTTCAAGACAGACAACGCGGTCTGCAGTTCTTGTTCAAGGGAGTGATTCATATCTGCTGCTGTGTTTGCTCGTGTTTCTGAGGCTGTGACTGACTCCTGAAGAAGTTTTATCTCCCACATCAGTTTTTCTTCAACTGCTTGCAGTCTGTCCCGTTCATGCTGCAACACGGGGAGAAAAAGATCCAGTAACTCTATTTATGTAGGTTTGTTTTTCATACTAGATTTGAACTCCGCTTTGGTGGCAGTCAAGGGCTGCAGTCTGAACTTCTAGTAGAAACTTCTACCCATTTGTTTCCCCTCTCACTTAAAATAAATAAATAAACAACCCAAAAAATACCCCCCAAAAACCCACCACCACCACCACCTGTATTGAGAACTGTATTGAATTTAGCAAACTGGCCATAACTATTTTTTTTTTTTTTTTTATGGTGGATTTAGATGATACTTCCATCCCCAACCCCAGCAGTGTTTCAGCTTGTGAGAACTGTGATAGACCCTTCCTGATCCTATACAGGTCCGCTGTCTTGACAAGACCATTTGGCAACAAGTTCCACAGGTGTCCTCTGATGTAAGAAAATCCTCCTGTCGTTTGCAGTCACTAGCTTCAACAGATGGCTTGTGCTCTTTTGTTGGAACAAGAGTGACCATCCCCTACCCCCCAGGGAGCTGGAGATCCCTCCTGCACTACCCTTCAAGTCCAGATACTCCTGAATTTAAATGTGTATTTGAGCTTAAACCATGCAACATAAGTTTGAAAGTTACTTAGGCTGGCAGAAATCTTCAGAACTGCAGAAAATGAACAACCTGCATCGTTAGTAAGCTTTATATGACTCCAGTATCTTTTTCTCCTTATTCAGAAGAATGCTATTGGAAAAGTTAAGATAAAACAATAGCTAATATAAGTTTTGGTCTTTTGCCCTGTACTTTGTGATACTGGTTCTTTCTACTTTCTGGACTGACCTCTTACTCAAGGTGTTGATCCTGCTAACTCAGCTACAGGGGCTAGAAGGAAAACAAGTCTGGGAAACACAGAATGAGTGGAAGGAAGGTAAAGAAAGAGACTTAGCATTTGTATACTCTGTATCTTATCAGATTTGACTAAACTTCTATAACATCACCAAAAGCCAACTCTGCACTGGAAAAAAAATAAAATAGTTCCTTAAAATTATTAATAGATGGGAAAAGGGAAAAGGGAAAAGGGAAAAGGGAAAAGGGAAAAGGGAAAAGGGAAAAGGGAAAAGGGAAAAGGGAAAAGGGAAAAGGGGAAAGGGGAAAGGGGAAAGGGAAAAGGGAAAAGGGGAAAGGGGAAAGGGGAAAGGGGAAAGGGGAAAGGGGAAAGGGGAAAGGGGAAAGGGGAAAGGGGAAAGGGGAAAGGGGAAAGGGGAAAGGGGAAAGGGGAAAGGGGAAAGGGGAAAGGGGAAAGGGGAAAGGGGAAAGGGGAAAGGGGAAAGGGGAAAGGGGAAAGGGGAAAGGGGAAAGGGGAAAGGGGAAAGGGGAAAGGGGAAAGGGAAAAGGGAAAAGGGAAAAGGGAAAAGGGAAAAGGGAAAAGGGAAAAGGGAAAAGGGAAAAGGGAAAAGGGAAAAGGGAAAAGGGAAAAGGGAAAAGGGAAAAGGGAAAAGGGAAAAGGGAAAAGGGAAAAGGGAAAAGGGAAAAGGGAAAAGGGAAAAGGGAAAAGGGAAAAGGGAAAATAAGCTAGAAACTGCCCTTCATGGCATCTGTTAGCCATACCAGCACATCCTTATTTTGCTCCTCAGCACTCTCAAGTTTCCTTTCCAAAGATGCCACCTCTTGATGTAGTGCCATAGCCTCCTTCTTTAGAGCAGCAGCCTCTGCCTGCAAGGCTGCTTGTAGAGAGTTGTTCTTGCCTTCTGCCATCTGTGTCTCTGCAGCAAAGGTCAAGGAGAAAAGCAAAGTAAAATCAAACTGATTTGTAACCTGTTTTTTATAGGCCTCAAACCCACATGAACTTCCAAACTGGGCATAATTAAAAACCTTCCAGCCAGGGAAAAATGGAAGCAAGAAAGAGGCAAGGTTCAGAATAATATGAAAATGCATCTGCTGTTCTGTGTGTTAAAAGGCGAGGGCTAACGGCACAGCAGCAGGTCACCAACAGCATTTGAATCAGATAGAACCCTCACCGATGAAACAAGGACAGGGACAGCCAGTGAAACACCTAGTGCCCTAAAGAACAAGAGTAGGCGAGGGCAACAAGAATCACAAGTGAATTCTGACTGTGACACAGTTAATTAACCAGAAAGACATGAGGCTTTAGAGAAGAGGACAGATGCTAATGTTATGCTTGAAGATGCAATTTAAGGAATTTTTGTTCCAAATGAATGCTTGGGTAATACATTGTGCTCTGATAGAGAAAAGTAATGTTCCCTGATAGTGGGATAACAGCACAATGAGAATAATTGAGCTTCATATCAGTAGTGAGACTGGAAGCACAAAAGTTTACAGTCAGGCAGGAACTGAAGCATATTAAGAGACAGAACTGTAGAAATGGACTCAACTAGTAGGCAGGAACTAAAATGGAAAAAGCCGACTACTCGGAAAAGCAGGGTCTGTTCAACCAACAAAGGTAATTTTTTTAGCTGGTTGAAGGTTTTAATCTATGGAAGACAGTATGAGGAATCAAGCTACACCTACTCTGTAGTGACACAGGACCTGAAAGGCATCACTGCTGCACACCTATCACCAGTCACAGCACTGGATACAATGCCAGCCACTGCAATTTTTGCTATGAAGAGCTTTCATTGGTAATCCTATGGTCAAATCTCTTGCTTGTTGGTTTTTCCCCCACCCTCTCATCTCCTGGCACTGCAGCACTGCTCCTCTGTGTGGTATCAGAAATCCCTTCCAGTGAGACAGGACTGACTCAGTGGGTTGGAAAGGAGAAGCTGTACCTTCCTGGCTTTGAGCCAGTTGTTTCTGTAGCTCCTGATTGCGGGCACTGAAGTGGTCCCTCTCAGTTTGCCTCTTGCTCAGCTCCAGTTCCAGGTCCTGCACTTTCTTCCCAGCATCATTCTGGAGGAGGCAAGAGCAGTATATGTTCACAGAGCCACTGCTGGCAGGAGACAAGAAGGTACAAAAACTAAATGCAAAAATAGCCAAGGTGGGAGGGGGCAGCTGGACAGTAATGGCAAATATCATTGTCCTTTCTCCCTGTGGCAGCAAACAATCCTGACCTACAAGAATTCACACCCGTTCTGGTAATGTCACTCTGCTCGTCCTGTTCAGCAAAGGGACACACTTCTGGGTGAGCTACAGAGATACATTACCAGATCTTGCCGAGTTTGCTTCAGGTCCTGACGCAGGTCTTGCAGGGCTGCCGCCACTCTGTCCACCATGAGCTCTACAGGGAGGTCCTTGGCCTGAGAAGCAGTTAGGCCCCAGACATGATCCTGTTCTGAAGACAGAAACCATTCAATTTCAAGCTTTAATCTGGGGGGTCTCCAACAAACAAGATCTGTTTATATATTGCAGAAGGTGGCAGCATCTTTGTATCTATACTGCAGTTTCTGTTGCAGCAAGTTATGCCATAGGTTAAGATTATTTTGCAGCACACCAATGTGAGTACTGCTCTCAGAAAAGAACACACATGCACCTCATGACTACTGGTGCTAGTGGTTTCTCCATGTACCAACATGGACACTTGTTTCTCTGCAGAAACCTCAGGCTTCCAAGACTTCTCAAGACTTGAGACAGTCTGAATTGGAAAGGACAAATCTATTAGGATTGCAAAGAACCATCCCTCCCCCCTCTATATTATCCTCCATCCCCAAGCACTCTACTTAATTTCCATCTTTCCCACACTTGCCTGAACTCCAAGCAGCGAAGTCTCTGCTTTTATCAGTGCTGTCACACAGCATGCGGTGAAGAACCAAGTGCAATTTGTCCAGCTGGGACTGGGCTTCACAGTGGGCATTATTAGCCTGCTGGCACTCTGTAGCCAATGCCTTTGCTCTGTTCTCTGTGCTACAAAGCCTCAGATGAAGTTCAGACATCTCAGCCTCTAGCAAGTTCAAAGAATCTCTCAAGCACTGTTCGCCTGCTTGAGATTCCTCCAGATCCTGTAACAGCTGCTTCTCCCGAGCTGCCAGGCTGGCTTCCTTCTCCAGCACCACTTCCTGCAGTGTCTGTACCTGTAACACAGATGCACAGAGCCTCAGGGATAGAGCTGCTACTGAGAAAGCACAGAAGGGAGAAGGGAGAAGAATGAAGAAGAAATTAGTCCAAGTAAACACCATGTTGGAAACAAAAGGCAAAAAAATAAAAACACCCCACAAGAACTCAGACTAAGCAAAACAGACAACAAGCTAGAAACAGGTGCCTGGATTTGGCTAAGGGGCCAAAAGGAAGTTTCCCCAGCCACAACAGAATGAGTAAGCCCTCACTCTTTCCAACCTCAGAAATGAAGCAGCGTGTGTTTGAGTAGGGGGCTGGCAGGGCAAAGTGGCAGACCAAGCAGCCCTGCATGGAAGTGAGGCTGTCAGGGACGCCTGGGAGTAGAAGTAAACAGAAGTCAGTCACCATCCCTTCCTGTGCATCTCCAAAACAACAGATGGACTTGGCTGAGGTGGAAGTGCCTTCCACGGACCGCGATAACCACTTCTATGTCATCAGACCTACAAAAGGTGGATTCCCACCATCGGGGGACATTTGTAACACAGACACTGAGAAGTTCCTAAGGAGTCTTCCGTTGCTCTTCACAGATGTAATGCCTTGAACCATGAGAGAACAGGGAGCAACACAAGGAAAACACAGCAAATCCAGCCTTCACCCCAGTGTGCAGCCTCTAGGCAGAACACAGGAGTGTGTATCGTTGGAAAGGGAAACAAACTAGAAACTACAAACTGAGGTGGTATTCAATGTCCCTGGGTAAAAGGAAGCTTAATGGATAGGACACCTGGTTGTTGAGCTCTTCTATTTCTCTTCTGTGGTCTGAGTGGAGCTGCTGAGCTTGTTGAATAGCAGAATGTAGTTTAGACACCTCATTCTGCTGGACAAGGTTGTTTTCTTCCAAGGTCTTGAGGCTCAATTCCTTCTGTTCCAGAGACAGAGACAGCCTGAAAGAGAGAACATACAACTCACTACTCACAGTATCAGACCTAATGAATTCTTTGGACTTCACCACCAAGGCTTAAAACAAACTGCTGTCTACCGAGTTGTACCTAAACCACTAGGCTACCCATTCAGTCCTAAGCCAGATTGGCAATCACAAGCACCTACTACTCTCATTTCCACAGAGAAAAGCAAATTAGTGACTAAGTTCAATATATTTTTGAGGTGGGAATACAGACAACATGGGAGCACATATACTGAAACGCTTAAAGAGAGATGTTAAAAGTGATATCCATAGATACAAGCTCATGTTCTGCCACTCTGCAATACAGGTGGTAATAAGGGGCAGCTTTATCCACCACTGGTTCTAGTTCTTCTCAACTTGAATTCCACAGAAGAACATTAAGCCTAAAAGCTCCAGGGAAAAGGGAGATGTGTAATTTTTAAATGTGTTTATGAATAATGCATCTTTGTAAATGTCTACTATCCATAGTATAACTTCTTACCCTCCTATGTGAGTGGCTCCATGCAGTGGAGCTCACAGTAATACTCTTAGATGTACAGCAAAGGGCTGGAGACCCAGAAAAATCTAGCAAAGGAAGAGACTGGCCATAGGTGTCTCAGTTTCCTCAGAGCCATTAGTTACTAAAAGCTGATTTCACAGACAGGTAATAATGAAACAAGGAAGACACAGGAGAATTAAAAGCTCAAAACACTGGACCATTAAGGTTAATGATCATTCAATATATGATTTAAGTGGGGAACTTTCCTTACGTTCCCCAGACCAAAAGGGCACTCAGATCACTGGTTCAGCTAACAATCTGGTGGACACTAAGACTAGTACCATGATGCAAATAGTGATGCCATGTAGCCAAAATAAATGAAGATGGGGAAGAAGAAAAGAAGAAAATAAATTATTTCTACTAACGAGACTTGAAGAGATTTTGTCAATAAAGAGAAAGTTTGTTTCCCCAGCATGTATATCCTAGTAGGAACAGCAACTGACAACAAGGTGATATCTGGGGAGTTTCATAAGACTTGCCAGCACTACTATTAATTTCAGTGAGGGAAATAAAGGCAGAAGTGGTAACGGAAGTTTGGAGGAAAATTCTCAGATTCTCATATAAGACATAGAATCCCACAGAGGAGAAGCGAGAGCTCACTGCCTCCTCTTTCTTCTTCCTGCAATGAAAAGATACATTGAAGACTGGCAAGACTTCCCCAGGTGAAGTCTTTTTTGTTGCAATCCTCGGACAGTCATTAACATCCGTAACCCTTAGGGCTAGCAGGGACCCTGCTTGAGCACCTCCAAATGCCTGCTGGGTTATTTTGAGAAATGAGGAAACATGGCAATGAAAAACATGCTTGATCCTTGTGTGCCTCTGTAGGCATACCCTGAAGGGAACTTGGCTTAGCTCAAAATCCTGATTTCAAGACGCCTGCTTCCAGCCAGAAGTATCAGGATGAAACGATTGCGAATGTTTAAAGAAATGTTTCAAGTGTACTGGACTCAAGGTGGAGCTGGTGGACCTATTTTGCCCATTACACTGCAGCCCATCCTGCTTCCTTGGAATGTTTTGGGTTTCAATCTCTGAAAGTTTAACAGTATTTATATGCTGAGCAGATAGAAATTCATTATTTTAAGGGAAAGAATACTTCAGAAAAAAAATGTAACTGAAAGATGAGAACAAAGAGAATGAAACACCATATCAAAGGAATAAAATGGTTCTGCACAGATAGTTCTGAACTGCTTTTTAAGGAAATGGTATCACATCAACCTGCATATGAAAGATCTGTAAGAGGGAATTCATTAAATAGAACAGAGAGCCTTGCAGGCTTTCAATTACCTGTCTCTTTCGCTCTCTAGAGCCTTCAGTGAAGCCTGAAATTCTGTGTTGTGACGTTCCACTTCTTCCCATCGACTCCTTTCCCCCTCTAAGGACTGCAGGGACACCTGCAGCTCTTTGTTCTGATGTTCCACCTCTTCCCATTGGCCCCTCTCCTCCTCCAAGATTTTCTGAAGGTGCACAACCTCCAGTACCTTCTGCCTGGACAACTCTTGTGCCTCATTCAGATCTTGCTGAGCTTTATGGCCAATTGCTTGATAGGACTCTTCAGAGGCTGCTAGCTGAGATGCCAGCTCTTCTACCTGCAGCAAAACATAACACAGCAGTCAAAGACTACAGCTTGTCACTGCAAACCATACATACACTATGAGGAAAGTGGAAAAACAGATTTAAATATTGTTCTATTGTAAGAGTATCAGATTCAGCTGATTTGTTGGAAACATGTAGAGATGGGCACAATGTTCATCTCACAAAGCACCTTAAAAAAAAAACAAGGTTACCAGGTGAAATCCATTCTGACGACTACTGGCAAACAAAAAAAGAACTAGCCCATCTGTTCAGGGCAGCAGCAGATGACAAGAAGCTCTCCTTCATACCAGCTGAGATGGACACTACAGTATGATGGCAGTCAGAGGAATTACTGCATTTCTGTTCTGCAGTAGAAAGACAATTAGTGAAGGCACCACCTACTTGATGACTCAAGTATCTTTTGCTGTTTCAGTCACCTGCTTTTGTAGATCATCTCTCTGCTGAAGAAGGATATTCTTTTCCTCTTTGATGTTTTCAATTTCTTCCTTGTGCATATTTTCCACCATCTTGATCTTACAGTGAGTTTCCTGCAGCTCTGCTTGCAGTTTTTCTGTGATGTTCTGTAACCAAAGTGGAGAGCAATTTACTGGGACCTGCCATCAGCTCTGCATGTTTCCTCTTTCCATATAATCTCACTCATTTGCCCATTTCACTCTGCTTTTCAAACCATCTACTTTTGTTGCAACCAATCTTTCCTTTTGCTTACCAGGCAGGCTCCGTGCTTTCAGTGCTCCAGGACTTGTGATCCATTTCCTTGTTATAGCCTTTCATTCTGTAACCTGGCTTTAGCAGCCTCTCTCTTACCCTATGCTCAGCCACCAACTGCTTGAACTTTCTACCTGCCCTACTAGCGAAACTTACCTGCTCATACTCCTGCTGCTCTTTCACTTCCTGCCTGAGTTGCTCAAGCTGATGGCAGGCTTCTGTTAGTTCTCCCTGAGTTTGGAGTAGTGTCTCTAATAAAGCTTTATTCTCGTTCTCCTTTTCTGTCAAGATCTGCACAGAAATAAAGAGTAGGAGACAGGTTGAATCTCCACAGAAAAAAATAATTTCCATGTCCTTCAATGATTTGAGGGCTGACAGGCTCACACAGTCTCCAAGCAATATGATGCCCATCTCTTAGGCCACTATCTGTCCAATTGGTGGCACAGATTCCAAAGTCATGTGGGTAGCACATGGGCCATTTGTGACTGAACCTTCAACAAACTCTGAATCAATAGGAAAACGTGTGGCGCTCCCCTAGTGGTGGTGATGGCATTTCCCTTGTCTTCTGTTGTGTCCTGTTTGTCTTTTAATAAAGGTTTTTGCAGGCGCTTAGTGGTAGAGAACATATAAGCCTGCAGGAGGGTGAAGGCAGCAGCTTCTTCAGGCAAATCATGCATCCTAAGTGGAGCTTGGTGAAAATTCCAGTTTTAAGATGCACATTGCCACCTCTGAGAGCTGGTCCTACCATTCCAGTACTGGCAGACACAAATGGGAGTACTGACACTCCTAGGCAGTCTGCTTAAGAAGGAATCTGGGTAGAACACAGGGAGAACTCTCAGTATGACAGGTTTACTTTGGCACAGAAGATCTGGGCACAAAACCGTATACCAACAAGTGACTTCTAAAAGAAAAACTTCAGAGGCCACCTCTGTTACAGTGCTCAGAAATATTTCATTCCTACCGCCAAAGACAGTCCTGCACGCATTTCACTTCACAAATTCAAGGTAGAAAACACTTCAGGAAAACAGGGACATACAAGACATGTTCTCACATCCCAATATCCAGCTACCTCCCTTAGTTCTGACCTTTCTGTATAGGTGGCTTCCTTCAGCTCACTACTGTGAGACATGACCATACTATCCACAGGCCTTTAGTGGACTTCCTCACCTTCTTAAGCTCACACTCTGGTAAACTCTTGTGTTACAGGCATTGTAACACTTACACTTGCTAAAGCATCCTGTTCACAGAAGGGCATACAAGAAACATCTCTACCCAGACATGCAGTGTTGAGAGAAATGTCAGTAAGTAAAGCAGAAAATTAAAAACAAATCCTGCTTTCATATTTACCTCCTGGTTGGTGCTTTCAACTCTAGCTCGTTCCTCTTCTTGTTGAGCTTGCATGGTAGCAACTTTCTCCTTCATGTGAAACAGTTTCTTCTCATGCTGCCCTTCTGTCTCTGCTTTCTCCTTTTCCCAGAGCTCCAGCATCTCCTGTAGCTCTAAATGATGCCCTTCCCGTTCGCTTGCCTGATGAGTGAAGGAAAAGACCTCAAGATGAAGTCTCAGGTAACATGAGAAACATGTAAATTTTCACCTTTCCCACACAACTCCACTTGAACAGCATGCTATAGCTGCCTTGTGCCCTATCAAGGAACATAAAAGAGCAGGTCAGCAAGAAAAAGAGAAGTAGATATCAAGTTCTTCACTCTGATGGCTGCCTGTTTCCAAACACCTCAGGATTTATCTCTAAATTCTATTTTCAGGATTCAGTGTCATTGTAATCACTGAAAAGATGCAGACTGACTGTAGGGTGAGAAAAAGGCCAGTATCCCAATGCCCTAGTCACAAGAAAGGCTGTGAATTGAACTACAAGCTGTTCCACATGCTTTAAGTCCTTGAGTAACACCTCGGTCAACCATAAAATGATAGAAAGAAGTTACTGCAATTGCAGTTGGCAGGAATGTTGGGAGTCTGTTTCATGGCAGACAGGAGTCTGGTGAGTCTACCGCTTTACTGTGGCTTTGGGTGGAGTTCACCCAACATTCTGCTGAATTTGTCTTAGGCCCACAATAAATCTGTGGCTGCATTCAGCATCCCAACAAAATCACGTTGGCCCTTCACATGCCTTCCAGTACAAGCCACTGGCTCTACCGCCTGGCCCAGCAGTGCGTGGCTTCTGACAGTTGGTAATTATTACCATTTATCCCACTCAGGCAACAATTATGCAAAAGCCATCCCACAGAGCTCACTTGAAGAGTTAAAAACATATTGTTTCCTACCAGGTCTTGTAGGAGTTTGTTTATTTCCACTTCGTGATCAGTTTGCTGAAGCTTCAGGGCATTGCTATGCTGCTGTTCTATCTGAATGAGCCGCTGTGCCATGTTTTCCCGTTCCTGCTTCATTAGAGATCTCTCTGTTTCCAGCTCATATTGAAGACACTTCACTTCCCCTGCAAACACAGCAAATGGCAAGAAAAGCAGTGCCTACAGAAACTATTCTGAATTTGCTAGCCTTACAGAACTTTAATTTCAGTGCAAAAGGGCTCTCTCTGCATTTCCTTCATTCCTCAGCATTGCACTGCAAATGCACACCAGATGCAAAGTACACGAGGCTCTCACCTTGTATCACTTCCTTAGCCTGAATGACTGTATGAAGTTGGATTTCAAGCTGACTCTTGGTGATCTCCAGGTGAGATAAATGCTGCTGAGCTTCAAACAGGCTGGATTCCAGGGCGTCCTTCACTGACCTACATGTTGTAAACATGGAAAGAAATGAGCTGCTCTTACTCCTGACATCCACAGGGAATTATTCCAGTAAGAACTGGTTCAAGATCCCAACATCTAAATACGGAAAATGGGTTGTGTGGAAATTCATGGACAAAAAACATTTCTGCCATTTAAAATAGCAAAGTAGGCCCCTCCGGATTTTACTTACAACCCAGCATAATGCAGAAAGTACAGCCTAATCTCAATATTCAAATCTTAAGTTGCTACCTGTAACACACAGGTAGCTGTGCCAAAAAATCAGAAGCCCATCCTCTGCACACAGCTCTGACCAAATTGGCACTTCAGCCTTGTTCTGTGGGATGGGGTGTAAGGGAGACACAGCAAAAAAAAGAGCATTTTCCTGGCTTGCTAGTGACTGTTTATGCTGTTCATAGCATAGGCATATGCAAGTAATTTTCCAGACTCCCTGTATTTAAAAGGGATACACCAGATTATAGAGTAACCTGTCAAGCTTGTATCTGCATTTTTAAGGATTCTAACAGCTGAAGCAGCATCTGAAATGAGATATAAGAAGTAAGAGAGAATCCTTCAGTTCAAACTGCTACAAGTTCAGGAGAAACTCATTATTTTTCATCAAGTATTGCCAACTAAGCATGCAGCAGCCCAAACAGCTCATTGTGCCTTAAAATGGAAGATGTGGAGTGCAGATACAAACTGCTACATACACAGACTTCAACAGGCTGCTATGAGTGACATGCAGGAATTTGGAACCAGAAGTTGAAGTTACTTCCCTGCTTTAATACAGCGTTCTGAGTGCCAGTATCTTACAATACACAGCACTGTTTCATCAGTACAGGGATGCAATTAGGATAACATAAAGGGGCACATTGTGGGTGATAAAGCAATAAACCCCAGCAAATTAACATTTGATTACGTCAATGTACAATGGAAAACATGTCTGCCCATGCCCATATCCAGGAGTATAAATTGAATTTGCCACAATTGAAAGATAAATAGAAGTCAGGCTCTAAAACAGGAAAGATAAGTGTCCAAAACTGGGACAGCAAAAGGCTTGAGAACATCATCTAGCGAGACTAACTGCTTATTCTTCTGGGCAATGCTTTTATCTATTGCCAAGGGTTCTTTAGAACTAATTTATCTCTTCTTTTTTTTTTTTTTTTTACTGCTGCTGTCACTGAAGAAAAAAAAAGAAAAAGCCAAACATTTTAAAAGTCTGTCCAAAAGTATCTACTGCCAACCTCTGTTTGTATGGCAGAACAGATACATACAAACAACGACTGTCCTCCATTCACCTGCGCATTTAATAAAACAGGGAAAACAACATCAGTGTTACTGCACAGCTCGAGTTTAAAATTCACCATATTGCACCCTGCAGCCTTGGCTGCGCTCTCCTCTGGAAGTTGAACCAGCATTAAAAGCTGCAGACAAGCAGTACAGCCAATCTGACAAAAGAATTCAGCTGGATCGAATAAGGGAAGCTGGAGAACAGAAGCAGCAGCATTCAAGAATCAGACAGTGCTGAAACAGCCATCATCAGCCCTGATAACAACACACTGGAACAGCCAAGTGTGAAAGTCAAGGTGCATGACGACCTCTAAAATATCATTTCTACAGCTTTGTAGTTCAGGAATCCTCTAAAAAACACCTAGGAGGAAGGACAAACATCTCAGCACGCTTCTTTGGTGAAACACAGAATTTATCACAGTCTTAGCAGCCTGATACAGCTCAGTGACAGAGTCTTGTTCCTTCCCTGCATAACATCCCCATGATAGCCATCTCTGGAGGCCACATGGTAAGGTACAGAGAACCCAATGGTGAACAAGAATTCCCAAGGACTGCCAAGGACTCAAAATAAACTTCCCTGCTGCCGATATAATGAAACCTAGGTCCTGTGTCACAGTTAACAAGAGTTAAGATTAGAAGCATAATGCCCTCAAGACCTTCAGCACAAGCCTCTAGCTTCACCCTAAATGATGTTGTCCTACTCAGGATGTATGGTAGTCTTGAATCCCAAATATCTGTGTTGAAATGTGCAGAACAATTTAAAAAAACACAACAAAAAACAGAAGTTTCAGGCTCCACTAAATAACTGGATGGAAGCAAAGATAGCACGACACAGTTACTTCCCAATCCAGAGCCAGGGTACCAGAAGTTATGGAGGAATCAGATTGGCTTGCTGTAGACTTCATGCAGTGATGTGCAAGGGGGCACGAACGTGAGCCTAGGACTGTGTTAGCTTTAGCTGTCACAAAAACAACACACATCATGATACATTTTCTTCCTCCCCCCTCAAGATTTTGCTCAAGATTATTCAATTTCAGCCTAAGGAAGGTAAAGCCATCTGGAAAACGTACAGGATGCAATAAATCCTGGTGTAATGATTACCACCTTTGTAATTACAGACATTAAATAATGTCCTGTCTAGGGCCTCCTCCCTGCCTTTACCTGGCCTCTGCCAGCTGCTCTGAAAGGCCTTGTCTGTCCCGTTCCACAGCTGCCAGTCGCACCTCAAGGGCAGCCTTCTCATGCACCAGGAATTCCTTCTCTTTGGACACCTTGGCCACTGCATCCTCTTGGCGAGAGGACTGCTGGCGCAACTGCTCCAAACCACTGCTAGCTGACTCTTGCTGGCGGTAAACCTGCAAGCAGGATAAAATATATTTCTGGTCATTTCTCTGAATATGTGCTCAGAGCCAACCAGTGTCACTTCGGAATCAGAGGAGAAAGAGTACCTGCACTGAGGGCTGAAAGCCTAAGAGCATCTGCTGGATACACCAGTACTCTGGGCTGCCAAAAGGCATTGAGACTTGGAAGCGATGCCTAGGGCCACACTGGGTTGGCTGAGGCCAGACAGCTACTTGAGGACAAACACACAGACCCCAGATTATGTGTTTTCATGTGAAAATCCTGCATCTTCCAGAACTGCTGCCTTGCAAACTAAACCCTCAGAATCCCTATCAGTGCCATAAATGTTAAATTTGAGCAAATACAACTTTGCTGAATGATGGGAATTAAAGTAAAAATGGTTTCTCCCTCAAAAATAAAACAAAACAACTAAGAATCCCATGAAGCATCACTTAATTCAGCACATATAGCAGCTGGATGCCATGAGGCAGGGAAGCATTGGTGAGCATTGTCAGCAATTTATGGGGCTGTTGTAGCCAAAGAGATTGTATTCATTGCCATACTATTCGTTTGTCTTACATTAAAAAAAGTTGCCTAACATACATTGCTGATAATCGTGCTTGGATATTAACCATGATATTTAAGCTACTTTCTGCATTGTACCATCTCTGCTTTCTATTTGCCAAATAACTTACCTTAAAGCCTACCTAATGCGGAACAGATCGTGAGAAAAACTGTATTTTTCTCAGTTATCTCCCACTACCCATGACTGTGCCTTACAAAACTATCATTTAAATGGCAAAATCCTCCCCTGTGATACGATTCTCCCAAGCTTTCTCTCCAGTACACCAAGAACTGTCAGCCCAGAGAAATAAATCTTGTCTGTTCATGCACTTCTCATCTCCCTCAAAGCTTATTGATTCTCTAACAATTCAAAGTTACATTTTATGTCTTAAAATATAATTCCAGCAAGACAAGCAAGATGTCAATCCCTTCTTAGCAGTACAAGGCAGCAGACATTGACTTGCAGCTCTGTCCCACTCCCCAGGTTTGAACAACTTGAGTTCTGAAAGTGGTGGACTTCACAGTGAAAACATTAATAGAGATGCACAGCCCTTTCTTGCCTCAGAAAGAGATGAAAAGCTTCAACATTTTCTTGTTTCACCACCAATAACAGTGGCAGCCTCATTCAGGTGCATGGACAACAATAATTATATCTCTGGAGCTTATAAAAAAAAAATAAAAAAGGGACAAATGCAGACAAGCGGATCAAAATAATCTGTAGAAACAAAGGACAGTTCAATTCCTCAGAGCCAGAGTCTCTACAAGCTGTCGACCCCTTTCCAAAAGCAAGTACACAGAGCCCTCTGACCTCCAGTACTACCAAGCACCTCGTTGACTAAAGAACTGCAGAACTGAGCAATTGCAGCTTCCTTGAGCCAAGCAGACAAATGCCCACCCAGAAGAACCAGACCGTTGACCTCACCTGGTTCAGTTTCTCCTGCGTTTCTTCCTTTTCCTCTGCCAGTGTTCTCAGTTGCATCTGCAGCCCTTCCTGTTGCTCCTCTGCTTTCTTCAGCAGCTCCTCCAGGCGGGATTTCTCTGTGCAAAGCTCTTCGTTTGTTCTTTTATACAAGGACATCTTCTCCTGTTCAGAGACCTTTGCTCTCTCCATCTCATTCACTTTATCTGACAGAAGTTCATTCTCTTGTTCCAGCTACAATCACAGATGCACAAAGGAAAGAAAACACAGTTAAGGTTTGCAGAAGACTTGGCTTGGACAGAAAAAGGAACATCTCCATATTCAGCCAGTCACACTGTGTGAAGGTGCAGAGTCTGAAAAGAATCAAGCAGCTGGAGGTGAACATCTTGCATTGTTGGAAACTCTGCTCACCTGCAACACAAGCTTGTTCAGTTCCACTTTATCCAGTGCAAGAGCTTCATTAATACTGCTCATCTTTGCTGCGGCAACACGTAGATCAGCTATTTCAGAACTCAAATTATTCTGAGCCCCTGTCAATGCTGCTATTGATTTCTCTGCCTGAAGAGACAAAACAACAACATGAAAACAAAGACAGGAATAACCATGACTTCAACCAGCAACTCCAGATCTCCTTTGAGTCTCTGACATACTTGATGTACTCCCAGTAAGATCTTCCTAACAAGCATACGGGGACTGACTCCACCACAGAACCTGAGCAGATCACAGCATTATCCAAGGACGATGCTTTTTTCTCTGAAACAGCACCTGTGGTGATCTTGCTGTAAGAACTCCATCTCCCCAACACTTCCCAAGTGTTACTTAGGTTCCTAAGTAAGGTGTCCATACCTTTTCCAGTGCTGCTGTAAGCTCATGTTTCTCTTGCTTCAGCAGATCCTTCTGAAGGTGTGATTCCTCCAGCTTCTCCCTTGTGGCTATCAATTCACTTTGTAACAATGAATGTTTTGCTTCAAGTGCATCTAAGTCCTTCAGACTTGAGAGAAGGGGAAAGGCAACAGGTTTTTAATGCCAAAACCATTACTGCTTGCAAAACAAACATTGTACACTACTCTTAACCTAACAGCTTCCTGCTTGTTATCTCTCCTTTTTGATGCAGTGGATAAAAGACAGCAAAGTTCACCTTTGGATAAAACATACTTCTCAAAATTGTTCTCACCTTCAGCAATTAAAGAGTTTGCAATCTATTTTGAGAGAGGATGCATATTCATTTCCAATCCAACAATCATAGGATCATAGAATGATTCAGGTTGGAAGGGACTCCAGGAGGATGTGAGCTCAATCTTAACCTCAAAGCAGGGTCACTATTGGGTCTAGGTTGATTAAGGCTCTATCCTGATGTATCTTTCAAATTCCTAAGGGTGGAACCTGCACAACATCTCTGAATAACTTCTTCTACTGCATGACTGTCACAATGGTTTGATTTTTTTCCTTAAATCCAGCCCGAATAATCTGTTTTGGTTGATGACCATCATAACCAGACCGGCCAGGTCTGGCTTAATTTTTTAAAGGAATATAAAGAAAGGACAAGGAGGCAGCTATGCTGATGTCACTACATACCCAGCCCTGCCTAAGTACCCCCTCATACCTCTGTGTTATAGACAACGAATAGACAACATTTTTCCTTTGTAGTGTGTATGGACCTAAGCTCTAGCAATGCTCACCCCTGCCCAGAGAAAGCTTTCAACACTCACAGGAGCTCGTGGTCACGATGTGCTCTCTCCATTGCCAGCTGCTGCTCCACCTTTTCCCCTTGGGCTGAATCTTCCTTCAGCTGCAGCTCAGTGTTACTCCGACGCAGACGTGAGGCTTCTTGCTCACTTAATTCCAGCTTTTGCTGTAGCTCTGTCCTGATCTTCTCTAGGTTTTCACAATCACTGCAGAGAGAAGGAAGAACGAAGTGATTTGCGTACTCACTGATCCCATTTTCACCATTCTAGGATGGAGTTGTGGAAAGCAGAGTAAGAAGAGATTTGCCCCTCCCCTCACAAGATAAATGCAGAGAGAAAGTAAGGTAGGCTTTGGCTTGCATTCAGTGAGAACCAGTGGCTAGGAAAGGGCACTCAAAGAACAAAATTCAGAGAAGCAGTGTGTTGAGAGGCATCTGTGTTCCAACACTGTTCTGAATCTCAAAGAAAAGCAGCCACAGAATGACAGTAGAGCATGAAAAACAGTGACAGGAGGATGTTAACAGGGCATAGGAGAACTTGCCCATAAGACCTCTGAAATCTTAGAGCTGAAAGTAGAATACCTTTAGAACACACAGAAGGATGAAAGACTTACCTCTTGAGTGCTTGTACCAGAGACTTGAGGTGCTGCTGCTGGCTGCTAGACATCTTGTTTTCCTCCTCCAGTTGCTCAAGCCTTTGCTGCAGCTTCTTGCACTTTTCTTCCTGCTGTCTGTGCTGGTGCTGCAGGAAACTGATGGAGTCTTGCCTGGTAGAAAGCTCTTTTTTTAGGGCCTGTAGAGGGAATGTGGAGGGAAATAGCAGAAACAAGCAATAATGAGCAGGGAAGATGACTTCAAATGTAGCTGGGAGGAGAAGCAAGCAGAGAGACACCTCACCTGAAAGCAAAAGCTGTGATGAAGGGAAGGAGATCAGGAGAGAAAAGCAGAACACACTGCTGGTGAGACTGGCAAGGCCATACAGTAGCAAGAGGGGGATGATGACTTGAAAGAAACTGGTAAGCAAATGAAAAGGTCTGAAGCCAGCTGAGGCATTAGTGACTGTAGCCAGTGGTGAAAGCTACCAGAAATTCTCACCTGTGTTTCTCTTTGCTTCCTTGCCAGTGTTTCCTGAACCAACACAAAGGCACGCTCTGCATCAAGGGAGCTCAAACAAGAGAGGATGTTGCTAGACTCTGAACGCTGGGAACTGTCAGCATGGACAATGCTGGCCGTGCTGTCACTGTCATCTAACACCATCTGAAAGCCCACATCAAACTGTTATTCTTTGCTCATTCTATTTTATTTTCCTTCATCTATTTTTCCGCCTTCCCCCACTTCACCCTCGAGTTGTTAAAGACTCATTTCACTCATTCCTTCAGTGATTAAATGAGTTTTGTCCCAGCCACAAGCACTGCAGGGACTTCAGAATGGGGCTACTATAAACAAGAAGAGAAGGAACCAGTGTGAAGTAGATAGAAGCTGCTTGAATGTTCAGTTTCTTGAAACTCTCAGGAATGATTTGGTTCTCTTCCGGCTTCTCAAAGCCACATACACAAGCACCAAATCAACACTGGAAACAGCAATGAAAAGAACCATTAACACTGACCAGAGAAGAAGGCAGACGATGAATACTGGAAAACAGTAATGAAATAGCTAATGTTTATAATTGCTCTGAGCAGAAGCGAAGAAAGGAAAAAATGATTAAATAAGGAGAAAGAACTGACTTTGTGTGAAGCAGCATAAAAGATCTGATGATTAAACCTCCTGTACAGAGTGAAGATTTGGAGTAAGTTAAATTTACCCCTAACCAGTTGGAACAGTTAAGATTCTGTGATAATAATGGTCAGTGAAGACAGAATGAAGCAGCAAAGCTGGCAAACACATTGATTGAGTCAGTGACCTTTTACAAAAATCTGAAGAACAACATGGTTATTGCTCACAGAGGGTTTGGGAAGCCTCCAAACAACACTGGAGTAGAAATGTCAAGTAGCCAACTAAGAAAGCACAGTTCAAGAGAGACCTTAACATGACAGTGAAGGCAAAGCCACTGAAGCTCCTAGGAGCTCAGGTGAAGTCACAAGAGAGCTAACTGTGAAGCTGTAAGAGCTTTCATGTCAGCAAATGGCACAAAGATTCAACAGCCAGGAATAGTATAAAACACGTGATTCTTTTCCCTGTGCTTTTCTCTTTCCTTCATCAAGTACTTCAAAACCAAGTCTATAAGGATGTGAACTCAGAAACATACTCACCTCAGTTATCTCTTTGATTAACTTCTGAAGGGCAAGATTCTCCTCTTTGGCATTTTTAGTTATTGAAGCTTCGTATTCTACCTCTAACCGACTTGCTTCCTGAGAACAGAATAAGGAAAGAGTGGACGAGGAAGAGCTGCTCCCCTCTCCATCAGCACTGTCATGCTGGCAAGCCCCAGTGCTTCAAGTATATAACTGTCCACATTTATTCAATTTCTTCTTTGCTAAAACCAAGAGGAGAAAGAGCAGCGACTCATTTTTACACACAGTTAAGCTGTCAATTCCCAGTCAATTTGACCACTAGAAACAAAGTCTGAGGCAAAACTGCATAGGTGCAAACCCCTTAAGACAATGTCCCAGCTCTCCTGCCATTGCCTGCACCTGGATGGACCCCACACATGCCAAACACACAACAGCTATCTTGGTGATGTTCCTGATTTTTCCACGTAGTTCACATCCTAACTCTTCTTCCTCTTGAGGAAGCCGTGCCTCTCTCTGCTAAGGCTAGAGAACAAATTACTCAAACCAAGCAGACACTGGGCTTCTTCCCAGATAAAGATAACACATACTAGCATCTCCACAGTGTCGTTAAGTGTTTTCATGGTCTTCTCTTTCTCCTCATTTTGCTTCTGAGACTGTACAAGCAAGGCTGAGAGCTCCATCACCCTGAGAAGAGAAGGTCCACATGCCATTCCAAAAGCACTGCACACCACACGTTAAAAAGATAAGCAGCTCCCAAAAGCACAGCAGAAAAGGTTCAGCCCAGAAAATACAGCAAAGACAGCCTTAATCTCTACATGCTAACATGCTGTGCACTGCAGAAGGGCACTACTCAACCCAAAGGACTCTGCACTCTGTCTTCCAAGGAAACATCAGTACAGAGGTGCTATATTCCTGACAGCCTGTGCAAATTCCTCCCATATCCTTGAGCACAGCCATGGACAGCAAAAGAGCTTTATACTACTCTGAGCATCTCAATAAGAATCAGTAATAGCAATTACAGTACAATATACAATCTTTCCTCCAGTCTTCCTACTCGGAAGAGCTTCCACCAGCCTTTAACAACAGGCAGAAATGAGATTATACAAACATGTAACAAATGGATGTGTACTGAACATGAACACAGCCTATCTGTGAATCAGCAGTCACGAAAGATGATGTTGGAACTAAAACAAAATATAAGATATATTAACCTATCTTGAAGCTCTTTCTTCTCCAGGTCCCCACTGACTTGTAAGCACATCACTTCCAAAGCCTTCTGGTTTATTTCCTTTTCCACTTGCTGCTGTGCAGCAAGTACAGGCCTAGCCAAAGTGACAGACTCCCAGAGCTGTACGCCAGAGTTCAACCGGAAGCAGCTTACAAGTATGGATCCAGAGAGTCTCATTTGCTCTGCCTTCAGCTCTGACAAATCCCTGGGGAAGAATAAGGAAAAAGCTAATGTTCACAGTGTAATTTTTAGCAGTCGAAACACTTTTCAAGTACAAAAATCAGGCAATAGATTGTACCTTTGTTAGGGACAAATACGCTAGTCTCAGAAGGTCAGATGAATATATCTATAGAGTTGTGGAATTAGTTTATTTTCTCCTCAGAATAAACACATGGCATAGTCAGAAGGCTTCAAGAACTTCAAATCACTCTTATAAATCGCTGCTCTTGTTGTATCTTATTAACGTACTCTGATTGTCATTAACATATGTACAGAATTTTACTAAGATCCACAGATTTTATAAGCAGCAGCTCACCATTAACTGACCTATTAGCATCACCAATTGGACTGCTAAGAGGCTTATGAAGATATGCACATAATAAATGCTTCAGGAAGGTACTATGAGAATAATCATTGAAACACAGAATCACAGGAGTTGGAAGGGACCTCAAGAGATCCTCGAGTCCAACAGCCTCGCTAAAGCAGGTACCCTGCAATAGGTCACACAGGTGGCAACAGGTCCAAAGCAGGCTTTATGGAATTACATCAAGTTATCAAAGGATAGACTGTATTATTAGCTGTAACTCAAGGAAAATAAGGTGCCAGAAGCAGATGTGAAAAGAAGAGTAGCCACATTTTGCTGTCTAGGACACCTTCATTTCTCCTCACCTGTCAGTGGCAGTCTTCATTTCCAGGAAATGACGGCGGAAAGTCAGCACCTGACGCCACAGGCTCAGAAGACGGTTATGTTCACCCCGTAGGTAGCTGTCATAAAACTAGACACACAGAGACAAAAAGGGACAGCAATTCAGCCTTCCCTGTCACTACAGTTCTTCTAGACCTGAGTGTACAGCCATCATCATTAAACACAACACCTTTATCATTAAACATCAACACCTTTAATAACTCCAACAGAGGCATCAAGGACTGAAGAGGCACCACACAAACATCATCAGTAAACCTGCTACCTGAATTCAAAGATGCTCCCACCCCTCCTGCTGCAGTGGCTATCAACAGAGCACACTGATCAGGATTCCTTATCTTGTTCTGCAGAGACCTCTAACATTCTTGGTGAAGGAAGAACAAAAACAAGCCCCTCCATTTGCTTGCCATAGGCTACTGGTAAGGGATGCCTGCCTTGATCCTCTCTTACCTACTCCAAACCCAAAAACACACAGACCTCTCTGCTCTTCATTGCTGAGATTTAAGAAGTGTAAAAAACAAAACAGCAATAAAAATAAAGGAGAGTCCACGTGTGACTGACCTACAGCCTTTAAGACTCTGCAGCATCTTTGCAGCTGGTGAGCATCTTCCATCCCCACCTCTGCTGAGATGAAGAATGAATGAATGCACTCCTGCATTCTGATAACCACAACCATGTTCTCATTTGAGTCAGGCACTACACTGACATTCCTATAGCCTATCCTTACCTCACGCTCACTGCGCCATTCACTCTCCTTCAATTCCAGCTCCTCTCGGGCCCTCATCCAATCTGCTGTCAGTTTTCCAACATCTTCTTTAAGGGCTAAATTCACTTCATTTGCTTTATTGAGGTGTTCCCGAAGGAGGGTATTCACTTCTGCCAGATTCTCACACCTTGGAAAGGGAGAAATAGCAATGAGCTGACCTAACGACTGCTACAGGTGGCACCCTGGTGATTTTCCAGTTCCCTCAACAATTACTTTCTTTCCAAGGAAACAGCAGTAGTGCTTTCTAGGAATAACAAAGATGCCTCCACTATGGCAAACTCATTTGTTTTTTCTTGCGTTAAGCCTTCATTTCCATCTACAGTGTCAGACTCCCCTTTCCCACAAATGAAGCTCTTGCCTTCCCTATGCTCTGGCTGGTCACTTGTCCATGACAGGATCCTGCTGAATGTACCACTATCCTGACTGCCTTCATACCACTGTTATCTCTGCTTTCACATCCTTTCTCTTGCAATATCATTCCTACTTCTGTCTCTGTTCTTGCCCAATACATTAGAACCTGCAGGAAAACCCACGCTCTGCTGATCCAGCAAACTGCACACCACAAAACTAAGGCCATACGTGTGTGCAAAACAGCTTAAGTGAAGCTCTGAATTAAAAACTTTTATTCAGTTACCAAAGTGTGGTGCATCTGCAGCCCACAAGAAGGCTTTTGACCATGCTCGTAATGAGCGTAAAGCACTGCAGGCCAATTACTGTGGGGGCACAGCCTGGTGTCTCCTTCAGGAAATATTTCATGAACAAAACTGGAAGAACCACTGCCCAGTGAACAAGCACGGAGCTCAGTTTTTGGACAGGAGTTGTGCTCCCTCCACCTTACTTTACAACTTAGGCAACACAGCACAAACATATTTTATACCACACAGAATTTACCTCTGGGGCTGCAGGAGAAAGAAAAGCACAGAAAAATATGACAGAAGATTCCTGTGGTGCCAAATGCTTGTCAGATAAAACAAAACTCCAAACCAAATAGGAAAACACCTGCTCTATGAAATCTTTAGGATGTTATGGTTTGATTCCCAATGTAAAGCAGAGCTTTGCTGCGTAGCTCACCTACTGAATCACTGAAAAAATTAGGCTGGAAAGGGACCTTTGGAGGTCATACAACCAACCCTCACTCCAGAGGTACAGGCTGTGGACCTTCCTTCTTTCAAAACAGCCTGTCCAGCTGATTCCCTTGAGGAGATTAGGTAGAACTTGAGAGGTTTTCTCTCACTTCCATGAAGATCCATGACACCGGGAACGAGGTTCTGCTTTTTCCTTTTACCTTTGCTGCTCTTCCTCTAACTGGAGGAGTGCTTTCTCCAGGCTGTGGTCTTCAGTGGTTTCCCATCTGTCTGACAGGCATCCCTTAAAAAAGGAAATGTTTAATCAAATTCTCATGTTCCCTTCACTGCTGTTATCATCCACAGCTTTCCCCTTCATTTGTCTGGTCTCTTAGGAGCTCATGGCTTCTTCCAGGCATTACAGAATCACGACTACAGGGAGGAAGGGAGGTGTAGAATACTACTCCATGTCAGTAGCTCTCCTCAGTTTCCCACACTCACAGCTGGGTATCTTCAGCTCATAACTAAGAGTGCTCACTTAGACTTGAAGCTTGGGAATACATACTCTCCTACTCTCTGTTTCCTGGGTTTACTTTAGCCGTGAAGCAGAAAGAAAAGCACCAAGCCACCTTCATATGTTGAGTGCCAGCATTCTTGCCTTCTAAGATGCTGTTTCAATCCTTATTCAGTGACAGCCACAATGTAACAAGCAGTATAGCCCTCTCCTGAGGCCCAGCACAAATGTTACTACAGCAACAAAGCACTCCTTCACAAAGTTAACATCCTTCTTGATAAGATTTTCTGGACTGGCATTTCTGGGACTAAAGGATGCTCTATGAATGGCTACTGGACAAAACACTGAAAGGCGAAGCACTCCTTTAAATCCTCACAGCAGGAAAACAAGGTTTTTATTGCTTTGAGGAGCCCTCAATCTGAGTTAACAAATGCCACATACCTGCACACTCACCCCTCCTGCTTCAAGTCGCTGCTCCAGCTCACGACACCAGCTCCGACACTGCAGCAGCTGAGATGGATACAGAGCATTAGAATGAGGGAAACGAAGCTTCTGATAGACTCAGCTCCTCCTGCATCAGCTCTTCCCTAAGCCTTTACATACAGCGCCCAGTACTTTTCACACCACTACTGACACAGAGAGAAGTCATTATCATATATGGAAGCTCTGCTTTATCTAATACTAAAGAAAGTGAGAAAGGGTTTATGTTATGCACAGTTCTAACTGCTCATCTTGAGACATGCAGTGCTGATACGCAGAATGAGACACAGATGCCATGCCAACTACAACTGTCAGACTGAATATTACCCTGTCCAAACCTCAGCAATCCACGTTAAATCCCAAAAGAGAGCCAACACCAAAACGAATGACAAATCCTTCTTAAATCATGTTTCATTACGGACTTGGAAAACTTACCAAATGGCTCAATGTGCCTCAGTATGCCGCAATAACAGTAAGCTTACTGTGAACCATAGAATTGTTTGAGTTGGAAGGGATCTTTAAAGGTCATCTCATCAAACCCCCCTGCAATGAACAGGGACACCTACTGCTAGGTCAGGTTGCTCAGAGCCCCAGCCAGCCTGACCTTGAATATTTCCAGGGAGGGGACACCCATCACATCTCTGAACAACCTGTGCCAGCATCTCACCACTCTAAAAAACTTCTTCCTTACATCTAGTCTAAATTTCCCCCCGTTTTAGTTTGAAGCCATTTCCCTATATCCCATCTCAACAAACCCTGCTGAACAGTCTGTCCTCTTCTTTCTTACAGCCCCCTGAATGGTCTCCCCAGAGCCCCAGCTCTCAGCCTGTGCTTGCAGGAGGTGTTCCCCCTCAGTTCATTGTTGTGGCCTCCTCTGGCTGTGTACCAGCAGGTCTACGTCTGTCCTGTGCTGAGGACTCCACCTGTGGACGCAGTGCTCCAGGTGAGGTCTCACAGTGCAGCACAGAGGTGCAGGATCCCCTCCCTCACCCCACTGCTTTGGACGCATCCAGGATGCAGTTTCTTGCAGCGCAGCCAATTAAGACGCAAACAGTAAAGCAAAAGGGAGGGAAAAGCTCTTGTATGGTGAGAATGCCTCAGCCGGAGGGACTCGGGGCAGCCAGGTCTGTGCACAGCTGCGGGCTGGGAACATACAGCTGCGCTTCGGGAGTGCTAAAATAAGTGGGAAATCAGCTGGCAGAGCCGGAACGGGAACGAGCGGGATTCTGCGGGGCCCGCAGGAGGAAACGTGCTTTTGCCATCTCCTTGCTACCGCCGCCTGTTCGCCAACGCTTCACTCGGCGTCCAAGCACGCAGCCGTTACTCAGTCACACTCGGAGCGCCCGAGCAGTTCCTCACTGACAAAAAGGCCACACCGCCTCCTGTTCCAGCGGCACAACTGCTGCGTTTCGTCCCCGAACCGAACCTTGAACGTTCCGCAGTTCCCACCAACGCCGTTATTTCCCGCTGCCCGCATAGTTCCCCCCTTCCGGCCTCGCACAGACCCCGCGCGAAGCGCCCCCGGCAGCGGGAGGGGAAGGGCCGGGCCGGGCGGCTCCCGAGGCCTGAGCTCCGGGCACCGCGCTGGGCCGCGCCTCCTCCCGCCCTGCCCTCACCTTCTCCTGCAGCTTCCGCACCGACACCGCCTGCTGCTGCTGCTGCTGCGCCTCCTCCGCTCCGCGCGGCCGGCAGGACAGGCCCCGCGCCGCCTCCCTCGCCGCCATGCCCCGCGCCCGGCCCGGCCCCGCCCGCCGAGCCCCGCGTGGCGGCGATAGGCCGGCGGTTGTGCGGCGGGAAGGGCGCCGTGCCCCGCCAGAGCTGCCGCCTCCGGGTACGGCGTGCGGCTCGCTGCTGTGCCCTGAGCGCTGAGGCTGCGAGTCGTACACGGCGGGAGCTGAATGTATGGGAGGTGGATTCGGCTATGGCGGATTAAATATCAGTAAGGCGGATTTAGCTCTGTGAACACGAAGAGCATCGCCAGAGATCACGGTAATCATGTAATAACATCCCGAGTTGGATGGAATATCCTCACACGGACCCCCGAGCTCAACCCAACACAGCAGCACCCCAACCCAACCCCACGGCTGAGAGCGGCATCCCGGCACTCCTTGAGCTCCGGCAGCCCGGGGCTGTGCCCGCTGCCTGGCATCCTGTGCCATGCCCAGCGCCCTCTGGGGCACGGCCTTGCCCTGATATCCAACCTGAAAGCGATGATGGAAAACGGGAGCAGCTCAAAGTGAGCGCTGAGCACCTGCTCTGCAGATGGGGTCCACTTGCAGCTGTGCTACGTGGCTGTCAATCGAGACAAAGGTAGAAAAGAGTGATGGTTTTTTGACCCTGCAGCTGCTTGAGCTGGGCTGACAGAAGCGATCCCTGTGGTGCGCAGCGCTGCAGCCAGGCACGTGGATCATCACATGCTGTCTCAGCTCTTGGTGGCTTTCCGAACTGAAGTGCAGATCCACAGGAGCACAGAGCTCTGACAGCACTCACATCACAGCACCATGTGGGTGACAGGCAGGAGCCCCAGGGACCAAGCCTCCAGGATTGGCAATTTGGCCAGAAGAAGCATCTGGTTTTACACAAGGGACAGGAATAACGGGTAGTGCCTTCTGAGAGCTGAAGGAGACCTCGGAGCTTTGCTCAGAGGAGCTCACAGTAGCTCTGTCCCCGTGGCCCACTGCTAAAGTTCCAGCAGAGCTGCTCAACATCTCCAGCTTCACGCTCCTCCTGCTCCCATGTCCTGGCTGTGAGGCTGATTTACCCCTGTTTGGTTCATTCTTTTACTTGTGACTGGCAATATCAGTTGGGTGTTTAATAAAACACATAAGTGCAAAGGTACGTTCATCTCAGATGTGTAAATACTGGGTGAGCGTTTGACCAGTTGTGCTTTTAGTCTGATTTACCAAGAGACAAGGCCTATGGAGTCACACTGTCTCCCCTCCTGCCCTTTCCTGTCCATCTCCCCAGTTGTTGTATCTGCGAATCTCAACCAAGTTTGATGGAACAGGAGAGATCTTAAACATACAAAATTCCTCCCGGTGTTGTGAAAACTGGAGTACCCCAAAAGTGATGCCTCCTAGATAGGTTTCCATGCAAACCACAACAGATACAACACGTACAGTAACACTGTTTAGCAAATTCCTGGCTTACAAAATGCTGTTTTTCTACATCGTCACCACCATTAGCTGTGCATTCTCACCAGCAATGAACAAGAGCCTGCATGCTGCCCTTGTAGAAGCCCGCACCAGCTGAGGTGATCCATGGTGTCCATCACCGCTTCTGAAATGCACCACCCATCGCCTCACCGTGCTCACATCCACTGCTTGGTCTCCAGCAGTGCTCAGCAAGCACTGATGAATGTCACTGGGTGCCGGCTTTTCCACGTGGAGGAATGTGATTCCATCCCTTTGCTCCACATGCTACTCCCATGTCGGATGCCATCCTGTCAGGCTGTCCCTCTGCTGCCATCTGCCATATGACAGCGGAACAGAACAGCGTGTTGGTGGGAAGGTTCAGTCTCTACTGCCATTCCTCCAGCACCTGCCTCTGACATCAAGGGCCAGCAGCATACAGTAGGAGGCTTTCAGAGCACTTTCAGAGCATCCCTCATAGAATAAGAACATGAACTCAGCACTCGGCTGTTTCTGTGGGCAGTGCAGAACCAACACAGCGCACCGGTCTGCCTGCAGGAAGGTGGATAATGTGGGAGGAAAGAACAGCATGGCTGAGGGTTATGGGGACAGCACGAAGGAACTGCTGGGGAAGGGGCTTGTTGGAAGTAACTCATGGAAAAGCTGCTTTGTTTTGATGGGAAACATCAAATTGGCTGCAGAGGAATGGCAATTAAGCCAAAATCGGGAGGGTGGGGTTTTTGTTCTCCCTCATTTGTGACATCTGTGCGGTTACTGAGCTGTTCTGCCCTTCAGTTCCTCCACTGGAATACGGTGAAGCATTCTAAGTGTGTCGTATGGAAAGGGCTGCAGGTTGTTATTTATGAAAGTAATTTTATGTCAGAATGGAAAATGCTACAGCACGTCCAATTCAAGCTAAAATCTAGGCTGTTGTATCTATCCCCTTTATTCTTGCTTCAGGAATAAGCGACTGGGAGGGGAGGGCTGGGCTCAGCACAGCGCTGGATGAGGGAAGGGTCCCATTAATCCCCGTTCACTCCAGCCCAGTGCCTCATTTCCCCAAGGCTCATTCAGAACAACAACAGCTCATTTTTTTTGTACTGCATGAAAGACACTCTCGCTCCGTGCTCCCCTGAGTACAGCTGACAGCAGCAGATACCCTTCCCACGTAAGCAGCTCCGGTTCCCTCCTCCCATCCTTCCCCTGGCTGCGGGCAGGCGGTTCTCCTACATTCGGGTTCACAAAACCTCCGTCCCGGCTGGGCCCCGGCACAGAGCAGCCCGAGCCGTGCGGCTGGCAGGAGCGGGGCCGCCTGCAGGGAGCACTGCCTGCACAGCCTTCTTCTGCAGCTGCGTTACGCGGGTTTGTTCAAAGCGTAGCAATAAAAACACCCAAATGCGATGACTGCGGGCACGGCCGTGCTGCGTTATACCAAATTAATCGTCACCCCCGCGAAGCGCCTGCCTCGTTAGCTCAGTCGCTGGAGGACAAAGCGAAGCCGCCGCTCCAGCAATAAAGAGCAGGACGGGGTTACGCACCGAGGCTTTCATGTGCGCGTTCCCGTGGGCCGCAGGACGGGTCCCGGCTGTCGATCTCGCAGTTTGTCCCATTTAAACGTGAAGTTGATGGAAGGCGAAAGGAGAGGTTGTGCCGCCGCTCGAAAAGGCGTCCTCTGGAGCCCTGAGCCCGCGGAGCTGTTTCACATGAGGCAGGGTATGAGTCATGCTCATGAAAAGGGCAAAGAAGATTTTTTTTTTTTAAAGAAATATATCGCAGTTAAATTAGTTTAGACAGCATGACATCAGAGAGTAATTAAATCGGTTTGTTGGAATTCCGTTTCCAATTCCTGAGCTCAGGTTTGTAAAAGATTTCTGAGCACCTGCAGGTCTCTGTGTGTGAAATATTTTCACTGGAAAGGATTCAAAACGTTAAAAAAAAAAAAAAAAAAAAAAAAAGCCAGCCCTTTTAACACAGAGGCAGCATTACGCCATTCTTCCTTCTTGGAAAAAAAAACCCTCCGATTTAAACAGGACTCCTTCAAGTTTTCAGTCAGTTTTACAGAAGAAAACGAGGTGGTAAACTTTCTCTTTTCAAGAACGAGCCCTTTACAGCCGTGAACTGAAGTCAGGGGAGAGCGCGTCTGAGAGCAGGAGCATTTCCACTATGGGACTGGATACGAGCACTGAACAACCAGATTTGCAATGTTTTAATCTCAATCGAAAACCACTTTTGCTGACTTTGGTTTTTAATTTCTTTCATGTTTTCTTCTGCCAAACTGGAGGAACCTTCCCTGATTTTTTCTTTAGCGGCATTCAGAGGAAGACCAGAGGATGAAAATCCTGCATTTTCTCACTTTACTGCTTTGGCATTTGACTTGGCTGTCTCTGGATCTAGTTCCTGGAGCACTGAGCAATTCTGAAGCAGGCCAGAGTAATCCAGGGTCTAAAACAGATCTGTTAAAAGCAGAAGGAAAGGAGAGGACTCCCTCAGCACGGGCAGGCGCGCCACGGGCTGCAAACCATGGATTTAGCACCGGGACCTCGAAGGCAAGGACTAAAAGCAATGCTGCTCAGCCTGGAGCTCTGCTGGCCAAGAACGACGAATCACAGAGGGTTCTTTCAAGAGCAGCTGCCGCAGAGGCAAAGGTAGGACATCTCCCGAGCAGACCTTCTGGAGTAAGGACGGTGACTCCAAAGGTCCCAAATCTTAGCAGCAAGGCGGCTTTGAAAAAACCCGGCACGAGCGGTGCTGATAGCAGCGCTTTCAAAACGAAAAAGACTAAAGAGCCTGTCACCCAAAGGGAAGCTAAGGAAGCTTTCAGACAGCCCCCTATAACGCCACATGAATACATGCTCTCTTTGTACAGGACTCTCTCAGACGCAGAAAGAAAAGGTGTTAATGGAAGTGTAAAACTGGAGGCTGGACTTGCCAATACAATAACCAGCTTTATAGACAAAGGACAAGGTAAGAGGGGAGCTCACGTGTGCGTGGACAGAGGGACATCTGAGCACAAGCGTTACTAGAACATAACTGTGTGTTGTTAAAGTCAGAAAGCTCTTTCTAATTGAATGAAATTGTAGGTTTTGCCCTTATCTTGGCAAATTCCTCTAGAGGCAGAACTAGATGGTAGCATGGCAGCCAAGCAAAACATTAGGAGAATATCTCAGGTGCATATTTCTGAAAATCCATCAGTCCTTGCAGGTTTAGTTCTTCAAAAACCTTCACGTTTTGATCTTATGATCTTTCAGTAGGAAGATCCTAGAAACTGATGCTCGATTTTGTTGCTAAGTGTGTCTGAAAACACATTCTCTGCTGAGAAAGGGGCTGTTGTGCAGAAAAACACGAGTTTCAGTGTCGGAGGTCAGTTTGTTCAAGGATGAGTTGGGAGGAACTACAATGTAGGAGTCATTATAGAGTCATTAGTCATATAGTAGGAGTCATTATAGAGTAGCACTGGTGTAACCTGTATGAGCTTGAATCTTATGCTTTCAGACACCACCAGCTTTCTAACCACAGAAGCTCACAGCTTAGCGTGGGCTAATAAGAGTAAATAACTTCTGGGACTCCCTAATTTGCGGTTCAGTGTTATGGTTCCAATTTTTTTGGAAATTTGGCCTAGTGTCTGCTCTCACACAACACATAACCAGGCTCCCAAAGAAGGATGTTCATCTTGCCGTTCTGGTGGGAGGCTTATCTCCGTGTTGCTTCCGGTGACGTTAATGAGAGCTTTGGTCATGGACTTAAGGAAGCAACACGGGCCACAGCTAATTACATAATAGTGATTGAAGGCTCAGCCAGGACTGGGTTTGTTTGCTGTTTAATCAAGAATAGTTTGGCTTTTGGGATGGCATGCAGCTGAGCAGTGCTGTGTCCAGATCCTTGGCTGGCCACTGGAAGGCGTTGTTACTGAAACATGGATAAAATGTTGGGTTGGCCATATTCCTCATTAGTGCTGCTCACGGGTTTAATCGGGCAAAGACAGCTCAGGTTAAAGGGAGGTCTGTTGTTCTGCCCAGTATGGAAAAGTTGTGAACCCTGCGGAGTGGAGTTAATGAGGCAATTATCTTTGTGTTCCTGGGGGATGCTGGTTTTAGAGGACTAATTGACTATTGTATTGTCTAAGGGTAACGTTGGAGCCAGCATGAGGCCTGGGCACCACTGAATCCCCATTTCAGTAATTTAAGTGGGATGTAAGTGGTGAATAGGCCCTGTGAGCCCTCAGACCTTATAAATGACAGTTTTCCAATTGGCTAAGGGCTACTTTGAAGCTAGAAAATGCCCACTGGTAAAAGAATTGACATTTCTACAGGGCAAGCTCAGAAACTCCTTTCCCTGATGAGTCACTGAATCCTTCCAGGTCCCACTCAGAGCCCATCCCTCAGACAAAAATTGTCCTTTCTGTTTAGTGTGCTAACTGAGGTAAATCCTAGTTCTTACGGGGGAACTGCAGGAACATTGTAGAGAACTGACAAAGCAGCATTGCTCTGTGCTTGATTTAAAAATGCGTGTGCTTTTTTCAGATGAGCGAGCGCCAACCATAAGAAAACAAAAATATATTTTTGACATCAGTGCATTAGAAAAAGACGGCCTGCTGGGAGCAGAGCTTCGAATACTCAGGAAAAAGCCTTCTGATGCTTGGAAGTCTCATTCTTCTGGAAAGACTTCCCAAGTGAAATTGTTTAGTTGCTCTACCAACAGACAAGCAGCGACGCTCCTGGACTCTCGTACTGTCAGCATCACAGATACACCAAAATGGGAAGTGTTTGACATCTGGAAGCTTTTTAGGAACTTTAAAAACTTGGTCAACTTGTGTTTTGAACTGGAGACTTTTGACAGGGGGAGAGCGGTTGATCTCAGGACTGTGGGATTTAACAGAACGGGAAGACAGGTCAATGAAAAGGCTCTCTTCTTGGTATTTGGGAGGACAAAAAAAAGGGACTTGTTTTTCAATGAAATCAAAGCTAGATCCGGCCAAGATGACAAAACCGTTTATGAGTACTTGTTCAATCAGAGACGGAAGAGAAGAGCTCCTCTAGCAACACGGCAAGGGAAGAGGCCCAGTAAGAACCTGAAGGCAAGGTGTAGCAGAAAAGCCCTCCATGTGAATTTTAAAGACATGGGCTGGGATGACTGGATAATAGCACCCCTAGAATACGAAGCGTATCACTGTGAAGGTCTTTGTGAGTTCCCCCTCCGATCCCACCTGGAGCCCACCAATCATGCAGTTATCCAAACTTTAATGAACTCAATGGACCCTGAATCGACGCCTCCAACTTGCTGTGTTCCAACCAGGCTGAGTCCTATCAGCATTCTTTTCATTGACTCTGCAAACAATGTGGTCTACAAGCAGTACGAGGACATGGTGGTGGAATCGTGTGGCTGCAGGTAGCAGAACAGCTACTCATGTGAATATGTTACGAAAGATAATATGACACACTCTCCTGAAACAAGGTTAACTTAATTTCTTACCTCTAGGGTATGTTTACAAGGACGTAGCACCAAATCCAGCCATTCTGTATGTCTCTCCACCATCTCTCCACTTTGGGCTTATTTCAATTGCATTTGGACACTGTCACATAGCCCAGTATAAAGCCACATGTTGGCAACACAAGACTGGCTCTACCTAAAGTCTGTGACAGGGAAGATTTGACCTCCATGCCTCTAAATCACTGCTTTTTACCCTAGAGGCAGTGTGTAAAGATGGTATCAGTGAGCTGCGACCTGTCTGATCCTCTGAACAACATTCTTGAGACTGAATCTATGTCTGAGTCCCATGTGCATTGTCCATTATGAGCTGTAAGGAAATAGTCCTGATGTCTAGAAGAGAAGGTTGTGTTCTGGCATGCTCCCATCTTGGTGTAAATAGTTGTACTGTAATATGGCTTCTTTCTGATTAGCTCTCAAAACTATGCATATGAAAGAAGGAGTAATTAAATGTAATGTGTTGATTTAGTTTTAAGTTGTACATGGAGATGGGTGACGCAGGAGGTGTCCCTTTCCATGTATGCTTTCCTCCAAGCTACGTATCTTTCCTAAGTATCCACCTTTCCATTATTGTGTAGCAAGATATATTACTCTGTATAAGGTCCAAGTTGTTCTCAAATGCTCCTAGTAAAAGTGCTCAGTTATGGCATAAGATGTAATAAATTATTGACACAGTGCTACATTGTGTCTCGCTGTCCAACCCTGCATAATTATAATGCTATTAAGAATTCGTTTTAGCAGTTTTGTACAATAAATACGAGTGAAAGGGACTTTTCAATGAGACAGAGTTCTGGAGGCATGCATAGCATGTTCATGTGTTTCACTTGCCTCTAACTGCGGACTGGAAATGTTGGAAGAAAGCACACCGTGTTTTAATCGGGTGTGGAATGGCACTATCACTTGATGTACCTGGGGCTAGAATGAGTTATGCAGCTGATTGCAAAAGAACTGTTATCTTTTTATTCCGTGCTCCAACAGCTGTGTGTTCGCTTATCTCCTGTTTCTATTCCAGGCATGGAACGTAAATTTTTTTCTGGGATTTCTTTTTTGTGACTCCACCTACATAACCATACTGACATCTCAATCTAGATGGATCAGGCAGGATGTGGGAACCATTGGAAATGACTGACATAGCTTAGCAATAGTTCAGTTACAAATGCTAAGGTCTTTGCTTTGCCATAGTGTAAACCAGCAAGCCACATGATTTTCTGGGTTTGAACTCTGCTTGCACAGCATCGCTGCCAGGGATGTTGTCAGGAGGTGAATATGGCCCCAATGTCCTCCTGCACTGACCCCAGACTGAGCCTGTTCTAACTCACACTGATGGAAAGTGGTCCTAAGCACCTGCTCGATGGCCACAGAGAAGTGGTGGCCAAACCTCTGTCCTTCTTTGTGCTCAGAGGGAGCTCTGAACTGCTGACTTTGTAACAGCTCACAACTCCTGGTGGCTGCAGCCCAGCTGCAGGCACATGGGCTCCCTGGGCAGGCAGACCTGTCGTGTGCCACAGCCTACAGTGGGGTGATACTGAGAAACACTGCAGAAAGCTTTCATTTGTGTGATGTCTTTGCAATAGCTCAGCACAGTGATTTCTGCCTGCACAACTGGGTATAACTCGGCCCATGCCATGCAATAACGCAAAGTGAGGTGGGTCAGAATACTTGACAGCAGTGGGGTGACTAAACAGCAGGTTAATAACACACACTCAGCACTTGAAGCTTCCCCATCACACACACCTGAGACATTCAGATGCTCCATGGGTGGCTCAGAGCTGTACCCAGGAATCCTGTCTGCCTCTGGGCTCCAGGTGGGCTCTCCACAGGTCCTGCTCCTCCCAGCTAAGGTCACTGCCAGGAGCACAGCCAGGACTGCAGCAGCTGACCACAGCTCTGCTGCCAACCACCTTTGGGCTTTCCATGCAGCTTTCAAACCAAGCAGTTATGAATCCTAAGCTTTAGTACAAGCTTCTATCTAGATAGATTTTGCCATTGTTACAGCAGGAGGCAAAGTATTCCCCTGCCAATCCGGAATCAAGAGAGTGTTCTGGACTCCCTTTTGCCTATTCTGCTCCAGCATTTCTTTTCTTCCTCCCAGCTGCCTTCTAGCTGGCTGGCATGCAGCACTTCAGATTCCTTTCCCCCACACCGACCCCTGCTGTGCCCTGCAGATGTTGGGTGACTGTGCAGAAGGGTGGTCTCCTACCCAGTGCACTGCTCCCATGCATGCGCCTGTTTGCAAGTACTCAGCAGAGCCTCTGCTCTCGCATGTGCCAGACACAGCACTGGTGCATCACTCTCCTGGACGGAACGTAATTATAAATGGAGTTTAAATCAGTATCTATATAGAAAAGAATGCCAGGATCCTGTGATCATCCCAAACCAAAGAGAGAAAAATTAAAAGAAGCGCTGAAGGTCTATAAAAGTGCAGGTTCTTAAAGCTCCAAAATTCTGGTAGGTAGTTGAAGTTTAAACAAACTTAAAGCTGGAGACACTTCAGTGCTACAGTGAGCTCGTTACCACAGCAACATCACTGGACCCTGGGTTTGGCCCCTAAACAGGGCTGCTGACTTTCAGTGTGGTATAAATGCATCCCAGCCCCTCAGCGCTTTATCCCTGCACTGCCTTGGCCATTGAGGTCATCTGGTACAAAATGTAACTAATTTTAAGACATGGAATGGTTATGACCACGTAAATGTACAGTGATGAAAGCCTGCTTGTCTCAAAGCTGTTTCTGTTATTCTCATATCAACCACAACTCCAACAGCAACAAAAAGAGGCTGCCATGAGCTTTCTTTTAATAGCCTTAATTCCATATATGCATTCCATTTCTATATTTCAGATCTTGTTATCTGGAGTGAGAGTGGAAACTTGTCTTGAAGCTCCCAAGGAGTGGGATTGGTGGCCATTACAAATGTTCCTGATGGCAGAAAACCCAGTAGTAGAGCCCAGATGGACACATTTGGGCCTCATTCCTCCATGAAAGCAGAGATTCGGGGACGGGGCACAATGTGGGACTTGACACACAGCAAAGAAACAGGGAAGAAGCAGAGGGCCTCAGGTCTTGCAGAAGTTTGGCACCACTTTCTTTAGTGCGGTCATTATACAACGTGCAAAGATAGACACCCCACGTTATGGTCACGGCTTTCTTCCCAGGGGTGAGTCGGTGTTAGCAACTGCATGGCTGAAACGTGTGGAAACCTGAGCTGTAGAGCAACGCAGGTTAAAAGTTCAGCTTTCCACCTTTACGATGGCAGGTCTCACTCTCTCACTGAGAATGCCTCATTTGTATTTACTTTTTAGGGTCATTATCTGTCCCACGAGAGTCTTTGTGAAGGTCCAAATTTTCAAATAAACAGCACACCATAAGACAGGTATGTGTGGATAATTTTTGTTGTATTTGGCTAAAATATGGGCACTAAGCTGAATAGGTAAACATAAAAGTATGCCATTTAAAACAATGCATTCCCATTAGTGTTTGAATATGTGCCTAAACTCCATGTACACTTTTACATGGTTATGTCATTTCCCGTGTAAAATGTGCTTGTTTGTGCAGCAGCCATATGAAAGGAGCAGCAGCCCGCTATGTGGGCTATTTGAAGCTTTCTTTAAGAAACATAAAAACCCCCTGACCCTTGTATAATAAAAGGTGTTAAAAGATACTGCTTTTATAACATCTTAGCCAAGACTAATAAGAATGTACCAAGAAAACAGTTTTTTTTTCTCCATGGTCCTGGTCAATCACGTGTCATTTTATGAATCTGCTGTTGCTGTTGGTTAGTAAAACAATACTTAAAAATAAAATTGCGTGAGCTTTCATTGCTTCTCAACAAACTTAATGAAGAAGGAAATCTCAGTGTTCTTTGAAGAGCAATAAAGGCGGCGCAGTGAATACGCTTTGCTGAGTGCTCGAAGAGCCCATCTGTTGCCATCCCATGCTTGCTGATGTCCTCACGTTGCTATATATTTTCCTGCAGAATTCGTTCTGGTTTTCTGCAATGATTGCATTAGCTGAAGTAGCACAACCAGACTCTGCTTTCCCCACTGCCCTCTCCAAGGGCACAGCTGCCCGGGGAAAGGTCTCCACGTGCAGTGAGCGCTTGGCTGGCTCTGATGGCGGATGGGAGATGAGTTTTGTGATGGGATTCCCTGGGAGCCTCAGAGCAGCGCCTTATGCTGGGCTTTGCCATTCAACAATCAGGGCTGCACAGCCTCTGCCCATCGTGCTGCCAAAGCAGTGCTGTTAAAATGAGTGCAGAACTTCTGCACACTTGGGTACCGCCTGCCTGCTTTTGACAAGATGCCATTTATCACTGATAATAGTCAGAAATAGTCTTTTATTGAAAAACAAAAACAAAAACAAAAAAAAAACAAAAAAAAAACAAACAAAAAAAACCAAACAAACCACAAACAAAACAACACAGCCAGAACTTATTTTGTGCTTGTGCACATGGCTTCGAGACATTCATCTTCCTCCAGAAATGCTGAAAGAGAAAGGCAGCTTGGGTCCTGCACAGACCCGAAGAGAAGGGTTGTGTGTCTTCACTGGAGATCTCTTCTCTGCAAAGCTGCAGCAGTGCTCACAGACTTGAGGCAGCAGATATCATCTCGCTGGTGATCAGACGCCAGGAGCCCAGACAAAAGGGAGAGGAGGAGCACACGCAGGAGGAGGTGCTCTGGAGAAGCACCCAAGGGAACCTGGAGTGGGAAGAAGGGCTGTGGAGAGCCGGCAGCGGCTGAGCGCTGGGTGATGGTTGGAAGAGCAAAGGTGGACTGAGTGCAGGGTGGGAACACTTGTGCACCCAAACAGAACAAGAGCTGGGTTGGGTGGCAGTGCTGCTGCTGGTGGGAATGGGACAGCCCACATGCCATGCAGTGAAAAAAGCTTCTCTTCTGAGGGCTTGGTGTGAGCAATTCTCCTTTCCTCTGTACACTGGCCAGTGGCTCTCAGTGGCCTGGAAGCTGCTGAAGGCTCAGAGCAGGAGCAGGCTGCTGAAGCCCAGCAGAACCACACAGCTCCTGCCAGCAGCACTGCACAGCCAGGGCAGCGCTCGCTTCAGCACAAGGACTCCTGTGACTAGTGGTGTCCCCCAGGGGTCTGTGCTGGGTCCAGTCTTGTTCAACATCTTCATCAACGACCTTGATGAGGGGATAGTGGCCACCCTCAGCAAGTTTGCTGATGACACGAAGCTGGGAGGATTGGCTGACACGCCTGAAGGCTGTGCAGCCATTCAGAGAGACCTGGACAGACTGGAGAGCTGGGCAGTAAGAAACCGGATGAGGTTTAACATAAGCAAGTGTAGAGTCTTGCATCTCGGTAGAAATAATTGCATACACCAGTACAGGTTGGGGGAAGACCTGCTGGAGAGGAGCTCTGCTGAGAGGGACCTGGGCGTCCTGGTGGACGACAGGTTGGCCATGAGCCAGCAGTGTGCCCTTGTAGCCAAAAAGGCCAATGGCATTCTGGGGTGCATTAAAAAGAGCGTAGCCAGCAGGTCAAGGGAGGTGATCCTCCCCCTCTACTCTGCCCTGGTGAGGCCTCATCTGGAATACTGTGTCCAGTTCTGGGCTCCCCAGTACAAAAAAGACAGGGATCTCTTGGAAAGAGTCCAGCGGAGGGCCACAAAGATGGTGAAGGGCCTGGACCATCTCCCCTACGAGGAGAGACTTAGGGAACTGGGTCTGTTTAGCCTTGAGAAAAGAAGGCTGAGAGGGGACTTGATCCAGGTTTATAAATACCTGAAGTGTGGGAGCTATAGTGGCGAGGCTGGTCTCTTTTCAGTAGTGCGTGGGGACAGGACTAGGGGCAATGGGCTGAAACTCCAGCATAGGAAGTTCCGCACGAATGTGCGCAAGAACTTCTTTACAGTGAGGGTGACGGAGCACTGGAACAGGCTGCCCAGGGAGGTGGTGGAGTCTCCTTCTCTGGAGATATTCAAGACTCGCCTGGACGCCTACCTGTGCGACGTGGTGTAGGGAGCCTGCTTTGGCAGGGGGGTTGGACTCGATGATCTCTAGAGGTCCCTTCCAACCCCTATAATTCTGTGATTCTGTGATTCTGTGATTCTGTGACTGACTGCCGCTGTGTGCACTGCTGAGGAGCATCCAGAGCACTGCTGGGAAACCTGAGTCTGCGTGAGGAAGCGCTTTCATTTATGAAGCATTCAGATGGATAGAGAGTTCCACTGCTGGGCTGCAGGCAGGCAGGTGGTCTGTCTCCCCTAAACCCTATGCAGTCTAACATCAGAAAGACCAACCATGAGGCTCTGGGTGGTCACCTGAAGTGCCCTTACTTTGTTTTCTTTGGTGCTTTCCACTGCACCCTTGGCTCTAGCTGATGCTGAGCACAGAAGTGGCTCCACAGTCAGCCCAGATGGGAAAGTTTGATGCAAGACTCCAAGTGCAGAGCTGGGGGCTGCCAAGAGGAGCCAGACTCAGAGCTTCCCCTCACTGAGGTCAGGTTCCTGTGGGCCAGGGCTGGATCCCTTCCTTTCAGTGTTTGGAGCTGTTGGGAGACATGAGGAGAGGAGTGGGGACTGCAGACCCTGCGAGAGGGAATGGAGCATCTGCCTGGACATGGCCGAGACAGAGGCTGTCGGGGCATTCCCATTTATGGAAATGGGACAAGTGTATTCCTTCTTTCCAGTGGAGTATCATGTGATTATTATCCGATCAATAAGTTCCAGAAGATGTCAGAAGCTGGCGGGAGTTTTTCTAAGGTATGCAAACTTTACAAACAGATTCGGAGTGCTAAGAAAAACGACCTGCTGTTCATCTCAAAATGTAAGTGCAGCACAGCCACCTTTCCCTCAAAGCATTGTAGAATTTTGGTCAGAGAAAAAGCCATATGAAATAATTCACTTCTTGCAATAGTAATGAAATATTCCCCATGCCAGTAAGATAAGAAAGTGATGAGGAGCCCGTGCTGGCGCAGTCCAAGTTTTAGAACATTTCACCTCCACCATTAAGCCTACTGATTTTTAATAAATCCTGGAATTCTGGGGAAATTCCAGAGGTTTGGGAGGCTCTGGAGAAAAGGAATTCAACTCAGTACTATAAAGGGTCGCTGTGTTGACCTGGCAGTTATAGGCAAATTATGGGACTGTTGGTACTGACTGAATCTTACGACGTGACCAAAGGGTGCTGGTTTAATTCATTGGTGATGAGGACAGGATGGACAATTAAGATCATTTTGCCAGATGAGCTGCACACCCCAGGTATAAAATTTTACCTGGGGACTCCACTGAAAATGCCATCTCAGCTTTCATAGCCATCAAGGCAGCAACACAACTGCAGCAAGGGCAGGGAGAGAAACAGGGAACAAATGGGAAAACAATGTGCAGGTGCTCCAGGGATTGACATGGCCCTTGAACACTGTGATATGGCAGAGCTGGAAAAAGGCAATAAGGATTGCAAGTATGAAACAGCTTCTGTGCAAGGAGTAATTAGATAGACCGGAGCTCTTCCGAGAGGTGGCTGGGGCAAGAAAGAAAGGTGATGAGGGCTAAGAATGTGGATGGGGAGGAAGTCTGCTCTCAAATGAGAACCACAGTGCCCTAAACGACACCAGTTCTGGACAGCGTTGAAACAGACGTACTGATTCCTACAGCGCGGCCCAGAGGTACAGCACCTGACCACGCGCTGCTGGATGTTAAACATCTCCATATGTTAAAAAATACCTGACTGCACAAGTTCATGGAAGAAAGCTCCATGAAAGCTGGTGGGCACAAGGCCCCCATGACTTCCTGAGCCATGGCAGCTGGAAGCTGAGGAGCTGTGATAAGAAAACACCACTCCGCATTCCTTCTGTCCTCATTACCTTTAGGGACCCATCACCCACTGGAGACAGGCAAGGTGCCCCCACAGTCTCACCTGGAAAAAACCATTGTCGTGTTCTCAGTGGAGCTCAAAGCTTCCAGGTGACTCGTACAGCAGGACCTCCTGGCTGGAGCCATTGGGCAGGACTTGCGGAGCCTTGGCCACTGCCCTGTTACAGAAGCACGACTTTCTGATGTGGGATCTCTTTTCCCACCAATTTGTTTTTAAAAGGAAGTCTATTTTTAAAGTTCCTTGGAATTAAATGATACTACATAATAGCTGGGTATTACATATTTGGAAAGAGAGATCCAGGATTGATTTAAAGACCAGAAGTTTTAAAAAGCTCACCACAGTCAGCTCTGAGCTAATTCTGTGAATATTAGCACTTCATTTTTTTAATAAGCAGCTTATTTCTACCTACTGTCCAGTTTCCACTTGGACTCGGTGAATTGGCTTCTTTGTCTGCTATGCTGAAAAACTTATTCCCAATGGCATTGTTCTACCTATACAGATCACGATGAATTTTTCTCTTCTCTTTTCTATGGAGAACATAAATCAACTTGGTCATGCTTTTGCTGTGCTGCATACCTTCCTTACCAGGTTCTTGGGTTTTAGTATTTTTTTTCTTTAGACGTCTTTTCCATTGCTCCAAATATTACCTGCAGCATTGAGCGCCAGCTCTCATTTAACTCTGGGTTAACAGTGACAGTCTCATCAATGCCACGGAGACAATACTACTTCTGTACCTTTACTGGATTGCGACCTCCACTATAGTCTGGGGTTCAGCTTTCCCTTTCGTCAGGAGCCCAAACTCAGCCTTTCACTATGACCAACACTGCTCGTCCACTGCTGATGAAAAACTTTCCATCTCATAAGTTCTTGCTTCACAGTTGAAAATCCTTGTTTACAGACGAGTTAAAGAGCAGCTTAGTACCACAGAAAGGTTTCTGTCTGACAAGACTTATTTTATTCCTGTTAGAAGTAAAAGTTGCCTTGTTTTTTAGGACGAGGTGCTGATACAAGGCACCAGCTCACGAGCTGTGGCAGCAGCAGCCCCAGGAGCAGACTGGTGCCTGGCAGCATATCTCCACATCTTCCCAGGCTGCCAGGGGGAGAGAGCTCTTCAGCAAGGCATTAAAGACAGCAGTCTGTACTTCCCAAATGCTGACCAAGCCCTGAGCAGAGGACTGACAGATCCACTCCTGCAAACATGTATCTGCTAAACCCCTTTGTCATGAGACACTCTCCAGACATGTAGAGATGTGAAGATCAAGCTGTGCTCCCATTGGCATGGATCTGTAGGAGACATGAAAGCTGCTCTGGAACAGGGACGTGATTGGTACTGGTTTTGTTAGCTGGTCAGCAGTGCTCACAGGCTCCCTGTGCTTTCCCTTGAGAATGCTGGCTGTCACAAGATCTCATGTGGCAACAGTGCTGGCAATATGGATGCTGCTCACCTCCCCAGCCCAGCAGTGGCGAGAGGCACTGATGTTCTTACTGCAATATGGGGAAAACACTGATGCTATGTGAGCCATTCCATTGCTTCGTCCCTCCAGGATGCTTTAGAGCAGCAGGAGCCCCAGCCACCACAGGTGAAGGCTGCTTGCTGCCCTGCTCCCAACCTGGCCCACTCCTGTAGCTCTTGTTGGGAGCTGTGTGAAGGGGGGAGGAGGGACTTATTGCTGGATGGTGGGGGTGTTTCTTGGTGAAAATTGCTCAGTCTTTGCTAGGGGGGACTGACAGCACACCCCTGATAGATTACCCCGGATAGCCAAGCCTCTCCCCATATTATATGGTTTTGATCACAAGCATAAATGTGCTTGGTATAAAACAGAAGGTCAGGAAGGTTTAAGACATGGTATATGAGAAAACATTTTCCAGATTTCAGCTTCCTCTAAGGTAATATGCAAGTGTAATTAAAACAGAACCTGGAAATATAGAGTACAGTACCCTATTGAAAGTGTGTTGTATGAGCTGAACTCCCTTCATTGATAGTTTTCCAAAACACACAGCTGCAATAATCTTTATCCAGGAGAAGGGAATAAATTAAGTCTGAACACCTCTGCATATAGTGCAGTACAGTGTATGGCACTGCACCCCACATAACCTCCTAGCGGTAATGGAAAGCCGAAGGAGGTGCATGTGGAAAACCTCTCTGACCAGCAAACATTTTCTTCTTCAGAAAGCATACAGATGGGAAGAAAAGCTCATGAAGCAGAGGTGGCTTAAGTACTGGGATGTCTTGTTCCTGAAGCTGTCTGCTCAAGTCGTTGAGGCTCTGCAATGGCAGGGTGCCAAAGCACACTCCAAGCTTGACAGGTGGGGAGGGAAATGTCCTGGGCTTGCCCCAGCAAACAGTGACTGCTGACAGCAAGCAAAAGAGAACAAATAGGAGTTTATCATATTTAACAGTAGCAGCAGCCACCAGGATATATACGCTTGGAAAAAGTTATCGGGTCCAACTTTGACTTCCCCTGAACGGCTCAGTCATGGAGTTCAGACTTTGCTCACAAGACTTCGCCAAGCACAGGGAGGGCAGCAGCGAGGAGCCTGCTCTGTGCCGCATCTGCGTGTCCTCCAGCAAGGGCTGGTGCAGGACAGGGGGAGCTCCCTCCTGCAGAACCTCCTGCAGGGACCGATTTGCACCCCTGGCCAAGGAATTCCAGGTCAGGGAATGGATCTCCCTCCTTTCCAAACCTTGCAAGATCCATCGGGCGTTGGAAAGGTTGTGCTTACACTGAAAAATTCACTCTTTGTATCTTTAAAATACCATCTAGCCTGGGAGGCAGCGGTGGCCAATGTGTTTACAGCGACACTCTAAGCTGAGTATTCAGCCTTATGGAGAGGACTAAGCATCTCTATGTTGCTAATAATATAATTAACTTCCATTACAATTCCTTTTTCAGCAGGTAAATCATCTCAAAGGTGGACTGGGTCTCAAAAGGTCCAGTATACACAGTATGCAAAGGAGAAAGATTCTCTGAAAGCAAAGTTTGACAGCCCCACTATCAATCACCAGTTCAGCCCTAGAAACTCTGCTTTCCTTCAGCACAGAGCCTGAGCTTGAAACCCAGCAGAACCCGGCTTTCCCCATGCTGCGTCAAATGGCCCCTCACTTCGTTTCTGGGACTGGGAGTTCTGGGAAGAGCAGCACAGAGACATCCAAGTGAGCTCTGGAAGAAGTCAGTCCACATACACCAAGGCTCCAAGGGCCTGTTATCGCTGATTTGTGCTCCAACTCCTTAAAGGGCACATTAGACAGGAAGCAGTGCCAGACCTGCACTGGCTCCATTGGTACATACAAGGCCCTTTCAGAACCTGGAGCACTGGGAAAGTATGCTGCAAAGACAGTCAAATAGATGAGGGGCCAGCTGGCAGTCTCGTAGTGTTGGCACTGAACCAGAGTTAATAAGACCTGCTGGACCTGAGCTGAGCTTTTGCAATTGGGTTTCTCTTTATCATGATCTCCAGGGTGCCCTGCAATATCCATACAGACTGTGTTCCCTTCTGTTATCTGAAGGACCTCATCCCCACTTGTTCCAGATAGCATGGAGAGATCCTGTTTCTCCATATGTTCATTAGATTTCCTTCAGCTTTCCCTCTGTGGAAGCAGGAGCACAGGGTTAAGATAGGAACTCTAATCTGATTAGAGAAAGGCTGAAGTGGAGAGATCTGTACTTTTGCCCCAGGCTGAGCTATGTTTGCCTTTAGGAACCAAGGAGCTCTCCCCTGGAAATGCTGGGACAATGATTGCCTTAAGTTGGTTTTGATTCTTCATGAGACCAAGAGGAGACAAATCAAGAAGCTGCTACAATGCTATCTATTTTGCTATTATGAAAAGGTTGATTTAGCTGTGCAATTACTTTCCAAAGGACTGAAATACATGCCTGCATAAAAAGGACCAGTGAAATAGGAAAAAAGCACGTTCTGTGAAAACATTTGAAATAAAATCAGATGCTAATAGGAAATTAGAAGGACAGAAATGTTAAAATATTTTCCAATGCCTTTGTTTAAAAGCTATATACTATTTCTTGCCTTTGTAATAATGACAACTGTGCTAGCTTAGGACAGGTAAATGCACATGCAGCCTCAAGGCCTCAATAGCCCAAGGAACTGTGTGCAGTATGTGGAAAGACTGTGGGGTCTTTTGAAAGTGGACAGAAATCCAAAGAAATAAAGAGAGAAAGGTTGTTACCTGCCAGAAGGTGTGACTGCAGAGTGGCCAGTGTAGAAAATCATCCCTGCTAGAGAGGGGAAAATGTAACAAGTAAAAAATAGCAGATGTGGTCATGGAGGGGCTGGATTCTTAGGTCTAAAAAGTGGAGAATTCAGGAAAGATTTGGCCTGGGGAATTCCAGTTTAACAGATCAGGTAATGCCCAGCATGCTCAGTTCCCAAGTGCAGCCTCTTTGCCCTTTCAGCGCTGCATTGCTCACTGAAAGACAAGGGCATTCTGCAAAGCAGAGGCCATGTAGGACCTGGATTGCTGTGTTGCCATATTATATTGCATCATGTACTTTTGATAAACCTGCTTGTCTTTCCTAAAGGCACTGTAATGCTGCAATGACCCATTTAAAAAATAAAATAAGAACAACAGTTTAAAAAGTTTACTTTGTTCTTTGAGAAAATCATAGAATCACAGAATGGCTCAGGTTAGAAGGGACCTCAAGGTTCATGGAGCTCCAACCCTCCCACCACAGGCAGGGCCACCAACCTGCACATCTAATACCAGCCCAGCCTGCCCAGGGCCCCATCCAGCCTAGCCTTGAGCACCTCCAGGGATGGGGCATCCACAGCCTCTCTGGGCAGCTGTTCCAGCACCTCACCACTCTCTGAGTAAAGAACTTAAAATTAAATAGGAAAGAAGTAAAAACTGGTAAAGAACTTAAACTTTGTGTGCATCCACCAGCAGGGTGAAGAAAAGCCAACTTGCAAAGCTGCATTAAGAAGTCTTATCTCCAGAACAGCCAACCAAGAGCTTCTCCACATCTCTACAGAGCTTCTGACAGCTAAGAGCCTGAAGCTCATTTACTAATGCCAAGCTGTGCTCTTACCTAACACCTTCAGAACTGCACATCAAAGGGAGAAGAACAGGGCTTACACTGAGCATCTTTATGGTAAGTATGAAAAAATGTTCACAGTGGGAGAGCGGAATGAGTTTCATATGGAAATGGGGAATCCCTCTATTGCAATTTTTAGGTGAATGTAAAAGAAACACGCATCAGAGAGATCTAAGAATATTTAGTACTGCCTTGGAAGTGGAGGATGGTTTAAGTGATCTTTTTAGCTACATACCTATAGGATTTGCAAATGTTTGTAATTAATTACGCCAACCAAGGAATAACATAACAACCTGGAATCAAAGTCAGAGCCTAGCACACCCAAGCAAGAGCAAACATTTTAAAACTAGTAAATCACCTAAGCATCATAGCAGGCCTGAAACACTTCATCTAAAAATGACAGTTCCTCCAAATGGAAGTTTTGGGCTAGATAAATACTCAGTTTAGACAAGGTGGCATTCTGAGCTCAGAATTATTGGGTAAAATAGAGTCCCTGTGAGCAGAGTCCAGCAGCTGCCCTCTGTTAGAGGAGAGCCAGCTCCACCCAGCTCCAAGAAGAACCCACAATGGAGACGTGCTTGGAGAGCCGCAGCCTGCGGGAAGCCCACCTGGCTCATATTGGGAAGGATGGCATCCATGGGAGGGACACACCGGGAGCATGGGAAGGGAGTGAGGAATGAGGGAGCGGCAGGGACCGACCACAGCTTTCATCTTCCATTCCCCTGTGCTGCTCTGGGGAAGGAGGTAGGAGAGGTGGACGGGATCAGTGTGTATCAAGTTTGCTTTTAGTTCTCACTAGTCATGCCTGTTACCAATAGCCAATAAATTACATCAATCTCCCTTGAGTCTGTTTTGCCCATCTAATTCCCATTTAATGCCCATCAGTGTGAAGCCACCACATTATGCTAGGGAGCCCTTTGCACGTCCTCCAGACTTTCTTGCCTCATTTTGTATAATTAATTAGCAGTTCCCTGAATCAGAAAGTCAGTTTCTGTTCTGACAAATATTCAATTAACAGATGTCTGAGACTCCCAATTGATAACAGTCAAATATTCCTTCCCTGCAACTCTTCTTACATATTCTGCAAATGGACTACATGCACTTTGACAGCTAAGTCAGCAGAATAGTAGAATCCACCTGAAAGTGGATGTATACAGCAGCAAGTTTAATCACAGAGTCATAGAATCACCAGTGTTGGAAAAGACCTCCAAGATCATCCAGTCCAACCATCCACATACCATCAGTATTTCCACACTAACCCAAGTCCCTCAGAACAACATCTGAACGTCTCTTGAAATCCCTACAGTGACTTACATGGACTAAAGCAAACTGAAACTGTTAAGAAGCACAACTTGCATCTGTGAGTTGTTTCAAAGGGCTTAGTTTCAGTGTAGCACCTTAGCACTGAAGTTCCTATGTGCTTATAACTATGATCCCTCCTGCTTCTGGGCTGTGAAATCACAGATCACAGCACCTTGTTGGTACATTGGATCCTCATTCTGACTTCACTACCTTGACAACAGGAGGATGCAGATTTTTTCTCCATGATCTTTTCGCAACATAAGCTTCACCCTTGCTCTTTGTGTGTTGAGGCTTGCTGGACTGAAGCCTTAACTAATAGGCTAGAATTACATCATCCTTCCTCTTCTGCACAATAGTCAACTTGTCAAAATGAAGCCTTGTCAAAATGAATCCTTGCTAACCAACGCAACACCAACCTTGACCTGGGTGTCACGTGCTCTAGAAAACTTTATGCTTCTCCAGAATCAGTTAATCCTAAAGTGAACACAAAGCAGCCCACAACACAGTGTCTTCTGCACAGCTTCAGCAAATGTTTTAATTGTTCTCTGTATCTGGGCTATAATGATCACACCAGGGTCTGAGATGGCTTCCTGGATTCTGGTGTAACATAACAGTGCAAGATGTCATCAAGAGTGTTTCAAGCATCCTGGCCTCTCAAAATGGCCTCTTGGGGAAAGAGAGCATTCCCCTTTATTACTTGAAGGAAAGGAATCACTGTCACTACCTTAGCAGAAGGACTGACAGCAGCAGCAGTTGGGATGGTTTGACAACACAGCAAAGCTGACAGAATAGCAGGCTGCTGCCAGAACAACCCGTCTGCTCTCCCCACCCTGTCCCCAGCCATACATTCCTGGCATTCCTCTGATGCTGAGGAGGGCTGGTTCAGGTAGATAAGTTCATAGAAAACTAATCCTAGTAAAAACAACAAAAAAGGCAATTTTCAGTGGTCTTGCTTCTTCAACCAGCTCATTGGCTCTGCATTCTTTTGATGAAAGCCAGTTCCTAGTACAGCCAGAAGAACCTTTCAGTCTTTTATCTTTCTTGTTGCATTAAAGACTGGCACCATTGAACCAGACTTACAGGAGCAAAGAGAGGCCTCTTCCAGCTCTACCTTGACACATGTGGATCACCACTGCATGCATCTGAATGCATGCAGCATGTTGGACTGCCCAGCACATCTCCAAGCATTAGAGTAAAGGGGCAACCATTCCTGCTGTCACCAGGCTTTTGTCACCATCAGTGGCAAAGAGCAGACTTGTGGACAGATGGTGAAGGGTCAACTCTCTGTTTTTTTCTTGCTTTTTGCAGCCTGCTTCTCTGCCTTTAGCACACTCCAGTCCCAAGCCCCTTATTGGTCACACTTTGAAAATAACCAGTATCAGCTGTTTGGAAGATTCCGCAATTTTTCACTCTCCTTTTTAGGCCTCTCTTCTCTAAACTCAGTCTTCTTTCCTATTCACCCACCTAGCTGCCAGCACACGTTGGGCCATTGTTAATGACCTTGGATGAACAAACACCAGCACTCAGATGGGAACTTCGTTGCTCTGCTGGTGGGACTTTTTGCTGCTCACCCAGAAGGAGCAACATGCTGAAGACTCACTATGACAGATAAGACTAATGCAGTTGTGGAACGACGGCAAGGCAAACAAAAAGAAGCAGAACTTAGCTCTGACCTTCCTCCCTAGAACTGGCAACAGGCACAAGAGCCAAATGAAATAGGAGTGCATCCCTGAGAGAGATCTACAGTCCGCCGTGTTGCTCAATATCCAGCACTGCATCAGAACAACTTGTTCAATAAACACGTTGTCAGATAGTTAGACCTATTTTGACAGCGAGTTGCAGTGAGCCAGAATGTGCCAGAAAGCACTGCTTGCACATGCGGGAACCTGGGACATCTGTGGAAAGGAAGCCCAAGCAGGTGTCTCCATTGGCCCCGTGAGAGCTGACATTTAGGGACACGTGAAAGAATTCTAAAGACTACTGTGGAGTTTCAGGGCCATTAAAACAGCTTCTACTGCCCTCTGGAGAAGCTGCCGTCCCCATAAATAGGTGGGGAAAGAGGGGAGGAGAACATTATAGCTCCCCAAGCCCTTCAAGCCAGCAGCACGCTGAGGAGCGCAGCCTCCGTCCTGCCCAGCTGCTGTCGCTCACATCTGCAGCAGCCTCCCGGCACCAGCACATCTGTGAGCTGCCGCGGATGCGATGCAGAGGAAGCCGCCTAACCCGGCACAAGCACTGCCCGGCTCTGCAGCCCCGGAGGCAGCAGGAGGAGCGGGATGGCCAGGCGCTCAGGCAGGCGGTGCCGGGTGGCTACCGGCACTGCACGCTCCTCCTTCCTAGGGAAGACAGAGAAAACTCCTGCTGCCCTACGCCGTGCAGACGAGATAAAGCGCGGCCGCCATCACCCTCACGGGTAGGGCTTTGTAGCAGAGAGGCCTTTCGAAGCGGTGCCGGCACGGCCTCACCACCTTCGCCCTTACGAACCAGGCCCAAATCCAGCCCGGCTCCACCCCGCCCAACCTGAGGAGACACCCGCGCCCCTCTCCGTGCGGCACTGCGCCTGCGCGGCCCTCGGGCCGGAAGGGGCGGAGCCGCTGTGCCGGAAGCGGCGTGAGGAGGGATGGCGGCGCTGGCGCGAGCCGCGGTGAGTGGCGGTGGCGGGTTGTGCCGCCGGGAGGATGTGTGGCGCTTTGCGGCCCGGCCTGTCCGGTTCTGTCCCTCCGGTCCCGGCGGTTCGCCCGCCGCCCTGTGAGCGGCCAGTTCTCGTCCTGAGCTTAGCGAAGTGCTAAGCCGAGGTGGAGGCTGCCTCGCTGAAGCCCTGCACGCGGTGCTATGGAGCGCGCTCCTGCAGCGTTCCCCGGGAGAAGGCCGGGGCCGGCTCCGATCCTTCCTGCAGAGCGTGTGCTCGCACAGCAGCGGCGGAGACCGAGTGTTCCCGGCTCGGGCTTTGCGCTTGGGGCCTTCTTTCCCTGCCCGTTTTGCTGTGCTCCGGCCGTGGGGGCTGCGCCGGGCGGTGGGGATGTGCGTTCCTATCGATTCTCGGCGCCGCTGGAGGTGTTGGCAGGTGACGATGTGGGGTTCCAGGTTTTGCCTCAAGTGGCAGCAGTTGGGTTCCCGTGGGGATGGATTCTCTCTCACTCCACTCATTTGTTCTCTCTCATTCATTTGAGTGCTTTTTGTCAATCGGCTTTTAAAGCCGCTGCAGCACGTTGCCAGATGACAGCAGAGGGCCTACAAAAGGGAACTTGGTGGCTGGAGCTGATTTGTGCCGCAGCACAAACACTGGGATGGCTGATGCTGTCAGGTGGAGACAAGGCTGGTGACAGAAATGCAAGGCCTGTAGTCACAGAACGGTATCTACTTGTGAAAGGAATTCACCTCGTTTCTGGAGCTGATGTCTCGTGGTGTGGTTTCACAACGGTGAACCCTTCCAGTCCTCCAGCTGACAACAGCTGAGAGCAAATCTGCCTGAGAGCGACTGGAATGCAGTGAGCTGAGCTCCTGTTTCCTGCTTCATTGGCTGTGCTCTGTCCATGCCTGCAGCACTGTGCTGTTGCATACCTCTGCGTGCCCCAGCGTTTTTTTTTCGGCCTCTATGCTCTAATGCCAAAGCAGCAGAACTGGGGCAGTGTAAAGTTGGTTTCCTGCTGTTTTAATGAGCTGAAGAGGCAATTGCTGGCAAAAAGGGAGGGGGAAGCCAGGTGGGAGCGGAGCAGAGGGCTGGGAAGCAGTGAGTCACTGAGGGTGCAGCTGTCCCTGGAGCTGTACCTCAGGGTGCCAGTTTCAATGAAAAGCTGCCTGCAAAAGGTGTACGTTTGTCTCCTAGCCTTCCTATCCCCACGCAGTGCTCCTCTCTCATCTGCTTCTAGTTTCTTATTGCAGAGGGCTTGAACTTTTTTTCCTGGTTGGAAGAAATTCTCTTTGGTCAAGATGTAGTTGTCTGCCATTTGTTGTCTGAAGCACCTTGCTTTATGATTAGAGAAGCACAGGAGCTGTAGTAAGTGGTGAGGGCACACAGATATGATAGGAGGCAGAGGATTTCTAGCAGCAAGCAACGTAGTTCTGCTCAAGCTTTGTGATATCATGTGATTGCTGACCCATGGTGTTTCACACTATCATCTTTTGCAGTAGGATTTAATAGTTGCCTAATCAAATAAAAGCAAATCTTCAGCCTGTAAACATTTCTTCCTTGTACTGAAAATACAAGTTTCGTTTTCTTCTAATTGTCATGCTTTCTTGTCATGCTCTTTAACATCTTTATTAATGACATCGATGAGGGAATGGAGTGCACCCTCAGCAAGTTTGCTGATGACACCAAGCTGAGTGGTGCAGTCGATACGGTGGAGGGAATGGATGCCATTCAGAGGGACCTTGACAGGCTGGAAAGCTGGGCTCGGGTGAACCTAATGAGGTTCAACACGGCAAAGTGCAAGGTTTTGCACTTGGGCCGGAAGAACCCCAGGCACTTGTACAGGCTGGGAGGAGTTGTCCTTGAGAGCAGCTCGGCAGAGAAAGACCTAGGGGTCCTAATAGATGAGAAACTTAACATGAGCCAGCAGTGCGCTCTGGCAGCCCGGAAGGCAAATGGGATCCTGGGCTCCATCAGGAGAGGGGTGGTCAGCAGGGATAGGGAGGTGATTGTCCCTCTCTACTCTGCTCTTGTGAGGCCCCATCTGGAGTACTGTGTCCAGGTGTGGAGCCCTCAGTACAAAAAAGATATGGAGATTTTGGAAAGGGTCCAGAGGAGGGCCACGAAGATGATCAGGGGGCTGGAGCACCTCCCCTATGAGGACAGGCTGAGGGAGTTGGGTTTGTTCAGCCTGGAGAAGAGAAGGTAGCGGGGTGACCTCATTGCAGCCTTTCAATACCTGAAGGGAACTTACTCCCAGGAGGGGAGCAAACTCTTCGAAAGGGCTGATAATAGCAGAACTAGGGGAAATGGTTTTAAGTTAAAAGAGGGAAGATTTAGGTTGGATGTTAGGGGGAAGTTCTTTACTAGGAGAGTGGTTAGGTCCTGGAACAGGCTGCCCAGGGAGGTTGTGGATGCCCCGTCCTTGGAGGTGTTCAAGACCAGGTTGGACGGGGCTCTGGGCAACCTGATCTAGTAAAGGCGTATGTTTGGTGGCCCTGCTAGGCAGGGGGGTTGGAACTACATGATCCTTGAGGTCCCTTCCAACCCGGGTCATTCTGTGATTCTGTGATTTCTCAGGCACTGTTTGTATAATGCAATCCTGGATATTTTCTGAACATTTCTGTTAACAGTTCTGTTGTGGTAAAATAATCCTCTACCCAAAAAGAGATACTGTTTGTTTGCTACCTTTGGCTTTCCTAAGAGTTGCCAGAAAGGGTTTAGAAGGCCGTAGGTATTTTCTTTCACCTGGATCTAGATAGGACAGCTGGCTGTTGGCTACCATGGAGTAACTCCATTTGATTTAGACTAAGCATGTTTTCTTTCAGCAATATTGTAACTAAAGAGTAGCATTTGTGGTTTAAATGGAAGGTGGTGTTCTGCAAATAGTGATAAATGGCTTAGGGAAGATCCCTTAAGACACTGTTTTCCCTTATTTTTGTATGCTTTTAATGATATATATCTATTTTTATCCCCTTTTTATGAAGGAGACGGGTATTATATTAGCTTGAGTATAACAAGTAAATGAAAAGTGCAAAGATAATCCTCTTTTCCATATTGCCTCTAATTAAAGAAATTTTTTCCTGTTGAAATTTACTGGGACAACGTATGTGTTTTGCAGTACTAAAATGCAGTGCCAGAGTATGACAAAGATGCATAAAATCTGAGTGCTTGAGTGCTTTTTAGAGATCATTTGGTCAATGGAATAAATATCTGAATTCATTCTGTATGTATAAATGTCACAGTTGCTTTATGATTTGAACAGCCCCCTGCTTCCTTTGACTGATCTGCTTCTGCCATCACGCTCAGGTTGCATGACTTTATTGGTGGGCAAGGGATTTTTGTTTTATAGTCAAAATTTATGCTTCTGTCAAATGCAAGTTTGGAATTTAATTTGAGGCTTTTGTTTAAATAACTAAAACCTGTGGAAACAGGAGGACAGTTAAACTCCTCATGACTATTAGAATCCTCTTTCTCACTGCTCATCTTGTTCCAGAGCTGCCAGGTTGAAGTAACTCAATGGATAGCAGCTTGCAGCAGACTATTACAGACGACCATGGTCCAAGGCCAGTGTAGAAGGATGCTTCATGGTGTTTCCCAGGTAGGATATCACTGTACATTAACTATGTAAAGACTGGGAACTATTTAAATCTGTAATAGTTTTTATGAGGCTTCTAGAAATGCTGTCCTTCCTTCACTGTTTGTATATTGCTGAAATATCAAGGCAACTTGAAAGCTTTCTGCTGCTGAATGAGTGAGCTCCCCTACTCTCTATTACATGGTTGTCATTCTATCCATGTAGTCATTTAGTGGGAAAGAATATGAAAATGCTTTGAGTAGATTACATGCAAAATTTGAAATGTAGAAGTAGTTTTTACAAAGTTGCTGTTACAAGTTTGTAACATTTACAGTTAATTGCCAGCATTTTATTGTATAGAGCATATATATACCATGGCTTCCTAGTGTTGATAATATGTTTGCCTAGCACAGCGCAACATAGTGTAGTGCTGTTTCACTAATAAAAGCACTGCTTTGCTGCTCACAGTTTTCAAGTAGCATTCGAAGTGTCAGATTGTGTCTATCCATAGTAAACTAACCATAAGATCTCTTAATAGTGGCTAATAGTTGGAGTTTAAAAACCCATATATGAGAATGCATTAAAAAAATGCATATGGGAAAAGATGCAGACTATCTGAACAAAATTAGGGTATGTCTGAGTGTTTTCTTATTGCATACAATAAAACCAGAGGAGATTAAGCCTCCTCTTCTCCTGTATGTTGCATCTGGACAAACAGTGTTGGAGGTAGTGAAGAAAATAAGTGGTTTTCAAGTTGACTGATAAAGTTAAACTTAACTTTGAGCCACCAGTTTGGTTTTAGTAGGACACTGGGAATGACTACACTGAACAAAACAGTGTATTTACTTTATCTGAATTTATTCATGTACGGTTGACCACTAATCTGGATAAGCTGGGAAGATACTGTAGATGTGTGTCCCACTTCTTGTGTGGAGATGCTGCTTGCTTTTACGTGATGTTATTCTTTATTGTGTAGTAGCTTTGTAGCACAAGTTGTGTTCAGTGTAGATGATAAAGTGATCACCATTACTGGTGCAATTAGTTTTACTCAAGTCTTGGCCACAAGGGCAACTGAATGGACCATAAAGTTACAGATAGAAATAGGGTGGTCTGTTTTCCCACCAGGCCAGCAAGAAGAATTATTCTTTACTAAAGTGTTAAAAGAATGTAATTGTGAGGAAATCGAAGCAGGTAGTTTGTCATTTTTGAGTTCTGCCAGACAGTTCCATCAGTACATTTTCAGAACACTTAAAAACATGTAGTGTGGAGCATTAAGCATGGGCAACCATTTTGTTTGTGAAAGTTAGTAATAGATTTGTGCTTTTTGTAGCATGAAGTTCTTCAGAATTGTATGCAATTGGCTTGGAAGCAAAGTAGGATCATTGCTGTAAAGTTAAGTATTCATTAGTCAGTGATCTCTTCAATATTTCCTTTTCTTTCTTTGTTCTGTCCTTTTTACTAGAGATGCAAGACTGGCCAGTTCCAGCAGCCTAAAGCCTGTGGCGGATTGATTGAAGGCAGTGGAGCCAAAATGCATCAGAACAGATTGATTTACAGTACAAATAAGGTTAGAACAGTTTGATGTTTTTGTTATTGGAGGGCACTTTACTCTAAGAATTAGATAGGTACAGGTAACAAAATGCTTTCAAAACATGTAGCTGTTTAATCTATGTCAAATGGTTTAGAGCAGCATTAATAGTGGGTCCAATAATTTGAGAAATGCTCAATTGCTTTCTAGAAAATGAAGTTCTGGCTTAGGAAAGTCAAATCACAGCCGGATTGTTTGTGGTGAAGGTTCTTACTATAAGCCCAATAAGGAAAGAAGTTAAGTTTAAGGAGAGTAGTTACTGGTGGCATGGATGCCAGATGTTCTCTCCTTCAAAGAAGGAAATGCAGAGGTTGCCCATACATATTGGCAGTGAATAAGATGAGCCCTGATTCCTTACCTTGGAGATAATGTGTAACAGAAGTTTTGCCGTCTGCTAAACTGAAAGTTGTCATGCTGTATATTAATAAAGACTAATTATTGTTATACTTTTTATTGTTATCTGTATTATTTTGTTAATTTGTGATGTCTGCATCCCTTACATTTATTGTCTTTCATCTTAGTCTTTTGGAGCATGGATCTCCTCCAGAATTTAATCAAAGGGAATCATCATCTATCAATTAGTAAATGTCCTGATCCTACTCCTGCTATTTCACTGTGAAGGCAATGGCAAAACAGAATGTTCACAAAACAAAAGGGAGAGCAGGGAAAAGGACTGTAAGGAATTTATGGGTAAAACTTGCATAAAAATCCCATTTTACTATCTGTCTGATTTTGTATTTTGCTGGTATAGGTGTTAAAAATTGGAATTTGAATTGCTTATTTTGACGCAGGTAGTTAAAATGAACAAGGGGATGTGTGAAACTGAACTACTGGCTGCTCTTTGTACCTAGTCCTTAACTACAAGTTTATCCTTTTTTTTTTTTTTTTTTTTTTTCTTTATTAGCCAGTTTCTCAGTTTTTCAGCTGGTGAAGCAAACCAAACTTTTTTTTCCAGACAAAAACTAAAACAAACAAAATGGCTTGTACCACTTACATCATGAATTGAGCTAAGAATAGATTCTGGGCTCTCAAAGCTGGGGCATAGCCTAATCACCGTGCCTGCCTGGGACACCTCTTACATTTGCAGAAATACCATTTAAACGGCAGATCTAGGAGAGAGGATGGCAAGATAATAGATCTAACAAGCAGAAGTGGTGTGAAGATCTTCAAGTTGGGAGCAAGGTCCTTGGTTTTGGTGTATTCCTCATTTAGCCTTTTCTAATACAAAGGTAGAGAGAGGTATAAGGGAGCTTCCGGGTTAAAATAGCCCTGAGGTGTCTTAGAACTGAATAGGTAAGGTAGATAAGTTTTTGGACTACAACCTTATTATTTTGAATAGGGAAATACTTACTTGTCCTTGAAATGTGAACTTGATGAGCTACCCCTGTTGTAAAAGTGGCTTAGAATTAAGCTCCAATTGTTTCTTTTTTTTATATATTTTCTGAGAAAGTGATTTTAGTTTTGAGTACTCATTTTTTGTGTCTTGAGCAAGAAAGATGGGCCTGTGTGCCTTTCAGTGTTTTAATGAGCTTGTTAAAGGAGAAGATTTCAAAAATGTTTTGTTTTGTTTGATTTTTATATGCACTTAATATGACTGTTTAACTGCATTTAGCTACAGTTGTAGCACTGTCAAGATGAACTGTATATCTCTGTCCATACACTGAGCAAAGAATTCACTGCTTAAATCCCTTCTGTGTTTCCTGAGCTAGTTGCGTCAGGCTTCTGAATGAAGTAAGAGTCATGGCAGTTTGTAGCGGAAGGCTGTTCTCTGGTCTTTTATGCTTTTTGTGATGAGCTAACAACAGTTGAATCGAGGTAGTGTTGGCTTGTAACTTCATTTCCTCTGTATAATGAGAAGTCTGTATCAAAGGAGGCTTCAGAATGCATTTGTAGGCAAGGGACACATTGTGAAATTGGTGAGCTTGGATTCACTAGGGATTTAGTATCATTTTAATTGATGTGGGAGTTGATATAGTGAGCTTGGTGTGACAGTGGTTATTGGGACCAAAGTTTTCCATTGAGTGTATCCTTTTGTTGCCTGCCTGCCTTATTGGGTCCTATCACGTGTGTCAAAGGTTTGGAAGGTGCCTTTACAGATGTGGCTGTTCTGCATGTTTGGATTAGTGAACAGGTTTAGTGTCCAGCATTCAAAGCAAGGACCTGTGAGGTCTTGGACAGTGTGACATTGCCTTACTTTATTACTGATAGGTAATAAAATGGTGTTGAGCATGTTTCTTCATATTGATCAAGGCACAGTGGAGGTAAAGACATTAACTGTGTCTGTGGGTTGTACATGAGTACAAATCATTATATCTCAAATGCCCTCTGTATGCCATGGACATTGATTTATGTCTCAAAGCTACAATTTTTATCACCTTTGCAGTCAGTTTCTTATTGGAGTATATCAGCTTGAACTAGATATGTCAGTGTTCTAATACTTATTTATCATTCAGGTCATTTCAAAAGTTAGTTGTGTTAAGGAAGCCGTAGAGAATGTACAAATTATGAGAAATCTGAAATCTGTTTGTGCAGTGGATATTTTAGGGCTTTCTTAAACTAAGGGCTGATAATTGATGGTCATGTATGTAATACTGGTCTATGAAATTCATGAAAGATACTGAGAAAGGGAATAGGCAATGGCAGTCTGTATCTTCTTATGAATTTGGAGCTTTCAGTGAACTCACAAGGTTGGGGGCACAAGAGAATTGATTTTACACATCAAAGCAGTGAAATTCATGTACCACAAGTGTGCTGTGGAGGTTAAATGTTCAAAAACTGTTTGGGGTGCTGGAATTGTAGCTTCCAATAATGAATGAGTGCAGGGATGAATCTTTAAAGCTGGACAGGTATACCCTTGGGAGCTGCAGTGTATGTGACTATTTCCCTGCTCTTCCAAGTAGCTTTTCCAAGTATCTGCAACTGGTCCTTGTTGGAGCTGGGGGACTGGTCTGAGCAGTCTGGCCACGCGTGGCAGTTCTTATATTCCTGAATTGCTTCCCTACTGAGAAGTTCTTGGTATGTTCATGTCTTAGGAGGAAGTGCATTGTGGAATTCCATCAACTCAAAGCAATTTAACTTTCCTTGGTCAGGGAACTTCCTCAGATGAAAATGGTTCACAGCTGCATTCCTCAAATAAACATAGGAGATTCACTTGCAGTAGGTTTTGGTTTGAATGGTGAAAATTAGTTTTTTGATAACAATGCTTGTACCAAATTCATTAGAATTAAGTATGCTTGATTCATTAGAAATTAGTTTCTGGACTACAAATAGCCACTATGTTTTGTTGTTCAGTACTGCTGTGATGTTTCAGGCAGAATGCCATCAACATTTTTTATCAGCCTAATGCTGTTTTAGATGTGTAGGTAAAACCTTTATCTTCGTGTTTGCAGGCGCTGCAAGTCATTGAGGACTGAATATTTCTCTGATCTAGATTTCCTGCAAATAAAATTGAAAATAACTGTAATGGAAATAAGAATCTGGTGGAGCTTTTCAGTTAGAACAGTGAGTTCCTGTAGCTTCATTAATTTTAAGGGGAGCTGATTGGTTTATATAATACGTAATTACTCTAGAATACAGTTTGTCTCTGAGAATGAGAGGGCATGTGAAAGGACCCAGAATTTGTCGTATTTACAATTTGCTCTCTTTCTGTGATTTATGTACTCATTTTATCTACTCAAGGGCAATCATTCAGAAAGAATATGGTAATCCAGCATAGGAGCACTGTTTTAGAAAGCAGATTTCTGTACAATCAGAGCTTACAGTGCAATGCTTGTATTTATAAATAGAGGAATGTCAAGTAAGAAAAGCAGGTTGCTATTCTGCAGAGAAAACTTAATAGCGTATGTTTTTTTGAACAAAGAAAGTAACCAGAAAATCAAATTCACTTATATGAAGCTTGTAGCTTGTAACTCTGTAGCTGTCAGATCTAATTGCTGAGACTGATATGGTAATCTTTCTATTTTACAGCAACTGTCTGCAAAAGATTCTGTGCAGACTGAAGAGAAAGTGGGTCCTTTCACAAGGATAATAGAAGCGATGGGTTTCACAGGCCCACTGAAGTACAGCAGATGGGTAAAGTGTTTGTCATCTTTTTGGTTGTTTAATACATATGGCTTTCTTAAGGAGGAAAAAAAAAATGCATAACCAACTCTTTTTTCTTATGTTGGGAGCAGTACTTCTATGGAACAGTTCTAATTATTACCCATATATATTATTACTTTGTAATGTGGGAGGCTGGTAATCCAGAGCTGGAAGCTGCCCTAGTTGGTGTGCTGTCATTATTGATGTAAGCAGGGGTATTGGATTTGTTCTGTAGAGTCATTAAACTGTCCTAAATTTCTCCTGAAATCCTGTCTTCCTCTTCTTTGGTGCACCAAGGGACATGATATCACACTTACTTTAAGAGAATAAAGCTGCTGTCCATGTAGGTTGGCATCTTGTCTCTGATAAATGACCAATAGTAGTTATCTAGAAAGAATCTGATTACAGGAAAATCATACAGTGATACTTCTCTCATGTGCTCCTCTGCCTTTCAACAGTTGTCTATTTCAGGATGGTGTAAGCATTTTTCTGTAGTATCCACTGATGGATTTTTGTTCTATAAGTTTGTACAGTTGCTCTTGAAACTCTCATAAGCTTATAGTTTCCATAGCGTCCTATATCACAGAGTTCCATAGCTGAAGTATATGCTGTGGGAAGAACAACAGTTGTTTTGAATTGTTTTTCTTAATGGTGATGTTTCTTTCCTTGGTGTGAACGTTCACATTCTCCCATTCACTTGTGACATTATAGTCTAAAATACGCCATATTAGCTGAGCTTTCCACTGGACTGAAGGGGACCAAGTCTGACTTGTTTCTATTGCTTGATGTCTGTCATGTTTTTATTTTTGTTGGCTTTCTTTAATTCTTTCAGTGCTCTGTATTTCTGTGGCAGGAGGATCTCCCAGATGGACGGTAGTGAGATGTGTTACTACTGTTGTTAGTGTTGCTTTTCAGTCATAGCCTGGGGCAGTCACCAAAACACCTTCTCTTGGGTGTTTTTTAGGTGATCCTTTCCCTGAAGCTGTTGTTAACAGTGATTAAATGAGAGCAGTTCTGTAGAACAGCTTCAGTTCCATCTGCAGAAAGGAAAAAGGCAGAGATGAAATTCTGAGCGTAGCATTGAACCGGGACATGATATAAAGCAGTTACAGGAGAAGGTGACATGATCCTGTGACTGGGAAGGGCTGAGCCCATCTGTGCCAAAGTCAAAAGTCTGTCAAGTGCTTTGAATGCCTGCAAGGCCGAGTGGAAGTTCTCCGAGGCTGGTATGAAGCAGTTGCTTGTTGCATCTTGCTCTGCAGAAAGAAAATAGAAAGAAAAGATAACTGTATCTTAAGGGGGTGAGTTATTTTGTTTAAAAATCGGTTGCTTTTATCAGGTGCTGCTAAACCTCATGAGGGAGTAGTTTCTCTCCCATGTGTTTGTATACATATTGTTGTAATAAAGATTCTCATTAGCTACAAGTGTTGATTCAGAGCTCTCCTTAATTGCTTCTCTTTACTGCCTGCTTTTGGCTAGGGAACTTGGGTTTGAAGAGAGTTATTTTGTGGTTAGGGCCCAGGAGACCTGAGTTCATTTTTGGCCTTGCCAGTGCTCTCTATGAGATCGTAGGGAAGTTTCTTAATATTTCTGTTTTTTTACCACTTTCTTCTCCCTCCCCCTTTACCTCTTTTACCCACCAAAACCTCCATGATTAAATTTCACCAGTTTCTCCTGTGTTACTTGCCTAATTTAAAGGCTGGATTGCAGAAACTGCTCTTTACAATATGTTTTTAATGTCTAGTAATGCCTGTTCTGGGGCAGTGGCTTTCACAGGGGAGATCTCTAGTCCCAGGCCAGGCAGTGTTTCCTTTAAAATGGAAACCTTCGCAACTCCAGTAAATGGTGTAAATTATTTTACTGCATGAATTTTAGACATGCACTCAATTGTTGAGAAAGCTTCTAATCCTTCATTTTTGACAGAACCCTGTAAAAAAAAATATAATAGCCCCAGTGTTTCCACAGCTGATCAGTTGTAACTTCCCTATCTTGGTTGGAGGATATACAAATAATAATTTGGTAATTTGAAGTGTCATTCAACAGGTGTAGGGTGTTTATCTATAGCATAGTGATTGTTGACACAATCCTTAATTGATATCTATTAAAAACAAACATATCAACCCTATACTTCTTCCTGGCCTCCGGTTTTTTATTTCTTTTTTGCTTTCCTTGAGATCGATGGAAAGGAAGGATAGCAGTTCTTCTCTTGCAGATCTTTTCTGTCATTTTTGTTTTCTTTGGAGCTTCAGCACATATATCTTGTTTATGCATGGTTCCCTAGGGTGTTTCTGGTGGAATGGCAGCCCACGAACAAAATTAAGCCCTGAAGCACCTGAAATATGCATTGTATCATTCGTCATGTGGCATTATTCCTCTATCTCTGAAGCTTTGCTAGTCAATTTTCATTATTGTGGGGAGGAAGAAGATGTTTCTACTGCCTGTCTGCTATACAACTTCCTGAACATTAAATTATCCATAACACTCTCTTGTACATAAACAGTGAAAGTTATTGGAGTTGGGATTTTTGGAGTCTATGTGGAGAAAGCCATTTCAACTGTTATTCTGTGATGCAAATATTATATTAAACTAGGTAGAGAAGGGTATTCATGAAGTCATTTAGCCATGTTTTGGGGTTGTATTTTTTGCCTCAAGGCAGGATGAATTACACTCTGGTAATTCCTGAGAGAAAATATGATGTTTAATGTGCTTTTGAAAATCTCGAGGCATTGTGATTCTTAGAAGTCTTTGTAGAAGTTGGCAGCATATGTGTTTAACAAAACTGGCAGTGTCCACTAGCTCTCATCATGAATACTTTGTGTGTTGTCTTTTCTTTTTCTGTAGAAAATTAAGGTAGCAGCTTTGCGCATGTACACATGCTGTGTGGAGAAAACTGACTACGAGGAATTTTTTAACAGTAAGTCATGAATTTGATGGTATTAGAATTTGAAGTATTACCTTGATGAGAGAAATGCTGATGAAAGTTGCATAGAATTCTAAATAAGAGAGCAGTTAGACTTTCCAGGGGCCAACAGCGCATGGCCAACAAGAAGCTGTTCTACAACATTACACAGGGCAAAGGTGCTGGGGAGTGCTCTGCAGTCTGAAATCGTTAGATTTTGTGTCCTGTAGTGATTAACAAGGGTGGGATAGGTAAAAACTCAGAATAACCTGGAACTGCAAGAGTATTGCCTTTTCTGTTACTGAGAGTGAGGTAAATGAAGAATTCGGATGCCTGTTCCTTTTTTTTTTCCCTGTGGTCCAATGGTCTCTGTGTCCTATCTGTCCCATGACGAGTTCTGAGAAGGTCTAGTGTAAGGCATATCTTTGTTCATCTAGTGCAAAATGTACTGAGAGGGGTTTGTTATATGGTGTTGCTGCTGCAAAAATTTCCAATGGTTTTCAGAAGGTTTTCCAAAACTCTGATGTGGTTTCAGAGGTGGTAGAAGTGAGAGAAGTCTGCAAGCAGTTGGAGTCATCATTAGCGATCAGAAAACTGGAACCTCGTTTTTGCTGTGCACGTACTGCTGCTCAGCTGTATGCCCCCTCAGACTTCCCCTTCCTCATTGTATTTGCCTTTCAGGTAGAGGTGTTGCTATTTTAGCTGTTGTTTCACTATCTCTGCTTAACAGACTAATTGTAAAAACATGAATAAATGTTTCCCCAGATTAGAGGAATTTCAAAACGTGTCTGGGAAGGAGATACCACGTCTTTTCTTTGTCACTGATTTTCAGGCTCAGTACTGAGTAAAATTTACTTCAGTTGTATTCTTGGCATTGTCTTGCTGTTTTAAAGCATAAATTCTCAGAGCTCTCATCTTTAAGTGCATCACAAAGAGCAGGTGATCTTTCCCTCATGTTTCTCCAGGATGCCACTGTTGCTCCTTCTTTCTTTTTTGATCTACAGTGTAAGTTGTAGCCAGTCCAGCTCTGATTTTACACCTGGGGAACTCTTATTGCATACACTTGAGACCTTTGGTCCATAAGGAAATAGCTTGCTTTGCTCAGATGGACATTGTGTGATGTGTCTGCTGCTGTTATAAGAATCCCGTGGTCTTCGAGTCTTTGACTGTGGCTTCAAAGAAATCATTGCTCTGATACAAAAACGGACGTAAGGAGTTTCTGGTACGGTTCTCTACCTGGAGCTGTCTGGGAGATTGGCTTTAAAACCTAACAGGCATGTGACATCATCTGTATTTAAAAAATAGTTCCCCCGAGAGGTGGTTTGGGTGAGATGGACAGGGACCTTTTACACTGATGTCAGAGGGCTTAGGATGTAGTTCCATGGGTAGCTGAGTTGAAGTAGTGGCCAAAAGGAAAAGGCTCAATTCTCTATTTTTTCCTGGGCTTTTCATGAGCTCTCTGCCTGTGCTCTGGACTGGAAATTACCACATCTACTGAAGTGTATAGGTCTCTGTAAGAAAATAGTTCAGTGTTTTGCTGGCTTACTGTTTTGTGTTAGGGAACTAGTGGCACGTAGAAGGGTCTGATGGCAAGCAGCTGTGGCATAAATTGAGCAGTAGGGAATATGTGTTTAAAAAAAGGGAAACAGAACCACGTGAGATACACAACTTTGCATTCAGGTTATCCTTTTAAAATCGAACTGGATCAATGAGAATGGTGTTTTCCTTTCCTGACTTGTTTCTTTTTCAAGTGAAGACAGGCAACCCTTAAGCCAGGACCACAGCTCATTCCCAAAAGAGCAGTCTGGGTGACTGGGCTAGGAGGCACAGGAAGTGATTACCCTTAGCTCTGTTTCTCAGTGACATAGCAAGCAAAGGTGTGCCTGAGACCATGCTGATGTGGGTGCTGCACACCCACACAATGAATTGCACTGTTCAGGACCTGTGTGCAGTGATGCTTCAGCATGGGACCTGGCTCAGGTTTGTCTTCACCAAAACTGGCTGCACACAGCTCTAGCAGAGTATTTTATTTTTTTCTTGGCTTTGCTGCCCCCAGCACATCTGGCTGAGGTTGCATGGTGTTGAGATATCCAAGCGAACTGCACAAAGTCAGCTCTGGTCTCTGGAGAGCTTATTAGCTTTTTCTCTGTAGTTTGTGAAAGCTGTTAACCTACTGAGCTGGCCTTGAAAACAGTACACTCATGCATGTGTAAAACCATTTGTGGGCTGATTAACCCTGTGTGATCAGAACTGGTTCTTCAGTGTTTCTGGACTTGCTTTTGTGATGTGGTTATGTTGTGGCTTGAATAATAACTGCATGACCATGAGGATGTTGTATTGGTGTGCAGATTTCTGTAAGGTGGTTTTCCAACAGGTGAGAATGGATTGCCTGGATATTATGGTGCTGAGGGCTAAAGCAATGACAGGTAGTGTTTCACATCTTACAGACTATTGTGCTTTCTAGTGCCTTTCTGATGGTACCCAGGGAACTTTCTCTCATGCAGAATGAGCCCTGTGAACTGCCTTTCGAATCCACTGTAACGTGTGAAGGAGGTATTGCAACTGAGACTGTCCAGTATTATACTGCAGTTAATTTTATTATACCTGCCATTCTGCTGTCCCTTTGTCCATAAATGATCATAAAGCAAAATGTTGAGAACTTTGGTTAAAGGCTGATATTCAGATGTCTGCTACCCTGTACTGCTTATATGGAAAGTGGAGCTGTTTTAGGACTTCAGATATAGTTTGTGTAAAAGAGAACACAGAATTAGTAGAGGGAATAACTGGATTACCAGCACAAAACTTTCTGTGCATCAAGCATGCAAAGTTAGAGTAGTTCTAACAAAATCAGGGAATCATAGAATCACAAGGTTGGAAAGGACCTACAAGATCACCCAGTCCAACCATCCTCCCATTACCATTGCTACTACAGGCCACTAAACCATATCTCTTAGCTCCTCATCCAGAAACCTCTTGAACACTGCCAGGGACGGCAATTCCACCACCTCCCTGGGCAGCCATTCCAGTGCCTGACCACTCTCTGAAAGAGAAAGTTCTTTCTTATGTCTAATCTGGACAGGCTGGAGAGCTGGGTGGTAAGAAACTGGATGAGGTTTAACAAAAGCAAGTGCAGAGTCTTGCATCTAGGGAGGAATAATTGCATGCACCAGTACAGGTTGGGGGATGACCTGCTGGAGAGGAGCTCTGCAGGGAGGGACCTGGGTGTCCTAGTGGACAATAGGTAGGCCATGAGCCAGCAGTGTGCCCTTGTAGGCAAAAAGGCCAATGGCATTCTGGGGTGCATTAAAAAGAGTGTGACCAGCAGGTCGAGGGTGGTGATCCTCCCCCTCTACTCTGCCCTGGTAGGGCCTCATCTGGAATACTGTGTCCAGTTCTGGGCTCCCCAGTACAAAAAAGACAGGGATCTCTTGGAAGGAGTCCAGCAGAGGGCCACAAAGATGGTGAAGGGCCTGGAGCATCTCCCCTATGAGAAGAGACTTAGGGAACTGGGTCTGTTTAGCCTTGAGAAAAGAAGACTGAGAGGGGACCTGATCCGGGTCTATAAATATCTGAGGTGTGGGGGGCAAAGTGGCGAGGTAAGACTCTGTTCAGCAGTGTATGGAGACAGGACAAGGAGAAACGGACATAAAATGGAGCATAGGAAGTTCCGCACAAATGTGTGCAGGAACTTCTTTATGGTGAGGGTGACGGAGCACTGGAACAGGCTGCCCAGGGGGTTGTGGAGGCTGCTTCTATGGAGATATTCAAGACCCACCTGGATGCCAAGCTGTGTGACCTGGTGTAGGGAATCTGCTTTGGCAGGGGGGTTGGACTTGGTGATCTCTGGAGGCTCCTTCCAACCCCTATGATTTTGTGATTCTGTGAATCTAAACCTCCTCTGGTACAAATGAAGTAATGGTTAGTGAGGATAATGCCTCATATCTTATACTTGAAAGACTAGGAGAGCTTTTAGGATCAGATAGGTAATACTGAGAGCTGAGCTGGAATTTGTTGATGAGCCTGAGGTGTAGGGTTGCCACAGTTCATCTTGAAATGTTAATGCTATGAATTGTCCTATTGTCCTGCAGTTGTGGAAGCAAACTACTATTTCCAGTAGTTTCTAGTGGGGCTAGTGAGCAGAACAGAAGGGCTAGAGTTTACCTACAACACTCTGGATCCTTCTATTCTCTGCAGCCCCACAGGCATCCTGTAGATACCTGCCTGATCATCCTGTTAGTCAGTACTCTAAGAATGGGATACTGACGTTTTTTGCAGGATGTGGGGATGTTATCTCATTTCATCCTTCCTTAAATTGTGCTGGTTGCATTTTCCATCACAAAAAAAGTTCTACATTAAGGTTTGCTGCTCTTTCCTGATGAATTTTAGATGCAGTATATGACTGGAAAAAGACATATGTCCCCATAAGTCTGAGTGTTTATGTCTCTTAAATACAGACGTGTGAACAGTGTGTTCTGCAGGCAGAATACATTTATTCCCCAGCTGATAATATCACAGTATTTCATAGGTGGTTTTACTGTCTCGCTGTTTTTTGTTGGTTTTTTTTCTGTCTAACTCTACTCTGAAGTGAGTAATGTTCTGTTGACTTTTAGGATGGATGTTTCTCTGAAATAAGGTCTCCTGAAACTCCAAATTTTTGAAGTGTCTTCTTTTTAAAAGGCTGGTAGCTAAGGGCAAACTTGTTACTCTAAATCAACCGTCCTTCCTTTAAATTAGGGTATAGCCACTCCTAATACAGGAGTTAAAATGTGAACGAAGAAACAGAAGTGTGACACTTGGGAAGTTGGAGGAAAAAGTTCTTCCCTGAATTCTTCTACTGAATAGGTCTGTAAAAACCTTCAGGATTTCCAGCAGTGGAGGTGTGAGCTTTGCTTTCCAATGAAGAATGGTTTCTGTGGTAGAAAGCTGATGCATGGTAACTTCTATTTCAGAAACCTCTGTCTGTTGAACTAAGTGTCTCACTCTGAACCTTGTCTGTGGAACCCTCATTTAATTGAATGGTTTGATTAATGCATGCACTGTGCACTCTTGCTCTGGTTGGAGATGCCTTGGCTTGCCTTTAGGTCAAAGTATTCATTTCTAAGGACTTGAACTATTTCTGTTAGGAATGAGACAGCCAAAAGGGGAAAAGGGTGGGGGAAACCTGTGGTTAACCTCCAAACATACTGTTAGTTAGTGTCTTTATACTCCCTTAGAGGTGGTGTAGGTGATGTATAGGCATCGATGCTGAAGGTTGACACGTTCTGTCCCCTGATGGCATCATCTCTTTGAGGAGGAGGAATAGTGATGAGTTGCTTGTTTGTTGTGGTGGTTACCTGACTGTGGTTGACATATAAAAAGAAAGAGGCTGTAAAATTTTTTCTTTGTGATCTATGTGAGCCTCCTTGTTACTGCTTAAGAGCCAGGTAGTATAGGAGTTAGGAAAGAATACGTTGCAGTGCAGGAAGATTGACTTCGCTGAGGCAGATCCAATGGGAGAGTCTGCTTCTGAATACTCTGCGTTCCAGGTCTGAGTAGTGCAGAAGATGAGGTCAAGTGCTGGGTAGGCCAAGGAGTCAGGTCCTTCTCATAAGGGTACTTCTTCAAGAGACAGCTGTAGAAATGGCTTCCCACAAGAAAGCTTTAAATCTGAGAGGAACTGTGCACACAACCTGTAGGTCCATGCTTTTTTATCATGAGGAAGGGCAGTCTGGGTTCTGTGGCATAGAGCCTAAATCTCCAGCCTCCCAACATCATGACATGAATGATTTCGTAGTGTAATGTCCACACGCATGTAGACATCCCTGGGAAACCCAGCAGCTATGGTAGTAGAACAGAATATGAAAAGAGAAATTATTTCCGTTGGTGGTTTGTTCTCTTAATCCTATGATGTGATGGCTTGAGGCAGGGTACTCCAAGAGTGCCATGGGTTGTGCAGCCACATAGCAAGCCACAACAACTGAGTGAGAGCAAAGTGCCAGCTAGCACAGTGAGCAGCATCCTGCCTCTGGCTGGAGGAATCAGCCCATGCTAAAGGAGGAGAGCAAGAACTGGGCATTTCCTTGTAATTCTCTTCTGCTCTGGGACTTATTGAGGTAGAAGCCATGTCTTTTTCTTCGTGATTCTTCATTGTAGTGTTTGTTTGTTTTTTCACTCATAATAGTTTTACCTGAGTTCTAAGTAGATTAAGTCTATCTACAGTGTCCTGTGACTGCACATTCTAGATCTTAATAATGTGTGACAGTAAATGATATTTGCTTCCAATGTGTACTTACTGAGTAGAGCTAGAAATTTAATTATTAATATGTATTCAGATTTTGATGTAGTGAATCTGTTAGGTACAAAACCAGATTAAATTCAAATCAATATTTGTTTTTATTTATTTTTTTCTCTCTCCCATCAAGGGTGCCAAATGCCCGATACATTGAATTCATGGTTTCTAGTAGCCCAGCTTCATGTCTGGTAAGTGAAACTTGAATAGTAATATAAATAGTCTCAGGAAATAAAATTATATGTACCTTACTGTGCAAGAAAGTAGGCTCCATGATTATTGGTAACAGTGGCAACATTCAATTTACTAAATAATGAATTCTAATAGTTTTCTACTAAAGAGCAAAATGACCCATGGAGAAACTGACATCTTAAATCTCTGTATTCCTAGGTAATGGAATAACCCATGCCGTGAGCTTTCTAAAAGCCTTACTCAGCCTGTGTGGAAAAATCCTATTGAGGTGTTTTAGGAAAAGTTTAAATTTATGTAGAAGTGGTTTAAATTGTGAGAATTTGTGGTGGTTGAAGTTGCTGCTTGTCAGAAGCATTTAACAAATTATAGCGCTGGCATTTATTCTTGCACCTCTGAAATGTACGTACAGGTTGGTGAATGCCAGCTTGGCTACATCTAAAAATATTTAACACCTTAAACATTAAGTTTTTTTCCACCTTTTTCATTTGTGAAAAGAGTAGCCAAAAAAATCAGTTTTTCATCTAATATTACATACTTATAAAGGTCAGCAGGATGCACAGGGGAGTACAGTAATTCTTGTTAAGTGCCAGATCTTTCATGAAACTGAAGTCCATAGACTTACATTTAACTACCCAAAGACTCAAAAGGAAGTTTGTACTAAAATAGTTGCACTTAAGAACAGGCCCCTTATTTCCTTGCCTCCTTTTTTTCCCCCCCCTTCCCTCCTTTTAATTTCCTGTCTCCTCGATATATTGAAAGATGGGGCAGCTCATTTCACTAAGGAATGAATTAATTAGCGGAACCATTGAATTGGTTAATGAAATCAGTGGGCTCAGTTAATGGATCACCCTTGAGATTTGCAGTTCATTTCTTACTGTTCCATGTGAAAAGGTTTTCAATGACTGAATTAATAATTGTTTAGTTTGATATTTGGAAAACTGCATTAAATGTTCAAATCAAACCATTTGTTGTAAGTACTTGAGGAGAAACAAAGGGAGGCAACACATATCTGCACAAAACCCACACTTTTCACAACAATTTTGCATTGACAGGAAAATGTGCTGTGTAATAGCATGGCTTTCAAGATGCACAGTATTCTTTCACAACTGCCAGGCATGAAAATAAATAAGGGAATTATGATAGGGAAGGTAATATTTGATAGCTGTTTATTTATGTAATATTTGATAGAAGTTTCACCTCTATGTCTGAGGAAGCCAAGAGTTGCTTCTCTTTGAGTCTGTGATGCTAAGGAGGCCCTTTAGGAGGGAAACTGAAGTACTCTTATGTTTAAGCTATAGTCAGTGTGTTAACAAGAAGGTCCTGCACAAGCAGGAAGGAACAAAATTGCTGTTTCATTGGACAGCAGTGAAAATGTGAATCTGGAAGGTAGTACTGGGCTAATTTTTAATAAAAGGTTCGTTTTTCAAAGGTTTTTATGCCTGGCTTCGCCTTGTTTCTGGTAGCTTGACCTAAATGAATGCTGTCATTCTCACAAATCAGAGATCTGATTTGATGCTCGAGAACACAGAGAAGCCTGCTCACTTACCTGGGCCACTGGAAGATGCTGCGTGTTTTGCTTGTGACTATCTCAGCAGCCAAGATTCTGCCATGACATGGCAGATATATCACTGCATTCTCTCTGATTCTCTTTTTAAAATCAGTATTGACCTCAGTAAAGGGGGAGCAGAACATGAAGGATTCTACTAATGCTGGCATATGTAAAGGTACCTTCCTTCTCAAGGCTTTAATGCCTGTCTCTCCTCCTGGACCTTTTGACTCAGGCTACAAGTATTTATGATATGGCAGCCAACAACCTGACCATAGATTCTGATCGTCATCTGTTAAGATATTCCTGTTCCCACTCATAAGTATAGATCGCTTTTTGGATTACTTGCTCCTTCCTTCTACAGAGACTGACTTCAACTGCTTTAGAATATCTTCTAAGCAGGAAAATATAAGATTTTTTTACATATATGCTTGGGGAAAAGCCTTCCTTCTCTCTCACTGCTGTCATTGTCCATCGTGTTCCAGTCAATTCTTTGTGCTATTGGATCCCGCCTCTTATAAACTTTAAGATGTTTGTCAGATCATACTCCTTGCATTACAGATTCTGATCAGTTCACAGTATATCTGTCTCTTATTTTCTCTTCTCTTCTGCAAACCAAATTTTCTGTGTAACCAAAAAGGAGGGGGAGGTTCAGGCACTCATATTTAGCTCTGTTTTTATTAACTTTTTAAAAGATAATGTTCCTCCATTTCCTGCCAATGTTCTTTTAAAATTATACTTTAGAAAATCAGCCTTCTAGTGTTCTTCCCTGAGTTGTATAAGCTATTTCAGTTACTTCACACCCTTGATGTCAGGAGGACTTTAGGCTCAGAAGCTCATACTTTCTAGGAAGAGATCTCAAGCTTTTCATTTGCACTGCCACGTTGTTCTTTTCTTGTGACAGTCTAATTGAAGTAGAGACTGTGTCCACACAGTTTCCAAACTGTGAAAGTGATGACTTTGACTGTAGTAAGCAATGTGGTACATCCTGCATTACCGTTTAGGGTCAGAATAGAGCAGAGCTTCGATTCCCTTTCTGAAACACACCAAGGTTTGTTCACTGCTTTCTGTAAGGAAAAGCTGTGCTTGTGAAAGTGTTGGCAGTTTGAGTGAGCGTAGAGGAGAACAAGAACCATCACGTTTGAGGAAAACAGTTCCTGCAGGGATAGATTTATCAGATTTGCAGAGAAAGGTCTGAGGTTACTGTCCTGTTTTGAGATATGCTGTTTCGGAAGAAAGAAACTGTCTATGGCTCATCCTAGAAGAGCAGAGAGGAAGGAGTTTAAAATTACACCAAAGAGAGTAATATCTTACCTGACATCTCGTTTTAAGGACAGTTTTATCTGGGGTTTTATCTGGGATGTCTTAAGATTGATCCTGCCTCACCATGAGCGGATGGGCTAAGCAGTCTTAAGTCCAGGCACTGGGAGAAGGGGAGACTGCACAGCCAGGCTGAGCTCTGCCAGTTTGTACCTCTACAAAAACCTGTACTTGGCTGTAAATAATGTACTTAGTGAACTTGCGAGGCTGAAGCAAATAACATGTTCACTTGCTAAAGGAGATAGCAGAGTTCAGAATTCTGCTCCATACCATTATTCTGAGTTTCCATTCATCATAAAGGTTCACATCCCTGCATCTAGCTGAAGTCTATTCAGGAGCTTTCTTCTCCTTTCTTGAAGTTGATGGCACTTCGTTAATGATTCGGGTTAAACAGAACAAAACAACAGCTTTCTAGTTTGGTTGTTGTTACATCTGTTGTTAAACTCGAGTTATTTCTCTGGTCTGGTATGATGTAACCCTAGAAATTATTGCCTTGGAACACCTGAGGGAGTCAGGTTGCCTGGCCCAGTGCAGGGGGTAGTAGGAAGCTCTGAGTGGGCTTTAACCGTGGAAGCATAATGCTTCATCAGACATCGACTGCATAGCACTGAGCTGCATCTCAGAACTAGGATGGAGTAGGGCTGATTTCTGCTTCTGGAGCTTAAACCAGTGTGTTTTACTATGCTGGCAGAAACAGTCACAGCTGAGGTTCCTGTTGGAAAATGCTGCTTCTCACCTAAGATGGAAGGAGGTGTATGTGCTCACGTGCCTTTTCAGTCATCCTTATATATGATTTTCTTCCAGCATAATCTTTCTGCCTAACTTAAATATGACAAATTATTCACCCCGACCTATAGTAGATAACTTTCTAAAGATGGTTTGGAATAGATTTGCTTTCCTAGTTTGACAGAGATGAGTCAGTATTTGAGTAAACTGCAGCACAGATTATGTAGTGAAGTGATAAAATGTTTCTTACTGCGTTGACCCAGTTAGAAAGTTTATAGTCTTTAAAGAGTGTGTGTCTTTTTAAACCTCAGACGGCAGGTGTAGTAACAAACTACCAAACTTTAAAATAAACTGCAGAATTCCATGATCTCACTCGTGGTGCTGCAGAACAGCTCTATGACAGCACTATGCATCCAAACACAGAGCTGCTTTTTAAGCTTCGAGGGTAGCAGGCTTTCCTCTGAACACAGCTCCATTCCTGCTCATCAGTGAGCGGTTGTTAACTGCTGGTCTTTGCGTTCTGCTCTCCTCTTGGTTCACTGCTGCTGAAGGGAGACTGGATGGGAACTTGAACTTGTATTTATGCATGTGGGGGTGATTGCCAAGTCCCTCTTGCTATTTTTTTTTCCTTAGGTTGTTAATTGAGTGAGAGTAGTATAAAAATATTCTCTCAACCTAAAGTTAGGCTTCCAAGTCTTAGGCTGAGTGCTTTTTCTCTTTGACTTCTTAAGAGTGAGCAAAAAAATTTGGAATACAACAACTCTTACTAATTAACTGTTTTGTATGGGTCAATTATATAAATGGACAAGAGGAGCAAAGGTTTTGAAGCTGATGAAAGTAAGGCAGAAGTTTTAAGCTCACTTTATGTCTGGTTCTTGTCACTGCTGATAGCTAAAGAGGTGTTCCAAGTTCTGGATCATCATTTCAGCAGAAAGCTTTGCCATTTTTTCTTCTAGAATTGCTGATAGATTTACTTCTTGCTACCCTCTTCACAGAATCTGCAGTACCTCTCCCATGGAGAAAGGTTGAGGGAACTGGGCTTGTTTAGCTTGGAGAAGAGAAGGCTCCAGGGAGACCTCATTGTGGCCTTCCAGTACTTGAAGGGAGAGTATAAACAGGAGGGGGAACGGCAGTTTGTGAGGGTGGACAGTGATAGGACAAGGGGGAATGGTTTTAAACTGAAACAGGAGAGGTTTAGGTTAGATATTTGGAGGTAGTTTTTCACTCAGTGGCTGGTGATGCACTGGAACAGGTTGCCCAAGGAGGCTATGGGTGTCCCATCCCTGCTCTGGACAGCCTGGTCTGGTGGTTGGCAACCCTGCCCACAGCAGGGGGTTGAAACTGGATGATCATTGAGGTCCTTTTTAACCCAGGCCATCCTGTGATTCCATGATTCTATGAACTTAATTGTGTTTGGTTGCTGGGTGCTGTTAGACAGACATGGGGTCATCACTACCACCATATATAACTTGGGAATCCTTACAGCTCTGTTTTCTGAGCCAGAAATTGCCATTCTTTGCAATGTTCCCTTTGCTGACTGCTGTCCTTCCTCTTCTCTCCCTGTTGTCTTCTCCCCAGGCTCTCTAACTTACCCCCTTTGATCACTGATCTCCTTGCCATGCCTCAGTCCCTCACCAGTCTTTTGACCTCATTCTGCCAGGACTCTGTTATGCTGGAGCCTCTCACCTGGTGGCTGCCATTTTCAAAAGCCTCCATGTAGAAATCAGTTTTTGGCCCAAGGGCTTTTCTTCCTTTGGTATTGATGTGTGAGCTGAATGGACCTTGTATGGGACTTAAATGTATGGTTCTATTTAGAAAAGAGTATAGGAGCAATGCAGCTCTTTCAGCTTGTTTTACCTCTGTGACTCATCGCTGGCAGTAAGTTTTGTTTCCTTTGCATGTTAAAAAAAAAAACCCCAAAACAAGAAAAAACCCACTTTCCTTTACTAATCAGCACATCAGATAGAATCCATCATGAAGATTGGCATCTGCCCTTTTACAGGTCAGCCCAACAGGCAAGTTTCAGATGTTTATGATTTTCCCTGTTGAGCTGGCATTCACAGAGCACCAAATACTTCTAATGCCTGAAGGGAGGCCCAGATCTTATCTCCACTGCAGAAATGATACAGATACATAAATCATTTTTACCTCTTAACTCTTGCAGTGCTTTCACTATTGGTAACATGGCTGCTTTGAAGTGACCTGCAGCAGCTCTGCTCTCTTGCTTTTTCAGAAGGTGTGAGGAAGAAGGTTTTATGTTAACAGCTCCCCAAGCACAGCATGTTTCTGTGCAAAGCGGTGACTTGTTTCAGCTTCAGTGTTGGAGCATCCTGTCATCCCAGCAACTCAACCAACCCAGCCACACTTTTTGCTTTTCAGTGCAGGAGCAGAGCTAAGTAGTGAGGTAGAGAATGTGTTTTGGTGATGGGACTCATCTAGTGCAGTGAGGGAACGGCCTGTGATTCATTTTGTGCTGCTTAGAGATGTAGTTTAAAATAAAAAGCATGGTTGTGATGGTTTGGTTTTTAGGCTGAGCAGCAGCAGTAAAGTGCAAGTGGCTTTAATGCTTTATTTAAAAAAAGTAAAAATAAAGGTATACCAGCCTGGTATTCTCATTAAGATCCTGCTCGCAAACTTGTGATTTCTTCTAGCGTGTACTGCATGTAGGGGTTTTGCCAAGTGGTTGGATGTGTATCCCTAGACCCTGGTAGGTGAAATAATTTAGGACATTGCTAATGTGACCTTGGGTGAAGTCTGTAACCTGCTTAAGATTTCACTCCTTGGCTAGTACAGTCTTTTCTAGTGTTTTAGTATACCGAGCTGAATTACAGCTGGCTTGTAGCCTAGGATTAGAAAAGACATTTGTTCTTGCTCCAAAGGATGATATGTCCTTAAGGCTGTGGAATTTAAGTTGCAGTACTGCTTAACTAGATTACAGTGCTGTCAGCCGAAATAGAATCCACTGTCACTCTTCCATAGCTGGATTGGCCAAAATCCAACAGATACAGCTCTTGAGTACAGAGTGAACAAATTTATGGTAGTTGTTTTTTAAAAAAAAACCCTTATTTTTATTACCTGATGACAAAAGCACATACTGTAAGAAGAATCTTAAATGAGCTGAAACTGATTAAATCTGTTCTTTAAACTTGAAAAACTAAAAGCTCTGAATGTGGTGTTTATGTTCCTACAGGATGTGTCTGGTGCGAATGAAGCAGGAGGGTCGAGCAGGAAAATACATGTGTCGCTATATCGTTCATTGTATGTGGGAAGATGTTGAACAGCGTGGCAAGGTGATGGGGGTAAGTTTACTCTGGTGTTGATAATCTTCCTCATTTTAATGACTTGAGTTCTTGCAATGCATTTGTAACTTTGCGAATCTTGGAAGAATGCTTAATAATAAATCTGTAGCTACACGTGTATTTCTTTATGAGCTTAAGCTGTTCCAAGTGGGCATCATCTTGGCAACTCATTCCTGCAGCTGTTGTACTGAGCCACTAACTTTGTTTTGAAAACAGTATCATGGCCTGGATGAAGAGGCTGATTTGCCTGAAAGTAACCAATTTTTCAAATATTTGCCATGTGATTGCAAACACAGGGATGCTGCTGTAACAGGATGGGCATTTTGGGGATCGGAAATAAGCAGCTTGGGTAGGGAGAAACATGACTAGTGCCAAGCTTACAACTGCCTGTAACTGCTTGTGACCTTACAACAGTCATTCCAGAAGAGCTTTGAGTTTTCTCTGTATCCAGGACAGTGAGTAAAAGGATGGTTAAGGGACAAAGTTATTGTGTTAAGTTCCTGCACATGACTATGTACTTTTCATTAGTTTAATTTTCACTCTGGATTCGTAGTGTATCTAGTCTTCATCTTGAATGAGAAGTGTTAAGGAAAGTGTAGCTCCAGGGATAGTTGATTTGGAGATTTGAGAGAAGAACGAGACTGGGTCTTCTTGGCCTATACTGTGATCAAGGTTATGGTAGGTGGCTATAAAAGTTGTTTCTGGCCTTGTAGTCTGAAAATACATTTCTCCCTCATCGTGTTGGTGACAGTCTTCAGAGAAGACCCTGCAGAGATAGTTTTCACAACTCCAGGATGACGGTGGTGGCAGTAGACTTGATGTAGTTGAGGATGTCAATATTTGGGATGCTTCTAGTGAGAGAATGGGGCTAGGAAAGGTCTTCTCTGATGCTACATATAGAATGTATAGAAATGTTAAATCATTCAATAGAGGTTTGTCTGCGTACCTTTTTGTGACAAACAAGGAAGTTAACAGGTGAGTTCACGATTTGGTGTGAGATCCCACCAACAATTCAAGACGTTTCTTTTTGTTGAGGTTGTGTTTTGCAAATGGTCCTAAAAAGCTTTGATTGTGTTGTAACTTCCGTGATTCTATCTTTTTTTTTTTTTTCCCCTATCTGTTGGAAATTAGCTTTCCCGTGTTACAGATTGCTTTATAAGGTGGGCCTAAATTTAGGCATCTTAATATTTCCAGCTACATTAATGGGCAAGACAAAAACAAATGGGAATCCTTCATGTCCTGGTCAGATGCCATGAGGTAGTGTGAGCGAGCCTGGGCAAATCAGATGGTAGCTAGTACGGGGCATTCTTAGTAGCACAGGTTTTTTTTCTAAAGCTCTCAAAGTATTTTTTCATTCTAGGAGACAGACAGTGATATAAATACTCATATAACAGGATTCAAACAACTGCTTTTGTGCAGTGCAGGCTGGGTACAAGCACTTCACAGAGCAGAGGAACCAAATATGTTTCTGGAAGAGTTCTGGAGGCCAGATGGCAAACATCTCACCTTAACTGGCTATTCTAAAATCTCTGTATTTATTTAAACGTTGCAAATTATCAATTAACATTCTAAACTCATCTTTAATTGTATTTTTCACGTATTTTGTTTTCAGTATTTCATTATCCTGTGCTTTTGGCCTTAATTTCCTTTCTAAACTAGTCCTGGCTAAGAGAGATAAACAAAAACATTAAGTAGCTCAGTGGTGTGTGGAAAAATATGAGGAAGAAGATGGAATTAAATGGAAAATTTACATGTTTTTGTCCTTTTCCTGTGCCTTCCATGTCACAGCAGTGGTTGTTTCATGTTTCTGTAGGAACTGAAGACAGCTCAGATCCTTGATGTGGGTGTAAATTTAAGGTTTTTTGTTGTTGTTGTTTTATAAAAGCAAACAAACAAAAAAAACCCTATATCGCTGCTCTCCAACCCTCCAAAAATCCCTTTGGGGTTTTAGAAGTCCATCTGGGCAGAGAGAGAATGTTACTCTGGACAGAAAGCTATTTCTTTGTTCTTTTTGACATTGATTTTTCCTTATACCAACTAACCTCAAATGCCATCATTTAGTTTTCCTTGCAGGGTTTGAAGCAGCAGCAAGCAGCAAAGAGAAACAAAGCTGCTTGCTACTCTTACGGGCAGGCTGAACTCAAAAATGAAGCCTGGTGTAAGTTAGAGTTGTACTGAAGTTTAATGAAGAACTTTGAAGGGAAAAAGATAGAACTCGCGGTCTGTTCTTTGTGAAGAAAAGCAAGTAACCATTTCAGCAAACTGAATTATTCCTTTGCTCTTAAAACTCCCCAAAAAATGTTTTGAATGAAAAGAAAAAAAGTGTGTCCTTATATTTTTCATCCAATCTGGAGCTTCAAATGTTAATAAATGCTTGTTATAATTGTATGGTTGCTGTATGATGCAACTGTGAAGAGTTCTTAAGTTGTTTGAATGCCATTCATTCCCTGCTTGGCAAGCTAGGCATCTTTTCAGTTTGTCTTTGAGTTTAAATTTCACAATCTTTAATAATGATAATGCAACATAATAGCAAACAGGCTTGGATTGTAATACTAAGATTCCTATGATGTGTTTTACGTTGGTACCAAGATAGGCTTTTGGCTGTAGCCTACCTTGTCTTAACATAGCTTTTATGTGGCAATAGCTGATGCTTAAAGTATGCACACATTTAAGGACTTGATCCCACAAACAGCTTCATCTGTGTGTATATTTAATATAGTTGAGCTGCACAGAGGCCCATTGATTTTAATGAGACTCCTTGTAAGACAGGGTAAACTCCTTAGGTTACAGCTAACTAGTCTAGGTACTAAGGGTGTGTAAGAAGGCATAGTGAAGTGTGCTAGTTAGTAAACTTGGAAATCAGGACTACTCTTTCCCCCTTACTACTTGTGAAGGTACACAGCTTATATGATCAGTGTTTCTTCATCTTATAATTATTCCTCATCTTTCAGTCATCAGTTTGTCAACTTTGAACTCTTTAGTTTCTTCAGGTAGTATGTATCGTGTATTGGATGAAAATACTTTATGCATGGATGTTCAAAGACATCAGCTGCTCCCTTGCTCCTTATCTCCATTCCTTCCCTTTGTACTAGGGTGTTAGCCTACCATCCCACCATGGCCATGGCCCTACACAGATGATTCCTATTTCACTCCTGCCTGCTCACCCTTCCTCACTTTTCTCTATTGCACACTCATGTTCTCTGACTGACCTCCTTCCTCACATCTCAGCTTAAGCAGTTCCAAGGACCAGAGAGGATAGACTAAGGACACTTAGCCTCAGTGTTAGGTTCTGCCTGTTAGTCCTGGTATATTATCCTTTCTGTTTCATTTTAAATGAAGTTGAGGTCATGCTTTGTCTTCTCCCTCATGCTCTGACAAAACATTTGTAAGCCAATTGAGGAATACATGTAACAGTTACTTATTCTCAAGCAGTTCAATCTTGCAGACAGTATATACTATGCTTTCAAAAGAGGGTAATTAAATATATCAAGAGAAGAATGGTAGATAAAAAGATGATGGCATTAGTGTTTCTCATTTCAGATTTCATAATCTGAGCCTTTCTCAGAAGTAAGTTAAATGAAAGGAAACTTTCCTGAATCCTTTTAGGGCACTAAGCTATCACCTGCACAGCTCGCAGGAGGTGAGGACATTCTATACCTGGCTTTTTCTGTCCTGCAGCGTGTCAGTGGTTAGTATTGAAGCGAGCTGCTACACTGCTGTATTGTGGTATAAGGGACAGAGCACCTGTATGAAACTTGCTGCTTGGATGCAATTAGCTGAATTTGCTGACAGACCAGGCTGCATTTCTTCAGCTCGTTTTCATATCTAGCAGCAATTCCAGCACTTGATGCAGAAAATGGATATTATATTCCTGAAATGATACTGATGGTTTATTAAAATATGCCGTCTGCTCTTAAGTACACAAGATCATTGGAGCCGAAAGCGATAGAATGCCAGGCATTTTAACTGCTAATTTACATCAGCTCCAACGCCAAATGGAGTTTGTATTATTTCAAAAACTGGTTGTTAAAATTGCTGAAATCTAAATCTCAGCTACAAAGTTTTGGGACTTGTTAGCCTGAGCTCCTTCAGCACTCCTGAATGTCGGCAAGAGTCAGAAACCAAAACTTGACACAGCTGTAAAAACACACGGAGAGCCTGTGGCCTCAGCAAATTCTACTGGTGCAGGCATATTTCAGATATAAATTTTACTCTGCTGTCCCTAGTACTAATGAAGTCAGTTTCTTTTGGTGGGTTTGCAGCCAGGTGTGTCCAGTTCTGTGGCTAACCAGTGCTCTTTACTTAATTTTTCCACTAGTGACATTTCTATCAAACTTTAAAAACAAACAGAAAAATTGGCTTGATGCAATGGCTCCAAGTGTTAATAGTAACATTAGGCTGGGTACAAGGCTTCCTTTCGATCCTGCTTTGCCAGAGATCTCCACCTTGTGGCTTGCACTGAATAGATTTATACTCCTCAAACGGGCAGATGCTTCATCCATTTGTAAGGGGAATTCAGGCAATACTGGAAGTTGCTGCTATTTGTCTTCTTATCAGAGTGCTTCAGCAACCTGAATATTAGCCTGAGCTGAGTATTGTTGCAGTAACTGTGTGTATGTGAAAGCAGTTATTGTGGGTCTGAGTGTATTTGAATACCTTTAGATGATGCTGCAGACCTGATCAGTAGGGCTTTTGGATGCTGGAGTTCCATGGGGCAGAATTTCAGCTGATTGTTTGACAACAGAAATGTGGTATTTTAAATTTTATTTTATTTTATTTTGAGGAGGAAAAAAACACAAAAAAAGCCACTCAAAAGAACAATGCCAACCTGTCTTAGATGCATCAGTCTTTATCCAACTACATGTAAGCTGTTGTCAGGCTCTTCTTGGCAGCAATATTCTTGTGTGTTCTGGTAGCATTGTGCTTCTGAAATAAGGCATTTTCATTGCAAAAGAACAATTCCATTTTATAACCAGACATGTTCTGCAGACTGTGAAAGAGATAAGAACAAGAGGGGCTGACAAGCCTGGCATGCCAAACCTGTTTTAATTTATCTTAATCCCACTTTCCTGTTTTCCCACCAGACCATTCAGGACCCCTGCCCCTTTTTCCAGGAACACATCTAGGTGTCTTTTGAATTCATTTATTGGCTCTGCAGCACATAGCACAATGCAGTCTTTGTTATACTCATAGCCAGAGCTGTTTATATACAGTGACCCATAATTTGCTCTCAGTTACATTAGTGTACATCTGAGGCAACACCATCAGAATCAATAACATGGCTCACATCAGTGTAACAGAGAGCAGAATTTTGCTCTGTAAACTTGAACGCAGTTTTGTCTTTTAATTGTGAAAAGACATTGGAAGATTAAAATATCATCTTGCCTTGCACTAACAAAACAAGCAAACAGGCATGCATCCTGCATTACTGGGCTTGCCTAAACGTGATGCAGTTCATTTCAAGTTGTTATTTTTGTGGAGAAATAAAAGTCTGACGCTTACCTAAGGATTCAGAAATCACAGTCAGAGAGAGACCAGTATGACTCTGGAATAGCTTTTGGAGATGAGGGCATGGTGTAAAGTTGATAGCATTTCCAGATTGAATTCAAACTTTGTACTGAGTGAAGTATGCTCTTGGTTCACTCACTGTGATTGAAAGCTCAGGAGGTCTTTAAAGTCTTGTGGGAAATCATGGGTCAAAGGGGGATGCACAGAACACCAAGAATGTTGTTAAGGGATAACAGGAGGAGAACTGGAGCAGAAGGAAAGTTTGATTATGTTTGGTTTATCTGTACAACTAAAGAGGAAAAGTTGTAGTTGCAAATGATCCGTGTATTTTTAAATATGCAATGTTAATAGGACGTTTTAAGGAGAAGAGTGTTAGGATACCAGTAGCTATATTTGCAGAGCATGAAAGCCAAGCTGTGTCTATTCTGTGTAATCCACAGTAATTCTTGTGCTCTCTTGGTTGTTTTTTTGTTACCAGAGCTTTTCATCCACAGTTGATCAGGGCAAGAAGTACAGAAAAAATACATTTATTGACAGTTCTTCAGTCAAATAGAAGATGGTTTTACTTTTCTCTCTTAAGAAAATAATCCACACAGTAAGTTGAGCATTAAACTGCTTCTGTAGGTAGAGAAACCGTGTCTGTAGACAATGCTTGTGTCTGGAATGTAAAATACTGTGGACCTCAAGATCCTTGGCACAAAAGAGCATTACCTGTGATCGTGTAGAGTGAATGTATGTTCCTTTCTGGTGGTTGGAGTGTTGTAGGTAGTTGTAGGACCTTGTTTCTTTAGCAGTGTGAGGGCATTGAGGCAAATCATGTAGAAGATGGGATATTTGTTGCTGCTGTTTTAGCAAAATAAAGCAGCCTACCAAGGGTCTGGTGACTAATGGAGCTGCAGCAAGGCCATATGCATGGAAGGGGTTTTTCCTTCATCAGTAAGACATGAAGTGGATTGCTTTGCCTGCACTCGCCTTCAGAATGTCACCAGGAAGTGATTTCAGAACACCAAATTCAAAGTCAGAATTTCATTGTGATTGCGTGAAGTCCACCAGCATATAAAAGAAACAGGGATGCAAGCAGAAAAGGAATGAAGCAGAAACTCTCGATCACTTCTCAAAAAGCTCCAAAGCTCACAGCAAACTTCCAATTGTTTGTCCTTTCATAAATGCAAAAGAGAACCAGACACTGCTTCCAGAGCATGTTTAGTATAATCTGCTTATAACTTAAACACGCAGAATGTTTATGTGTGGAATGTTTCCTTGCAAATACCTGAACTATGAAGAAGCCTGGCACAGGTAGTGTGCATGGTGATAAGAGCTTAGATTTGCCAGGTCATAGAGGTTAGAAATGGGCTATTTCACAAGTTCTGTTTTTAACATAGTTCTAGAAACAGGGTCTGTGGGACTAATGCACCTGATGGTCTGAAATAGGCATGTTTACCACATGCCAAGGATACCTGGCATTGAAGTCATAATATACACTTGAGTTCTTTTCAACTGTCCTGCCTCAGTTTGCTGCAGAATTTGACATAAAGATTTTGATTTGTTTCCCAGGTGTGTTGGAAGTTATTGCTGTACAGCAGTGTCCTTGGTCTGTTTTGTGCTTCCCCCTAATGCTTGCAAGAACTACACTGGAAGCTACCTTGTGTCTTTGCTAGAAATGCTTCTGCCATTACTCCACACACACTACACCTGTGAGACTCGCATGCCAAAACTGATCTTACTGTGCCATGGCTGTGGGAACGAAGTGCTGTCCTACACACCTCAAATTCCCAGAGCATAGTGTAGCTCCCAAATCCAACGCTGGGCAACAGAGCTGCTCTTTGCCACAACTGTATTATTTTTCTTTTGACAGCATAGCGATGACAGTGGAAACAGGGAAGGGACCCATATCGAACCTGCAGCCGTCTCCAGGCACAGCAGGAGTTAGAACTGGCGCAGCAGTTACATAGTCAGTGTTACCTGCCATCAAGAGTTCTCATCACATTTTGATTATGCTGTTGCCTGTGGTTTTCACCCTGACTAGAATGTCACCACTACCTTCTGCTTCCTCTCCAAAATCTGTGCAGTGTAACAGTGTGATTGGAGTGCTGTGTTTTGCATAAATTCTGGATGTAGCTCTACAGCACAAATGGCACAAGTGAGATCTGTTTAGCCTTTGGGATCTCTTCTCTCAACTTTACTTTGCAGAAGAATTAGCAACTATTTTTGATTCCTGTCTTTCTGAGGGAAAGTGTGAATGCAGCTTCTAGGGCTGCTTGGTTTACAGGAGAGAAAGGGGAACGGTTTGTGAGACATTGTTTTCTCTGTGTCAGGCAGTGCAATTCAGTCTAGAAGGATCTTTGTCATGCTTCAGCATCATCTGTACAGTTGTGATTAGCCTTTAACTTTTCCTCCTCCTCTTTTGTAATAAGAATGTGGTGATGCTGTTTCGGTTCTCTTCCTTGCATGACTGTTTATTTTTTTAGGAGCAGCAAAAGTAGAAGTTTACTTCCCTGTTTATGACTCTCCTTTGTGGTACATTGGCGGTAGTACTGATTTCTGTTATGCCTCGTTTTGGCATTTACTTGCAGTACATGGGTCTAATCTAACACAAGGTCTAATCTCACCAATTCTGAATGCTTTCTGAATGCTTCACTAAGGGAGGGTTGTGTCTGACCAATCTGGTAGCTTTCTATAATGGATTGATGGCATCAGTGGACATAGAAGGCAAATAATGTCATCTACCTGGACTTATGCAAAGACTATGAATGGTCTCCTGCTACATCCTTATCTATAAATGGGAGAGATATGGCTCTGAGGGGCAGGATTGGTGGATAACGAATTGCTGGGATGGTCACAGTCAGAGGGTCGCTGTCAATGACTGTGTTCAGGTGGATGCCTGTGACGAGTAGTGTCCCTCCAGGGGTCTGTGTTGGGACTGGTACATCTTTATCAGTGACGTGGATGTTGGGATCAAGTGCACCCTCTGCCAGTCACCTTGGCACTTAAGCTGAGCGGTGCAGTTAAAATGGCAGCAGGAAGGGACCTTGATAAACTCAAAAGCTGGGTCCATGTCAACCTAATGATGTTCAGCAAAGCAGAGTGCAAGGTTTTGCACCTGGGTCGGGGTAATCCCAGGTATGTACACAGACTGGGAGAAGAGCTCATTGAGAGTAGTGTTGCTGAGAAGGGTTTAGGGGTCATGACAGACAAAAAGATTAACATGAGCTAGGAGTGCTGGCAACCCAGAAGGCCAACAGTATCCTGGGTGGGTGGCCCAGAGCAGGGATGTGATTGACCCTCTATTCTCTTCCCTGTGGGGCCTCAGCTGGAGAACTGCATCCAGGTCTGGGGCTCCAAGCAAAGGAAAGATGTGGAGCTTTTGGGGAGGGCCCAGACGAGTGCCATGAAGATTCTCAGAGGCCTGGAGCACCTCTCCTGTGAAAACAGGCTTGAAGGAGCTTAGGGTGTTCAGCCTGGAGAAGAGAAAGCTGTGGGGAGACCCCATTGCAGCTGTCCAGTATTTAAAGGGAGATTATAAACAGGAAGGAAATGATTTTTTTACATGAGTAGATAATGATAGTACAGAGAGGAACGGTTTTAAACTAAAAGAGAGAAGACTTAGATTAGATGTCGAGGGGAAGATTTTCACAGAGAGAGTGGTGAAGTGCTTGAACCAGTTGGCTTGATGGGATCCTGAGCAACCTGATCCTAGTACTTGATCTAGTGGTTGGCAACCCTGCAGCAGGGAGGCTGAAGCTTGATGATCCTTGAAGTGCCTTCCTACCCAAGCTATTATGTGATTTTTCTTCCCCTTGTTGGCCTTGTTCATTTTTTATTACCCTGACTCCTGAATTCACTTGAGCTTCTATCTTCTTCCCTTTTGGGGCTTTTCGCCTGCTTTCATGTTTCTCATGTCAGTATGTCTCATACTTATTTCCTGCCTCTCATTTTGTAGAGAAGTTAGTCTGTTCCTATACCTTGTCCTTTTGACCGTCTTCTGTTAATTCTCTTTGTTTCTTTGCATGGTATCTTTCTTTATGTCACTGATACATCCTTGCTTCCTCTTCTTGCATTTTTTCATGTTCAGCGAATCAGTTTAGTAGTCAGTTTAATTCAGCTAATAATCATCAGTGCCAGTTATGCCTGCCATATGGCTTCACTGATTCCATGGTCACACTGCCTCTGTTACAATACGCTATTCCAGCAACTTTGTATTGCAGAAGTCCATAATGAAAGCTTGGGATCTGTCCTCCTGTCTGCTTGTTTCAAACCTATATTTGCAAGTTGAATCATTCTCATGGCTTTGTCTTTTTCAACTCCAGATCTTTTTTTTTTTTTTTTTTTTTTTCTTCTTCAGTTTCTTTATTTCTCTACCTGAACATTTGCTTTTAATGAAGGGTCCAAAACCAAATATGATATTTGAGGTGCAGTCTCATTGTGCCATGTACAAGGAGGTGATCACTTCCCTAGTCCTGTTGGCCACATTATTTATGATGCAGACCAGACTGCTGTTGGCCTTCTTAGCCACCTGAGCACACTGGCTTGTGTTCAGCCGGCTGTTGATCATGACCCCCGGGTCCTTTACTGCCAGGCAACTTTCCAGCTACTCCCCTCCCCCCCCCCAAGCCTGTACAGCTGCATGGGGTTGTTATGACCAAAGTGCAGGACCTGGCACTTACTCTTGTTCGATATCATTTGACTGGGTTCAGCCCATCTACTCAGTGTATTCAGATGCCTCTGTAGAGCCTTCCTACCCTCAGGCAGATCCACGGTTTTCCCTAACTTGGCATCATCCAGAGACCTACTGAGGGTACGCTTTCTGCTCCTGCAGATGGTTCTATGCCAGTTGAGTTGTACAGCTCCTTCAAAGTTCAGTCTTAAATTCTGCTGCAGATGCAGTGTCTTTGTGTTTGTAATGCACCTACTGCAGTGCCTTGTAGCCTGGCTAGGTAAGTGGGTTGCAAATGTTTATATTTTTCTGCTAGAACTCAGTTTATTTTATTACTTCATTTTCTGACTTCTGCAGCCCATTTTACCTGTTTATAAAACTCTCAGTACTGTGAAGCCCTTTATGACTGCTTTTGCTAACGACTCCTACAGTAAAATAAATGACAACGGTCATGAAGTGCAAATACAGTGTATTCGAGTCATTTCAATGCTGTCTTTCATGCTTCTTTACTGTCTTTTTACTTTCACACAAGCAACAGTATGTGATGCTTTTGTGCACACCTAGACAGACTTCTGTTTTCCATTCTATATTGGGAATCTCATTAGATTTGGTTATTTCTGTTCCCTTTTGTTTTGGGGCACAAACAGCAGTTATTTGATCTCTATTGGTATTAAATAGCTAATTATCATTACACTTCTGTAAGAACTTGAATGTTGTTTCCATATTCAAAGGGCAGGAAACAACATGAAAGGTTAAAACAATATTACCAAAATACCAGCATATCTGATCTAAGTAAGTGATCTCTATTTGTTGCTTGCATCACATTAATTTTAAGGTTGGTCAGTTGGCTTTGTGGCCACAAGGACAACTGCATATACAAAAGGATATTTGTCTTGCGTTGCGGAATAATGTAGATGGAAGCCTGGATCAGTGAAGTCTTGTTGTATGTAAAATAAGCAACACTGATCTGAGTTGATTTTCAGATGGCTTGGGCATAAATATCAAATGTAGGTGGTAGATAACAGAAAGCTGGCAGGCCTTTGAATGGAGATTGTTTTCAGAATGTCACCCGAGTGATAAAGGCACTGCCTGCTTTGTCTCCTGGTAGCTTCTATGTGAAGTCTTAGTTCTTTGAAACTGAGGAAGTGGTGGAGACTGTGTAGCTGGTGGAATCCCTGGCTATAGCCCCAGGTGACAGCCAGAGAGCTGGAAAATAATGTGATTGAGAGCATCCTAAATTTACCACTTTCTATTCCCTGTTTAATTCTGTAGTTGATGATGGCCCCATACATAGGTTTAATTTGCACTAGTTAGGAAAAAGTGCACGAGGGAATTTTTGCCCTCTTAAAACCCTTGCCCACTCTTCTAGGATCTTCTGGAAGTTTATTTATCTACAGTAGCATCAAGCCTGAATGAAATGCAGAAGTGAGATGGAAAACTCACAGTATCTTACCATGCGGCTTTTTCATGGTTTGCTTTCCTCCTTTGCCTTCTACTCGAGGGCAGAACTAGGGTAGAGAAATAATTTTTGTTCGCTTCTGAAAGGTTACAGTAATAAAGAAACTCTTGTTAACATCAGAGTATATGGCAGGCAGGAGTTTTCACAGTCTGGCATTGTTTATTTTACCAGCAATTTGGAACCTTCTGCACTCTTAAAATATTGGCAAGAAAATATTTAACTGTTAACTATTCCATGGCATGCGTGTGCTTGAAGCCCTGGGGAGGAGGAGTGCTTGGGGAAATCAGGTTTTTCTCAGCATATGATTGAAACCAGAAGGTGCAGAATACTGGTAGAAGGTAAAAGCAGTGCGACCTGAAATTTCAGTTTTATCCAAGCTCACAACTGATGGCAGAATGTCCAACAGGTCACATATAAACAGGGCCATGATGGAAGATAGCAGGATGTCTGATGGAGCAAATGCAACCAAGCTTAGATGCAGCAGAAAGGAATTTCAGAGACAGTGTTTACATTTGTCTTGGCCTCTGTTACGAGGTAAAGATTGCAGCAGTACCAGGTGTTAGCATCAAAGTTTAGGCTGGCTAATTGCTTACTAATTGTGTGGAATCTAACAATCGCCCCTCCGTTTTGAAATGAAATTCATTCCTTTATTTTTTGTGGAGAGGTTTTTTGGAGAGGAGAGAGAACAGCTGCTTTGGGTGACTTCCTTGCTGCTACCCAGCAGAAATCTGGAAGCTCCTTGGAGAAAGCATTTCCTTATTTTTCTTTTCCCCAGGGAGAGAGAATTATTTGCTACGAGCAGGATGGTTCTCCTAGCATTTCTGCATACTGTGCAGCCTGTTATTGTAAGACTTCTAATAGCTGTGCTATGAACAGCATTTCTTTTCTAATCACACTGGCTTGAAATAAGGAATTAATAGAAAGTCAGCAAAGTGAGCTGAGGATCAGAATCTGTGATCTAATGGACTGCAGCTGTGTTGCTGCAAGTTGGGGGGAGCAGATGCACAGAGAGATGTCAATCTCTCTGCAAACATCAGAGAAAAACATAGGGAAACAACATATTAAGTGGCGATCTTCTGTTATCAGATGGAGATGCAGTGTACTGCTACCAGTGACTGGAGACAGTTGGGAAAAGGGATAAGAGGCAGAACAAATGTGTAGCATCTCTCTTCTGGCATGCCCTGTCAGCATTTGCTAATGAGTAATGTGAAAGTTGTGCAGGAACTGTCACATGCACAGATACAGTTAAATACAATCATAGTGCGATGGGTGAGCAGTTGGCTGATGGGAAGCACTCGAAGGGTTGTAGTAACTGAGGTTACACCAGGGGTCCTGCAGGGCTCTCTTTTAGGGGCAGTCGTCTGTGATGTTTTCATAGATGATTTGAAGGTACATTAATAAGTTTGGTAACTGCACTAAACTGGGGGGAGCTGTTGACTCCCTCTAGAGAAGATAGGTCTTGCATGGAGGTCTTGACAGACAGGAGGGCTGTGCTATCACCAGCTGCATGGAGTTTAATGAGCAAGTGGCAGATTCGGCACCTGGAATGGGGCAGCTCTTGATAGACAGCACAGAGCTGTGTCAGGGGAGGGCAGCTGGGGGTCAGGGCAAAGGCTGTGCCCCAGAGGGCGGTGGGCATGGCACAGGCTGCCAGGGCAGCGGAGCTTAGGAAGCGCAGGGACACCGCTCTCAGCTGTGGGGTTGGGCTCAGTGATCCATGTGGGTTGCTTCCAGCTCAGCTTATTCTATGATTCTATTTAATTTCTATTTAATCCTCTGTGAATGTGTTGGGGTGTTTGTTTGTTTGTTTGTTTGTTTAACCCTTTTGTATTTTTGTTTATTAATGTCCCGTGGCAGTGACTTCTACCAATTAATAAGAAAACTTTCTGTACATGAGAAAGTATTTCCATTTGTTTTTCAAGTATTTTTGGACACTTCAGCTTCTTTTTTTTTTTTTTTTTTTTTTCTTTTTATGAGGAAGAAAGAAATAATTCCTTGTTTATTTGTTCCATACCACTCATGATTTTACCTCTCCCATCATCATCTTCCTCCTTCCTACCTGAGTGCAGCAATGATCTCCTCATATATCACCTTGATCCTCTCTCTGTTTTCTACCTTTTTTTAACATGTCTTTTCTGAAATGAAAATGGAAGAAGTTTGTGCAGCATTTTATATACAGGCACCCTCTGGATTTGTGGCGAAGTGAGTTTCTGTCCTGTTTCTATTCCTTTCTTAACAATTCTTGAGATTTGCTCGTCTTTCTCCACTATTGAATGTTGGGCTGAAATTTTGGAGATCTATCCACAAAACCTCTTTAAGATCCATTTCCTGAATGATAGCAGTTAAACAGGGGCACACTGTTCTGTTGATTTTCTGACTGCTTTTTCTTAACATCTACTGCTAGTACATCTATCAGCGCTGAGTATTCCTGGTCATAATCATCTGTGATTTTTCATTTCATTTATTACTGTATTTTCTACTAATTTTTACCAATGTAAGTCAGATTTCTATCAGTTTGTAGTCCCCTGGATCACCTGAAATACGTGTCAACATAGACTCTGTGCTTCGCAGCTCTTCAATCACATTAAATATTAGCAGGGAACTGAACCATACTGTAGATGCAGGTAGTTCACTGAATAAGTTGTTTGAAATAGAGACCTTCTGAAGGTTGCTCTGTAAACACATCAAGGGTTAAGAAACGCCTGAGCTCCAGGTGTTTGGGAGAATGCTCAGGGGGAAGTGCATGGCTTGCACTCTTGCTATATCTCTCAGCATATCTGGCTACTGCTGAAGGCCGGATGGTGTGTTGGGTGGACCCTTAGTCTGCTCCAGTACAGTTGCGTGTGACTCTTTCTCACAGTTACTCAAGTTTGTCTCAGCAATGAGATCAGGTTTTATGGGATCTCTGTTAAGTGCTCATGGTGAATATCTACCCTGGTGATTTATTTTGCTTCACTGCTGTCTTCTCCAAGTGCCTCTTTTAAACTTGATTAACTTCCTTTCGGTCTCTCAGTCAGAATTCTTGCTTCTGGCGCATTCAGAAGCATTTTAATCAGCAGTTTTAGGATTTTAGCAAGTGATTTTTCTGAGAGGCATTACAGCAACAAATCCTCTACACCTGCTCACCCTACAGAGAACCAGCACAACCAGAGAGCACAGCAATACGACCTTTCTTCCATGATCTCAATCTTGAGAGATCATCAGTGAGCTCTGCCAGCCATGCACTACAGAGAAAAGAAAAATTCAGAATAAGCCCCGATATATTTAATATGATTAGGATTGTATAGTGACCTCCTCTGCATTTTTTTTTACTGTTACCATGGCAATGTTTCCAAATGAATAGACTGCAAGATAGAAATATGCCTTATACTAGACATCTAGGGGTGACCATTAGTTTTGCTAGTATATGTAGGTAATGTAGTATAACTTGCTTTTCTACGTCTGCCTGGAAAACATACGTGCTCTGAGGTGTGTTATTGGTAACTGCAGTAATGAAGGTAGCAGGGCTTAAAAAAGCTCTTTCCAATAACATGTTGTTTTAATAGATTTAACGTTTGGCAGAAACTGGTTCTGATACGATCTAAAATATATTTAGCTTTAGTGTAGGTTAGCGCAGTGTTGAAATAGGTTGTTACTGAACGTTTAAGAAGGCTTTAAAGATCATTCGCTGAAGTTGATTGTCTGCTGTGGTGCATTACAAAATTAATGACTTTTAGTTAGAAAATTAGAGAATTCATCAAAAAGTATTTTAAAGTGTATGGGGAGTCACAGCTGCAACTAATTGCAAGCCAGTAAACTTGACCTTATTTGCAGACAAAGCAACAGTGGTTTATAAAAGACTCAAGAAATAAAGACTGGAAAAATAATTTCTGCCATTTCTTTGTCGTTCAGCTCTGTGAGGTTGCCTGAAGGAGTTTGCCATTTCGGCCCCTTACTGGGAAGTTATTTTTAATCTGTTGTATTAATTCAGTCTTTTTGATCTTAACTGCAGTCTCAGTCATTTTCAGGATTATTGTCATACAAGTTGTAGTTCTGTAACTGGCAGGAATAAAAGGGCTGTTTGTAGTCTTCTCCATTTTGTGCCATGTGCCTTTCTTGAAAGGGCAGCAAAACGCTTTGACTGTCTATATAGAACTGTATGTGGCTACTTTGTTTACAGCTCATGTAGACGTCTACACGTAGCTCCTTCCAAATGCAGATTTGGGAAAGGTGTGGAGAGGGGAAAAAAAGAGCCAGAGAAATGGCAAAAAAAATATTGTGAAAGGTTTGTCCTGTGTCTTCTTCAGGAACTTCTGCTGACACTGACTGTTCCAATAATCAAAAGTGTAAATAAGAGTGATTCATGTTTATGACGGCGTGGCAAGCAGCAGTCCTTGGAGTAGACTCAGTCATAACAGCAGAAGGGTTCTCATACCTGCGTGACTTGTTTTACACAAGAGATGGGCTAATTTCACTGCATCAGCATTAAATGCTACTTTGCTGCTACAGCTTATGACTGCTGCGGGTGTGCTCCGGTGATGCAGCACATCAGTGCACCCAGCACAAACTTACCTCAGCTTGGTAGAAAAGATGACTTTGGTGACGCTCTTACTGTGTGTGTACGCAGGAGCAAATACATTGTATGGCACAGAAGAAGCTTTATATTCAAGCAGGAATGGCATAATGAGAATGAGGGGGTGGAAGCGAAAGCCAGAAAATTCAAATATGAAATGAGATACACATGTTCAGCTGTGAGGGTGATATGCTTTAGCCAAGCACAACTTACTGAGCTTAGTACAGAGGGAACTCAGTGAAATGTAATGGCCTGTGATATGCAGAGGGTCAGGTTCTATGATCTAATCATTTCTTCTGGCTGAAATCTCTTCATAAAAAAATCTAGTTCAACCATAACTTATGGCCTAAAGAGAGGAATTGCTGCATGAAATTCAATGACCAGTGCTTGCACAAGGTGAGCTTAGAAGCGTCCCTTCTGGCTTTATAGTCTATGGATGGATTAATGTGTTAAAGTAGCTTAGGGGCAATACATGCTGGCAAAAAACATACGAAAAAGAAACTCCTGTTAAAATACTTACAAATAATGTAGCCTGTGGAGATGGCAGCTCTGTCAGCACTCACATGTGCTATGGCTCAATGGGAACATCTACACTGAGAGAAACAGCTGACGATCCAGTATCCCTGTTACGTGGTCTGATCTTTGCTCTGTGCTGGTGCTGGGCTGGTCTCGTGGGCCGAATATCCCTTTGCAGGGAGAGCACATCCCAGCACGTTATTTTCCAGCTTCTGCACTCTGGTACTTCTTTGCAGTGTAAATGGTAAGTGGAGGTGAGAAGGAGATTCATTATGAAAGAACATTCTCCATTCAACAGTAGGGATTAATGCAGACTTATCCTAAAGCAGCTTTCCATTTAACTGTAGCTGTACATGAGATATTTCCATACATGTTTAGCGTATGCAATAAAGGAGTTTGCTCTTACTTTCCTAGAAGTTCTGTTAGGATAAGAAAACCCCAACTGTGACATGACGTAGAAAGTTGCCTGGTATAGCAGTAAGCCTCAGCATCTGGCTGCTGAACAGAGCACGCTGGACTTGTTGAAGCTGAAGATGAGGTTTCTCTCTGCAGTACAACAATGCAGAGCACACGCTGTAGTTTTGCAGGCACTGTGGGATGATTGAGTGTTTTAATGAAAAGTTGTCACGTGTGGTAGGAAGATGTACAAAAATACGCTCCATGTTTTGAACTAAGATGGTTCTGTTTGTCAATTAAGGTGATGGATGTAAATTTATTCTGGTGACAGATCTACAATGGGTTGTTGCAAAGAAGGCAAAGGGCTCAGTTCTTAGAAGAGCTCCAGATGTTATTGATTTCTTTCTTGTTATTAGCAATCACTCACTTGGAATTGTCTGGCAGTTCTTGTTCTTAATGATGAACTGTGGAAGAGTCAGCGGAATCATGACCAACCAGATCATGAAACTTGCTAGTGGTAAGAATATGGACATGTTTGAGAAGAGGAAGCATTTCCAACAAACCCTCATTTGGATTTGCTCGTTTTTTCTTGCTTTAAAAAGAAGAGCGTGTTTTTTTTTTCCTGCAGCGATTGTACTTAACCTAGGCTGTGGTATTCTTCAGAAACTGCAGTATTCCTTTAAATGTAATTTTATTGCCTGAGATACTGCTCCATCCCCAAAGTCACATTTTACATTTTAAACTGTTTGTCTTTTAAGATGTATTTACTGCCGTGTTTGTTTAACTTGGTTATCTCCTTCATCAATCTATTTCTTGCTAACCTAAAGCTGCTGCTCTTTGTTTTTAGTACAGAAAGCTGTGTCCCCAGGGACGTATAGTCCAGGACTTGTCTCTGTAATGGGACTATTTGTTTTCTTTGCCCCTTGCAGTTGCCTGCTGTAACATTTGTAGTATGTGTTAAGTAATCCTTGAGGTAACATTTTTATTATGTCATAAAAAGTGCGTGGCAAATATATAATAACTCATGGAATTTGTTTGTTTAAAAATGGAAGGATAATTTATTGAGTGTGTTACATGAGACCTGCTCCCCCTTATTAGAGCTGTAGAAGTGCAGCTTATTTAGAAGTACGTTCTATTGAGAAAAACCACGATCTCTGACATGCATAGAAAGTTTGAGCATGGTTGGGTAGAAATGACATCATAGTTTATGTACTCAATAAAAATTTAATTAAGTCATTACAGAAGTTGCAGTCATCATTTAACCCTCTGATTTCTTATGTTTAGTTCTTTTTTTAAACATTCAGTAATAACCAGTCACCAAATCTTGATAGCCTATAAAATATCTGCATGAATTTTAATAGTTTATATTAATGGAAAAATATGAGTAACTGACATGAAAGGAATTTTCCTTGTGTTTGCACGATATGCATTTCTATAAAAATCAACTGGTGAAAAAAGATAGTGGCTTCAGGGAAGAGGATTTGAACTGGAGATTTGCTAGCGTGGTAAGAACGAAATCACACTTTGCTAGAGAAGTTGGTTGTATGAGCACCAAGCTGAGTCTCTTAGAGATGCTAAGAATGTATTGGGATGTGGTTCACGCTTTCATGAGCTTTAAGATACTAGATTATTTCACAGCTTTTCTTTAGCCTTGCCATAAGCTGTACGTCAAAGACAGCAGTGCTCATTCCATTGGAGAACTGATTTTTTCCCCCGTATTCCTGTTGCCAGTGTTTTGTTGTTTGTAAAAGCTGCCTCCAAGATGTGAGGTGTGTAAAATAAATAAATGAAAAGATGATTTACCATTGGAAGCATAGCTCAGCCTGCGGGGGAAGCGCTGTGTATTAAATTATTCTGTTGGTTGAGGTAAAAGATACGGGCAAAAGGAGTAGGCAGTTTGCACCAGGGAGGTGCACGTGAGTTATTCCAGCCATCGCCCTGGACCTCGCAGTTGATCGCTTTTCATTCTGTCTTCAGCTTACTTATAGGTCAGTTGTAAAAGCCAGTGAGTGGCAAAGACCAGACTAGCATCTATTTGAGCAATTGTTAAATTATGTAAAAGTTAGCATGGAACTTAAACTGAACCACAGAGCGTGGGGGGAAGTAGCTGTATCATTACAAGCTGAAAGAAATGTAGTGTTTGTGAACAATAGCAAGTCTGAGCTTCTGGTGAGATGCTGTAAGAGCAGAAATGTGACTCCTGAATGCGCGCATCCATATTGAGAAGTAATCAAGAAGTGGTAGGGATGATGCCTCCATCTTTAGCATTACATCACTCCTCCTGGTGATGGAATGTCCAGCTTTGGAGTCCTTGCTTTAGAAAGTTATTGGAAGACTACAGAGTTTCTAAAAGCTCCATATGAATGAGTCCAAGGTCTAGAAAACCTCCCTAATAGTTAAAGTGCAGAAGTCTTCATTGTGCTAGGCAGTGCTGCTACTGAAAGGGAACAACATTGTCTTCACTCTTCACCCACTTGCCTTTATTCCCCTCTGCTCCTGTGCACCAGCTCTGGTGATTGAAGTTTTTGTGTTATTTGAATATTGACTCACATTGACTGTCTTTTGTTTACAGAACTAAGAGTATTGTAAACTGTTCTAAAACCTATCACTACGTGAACATCATTACTTACAGCCAAATCCTACCCTATTTGGACCAAGGAAAAGAAGAAAAACTTCTTTTCCTAGAGATGTTTTTTCACCACCTCCTGAGAACCCATACAAATGTGTTTGTTTTATTTTGCAGATTAATTCTGTTGTTCTAAAGCAAGATTTGAGAAAAATGGTAGAAAGTTTCTATGCAGCTCTGTTTGGATATGATGAGGTAAGAGGGATGTTTTCAGAGAATGTGCAAGAAAAAACTGACCTGTCTATGTCACTGAGCACAGAATGCTGCAGATGAGTAACATGTTTGTGCTGTGTATCCTCAAAGAAATGTTGTGTTCTGGAAGCAAAATTCTTAGTGATCATCCTAGGCCTTGAATTACAGTGTTTTCAAGGAGAAAAGAAAGCACTTAACATACCAGTTTAAAGTATGGGACTTGGAAGAAGGAATGTTGTTTGTTTTTCTTCACCATCCCTACTGTCAGTGACGTTTTCTGCCTCTGAATCCCATTGTGCTCAGTTATACTTTAAGAGCAAAAAGAGTATTTATAGGGAGTGATGAAGTGAGAGAGTTTTAAAGGAATTATCTGTTGAATAATTGGAGCCAGAAGTACCACTGTGCACAAGCATCTGTGGGGCTTCCAAAGGGAAAATACATTTGCATCAGCTTTTCTAATAGTTTATATTTTTTTTCTCTAATGGATATTGATCTTCAGATACTCTTCTTGTTCATGTAATGATGTTATCTTTTTAAAACATTGATTTGCATCATTAATATCTTGTAAACTTTGTGGAGTTTTGAACAGTGTTACGATTGAAAGTCTTGATCTAGTTTTAAGCATAGCCTGGATGTGTCTTCCTGGTCTTTATTTTTTTTGCTCTTTGGAAACAAGATGTCTATTTAGATTAAGGACAAATGCTGACCGCTTCTATTTTTAACTGAATATTTTAAAGTCCTCTCTTGCCTTTGGCAAACATGTCAGCTGAAAACAGAAGTTACAAGACTATAGTGCTAACACTATATAATCTGAAAAGACAATAAAGGTAAGGGAGAATTTAGACAAAAGTGCCTCTGGATGTGGCTCTTGTGTAAGCCAAAAATAATATGAGATTTAACTGGAAAAATGTAGGTAGTTCTTGATGATGAATAATTCATTTTTTCCTCATTTAAATGGAAAATAGACAAGGAAAGCAAAATTGCAACAACGTGATTACTTTTCTGCAGCATCACGTTTTGTATCCTTTTAGTTTTTCTTCTCCAAGCATCACAGCCTTCACACAGCTCCGTGAGGTGGTGCTGTTTTTGAGGATATTGTAAATATCTGATGGGCAGAAGTCAAGTGGATGAGGCCAGGCTTTTCTCAGTGGTGCCCAGAGATGTAGCAAGGGGCAACAGGCACAAAATGGAACATGGAAGTTCTATCTGAACATAGGGAAGAACTTATCTGCTGTCAGAGTGATGGAGCCTTGGAACAGGCTGCACAAATTGGTGGTGGAATCTCCCTCTCTGGAAACATTCAGACCTCCTGGATGTTTTTCTGTGCAACCTACTCTGGAGAACCTGCTTTAGCAGGAAGGTGGAAATAAGATCTCCAGAGGTTCCTTCCAGCTCCTACAGTTTTGTGATTGTCTCATTTCTTTGCTTTTAGAAATGCATTTGCCAGCTCCTACATTTAGGAATACCCAAACTGAGGCTTTTTCCAGATTAACTTGCCAGAATATTTGTTATAAACTGCTCTGTAAATTAGTTAATTTAAGCCCAGGGTTTTTCCATTCTGGGAAGGAGTGACGTTGATGTCTTTTTGTATATACAGTCTACAGCAGCTGTGGGCTTGAGACATCTAATTTTGTCAGGTGCCAGGTAGTTAGAATAGAATCATAGAATCGTTAAGACCTCTATCAAGTCCAACCGCCAACACACCACCACCATGCCCACTAAACCATGTCTCTCAGTGCCACATCCTCACATTTCTTGAACACCTCCAGGGAAGGGACTCTACCAGTTTCCTGGGCAGCCTGTGCCAGTGCATTAGCACTGTTTCTGAGAAGAAATTTCTCTTAATATCCAACCTGACCTTCCTCTGATGCAACATAAGACCATGATCTCTCATCCTATCACTAGTCAGCTAGGCTGACTCCCACCTTGTTACAGCCGCCTTTCAGGGAGTTATAGAGAGTGATAAGGTCTCCCCTGAGCTTTCTCTCATCTAGACTGAGCCATCCCAGTTCCCTCTGTGCTCCAGACCCTTCACAACTTCATTGCCTCTCTTTGGACATGCTCCAGGCCTCCAGTGTCCTTCTTGTAATGAATGCCCAACAGTGAACACAGTACCTGAGGTGTGGTCTCACCAGTGCCAAGTACAGAGGGACGAACTCTTCCATAGCACTTCTGACTACGCTGTTTCAGTTAATTTTTTATTCAGACCCTCATCATGTGCACTTTTTGACCCCTCTCTATACTTCCTTTAGGGAATCCTGTCCGATGATCATGTTCTGGCAGCAGCTCTGTGGAGGAACCTCTTTAACAGGAACTGTGAGGACCCTCGGCATCTGGAGTTACTCGTGGAGTATGTGCGCAAACAGGTACACTGCAGCTCACAGCACAGCTTCTCTCCATTCTCTTGGTTAGGGTGTTGAGCATTTATCTTTATTGCTTGGATACTACATAGCTCCATTGTTTTTATCTGTATCACTTTTCTTTTTTTAAGAACCCGTTGAATGTTTTTAAGGAGATAAAAGTGAAGACATTAAAACTAACATATTCATTGCAGTTTGAATAACATCTGGAGAGAAACTCACAGAAGATTGAGAGCATCCCTGCTTATTCTTTTTCTGCACCCACTCGTGAAGGGACTCAGCGTTTTGGCAGTGGGTGGTAACTTGTTGTATAGTCATACCTAGTGCTGTGGAGACATTTTGATAATGAAGTGGTTTACATACAGTAATTAAAAATTTTCTGGTTTTGGGGGGAAAGACATAAAAGGATTTGTTTTCCAGGTTCATTCAGTTACCATGCAGAGGAAAATATGTTTAATAGTGGTTGTCCTCTCAACCTTTAGAAATCTGGCTCAGAAACCTCCTAGGAAGCATTGGGTAGGACCTGGTAAATGTGGTCCTGGTGGGTACCAAAGACAGAAAATGGGTGAGAAGAGGGCTGGAGGAAGGAAGGGTGTAGCTGTGGGACAGGAAATTGGAGACCAGAAACTCCACAGCAGCATTCTCAGTAGTGTCTCCAATGCTGTGTTTAGGACCAGATAGGGAGCTGGAGATGTATTTCAGTGTTACTCAGAAAATTGAATGGAAAATGAGGGGAATTTGTCAGAGATGCTTTTGGGATGCCAGCAGGCAGTGTGCGCTGGCTGTGTACTGCCATCAAAGTGTGTAGCAACTTTATATACTGAAGCAGAAGATGCGAAAGAAGCTTGTCAGCAGACTAATAGGAAATAGAGAAACGTAGCACATTGGAGAGAAGTCAGCACAGCTTCTATGGAGGCAGGTAATTTCTCACCCATCTGTGGCTTGAAAGCATCACTGTAGATAACAAGTGTCTGACTTGTCATCTTTATGGATCTTTAGGAAACATCCAAAAAAACACCCCACCTCAACAATGATTTCTACTACAAGAAATAAAAAAATTGAGCAGTCACAGGGGAAGAGTGAAGGTACTCTCATGGACAAGCAACCGATAGAAATATAGACAATAGAGGTCATAAAATCAATCATAGAATCATAGAATTACCCAGGTTGGAAAAGTCCTTGAAGATCATCAAGTCCAACCGCAGCCTAACCATAGTACCCTAACTAACAACCCTCTGCTAAATCATATCCCTGAGCACCACATCCAAATGGCTCTTAAACACATCCAGGGATGGCGATTCAACCACCTCCCTGGGGAGCCTATTCCAGTACTTAACTACTCTTTCTGTAAAGAAGTGTTTCCTAACATCCAACCTAAACTTACCCTGGCACAACTTGAGGCCATTTCCCCTCATCCTGTCACTTGTCACCAGTGAGAACAGACCTGCCCCACTCTCACTGTAAGCACCTTAATCAACCCTCAATTTTTAATGGAAGAGAGAAGGTTCATTGCAGTAAGAATTGGTGACTGCGTGAAGAAGTGGTTGGTGCGGTTGAGTGTAGACAGTAGCAAAGTGGGTACTCAAAGGAGAAAAATGGATCCAGCTTTACATTTAAAGAGATGAGCTCTAGGCTATCAGAAGAGCACACAGTGAGTCCTCGAGATTATAATTTTGATATGGAAATGGCAACTCTGCTCATTAGTGTTTGAAAAAAGGAAAACAAGCGCTTAGAACTACTAAGGAAGAAAAAAAAACTGTTGAGTTATGGTGCCACTTTTGAAGTCTGTGATACCATTGTGACTTTGAATAATCTGTAATGGCCCAAAACAGCAAGAAAGAGAAAAACTGAACTGAATAAAGCTCAGCAAAGAGCAGTGGAATTGGGAGGAAACAAATTAGCAGTGACTAGGTTCCTTGCCTCTACAACAGCTGGGAAAGAATATGAGACAGCTCTGTGAAACCTTGAAGGTGTATAGAAGGTGAGCAAGTGTGATAGTTAAACACTGGTGTGAAACTAAGCTTCACCACACCATTCTCTCACTCCCCTTCCTCAAAAGAACAAGGGAACAAGGGCAGAAAATACGATGGAGAAAAGCTCACAGGTTGAGATAAGAACTCAACAATTACCATCACAGGCAAAATAGATACAGCACAAGGAGATTAGTGTAGTTTGTGTTGCTAACTACTAATAGGCTGGGAACTAAAAGCAAACTGAAGACACCTTAGTTCCATTCTGGGGTGGTGCTAGAGAATGGGGAAAGGGAGCTGTGATCAGTCCTTAGTGCTTCCTTCCTGCTGCTGCCTGTTGGTTGCTGCCTTTTCCTGCTCCGTGTGGGGTCCCTCCCATGGATGTCATCCTTCCTGAACAGTCCATGTGGATTTCCCATGAGCTGCAGCTCTCCAAGCACTGCTCCAGCATGTCTCTGTACTCTTCAGTCTTCATCAGAAGCAGACTGCTCCAACATCTGGGTGTCTGCAGCACTCATCTCTGATTTCTCACCCATCTCTCCCAGCTGCTGTTGCACAGCAGTTTGTTCTTCCATCTGTTCTCCCAGACACACTTAACATCATTCCTCTGGCCAATGGCAGGTCCATTTTGGAGGGAACTGGAGCTGGCTCAGGTCTGACATGGGGCTCTGCTCACAGACTTCATTCTTGCATCCCTTTTTTCTACCAAACCGTTGCTACTCAAACCCAATGCAACAAGGAAAGGCTGAGCATGGATTGCCACATGTTGCTTGGGATGCTGTGTGGATTCTGGTGTCACTGGTGAGGTTTATGGAAGAGAAACCTGTCCAGGGTTATTAAGTACAGAACAACCACTTCACGCTCAAAATCACTAAACCAACAGATTTTAGCAAGGGTGGGAAATAAGGAAGTAACGTGATATTTATGTATTGTATTCAACTGCTGCTGGGAAGCCTGTTGACTCTCAGTAACACAATGCTGTGCGTAGGTTGCTTTTCAGTCTGATCCTGTGACTGTTGCTGTATTCTTTCCTCTGTTGAGAAACTGCTTGTCAAATTATATTGTGTTCCTAGTAAACACTGTAAATCCTTTGTGTAAGATATCTTTTGCACAAGTTCTTGCTGATCCTGTCTTTAACAGTGGCTATTAGTGGATGCACAGAGAAGAATACAATGACAGGGCTGGCATGGGTACTAATTCCCTGGTGGACTCTCCCAGCAGTCTGTGTTTGGAGACGTCCTGAGCTAGAGGTGGTACATCTGAGTTTTAATGCCTCTTGATGGGCCCTTTTTCTTCTCATACCCATTTCCCCCTCTCAGGTCCCTGAAATGTCCTGTGGCAGCAAGTTTGCATTTACAATGTGTTAACAGTACCTCGTGTGACAACAGTACTGAAGTGTTCACCAAGTGTTTTGCTTACATTACACCTTAACGTTTCTTTTGATGTCAGTTATTTCTTGTGGTGTTCACCCTCTGTTCAGCTCCTTCAGCCCATGCGTTTTCATAAATCTCAGCTGTTCCCTGCTGGTCAGGTTCTTTCTCTATAGAGGAAAGCCTTGGCTGACATGAAACCGCTCTTATTAGAGCACTCCATGCTGATAATGATACCAGCAGTGTGTCATTGGAATTAACTGCCTGGAACTTGAAATGCTTTGCGTGGCTGTTCTTTGTCCTGTTGCCAAACTTTCAGAGGAAGCATTAGCTAAGGCATAAGCAGACAGCCTTGTGTAGTTAACTGCAGTTGATCTGGAGATACTTATCTGCTTGCTTTTCTGTGACGCTTCAGTAATCATCAGTCTTTTTTGCTCCGCTTCTCCAAAGTGACAAAGCATGCCAGAAAGGAACATATTTGTGTAGTTCTTGAGGACCTTGAATGGAGTGCAGGACACCTTGTGCTAACAGCCCATCTCCTGCAGGTGCAGCACCTGGACGCGCTGAGCGGGGAGGATCTGCTGCTGACGGGTGAGGTGAGCTGGAGGCCTCTCGTGGAGAGCAACGCTCGCAGCATCCTCAAGCCCCTTTCTCCTGTTTACAACGACGAAGGACTCTGAGAGCTTTCATCAAACCAGCCTGGAAACAGGCTTGAAACAGAACTGGGCTGAGGCTGTGGGATCAGGAAGGAAAGTCTGCTGTTGAAAAAGAATGTATTTAAATAGATGTCTTACCCATGGTGACTTGATAGCAAATTGGACAGCCATAGTCTTCTGAATTTTCACCTGGTTTGAGAAACTCTGTTCTTTCTATGGCATGGAGTGGTCCTTGCACACAAATTGCAAGACCTGCCTTCCATCTTTGGGAAAACAGATATTTTAACCGTGACTTAGTTATCTCCAGAAGCCATTTCTGTCCCTTGCCTCATTTGGAGAGCTGCTACCTACAGAAACAACGGTATTCCTCTGCTGGCTGAATGGTTGCGGATACAAATCTGAGCTTTGCATTGTAGATATAAATGAATATTGAAAGCCTGGTATCAAGAAGGAGTGGCCCATTATTCTTTAATGGCGTTAAGAATTACTTTATCAGGTTCTGAGGGATTTTCCATGAAAATCCTTTTTAGGAAGTCTCTGCTCTGTTGCACAAGAATAGGAGGATGCAAAGAATAATGCACAGTCCCCAGTAGTCCTCTGTGACTGTAGCCATCTTAATGAGGAAAGAGTCTGAAACATGTTTGGGCTGCCACCCAAAGCCGCCTCACAGTGCTTGGTATTTCAGAGGAGCTCTGCCTTGCTGATAGTTCCATATTCTTTTTAGAGCGGTGGTCTAAGAATTTCTTCCTGAAAGTGACATCCCTGTTTCTGTCTGTGGCTCTTAATGGGATAGGACTGAGCTGCCTCCCACCCCCAAAGCAGTGGTCCAGGGCTTTATAACGAGACCTGTCAGCCCCAGCTAAAGGTTGATATGGCTGTGCAAGCAAGTTACACCAATGCAGTAATTATGGGAGCCAGAGCTCCACTAATTAAACCAGCAGAGGCTGAGGTGTACTGTGTGGGTGAGTGGTTCACCAGGCTATTTCCAGGTCAAAACAGTTTTCATTTCACTCCTGTCAAAATTGTAGTTGGTAATAAATGCCATTCTGGGTACAATCCACGTGTTTGCATTTTCTGTGCTCTGCAAGACTTTGATGAGAATCAGCCCTCTGATATTAAGGCGTATTCCTGATAATGCAAATTATATTCCTGATAATGCTATTATGCAAAGTCAAGGCTGATAATTCATAGTTGATGAGGTGTTCTTTCTGTTGACTGCCTGGATGTGACTGTTCTTCTTTCTGAAGCTGTTTTGGTGACGTCCCTCCTCTGAGCAGCACTTGGGTGCAGCATACAGGCTCCCAAACACTGGCTTGTTTTTTTTCTCCCCTTTGCCTTCTCTTAAGGAACCTTTTCTATATAAAAAAAGGCATTTTGTTGTGTTGGTTTTTTTTTTGTGCTTTTTTTTTTTTTCCAGGGCGAACTTCCTCAGTTTAACTTGTTATAAAATGAGTCATGTAAAGAAACCCTCAATGTGTGAGGTGTATCCCTTCTCTGTGAAAACATTACAGACCAAACAACTTGCTTGCAGTTTATTTAAGATGCTTTTGTTGAAAGCTGAGCTAAGCAGAGAAACCTCTTATGTGTGAAGTATTATACAGTGTGTGTGAGATAATAACACCTTGTAATTCATTACAGCTGGGTTGTATTTACATAAAAGAAGGCTGAGCTGTGTAGGAATTTGCTGATTAATTTATTTTTAATGGGAGTGAAGTATAACAAGTACCAAAATAAACTTTACTTTGTGTATCTTACTGCTCCTGAAATAGGTGGAAAAATTAATGGTAGATATTTTGGCTCAAAGCTACATACATTAATTCATATACAAAACAGCCATTTAAACTTTAACCCCTTTCCTGCTATGTAATTTAAACCTGGACTCATGTTATCCATGCCATGGGAACAAAGGGCTGGACATACATCACCACCTAATGCAGAGCACCCGGTGCTGAGTGCAGCTCAGAGCTGTGGAGCCAGCATGGCAGCAGCGTTCATGGGGCCATTAGCTCAGGGATAGCATGTGCCTTTGGTAGTACGGGTGTGGGACAGCCAAATAGCCAAAAATGAAGCTTCCCCTCAGCTTATGGGCAGGAGGCTTCAGAGTTCATGGTGCTGGTTTGTGGTTGATGGCATCTCCTTTTGCAGTTGTTAATATGAGAATGGAAAGACCTGTAATCTTGCTGCAGAAAGTGCCTTCAACCACCGCACTGTTACGGAGCTGAGCCAGCGGTCATGGTGTGTTTCAGACAGAAACGTGTGCGACACGCTAAGAGAACAAGGTAGGTGCTGTCTATGAATTAAGGGTGATCCCTGTTAAAGAGGAAACATACACTGGAGGCTGCACGGGATCAGAGAAGACTGCTTCCCAACCATTAGTTAAATGGAGGCAGCATTTGGATGTGAAGTGTGATCCCTGCTCTTCAGAGATGCATGGCAATAGGCTAGAAACATGCTATTGCCTGCACCTTATGGCACCTTTACAACCAGAGTTTAGGGTACTTGAGAGAGAACATGCATTGCCAGCAGCCTGGGGGCACTGACTGTATTTTAAGTGAATAAATGCATGTACGTTTTTCTGGAAGGAGCCATGTTGAGCACTGAGTCACCCAGCCTGCTCTCCTGCGTCACATACACAATTAGGAGATTCTAAAGGAGTTGTTCTCCCTACTGTGGCTTAAGGTCAAGGGAGACAAGCCTCTGCAAGCACTCGCTTCAGCTAGATTGTGGCTTCCTTGTTTCTGTGAGCAGAAAGCAAGGGCTGACCCTTGGTGTCATCTGCTGTTGTGCAGCAGCAGGAGTGCAGGTGTGTGTTGTGCCTGCAGATCCAAGCCTGGCAAGTGTCTTGCTGCAGTTATATTCTGAGATGTGCTGGGGCTGGGGGCAGCCAGCCCATATCCTTGGATCCCCGATCTTTATTTTGGGTGGTTGTATGTTTTTCTGCAGTTTGTGTTATCTCCTCTGTTTCTGTGTTCATGCCTCTTGTTGGTGTCTGTATCTTAACAGTCTTCTCTTTCTCAAGACAGCTACAGCGCTGAGATTGCAAGTGTCCTTGGTGATGTGTGCGTTTCCTGCCCTGTTCAAATGCAGTTACTGCTTCCCAGATTTCTGAAACCTGTCCTCACCTTCCACAAAGCGCAGTTTTTAGTCATGTTCCTGCCATGCCAAGCCCTCGGGTCAGAGCTGTGGCTCCTGACATAGCAATGAGGCTGAACCACTGCCCCGTCTCGTTCATAGTGCCTTGGGCATGGCTGATGAGGTGAGCAGAAACTGGAGATGGAGTAAAAGCAGATTTTTCCACTGGAGCTTTAAATTAGGTGAACGTAGAGTGGACGAAGAACAGCAGTGGGGGGAGAAGCATCAGTTGGAGAGGATGATGGATGATTCTACAAGTGTGGTCCCTGTGTGTGTGCCCCTGCGTGACGCCCTTTGAGAAGCCGTGGGCACCAGACCAGTGCTGGCTTACACTGTGACCCACGTCCATACCTTTATGTGCTCTCCTGCCATTACAACCCCACAAAGGAGGTCTCCGTTCAGAAGCACAGACTTGGTGCAGTCTGCCTGCAGCATTCTCTGGCACAAGTTGAATCCTGAGAGCATAACAAGGATTCCGTGCATCCCCAATGCCCTGAAATACTGCTGAGAGCATGTGGCACAGTTTACAGATCTGCTCAATAGGTGTGCAGAGCAATTCATCTCCCTTCCTGAGCTCCACAGCTGAGCTGTGTGTGCTTTCTTCCAAGAAGATGGGAACATCGCTGTTGGAGATGGTAAATGTGTATCATACCTAGAAATTACCAAGCATGTTTCTAACTCTTTTGTTAGATGTGCAGATGTGCAGACTCCTGCCCTCCCCACCTACCTTTTTTTTTTTTTTGGCCATGCTTTGTCCCATTTCTCTTATAATCTCTCATATAACGAGCTCCCATCACAGCTCCTTTTTGCCTGATCCTCACCTGCTGAGCAGCACGGAGCCAAGACTCATACATAGGGCCCTGGTGATCCCAAGGCAGTTATCAGCTCCTTTAACAGTGGGGCTGATGGTAGTAGGGCTGCAGTGTGCTTGTGTGAGCAATACCCCCATCTTTTGGGCACACCATGACTGCACAGCCTGCCTCAGGCTGCTTTCTTGATGGACTGAGGGGTCAAGAGAGCAGGAGCTTACGCAGGAGGCTGAGAAGCTTGGCGAGGACATGGAAAGGACCTTGAGGCTCAGCATGGAGTAGGAGGCTCTGCTGCATGGGCAACTGTGCAGTGCTTGGGAAGCATACAGCTCATTCCTGCCTGCAAGGAGTATCACTGCTGCTGGTGGGCCTCCTGTGCCATGAGGGGCCGCTTGTGTGTTAAACATCTCCCAACCCTTCCCGCACTGCTCTGGTGAGCTCTTCTTTCCTGCTGTGTTTTTGACTGTTCCGTGCATCCTATGTGTGTTCTGCCTGAAGCTGCTGAACATGTTGAGGGAGTACTTGTTTTGCTGAAGTCATTCGACCTGCTCAGCAGCTTGCTTGGGGACAGCAGAGACGTTGGGGCCTCATCTTTCTACTGGGAATGCAGAGCAGGAGCTCACATGAGCATGATCCCATGTTTCTCTACTGGTTTCAGTGGCTGCACCCCAGGGAGTTCAGGGGAGGTGGCAGCAGAGCTGCTTATGCCTGGGGCCGAGTGGTGTAAACAAGAAAGATCTGCAGCCATGTGCAGGGGCAGATTTCACTCTTGTAGGAAGGCCCCGCAAGGTGCTGCTGAGGTTGGGTCCTGCTGGTGCCAGTGTGCTGCTGCAGCTCTTCCAGGAGGTACGAGCCTCCATCATGCTTTTAGGAAGCAAGGAGTCTTGCAAATGCAAAGCTCTCATTAACAATTGCGTCACTGACAAAAGGAGCTGCCCCACATCCTGCCGGATAGGGGCATCCTGGGGGGGGGGGTTGCTCATTGTCCACATCCTTCCCTTCATACCCCCTTCCTGCCAGTACCTAAACCCAGTTCTATTTCCTCTGGAAGGAAGAGATGACTGGAAATTCTCTATCACGTGCTCAGCACAGAGCAGCACTGTGGGGCAGTGGGACTCTGTAGCCCTGGTTGGCAGCTGCCAATCTGCACCCACAGGGGGACCCTAAAGGGACAGCGGGGTAACCCCACAGCCACACAGAGGGTTCCCCACATGGCACGGGGCCTTAGAGCAGCAAACAAGAGATTCATCTGCTGCTGTTGAGTTATGAGAGCGATTCCAAAATGCTGTGATCAGAAGCTTCAGGCATTGCAGCACGCTGTCTGTGAGCTCTGTATCCACACAGATCTCCGTGCAGTAACTCCATACAACTCCTGTGTTCCTGACTGCACAGCCTCCACGCAGTCCCAGCCAGGTGCTCGTGTTTGCTGAGCACCCAGAACACCTGTAGTCATCTCTGTCTCTTGACTGCAGGAGGAGCGCAGACAGCGCTTACAGATAAGATCCTTACTTTTAGCTGACAGATATTAGCCTTGTGCTTCCCACATCCTGTGCTGGCTGATCAGACCAAGGCGTGCCAATTATAGACATTTATCTCTTTCCCAGACAGGGACTGGATATCTCTCATCTAATTTTAGATGTCTGCGTGGTAAACCTCTGTCCCTGACTCCAATGGCCTGAGCTCTCCTCAGTGCAGAGAGATAAACACCTTCATGGCACATTTCTTCTGACCTGCTCCTCACGTCTGCAGGGTGAGGTGGCCCATGAGATCTCTGCCCTTCCCCTGCAACCCAAAGCAGCCTGGGCTGACAGCTGTGGATGGAGAGGTTTACATCACAGGTGCTTTAATGTGCTGGTGTGCATGAGAAGCACTTGGAGGCAGAGCAGCTCCCTAGAAACCAGCTGGAGACACTGGAGAGCTCTGCACAGAACTGTAAGCTGAGGTTTGTCTGGCAGAAAAACACACATCTGGTGGCTTTAAAAGAAATAAAACATGCTCCTTTAGCTCTTTAGGAAGGCAGAAAGAAGGGTGGTGGTGGTGCACGTCCTGTGTTCTCAATGGGGTGATGCTATCACTCTGGAAAGCACCTCAAGAAAAATGCCCATTGAATGCCATAGCCCTTTGCTTACTTTGCTGTTTTTTTCCCCTTAACTTCCTTACCTTGGTTGTCTGTTCACCTCACCACTTTATGCTGTTCGCTGAGCGGCTCTACCACTTATTTAACACTTATAAAACTTTTGTCCACAGCAGTGAACTCCACGCCTGCAGCTTGCACAGCTCGGAGCCTCTGACTGCGCATTACCTTTACTAATGCTCCTGCACTTCACACTGTCAGAGTTCATCCTGACTGCAGCAGCCCAGGGACCAGCAGCCCATTTCTACTGGTCCCCCTGCTGCTGTAGCCAATGGAGAGCGGTAGTCCATGCAGTGGTGATGCAGGACGCAGTGTCCAGATGTGGCGGTTCTCACTGAGACATGGCTGTGTATCCCCACGGACTGTAGTCGGCTGATGCTCAGGGAGCAGACATTTAGCATTTGGGTGTCTTAATTTAGCATGGATGCATTTAATCCCCAGAGATTTTGTGACTTGTAGATGAAAGGTTGGCTGACCGGCTCCCCACGCAGCCGGTTCTGCGCTGGTTGGCTGTATGGGGTGGGGGAGGTCCCAGCTGCAGCCTGGGGACTTTGATGCATCTCCTGTGCATAGTTTCTCTTGCAGAGAGTTGTGTTCTGGGTACGTCCCTAACGTGGTGTTTTAGACCCTGTATTAATGCTGCTCTGCATTGTTTCTCCAAAAATAACCTCCTGGGACACTGGAGTTAACCAGTCCCAAAATGCACGGAAGGTGGGCAGTGCTGTAACTTCCAGTGCACCGGGGTCAGACTTGGTTTAAATGGCCCCTTCCTCCAGGAAATCAAATGCTGGGAGGCCAAAGGAGCCATTGCTGTCATAGCCTGCAGTATTGAATGACACAGATAAATACCAGGGCCTTGTGACACCAAAGAAGGCTCTGAGCAACTGATGGAGCCGCAGCTGTTCCTGTTGATGGCTGGGGGTTGGAGCAGGGGACCTTTAAGGGCCCCTTCCAACTCAACGATCCAATGATTCTATGAAGGTGATGCTTTGGTTTCTGTGCTTGGCTCTGTGTGGCAGAGCCTGGACTGCCAGCAAATGCTGAGCAGGAGAGAAGTGATGCTTTGGGGACAGCTGAGCCTTGTCACCCACTGGGGGTATTTGTACTTCGTTACAACTGCCCCCGAGAAGCGTGTTTGATTTGGAACAAATCTCAAGCAGGAACAAGTTTTACCATCTGCATTTCCACTGTGAGCACAAGGAGGGACAAAACAGGTTGGAGCCTGCTTGGCCAAGGGTGGGGACCTGTCAGGAGCAGAGGGGAGGGCAGTGCATGAATCAGGGACCGGGAGAGGGAAGGAGCGGCTGGGAGAGCCCAGCTTCTTCCCCGTGCAGAAGGGATGTCCCAGCACCGCTGCCAGGTGTGCGCTGGTGGGGCTGAGCCGGGGAGCAGCTCCTCCCCCGGGGTGGGAGGCCGTACCTGGTGATTAATGCACGGCGTGGAGCTCATGCTGAACGCTGAAGGAACCTGCTGGGAGGAACTCGGGAACGTACGAGAGGGCCGGAAATTACCTGGAATCCTTCAGAGGACTAAGGCAGCTGGAGAGGCACTGCTTAGCGCTGGTCATGTTCAACTACCTGGCAGTAGAGGTGAGGCCCCAGTTCCACCGCAGCTATGGGAGCCAGCAAGGGGCGTCGGGGCCGCTGAAGAACCGCCTGGAGCAGCTGAAGAAGCCTTGGTGGAGGGAGCCCACCCCGCTGGTGCTGCAGCACAGCGAGACAGCCAGGCTGGCCGTCGATGCCTTCCTGGAGCAGGGGGAGCGCGGCTACATGAGTGCCATCGCCGAGGAACGGGAGCTGCCTTTCCTTTCTGCCCTGGACATGGAATATATGAGCCAGCAGAGAAGCCAAAGCTTTCTGGAGCCAAATGCAAGGAGAGACAAAGAGGGTGACCCTGCTGATGGAGACGGGTCCTCCCTGTACTCCGAGCTGACCTCTGGCACCTACTTTCCGCTCATGTCTGATGTGCACCCTCCGGAGCTGGAGCTGGGCTGGCCGGGGATGCCACTCCTCACCATGTCAGGCCAGACTCAAGCCACCATCATTTTCCAAAGAAACAAAGCTAACAGCATTAAGGATCTGATCCGGTCTCTGATCAGCCGGGCTCGGACGGTACGTACAGCACAGTGTGGGCTCAGTGGGGTCTTCTGTCCCAGCACAAGTCCCAGTATCTGGTCCTACAGCTGCACACTGCATGCTCTGAGCTGCTGCAGTCTGGATGCCTGGCGTGGTGCAACTGCTCTTCCTCTATCAGATCTGTGACTGTTCCCGCTTCTTTCCTTCCCTGTAATTTCTTTCCCCCTGGGATTTCATGGCATCCAGGCTGTGCGCTTTAAGGCATTCTGTCTGTGCTTGTGGGTGTGCAGAGCGCAGTACTGGAGCCCACAGCAAGTGGTAGGAAGGTGCTGGTGCTCAACTGTGCTCAGCCCACAGCCGTGTCCCATCTGTTCCCCACCACGTTGCCTCAGGTCAGGGCTGTGTTGGCCTCTGGACCCCTCGTGAGGTGGGACAGGAGGACAGCACTGGGGGGCTTCTGCAGGAGAATGCAGGACCAGAGCAAACCTGTGGGATGAGAAGCCCTGCCTGTGCTTTGGGGTGGGCTAGAACACAGCCTCATGTCTTCAGACTCGATGTCTGCGCTGCTCTGGGATGAGGGAGCTCTGTGGTGCCGTTCCTGCTGGGTGGGATCTCCATCCCTCGGATGCCATCAGCACTGCACAGCCGCAGCATTTCCCTATTGAGCACAGTCCTGCTGGGGATTTCCTTCTTGTCACTCTGCTGTCATACAGTGTGCTAAAGCAGCTGCTCAGACCAATGTATTTCAGACACATTCCCAGCTTTTATGAACCTTTACGGTTCTTTCAATCTCTTCCACGTTCATTTTTCTTTTGTGTTATTTTATTTCACAATTTCAGGGATATTGAGTTAACTTCCAGTGCAAAGCTCACTTCTAATCAGTCAGTTCCTGGGTAATTACTCTTATCACCCTGCTGATTTCTTCTTTCACTCTACAGTCATTCCTTAAATGCCCAGTAGAGAAAGCAGGAACTGCAGGACTGCTAAGCCTGGGCAACAGCCATGTCCAGAATGCTGACAGCAGAAAGGAGGAAGGTGTTTTCTTTACCATCACCTGCAGAATGGAGCAAGCAGGTGAAGCTGTGGCCCTGCAGCAATTGCTGGGCAGTGCTGTAACAGCAGCCAACAGCTGAAACGCAGGCACAAAGTGGGAATCTGCAGGTTTTGCCCAAAGGAGAACCATCTGGCCACAGTGCTTCATGCCCTGTGGGTAAATACAGGAAGTTTCATCCAGGAAGTAACCAACAAAACACCCTGCTTGCCCTTTTGGCACCTGCTTTATGGCAGCTTCCATCACCTGAGAAGTCCCATGACGCTTTTCAGCAGTGGGGATTAAGGCACAGCTATGGTCGAATGCACCAAGTGAATGACTCCAAGGAACGTCCCCTTGTTTCTTAGATTTCGGACATTTTGATCCTTTAAACACCTGAAAAACATCCCGCTGCTTTCCAGCTCCCAGGAGCTTCCCTGTGGCTGCAGAGAGGCTGCACACCAGGGGCTTTTTTTTTTGTATCTAAGGGCACTTTGAGCTTTTTGTTCTCACTTGGCTCAGAAAATCACTGATGCTTTTCAGCCTCTTGCATCCAAGCCGGAGATTTTCGTGCAGCGTTTTCGGCTGCCGTGTGAGATGTGATAATGAGCTTCCAGCCCTCTGTTAGTTCTTTGCTGAGTTCTGCTGGCTTCTGTTAGCGGCCAGCCAGCACTTCCCATGACTAACTCTGATTGACAGCAGTTCCAGCTCATTCACAACCCCAGTTACGCATCTTTAAGCAGTTACTGAGTCATTTTGCTCTTCAAACCACCCAAAAGCATGTGAGGTTTGGTCTGTCAGTGCTAGAAGAGCCACCAGCGGTGGAAGCACCTTTTGCCTGGAGTGCCAGTAGCAGCTGTGCGGGGAGCTGCGTGCTGCTCTGCAATGTTCTGCAAACCCTTTCTGCATACTTTGCAACAGCAAATTCACACTGATAAGAGATCAAAATGGGCATCTGTTTCATTGGTCCTTCTTGCTGCTGCTGTTTGTTTTTCTGCTTGGCTGCATTTATCAGCTTCTTTGGAGGTGTATTTTCAGATTTGAGCTTTTCCTTTTGCAATCATAAGAAGACGAAGCACAGCCACACCTCAGCCTGCATTTGACAGTGCTGTCATAATATCCTTCTGTTGGCTGAGCTGTTTGTGCTGCCCGCGCTCTGTTCATTCCTCCTGCACACCTTGGACCCTGCCTTTGTGTCTGCATTTGTGACGGCAGAAAGGTCCTCGATGGTCCCCCAGAGAGGCAATGTATTGCTTGGAATGGCAGAACCACGGGTAATGACCCAAACCACACTGCTATTGGCAAATACCAGTCAAACCAGCTGTGCCGGTTATAACCAGACAGATGGCAGCCCCAGCAGGGTGCTGCTAAGTGCTGTAATTCCCAAAGTGATGACTGCAGTAATTGCTGCATTTGAGTTTCCAGAAGTTGATGCAGAAATATCATGATTTCACCCTACAACGGCAAGGTGTGAATTTTCCAGAGCCCGTGGGCAGCTGTCCTTGGGGTGTCTAAGTGAGAAGGCCCTGAGACAGCCCCAGCCTTGCAGCTTCCACCTCTGTGCCCATGGACATGCATCACTTAGGTCTGTAAGCCTGGGGTAACTTGAATGCTTCTAAGCCTGAGATGCAAGATGGAGCCCGAATGAGAGGTCATCCCTTTGTCCTGTCACAACAGACCCTGCCCAAGAGCTTGTCCCCTTCTTTCTTATAGCCCCCCCTTTAGATACTAAAAGGCTGCTAATACTTTCACTTTGAGCTGCTGTTATTACTAGAGCTGCCTGCCTTGTTTACCAAGAGGGTATGATAATGGAGCTGCAGCTGCCCTGTGGCACCCACACTCTGTACAAGCAGCCCCAAGGGCCCCTGCTCCTCCACCACGTGGGGCTGTGCTGGGACACATCCTCCCGTGTCCCCACTGCAGTCCCCATGCATTGGCTTTGGGTGCTCACCGGCACCGCCAGGTGCAAACCTACCATGCAAGGAGGGCACGAACGGAGCCAGCATTTCTTCCACTTCCTGATGCCAAATGAAGGCCCATTTTGGAAAACATGAGTCTGGCTGTGGCGTGGGGCTCCACCCGGCTTGCACAAGCTGCTGCCCTGCTGCCCGAGGCTCCTGCTCCCGCAGGACGCCAGAGCCCTGCCACAGCACTGCCACGAGATGCAGATCTGCCTGGCAGCCGGCTGTGCCCCAGCCCAGAGCTCTGGGTGCCACATGGTGACAGCACGCTGCCACAGGCAGCCATAGCAGCGCCTGCTCAGCTGCATCCCTCTCGTGGCGAGCACGGCATGCTGGCTGTGCTGCTGTGCAAAAACCCTGAATTCTGGGAAAAATGCTGGAGAAAAGCAAGCTGATGTGACCCGCTGCACCCACCTGGTACCACAGGGCTTTTCAGCATGGAGGAGCCAAGACCAGAGAAGCAGCAGCCTCTCTTAACTGCATTGTATTGACTTTCCAAAGCATGTTTAGACTGTCTTCAGGGCCAAACCTGCTCCAGGAGCTAAGCTGGAGATGAACTGGGCTGTCATGAGGCAAGTGTGTCTAAGAGGGACCTGCCTGGGGCCCCACACAAAGTTTGAGCTATAGATTTTTTTCTTTATGCTTTTTCATTAGAGGATGAGTAGCCTGGTCTTGCAATCCCTGCTCTTGGGCTGAAATGTGGAAGGACAGGGCCAAATCCTGCTCTTTTGCGCAGATCTCAGCAGTACCCAACGGGGACAGCACAGCAGCATGTCAGTTTGAGAAGCTGAGGGTATTTCTCACTGCCTTCACAGTGTTCACAGGGCTGACTCTTGATGAGTGGTGGGATTTCAGCATGAGCTCCTGGTTTGCTAGAGCCTCATATGAGCAAGAAGAACTATGAAAAATGCCTTTTGGGGTCAGGCTCTGAAGCTCATATCTGCCAGTGTGAGAGGGTAGAGGAGATGTGATTTTGGCCTGGGCAGTAGGAATGGCTTTTAGTGCTTGTGGGAAGAGTACATCACTCCTACAGCTGCCTTGTGTCCCATGTGCATGCCTGGGACCACACCTGCCTCGAGGAAGGTGTTCCTTCACATCCCCTCGTGGTGGGCTGGGCCTGGGGTCTCCTGCAAGAGGACTGCTGTAAGTGCGAGGTATGTGAAAAGGTGGTCTTTGGGGACAATGCAGATAGAGCCAGAAACCTTGTCCATCCATGAAAGTCAGCAGAGGAAAGCTCACCCTCCCTGCCACCCTCCATAAGGTGGCTTGGGCTATAGAGTACTGTGTTCGTTGTTATGCTCTACCATGAGCAGAAGAGGTCCAGACAGGCTTCCCACCCTCCTGGGGTGTATGACAGGCAGCAGGAACAAGCTCTGTCTCAGACTGTGCACAAGGTGCAGTGCAGGGCACAAGCATTGAGCAGCAGGGTAAGGTAGGCTGTTGGAGCTTCACTGCAAAACTCAGAGCTTTTGGGCCATCCTGGTTTGGACATCTCATATTGGGTGCAGAAACTCAAAATCAGACCTAAGAACCAAATATTTATCTTACTCCTAAGATATGGTAAGACCTGTAGTTCTTGGTAATTCCAGTATTTCTTCAGCTTTTGAAATGAAACCAACCTGTCTAAAAATCCTTTGTTACTTTACATTTTTCAGTGTGATGACCACTGCCCTGGGTTCTCAAGTGTTAACTGTTACTAGATTAAGGTCTAGGTCACCAGATTGCTCCATAAGCACCCTCAGATGAAGTGCATCAGCCCTGGCTCATTTTCCAGCACAGCAAGTGCTCTGCTTCCAGTCCCTTCCATCTCCAACCTGTCTCCCTATCCCTAATGGTGATGACCTGCAGATGGATCTCAGCAGTCTCCTCCTGATCCAAATAATGGCCTCCTTGCTGTTGTCTTCAGGCTGTATTGCTGCGAGGAAAAGTGGAACAGCTTTTTCCCTTACATCCTAGTGTATTTATGGCTTATTTCCCTTGGTCTGTTGTCCTTGTTGCAGGCCGTGCTGTGCTGTGAACTTTCTAGTTCTGTTACAGCTCACTTTGTTAGGTGCTTGTCATGACCTACCTTCTATTTTCTGTGTTTTCCCTCTAGTTTTTGGAGAACACGTTTAGATTGTCTGCTGTCACTCCCAGCTCTATCTTTTCTCCTCAGTGGGGTGACTTGCCATGGTTGTCAATTCAGTCCCTCTTTCTTTGTAGATATTGTTTAATTTTTATGCTATTCCTTCTTTCCACCCTTGGGATTCGTAACTGCCACTTCATGGCCACGCTTAGAAGCACACTTTAAACTACCGATCTGCTTAGAGGCAGAGTCAAATTCAGAACACCTCTTCCATTGGTCGCTTCTCACCTTTTGTATGAAATCCATCATGAGGGTATTCTAAGGGCTTCACAGGCAATATCTGTCCTGCTGTGCCTTTGCAGAAAATGGCTGGGTAGTCATTGATTCTACCTTTCCACCAAAGGCTGAGCTCTGAGCAGCTGCCAGATGCCTGTAAAATGCCCCATCTACGTGATCTTTCTGGCCCAGTGATCTATAGGCAGCCCTCAGTATAACAATGCATACCTTCTTTACTTACGAGGCAGATTCTTTCAGCCTGCTGGTGTCATTATGAGGCCACTTTCTGTCATCGTCAAAATGGCATTGCAATTGGGGGAAGTTATTCATGGCTGGAAAAAGGGCAAACACCACACCTGTCTTCAAGAGTGGTAAGGAGAGCCCAGGGAATTACAGGCACGTCAGCCTCACTGCTGTCCTTAGGAAGAAAGTGCAGAGCAAATCCTCCTGGAACATAAATCCAGGTACAGGAAGAACAAGATATGAATGTGAACACCAGCACACATGGCACCCGTCTGGCACAGTTCCCTTCCATGAGAAGATGACAGGCAGTGCGGATGAGGGAGGAGCTGCTGAATTCCCTGGCTTGAACAGAGATTTGACATGGTGTCACTTACAGCAGACTGCTAAGACATGGTTTGGACTGGTGGACCATGAGATGGGTGAGAGGAAATGGGCTGCATAGCTACACTGAGATGGTTCAAAGCCAAACTAATGGTGTTCCCTGGAGATGAGTGCTGGAGCCAGTACTGCTTTGAGTCTTTGCTAATGATCTGGAGGATGGGACAGAGTACAAACTGAGCGTGCTTGCAGGTTGTATGGCATCAAGAGCAGTCAATAAGCTGGAAGGTAGGATTTCTGTTCAGAAGGATGTCAGCAGGCTAGAGAAATTGGCTGATGGAAACCTCATGAATTTTAGGAAAGACAAATACACAGCCCTGCCTGTAAGAAGGAATAACTACACAGAGCAGGACACAGCAGAGCAGCCTAGGAAACAGCTTTCTGGAAGAATGTCCTAGAAGGGGGACTGATGGACAAGAAGCTAAGTGGGAGTGCAGCCAGCAGGGAAGGGGAAGGGACCCTTCCCAAGCATGTTCCATGATTCTGTTTGGTGTCCACAGGATGTGATTTTGGAACAAGGACATACGAGTACTTGAGCTACGTACCTTCTCCTTTACCTGTCAGCATGCTCCTCGTGAAGAAAGCTTGCTCCTCTAGGTTAATACAACAGTCATGTACAGAGTCTCTCTTACAGCAAATGAATCACGATTTTGGTCGGTCTCAGTTCTTCCTGTTTGTATGCTGTGTTTCTGGCACTTTTGCTTAAGGCAATACATACCTGTTGCTCCAGTGACACTGAGTTTGTGCACATGCATAACCCTTTCAGCTATTTCTTTCTGTGAAGGGCAGATGGATGAGGCAGGAGGCAACAGGCCAGGGAATGTATTCATAGTTATTGAGTGACTTTATCTGCTGCCATGGGGTAAGGGCCGCTAAACACAAAGTTCCAGAAGCAGTTTTCACTCATGTGGCCATTGATACTCTTTAGCTTTGGAGATTTTAATACTGAATTCTTAGTTTAAAGTACATTCTGTGTGAGATTTCAACTGTCTTCTTTTTTTTTTTAATCTTTTTCTCCCATTCAGGTAATAGCAATTGTGATGGATCTGTTTACAGACATGGAGATACTGTGTGACCTGCTGGAGGCCTCAAGCAGACGGCACGTTCCTGTTTACCTGATCCTGGACGAAGAGTACTTGAAGCATTTTGTGGAAATGTGCAATAAAATGTCTCTCACTCAGGACAGTTTCCCGGTGAGTTTTCAGTCACACTCTGCATGTGATAACCGAGCCTTGGAATCGATAAACATTGATTGTTCTGTTTGTTCTGCCCGGCTTTGGGGACTTACCCGCTGACCTCTCTCAGTCCTTGCCCTAGGAAACTGAATTGCAAGACTTAAATGACTCTTAGTTCAGATCCCTGAGATCCCTCAGATCAGCTTTAGGTTCTGTCCAGAACTGCTGCAGTGCAGCTCTGTGGCAAAGTGTGGGGAAGGAAAGCTGTGTGCCCCTTTGATGTCTTGATGCAGAATCCACCATTTCATCCTAGCCCTATTGCACGCACTCTGTGTAAAACCAGGAGTTAAAAATGTCAGGCCAGGATTTATTTCTTGGCTTGTGATTCTTTTTGGCCCTCGAGTTCATGAAGGATTTGTGAAGAGCCTGATTCCTCACTCGATGCGGTGTCCATCAGCAACCACGTGTGGTGCCTAGAGCAGGTGAGCTCTAGGAGTTAATGTTGCAGTGAAACAAGCACTCTTGACTCAGAAACTCCCAGGCTCAGAAATGTCCCCCGGTATCACACTGCCCCCATATAACCTTTCTGGCTGTCACCTCCCAGTGGAGGATGATTTTGATGTCACTTGTTAGTCCTACAAGGCCAACACTACCAGCTGTGCTCCTTCCTTCATGCCTTCCCTGGAAGGAGGGGCTGGTACTTTTCCAACCATCCATTTCATCTTTCCCTCACCTTGGGAAAGCTCAAAAATGTTGTTTTCCAGCATTTTAAATACAGATAGATACAATTGCAAACATCCTCATTTTTTCCCCTCATTTTCAACCTGCCTACACAAGGTTTACTTTAGAGATGCAGCTTTCTTTCCCCATGTTGGTGATGCTCTGTCCTTTCTCACTTCTCACAAGCCAGATCCATTTCATCTTGCCTCTTGCCATGGCAGCTATTAGAGAAAACTACTTCTTGCCAGAGCATGTTTGGTTTCATAAACAAATGCATCCCTAATGTCACCTGGCTGATCCAGATAAATTCCACTTCTTCAAAATCTGTTTTATTCGCTTCTTGTCCAAGAATCTGGCCATTGTTTTAAATTAAAATTAGCACTGGTTTACATCCATGGAGATGCCTGTCTTTTTGTTAGACCTGACATCCTGTCTTGTGCTTTAATGGCTAATTAACGCTTGCCTCCCCCATTCAATGACTCATCAGGTTTTAATATGAAGTGCCCCTCAGGCTGCTGCATCTCAAGCAGTACATTAACACACATGCTTGATATTCACATCTAACTGGAATGAATGTACATATTTTATTCGTGGTTCTGGGTTAAGACCGGATATGATGGTATATCTCCATCTGGAATAATTAATGACAACTCTGAGTGTAATGGGGAATTTTCTTACTTCTGAGAACTTTGTGTGAGCCTAATGGTGTCGAATCTTGCTGCTGATCATCAGCAGATCTGACAGTAGTGCATCAAGCATTGGCAGTGGTCCCAGCAGAAGATTGTTGTATGTTTTCAAAGGGACTTGTATTGAGGCTAAAAGTAAGCTGAGTGGCAGTGGCACATGGTGGTCTGGGTGTCCTGCAAGACTGAAGGATTCTCATCTTGCTTGGACAGCTGAAGGTCAGGATTGCCAAAGGGAAGAAGAGGATGGAAAAATTGAGCCAGCCTTGGAGAAGAGAGAGGGAGTGAAGGTTGCCATGGAAATAAATCTATGGGATATCTCTTGTAGTTGTTTCAGCTTACATGGTGGGAGAGGAAGCTCCTCTCTGTGAGAACCACTATTACAAAAACCTCAGCACTGGAAGAAAGAAAAATCCTGAATTGGATGACAACAGGATTAGGTGATCACCTCCCCAAGCATATCTTGCTTATTTCAGCAACTTGTGGTGGCATTTCGTTGTTCCATAGAATAGTTCAAGTTGGAAGGGCCTCAGGAAGTCATTAAGTCCAACATCCTGCTCAAGGCAGGGTCACCTGGGAGGTCAGCCTGAAAATCTTCAAGCATGAAGATGGCACAGCCTGCCCTGCTAACGTGTTCCAATGCCTGACTGTCCTCATGGGGAAAAGAGTTCATCCCTTCTCATAGGTGACAACTCAGGACATGTTCTGGGTTGCAAGAATAAGTGGGATCCACTGTGCAAAGCTTGTGAAGCTTCAGCTCTGTCCCTGCTAAAAGTTTCACTGAGCACAAGAGAAGACTGGAGAAGTACTTGGACAAGTACAAGTAACATGAAGGGCAGTATCATAAATGGTTGCCTTGTTCCTGCTATTCCCTGATCCCCCTATCCACCTGTCATGGCCTATGGCAGCGGACTGACAGTAGGGCTAGTTGGACCCTCGTCTGGAGGAAATTCATGAAGCCCTGAAGGCAGTGGTGCTCATTGCATGGTGGAGAGACTTCCTCAGCATGATGTGTGTGTTGAGCCTTTTCTGCCCTGCTGCACTGAACTCCCAGCAGACATTTCCAGGAAGCCCACCTGCTGCCTGCAGGGCTCTGGCAGATGAGGAGGGCTGGCAGGAGCAGAGCTGAGCTGGGCCTCCCACATGTGGTTGCTCCCAGCTCCTCCTGAAGGCACAACTTCCATGCCAGAAGCGCCACATAAGGCCAGAGACTGGGCCAGCCGGTCCCTGGCTGTGTACAGGCAGTCCTGCAAACCCACACTGCTCATCCTGCCCTGGAGGAGGAGAGGCCACAGCCATTACAAGGAGCAGCTCCTGGAGAGCAAGGAGGTAGATGGGATGTGGGTCTGTGCACTGCGGAGGACATCTGTGGGCAAATCACTACTATTTGACATAGAATCATAGAATCACAAAGGTTGGAAATGACCACTAAGATCATCTAGTCAACGCATCACCACCATGCCCACTAGACCATGTCCCTCAGTGCCGCATCTACACCTTTGTCCTTTATTTTCAGCCTGCCAGTGGGAGTTAAAAACTGTTTTCTGGCTGGACTGAAAGGTGCTGCGTGGTGTGGGACAGAATCCACCTCTGCAGAGGAGCAAAACAGCCCTGGCAGCTTGTGCCACCTGTAGTGACCGCTGCAGGCACAGGGTTCCATCTGTGGATGCTGGCACTGGGCAAGAATGAGCTGCCCACAGCGAGATGTGCCTGTCCAAATGCAGTGGGGACAGTTCGTGGCAGCTCCCAGCGTGCCAAGGCACTGCAGGTGCCTGGAGGTGCAGCCTCACAGATGCTTATTTGAGTTGTTTTGTTTGGCACCATTTCCTACAGACCTGCCCAGTAACTGCTTCCAGCAGCTGTTCTCCTATCCTGTTTGCCCCACCTGAGGTGCAAATAACTCCAATTATTGGCAAAAACCTCACCTTAAGACAAAGGCTTCTGTTGGATACCAGGAGCCTCATTTCCTTTTTGTTTTTTGTGCTGGACAGGAGGTTTCATGGCTGAAGTTGGATCAGGGAAGCTCTTAAGGCAGGTGAGAGTCAGCTCTGTTTCACCTGAATGCAGCCACATAGACTAATATCACTTTTAAATATACTGATAAAGGTAACTCTTAAAACAAGGACAGACTTTTCTGTAAGTCTTTTATACTGAGCAGTATGTTTTTTAAGAAGCCTGTCAGCACAGAAAATCAGAGCAGTGTACTCAGCTGGATGGAAAAGCAGTTGTTTGTGGCCTGAAACTAGCTTTAATGCAGAGCGAATGTAGCTGAGTATTAGCAATATTCTGGAGCAAACTGGACTTAGGCTCACATACTTCAGAAATGATCCGTCGGATCACTGAATTCTCCAGTTTTCTATTTTCTTATTTCTTTTTTTTTCACAGCAGGATTTGTACCTAAGCACAACTTGTTCACATTTGCTGGCATTTTTGTTTCATAGAAGCATTGCATTGTGATCAAATACGTGGGATGTGGGATCCAGCAAATGCTTGCTGCCGTGCTGCATTCTACCTCTGGGTGCAGCCATCCTGCATGAGATTCCATTGCTGATGAACTGCGGAACATTCCAGTTTGGTTCAGTTGTGATCCTTTACCATCTCTGCTTTCTTTGATTTCAGAACATGCGCATACGATGTCTGAGTGGAGACACGTACTACAGCAAAGCAGGCAAGAAATTTGTAGGCCAGGTTCTGGAGAAGTTTATCCTGATTGACTGTGATCAAGTTGTTGCTGGTACATACAGGTGAGAAAAAACAACAGCTGCTGATGCTGCAAAATACTGAATAGTTCCTATTTTCTTTTCCCTGTGATAAAGATGTGCAGCTGTTCCTCTTCATCTCACCCTTATAAATGTCAGTTTTCACTTTGGTGCCTCATCCCTCACGCCATCATCTTGCCTTACTGTTTTGTTCTCATAGCAGCCTGTCTGCCAACACTGACGGCTCCTGCAAACAACTGTCTCTGAGTATCACCTAATTTCTTAATGATGTAAAAAACGCCCTGCTGGGTCAGATGACGCCTCACCTTCCCTCCCACAGTGCACACAGTGTTTGCATCAGGCACGCTGGGGAGTGCTTCCTTACTTATTCCCTTTGTATCTGTTTTGGATCTATTGTTCCTGACAGTGACCAGCTTTCATTGAATTTTTCAGCTGCCATTGTACAGTCAGCATTTTTTCCCAGTTTCCTTTCCTGAAGTTGAATATGCACGTTCTATACCCTTTTTTAGGTTGCTCTCTCCCACCACAGGGTTGAAATTGTACTGTGAGCAGCGTTACAAAGTGGCTCTTCCACTTCTGCCTCTTGAACTGAGACTCACACATCATTCTTGCCCACATCCTGAATGGCATCTTTTCTTGTGGGCCAAACCATTTAGGCTAGTTAATTCTGGGAAGTAATTGCCTATTGCTTCCAAGAAGTTTTTCTCCGCAGCTCACCCCCTTGAAGCATTGGCCTTACCCTGGATGTGAAACCTCTCACTGTTACCCCTATCCTCATTCTGCAGCTCTAGTCTCACTTCACCCTGCCCCATGCTGCTGCACACTGTACTACCCATCACAAACACTGCAACTCCCCACCATGGATTGTTTGGCCATTTCTGCCAGTGCCCAGCAATACCAGGTCTCCTTGAATGCTGCTCTCTCTCCTTTCTCACTCTTTTCCATCCCCTACCCAGAGCCAGTACCCATCCAGCAAGCCACCAGTGCTGGATCTCCAAGCTGCACTTCCCTACTTCTGGCATCACCGCCTGAGAGTAGAAGAATCCTTCTACCAAACTCTGCCACTAAAAAACAGAAGTACTCGATCCCATCTGGCTATGGCAGTTCTCCATTTAAAAAGTATGGAGAGTAGTGCCTTTGCAGGCATTTTGGCCATGCGAAGACAAGGATCTAAGATGGGTGGGGTGCCTGGAAACATCACTCCATCTCTTTTGACTGCACCGGGGCCTAGATAACTGAAAGCACTCATTTTGAATGGCTATTTGGGCATGTGTCTGCTGGGCTGACCTCCATAGCCATGGGAACACTTTGTTAATTTCCCTCTTGCCCTGAGTCTGGGGATTGCTTGAAACACAGGTCAGTTCCCTGGGTCAGCTCCTCCCTTGCTGACCTGAAGCAGGGCTGTGGATCCAATGCCTGCTTGCTCTCTCTGGATCACTGAATCTTCTCAGGTTGTAGAGGAGAGCTGCTCACTTGGATACGGCCTTTTGCCTGATCCTCTGCTGTCCCACCAACCACCCCATGTTCTGGACTGCAAGAAATTGTCTCTGTCTATGGAATTTGGACAGAAAAGTTTCCACAGGAGAAAATCAGGTGCACTGCAGCTTGGCACTGTACTAGGTATAGCAGATAGATAGATTACTCTCCCCGCAGTTGGGAAAACAAGATTCAGAGGATGAGAGCAATTCCTGAATAAAGCCAAATGCTTCACTCAAGAGACTTGTGTGCAAGGATCAGAGGCTTCAGGACCTCTGGGGCTGGATGTTGTATGTGCTTCTTCATGGCCACTTTCCCACAGCAGACTTTTCCCACCTTGATTGTTCTGTCTTCGGCCTCCACGACACCCTCTGGCAGTGAGTTATGCAATTTAATTTATGCTTTGTGTGAAGTGATCTATTGTGTTTACATTAAGTCTACTGCTGTACAATTATACTCGGTGCCCCCAGATTTCCATAACTCGGGAACAGTAAATCACTGTTCTCTATTTATTTCCTTGACTGCATCCATGATTTCATCTTCCTCCATTATAATCCCTGTGTGAATCATCCCAGCTGAAGTATCCTCAACTCTTCAGTCATTTCTCATGCTGTACTGCCAGACCTTTAATCATTATTGCTGTCTTTTGAGAGACAAATTGACCAGAACTGAGTGAGGAGGTCAGGATATCCCCACTCACTGTACTTCAGTATGGGTGTAAGGGGGACAACCCCCTTGTCTCCACTGTGGCAGTTCCCTTCTGTTTGCCTTGTTGACCACTGCGATGATTCTTGTTTAGAACTGTCCATGGGAACTCTGACCACTTTCCTAAGTGTTAATATCTGGGAGCTCATCACTATATGGAGGACATGAGATTTTTGCAGTAGTTTGCATCTACTGACACTGAATTTTGTCTACCACTGTGTCACTATACCATAAAACCCTCTCACTGCTTCTTATATTATCCAATTTTCCCGGGACGATTTACAGCCCCCCATAACTGACAGGATTCCAGTGGGTACATTAAAGTTATCGTTAGCGTTTGCTTCCCATCTTCAGTCAACTCCTTAGGAAGACTTTCTTCTGTACTCCACAATCTTTCTAAGAGTCCTCGATGAATGACCGCATCCAAGTCTCTGTAAATTCACCCATCCTACACCATGCAGGTCATACACGTCTGTGTGCTCACTGCCTCCTTCAAAGAACGGCAGCAGGCTTTGAGGCATGGCTTCCTTCCACAAAAACATGCTGAGTCTTCAGCGTTATGATTATAGGTATTTATGCATCTCATCATGTTACTTTCTGTTTGCTTCTACCAGTCTGTTCAGTATGGAAATAAGCCTGGCTCCTTCGTAGTTTTCCAGTAGCTCTTTGAAAGGTTCATATTGACGACTTCCATTCCTCTGTTACCATGTTCAGTTTGAAATGATAGGTTATTCTCTGGTTAATAATTGGAAAATTGCTGACTTCCATTTTTTGAAGGCTGTTTATTTTAGTGTTTTCTTTTACTGTGCCTTTTGACTCCAGTGACATTTGGATCTGTTAACTTGTCTTTATTTTGATAGGTATGTTTGCTCTGAGCCTCCAATATAGCATCTTTAAACAATCTTCCTGCTGCCTCAAGCAGTTAACCTCTTTGGTTACTCGTTTAAGTTTCTTATTAATAGCATTCCCCACTTTCTCTTTTCAGTTAAACATTACTGTTGTGGGTCACTTTCCTCCCAAAAGTACATTCGATAGGCGTATGTCATCGTTATTTCTGCAGAGCGGCATTTCCAAAGGAGCTGTTTCTCCTTTTGTTGGTTTTCTGGTTAGTTTCTCCCTAAAGCAGTCATTTGTAGAGGGAAAAATGCAGTTTCTGCAGCTCTCCTAGTCTCGGCCCCTATTCAACATGGATATAACTGACTATCTCCGTATTCCTCTGCCTTGAGCAGAGCAGAGGCCATGTCCCTTAGCACACCGTATGTACTGTCAGTGCTCTCTGTTGATTCACAGTACAGACCCACTCCTACGTTTTCCATATTTGGGAGTGGAATTTTAATCTAGCAGGGAAATATTTCATTTGATGTTGCATTATTTACATTATTTGACTTATTTTTCTTTAATGCTTTGTGCCATTGCCCCAGCCAGCATATCCCCTATTCGTTTTTCCTGTAAAACTTCTGTACTTCAGTTACATTGTTCCTCAGTTTCTTTTCCCCAGTCCCTTTCTGACATGACTGCTGTGTCAAAGTCATCATTCCAGCTCAGGCATCTCACAGTATCTGTTCCTTTAGATTAGAAAAGCTGTGGATGTATGTATATCTGACCCGGCTGCCCCACACTGACCACTTCTCTAAACACGGCTTTATTTTCTCAGGTGTTACTCATTGACTCTAAATCCTTACTGGCATTGCATTGATTTCCCCCTGTCCTTACATCAGAACACGTTTTTGCTTTTATTCCTAAGTTTGAGTAGGCAGTTTCAAACTGTTACGTACATCATAGAATCATAGGATGGCCTGGGTTGAAAAGAACCACAATGATCATCTGGTTTCAACCCCCCCTGCTCTGTACAGGGTCACCAACCACCAGACCAGGCTGCCCAGAGACACATCCAGCTTTGCTTCAGATTCTCATTTCAGACCTCCCTAGATCTTCTGTGTTACATTGTGCAGCAGTCACATTTTATTCCGGTTAAGATGGAATTCAGCTTTCTTCCATACAGTCACTATGTTCCACACTTTCCCAGTTCCTTTGGAACATACCATCCTTTTCCTAACATAATTTCCATAGCCATGTACTGAAATGTTCTTTTACTTCTCTGTTCCATTCTAAATGTGGTAGAGGGAGCATTTTATGAGGCTACCAAGAAGATCCTACTTGCTTTCAGCTTCCTACCTTGATGCTCTTTTTTTTTTCATCCAAGACACACTCATCAGTGGGAAGTGATTATAGGTGTTGACCATTGGCTTCTCTGTTGCACTCCATAACTTTCATCCAACTGTCTCTGCCATCCTTCATCCTACTGTACTTCATCCCATCTTCCTTCTTTGTAGTCCCCCTTCCTGAGCCTTCCCACATGTATTTACTTTGAGTACTTCCCTGTTGAACCGCATCTGTCTATTTCATGACCCTTTTCAAATTCAGACCCATGCAGTTCCTCCACATCGGATCTGATTTGCTGATGTAATGGGTGCACACTCATTCACAAAGCTGCTTGTGCAAATATGGAATAGCAGCAGAGCTGAGATCCCCCCAAGTTTCAGTACATTCTCCAATGCTGACAGTGAATCCATCCAGGTGCTTGGTCTGCCTACACCCTTTCTTGCAGGGAGGTATTTTCTTTCTGTTTTTGACTACTCAGATATTCGGTGTCTCTTAGTTCTTCATCTGTAAGAAGAGAATACTTTCTCCTCACATAGGTACTCATATCATGCCTGAACTTCTGACTTCTCCCCACATCTGTAGCCATAAATTTCCCTCTTCTGACTAAATGTTTCCATTGCTTCCCTTCTTCACCATTGTGTTTCCTATTAATGAAAAAGCAGAAATCTAAAATCCTAAATATAATTGTATTTAGTTGGTATCATTCCAGGCACCAGAAAAGAAAGTACTTCCTTGAGGACTTTTTAACCCGACAGAGTGAAGGGTATAAACACATAAGGGCAGCAGATGAGAGAGGAGCCCAAGGGCAAATGGGGCTACAGCTAAACAGGATTTTGAGCAGGAAACCTTGAGTAAACGTTTGCCAGGCTAGGAGTAGAGAAAGGAGGCGGGACTGTCAGCCTGAAGGCACTTACAGGGCTGTTTGTGCTGCCCTAGAGGAGGTTTCTCAGCTCAAAATGAAAGGTGGTCAAAGTGCAGCTATACATCCGGCCAGTGGCACAAGGAGGAAGGAGCTCATTGTTTGCTCTATCATCCTGAAAGAAACTCAGTGCTTGGGCTCAAGGCTGACATGACCAACTAAACTGAAAAATTAGGGAAGAAAGCCAAGAGAGGGTTACAAAGCTTCACCTCTGGCTTCAGCACAAAGGAAGGCAAAAACAAGTACACGGGTGCTTGGCAGAGGGAAGGTAAAGCTACAAGGGTTTGAAGCTAGAGGAGGCTTGGCATTTCCTCAGGAGAGAAGTGCTCATGCCCTCAGGTAGCCGTGCCCCACACAAGAGGAAAGAGCTTTTAAGAGAGAGCTCCAGATCTAACCCAGCGAGCAGTCACCTTCAGAAATGAATGGCCATTAAGCAGAAAGTGAGTGCAGAGGGAATGGAAAGCACAGTGCATCAGCCAGGGAACTCCAGGCTGAAATGTAAAGCACTGAAATGCCAGCAGACAGGTGATGTAAAGCTTTGCAGAGCACACCAAATCAAAGAGGAGGAAGCCTTCAGGTGTGCAAATAAAAACTAAATCCAGAAGGAAGAGACGAGGCATAGTGTGGTGAGAATGAATAAGCAATAAGGGATAACCAGGATGGGATGCCCAAATTAACTGAATACATTGCACTTTAATATATTTTTATATATTTATATATAAAAGATGTAAAAAGAGGGATGAAAGTCATTGCAAATGCACCAGAAACAAGCTTAAAGAGCTTATTACGATAAAAACAGGTTATTATCATCTCAGATATTAGAAAGGAAATGGAACATGAAATGAAAAGTCTGGAAATAGTATGTATAGTAAGTGTGTGTAATGTAGCACGTAGTACCTGTGTTGAACGATGAGTGAAATGATGCACAGAGGCTGTTTGGGCACACAGGATGAGAGCAGAATACCTTCGCAGCGTCCAGCAAGAAAACGATACAGCTGTGTAATAGGGGAAAAAAGAGAGGAAAAAAACCTGCTGCAAGAGCAGCTGGGTACAAAGAACCGCAGGGCAACTGCACAGCACGGCTGCGAGGAGGCAGCGGCATCCCCGGCCGCCGTGCGGTCCCGCAGGGGCACACAGGGAGGTTCTCGCCGCTGTCAGAAATGCTGCTGAGCCGACACCGCGTCTGAAACGCGCGGAGCATCGGGCAGGAGCTGCCCCAGCCCTCCTGGTGATGCTGTATCTCCATCTCCTGGCCGAGGGCTGAGCTGCACGGCGCTGTGCGGGGCTCTGCTGCCGCTCTGCCTGGCTGCAGAGCCGGGAGGCCGAGGGGGGCTGCCCTGTCCTCCTGCCGTCCTTTCCCGGGAGCCTTCCCCGGGGCGATCTGCAGCTGACTTCTCCCTGCGCAGCGGTCCCTTATGGAAGCACACAACGGCACGAAAATGGCTCTTGAACCCTCGTGAACTTTCAGCATCCAAAGTGCTCTGCATGGGAGGGGAAGTACCAGTTCTTGTCTGCACTAAGTTCGTAACCCATTAGCTTCATTCACCGCTTCGTTTTCCTATCGAAATAGATCAGGAATGTTCATTTTAGCTTCCCTTTGCCTCAGATGAGCTGAAGGAAGCACTGCTAACAGCTGTCTTATTCCTGGTGTTCCTATTGCGTACAGAGACAGCAGATCTTGGCCCTCATTGTCCCATGTCCCACTAGAGGCTGAAGAACAAGAGTTTGTTGGCGCAGGGCTGGGTGGAAGCTGTAGTGGTGGGTACAGCCATGGTTAGCAAGGCCACGTCATCCTGTCATGGAAACGATGGTGAGGAAGAGCCTCAGCACAAGTCCAGAGCTCCTACATCATGTCAGGGTGCTTCAGGTCCTGTTGGGATGTGGAGCGGGCAGGGCCTGTTGCATTAGCACAGGAAACTGCAGTACTCCAGTTGGACTGAGGAAAGGAAGAGCCATGAGAGGAATCAGTGGTGGGACAGACATAAGGCCGGTGGGTTCCCCCTTGTGGGGGAAAGGCAGGTTCCTGTGGTAGGCAGGGAGAGCTGGGTCTGCCTCATGCCTTGCTCTAGGGAGATGGAGCTTGGGCCACAGGGTGCTGCAAGAAGACTGAGGCAGAAGGTGCAAGTCATGGGGCCCAGAAAGGGAAGGAAAACCCAAACATGCTCTATTATTTGCCTGCTGCTAAGGTGAGGTTAGAAGCCTTGATGGGTAGCTGTAGCGATGCTCCTGCTAGACTGTGTGAGTCTATGAGACATGAAGCCTCCTAACCAGCACGAGGTGGGCCTCTTGCTCAGCTCTGCTTCCAGCTCTCCTGGCAAAAGTGGTAGATGTGGGTGGACAGGGATGGCAGCATTGTCTTTCACTTGATTATTCCCATGGTTCACAGAATGCTCCCATGCTCCCAGTCTGAGGGATGCGAGCCTGCCCCTCCAGAGCATGGGTGTTCAGTCCTATTAACCCATTTGTGGTTCTGAGGAGTTCAAGTGAGATTGGGTGTTTGTGCAAGCATCCTATAGCTGCCTTCAACAGCCTCATGGCCCATGGTTAGCAGCTGATAGATCCCTCAGTAGATGACTCCAAATAGAGTCTGTGTCATGCTATGGGTGACAAAATGCTGTGGGGTCAGCCTTGCACTGGGGCATCTGGGGTTCTAAGCACTATGAAGTGTGGACACAGCACTCCTGTACAGAAGGGCCATAGCTGTAAGTAACATTGATGGGAACAGCAGCATCTCTGGGAGCCAGGCAGTGCTCCTGGGATAGGTGCCTTTGAGGGAGTAAATAAGGACTACATGAAATTGCCCCTGTCTGGGCTCTCAGATTTCTTCAAAGAACTCATATAGCTTTGTAGGAGATGACTTTCCTTTACAAAAGCCACCTTTCTTATTATATTGTATTTACCTACGCAGCCATTAATTCTATTCTTTAGTGGAGTCTCTGCTGATTTGCGCTGTGTGGTTATGAGTATCAATGGTCTGGAACATGAAAAAAATTCTATCTCATTAGCAACCTTCTGATAATTAAGGCACTTTCAAGTGAGAGATTACACATCCCAGGTAGTAAGTTGCTGAGCTGCTTTGCCCTTTGGCACGCTCAAGTGGTCCTGTGAATGTTCTGCTGATATATTATATATAACTTCTTGCACGTAGGTTTCAATGTGAGACTCATTCTCTTGTTCTGTATAAAGGTGGGTTCAGGGCCGAGACCATCCCAAGCTCCCATGGTAAACACCAATGAAGAGGAATTATCTTAGCTTGCCCATGGTGCCCATGCATTAACCCCACAGAGTATTACTGAGTGTTACTTCTTATGCCTTTTGTAATTTGTGACTTACATCATTATGAACCGTAATGACTGCGTACTGCTCGGGAAGAAGCCAAAAGCTGCTTTTCCTACTCTGAGTTCCCAGATAGCTGTATTGTAACATAAACATCGATGAGGTCCCAGTACAGAGTCAGTATCTTGTCCTGAGATGACATTTACTTGGGAACAAATGCAACCTCCCACTGCAATTGCTTTCTCATGGCTTCTGTGATTTCACCCTACTCTTGTGAGTCAAGAAACGCTATCTTTCTTCAGCAACTGATACTGCAGCCTTAAGATGGCATTTCTGCCCACAATGCTCCTGTTTCATTTAACACAATTAGTCTGTTTACTACAGTAAGAATAAAGGAAGAGACTGAGGGATGGGATGACCAACAGCCTGGGGAGTTTACCATACAGATGAAGCTTCCCTGTTTAATCAGGGAAAATAAGGATTGGGAGGAGAAATGTGATTACTATCTGTAGATATGCAGATATGTAGATATCTGTAGTGGGGAGCAGAGAGCTCTTTAAGTTACAGCTGGCACAAACACCAGGTGGGGTTAAACAGGTAAGGCAAACATGCAGACTGGTAGTAAGTGAAAGTGCTTCATCGGCTGGAACTAAATGGTTGGCTTTTTTTTTATGAGTATAACAAGCTCCCCTGAAGGATCCCAGCACACTGTACTGCAAGAGCAGGCACGAGACTTGCCAAGCAATGGACTCAGGTGAATTTCTAACACCTCGTCTTTCTTAACTGGATAGTGAGGAAAAGATGAAATGAGTCTGGGAACCTCATGGCAGTACTTAAGGAAAACAACATCGGTTTTCCTGTCCTTGTGGTGTCCCTGTGGGGCCCTGCACACCTCCTCTGCTCTTCAGGGCAGTGCTTGAGATCTCCATTCCTCACACTCCCTCCTCACTGAGCAGCCCCCTCGAGTCCACCATGTAGCAGATCTTATGGACATGAGAACGAAGGATGTGTTAAAGCAAGGGAAGAAAAGGGGAGTCCAGGCATGCCTTGATATCCCCCCAAAACACTCTCCTTGCACTCCATGAAAGGGGATGGTGCACTGTCTTGTACAGGACAAATGCTGAGCTAGGAGGTCTGCAATGCAAGCTGGGCAGAAAGAGCCTTTCTATACAGAATTCAAGAAGAGTTTGAGCAGCAGACACAGAAATAGAGTTTGAATTTTGGGTAGTCCTCTGTGAAGCCAGGAGGTGGACCTGATGATCCTTGTGGGTTTCTTCCAACTCAGAATATTCTATGGCTCTATGAATGCCACATGCACTTGTGTTTCAATGACCCACAGCCTCTCCATCATCAGACAGCTGGAGGTCTCCTCACTGCTGCCCAATGGATACAACCCACGCCTCCTGCACAGAATGACAGGCCTGTCCATGAATGTTTTGCTGGTGTTCTCCACCACCTGAATGGGACTGGGAGTGGGAAAAGATGCTTGTCTGTGGGCAGAGTGCTAGCAGTAAGAAGCTGAAGAAGAAACAGCCTGAAATGCGCTGGTGTGCTTTTTAGCACAGCGCCCAAATGCTGCTCTGCACCCTTCACAAAGCTAAGAAAACCTACCGTTAATGTGTTAATGGTTGCTACACTCACTGTACAGAAAACTCTTGTCTATTGTTTATATTTTCATACACCTCATCATATCATCAAGCTGAAATTAAATGACCTTAAGTAATGATATAACATGTATAGCACGTAATAGAGCACCTATATACACACAACCTCAATTCACACACTGCAAGAAGGAGTGCTAATTTAGAAACACAAGTGGGGTAGCGATGCATCACTTAGATGCCAAAATGAGTGGCAGGTGTCTGTATGAACAGGAGTTACATGTGATTCTGTTTTTCCTTTCCTGCAGCTTCACGTGGCTTTGCAGCCAAGTCCACACCAGCCTGGCGACCCACTTCCGCGGCCAGATAGTCGCAGAGTTTGACAAGGAGTTTCGGTATTTGTATGCAGAGTCCAAAGCAGTGACCAGCTTCTGTGTGCCGGATGCCTCATTTCAGATCACCTCCGAAGCTCCCGACTTCCTTTTGAAACCCATCCGCGTGAATGACGCAGAAACCTTGAGCGCCTCCAGCAGCCTCTCCAATGTCAGCATCAAAAGCATCAAAATGTCTCCCTTCATGAAAAGCTCCAGCTACAACGTTCACCAGGACAGGCAAGATTTGAGCCCTGAGTCTGGTGACAAGAAGGGGAAGGATGATACATCTCTGAAGCCCGTTTGCTCTACGCAGCAAGGGGAACCACCAGACTCAGCCAACAGTCCTCCAAATAAGTCCACGCTGTATCACAAACCGAATCTCGTGGCAGGGAGGACATTCTTGCAGCCAGAGCTATCCCCTGTCTGTGGTTCCTACAGACCTAATTACCAAGGAGATGACAGGGCTAATAGCGGCCACTGCTCCACACTGACGCAGGATCCAACACAGCAGAGCCTTTCAGAAGGCACCAACAGCACCGGGACGAGCGCGAAGCAGAAAGGGCCTGCTGCTACCTCTGGGGAACCAGCAGCAGAAAATGACAGCGGTTTTTATGGGATGGAAAAAAGACAGAGCTTTGGACAGGGGAAATTGGACTTGCTGTCTCCGTACAGCCAGCCAAAACGTGAGAAAAAGCCTGTAGTTCCTTCCTATGATAAACTCACTGAGGACATGCTGTCGGATAAGAGCAGTGCGTACGGGGCTGAGAAAAGAATGACTCTCGGGCACAGCAAACTGGATCTGATCACCAAATACAACAAGCTGAAATCCAAACACATACACAGCCGGTTTGAGCTCTGAGCTGGTTCTCCCGGGTCCTGCTGTGTCCTTTGGTCTTAGTTTCAAGTGGTTGCCACCAATCGTTGCATCTGGGGCTTGAAATCAAAGTACGGGGTGGGAAATCGCTTTTGTTCCTATTAAAAGGTGTCTGTGTTACGCTGCAGTTTCTAACAGACTCAGATGACTGACTCGGATGAGATTTGCCAGTATCACTCAAACTTTCAACTACGAGATGATGGTGAGAGGGGCAACGAGAAAGAAATGATGCCCACTGCTACCTGCTTCCTACCCACATCCCCCCAAACACACAATAGCTGCAAACTGAAGGCTTCCAGGGTGCGCCCGTGTTCTCGTTGTCCCCAGCGATCCCTGTCCTCTGTCCGCTGCTGAACACGGAATGATCAGACGGGGCGATGTTAGAAATAAAGGCGCTGTTCTGCTGCAACGAGCCGTGTTGGGTCCCTGCTGCGTGGGGAGCAGCCCGAGCTCAGACAGGGCCCCGCGCCGGACCGTGCCGGACCGTGCCATACCATGCCATGCCGTGCAGTACCGTGCCGTGCCATACCATGCCATGCCGTGCAGTACCGTGCCGTGCCATACCATGCCGTGCCATGCCGTGCAGTACCGTGCCGTGCCATACCATACCATGCCATGCCGTGCAGTACCGTGCAGTACCGTGCTGTGCCGTGCCATGCCGTGCCGTGCCATACCGTGCCGTGCCGCACCACGAGGACACGGGCTGCAGCTGCCCATGGGCGGCACTCCGGCTGGTAATGGCAGGTGTGCGGGCTGCAGGGCTGTGAGCAGCACACGGCAGCCGACACGGACCACGCCGCACATTTGCGGGCCGTACGCGGCCCGTCCGAAGCCCCTCCCGTGCCGCGCCGAGGGCGCACGCCCAGCTGGCGGCGGGGACTCGGCAACTCCCGGCCGGCGGGGGGCGCTGTTCCTCCCGGCGCTTCCGGGGCCGCTCTGCCCCGCGCCTTCCGCCCTCCGCCGTCAGAAGCGGAAGCGACCTTGCCGCGTGGGGTTGGCCGCGGCCGTCGCTCCCGGTTGTCCGTCGGTCCGTGCGCCGATCGAGATCGCAGCCATGGCCGTCCGCGCCAGCTTCGAGAACAACAACGAGCTGGGCTGCTTCGCCAAGCTCACCAACGCCTACTGCCTGGTGGCGATCGGCGGCTCCGAGAACTTCTACAGGTGAGAGAGCCACGAGGGCCCGGCCCGGCCCGAGCCCCGCGCCCGCTGCTAACGGCGCCTTCTTCTTGCAGCGTCTTCGAGGGCGAGCTGTTCGGGAGCATCCCGGTGGTGCACGCCTCCATCGCCGGCTGCCGCATCATCGGCAGGATGTGTGTGGGTGAGTGGCCGGGGCCGCCGCCGGCAGGGAGCGGAGGGACGGCGGGGCCGTGCTCGGGGGTTGGTTTGATGCATCGTGCCGTAAAGTAACGCTGGAGGAAATCGTAGAATCCTTAGAGCTGGAAGGGAGCTCTGAAGGCCATCTAGGCCAGCTGCCCTGCAATGAACGAGGACGCTACAGCTTCCCCGGGGCCTTATCCAACCTCGCCTTGGAAATCTCCAGGGTTGGGGCATAAACCACAAACCTCGGCAGCCAAACCTCTTCCTGTGCCTCACCACCATCGCTGTCAATGATTTTTAAGTCTCTTCTGTACTGAGGGCTGCACATCTGGATGCGGTACTCCGGGTGAGGCCTCAGAGCAGAGGGGCAGGATCACCTCCCGTATCACCTCCCGTATCACCTCCCGTGCTCTCCTGACCATGCATCTGTTGATGCAGCTCAGGATACAGTTGGCTTTCTGGGCTGTGAGGGCTCAGTTTCCAGCTTCCAGCCCCCTAGTGCCCCCAAGTCTTTTTTGGCAGGGCTGCACTCAGTCCTTTCATCCCCCAGCTCGTATTGGTAACAGAGGTTGCCTCGACCCAGGTGCAAGAGCACACACTTGGATTGAACTTCATGAGATTCATGGGCCCGCTGCTCAGCCTGCGTAGGTCCCTCTGGATGGCATTCCATCTTGAGCATGTTGACCCCATCCCGCAGCCTGATGTCATCAACCAGCTTGCTTAGGGTTCACTCGACTCCCCTGTCAGTGTCACTGATTAAGATATTAAAGAGTATCTGCCCCAGCACTGACCCGTGGGGGACACCACTCATCACTGATCTCCATCCAGGCCATGAGTCATTGACCTCTGCTCTTTGGACTTGATCCCACTGTCAGTTCTTTGTCTGTTGAGGAGTCCACCCATCAAATCTGTATATTTCCAATTTGGAGAGAAGGATGTTGTGGGCAACTGTGTCAGAGGCTTTGCTGAAGTTGAGATAGATGACATCAGAGGCCTCTTCCCTTGTCCATTGATATAGTGAAATAGAATAAAAATAAAGCTTGGCCAATACAAACAAACAAAACCCAACAATAAAACAGTCACCAAAAATAGGGTTACAGGGAGTGCCTGCTGGTCAGGACTTGAAGAGAGGTCATTGATGTGCATAAATTGGTTTTGTAGTAAACAGGGAGAAGCTGTTCTGTTTCACTGGGAGGTTAGTGATTCAGAAACACTGCTGGAGGGAGCATTCCAGATGTGAAGGGCAAAGAGAGGCCTTTCACTGTCTGGCTGCTGACATGCTGCTTAGTAGAGCACACTCTGTGCTTGCTTTTTATTCCTGGACAGTCTCTGTTCACGCAGTCTTACAGCCTCGCTAAAGGAAAGGAACAAAAGTGAGCACAACATATAGGCTTTATGGGGATGGTCGGCATCTCTGGGGGGAAACCATACCAAAGTGTTTTGTTTAGAACCTTGTGTGTCCTATTGAAAAGGCTGGATAAAAGTAGTGCAGTTTACCTGTTTATATTCTGATGTCTTTGTTTCATCTTCGTTTTCCCCCTCACCTTTGCTTTTGTATTAATAAATGGTCACGTTATTTCTGTGGGACTGAATTTAGGGCTTGAAAAGAGCAGATAGGGGCCCCAGGCCATTGCGTGAGCATCAGGAATGCAGTAAGCACAATGGAAATATTGGCTCTTTTGAATTACCCGAAGGTGGAACTCTTTGTTTTCTTTTTCCTTGTCTTGTTTTTGGGTCATCTTAGGGAACAGGCATGGGCTGTTGGTCCCAAGCAGTACAACAGACCAAGAGCTTCAGCACATCCGCAACAGCCTTCCAGATTCTGTGCGAATTCAGCGAGTGGAGGAGCGGCTCTCAGCGCTGGGCAATGTCACTACCTGCAATGACTACGTAGCTCTTGTTCATCCGGATCTGGACAGGGTATGTGGCTTCTGAATTCAGTGTGGATGCATCTGATGTTATTCCTAAGTTGCAGTTTCAGCTTGTAGCTATTGGCGATTACTGTAAGTAGTGTGAATGTCAGGAGAACTGTACTGACAGCTGAGCTAGCATCACGTAGGGAGCCGTGTTCCCTGTTTCCTTTCCTCTCAGTCACAGTACTGGATTTTGAACTTATGACTCAGTTTCAGTCGATCTGTTTCTTTTCCTGTTGTTATCTTTACTTGTAGGTGTGGATCCTGTCCTAGGTATATAGTGTGCGTACTGCATCCAGCATGCTGTAGTTAACTGTGCTTATAGAAAGAAAGGAGTGGGATATGGATGAGTACTGTGAGATGCAATTAGCTTTGCATGTGTAAAATGAAGTAAGTGCATGCGTGTATGTAAAGAACACAGAAAATTTGGTCAGCACTGTAGTAGTTACAAGCTGTCACTGATCTTATTGCAAGTTTCATAACATCCATGATCTCTACCAATACTGTGGTGGTGTACATGTCCATAGTGAAAGACAGAAGCTCTTATATAAAAACTTAAAGGCAGGGCAGAAAGAAGAGAGGAAGAATGCTGCTCAGTGGGGTGTGTTTGGTGGAGTTGCCTTGGCTTCCAACTCACCGCACATGTAACTGGATCCAGGTTAATCCAGAAGAGTGAGAGCCTTCCGTAATGTTTGAATTGCAGTGGGTTATGAAAGTGGAGGCAGTTATGGGTGTTATGAAAGTGGGAGGATCCCAGCTGGTTACTCTTTGAAATAATACTGTGACTTCAGTGTGTGCAAAACCATTTTGCTGAATGACTTTGTTCTCTTTGTTTGCAGGAAACAGAAGAGATCTTGGCAGATGTGCTAAAGGTTGAAGTTTTCAGACAAACGGTAGCAGATCAGGTGCTGGTAGGAAGTTACTGTATATTTAGTAACCAAGGAGGAATTGTGCACCCCAAAACTTCCATTGAGGATCAGGATGAACTGTCTTCATTGCTGCAGGTCCCACTTGTGGTAAGGCTTGTGAGGTGTGTTTTTTCTCACAGCTCCCTTCCTTCCCAGTTTGTGGTTTTAGTGTTTCTACATTCTAATGGGCTCCTAGACCCTGTTTTCTCTGTAAGGATGTCCCAAATGGGAGGTGAGGAGAAGACCTGAAGGAGGATGGTCCTTTGAAGCGTGTTCCCCATCTTTCCTGTGCTTGAATAAGCTGCATAGAGCCTTCAGGTTGCTTCTGAAACGTTCTGCCAGGGTTATGCAATTTGAGATGACTCACACAATGTGAGATGGTTTGTGGTTTGGCCGAAAGCACTGCTGAAAAAGAGTTGAGCAGTGAAGTCCTGTGTCTGCTTAGTTGGATATTTCAATCCCTGGATTGCTCTGCTTTTATGCTTCTTGTTCATGACGGGGTGTTATGGTTGTTTTGTGTTTGTTTTTTTCCCCTTCTCTATCTCATAGATTTTTCTTTCCTGAGGTTAAAGGCTGCATAAGGAAGCATAATAAAATGTGTTGATGTCAGCGTGCCATGCTAACTTTTGTCACTTTGTTTATTTTCTAGGCTGGGACGGTAAACCGTGGCAGTGAGGTCATTGGAGCAGGAATGGTTGTAAATGACTGGTGTGCCTTCTGTGGGTTGGACACAACCAGCACTGAGCTTTCTGTTATTGAGAGCATCTTCAAGCTGAATGAAGCTCAGCCAAGTACTATTGCTACCAACATGAGGGATTCCTTGATTGACAGGTGAGGAGGATCCAGCTCTATATATAACTGTAATCAAAACAGAGAGGATTTCAGTACAAGGAAGCTATAAAGCTAGCTGCTTCTCAAAGCTGATTGCTCTCCATGTCTGTCCTGGCTTCAAGTGTGACAGGAAAAAGAGTTGGGGGGAGGCCCCTTTCACCCTTCTACCCCCTTTTTGGGGAGAAGGAAAGAAAAACAACCCCATTCAGATAAGGAGAGGTAAAAGATTTACTACAGATGGTAGAAGACTATAAGATAATAATAAGAGAGAGAGAGTTCCAATTAATAAATAAAGCAAAATGGGAGAGAGGGAAAGTTTCTGACTGTACTGCTCGCTGTGCTGCTGGAAACTGGAAGAGACCTTCACCCCATTATCAGAACTGGAGATCAGATAGGAATAGTTGGGAATAGTAGTTGGTTCATCTCAGTGCGTCTTCCTCTTGGAGTCAGAACTCAGGTGAGACTGCTGGAGAGCAGGAATTGCAGTTCCACAGCACACAGTGCCTACTCAGCCACCAGCCTGCTGCAGGGTGTCATGATGTGGAATACTGATAAAACCAAGGCAGTTTCCTCTTTGCTTTTGTTGGGTTGTTGATGAGAATTATTTTGTTGTGGAAGGGTTTCTTTTATCATACCTGATAAGCCACTGAAGCCACACATGGAAGGTGTAACAGTTGCTGTTACTGTTCGAGTGGTGGTAATATCGGACCTTCCCATTCATTGATCAATGCAAAAAGTTCTGCAGGCTTTAGGAGCCTGTGTGGGTGAAAATTAATTTCACTTGGGCTTTTAACTGATTGTAATTCATTTGATGATTGCCATAATCCTAGAAGTATATTCTTGAGCTACTCGAGCCATTGTAACTTAGAATTCCCAACTCTTATGTATGGGAGTGGTTTTATGGCATAGGGAAAGAATAAGGAATTCTTGAATGAAGAGCCTTTCAAAAGAGTTCTTAGCTGCCCCTTCGCTGGTCCTATTTAATGGCTTGGTGTTTCTGAGCACAATTAAATGTGTGCTTTTAGTAAATGCTAGGACAAGGTGGTGTACATTGTTGCCTATGCCAGCCTGACAAGTATGTTCTTACAGCTGGCTGTCAGCGGTCACCAGTCCTCCTCCAGTCTTTTCACACATTTCTGTGTTAGGAAGGGAAATTACTGGCAGTCCTTTATGACTGGGGGTTGGGAGCTGGTTACAGTGGTGTTTAGAAATGGCGTTCTGCACTCTGGCCCTTCTCTGCTATATCTTATTTCTGTTTTGTCTTTTCAGCTTGGCATGAGCAGTGTCGGTTTGTGCCATCCAAGAAGCTCCTAAGGAGTGAAGAGTCAAGCTGCAGTTTGGATTACAGACCTCCAGATCTTTGTTTCTGCAGGACTTGCACCAGGAAGAGGCTACCAAAAAAACACCTTTTTTTTGTAATGTTTTGTAAACTACATATTATTGCAACAAATAGCAAATAACATACACAAGTTCCAGATGTGGAATGTTCTCTATCCCTTTGCTGATGCTCTTCGTTTCTTCTTCAGCTGTGCTTTCTCTGTGATGCTGACCGAGGCCTTTAAATTAGCCCACAATGTTCACTTGTTTGGATTTTGGTTACTGATAACTAGAAAATGGTTTTGCCTTAAATAGAGGATTAATATTCTGCTCTGCAGCAGGCAGTTTCAGCACATATACGGTACTGCCCACTCTTTCTATTCATGCTCTTGGTGTTTCTGCTGTAGGTAGGCAGAAGAGCCCCCGTATTTCCTATATCAAAAACATAGTAGTCAACTTGCTGGAATAAATTTCCGAAGGCATCACCTGCTGTCCTGCCCTGACCTGCGGCTGTTTTCACAGGGCTGGTGGTTCTGAGATGGCCGGTTCTGACTGAAAGTGGAGTTTCTCAAAGGAGTCAAACCAAGGACTTAGCCAGTTGTGACTGCCTGCAGAGCAGTGGAGTCCCATCTGTTGTCTGTGGATGTCAGACCTGCGTGGTACGTCTGAGGCTTCTGCAAAAGATGCAGTTGCTGGTAGGCTTAAATGTTCTCTATGGGAGTTGGCCGCCTTCCCTGAGAAACTCTTAGAAGTCAGCAAATCGGAAAGAGTTGAGCCATGTGATCTTGAGTTACCCTGGAGGCAAAGGTTAATTAACACAGTTCTAAATGGTTACTGCATTCAGTGGTATATTCCACGTTTGAGAGCTTGCTGTTGAAGAGTTCTGCCCTTGCCTGGCAGTGATGGCGATGCAGAGGAGCTGTAGAGTTAACAGTTTCTGGCATTTATGGCTCCCTTAATGTAGCGGACAGCCTTTCTTGGCTGATTCTGTCAGCGTTCAATATCAGAAGCTGATTTCCTTCTGTCATCTCACAGGGCTTTCTTATTAGGAATGAATGGTAAAGAACCCAACTGCCGCTGTGCTGTCGGCACGGAATCACTGACTGTAAATAAGTAATGCTGAGCTTTTTTGTATGCAGCTTCTTGGGTTTTTTTTTCTTCCTCATTCCAATCATTAGCAGAAATGCTGGATTGTCGCGGTGATCCTGATGTGTGTTAGAACTGCTTGAACAAGAAAAAGAATTCAGTTTCTGTGGAATGGAAATCCATTATTAAGAAAGATCCTGAGACAAGGGTGAGGGTGGTTACGTGCCAAGGAGTGCTGGAGACAGGCAGAAGGACGGGGCGTTGCTAAGTGTGCTGTGTATGGCTTCCTATGGAACTTGCACTGAGATTTGAGAAGTGGGACAGGATCAGCTCTAAACAAAAGGTTTGTGGGAATTCCAAACTGGGAAGGTGGACTATGTGCAAAGATTGACAGAAACTGTAATACAGAATCAGTAGGAACATGAGCCAGCAATAAACTGGATGCTTTAACTGCAAGTCATGTCTCATAAGGCCTATGGAGTGATTTAAAGAAATTTGACTGTGCTCTCTCTGAATTTCCGAGGAGGCTTTTGGCAAGGTTTTGTGCCAAAGGCTTTTAAGGACTGTGGATAATGCTGTGGGAGGGAGGCTCACGTCTGTGCTGGAGGATGGGGAAAAGGTCAGTAAATGGTTGGATCTTTCACTGGGGTTTCATAGGGAGCTCCGCTGTGTCCTGTTGGGGCAGGGCAGTGGATTAGAGCAGCAAAGTTGGCTCAGGCTGCCTCATTCTCATTTGTAAGGGTGAGAACTGACTTGTTGATGGGAAGGTGTGAGATAGGAGATACCTTTGAGGTTTAATGTCTGATTATAAAGCAGAAACAACTGATCCCTCTTAGAATGGAGGACCACTTCTGTTCTGACTAGTGGTTGGTATGTCCCAACATGCTTAAACTTACCTGGAAAAATGAACTTATTTTACTGGTGATCAAATTATTCAAACTAGTCAAAAACTAATAAATCAATACGGAATGCTGAGTGCAAAATAGAGTACGGCTGCTCTTTGCAGGAGCTGCAACTGCTGTGCTTAGGATGGGTGTGCCAGGACACCCCTCTTGCTGCCCATATGGCCCATACTGCGGAGCAGTGTGTTGTGCCAAGAACACACTTGGAAGAGCCCCTTGCATGTGGGATTAGAGTTGGGTAAGCGCTGATGTTCCCTGCTCCCCTGTGGGGGCAATGTGTCCTGGTGCTGTGCTTCTGGGCAAGAACTACAGTGTGGCCACCTGTCTGTGGAGATGCTTTACCCATGCTGATGGGAGATGTGCTGGGTCGGTAACTCAGATGATGTGCTTGTGTAGCATCAGACAGGATCCCAGCAAAGAGCTGGGACGTGGGAATCTAAGGAGCTGTGCCCTACGTGAATATTTGCATCTGGATCCAGGCCCCCAGAAATCACTGACCAATATATAACCTGCACCTTGAAGGTGAGTGTGCGCTAGGAGTCAATTGGGAGGCAGTGATAAAAGGTACCAAACTGTTTCTCCAGTTCCTTGAGGATGCTGTGGGGCAGAAGGCTCACCTTGCTGCAGCACGGCGGGGTGTAGCTGTGTGAGCAAACAGCTGAGCTTCCTTCAGACCCTGATGTGGTGCTCCTTGCACAGCTGGTCACTCAGCGTGAAGTCCTGAAGGAAAGCAAAGCCAACCTTTGGGCACAAGGAGAAAAACCCAAATGAACAAAAGCAGACATTTCTTCAGGTTGTAATTTTTTTGTTGTTTTAATGATGGCTGTTGGAAGTTGCTCAAAGGTTTGGGCTGTCACAGTCCCAGAGATGGCAGCGTACAGATGAGTTTGATGTGCCATGTGGCTGTGGCGTTCATAGTGTGCATTCTACCACATATATAGTACACATAGCAACTTACGGAGTAGCGTGTATGGGGGGTGCCTAATTAGTAGCTCTGATTTCATTTGGTCCTTTGCACTCCTTCACCCATCATAAGACATAACCACATTTTTTCACTAACATTCAGTTTGGCATCTACTAGCTGCTCATTTCATAATATCTTCATAATACTTTCTATGCTTAAACACAATAAAAAATGTGGCTACAGAAATTAACCATGAAAGACAAAATACAGTTGGAGACCACGTGTTATGCAGTCCTCGTGGGCTTCGCTATGAAATACCTATTGGGCTACCCGGCTTCATCACAGCAATATCTGAGCACCAGGTAGAAATTCAGAGTGCAAACAGCCTTTCTGCTTTTTCATTCCTCACCGCTGTACCTACAAATGCTTACAGCGTGTTTGTCAAGAAAATAAAAGTCCTTGGGTTTGGGTTTTTTTTCATAGCTGATATTATGGGGTTGTACTTCTCTAAACTACCTGGACATTCTGTGCATTGCACTTCCATTGCATTGAATAACATTCAGTTATAGGCAGAGGGCTTACACTAATCACCTATTCCCTACAGTGGGCGTGCAAAGCAGTTCATATGCTTACATGAATGGCACTTTTATACGGGGCTGGACTTAACCATTAGATTGCACTGCAAGAGACTTCCTCTCATTTAACACGGTGGGACTATCTGTGCCAACAACAAAAGGGACTGTGCTTGTGGTTAGGACGCAACATCCCAAACCAGGCGCAGTTGTCACAGCGATAAGCAGAAGCTATCATTGTAAGGGGGCTGTGAAAGTTACTGAATGGAGGCTCAGGTATTTATTCAGCCTCTGCCTGATTTTTATGGCTCTGTCGATCGCGGTTAGTGATGAACTCATTCCACGGTGTGACATGCTTCCTTTGGTCCTCACCAAACATTTGCACGTGAAGAAGTGAGCAAAAACAAAATTTCAAAGGCATACAATGTTTGAAACATCTACAGGGATTGGCTTTTGTTTTATAGACAGGCCTGATTCTTACTGTATCTCGACTATTCAGCAAGACGTACTGACGATCTCACTCCAAACAAACATTTCCATTCTCCTGAAACCCAACGTACAAATCCACAATCTAGTTACACATGCCACGTCACAACAATCACCTTTTCCCAGCATCTTAACAGGGGCAGAGTGCAGTCTACATTTATACATTTTCCATTACATTGGTAACCACGGCTTTTTGGCTCATGGGAGCTTAAGGTGATATGACATCATTCTTTCATGAACGGCTCCCAAAACAAAAACGTGTATTCCCATAATTGGTGCTGTTAGACGCAATTACTTTGTCTTCAGACTGTCCCAATTAGGACTCGATGTTGCCAAGTAACATTATGGTGTCTGGTTTGGTGCTTCGTGAGCTTCTGCTCAGCCCTCGTTGACCTCGGAGGGCTGAATGGTTCCTCGTGCACGGTGCTGAGTGGCAGCGTTGATTAGTTATGAATGTACAAAACATCTGACCAGCAGGTATTGGAAAATTGTTTCCAGGTTCATTCCCTGGTTTTTGTAATAAACTAAGAAGATCTCTTAGAATGGCTCAGCATCAGAATGTCTTCTGCTTACGATACTGAATTGTTCCTGTTCACAGGTTTCATGATCTTAATTCATTTATGAGAGCTATTAAAAAAATGGTTCTGTTCAGAGGTGGTTTAGCTACACTGGAGAATGCTGGGTTTAACAGGGAGCACTGGTGCAGGGAACTGACGGAAGTTTCCCGAGACAGCTGAGAAGTTTGAAGAAAACCTGTCTTGAAGTCTCTGATGTTTGCAGTGGCCTGTGGAGAATGGCACACCAAGACTTACACGACTGAGGCATTAAGAAGGAACGAGGCTCCACACCGCCTGTATTTTTTTTCCAGTTTTCCTGCTGCTTTCAGTCCCAGGATGTCCAAAACTCGTAAAGTCACTGAAGTAGTTTTGTTTGGTAGGCTCTGAATGCGCTTTCTTTTTTTCTTTTCTTTTTCTGTCCATATCCTCGTCGGGTCGATGTGCAGCCGACTGTGTCATACCCACTCCTGGACAGGTCTTTTGTAGTACACAACATTCTGCTGCACTTCTTTGTTTTTAAACTGGAAGATCGTATACACCAAGACAAGGATACACAGAGACAAAATGCAAGGGATCACAACTGCAATTGCATTTACAGTGCTAGGCACATCATTTATTGTCACCATAATATCCACATCGTCGTGGGGGAGGCGTCTGTCTTTGCTTCGCTCAACATCCTTCTGGTTACAGCCCATCCAGTCTTTGAGGATTGACCTGGGGTAGCCTGGCTCCACGTTCAGCCTCTGGTTATCAAACTTCCAATACTCCTTCCCCTTGTAGAAGTAGGTATAAACTAGGAGACAAAACAGAATAGTTCTCACCATACTGTTTCCAACTGATTAAACTCTGCATGCATGAGGTGTACAGAGAGCCAGAAAGGCTGCAAGGTCGCAGCTCTCCAAGCCAACAGCACACACATCCAGGGCATCCCGAAACACAGGCACTTTTGCAGCTTGATTAAAAAGTGAAGCCTCAACCTTGGCTTGTGGGTGCCATGTTGTCCATGGAGCACCACTCCCCTTGGCCAAGACAAGCCGATGAGCAAGATATAAGCTGCAAATAACAAAAACACTGGACCCACTTTCCCATCTTAAAGCATTCACATCTTAAAGGTGTTCTGCACTGATTTGTTTTCCTTTTTGTTGTTCTTTTGTTTGTTTGTATTGTTTTTTACTAAAGCATCTGTAAATATGCAGTGGTCATTACCAAGCTATTCAGTCTGCAGAATAACAGTGCCTGGTTGTGATAGTGCGTGGATGGGTACTTGGGTTTCTGTTCTCAGTCTGAGACCAAACACCAAATAAAATGAGTCCTCTAGTCAACAGAATCTGGGAGACTTGGATGTTGTTAAGAAGCAGTCTAGTCCTGCTAATAACAAGCAGATAGTTTATACTACTAGTTGTCTAAAGTATCCCTTGTCTCCCCAAAGGACTCCGAGATTCCTTTCCTAATCACTCATCCGTGATTAGTGAAAAAGAAAACTTCACACCACACAGAGAAATGTACTTGAGGAAACCTATGGAGGTCCAAACCTATGCTCAGGGCTTGGCTAACTTCAAAGTACATCATGCAGGCTGGAGACAGCAAATGAGCTAGCTACAGATAAGAGAACCGAGAAAAATGTAAGCCATAATCATGGCCCAAAAAACCATAGGTGGGGACTGCAAAAGTCCCTTTCCCACTCCAAAGACCTGGCTGTGGTTAGCAGTTAAGGAGCTGCCTGGGTTGGGATAAGGGAAGAACCTGCCTGCCCATACTTGCAGATCCCACTGTGATGTTGGGCTGCCTGATACTTGAATCCTACCTCACCAAAAATACCCAAAACACCCCAAATCCAGCAACCCAACTCCCAAGCTAGGCAAGCTGTCATCCATGTAATCTGTAGAATGACTGCAGATACATACAGCCTTCTTTGCTGATAAAAGCGCCTTGTGGAGCCTGAGGGATCCCTCTCCACACAGTGATGGGCTTTGGGTATCCTGGGTCCGTCGCTCTCTTGTCCTCGTTGTACCTCCAGTACCTGTCTCCTTTGAAGAAGTAGGTTTTGCCTACAGGCTCCCAGCGCAAAGCCGTGTCGATGCCTTCCCGAGGCAGGCAGTTCCCCAGCTCCACCAGACTGTGTGGGTATCCTGGCTCTGCTGTCACTTCCTTAAAAACCCAGTACTTATCTCCTAGAGTTGAAAAGGCAACAAATGAATGTGCAGAATTTGTACTTAAAGCAATACAAATGTAAAACAGCCACCATGAACTGCAGCATGGAGGACATGAACTGTACTGTACTTAACTGTATCATGTGAAAAAGTTTCCCCTTGCAATTTTAAACCAGAAACCTCTCCATTTCATTTGGTGCTCCTTAGCTCCTGGTTTGGAAAGTTCGACAACTCTTTCCCGTTCAACTTCTCCATGTCAGTCTTGACTTAAAAGGCTTCTGTCACATCCCACCTTTGTCAGCCCTCATTCAGGCCGAGGAGCTCTAGGATATTTAATTGTTCCCTGTAGGAAGGCCAGTCCATTTCCACTGCCTTTCTCTGATCCTTCTCCAGTTTTAAAATGTTTTACTGAGCTGAAGGTCTGAAGCTGCGTGCAGTTATTCAGGACATGTTTCTGTACAGGAGCATGGCACTGCTTTCCAGCCTTTCTGGCTTACAACCTGTTTTCAGTGACAGATCACCTCCAGAAACTATCACAGTGAAAGGAGCTGCTGTGGGCTCCACGTAAGGATGGGCATTCTGTTTCTTCAGGGAAAACACCCCCGACATATTTTCCCAGCACCTCAGAAAAGATGTGAACACATCTAACAGCAGAAGCTCACACTGCACCACCTGCAGCAAACAGCAGTGTGTCTCCCTTAGACCAGAGCAAGGACAGGGACTGTAACTGAAGTGCCTTGTACCTTACCTAAATGCCACCCACACACTCCATAAGTCAACAGACCATATTGATGCCTCACCTATAACAGTTACTGTTACAGGCAGTCAATGGGCAGTGGCTGGAATTCAAGGTATCCCTCAAGGATGCTGGCTACATTCTTCCCCAAGTCTCCCAAAGGTCCTCTGATCCGGGCACCAAACCTTCATCCCTGTCATGAAACGTGGTCTGTGGTTGCTCCAACACAGTGCCAAAACATGTCCAAGGAGACAGCTGGGAGCCTCAGCTGCTGTTCCTCAGGGAGCATCTCCCTTGTTATTAGATGGAAGCCAACACCCAGTGAACCACGTTGGCTTTGCAGAGTTTCCTGGCAAGGCCAGCCCACACTAAGGAATATTTTAAGGACTGGCTATCACACCGGAAGGTGAAAAGCAAAGGAGGACATTTATATATGGCTCAGCTGTTAGTACAACCAACACCCATTAGCAAAAATGATATAAGAACGTGTAAGGAAAGGCCATGTCTGTGCTAACAGCCTCTCTTTTCAACGTATTCTTACACCACCCACCTTCTTACTGGACTAAAAGATTATGAGGGGTGTTACCACAGCAACCATCCTTGCCAGTGCTGCAAGGAAGAGAAAAAGAGCATGACTTAGCTGGCATGGCAAATGGTCACCCAGGCACTTCTGCAAGCATACGGAGATTTTTCAAGGCTGCAGAAGGTCTTATGGTGGAACTTCACAACCCAAGTTGCAACTGACTCACACAATTAATTCCCTTTGTAGCAGATGCAGGAGGACATCTGAATACAATGGCACAAGGGCTAGCAGTAAAACCTCAGGAGGCTGTGCAGCACCACTGCCCTGTGCTGCTCCACAGCACTCCACACCTGACATACAAGCAAGGAGAGGGGCTGCTTCTGCTGCGTAGCAACACATCTTTTCTGTCTCTTTGATGAAGAATTCAAAGCTGGTAACTTGGTCAGTGGCTTGGGAAACACTGGTTGCTTGAAATGCCCCTTTTGGAAGGATCCAGCAAACCTGTTCTCACTACCTTAATGGTATGGGAGTGTGAAGCGAGGCAGTGTGGTAGGCTTGTCCTACAATATACCGTACCTTTGAAGAAAACAAATTTTCCATCAGACCTCTCATAGGCTGCATCAATCTTGGCAGGGAGACCTTTCCAGAACTGCTCAATTTGCATTGGATATCCCTCCTGCACCCGGTTGTTGCGCAGACGCCAGAACCAGCGATCCTAAGAAAACCAGAAAGCTCTTCAGACAGACTGCTTTTATCCTGCAGTCACATCGGGCTGCAGGTCCGGCAGCTAACATTACTAATTCTTGCCTAAGCCTGTAATCATCAAATGAATAAGTCCTGGTTTGGTTGAGAGCTGCAGCGCTGCCCAATACCTCTTCCAGTGCAGGAAGCATTTCATGGGGGAGATGGCCGCCAATGGGGCAACAAGTTCACAAGTGATGATCCTCAGGGGTCAGTATTGGGGTCTGTCCTGTTCAGTATCTTTAATGGATGATCTGGGTGAGGGGAATGAGTGCACCCTCAGTAAGTTTGCAGATGACACCAGGTTGGCAGTAAGTGTCAATCTGCCTGGGGGTAGGAAGGCCCTACACAGAGCCTTCCTCTCCAAAACAGTGGTCAGGTGATGGAATGGTCTGCCCGGGGGGGGACTGGATCACTGTCCCTGGAGCTGTTCAAGAAATGTCCAGATGTTGTATTGAGGGACATGGGTCAGTATATTGGTGGTAAGGGAGTAGATGAACTTGGAGGCCTTTTCCAATCTTAGTGTTTCTATGAATCTATGATTCCAAGTTGATTACTGGGGCTCTGACAAAAGACGGAAAGAACGATAGGAATGAGGAGCGGGGACAGGAAAGTCCAAAGCTCAAAGTGTTATGAGCTCATTTGTGAGCAGCCTCTGTGTCTCCTTGCTGAAATGTCACCCTTGGCCCAGTAGAGCTGGTGCTCAACTACTTGACCAGAGGACTATCATCCAGTATCTACCACACAGCGACTGTGTGAAGCTCACAACCACCAAAGGCACAAGTTATTACATATCCCTTTTGATATGAGATCATTAGTTAAAGCTATAGAAAGTTAAACCCCAGGAAAAAGTAAGAGGACAGCCTGGTTCAGCTGTTTTCTGTGGCTGATGTGTTTTGTCCATTTGATGACCTTCCACATCTGTCTCTCTCCACATTCACAGCCAGTAGGCAAGCTGTGAGCAAGACCATGATTTTCTAGATTAAAAGTGCTCTAATGTGGGTTATTGACCAAAGGCTGTCCTTCCCTGCCTGCATCTTGTGAGCAAGGTTGATACAAACGCCCCAAGAGGTTCAAGTGTGTTCCTTGAAGTGAGTGTTCCTTGAAGCCCAGGGTTTGGTTAGCATTGCTTTCTGGCTTTACAGGTGGCTCCCCTCTCAGCTTGGCGATGTCTAAATTCTTTGCTGATGCACCCAGTTAACTTTTTGGTGAACAGGCTGCCTGGGAATTCTGTTTAGCTTGTAAATCCCAACAGGCACAGTTTCTAAATTACAAAAACAATCTGCTTACATTTCCCTCTAATGTTACTCATTTCTCAGCCTCAGAGCTTCATTCAGGAACATGACAAATGTGGCTCTAACTACCTTACATACCTACTTGTCTTTTCCAGGAACAAAGCTAAAGAAAACTTCATGAACAAGCAAGAATTTTCAGTACCTTGAAAACAAACATTTCTCCTCTAAAGAGAGCCACGGTGTTAAAATTGCCATCGCAGATGTTGGGTTTTGTGCCGGGAGGAGATGGCCTGTCACCCAGAGGAGGACTGGGAGGTCTAGGCTGTCTCTCATGTTTTCTTTCCGAAGTGGAATGAATTCTGCGAACAGGAAGAGTTGGTAAAGGCCTGGTTGGCTCCAGAGGCTCAATAGGAGGACCTAGAGGTGAAAAGAAAAATGTTCAGCAAAGTCACACTTTTGGTTTTAAAAGACAACAGATTGGATGAATGGTGCTCTGAGAAATTTCTATGTTCTTTATGAACAATTATATACAATTAAGTGCTCATTCCCTAGAAACAAGAAGCAGAACAAGATGCATCCACACACAAAGGATGTCCCAAAACAGGTGAGGGATAGGAACTGCAGAAGAGCCAGTATGTTTTCGTAAGTCCTTCCAGGGAGGCTGCAGATAAAACAAGGAGGATACACACTAATCATACTCCCAGCTGAAATGAAAGACAATAGCCACTGAATATAAGTGTTGATTAGCCTATTGAGAAAACAACAACCAAAACAAGAACAAAGTTAAGAGTGCAAAAAAAACCTGCTGCAATCTAAGGGAAACTGCAGGATTAGCAGGCTGGACAAGGCTGATCCTCACTGGGGGAGTTACCCTATTATTTGTGACTGCCTGGCCCATGTTCTGAGAAGGAATCTACTAGGATTTAGATAGCCGTGGGGGCTGTACGCCCATGGGATTCGAAGAGGAGTTCTGCAGACAAATATTCTGAACTACAGCACTTAAAATGACGGTTGAGTGCCCAAACTCCTGTGTCAGCTTAAATCCTATGTTATCTTTTCAAAAGGTTCCTATAAAGAATGAATACTTAACATGACAGTCATCACAGACAGCAACAAAGACATCAGCAGGAAAAGTCATTGCATTTAATTTCTGAGGTTCTGAGAAGAATTGTGTCTACAAGGTTCAGGAACCACTCAGACAGTTTAGACCAACATCATGTGTAACCAGGCCAGAAACCCTCAGCTGCAAACCCCCTGACAGATCTAGAGCTTCTGTTACAGATACAGCACATTTTCCAGACACAGACATTCAGTTTGGGCCTGAAGACTTAAACAGGAACTCCTCTGTAATGAATAACAATCTGCTCCAGTAATTAAGCCCTGGCACTCTGAAGGTTGTGTCTTATCTACTGTCCGAATTTGTGCAGGTCTAGATTCAGAAATTTTTTTATTTTCTATTTCTAGTTTCTCATCATTTAAACATTAATAGATCTTGACATGGACAAACTCCAAATTCCCCTTAATGAACTAAACAGACTAATTATTTCTGTTGCTGCAATGTCTTTTGAGATCTTGAGCCCTACAGCTGTTTCATAAAGAGTTTCACATGCATAACTGTACTTCTACAAGGCGACCTGTCCTTATCCAATGACATCTCCAATTTTTATTACCTTCCTTTTCATCCCACAACTTCAGTGAATGAATTTGTAACAATCAGAAAGATCAATGCAATGGAATGGTGATACAAAAGCTGTAAGGACAAAAAGACTAACGCAACAGGAAGGTGTTATAAGGGAAGGAATAAGGACTGCCCACCTGAGTCAGAACATCCAGGCTCACAGGGGAAAACTCCACAAGGGAGGGATCTCCACAAGATCCTTCCCCAGCACTATCAGCCCTTCAATGAGGTTTAAGAGAGGTGCAGCCAGGCTCAAACCCTTCTGGCCCCACAGCTGAATTGCCTCCACCTGTGCTCCCAGGGCTGACCGGGGCCCTTTCTCTAGGTGATCAATCAGTGGTTCAGCCCAGGACCCAACAGTTCCCATATAACAGCAAATACTGCTCATCTACATATTTTAGGTGAGGATTCTCCATTGACTATTACTCTTGGAAAGCTGTCAGCTCATTTGTCTACATTAATTGAAGAAAAAAATTACACTGTTACCATGTATTTCTCATCTCCCTCCACTCTCAGCTGGTCATTGCCCAGTACCTTAGCAGGCCATGATGTTTTGGGTTTTTTTTTAATCAAATTCCCAAACTGTGATACTGCTATTGCTAATAATTGGTGAATTTCCCCAAATACTACACAGCAAAGATTTCCAGCAACTGCCCACCATAGAAGCCAACAGGGTTAATGCCCCTAGTTAGCTTGTCAGTATGGCAGCATCTACACTTGTGCTTCAGTCATGGTAGCAAGGTGCCTTTGAAGAGAATCTCTCAATCAATTGCAATTTCAGTGCTGAGGTTCTCATCAAGATGCATGAAACACCTTCTTTTTTGGTAAAACTAACCTTGAAAATGCACTTCTGGAGCACATCTAGCACATGGCAGCTGCTAATGGGCATCACAGGGAAAGGCTAAACTTAATCCATAGTGCTGCTCTCTACCAAATACAGATGGAGTAAGTGTCAAGCTCAGAACTCTACTAACATAAAAACATCCCCAAATACCGCTGCACTTAATGACATGCTACTATTATTCTTGCTATCTGCCCCAGATGTAAACAGCCATAGGCAACACACTGCCATGTACAGCACGTGCAACAGTATCTCCAACAAATCATGCTCCAGCTGGCACTTCTGATTCAGGCTGAAAACTGATGGAGGTAGGACTGCGTTAGTACAGCAGGACAAGCTGCAGAGGAAGGATCAGAACGTGGAATGAGGTCCCATGCTGATTTTACACACTGAAAGCCACGGTTCTGGTTTGTTCAGCTTTGTGATGGGAGCATGCTCTTCAGCTCCTGCTTTGGCAAATCAAATGGGGCAGAAAATTGGACACCTGTACAGCTGCCAAACTGGAAGCCTGCGGCTGCCAAAAATGTTATAAAATCTCTAACGCATGTTGTATATGACAAGATCCCTATGCCAGCACACCACTGCAAAGTTCACCTTTCTAAATGAGATTGCAGCATGTTGCTGCAACAGAACAACTGAGGTGCAGTGCTTTGTTCTCCAGTTTGCAAGTGGCTAATGCTACCATGCACTGACCCAAACAAAGGTGCACTTCTTGTTGCCTCATGCGGATCAGAAGAAAACTTGTTCGGTGTGAATTTGATATGGTGGAGCGTTTTCATGAGACAGCCTTTGGGCAGTCTGTGGAAGCCCACCAGCAGTTTCAGCACAAAGTCTACGCCTGGGATAGATCCTTGTGTTGTATGAACCCGCTAGAAGCAAATTCCCAACGCGAGAGCAGGGAGAGCTTCCTGGAGCACTGCTGCCTTTAAACAGGGTGAGATGAGCAGCAATCTGCAATGCAGAGAGCAACACCTGCTGTCAGAGGGCATCTAGGAGGGAACCAATAAGTCACTGCGTTATGTGTGTGTGAGATGTATTCAAACCACCTGCTGGAAGGGCCCACATAGAAAGGAAGCGACAACCAAGTCCAGGCCATTCTGCTCCTCATACAGACAGGGACTGAAACCACATCTCATGCATCACTGGAGGTAATAGAGATTCACGAATTAAAGGCACAGATTCTTAAAAGATGAATAAATCTGGTTAAGAGGGAGATAACAACAAAAACCAAAACAGGATAGTTTCAGATGAGTATCTTCACACTGTTAGAACAGCTCAGCTGTCATGGAAGGATGGGTAAGAAAACAGGTTAACACAACCACAGTCCGGGAAACTGCAGAATGAGGCAATCTGGGAGGGGGATCTCTCAGTTCAGTGATGGCCAAGTGAGAGACAGAGAGGAACAAGACTGGGTGGCACAGAAGCACTGCGATAAATTGCCCCAAAGATGGGGACTCTCCAGCCCCAGAGACTTTCCAGGCTCAGTCAGAGAAAGCCACAACAGTAGGCAAGCAATGTTGGCAACTGCGCTACTATGGGTGAGAGTTCTGACTAGGGACTCTGGAGATCCCTTCCAACCCAAATACTTCTACCATCAAAAATGCTGCTATCAAGACTGGCAGTGTGAGAAGGGAAACAGAACGGCTTCATTTCCAGAGTAGGGATAGAAACATGCACAATGAATGGGGACAAGGGGCTGTGCAGGGGAAAGGAGCTGTGTGTTCCTTGTGAGCAGGGTATACCCACTGCTGGATACCCAACCGCTGTGTTCCTGACTGCAGCCAGTACAATCTTATTCTTGTTTCACAGAGTCATAGCACCAGGAAGGACTAAGAAGCTATCTTCTATCATCTGCTGTGTAGCATGTATCAGTATATCATTCCTGTTGAAACTATGCTAGTTTTTGGATATATTTAATATTAAAAAGATGAAAAGCCAGAAGTGAAAGACTCATTGCAATCCTTACTAAAACTGTTCCAGTCAAAAGACACCCCATGAATTAAAAGTACTGCCCTTCATTTACAGCCTGGCTTCAGAGAACTGGAACTGGTTCATCTTTCCCAATGAACTCTGAAGGCCATTCCTCTAGTTTGGTTTTCTGACAGGGTGCCCAGTCTTGATCTACAACTAAATCCAGAGATGTCAGCACAGACTGTTCTCATACCCAACTTCAAGGCACCAGGCCCAGGCTTTGGTGCTCTTCTCCCTGACAAGACAATGGATGAGTGAGATGCCCCACACAGATGCTTCAAAGGCAGCAATCTGGAGCAGAGAATGTGGCTGAGGGAGAGTATGGTCTGAAGACCATCACATGGGGGTGAAAATCTCCACAAGGAGCTTTTTCTGTTACACTGCGGGCTCAAATTCACAAGGGAAGACCACTCATTACAGCCTGCCCTACCCACACTGCAGGACAGCAGTCACAGTCAACTCTCTAAGGCATATGCATTCAAAGTCATCGTCTTCAGTAGAGAAGAGGAAGGTTAAGATAGCACCTATAAGCCTTTAAGGCTTTAATTAATCCTAGGATGCCAATGAAACAGAATGCAGAAGACTTATGAGGGAGATGCAGTTGTTGCAGACTGAGGTCTGAAAGATGAAAGTCAGCAACGATTCTGCTGGACCAACAAGCTGAGCTGGGTAACTAAATGCTTTGATTCCTTGCAATGACCAAACCAGGTCTGGGACGTTGCTCTGAAGGAGACAGCCAGGCTTCCCACACGTTTTACAGGAGGTACTGCAAATTGCTGGCACGCAGACTCTATCATTTCACTTATAATATTGCTCTTGCTGTCATTCCCTGCCAACAATGGCTTTTTCCTTGCTGCCTTTCACTTCTCTTCTTGACCTCATGCACTCTGGGCTCCTAATTTACACTGACTACAGCCTTGTCTCCTGTTTGTAGTTATATATATTGCATTTTTAAGTGCTGCCTTCACTTTGTCACTGAGTGTGGACTTAGGGATAAAAATGTGGAAGATAATCCTTGGTGCAAGACAACTCTACAGTTGGGCGCATGCAAAGAGCAGGGAAGTCTGTACACAACATTGAACCCACAGCTCCAAGTGCCAGCAGGAACAATTTGCTCTGCAGTTAGGGGAAAAAAAAGCAGCAGCAAAGTCTGTTCACTGCTGAATAAAGACGCTCTCTTTTAAAACCTGAGCCACTTTGGAGCCCAATCTGGTACAAAACCAGGAAGAATAGACCCTACAGAGTTTGCCAAGCATTGCTATTATGTTATTGTCATGACAGTAACCTAACTAATTCAAAACAGATGGCTGAAGACAGAGCTTAACAGCTTTATCAGCATCAGAGATGACTGTGAATGAGTTACTTAGGAGATGCTGGCACCTTGCTATTTGTTTCAGAACCTGATGATGCCCACCTTGCGCTCACTAATCAGGAAGTATCACACATGCATCACGGCCTCTATCAACAGAGAGAAAATTAAAAGAAAATTCAGTGAGAGGCTTTAGCACAGGTCTGCAATGGGTCTGACCCCATCAGCTCTGCACCTAGCTGTTGTGTGTGACTGCACAAGGGGCCGAGCCCACCCTGGGGACTGAGCCCAGGGCCACTTCCATGCAGGAAGCAGGCAGGAGCCCCATGCAGTTGCACTCCGTGATCTGGAGAGAGGCACCTGGCTGGAGCTTTACACTGAGCGGAGAAGAAGACTTTCTTCCTCTCTATCACAACCAAGGCAAAAAAATGTCAGAAAGCTTTGGGGTCACAGCAGATCACCTTCGGAGTGTGACTTCCACCACTGGCACTTAGCCTCCTCCCTTCATGCTTCCTCTGTCGCAGACCATCTGAATACCAAGGTGACCTGTGAAGATAACACAGAGAGAGGAGGCATTTAGGAGCCACTGTGTCGATAGTTGAGGACAAAATATAATCGTACTGTCCTCCTGGCTATTGACAGAGTGTTCCCTCAACTGCACTGCACCCTCCTGCAGGGATCCTGGAGGATCGGTGCCACCAGGGTCCACACTGAGTGAGACTGCCAGTGCCAGCACGACCTTTGTTTCAGGTCAGATCCACCTGCAAACAAAGGGCTTTCTTGATATTCACTCCAAGAATAAGATTACCACCAGGCCTCCAGGCAAGCTTTGGAATAAAATACAGGGTGCTTGGGGAATAAAACACCAAGCTAAGTGTTTTTGCAAGGCTGTGGCAGCTGTCAGCATACATGGGAGAGGCTCCTCAGGCATGAATCAAAATGCGTGATCCACAGGAGCCAGGGAGTAAGAAAATGGGATGGGATGGGATGCTCTGACCTCCCGGCAGTAGAGAGAGGTCCCTGGTCCTACTAAACCAGCTATCTGCCACCAAAACACCTCAGGGACAAGAGACAGTCCCCCACATCAGCTCAGCACTTACTCCACTGTTCCAGCACCCATAGTGCAGCCAGCAGATTTGTGACCATCACAAAGACAGAAAGGCTTTCAGAGGTGTTCCTCTGAATGACCAACTGCCACTCAGCACCCACCTGGAAGACAAGAGTCCAGGGCTGAAGACCATGCTGTAAGCAAAAGAAGTGCTCTGTAGCAAGGTGACTCACCCTGCAACAATTGGGTTCTCTGCTCTGGGAGTGAGAAAACAGGGTCCAAAATTTGCAGGTTGGCCTTAAGCAGAAGGAGCAGGAGAGTTTAGGGCTCGCAAGATGCTCCAACTATGGTGCCCAGTTCAGCTCTGGAAAAAAACTTGAAGAAGCCTGACATTTGTTTCAATGCAAAACTGAGGGGTTTTTTAAACACGGAAAGACCTTCAAGGGTGAGAGAAGCATTTAATGCCCAGCCATACCCATAAAGCAGAGTTCTTGCTTTAGCTAAGGAGCACTGTCGGCTCCTTTCAGGAGGCAGCTGATGGCCATGGGCCAGCTCCCTCCTCTCACAACCAAGGCAGATCAAAAGCTGGTGAGTCCTTGCCTCATGTCAGAGACCTCCACATGCCAAGTGGGCCTTGGGTACTGCACAGCAGACAGGCAGGTACTCCCTGCCAACATTTTGGAACAGGAATGGAGACCTGGTATAAAGCAGGTAAGACTCAGTGGTTGCACCAGAGGATGAATCTGTATTTGCTTCTGGTGTCAACAGTCACACTGGAAAGGAGAAATGTGGACATACAGGGATGCTGCACAGCGAAGGAGCCTGGTCTCTCTGCAGCATGCCAGAGGTGTGGTACCAGGGCCTACCCCTGCTGTGTGCCTCCTGTCCTCCCATAAGCATAGCATTGTGTGGCATAGATCTAAAAGTTCCAGATCTGGGGATTTCCCTGAGCACTCTGTGCTGTTTCAGGGGATGTTGGCAGAATGTGCGTGTGGCTGGAGAAGGGCCAATGCGTGGTGTAGGAGGCCTGGAAGTCCCCAGAGAGTAGCTCATTTCAGTTACTTTTCTGCTGCAAAAGTATACAGGAAGGATTGCTGAGAATGAGGATACTGCTTGTCTCTATTCTGTGCACTCATTGAGCACAAGGAGACAGGATTAATCAAGTCCATCCAAGTAAGAAAAAAGAAAACAGAAACCTAATTTCCCCCAACAAAAGCAGCACTATTATTTCTACCATTATGAGCCAATCTTCCAGCACAGATAACACAGAGTTAATACTGTCAGCTCATCAGCTGCACAACTCAGGTCTTTTGAGACAGGGAAAAAAAAACTGTTCATCTTGGCTTAGAAAGACAATAGTACTGTCCATTTGTCAATGAGGTGGAAAGATGATAACAGCTTTCCAAAGGAAAACTGAAATGACCATTTTTAGAAACCTCTGTTCTGCTGCCTTGAGCACTAATACCTTAGTGAAAATTGGCCATCTCAAACTGCAAACTCAGTGGCAGCATCTGCATGGCATTTGACGCCACTCACGCCCATGCTGCTGGCAGCCCAGGGCTCGTAGTCCATTTGGATTTCTGGAAGTGTTCAAAAGGCGTGATCTTGGGCTCACCTGTATGTGCTAGCATGCAGCCTGCTTCCAACTCACCTGGACCTTGCCACCTTCCCTGCTACTGCCCATCCACATGCTCCCCTAGCACAGAAACTCACCTTCTTTGCCCTTTTAAAGCAGAAGCTCTAGATGGGATGAGTAGTCACAGGGAGAATCATTCTGTTTTCAAGAGCTGGGATCTCATAGAGTAGGTACTTCAGTTTTGCTTGTGAAAATTACCTTTCCAAGTTCTCTCTTCTGGTACTTGTTCTTCAGGAGACGAACATATATCACAATGCTGTAGAGGACTGTCATTAACCTACTCCTCTTTTGGCACAGAAGGTATGCTAGAGGCTTACAAATCCATCAAGCAGAACATACCTCTCTGTCTCATTATCATTAAGATCATTTTCTATAGATCAGTGTCTTGGTTATTATTTTATACCTCTCCCACCTTCAGAGGGCATTATCACAAAACATTCCTAATACAAACACTTCTAGTCCTACACCAGAGCAAGGTGGTCTGGTGGTTTACAAAGCAGAGTCACCACATGGAGCTTACAGCCTTTTGCATCAAGTCCTTCTGTTGTTTCATAAAAAGCTATCTCACACACACGTACATTATGCAGATCTGGGATTGCTCTATGGGAAGACATATGTCATATGGGAAATATATACATAAGTCTATGGGAAAAGGTGAGTGAAGCTGTGAAACCTGTGCATGCTGCATAGGAGTAAAGGGGCCAGAAGAAGCTGCTTTTTGCTCAGGGTCTGCTGACACCCTGTTCAGAGGTGGTATTGTCCAGCAGTGCCTAGTTTGTTCCTTGGACAGGGGCTGGTGGGGTTTTCATTACCACGCTGGACCTCAGCCCTGATGGCATGCAGCACATGCACTGACTAGGAGCTCCTGGGCTATGGAAGAGTTGTGTGAGGATGACATGTCCTCAGTGAAACTGTGGAGGATTGAAATCCTTGAGGTAATCTCCAGGATTAATGATTTGGTCTATCTTTGAGTAGACAGAAGACCTTTCGTTTGTGAGCTTAAGCTCCAAAAAGCCCTTGAAGGTAATGGCCTGGCTCACCAGCCCCAAGTAGCCATGCGGACCTAAGTTTTCTCTGCACATCATGTTGACCACCCTGCTCTCCAGACAGTGTCAGAAGAGTCACTCCTAACTGTGAGGGCTACCTTACAGCCCACTACAAAACGGTGCCTACAGCAAAACATGAAGAACAGAAGGAGCAATGCTGAAACAGGATCAGTTCAAGTTGTATGACAATGCCATGGCTGAGTATGCTTCTTCTCTGACTGCACAGTAACTGCATGCAGCCCTGACTTCAACACTAGGACAAATAAGAGAGGCAGAAAACCTAGCAGGATATCCAGGGGACCTACACATTATAGTGTCATTTCCAGTTTAACTCCCTCTTGGCCATGCCACTCATAACACAAGCCCATAAATACAACAGGAGCTATCATTCTGAAAAAGATACAGAAAGAATAGGTGTGATATTTCCCTCTTTTTGTCAAGCACCTTTCAGAATATAAAAATCCTGCTGACTTTTCTTATAGTTCAGTCTTTGCCACACTTGGTGAGCTGCTGCCCCTGTCAGCGTTAGCTCCTAAGTCAGAGCGACATTTTAAACATCGACCTTACACTAACCATGACAAGGCACAAGCAAGATTTCACATCACCTACTGTCTTTGTAGGTGAGTTTTCAAATACATCCAGAAGAAAATAACTTAATCGTGCAATAAATTACTAGGTGACAGACTTAGACATATTCTTTCCCAAGGGATAAATGCAGACACAACATAAAAACACATTCGAAGTGCAACATTGTCAAAGAAGACAAATCAGACTTAAATTTCAGTAGTGCTTCTGCTCTTTGATCTGCAAGTTCAGTGGAATGAAAATCTGTAGGTTTGAACTTTGTTTTAAAGAAGGATGCCAGATGCAAGGCAGTGGCTTTATGACTTATTTTGCATAGTATGCTCACACATACTGAGCATCACAGAAAATGTCAGGGCAGCAAATCAGGATGTTTTGGTTTTGGGCTAGCTGGTTCGGTAGACAGTACCCCCACAGCAAGACAAGGCAGACTGGGATTGTGGAAATAAGGCACATTCATGGAATGTTACTGCTATAGCTACAAGAAAGATAAGTTAACAGGTACTTCTCAGCTCTAAGGCACTCTGATGGAAGGATTTTTCTCATATTTCCTGCTCCAGGGAGAATTATAACCTGCATTTTCCATCTTTTCTCTGTGACCTTAGGACTGAGTTTCCAGAACTCCGTGCTGAGGAATGAAATCTCTACCCTGGGAAGCAAAGCTCCTAATGCAGAAGCTGTTACTTATTCTCCCTCCACAAGTAAATCTCTCTACAACTACCAACACCATTCCTAGCCCACTCCAGTTCTCAGGTCTCAGAGATCAGCCTCACACGATTCCATGACAGTCAACAAACTCACTCCTGACTGCAACCTGCACCAGGTGGTAGTTCACTCACACCACTTTCTTCAAGCTGAGTTTAAATTTTATGCACATTATATTGCATAAGGAGAATCTTAATGTAGTTAGTGGCTAAAGTTTAATGGCACCAGGTTGACTAAGAAACAACACGAAGTCTAGTGGTGCTGCTACTAAGCTGTGAGCAGCACAGTGCTGAGCTCTCTGCTCTGTTCCAGCTCTGCACAAGCTGCTATGCAGCACTATCAGGAACTGTCAGCCCACGAGGACATGAATAAGCCTTAATGGCCCTTACCAGCCCTCTCCAGGACCTCCAGGCCCACCCTGCCCATGGGCCCAGAAGACATTTCAGCTCAGCCCTAGAATGTGGGTCCCTGCCTGGGCTGTGCTGACATTGGCTTGAACCACAACCATGGAAGAAATACATCTGTCATTTCCTCATCTGTTCCCTTTGCAAAAAGGTATCTGGAAATAGAGAAGCCAGTCATATTTTCTCGGTTGTATTTTCACTGTCAGCATGTATTCTTTTTTATTTCTAATTTACAGGAAATAAATCAACATTTCAAAACAGAAACAGTGTAGTGACATTTTAGCAGCTTTCAGAAATGAAAGCGTGGGCATTTAATGAAGCTTTAATGCTTCCTACCCCAGCACTTCATTTCAAAACCATCCAGAGTTTCTGCAATCCAGGGTTCTTGAGTGCACGCATACTGAGTGAAAGTATGCATAATTAAATAATACCACATGACCACATACCAAACAACTTTATCCATTAATGAACAATGAAATCTTTAGTTGTACTAATGGAAAGAGCCAGCTCCGCCTGGGTGTACTACAAGCCAACTTATTTTAAATGCTGAATATTACCTTGATATCTGCCTTATAGAGTCGGTGAACTATGGCCATATAAACGCCTCTTTTAAAATTTTTTTCCCATTACCCAAACAAGAGTTAGTGAAAACAGTCCTGATGGAGATGCCTGTTCTTTGGATATGTCTGTATGTCTATGAATCTCATTCCAGTCACCAAAAAAAATACAAAAACCAGACTAAAACAATTGGCATACAGTTCAGACCTCTAAAGCCTCCCTGTACTTCATTAGTTTGATGGGTTTTGGCACAAATTTCATTAACAGTAATTTAAAATTTACTGACAGATCATTGCTGCAAAAGCTGACTAGTATTGGGTCTGCCATTGATTCCAGCAGCAACCCCTCAGAAACACCACCTTTCTGTGATGATTTCCCACTGACAACCATCTTATAAGCATTTAATTCCTATAATACTTGCTCTAATGGTACTGAGAACTCCAGGTGCTATGCAGCTGTGAATATTGCTACATAGCATAGTTGCTCTATGCTACAAGTATTACATGGCCTATCTACCAGACTTGCTCTTCCCCCAAAAAGGGAAATCGGGCATGTTTGACAATTTTTCCACTAACTACCACATGAAGTATCAGACCAAACCTCCCAGCCTCCATCAGCTCAGGCTGCTCTTGACTGTGGCTCCTCCAACCTGTCCCTCCCCTTGCTCCCAGTCTCCTTCAATCAACCCACTCTGAAGATTCCTGTCCTCACACCTGATATCCACCATTCCATCAGATGGTGCCATCTCTACCTAACCTCTATATTTGTGGCACTTTTATTGGTCTTTTATTTCAGCCAGAAATTAAAAGAAGAAAAGTGCTCCCTAAGCAGATCCAAGCTTCTTTTACCCACCTAATATATATGGAGAAAAAGAATATGGGAGCATAAATACTTATTACTATCTTTTATATTCCAGGTTCCTCACGTTCTTCCCTTCCATTGGCTTCCACTGGCTGTTCCAACTGGCTGTATTTCATTGTCCAGCAGCCCCTATATTGGGGACAGCGAGGGATGGAGCAGCAGTGAAATCACACAGGTCTGGTTATCCTCACCTGCACAATGACACTGCAACTGATACTTAGCTGTGGATCAAGGCCTTTTTAACAGTTCCCAGTCAGCTACAGCAGGAAATCCATCCTGACTGCAATTATTTTTAGGTGTTACCTGTTTATGGTTGTAAAATACTCACTGCACTTGGGCTCAGTGTAAATAGACGAGTGGATATTGTTGCTCACCGTAGATTTTCTGAATTCCTTGGAGGTCATCCTGGGGCAGTTTGAAGTTGTGTGTTTCCATGTACTGGTAGAAAGGAGCCATGATTGCGCTGGGATCATTGGAGTGTTCCAGACCCAGCGCATGTCCCAGCTCATGGACTGCAACCAGAAAAAGGTCATTCCCTGTGGAAGGAAGGCACAAATGGGTTAATACACAACCAGAACCTGACACAATCCCAAGACCTGCCTGATCAGGGTGCAAGAAGTAACTTTCACAATCCTATTGCACAGCATGTCATGTGCCAGTGTCAGCTGAGGAAGAGGGCGTTAGTCCTGACAGCTGGTGTAGCTTTCACAGTCGTCACACAACAGGCAGGAGGCACCGAGCCAACGGCCATATGGAGATCCATCAGACCAGTGAAAACAGGCAAGTGCCTGGAGCAGACTAGATTTTTTTGCAGAAAAGAAAATAGCCAACAGGCTCCTGAGATACCACAGCCTCCAGGAGGAGGTGGGACACAGGCAACTAGGGCTAACAAACCACAACACACTTGTGATACCAGGAACAGCCTCATCTCTCCCAGCACAGGCTCCTCAATATGCTTTTACTTTATTAAACTCCTGGCACTGCCTAGTCTGTGGGAGGAGGTGATATAGCACTGCCCCATAGGACACTATGTGGCACTGCCACAGACACACACTCCTCTCCAGCCCCATGGATCAAGGACCCCAACCTCCTTGATCTAGAGCAGTCCCTGGATGCTCTACACCATGAGGGCATCTTGACATGGAAGGTGACACAGGCAATGCCTCTGTGAAGGGTGAAGACACAGACAACAAAGACAGATTTAAGAACTGCTCTAAGACAGTAAAATGAGCCCTCAGTCCTCCCTAAATGGGTCTTATCAGTTTGGTGGGGATTTTTGGCAAGACACAAAACAAGAGCAAACAACTGGCAATCAGACACAGGAGAACACAGTTGTCAGTATTCACTTAGCAGCTGCTTTGTAGCATGTCCAACTGCATCTCCGCATCTTCAAACCACCCAACTTAGAGGTAACAGACTAAAGTTTTGTGTACATGGCTGAGGTGCCCATGGGACAGGAGTCTCAAAAGGGATTCATGTATAAGAAGTATGGTAATGTGGAATCAGAAGCCTGAAAATCTTTAGACCAAGATATTTTGCCAGCATCTCAAGACATTCTTGCCAACAACCAGTAATAAGCAGTACTTAACTGGTTGTATTTATCACACCAACATGGTTCTATCATCAAAACATCTGAGTTGGAGAGAATACGCAGGTGAACACACAAGTCGTGTAAAAATACATGTTTCAAATAAATATTCAAATATGTTTGTTCAATAGAAACATCTGAAGAAATAGATGGGCTAAAATCTAGCCATGCATGTATTTTAAATGCCAGAATTCCTATATTCTGGAAATCCAAATGGAGACTTGCTTTTCGTCCTCTATTGCCAGAAAATCTAATGTGTGCTGAACTAGACAGTAGAATATTCAGTACCTTAGTGTAAAATACATTACATGGTTACATGGACCAATTGCTTTCCATGGGTTTTCAAATACATCCAAGCTTAGAAGATGCACTCAATTTTCAAAAGCAATTCAAAGACTGAAAGCCATGTTAGCAACTGGACTTTGTTTCCTGTAGCACTTAAATGTCCATGAAAGCATGCATTTTCATTTCCTCAACTATTCACACACAGGAGTCCAACTAAAAGCCACTCCACACTGACTTTAAGGAAAAAAGGGCCGTGCCCATGCTAAGTGGTTGCAGACTTTTTCCCCTCACCAGTTTGCTGGCATTCTCTTCCTTGCAGAAGTATCTGAAGAGTTTTTGTATTGACAGCATGCCTGCAGTTCATCACTCTGCAAGCTTGCATACAGGTCTACCTGAATCAACTGCCTCTACACGGGCTGTACTAAGATCTACCAGAAGCATAATAGCTTACACTATCTTAATTTAAAGTAGGTTTAAATCTTCCATCACTTCTTTCTGCCCCAACCAAATAACATCCCATTCTACAGCTGCAAAGAAGAACTACACAAGTTAATTCCAGGTTGAGGCTGGAAGTAACCACTGGAGATTGCCTCATACAGCCCCTCTGTCCAAGCAGGGTCAAGTAAAGCAGGCTGTCCATGTCTGTACCAGTTTGGGTTTCTTGTACTGGAAAGCCCAAAACTGGACACAACACTCTATATACACCTTCACTGCTGCTAAGAGAGGAAGGATCACCTTCCCTGACTTCTTGGCTTCTCCTGATGCAGCCTGATGCTGCTGGCCTGTCACACACCTGGCTCATGTGCCCACCAGGACCTCCCAGATCCTTCCCTGCCAAGCTGCTTTCTACTCCATTGCCCTCTCAGACTTGCATACTGTTATTTCACCCTCTGTGCAGGACTTTGCATTTCTTTCCTCAGTTTATTGAGGTTCCTGTCAGCATGCTGATGTTCCTCTGATGACAACACTGCTATTTGGTGTATTAGCCACTCTCCAACTGAGCATCATCTGCAAACCTGCAGAAGTTCTCTTTACTGTAGATGGCTGGGAGTTTCACAGCATGGAATACAACACGTTGCTCATTTCAAATTGTGAGCTATAATCTCTGAAAAGAAAATATCAACATATAAGTCCATCTGCTGATAGGTGCAACTATATTTTCCAGCAGCCCTTTGCATGCTCATGCTGCTTGGAAACTTAGCTATTCTGCAGGCACTTTCAAAGGAGCCGGTACCTCTGGGATTCTCTGACAGTTCTCAAACACACACTATGGCCTCTGGCCATGTCCTGCACAGGTCTTGTCTAATATTCCTCTCTTACTGATGTCCATCTCTATAGAGGAGAAATTCAGGAGGACAGGTAGTCTGACCTGATACCCTCCTGCTCTACAGAAACATCAGACTCTCAGATAAAGCTCCTTCACTCCCTGTTCAATCCTGGTTGCCCATAACCGAGATCAAAGAACCAGTTAACTCTGTATCCAATATATACCAGCCTCCCATGGCAGAGAGCACAAAACAAAAAGAATGGGATACCTCCGGTTTGTGTTTGCAGAGGGATGTCCAACAATTTTTACTCACTTGCATCATCTGTACAAACTAAATATGCTTGGTCAGAGACCTGCCAGTGCTGCCTCCTTCCTGGTTCTTAGGAGGCATCCCAAAGTCCACCAAAAACCACCAGGAGGAAGGTAAGCAGGAGGAAGGTAAGTCCACACAACCAAGGAGAGTTTCATAAACTGGTCCATTGAGTAAAATAGGTTGAATTCCTATGCTAAAACAGAGTAACAATTCATTTATGGTATATGTTCTTTACCAAAACAGTGTTATCACCAGAGAAAGTTTTAATTGACAGCCCATCAGTAACAACATAAAAACATTTGTTTCTCATTACTATCATCCAAACAAACGCACTGTTCATCTTATGTTCAATTTAACAGTTCTGTTACTATGTGTACACCAGACAGAGAATATGCACAACTATAAACAAATTTTGTATTGAATTTCCTTAATTAAAAGTTACCTAAGTTTATATTTGGAATAAAGCCCCTTTTAGCAGATGCATTCCCCAGTTGAACTGGCTGACTTAAGATATAATCACAATATAATCACATATCAAAACCAGGTCTTTGGTTAAGCATTCTCAAATTGTTTACTAACCTTCCCTTCAGAAACCCGTGGTTTTACTGCACCAACACAAAGAACACGACAGTCACAGATTAACAAATTCATAAATTATCCTCGTTCTAGACATGTATTCCATGCTTCTTTTAGTTCCATCTTCAGCTGGAGAGATGGCTGCTGAATCAGATATTAGACATCATGGGCAAGGTTTCTGTGAAACTGCTAGCACATACCTTCTTTTATAGTTTTATTCATTTTGACCATCAAAATTCACATAGAAATATTTGGCTAAAAACCACTTTGCATATTAAGGTGTCCATAAAAACAGTCATTAGTGTGTCCATCAGCTTATAGTAATGGGTCAGGGAGCTACCACTATGGAAAAACTGTGATATTATTATCAGTATTTATCACAGAATATGACAGCTGTATAAAAAGCTGTTGTAAGTGCAGGACTCCAGAGCATCTAGCACAACAGAGTGTAAATCCAGGGCAGAGCTGTAAGACAGCAGGTATGTAATTTAATAACACTGCGCATCTAGTTAATAATAGCAGAGCAACTGTGAATCTGATCTCTACCACATTACACTTTAAGCTGTATCATCATGATAACACTGAGCTACTTACTCAGACAATTGAAAAGACATGTGTGGGTTACATTTTGAAATTTTTATTAAAAGTAAAAATGATACTGAAGAAGTCAGATCATTGCTTATGACAACACCATAACTGGGGTGATTACAGAAAAAATGGTGTGAACTATAAACATGCTTTTAAAATACACTAAAATGACCCCGTCAAGTCCAACAACTGTTTTCCAAGCACAACTTAAAGAAGCTTTAGGGCTACTCTAAGCTATGCCTTGGTACTTGCATCTTCAGACCTGGCAGGTCTTATCTGTCAAACACAAGAGTATGTCATTCATTTTGCGCTCCTCCTTTTGCTCCCACAATATGCTCTGCTCAAGAAATGCTTTTGATGTTCTTGCACATGAAGACCTGTAGAAGTGACGATATTGCCTCCTTCATTTGTCTGCAAAGGACAATGAAAAGCTGTTTTCCTCATTCTATCTAAAAAGGAAAAAAAAAAAAAAATGTTGAAAAGAAAAAGAGCCTTCATTTTGTTCCTAAGCTGTTAGAGTAGTAAATTTAGCAATGAATAAGATGCATCTTAAACATCTCATTTAAGAAGCTTTCAACAGCTTTGCTAGAGAAAGAAGAGAATGATATGTAGTCTTAACAGAAATCAGCCACGTAACAAGCTGTTAACAAACGCAGATTGCAGGGTATATCTCCATATAGACAATTTGACCAACTTTTCTTGTCTGCAGCATAAGCACATCAAACAACTGCAATGTTAACTTATACAAGATGTGAGACGCTCTTCCGTATGACAGTTTCCCCCAACCCCTTTTAAATTTTATCTGTTTATTTTGAAGTTTTCACTTGACTTTTCTGAACAGACTTTCTCAAGTTCGATTGCAGCTGCTGAGTTTCACCAAGGCTGACAAGCCACAGGTGGAAGCACTCACTGGAGCTCAGCCTGGAGGAACTGACCTACAGACAGCAACTCAAGGTGGATTCTCCTGGTCAGGGTAAACAACTCATAGCTTTTAAAGTCATTACCAGATGGGAGTCACAGACCCCAAATGGGAATCTTCATGTGCCACAGCAGACCTTTCATACATCTCACTGCATGTTTTGTGTACATATACATTAATATCAGCCCCCAGAACTCCTGGTTCAGGGATGTGCTGTACAGTTACAGTCAGCATGGTCACAACATCTATTTTAAACTTTTATCATCTGGATAAAAGTTTATATCACTGGACAACTCAAAGCAGGAGTCACTGTCAACTAAGGTGTCATCTCTGTTACAGTCATGCCAGTAAGAGACTTGCATCTTTGTAAGATCAAGTGACTGCAGGACAGAGAACCAGGAGTCATGAAAGACAGGCTTGCCTTACTGTCTCCATAAGGCAGTGTGCAAAGTAGGTTTGTTAGTTGTGTTACAGGCCTATTTAATTCTGCAAGCTGCGCTTCATCTGAGGTAGCAATGATAGCAATATTAAAACAACCTCCTGGAGGCATTTTGAGAAAAAGTATTTTTCTTTCCTGGAGTTATAAGACCTTAACTGACCAAGGGATGCAGAGGCAAGAGTGGACAAGCCAGAAAGAGGGGAAGCAGTGACTACTTTCAGCTGGCTCAGCAGCCAGGAATGGAAAGAAATAAGAATATTATACCCAAAAGTCTGTTCTGTACCTTCCCACAAACACAGATTTAAGTATAGCTTAATTAACATTTCAATGAACTAACACTAAATAATTATAGAATCACAGAATGGCCTCGGTTGAAAAGGACCACAATGATTACCTCGTTTCAACCCCCCTGCTGTGTGCAGGGTCGCCAACCACCAGACCAGGCTGTCCAGAACCACATCCAGCCTGGCCTTGAATGCCTCCCGGGATGGGGCATCCACAGCCTCCTTGGGCAACCTGTTCCAGTGCAATCATCACCGAACTGAAAGCCCGTATTTAACTTTTGTATCATAAAGATCTATTAATATGCTTCCTTTGCAAGTCTTGAGAAGGGATTTTTACTCAACTCTGACCGGGTCTTTAAACAATACGTATCCTATTTTATACAAATTGTGTTAGCATAGCATAGCTTTGTCTTTTAGAACACATGGTAAAGAAAATGGAAGTACTTATAAAAATAGAAAATGTAGATGGCTTTCATTCCATTAGTCTTGAAAAAAAATTGTAATAAGTAACTTAGATCTTTCCTTTTTCTCATTTGCAAATGCAAACACTGAAAGTTAAAATGTGTACAATAATAAAGCGAAAGAACCAAATTATTGTTCACACAGTTATGGTTGATGAAGAAAGAAAGTGCAAGTCCAAGGAACACTGAAGTCTACCATACTGCAAACAGTAAGGTCTACAGAGTGTTGACCCAGCTGGGGAACAACCAGGAGCATTCCACAACAATTAGAAGGCTGGCCCAGTGTGCTCAAAATAGACCTGGCAGAGGCATTGTGGATACAAACCAGTCTGTGTTACTCAAGGCTCTTTTTTTTTTTTTTTTTTTTTTTTTTTTTTTTATTGTCAACCAGCTTTAAATGAGTCTTAACTCCTGTTGCTGGCAACAGGGAATTGATGTCCTAGGGGATACGCAAGAGGAGCTCTTTGCCACAGAAGTGTTTTCTACTACAAATAGGTGACGTCTCATTATCTTATGCCCTTCTCTGACCTAGAATGTTCCTGATGCAGCTATGAAGACTGAGCAGGACTGAGAAGTAAGACAACTGGGATGCAAGAGAGTTTCCCCACTTAAGGTGGTACTCTTGGTAGATTTGGGTAGATTAGGCCATACTGGTTTAAACTGTCTTCAACATCTTGTACTCTTCTTCGGAAACAGGAGGAAGAGGTCTGAAGTACTGGCTATTGTTTCAGTGCTGATGCTGCAAACCACCTCTGACTACAAATAGATAAATCTTTTTAAATAATTCACTTATTTTTCCTTTATTCTCTTCTAAACTGCCCATTATTTCATTTACTGCCCCATTCAGTGGAATAGAGCAAGTTTATTCAAAATACTGCCGTGTTTTGGCTTGCTTCACATTATCTATTTTTGGATCACAAAGTCAAAAGGCAAAAAGATTTTCTGTCTCACCTTGATTCTCATGTTCTGCCACCATATTTTTTTCCTTCTTTTTATGGGAATGACATCATTCTGTTTCTTACTGGCTCCTTCCTATAAATCTCAGTACATCTGATTCTCTGTGGAAAGAAGTGAAATATTTATTATTTTTTTTTAATAAAGAAATCAATAGTTCCAAATACGTAAATACCAAATACCTCCATTCATACACTGCAAACCAAACTAACATTGACAAAAGCAATAGATACTGTCACACAACACAAAAGCAATAGATATTGCCACATAACACTTATATGTATATTGCTTTGAAAGTAGAAATTGCATTCAGCTGTGATCAATAATGAGCACTGTCAGTATTGCAAAACTTTAATATTCTTTGCTCTAGCAAATTTGTTGCACGAGCTCAGCACTACTGAAATGCCACTTCTATCTTTGTTTAACAACTGCACATAACACAAAAGAAAGCATTACTTACAGAGATGCTGTCCAGTAGTGAAGAAGAATCTGAAGACAGAAGTCCTCCATGTGTGCTGGTGGGCTTCCTCTCTTCACTTTACTTTCGTAATTCACAAAGTAAATGGAACATCTGTTCCATGAGCAGCTAGAAGAACTAACAAGTTTCTCTGGTGGAATTAGGTGCTTTTTTTAACTATAATTTTCTGGTCCTTTACTTAAAGCCTTCTATGTTTTTCTTGTCAGACACAACAGGGATATAATCTCCAACTGTTGCTTATTTAAGCTATTTGATTTTTTATCTTTTATTTTTATTTTTACCATGGATGGCTGTTATGAAGCTATGCATCTATATACTTGCTCAAATTCAGTTCAACATTAAAATATGATTTTAGAGAAACATGGCTTATGGGAACTGGTCTTTGAGCAGTTATGGGATGAAACCAATGTTAAGTAGGTATGAGACTAAATAATGAACTGTTTTCTTTTTCAGTGGAGTGAATTACTATAAAAATGCCTGACAGAATAAGTGGAAATCTGAATACAATCTTATGCCCCAGAACTTCCAACAACTACACAGAAGTCTTTCAGACAACACGTCTTCTGCAACAGAAGATAACTGAGTAGCTTCAAAGCACTTCTGGTTTTCACTCTGAAATATTCTGATGTTGTTTTCAACAATAGTGTCAGAATCCTGAAAAATAATGATGGATTCAAAATGCCATTTATTAGAACAAAACGCTTTAGATGTGGAGATGTTCTTTACCTGAGAAATCAGAGAAAGAAAATTAAAAATGTATTTAACAGTCAGAAAGCAACATTGCAGGTATACTGTGTGGTGACTACAGGAGCTGTTGAGCTGCTTGTTATATTAATACTCTGTAGATTTTCTTTGTTGTCCTGAGCATTTCCTTAGAAAACTAATATTAAAGTAGTGCAATGAATACAGAGGAAACAGGATTCCATTTCAGAATTGAGGATAAATGTGAGAAGGGTTTAAAAACATCTGTGTTTTCTTTTTTAGCAAGCACACATTGCATCTGTACAGTTCAGATAGGTGGACTACAAGCAGACTGTACAGTCATCCCAAAAAAGGGCAAATAAAGACAATTCAACAAATCACACTATTTTAATCAAAGGCACCAGACAGGACAGAAGTCACATAATAGGCAACGGTTCTGAAGTGATGTCTTATGATGACCAGTTTAAATAAAAGACAAACCTACTTACACAGTCTGCTTAGTATGACCCTAACACACCCCCAATACATTTATAATACCCATCAGTGATGCTTACAGCACTACTTACATAGAATACTGCCATCTACCTTTTCATGCACATCAGTCCTCCCTCGTGAATAATGACAGCATTAAAAGATTCCTTTTACTAAGAAGGGAATTTGCTGCCATCATTCTATAAGCTGAATACCTTCTTACAGCTCTGAGCTGCTGTGGGAAGATTAAAATACAAGATTAAAATACAAGTCCAACTAGTATAGAAAACTGCCTGACCTACACAGAGCAGAACCATTACAGTAAAAATACAAAGAAACACTGAAGATTCATCCAGGGTCTGACACACACATAAACAGGGGCTAAGTGAAACAGAACCTTGCATTTTCTAGTATTGAGTGCTTCTGTAACCTGATTTGAACAGTTTTCTGTGTGAAAATTCCTCTTTAACAAATGAGAAGCACACACTAATGTGAGCTGATGCAGGGCTTCCTAATGTTTATTTCCTTGAAGAACCCAAGTCCCACCTGCTAGCCTTGTGACCATGCCTAGTACCCATGGGTGATCTGGGGCTTTGAAAGCCAGAAGTCTCTCTCTCTGTGCAACTGAATTCTGCAGAGGAAGCAGGGATGTGACAGAGGATTCTGTCTTTAGGAAAAGGGATACAGTTATCACAGGAATCTGAAAGGCCTGTGATATCCACACTGCCAAGACAGAAAACAACAAACCTGCAGTGGCAGACACTAAAGAAGAGAACCGAACAGTTCAGTTGGAAGGGACCTAGAAGGATCATAGAATCCAATGGCCTGACCACTTCAGGGCTAACCAGAAGTAAAAGCGTATGTTGGAGTGCCTTGTCCAAATGCCTCTTGAAAACCCACAGGCTCACGGCATCATTAGGAAACCTTTTCCCATCCCTGACAGCCCTCACAGTAAGATGTTTCCTGACACCCACTCTGAGCCTCCCCCGGGTCAGCTCTGTGCTGTTCCCATCCCACCACCACTTCCCAGGAGCAGCCCCCTCTGCTCCCCCTCCTCAGGGGCTGCAGGCTGCTGTGAGGCCACCTCTCAGCCCACTGCTCTTCAGACCAGGCAACCCCTGTGATCTCAGGCCCTCCCCACAGCACACGCCTCCCAGCCCTGCTCTGTGTTCTCCTTGGGATGCCTTCAAGGACCTTAACATCCCTTTCACATTGTACAGCCCAGAGCTGCACACAAGACTCAAGGTGAGGCCACATCAGTGCTACACACAGCAGGAGAATTCCTGCTTCTGACTGGCTGGCCATGCTGCATTCAGTGCACCCAGAATGTGGTCTGCCCTTCAAGCCGGGCACACCGCTGGCTCCCGCTGACACCAGTGCTGCCAGTCCCTTCCTGCTGAGCTGCTCCAGCCAACAGCTCCATGCTGTGCCTGCACGCTCTGCACATGCTGCCTCCACAGATTAAATGTCAGCTCAGAGCGCTGCACCTCCTCCCCACCAACAGGCAGAATTCCCCCTCAGAGGCTGTAACACTCACTGGACAACAAGATTCTCCTCCAAAATCAGCTACTCTAGCCAAAATTTCTTCCTTGACATCCTTGCTGAACACTGACCAGCTTTGATGGCTTCTGGCTGTCCCAAAAACCCTGCTGAGCATATGCCACGTCCAGATGGCCGCTTGAGCATTTGTTCTGCTGTCCAGCAAGCTGTTCACTGAAACAGCACTTGTCCTTGTGGTGGAAACACAGAGAGAAGCCTCTCAGTTCTCTGTGGCAAACAGGAGCCTTCCTGCCAAGCAGCTCACACCCTTCTCCTCCACAACCCCTGCAGGAGCTCCTGCAGGCACTGCTCCTTGCACTGATGGTGACACAAGCAGGTACTGGCACTGCAAACAGATACTAATAGCTGTGTGCACTGCAGAGCTAATAGCTGCAGCACTTTGGCACACTGCGCACTCAGACACGTGGTGCTGACAGCAACAATCATAGAAAACAAAAAACAAAAACACGAGGAAGATTTGACTGGGATGTTATTTGCAGTGTTAATCAGGGGGATTAAAACTGACTTCTTGTAATTAAGCCGGGTTACAGAAACATCTGAGTTGTTAGAGAGGTATGAGAACAGTCATGCTTAAAGTGGATATCTAACATGACAGTTCAGTTTCTGCCACTTGGTAAGATACGTTTTCAAGCTATTATTGCAGATCCATGAAAATACATTATTAACAGTTTAATATAAAGGCTAAAAAATACTTGCACTGGCCCAGTTAACAATAGATGTCATACAGCACATCTACACTTGATTCAAGCTAAGTAAGACCCTGTGGCAGCCATGGGAGTGGTCACAGCACAGCACAGCCTGGATGTCCTCTTTCAGGCACAGGCTTTGCATCCTACAGTGAACAACGCATGGCAGCAGCTGTGAGTCCTGAGACAGCTATTCTGATGTGTGCTCAGCTTTTATTCATATTTCACATGAATAAACGCCCAAGGCTTGGAGAAAGCACAGCACAGTCATCTTTGATGTGCCTTCTGGTAATAGAAACAACCGAGATACTGGGGCTGCATTCATGAGCAGGCTCATTGACCAAGCACTCCAAGCAGCCAACAGGGGCCACCTGTCTCACAAGCAACCCATACCCAGCACACCACTAAAAGACAACAAATCCGAAATGGCTTCAGCTGCCTCCACATGCCCACACACTGAAAACTAATGAACAGGAGTGTCTGCTGCCACAAGTCTGGGGTCAGCTGAGGGCTGAGTGCTGCTTTCACTGCTACTGAGAAGCACCTTGCAGGAAAAGTAAGAGATACATCTTCCTACTGCGACCACTCCAGTGCCTCCTCACTGTGTGGTTGAGCAGCTGATTTATCTCTAAATGAAAATGAAAACCATACTCCTCTTCTTCAGTTGCTTCCTGTTTGCCACATCACTTGCTTGCCTTGATCCTTCTGAATTCCAAGCCTGCCTCATGCTTGTTGCAGCTCCCACTGACAGCCCCCTTCTAATACTTAGCAAAGGAATTCTGTACGCATGACAAGGACAGCTCCATGAATTCAGCTTCCTACTCAGCTTTGCAGATCCTTATATTAACTAAATTAGTTTTCTCCATAGCTTACTTATGGCAACCTGAGAGAAGGCAGTAGAATTAACATGAAAACACAGTAGTCATGAATTGATAGCACAGTATTACTTGGCTAAAGGAACTGAATGCAGAAGAGAAACTGTATTTAAAATACAATGTGAAGGGGACTGCATTTACCTCTCCACAGCAGAAGATACAGACGTGCTTGGAGAACACACCCCTATGAGCCCAGTCTTGGACAATCAACATCATGCCTATTACGATCATACCACTGATTTTAATGGACACAGTAACAGTCTGCAATAGGCCAAGTCAGCATAACAATGATCATGCAAAACAATGAGCACACGAATTTCAACTGACTACGCACTGGCTGCTGTGATAAACTGCTACTGAAGTTCAGCCGGTTACCGCAGGGTGTTTTCACATGATTCATACTTTGATGAATGGGAGCACTGTGACAGGCTGTGCAGAGAGGTGGTGTACTGCCCTTCTCTGAGGGTATTCAGAACCCATGTGGGCACTGTGCTGCACAACCTGCTCTGGGGAACCTGCTCTGGCATGGGGTGGAATGGGATCTCCAGAGGTCCCCTCCAGCCTCTACAAATCTGTATGTCATGTTTCCCATAGACAAGAAATGACACAGAAACATCCATTCACACCATTCTTCATTTCTCCTGCCCGGATGAGCCTCCAAGGGAAATGTTTTGCCTCTGTCCACACAACTAGCACAACTACTGAAGACTCTCAAGTAGCTCCTCTGCAGGGTGACAGTTGCAACCAGTCATGGATTTAGTGCAACTCCTCAGGTGCTACAACACAGTAAGACAAATGCAGACCAACAAAAGCAAACCTTCAAGTCATATCATTTTGCAACAAAACCACACAGAGCTCTCATCAGCCAAGTGTTCTGTGGATCCATGGTGCCAGCCTCAGCATCCTGGCACACTGACCAGAGGGTCTACCTTTACAATTACCACAAGGAGACACCATTCAAATTTCCCTTACAATTAACACATTCTTATCAGGAATTGAACATTTTACAGGTTCCTTTTTGCATAGGAACACAAGTGAGAATGCTTTGCTACTGGTCTGCTGGTAATGTTTTGTGGGTATTTTCGCTGAGACCATTTTTCAGTTCTATACTGCCCCAAAATACTAATCATAAGAACAAGCAAGACAATGTGTGAAGAACTATTTCCTGTTAAAGAAGCAACATTGTCCTTGCTAATGTTTTATTTCCAACAAAAAAAGGTACTGAGATGATTGCAGTCAAGAAAAATGACAAAGGAGAAACTCTCTAAGAGCGGTTAACTGCATTTCAAGTAAAACACATCAGAAAGTGAGACCATGGAGCTGGTGAGAGTTGTAATGACAAGAGATTGTGAAACAGAAAGAAAAACCCTCCTACAAAGGCCTTGGCCACCTCTAGCAATGAGACAGGATATCGTCACATTGGCACATCAAGGCTAAGAACACAAGAAAACCAAGCTAGTCATGTTTAATGCCCACATTTACAGTGCTGAGTACAGACTCACCCCGTCACCCTCCACATACGACATTCCCCTTCTGCCATCAGCAATTCCCTCAGATGCAGGGGGCACATATGATCACACCATTCTCATTTCCCTTCCTGGTCACTTTTATAGATATTTTAAAACAACTATGCCATCCAGATAATGCTTCACCCAAGTGCAGAAGTAACATTTGTGCTCTGGATAGAAAAGTTCAACGCTTTAATCAGTTTCCACAAGTAGCAGAGTGCACACCAGTCCCTCAAATACCAACCAGAGGCACTCTGAGGACATCACCCAGTCTCAACAGAGAAATGCACCGTGTGTTTTCAAGAGCCACCATGTAAGACATAGTTTTCATACAAAAAGAGGCCATCAACTCATTGTACACATTGCTCTCAAATGATGTCCTAAAACACACACACAAAGAAAAGAAGAAAACCTCAAGAAAGTGACAGTGTCGTACCATCGTACCAAAGAGGAAGTTTTCCCCAAAGCCACCCCTCCAAGACTTTAAACTGCCTCCCAACCTGTTAGAAGAAGGAAGTTTATGGGTTGAAAAAAAAGTAAAACTTGCCAAAAGCTCTCCTTCCACCTTCCTGTAAGGAGCTCCTGTTCCAGCACATCTGAGGGCCTCTTACAGGCTTGCCTATCAAGCTGCACCCTGCACACAGTCCACCAATATGGAATCCACACAATCCAATATGGAAACTGGATAACTGCTAAGGCCAGAAAACTTGCACAGACCACTGATGGAACACAAAAGCAGCTCTCACAAGGCAGCTTCTCAGTCTTTGATTCTCAGTCTCGATCCTCAAAGAAATCTATGAGCTGCCTACCAGCCACAAACACAGCAATTAAAATTCATAACATCTCAAAGATAGCAGAGTGCTTTTCCACCGCACCATCATCTCCCACGCTCTCCACAACCCACAGGCTATAACCTCTCTTTATTTGATCATTTAAACATGCCAGGAAAGATTTCTTCTCTTTCCCTGAGAAAATAATTATCTCATAAGTGCTGCTTTCCTTCAAATTAGCATTTCCATACTGTATTTAGCAGCTCTATTTCTCATCAAAGATGATCTGATAGATAACAACTCAAAACTCAGGGATTTTCTCCGTTTGCATTCTATTCTGAAAGAAAGCTGCAACAAGAATGCTGTCTGGTTGAAGGAAAGTTATCACCACTGCGTTTGTTCTTAGACATCATAGCCATGACATCATAGACATCATGGCCACACAAAGGATCCTGTGCATTTGTACTATTTAAAAATCAAGTCATTTACATGCCAAAAAGTTCAAATATTTATAAACTGTTCCAAAACACGATTTTTGAATCCCATGTTCTCTCTAGCGCATTAAAGTCAATAGAAATTCAAGATCACTATAAAATTCTGGTTTTCCAAATTAAGAAGTTTTACAAATCATCACAATCCTGAATTATAGGTTTTAAAATAAATCAGAAAATGCACATTGTCACTTGACAGCAAGATAAAGCCACAAAGACACCGAAGCTTTTCATCGCTTAATATCAAAAGAACAGTTCTTCTAATTATCTGCCTTCCTTAACAAGGCAGCCAGCCCCATCCTCTGACAGAAGGCATAATGACTACACCCAGTTTGTGGGAAAATAAATATAGATTCAAACTATTCGAAATACAAATGCCTTCATTCTCTCCATTTTCTGTTCATTACTACAACCAGCTAAGCATTCTGTGGGACACAGTTTACAGTCCATGATCCTCCTGTTCATCTTGTCCCTTGGGAAACCTAACCTTCTGCAGCAACAATGGCCCAGATCTCAAGATACTCAGTGAGCAAGAAGATGCATCCTTCTGTTCAACACTCAGCATGTACCACATGCTCATGGCAGCATGCACTCATAAACCTACTAACGAGATGATTTATCCATTTAAGGCAATACATGCCTTAGAACACATCTGAACTGCCGTTTGGGAAGGGAAAGCTCTGCTAAGCACTTCCAGTTATAAGCCTTCCAGTGTGCTTACATTCGACTTTTTCTTATTCTGAAAAAGAACTTGCACTCTTACCATCATGATTGGAATTTCCCAGGGTCCACGGCTCATCTGAATCAAAGTGAGTGTCCCCTCCTATTCCTGGTCCAGGAAAGTAAGCATGAGCTAGGAATCCACCTTCTCCATCAAATGGAGAACTGTCACCATGGAAACCAGAGGCAAAAAATATCATAATATCTGCCTCCTTCCTGTCATTTTTAATTTCATGGTAGGGGACCTCTTCAAAGGTAAGTGGTGTCACTCTCTGCCAAACATCAAATGCCTGACGAATGGCTCTCCTTGTATCAAGCTCTCCAACCTTGGGGGTATAGTTGTGTACACTGTGAATGAGAGAGAAGGAGCATTTAGAAGCGCAGATTCCAGACTTACTATAACTCCAGTACTCACCCACAGCATTTTTACTGATTGCAGACTCGACTTTGGCCATGACAAGTTTCGCTGTTACAGATAAAGTTACCAACAAAATAACAGCCTGGATCTGGACCGCATTTATTAGTAAGAATAATCCCAGTACTGAGGTTCATCTTGTAATTGCTAACGTTCTTCCAAATCCTCACAAACAGAACTAAGTTTAAAAACAAGTAAATTATTCCATATTTTCCCTGAAAATACTACACTAAAATAGAATCCACCATATGAAAACACCTGACTAGTATAATTCTTTTTGAGAAACAAACCTTTCAGTAAATCTTTTTAGACTAAAGGTCCACTACGGTGAGCCTCAGTCCACAACAGCTAATGCAGGGGTTAATAAAAAATGCCTAGGTCCCTCTTAGAGCCATGTCTGCCATTTACTGCTGTGGAAATCACAACAGGTACAAAGAGCACAATAACACTCCCCGAAAGAGCAAATTTTAAACTACAAAACACTATTTTTCAGCATAGTCACCATCATTAGTTCTGCATTTTTGCCAGTGAAGAACAAGAGCCTGTATGAGGTGCTCAAAAATCTGCATGGCTATCTGGAAGGCGGCACTGTCGCCACTGCTGAAGTGTACCAACTCACTGTGCTCACATTCACTGTTTGGCCTCCCTAAACGTTCACCAAGTGTCAACAGATGTCAGTGGGTGTCATTTTTTCCACATAGAAGAGTTCAATTCCACACCTCTGCTCCACATATGCTCCCATATGAGATGCCGTTTTGTCAGACTGCCCCTCTGCCACTGTCTGTCATACAGCAGCAAAATGAAACGGGGTTCAACCTCTACTGCCATCCCACCTCTGACATTGTGGTACAAAAGCACAAAATAGGAGGCATTACTTTCGGAGTACACCTCATAGCTTAACTGCAGATATATTTCTCATAATTGTAAACTTCAGCTTAAAGAGTGCTGCTTTCGGAGTTTTGGCTTTGTTTGTTGGTGGACATAGAGCAGACTCAAGGCCCAAGGAACATAACACATCCATATATGGTAAAGCAACCACTGCCAGTGTTTAATGAAACCACTTCAATTTAATAGAATGACTGAGAGATTAAACATCCTGCAATATATTTAGTGGTAAAATAAGACATCCAAGACCACACTGTCACATACTCTGCCTCTCACATCTTCACATATACAGGGTAGCCTTTTATCATTTCAGTTAAAGGAGTAAGTTTTGGAGAAAGATTTGAACTAGGCCCCAGAAATAATTCCTTCTACCACTCTCAGTGCTCCCTCACTGTTCAATAGAAGAATTCTCCTCCTCTCTCAAAAGAAATACTGAAACTCCACAGACCCTAATTCTCCTTCCCTTTACACTGTCATCTCTCTTGCTATATGTGGGCTCAGGCAAATTACTTATGCCACTCATTCAGATTTCTACCTCTTCAATACAGATCTCTTTCTTTCCATTGAAACTTGGTTTATCCGTATCTTCTCCTTAGTGTCTCATTCCTAAGTATTACTCCGCCCAAAATTAGAAGGCCGCACTTCTGGAACTCTCATCTGCAAGGGCTTTACATTTTCTTTTAATAGTGACAAACCATTGTGAATGTCATTCAGCATCACTAAAAAGCAAGGGAGCAAAACAACTAACAAAAGGCTTCTCTGGAAAACAACCATCACCACGTAACACTCATTTGACACTTGTTGATTACTTCAGCGTCTTGTCTTAGCAGGTCTAAGTCTGGACAAAAGCAAGAGTTGCACTACATGACCAAAATTAAGCACTCTGCAAAAACAAATATGCAGTAAAATGTTGCACATCAGTGGAAGGAGAAAGCATTACTCCTTTAGACAGTAATATCCCTTCTGTTTAAGGGGCTGTTTATTTGAGAAACATATGATTTGAGGGTTAGAATCCTGCTGACCCCAACCTTAGCTGCGGTTCCAAGGATTACATTTCATAAGCATTTAGATTTCCAAGGCCATTTGTACTCCAAACAAACACAGAACATTTTTCCCCCCTAAATATAAAGAGTGAGTGAGCAGACTATACCTGTAGGTTATATGCTTCTGTCTCCATTTTTGCCCTGTTAACGCGTACCGCTTTTTCCTCCGGCTATGGCCTAAGTGGGGATGATCTGGAACTCCACATCGAGGCTTCTTCATCCACCTAGAGGAGCCAAAGAGCAAAAAAGGAAGCTAATGAAGGGTTTGGAAAAGAGATTCAGAAGAACTCAATGGCAACCAGAAGACCTCCTGGGATGACAAACATACACTAAGAAAGGCTCAGTATTCCCCTCCTTGTGCAGAGCTATAAACTCCATCTCTGCTGACATTCCACACACATCAGCACACCAAAAAGGCTTCATTTTTCCTTTGGGAAAGGGATACCAGGGGCAGGTAGCCCTCATTCTTGACAACAACTGAACAGTGAGACCACGAGGGACCCTGCATCCCAGGCTGCATGTGCGTATACACTAGGATCAAATTCTTTTATCACCTTCTGCACCTGCTCTACCTCTGCTGAAGTACTCCTGTCTTGGTCAAAGCAAAAGAAAACCACAACACCACCACCAAAAGCCACCCCAAGGCAGAACTCACAGGAGAAAAATCAAACAAGTGCTACCACTCCCCTCTCATCTACTGACTGCAGCTGCCTGTAATCACCAGAACAGGACACCAAAGCCTGGGGGTCTCAGCCACCCAACTCCCACAGCTCCTCTGGGTAACCCTTGTCTCTTTGGCTGTAACTCACAACATAGGAAACCCCTGCTTTCCCTGTAGGAAACACTACAGTTTTTAGCACAACCTTACATAAAGTGCAGAGTGAATTAGGTTTTTCTTTCATACGCTTCATGAAAACTCTGGTCATCTCAACATCACTCTCCTCAGTTCCTGATTACACTGTCAGAAAATTATCTTCTATTTTCTTCCAGTACCTCCTGGAAGACAGAGGCCAGCTGCAACACGCTGCTCTGGGCTTTAAGAACTTCTGGAGCCAAAGCTCCTATGGCATCAGCACTCGCAGAGCTGACTGACAGCAGACTTCTGTTGCATACAGCTGCCTTGTTCCTCTTTGGATCCCATTGTATTTAGGCCAGACTGAGCTCCCAAAGTGTACCACAGCTTATTCCATAGTTCAGCTACACGTTGCTCAAAATACATCAAATACAAAATGCCTAATTACCTTGTGTCCTGATTCTGGCCCGGTTATTTTTCTTAATACACCAAACTTTCAATTGCTGCAGAACAGTGTGGACAGAGTCAAAGGCATTTCATCTCCTTGCAATGTCCTGTCAGCAAGGAGCTGGGACATACAGAACCTGGACAGCTGACCAAAACAGACCAAAGGGATATTCCGTGCCACATGGCTTTACACTCAGTGATAAAAGCTAGGGGGAGAGGAGGAAGGGTGTTCGCCTTCCCAAGAAACTCTGCTTTACCAGCAAAGGAAAGTAGCGTGCAGATTATGCTTTACCTAGCACAACATCTCAACCCACCAGTTCTCACACTTTACCCTTCTAATTCTCTCCCCAATCCTGCATGGGCATAGCAATCTAGCAGCCGGGTAGTGCTGGGCTGCAGGCCAGGTTACACCACACCACCTGGCTGTAACTAGGCAAATCTTTTTTTTAAATAGGACACAAAGAGCATTTGGCCACCAGATGTCCTACGTCACACTGTTCAAGTATTGACTACTGCACTCCTCCAGCTGCTTGGCATACAGAACCATGGGTAATTTCCTACAGAAGGGACAGCCAGCTCTTGACCACACACAACTGCTTTCCCCGGCTCAGGTTCCAAGTCCTCCAGTAGCCTCTCCTGTTTAAGAGGAAGCTGTCACTCTTGTCCTGCTACTGTTGAGCAGATGGCAGTGGTACCTTTAAACTCACTGATGTAAATAATTAAATAAGACAGCTGTGTCTTGCATCTCAAGGTGGGGGACCTATGCAACAGGCTCAAGATGCAGAAGACATACACACATCCAACACAACTAAGACTATTTCTTGGTTCTCCTCAAGCCTATGTGATTACAAGCAATAAAACAGCGAGCACTCCTGTTAGGTGCTAGTGCGCCTTCTCTCCCTGCATACTCCCAGGATTATATGCTTGCTTAGCTGTTAAATCAAATTACTATTCAACCCACTTACTGCAGGCAGACAAAGTTTGCTGAGGTGCTGTTGAATGCAGAGTAGGAGGAGGCTGTTCTAAGTATCTCCCACGCTCTTTTCACAGGAAATCACACATCCTCAACCTGTTCTCTCAAGACATCCCCCCTTGTCCCTTTGCTGAACACCAACTACCTTCCCTACAAGAACCAGTAAGCCAGAGTAACGGCCTTCTTCCTTCCTATTTCCCACTCCCACTGGCAGAGCTTGTACAGCAGCTTCCACACACTTGGATGCCACTCTTGGAGGAAAGCCCAAGCTCAGGGTTTGTGTGTGAAGGAGATAAAGAACATGAGGCATCTATAATAAGCGTAAATAGAAGATACAAAATTTTCTGCCTAACAAAGAAGACATAGAAACTAATAATTTTGCACACTGACCAATTGCACACCAAACCTTTAAAGGCACAGAGCACATGACACCACCAGAAGTGACAGAAAACTTCACAAATCCAATCTCCACAACCATATCACAGATTGAAATAACAACTTAGTAAGCACCTGACTAACTTGGAGCCCTTAGAGCCAGTCTGCACTGCTGGTTCTGCTCCCTTTGCTCAGCTTCCAGAACAGTGCGATTTTCCACAGCTGGGTCCAAGGAAATAACAGAGCCCAATGAAGCCCAGTGAGTCCCCTCCCATTCAAAATGCAGGCTCACAGCAGTAAGGACTTCTCTTTTCTTTAGTCTGACTCCTAAGTAGGTACTCCAGCTCATCCCTGTCATACAAGAAATGGACCTACTGGTTAGACACAGCAACAGCACAATCCTGCACAGCCCATGTGTACTTGGTTGCAGGTTTTAAGCCTCTGGAGATTTGTTTCAGAAAATGGAACACAGCTTTTTTCACCATCAGCAACTGAGTCTCCGTGCAGTGATAAAACCTGCCTTCATACACTGAGTACAAAAAAGACACCACCTTCTTTTTCTCCAGAAAAATCCTTCTGCTTACTAAAGCTTCCACATACAGTTTGCTCCCTTCCCCCACCACCCAAAAGGCAGCAGCTGCTCATGGCCCCTTCACCACCCTGCGTCAACTCACAATCATTCCACCCTCAAGCTTCTACACATCAGCTACACATACAAAGCCTTGCTCTCCTCTAGCTCTGCTTCAATGCAGACTATCACAACTCACTTCAAATCAGCACTGGAGCTCTCCAGAGGCAGCATCTATGCAAATCCACTGCTCCAGTTCATGAAGAAATACTCTATTATTGGTCATTTCTGGAGCCAGCTTTTCACCTAGGTCTAGATGCAGATGCAATAAATGAAACCCTTGAGGCTCAGTGCCTTCAGAAGCCTCATACTTCCCTTCTGCACTAGCAACAGGGATCCCCATATTAAGAATGATATTTAACAAGAGCTTCTCACACTCCCAAACAGCACTGCAGACAACAAGATCAAGCTGGAGTTGTCCACGTGTTCATTAGGGGCACCTCTCTGCAAACACTGAGACTTCTCTGATGAGGCTCAGTCAGACAAATCTATCCCCCCTGAAGACTTCTGGCACCTGGGACAACTACCCAGGTAACAAGACAAGGCTGTGAGAATGAAAGACAAAATGAGCCCACATCAATCTTACTCAAGAGTTGTTTGGTCCAAAACTCCTGTTACCGGGATCCCATAAAATTGTTGCATAGTGGCCACTGCAGACTGCACAGCTTTTCCCGACTGCGCGGCAGACATTTGGCTGTCAGATGGAAGCAAGTAGCCATAAGTTTTTAACCAACCCTGAAAAAGAAAAAAACAGATCATAAGTTTCTGCCACGGTAAATTTTTAGCTTAACAAATCAAAGCATTTTTCAAAAGAAAGAGTGACAAACTAGCACAATAAATTCAGCAGCCTCTCTTTTTCAATGAGCTTTGAGTGCAGTGGATCTCTGGGAAGGCCCAGCAACCATCTGTCCTAACCTGGCAACTAGAAACAGCCAGTGTTCTCATCGACTAATTGGGGAAGACTAAGGTTTGTGGTGCAACACAAATGCCCAAGGAGATCTGTTCCTTGTGCAGACTGTGCCTGCCCCACAGACCTCCTGCACACCTCACCATCACCGCCAGGCTGTTCAGCTCCCACAGCAACACACTCCAGACAGACACTGCTCACCCCCTGGACGGCTCCCAGGGCACAGCTCTGAGCAAACAGCTCAGCAGCCCTGGGCAGTTCCCATGAGTTCTGCTTTATGCCTGCACTGAGCACAGCAGCATTTCCCCCAATAAACAACTCAGAAAGTTAACATGGACCCTCAGTAGGCAGCCTTTCCTCTCAATACCGTAACATGGACCCTCAGTAGGCAGCCTTTCCTCTCAATACCGTGTCTCCCAACAGTTTTCAGAGCAAAACAATTAAATGAAGCATTGTTTATCTCTACCCCTCTCAAGTACAGCTCTGCAGACCAGGGACAGTGTTTTCAAAACCAGCCAAGTAAACCAACACTTTCTTTTGAATTACTATACTATCATGAGAAAAAGTCACATTAATTCAACATTAAATGAAAAAACAAACCAACCAACCAAGAAACCAACCCTGAATGCAGATTTGCTTTCGCAAACTTTCAAGGTAACATTCAGTGAACACACCACAGTGGGTTTTTTTCTGGCCAATACCCAACAGAAATTAACACAACCATGCTGACAAGCTCTCCAACATCCAGAAACACAGCAAAGAAACCTGAAGTATTAATAACCAAGCAGAAGGACGCCCAACTGCTCTGGCACACTTCACATTCCAAAAAGAGGTTTATAAAACCTTCATAATGCCCAGCTGTCTCAGACAATGCTTGCTTAGGCCACGATTACTACAAGCCCTGCACAGAGCCCACCAGCTTCCTCCCGCCAGCAGGACAACATGCCAACGAACCAACACAGGAGTGCTGACGGCTGCCGAGAGCAGGGAAGGCAGGAAGGCACATCTGCCTTCACCTGATGTAGTGTAGAAGAGTTCAGGTGAGGAGTGTGGGGGGACAGCAAGCCCCATTTCTTTTTAAGTAAATGCAAGGGAGACAGAAAGGCTTTGCTTGCACAGCTGGAAAAGCATCACAACACAGCACCAGGGTTGGTGGTGCCAAAGCTCACGAAGTAACTGGACTCGCAGCGTGGTCACCAAAGGCATCACCAACAGCTCGAGCTGCAGAGCTGCTCGGATACGGGGCGTTTTTAGTGCCGTCCCACACCTCAAGTTGGCCTCCGATACGCACAGGACACCCGAAGGCACCGACCGCCCTCTCACCGAAGCCCGCTGCCCCCGAGCAGTGCCGCCCCCGCTCCGCCTCAGCCCGGCCCAACCGGCGGGGTCGGGGCACGGCCCGCAGCACCGCACCGCACCGCACGCTCCTCTGGGAGTACGAAGCAGGGCACGGCGAGCTCCGGCATCCGGTTCGCCCCCGAAAGACGAACGCGCACAGGAAAAGAGCTCGGGCACGGCCAAAGGAGCCGCCGGGGAGCGAGGCCGCGCCTCCGAGCCCCGCTGGGCAGCGGCCCCCAGGGCGGGCGGGCTGCTCGCGGAACGGCGGGGCCCGGAGCAGCTGCCGGAGCGATCCCGGCGGGGCAGCCGAAGCAGAACGGTGCGGAGATTTCGGGGGCGCCTCCCGGCCCGCCTCCGGACACCCCCCCGCCCGCTGCCCCGCTCCCGGCCGCAGAGTTCTGCGGCCTCCCGGCAGAGCCGCGCCGGTGCCCTCAGAGACGCGACCGGCACCCACCCGGCCGGTGCTGGTGTCGGCGGCGGCGCGGAGCAGGGCGCAGAGCAGCGGTAGCAGGGAGCCCGCCGCGGCCAGGCCCCGGCGCCGCCTCGGCGCCATGGCAGCGCGGCGGGGCTCCGGGCAGCGCTCCGGCCCGGCGGCGCGGGCTGCGGCTGCGCGGGGACGGCGGAACTGGGAGGCGGCGGCCGCGGCAACGCCTCTTCCTCCGCTGGGCCGGGCCGCGGGGGGTGGCGGCTGCGGCTGTGCCTCCGGGTCGGGTCGCGTCCGTGCGGTACCGGACAGCCGCGGGAGAGTGTGCGGAGGGGCTCGGCGGCCCTTGGGTCCTACGCTGTAGCAGGGCTCCGTCCGTCTGCGCCGGCCTCTCCTCACGGAACGCGCTCCTTTCCCGCTCTCGGAGCTCTTGAAGGCGGGCGGACTCCGGACGGCCACGCGGGGTGCCGTGGGTTCCTCGCGTGTTCTGCTTGGCCGCAGCGCGTGAGGCGGAGAACAGCGCGGCTGCTCTGTTGTCCGGGAGCCCCAAAGCGCAGAACATCCCGTGCTCCGCACAGCAGCACCCCAACGCAGCTCGGGGCCGTGCCCGCCGCCCTGGCAGCCTGCGCCATGCCCACCGCCCTCTGGGGCACGGCCTTGCCCTGACCCACAGCTGATCCTTCCCTGACCCAGCTCTGTGCTGTTCCTCAGCCCCTGTCGCTGTCACAGAGCAGAGCTCAGCTGCAACTGCCTTGAGGGCTCCCCTCAGCCAGTTCTCTAATATAGATATCCAACGAGTTATTAGAAAATCCTTCACCATGAGGGTAGTGAGGCACTGGAAGTGGCTGCCCAGGGAAGCTGTGGGCACCCCATCCCTGGGACTCTACCAGGTTGGACAGGACTTTGAATAATTTGTTCTAATGGGAGATTATCTTGAGAGTGGAGCCCATCTGGTCCCATGGACTTGTGACAGTCCAGGTGGAGGAGGAGCTCTTCAACTATCTCCACCTGAATCACTGGAGATGTATTCTGCGTTCCATCCCAGACTTTCAGATCGGGGCATAAAGTGCATTGAAGATAACAGTTCTGCCCATTAAAGGCAGATGTAAAGAAGGCGTTGAGGACCTCAGCCTTCCCCTTATCCTCAGTGGTCACATTCCCTGCTGCATCAAGTCAGGGGTGGACATTTTCCTTGGTTCTCCTCGTACCATTAGTATATTTGTAAAAAGATTTTTTATTCTCTTTTACTGTCGTGGCCAATCTAAATTTGAGTTGGGCTTTAGCCTTCCTAACTTCATCCATGCATACATTAGCAATCTATCGTCAGGTTCCTCAGGTTGGCTTTGAGGTTGCAGTAGGCCTGCTGATGTGGGTCATGCCGGCTGTTATACTCTGTGCACAGTAGAGCACAGTGTGGATCCTCCACATCAAATTGAGAAGGTTGGTTGAGCTGGATGTTCTAGAATTGGGACTGGGGGTGGAGAGAGCAGGCAAGACACAAAGATGCTTCCAAGCTTCTCAAGCACACAGTCAAGCCTTTTGCACACCCAGCTGGAGGAGAGTCAGAATTGTATCATAGGATGGCCTGGGTCAAAAAGGACCGCAATGATCATCTGGTTTCAACCCCTGCTGTGTGCAGGGTCACTAACCACCAGACCAGGCTTCCCAGAGCCACATCCAGCCTGGCCTGGAATGCCTCCAGAGATGGGGCATCCACAGCCTCCGTGGGCAACCTGTTCCAGTGCGTCACCACCCTCTGCATAGAAAAACTTCCTCCTAATATCCAACCTAATCCCCCACCGTCTCAGTTTTAAACTATTCCCCCTTGTCTTATCACTGCCCACCCTTGCAAACATTCATTCCACCTCCTGTTTATACTCTCCCTTCAAGAACTGGCAGGCCACAATGAGGTCTCCCTGAGGCCTTTCCTGAGCTAAACAAGCCCAGTTCCCTCAACCTTTCCTCACAGGAGAGGTGCTCCAGCCCTCTGATCTTCTAAGTGTCCCTCCTCTGGACTCGTTCCAAGAGCTCCAAGTCTTTCTCGTGCTGGAGGCAGTATTGCAGGTGGGGCCTCACAGGAGCTGAGGTGAGGGGGACAATCACCTCCCTCTCCCTGCTGGCCACCCTTTTCTTAATGCAGCCCAGCACACAGTTGGCCTTTTGGGCTGCAAGCACACACTGCCAGCTCATGTCCAGCTTCTCATTTATCAGGACCTCCAAGTCCTCCGCAGGGCTGTTCTCAAGATCTTCCCCCAGTCTGTATAAATACCTGGGATTGCCCTGACCCAAGTGCAGCACCCTGCGCTTGGCCTTATTCAACCTCCTTAGGTTCACATGGGACCACTTATACAGCCTGTACAGGCCCCTGCCTGGCAGCCTGGAAAGTCCTCCTGAGGAGACCTGTGTTGGTCAGCCCAACAGCCAAACCTACTCTGCCACCCTTGGTGACCAAGCCTCTTTCCTTTAGGTTTCCTTTAGGCCCTGCTTTGAGCCTGGGGCCTGGGTCACTTCCACAGCCTCCTTCCCACCACAACGCTTTTGTCATTCTCAGAAGGATACACACGTCTATCAGCACAAAACATGGAATGTCCACACAGAAAAGCTTTGTTTGTTTGTTTCAGTGATCACAAATGCATCATCCTCAGTAGCTGTGTAAGAACATTTCATGCAGGTCACACCTATTTTGATAACTTCCAAAGCTTTCTTCTTCAAAAGATCCGTGCAGCCTACCAGCAGCTGCTGTGCTTAGAATCATAGCATTGCTCAGGTTGGGAAAGACCTTCAAGATCAAGTCCAACCTCAACGTAACCATACCACCCCCAAACTCATAACAATCCACAGCTAAGTCACATCCATGAGCACTTCCTGAACTTCCCACATCCATGGCCCTCCATCCTGCAGCATTTCTCCCTCAGTCTCCCTCATGCCTTGTCATACAAGGTAGGAGGCTTTGCATGAACATACAAGGGCTCCTCTCTGCCACTCCCTGACTCTCCCCTTCTCCTCTCCCATCCCTCCAGCATGCCTGCTCCACCAGCACTCCTGAGAAGAGCCACAGTGTTAGTTCAGTCTTTGTGCCCAGCATGCAGAAATGAACACATGGTTAGAGTCTACACAGAAAAGCAAACTTCATTAGATAGCGTAGCAACCTTTCTCCTGCCAATGTTTCTTCAAAAGCCCAAGAACTGTCAAGGTAGCTATACAGGCAGCCTTCCACAAAACCGGGGGGCCCCAGTGGCAGGGGAGCCACCCCATGCTACACCACCCCCTGCCACAAAAGAGGGGCCACAGATTTCATCCCATCCAGGACTGAGCCTCCACAACACTCAGGCAGTGCAAGGCATCCAGACAACAGCAGGAGTGGGAATTGCCAACAGGGTTTTGGGGCTAAGCATGTTCCCAGGGAAAGCAGCATGACTGCCTTGTGTCCTCCACCAGCAACAGGAGGCTGCAGCAAGTGCTCTGGAAACCCATCCCAAGGAGGCCTGTGTTGGTCGCTTCAGTATTCAAACCTACCATGCCATTGCTGGCTCTTAGAATCATCAAAGAATCACAAGGTTGGAAAGGACCTACAAGATCATCTAGTCCAACCGTCCTCCCTTTACCATACCTACAGCAAACCACTAACCCATATCTCCTAGCTCCCTATCCAGACGCCTCTTGAACACTGCCAGGGGTGGCGACTCCACCACCTCCCTGGGCAGCTATTCCAGTGCCTGACCACTCTCTGAGAGAAAAAGTTCCTTCTGATGTCCAGTCTAAACCTCATCTGATACAACTTGTGGCCGTTTCCTCGGGTCCTCTTTATTGCCTGGGAGAAAAGGCCAAGCCCTTCCTCATCACAGCCTCCCTTCAGGAGGTTCTAGAGTGCAGTGGGGTCTCCCCTGAGCCTCCTCTTCTCCAGGCTGAACAATCCCAGCTCCCTGAGCCGCTCCTCATAAGACTTGTGCTCCAGACCCCTCACCAGTTTCGCTGCCCTTCTCTGGACACGTTCCAGGGCCTCAACGTCTTTCTTGTAGTGAGGAGCCCCAAACTGCACACAGTACTCGAGATGCGGCCTCACCAGAGCTGAGTACAGAGGGATGATCACCTCTCTGCTCCTGCTGGCCACACTATTTCTTATACAGGCCAGGATGCCGTTGGCTCTCTTGGCCACCCGGGCACACTGTGGGCTCATGTTGAGCCGAGCATCGACCAACACCCCCAGGTCCCTTTCCTCTTCACAGTCATCCAGCCATTCTGCCCCAAGCCTGCAGCACTGCCTGTCCCAGAAGAGAACAGCTACATCCCCCAGAGGATTGCTTGCTGCTCTGTCACCCTTTCTGCTCAGAGCAAAAGATAAAAGCCATTCGTAAATCACTTGACCTCCCCTTTCCTTTTTGATCCCAGCAGCATGTGAGCTCCCTGGGTTGTCTCACCTCGGCTTTAGAATAAGGACTTCAGTTTTCAGACACATTTTGTAATTTTTTTTGGTTGTTTTTATTGGTTTTAATTCTAATGATGTTGCATTATATTGTACTGCAGTGTGTTATCTTGCATTCTGATATCTTCTTTGGTAAATGAGTGTGCTTCTTCTCAGATCGTTGCCACAGTTTTGGTTTTTGGCCCATGTCTCTACTCGTTTTCCCTTTGTTTCCCTTTTCCCTTCCCAGGGGCCTGGATCTGCAGGTCCCTCCGCCCCGCCAGGCGTGGAACCGGGCCGAACCAGGCCATAAACTGTTGACAAATGCTGCTACTCAGATGAGACACGTCAGCAGCGCTTGGTATCGGTTGGATCGTGGGCAGCTTTTCTCTCTGGCTTGTTGCTGGGCTCTGATCTTCTGATGAGCCTCGTCCTTCCTTCCTGCTCTGCCACTACAGAGGCACTTGGGATGGCTGCGGCTGCCTCTGATGGAGATGGCTGGTGGGAAGCTCGATGGTTTCAGAATATTCGCAGCCAAAGTCTTGCTCAGAGTGAGAAGCTACAAAGGTGGTTCTACAATTGGCAACATGTTCCATTTTCAGAGGCTTCTAGTATGACTTGGTGAAGGAAGCCTGTGAGGATGCTTTGTCAGAGGCTTCCCTTCCTCTGGTTTTCCTGTTCTGAATGTTATTCCAGTAATGGACTGCTCCCACAGCCTGGCTGCTGGCCTTGGCTCAGGCGCAGTGTGTTGGATTCGAATGAATTCTACTTTGAGGTTTTCTTCAGGATGCTCCCTGCCACATTCCAAGCCAGCAATGCAACTTTCTGCTCGGTATTGAGAGGTGGAATCTTTGAAGGCTCTGCTCTTTTGGTGCTCCTAGATACATTGGGGCTGTTCTTTTGCGGAGCCTTCCTTAAGGAGCAGACAGGATGATCCGGTGCCTTCAACTTCCCCTTTACTTCTCTCCGCCGAGTCCCAGTCACCTCTGGAAGACTCCCTGCTTGTTTTTCAGACAACCCTCTGAATTTGCAGTGTCCAGGGAGCTGTGGTTTTCTTGTTGAAGCAGAAGCAGCCTGGTTGATTCTGGGGAGTCTGGAGTCTGTTGCAGATGCAGAAGCAGCCTGGATGCTTCTGGGGAGTCTGGAGCCTTCCCTGCCCAGCTCAGGTTTGGGTAACTTCTCAGGCAGGTTCATTGCACGCCGTGTGCTCAGTGAGTCTCCCTGAAGGCCATGCTCCATCAAAGCCACGCTCCTTCTGTGTTGGCCAGACAGGAGGTTATGGCATGAAGGAGAGGGGCCAGCTGGTTTACGAAGTTTTGTGGGTCTGATTTTCGCACCCACAATGTAATCCACAGGACCGTGATGGAAATCGGACATGGCCATCTTTAGTCTGTCGACAGATTTCTCCAAGTTGGAAATCTCCCGAAGAAGCTCCTCCTGGAAGGGAACAGCGGGTTGATGCTTGGTCTTGTCTTAGAGAGTGCTTCCCACCCAGAGTGCTGATGCTTTATGCAGATGAGGGCAAGCACTCTGCTTCAGCCTTGCAATGAGGGCAGAAGAGAACGGCTGCCACAGTGCTCTGTTTGTAAGCAAGCGGCTTTCCAGGCTGCCTTCACACCAGCACGCTGTGCTAGCTCAGCTCTGAGCTGAGTTGTCCTTCCCATGCCGCAATGCCCAGACCACCAGCCCGTCCCTCACCTTTTCTGCTTTCCCCATCTCCCTCAGATCCATCAAGTAAAGCCCATGCCCTCAGTGCCATGCCGCTGACACACGCGCCTTCCAGTACTGGGCTTTGCCTACCTCTTCTCGCCTCTTTGCCTGCTTGTGGTCCTGCTTCAGCCTGGTCAGGTACTGCCTGTACTCGTTGAACTCTTTCAGAGTGCAGACAACCTAGAGAGGAGACAGTGACAGATGGCACTCAAAAACTGCCGAGGTAGCTGCCCACCAATGAGCAGGCCCCCAGCAGCAGGGGAGCTGCTCCTCTTCACCCTCCTGTCCCCATCTGGGGGGCCGCTGCCTCCTCCCTCCTTCCCAGGGCCAAGAGGACTCCTGGCTGCAGTGTCAGGCCCCTGCCTGGCAGCCTGGAAAGCCCTCCTGAGGAGACCTGTGTTGGTCAGCCCAAGAGCCAAACCTACTTCGCAATCCTCGGTGACCAAGCCTCTTTTCTTCAGGTTCCGCAGGTTGTCCTTGCGGTTGTGGAATTTCCGCAGATGCGGGTCGTGCAGGCTGTTGTATTCTGTGCTCATCTGGCGACAGTACGGATCACTCAGGTCGAACAGAGGATGCGGCTGGTGGAGCTGGAAGAGATGTGTTGCAGAATGTGAATGGGGAAGGAGAGAGCAGCAAAGAGACAGAGACGCTTCCAAGCTGCTCACACCCACAGGCTGGCCTCTTGCCTCTTTCCCCAACAGTCATGTCGGGGTTTTTCTAAGTCCTCCAAGAGGGAGAGCAGAAGGTTGCACCCTCCTCCAGGAACGACCTGGTCTCCACATTTCTGGCTGTGCCAGATGGGTGCCTGGCCCCGGCATCCCAACCCATGGCCAGCAGCTGCCTGCTTGCCTGGTGCCAGATACGGTGAGGGAACTGTTGCAGGAGAGCTCGTCCAGTGTGAAGAGCCCAGACCCTCTCCTGACTGGCAGGCACTGCTATTGGCAAGCCCTTGGTTGTCTCCCTGCTGTGGAGCCAGAAGCATCCCCTCATTCCCATATGCAGTTGGGGCAAAGGGCCACAGCTCCCACAATAGAGGCACGAGGTGGCCACAAGGCCTCCTTGGCATGGTGGCAACCCCAGGAAACAAGAGGCCTTTTTGACGCTTCCCTCCTCCTCTCACCTTTTCCCCCAGCTTTGTCCTGCTGAAGACAGGCTTGGTGCTGGGCTGCACAGGGATTTTGACCCCGAGTGGAAGGTCCAGCAGCCCGCTACCTCCTGCTCCAACTTCCCGTCCTCCGGGTCGGAGCTAGAAAGACAAAGACACGCTTGAACACTCAGACACTCCATTCCCCTCTCCAGCCCACCTCCGCTCCCTTTGGCAGCTCCCTCCCCACTTCTGTACCCGATGCTGGGATGTGCAGAGAGGTGCGATTCCCTGCAAGCCTTCTCCAGCACCAGCATGAGAAGAAATGTCCCTCAGCCTCTGGAGAGCATCTACAGCCCCAGAGCAGCCCCGCATACCCCAGGCTGCTGCACTCAGCTCTCGCTTGATGTAGCAGCGCTCACCTTTCCACTCTTCCCCGCTTTGCTACAAGATTCATCTGGATTTCGCAATCCAGCAGTGCTACAGCGCTCCATTGCTCCTAGTAGGAACTCTCCGAGAGCTGCAACCATCCACTGCCACCTCTCGCTCCAGCAGCAGCGAACTGAGGCCACCCCAGCCGGAGTTCCAGCCTGCAGCTTTATGTCACGCTCACCCACTGTTGCATCACAATGCCATGGAATGACACGCGGCAACCCTGCAGCTGCATGGAGGCCCTTCTGGGTGCACTCGTGGTAAGCTGCTCCAGTTGGCCCTGCTTTGAGCCAAAAAGGCTTGCTGAGTCCTGAGGCCTGCTGTAGGCTTCCTTGGTTTCTATCACAGGTGATGCTGCACGTGGAACAAATACCTGATCGGGTTGTCCCAGAGCCTGTTTTATAAGTAAATGACACTGAAACAATGTGGGAGAGCTGGCCTGTTTTTCTGTCATAGAATCTTAGAATGGTTTGTGTTGGAAGGGACCCTTCAGAGCACCTCGTTCCATCCTGCTCTAGACAGGGACACCTCGCTGTAGACCAGGTTGCTCACAGCGCGTCCAGCCTGGCCTTGAGTGCTTCCAGGGAGAGGAGGCGTCCACAGCCTCACTGGGGAAGCTGTTCCAACGTCTCACCACCCTCACAGTAAAGTTCTTCCTGGTACGTATTCTAAATCTACCCTCTTCCAGTTTAAAACCATTTTCCTTCATCCTGTCACTACACGCCTTTATAAAAAGTCCCTCCCCAGCTTTCTTATGGACTCCCTTCAGATACGGGGATGCAGTTGCTGTAAGGTTCCCCTGCAGCCTTCTCTTCTCCAGGCTGAAGAGCCCCAGCTCTCTCAGCCTGTCCTCATAGAGGAGGTGCTCCAGCCCTCTGATCGTCTCCATTTCCCTCATCTGGACCTGCTCCAACAGCTCAGTGTCCTTGTGTTGGGGTCCCCACAGCTGGACGCAGTACTCCATGTGGGCTCTTACAAGAGCAGCGTAGAGGGGCAGAAGCACCTCCTCGACCTGCCGGCCACGCTTCTCTTGATGAAACCCGGGATATAGTTGGCCTTCCAGGCTGCAAGCGTACATTGCCACCTCGTGCTGAATCATCTGACACCCCCAAATCCTTCTCCTCAGTGCTGCTCTCAAGCCATTCTGCACCCAACCTTGATCTGCGCTTGAGATTGCCCCAGCTCAGGGCACTTGGCCTTGTTGAACTTCATGAAGTTGACATGGGCCGCCAAGTTTGTCAGGTGTGACTTGCCCATGGTGAAACCATTTTGATGACCACCAGTCACCTTGTCTTTGTTTTCCGTGTGGTGCAGTAGGGCCTTCAGTTGGATTTGCCCCATGATCTTACCAAGCACGGAGGGGAGACTGACTGGCCTCTGGTTCCCTGGATCTTCTTTTTTCCCGTTCTGGAAAAGGGGGGTTATGTTTCCCCTTTTCTGATCAGTGGGATCAGATTCACCAGACTGCCGTGACCTTTCAAATATGACACATACCAGCTTGGCAAGTTCATCCACCAGTTCCCTCAGAACCTGCAGATAGATCTCTTTGGGTCCCTTGGACTTGTGCACCTTCAGATTCTTTAGATGGACTTGAACCTGATCTCCACTTACATCACACAGATCCACCTTCTCCAAGTTTTACTGTTGCTTTCTGCACTCTGGGCTCTGTGCCTAGAGCCCTTGCCAGCGAGGACTGAAGCAAAGAAGTCATTGAGCACCTCAGCTTTCTCCGTGTTCCTCGTGACCAGGCCTCTGCTTTCCTTCCAGAGAGGGCCCACATCCTCCCTTATGTTCTTTTGAATCACTGATGTTCCCCTTTCTGTCCTAGATTTAGTTCTGCCTGGGTTTTAGCTTTCCTAACCTGATCTTTGAGGTTCCTGTACTACTTGGAAGAGGAAGTTATCATCAACACATTCCAGAAACCTCTTTGATTTCTGGTGCAATGCTTTGTTGTCCATCCCACAGATATCAGGGTGGTTGAAGTCCCTATGAGAACCAAGTTTTTTGAACGTGAAGCTGCTCCTATCTGCTTACAGAGGACCTCATCCACTCGGTCTTCCTGATCGGGCAGCCTGTAGCAGACCCCCACTATAATGTCGCCTTCCCCTTCCTTCCTCTCAACCTTAACCCATAAACTCTGTCAGCTCCTCATTTATCCTCAGGTGGAGCTCAGGTCCAGGTTTGAGGATCCCCACCCCTAGCAACTCTAGGTTAAAGCGCTCCTGATTAAATCACAGAATCATAGAGTCACAAGGTTGGAAAGGACCTACAAGATCATCTAGTCCAACCGTTCTCCCTTTACCATACCTACAGCAAACCACTAACCCATATCTCCTAGCTCCCTATCCAGACGCCTCTTGAACACTGCCAGGGGTGGCGACTCCACCACCTCCCTGGGCAGCCATTCAAGTGCCTTGAGGATGACTGTTCTGCCCTTTAAAGGCAGATGTAAAGAAGGCATTGAGTACCTCAGCCTTCCCCTTACCCTCAGTGGTCACATTCCCTGCTGCATGAAGTCAGGGATTGATATTTTCCTTGGTTCTTCTCTTACCATTGACATATTTGTAAAAAGATTTTTTATTCTCTTTTACTGTAGTGGCCAATCTAAATTCATGTCAGGCTTTTGCCTTCCTAACTTCCTCCCTGCATACCTTAGCAGCCTCCTTGCAATCTCCCCAAGCAGCCCGTCCCTGCTTCCAGAGGACACAGACTCTCTTTTTCTTCCAGAGTCTCAACAGTAGTTCCCGGTTCATCCACACTGGTCTTCTTCCCCTATGTGTCACCTTGCGGCATTCAGGGACAGCCTGTTCGTGTGCCTTTAAGATTTCCATCTTGAGGAGCATCCAGGCTTCCTGGACCCCTTTACCCTTAAGGAGAGGCTCCCAAGGGACCCATGCTACAAGTGTCCTGATCAGGTCAAAGTCCGCCCTCTGGAAGTTCAAGAGAGCAGTTTTGCTGGTCACCCTTCTGACATCTCCAAGAACAGAGAATTCTAGAATTTCATGGTCGCTCTGCCCAAGAAATTCCCCAACCTTCACATCTCCCACCATTCCTTCACTGTTAGTGAAGAGCAGGTCTAGCTGGGCGCCACCCCTGGTAGGCTCTCGTACCAGCTGTGTAAGGAAGCATCTTCCACACACTCTGGAAACCTCTTGGACTGCTTCCTCTGGGCTGTATTATATTCCCAACATAGATCAGGGAAGTTGAAGTCTCCCAAGAGAACGTGCAACTTCCGCCAGCTGCTCATAGAATGCCTCATCCACCCCTGCAGGCCTTCCCCCTGATCCTTACCCACAGACACTCAACTTTTATCATTCCCAACCACAAGCTCTTCAACTTCAAAACAGTTTTTAATATAAAGGGCCACACCACCATCCTTCCTTCCTCATCTGTCCCTTCTGAAGAGCTTATAACCATCCAGCACAGCACTCCACTTGTGGGAGCGGTCCCACCACGTTTCGGTGATAGCAGCTGGGTCACAGTTTGCCTGACAGTCACTTTCAGCTCCTCCTGCTTGTTGCCCATTCTGCATGCATTGGTATACATGCACTTCAGCTGTGTCACCTGCCTCACCCCCAGCTGAAGCATAATTCCCGTAGGCTCATTTCTTGTAAGCCCTGTTTCATTCCCTCCCCCTGTCGTAGCCAATCTAAAGCTCTTTTGATAAGCCCTGCTAGCTTCTGCACTAGGATTTGTTGCCCCCTTTGAGATAGGCGGGTTCCATGGACAGACTGCAGGCCAGGAGCCGAGTGAACTGCCCCAAGGTCAAAGAACCCAAAGTTTCTGGTTTGACATCAGCCTCTGAACCATTTATTCATTGCTTGTACTTTCCAGGCTTGCTCTGTGTCCCTCGCTCCCCCTGAAGGTATAGAAAATAATCACTTGAGCTCCCGCTCCTTCAAGTAAACACCCTAAACCCCTGAAATCTCTTTTCATAGTTCTCAGGCTTCTCTGAGCGATTTCATCACTGAAACTGAAACATGAACTATTAGTAATGGAAAGTAATCAGTGGGCCTAGCCAGCTTCGGGAGTTTCCTGGTTACGTCCCTGACCTGGAAGGCAGCACACCTCTGGACAGCACAGGTCTGGTCTGCATACAGGGCCCTCCGTTCCTCTAAGGAGGGAGTCACCCACCATAACCACCCTTCTTTCTTTCCTGACATATGAAGTCTCAAGGTGTGGGAGTGGCTGCGTTGCCTTAGGCTCCCTCTTAGGCAGCTTCTCCATCCTCTCTTCACTCACCTCCCCGTCCATTCCCAGTGCCTGGTACCTCAGAGGGAGCGGTGGACACGAGGTGGGCAGGCAGGGGGAGCACCCACAACGCTGAGTCGGGACTCTCTTCCAACCCTCCTTGTCAGTCAGCTCTGTCCTCCTGTGACTGCTCAGGGGTCCACCACTTTGCTGGGGTTATCTCCGTGGTCCCCCTTCCCTCTGGGACACCAGAGTCACTCCACCAGCTGATCTCCCTCTTGCATTCCCTGATGGTTCTCAGCCTCTGCACCTCCTTGAGCTCCACCACCAGGCTGAGCAGCTCATCCAGCTGCTCACATCTCACACAGCTGCAATCCCTGCCCCCCTCCCGGGGCAGCAGCAGGCTCAGGCACTGCCTGCAGCCACAGATCTGAGCAGCTGCATTTCTGGGCAGGCCCTCCGTCTGGGTTGCCAGAGTCCTCCTGGAATAGGCCCTCTGTCTGGTGCAGGCCATGTTTGGGCCTGCAGTCTCAGAGACCACCTAGAGCTGGAAAGCTAAGCAAGGAGGGGCAATGCCTACAGCCCTCAGCACTTGAGCCACAGCTCAAGCACAGCTGTATCACCCTACAGGCAGCAGGGACAACGCCGACTCACTGAGCAAAAACAACTGTTACCAATCTGGGATGAACTCGCTTCTGCCCTCCTTAAGGCCCTTTAAAGCTTGTGCTCAGGCGCTGACGGTAATGGCAGTAACAACACGTTCTCAGGCTGTTTAAAGCGCCGCGACTGTGTCAGCTCCACCCCTGAGCCCGCCCACAAGCTGTCAGCTCCCCAGCACCAGCAAAGCAGTCACTGCCTTCAGAAAAGCCTTTACAAAGAGCTTTTCTTTTGGCTTTTTCTGCTCCAGATCCCTTACCCAGCGCAGTCTTACCTGCTCCGTATCTAGTCTCCGCAGTAAATGACCAATGACAAACGTACTTGTGGACACAGAAAGGTACTCCAGTACTCTGTCCCATCGCGCCTCTCCTGCCCACTATGTCTACCCGTGCCTGCTCCGATGTTACCAGCTCCCGTCAAGAAAAGCCTCACCTGGGATGGCTGCTGCTGAAGCAAGGCACGATCCCATCACCTGCAGCCCCCCCTGCCGGGAGCAGCGGGGCAGCTGTTCTGCCCTGCGCTCTGCTGGGGGCGGTGCTTCCAGCTGCCTTAACGCCGGTTTGCTTCACCCCTGCGCCCCCCCGTCCCTCACACCAGGTCCTTCTCCGGACAGAAAGTCTCCTGCAGGCGCGGGGCGTGAGCAACGCTGTCAGCAACTCGGGCAAAGAGTATCCAGTCTTCTCTGCTAGGAAGCGCAAGGGAAGGGAAACAATGAAGTGCTGGATGACATTTTCAGTCCCCGCCTTTGCCTGGACAAGTTTTGACTGGAGGCTCAGGGAGGTTTCCAGCGCTGCTCAGGGCTTCATTAATAGCAGCGAGTCTGTGCAAATCCCTCCAACTGCAAAGCTTTGTTTCCCCAATGAGGCAACTCGGTCACAAGTTACCTGTCACAGGTAGGATAAGGATAACCACGCTGCTGTCCGGTGCTCCGGCCCATAAACCAGGGTACCACCTTTTGTTTAGTCCCCGTGCCGTACCCTGGAGGAAGCAGCAGCGGGAGCTGAGCAGCGTGCCAGCAAACACAGCAACGTGCACCACATACACATCACCCATCTGAGGGACAGCCGACACAGACAAATGAGATGGAAACAAAACATACCTACAAGACACAACTTGAATGTATATTTATTATATATATATATATATACCTTTGTATAGATTAAACTGGGTGGGATTTTATCATATACATTTTTCTGGTATAATACATGAAAAACTGGAACGGGAACATAGCAAATACAAATCCATACATTCCTTGAGCAAACTGTTTGCCACACTGAGACTGAAAGACTGCATGCAATGGGGAGACAGAGAGAGGGAAACGATTCTTATTTAACAAAAGAAAGACGATCTAGGTACAACTGCCATCGGAGGAGCAGCACGAAATATGGCAACCCTGTATAAATTAAAAGGAAATTCCACTCTGACATCTACTGTGCCTTAAAGTGCAACAAAGCTCGACTGACCGCCCTACAGAACATGGAACAGATCTCCCCTCTCCCATTCCAACCTGTCCCTCAAAAATGAAACCAAACAAAAAACACAAACAAACCGATAAAACGAATCTAAAGGATACACGTTATCCACAGTCATACAGAGACGCCTACATCTACTCAGTAGCACCAAGACTCTGATATGGGTGTAATTAAAATCAATTAAAACTCAGGAGCAATGATTACATTTGTTGTTTTTGCAGACTTTCTGCCCTTTATTAGTGCCTGGAAGGAGGAGGCAGCTCTCCTTGTGCTGAACGTGAAGGTGACAGTGTCCTGTCCTCTCTCCAGCAGCAGCCGAACTGTTTTGGCAGCAGGCTAGGAACACACACACACACAGCACAGCGAGAGCAGCAGGAGGTTACGCCAAGGGGATGGGATGGGAAGCCGAGGCCTGATGTGTGTGCCTGGGTGCCTGTATGTATATACACACACACACGTGCGTGGATGGAGAGGGGCTAATCTACACAGAAGTGAAGGGTTGTGCAAGTCCAACACACACCATGAGCCTCTTTGGTGAGAGGGTGATGGGAAGAGGAAGGAGGGAGAGACGGGAGGTCAGCACAGTCCCCCTCTCAACAGCCTCCGGTTGTTGTCTCCCAGGGCTGGGAGCACATGTGCCACAGTTAATCTGTCTCCACGTGCCACCTCTCAGCAGGCCTCAGTAGCCAAAGGTCTCCTGGGAAGCGTAGACCATGTAGAGGAAGCCATCCTCATCCTTCTCCTGCTCGTAGATCTCTGAGATGGGAGTAGACACACTCACCATGCTGTGCTGGTTCACCAGCAGGAAGAAAGCCTGGGTGGGATTCAGCTGTAAGCGGCGCCTGTGGGAACAAGGGCAGGAGGTCTGGGTCAGCCCACTGTGAGAGCAAGTCCTGCCTCCCCCCACGACACTGCTCACATAGGGCCAGGCTGCCATCAGGATGTGCTGCTGGGGAGCCACGCTGAGCTGCTGGGGGCTCCTGGCCTTCTGAGCTGGGAGGACTCAGCAAAACCCCTTTCCCCAAGCACTGCTGCAAAAGCTGAGGGCCTTCCTCCTCCACGTGAGCTGAAGGAAGCTGGAAGGAGACTCCCCCTCAGGAGTATCCCGAGAGAGAGCTAACGGCCCTCACCAAGTGCCACGTGCTCCTCACACAAACAACTGGCAAAACTTGCTGTGGTTTCCTTGTCCTCCATCCCCTCCCTCAGCAGCTGTCTCTGCCTCATCCTCTTCCCACCGCTGTGTGTTCACGGCACATCAGTCAGGGCCACCCAACTCACCGGATTATTTTGACCAATTCACTCATGTTGACGTGGTCCGGGACAAGGAACTTGGTCTTGTCCAGCACTGGCAGCTGTTTTTCCCCTTTATAGCGTTCAATGATGACCTGGGAAGAGAGAAAAGGAGAGGGTTATCCACAGTTTACAGTGCCCCAACCCCTGGCCTCAAGGTCATACATGGACCAAACTGACTCTGATGGAAGAGCTGAGGTGAGGCCCCCCCTTGCTTCTCCCTGGCAGAACAGCAAGAAGAGATCACAAGCAGTAACCAGAAGGTTGGCTGCAGCCCCCCTTCAGCAGAGCCACCTGTCCACATAAAGCAGACCACGGGCAGCATCCAAGATAAGTGGCTAAAGCATCAGTTGCTCCAGCTGAATGTGAAACAGGCGGCTGGCCCTCGTGCTCTGATGCCTCCCCTGCCACGTGGGAGATCTGTAACAGCAGCACAGCGTATTTTGGACTTTTAGACTCACAGAAATCTGAGCTAAGGACCTAACTTATGTGCTGGGAGGGGCCAGAGGGAGAGAGAAAGGAGCTGGCCCAGCCTGACCAGCCTCTGCACAGCAGGAGATGTTTTCCTTCCCTTTTACACCATGAAGCTGCACTTCAGCATCACTCTGCCTGTTTAGGAAAAGCTGTAGATATTCCCATAGTTGTTAAAAACAGCTGCAGAGCCACCCAAGGCATTCCTTTAGGAAGGAGAGCTGGGTTTTGCCAGTCCCGTTCCACACGTTAACAGCCAGACACCTCCACAGCTCATCAGGAACCCATGGCCACTTCAGCACAGTAGCATGAGGGAACAGCCCGGCCTGCCCTCCCCCACCATCAATAAAGCTCTCACCACTCCTACCTTCTGAAAAGACAAAACAAGGATTTCTATCCACCTTCCTCATCTATTGTCATTAATGAACGTCTTCCCCAACAGCTACAACTACTGTTCTAAGCCAATCAGGAAGCGCAGTGTTTGTTTACTAAGAGAGAAGGTGGTAAGCATTTATAGTAATTAATGATCTCAAAAAGCTCAATGCATTCCGCTCAGAGTGACATTTTGACTCCCACATCTCTCCAGTACTTGGCCATTTTCCCCACAGGATGACACCTGTACACTAATCCATTCGCTGCGCTCCCCAAGCTGGGACTGAGCATTATTTTCCACTTATGGCAATTCCCATCAGCTGTTTTCCCAGCTCTTTCACAAAGGAAACAGCCGGGAAAGCAGAGATGCCCGTGGCAGTGGAGGAGCAGACATCACAGGGCCCAGGAGATGGCTCTGCAGAGCCAGAAGGAAGATGCACACTCAGGAAGCTCCATTCACCTCTCTTGACCACCTGATGATGCACACCGGCCTCTGCCACCAGTAGCAATGCATCTCCTGCTGCCTGGGCGCAACCAAAAGCAGTAAGCACCCCCAGGGCCACTGCAGACACCTGTCAGAGGGGTGCTGGAGGAACATCCAGACCTCTTCCCACTGCAGAAAGCCTCGTGCCCATCCCACGGCCCTTCCTGTTCTCTCCGCAGCAAAGACTGCCCTGGGAAAGAAGGCAGCCCTTGCTGGCACTTTGAGCATCGAGGGGAGCAGATCCCAGCCAGCCACTGGTGGGCCTTCATCACCAGGAACAGCAGCCCTGCATCTGAAGCACGCAGTGCTGCATGCCCTGTGCAGAGCTGATGGGGAGCGGTGGGGCTGAGCTTCATCTCAGGCAGTTTGCAGACAAGGGAGAGGTGCGAGGCACTTTGGAGGAACTCTGTACCTCAGCACCCTCTGAAACTCACACAAGGGAACCCAGGAGCCCAAGAAACAGGACAACCAGCGTATGAAGGGCATCCGAGCCCCTAATGTACTCTCACACCAGCCACATCCCCTCTTTCTCACCAGAGCAGAAGAACATGAAAAAAACAGGTACTGCTCCTTCAGCCCCTCTTGCCATGTGGGGCCTTGCTGAATGAACAACTTTCTGCACCAGGACGCCTCTTACCATCCTGCTAACTTCCCTCTGCAGGAGGGAGGGCAAACTCAATCAGAGCCATCCTGCTCTACTTATTTGAGTCTTACTTTCACAGATGAATACTTTGGCTACAGGGAGATGAAGAGACTGGAGGGGCTGGGTGCTCACAACTGCCACCTGCAGAGATGCAGCTCTGCCCACTGGGAAACACAGAGGCAATACCCAGAGCTTCAGATTTTAACCATAGTTTGCACCAAGGGTGACAGTGACACGGCAGCTGCTCACACAGTGTTCTGCTGTAGGGAGGGTCCTGTGCAGCTGCACTGAGGCTCACTTCTCACTTACCTCTAAGAGGAACAGAGGGAGGCATCTCTAATTACCATCCAGCTCCATCCCACAAACAAATGCCTCTCAGTTAACCCAAGAATGGGCTGAGGAGGATGTCCCAGCTGCTAAAGCAACAGCTGCCTCGTGCCTCGAGCAGACACGGGGTCTGTCATGAAGAACAGCTCCAGGAGTTTCTATTTCCAGAACTCGAGCTGCTATTTGGGTAACCCAGTTAAGGGAACAGGTGGCCAGTGGAGGGAAATGTATGATCAAATGCTAATATTACATCCCTGAGGCCTTGGGCTTGGATACAAAAGCACCTCCCTTCTGGGTCCTCTTCCAAGCTGCTGTGGGGGGAACCCTCTGTGAGCTGGGCACAGGTGGGAGGGCCGAGGGCAGAGCCTGGGCAGACCAGGCCCACGGGCAGCGCTTACAGACACAAGCCTTGTTGTGGGACCAAGGCTGAAGAGGTGGAAAGGGGAGCGGGACCAGACATGACAGCCTGACAGCGGCAAGGCACCTGCAGCTCCACATCTCCAGGTCTGACCACTAGTGAGACTCAGGAGGCAGACGCACAGATGTGTGTTTAGAACACACGTAATGAAGGACATACCTATCTGCATGACCAGTCACTCACCAACAGCCTCCCCTGTCCTCCCCAGAAGGGTGGAGGTCCTTCAGTAGGACCACATACAGTAGCACTCAGTCTCAGAGGGGCTCATTTTGCTGCCTGCCTGCCCTGGACAATGATGGTCCCTGGAACAGCCCTGGCAGGAGCCCAGAGCAGCTCATCCCTTTCTCTGAGGATGCAGTTTAGGTTTCCATCCACCACTGTCCTGAGGTGAGATATTACTTTGGGTCCCTGCCTGATGTCTCTCTGTGCTCCTCCGTGGTTGTGAAGATGTTTTTTTTACCATATAACTTTACAGATATTTCTTCGCATGAACCAAACAGACCCCAAGCCTTTGCTAATGCACCCTGTGCAGCAATACTGCCCATGAGTCCACAGGTCTCACTTAGCTTTAGGGCTTTGAGCAACGTCAGCTCCCAGTGCAACCCAGCACAGGTTGGCTCAAACAGCATCAATCCCCTGTGATTCTAGATTCTTCAAGGCTCACAAGAGCTGCCTTTAAGCCCTCAAAGGGCCCAGCCTCAATGGGCTCCAAAAAGAAACTGCTGAAGCCAACAGCCTGAGCAGGCATAAGCTTGGTCTGTCCTCTAGTGGGCAGATGATTTCTAAAGTACCTGCTGCAGGCTGTGCTTGGAGCTCCCAGTGAGGAGGCATGAAGCTGAGGCAGCAGCCCTGAAGGGCAGCCTGTGGACACTGCTGCCAGCAGGAAGGTGTGACTGCAGCCATCTCCATCGAGGCCATGTGCTGCGGGGCACACACTGCCATGCACAGGCAGCTCTCTCACACAGGTGGAATGATTTGAACAGATATATTTATGAAAAGAGCAAGAATTGGCACTTACCGGGATTTTGTTTGGATGCTGCTCTCGGATCTGCTGTACTTCTTTACAACGATCCGCTGCAAGGAAAAAAGCAAAGTGAGGAAGTTAGAAGTAGCTGACTGTGCCCTGTGAGCGGACAGCGGGGACATGGCAAACGGAATCCAAGTGCTTCCCCAGAGCATTCCTACACGCCTTGCAGCAGGCGCTGTCAGGCAGATCTCAGCTGCAGTGAGTAAGTAGCCCTTTGGAGTTTCACACCAGCCCCCAGAGCAGCTAAGTGCCACCCTGCCCAGTAAAACACCTGGAAATGGAGTGACTCACATGAGAAATAAGGATTATAAAGCCATATTCCTAAATCCACACGAGCAGTGCTCACACCCAGCAGAGCTGGGCAGCAGCAGCTTTAGGGTCTCAGCTCTGATGGGGTTCCCCTTGCCTCCCAGCTGCTCCTCCAGGGAATCCCCCAACCAGGGCTGGGTTCTTCCCATTTCTTGTCTGCACTACCTGGCAGAGTGCCTTTGTCCTAAAGAGATGTGCCTTGCCAAAAAGAAATCCTGCACTATCATCGACCTGCAGCTGCAAAAGCTCTTAGCCTGAGAGAATGCATCTCTTGGCCTGAGAGACCTGTTGTGGGAACAGGGATAAAAACTAAGCAAGGAGAGCGACGTTTTCTGCAACCATTCTGAGACATTCTAACCCATTTTCCTCCAGAGCTCATACCCTGTGACAGTGCTCATTCCTCTGTGCACATCCCTCTGAGTTTCTCTCCTGCAAGAAGCAGGCGGTGCTCACCCACAGTCCCCATCCTGCCTGGGAGGTGGGTGTGGGTCCTCAGGAAGGCACCTACCATGGCACACAGGAATGGCTGTAACACCATCTTTCATTTAACCTGTATGTGATCTAATTACATAAAATTAAGTAAATTAAGCAGCACTTCTGACTCTGGCAGGAGAGGATGGAACTGTTGTATGCAGGGGCTGAGCAATGATGAATGAGCTGCCCCCACCCATGGGGAAAGCCCCGTCCCAGCTGGTGTGGGCCCCAGGCTGCCCCCACACCACGATGGGAGAACTCAGCACAGCAGTAAGGCAAAACCCGCACCTTTTATTGGCTACTCCCAAAATACTCCCTGCTGTGGCCCACTGAAAGGCAGGAGTTATTTTTGTATCTGTGCACATGACAGAAAAACTGCCTCTCTCTCCTCAGACTGCAGTTTCAGCTGTCAAGTACCATCAGCAATGCTGCAAGCCATACGAATAACAGGAATCTCCACAGTTTGCTTGAGGCAGGTCCTTCCCAAGTTGTTCTCCCAAGGATTTGGGTGAACAGCATCTCCCACAGCAATATGGGACGAGGTCATTATGCCAGCTAAGGAGAACAGTGAAAGATGTTATGGCTTTCCAAGCACTGACCTCTACCAGCAGTGCCCATGGGACACTATTCTGCCCTGCAAACACTGCACAGACACAGGCGAGAGGACAGCACAACAGTTCCACTGACCACAGACACAGATGGGGGAACACAAGGAGAACACGTGGCAAATCCTGCAAGAGTGTGGTTGTGTAAGGGGTGGCATTTGGGGGGGGTCAGGCACTGGTGCTGCCCCAAGGCAGTGGCCAGACACCTGAAGTAAGAACACACCACCTGGACACGCTGTCAAGGTCAACAGCTCCTGACCCAAGCCAGAGCTGCATGTGGAGGGCAGAGCAAAGCATGGACTCAGCCCCATCCCCAGCCCTGCCTCTAGCAGCAACCCACACAGCTCAGTGCACGTGAACAGGGCATGTGCAGATGTCCTTGCCCCCAGCAGCTGTGGGGTTCTTGCTGCACGCCCCACAGCCCACATAGGCCCTATGTCTGCGGTCAGCCCCAGGACAGAGCACTGTTATTGTGGTCCTCTTTCTGAGAGATCTCCAGCATGGAGAATTGAATGGTGTGAAATCAGGATGCATCTGGGATGAGCTGGTGATGGCTGAAGGGGTGGGCACATCGCACAGCTCATTTCAGATGAAGGTCAAAAAATATTTACGTAATGCACCGCCCTGAGGACTCTACCTACCAGGAAATCCACCCGTGTTTACGTGCAGGGCTCACACAACAGCTGCCCTGCCCATCCCTACACAGTGCTGCACAGCTTGTTCCTGGCTGGGGCACTGCAGGAGCAGCAGCAGCCTCCCACATCCAGAAAGCAGGACAAAGCCTGGAGGCCAGCGCTGCCCTGGGAGCACACGTGGGACAGCAGTGCCACAGCAACTGCAAGTGTACGCTCAAGGCAGGACAGCTGGTCACTGGTCACACAGCACGGTGTCCCCCCGCTCCAGGTCAGCAGGGTCTATATCAGATTCCTACCGCTCAGACAGTGCTACTTCTGCTGGCACCTTCAGGACATCCACAACACTAGTGGGCATCCCAATGCGCCCAGCAAAACATGGAGACTCAGAAAACAAAATGACATCACCACAGAGGATGCCAAGAAATGAGACATGGCTGCAGCCAGACGAGTGGAGCTGGATCTGGGCAGGAGGATGGAGAATGAATTGAATGGTGCCTGGGCTTCAGCCCCTCAGCCTCCTCTCTTCACTTACAGCCCAGGGGAAAGGGATGTGCCTGAAGCTAGAAGCACACAGCTGGGGCAGTTGTACTCTTCACTGGGCAGATGGCCAGGTCCAGAGAGTGGTGGTGAATGGAGTTCCAGTCACTGGTGGTGTTCCCCAGGGGTCGGTATTGGGACCAGCCCTGTTTAATGCTTTTATTGATGACCTGGACAAGGGGACTGAGCGCTAAGGGAATGGGACTGTTTAGTCTGGAGGAGGCTCTAGGGGAGATCTCACCGCCCTCTATAGCCCCCTGAAAGGAGGCAGAGCCTCAGCCTGTGCTCCCAGCTGATTAGTGACAGGATCTGAGGGAACAGCCTTAAGCTGCGCCATGGGAGGTTCAGGTTGGATGTTAGGAAAACTTTCTTTTCTGGAAGAGCGATGATGCAGCAGCACAGGCTGCTCGGGGTGGTGGCAGAGTAACCAGCCCTGCAGGTGTTCAGGAAACACGGAGATGTGGCACTGAGGGACGTGGTCAGTGGGCATGGTGGGATGGGGCGGCAGTTGGACTGGACGATCTTGGTGGTCTTTACCAACCTCAATGATCCTATGGTTCTGTACCCAGGAGTATCAGCCCGGATGCTCCAGAAAGGATGGATGTGGTACAATCAGACAGGGAAAGAAATCACCAACTTGTTAAATCCAACCAGATGTTTTCTCTTCACATCAGTTGAAGGTAATCAAGCAAAGGCTGTTGTTTCCTCACCAAGTTTCAGGGCACCCCCGCTACAAAAAGGCATAAGGGAGCCAACAGCTCTGCTTCCAGGGAACAGGGGCTGCGTGAAAGGCAGAAGCAGCTGAGAAGGAGAAAGCAGATGTTGAGAGCTTTCCCCTCAACATTAAGAAAAATATTTTCCACGTGGTGTTTGGACTGTGTACACCGTGTTCACGTTAAGCGTTCCAGATAAAGGACTGCTTTTCACTCACTGTTTAACCACAGTTTCACTAGTCCTGGAAAAAGAACAACCAGTTCTTGTGTGAGGAGCAGGCTGTCCTCTGCCAGGGCTTCCCCTGCCTTCTGTTTGACCTTTTCTTCCATCTTCACAACTCAACAATTACAAATCCCCGAGGCATTGGGAACACGCTCCTATTTCTCAGAATTGCTCCGGACAATTCAAATTGCTCAAGCAAACAACTGGCTTTTTCGACTGAACTACATCTGAATGCAGAATACACACGTGCAAGGACAAAGAGATGGCGGGGGCCGGTCACTGGAGCACATGAGAGCAGGGAGCTGAGCAGGAACGAGAGCCAGGAAGGAGCTGCTTCCTTTTTCCTTGCAGCCTGTTCCCAACCCGCTTTCTGAAGACAAGAGGCATCAGACACAAGGACAGCACACACAGCAGGCGACACGAACAGCTGATCCATGGGACACTGCTGTGTGAGTGCCAAGGCTGCCAGTCCCACCTTCAGCAGCACCTCTGCCCTGCTGGTTTAGTGGACACTTCATGTTTTTTGTAGCAAAGACAAGATTAAATAATCAACAAAATATTTTGTATTTTGTATGATTGCTGCCGACTGGTCAGAAGCTTTTGCTTAAAAACAAATAAAGATCAGCAGTTGTGGTCTGTAGACCTTGCTGGCATTTGTCCTCACCATTTGTTTACCTCTTCTTCTATCAGCATTTTCCTAAGTGCTGTTAGTCAGCCCCACATCAAGTCATGTCACACAGTGCCCTTGGCAAGTAACACAAGCAGACAGCGACAGCCAGGCACCAAAGAGCAGCAGCAAACCCCACCTTGGGGCTCTCAGCTCTTGCAGCACCATTGCATGAACATTCATAGCACGGCGTGCAGACAAGCCAACCCTGCGAGCAGCCCCAGCTCCAGGCCAGCTGACCATGAAGCATAACAGTTATGACAAGCACAGGACGACGTGTGGGACAGTATGTCCACTGGTGGTCTTTCCATTGGTATCAGCACGGCCAGCTCACACCTGGTGTGTCACAGAATCACTGAATGGTCTGGGCTGAAAGGGACCTCAAAGATCATGTAGTTCCAGACCCCTTGCCATGGGCAGGGCTGCCAAATACTCCATCAGGTTGCCCAGGGCCCCATCCATGGCTGTAGGCACCTCCAGGAACAGGGAACCCCCAGCTCTGAGCAGCAGTGCCAGGGCTGCACCGCCCTCTCAGTGAAAATCTTCCCCTTGAAATCTAATCTGAATCTTCTCTCTAGTTTAAAACTGTTCCCCCTCGTCCTATCACCATCTACATGTCTAAAAAGTTGATTTTCCTCCTGATTTCCTGAAATCTCCCTTTCAACACTGCAAGATTGCAACGAGGTCTCCCCACAGCTTTCCCTCCTCCAGGCAGAACACTCCCAGCTCCCTCAGCCTGACTCCATAGCAGAGATGCTCCAGCCCTCTGAGCACCTTTTTGTCCTCCTCTGGACCTACTGCAGCAGCTCCATGTCCTTCCTGTGCCAGCAGCCCCAGGGCTGGATGCAATACCAAGATGGGATCTTGCAGGAGCAGATCAGAGGGGGACAATCCCCTTCCCCACCTCGCTGCCGCCTGGTGAAGGCTACCCTTCAGTTCCATGTGCTGCTCTCACTGACTGCTGCCTTTTCCATATGAGAAGTACACTACCAGAACTGAAGGCAAACACCCAGAAAACTGCACCTGGGATGGGAGCATCCAGCCCAAAGATGCACCCCTCACAGGAAGCACTGTGGGGTCAGCAGGTGGCCACGCACAGGCTGCAGCCAGGACAGCCCGCTCCTGTGACACAGACCACAGCTTCACTCTGGTTATGGTTTGGACTCCTACCACGGATCTGACTGCGCAGAACGCAGCTCCCTCAGCATTCACAGACAAGTTTGCACTAACAGCTGAGGGGCTCCGTCAGACCTCACCCCCAGACCAAAGACACTGCCACAGACACACCGGGGAGCACAACCCCAGCACAGCCCCCAGCGGTGCATCAGGCACCAGGGGGATGCCTAAACCCTGGCTCTGCACTTAAGTCCTCAACAACATCCCACAGAAATCCATACAATGCATTCAGAACCCGAGACCAAGCAGATGAGTGAACAGAAGAAACCCAACAGAAAAACAAACCTCAGCGCTACAAGAAGGGGGAAAACGGGCACAAAGAACAGCAGAGCCTCAGCACGGGGCAGCGGGCCAAGGCCTCACGTGCCGTGACACCGGAGCCTTGGGAGGCTCTTGTAAACAGCCCCACTCTGACTCTGCCTTTTCTGTTCTTTTGGAGCTGTTCCACTTCTCCACAGCTCTGCGGCCTTACAAACAGCGCCGTTCTGAGGGCGCAGTGTCACTGGAAATATTTTCCATCGGCCGTCTCCAGCGGCACTGTAAACAATCGCTTCCTGCTCCCGTTGTGCAACGAGCTGAAGACGAAAACAAGCGCTGTTTACTTTCTCCAGCCGAGCAATCCCAGCCCTGACCCAAAGCGGCCGCGCGGCGCCAGGCCGCCTCCTCTTCCTCCTCCTCCCGCTGAGCTCCGCAGATCAGCTGGGAGCCAAAGGGCAGAGGATGGCGCAGCCACCCGCGGCTCTCACAGCACCCGACTCCGTCTCCCCCCCTTTCCCTCCCGGGCTATTTTAATCCCTCTCTCCTTCAGTCACTCCGAGCCTCGAGTTTTGTTTTCCTACAGTCTGAGCAACGTGCAAAGGCGAAGCGGGCTCCTCCGGCCCGCGATGTGCCGATTGCAGCAGCTGAGCAGCGGGCGGTTCCTAAGGGCGTCGTTCAGGATTCCGCTGCTTTTAACAAAAACTCCGGCGAAGCGCCGTGTGGCCGCAAGGTTCGGCCGCCGTCCGGCCGGCAAAGGTCAGGGGAAGCAGCAGCTGCCGCTCCACCGGCCCGCACTGCCGGGCCCGGCACGACGCGGCTCCCCGTTGGGTAACGTCGCCCGCCGCCGACATTCAGCACAACGCCGTTCCCACGCGAGCCCGGCGGCACTGGGAGCGGAGCGCGGGTTCCTCGGCACGGCCACCGCGACCCGGGCGGGGGCACCGTGCGGTGCGCGAAGGTGCGGCCGAACCTCCCGCAGCCGAAGGGGGCTCGGCACGCCGCCCCGCCCGGCACGCAGCGGGGCGAAGCGGTGGCGGCTCCGGGCGGTGCGACAATGGGAAACCGGGGGGGACCGCCGCGCCGAGGGACCGCTGCGCTCCGCGGGTGCGTTCGGGGCCGCGTTCGGGCGCTGCGGGAGGAGAAGGAGCCCGCGGGCCGCCCGGCACAGCACGGCCGGAGGGGCACCGCCCGCCCCGCGGCACCGCGCGGCCCCAGCCTCGCCTCCCGAGCGCTGCGCACAGCTCCCGAGGGCATCGCCCCGTCCCCGCCCGCCCCGCCGCCCGCTCACCGAAGGTGCGGCGCTGCTTGAAAGGCCGGTCCGAGGGCATGGCGGCGGCGGCCGGGCCGGAGCTCAGGTGCCGGCGGCGGCTCCGTGTGGCGCGGCTGCGGCGGAGCGGGCGGTGACGTCAGCGGGGCGGGCGGCGGGCCGTGACGTTCCCGTGACGTTCCCGTGACGTGTCCGGGGCGGTGCCGCCTCTGCCGCTCCGCCGTGATGCGCTCCGAGCGATGGATCCCGGCTGCAAACGCCGCCTTGCAGCGCCCGCTTACACGGCAAGAGCTGCCCTGCCCTCAACAGCGCATCGCTGCTGCGCTCAGAGCTGCCCGGGGCCCATCCGCAGCTCCGGGCAGCGGCGCCGGGACCGCACAGCCTGCGGGTGAAGGATTCCCTCCGCTCGTCGGACCTGAATCTCCCCTCTTCTAGTTAAAGCCACCCCCCATCCCACCGCTCTGCCCACGTATTTAGTCCCCACCCCTCTGCTTACTGCCCCTCACACCCCGGAGCTGCCCATCCTGCCGTCTCACAGCCTGCATACTCTGCAGACCAAATCACGGCTGCAAATAGAGCAGGCTATTTCTAGAGCCGTGAATGAATCAAACCCAGCAGCCAACGGTGGCGGTGTTTTGCAGAGCCGCACTTAATGTCCCCATGAAGGCATGTTGCAACGAACACTGCTCCAAAACAACACCCCGTGGTGTGCGGAGAGCTGGTGGAAAGGTGTCAGGCATTGAGTACATCCCTGCTTCAAAGAGACAGAATGGCTCCCATGCATTAAAAATGCTCTGATGATCAAAAGGGTCCTCGCCATCCAAAAATGCAGAAGGGAGTTGCAGTACTGACTGCGATAAGGCAAATGGACTGACATTGCAGACTGTAGGCTCACGTGAATTTGTTACTGTTGTTAAGCACTAACCCACTTTTGGCGAGGAACAAGTACACAGACCAACCCAGCAGCAGCAAGCTGCCCTGTAGCAACCCAGGATCAACAGCCAGCTTTATACATGCCAGCATTCCTGCAGGGTGAGCACCCTGGTAATGAGCACCCTGCATGCTTGTGGCAGCATGGAACCTCCCTGAGGAATGCTGTTGTGCTGCTGAAGAGGTATATTTCTGTCAACACAGACCTGATGACGCTCAGACTCCTGCAGTGATGGTGCTGTCAGAGCTCAGTGCCCTGCAGCCCCTCACACCACAGCTCTGCACACAGCCTGTGCTGGTCGGGGCACTCTGCTAACAAACAGGCAGCCTGGCCTGCTGTAGGCCTTGCCTTCATTCCCTGCAGACAGAGCTATGCATAGCAAAAGCTTTAAGACAGGTAAACAGAGCTGTGTGTGAAAGGAGTGCTGCTCAACCACAGCTCAGCCATCCCGGGCAGACAAATAGGTGCTGCCCATAGCAGCTGAAGGACCTGTCTGAAGATCCACAAAAGTCTATCTGTTGAGATCTCTTAAGTGCTGTCACCTCCATTCCTCTGCCATGGCCTTATCTCAGTTGGACAAAGAGTCCTTGGGCCTCAAGTGCTGCTGCTTGCAGCCCAGAGCCATACCTCAAACCCCTCTCATCAGCCTGTTAATGCATTAGGGTTTGTTTGCTCTGTCTTCGCAGCAGGTGTTTCCTCTGCCTTCAGAAAGGGATCCATTTCTCAAAGACAGAAAGTTAGGTCATTCTCCAGTTGTAACACAAAGCAGCTAAAGCCACAGAGCACAAATGTTTTTCAAGCCCATCTCTGAGTCACTGTTCTCTGCTTTCAGGCTAGGAAAAAGAGCTCCGAGCCATAATGCTTATTCATCTGTCTTCTTCAATTTGCTGTTGTCAATAATCTGACCTGAATGTCAATAACCCCCATGAAGGACTAGGTCCAGGCTCAGCAAACACAGGGCAAGCAGCAAAACGTCACCCAGTCTCTTTCCTGGACTTTGCTTTTCTAAAGCCACCTTAGTGAAGATGTCCCCTGACACCCATGCAGAGCAATTCCTTCCTGTCAGATCTTTGTGACTCTTCTGATGCTCCTGATTCAAGAAGCTTTTTCTCCATAATACTTATTTTACAAGTATATATACATATATATGTAAATGTATACACAATACTTCAAAAGAGAGCATTGTTCTTCACCTCGATCCACCCTACTTAAAAGAAACAACTTTGATTCAGCTCATGTGAAGTTGGTAACATATACTCAAGTCAGATTGGTAACAGCACTTTGGAATACACACACATACATATGCAATCCATTTCACTGTAAGATTCTGTCCTCATTTCTGGCCTCAGTGCAATGCAGAAAGCATGCACTATCTTTGTTGTTCAGTCAGCTTACTGCCTACAGGCTCTTTGAGGAAAACAAACATCACTGTGTCCTAAAAGCAGAAAGGATACAGAACCGTTAGCAGGGTGGTTACTCTTAAGGAAGAGTCAAATAGAATGCTGGGCACCAGGAAATCTTCAGCACTTTTTCAGTAACCACCTCCCAGGGAAAGCGAAAACACACCAGCAGGTCGCAGCCGCCAAGGAAACATTTCTCTGGCCACAAACAATAAAAAATAAAGCAGACAACTGAAGGCACATTGCTCTTCTGCCTTGCCTCATTATTCAGATATTATCCAGAGCTTCCAGCTTGCTGGAAATCATTTTCTGGAGACAATATTGAATTAAATTGTAACACATGGCATGTTTCATAGAAGCTGCTGCACATCAAATCAAGATTAAATAATAAAAGTCAGTGTGTGTGTGCTGTGTGAGTTACCAGTCACATTTCTAGACTAGGAGATGCATGGTTACATTAATCATTTCTTGGCACAAAACCGGATTGCAGGGAGGCACCAATTTAGTGTGGTCAGACATCTCCTGATGGGAGAAACAGTTCATTACTGAGCAACAGCCAACACTGAGTCACAGTGGTTACAGCTGAGGTGCTCAAAACACAAACAAGCAGCTAAACTACAAAGGAGTGCACACAGCCAGGTGCTGCAGGACTGAGCATTTTGAGTTAGAACTTCAGTTCTGCTCCGAAAGCATTTCTGGCTTTTATGGTCATAAACACTATTCAGAGAAATAGAAGTGGTCTGTAACTTAATGCCCATGTCTGAAGACACATTATGAAATGCTGAACATTCTGGTTACCTGCTGGAGTCGCCACATACACACCACATAACATCCTGCTCTGAAATCCAAAAAGGCATCCAAACCAACACCAACATTTTTACTAACAGACCCCAAACCTGCACTGCAGCCAATTGCTGACAGTATCCCATAACCTGCTGAGATCAGACACAGGTTCTCACTCTGTTCCCAGGTGTAGAACTGGGCACCACTCTGTGCTCCCAGCACCGCCTGTGGTTTCCAGAAGGCAGATTTGAACACAGGCTGCGCACTTGTGCTAACACAGATGGGTCAGGCAGGAGCAATCCCTCACCTGCACAAGCAGCAGCACCCCCCAAGACTGCAGTTACTCAATTAAGGGAAATCCTTCTCATGCTGATAAAACTGCCATCACGTAACTTCTAGCCGAGGTCAGAGGGGTGAAAAGGAGGGAGCCCAGCAGGCAAGACAGAACAGCTCATTGAAGGGCTCCAATCCCATGGGACAAAGCAGCCTGGGCTCTCTGAGCACTGCTCCCTGCTGATGCCATTCCCAGTACTGAGCTAGCTGAGCACACAAAGGAAATGCAGCACAAGACAACATGCATCATTTTTTAATGTGGGCTGTGACATTCTGCAGAGCACTGGGACGTTTCAGTACAAGGCAGAATTGTGTCTGCCACGAGGGACTAAAGTTGGTGACACAAACACTGGGCACAAATTCTTGAACTCTGCATGCAGTTACAAAGCTTTTTCAAGGCTACAAAAACAACCACCCCCTTTATTATTTCAGTGGAATCAGATAATATTTTTATCTTTAATAACATGAACAAAAAAAACGACAAGAGCAAAGGATCAGATGAAAGCAGTTCCTGAGCTTTGACAGCTGAGAGCTCCAACAGAACCTGGATGTCTGCACTCAGTCACAGCACCTCTCCCTGCTGCCTGAGACAACAAAGAGACGTGATGGAGAAACGCTCCGCCTGCAGTTATAAGCATGCAGTGCAGGTATCTGAAGTGAATCACTGTTCAGAAGAAGCAACAGATAGGAAAAATGCCCTACAAAGGTTCTACTTTTTGAAGAAAAAAACCAATTACGACAATAATTAAACTCCTTACAAGACAAGGAAAAACAAGACAAAAGCCATCACTGCTGACACTTTTGTAATTTAATATGACCAGACTTGTTCCAAGTAACTTATAAAACAAGAGAGAACAGCAGGACAGGAAGGTTTCATATTTACAGTCATTCAGAAGTAACAGTGTAAGAGCTTAACTCAAATAGTGGTGACAGGATCATGGAAATGTACAGAGAAGAATCGTTTAGAACACTATTAGGATGCTTTATGTTATCTCATCAACTATTAAAAGAATCTGTCGCATCTTTATTTTACTTTTTTTACTGCCAAGGTCATCAGATTCTAATTCCCCATCTCCTCAAAATGACACCAAAGTGATACCAAAAGAAGCCACTTTTGCTGTATGTAAAAAACATACAGACAAGAAGAACACCTGCTTTTGTTCTTCCTGAACATCACAGAAGTGGCACAGCAGAGTTAACAGCAGAGCTCTACTCTTCAGCTTTAAATTAAAAAAGAAAAAAGGAAAAGCTGGGCAAAGGGAGAAAAGCAGATCAAGTTAGTGTGATTATTCGGTTGGATTCTGGATGACAATCAAGAAGTAGTCTTTATCTGGAAGGGAAAAGAACAAAAAAACAAGTTATTCTTTCATTGCTGATATTTATTCACAAAGAAAAGCATTCCTGTTGCTAAATAGAGGACCTTTCAGCTTTTTTTCTTTTTCATATCTCACTGAAAGCTGTAGGAACTGTGCAGTCCTGACACTCATCCGCAGTGATCAAAACAGGTTTGACATGTTGGATCACTTATCTGAGCCTCATGGTAGAGAAGTCTCACATGCTTGAGAGTCAAATTTAACACCACTTGTGCCTAATGAATGAGAATAACTGACACAAGCAATGGTTTAACTAAACTAGGCAGTGAAAGACAAGTGATTTCCCATATCTCACAGGCAGACTGCTGAACTGAAAGGGTTCCAGCTGCATGGGTCCTGGAAATGGTGATTTCTCTTTTCATCTATCATACAGAAATGAGAGGATGCACCAGCATAAACCCGAGCCTCTCTTCCCAGGCACTGCTGTGACCAGTTCCTGCAGAGCTGCCTGCTGGAGCACCAGCCTCCTTCTTTGCCTCCCCACCAGCAGAATGCCACCATGGAGCAGGTGAAGTACAAAGGAACAAAGCTGAGTTCTTGCACCGTTAACGCAACTCATCTCATGGCTTCCCCTGTTCCATAGTTTGATGAAATACCGAGGGGTATCTCCAGAAGAAAAGGCTGCTGCCACATTCCATGACTCATCAGTACAGCCACAACATGCTAAAATCCTTTCCTGTTAGCCAGAAGTGGAATGAGTACCACAGGTACCAAGTAAGCCAGCTAGGACAGAAGCCCTCCTGTACTTCATGTATGGAGAGGGAAGGCCCTGTGGGAGCTGTGACAGCGGGCAGCTGTTGTGGCCACAGGGATCATGAAGTGGTTGAGTCCAAAATTTTTGGTGTAAGGAAGAAAAAAAATACCACCAGAATTGTCACCATGGACTTTTAAAGAGAACAAACTTCCAAAGGGAGAGTACAGAGCTGCAGTTCGCACCTGCAGGGAGAAAACAAGAAAAGCCAAAGCTGTACTTGAGCTGATGTGGAGCAGCGTGGTATGAGACAACAAAAAAGGCTTCTTCAAGTTTGTCAACAGCAAGAGGTGGTCAAAAGAAAACACGGGACTGATACTTGGAGTGAAAGGTCACCTCACAAGTGAGGAGGAAATGGTGAAGACATCTCATGCCTTTTCTGCTTCAGTATTTAACAATAGCAAGAGACCTTGGTTTGCTTGGACCTGAGCTGGAGGACCATGACAGGGGAAGAAACAGTTTTCAATTTGCAGATATTACAATTGTAGGGATCCAGCTGTACCAGCTGAATGGGGCCTGGTGAGACTCACTTCATAGTACCGAGGGAGTCAGCAGATGTTACAGCTGGATCCCTCTCAACAACTCACCAAAGGAGTTGGTCTGGGGAGGTCCCTTTGAAGCTGGCCAACATCACACCCATCCATCAGAAGGGCATGAGGGAAGAGACAGAACACTACAGACCTGCCAGTCCAACCTCAGTCCCAGGGCAAGTGATGGAGAAGTTTGTCCTGGGGGATATAGAAAATCATCTATAAAGCCATTATCAGGCATAGTCAACATGGGCACAAAAAAGGGAAAGTCCTGCCTCAGTAATTTGATCTCCTCTGATAAGGTCACCTGCTTGGTGAATGAAGGGAAGGCAGCAGATGTCACTGTTTTAGACTTTGGTGAGGCCTTTGATACAGTTCTTTATGGCAGCCTTCTGGACAGATTGTTTTGCTGTGAGACAATCGAGTTCACACTATGCTGGGTGATGGACTGGCTCAATAGAAGAGCTCAAGGGCCAAACGGGGCTACATCTGGCTGCATACAGTTACCAGTGGTGTTCTATGGGGCTCAACTCCAGGGCCAGTCCTGTCCAACATTTCCATCAACTGGACACAGACATGCATCCACAGCAGGTCTGACGATAGCACTGATCTAGGAGGTGCTGCTGATTCCCTGGTGGGATGAGAGGCCTTGCAGGGGGTCTCAACTGGTGGGACTACTGGGAAATCAGCAGCAGCATGAAGTTCAGCAAAGAGAAATGCCGGGCTCTGCAGCAGGGATGGAGCAGTGCTGGACTCCAGCCAGCAGCTGGAGCATCTCAGTGGAAAGAGACTGGGGGCACTGGTGGCAACAGGCTCAGCAAGGGCCAGCAGTGTGCCCTGGCTGCCAAGAGGCAAGATGTGGATTTTGGGGTGTCTTACACAAAGCATGACCAACAGGTCAAAAGGGGTGATTCTTCCATAATATTTAGCACTGGTGGGGCCTTGCCTTGAATGCTGTGTGCAGCTGTGGGCTCCACAAGATAAAAGGGATGTTAAGGTTTTTGGAAGTGAACCGAGGAGGACACAAAGCAGGCAGCAGAGTTAGGAAACGTGCTGTGAGAAGACCCAGAGGGCACTGGGGTTGCCTGGGCTGAAAAACAGGAGTCTGAGAGGTGGCCTCACATCACCCTGCAGCCCCTGGAAGCTGCTCCTGGAAACCAAGGACAGGATGTGCAGTAACAGTCCAATGTTGTGCCAGCTTCCATTTCAGATGCAGTAGCCTGGTTTATCAGTTCAGCACTCAGCTAGGTGAAATTGCTCTCCAAACGTATTTCTTTCTAACTTTCTGGATTTCACGTTGAAAAACACAAAGCATGAGAGGCTGCAACATGCTGTCAAATGCTAATTAACCATTTCTACTTCGTTGAAAATGAAATGAGGAAAGTGATTTTGCACATTACAATGTGAAAAAGCAAACTAAGTTTTTGATAAAAGTTTCCAACTGAAGAAGGCGACAAAGGACAAAGCCTTTGGAAAAGAGCAGAGTAGGTAACAGGAATAAAAGCAGCACACAGAACTCATTTCTCGGGGTCACAATGTCTCTACTGCAGAAAAAACAACCAGCGACTTTGACAGCCCTCACAAGAGAAGTACCTGCTGGATGCTCAGACGTCTGCTTTCAGTCTACTTCCTCTTACCTGGAGCAACCATGATTTCATTTTTCTTGGAACGGATCCGCAGGAATGTGAGGTCATTTTGGGGATCAATGTCTCGCACGGTGCTCCTTGCCTTCATGATGAAGCTGTGCATTAGGCCAGCGTACTGAATGGTTGTGGTGTTGTCCATAGTACTTTTGATAGGAATACCTGCAAGAAGCCACCATGAGGACAGCAAGAGTCAGTAACGCAGCTTTTGAAGCAACTCCCTCTTGGTATCAATCTATCCAACTGCAGTGGCCAGTGAACCTGAGTATGTGTTAGAGAACTAAAACAGGGGAATGGGATCAGGAGTGCTCTTTTTAAAGCTTAAAAGAAGAGTACAAGCAGAAATAAGACAGAGAGACTAAGTTCTGAAACCACAGTCGAAGGTGAGAATAACCACTCAACTCTACTAGCATCAGTGGTTTTCTTTTGCTTTGTCAATTATTCATTTGAGATGTATAAAAAGATAAATAAAAACAAAAATAAGTGTTTTAGGGGGGAGTGGGAATATCTGTCATGTTTTCTAAGGGTTATTTCTAGAAAACACTTGGTCTGAACTGACAATCACACAATTTTAACAAGCTGGACCGAACTACAGGAAAATCTTTGCCAAACAGAGACAGCAACTGGAAACAGTGCAACCGCTGTTCCTTGAAGTGCACGAGTGGTGTAAGTTATGATCTCAGAAAACAGACTGACAATACCTTCAGAATTAACAACAATGATTCCTTGCACTCCTTTCTGGCTCTGAATTCGCTTCAGCGTTTCTTCTACCTCAGCCTGCAAAAACAGAAAACACAAATCAAAAGATCACAGCTGCTGTTTGCCTTCAACTAAAGCTTCACAACAGCATGCCTGAAAGTAAAGATGCTAATAGGTGATGCAAACAGACACTGCCTACACCTTTCCATAAAGCACCGCATACTTTAGTACTATTTTCTCTGCATGGTCTTTTTAGTTGGTTTTCATCCATTTTGGATTTCAGGGGGAAGTTCTTTACAGAGAGAGCGGTGAGGTGCTGGATCAGCTGCCCAGAGAGGCTGTGAATATCCCATCCCTGCAGGTGTTCAAAACCACGTTGGATGGAGCCCTGGGCAGCCTGGTCTAGTGCCAGATCTGGAGGCTGGTGGTGCTGCCTGTGGCAGGAGGTTGGAACGTGATGATCCTTAGGCTTTCTTCAACCCATGCCATCCTGTGATTCTATGATCTTTCAGAGCAATCTACAGTCATTTGTGATTACAATCTTGTGCAAACTTGGAACTCTCTTTTAATCTTGTCCTGTTCTCCTCCCCACCTTCCTGCAGCCCCACACATGAGCTCCTTACTGCTGGCTCACAGTGGAAAGACTTCTTAGACTGCTACGGTATGTAGCAGGCATGCAGCAAAATCTGCATACACACAAATGGAATTCATGAACAAAACAGAATAATGCACACTCTACATGCAAAACTACCCTCCCTTTTATCAAACCAATGCTAAGAGGAATTAAAAGCATAAAAAGCGAAAGGAAGAAGTGATCCATGCTCTTTACTTCAATTTGTTGTTGTTATTACATAGGGATCACTACTTTGGAAAATCAACTCCTCCAAAAAATAAAGAAAAAAAGATGGCTGAAAGCATCAGTTTGGAGGCTTTTGATTCCCAGAAAAGGAAACAGAGACGTGCCGCATGTTTCAGATCCTGCACAGACCTGGCACAGAACAAAAGGATCAGCTAAAGCTGGGGGAAAGGCCAGAGCTACCGGGGGCACCTGGCCAACAGGGCTGCATTTGCCAGGCACTGCGAGTAACCCCCCGCCCACGTCCCCCAGCTGGGAGAGGTGATTTGTGTCATTGACAAGAAAAGCATCAGTTCAGCCTAAGAACTGCCAGAAACCTTCCACAGGGCTTTGGGAATGTAAGGAGTTCAGAGTAACACAGACTGCTGCAATGATCAGACAGCACCACCTGAGCTTGTCTTGACAAAGCAGTTTTTATCCCATACGGAAAAAAGCTGAGTTTAATCACGTTGAGCCTTTGATTCCTTCTGAACGCTGGACTGCTTCCATGTGGAAGACAAAGAGGAGAAAGAAACCCCAAACAGATGACCACAGGGTGTGAAAATGCTGAGGGATAATAGTGACACACTGTTCCACCTGAAATAATTTCCTGCCTCCCCTGTAGATGCATCTAAGCCCAAAGTTGTCCGACACTTAATCACACCTCAACGAGTCTGCTCGGGTGCAAAGAAGAATCCATACGGAACTTCACTGACCCCAGATCTCCCCTACCAACCAACAGTAACCTGACTCGAAGGAGGGGGAGCTGCCCTGGCAGCTCACTGCTGTTTGTATAGGGAAGTCTCCTGGAGCCGCACACAGAGAAAACTCCTCCCCAACACCTCACTGAGCCTCTGCCATTCACCGGGCCAACAAAAACATCACCCAGAAAAACACCACGTACTGAACCCGAGCACCAACAAAAGCTCAATCCCAACAAGAGACAGACAGCATCCGGAAAAGAGACGCACTTTGTGAAAGGAGAGCAGCATCTCCTCCTGTCAGGCTCTCACATAAGCTAATGCAGACGCAAGCTGCAGATCAGTGACAGGATTCGTCTAGAGCGTGTGAGCCACAATCCCACCGCACTGCGTGTCTTCATGACCCGCTCCAGCTCTTCACATACAGCTCCCATCTTCATTTCCACATGCACAACGTTATCACCACCTGCTGCCCAGCACTGCGCACAGGAAGCATCCTCCCACGGACTGACAACTAACCGACAGGCCGTTCCGCAGGACATCACACACAGACACGGCCTTTTCTCCCCATTCTCCTGCAGCCGTGGCGGCGCACAGCCCGGAGCCGCAGTGCCGTCCTGCGGGCACACACCGCAACGCGGCAGGGCAGCACCGCGGCCTCCCCCTGCACGGCTCCGGGCGCTGCCGGCCGCCCCGATCACCCCGCGGCTCCCAGCGCCTGCCGCTTCAGCCCGCGCCTCCCCGCACCGCCCCGGCAGCCCGGCGGCACAGCGGCCCTCCTCCTCCCCAGCAGGCCCGGCCCGCCCCGAGCGCTACGAGCGGAGGAGCGGCCCGCAGCCCGCAGCGCCCGGCCGCCTCACCCACCATTGCGAGCCGCCGCCTAGTCGCCCCGTCACACCCTGCACGCGTGCGCCGACGGCTCCACCAATCGGCGGGGCGGAGGGCGCTCCTGACCCGGAAGCGCTCGTTCGCTTCTCCGAACGTTGCCATAGCGCTGCAGAACCGGCCGGCGGTGCCGGTTGTCTCCCGGTAGGCCCCGAGCCCAGCGCTGCGCAGCCAGCACCGCCAGCACCGCCCGCACACGGCGCTGCCATCCGCACAGCTGTACAGCCCGCCGTGTGCACGCTGCAGCACCAGGCGCTCATCCCTGCCCTCAAACTGATGCGAAATAAGGCGACCAGCCACTAAAAACTGCCTGCAGTGACATCCATAGCTGGGTTTACACAACCGGATGGCCTGCTTTCCTCCTGCAGGAACGGAAAACTGCTTGGAATCTGCTGCAACTGAGCAAGTGACATTGAGAGGAACAGTGGGAGTCACTTTACCTCTCTGCAACCAGCTCCTTCCTTGGGGCTCAGCTCTGGGCCTGAGGCACGTTCACCTGCAGCCCTCCTGCTGCCAGCTCCTCCCCACTCCCAGCGCTGCGATTCACACCACCCTACCCACACTTGTACTCGAGGGGAGGCTATCAGCCTATCAGGCCACGGCTGCCAGCATGCAGCTGGGATTCCTGGGGGGGCAAACAGCAACACAGGGTGCATCAGAAGGGTGAAAGAACCCTCAGGGAAGAGAGGCCAGCTGAAGGGGCTGAGCGCAGGGACACCCTTCTTCCTCAAGGGCTGCTTCCCCTTCTTTCTGTTGGTCCTCCGAGAGCAAGGAGATGCTCACAGCCTGTCACCAGCACTTACGGGTTGGCTGAAAGGCCACCAGTTGGGAAGACCAACAAGGAAATGGGGGAAACCCGCACCATGTCAAGGGAGAGACGTGAAGCCGACCGCTTCATCACTCTGCGATTGCCAGCCCGAGCAAGGGACGTTCTGACCCGCTACTGAAAGAGGCAGCACCAGTTTTAGAAAGTCCGCTTCACTTTTATTGCGTACAAAAGGATTTGGCTTCTATTTATTACCCCGCCCCCCACCCCAAAATGAAACCCCGGTGCCCAGGATCTCCGCTCAGCAATCAGTCACTCGGCCTCCAGTCAGACCCAAGGAGAAGCCTGACCCCAGGGCTATGTCACCTCTTCCCTCTCCAGTCCCAGCCAGCCCTGACCCTGAAGAGACACACCCTGAAGGAATGCAGCGTCTCAAGCTCTTGCCATACATCAAGTCCTGCACAGGTGAAGCCCTCTTTGCTTCCAACGCAGCACAAGCCCTTCCCTTCCAGTTCACTTCCTTCCTCTGCTCCGTCCACGACAGGGAAAGCACGGCCGTGCCGGAAAACCGGACTGTTCAGTCAGCTGCTTTTGGTGTCACCTCTGAGGAAGCGTTGCAGGCGGTTCTGCTGTCCTTTGTGGCTTCTCGCTCAAGCCCTCATTGTTGCTCTCTGCTTTCCTTCTCGGCTTTCTTCCTCAGCTGAGCAGCGCTTGCCTTGCCTCGGCTTTCTTCACTCTCTCCCAAGACAGCCTGCTGCTCTACTGCTCTCACGGGGGCAGCTTGCTGCAAGAGGGAAAAAAGAGGCACTATTTCTCTCATGCACGCTGCTGGCACAGGCTGACTTAGAGAGCTGTTTGGAAGATAGCCTTGGGCTACTGACCCAGGAACAAGGAAGGACAAGAAACTCGCAGCTGCATCGTCTGTTACCACCTGCCGAGGAAGATTCCTCACACTCGAGCACTGCCCCACTTGCAGCTGCGGGGAGGAGGAGCTGGAAAGGACAGGTGGACAGAAAAGAAGGGAAAAGCTGAAGAGGCGAGAATCAACTTCTCCCCGAGGCAGATCACACCTTCGTGGGCACTCTTTGAGGAATGCTCATCATTCCTAGTCCTAGCATTAGCAAGATGGAAATTCACCACCTACCTTTTCACACTCCTCGGGTACGCACTGAGGGCCGTGCCGTGGCTGTGCTGCACAACACCAGCGACTGAAAGGAAGCACGCAGAGAGCGATCTGTTGCAGACAGTGCCAGGAGCTGTGCTTGAACAAGGCTTACGGTAAGGCGCGCCTACCTTGAAATGGCCACACGGGAGCTTTGGGACACAGCCACGTGTTGCTCTCCTGAGTCCCAGCTCCATTTCTCAGCCACTCACACTCTGCTCCTCCGTGTTCTGCAAAGGAAAAGTCCCAAGAGGGAAATTCAGTTCATCGCAGAAGTCTTCAAACCTCCGCTCTCAGGGCAGTGGCACTCATTGCTCGGGGTGAGCAACCAGCTGTGTGCTTACCCAAGGAGCAGCGGTTACTTTTACTTGAGTGTAGCAGCCAATGCCTGACTCTACAGTAACAACAGGCACCTATGCCTAACTCTAAAATAACAACAGGAACCTATGCCTAACTCTAAAATAACAACAGGAACCTATGCCAAACTCTAAAGAACAAACAGGAACCTATACCTAACTCTAAAGAACAAACAGGAACCTATGCCTAATGCTAAAACTAAACTGAACACTAACACTAACCTAACACTACTGTCAACAACAAAGCCCAGAACTGGCACCTAACTCCGACAGGGGGAAGAAGGAACTGGGGGCCCACAGAACCAGAGGAGCAACAAGGTGGAGGAGGAGCAGATGTTAAATAATGCCACCCAGCTAATGCTGGGGACGGGGGCCACGCAGCAGGTAAGGAGCCGAGCGCCTGGACCAGCGATGGTGAAGCTGTGACCATGCCAACGCGGGGCTTGGCACGGTGGTGTGGTGCCAGGCCAGCTGTGCCGCAGGCGGATCCACATCCATGGGCTCCTCTGGAGGGGGATCCACGTCCATCGGCTCCACATGGTTGGTGGTCACGGGGCTGGTCCAGGCACGATGGAAATGGGCTCCCTTCCCCCTCCTCCACATGATGATCATGGTGAGCCCCCTCCACCTCTTCGGTTCTGGGGCCCCCAGCTCCTTCTTCCCACTTAAAACAACACTGTTCTCATCTCTCACTCTCTTCGTGCTGGACATGGCTGCCACCTGCCCAGCACTCTCTGAGGCAAGTGCACCGAGTGGGGCAGCAGCAACCAAGGTGACAGCTGTGACATGGGGAAGATTCCAAAATGGCACCTGTGCTGCTGGGAGTGGCATTCTGCATAGGATGAGGAGGGGGCTGGAGGGCAGGGCACGGCACGGCAGCTACAAGGTGCTCCCTGTGCCCAGCGGGCAGCCCTTCTCTCCAGACAGCAAGAGGGCACAGAGGAGCCGGCCCCGAGAAAAGGGCCCTCGGCCTCTTTTACCCTCCCCCTCCTTCCACAAGGGAATCCCCCTTTGGGACTGGGGCACCCACATGGAAACATGGAAACTACAAGCTACTACTTTGCTTCTACAGCACGACTATTGTATTTCAATACTATTGTACTTCAAAGCACCTGCAATCACAGTACGCTCATTTTTAATATTAAACTCTCAAACTTCCACAGCAAATAATAACATCCGCTCACAAAGAAAATGTGGAGAGGCCACAAAAGGGAAAACCCAGTCATGAAAACATTTGTATTCAGACATTCAAACTAGGAATGTATACTTTGCCATTGCCTAACCGTACCAATCGGTGCTAGAAATACAATGTTCTGCTGCAGAGTACAATTTGGAGAGACCAAAAGCAGCTAAAACCTGGTCCACTCAGTAATCTGACCACCCACTGATATCTGGCTTTTATCTCCCTTGCTTTCCAATTGCTCACTCTTTAAACACATGCAAATCACATTGTCAAGGATTACAAAAACACTGTTAGCCAAAAAATTTATGCTGGCTGAATCTTAACATTAGAAATGTGTCTAAGTTGGTTGCAAAGAAGAAAGTGAAGAACAACACAGTAACCAAATACTAACGTATACATAAGGCTTCTCTCACGCATCCTGAAAACAGAACCGCCAGCCTTAATGAACTCTGCTCTTCAGACACTGACTGAAATTGAAGGCTTACGTGTAGCAGCCTGGATCTGGCAATAGTCAAAGAATCCTTTACCTCCAGCTCCTTAGCATCAAAATACTGCAGATACTGCTGTGGCAGAATTTCATTGAAGCCTTCAGAAAAGGCTCGTGTCTGTTCCTCAACGCCTCGGGAAAGTCTCCATGCTGCGACCAGCCTGGAAAAGACACAGAAGGATCATTTGAAACGGGCTACGCCAACCCAAGTTCATCTTTGTTAGTTTGTTTTGAAATGAACCGTAAACTGTGTTAAGAAAAAGGATGGAAAGTTCTGGGGATAGAGCACTTTATAACTGTATTCTAATTGTATTCGCAACCATTACCCTGCGCAAACAATTTTAAGTCCAAACCCTATGTTTCCAACCACTCAACTATGGAAACCTTTCCAGATGACTCGTGACAAAAGCCATTTTTACTCCCTCGTCCCTCAACACCTTCCCACCAAAAAGCCTTTGCAGATCAGATGGTAAGAAAGAGGGAAATTCTACAGCCACAGAAATAAAGCGCGCAGAAAGCCCATCTGTAGCAGACAGAGGAGTGAGCCGTGCTTAACCAACACTGCTTCAGCGCACGCTTACAGTAAGGCACACCTACCTTGCGCTGGCCACGCAGGAAGCTCGTGACGCAGCTCCAGACTGCTCTCCTGAGGCCCAGCTGCATTTCACGGCCACTCACGCTCTGCTGCTGGACATTCTGCAACAGAAATGCCACTGGATGCAAATCCCATCCCTCGCAGATGGCATCAGACCTCCGCTCTCACGGCAGTCGCACTCACGGCTCCGCGGGAGAAAGAAAGCAGACGTGTGCTTACCGAGCGAGCTCTGTTTGCTGCCAGCTGCTGGTAGGAACCCACGCCTAACTCGACAGTACCAGCAGTAACCTATGCCTAACTCCACAATGGGAACAACCATCTACTCCTAACGCTACAGCACCAACAGGAACCTACTCCGAACAGGAAAACAACAACATTACCTACTCCTAACACTAAAACATGAAAAATATATATGAGCAACCTATGCCTAACAGGAAAACATGAACAATAACCTACACCTAATGCTAAAACTAAACACAACACTAAAACCAAGAAGAGAAACGGGAACTTTACAGGGTAAAGATGGGACTGGGGGCCCACAGAACTTGGCTGCAGAAGAGGCCCAAAGGAGGAGCAGACGTTACAAAAATGCCACCCAGCTAATGCCAGGGGCCACAAAGCGGGTAAGGAGCCGAGCGCCTGGACCAGCGACGGTAGAGCTATGATGGTGCCAATGCAGGGCCTGGCACGGTGGTGTGGTGCCAGGCCAGCTGTGCCGCGGGCGGATCCACCTCCATGGGCTCATCTGGACGTGGATCCACCTCCATAGGCTCCACTTGGGTGGCGGTCACCACGCTGGTGCAGGCGCGATGGAAACTCAGGGCTCTCTTACCCCTCCTCTGCCTGATGGTCATGGTGGGCCCCCTCCTCCTTTTCGCCCCCAGGGCCCCCAGCTCCATCCTCCCACCTGAAACTGAGAGAACTTCCACCCTCGCCCTCTTTGCTGCTGACATGGCTCTTATCTGCCACAGCTCTCACAGGAGAGTGCGTTGCGCGCAGCAGTGGTGACCAAGGTGACCAAGGTGGGGAGGGTTCTAAAATGGCGGCCACACTGCTGGCCCTGGCATTCCACATAGGATGAGGAGGGGGCTGGAGGGCAGGGCTACAAGGCGCTCCCTGTGCCCAGCGGGCAGCCCTTCTCTCCAGCCAGCAAGAGGGCACAGAGGAGCTGGCCCCGAGAAAAGGGCCCTCGGCCTCCTTCACCCTCCCCCTCCTTCCACAAGGGAATCTTTTCGGGCTGCCATACTGTCATGGTTTTGTACTTCTTCTATTGCTATTACTCATCATAACATCACGTGGAGATCATAGACTAATCAATCAGTCATAGATTGATCTAGATAAGTCCGCCACACAGACGCAGCACACAGCAGCATGCTGATGGGGATCCTGAGCTCAGTGCCAACAACGGCAGGCTCCAAAGGGGACCTGACTACGCCTGCCTCCTGGGACACACAAGCTCTGCTTTCCACAGTCGCATCCAGCGCCTCTCCTTGTGCGGCACCTCGGTGGATTCAACCCTTCCCTACAATTAAGAGCTCCGACTGAGTTGGGATTCCAGGCACTGTGATTCCATCCCAAATCCGCACGGGGCCACGCTGCCTCGCCCATCCTGTGGGGACCCACAGACCCCATTAGAAACGGGACGTGCTCCTGACTGCTTCCGCTTTCCAAACCTCCCTCTCCCTGCCCCCAGTCTGCTAACAAACATCATCGCACGAGACCGCAGCCCTGACTCGTCCCGCTCACCCACAGCCACAGGAAGGACATCGGACACACCTTTGTTCGGCTCCACAGCCTCAGTCCAACACGGCACCCAGGCCTGGCGCTCCATTCCTTGCTCCGTTCCTTTGCTCACCGCCAGTTCCCACGGGGAGGCCTCGTTCACACACCTGAATGCTGCAGGATTCCTCTCGGATGGCGCCGAACTTTGCTTCTGCTTTCCCTTTCCTTTCCTTCTCTCTTTCTTTTCTTTGCCTTTCTTCTCCAGTCTCTCCTCCCCTTTCCCCTTTCCCTTGCTTTTCTTCCTTTCTTCCCTCCCTTCCCTTTGCTTTCTGGCACATCAATCGCTCGTACTGTTTCCCTGCTCGGTGCTCTTGACAGACTCTGCTCTCCTCACTGAGGAGTGATCCTTGAGAGCAGCTCGGCAGAGAAGGACCTGGGGGTCCTGATGGACGAGAAACGTAACATGAGCCAGCAGTGCGCTCTGGCAGCTCTGAAGGCAAACGGTGTCCTGGGCTCCATCAGGAGAGGGGTGGCCAGCAGGGACAGGGAAGCGATTCTCCCTCCTTACTCGGCTCTTGTGAGGCCCCATCTGGAGTACTGTGTCCAGGTGTGGAGCCCTCAGTGCAAGAAAGACGTGGAGCTGTTGGAAAGGGTCCAGAGGAGAGCGACAAAGAAGATCGGGGGGCTGGAGCACCTCCACTATGAGGACAGGCTGAGGGAGCTGGGCTTGTTCAGCCTGGAGAAGAGAAGGCTGCGGGGTGACCTCATTGCAGCCTTTCAGTACCTGAAGGGAACCTACACCCAGGGGGGGAGTAAACTCTTTGAAAGGGCTGATAATAGCAGGACTAGGGGAAATGGATTTAAGTTGAAAGAGGGAAGATTTAGGTTGGATGTCAGGGGGGAAGTTCTTTACTAGGAGAGTGGTGAGGTCCTGGAACAGGCTGCCCAGGGAGGTTGTGGATGCTCATCCCTGGGGGTGCTCAAGGCCAGGTTGGACAGGACCCTGGGCAGCCCGATCTAGTAAATGTGGAAGTTTGGTGGCCCTGCCAGGCAGGGGGGTTGGAACTTCATGATCCTTGAGGTCCCTTCCAACCCGGGTCATTCTGTGATTCTGTGATACTGGTGTGTGTCTGTTGTCCCAGCACGCTGACCTTTTGCCTTCGGGTTCACCAACATGACTGTAACTGATTTATGGAGGAGGCAAGTGATGGGTGCTACTGTGTGACAATCAACATCACTTGGTGGACATTTGAAAGCACCTTCCTCCAGAGCTGTTTGCCTCCAGAAGAGGGTGCTCAGGAGTGTTTACTGGCGGAAGATCTGGCTCCAGCTTGGTGTGGGAAAATTGGGGGATGATACCATCGTGTTCTGTGAAGCATCCCTGCTCCCTCTTGTCTGCTGGCAAGGCCCAGAAGATGGGAACAAAGGAGTTTCTGCTGAGATCCCAGAGCCAGAAAGCTGCCATTCCAAGGAGAGCTGACTCAACCACTTTGGATTCCAGCTGTCACTCCAAGGAGAGCTGACTGAACCACGTTGGACTTCTTTGTAAGTCTGTACTACCATTGGAAATTGTTGCCGTGGTCACAGTCATCGTCAGCGGAACAACAGCGCCCAACAGCCCACCAGTACTGAAGATCAATGACCGAACTACAAAACACGCCAGATCCATGGTGGTGACTCTCTCTCCCTCTTGCTTCCTATAAAGACTCCTTGATTCTATTTCCTATCTTTTCTATGTCCCGCCTTCCCTTCCCAATCACCCTAAATCGTCATAGCGTCCATCCTCCAACATTTGAACCATTGTTTCTTAATCTCACGCCCGGGCATACATGTATGGACCTCCTCTCCTTCCTATGAATTGAAGCAGGACAGGGACCCACAAGGATTGTCAGCTCCCAAGTCATATAAGTATTGCACACAACACAGATAACTTCATCTGTTGGCCCTGTTGTCTCTGCATACCACCATGCGAGGACCTGCAGTGCCCAGGCGAGACGATGTGCCTGGCAGTGCAAAGCCAGCCCACGTGTGTGCAAATGGCAAGGAGTGTGCCTGTGGCACTGCGCACCGACAGCCCTTGCCTGCCCAGGACCGTGTCTGGAGGGCGTTCCCCACTGCAGCCCTGCCCGACAGTCGGTAGGGGGTGTGCGCCCATTATGGCAGTAATGAACAAACTGCTGCTTCACTAAGATCTTGGCCCGATTAGAAATCTTTGAGCAGTGCTGTTACAGCAGACAGAAAGTGATAAGCGCAAGTAGTCTCCTACACTTCACATCCTTGCTACTTTGTTCTGGGTGTTGTTGCTGAGCAGCTTCTAACAGAAGTTCTGCCCTGGTCAGCTGGCTGCCTTAGCTTGAGCCCTGATGGCAACACCAAGACGTGAGGTTAGTATTGCTGTTTTCTCCTCGTCAGAATACTCTGCCTTTTGAAGGAAGCAGCTTCTTGGTTATTTTGTTTTGTTGTTGAATTTTATTGAATTCATTTGCAATATCTATATTCCATATAGTTAGAGATGTTTTGAATATGATCATTTGTGGTGCTGAGAATTTTTACCGAAAAGCTATACTCAGTTCAGAAGGTGTAATAAGGATGTTAAAGAACCCCCTGTTGTGTTGACCAGTGATGATGATGCTCCCACCCCCTGACCAATGGCAGAGAGGAGCATGAAGAGAGAGGTGGTGCTGGGGGGATCTTGGGGCTGCTGGGCCAGTTGTACATCCCAGGGGCCGCGGAGCCTGGGCTGGTGGGCTATGGGGGATGCAGTGAGGACAGTTGAGCCTGACAGCCGTCAGGCCTGGCAGGGGCCGCTCTGGTGGTGCTCAGCGGCCGGTGGGCAGGTCGTCACTGTAGAGGCACTGGCTGTTGGTGCTGTGTCTTTCTGTCCAGCGCCTTGAGGCGAGCAAGCCGTCTGTCCAAGCGCGAGGTGTAGCTGCGGGCAATACGCTCGGCTTCAGCAGCTTCAGCAAGGCGCCTGCAGAGAGAGAAACGTGCTGAGGGCACAGGAGAGCCCCCTGCTCTCCTTCCTCACAGTGCATGCTAGAGCCACCCTCAGCTCCCGGCCTGTCTCAGGCCCAGCAGTAAGAACAAGCTGCAGGAATGGCGAGGCCAGTTAAAACATCTGACAGCGTCAATCTCTGTAGACAGAGTTAGGCAACAACTAACTGGCTTCTCTATGCTGCTTTAACTAGAAATGCCTCCTGGCTCACAGGAGCCCTATAGTAAAGAGGTGGGCAGGATGGTTGTGGGGTGAACAAGAACTCACTGGTTTATCTGCCTCCGTTGCCGGATGAGACGATAGCATGAAAACATTGCTATCAGCATGGTAACCAGGACAGCTGCACCAAATCCCAGGCAGTACTTCACTACAAAGTTATCCTCTGCAGCATTTGCATGTCCCTCACCAACCACACCTGGAAAAACAATGTGGATCTGTTTCACCAGCTGCTGCTTTGAGTGACAGGGACAAGAACAACCACAGGAAGGATCCCGATCCGGGCTGCTGTTGTTCCTGGTGGCTCAAGGGAAGCACAGCAAGTGCTGGAATGAGGGGACTGTGCACAGGAGGTACCATGGAGGGTCCCGTTTCCTCTCCTTATCTGCTGAATGTGGTTCTGGTGGCCTAGTTCCCAAAAGGACAAAGTTCCTAAGCCCCTGGGAACTGGCTGCAGTGGGAGGGGAGCAACTCTAACCACGGCCACAGAGCTCTATGAGCAGCTCTTACCTGGAGCTGGAGTTGCAGTTGTGTGCACGGCCTCTTCTTCTACCAGGGCGACAGGCAGTGTGTGAACACGGCCATTCTGAAATGTAATCCGATGCACAGGCTGTCCACCTATCTCTTTAGAAAGGAGGTAAGAGAGTGGGATTGTAAGTAACTGCTTCTCATTGGGAAGATGGTATCTTCAGTGTCTGGGAATAAGGTCAACCAGGGGATGGGCCTGAGGAAAGAACTGCTAAGATAACAACAGCCGAAGCAGCTGAAGCGGAACCATGGAACAGGGATAGGAAGAAGCGCTTTGCCAGATGCCCCGTGATGACACCATTTATGCAAGGGAGGACTCTGGGAGTGGGAAGGAAGGGTCGTGTGTGTGTGGGGTTGCGTAGCGGGTGTATGGGACGCACATGCATGGAAGCCATGCTAGTACATAAGCTGTGTGACGCAGCAGTAGATTTGAAGAGAGAGTTAACCCCACAGCATCTGTGTTTACATATCTCTTCCCCGGCTCATCGAGGTTCTGGGACAATCGAGTTATTTGATGGCTACAGCATTCAGAAGGCACCACTTCTCAGGACACGTCAGTAAAATTTAGGAACAAAGCCCGGGCTTTTTGTGACATGCCTCATTCCCAGTGCAAACAGCATGCCGTTTTGGGACACAAACTGAAGTGCTCAACACTTTCCAGTTTGTGTCTTGTCCACGGTGCACCTTGTGCAATTCTGGCAAGTTGCAAAATGATGCTAAATTCCGCCCTTCAAAGAGAGCAGCAAAATCTGCAAGCCAGCCCAGACACAGAGGCATCACCACAGCAGGGCTCTGATCCGTCCTTTCTTGCTGTGCACGCTACAGTTTCTCCACACGTATTTCTAGAAACTCAGCTTCGCGAGTCTTTCAGGGAACAGACAGAAATACACTCACCACGTGCATTGTCCTTCATGATTTTCATTAGCAGAGGGGGCAGCGTCTGCAGATATTTTCCTCTTTTCGGGGCCTCTTTCTGTTTCTCAGGAACTAAACAAAAAACATTAAGATAACTTTCAGACAAACAAGGTATTAAACTGAATGGTCTTTTTAGTGAAGTCAGTAACAACAACAGCCACCCCTGGGATGCCTGTGGGGTTCCAGCACAACTAAGGATTTAGCACGGCCTTCCCTGGAGGCACTTCTGCAACCAAAGAACGAGAACTTTTCACCACACGCTGCAACTTACATAAACACACAACGGCATCACTGAATGGGACCAGGGGATGGTGCGAGGGCAGGGCACACACACACAGGTGTGCATTCTCACTCACACCTGCAGACATGCCTGGCTGACATTAGGACTGTGAGCTGGCATCTCTCAAAGGAAGTAAAGTCTCGTGACGTACCCATTCGAGTCGCTGGGGCTTCTGTCCTGGAGCTCAGCTGGGAAGCTGGATCCCATTCAACTCCACTCGGAGCTGTCAACAAACACAGACAGAGCAGCTCCCGTCAGACACCTGTTTAGACTGCAATGACAGCACTGCTTCACAGCACTCTCCTCTCCCTGCCACACAGAAGCATCTGGCAAATAGTTGTTGGGTGCCTGCAGTGGCACCGTGCCAGTCCAAAAAGGAACCGTGCGCAGAACTGCCTGGAGAAGGGAAGGGGGTGGAAGAGGAAGGGCGAGATCTAAAGCCCTTTCCTTTGGGATTGCCCTGAGGCTCACAGGCTGGATGATGCTGAGTCTTTGGCAAGGCACTGCTTATAGGCACAGCCGAAATCACGCATCGATGAGAAACATCTCCTGGTGTTGATGCCTGGGGGCAGCTGAGCAGATGCCACTCATCTGCCAGGGTGCTGCTGTTTGGGTGCCATGGTATGCTGTGATTTCTCTCTTCCTTAGGGACCTGCAGTGACTGGAAGGAGCTCAGGTGATGACATGGGACCCAGACCTGGGTCAACAGTTGCAAAGCTGCAGAGAGGCCAGGTGGGCAGTTGGCTGGCACTCAGCAGCTTTCCAGATACTCTCTCCAGGCCATGTGAAACAGTCCTCAGAGATGGCACAGAAGAACATTTGGCCCCTCAAGTTTTTCTTACTGGGGAGATCTCTGATGTACGGAGACAAAGTCAACGGGATGCAGGGAGCATGCAGCACCCAAGATACAGTGAGTACCCAAGCTTCTCATGGAGAAGAAATCATCAGGCAGTGAAAAGCTGAACCCCTCCTGAACTTCCACAACCAAATATGAGCAAAGATCATGAGATGAAGACTGGTGACTTACCTCTGGCATCCACCCCAGGTTCAGGGACACGACTCTGCACTGATAATGCACCAAGGAGGCCTGCAGGCACAAGAGTGATCAGACACAGGTGAGGAGAGCTTCCACTGCGCACTGAGGTCTGCTTTGGTTTTTTTCCTGCAGTGACCTGCGAGGACTGGCTGCTGGTCAGGGAATGACATGGCCCAAACAGCAAAGGCATAAAAGCAAAGACTGGCAAGGGCCGCCTTCCCACTGAAATGTGACAATTCTCCAAGTAAAGAAATACTCGTGACTGATCTGCGTATAACCTTCAAAGTACGAAGAGACTTGAAAGACCTTTGGAAGTCCTTACGGACCCAAATAAGCTATTACAGCACTTATTTTTCTACCTCCAAGGAAACAGACACTCACAACTTACCTCGGAGTTTCCCCTGAGGCACAAAAGCAGTCCCCTTCCAGTCGTCTGGAGAAGGAATACCAATGTCATCATCTAGAATAAAGAACAGAAGAGGGATGTTCCCATTGCATGTTGTGATCTTCCTCTCCCTTAGTGACGGGGAAGGGGCCAGGTAACGGGATGGGAGACTCAGGACTAGACTGCCAAAGCTATAGAGTGGCCAGGGTAACCTGGAGCCTGGCACTCGGCAGCTTTACAAATGCTCTCTCCCGGCCACATGCAACACCCCTCCGGGACCACATGGAAGAGCATACAAAGAAAAGGTGCCTGAACCCATCTGGGCTGCAGCTGGGGGTCTCTGTTGGGAACCGGGATTTTTCTATGGGGAGCATCAGGCAGCTGGAGCAGAAATGCTCCTGCTTTTCCCAGCACACATCTTCCAAGTTCTCCCCTAGGACACCCCCAGGATCAAGAGCATGCTCCAGCCAGCCAGCGGCAGAGCCATGGGAGCGCAGTGCTTCCTCGTGCCCTTGCCCAGCTCCTGCAGTGCTGCCTGTCCCCCCTGTTCCAACACCCCTCCCATCAAAGGCAGCCCTAGGGCAGCATGGCACAGAGCCACGGGAACCAGAACCTGGGCTTCTCACCCTCAGTTCTGCTCATTTTTGACCCCATCTCTGCGCACCCACCTGCTCCTCGCCACGGAGCAGCACAAGTCTTCTGGGAACACATGGCTATCAGTAGGAGGAGGAAGGCAAGGCAGGTGGGGGCCGTGGCCCCCAGTACTCGTGCCATGCTGTCACCACCACCGCTGCAGCCACAGCAAGTGCTGCTACTGGGGCACAGAATGCCTGGGGCAAGCAGCTGGGCATTGTGACCTCATGGCACAAGGCAGCGATGCGGCAGGGCATAGTGACCTCACATCCCCAGGATGCTGGCTGGGCCTCCTCACGGGCTGCTCCTCCTGTGCAGCAGGGCTGCATAGAGTGGGTGCTTGTGGCACCCCTTAGTGGGTGAGTGCCAGGCCGCTGGGGAGGAATTACTGGGAGCGTTTCCTGCTGGGCAGATCTGTTCCACCACAAGGGCCAGGCTCCCCCTGGGCTTGCTATGGACGCTGTCCCTGGGGCTGAGGATTCCCAGTCATCTAAAGCAGCGGGAGACCACGGCTGATATTTTCACATTTACATCGTGGGAATATAGAATTGTGGAATGGCTTGGGTGGGAAGGGACATTAAAGACTAAGAGACGCTGTCAAAGGATAAAAAAAATCTCTTCAGTGTTGTTTTTACTGCTTCATGCAAATCAAAAGATTGCGTTTTGTCTTTTAATGGCCAAAAAAGCCATTTCTTCAGTGACATTATATTTGTTGACACAGACTCTAATAAAAATGCAAACTGAGCTGTATCTATAGCATCAATGTTTTTGTATTTCGTATCTTGTATTTGACGGTTCCCTCCCAGCCGGTTGCCCGTGCCTTTCTCTCAGCCTGCAGGAGCACCACTTACTGCCTCTGGGAACTTGGAAACTGGCAGCATGATGGCCAGCACACACACAAGCTGCAAAACGGCTCCATAGAAGAGTCCATGGCGCAGCACAGTCTCCATTAGCGTGGGCTCAGGGATCTCAGGTGGCCAGAAATGCTGTTCAGCAGCCATAGCGCAGACAGCCTGCTGCTCTACTGCTCTCATGGAGGCTGCCTGCTGCGAGGAGGGAACAAGAGGCATCGTTACTCTCAGGCACTGCGACGGGGTCACTTCCTGCTAGAAACATTGCCAGGCTGACTTAGAGAGCTGCTCTGAAGATATCCTTGGGCTACCGACCCGAGAAGAAAGAGGGACATCAAACTTGCATTTCAGTTGCCCTTTAAGCAACTTTAAGCAAGAGCCCTCAGCCTTCAGTATTGCTGCACTTGCAGGTGAGGGGAATAGAAGCAAGAGCAGACGGGTGAAGGTCAAAGAAGGGAAAAGCTTACCAGGCAAGAATAAATCTATCCCTGAGTTCCATCACAAACGCGTGACCATTGCCTTGCTACTATGAACAATAACGTCATTCACACGGTTAAAGTTACCCACGTTCACATACCTGCTTATGGACATGTTCACGGCCTTGCTGCTGCTGTGCTCATCAACGCCAGCCACAGAAATAAGGCACGCAGAAAGCCCATCTGTTGCAGACAGAGGAGTGAGCCGTGCTTAACCAACACTGCTTCAGTGCACGCTGAACAACTGAAAGAGGCAGCACCAGTTTTAGAAAGTCTGCTTCAATTTATTCCATACAAAAGGATTTGGCTTCTATTTATTACCCTGCCCCCCACCTCAAAATGAAACCCCGGTGCCCAGGATTTCCGCTCAGCAATCAGTCACTCGGCCTCCAGTCAGACCCAAGGAGAAGCCTGACCCCAGGGCTACGTCACCTCTTCCCTCTCCAGTCCCGGCCAGCCCTATTTCAACCTAACCCTACACCAGCCCTGACCCTCAAGAGACACACCATGAAGGAATGCAGTGTCTCCAGCTCTTGCCATACATCAAGTCCTGCACAGGTGAAGCCCTCTTTGCTTCTAACGCAGCACAAGCCCTTCCCTTCCAGTTCACTTCCTTCCTCTGCTCCATCCACGACAGGGAAAGCACGGCCGTGCCGGAAAACCGGACTGTTCAGTCAGCTGCTTTTGGTGCCACCTCCGAGGAAGCGTTGCAGGCGGTTCTGCTGTCCTTTGTGGCTTCTCGCTCAAGCCCTCATCGTTGCTCTCTGCTTTCCTTCTCGGCTTTCTTCCTCAGCTGAGCAGCGCCACAGGAGTCACAGGAAGGACATCGGACACAGCTTCGCTCGGCTCCACAGCCTCAGTCCAACACGGCACCCAGGCCTGGCGCTCCATTCTTCGCTCCGTTCCTTTGCTCGCCGCCGATTCCCACGGGGAGGCCTCGTTCACACACCTGAAACCCCAACGCGCACCAACACGTCAGGCAAACGACAGACGCGCACGAGACGCAAACACAAAACGCCCTCCTCGGATCCCGACCCCGTTCGCAGCACACAGCCCGCTCCTCCCGGCCCCGCTCACCGGCCCCGCTCACCGGCCCCGCTCACCGGCCCCGCTCACCGGCCCCGCTCACCGGCCCCGCTCACCGGCCCCGCTCACCGGCCCCGCTCACCGGCCCCGCTCACCGGCCCCGCTCACCGGCCCCGCTCACCGGCCCCGCTACGCCGCCATGTTGCACCGCCTCGGAAGTGCTCTCCGCCGCCACCAAACACTTCCTGTCACGTGGCCGGGCTGGGGGCGGCTGCCGACTTCGTCCCGGATGCGGCCGTACTGCCGGCACTTCGCTGCTTCCCTCCGCGTCTCATTCCGCCTCTTTTCTCTCGCTTTCCTTCCTTCCTTCCTCGCCCTCGGCCCCCCCCCCTCCCTTGGCTTCTTTCTGCCCACCCTCGCTATCCAGCTCTGCACCGGAGATGCCTCCGGCAGCTCATCTCCGCAGGCAATTGATGGCTCGCGCTGTTTCCCTGCTCTGCTCTGCCCTCCCCGAACCCCGCAGTGATAGACCAGCAGTGCCCGGCTGTTGTTGCTGCGCAGCCTTATCACCTGACAGTGCAGACTTGGGGGCAAAGCTCAGCAGCTGCGCAGCTGCCGATGTTCCACGCCGTGCCCTGTCCTGCACAGCCCGGCTCTCCTCGCTCTGCTCTCCCGGTGTTTCCCGCAGTCCCTGAGCTGTGACCAACACGAGCGGGACTCGCGCCCAGCGCTGTCCCTGCTGCACGTAACATGCGGCCATCAAACTCCATTTACCACAGAGCAGTTATAAAGCAGGGATGTTCCATCAGCGCTGCACACACAGTGGCTGCAGAGCAAGTATTCCCAAGTGGACCGCATACCACAGGGCAAGAAAGGCACACGATGCAAGAACAAGCTGCTTACACACGCTTTACATTCCCAAGAAAAGGTTGGGTCGTTACAAGTCCCCAGCATGGCTGACATTTCCTCCACTCTGAGCCCCAGTCCTTGGACACATGCATGGTATCGGGGGCCATTTGGTGGTTTTGTGGTGTCTGATGCACCGACTCAGATGTGAACGGTCCAAATCGCTTATTACAAGTCCTCACATCACTTAGATACCTCTGCAAGTTTGCTCTTTCTAGCTTTCCCATTCGCCTCTGTGTGTCAACAGAACATTCCACAAACACTCTTCAGCTGTTCATTTGGGCACTGCAGAGCCACAAGGCATTCTTTCTTCTTCTAGAGGTGTCCTTGGTTCCCGTGTTGTTGATCTTGCTCCACAGCTGCTGCTCTGTACAGTTCCTCTTCTATTCCCACAGGGAACAGTCCCCATACTTCCAATAACACATCTGTCCCCAAGGCTGCATACACTCTGCTGTTAGGTGCCTACATGATGCCCACACACCAAATGCTGGCCATTCATCAACCAAAACTACCAAAACCAACAACCAAAGCCTCTTATCCCCCCTGATGCCACCAAGTCAGTACCTCAATTGAAGCATTGTGTCACCACCCAAACAGAGATGAGAACCCAATGGAGTCGCCAGCCAAAAGGCCAGTGGTGTGCACTGGATTTGGCCAGTCCTCCACTCCTCACCAGCTGCAACACGTGGATCCGGATGAGGCCATCCCATTGGGTTTCCAGAGAACTCTTGTCCAAAAGGTGGATCCCTCAGCGCCATGCAGTGAGCAAGTCTCACTCACAGAGGTATGCATTTATTGCAAGGTTGCAGAAGCACTGGCTGGTCCCCCACAAAGCTAGCACACTCCAAGATTTCATGACACTTTTGAATGCATATTTTTACCACTTGACCACAACTCTCACTCAGTGCCCAGCCTACAATTGGTCAGTTAAGGACAGGGCTCATCTCCCTTCCTGCAGGCTAGCTACCTTAACTACCTTTTCTCAAGGTGATCTTCAAAGACAAGTTTAGTCATTGCAGTGATTAAGAGTTCCTTAACAGTTTCAAGGATGGTCACCCTGACCTAGGGAAAAGCAGACACCTGCTGTATCTAAGGATACTCACAGAGGACTTGTACAAAGGTTTGCTCCTACCTGACCAATAACACCAAGGGTGGGAGGCGCTGCCTGGCACAGCCTTGCCCTCCTGACCCTGTAAGTCATGCTGGGATGGTTCCACTCTCTACAGCCTGGTGCGTCCAGTGCTTGGTTTCCTTATGACACCAGGACAGAATTTTAGCTCAGGAAGGACAGAGAAAGACTGAGAAATGTGCCAGGCCATGGAGAAAAGCTGTGTAAGCTGAACCATGAGTGATTTCACCTGAGAGGAGGTCAGCTGCTTGACTCTGGTGCCCATAAGGAAGTTGGATGCTGAAGGGAGAACAGCGAAGGGGAAAGGAAGCAGAGATGGAAACATAAAGCAGAACAGCCCTGTACAACACAGTGCTGAAGCACTGGGATTTACTGGCAGTGAGCTCAGAGGACCTCTCCGTCACTCCTAGAGCCAGGCAGTGCTGGAGCCATGCCCTGAGCTGCCACAGAGCAGGTTTTCTGGAATGTCAGCAGTGAAACCCAGTGCAGACAGCAGGGATGCACAAGCACTCCATCCTGCTGGCTTCAGAAGGCATTAGCCTTTCCAGGCTCACACTGTGCTCTGTCCTCAGGAGAAGCCTCCTTTCCAGGGCTTTGCACACCAGTACAGCTCCCCAGAGGCACATCTCTGCAGCACTCAAGACAGGCAGCACACTCAGGACAGAGCTGAAGTTTGCTCCATTCTCTTCTGTATGTTGAGCATCTGCTGGCAGTCAGTATGCATTGCCCACAAAGCCCAGCCCTAAGGCCCAGTGTGTGGGACTCTGGGGTCTCAGCACCACTGTCCCAGGGGAGGAGAGGTGATGCAGGGAGTGAGGATGAAGATGGGAAGGTTCACATTCCAAGCAGCTGATGAGATCTTCCTTCCTTCCCAGATCAAAGCAGCTCCTATTCATTGAGCACATGAACAAAGGAAGCAGGGAAGGCGCCTTGCCTGTGGGGCTGCCCTTCAATCCAGCCTTTCTGTAGGGAGAAAGTGAAGAAAAGGGGTGGTGAGCATGACACAGGGAATGAGGAACTGTACCTTCACAGCCACAGTTGGTAGATCTGACAGTCCTGCCTCCAGGCCAGGACATGCATCCCAGAACCCAAGTTCCATGAGCCATTTCCCATACAGGGACAACCCTCAGAGGGGACATCCCTGCAGATCCCTGGATGCTCCGAGGGCCTTGCAATGCAGCACTGCACCAGACTGTTAAAGGACCGGGCTTGTACGCTGGAGGCTCCCTCTAGGAGCATTGCTCTTGTCCGAGTGAGGATGAAGCACTTGCTTGAGCATCACAGCTAGGAGCAAGTCAGAGCAACAGCTGGCAGACTGAGTACGGTGCTCTGCAGAATGCCAGTGGGAAGAAAAGAGGAATGAACAGAAAAATAGCGTGCAAGAGGAGGTATTGAGTACCTGCACATGGCACTGGTACAGCTGTGCCCTGCATGGGCAATATCTAAACATCAGAAAGACAAAGACAAAGAAGAGACAGAAAACATGCAGACTATGAAAAGTGATGTTACAGAAGAGGTTTCTATGAAGTTTTTGGAATAGAAGCTCCAGAGGAGGTTTGACTGCTGCATATCACCCAGATCAACAGCTGGGAGAAAGAACTCTTCTCCAATATAAAAACACATTTGATGGCTGGATGGAGAATTGGAACTTATTTGGGTTAAAATTTAGGCTTCATTTTTAGATGAGGGTTATCTGGCAACAAAGACATCTTTAAACTTTCCATTTCTGTAATCATGATTCACCTGCCATCAGAGCAGCAGGGCTCCAGGCTGTGTCCTGCCCCACAACTCAGGGCTCGCTTGTGCTGCCCACAGCCTGCAGCACACTGGGGAAAATGAGGCAGATTAAGAGGTTGTGAACCCCTTGAGAACTCCTAATTTAGTTAGAGCATGTAAAAATGCTTATTTCTAAAACTAATTACAAAGAAGGTAACGTTTATAAGAAAAGCAGTGAAAACAAGTTGCAGAGATTTCATAGAGAAACTCAGTGAGGTGATAAAGATCTGTATTTCCTGTCTGCAATTGTCTGAAGAAAACCACTGCATGCTGACTTTTGGCTCTGCTAAGGCTGCAGGTGCCATCACAACTGCCCAAAGAAGTTCCAGTTTTGGAGATACCAGCTGGCCAACAGGGTGCCACAAGACCTGGTGCACCACTGCTGTGTGCAGTAAGGGATAGAAATACGTTAAGTTTCTCCCCATCCTATGAGGTTTGTACCATGGATGAGGATCTGCCTGCCTTGAGAGGGACAATGTGACCCATAGGTGAGAGGGTGTCTGTTTGACGTGGGCCAGGAAGCTGCCATGGGGCGAGGGGAATGGCCAGGCCATGAACAGTGCGAGAGGAAAGTGCCAGCTCTGCTGCTGAGAGGTGAGAGGTCCATGCAGGACATGAAGATATTGGAGTAGCTTGGCCAGGTGTAAGCAAGAGGTTGTGCCTAAGGGAAGATGAAAGGTGGAGAGAAGGAAGAAGAGCAGATGACAGCTGGTGCAGCAATCGTGAGACAGGGGCAAGAGGTGGATGGATAGAGGAGCTATGTGCATCCTGGTGCCACGGTTTATGCACAGGTTCACTCACCCACCAGTGGTCATCCTCCTTTTCAGACACCACGATGATCTCGCCTGCACGAAAAGTCAGCTCATCTTCCCGGTCAGCACTGCAATCATAGAGAGCGCGGACCCTGCGGAACTGCAGTGTGTTCTGCAAGCAGGAGAGAGCACTGTCAGGCCTCCTCCATCCCTTGTGTCATCCACCAGCTTTGTCAGACACAAATACAACAGCTTTAGTGCTTTGCTGCCACTAACAAAAGGACTAGGGAGAAGGGAAGTCTCTGTAGTGCAGAGGGATGAGCCAGAGAGGACACTGCACCCTTGCTGGTGTCCAGAAGCGTACCCTGCCTGACCTGCCAGCTGCCTGAACTCATAAGTAAGGTTTCTCTCAAAAGACACTGGAGCATGACAGGGCTTTTGGCTAGCAGTAAATAACAGCGATCATCCCTGTGCATAGCATGCACTGGGAGGGACCTGCCATTTCCACGCAGAGCATTCCCAGCATCTGGTGGGGAGATGTCAATGCCAAGGAGGAGCAGCAGTGGGGCTGGGAGGAGGTGCTGCTGGGTCCAACTCAGTTCAAAACTGAAGACAGTAAATGCAGAGGAGCTGAGCCTGTGGCCACCTACCGAACTGCCCCTCCAAGCAAGTGGAGGTGGGACATCTGAGGTGCATCCAGAACTGGGATCTGACTCCTGGGGGGATTGTTGTGGTCCAGGTTGTCCTGCTTTTCTGGAGACAGATGCATAGAGGCAGTCCACAGCCATCAGGGCACCTACAACACAAGCAGGACCATCATGACTTCCCTCCTTTAATCACATGTAGACAACAGCAAACACCACTCTTGGGCAACATTGTGCAGCAAGTACAGAGCCAACAGTGGTGGGAGCTGGGATGCGCAGCTCCCAGGTGACCCCAAGTTACTTTGGCTGCACAAAACAAGGGCCAATCTCATTCAGCAGGTACTGAGCTGAAGACCTCCAGCAGGCCCTTCTTCCCCCAGTGCAGCCCATCCCCAGTTTGTTACCTGAAGCCAGGCCAAGGATGGGTTTCTCTGGACTGAGCGGTACCCAAGGAGCTGGATCTGAGGATGTGCGCTTGTGCTTGATGCTCAGAGGCAGGGAGGGGCTCCTCCTGGTTCTTGTGTCCTCAGCAGAGATGGATGAGCTGGTCAGGAGTGGACGTGTCCTTTCAGGAGCTAAACAGGGAGAACAAATACGTCATAGGTCAGCAGCAAGCAGACCTCCTGGAAGTAAAACTCCAGGGGAAAATTGGCACTGTGCATTGACAAGAATATTTATTTCTCTGCTTGGAAGTCTGACTGGAGAAATGTGTAAGCTGTGACAGATGGAGAGGTGATCAGACAGGAATTTGCAAGTCTCCCAGAAAGCAGGACAGCTGGAGGAACTGGGGACCTCCATCTCTCAGATCTGGGACACATCATGGAAAGGCTGGGCAAAGGCAGCAGGAGCAGTCTGATCGAGGATCAGAATCGCAGAGCTGCTGTTTCTACTGGTGGCTTTTCTTTCCCTCCCTGTCCCAGCAGCAGCAGCACTCAGGAGAGTACAATGCATCCTAACAGTGCCAGCACAGGGGCACCAAGGGTAAGGGTATGCCATGCTGATCCTCACAGCAGGGAAAACAAGTCAACCTTCTTCCCTCAAGGAGAAGATAGAAGGACACCCTACAGCACCAGACATGCCTTGTCAGCACCCCATCCTCTGCTGATGGAGCTATGCTGCATAGCTCCAGCAGATCACCCCAACACCCCACACAGGATCTCACCTGACTTTGTCCGATGGGGAGGGAAGGGAGGTGGGTAGGAGGGGGCTGGTGGCACATCCAGGCTGTGGAGGTGGGCATGTGGCAAGATGTAAGTGTCAGGCCACCTCCTCTGGGGCACTGGCCCTGCTGCTTCTGGTCTGGTGGCAGTGGCAGGAGGCTGGTAGCAGCTCCCTGGACAGGGAGACCCCCTCTTCATAAGACCCAGCTGGAAAGAACATATTTGTAAGTTAGAGTATCCAATGTGAATGATTAGCCAGCACAGGAGCACCCACTTCAGTGTGGTGGGAGAAGGGCCAATGGTGGCAAGCATGGACCTGAGCCCATGGAGAGTCCTCACCTTCTCATCCAGCTCATCATCACTCTCATACATGTCATCCTGGTCCAGCCACCACTCGTACTCCACATGGACATGCAGGTTGAACTGGTTGTTCTGGGCCTGCAGCAGCTGAGGTATGGAGGAGCCCCCTGAGGACCCACCAGCGCTTTCCCACTGCACCAGCTCCATTTCTGACAGACCATTTGGTCATGGAGGAAACCACCACAAACTGTATGTGGTGCTGCCAGCTCAGCAGGCCAGGAGTTTTGCAAAGTTGTCCAAATACACACTGGGACATGGCCAAAGCAAGGCTTGGGCTCACCAAGGAGGTGCTCTCACCCTGTGCAGCCTGGTACAGTTTCAGGTCTCCCTATCTGGCCTTTTCCAAACTACCCAGCCCTGAGGCACCCCACGACAGCTGGGCCAGAACAGTCCCTGTGGCACCTTCCTCTTTATCCCACACCAGAAGTGATGATGCTAAAGGATTTGGATGGCCCTGCACCAGGCACTCGAGCAGTGCCTTTCCCTGTCAGAATGTGTCCCAAAACCAAGGCACCGTGTCTTACCAGCTCTTCGCACTGGTGATGTCTTGTCCTCCTGGCAATGTCCAGGGCCGTCTCTCCTGCTTGGTTAGCTGTGAGGGGAAACGGCAGCCTTGAACCTTGCTCAGGGAAGTGAAGAGCATTGCTGTGTGTGGGCAGCCTGCAGGCTCACAGCAGAAATGCTACAGTCAAGGGGGAAAGAGAAGAGGATGTGCAGCGCAGGAGGAATAAATCCCAGAGAGGCTGAGCGGGGTGCTGATGGCACTGAGGACACAGATCCTACAGATCCCATCAGATCTACCTGCTGCTTCTAGAGACAAGCACATGAAAAAGAAGGGACAGCCTAAACAGACTGAAACAAAGGCTCAGGCCAAAATTGATAATGGTGGGAAGACGAAGAAGGGGTCAAGAGTGATGAGACACCCAGATAAGGAGAGATGGGTAAACCCTGCTGGCTTACAGAAATGGCACAAGGAAGGACAGAAGAGCACAGTCAAACTCCTATGTGGCTACAAGGACATGCACCCAGTCCCTATTAACCCCCTGGGGTCTCTCCGCCCCTGTGGGAAATGGGCATACTTAAGGAGTGCCCAAAGAGGAACGGCTCAGCACAGCCATCCCCTTGATGACACTGGATGGCAAAAACGTATGTGACCTACCAAGTCACTCAGGAGTTCAGCCTTAAAGTTCACTTCTGTGCTGTGAAGAAGACACTCCCAGCCATGATGAACGACCAGACCTATGACCTGGGCTCCAGAGCACCAGCACACACTGCCTCTGAACCAGTACGTCGTCAGCCCTCCAGCCCATGCCCCAGCATTGCACAGCTGGCTTTGAAAATACACCCTAAGTGCCTGTCACTCTATGGGCAGGTTTCCCACAGCACCATCATTAACCTGCTTCTCCTGAACCTCCCCAGCTGCAGGCAAGCCCTACTGATCACTCCAGCAAAGTCAGAGTAGAGATAACCAGAGGGGGGAGAAGACTCCAGGATCTCCCTGGCCACTCACTGATGGTGATGCTTGCTTTGGCCTTTAGCAGCAGTTTGAGGCACTCAGGTTTGTTGTGAAAGCAGCAGTAGTGAAGCGGCGTGTTCCCCACTATGGTCTGCTTTTCCAGGCTCCCGCTGCAGCAAAAGGTGGATATTGTTAGCAGGCTGAGCAGAGCTGCTGGCACCAGCCGTATGCTGGTCCACATGTCATTCTAGCCACCTCAACTGGAGCGGACTTTAGAAGAGGTGGCCACCACCATCATCACATCTCAACTCAGTGATGAGGGTAGCCAAGGCCCCTCTGCTCTAGGGACGGTCACCCTAAGTCCACCCCAAGGCACATTTGCTGGGATGCCTGCTCTGGGACTTCTTGGGAGCATTTTGGAGAAGCCCTACACTCTTTTGCTTTTCACTCACGCTGACTTAGTCGTGACGAGTTGACCAGATATCTTGAGCTTACCTGTTCTGGACAAGAAAATCAACAATATGCAAAGAGGTTCGATCAGACAACAGCACTGCCAGGTGGAGGATGGTCTCCCCAGGTTCCTGTAACAGCGCAGAAACAGCAACAGGATGGGACTGTGACACCAACAGGGAGGAGCTATGTCCTTTGGGAACTGTTCTTTATGCATCCCTAAGAGATGAACAGGAGCTGCTGTGATTTGTCTCTCTTCATAGCCATGACCACCAAGGCTGGAGAGAGTTTAAGAAACATTTAGAGGTGTGGAGCCATGTTTCTCAAGGAAAGCTTTTCTAATTGTGCTTTCCTCACCTTCTGCTTTGTCCTCCACACAGCCTCTTCCTTTTTCTCAGAGGCTTAACCACTCATCTTTTCTTAACACCTGCCCTTTACCTGACACACTCCCAATGTATTTATGATAGCTTTATGAAGAATCATTCATCCCCATTTCACATTTAGAAACAGTAACTGAAGGTGATTTTTTCCCCCAGCCCAGCAGCAGAACTTCACGGAGTTCACCATTTCAGGGTGTGCAACTGCTGCTCCACACAGAACTGCCCCTCACCTGTCTGTTTTTCACAGAATCACAGAATCACAGAATGACCCGGGTTGGAAGGGACCTCAAGGATCATGAAGTTCCAACCCCCCTGCCTGGCAGGGCCACCAAACATACACCTTTACTAGATCAGGTTGCCCAGGGCCACATCCAACCTGGCCTTGAACACCTTCAAGGACGGGGCATCCACAACCTCCCTGGGCAGCCTGTTCCAGGACCTCACCACTCTCCTAGTAAAGAACTTCCCCCTAACATCCAACCTAAATCTTCCCTCCTTCAACTTAAATCCATTTCCCCTAGTCCTGCTATTATCAGCCCTTTCAAAGAGTTTACTCCCCCCCTGGGTGTAGGTTCCCTTCAGGTACTGAAAGGCTGCAATGAGGTCACCCCGCAGCCTTCTCTTCTCCAGGCTGAACAAGCCTAACTCCTTCAGCCTGTCCTCATAGTGGAGGTGCTCCAGTCCCCTCATCATCTTCGTGGCCCTCCTCTGGACCCTTTCCAACAGCTCCATGTCTTTCTTGCACTGAGGGCTCCACACCTGGACACAGTACTCCAGACGGGGCCTCGCAAGAGCCGAGTAGAGAGGGACAATCACCTCCCTATCCCTGCTGACCACCCCTCTCCTGATGGAGCCCAGGATCCCATTTGCTTTCCGAGCTGCCAGAGCGCACTGCTGGCTCATGTTGAGTCTCTCGTCCATCAGGACCCCCAGGTCCTTCTCTGCCGAGCTGCTCTCAAGGACCACTCCTCCCAGCCTGTATAGGTGCCTGGGGTTCTTCCGGCCCAAGTGCAAAACCTTGCACCTTTTTCCCAAGACATCCCATGCTGAGGGAGCTTTTTGCTCATTGCCATGACAGTCTTCCACCAGGTGTCATACCTGCAGGTGTGCCTGCACAGGCTTGCTCAAATCCATGTTCTCAGCGTAAGCTTGGAGCAAAGTAAATATGTCCTTGCCCTTGACAGCTTCTGGAAGGTTTAGGTGCTGAGCAGCAGGGCTCCTCTTGGCATATTTCTTCCCAACATACTTGGAAATGATGAATTCTTTCCGCAAGGCCCTGACAGAGATGAGCCAAGAGAGAGTTAGGGGCCACAGAGCAACCTCATGAGCATACAGGGACACCCCCTCCTCTCCAGCTGCCCCAGCTGCTTTCCTCCTCTCTCCTGTGCACCTGCCAGGCAGTGCAGCACCTTTCCCATCCTTGTTCCCAGCAGGGATCCCACCCCAATACCTTTCTGGGAGGGATGGGGAAGCATCAATGTGTCTCCCTGTCTTCCAGACACTTCCATACTCTCCATCACCTCTTCTCCAGATAGAGAAGGGTTCTGTATTGGATTCAGCTCCCCAGTGAGATGTTGGAGAAGCACCATATGATAACTGGGTAGGAGAACCCAAAGATCAGCAGCAGCAGCTGCTGGAAGATGGCTGGCCAAGAAAGTCCTCCAGCTGCAGAGCATGAGGTCAGCAGAAGCAGTGGCCAGAGAGAGGATCTGGTGGGCAGCAGGAGCCTCAGGGCTAACCAAGTCCTCCCAACAGCAAAGATAATTGCAGAAGAGCTGAATTATTACTATTTCATGTGGTTTCAGTTTTCTCAGCAGCCAAGTCCAAGGGTGGACCTGGCAACCTTGATCTGCTCCTGCAGTTGCATTTTCCAGCTCTCCCTGCTCTCTGCTGCCTGGCCCCTACCTATCTGCTTGCTTACTGCAGGGTAGATCCACACTGCCTAAAAGGTGCCCTAGTTGGGACTTACACACCTGTAATGTACTCTGGCTTGTGCCTCTGCAGACCCTGATGGTCCCCTTGGCCATGACTGCCCCAGCTACTGGACTCCCTCAAGAGCTCTGCCCAATTCGTGTTTGCAGCACTGAGCCCTGGAGAAGCCCCCAGCTATTGCTGGTACCAGCCACCACCTGAGCTCTCCGCTATGCTTTTCTAGAAGCTGGGCCACTTGAGGATGAGCAACAGAGCTCATGTCACCTGAGAAGTCCTACAGCTACCAGATCTGCTCTCTCCTAGATGTGAATCATGGTCTGTTCTTGCTGCTTTCTAGTTCCTACTGCTTCTACAGCCACGGTGCAAAAGGCCCAGGAGGAATGATGCGCCTTCCCCTCCTTCCTCACCAGGTCCCTTTAAGCCAGATATCCTTCTTCTAACCACCCAGAGACAGGAGGACAGCCAATTCTTGTTACCTCTGTATTATCTTAGCAAAAAGGTCATCTGATATCTCAGGAGAGGGTTCTGAGGCCTCCATCCATAGCAAATGCAGCAACAGATACATCCCCACAATGCTAATGAAAGACACAGGCTGGAAGTCTGCAGAGCTGTGTCTCTCTGCACTTACGTTGCATGAAACTTGGCCATGCATGTCATGATGCCCACCACTTTTTTTCTCACCATCTCTCCTTCCTTACTTCATCCTACACTGAGCTCACCAGCCCAGGGTCCCAGCTATTGGGCATGGTGATCTGAACTGCACCCACATGTGACTCTGCTCTGTCCCCCCCACCCTCCCACTCTTCCCTTCCTGCTGATGTGCACAGCTACAGCAGTCCTACTTGGCAGCTCCAGCTTTTCGTTTTCTCGTCTTGTCTTTCCCTTCCAAGCCCTGTTTCCTTGATCCTGGCCCTTGTCCTGCTGGCTCTTCCTCACATCTCCAGTCTCCTTTAAATCTGTCCCATTGATCTTGATGAAACTGATTCCAAAGAGGAGTTGCAGCCTGGGGAGGAGATTGGGCAGTGCCACGTGCCTGGCCACTGCGGGGAGCAAGCAGGACCACAGAGCGTGCCCATAAACACTGACTCCATCAGAGCAACTCACATGTCACTGTGTGCCACGGGCTTCAGGGAGAAGCTGGAAAGACTGGCTTCCATAATGCCATTGAAACCAGCGTTGCCAATGTTCCTCGCCAGCTGCAAAACAGTCAAGCTAGAGGTGATGTGGGACATGTAGCTTCATGGCAGCAGGAGAGAAAGCTCAGGGCTGAGGTGCTGGCCAGGTATAGAGAGATGTCAATGGGCCAGAGACTCTGCACCAATGGCTGCTGCTGAGATGTCCCAACTCCAGCAGTACAGCCATAGACCTGAGCCCTGGATTTGGGGCTGGGTGAGCAATGTCCCTGTGAGTGCTCCCATCCCCTGTCCAGACACCAGCAGCTCCCATCATGGACTGACCAAACCTTTCTCATTCATGAACATGCTAAAACAGTGCCATGGAAAACCACCAGCCCCCTGTCCACCCCATACTCTGCTCAACCCTGATTTGGGCTCAGTCCTGCCCTGCAGCTCTCCTGCACCAGGGGACAAAGCTGGAAGAGATGAGAGACCCAGGAACAGCAAAGGGACATCCTCATCTCCTTGAAGACAGCATAACCATGAAGTTCCATGAATTACAGCTTGGTTCAGGAGGGAATGATCTCACTGAACTAACTTGGTTTCAGAAAGGCCAGAGCAAAAAAGAAGGAGCAAAAAAGAACACAGCAGCAGCATCCTACCAGCAATTCGGAGGTTGCCAGCTTGTCCAAAGACAGTGACTGAATGCGGGAGATGTGGACACCCATCTCTCTGTGAATCCCAGAGCACTCAATGCAGATCAGGATGCCATGGTTAATGGAGAGCCAGGTGGGATCTGCAGAGAATACACTGCTGGGTTCACGTCCATCTCCCACCTCTCCTCTCCACCACACAGAGCACAAGCTGCATAGCAGGACACACAGCAGAGAGCTGCTGGAGCAGGAAGGGGAGGCAAGCAGCTGTCTCTCACCTGGGGCCAAGCAGTCACAGCACTCCCTGTTCCCAGGCATGTTTCTGACCTCCTCAACTATGGCCCGGGTCAGCTCCTCCCTGCTGCTCTCCACTCCGCCCTGTGCCTTGCTGAAGGCCAAGTTCAGTGCCTCCTCTTTGCTGTTGCTGAGGACAGACACCCATCTGCATGGGCAGAAAGTGACTTAGGAGAGGGCCCAGAGGGGAGGGACTGGCTTCCCATGGACCCCCTACCCCCAGCACAAGGCTCCTGCGCAGGATGCAGGCAGAAAAACGGGTACCAGGAACCTCCATGAGTCCCTGTGACTCGCTCAGCCCCTAAAGCAATCACAACACAGCAGGGATGGAAAGGGCATCAAACAAGGGCAGCAAGGAGCTGCGTAATTAGCCGACGAGTTAGCTCCTCCTCAGAAGCCAGAGGGATGGTTTTTGATTCCCACCAAGCTGCCCCAAGCTCGCAGTACTTACACGAAACATTCCTGCTCGTCCTCCGCCAGGAAGCGGTACGTGCGGTTGTCTGAAAAAGACACGGCCATGCTCCGCTGAGCACCACCTGCTGGGCTCAGCGTAACGACAGCCCCCTCCTTCCACCCAGCCCCTCCTCACTGCTTCCCTGGCAAAGCGTCCTGCTCCCGGCTTGGGGCAGAAGGATGCTGCTTTTGGCTAAGCTACTACATAGCAAGTATGTGCCCATCTCATGCTCTGAGCGTACACCACTGCTTTGGAGCAGTTACCCCACAGCATCACTTTTCAGTCCAACACAAAGCTGAGCTTTACCTCCTCCCTAGCCATGTTCACTTTTTGAACCCAAAGCACCAAAGCCACTCTGGGCACTTTCCAGAGGAGCAATGGGGAAGTGGCAACACTCACGTGAAACCACATCGAAGCATTTCTTGTCATCCACATTTGGCTTCACCTGGCACGTCAGGAGGTTCAGCTTGGCTGGTGGGCGGTTGGGCTATGAGAAGAACAAGGAAGTCTCAGTACTCATGGCATCAAAGCACTGAGACAGCCAAGGTCAGGCTGGACGGGGCTCTGAGCACCCTGATGGAGCTGTAGGTGTCCCTGTTCATTGCAGGGGAATTGGACCAGATGACCTTTTAAGGTCCCCTCCTGCTCAGATAATTCTGTGAAAGGGTGATGGCCCAGCAGTGATGATCACCACCAGCCATGGAGCTGCCTCAGCCCCAGCACTTCACCCTTAGCTCTGCTTTTGGGAGCAATGCAAGAAATAGCTACATGGACTTCTTCTTTTGCATCAGCCATCCCATGCTGGGGTCCCTGGTCCCCAGGTTCAGTTCCTTCCATGCACACAGGTGTGGGGGGGCCTCCCATGGTTGTCTCTTGGATTGCAAGGACTTCAGGCTCAGTGGGGCAGCACAGCAGTGCAAGCACTAGGCATGAAGGCTCTGCTGGGTCCCAGAAGTTGCCAGCATGGTGGGCAGCTGGGGGTCAACGGGGGTGGGCAGCAGATCCCAGGCGGAGGTAGCATGGGGTGGAAGAAGCAGTTCCTACCATGCTGTGAGAGACGGTCAGGTAGCCATTGCTGATGGTGCATTTCCTCTTCTGCCAGACTTTTCTCAACCTGGAAGTGAGCAGAGAGTGATGCAAGAGGAGCAGACCATCCATGCAGTAATGCCAGTGAGCACAAGAGCTGAGCAAGGTGACATACTGGCCCTGCTGCTAGGGTCTGTCACTCTTGGCCTGATGGGACCAAGACAGTCCCATTGAATGGCACAAGGATGGGCTTGCACAGACAGGCAGCACAGCTTCTGCAGAGGCAATGTAGGCACAAAGCATTGCTTGGGGCACAGGTCCTGGTAGGAGAGCACACAGACCTTTGCAGGAGTCCCAGCAAACAACCAAGACCATCACCTTCAAACTGCTCCAAACACCTCTAAGACCATACAGAAGTTAGGGAAAGAAGAAAGGGAAACTGAACTTCAGCCTGTGGTGAAGGAGACTCCTGAGCTCCAGTTAATGATTTTCTGTCCAGCTTCCTGTTTTTTAGGACCATTGACAGTCCTTCCCAGGCATGCACATCTCCTAGTGCAGGACCCCTGCAATTCCCAGCAAACGGGCTCCCCTGCACAGGTGGAAGGTCCCCTGTCTAGTGACAACAGAGCACTTTCCAGGTGCTCACAGTCTGGCTGCCAGGCATGGGCATAGGAGAGGTCTGAAGCAGCACGAGGGGAGCCCCAGCTCCCTGCTGGCTTTTTCCTCTGGCCTACCATGCCATCTTCAATGCTAGTTCTAATCTACACCTCATTTCTGTACCTTTCCCTAAATCTCCCACAGGAAGCTGAGCCCAACACTGACCTGTGGGGCAGAGAACTGGAAAGACAAAGTAGGGTCAAGGATGGAGGAAAGGAAGTGAAACAGAACAGAAAATACTGCCCAGCCTATATTAAAGTCCTTGTGCCACCCATGAAGAGCTCTCACAGAGGTCCAGAGGGCACTGGGCATCTTCATGGGGTAGGAATGTCCTCAGCCAGGCATCTTCCTCCCATCCCCCTGCATGGGAGGCCATGGGCAGCTGCCACAATGCCACGTGCACCTTGACCTGTTCCTCTGCCCTTGCCACCATCCCAGGAGAGGAGATCAGGCTGGGTGAGCCTGCCCTGGCCCCGAGTGACCAAAGCACAACTGACAGGGACACGCTGAATCCCAACTCACCCATCGCTTTTCTTAAAGAGGGTCCCTGTCTTCTCTGTGCCGTACTGCTTGTTCCCCTGCAGCTGGTGCATGTTGTACCGGGCCTGCTTGCTCCCCACGTCCTGCAAGGAGAGGGATGGCAGCAACCAGCAGTAACAGCAACTGGGCAGGGGCTGCTTCATGCAAGATGGGCCAACAACACCCTGGGAAGAGGGATCTGCCCTTACCTCTCTCTGCTCCAGTTGCAATGCAGCCTTCAGCTGATCCCGAAGGGTACACAGCTGCTTCTTCTCCTCGTCCTGCCTGACCTTCAGCTGCAGGGCACACAGAGCTCACCGTGGGGAGGAGACTGCTGCATGCCCGCCCCAGGGAAACTGAGTCCTCCCCACCCCCCACGGCCCTCACCACCTCCATGGGCCCGTGGGATGCGGAGCCCTGCTCTGAGGTGGGAGGTGGCAGAGCAGCATGCCATTGAGCCACCATGGTATTTTCTGGAGGAAAAAAAACAGCTGTCTGCAGGAGTGTGGCCCTGACGGAGCGTGGGGATGGTTTGCATGAGGGATCAGGAAGATGCTGTGCACTGTTACCCCATTCCAGGGCAGCACAAACTCTCTTTTGGCTGTTATTACCACCACCCTGGGCAGCCTGTGCCAGTGCATCACCATTGTGTTCAGAGAAGACATTTTTCCAAACACCTAACCTGGGTCACACCCCAGGCCCCTGCAAAAGGCTCCAAGGGATAAGGAGAAGGAGGACGAAGGCCGAGCAACCTGGATCTGAGGTCTGAAAATGCTGGGAAAGCAACACAGACCTTCTGCAGAGAATGGGGGACTTGGTACCACCAGAGGTCAGGCTGGTTCTGAAGTCCCACTGTAGGCTTTGCCTTTTTAAAAATCATCTTCCTGTCTCCAGGCAAGGTATAACTGCAAGAGCCCATAGTAAAGAAGTGGAAGGACGCAGCCCCTGAGAACAGCTCTGAGAGAGGCAAAGACCCCAAGGAAGAGTGTGAAGAGCTTCAGTTGGCAGCAGTGGGCAGGGAAAGCCAGGAGCAGAAACCTGAAAGCCAGAGGAGCATCTAGGGAAGTGAGAATTGAATGTAATGCCTCTGGTTCCATCTCCGTGCTTGTCCTTCCCATTCTGTGCCCTAGGGTATTACACCGTGACTTTCCCACTCCCATAGATCACTGTGCATTAGAGGCGCAGGAAATGATGACCAACTGATGCAGAAGTCTCCAGATCTGCTTTTGCAGAGGCAGAGGCAGCCCCAGGACAGATGTCCCTGCTCTGTACCCTGCTCCCCTCAGCACACCCTGCTTCACATGAGCACTCACACTCTGCAGCTCCGGGATGAGCTCCTCTGTAAACTTCTTAAGTTTTGCTGTTGCATTTAAACATTCCTGGAAAAAACTGAGAGCAGAGGCAGATATAAGAGCACATTCTGAAATCCTGCTCATAGTGCTGGCTGTGAAGAGTACACTGGGCTCTCCTAAGCTGCTGGCTCATCAACACCTTCAGCAGACAGCATGTCTGTTTCATAGTCAACAAGGAATTTCTTAGGATATGAACTGTAAGAAAAAGTGGAGACTAAGAAAAGTTCAGGGCTCATAAGTCTGTCTTCTTCATAACCTAGATTTCAGTGACCACTGCTTGCTATCTTCTTATGAGATAATGAGGATGTTAAACTGAAGAGAGAATCAGAGAATGATTAAGGTTGAAAAAGACCTTTAAGATCATCTAGTCTAATCATCAGTCCATCCCATCGTGCTCACTAACCATGTCCCTAAATGCCACAGTTCCGTGTTTCTTGAACACCTCCAGGGATGGTGACACCAACACGTCCCTGGGCAGCCTGTGCCAATGCATCACCACTATTTCAGACAATAAATTTTTCCTAATATCCAACCTGAACCTCACCGGGTGCAACTTAAGGTCATTATTTCTTGTCCTGTCGCTGCTACCTGGGAGCAGAGCTCGACCCCCCCCTCACCACAACCTCTTTCAGGGAGCAATAAGGTCTCCCCTGAGCCTCCCCTTCTTCAGTCTAAATAATCCCAATTCCCTCAGCTGCTCCTCACAGGACTTGTGCTCCAGGCCCTTCACCAGAAGACACACCTCACTGAGATCCTTGGCTCCATCATCTCTAGGAGAACGAGATTTTTGTCATATTAGAGTATAGGCCAAGTAAGCTGCAAGATCTCTAGGTCCTGCAAATTAAACCACCTCCCAGACTGCCTGTAAAACCAGCACTTGTGAAGGGCAGTGAAGGCAAGCTGCCAGTTGTCTTACTTGAACTGTGAGTTGCAGTGCTTGATGTGGTTTTGCAGTAAGTCGATTCCTTTCTTGGTTTTGATTTCATTCACTTTGATTAGATACTGAAGGGAAAAGGACACAGGAGATGAAGGTGTAGCTTAGGGGAAAATGCCATTTAAGCACGTTTTCTTTCATATTGTCCTCCCTCCCATTAACTGTGAAGAGCAGTGTGTTGTGGTTCTTCCTGTTGGTCATGCTATAATGTGAGCAGCTCATGTGGCTTTTATGGGGTGAGAAGCTGGTGGCAGGCAGAGCCCATGAGTGCCAGTGTTTTGGTCTGGCAAATGGAATGGTGGACTCAGAATGGGTGCAGCTTTATCTGTGCTGTAAAGTACCATTCTTCATCTGAACTCCTTCATCAGCTCCTATCCCAGGCTGGCTTGGGTCTACTGCAATGCAGGCATCTCTCCAGCCGGGCAGACCCCAAAAGACTGGGACAGGAAGGAGCTGGGTAGATCTGTGGGGCCCACACCATGACCCAGCTGATCCCACTTGCCCTGTCCCTGTCCTTACCTCACACATGTTTAACTGGAAGGTCCTGCGCTCCTTCTCCAGCTCCTCGGCGATCTCCCCCCCACTCACCTCGCCCCGCACCATGCCATGCTGCTTCGCCAGCTCACGCTTCTCCTTCTCTATCTTTGTGCTCAAGGAGAGAGAACAGACACGTGAAAGGCTCCAACTGACTTGCTGTCTGCTGGAGGCAGCCAGAAATGAGTCCCCAGGCCTGGGTTTTAGGGTGAGGGAGCCAGGAAACTTACAGTTTGCTCTCATAGTCTTTGTAGGCCTTCTCAAGGGGCTTCTTGAATTCCTAGGAAGAACCAAAGGCAGTGACTGATGGTTACAACCAGGACAGATCCTACTTCAGCCTCATCATAGCACTTTCCAAAAGGGTCACCCTCAAATTGTAGAATCACAGAGTCACCAAGGTTGGAAAAGACCTGCAAGGTCCTCCAGTCCAACCAGTAAGGCCATCACAGCCCCATGACATCGCTGTCCTTGGGTACTAATGTAATAGAGAACTGTTTCTACTTCTACAAGGCCATTATTTTTTTTCCCGTATGACTTTGGAGACTTTCTCTTCTCCCCATGATCTCACTATATACACCTACATTTAACCATCAAAATCATTTGCACATAACACCGATGTTCTGCTCCATTCTCAGTGCTTACTGCTCTGCAAAGCTCTGTCTCACAGAAAGACAGGGTAAATCTGGTTAGAGGGGGCTTCTGGAGGTCTCCAGCCCAACTTCCTGCTCCAGGCAGGGGCAGTGCTGAACTAGGACCAGGCTTTGTCCATGCAGATGTCTGAAACTCCCATGGAAATGCCATGACCTCTCTGGGTCCTTGTCTGGGTTCTCTGGCCCTTGCAGTAAAATTTCTATATTGCATCAAGGCAGAACCTAGTCAGGACAGATCTTGCATTTATCTTCATTCTCATGAAGATGTTGAACAGATTTGGGTCAGGCTGCGATCGCTGTTGGATCCCATTAAAAATACATTCTGCTTAATCACAGCTAGTTGCCAGCAGCTGGTTTTTCCCCTCTCTTTAACTGAGTTCCCAATCTTCTTGACGTTGCCCTTAAATGCAGATACATTTTCCTCACATTTTGTATTCTTTCACCACCTCACTACGTGCTAGAAGTTCCAGATTTTTTACTCTCTTTCCATATTCATGTTCCTATTGAACACCAGTGGCCAATGGGCTGCCTAAGTGCAGGAAAAATACTATTACATAAAAGTGTAAAACTCTAGAAGGAGAACTGCTTTAAAAGAAGCACTTCCCTGCCCCATGTTCAGCCCCAGCCCCATCAGCTTTGCTTACCCCTTTGAGCTCTTTCATGTCTCCCTTTATTAAGGACTCCAGGGAAAAATTAATGTTGTGGTCCAAACTCTGCAACTGGAAAGGAAAGAGAGGGATCAAGCAGCTGGCACTGGCCACAGCGGTCAGGATAGCATGAGAGCTTCTGGAAATTGGGTGCATACCCCAGCTCTGTGCCTTGAAATGTTCCGCTCCTGGCCCTGCATGAGGAAGAGCAGCTTTTGCTAATGATGAGCAAGGAATGGGGAAATGGAGGGCAGGAAAAAATGACTGGGGATGGAGAACTGTTTGCAGCAGAGCTCTATCTTCTTGCTGATACCTACACCCAGGCCACCAAAAGGTATCATCAGGCCCACTGTGCTTCAGCAGCTGCTCATGAACACACAGAAGGAACCTCTCAGAAAACAGGCAGCTGCTTTCTAAGTCTCCAGCCTTGGAGGTTGGCAAGCTGGAAAAAGCCACAACCAGCCTGAGCCAGTGGTAGGGTATGTGTGGCTACATGCAGGACACTGGACTGGAGACCAGAGTGCCCTTCCAGACAGATCTTCTGTGCGCCCCAAGGCTCTTCCAGATCCTTCCTAATCCCAACCGTGTCATTTGCAGCACAAGGAAAGGGCCAGATTTAGGCAAATGTACCCACAGCGGAGTTTTGTGTCTCCTGAAAAGTCTTGCAGATGTTTCTGCGGAGTGTGAGAGGTACCCCAACTCATAATGAGCCTCTGGAAAGTGGTGCAGAGATGGCTCCTTGGCTCTGCTATCACTACAGCCTGACTCAGGCGCCAGGGCAGGAGCCCCAGGATCACCCATTTCCCTGCCGGCACCATGTGCAAGGGACGGAGGCATCCATCCTTCTCATGCTGCAGACCCCAAGTCTGACATGGCCATCCTCACCAGCCTCAAGCGATCTGCATCACTGCTTCTGCCTCTGCTCCTACCTTGGTCCAGGAAAGGGATGATCTTGGCCCTCCAGGCTGTGCACTAAAGCCTAGTTCTGGGGGACCACCCACCAATATCCCACTGTGGCCCATGGCCCTGCAGGGGACATGCAGGGGACAGGGCTGCCTACCAGACTCCTGATGGCAATCAGCAGCTCCTGGGAGAAGGCAGCGAAGGTGCTGAAGGCGTTGGCCAGCTGCTCCTCTCCCTCCAGCTGGTAGTTGGCTGAGAACAACTCCTGGGCAGCAACGTGGGCTGTGAGGTGGCTGATGAGGTCTGGGGAACATGGGTGGTCTTCAGAGAGTGCAAGGGAACAGCCAGGATGAACTCACTGCCAGGAGCCCAGCTCTGTTCTAGCACATCCCCCCACCCCACTAATAAGAACTCTGAGGACACAGATTCCCTGCTGCAATCAACCCAACGTTAGAAAGGATTCCCCTGGACCTTCCATTTCTGCCTCTCCCACCCCAGGCACCATCCTGCCCTGACCTTGTCCACAGCCATGTTCTGCCTTGGCAGCTTTCCTCATCTTCTGCAGCACAGTTCGGTCTGCATCCAAGGCCTAGAAATGTAGAGGTTATGAGCATCCTTAGGGACATTTTTGTAACCTGCAGAGTTCAGCCCAGGTCTCAACATCCCCAAGCCAGACTGTTCTGCCATCAGGTAGGTGATGGTCTAAAAGGCAGCAGTCTGTGAGTATCTTAAATAACAGCAGGCCTTCCTGATGGCATTCTGGAGGAAGTGACCAAATACTAGGAGAGAATTGGAAAGTATTTTAGAGGAAATTCAGCAGCAGGGTGGGGCTGGTACCACTGCTGGCCTTGTCCTTGTTGTGCACCACATCAGCCAAGGCATGCAGCTGAACCCCTGCAGCAGAGGAGGGTGTTTGTCAGGCTCTGCATGGGTCAGCACAGCCAGGATGGTCAGCACAGCCAGGACTGTGGCATCTGAGGGTCTTCACACTCACAGACATTCAGGTACCCAGAGTGAATTAAAGTGGAAGCTTTGGAGGAGAAGCTGCAGCATGAGTTGGGGATGTGACATCCCCAAGGCCATCGCCTCCACACCCCTGGGTTCCCACTGTTCTGTGTGCTCAGCTCCAAGAGGCAGCACTGCCTTCAAAGACCTGCGCACTGTCAGACACACACATGGATATGTTGTCAACCACGAGGAAGAAATTACAGACCTGGTGCTTGGTGCAGGAAACTCCAGCTCTCTTCCCTGCCTGCATTGTCACCTTGTGTATTCATTCTCCTTGAAGGCAGAGCTCTGGTTGTGTACTGGGCTCGGCTGTATGATTTCACTGTGTGCCTACCATGCTGCATGTGCTGCTTTGTGCCATGCTGGGGCTGCTCCCAGCAGCATGCATCCAACAGCAAGTTGCACACCCCAGGACTTTGCTGTACAGTTTCCCCCACACCCCTGGTAACAGCTGCTTTGCTGAAGCATTTCAGAAGCCACAAAAGGGGGCAATTCTGCTTTTCCAAGGTGAGACCAATGCCCCAAACCCCTGTGGTTGAAGCCCCTTCAGCTCTATCCCTGTGCCCATATCCTTCTCATGAGGAAGGCTCAGTTTGAGAGAGACCACCCATCCATAGTTTGATCTCCAGACATCACTTTCACACTCACAGGGCAGCTTTGTGCGAGTCTGGAGCCCCTGTGGGACTGAGTGGGCTAGAAAGGGCCTCACTGGGTCTGATGAGGACAGAGACCGAGTGTTCACTTCACCTTTTGGCCACACACACCCACAGTTCACCATGACACACCAAATCCTTTTTTTTTCAGCTTGGGTACAGGGTTCCATGAGGGACGGATGGAGCAGTGCTGGTCACAGGGCTGACCTTGAGGAGTGCTAGCAGCAATAGATGCACTTCAGCACTATTTATTGGCTTTCCACTCATTGGAAGATCCCATTGCACTCCAGGGCTGTACTGCCAAAGAGGAGATAAGGTCCCACTGAGCCCAGCTCACACCAGCACTCACCCTGTTACCGCAGAGCCTGCTTGCTGTCACCCTGCAGTGAGAGCCATGACCTGCCATTTCTGTTCACTCTGTGTCACAAGCCCCAAGACAAGGGCTCTGCAGAAAGGAACAATTTTTGCAGCATACATTTTTCTCTCTAACCACAACTTCCTGATGTAAGTAGCTCTGTTTTAAAGGGCTGAAGTTTTGAGTTTTACTTTGGGTAGATATAATGGAGTAACAGTTACAAATTAAGCAACACAAGGAAATTGCCCCATGCCAGGGGCTCCTAAGCGCATTCTGTCCTGCAGAATGCTGATAGAAAAGCCTCAGTGATCACCACAGATGATGGGAGCAGAAGGGTTGCTCAGCCTTTGGGCTGAGATGGCAGACCCCAGGCGCTGGGGTGGCTTGGGGCAGTGCAGCGAGCGGTCACAGCCCACAGACAGACCCTGGCAAAGCCCAGGGCACCATCCCCATGTCTGCTTGGCTTCCCAGCACTCCTTCCCCTCCTGCACTGCGCCTGCTGTTGTGTGTCAGGATCAGGAAGCAATGGCTTTTGGCTCCAGAGGCTTTGTGTTGGGTATTGCGCTCAGTAGTTGGCTCTGACCCCTTCTTCATGGACTTTTTGATCTGTTCATTTATTTGGCTGTCAAAGTTCCCACACTGGCATATCACACAATTCAGCTTTGGGCAAACAAGGTAACCCTCCCACCAGGCCAAGCACTGCTCTTAGATCTGTTTGGCTTTTACAGCGATGTTTGATGGGCCAAACCACTCCATCCTCTTTCACTGTGAACCAGGTATGAGACGCAGCCCTCCCACATCCTGCACATCGTGTTTGTCCCCTCCTGCCAATACCCATCACCCACTCACCGCACACAAACCTTTGCTTTGGGCACTTTACACCACACACCAGCACCCAGAGTAGCTCACACAATAAGAAACACAACAGTGACACCCATGTGAGTGCAGATCCCATGGGACTGCCAGGGAGATGGCTGCCCCGGCTCCCTCAGGGTGCCAGTTCCTGGCCCCGTACCCCACTCACCTCCTCCACGCTGCTGATGGTGGCCTTGCAGTGGCCCATGTGGCTGGTGAAGGTGGAGGTGGTGGGTGAGCTGAGGTCCTCCTGCACCTGCTGCACAAAGTCACGCACTGAGATGGGCGCTGCCATGGTGCTGGGAAGGGACGGAGCCAGAAAGGGGAACTGCAGGCGCTTTGGGGCTGGGTAGGGGGACAGGGCGGGGGGTGGGGCACCCTGCTGCCAGTGGGAGCACCTCACCTTGCACACCCACTATGCAGACAGGCGGTGCAGCCATTGCATGAATGCATGGAGAGGTACAGCTGCAAATCCTGCGATCCTGAGCCAAAACACTTCTAGGAAGGCTGCGGCAGATGCTTCCTTCTAAGTTACGGGGAGACTCAGCCCAGTCAGGCAGGGGAAAGTTCAACTGAAGTGGCTGCAAGAGCTGAGGAGCTGCCTGGGGGTGTGCATGTGGTGTGCATGGTGCACTGGGTGGCCTGGGCAATGCCAGGGTGCATCAGATGTACTGGTAACTGCTGGGGCATGCTGGGTGCTGCTGGTGTGCACCATGTGTGCTGGGTGCAGCGGGCACTGATGTCACACAGTGTGTGCTGGGGTGCACTGTGCATGCTGGGGTGCTACCTATGATGGCAGTGCCCTGCTGAGAGTGAGCTGAGGCTGCACAAGGAGCAGCGATGAGGTGTGAGGTGAGGTGTGACAGCCCCATGCTGACATTCCAGCCCTGTGCTACTTAGGGGAAGGGCAGAGGTGCACTGGGGAGGGCTGTCTGCAGCAGCATGGCCCGTTCCAGGAGCAGTGAGGAATCCCCAGGGATGTCAGAGAGAGCCAGGGAGATTTTATGGGAATTGAGCTGGAACTAGAGGATTTTCAAGGTTCCTTCCAGCCCAAACTGCTCTGTGATTCTATGATTCTATTCCGGTAGAAATGAATAGAATTCTATTCTGGTAGAAATGAATAGAATTGAGTTTGAAATAAACCTGATATCCAGCCCTGCACATGGCAAGAAAAGCTATTAAGTCGCTTGTGAAGCCTGCATCCCAGGGAGTGCTGCCATGTCCAGAGCTGTCCCCACTGCTCCTATGCTCTTGGAGCATCAGGAAGCACATGGTTACCTTGGCTCTATCATCCTCCTCCTCTCCTCCACCCTCCAGCTGCAGCAGGACCCTGGGAAGCCAGGGATCATCCTGGTCCCACCCCCACTGGGTCCCAGCACCAGGTCTGCCCTCTTCCACAAAACGTGCTCTGAACTCTTCATGCAGGAGGAGACCTGGGGAGTGCCAGGTACTGTCCAGCTAGGGCACAGACAGCCCTCTGTCCCCATCCCTTCCAGAACACCTCTCACTGACAAGAGCTGGCTCCTGCTGCCATGTCTGCAGTTGTGATCCTTTCCCACCATCCCACCCCAGTTAATGAAGAACTACTTTTTCCCAAAGCTGTAACTGTCCTGGAAGGAGTTTGCTTTATTTAGAATCATAGAATCATTAAGGCTGGAAAAGACCACAAAGATCACCTAGTCCACCCCCAGCCCATCCCCACCATGCCCACTAAACCACATCCCTCAGAGCCACATCTATACCCTTCTTGAAAACCTGAATGGTTGGTGACTCTACCACTTTCCTGGGCAGCCTGTTCCAATTTAGTAGGTTGGTTACTTGATTCCTTGGTATCTCATAGGTACTTAGCAGGAGATGTGACTCCCTAAAGAAAGCCTGGCCTCTCACTCTCTGGATTGCCTGTGCACTTGCAGGGTTTCCTTAAACTTCCTGGTCTGGACTCAGTTATTGCAATAATCACCACTGTTTTTGTGTAGTTCTGCTCTGGAGAGCATTTATCCATTGATGATCTTCTCACTAATGTATCCAGGCATAGTGTAGATCAGCAGAACCAGGAAGACCGTCAGAAGAGCAACCACGAACAGCACAATGATGTACTTCTTGTACCGCTTCCAGATGAAGAACACAAAGGTCTTCATGGGGTTCACAAACCAGTTGAAAGAAGTTTTTGGCCGGCTGGAACATGAAGAAATGAAATGAAACTGCCCTGCCCTGGCAGCAGGAGTCCTGCAGACACCCCTACCTTGCTCCTCAATTGCACTGAACTCTCTGAGAAGTGGATTCTCCCTCTTCCCACGCAAACATCCACCAAAAGAGAGTCACCAGGCTGTGAAGGTGATGAATACAAATACTCACTTAGGCTTTTCCAGGGGTTCAGGCTCTTTTCGGCCCAAACCAACAGGATTCTTCTCAGCCTCCTCCACGGTCAGCAGCTGGAACTCTGCCTCTACTTTACCCTGGAGGGGGAACATAACAGAGTCACAGCTACATGCGCTGCTTTACAGAGCAGCTGCTAGCCATGTACCTTGCCAGGACTGGGTATTTTTCTCCCAGTTCCACTTGGACCCTGCACAAAGATTTGTGCAGATGGGTCATAGCTGCCTCTGCAGGTTATGTGTTATGTGCTATGTGCACACAGGACAGGCAGCCATGTCCCAGCAAAGTTGCATCCCTGGCTCTCCACTCACTCCCGCCAGAGCCCTGCCTTACCGTCAGGAGGTACTTGTTCCCACTGGGGTCTGTGAACTCAATGTCTTCTGATTTAACTGAGTTGCTCCACTTCTTCTTTTTCTTTTTCCTCTGTTTGGCCTCCCTCTCCTCTCTCTCCTCGTCTGCTTGATCTTTGAGTTTGATGAAGGGCCACCAGCCCCTCATGCGCTTATTGCGGAAGATGGAGAAGCGAGGCGCAGCGTTCTCCTTTGCCATCTTGATGGTGCATTGCTCTGAGCTCTTGGCTGCCCTCACCATGTCATGCAGTTTCAGCTCAATGGAGCCTGCAGGCACAGGTATAGCTCATGATCAAACCCCAGGGGGAGCCGCACGCATGTCTCAGCCATGCTCCCACCAGCACCAGCCCATTCCAGCTGCTGCAATGATCTAACAGAATAATGTACATTTACAAGGTGAGGGTCAGGCCACCCCACTCGCAGCAGACCATGCCTTACCTAGAAAGTCATTAGCTGAAATCCTATCATAATCCCAGACTTGGAGGACCAGAACAGCTGGTTCCCGAAATTCTGATTCCTCCACAGAGAAGACAGAGTCCTTCTTCTTGTAGGTGATTTCCTTCTCAGTCGGGAGATAGTTGAAGCGGAAGATGAACCTCCAGTTGAAATTGCCCTCCCCAGTCAAGGAGTTAAAGTGAACATCTGTCTCTTGCTTGTCATGGTCAAGCCCCTTTATCCAGCTGCAGGAGAAGCTCAGTTATCTCATACCCCTTGTCACCCTGCCCCAAAGACAAAGCAGAAGGATGGAGGATCTGAACCCTGTGGGGCAGCAGGAAAGGGTCAGAGAAACAAACTGGACCGCTATCTGTGGGGTCAGAAGTCAGGGGAGGGGAGGGGGAAGCGGAGGTTCAGAGGAGGGCCTTGGGCAGGGCTGGGAGCCAGACAGCCAGGACTTGGCCCCCTGCTGGCTCCCATCAGACCTCTTCACGTAGATGTCACTAGAAGGCTCTCCAGTTACTGGGTTGACATCATCAAGGATCACATCTTCTGTATTCCAGATAATCACGCGCAGCTCATAGCTGTGGAAGGACACAGGGATGAGTGAGACCTCTGCTCTCATGCTTGGCGTCTGGGAGGGCAAAACAAGTCTACACCAGCCCAGCAGGAGGATCTGAAATACCCCAGCCCTGTGGTATCCTGCCAGGGCCCCCGTGGCCCAGCCCAGCGGCCTCGTTAACTTGCATGTAGCCCTTGCTGGTGAGTTACAGTGCTGCAAGACAAACACTCACAGTGAAAACAAACAGCTTATGCAAAGATAATCCCTGGTGTAGTGCAAACCCACCCAGCACCACTTAGACACAGGAGCACAGAAAGGCGGATGCAAGAAGAGACCTCTGCAGTCTCCACATTAACCTCCTACTCTAACTTTGTTGTAGAGCAGGTTGACTGGGGCCTGGAGCATGTGAGCTTTGAGCATCTCCAAGTGAATATCCTCACACCTCTCCAGTTCCCTGAGTCCCCATCCCAGGATTTCTTCATTCTCATTATGAACAATATCCAGATGGAGTTTTCCTAGCTGCAAGTTGCACCTCTGAGAAGAATCTGGGGTCCTTCATCTCAATACTCTCATTAGATCACAGACAGCAGCAGATCAGCTCCTTCAGTTTCCTTTCTCTGGGCACCCGGGAGAAGGAAATCCTCCATTCACCAGCCAGAAAAGAGCTGGGTGAGTAGCTCAGACCTAGATTCCTACCTTCTGTATTCAAGGAGCTTAACCTTGCCCTTCACCAACACTGGTGCAGCTGAAACCCTCATGCATGAAGCCAGTGCACCCAGGACACCATCCCTGCTCCCAGGGGTGCTACCTGATAGGCAGTCGGGGCTTGATATTGACTGGTGGTGGTGCAGGAACGTCATTGGGAAACATGTCGATCCACATGTGCAGGGAGCCCTGGTGAGAGGTGACAGCAGAGAGGTTTCAGAAGACTGACCACCCTCTAGCTCTTCAAGGACTTGGCCCTGCAAGGAAAACTATACCAGAAAGCCACCACTGGTCACCCTTCATCACCACTCCCAGTGCTTCAGAGCTTTGTGTGGATTTTAGATAGAGTTGGGTAGAAAAAAAATAAGACCATCAAAATTGCTTCTTTTCGTCCCCACCCTGCTTCCAATAAAAAGCATTCCAGATGAGCTGAGTCTACTTCACACACAGCCTTTTGCAGCCTGGAGATCCTGTGCTCAGCCTGGCTCCAGTGCAAATCAAGCACTGAGCAGAGCATCCTGGCTCTCCAGCTCTTAGTGCTCGGTGGTGGATGAGCCACCAGACATGTTCAGTGCGTGGCCATCAGCATCAGCAGGAGGAAGAAGCTGCTCTTGGCACTGCTGCCCCACTGCCATCAAGCTTCTGCTGACTGCTGACAGAAACAGCTGCCCATCCAGGAAGGGGTAGAGCTTGGGATGCATGCCATGATGTGGAGACAGAGGGACAATAGGAATCAGCCAGGGTGCTGGTTACTGGCTGCCCTAAAGGTCATTGCCTGGAGCAATGTCGGCTTTGGACAAGGAAACACACCGCACCTGTACGAGCCCAGGGCTCTCTGGGGTGTAAAGGGATCGGATCTCCACGTGCTCTGGTACCAGCTTGTACCCATGTCCCGGCATCTCTTCCCAGTGCTGCAGGATGTACAGAGCCTTGTGCTCATCATCCACTGACCAGTTCTCATCAGCTGCTCCTCTCTCATCCCTCACAGAGGCCCCTGCAGCAGGACACAGCCATGGGAAAAGGGCTCAGTATGCCACAGTGAGGAGGAAAACGGTAAGCAGAAGATGAGCAAGCCAAGAGAAATAAGAGGAAAAGGGCAAAAAAGCATTTACAGTGGCCTAGGGAAAAGGATCCACAGGATGCTGAGCAGGATATGACCCTCTGGGACAGTTCAAGGTCTGTGGTGATGCCAGCAGACCAACAGATAAGAAATACTGCCCTGGGAGTGCTCGAGGAAAGAACCATATCACTTGGCAGTGACGCATGGCCATGCCCTCCATTAATTAACAGTCTGTGCTGCTAATTGACTCACTTGGCATAGAATGAAGCCAAATAACAGTTCAAGACCAAAGTAAAGCCTGCTAATGGTGAGAAAAACAGGAACCAGTGCGTACAGATGCACCAACCCACCCACAGCTGGGTTTACAGAGAGCATCTGCTCTTTAGAGATCACCCTGAGATGAAAACCACCCCAAGCAGTCCCGGACATGGCAGGTGTCCACAGGGCTCCAATCTGAGCTGCAGCCACATTTGCACCAGAGCAAATGCTGTCCCTGAGCTGTTTGTTTTTTTTTTTCAGATTGGAGCAGAAATTAGTGACAGCATTTTTAAATGCTTGTGGAGGAAGCAGGAGCCCTGACAACATGAACACTTCTTAGCTTCAGACAAAACAAATGATTTAGTTCATGTACAACCCAATACAAATATTCCAGTGAGCAAAGCACTTAGAATGGAAATAGGCCAAAATGACTCGAAACAGAGGCAAAACCAGCTCAGAATTAAACTGCAAGGTGATGGAGAGGCTGATGCAAGCTCTGTGGTTTCAGGAAGGGATAAGAGCAGCAGAAAAAAAATCACAACCATAGACAGCCAATGGGGAAAGCAAGATCTGCAAGCGGATCCAAGGGAAAGCATAGTAAGGCTGACAAGGGTCTGTGTAAGTGGACAAAACCTCTGCAGCCAGAATCTAAAATACTTGTTCAAACTGACTCTGGGAGGAAGGCTGATCCAGGTATTCGTAACAGAGATGAAATTCAGGAGAGGGAAAAAAAGAGGAAAAGGGGTAGAGTCATTTTTTCACGAAGAGCATGTCCACATCATGTAATGGACATCCAACCATCCACAAGTAGGCCAGGTCTGCTCCATTCCTGTCTCCAGGCTGGACCCACTGCACAAGTGCTGGCCCCTGGAGACCTATGGTTGGGAAGGTTTTCCTCTGCTGGCAATGGCACCAGGGCTTAAAATTCCAGGAACAAGGAAAGAAAAATAGTAAAGGAGACATGAAAGCTGCCTGTAAGGAAGAAATGAACAACAGTGAAATGGGGAGTAAGCTAAAGCATCCCTGAAAGACAAACCAGCCAAATGCAGGAAAGAATATTGGAAAAGGCCCCCATAAAACAATAACAGGACTCCAGTCTATGGGCGATGGTGGTCACAAGCAGATGGAGATCAAGCTCCATGACAGCATCAGCCACTGCAATAAGGTGCAGCTGCTCTGGCCAAGCAAGCACCAAGCACCCATGCAGAACACTGCTATGAGAGGCTCACTTTGCAAAACAAATGTTCCACCTTCTGCCTGGGAAGCTTCTATGGGTCCTAATGATCTGGTTCGGGTCTCCCCCATCCCAAAAACATCACCCACCAAAGCCAGACCGCTGGGTGCTGAGGATGCTCCCCACAGTGACCTATGAACACGGGGACAATATGGGCAGACAGTCCGAGCAGCACTTCAGGGAAGAGAGGCTGGTGGGTTCCCAGCCAGTGACATCACTGCACTCACTGCAGGAGCTGTCAGGGCACTCCAAGCTCTCTGTACCTTCAGGAAATACCTCAGGAGGGATCTTGAAGATTTTGCTGCCCACTTTGACTTCCTCCCGTCTGTATTCTGCTGCCGGGAGTGACATTTTCTTGCATAAGCTATCCAAGATCTGTGTGGGCTTGAAAGCATCTCGCCACATGTTGTAGCCATTTCTGCACGGAAGGAAGAACATGCTCAGTTCAGACACTGGCAGGGTTTTTTTCACAGGCCCCATACTTTCTCTCCAGCACAGTCTGTGCCACGATGCCCCTGCTTAGATTTCCCTGGAAAAACCACAGACGCACAAAAGCTTAATGAAAGGAAAGCTTAATGAGCTCCTCTCCCCTGGAACAAGCCAGGGTTGCCCCTCATAAAACCAATGGCTTCAGAGCAGCAACAGCAGCAACTCCCACTGCAGCTCTGAACTGGGAGCTCCTGCTCCTGCAGTAGGAGTTTGAGCTATCACAGGAAGTTGGTAGGAGGCAAAAAAAATAAAGATGGACTTATGTAACTTGTGATGCATCTGCACAATACCTGTGCAAAGGATATGTGGATGCCAACTCTGTCCTGCAAAACTGGAGGTGCTGTGAGTGGCATAAGTGGAGAACAAATCTCGTGGCTGCAATGTGTCAGACTAATACCTACATGTCATATTGTGAAGCCACTCCACAGTTGGCCCTGTGCTTGCTGTAGAACCGGTTCTCCAAATCAATCTTGGTCTCTCCAATCAGGTCGTCAGATCCAACCAAATCATGGTCAAATACTGCCACAGTGAGCTCCGATTCCATGGGAAAGGAGACTGTCAGCTCCACAACTCTGGTTGGAAGCAGATGGGGAAGTGTAATTAGCAAGGAGAAGTGAAACACATGCTCTGCTTCAATCATCCCACATTTAAGAATTGTGTTTGCCAGCCCTGAGATCTCTGATAGAATTTGGCTCTTCACAAGTTCACCATGTGCAGTTTTCAGTGTCCTTGTTCAAACAAAAAGAGTTATTTATCCATGAGTGTGTGCTGCTGGACAGAGCTCCTGGAGGTAAGGACAAATGTCTCCAAAGCTTTGTTGTTTTGTTACTCTGTCTGATAAATCAAGCCCTTTGAATGCTTCCTTCCTGAAGCCAAACACCCCCGTGACAGATGGAGGCAGGAGACAAGTCTGAGATCTTTGTCTTATAGCACAAAATTCTCCAGGAGAGAGGAACAGAAGACTGCACACTGGGTCATGGCATGAGTCCCACATCTGCACTACAGTTAAACGTTGCAGAGGAAAACTTCCTACTTACTCTCCAAACACAGGATTGAGCTGCTTTGGGATATATCGCTCCTTTGTGTCCTTCTGCTCCTGTCCCACTGTCACCACCACGTAGGGGTCTGCCTTGCCATTGGGGTCTGCTGGAGACAGGTTTGTAGCCTGAAATACATGGGAGTCACAGCCACACATCAGCTGCAGAGAGCAATGTGAAGAGAGGACACTGCATGGACCTCAGATATCCCAAGGTCACCAGTCAAGTGCCTTCAGCAACAGCCCCAGCAGTGAAATGTTTTTGTTCCCCTGCATCCCTACTCAACAAGGCAGAGATGATTCCATCTGCCAGCCCACCTACTTGCTCACTGTCTTAGAACAAATAAGAGGAGCTGAGCAATGCCCAACTGAATTTTTAGCACCTCCTGAAGCAAGAAAGCCTGGAAGGCTCTTCATGGAGAAGATGCAAATGACAGCCCTTGCTGTAGCTGACTCCCACTAGGCTGGCAAGCCAGTGTCAAGCTTTTTCCAAGTGTCACTGCTCACATTTGCTGAGTGGAGAACAGCAGGAGGTCCTTAGGGAAGGACAGACCCCCAGGCATTGCTGTCGCTGCCACCAGAGACCTACCTTCACAATGTAAACTCTGACAAGAACCTTGATGGGTCTGTTCCTTGGAACCCCCTGGGAGACCTTGGGCTCCGTGCCAGCTTCCACACTAGGGTAGACATAGAAGGAACCCTGCAGAAAAGACACCACAGGTAATGACTAGATATGAAAGAGACAATCTCACATGGGGCTGGAGCCACTGACACCATTTCCCCTTGCCAGATGGGAAATCAGAGCCGCAGACAGCCCGTGCCCATGGGGACAGTCCTTTCCATAAGAACTGCCATGCTTGTCCAGGCAGTCACTCTGCAGGTCAGGCTGCCAGACCACTGCCAGTGCCAGAAGATTTGAACATCTCTATACACATAATCTGACTGCCAAAGGCAGGGAGGTACCAAAGATTTTCTAGGGACCTTCTTAAACCAGCCTTTGTAGTTGATACTTCAGAGTCTTCAAGAGCTCCTGGATGGGAAGTTGATGAATCTTTTAGATAAGATTACTAATTTTAGAACCAGTGACATTTGATAATACTTATTTACATATTGAACATAACCAGAGGCCTCAGCGAGGATAAGAGTCCCTTTATGCTTCATGTTCTCTCTTTGTAAGGGCTAAAAAGTTCTAAAGCAAGTAACAAAAAACCACAGTACGCCCGGCCATGCCTCATCGTGACCTCACACAGCTTTGCACACATATATCCTTTCCAAGGCTTTGCTGGTGTCTGCATGCTCAAGAGGTCCAGATCACTTTAAGAGTAGCCTTTCTTAAACTTTATTCCAATGATACAGCACCTTGTACTTCCCCACAAAATTCTCATCCTCGTGTCCATCTTCATCATCATTTGCTTTGCCACGATGAAGGGGGAAAATACATAGCCAGTCTTCAAAATTATCAAACTCATTTTCCAGCTCAGAGTTGTAGATCTGAAAGAGGTAGAAACTCATTGTAGGCCTTTTTCTGACATCTTAAAGGAGAGGAGAGTCCCTTTTAGGAAACGGAAGATCATCTTCCCCCTGCCTTGACCATTTTACCATATCCTCCCCTACTCAGTAATATACAGTGCCAGATATCATGAGTCTCCTTTGTCTTCCCAGGCTCATCAGATGAGCTCATACATCTCAGCTGGGCTCAGAGGTCTCACTAGCTGTCTGAAAGCCCAGCAAGGATAGGACTCAACAAACACTGTTCAGTGAGGTTCTCCAGCCCAGTTTAAGCTTCCACTGTAATGGAAGTGAAGAGGAATGTGCCCAAAGAGCCAGAGTTGAAAGAGGCCATATCCATAACCCCAACACTCACCTGAAGGGTGGCAATGAGCTTCCTCTTGGGCTGAGAAGGTTCAGCTTCAATTACCATTTCATCTTCTGCTTCCATATCAATGTAGGCTGCATTTAAATTCCCTCCATCTGAAACAGCAATAGAAGATTGAGAAATGCTCTGATCTCTCCCATCACTGCAAATGTCCTTCCATGCAATGCTCCTAGCAATAGCAATGCTTTTATACAGGCCTTTGAGCTGTGTCAGAGTAACTGAGCTATTGCTGTCTGCAACGGGTGTCCCCACAGCACCTCAGCTCTCCCAGCAAGACAAGACTGTGTGAGTGGGGGGTACAAATTCAGCACAGGCCTGCCTCCCCCAGTGGATGCTCTTTAGAAATGAAGGATTAAGCAGAGGAAGGTGACTGGACCCTTCCACAGGTGCTGTCAAGGCAGACAAGAATGAAAGCTAATCTTCTTTTGACAGATGTTTGTTTGGATGGACTGCTTTTGGGTGGATATCCATCACCACTACTTTGTGCACAGGCAGTTATGCCTGGAGGATGAGCACAGCTGGTCCCATCTTTGGGACATCAGGCTAGGGGAACAGAAACCCAACAAGAGAGTGAGCTTCTCTGCCCCATTTCCTAGAGACCCCAAATCCCCTGAGAACAAATGGCATAAACCTACCCTCTATTCTTCTTCTTAAATAGGATTTATATCACTTCTATACTTACTGTCCCATCAACTCAGGTTATTGCTGGGCCAGTCACTGCGTACACCTCAGCAAAGCTGAGCCCACAACTGTAATACTATTCTCTGCTTTTTGGGTCTTTCTGAGTCCTTCCTGTATCCTAGGTGAGTATCCATGTGCACGAAGTGGTGCCCAGCTGCTGAATGCTCAGACTCCATTTTCACAATCCCATTGGCCTCTGGGCAGTGTAGGGTCTGGCTCTTCCCACAGAAGACTCACCTGCATCATTCAGTTCATCGTTCTCAGCATCTTCCTCATCACTGCGTGTCTGAAACACACAAAGACAGTCACCCCACAACCCTGACAGCAAAAACTTCTCCATCTCAGCACAGAACACTTCCAAAGCTTTCCTGCCAGCAGAGTCAGCAATATGGAGACTGAGATATTTTAGTGTTAACATTATTGCAGGGGGATACCCAATGAGTGCCCTAGTAGAATACCTGGAAGAAACTTTGGTATCTAGACTCAGGGATGCTTCAACATCCATTACCTGCTGACCTCAGCCCACCTAAAGGATGCTTGATACCTGACTACCATAAGTTTTCTTGGCACACAAAAGCTTACATCTTCCTGCAGATGTATGCTGCAATGGCTCCTATGGCACTCTGTGTTGCTGAAAACATGTTCCTCAAACCACTGTGGCCACTTCCCCCTCAGCTGGAAGCCATCACAGAAGATTACCTGGTTATACAGCTCCTTCAGAGACTCATAGTACTTGGACCACCAGTCTAGTTCTTCTGGATCTGGTTTCTCCTCTTCATATTCATCCTCTTTCTTTGCAAACTTATTGATAGGAATCTTTTTCAAAGGCGCCTTAAGATCACAGAGACAAGGATTCAGATGGAGGGAAAGAACATCCAGGACACCTGCACACCCAACCCTGAAAGCCCCAGCAAAGGCTCAGCTTCCAGGCAGAGCATAGGAGCTACAAAGCCTCATGTAGCCTGGGCTCATGCTTCTCTACAAAGGCAGCAGTATTCATTGTATGAGGAAGCAGAACTCTTCTCTCTGTGCCAGAGCCCAGACACACAGCAGCGTCAAGGAGCAGCAGAAGCAGGCATGAAACAAGGAGATGGACAGGGGGAGAGGAGTGTTTGAGTCCAGAGAGAAAGTTGGATTCCCAAACTTCAAAACACACTGGGCACAACAAATCACTCACCTTCACTAGACTCAGGGGGTAAGCACTGGGACCTGGCTCACCTGAGGCCGGGCCAGTGGTTACCACAGTCTGAGGCAGAAGATGCCGGGTCGAGAATTTCTGGGCTGAAATGAAGAGAAAGAACATCATGTTCTCATGCATTTGTTTCTGCCCAGTGCCTCCTAGTTCTGGCCAGTTGTTGTTCCACAGGAAAACCATATCTTACCTCACTGCAGTGTGATTTCTTTTAAAGCTTTTGATGTCAGATCCTGCCAAAACTGTACTGGAAATCCAAGTACAGTGCTGAGACTGTCCACCACCATCTACATGCTTGCTACTGATGAGCAAGAGTTGAGATTTATGAGATACACCTTTGCTATTTTGATCCACCACTCATCAATTTTTGCTTCTTCATCATCACACCCCCTTTATTTACACACTCCCAGATCAGGAGCTTTAGCTGCTGCTGTCAGATAACTTTTTGGTGAATCCATTACCTAGTGAGTAGTTCTTGACCCAGTAATGCAAGAAAAGTGGAAAACTGTTAATATGCAGTCCCAGTAGACGAGTTCACACTCCTTATAACTTGATGGAGGTCTCCCTGGTCAGCTCTCCACCTCAGCTATGCAGAGGATTGCAATAGATGAAGACAGTGGTCCTCCACAAGCTAAATATCTCTGACTCCAGACACAAAATTCCTACAGATGTAAGTTACTGCCTATTTAGCCCCAGATAAATGGCCTGCTGGACTAAGAGATCTTCATGAACCATTCTGCCTCTTCTGAGTTTCACAACTGTAAAACAAAGAGCGGCAGGGAAACTCACCCAAAGCAGGTGAGTCCTGTTGATGTGGTGGGGAGGCAAACAACAAGCTACCCTTGCAAACGGCAAACTGCCATCTGCCAGTCCCAAGGAGGTCAGGCCCTGCACCACTGCTTGGCTGCAGCCACTTCCCAAACAGCCTCAGGGAATTACAAACTGTCTTCCACCCTGACCTGCCCTGTGTGATGCTTTTGTTGGGCAACTTACAGCTCTTGGTTGAGGACTTTGCTGCCTGGCTACAGGGCAGAAGTGGTGGGGATGCTTGCCACAGGCAGAACCCCTTGCTACCTCCACAGGATCCTCATCAAGCAGCTCACCTTTGGGCAATTCTTCCGTTTCCTCTTCTTCCAGCTCTCTGGGAGAGAATTTCATCACATCAGACACAATGTGGGTCCCCACCAGCACAGTGCGTCCAAACGCCCTCTTTTCAACCACGAAGATGCTGAGGGGAGGATGCAAGTAGACCTGCTCTGGGAGCTCCTGAAAGAGAACCACGCAGAGGGGTTGTGGGAGCGTGGGCAGTACACAGGATCACAGAATGGAAGGCACTGGAAGGGACCTCTGGAGATCATGTAGTACAACCTCCTGCTAAAGCAGGTTCCCTACTGCAGATGACCCAGAAAAGCATACAAGTGGCTTTGAGTATCTCTAGAGAGGCAGACTCCATCACCTCTCTGGGCAGCCCCTGCCAGGGGTCAGGCACCCTCACAGTAAGGAAGTTCTTTTGCATATTTGTATAGAACTTCCTGTATTCCACTTTGTGCCCCTTTGTCCTGTTGCTGGGCACCACTGAAAAAGAGTCTGGTCCCAGTCACTTGACACACACCTTTCAGATGTTTGTAAATGTTGATAAGATCCCATCCTCCAGGCTGAACAAAATCTCAGCTCTCTGAGACTGCCATGCAGACCTGCTGCATGTGAGGTCTGATGAGACCTTACAACTCTGCCCAAAAACAGAGCCTCATGGTGACAGATGATGCCTGAGACTCATCTCAGAGGGTATACACATGAAGGCTTTGATATGCAGCCAAAATGTGTGTCTCTGAGAGACCAGAACCCTGAGGGCAGCTCCCCCCCCATTCACTCACTCTCAGCAAACGGATTGTATGTGACTGTAGGACAGCCATGGTGTGCTCCAGCATGGTAGGACCCCCCACTCACCACGTCCATGTATTTGACCAGCTCAGTGAAGTTGGGGTTCTCATTGTAGGCCACAATCACCTCTGACTCCACCTTCTTGCCAGCACATTCAATGATCACCTGCGGCTGATCCACCTCGAACAAGTTGACCCGCTTCAGGTCCCGCAGGCCCCAGAACAGGATCTAAAGCACATGAAGTTGCTGGGCTGTTCTAGACATGTTAGGTGTGGTATGGCCATACAGCCCTGCCCAGAAGTGCCACCCCACTCATCACCGACCCCAAGAGAGGTATGAGACCACTCTTCCCACCCAGCCACCAGGATCCAGTCCCGTGCTGTGGGCACAAACTCAATGGGTTTGGTTGTTAAACCACTGAGACGGTTCCTCCTGAACGTCAGGTACCACCATTTCTGGCACATGCTGGCTCTCAAACCCAGCTCCCTCCCCAAGCCCTGCCACGTCCATGGGCAGTCTGTGCCTCTCACTATGGGAGCCAGCCCAGCAGAAGGCAGCACACCTCTATGCGAAACTCCTTCAGCACGGGGCGGATGCCCTCCGGGATGATGAACCGTCCAGCTCGGGGGTCTCCCAGGTAGGTGGGTTCCTTGGGCTCCACATCCTCAGGCACTGATGGCTGAGCAGACAGAGCTGAGTCACACTGAGCACTGAAAACCATAAACCATTTATCTTCCACAGCGTATCTTCTCTCCCTCTCCTCTTGGTCTGTGCCTACAAGCTCTGTCCCAGCAGCCTGTCCTTCAGTTGAAAGGTAGACATGGCTTTCCCAAGCCCATTACCTCCAAATAGCCACTGTAATCCAACTCAATCAGCTCAAAAGTGGCAATGAGCTCTCCAGCTGTTTTAGAGCCTTTGTAGAAATCGAAGAACTGCAGGGCAGGTTTGCAGTATGGCTCATCAACCAGCTTCACCTGTGGAACAGCAAAGGCCTGGCCGAGGAACTCAGAAGAGCCCTGTAGGAAAGGAGGGAGAAGGTTAAGGTATCCCTGCATTATCTCACTACCATTCAGCCACATGGGCATGCATAAGATTGCTCCTCTATCCTCTGCTCCAACCAGAGCCTGGAGCAGAGGAGGGGCACATGAAGCAGCTCCCCTTAACTTAGGACCTGCTTCCACTCAGGACTGGACAAATTGCCTGGGACCCTAGATGGAAACTGGAAACATGATTCCTAGATGCCTACTTGTACCACTCACACACCGCTGTTCTGCCTTTCCTGTCTTTGAAGTGACAGCACGAGGGCAGTGTGGCTGTACTTACAAATGTACTCTGGTTGAAGAGACTGACTATAACAACAGGAGTCTCTGTTTTCAGCTCTTCTCTCTTCCCATCAATTATGAGCTGGTCAAACAAAAGTAACTCATTCCACATTGGGCTCAATGTCTCCTCCACCGTCTGCAGATAGAAACAAGAGGTCTGAGCTTACCACAGTCCATGGAAACAAACCACGTGTGCTTTGTAAAGAGACTGGAGAAGCATGGGCTGATCTCCTCTCCACCACAGCCACATGGAGCCAGCAGCTGGCAAAAGAAGAAATGGTAAAAGCATGAGACAATAGAAGCACTTGGGATCAACCAGTAAATGGTAATCAGTCCTTGACACCATTGGTTGTTTTGTCAAATGTTCCTTGAACACGATCACACCACCCAGAGCACAGAAATACCTTGTGCCTGGAGGTACAAAATGGCCCAGAGGACTGCCACAGCACTGTCCTCCAACGTGTCAGTGAATACATGATTTGTCTGTCTCCAAATATCCAAGAAGGCAGATGCAGGAGTTTAAGGGATCTCACCCTGGTGGTCTGGCAATGAGTTGAAAACACCACTCTCACAAATGGATCTGAAAGTCCATTGTCATCTGCAGGGAGGATTCCTCGAGCCTGATACAGGTGAGCTCGGAGCTGGAAATAGCTGAAATCTGGTAAGAAAAAGAGTTCTCAGTTCCCTGATCCAGCCCTTCCTGAACCCAAAAGATGTGTCAGGAGGAATACAGTAAGGTAAGATCAGGTAAGGCTGGATACACCCTGCAAGGGTACCACTTCTAGGGGCACTCACTGCAGTTCTCAGAGGGCCAGCATGTTTCTCAAGGTTTGGCCAAGCAAGAGAAGCTCAGCAGGCTCCTCAGGCACCTCTGGGTAGGACATGATGTGAAATGTGCGGTCATCAGAGAGCATCCACCACCAGGGGAGCATCAATGGGACTCAGCAAAGAGGCAGAGCTCGCACTTACTGCCAGTTTGGCAGCACACTCAGCACTTAGGAGGCCCCCATCCTGGCAGCTGCTCCTCCTGCGAGAGCACAAACGTGCCCTCATCAGAACAAACTGGACTTGTCTTTCCCAGTCATGCCTCAGAGGTGGCATGGAGCTGACGGGCCATGTCCTACTCCTCACACAGTGACCCCAGGGCAGGACTTCTCACCTCTCCGTTTGCCCACTCCTGATTAAGCTGTGGAACTCACCATCCCTGCTGAGCCAGCTGGGAGGACTGTGCACTGAGAACCGGGTGATCTCCTGCCTGCTCTCCGAGAGGTACTTGAACTCTTCAGGCAGCTCCATCGTGCAGTTCTTCGCATATTTGGTAACCCCGAGCCACATGTAGATTTCCAGTTTGGCAAAGATCTCACCAGTGTGCAAGCCAGGCACCTGAGTGTGCAGGAAGGTTAGCAGGTTTCCCATCCCAGCCATGCCACCTTCAGGCCAGGACCACTGCTGTTGGCCAGCCACCAGCCACAGAGCACAGGACACAGTGCCACACAGAGGAGCAAGAGCTGTGCTTCCTTACAGACACTGGGATGTCAGGAAGGAGGGTTAGAAGAAAGGAGTGAGAAACAACACGATGAAAGCAGAAGCATGCTGCTTTGGGATTAACACTACCTTCAGAAAGACAGTCTGGATCTTTGCACAGTCCTTGCCTTTCTCCTCTTCCACTACTGAGTACAGGATGTTTTGTGCAGGGACTCTCGCGTATGCCACACGCCGATTGTTGCTGAGCATCCAGATGAGGACATCGGGGAGTGTGCACTGAGGCTGGAGGGAGGAAGAGCAGTGACCATCTGATGCACAAGGAGCAGATGGCTGCACAGCTCTTCGGAGATCCAGAAGCAGGTGATGGGGCCAAACGTTGGGCACGTGCTTCTGAAAATCAGCCATGCAATATGGCTCTGCGGGTCTCCCCAAGGAGTTTGGTTTTCACTACAAATCAGAGGGATGCAGTCATTCTCATCCCATGCTGAAGAAAGAGAGACCCCATGAGGCTGGAGAAGTGATACTTCCCCTGCACCTCTTGCAGAAGCCTGAGGGCTAATCCATGGAACAGAACCATGTGCAGACAATACAGCGATGCTAGTGCCAGCACAAAGCTGCAGATGCAGAGCAGTCTTGCAAAGGAGCTTACACTTACAGATGGAAACAAAGAATTATTTTGAATCTTAGCTTCTGCTCTCTTCCCCCTCTTAGCTTCCTTGCTGTATGTTTGTACTTGCACAGCTTTTTCTGGCACTGCAAGAGGTGAAGTCTCATTCATTCTAAAGCCTATCTGCCATACATATCTGAGGATGTGTAAAACTTCACTTGGTGAAAGACTTCTCCAAACTGCATCAACCACTGGCCACTTTGCTCCCACAAACATTGTGCTCTGGTTTACACTACAAGAATGCACTTGGTTCCCAGAGCTTTTTAAATAGAGACAGTGAGACTCTGAGTGCAGAGAGTCTCTATTATAGACAGAGAGTGCGGGAAGACAGGCAAGATTGATTTCCAGGCAGGCTTCCCACAGCCACACTGCAGCACAGCCTGGGGCAAGGCAGAGAGGGCAGAAATGTCCTGGTGGCTGGAGCTGACCCAGGCCTGCCTTCGAGCCACTGCTGAGCTTTTCAACCCCTCCTCTGTCACTGCTGGCTCTGCGAGACCATGAAGTTTCATCCTTCATGGGAGCCACTACATGAAATATGATAACTTCCAGAAGCTGGAAACTGGGATTTTACATAGCAGGGAAAGACATGCGAGAAAAATCCCCATTTCAGGCTGACAAAAGTCCCAGCAGGCAGCCCAGTTCCCCCTCCTTGCCCATGCCTGCTTGTGCCCAGAAATGGGGTGCCCCAGAAGCAGCTGTACCTCTTGAGCCATGAAGCGAAGCTTGGCCAGAATTCTCCTGGTCTCCTTCACCTTCTCTTTCACATTGGCTCGGGTCAGCCACCGCCTCACACGGAGCCCCTGCTTCGCATACAGGATCTGCACAGAGAGCAGAGCTGTCACGTGCCCAGCTGTGAGCCATGCATGCCCCACTGGCAGCACTCCTGGGGGCTCTGCAGGGAGGTGGAGACCATCGTGCCATGGCCTCCACCAGCTCACTTGCCAGCTGCTCAGAGCAAATTTTGTGAACCTGTAATGAGGAGGATACTGGAGGAAACCATCAGCTCTGCCAGCAGCAGAAATCTGTGAACTTTTGCATCATTTGGGGCAGAAGGACACATAGGAAAGAGACATTTCAGAAGATGGTGGTCTAAGGCTCCAGATGGTGTCTGAGAGCACTTTGGTGACCACAGAAGTCTGGGAATTGGAAGCCAAAGGAAACTGGAAGAGAGAGCTAGGCTGTTGTGTCTGTTAATTGATAGGGTCAGGATCTGAAGATGAACTTCATGATGAGCCTGAACTAATAATGAAATCAAGAAGGAATTCAGGGTTCAAACCCACCAGGCCAGGAAAACCCAGAAAATTCATCTCTTGGGCTGGTTATCTCCTGCAGAGAATCCCATACTGACCAGAGGGGATTTTATTTCCTACTGTTGTCATTGTGTTTTGGTCAGTCTTTCAAAGCTTTGTGGTTTGATGGGGACCAGGACTGCAGCTGTACTCTGCCAGGAGAGGAAAGCTGACATCCAAGCACAACATCTGCTTAAAACAGAAGGCAGCCATGGGCAGTCCCTGTCTCTGCTCCCTGTGCTGGAAGATGCATGACTGTAAGCAGTGTTGGGAGATGCAAGTGGTTGGAACTGGAATCTTCAAGATCCCTTCCGACCTAAGTCATTCTGTGACTACATGACTACACTGTGGGTCTTAGCTCTAAGTCTCCCTCTTAGCATCAATTCCAGCTGGTCCTCCAGAAGCATCTCTCAGAGTGAGTGTCACACTGGCTCTCCCCAATAATCCCAAGCCCCACATCTTACGATGTTGCGCATCATGTACTTTGTCCGGCATCTGTCAAGATTGTTTGGATGTGCCATTGTTTTTCTCTCTGCACTGAGCGAGTATTGTCTGCAATGAGAAAAGCATCACAGTCTCTGAAATGTGCATGCTGACAGCACTGCTCACACAGCAGAGCCATGAGCTCCACCTCTGCTGCTAACCCAAATGCAGCTGAAACCCCATATCTGTAAGCAGAACGTTCTGCAAGGATTTTGATCAGAAGGTACACATTGCTCAGCGTTCCAGGCCCTTCTTTACTGTCCCCATTACAAGGTTAGGGACTGATGTGTGAATCAGACTCCTCCAGACCATCATGGTAATTAAAACACGAGTATCTTGAAAGAGTGATTGAAAAGAAGGAAGAAGATGTCCTAGCAGCTAGGAAACTCCCAGGAGACCAGAACACCAAGGCTGCCTGCTAACCCTATCCTTCCCAGGACTGTGGTCTCCCCTCTGAGCTAACAGAGCTACAGAATCTCTTCCCCAGGTTGTCCTGGTTTCATTCCACTTATCCTCCTCTAGAGGACAAGAGAGAAGGCCGCATGCAGCCCAGGCAGAACATGATGTAACCTCCTAACCTAAAGCCAAGAAACCTTAGGAAGTCAGGGGCATGCAAACCTGCATCCAGCTACAAATTCCTCCAGCACTTCTCGGAGCCTCTCTTCAGCTTTAGCCTTTGGCCGTCTCATGAGCTTCTCCACATCATCCAGCCCCTGCTCCTGTGGGGAAAGCATGACATTCAAGCAGCTGGCAGCTGCCCATGGGCTCAGGGCAAAGCATGGCATGGATGTATTTCACCCAGGTGCTCCCTTCTGCAGAGCTGGGGCAGACAGAGCACAGCAGGTCGGTGCAGCACTGCCTGGACTCCAAGCTTTAGGGCTAGCCTGATCACAGAACACTGGTTGCAACACCTCATGCCTCAGACCTCAGCACTCACCAAAACACACCAGCGCAAGCTCTGCTTTCTAAGTATAAGCAGGAAAGGCAAAGCCCTGGAAAGGGGTTTCACTCCACTATGATCACTGGAGGCTAAAAGTCCTTTTGCAGCAGCGTCTCTCCAGAGCAGGACCGGCAGCAGAAGAGCTTTTTGTCAGACTGTAGCGGGATGCAGATGAGTTGGAGCCCCATGACAGATGGAGACATATATAGGGGTGAGGATGTTTCAGCTAAGTGTTATGCAGAGTAGCTGTGCACTATGAGGAAAAACCAGATGGCAGGAAGCCCCATGCCCCAACAGTGGCCCTGTGCATGTTACCAGACGCTCTGCCAGCTTGACAATCCAGTTGGAAATGCAGAGTCTCCAGGTGTGATCCTCCCAGTAGCTCCACACATACACGCAGGGTTTCTCGTGCATCATGGGCAGGCAGCTGTATGATCTAGGGGTAACACAGGACGTTAGTGCTGCTGTGTGCAGCTGTCACAAGGCAGCACTTGCACAGGGAGCAGTAAGGTCTGTTTTCCTCACAAAGTATTGGCTGCTTTGGTCCCTGCATTATGGACATGGATACAAGCTTCAGGGCTGGCCCTTTGCCATTCCCAGGCAGTGTATGATGTTTCTAGCAGAGGGCAGCAGTGTGCCCAGATGAGTGAAGCTGGTGGGAGTGTGGGATGCTACTGAGATTCCTTGCTGCTACAAGATGGAGTGGAAGTGAGCGCAGGGCTCAACACAACCAGGACATTGCCAGGCCTGTAGGGTGAGGAAGGTGCCATTCCCAGAGCACCTCATCATCTGCCTGCCTGGTCTGCCCAGCACAGAACACCAAGAGCCTGAGTGCTCCTCTCCTTCCTCTGCACTGGAGTCAAGCCCTTGGGATGCTGCTTGTCCACCAGACAAGGGACTGCTGGCACTGATGAGCTGCAGTTTCCTGTAGCCCAGTCTTTGGCTACCTACAGACATCACACAGACACTGCAGGGCCTGGCAACAGCAGCCAGCTGGCCCATGGCGAACTGCAGGGTTGCAAAGCAGAGAAACACCTGCACAGCATTCACAGTTCTAAGCAGATTACTAATAGCATCCTGAGCAACCAAGCTGGGAAGTTCAGGACTGGGGTGGAAAGGAGAGAAGGGTGAAGAAAGTATTACTCACCTGTCATACTCCGTGGGCTCTGGTCTCTGGCTCCTTGTTATCGACTTGTTCCGTGGGGCTGAATCTGAGGCCAGGATCTCCACATCCAGCTCACTATCTGAACCAGCATCCAGCAAAGACTGTTTTTCTTCTCTCCCTTCTCCTTTCTCTCCCTTTTTATGTACTTTGGTCACAACCTCTTCAGCTTTGCCATAGTTTCCTTGAAGACAAGCATTAAACAGCAATCAGAAAAGTGGGATCAGTGTTAAACAGTGAGTTAGCTAGTTTGCAAGACCAGCACAATCATGTAGCCAAGAGAAGCACAGGAGTCTGCACTGCTTTCAGAACCAGCACTTCAGCATCATCCAACCATCAACGCACCACATGGGCAATGAGGAGGTCTGAGATGGAGCTGGGAAATTATAAGGAAGTCCATGTATGTGCCTAAAAGTTCCACTGCTTCCAACAAATGCCTGCAAGCTTCCATTTAAACCCCTGGATTAGGGTCAGCAGCAAGAGCTCAAGAAAGCTTCTCATCATTGAGCTTCTCCACTCCTCCAGCAACATAGATCAGGGGTTGGACCTGCCCTGCCCGTTTCCCCATCATCCATTGTCACAGTCCCTCACATCACACACCTAACCCCATTTGGTTGCTCCCAAACCTTTCTACTACTTTTCACATCCACTCCCTGAAGAGCTTCGAGCACATTCCCCAGACAGCAATTTCACACAAATATGGCAAAACTCCAGTCCCACAGGAGATGATACAGACCTTTAATTAAAGTACTGTGAGCACTGCTTGACCTCCTGATGAGGCTCCTGACTTGGAGGCATAAGTTGTGTGGTGCTTGGCACTGTAGGACTGCAGTGCTGCCCTGGGCTGGCTCAGGGAGGTTCACACCATTCCCATGGTTTCCTCATTTGGGACCCAGGGGAATACACACCTATAGAGACCTCAAAGCTGACAGGTTTGGAGCTGAGCGAAGAGTCCATCATCGTGGCTTCAAAGAAGGCAGCAAAAAGGAGGAATTCTTCTTTCCTCCCCAGAGCATTCTGTACAGAGAAAGAGAACTCAGCCCAAGCCTAGCGTGCCAAAACGCTGACTCAGCAGAGAGTTGGAGGGCACCAAGTCATGGCTAGTGCCTGTCAATTGAGGGCTTTACCAGGTCCCTAGGGACATCACAGGGACACTGCTGGGCTGCCAAGCTTTCCTGAAAATCTCAGGGGTCTGGTATGAAACCATGGCTCTGGCTGATGCTCCACCATCAGCATGTATCCAAGTATAGGCTAAAGAATGGCTACTGTACCCACCCAGCTGCCACTAACCCTTCTTTGCTGGACCAAGTGGTGACCCAGAGCCAACTAACAGTCCCAAGGCTTCTGGGTAGAACTACATGCTCATCGATGGCCATGCCCTGGGAAATAGCAACCAGGTGAGAGTGATGATGCATGCATCATCATCAGGGTGCTTCTGCCGCAGCGGGAGGCAGTTTGGGGGCTGCACATGAATCCTTGGCCCTCACAGAGGCTCAGAGAGCCCTGGCTGGCCTAGCAATGTGCAAGCTGGGTTTGCTCTGCCACTGTTATGCCAGCCAATGACCCCACTGCTTCCTTCCCATGAGCCTGCACAGGCATCAGGCTGGTGTGGGTCAGGTCACACCAGTGCAAAAGGACTCACCTCAGGGAGTGGATGAACCTCCTCCACCTCCACGATGACCTCTGCAGGCTGCTCAGCTTCCTGAGAGCCCCCAGCCTCCTCCTCTCCCTGCAGCTGGATCAGCTCTCTGGCCTTTGCCTTGGATTTTTTACTTTTCTTCTTCAGCTTCAGTTTGCTAAGGGCACCTTTAGTCTTGTCCCCAAGCTTCCTCTCTGCCACACCGGGGCTGCTGAAAATCTCGACTGTGATGGCCATGAGGATGCGCCCGCGGTAGAAGATCCCCTCCCCCATGCCCTCATTCAGGTCCTTGTGGATGTCCCGCAGAGCTGAGTTCTGGGGGGAGCCATACAGGTTCACCCAGGCTGGGCCAAATGTGGGGTTAAAGCCTGCAGGGACAGGGTCTGATTAAATACAAGGTGCTGCAGAGACCTTCCCTCAAGAAGACAGCCCAGGGCACACAGTGTGAGCCCATACACTTCTGCCTTCCACCTCCAGGAGACCACCACAGCCTAGACAAATGTGCCCAGCATGGGGCCCCAGGGGAACAGCCATGCCAGGCCTCACCATTCCTGCCGGGGTCTGAGATCTGCTGCAGGTCAATGTAGTGTGTGGCGATGGCTACATCACCAACATTGGCATCATCCAGCACCTGGATTTTTATCTTCTTGGCAAGAGGTGGGAACATCTCAATGAAGCTGATCTGCTCGTTCCACTCAGGCTCAGTGGTGTTGCTCTCCACGGATGTCTCCCCCTGAGAAGGAGGAGGTGTGAGAGTCACGCAGCCCCAACCAGACCAGTAGACAGAGTAAAGGATTCCTCTGGGCCTCCCTTGGGATGGCTCACACCCCTGCTCTGCCTGCAGATGGTGCTGGGCAGGTGGCCGGGTGCCTGTCCATTCCCCCAGGTCCCAGCTATTGCTCTCTGCCCTTCACAAAGAGGTCAGTTCCGAGGCACTGGCCATGCTCTGCACAGCCAAGAGAAACACTGTCTGCAAGCAGGCAGCACCAACAGACCCAGGGATGTCACACTGTCCCTTTGGGAGAGCCACCTGGCCCATCATGTTGCCTAGGAACATCTGGCTGGCTCAGTGTCTTCTCATCTTAATGGGCATCATAAGACTACAAGCCTCAGCTATTCATTAGCTAAATAAACTCTCCCAAGGATGAGTCCAGCTCACTTGTGGAGGACTTCCACTGGGATTTATTTGACCCACTCCCTGTGTTTAGGCCTGAGCTCTTCCAGTCTTTCTCCATGGGATTCCTATGTCCCTCAGCAAGTGCTGACACAGAAGAGGGTGAGTAGCCCAGCCCCAGCAGACTCACCTGCTGCCCACAGAATGAGACCTGCACATAGGGGTCAATAAACACGTTTTTCTCCCCTATGATCTTGGAGAAACCACCCATAATGCCCGCGCTCATGCTGGGCAGGCCCTCAGCACGATACAGCTTGATGCAGACCCTGGCCCAGGGTCTCTCTGCAGGGACTCTTTTAGGCAGCAGTAGGTTCCTGAAAGACAAATTCATATTCTAGATCTTTCTCAGAGTCCAGAAAATGAGAAGCCAAGTCTGTCCCCCTCAGAAGGGGGAATAATGGGGAAAAATACTTAGTGTGAAGAGACACATGGCTGTTCCCCTTAGCTATACAAACCACACTGCACTCACCTTTCAATGTCCTCAACTCGGCTGCTGGAGGAGGTGGGAAGGGAGCCCACAGTGTCTCCACGTGCGGTGACAGAGATGTTGCATTTCACAAAGCCTTTCACACCTGCCCGGGTGTCTGTGGGGTCACTGATAACAGCCCACTTCTGGAAGAACCTGTGGTCTGAGAGAAAAGGAAAGGGGTTCCATATGGAAAGCCTGGGCTACCACTTCACATCCAACAGCGTCGGCGCAGTCACTGCCCAGCTCTGCCTCTGAAGGCGTGGGAAGTCTCACCAGCCTTCACAAAGCCAGGAGAAGTGAATGTTTGTCATTAAGTGATTCAAAGACAGGGCCCTCAGCAGGCCCAGCAGAGCCCAGGAGAAAGCTCAGCTTCAAATGAACTGCAGGGCAGGGAGCGGGCACGCAGCTGCTACACAGACCTGGTTGGTTGTACACAGTTGCAATGTCCATCTTGAACGTTCCTATGCACGTTCCCAGGAACGGCATCTTCTTTGAGTGGAAAACCTGAAAACAGCAGAAATCCAAGAGATGTCTGCAGCTGGGAAACACACCCAGACATCACCAAGGAGGACAGGGCTGCTAGGAGATAACCATTCCAACACACAGCTCAGGCAGTGGCTGAAAGCCCGTCTGAGTTAGCCCTGGGCCTGCCCCATCCCTGTCCAGCCATTCCTATACAGCCTGTCAACCCACAGCCCTCAGCCAAATTCATGACTTGCAACCAAGGCAGCCTCAGACAAGCCAGACACCTACAGGGGAACAGGGGCAGGCCTGCTTTCCCATAGGGCCTTCTTTTGTCCACCCCAGGCCAGCATCTCTTCCAAAACCTGAGGCACGCTGAGTGCTTGCTGAGCCCATGCTGGCAGAAGGGATGTGCAGCCTTTCACAGCCTTGCACAGAAATCACATGACAAAGGAGATACTGGCTGGGTTTGGACCAGGGGATTTCTGCTTACACTTTCCTACAGGCACAAATTGCCCTTTCTTTGCCTGCAGACCTTGCTTTGCCAACAGCTTCCAGCATCCACACCCAGAAGCAGCAGGCCGTACCAGTTACAGATGAGGGACCAAGAGGAGGACGTACTTACCGAAATTTCTATGAGTCTGTGAAATAAAACTTCCCTTGGCTCATGGAATTCGAACAAAAAGTACTGAAAGGGGAAAGGAAAACAACTGAGCCCTGGGCTCCCAGCAGGACTCCACAGGTGCCTTCTCCTGAGAGCAGCTGCACCCAGAGCACCCCAAGTGCTTGGCCACCAGCACCAACACTGTGCTGATGGAGCCTCTGTCCATAGCACGCACCTCATTGTAGAAGGGACAGTTTGTTGACTTCTGAGTTGCCGTGTGCCTCTTCTCCTCTCCAACTCTGACCACCACAAAGGGGTTAATGTTCACCCCCACCAGCTTCTGTGCTTCGATGATATTAATCCCAACCTGAGGAAACATGGGAGAAAAGCATCAGATCAGCTCTCTGCACGTCCCCAGCTCTGCCCTGAGCTTGTTTGCATACTGATATTGCTGAAATGCTCAGGGCACCACAATGCAGGTCTGGATCTTCAGGGTAGGCAAGAGCACAGCTGCTGAAATCTGCTTCAGCCAACACCAAACTGAAGTGATGCTGAACCTTTGACAAGCAGCTCTGCTCCAACAGGGCTTTGGAGGCCTAGAGGCCATGAAGCCATGGCCTCCATGGGGTGGGCTGCACAGAGCTTTTCCACGAAGCTTCTGTTTGTATCTTCTGTTAATACTTAGAATCCTCATTAATTAGATAGGCAACTCTGAAAGGACTGGAGTGTGGCAGTCTCATTTGCTGTGACTGCTTACATGTCTTAGGACACAGGAAAAATGCTCTCAGGTACAGTACAGCCATTAGGATGAAGAGTCACTGCATCAAGGAAAGGAGGGTTGAAAATTCCACCCCCACAAAAGCTTTCTGTTGAGTGGATAAACTCTAACCCTGAAAAGCAGGGGACTCAAATCCAAAGTCCATGTTTACTGAGAACCAAGGAAGTATCTGAAGCCACATCCAGGCTGTGAGACCCAGCCCTGAAATCTGCATGGCCAAAGCTGGGACAGAACTCCATTTCTGGACTTTGCAGGGATTTCAGGTAAGCCTGTTGTCCAGCTTCCCAGAGTGAGAGCCCCTGCAGCAGCTGTCTGCTCTCAGCCTTGTCCCACAGGTGTCCCCAGGAAACTGGGACAGGTCCTGGTGGGGGTGACAGGCACAAGCCCTGTCCAGGAACTCTCCAAAACTCCTCTCAGGCAACACTTTGCCACCATATGTGGGACTGTTATGCCAATATCCTTCTTCAGTACGCTCACCCTACAGGGGCCCAAAAGAAAATCCTGCCCTGGACTGGTTGCTTGTGGAGATTGAGCTCATGGATGAGGGGATCTCACACCTTGCCTGGGGAAGCTACACAAAGCAAGGTGTCTTTGTGCTAGAGGTCTTGCCAGGGCATATGGCAACTGGAGAATCCCATGTCCACATTAAGGCAGTGAAGGACTGGCTGGAGGGGCAGCTGCAGAGGAACACGCACCCAATGCTGCAGTAAGTACCTGGAAGCTCCGTGGGGTTGGAGTGGCAAACAGGTCCCGTGTGAAGCAAATTCTGGAACGGCTGCACAGAAACACAACCTAGATAAGTTGATCCCTTCATCTACATGGATCTGGGTAAGACTCCACTAAAAGAACTGAAAACCCAGAAAATAACAGCCTCTTGACACAGGAAAGGGCCAACACCCAACAGCACCATTTGGGACCCACGAAGGTTTCTGACATTTTGTGGAAAGGGAATGGCAAGAGATGCAGGATCTCCACAGAATTCACCCCAGGAGCTGGCATCTCCCACCCCAGGGCACACACATAGGGAAGAGCACACCACTGATACCTCTTCACAGGGCTGAAGACAATGCCCGACACCTCCACATCAGACACATCATAGAAGTCCTCTTCCTCCTCTTCCTCTTCCTCTTCAGTCTCCAGGCCCTTTGCCAGCTTCCTGCCCAGTGTCACGGCCCTCCTGTCCAGCTCAACTGCTCTTGGCCCCTCGGCTGCCCTACAATCCCCACATCACATCATCACCCACCCTGGTGAGGGGTTGTGCACTTTCCTGCACCTGAGAGGGCGAATGGATAATCTCAAGTAGAGATACTTACTCCAGCTCCTCAAATCCAGGATTGCAGATGATTAACTCTGAACTGTAAGGAAAAAAAAAAAAAAAAAAAAAAGAGATGTTTTATTGATAAGAACAGTGTTATAGCAATTCCCCAAGGCATTTAAATAACAGTGCCACAGTCACAGTCCTGCTCATCTCTTGGCCATAACATGAACATCCTCCAAGATGATATTTTTCCTCCTCCCACCCCTCACACCCTGTTTCATCTCTAGGCCCTCCAGAAGTGATGCTCTTGGAGCCTGTCATCCTGCCTGCCCAGACACCTACTGGCTGTGGGCACCACTTGTGTGCAGAGTGCCTAGGGCTAATGCGGTTCGAAGCCACACTCCCTGTAGCTTCACAACCACAGAGCCTTGCTCCCATCAGCCAGGAATGCTGTAGAAGCGTCTGAGTCCAAGAGGACTCCTGGGGCGTGGTGGTTGCTCCAGTCAATCACATCTGGTCTTTGTGAAGACAGGGTGTTTTTCTTCCAAGAGCTCTGGTCACTTATTGCTGCTGTAGAGCAGAAATGCATCAGCCTGGAGAGTCGATGGGCTGGGTTGTATCTCAGATGGATCTGGTTGACCCTGACTAAGGCAGCTGTACAAGCCATCTGGAAATGTCTTCCTCCCAGGATTTCAGTACCTGTCTTTCATCTGATAGACAAAGTCTTCTTCAACCCAGGTCCCAGCCGAGCCCTCTGGAGGTTGGTAGCGCAAATCCAACTCAATATAGATCTAGAACCAAAAAATCAAACTGCCTCAGAGCTCAGCAAGCCACAAAGTACCAGTGCAAGTGCCAAGGAAAAGGGAAAGAAAAGTGTGGAATGAGAAAAACAAGCGAGATGCTGGCAGACAGAAGGCAAAGCAGCCATCTCTCAGTGTGAAGGGGATGTAGGAGCTGAGCACAGCACAATCCCTGGCAAAGGCATGTTTCTAGGAGGAGAAATACAACGCTGGGAGGCAGGGATGCAGCTGCTGGGAGAGGCAGTAGAAGGTGGGTGAAAAGAGAAGCTTGGAATAAGGCTGGGAAACAGAAGGCCTGAAACCCTGATAAAGCACTAGGAAGGAAAAAGGGACACAAATGACTCCAGCCCCAGATGTGGCAGCTCTTGAGCTGGAAAGATCAGGACTCAGAGCTTGTTCCCAGAGAGCTCCTCCTTCCCTTAAAGATGTGTCTTTTCCCAGCTGAGCTGAGGGACAAGAAATGAAAACTGTTGTGTTATGTTGGGACTGGGTCATCAGTAAGATTTCCACTGTTAGCACAAGGGAAGAGGCAGCTGAGCAAAGGTTTGGGGCCACAGAGCAGCTCTGACCTTACAGCAGCGTCAGTGCCCCATGTCAGTCCCTGCAAAGCACCACAGACTGCTGAAGGGTCAGCCCTGTCCTGCTCCCTGCAGTGAGCTGCAAGAGGCTGAAACCACCCAGCAGAGCTCGGCTTCCTCATGGGTTTGTGGTCACAGCACTGCGGGGTGACTCAGACTGCCCGTGGGAAGGACAAACAGGGGCGCAGCACCTCTCAGGGCTGCCAGCAGCACTGCCCTGGCACCTAACCCCAGCTGCCTGCTACATCCACTTCCACCTGGGAAGCTCCAGAGGTCTCCCACAAAGCACTTCTGAATGTTTCTGGGGCTTTTCACCCATCGAGATGACTGATGGAGCAGTGCCCATCCCTGGGCTGCCCGGGGAGGACTCACACCAGTGATGCTGTGGTTCCTGTCCACGAGGGCCTCCCGGAGAATCAGGCGCCCAGATGTCATCAGGTGTTGGAGGCTGAGGACGAGGGAGCCAAGGAGTCTGTAACAAAACTGCAGCCTTTAGCAACATTACACACAGCATGCTCTCATCTGCCCCTGGGTTTCTGGAGAAAGAGGGCACAGAGGTTTCTGGCAGCCAGAGAGCACTGACCGCTGTGTGCTCAGCCTGCAGAGAGCAATGCTTCATTAGGAAATAAGCCCAAGAACACAGCAATGTCTGCAGCAAATCAGGTCAAAATCCACCCAGCCCAAATGGGCTCCTCACTGGGGAAGGACCATCCCTGCTCCCTGCAAGTGGTAGCAATAAGCATGGAGAACTGCAGCTCCCGCTCCACCTTGTGTCACCACCGGCCGGAGCCCACTGGTGTTTTGTCCCTCAGCTCCTGCTGGTGGCTGCGTGTGGAGTGAAACAGTCCGACCTCTGCCACCCAGCTCTGCTCTGCTCACCAGCAGCAGCACGGATGGATGCATCAGTCTGGGCTTCTCCCATTGGACTTCTTTGCTCAGCACCATCACATCCCAGTGACGTGCTGTTGTTTATCAGTTTGTCCTGCAGAAGTTCCTATTGACATTTCAGCCAGAGACAACTCCTCTGATCCCTCTCCTCTAAGGAAAGCACCCAGTAAACACTGACATGAAGTTCGCTCACATCTTTTGCTCTGGTTTGTGTCCTGAATGCGCTGTACTTATCAGTTTCCTCCACACCCTCTGGCAGGGATGTGATGGCTTTGAAAATGTTTGCACCATCAGCTGCCCCTATGAAGCCGTTCCTGTTGATTTTCCATCGGTTCTTACAAGTCAGCAGAGCTGGCACCTCCCCTGCAGGCACACTCCTCTGCTCCCTCCCATACTCTTGGGTCTCCTAACCCACTGCTGACCTCGCAGCATTGCCTGGGCCCCTTGGTAGCATTATGTTCTGCCTGATCCTTTAAATGTAAATCGCTGTGTTTTGAAGGTTAAACCCCACTGTCACGGATGTGGGGCACAGTTCCACTGTTCCCAGTTGGGCTGCTGGGGCCCCACTTGGCTTTTGTCCCCTGTGGGGGCTTCTCTGTCCTCTGCACAGCTCTGCACTATGCTGGCACAGCAAAACCACCGCCCTTATTTGGCTCCACATACAAAGCTCTGCTGCCGCAGCAGAACAACCAGCTCCATCCCCCTCATATAACTCATATTCTGCATGCCTTCCTCCCATCAGCTTGCCCAGAAACATTTTCCTCCCCCATATGAAGCCCAGTATGCCAGCACCTGGAGGACCTACCTGTTACTGAACACTTTGCTGCAGTTGTACACTTTGACAGACAGCATCTCCCCCATGCCAAGCTTCCCATAGTGAGGCCAGCGGAAGAGCTGCAAGCAAACAGAGCACAGTGGTCCCCCCAGCTCCCACTGCCCCCACAGTACTGGGAGGCTCTGTGCAGATGCTGGATAGAGCTGAGCTGGCTGCAGTGTGCCTTTTGTCCCTTACTGAGAGTTGTGATGGAACTCAGGTAGCACGGAGACCACCACCAGGCCCTGCCCAGAGCACCCAGGTCCCTGCAGGCCCCCCTGGCTGTAGGAAGCTGTAAGTTTGGCTCCCTGGAAGATGCGTGGCTTCTGCTCAGCTTTTTATCATGCCCTGTAGGCACCCTGAGAACATGGCAAAGCCAGACTCAGACAGGACAAAGAGGTGTTCTGTTACGGCCATTTACAGCTCTCTCCTCCTGATGCGGAGGCTGTCTGATGGACCACAGACACCTTTTCCTGCAGGACCTCCTTTCCCCACCTCCTGGATCCACTCAGCCTGAGCTGGGAGGGCAGCAGCTCCAGCTCACTTCTCCTCCCCACACCTGCAAAGCACTTCCCCACCAGCAGCAGTCAGGACATGCCATTTTTCCAGCCCCTCGTTTTATCTCAGTGTGCACCAACCTTCATCTAAGGGCTTTGCTACTGACAGGGATGCCACACCGTGCCATTCCCAAAGCCCAGTTAGTGGGGGGAGGGGATAGAGGGATTACAGACACAGTAGAAGAATGCAGTGGAGCCCCCGGCCAGCCCTGCATCCTTGGGGAGCCTGCTCAGGATATGGCACCAGCAGAAAACTGGCTCTGCAGTGCTGTGAGGGTCATCCCACGTGCAGAGCTGCCTGCAGGTGACCAAACCTGTGAGCACCGCAACACGTCCTGCAGGGGAAGCTCTGCCAGCCAGGTTGGCTCCTGCACCTGGGGATGGAGGAAGGACGGGGAGGGGAGCGAGCTCTGCGGCACAGCCACAGCTTGGCTGCTGGGGACAGAGCACTGAGCCCACCGACTCAGCATTTTGGGGAGGCCCCATTTTCTGCCTGAGCGGGCAGGCTCTGCAAAAGATGGATTAGATGGTTTGCTTGCACATTACAGACACCAAGGAGCCCCAGGTAACATGGAGAACACTGGACAGGAGACAGGACATCACCATTAGCCCTAGTGACCATTCACCACAGGCACCAGGTGTGGACTGGTGGAGCTGGGCATGGCGAAGAAGGCAGGAAGGCTTCCCGTCATTCCTGAGACGTATCCCCCATCCCCACACCCCACCTGCCTGACCAGACACCAACCAACATGCGCTGCATCCTCACACTCATCCCCATCCCATCCCAGTGCCCACTGCCCCAGTCCTCATGGAGTGGCCACACACTCACCTCCCCAAAGACAGCCTCCGAGCCACAGCGGATCTTCTTTGTCTTCTGGGTGAAGCCTTGGGAAGCAGAGAGGAGGTGTGAGACTCCGCTGGGGCTCTGCCCCACTGCAGGCACAGCAGACACATCCACACCTCCCTGCCTCCCTCCCTGCCCACCTCGGAAGCTGAGCTGCACCTGCCGCTCACCACGGCCCGGCAGGTGGGAGAGCCGCCGGACGCCGACACTGAGCGCCATGGAGCTGAGGGCAGCAGCACAGCCTGCCAGGCTGCACCACCCGCTGTGACTCAGTCCCAACTCACCCGGCCGGTTCGGCGGCCCACTCCCTCCGGGTGCCCCACGGGGACACCTCAGGGCTGGTCTGGGCACGCAGCAGGCCTGCAGGCCGCCTGCCCCAGCCCCGGGCTATGGCTGAGCACAGCTCCCGGCCATGGAGAGCTCAGCGAATTGTGCTGTTCTCGTGCCATGTGGCAGTGCTGGGAATGGGGAGCACAGACCGCACACCAGTCACACCACTGGTACTGTAATGGACTCTGGTGATGGTGTTACCCACACTGCACCCATCTATGAAGGCTGTGTCCTCCCCCATGCCATCCTTCATCTGGATCTGGCTGGCCGTGACGGACTACCTCATGAAGATCCTGACAGAGAGAGGCTACGGCTTCACCACCACAGCCAAGAGAGAAATTGTGCAACATCAAGGAGAAGCTGTGCTGTCGTGCTGGATTTCAAGCAGAAGATGGCCACAGCTGCCTCTAGCTCTTCCCTGGAGAAGAGCTACTAGCTCCCTGATGGTCAACTCATCACCATTGGCAATGAGAGTTACAGGTGCCCCGACGCCCTCTTCCAGCCATCTTTCTTGGATATGGAGTCCTGAGGTATCCATGAAACTACCTTTAACTCAATCATGAAAAGTGATGCAGATATCTGTAAGGACCTGCATGCCAACACAGTGCTGCCTGGTGGTACCACAATGTACCCTGGCATTGCTGACAGGATGCAGAAGGAGATCACAGCCCTGGCACGCAGCACAATGAAATCAAGCTCATTGCCCCACCTGAGCGCAGCTACTCTGTCTGGATTGGAAGCTCTGGCCTCTCTGTCCACCTTCCAGCAGATGTGGATCAGCAAGCAGGAGTATGACGAATCCAGACCCTCCACTGTCCACCGCAAATGCTTCTAAACTGGACTGTTACCAACACCCACACCCTTGCGATGAAACAAAACCCATAAATGCACATAAAACAAGAAGAGATTAGTCGTAGCTGGAGGGCTGCAGGGGTGAAAGCAGGCTGTGGAATGAGACATTCACCACACAAACGTGCTGCTGGTGGGCAAAGCTGGTGCTTGCTCTAAGCAGATCAGATGTCATCAGCTCCCCAGGAAGCACATGTAGCTTTTACCTGCCACCCAGAGCAGCTGCACCGTTTACATTTGTCTGAGGACAGTGCCTGAGCTTTGGCGAGTTAGTGCCAAGCATAGCCTTAGCATGAGCTGCCTGGGTAAAGGAGCACGGCCTGCACCAGGAGGGAGAGCAGTACGGGTACAGCATGGCATGAAGTGGGATTTGGAACAGCACGCAGGGGGCAGACACTGAACAGAAGCAGCTTTCCTTGCCAGGAGGCTGTGCTGAGCTCTCCCTCACCTCAGGCACCAGGCATGCGGTGAGCCTGCATTCCAGCTACACCCAGGTGGCAGGGAAAGTCACCCTATCAGGTCCAGCATCTGCAGTCACCTCAGTCAGCTGAGAAACACGCTTCCAAGCTCCCTTTGTAGCTAGTGAAGACCTACAGGGACCAAGGAAGACCCGTTTTCCTCCTTTGGAACTGACATACATTCAAAACAGAGAAGCAAAAATGTGCTTCTCACAAGGCATCGTGCTGTCTCAGAGCTTATCCTCTGCTGCTGACATGCTCACCTTGCCAAAGAAACCATTCATTGAAACCAAGCACTACACAACGCTGCTGGCATTTCTTTAGCCAAAGCATTGTTCACTGCTGTAAACCTCCTTCAAAGAACACCTTTAAAAAGAAGAAAGGAAGGCACACTCACACACATACATACCAACCCCAGGTTGGGTTGTACACTTAACGGAGTCAGAGAGCTCTGCCTACAGGTTGTAAGCAGCAGAAAGCACAAGCAGAGGATGCTCTCATCCACAGCACAGCTTCTGCCAAGTTGTAGCTCTGAGTTCTCCTTCCTCTTCCATGCCTGTAACACATTTGAGTTTACGCAGCCACTCAACAAGAGAGATCACTTTGTTTCTTTTAAGTGCAAGAAAACTGGGTGCTGCAGGCCAGACAATGGACTAAATAAGGTGAGAGTCCAGCTTTCTCTAGAGAGGGGAAGCTGCTGCGGTAGAGCCCAGAAGAACACAGTCAAAAAACTGTTTGAAGGCAAAACTAACAGGCTGTTTTGTTTCCTTAGTGATCCCAGACCCACTACCCTTCAAATACAAGCTGCATTTTTGAGCCCAGCTCAGGTTGTGGATTCGCACCCAGTTCTGCTGGCATGCAGGTTTGCAACCAATCCACTTCATAGGCTGAATCACCAGGCAGGCTTCCAATTTCTTCTCACAGCTTCCTGGTGTATCCAGTACGATGGACAAATTCTTTCATAATTTCACAGTAAACAAACAGCTCACCTCGCTACAGAACAGGGCTGCAGGATACACATTCAATCTTTGTGATTAACAGGATACAAACTAATGCTGACAGATGCCTTTCTCTGCTCTGCAGCTGCTCACCGTCAACCTAAACTAAATCACCAGGCGAGTGCTGTAGCAAAGATCTTCCATAAACCACATTGCTGAAACAAAGAAAAAGCTCAGAAAGGAAACAAAAGTCACACACAGCTGTAAATCAAAGCAGATTCTTTATTAATGCAACTCAAAGTGATGACAACTTGTAGTGCAAGTTCCTTTGTTTTGAAATGAATTACCTCCAGTCTCAAAGAAATCATGCTTTGCTCTCATCTGTCTACTCACCAAACCATGTAACAACACATGCTTCACACTTCCTCACAGCTCCATAGATAATTACTTCTTCACTTTATACCACTGGGACTTTAGGGAAATCACTCAAAGCATCTTAATTCCAATTACTGGCTTCTGGAAGTCACAAACCTCATTAATCCCCCTGCCCACAAATAAGCAAGGTGCAGCATTCTTAAATTGCAACAATGGCTCCAAGCAAAAAGCCACCGCAGGATTACATTCTGCTAATAGAAAAATGTGATAATAAAAATACAATGATTACAAATTATGGTAACAGAAGCTTAAAAATAAATGTCTACATATAAAAATATACTGACACTTTATGAAGGCACAGCAGGAACTGCCTCAGGCATACAACCAAAAAACTTTGGTACTGTAGCAATCAGAAAGATCGACACAGTGGAATGGTGATACAGGAGGTGTGATGACAAAGGGACGAACACAATGGAAAGGTGTTACAAAGGAAGAAGGAAAGTGCTCATCTGAAGATCTAAGCTGGCAGAGAAAACTCCACCAAGGAGGGATCTCCAACCAGAGATCCTTCCCCAGGGGCAGCCAGCCCACAAATGAGGTTTAAGAGAGGTGCAGCCAGGCTCCAGCCCTTCTGGTCACACAGCTGCACTGTCTTCACCTGTGCTCCCAGGGCTGACCAGGTCCTTTCCACAGGTGCTCAATCAGTGGTTCAAGCCAGGACTCAACAGTTACCATACAGGTACCATCAGTACTGACGGGTCCCCACTCCCAAGGCAGATTGTCAGAAGAAAAGAATTACCAAGGAACATGGTAAGTATCTTTACAATAAATACGTTTGTCCTAGCTAACACAGCGCTGTGTGAGCAGTTCCATGCAGGTGCCCACTCTGACGCTAAGCAGCAGCCAGGTCATGCCAAGTGATGAGGCACGGTATGATGTATCACCACTGCAAGGTGAAAAACCAACAAGGTCTACTTTTCTTTGACAAGAACTGCCAACAGTTTGGGGTGTTTTTGTTTGTTTGTTTGTTTTTTATATTTAGATTTCTTCCAGTTAGGAACAGGAAATATCAAAGATACAGAGTACAAGCAGGTAAGAGAGTTAGTGTGACTGATACAATCTTGAGGCACTGAACACCCCTGAGTACGCAAGGGGAGAACATGAACACAGACAGCTCTCCTCACCCCAGTGATACGTATGGCCGGAGTGAGGCTGCAGTCTACATCTTCTTTATTTCTGGCAGTTTCACTGGTGGCCAGCCCTGCAGTTTATAGTATGACACCAGCTGCTTCGGCACTTCAGCCAGAACCACCTGGGAAAGAGCTTCCCGGGGAGCCTGCAAGGAATAGCAAGAACATATCAAAGGTACTGCGGGGAGAAGAATTGCCACAGCAGTGACAGACTCTCTTCAAGAATTCAGACTGCAAACCCCACCTGACAGGCATGCAAGGCTCCATTCAAGAGCTGCAGGAGCACTTCCAGTCAGTCTTGGTGAGCACTGCTTCTGAAAAATCATGTGTCCCCAGCCCCGCACTGCTCCCACTGGAAGCCCAGACTCACACCACCTTCATCCAGCCCTGATCTGGGTGGGAAGCTGCCCCAGCCACTGGCAATCTACCTTATTTTTGGATTCACTGAGTAAAGGGCATAAACACCTACAAAAGTAGGGAGGAGCAGGGGAATGACACAGGACTGTTTTCAACAGCATGGAAGATTTATCTCAGCTTAAATCACTCATGGAAGAACTCATGGGACTCAACAACAGAGACTGAGACAATATGATCTCATTTCCTTTCCTAAATGCTTGCATCCCAGGAGAGAAAGCTTCTTTACTCCAACTTGGCAATAGCCAAGAGGTATTATCAATGATATAATGAAAAATTCTTTAGGTAAAGCTGCAAGAGTGCTTTGACAAGGCATGCAGTTTTGAACACAGAAGTTTGTCTCAGCTCTTCCTGGGAAGAAGCCAATTAGGAACTTTGCCATACATACATTAGACACATGCCAATTTTTGTTGCTGTAATAACTGCATACCTATTGGGCAGCAGAACCCCCTGAAGTTCAAGACAACTTACATTTCTGAATTGTCGGAAAGGCACGAACTGAACAATGTCTCGTGCAGCTGGCTCTCCTGTTAGGGATTTCAGGACACCATTGTCCCCATCAAGAAACTCCATTGCCTTGAAATCAGCTTCACCAACTCCAACAATAATGATGGACATTGGCAGCTTAGAGGCATTAACAATTGCTTGCCTAGTTTGGTCCAGATCAGTGATCTCTCCATCTGTGATGATCAGCAAGACAAAGTATTGCTGAAAAACATCAGAAAGAACTCAGTTAAGGAGTTCAGCATCAAAGCTCCCATAATTGAAAGCAAAAAGAGCAATGTCTGACTCTAAAAAAGCAAGCAGATTGTGCAGTGAATAAGACAGAAAAAAAAGTTAAAGGGAATAAACCTAAGTTCCTTTTTCTATATGCATACCACCTCCCCCTGTGCACTTCAGATTTCCTCCATGTTAGATGAAAGATAGAGGCTTAAATTGGACCTATAAAGAACAATTATATCAAAGAACAGAAAATACCAGCAATGAACAAAGTAGCACCATATCAGCAAAGCTGCACATAACGCTCACTAATGGATGCTGCTTCATTCACTAGGGTCTCAAAAAAAGGGTACAATTTATTATTAAATATTTGTAACTCCAAAAAGTCAATTTGGATGGGACCCCAAACAGTGATCTGGTGATAACCAGCCCATGGCAGGGATTGGGGCTGGGTGGGCTCTGAGGTCCCTTAAAACCCAATCCGTTCTGTGACTGTTTTTAATTTCAGTAAGTGGTAACTATTAGAAATCTGAACATATGGCAGCAGCAGATGTCTCAACATGGAGACACTCCGGAGGTGACACAAAAGGGAAAGAACACAGGAGCTTTTCTAGAAGGAAAAAAAAAAAATACCCTAAGCCAAAATACTGGCAGGATAAAGCACTTAAAAATCCCTTTCCTTTCCAGAGGTTAAAGTTCAGCACCTGACTCTGCAAACTATCTACAGACTTAAGATGAAAACAAATATATCAGAGACTTAGAATGAAAATTAAACTTCCAATTTTAAAAGCCAGTTAATACAAGTTTACAGCGATTGCACTCACTGCTGCCATCTCCTAAAAAACCTTCATCTGTAAGAAAAAGTAGAAACATTCACAACATATGGATAAAAATACAGAGGTTTCCCCCAAGGGTTTGGATAGCTAAAAAAACAACAAAAAAAACCCAAACCAAATAACACCCTCAAATGTAAGAAGAATATTTCCCTACAACAAGAACCTCATAATCTCCTTAAGTCAAAACCAAAATCCTGATACAGCCAGTCCAGAGGGTGTGTATCAGAGCATGCATCAGAAGTCCTTCTAACTAGGAAGTCAAAATGGAATCAGTTAAATGTATCAGGATTTAAGCTATTCATCCTTACACATAACAAATTAAGTGTGAAGAGATGGAGTTGAATTTTAACAGCAGCCATGGCTATGCAAGCACACAAACAAGACATGCAGTGCAGCTGCAGAAGCAAGCATGGCAATTCTGCAACACAGCATGCTGATCTGCCAGCTCTCCAAATGCTTTGTTAGCATGGCCCTCTGGACATCTTGATTCTCCATGCAAACATGGTGGGACAAACAGCTAAGCTCTCTGACACTTTTCAGTTCTTCTTTGTGAACATTCTTGAGTGCAAAATTGCTTGGAATAAAACATACAGGGCCCCTTTAATGTGCAGGTATTCTCTGTAGGTGATGGAGCCTGGCAAGAAAGGTTAGGGTAACACAGCTGCTGATAAAGTCCAGTCACTCTAAAAGCCAACACAACACCCCTACATACTTCATTGGTAAAGGCTCATATCAGTAACAGCTTATCAAGAGAGTAGGAAGTCTCTGTGGAGGTTGGTAATGGAGGACAAAACTTGAGACCTCGAGGAAGGAGGAAGAAATCACTACACCATTCCACTCTATCTCATCATGAACAGAAAACTAGAAGCATCACCCAGATGCAGATCCAGAGGGAAGGACATGGACTCACAGAAGCAGTTCTTTGTTGTGCAGAGTGTGCAGCAAACCTTGCCACGTGGTTTATAATAGGAGAGAAGTTGGTTGGCCCATAGAGTCGGATCTGAGGAAGGATCTGGCGGTAGGCATCAACTATTCCTTGGATCCCTGCAACACAAGGAAGGCAAGCTGCCTCACAATTTATCCTGTAATTATTTAAAGCTTTACAAAATAGTATGGCAAAGGATAATCATTCACACTGCTGTAAACTCCCAAAGGACAAAACCAACAGCAGATAACAGTGAATGTACGAAGCACAGAGCTGAAACCAGTGGACATCTGCAGAGATGAGATCTCCAGGTTTCTCCCCTGTTTTACATTCTTTATGTTACTCTTAGAGACTCTAACATAACAAAAGTAATGGAAGCTGGGAGTAAACAATCCAGCAAATGCATGCTGGTGATCTTGTCTTTTCTACTCTATCTTAGTTTCTTTTAAATGATCACAGTCTAATTAGCTGAAGTCACAAACCCTCTGGAACAGTCAATTGCTTATTTTCATCATGTGCAAGATGGACAACAGCTCCTGGATTTAAATGTTTTTTTACCAGAGAAACAAGCCCTTAAGGTTCCCCCCATGCAAGAATTTTCTCTCACATTAACTAATCAGAATTTTAGTAGTCTGATTTTTGATGGCTTCAATTCTTGCATGGCTCCATTTAAATTACTGGCTTATAGTGATGCATTTTTATTTGCCATTGCCCACCATACAGATTTCAGTGCTTTATTTCTCAAAACGACTGCAGCAAGTACAGTCACAGAGCAATGACACAGACTGCAGTGAGACGGGCAGTGTGGAACTGAGCAGGAAAATGCTTCCATTTCAACACTGATTCTCAGATTCCCTTTTTTCTTGGCCTTAGACTAGATAGAAAACATAAGGAAAATTCTTTATTCAAGGACAATTCCACATCGCTGCTTGCTGAGAGAGCCCTTAGAAGTTCCTATTCTTGTTTACAGACAAGCCACTAAAAACAGCTGAAATAACTACCACAGAAGAATGGGGCTTTGGGGAAAAGAAACACTTGAGACAATCCCTTAAAAATAACAGAACACTGATTATACTGAAGTAGTTGCCACTGTCACAAACAGCTTTAGCACATGGTAGCTTTGGAGCTGTGACTAACACAGACACGCTGCCACCTGCAACGTAACAAGAAATAATCAAGTTGCAGCAACAAAAACTTCAGCAGGCTAACAGAATCACAGGTTGGCTGAGCTTCAAAGGAACACTGAAGAACACCTCATGCAAAACCCCTTCTCTAACAAGGCCACCTACAGCCAGTAGCCCAGGCCCACACCCATGACTTCTGAAGGTCTGCAAGGAGGAAGACTCCTCAACCTTTCTGGGCAACCTGCATCAGTGCTCTATCAGCTGCACAGTACAGAGGTGCTTCCTGATGTTTAGAACCCCACATGTCCCAGCTCTCTCCATCTCCAACAATCAAACTTCACCCCAGAAGCTTCACTGAGCTTATACAGACCACACAGAAGTCTGCATCAACAGATTTTCCCATTCAGGTGACAGTACACATAGTTTGCTGGATGTCTTCACAGTGCATCTGTTGTTTGGTGCTTCGCTGTTCTTTTATTTACCAGTTATGAAAGGAACGTACACTTCAAACATCAGTCCCTCTCAGTGAAATATTAATAAAGAGGTGTCCTCACCTTGACAATAAGGGTTGTTGGGATTGAAGTTCAAAGCAAACTCATGAGACACCTAGAAACGGCGATGTTACAACCAGTTAGAGAATGCAGACATTAACAGAGCAACTGCACAGCGCTGTGAAGGCCTTACCTGCCAGCTAGGAGGAACCTGAGCTCCAAACCCAAATGCAGGAAACAGCTTGTCCCTTGGGAAAAAGGACAACAAGAAGAAATGAGAAAGAGAAATCCTGTAATATTTTACTAATTCTGTTTTATTCCCAGGAACAGTTGTAGACCAAGGTTCAATTCCTGCCACCAGAGACAGGCACACAACCTAGTTTTCCCATGGTCAATAAACAGTTACACAAGGATTTCAGGCATGGGACTGACAGTTTTACAACTAGGAATGCAGCATCCTGCACAACTCCCAGGAGATTTCAGAGTACCAACAGAAAAGCCAATCCAGTCACAGCTTGGCTGAAGTACAGAGCAGGCAAACATGTTCCCACTGAGTCTAACAGGAGAGTCATGTTTGAAAAGCACTGTTACCAAGAAAGGATTACAACCAGCTAAAGCAGCATTACAGAGTAACCCAGGGCCATAAAGGTGCAGATCTGGAAGGACAAATAAAGCAAACATGCTTTATTAAAAAGGACTGTGATTGCCTTTCTTGGCAATACCAGAAGCAGAAAGAAGCAGCAGCAGTTCCTGAAGGGATTCTCCAAGGAAAGGCAGCAGTACCTTAGTCATCCAAATACTACAGCTCCAGAACGAGCCTTGACTAACGACCTACTGTGAAACATTTTTTATGAGGGGCCTAGAACAGTTAAGAGCCTCTTACATACGTGTCATAATCCTGGACTACACTTCCCACACTCCAAATGGCAATCAAGTACTCATTTATCCCATCCGGGCTGATGTAGTGAAGAGAATCTGGTGACTTGGGATCACCATTGGAGCCAGTGAAGTCTATGCCCACCTAATCAATTTGGAGGATGATAACAGCAGGTCAATGAAACGGCATCATAAGCAAATGAGAAGTATCAAAACCAACCAGAAACAGAGGGATAAGAACAACCCCACACTGCTCCTTCCCTGCCAGGCACAAAGATGACTAAACAGAGGCAGGCAAACAAGCCTGCACATCTTCTCCCACCAGGGCACGTGCACATCTAAGGAGCAGCAGTCCTTTCCACTAAGACTGGGAATTGATTTCTCAAAACAAACTTGAAAAATCCAAGATCCATTAAATTTGCTACTTGATATCAAAAAGCAAGTTATAAAATCAATTCTTTTTGGCAGCGTTCGTTACTCCTTACGAAAACACATACTGCAAATTAAAAGTACTAACCACAACTTCATTGCCTTGTTCTATCATCTACCAAGACGTGAAGTGGGAAAACAACTCACTGTAAAATTAATCTGGCAGCCTCCCATTACATAGTCCAGGAATGAATAGTCTGTTTCAATCTAGAGGAATAGACAGACAGTGTTATGCCTCCTTCCCATAAGGACAGATTTCATCGTTATCAGAAAACAGAAAAAAAGACAAACAACAACCATCTTCCTACCTTGCAGGACTTGATGCTAATAATGCCTGAGTTTTTGTAGCTCTTTTTCTTTTGTTTCTTCTCAGGATTAATGCATTCAAACTCCACCTACAAAAAAGAAAGCACACAATAAGCAAATTATAGAACATCTGCATCTGCAGCACTGCGAATTACTGAAATAGAACGGTGTGATAGATCACAATTTCAGAGTGTTATGAAACTTCATTGTAAAAGTGTTTGTGACTACTGTGGCTGCTATTTGACGAGTTCAATTAATGCTTTTGCTGCCATCACTGGGCAAAGCACATGAGATTGTATTTCAAAGAAGTCCCTCCCTGTCACACCCTGCCTCTTGCTCTCTGCAGAACCACTGAACACTTAACAGAGGGCAAAGAAGGTTGTCACAAATACAAACATTTCTCTTAGCATAACTACATTCTTTTTCAGTTAAGGGCAAGAATTGAACTCAGCAGCCAAGGAGGCAAAGTGAAAAGGGGGAGGGAGGGAGCCCACAAAGCCCTAGGTCTCCGGTTCTCGGTGGCAGTGGGATCAGCATTCTGATATCACTGTTTTGTTTCACCTAACAGTAGTTCTGATTTCACATGGGATAGGGAAGAAGACAAGAAACAAGCTTTAGGATTACAAATACAGAAATCAAACTGGCTGGTGACTGGATGCACCCCCAGGCTACGTCCTGCTCATTGATTCATCAGTCTGAATTCAGATGAGACCTCTCCATGAAAATGAGCATACAGGCTTCTGCTGTAGAAAACAGAGAAAATGGCACCAGTAGCAAATGATTCAAACTACTCTGAAATGAGTGCCCAAGATAAAGCAAAAAGAGAGACTGTTGGAAGCACCATTCTTTACACATCAAGAAAGCTACCAAGAAAGGCAACCAGAACACTGGAGAGGGCAACCAGCTCAGGCACACACGTTACCTGAGACAAGTTCTACCCTCTGGACTGTTCTGCTGAAGCTCTTTTTGAAGCTCTTTTGCTTCCACTTGATTCAGGAGAGGCAAAAGCATGCAGAATGGCTTGCATGAAAAAGAACATGGCAAGCAGACAACAGGCTGAAGAATGTCTGTAGGAGCAGGAAGGGTAACAGCACCCAAGAAAAACAGCAGCATCCTCCCCATGCCAGGTTTTATTTTTCCCAGATAATGGCTTAGTAATACAGGGACAGATACAGAAAAAAATGACTTTTGGAAGCAACAACTGAAAATCCCTCAGAGACTTGTATTAAAAAGGGTTCGTGACAGACAGAATTACAGACAAAAGTGAGGAACAAAGAAAGCTCACCGGACAGCCATCCACTGCCTTCTGCAGCTGAGTCAGGTTAGTTTCAAAAACACCTATCAAGTCATGCGACCCGTCACTGTCATGATCAGAGCATTTCACCTGAAAGAGACAGCAAGAAATGGGTAAGCATACTGTGTTAGGGTGAGTGACAGCTGCTCACCATGCAATCTCCTGCCTCCAACAGTGATGCCAGTGAATCTCCCTGTCAAATCTGATCCAGTGGTGTCACCCATATCACTACCTGAAACCTGACAGTAGCAGAGGCACTGTGTGCATCTCAGAAAAAGGAAGACTTTCAATTGCTCACCTACTTAGGCATGCAAAGTGACAGCTTTCCTCAGTTCAAATGCAAACGAAACTAAAACATACAAACAAAAAAATCAACAAAATAAAGCCTCAGATTTCACAGCCCAAAAATGCAAAGTTGAGATCATTCAGGACGCAATATGCAAGTGGAGTAATGGGAAGAAGCACCTAAAAGTCTCATCTAATTTCTGAATAAGCTTCTTTCTTCTGCCTGGAAACTGTGTCAGTTTGCAAAGAAGCTGCAGTTTCCACAGAGTGCTAAGTCTGTCTTTTTCTGCATCTTCCAGCAATCAAATTATAAACAATTAATAACCAGACACATTTAAAACAGCATGTAAGCTTGAATCTTCAGAACTAGAGAATGCAAAATGGCAATGCATTTAAAAAGAAAAAAATATGATAATATATACGACTTCAAGCTAACACAGCATGATGTGCATTGGCAACAGCTCCCCATGAAATCAACAACTGTAAGAAGCATTTATAACATGCACAATGCACACGACAGCAGAACAAAAGTAATTCCAGAAGCAGTCAGTCAAGAAAGCTTGTGAACAGCGACTTTTCCCCATGCTCAAGCTCAGACACTCCTCCAATTCAAAAGCCTGTTCAGATTTGCTTTAATTAACCAAGAAACTGGTGTTACCCCAGTACAAACCAGGCTGACAGCTTTCTCGTCAGCATGATAGAAAGGTGAACCTACAGGTGACACCTACATAAGGAAGTCAAATTCAATCAGCAAATTCGAGGACAGGGTTCTTGGGCAACTACCTGCTGCCTTTGATCCACCTGGGATCTTCCACTGCTTTCAGTGGGAAATGTACACAAAAGCTGAGTGAACTGCAGACAAAGCTAGCCACCCAAACTGGAGGCACTATGCCATCCTTCAGGCTCTTCACAGGGAAAACAAAGCTGCTTTAGAGACATTCTTCTTCATTCATCCCAACCCACCACACTGCTCTGTCCCTCCCTTCTGCATGCTGCGCCATGAAGCATCCCCAAGCCTCCTCCTCTGCCTCTCTCAACAACTCTAACATTTAAAGCATCATTCAAAAGATATATGACTACATCAGGGAGGTTACTGCAGCCCATCATACAGAGACCGAGGGTGTCCTTGGCGCTAACATGCTGCACAGAACACAGCAGTTTGCATCTTCTCTTTTCCCTCTGCTTGTCCCTGTCCCCCCGACCACACATAAAAACATCCAACTACTTAACAACCTGTTCTGTTAGTGGTTCACAGTACAAGGTAGCTTACAACAAACCTTTTTTTTTGCAAGGGTTTTCTAAAATGGACGAAGATTCAGAGTGCACAGCCCAAAGAGCACTGCTGCTGCAAACAGAACATGGAAGATGTGAAGAGGGGAACAAACACCTGAAGCTGCCAGTAACTGCTTTCTGAAACATGGTCTGAGCTCAGGGGTCAGCTACTGCAGGATGCTGCATTGTGATTATTTACTGATTACTTACTCAGCTGAACTATCAAATACTCACTGGAACACTTTCAGTGGGTAAAAGGTTCCATTTATCCATAAGAGGAACTTCTAAAATTCACACCAAATGGACTTGCTTTTATGCATATGCCATCAAATGCATGGATTGGAAGGGGTTTGTTATTGTTGCGCTGTTTGTTCTTTAAATCTCACATTTACTACTTCTATTCTAATAGTTATGGGAGAGAGAAACTACTTTCATATACCTCTTTCTTAAAGAAACAGTCAGAGCTGTTCTTAAATATGGAACAAGAATGACACCTCTCTACTTCACAATTACTTAAACGTTAGATAGCACTGTTAATTTGGTTGAAAGATTTATGTTTACACACACATTTAGTGCATGTTTGCCATTACAGAACCGTCATGCGTGGCTGGCGAAGCTGACACAAGACTTACCAAACTGACATGTGCCCACACAGACACCTCTCTTGTGCTGCAGTAGAAAGACTTCTCTGCTCAGCAAACACCATCATTCCTCATCTGATTATTCCCATGCAAATTTTAGAAAGCCTTGAGCAAGAGGTTCCAAGCAGCATGTACTGGATGGAAAACAGATCTCCAGTGCAATGTTTACTCCTCAGTGCTACTGCTCCTGCCCACCAGTACAGAGGCCTCTTTCTGACCAACTTCCCCACTGTGATAATTAATAGATTAATAGACAACTGTGATAATTAATAGATGATTTGTACATGCATTCAGGATATGGGGGTGAAAAGAACTAACAGCAAAGATCTATGTTTTGTTTTTAAACAGACCATTGCAAAACCAATCCCAAAGCACAGAAAGGTTCTAGAGCAAAAGCAGAAACGTTTCACAGTATAGGAAATACAACCTCATAACTAAATGTCTCAACCATGCCATCTCATGTCACTTCCGACAAGGTAAGACAACTCTTAACCACTTCCTTTCCACATTTCCTTTAGCACCTTCAGACCAAGAGGACTTCTTTCTGTCCTAAGATTGCTCACAGTCCGATAACAAAAGCTCATGACCACCACTTAGAACACATTCAACAAGCCCAGCACATTTGAACCAGGTCAATAACCTCGCAATAACCTGCCATGTTGCACAGATACAAGATCAGCATGCATTACTTTCTGCTAAACCTTTCAGATCAAACTTCCAGCATGAGCTTTCTTCACAGGCAGGATGAGGCAGGAAAATTCTGCAAATGAAAAGTGTTTAGGAGCTGAATAAGCAGAGGGAGATAACACTCAACATGAAACCATTCAAAGCTTTAAGTGCTTCTATATTACCAGTGTACTGCTTAGAAAATAAATTTGTGTTCTATCAGATTATTTTTGTAGAAACTTATTAAAAGATGGAATTGTTCTGCTACCACCCCCATAATTCAGGACCAGAGCACATTAATCCTCATACGTGAGACCACAAGAAATTGCAGTTCTAAGTCAAAATCAAATTTCTTGCTGGAACAGAAAGAAAAACAAGATGGAAAAAGCTTGCCATTCTCATGACTGGATGAAGCAGACATCTGCTTTCTCTATGTCAGTATCCTAACACATTCAAGTTTACCCAGTATGTAAGCCTGACAGCTAACACAGCATTAGAAAGTCAGAAATAAACAAAAAAAAAACCACAACCTGAAACTCTCACCAGAACAGCCAATAACCATTCCTAATCATTATTGTGACTAGTCATTAGAAACTGCATCACTTCCACATTTCCTAACTTCTCAATTTGACAGCTCACAATGTTTCAGTGCAGACTTCACGCCTAATGGATGTATAATCACTTATCTGCCATTTCATTCTAGAAAAACAATTAGAAATTTTGAATATGACTAGACAACTTGATTACGCACAGTTAATATGTCAGAGATTGGGTTACCTACAACAACAAACAAATGTGAATTTCTGAAGGCTGTACCTTGATAGGTTTATCAAAATCACCACCACAGAACGTCTGCAAGGGAACGCTGAACCTCCTCCAGCATGGACTTAAGTTGTTCTTAACGACCTTAAAAATAAATTACAGCATAACATCACATGAGAGATGCAATGTGCAAGTTACTAAGAAACATAACACAAGGGTTCTAAACTTCTGTGGGACTATGTGCGACAGCCTCAGTCACTTCTACCCTGACATGAGCAAAGAGAAGCTCTGCTAGAAGCCAGAAGGTCAGAGCTGGGCAGAACTGCAGAGCCATGCCAGTCTCACAGCTGGTTGCCACTAAAAGGTAGAAAAGTCCTGCCACTCTTCCTTCAGTACACAGTTGGACTCTTCAGCTTAACTCTGATTATACAGGAAGTTCACAATTTCCTGCCAGGTAGTCAGTGAGCAGAATTCCCTTCTGGGAGGACAAGTTTTCACTGCAGAAGTGGAGCACAGCATTACCAGAAGTGAGACATTCTAAGCTGTCAGACAAACTGAACAAGAAACACATCAGTGTAGAAATGCTACCTCTGATCTGTACACCAGCTGCCACGTTCCAGCATCTCCCTGCTTGTACAGCTCCAGAAATGGATCCGATTTACCTAAGAAATCCTGCAAACAAAATCCCAACAGACCTTCATCAGACCTCTGTATTATCCTCAGATGAGAGAAGAGCTAGGTCAGGTCATCAGTACAACTCACTTCTGACAAATCACAAAGTCAAATAAGCCATACGTTTCCTTACCTCCTTTAAACTGCAGCACATTACAAATCATCACAGCGTATCAGCTCTGTGCTCCCTTACTGCATTTTGTTAATATAAATCACTCTTGGCCTAAAATAACACCAAGGTAGCACATCTAAATTTTCTTTTATAACACTGCAGAAAGTCCAGTTCACTGCACAGCTACAATATTCAATCAAAACACTTTATAAAATATTTAAGTTAGAATATTCCAAAACCAAAATAATTATCCAGAACTTAAACCTGGCGGTTGAATCTCTTATCTGCTGTCATGCTTTCTGCCACGTAATTATGTCTCCACTATTGGCAACAGAACATTGAGCCCTTTTACACATGGATTACAGAGCTTAGCTGAACGTCTGTGGTACAGAGTGAATCCTGGCCAAAGGCACTCACTGTAAATACAGTCAAGACCCACACAAGCATGCATGCATCATTAAAAAAAAATGACTTAATCAATACCTTTTTGTCCAAGTTTCGGGCTTCAATTTCCAAATTAACAACCTTGGTATCTTTAATCTCCTCTGCTGTAATCTGTGCCACACAATGAAAAAAAAAAGTACAAAACATTGTGTATGTTTTATGCATGAAAAAACCTCCACACACAGTTACAAATACACGCTCTTCCTCTACACATGCTGCATTTGAAAACAGAAAGAAACAAACCCACAAATGTTACTCTGTCCCAGACCTTGTAACAAAGAATGAGAAATTATTTTCTCCACACGCTCTCCTTTACCGTAATGGTGCCTTTTCCCGCTGGCTTTCCCTCCTTCAGTTCCAGAGGTCGAGTAAACACTGAGCTGGACACAATCTGGGGTTAAAAGACAGATAATATAAGATCAAGGTAGAGAAAGATGATTATTATTAAAGAATCATTAAGAATCAAAGAAGCTTTTTTCAGGAGTTATTACTTTTAAAAGTCTGGTGGGAAAATCCCATTTCCTGCAGTGGCTGCTTCCAGTTTGTACTCCTGAAATACATAAGCAGTCTTAAAGTTTTCCCACTCCACAAAATAATTCCCACTAACCCAACTCAAAACTTAACACCAGCCTCCTGTTGCTGGTTCCCCTGAGGCCCATGAGACATTTTCATTACAAGTAGACAAACAGCTACTGAAATTCAGATCGTCTGTTTATTTAGTTAAGTCCTTCACTATCTCAAACTCTATCCTTCTTCTTCTAACCTAACAATACCAATTCATCTTCAGGAAATGAATGCAGATTCCCAGGCAATCTTCCCTGAATTTATGGCCTGACGATTTTTTTTGTCCCAAGGAAACCAAAAGCTACCAGAGCTCCTGCTAGTGCTACATGTGCCCCTACGTGAAACTGTGACTTCAAGAGAGCTCTGGGGCTGTTCAGCCTGGGGAGGAGAAGGCTGAACGAGGATCTGCTCACTGCTTAGCAATATCCATAAGTGGGAGGCAACCAATGGGGCCAAGTTCTGCTCAGTAGTGTCCAGAGACAGGAAAAAGAGCAACGGGCACAAACTGGAACATGGGAGGTTCCATCTGAACGTGAAGAAGAACTTCTTTACAGAGGCTGTGTGGGGTGGTGGTTTCTCCTCTGGAGATATCCTGACCCACCTGGATGCTTTCCTGTGCAACCTGCTCTGGGGAACCTGGTTAGTGAGGGAGTCGGATTAAACCAACCCATCATTTTAATGGTTTTGTTGTTCTCTTTAAGTTTTAGTAACAAATATTTAAAAAATAAATGTATGTACATTAATAATATTACAGCCTTATTCCTCTTCACTCACTGCAGCCCCAGGAAAGCCCAAAGGCTGGACGCCTACAGACTGGATGATCTCCAGAGGTTCATCCCACCCCTACAATTCTGGGACTCACAAACCCCACACGTTTTTAACCTTCGCTGCGTGCCCAACATCGTGCTTCTTCCAGTTACATTCAGTAGAGACAAGGACTGATCTGTTTTGGAAGCATAACAAAGAAGGGCTTAAAGAACCAACGTGCTGCGGCCAGCCCTGCCCGCCACAGCTCACACACCTGTCCCAGCGTGCACTCCATGCCCCCGAGGAAGTCATCGTCACTGAGCTCAGCAGACTTGTTGTCTATGTCGTACACACCGAACCTCAGCTTCTGCACCTTCTCGAAGTAGTAGTCAACGAGCAGCTTCTTGGAGAATTCCGGGTCTTGGCAGTTCTTAATCCTCTCCGTGCGATCCAGCTGTACGGACACAGGGACAGACTTAAAAAGAACTCGGTTAAAGGCCGAGGAACGTTCCGGGCAAGAGGGCAGACGCGGGGGAACGGGCAAGCCGGCGTCCCACGTGCCTGCAGCCGAGCGCAGCTCCGCGCACCGAGCGGCCATACCTCAGCCCAGCAGCCTCCCACGTCCTGCAGCAGGACGCACAGCGGGTCCGACTTGGAGCCGACGTCGCGGTCGAGGAGGCGGCGGCAGATCACGGACAGCTGCACCCGGCTCACGCACTGCGCCATCTGCGGGCAGAAGCGCGGGAAGGGGTCAGCCCGGCCGCTCCCGGCTGGCGGCTACCCGCGGCGGCGCGGCCCGGGGGCGGCTCCCGGCTCTCCGCGCCCGCTCCGCCCGGTGTCGCCGGGCTGTCCGCCGCGCGGCCGCGGCCCCTAACGGGAGGCCCGGCTCCTTCCTCCCGCGCGGCCCGAGCCCCGACAAGATGGAGGCCGCCCGCCCGCCCCGCCGGGTGCGGGTCCGTTCTCGCTGCCGGCTGCGGCCCGAAAAGGGCCGAGGGAAGCGCTGCCCTCGGGGCCGGAGCACGCCTCTCTCCCCGAGGCCTCGCGTTCGCCGTTCATAAACGACGGAGGCTTTCGGCGGCTGCGTGGGGCGCTGCGGGATCCCTCGTCCCTGCCCCGCACCGCAGCTCCGTCCGAGGAACGGCCACAGTTCTCAAACGGACCCGACCTGGGAGTTAAGCCCTGAAGCGTTGAAATAAAGGACCGGGCAGCTTGAAAGTTCTAAGAAGTGTTTTAACATTTATTTCCTAGAGAAGCTACTTCACTATTATTATGAAAACGAGGAGAGTTGTTTAGTCGTTCTGGCATCTGACTCTCCAAGTGGCTTTCTCATACTTGCTGAGTGTAAATATCAGTAATCTCCATGAAGAGATGAACCTTCACTGGGCAATGATTAACCCCTTGGTGCCCTCCTCAGAGCTCCCATCCCGCAGTCTCTCCCTGGACAGATGTCACCCATGTCACCTATCGCACTACAGATGCTGTCACGGTGGCAGCAGGACAAAAACAGCGTGCGGAAAGAATTAGCGCAGCTTTAGACAAAGAGGATCACAGCTTTCTAAGGTCATCATCATCATCTGCTTTAACCCACCATCCTCACAGAGGCTCGCCTGAACAGCTGCTCCAATGCCTAGGTAAAACCCCTGGATTCTGCCTTAGCTGCACCCAACCCAGGTAAGATTCACAAAAAGATGTAATCGTTACCTTTAATAAGTACTGTATTTTTTCCTAAAGTTGCAACCATCACAAGCTTTAGTTTTTCCATTACCTACATGCATCATTCCACCACATCACCTTATTTAGCCACACCTGCACAGCCTGCAGCTCTACAAACAGCTGTACACAGGTGCACACCACACTGAAAACAAAGACCAGCTCAGCCTGCCTTGACTCCCAAGCCAACATTTCTCCCCGTTTTCCCTGTCAGAACATATTTCTGTACCAACAGGAAACACCCTCCTGTCCTGGGACAGTGTAACAGATCAGGAAACAAGTTTAAAACCTCAAAGGAACGTCTCCCTCTGTACTTCCAGCATTGCCTAACAGCAGCTGCCCCTTTCGCACAGGAAGCATTACTATAGGTCTCAGTCCCTACTTGTTCACGTTACAGAGACCAATAAGGAAAGCTGAAAGTTTGCAGTAGAAACTGTTAATCCACACAAGAAGCCAAAGGTAAAGTGCAGCAACAGACCTCAAGCCAGATCACCTCTCACCTGCTACCTCTTCTCCAGAACAGAGGCAAGGAAACCATGAAATAACTGTTTCAAGGACTTGTCTTTCAATTGCTCACTCACAGAAGCCAGTCTCCAGCTGCTGCTCAAGATGTGGTAACGGCATTAAGGTTTCCCTTACAACACAGCTGGACTGTTTCTGAAGGAAACCACAGACCACAAAGGGCCCTTTTTTGTTAGGTCCTCCTGCTCTGCTTGGAGATGGCAGGACACCTGGTAGTGCACCTTATGGGGAGGGTGGATCCTTAACAGTCAGATAAGATATGCATGCTTCATCTGATACCATCACCTTGAACCTCAGCCAGCATTTGTTTATGTGTTGCTGCCTACAGATATCCTTCAGAAGCTCCCACTAGGCCTTCTCACTTCACAGCTTTTCATATACACTGTATGGTGTTCTCCAGTTTCAATCCATTCCTTTAATAAGCACAACTGAAAAATCAGGATCGTGACTGAGTCTACACATCCCAGCAGCAAGAGCAAGGAGCAGGTGGTTGCTTCACAGAATCCACTTCAGTCAAGCCTGGAGATCTGCTTGGCCTCTATCGTGGTGAACGCTTTCAACCCATTCATCCCGCTCACTGTTAGAGAGTGCAAATCTCTTGAGATCTGCCTGTGTGCAAAAAGCTTTTTACAATAATACAAATCAGAACCTTAACGTATTAATTCCCAAACACACAACAACAGCGAATGGAAAAAAAAAAACAAATGTGGAACTCCTTAGTGGTTGGGAACAGCAGCCCCCAGCTTCAGCTGCTGCTTACTTTTTAAATGGGGCTTAATGGTAACTGGTGGATCAAATATTCTTTTTCCTCCTAAAACAGACTTTTTGAATTTACTTCCATTCCATTCGTAATTATCTCTCTTCATGAAATTAAGTGAATTGCTTATGTGAAATGCATCTGTTGACTTTAACCTCCACCTCTCTTCCATAAAGGCTCTATTCACCCCTGAGCTGTGAGCCATCCTGAAATCTGTAAAGACGCCAACAATCAACACGTGTGCTCAACCCCACGTCTTGTACAGCCTCCCATCCTTTAAGGATAGGGAAGTCTGCAATGCTTTCCCTTAAGTTTCCATGCCCTGCACTTCTGCACAACCCTATGTTACCTTCATACGTCACCACCTTCTGTGACAATTACCCCAATGGCATTTTCCAGCTTACTTCCAAGAAGTAAGTACTGCCCTGCCAGTATGGTTCTGAGAAACATGGACTACGGAGAACTGCTTTATCTCCTAGCAATGCAGCAGAACAGATACGTGGCATAAATAGATTCCAGTCATCGCTATGCTCAAACAACTCGAGACAGATCTGATCCCAGGCTAATTAGCGTAATTAAACTGAAAGAACTTAGGGCTTGTTTCTGTTATTAATAGCCTTGCTTTTTTCCCTTGCTGTGCACTCAAAGAACAGAACACAATCCCATTTACCTCGCAGATTTCAAGTCAACATTGCAAAAACAATTTTTGTGTTGCTTCCCTGAGTTTTCATAGAGCACAGTTATGTTTATATATCCACCCATACACACATGCATTTCGCTTTTACTACTCCATTAATTCCTTTACTGTGACAGAACATTGTTTACATTTGTCGCAATGATCAAAATTCTTCTGTTTTTCAACAGTTACAGAAATGCTGAAAGTCATCAATTTCTTATTTTCCCCTCACAGCATCGCTAGGTGAGTAATACTGGTGTCTATTATTTGAGACTCTTTACAGTAGACAAAGAATATTTCCATAATGAAAATAGCAGCAGAAGCAAAATGCTTTCCACACAGGTATGAAAAACACATTCAACTCAGAAAGCATTTATTAGAGAACGATCCTTAGCATCTCCCAACAACCATTTACCAAAGTCCCTCTGACTGACCTGCCACCAGCAGATTAATGTACAGCATGCCCTGGGAGTCACAAAACTGTTGTAGCTGAAGAAATTCAGTTTGCCAAATAAAAGTAAATCCCCAACACATATATTCAACTTCTATTTAGAGTATATAAAACAGAGTTTCTGGATGCATCACAGCTAAGCAGGTTTGGAATAAAGGCAACACAAGCAAGCCACAAGGTCAGTGCAGCTGTTAGAAGCAACCTGTACAATCAGAACGGATGTTACCCATCCCCAAGATCCACAGTTCATATGGACAATAGCCGTACACAGCTGATCAATGCTCTCACAGCTTGGGGATCTCACTGTTCGGACTGCCTGTAAAGTTTCGTCTTGAGCTGATTTCCGCACATTCTGAAGGAAGAGCTTCCAGCACTCAGCTTTGGGTCCATCAGGCCCCTACGCTTTGGCCTTTACTTAGGATTGCACATAATGTGACTACACATTTCGAGGAAAAATACATCACCTGTGTTATTCTTATGAGCTTGAGAGCAGGATACAATGCACAGAAGTCTATGTAAGATTCCACACATGTACTCCAGTAACACTCCAGACAAATCTTTTACTGCTCAACCAGACACCATTCCAGTTAATCAAATGTAACATGGATCAGCTCTGGACTCAAAGAAACATGCCTGAAGAACAGCTCAGATAACCAGAGGTCCAGCTTCAAAGTGCCAAAACGATTTTAAGTGTTGCTGTGCATACCACCTCTTTACTGCAAAGAAGATCATGTATTCCAAGAGCCGTATAGTACACATGGAAATATACTTTCCATTCCATAGTTCCAGAGCTGTCCTACACTGAACTGAAGCACATCAATAAATAAGCTGGAAGGTTTCAGCAAGGTAATAAACATCGGAACTGAGACAAAAAATAATAATCCTACTTTATAGGAAAATCACATGGTAACAGCACATCACACACACAGAAGATAATTCCTTACCTGCTACCTCTTCTAAGTCTTCCAGAACTTCCAACACTTCGCATACTACTACAGAAAAGTCCACTTTTTACACAGTAACAAGCATTCTCCAGTATAAACAAAATCAACTCCGTAGACAAGTAATAGTAACATACAAGTCTCTTGCCTAAAGCGTAAGAGGAAATCAAACAGAGAACAAGAAACCAATGCCCACCCATGTTAGAAGAAAGCCTCAGAAAAAGAGCTCCATCTGAATTCATTGCTTTCAGGGGTCTCACACTTCCCCAAAACATCACACTGTCTGAAGCATAAACTCCCTTGTACTCATCCTCCTGCAACAGGAGTGCTCTCATTTGGGAGAGCCAGACGTGGCATCTTCTGGAGAGAAACATCAATATTAACACAGAATCCAGCCAGTCTGGGGTCAGCTCGGTTTTAACTATTCTACATAAGAAATAATATATAGGTCTCTCCAACAGTAACGCCTCCTATTTATTTCCATGGAAACTACAGATACAAAGAACACAATAACACTACTTGATGTAACAAACTGCCAGCTACAAAACAGTATTCCTGAACATAGTCACCACCATTAGCTATGCATTCTCACCAGCAATGAACGAGAGCTTGTATGCCATGCTCATTAAAATCTACGTGGCTGTCTTTCAGCAGCAGCAATGTGAAACATACTGCCCGCTGCCTCACTGCACTCACATCCACTGTTTGGTCTCCATAAACTTCCAGCAAGCACTAACAAGCATCAATGGGTGCAATATTTTCTACATAGAAGAGTTCAACTCCTTTGCTCCATATGCACTCCCATATCAGACACCGTTCTGTCAGACTGCCCCTCTACTGCCATCTCACAGCAATAGAATGGAATGGGATATCAGAGAGAAGGTTCAGCCTGTACTGCCATCCCACCAACATCTGCCTCTGATGTCATGGGCTATCATGATAAAACAGGAGGCATTACTTTCAGTGCAGACCTCGTATAAGCAAGGATTCAGAATAAGAAAACCTGCAGTTTATTATCAGTTAATATCATTAAAAGTTCACATCAACTACATCCTTCCATACACAACACTCACGTTACGTCAGTGTACACTAAATATAACACATCTATTTAAGTTCTCAGTTATAACTCAGGTTTGAAGTACCGATACACATGCTCAGAAACAGCTACATTCAATGAAGTTATTTGGTACTGGACTGGCTGTAGCTGCTGCTTTCCATCCTGCTCACAAACACAACACAAATGTCATCAGTCCTACCAGCACTATGGACCAGCAACAGCATCTTCCATCATTTAGACCCCGTGCTTCCCTGCAGCTCAGTACACCCAGCATTTGTAACAAATTCCCAGTTAACTGATCTGACATTTCCCAGCCTAACGTAGCCTCCTTGTTAGTTGCTTGGTTTAATCCCATGTTAGGCAGACATGACCTTAATTTCTTCCAAAAATTGCTGTTTTCCTCACATGATCTGTGTGCCCACACTATCAGAAGTAGCATTTCTCAGGTTACCAGCTCACCTTTCAGAAGGCATACTGTAACATTTTAGGTTTCTATGTTATGAAACAAACACTGGTGCAGAGGTAGCATCAGCTCTACTAATCTAAACATATGAAAACAAAAGTCCTAATCCCATCTTACTTTCCTGAGCCCTGTGAGGCCCTAGCAGAAAACATAAAGATTTATATCAGTAGGAGAACTAAAACACATCTTCATTTAAAAATGAGATGAAGAGACTCCCATTAATAATATCACAGCTCAGGATGATTACCAGCAAATCCAGCCCCTCTGCAGCATATCGGTGCTCTCAGGGCCCCCAAAGCACAGCACAGTCCTCTGTGGAGAACGTAACTGGTTACCATTTTCCATTACTGCGCTACCCAGAGGGCTGGGGAGGTGACAGGTAGGACCAGTGCTAAAAACTTCTGCAGGCAGGCAACAGATCCCTGTTCTTTGCACTGTGTTTCAAGTTATCTGTCATCATGTATCTTGATGAATCAAAATGGAATTTGTTAATAAGCTATTAGTACAAATTTTACACAAAACCCCAACCAAAAGCTATTCATTGAACAAAATATTAAAAACAGCTTTCTAGCCAAGGTGCTCGGGTTACTTGATGCCATCCTCATAGGTTACCCAACAGCTGAAGGGCTGGGAGTGCACCCAGAAGGACAGGCACACAGTGGAAAGCTGATGGATTTCACAGAACCGTAGTAGCACAGGATGTCCTCTTGCTTTGAAGCACAAATTACTGAGTCCAACACACAGCCCCGCATAGCAGCACCCCAACCCAACCCCACAGCTGAGAGCAGTTTCCCAGCACTCCTTGAGTTCTGGCAGCTTGGGGCCGTGCCTGCTGCCCTGGCAGCCTGTGCTATGCCCACCACCCTCTGGGGCATGGCCTTGCCCTGAGCCCCAGCTGCCCCTCCCCTGACACAGCCCATGCGTTCTCTCTGGCCCTGTCACAGAGAGCAGAGCTCAGCGCTGCCCTCCACTCCCTGTGAGGAGCTGCAGCCGCTATGAGGGCTGCCCTCAGCCCCTCTGTTCCAGACCCAGCAAACCCAGCAACCTCAGCTGCTCCTCACACATCTTGCTTTCCAGACCCTTTTCCACCCCTGCTGCCACGCTCAGGCTGTGCTGGCACAGAGGCAATCCAGCAATGACCAGAGGAGAGCAGGTTGGCAGCTGGGCACACAACAAGTTCTTTCTGAGCTCTGAATTTGAATCTAAGGCACGGAAGAACACATTTATTGATTTCTGTGTGACTGCAGCACTACTGAATATACAGGGAAGTTATGTCCCAATTCTATTTACTGAGTTGGCTCCAAGTGAATCCCAAAGCTTCAGTATCACCACTAGAGTTTGTTGGGTTATTTTGTATCTACTGACCCACATGCCATAGTGGTGTTGTGGTTAGCTGACCCCTGACATGCCCAGGAATAAACTGAAAAGAGACAGACCCTATTGGTGGTAATACAAACAGCAAGCTTAGGACACTTTAAAAAGGTCCACTGAGTCATAACCAAGGAGCTCAGAAGAAAGGCCTCTGTACTCACCTGTATGTTCTCCTTGTTTCTGACCAGATAAACAAAGTGATCGACTGATTCAAGCACTAGCTTGAACCCCAGAGCAATATTACTTAGTACAAACTAACACCTCAAAGTAACTTTGTAGTATAACAGCTACAAAGCCAGGAGCTACTTTTCCAAGTTCTCCACGTGACATAACAAGCATTTCAAGGTTCCGTAACACTTAACAGCAGATATCAAAAAACCTTTCTTCTAAAAACTGAGCTACTGCAAATTATGACTTGAGTCCATAGCTCACTTGGCTTAAGGTAGAACAATAACTGCAACACTTAACATTGCTCAATAACTTCTCCCACCACGTAAGATTCTTCGAGTACTTTCTTTAAACCCTTATTCAGTTGCCCCCCACCCCCTTCTTTTTTTGCCTGAGTCAGAAAAATGACTGAAATGATAAAAAGAACATCCTAGCAGCTCAGCACACTGACCTTTGTAATAATCCAGTACACCACTGTACATCGCAGAGCACCTTTTGCCCTTCTTAAGTAAGGTTTCACTCTTCCCCTTACAGTCGTCAGCTGTTCCCGTGTCAAGCACAAATACATAAAGATTTTGTCCTACACCCCAGTCTACCAATTAACACGGTTATGGCTCAGTCCTCCACTTTTGTGTCTGAACTCCTCAAGCAGGGATGGAAAATCCCACCACAGCACCATTCCTCCTCTACAGTTCACGTACACCACAGCCTGGGCTGCAAGTACTGCAGCAAGCCCTTCTCACACACACCCAATCATTGTGAGGACACCTCTTGGTATCATTTTGCTTCCTCTAACATCTTGCACCCTTCCCAAAAGTTATGTCTAAAACATCCCATTTTTCTTCTAGAGCCTTCACGATCCTACCCACTCCCCTGAAAGCAGCCAAGTTACACAGGTGACTTAACAGCGTAAGTCACTGTTGTACACCTGCTTAGCAGAATACACACTGCAAAACAGCTTGGCACCAAAATACAACTTTAAAAAGAAAGAAGTCAACAGCATGTTTTACCAAAAAGTTTTGCTGCTTTACCAAATGGATCCACATAACTTGAGAATTTTAGTGAAAACAGTGGCCACCACTTGGTTAATGAAAAGCAAACCACGTTTCTCGCTTTTATTTAATTGAAGATTTATGACCAGAAAAGTCGAGATACACCAGAGGAACTGGTGTATTTCAAACTGGATGGTTTATTCTGGGTTGCCCTGCAATCATGACTGCACAGTGACAAGTCTTGCCTTGATAACGAGTAAGGACATAAAGCAGAAGGTACTTAGCAAGTTGTCTCTTTATTCTTTATGGACTTTAATCTGGCCTGAACTGAAATACAATCCAGAAACAGATCCTGTACCACTACTCCTGCAAGGCTCCTCACAAAAATGACTTAAGATTTATTTATTGCCAATTTCAATTTTCTTATGCCAATGCTGCACAGTTTCCTTTCTCAGTCTGAGTAGGTCCTTTTCAAGTAAGAGATTCACGATCCCAGCACCTTTTTGTCACTTGATCATTACCATCTGCAGGACTTTACATCTTCATTTCTCCATCCTAATTTACTGCAGAATAATGATGCTTCAGAAAAGAAAAACCTCCAAAGAGCCATCACCACAAGAGCCTGATATCAAAGAACTAAGGAAAGAATTTGGTAAAGGAATCCAAGTATTTTCCTCTTGCCCAAATGGCAGAAGGCTGAGTAAAGTGCCAGGAAAGCACAAGGCATTTACGTCCCAACCTTTTTTCATCCTCCAGAGCCAAAGCCTCCCATCAGCCTACCTTCCTAGAAGCATAAAGTCACCCACTAGAACTGCAAATGCAAGTTGCTCCATTCATCGCAGCACTTCTGGTTCAAAACAAGCATCCCATCATTCAGAAGACAGATTCCACAACTGCAATCAGAACTTCAGGTGCTTCTCCTGTCTGCTCACTATATATACAGCACTGATTTTCAGCTTTTTCCCTAAAAACCTGCTGTCTTTGAATGTGCTACAAAAGGGGTTCCCACATCCTTCAGAAAACATTCATGCCCCCACAATCTAAGGTCCTAAGAACCACTTAGTACCCATACTAGTAAGCCTTGGATTCTCTCATGTGCACCTTTGTTTTCCGAAAGTCTAATAAATAGCTAAAGCAATGTTTTTAGTAAGTATGACCAAACAAAGGGAATGGGAAGTATTTTCAGCAAAAATAAAAGCAAAGTAAATCTACCAGCTGTAAAAGCATGGACTGAATTACATTCTCTTTGTAGCTAACATGGAGTTACCACCATTAGGCGGAACCTGGAAAACAAGTCACAAATTGAAGCTTCTCTGGGCAGCAGAGGTGGAATAGCAGAACGTCCAAGTGAGGCAAGGGGTCAGGACAAAACATCGGAAGGCTCAGCAAGTTAACATTCTCTATCAGCAGAGCTTTTGTGTGCAGCCAATGCAGCAACAGAAGGATTTAAAGGATCACAGAAAGATAAAACTGCATCTGTTTTCTTTTCATACGTGCAAGCAACCTTGGACTGCGTGCTGCTCTTTAAAAGCATTCAAAACAACATTTCTTCCACCTTTTCAAGACTAAACAAGGGAGAATGGAATGTTACAAACTTCTTCCATCTCATCGTGGGATGCGCAGAACTTGGTTATGGGTACGGCCCTCACCTTTCACCTCCCAGTGTGCAATAACAGAATTACATGACACCATGGTCATATTCAGCCAGGCTGCTGCTCAAAGCCAGCTCATAGCTCACAGAGATGCATTATGTGCAGACTGCTATTAGATTTTTTTATTACACGACAGTTTAAGTTTTATTGGTTTTGCTTAAACCAAAGCATGGAATCAGAAAACTTTCCCATTGATGTCTTAAATTTGCCTTTTTTTTTTTTTTTTTTTTTAAATGCACAAAAAAGGACAAATTTTAACACAAGAACCTTAAATGCTAAAACACAAGCTGCTGAGTAGATCAAAAACCTGACACATTCTTCTTCCTGCTGCCGGGATAATTAGAGTAGCTAAACACTACCTTATTCAAAGCAGCAGCATGACAGCTTGCTTGCACTGCACGGAAGAAATGCTATTTGGATTAGCAGCTGAACAAAACTATGGCGTCAGTTACCCAGAAGTCTGGATTAGAGTCCAGATGAAAATCATCCCCTGTGCAGTACACTGTTAAGGTGGTATGTACTTTCTCTGATACACTTAGCTTTCCTTTAAGGTGCCACAGAAGCATACAGTTTGCCCCAAATTCTTTTATGTTCACACAGGCAGCACCAGAGAAGTGAAGAACACATACAGCCATCTTCGAATATCTTTGAGCAGAACAGACCATCAAAAATAATTCTGACTGAAAACCCTTGGGGGTTGGACTCGATGATCTCTAGAGGTCCCTTCCAACCCCTACAATTCTGTGATTCTAAGAAAATGTAAGTTTGTGAAGCACCAGGTTTATCTGTTCCTGTTCATCAACAGCGAACCATTTAGATTACATACTTCACATCCTACCATTACTAACTGAAGTTTCAGATTTGTTTAGATTAACTGGCTACTCACTGTTCAGCTCAGTGCTGAACTTCTTGAACCACAAATAATTTTCATTAGACTTTAAGACATCACTTGGTGCTTTTTCTAAAGCCAAGGTGAAAGTTTTGTCACAGCTTTAACCCTAACAACATTTCACTGATGTGGAAGCTAGTGCTTCACTAACTTGCTACTGCCACCAACTTCAGGAGGCAAGCTAGTTGCACACTACCACCCTACACACACTTACCTGGCCTCTTAAAATCACTGAGGTCTACAGATAAGTAACTGTGTGCTGTGACATCCACCCCCGCGCATTCATACAGGACTAGACCTATAAGCAGAAGTCTCTGTAGCAATGCTGTAACGTAGCAGGGGAATCCAGAACAGGTCAATTAGTAATACTTAACAATTCCACCTCCCCTCTACCCTGTAAAGCAGGAGTTTCCCTGCCTTCAAAGAACTGATAATGCCTGATTTTACTTCCATTAGCTCTTTGCTTTTGCAGCTGGTTGCATTTAGCTTTCCTCAAGAACACAGGGTTTATACATATTGTCCTCTTATTAGAAACATTTGGCTGACAATGAAACAGCATAAGAAACCACCATTTAATTTTGAGTTGAGCTTCCTGTTCAAACAAGTAAGGAATTTTCACATTCCACATCCGTTGTCCTGTCAAAACAAGCAGCCACACTTTGGTTACGCTGCTGAGAACAATAGTTTTGAAACAGCTGACTTCACGGAGCACGTTCTGGCAGATGTCATCACAGCAAGAAGGTCACAAAGGCTTGATATCTACTAAGCAATAGCAGCCCTGTGAGTTTTATCAGGAAAAGACATGAAAAATTAAGTATAAGAAGTTTCGGGAGTATGCGAGGTTCTGAATCTATTGCTATTTCCCCTCTCAAAGTCCACCTTGATTTCCAATCTGCTAGAAAGCATTTCGTCCCACTGGGTAATGCTATATCCACATAATTGCATTGTGAGAAACGATTTGAAATGATACTCACTGTTTGGACCTACAAAACAGCTAGCTGGAAGCTCTGCCTAACTTCAGATGGTCAGAAATAAGAGTGATATCATTCTATGGATTCTTTACAATACTGTAGCTACAGAAAAAGACTTCAAAAGGTCACCAGCTCTCAAAAAGCAGCAGCATGTCCAAAAAGTCAAAATAAGCCAACCAAGGGAGTTCCAGGCAGGATCAGACCCCGTCTCCCCCGTGCAAACCTGCTAAGTCCTAATTTCCCATCTTGAAATGTATAGGCAAGTTGTATTCCCACAACAACATCTGGGAAAGGTAAAGAAAACACGGCTTTGACTCTAATGAAGCAGTAATGAAACTTAGATCAGAATTTGCCTGTTTGCTTCTCTCCCAAGTTGCCATGCTATGTTCACACATATAAAAACAGAAGAATGACAACAGAGAAAGCCCAAAAGCAGTGAGTGCCCACGGGTGAAGAGTCACATCTAAACCATCCATCACCTGCAAAGCATCACCTGTGTTTGGGCTGGAGTTAAAGACAAGAAACACTTTCAGCTCTACTTGTTTTTTCCATTTGATATTTATACCCACAAGTAACAAGCTTCCAAGGCAGGACAGTGGCAAGCGCTCCAAGCACAGCCACCACCCAAACACATTCCATGTAGGAACAAAACTGAGGAAATTGCAATCATCCATATAGAAAACAAGATGGAGCGAGCATACCTACCTGAGCATAAAAGTTAGTGAGAGAGCAGGAAGCTCAGTACGCCGCCACAAGCCTTAGTCAAATACATACCACCAATTGATTTTCTTTCTGTGGGAAAGCCAAATCTTTCACCAACAATCACATTCCCACCGCTGAAAACCGATATAAAAAGCTCCCTTGAGGTTACTGTTCCTTCAGCAGCATTTATCAGACAGTTTCACTTCCTCTTCCTGGCAGAGGAAGAGCCATTTAACCATACACAAACTATCGCAGTTATCCCAAAGCCATGCAAGCCATCCACCCACAGAACACACGGCAGCATCAGCAAACCTGCAATGGGACAAAGACAAGCATTTTTCCAGCAACACTGCTTCCAGGCCCAAGGAATTGTTTCTGAAAAACCTCTCACAAAAACAGAATTTAAGGTGACCATTTCCTATTATGCCAGTCCAGTTTCAGTTCCTTCCAACAATTATCTTACCGAAGTTAGAAGCTGACCTCTTGTTTGCACTGGTCTTTGTATGAAACAGGTTAAGGTCTAACCCATATATCTGAATGATCAACCAGAAACACCTGCTCTCAATGAGCAGTCTGCACCCCAAACAGTGGCTTTAAGTGGTTCAGAACACCAAGTTGTTTCTGTAGACTGGAAGGCCAACACGGTTCAGAGGCGCACAGATCTCAACAAGAAGTGAGGCCCAGCAGCACTCACTGCTGCACTTGGTTTTGGAACCTCCCCGTGAATAGACTGAGGAATACCACCAATGTTATGATTTACAGTTAGCACACGACGCATGTCTGTGTAACCGGGAAGAAATACATAATTCTATTCCCTAGGGTCTGCAGTCTTCATGGCACCAACACAGCCTCACAGAAAATCGTGGTTCCATGCAGGAAACAACTTTGCTAAGGACAGCCTGAACAGTTTAGCAGAACTGACCAGCAGGGATGTTCTTTAGAAAGCAGACCCTCAAAACCAACTGAAGTAAATCCAGCCTTTGTTTCTGCATCGATCTTCCTTTCCACTCACAACAAGTCTTAGACCAGGCATTCAATTAAATGCTTTGAAATGAACACCTTAGAAAGCAGCTTTCCCTTTTCTTAAAACCTGCAAAGCTCCAAGTTTCTAAGAAGTCTATGCTGAAAATGTGACAATGACACTAACAGCAGTTCTTTGCTGACAAAGCTTGACCAGTGGAATTACAGAATTCAGCTTTGTTTAAATATGATCATAAAATCTGTGCAACTGCTTGAAAACTTGATAAGCTCAATGTTACACTGTCATCTGGCTGTTAAAATTCTTACATGTAGGTCACAAGTTAATTGCTGAATCATTTATAATAGTCGTGCTCTTTCTTGTGAAAGAGATGTTCTCTGTTAAATGCACATTGTTTTTGACATGGTAAGAATGTAATGCCACGTTGCTCACTTCTACAAGCAGTGCTTAGATACTGGCACTTAAAGGAACTCTTGAGAACGCCAGCTTAGCCACCTAAATAACACAGGCTGAAGTACCTTCCTTCCTTAACATGAAGGTGCAACAAGCAGTTTCAGTGACTGCACGTGCCAACAAGGCCTAGGACAGCAGCTCCTGGCACTCCAGGCATCAAAGCCACAACAGCTGTGGATTTAAGTAGAGCCCATCAGCTGATTCTTTCTACTGCTATCTCCACTAGCAAACAGCCAGGAAGTGTATGAGAATGCACTTACATACCTTGAACAGAAGAGCCAGGACCTCAGTGGTCCAACCCTTTATTTAAGGCTGTTTCTTTTGCAGATGTTTACATACATGAAAAATTTCATCAAATCAAGTTCTGCGATCTGTTAAAAGCAGAGTATCCTCCACAGTTTAACACCATGTTCAGTTTAATGCTGCTTCTACCATGAAAGTGAGCTGTTACAGCAAACTCTTGATATTTGCAAATGACACTCAATAGCCAGCTTTTCTCTGTTTGCATTTTAAAAGATCAACTGTAAGTGTCTGGGCAGCAGTTATACTGTTCATACTGCACGCTGAAATCGTACAGATGCTAGGGCATCCCACTTCTCAAGAGTCTACAACATTCCTAATTTACACTATAAAGTAAAAGAGCACCAGCTATTGGGAAATGAAGAGCCTGCTCCTTGCCCCAAATCCTTCATTTTGGCATTCCATCTGTGTCTGCATTCCCAACATCAACAGATTTTTGTATTCACTTACTTTGTGGTTTGTCTGTTTTAAGACAAGCATTTAAACATCTTCAGACTATACAGCAAATCAAGAATCAGAAGACGACTTCCAAAATACACCTGCTCTTTCAGAAAGCCCAAAGGAAAAGGCACACAACAAAGCACGTGTCACAGAACATGCCGTGTCTAACGCAAACACCAATGACCCTGTATCCGATACCAAGAGGATCAAGAGACACAAAATCAAAAGAAAGTAACACAAAACTGTGCATCTAATTCCAGACACCTGTAGTTTAATGACGTTTCACAACAAGGTAAGCATTGCTGTGATTCATTTGAACTTGAAAAGCAGTTATTACCAGTTTCCGCAAATCAACATACGCTAAAATATCTGAAAGCAGTTCTGTGAACACTTAAGCCAAGTTTTCCTTTTCGGTCATTTTATTCTAATGTGAAACACGAAGAAACAAGCACCCAAATAAATCCAATAGAGTATGAAACTTTAATAAAAGTTGTTTAAAAAACAAAGAGCAAAATTTTAAAAATAAACTGAAAAGCTTGACTCCTAATCACACATTCCACCATCAGCAAGAGTACTTTCAGACCTTCAAAGAGGAGAAGAAACAAAACCAAAGATCTGCTGTTGAAACATTACTCCCAAAGACTGTGGAAACGCATAACATGAAGCTTCAGAGACAGACAGCTTTATTAACAGGAGGCTTAATTTGAAACAGTATATACAAATCACATGACTTTTCCAAAGTTGGGACCACCTAGTAACCTGTCAAAACAAAATTATGCTCATGAATTACAGAAGCATCTGTGTAATGCAACCACCTCTTCATTGAAGTACACCTTTATACAATCCTTCCACACATTCCTGTACTGGGGGATCCTCTCAGGATGCAGCGCCGCACAGGTTTCCAAAGCTCTCCTACACACCACGGGAATAAAACTGTTGCCACTTGCACCTCTCAATTTTGCCTGACCATACACTTCAGTGTTCCATGATAGGCAACACCAAAAGGCACTGTTTTTCCTTGTCCAAAAGTAATAATGAAAAAAGATAGGAGAAAAAAAAAAAAAAAAACAAAAACCAACAACAACAACAACAAAACAGTTTAAGGATTGCTATGTTTAAGTACAATGATTTGCAGGGAATAGTGGGATTTTTCAGGCAATGCCCCAATCTGAAAAATGTATCATCCGCCAAAGCAAGGATGAACCAAAAATTTCTATCCTTGTCACTTGTGCAATTCTTTCCTTTCCAATTTTCCATGAAAGGGTTTTACTGTACAGCAAAGAAAATCGCAACTCTTTACAGACTCTGAATACAACAACAGCACAAGTTTATTGCAAAAATATATAGTAAACTCCGTATCTTCAAGTTTTGGAGAAAAATAAATTTTTATCTCTCAATTCACCCATAGCAGTAATTCATGACAGAGTTGCTGAAGATAAAAGCTTCTTTCACATATAAACTAATTTAAAACGTTAGCTGGACTCCAATCTTCAACTAATAATCACCACTTTGGTTCTCTTAGCAGAGCCTCTATGCAAGGAGTTCAAGAGACACGTGAGAAATACAACATCAGTATCCAGCTAGTGCCAAAGATCCTATCCCAAGTGATTCATGTGATCCTAACAAATCAAGCTACTTAAACAATAATGAGCATTTTCAAATTGTTACTTCTGCTGCAAATGTTTTAAACGTACTATAAAACTCATATAATGTTCGAGGTTAGCTATACTCGTGGCAAAAGTCTTATTCTGCACAGTTATAATTGCAATATATAAATAACTAAAGGTTATTCCACAAAGAACAGCTTGAATTTTACAGAACAATTCCGCTCATACTTATAGGAATTAGTTTGGTAGACACATCAGCAATGGGCATAATTCAACTGTTCACACAGTGAGAATCTTGGAAAAAATAAAAATACATACACAAAACAATTAATCTGCGTACACTCAGAATTCGTTCAGTTGCAGAGTAAAATCAGGACTTTAAACAAAGCTTTGACCTGTAAACAAAGCAAATTCAGCCAGCTTTTAACCAAATCTAGAATAGCTATCTATTTTACAATGGCTTGCAAGAGCACTCACTGAAGAGCTTCACTGACTTCATCTATTTCCCTTATCCGAAACTACAAAAAACCAGCCGAGGTTCCTTGATAAGCACTGTGTCCAGCATAGCTCACCAAACTTCTATGATGAAAAATAACCTGCCTACCTTCTCCACGCATTTGTACAGGAAAATCCACTGCGCATGTATCCTTGCAGTGCTTCTTCTGTCACGGCTAACACAGTGCTCTGCCTTATCAAAACAAGTCTGGTTTACAACTTAAACAATCCACAGGTTCTATCCTGGAAATACTATAAAAACCAATCCAGATGCATTTATCACAGCACTATGAATACCTATTCTACAACTACTCCATATTAACAGCTACCCTAAAACAAGCTTTACTTTTCTTGAGCCTATAGGCCTGTCATTTAAATCAACAACTGCTGCCATCGCTTCATCACGAGACTCAAATGCAACCATAGCTTCTCCCGTGGGCATGCCTTTTTCATTGTATTTTAAGCACACTGAACCAGGAATCACTTGGTAACCATAAAAGAAATCCAAAATTTCATCCACTGAAACAGTGAAGGGCATATTTTGCACTTTAATGACGGTTGGTCCTGGCTTCCCAGATCCCGTTCCAAAACCCGGGGGTCCACTAATATGTATATTTCCCGGTCCGGGTCCAAACGCGGGAGGCCCACCTAAATGCCCAAGACTGCCAGCAATTCCTGGAGGACCACCAGCAAAGCCAGGGGGCCCACTTAAATTGCCAGGACCATTACCAAAACTCTGAGGGCCCCCTCCAAAACCCGATGGCCCACTCAAATTAGCAGGACCGCCTGCAAAACCTGGGACCTCGATACCCGCACTGGGCAAGCCAGCGCTTGCAACCGCAGGTATTCCTGGCCTAGCATCAGGAAAGCCACCTATCCCAGGTGGTGGCAGAGGCGGACCAAACGTTCCAGACCCACTAAAATTACCGGGGAAACTGAAGGGAGGACCGTTGTTTGCATCTTTAGGATTTCCTCCCAGGAAGGCATGCTCATCCCCAGCAGGGGGCTGCGCTCCGGGCACAGCTGCGTTTCCTTGTATCGGTATTTTCAGGATCTTTTTCCCTTGAGACGGTGGATTTCTCTCAATATCTCTCATTTCTTCTACAGTAATTAAACGTAAAACAACATCTCTTCCATTCAGCTTTTTACGGTGCAAACGCTCTGCTTTACGAGCATCGTCTTCAGCTTTGAACTGAACCAGTGCTTGTCCTAAACCTTGCCCATTATTATCAACAAGAATTTGTACAGCATTTTCTTCTACGGCCAGTCCCTCTAGAAACTGAAGAATTTCCATTTTGGTTATATTGTATGGAATATTAGATATATGAGCACACAATTTTGGTGAGCTTGACTCTGCCTCAGCATTCATGATAATTTCTCTCTGGTCATAGTTGAAATTCTGCAACCTTTTACGAATCAGATCTATCTTTTCTAACATCGCCTTTTTAGTAATTGGATGAACTTGAATAAAACGATTCCCTATGTACTGCTTATGATGACACAAAGCTGCTTTGTAATCAGCTTCATTCCTGAACTCCACAAAACCCTCTCCAATTGCCTTTCCATTAGGTCCATAAGCAATATAGATGCTGTCTTCAACTATATCCAGCTTCTTAAAAAAATCTATCACATGCTTGTTCTCCGACTCAAAGGGAAGACCTTTCAAATAAACACAGAAACCCTGTTCGTGGGGAGATCGCGACCGTGACCTTTTCTGTCCGCTGGGAGATTTGGACCTAGGATGAGGCTGTGGAGGAGGAGGGTGTGGTTGCCCAGAGGGGCCCATGGTTTGCTTGAACGTTATGTGGCCTCCGGCAGCCACCCACTGTCTCTCTGTTGCAGGACTAACTTCAACATACCGCTGAATCATCAGCATTCTGTTTCGTTTCAGTGCTTCAAATGTATCTTGAGGAGAAAAAAATTTGACTAGTCCATTTCCATTATTTCGACCTACATGATCCTTCAGCATATGGATCGCATCCACACGGAGCCCAAGGAAAAATTCTTTCACATCAGATTCTGTTGCAGAAAAGGGCATTCCGTGAATGCTGACGTATAAATCATCTGGATTGATTGGAATTGGTTTGACGCTACTTTGAGAATTCATCTGGATAGGATTTACAGGATTCATGGGACCAATAAACAATGGATTCAAGCCGCTGTTCATATTCACTGCTGCTCCAGACCCATTCATTCCAGTGGGTAAAGGTGCTACGGGCGGAGGATTCAGAGGAGGCATTCCTGATATGGGAGGTATAGGTGTCATTGGGGGTACTGGGGGCACAGGGGGTATTGGTGGAACTGGAGGAACAGGAGGCAGTGTGGGTACAGGAGGAGGAACAGGAATTGGAGGAATAGAAGGCATTGGTGGCAAAGACGGCATAGCTGGAATAGGAGGGATCGGTGGAGGAGGTACTGTGTTCATCGGGGATGCTGTACTGGGTATAGTTGAGCTAAACGTGGGGCTACCAAAAGTACTCCCAAGATTTGGAGGTGCAGTCCCCATACCGGCAGTAGAAAACGTGGATATGTTTTTATTGCTCTCATGCACAGTAGTAGAAGCTGTTACTACGCTAGGAGAAGGATTATTAAAGTTAGGTACAGTAGTAGGCAAGTTTACCCTTCCACTCATCCCAGAACTAGGAGGTGGTCCCGACCTGCTAGCATTTGCTGGCGGCATATCTAGATTAGCAGTTTCAAAACGTCTACGGCTGAGCTCTATCATGTTTTGCATTTCAGTTTTACTGCTCAGTAACAGTGTCACTTTTGACCCTTTAATTGTACCACCTGTGCGCATCATACCAAGCCTTGCATCTTCATCAGTGGCAAAAACGATGAAAGCCTCACCCAGTTCACCCCCTACAATATGCACGCCCCCATCAGGAATGGTCAATCCAGAGAAGAAGTGGCGAATGTCCATGGTCCCCGCCACAATCGGGAGACCTTGCAAGCGGATGACCACAGCCATGCTGCGCTGAAACAACACACACCTGCAGATGAGAAAAGGCAACGGCTATGTCAGACTACTGTTTATGGCACCATGCAATTACCTACAGACACCATCTACTATATTTGTTTACATACTCCTAACAACATCTTGTAAAAATTAAGCATGTTCATATTCCAAGTTCCTTGTTCATGTTTACTTCCCATAGATTGAAGTATTAAGCATTAACCAACTTAATTCATGTACATTTTGCACTAGAAATTCCGAAATATCTTACACCAAGACCCACAAGTATCAGTGCAAAAAGTGAAAATGATAACCAAAGGGGAAAAAATGCACCTGGGGAACAGCAAAGATCAGAAGTATCATATCCATGTCTGAATACTTAATGGAACATTTATTTACCCAAGCAAACAATGTCAAATTAGCATACTGATATAACTGATAAGGTATTCACTGTACCTGGCAGAGTGACTGGCAAAATTTCTGCACTACTACAGGCAATAAACGGTTCTCTTTTCCATTTAGGGAGGGATTTTATCTCCTGCCAGGTGATAAGGGCTGAGAATACACAGTAAGTTACAAACAGAAACTCAGTATGGACACCAGTGTGAATCACACATCCTGATGAGGGCCATCCAGATTTTTCTCCTACCAAAAGCAGGAGGCCTAGTGGACAGTAAAACCAGCAGCTGTAAGCTGGACCAAGACATTCTGTGACTTCACAGAGCACTCCTGAACTAGATTAACATGTATGCACCTCCTAGCTAGACAGCTGGCCTTTAAACCTTCCAGAATGAAGGAGTAACTTTTTAATAGTTGTAGACACGTTGTCTAAGATTACACTTTAAGTCTCTGGCACAAGTAAATTACTTCCAGCTCTCCAGCTGAGGCTAGTGGAAGATTAATATCAATCCCGACCCCCTGAGGTCACATCAGCAGTTCAGGATAAGAAAACTAAGTAATTCTCACTTATTCTCGACATGCCTTCTCTCAAGCCTCTAAAAGCATCATAACAATACCAACACAGTAATTCTCCAGTTCAGAAGGCAGACTCTTACTTATCTAAACACTGCCAGCAGTACCTCGTTTCCATCTGAACCACTTCACCTCTTCCTGACCTCCCAGAGCACAGGCCAGTTCAGTAAATGTATGCAAGAGCTCTAAGGCTCCCATTAGTCACATATAAATGGTGTTAGAATACTCATTAGGCCTTTGAAATCGAGAATGAACCAGATGACACAAAGCAACAACAGGAGGCAGAGCACCACCAAAGAGACCCTCTTTTGGCAACATACCAAAGTTTGACGACTGACAGCTAGCACTCAGCTCTGGTATTCCTTAAGTACAGCATCCCAGCATTACAGCCAGATTTCACCCAGCTATGTTTGCATGCCTAAGCCTTCTAGCAAGCTTAGCATAGAAGCACCTGAAATGGATCCTAAACTACTAGATAAAGCCATTATCCAGCAACTTAACATGACATAAGGCTGAACTCAGTACTTAATTAAATTAAAATTAATTACTCTACACAAAAGGAACAGTTCTTTGGTTTGCATGACAGGACTTCACGTTTCTCAAATGGAGTAATGGACTTTTGTTGCCCATCAAGCAGAGTTAACCTCTCCCACACACTAACGACCTTGTGTAACATACAGCATTACAGCATTACACGGCAGGAGCCAGGCAATAAGGTCACCTGTCCCTCAAGCAAACAGCAGAGAAGCCCCCAGCAAAGTGTCAGCTCTGTGGCTGCACCCATTGCAAACAAGCACCTGACCCCTCAGCTGGGCCAACCTGAGCAAGAGAACTCAGCTTCCACAATGAATATGAAAACGTGACAAATCAAATCAACCTCTACAGACCACCAGGAAACCCACTTCTTCACCAGGGTGGTGCAGCAACAGGAAAATACAAACTCAGCCTCAAGGATTCTTTTTTGAAAACCAACTTTCCCTACTCCCAGCAAGGTAACTAACGAAACACATGGCATCCATCTCTTCTGGGCACCTTATATTTAATAATGTTCACTGCTCAATCATCTTCCAACAGCAACAAGAAAGAGATCTGTGTGAAAAATAAACAGAACAAAGAAGGAACTACCTATGCTAAGTACACATCCAAGAAATCACATGAGGCTTTTTGCACTACTAAAACTGCAGTGTTTTTCAATGATTCTGCAGTTTTCAATTTGCCCAATATCAACAGCCATCTCTGAAGCTGAAGAGAAAAGGAAAATCCTGCATAATTGAAGGAGGCCACGCTAACTGCAATTGCAAAACATTCATTTACCTCAATCTGCTACAGGATCGCTTTCTAATTAGACGATCCACAGGCAACCAAGCGGTATCAAAATATCCCTTGTTTAGCACCTACACTTTGAAAACCAGGATAGTAACAGTGCTAACAGTAAAACTTGTATGTTCTGTATCTGTTACACAAAGGAATTCATTTCCGAAGCTTTTTAAGCATCACAACTCAGACACTTCAAGTTTCTCCTGTTTAGTGGAAGATTACTTTCTTGTGGTCACTTCCTTACGACAACCTGACACAGCTGTGAGTAAAACATCAGCAAACTTTCTTCCCAGATGCGCTGCTGCAGAAGGCACACGGTCAGAGCTGACAGCCCGCAGGCAGCCATGTTTCCTGGCGGTTCTGGGAACCCGGCCCAGAAGGCAAATTAACAGATAAGGCTACAGCAAGAACTCTGAAGACTTCAAGCATTCAAAGATTCATAAAGCTTCTGGGATAACGCAAGTGTCTCAATCTCACATTATATTCAAATCTTCATTAGAAGTGATAAAAAGTATCCAAGTTTCGTTACTAAGCACGCTATTTTAGGCTCACTATATAGTTATTGCAAAAACACCACAAATAGCTGCTTAGGAACAGACTTGCCAAAAACACCAATGGTAATGACCTCAGCCTAACTAATTCCACATGCGATACAAAACAAGTGCTCAGTATTAAGCAAAAGCTAATGGTGGCATGACATAAATAAAAAATTAAGGACTAAGTCAAATATTTCTGGCAATAAGTATTTTATTAACTCAAAACATAACTGCTGCAAAATTTATCAGGATTTCAGTGCTTTTTAAAAAAGCATTAATTTCGCTTCTATGGTTTACAGAAGAAAAAAATCATCAGGCAGTAACAAAAGGGTCAAATTCCACATTTGTAGGTCAGTTTTATTTCAAGGTGCACTTAAGAGACAATAAGCGACTTGTGCCAACTTTCACACTAACCCTAACAGCACAGCCTGCTCACGTACTGCCATCTTTGCTTCCTAAAGAGCAACACGGGTGCAGGGACAGCATCATCCAGAGGGGATTCTGCCCGCTGCCGGGCGCTGCGCCAGGCTGTCAGAGCTGCTCCTCCTCAGCTGTTTCACTGTTACTCACGTACCTGAGATTTTCTTTCACAGTCTGTATCCCAAAGTTATGCTAGGAACAAGCCATCCCCAACAACAACTCGAGGTCAGAAGGGGAAAGTAAACGCCTCCCTACGATTAACCCAAGTCATTTGATGAATCTTGACAGACAGCATTTTCAACATGCTCTTAAAACGCTGATGTCAGACTAGAGAAGAGTGCACAAGACGGCAATGTTACTTCCGCCTATGTGCTGGTCAGTAAAACAAGCAGGAGAGCTGGGTCACAAGCATGAACTGACACAATTAACACAAGAGCAGTATTTCAAGATGCATGATTCTTTTAACATCAAGGCAGGTTTAGAAGATTCAATTCAGTCCCTGGAGCATTAATGCACAACACCTATATGGCACACACAAGAACTGGAACAATGTTCTAGCTGTAGGAAGATTTTAAAAGATCCACACTAAGACTGCCCAGCAATACCTACAACTGCAGGCTAGAGGATTTCTTCATTGTTATTCTTAACATACTTTTTTATGCTAAAGTTAACCTATTAGATTAGGAAGGATTTGAATTAGCTCAGAAATGACTGTCTGATACTTTTAAATTCTGCAAACCTTAATCAGAGCCAGTTACTATAAGCTTCCACACTCCAATAGCTGGAGACGAGCAGAGCTGCAGCCTGCAGAGAGCTAGTTACGTTTCCAAACAGAGCAAACTAACTGGGAGAGCGTTACAGACTGCCACACACTGATGAAATGACAAAACCTGAGTATGACAGAAAACTATCCTGTGAGCACACCGCTGCCAGAAGGACCGCCACCAGTGGGAGTCCACAGAAAAAGACCACCTACGGATGACCCAAATGTTTCGATATCGAGTCAGGGATTCCAGAAGCTTCAATTATTTATTAAGATACACTCAATATGCATAAAAAAGAAATCTTCAATTCGAAGTCTCTTACCTGCAAAGACAGATGTTTTTTTCTTAACAAGTAGCAGAAGCCAAGCCAATCCTGTGGGCAACCAATTAAAACCAACTTTTAGACTGCAATAAAGAATAAATGGAGGCAAAAATCAATGCAGGCAACACAACAGCAGTAACAGTCCACAAAGAACTGTGTATACAGAAAGTTCAAACCTGCAACCACCACAAGGAACTGTGACATACAACAGACAAGATTAAGAGTGCATTTTCTAATACCTTCTGCCTGTATTTCAATAATTGCTTTTCAGTTCCTGTACAGTTCGGGATGTGAATATACCTTTGGCAAAGAACAGAGCAAGAACCACAAAAGATTTGAAGAATCCTTCAAGTTTCCCCATTTCCAACAGTTGATCAATTCACTCAAAAGCAAAGATTAGAACGCAAATACTTGACAATTCCAAATTCTCACAACCCCTCGCTCCATCGATAACACCAGCAGTCCTTTCTCCAACTGTGCATTTTCTTATTCCAACAGAGCAACACAAGTCACATCTCAACATCTCCCTACCGGCCCTCCCCAGGAGCCAAGCCAAACAATGGAAGCAGGCACTGCTCAGAGCCACCTCCAGCCAGCACCTGCACAAGGCTCCATGCTGATGTACGGTACTCTCATTGGTAATCTGCTGTTTCATAATCCATATCCTGACCAAACGCCCAGGTTTCTCATCCTTGAAAGTAGAAAATGTTTTCCTGGGATTGCAACTCAGTAGAAAAATGAGAGAGAGAGCTGAGCATTTTGCAATGCAACACATATTTGGTATTTTAAAGAAGGAATGGAAAACCTCCTCCTCTTTCAACACTTCACATACAATCTCATACTGAAGATTTCCTTCCCTGGAACGTTATCCATAAAAGTATTACTCCAAGAACAAACACCTGTCTGCTCCTCAGACAACCCAAACATGCAGTTTGCTGTTACGAGCATCATTATCAAAATGAAATGACAAAGAAACGCAGCTAAACTATCCACAAACTCCCTGGCAGAAAGAATCAAGACGAGCAGATAACGCACAGATCTTCAAAGACGTTTACCAGCAGGCTTACAAATAAAAAGATACAACTATACTTTTCAGATTTTTATTTAAAAAGTGTATAAAAAATTAAGACTGGCTTTTCATTACAACCTTAAGAAACATCAGGCAATCCTACAGTGAAGGGATTCAATTATATTCTCTCATATCTTGCAGTTTCAATTAGTAGTTTACAAGGCAGGTAAGAACGTAACCACCTGAAAACCAGTTTCATGTAAGACCACATCTGCTTCCAGGAACAGATAAATCTTATGAGCACAAGGAACATTCTCCAGAAAAAACATTTCAAATACTTCCAGTACAGCAACCACAGCACTACAGGTGCCCCTTTCCACAACAAGCTGATGACCCATAGAGGACTAAGCAAACACGCTATGAGGGCAGACACGACGTACACCAAACCAAGCAGCACACCTCAGAAAAGGTACAAAGCTCTGCATTTAAACTTTCCACAAAACATTATTTCTGTTCACAACTCCGAATCCTCTCAGAGAGCACCCATCTCTCTCCTAAAGATGCCCAGCCTCACGTGGAGGAGCACAGCAGGGAGGCAAGCACTGACCAGAGGGCAGGCGTCCCCCACAACACCAACACCGTACCTCTGCGCACCTCCGGGGCTCCACAACACCTCGCGGGCTACACGCCAACAGCCACTGCCATCCACTGCCACGGCACGCCCGATGCGGGGCCCTCGCAGGAGTCCACCGAGGAGCCAACAGCCGGTTGTCCTGCCTAGCACCGGCAAAACGAGGCGGGTAAAAAAGTCACTAAGAAGAATGGGCAACGTCAGGAACGGCTGGTGAAACAAGAGCCGAGAGATTTTTCCCTACAAAGTTCAGAGGCTGCAGGCGGGGGGAGCCACTGCGATACCTGCCGTCGCAGAGCTGATTCTTTTACTAACGACAAAAGGTCTTAAGCGACTGCGCAGAGTCTCCCTGGCACTTATGGGGAGGGGGGGGGGACCTCGAGGGCGAGCAGCAGAGCCCTCCTTCCCAGCAACACGGGGAGCGATCGCCCCGCTCCGCCCCCCGAGGCCGCGGAACCCCGCCGCGCCCGGCCCCGCGCCGCCTCCTCAGCAGCCCGCGCTGCCGCCCCGCCGCCACACAGCCCCGCGCGCACAGCCGCGAGGTGCCGGGGCCGGGCCGGGCCGCGTCGCTCCCCCAGCTGCCCGCACGGCTCCGCGGGCCGCGGCGAAAGGCGGTGTGCTGGGGCGCGGCCCCAGGCCCCCCCAGCCTCTGTACGGCCACAGAGAGCGACGCCCGCTCGGCGCTGCGCTCCGCTCCCCTTTGTGCGCGGGGCCGCGTGTAGCCGCGCCCGCCCGCCCGCCCGCCCGGCCTCCCTCCCCTCACCTCGCCGCGGGCCCGCGACGCGGGGCGGGCGGTCAGTCGGCGCGGGCCCGGCCCGCTCGGGCGCTTCCGCGCTCTTACCGAGGGATCTGTACGGGAATAAAGGGTTAAGAACGGCGCTACACCGCCCGCGGGCCCCGCTCCGCGCCGAGCCCAGCGCCACCGACCGCGCAGCGCCACAAAATGGCCGCCTCGCTGCGGCGCCGCCACCCGCCGCCAGGGAAGGGCGGGGCTACGGGCCCGGCGGAAGGAGGAGGGCGGGGCTTCCCCTCCGCAGCGCCCCCTGCGGCCGTCCCGCTGTGTGCCATGGCGCATGCGCAGCGCGGTTGGCGCCTGGCGGCGGGAGGTGCGGCTGTGGAGGGTGGGTGTGCCGCGACGTTACCACAGCCGGGGGTGGTGCGGAGTTCGCGGCTGAACCGAGCGCCGTCAGACCTGTAGCGCACGATGCGTGTCGGCGGCTCTGGTACAATAGTGTATATTGATAATATGCTGAGTTTTCTGGAAATTAACGGTGGTACAGGTGAGCAGAAGGGTTATTGCTGAGTAAACGGGGGCATCAGATCGGCGACGGGCATGGAGCCCTGGGGCAACGAGCTGCCCCGAGTCAGGGCCCTTTGTGTTGTAAATCCCCTTCGCTGTATTCGCCCTTAAACTTCTTGCTGTGCACACACCCAGAGCTCACCCTGACAGCAGCACAGCGGGGCTCCTCCGACACCACTGTGTGTGGAACGGGCTGCTCCAGCTCTCATTTCTAACAGAAAATAAACATAACCGGCACCGTCTGGTGCACGGAACAAACACGGTCACATGGCAACGTTTGGATTCGACAGAGCAATCCGCATTGGCATCCAGCAGCAGGCTTGCTGTGACTGGCAGAGACCTGCTTGCCCAGCACCCACCAGGGGCTGCAGGAGCACAGGGCCCAGGCAGAGCACATTGCTTTTGCTGCAGCAACGACCCTTCAGCAGGTAGGGGTAGGGCAACAGAAGGGCAGTGCTGAACACTGGAAGAAAACTAGGAACGCTGGTCTTCTGTGCAACACATTGAGTCACATCATCGCTTTGTGCTGTTGAAACAAAGCCTGCATGAAAGATTTCACGATTTGCAGAAGTTAGAAGGGTCTGCCCAGAGCAGTGCATCCAGCACCACATCCAGGTGGCTTCTGAAGACCTCCAAGGAGGAAACTCCACAACCTTTCCAGGCAACCCATGTCACTCGTACAGCACAGAAGTGCTTCATAACATTCAGAAGGAACCTCCTCATCTGTCGGTTTGTGCCCATCGCTTCTTGCCCATCTCTGGGTATCACTGAACAGAGCCTGGCTCCATCCTCTGCATTCTCACTTCAGGTGTTTTGGACACTGATGAGACTCTCTCTTCTCCAGGCCGAGCAATCCCACCTCCCTCAGCCACTCCTCACAGGTGAAGTGCCCTAGTCCCTTAATAAACATGTGACATTTGCTGCACAAACTAGAAAAAAAACAACAACCCTACAATCGATGTAATCCTCCTTAGCTTTTTCCTAGACTGTATCCATACCAAATCTACAAAAGGTGCTGCTGAGGGAGTCCCTACACCCCAGCCAGCTGCTGCAGGTTAACAGCATCCCTGCATATTGAAGCCAGCACCTCAAACGTTATAGTTCAGCTGGAGCACAGATGTCTGTGATTAGGATTACCTCCAAAGAGCAGACCTCAGTGTCTTCTCAGTCATAGCCAAACACTTGTAGGAACTGAATTAAATGTTACCTCCAGAACACTTGAAGAAAATATGTTTGTAGTGTGGATTAAAAGGAACACAAACCTGGGCCGCTATTAGGAGCATGCCAATTGGCCAAGGGTACCCAAGACAAGTTGGCAGCATGATGCAGTCAGACACCAACAGCAGGGAAAAGAAAGCAGTACAGTGCCTCTGAAAAGCAAAGAGCCAGTAGGCAGGTCAAAGAAACAAGGACCACTGGTAACAATGTCCTACGTGCACCCTCGCATCGTGCATATGAGAGAAAGCAGAGAAAATGATATTGTAAGAATGTGATTTGTGTTTATTAGATACTAAGAAAATTCTGAAATAGAGCTGGTGTTTCTGTGCCCTCTGCCTAAGCTAAAACTGGAGTAGGATGTTAGTTTGATGGAACCATCATCTGCTGTGCCGGTTCCACATTGGAAAGAAAAGTATTTTCTCATTGCTTTATGGTTTTGCTACAGTGTTAGTCTGGAAGCATCACCCTAACTCCCAGGCTCCTTGCTTCTCCAGCAGGGCACAGAAACCACTCAGAAAACAACCTCTGATCTTATTCACCCCTCCTCACAAGGACGCACTTTTGATGAGTTGGGTAGTTTATCAAATGACTTGTACTACTTGGTGTTTTCCTGACCACCACGCGCCAGCTGCAAGTTTCAGCTGTTCCCAAATCATTGTTCAGGAGAAACAGTCCTTATAGAAACTTCCCAGAAACTCTTTTCTTTGCACTCCTCATTCATATCCATATTTGAAGTGTCAATCAGCTGCTTGTTACAAGTTGCCTTGTTGATTCTCTGCAGTAACTTCAAAGACATCTCACCTCCCAAGAATAAACCCCATATTTCAGTCTTTTACTACACCTACTTAGCAAAACCTCTTTGATCTGAACTTACAGCTTTATTTGTGCATCCCATACCAGCTTTTTTTTACTGCTGTTTGTCCTGTAAAAGGATGAGGGGAAACGGCCTCAAGTTGTGCCAGGGTAAGTTTAGGTTGGGTATCACAAAGAACTTCTTTACAGAAAGGGCTGTTAAGCACTGGAATGGGCTGCCCAGGGAGGTGGTTGAGTCACCATCCCTGGATGTGTTTAAAAACCGTCTGGCTGTGGTGCTCAGGGACATGATTGAGCAGAGGACTGTTTGTTAGGGCAGTATGGCCAGGTTGTGGTTGGACTCGATGATCTTTAAGGTCTTTTCCAACCTGAGCAGTTCTACGATTTTATAAGTGAGTGGAAGATCAGCTGTCAGAGTGCTCAGCTCTCTCAAGCATTCAGCTCCTCACTCGGCTGTGGGAAACTGCACCTTGTCAAAGCACAGAGCATCCATACTATCAGCATGACTCAAGTCTCACCATAGAACAGTAGCTCAGTCAATCAGGCAGATAGAAGATCCAAAACAAGGAAGTTATTTTGCTGGGAGCAATAACTTTTATGTTAATTTTTCATTTTGAAATCTAATGATTTTTGCCTGTTTGCATTTCGTCAACAAACTGCCTGTTCTTTCCACAAGACTAACATGGCTAATTCCATACTATACAGACCTGCACAGTCCGTGCTTCCTTTTCTCCAAGTAATCACAGCCTAAGCGAGGTGAATTTTAGAAATATATATTATATCTATTAGGTCAGATCAGACATTTGGCATGAGAGGAACAACTCAACAGAAGTCAAACGTCAGCTGGATGAGAGAAAGAGCCTATATCAGTGTTCACAAACATCTGCCTCTGGCATCTGATGAGAGACTGCAATTGGCAACTCAACGATCGTGCCCAATGGCTGAGCCAGAGAACTGGATCCCCAAAAGTGTGCTATGCATTTTTTTCTTGATTTACTTCAACTTTATAATTACTTATGAAGACTCAAATTAGCCAAGTGTAAGCCTTATCTATATTTTTGTCATCCATGAAACACAAAGGACACATTCATAAACATATAGTCCTAAAACATGTGGGGGAATTCTTATCACATGCTTAACCCAGAAACCACACATGGCCCAAAGATAAAATATAATACAAACAATGCCTCTAAGACCTAGTTATGCATATGAGAGCTTTAAAACATGGTGATGAAACATAAGGTGCCAGTCAGTCGTACAATATCAAACCTGCTAAGGCTCGTAATTTCAAATAGAACCATTCAGGATTAGCTTTGCATTACAACCAAATCTGTCCTTAACAGAAAAATGAACAATTCTATAATTCAGTCCACTCTGTGAGGCTTAGCTTCAGCTTTTCCATACAGTGCTTCATCCTCGAGGTAGATACTACTCAGAACTGATGACATGCTGTCTATAACGTACATTAAATTCAGCATCCATTAACCAAGAAACTAATTTGAGAGCTGTCTGCTTATGCAACTGTTACAAAGGCACTTTGTAATACAGGGTAAAGTTTCCTACTGGAAAGATCACAAAAGGTATGAAAGGAGAAATACTGATACAAGTTCATCTAATCAAACCCATTTGAACAGACACTTTTCCCCAGCATTCACAGGGAATGGATTCCTATGGAAGCCTCTAACAAGACAAGTTAGCTCCGGCACACGAAGAAGAAACTTCAGAGCCACATGTTCCCACCTACTGACAGAACAGCCGGGTCTGCCCACTGAGCAAAACTCCCAGAAGTGACAGAAGCAAACTGCCCATGGGCAAAGACTACAGTAACAGCAAAGGACTCACTACAAGGGGCAAAAAGCAAACTAGAACAAAACCAGAAGACCTTGTACATTATGTGCTTCCCCCCCTCCACCAATGGAGTACCAACTAAACTGGTACTGCAACTGAAGCCGACGTGTTGTGTCCTCCTCTCCCAGTCATTCAAGTTTTCTTTCTTCACTGCGTAAAAAAAACGAACGGAGGGGACAGCAAAGTGCATTATAAAGGTATCCTAAATTCCATAACACCAGATAATGTTTGGTATGAATGCACACTGGTCTGTACAAGCAGCACATACACACACACACAAAAAGAACAAAAAGCATTAAGTTTTAGTGGAAAAAAAGAGTTCATAACGCCACATACAACTTAACTGTGAAGGCACGTAGCCACAGCAAGGCATCCTTTTCCTCTAGAAATGCCAAACTTCTTCCTACACCAAAAATTCTCATAAGACATCTTAGCAGCACAAAAACACCTGCAGCTGCAAGGCTGCCTGCCTCTAGGAGAACCAGCAGCCCAGCAACAGCTCTGTGCTGCAAACAAAACAGCTACACAGGATGTTTTATGCTGAGAAGGAGCAATTTCTCACCAGGACTCCTCAGTTTTGTTTTTTACATTGCAAAACACATTTTCAAACAGAACACATCTCAGCATAAATTGCAGTGTATGAATATCAATGCAATGGCTGTTATGTCATCCAGCCTTTCCCCAGCATACAGACTACTTTAATTTTTTGGCTTCTTAGACTATTATCAGAAAAGGTAGCTTCCCATTCAAATTGCAAATGATAACAAGCTGAAATGTGCTGCATGTTTTTGTTTGGGAATGTACAGCAAACGCATCTTAATCCACTTCTATCTAGTCCATGGAGAGAACTTGTTTTCTCAGTGCTGACTCCATTTGATGCTTTTGAGGTCAATTCCGTCCTGCACCATTTCCCAAAGAGGACTGTAAAGAAGAAAGAAAAAAAATGAGTGCTATCTAAAATGCAAAGAACAACGTCAGCAACAATAACCAAACAGGCGACATCATCAACTACATGACAAATTCAGGAGCATCTGCCCTGCCCTGCTGGAGGTCAGTGAACTTCACACCATAAATCTCCAGTGTTGTACTCAGACAAAAAGCAAAAGGGAGAAAGCAGGTGCTCATCTCCTGCTCCCACTTTAGGCACAAAGTACACGTTTCTTAGAGGCCAAGCCCTGACATTTCACACTGCCCAGATAAGTCGAAGATCTTTCAGTTTCCCCAGAAGGAAATGAAGTGCATACATACATGCAGTAATACTACACCTGGCTTATAAACTTTGAGTTGCCACGTTCCATGCTTGCTCTACTCACAGTACTTACTCGTATGGATAGGCTCTGGGAAATGGTTTCTTGACAGGTTTGTTTTCTTAAACATTTTTCACTACAGTTACGATCAAGCCTACCGCACACTCTAGCAACACTGCTTCTTTGCGTGCAGAGATACCAGCAGGTTTTTATAGCAGACATCTTTCAATTAAATCTAGTTCCACAAATGATTACCATACCTAAGAGGTCTCTAAATTCCACAAAAAGATGGCTCACCTCATTTCCCTCAGCCTCTTAACATGCTGTATGCATTTCTGCACTGTATAATCTATTTCTTCCTCGGTAGTGAAACGACCAATGCCGAATCTAAAACAAAGGAAGAGCATTACTAACTGGAACGGTGTGCATGTGGATGAGTGAAACAAACTCACCATGAATTTTCAGAAAAGAAACATATCTGGAAAATCACTTCACACACCTGATAGAGGAATGAGCCAAGTCTTCATCTGCTCCAATTGCCCGCAAAACATATGAAGGCTCCAGAGAAGCTGATGTGCAAGCACTAGGGAAAGGGAAGAAAGGCCAATCTCACGCTTAAATTCACATGCGGATGCTACACTTCACTATCTCCAACACAGAACAGGTCACTTACACATCTAATATTATTAACCTTTACAACAAGGTTCCTCACCCACTTGGAAATAACTAGTGAACACAAGGAGACAGGAGCAAGGGGAGTAGCAGTTCTGCTCCTAAAGAATGACAGGAGCAGACGTGACATGGAAATGAAGGGTAAGTCAGGAGCAGGAGAAAAGAAGAGAATGCATAGATAACACTGTGTATTAATACAGTACCAAACAGAAGCAGCAGTACTGCAGCCCAAGAGGCAGCTGAAGTAGAAACTGTGTATAGAAGATAAAAGAGCCAAGGAAGAACTACCCAGGGAAAGCAACACATCAATAGGAACATTAAAAAGAGAAAGATTTCTCAAGTTGCTGCCTGGCCACATTACGAAGCAATAAAGAACAGGCACAGAGGAATCTGCAGCAAGATGGCCCAGCAATGGTAGTGAGGACACAGAACCTCCGTCCTCGAGCAGGAGGCAAAACTGGCTACGTGGTGTTACTCAATTTAAACAGGCAGCAACTTGCAGCACAAACCATACTGCTGCTTAAAACAAGTGCATGAAGCAGAGACTCAGAACAGATCTTCATGTTAAAGGAGACTGCAAAGGCCAGCACAGGTGAAGACTTGTTCTCCTTGTTCGCAATACCAACGTATTTCAAATTAAGACATGCACTTCTGACTTTGTTCTCAGGCGTGAGAAAAGGAAAGCACTTCATTAACTTCACTGTAAGCATGAAGCTGGTGTTCATAGCAGAAATGTTGCTCCTGTAGAGTGAATACAGCTCTCTAAGAGTGCAATGAGTTTCCTTTCTGCTTTTACATTAAATACAGACTCTCTTAACTAAGGTAAATTCAGATATCAGTCCAGCCTCACTGGATACTCGTCATGATCTACCACACGTGTGAAACGCTGCTGAAGGACAGAAGCCCAATGGTGGCAGCCTTTAGAACGAATGTCACAGCCAGTTACGATTTAAGTCCACTCAGACAACACAAAACAGGTCTGCAAAGCCGGCAGGTGGGAATTTCTGCTTTTTTTGCTTTCAGGATGAGTAAATTTGACCTTCAGTAGAAACGTGTCGCTTCACAAAAACACCATCCCAGAATGCAGCCAATGCCAGGCTGACTCACCAACTCAGCAGATACCAGGCACAGAGCAGATCCCTCCTTACTTTGTAAGCCTATTAGCAGACGTTATTTTCTCTCCAAAATATGCTGCTCCCCTTCTCACACATCCCACCTACCTTCCTGAAGACAGAGCCACATCTTTCAGTGCCATGAGAAGACTCTCCCCTTCCACATATGCAAAAGATAAATTGACACATCCTACAAAAAATAAATGAAAGAAGAACTTCCATCAAATGAAATGCACAAGAAACCCCACGCCACGCGGCAGCACTCACACCATGGTTAACTACCGTGCATCACTCAGCCATGCCCATTAACACCAAGGAGTTAAGATGTTTCTAGCAGGGTCAGGGTTCTTCTAGCACTACCTGGGTAACGATGCTCTCTGTCTCCATTCATAACCACATCAGGAACTTCACTCATTATTTTCGTAACAAGCCGTTCTGCCAGTTGTGAGATTCGCTTATGGTCATACTGGCAAAGAAACCAAGAAAGAGATCAAAGTAAGGAACAGCGCTCATGGGAGCTCACTGAACCAGCTGTACAAGGACTGAAGTAGATGAGTGCGGTTATATCACAACTGAACCTTAACAAGGGAACTTTAAAGCTCTTAATTCTATCGACTCTTAAAAAAGAGAACTGCCGGGTTTTTTTGAAGGCTATTTCAAGCCTTCAAAACGTTACAAATCATTCAGAAACATCCATCTACAAACAAACAGCTCCACAGAAGTGCCAAGTTTTTGTACTTCAATACGAGCCAGGCACACGACATTAAATGACTTGTCTTGCAACACAACCAAGGGCAGCTTTATGGTAGAAGTGTCCCTTGCTTGCCCAGGAGCTTTCAAAGTGCATTACATAAAACATGGACTCACAGCGAGTCACCACATGATGGCAGAGTTGTGAACTCAACCATCAAGTGACTTTACAACATGTAGCCTCCACAATGAGCTGTGTCTCACTCTAGACTAAAAACGATGTCACTTGCCCTAAAAAAGCAGTCAGGTATCAGCTCCAGTGCTCAGAAATGGACAGACGCACACACCTGATTCATCCTTGCTTACAATAGCCCGGTCACATTCTCCAAAAAAACCTTTAAAAGGAAACAACCTTTCTAATATGTTTTCTTTTTAAATGCCAGAATTCTGACAGAGCAGAAAAAGACTCCAAACGTGAGGCTCCTGCAGCACCGAGGCTCCGAGGGCTCTTCAGCTTCCAACAAGGCTTCGGTAACCACAGGATCCCTGCCTGCCTCATAGGAAGCACCTCCACTCATGTGTCCCACAAGCAGCACATACAGAACCAGCAAATAGAACGTTCCGATCAAGAACAAAACAACAACCCACCATCTACTACCACTTTCTGGCACCCGGGTCAGACATGCTCTCCCACGTACCTCCATCTCTTGTTGTGCCACCTCACACGCAGCCCCCAGGCCCACAGCCAGCGGTGTGGGCACGGTCCCCGATCGCAGCCCTCTCTCCTGGCCTCCCCCGCTCTGCAGGGGTTCCAGCCGCACACGTGGCCGCCGGCGAACATAGATGGCACCGACCCCTGGAGAACAAGGAGACAGCTGGATGCATGCAGCATGCGTCCACAGTTCTGCCATTATGCAAAGGGACTCCGAGATTGGGAAGCATTTGTTTCCCCAGAAAACATGTACTTGGACACCTCAATGGAGAAAAACGTGTTGAACGCAGACAGAAGCACAGTGCTTTCCAGAAAGTTCCCCTCTACCATCCATACAGCTCTACAGCTGCACTCCCAGAGCTTCTGGCACTGGAGGAGCTCAGTTTCTCCCAGAACACTCCAGCACCGGAGGGCTCTGTACTGCCCAAACTTCTGACAACCCCTGAGGAGATGAAATTCAGCCCTTTGCTCCTTCTGTGCACAGATTCATTGAGGTGTCCACACTGCTTTCTACCTCAACGCTGCAGAACCCCTTTCCCTGGATTAGCAGGTCACCCACAAATCCCACAGGGGGAGCCTCAGCCTTTGGACTTTTGTTTCTGAATACCCTACAGAACACAGCAAAGCTGACTTCTGCCTCTGTGTATCCTGTGTCACAAACTACACGGACTGCAACAGTGACTGGGAGTCAGCCACAAAACCCATAGCTGGATTTTAAACCCCACAGTGCAGAGATGTACAAAGAGGGATGAGTGGGAAGAAGCCGCTGGGAGTAGAAGACAACCAAAATCACTGACTTTAAAGTTTCCACTTACCTTTTGATTTCCATGGTGCAATTAACACTTGGACCTAAACTTAACCCCACAACTCTGTGGTACTTCAACCACTGCAGCATAAAAGCTGCTTCATACCCTTTGGATGACCCCCAAAGAGCCGCTCATCCTAACACTACCATCATTACAAGGCACCATTTCTTCCTTCGGTGAAGCCAGCTCACAACCCATAAGCACTGAGAAAGACCCAGCAGCGCTGCCCGACCCACTGAAAGTCAGCCCTTACCAGGTTGAAAACAAACCACTACAGTTGAAGTAATGGCAGTATTCACCAGGACAGACAGGCCTGACTTTCTGCCTTGTGCAGTTATTTGTTTTTCGTGCTTGCCTTAAGAACTCTTCAGAAAAACACTTCAATGAGTACCTTTGGGCCCATAAATTTTATGGCCACTGATGCTCATTAGGTCAATCTTCAAGTCATTGACATCCACAGGGATTTTACCAACTGCTTGTGCAGCATCCGTGTGGAAGAAAACCTTACGTGCGCGGCAGATCTCACCTGGAACACAATAAACAAAAGCAGGAAGAAAAACACGATCCCACCTAATTGTTATGATCCCGATGATTCCAACAACGAATCTAACGCAGCCGTGTTCAATGGGGACCGGTCCCGAGGTGACAAAGGAAGAAATGCACCCTGTCACATCTCCTACAGTACAGGCACATGCCTACAGCTGTCCAGGAGCCATCCTACTGCGGGGCAGTCCCAGGCAGGGCACAGCGTGGGGCTATGGGGAGTTCCTGCAGCTGAAAGTTAAAAGGTCTTCCACTGCTCAGGAGTGGGAGGGTTTTCGAACTCACACCTGCCAAGGCACGGCCCTGTTTAACTACAGATGGCCGAAAGGGACACCCAAACTTCTGCACAGCTGGACAAAATGTTCTTACTTTTCTTCCCAACATCTCTCTAATATAAGTTCTCTCATGCTTATTCTTGCCAAGAGCAAGTGGCATTAAAAACTCCACTGCCCCAGTACATCTTACAGCACTGGGTTCCATGCCCAGAGCATAAGCATAATTAGCAGCATCTCAACTCACTCAAGTTTACTACCAACTTTTGTTTTGCATTCAGAGCTCAAATACACCACGGGACGAGGAGATAAACAACAACTCATCCTCCACAGAACCCGTATCTCACACAAACACATCCCACATCCCTCTGGGCAACACGCTTGGCATTACCTTGCCAGCACAGAAAGAAAAAAACAACAGAAAAAGCATCATCTAAGCAAGAGGAAAAACAGCTGCTGGGCAAGATAAGCTGCCTGCCACAGCCTGGGAAAACAGCACCTTCCAGAACCATGCAGGGCACAGGCCTGAGCCTAAAAACCATATACAAACTTAAACATCTTTAAAGTACATCTTGAGTACGGGGCAGGAGGACGTTCTGGGGTCACCATCACAGAACTGCTGGCACACAACCACAGTGGGATCCCAAGAGCTACACAGGTACATTACTGCATCACATCTAACATTTTACACGAGTGTGTTTCTGTAGCAGTCGACTACAAGTTTATTACATCTAACAGCCCAAAGTGCCAGCAGGAGGCACTGGAAGCAGCCGCCTACTTACCAATGTCACCAATTGGCTGCTTCACTCCTATTTCGTTGTTCACGGCCATCACAGAAACCAAGCTCGTGTCTGGCTGGAACGCGGCCTCCAGCTCCTGGTGAACATTCATGCAGACAGAAGTTGTGATTCAAAGCAGAAAATTCTTGACGCACACAATTTGTCAGCAAGCCTCAGCCCCGGCCCCCTGCCTAACACCAGCAGCAGCGACCAGGATGTGACAAGCACGTTACCCCTTTGAGCACAGAATGCCAGCAGGAAGCAGCTCAGTTGCATTTCTGCACATCCCACTACGCACTGTGCCGCCCAACACCGTCAAGAGAGCAAAGGCTTTCGCTGCGAGTCTCACACACTGCCATGAACTATTTTTCCAATGAATTAAACTCCCAGGAGCCAGGGTAGCCCACATCTAGGCAAAGCGAGGCTGGCTGCAAAGCAATTGCCCCATAAGCACAAAAGCATCACGCAAAGGTGGAGTGTGCCAGCAAATTTCTCCATGAATGTCATTAGCCCTTCCCCGCCTGCTGGCCTGATCCATCCCTCCACCACGCACACATACAGACACCAACTCTCTGGGCCTAGACATGAAGCCAGCGCTATCTATTTACAGAACACAACCAAGGAAATCAGCACGCAGAACTTCTCAGTCTCAGGACTGTGGCCATCACGCCCAGAAGGGTCAGTACAGAAACCAGAAGGGAGCACAGCAGCGCCGTGCCTGCTGCCTCGAGCGGCTCCGGGCAGGAAACTCACCACCAACTCCTGCACCAAATCCAGCTGCAGCCCCACCATGGGTCTCCACAGGTACACAACAGCTCTGCCTGCACAGAGGAGCCGGCAGCAGCTGTGATGAGAGATGGGCTCTGACAGACAAGTCTGGGGCACCAGACAGAACAGAAAATCCTTCTCCAAATGTGACAGACTGGACTGTGACTCTCCTGCTACAGCGCGATATTTATCATCCTTTCCCTCTGCATTACTCAGAGGACCTGAGGTGCTCTTCAGCACCGGCCCCAAGCACAAACCTCTTCTACCTTCACCACCTTCCTGCCCCTCCATGACTCACCTTCAAATCGATCAGCCCATTTTTTTGGACGGGGAGGTAGGTGATCCGGAAACCTTCAGCCTCCAAGGAGCGGCAGGAATCCAACACACACTTGTGCTCCGTCTGCGTGGTAATGATGTGCTTCTTCCTGGCCTTATAGAACCTCGCAACACCCTGCCGGGCACAGCGCATGCACAGGAAAGTGGCCGTTAGGTCCCCCAGGAGAGCAAGCCTTGTGTAAGGTGCTCAGAACCAAGAAGAAAATGGTGGGACGGTTAAGGTGAAGGTAACGAGCCCTCGAAGGGGCACAGAGTTCCTAACTGGACTGTTGTAACACGGTACGGGTCGGCGCAGCCCTTTTACCTTAATGGCCATGTTATTGGACTCCGTAGCCCCGCTGGTGAAAATGATTTCCCTGGGATCCGCTCCTATCAGATCCGCGACTTGCTGTTGAAAAACAAGCGCAGATTTGAGGCGATGCGACAAAACGCGCCGAATTCAGCACCGCAAAACGCCGCCTTCGGGATCGCGCGGCAGATCGCTCAAGGATCGCGGGCGGCTCGTTCCGGCCGGCAGCCGCCGCCGCCACCTCCCCGCAGCGCGGCACGCGCCCCCCGCCGGCCCGGCCCGCACTCACCCGCCGGGCGCGCTCGGTGGCGGCCTCGCTCTCCCATCCGTAGGCGTGCGTGCGGGAGTGCGGGTTCCCGTAGCAGGCGGTCAGGTAGGGCAGCATGCGGTCCAGCACCCGCGGGTCCTGCGGGCACACGCAGCGCTCAGAGCCGCTCCCCCGACCCGCGGCCCGCGGCCTCCTCCCCCAGCGGCGGCCGGGAGGGGCGGGCGGTCGGGGAGCCGGGCACGCACCAGCGGGGTGGTGGCCTGCACGTCCAGGTACAGCGGCCGCAGAACGCCGTCTCCATCGCCGCGCGGCCCTGCGGAGAGAGCGAGCAGGGTGAGGAGGCCGCCGGCGCCGTCCCGGCCCGCCCGCGGCGGACCCCGCCCGTACCCGCTCCGGCCGTACCCGCTGCATCCGCCTCGGTTCCCGTTCGCGGCGCCGCCGCCGAGAGCCGCCGCGGGGAGGGACGAACCGGCCACGGGGCCGCCAGACTGCGCCACAGCCGCTGCATGGCCGCAACGACGGACGGACGCCGCGCCGCTCCGCCCCTTCCGCCCGCACCGGAAGCGGAGGCCGAGGCGGCGGTGTGTGCGTGTGTGTGTTGCAGATGCCCGTGACCGTGGGCCCGTACGGGCAGTCGCAGCCCAGCTGCTTCGACAGAGTGAAGATGGGCTTCGTGATGGGCTTCGCCGTGGGCATGGCCGCGGGAGCGCTGTTCGGAACCTTCTCGTGCCTCAGGTCGGCGGGGACGGGACGGGCGGGGGGGCCGCGGGGTGATGCGGGACAGACGAGGGGGTCCGGCCTCAGAGAGACCGCGGGGCATTGCGGGGCGTTGTATTGCGGGGCGTTGTATTGCCGGGCGTTGTATTGCGGGGCGCCTCGATGTTGGCTCGGTGATGGAGCGCGGCGGTCGTTGGGTCTCCCGAAGAGGAGCGAAGTTCCCCGCAGTTGTTGTGCTGCTGCGCTCGGATCCCCGCACATCGCACCGCGCTCCGCCGAACCGCCCCGTGCGCCCCTGCGGGAAGTGCGCGGCTGCGGGCGGTGCGGAGGGAGCGGAGCCGCGTTTCTGTGCTGCGCCGCGCTGTGAGATCCCTCCGGCTGCGCTGCGGGCACTGAGAGCCGCGCAGCAGCGGAGCCGTGTGAGAAGGAAGGAGCGTTTCGCTTCAGCCCAACCCTACGTGAACACGGAGCGCAGGACAGGAGCGTGTCTGAAGGCTGCCGGGCCTTTGGAGCTTTCCTCACACTGCAAATACAGCAGCACAGTGCAGAGGACGTTCATTCACAACGTGGTTTATGGCACGATGGTATCACACAAGCTGCGCTGGAGGGGCTGTCGGTACAGCAGCTCAGACTCCTTTATTCCCTCCATTCAGATCGCTGGCAGTGCCGATTCCCCCTCTTAAAGCTGTGGGGCAGTTGGAGATGCTGCCGTGTGCTCCCTGTGAGCCGGTCCCACAGCTGGCAGCACACCTGTGTGTGGAGCTGAGGCACAACCCCCCCCTGTGGCCCCCCTGAGCTGAGCACAGCCCTGCAGCACCGAGCAGTGCCTGGTTCAGGTCATGGCTGCTGGCAGAGCCGGAGGGCATCGCTTCACACCCAGCATGCAGGACAGAGAATGCATTTGGGCTCCCCCGCGGCCGTTTGCTGGCTGCACCTGTTGGTTCCTGCTGTGTTTGTCTGCATCCGGCTTCAGCTTTGGTGTAATTTTCACCTTTTTCTTTGTCTCAGGATCGGGATGAGAGGACGAGAGCTGATGGGCGGCGTTGGCAAAACGATGATGCAGAGCGGGGGGACGTTCGGGACGTTCATGGCCATAGGAATGGGGATCCGCTGCTGAGCTGGAGCTTGGGCTCCTGATCCAAAGCGCGCCCGCCCAGCCACCCCATGTACCATAATAAAGTCTTTAGATACTGGAACAGAGTGGTTTTGTGACCTCGTGCCACACTTCCCTCTTCACATAGATGTCGTCTTCATGGGCTTTCTGCTTTCCTCACCTCCTACTCCATAACAATGAGAATTCAGGCCCGCTGCACTCTTTACTGGAGTTTCTCCAGCAGTGGACGCTTTTCCCTCTGCTGCTCGTGCAGCTCACGTTGCTGATGCCACCATTCCACTTCACTGATGCACTGCAGGAGGCCAGGAGCTCTTTTGTGGTTAATCCAGATCAGCCACCGCATTTCCCTTGTACTGCAGTAATAGCTGACGTCGGCCCCGTTTTTGGGCTCTAAGTGACACAATCACCCGAACTCCTCGTGGAAATTCCATGCAGGGCACAAAGGAACCCGCCCTGGGCACGGCGCAACCCCTGGTCCAGCCCCAGGGAAGGACAGAGCCAAGGTGCTCCTGCACCTGTAACCATAGGCTGCTTTCATTCCCTTGGCAAGGGAAGGTGCATTACGTCTAAGCAAGCTGTGCTGCCGGACCTGACTGCACTGCACCAGCACAGCCCCCCCTGCTCTTCCTGCACAGCTCCCATAAGGTGTCAAAGCTTTGCAAAGTGAAGCAGGGCGCCGCAGCCCACCGCGCTGCCTGGGGTAGCACAGCCCAGCTCTGACACGTTCAGCTCAGCGTCGCCATTTCCAGTTCTCTGCCTTTCGAAGGGAGCCTTACCTTTGTCCCGTTGTGCTGAAGGACAGCGGTTGGCCTCATGGGGGCAGCTGTGTCAGCAGAGCCCGGCCCAGCACCCACACGGCATTATGCAGCACCAGCGCTGTCTCCCAGTGGGTGCCTCCCAGTTCGCACGAGATGCGGCTCCGCGCTGCAGATGTGCTGGAACAGCTCGAGTTTTCCCCTAACCAATTAACACCAGCAGCTAAAAACAACAAGTCCAGCAGAAGCTGAGCCACTCCGGGTGGCCGCCTTCCGCTGCCGTGCGCTCCCAGGACACCCCTCGGCCCCTCCCTTCACATTCCGTTTACCTCCCCCGGTCACAAACCCTCACAGCCCCATGGAGGCCGCTGCCCCCCCCCCCCAAAGCCGCAGAGCCCGCAGCCCAGGGCCGGGATCCGGGCAGCCCCGCCCCACTGTCAGCTTTCAGGGTGGGCCCCGCTCTGCCCGCCCCGCGGCCGCCCTTAACCAGGGGCTGAACACCAGCAGGGCGCACGGAAATGGCAGCAGCACGACCCGAACGCCAACGGGCTGAGCCGGAGGGAACGGCGCCTTCAGCACCGCTACAGCCACGCAAGGAGCGGAGAAAGGAAGCTCCGTGAAGGCCTTTTTAAGAGAATTTTATTTGAGTGGTTCTTACAAAGATTGTTGCAATATGAAAGTCTTTGTTTGATAGAAATATCAAGCTGTCTTGTCAAACACACTGAAGTAACCCAAAAATATATTTCAGAGCTCACAGAGCTTAAAAAGAGCAAAGATTATATGCAACCACAACAAAACGTGTTTCTGTATTTCCTCCTCATCTTCAGACTCCGCTGCACCCTGCACCCACTGCCCGCAGCACCCTGCCCGGAAATGCAGAGCTGGTTTTGTTTGGAAACGCAGACACACCTCACACAGTATTTACAAAGAAACTTTTACAGATAACATTAACCAAAGTTACCATCGAGAAACAAAAGCCTTCAGTCCTTCTAGAGCCCGGCCGACCGCTCAGCACAGCGCAGCGCCGGGCGCCCTTTCAGTTCCCATCTACACACAGCACTAAATTCACCCCTCCGGTCTCTCGCTCCGATCTCAAGCTGGAGCAGATCGCCCCCGTTTAGTGAAATGTCAATTGTAGTCGCTGCGTTAAAACAAAGGCTGGTGGGACACGACTGCCGGCCCGCCCGCCCTCACAGAGTTTGTTTTCTATGAGCTACTCCTCGGTTCCTACAGATCACCTCTTAGTAAATGTACAAGAATTACAAGGCAGAACAAGAAGTCAACAGCTTCGTATACAGTGGAAATGCTAGTCAGGGAGAATGAACACACTGCATTTCTGCGTACTTCATTTTATTTAAAGGTAGCAGGAAGTGTACACAAAATGACATTAAATCCTTTCCTTTTATCTAAATAAAAGATAACTCAATCTTCCTCCAAAAAATAACTATGTACAAAACTGGCTAAATCCATCTTCATCGCCGCACGGGGACCAGCAGCTGGGTTGCAGTCATGGAGTCCGGGAAGAGGCTGTGGTACGTTGGGAGGGGGACGTACGCCGCTGTGATCATCTTACCTGAACGGGGGATTCAAACACACCCGGGTCAGTTTCCGCCCAGCTCGGCCATCAACAAACAAATGCACATTTCCGCAACAAAACGCATCTTCTCACCTGCAAACCATCTCCCATGCAATGCGTTCACAGCCGCGATGGCGGCAGCGATGGAAGGACATTTCACATACACGTTGCCCTGCAATACAAAGCGTTACACACCGTTACATTTCCTGCAGGCGCCTCCTCTGCGTGGCTCTCATGGAAGCAGCTTCCCGGAGCTCCCAGCAGCACCTCAGTGAGCGCAGCCAGCCGCACAGCATCGCGCTAACAGGGCCTGCAGCAACACTCACCTTCTGGATAAGATTCAGCAACCCAGCCCAAATGTAAGCTTGATGTATGGAAGCAGCAAGTATTGCTTACTTGCTCCTGATGCTGCCTGAAGTGTAATCTAACACTTGTCCAGGTGAAACAGAAGCACAAGGAGCGTGGCTGCTTTTCTGCACTGCCATCAGAGAGAAGCACAGAGCAGCCCTGCTGAGCAGGTACCAGTGGGTGAAAAGCTTAACGTGACCCTGCAGCGTGTGCCTGCAGCCTGGACAGCCGAGGGTACCCTGGGCTGCAACTGAAAGGGGGGCAGCAGGGCAGGGCAGGCACTGCCCCCCTCCTACTCTGCCCTCACGAAGCCCCATCCACATACTGCATCCAGCCCCGGGTCCCAACACAGGAAGGATGGGAATCCAAAGGAGGCCACAAAGCTGCTCAGAGGGCTGGAGCAGCTCTGCTATGCAGGCTGAAGGAGCTGCAGGTGCTCAGCCTGGAGAAGAGAGGGCTGCAGGGAGACCTCAGTGTGGCCTTCAGTATTTAAGGGAAGATCATAAAGTGGAGGGAAATCAACTTTTTACATGAGTAAGTGATAGAATGAGGGGAAGTAGCTCCAAAATTAAGGAGGAAGGTTTAGATTAGATGTCAGAGGGAAGTTTTGCACTGAGAGGGTGGTGAGGGGCTGGCACAGGCTGTCCAGAGATGCTGTGCATTGCCCTGTCCTGGAGGTGCCCAAGGCCCAGCTGGATGCGGCCCTGGACAATCTGAGCTGGTTCTTGATGTAGGGGCTGGCAGCTCTGCCTGCAGCAGGGGGCTGGGAATGGTGACCCTTGAGTGCCTTCCATCCCAAGCTGTTCTAGGATTCTGTAAGAGCCTGAAAACCTCCACCCCCTGCACCAGATGCACACGCTTACAGCTTCATTTTCAAATGGACAGTGTGGGAACTCTGTGCCCAGGGATATTAAGGACATCCAGCACTTCAGAGAAGGCTGATGCCCCAAGGAGCCCACGATGCTCACTAATGTGAGTGGATGAGGAAATTTATCTTTGCCACAGACAAGTGTTGTTTTCTATTTGGAAACTAAGCCAGACCGTAGCAAAGTACTGCAATACTCGCATTCAAAAAACAACAGCACATACACAAGCCCACAATAACGTGTGTGCCTTGTTATGGCTACACGCTTACACAAAATACTACCAGTAGTTCCTGAATCACATTATAATCAAAGTGAACAGCTTTGGGAGAAGCATATATCACTAGAAGGAGCACAGCCTTCCCTTTAGCAGCCCTCTCCAGCCTGCACCCTTTTTTCCCATTGTGGTATCATTTTCTCAGGGGCTCTTGCAGGCCATTGGAGGTGGGAATCTGATGTTCATGGGCACTGAGGAGCACACGGCTGCATCCTCTGCCTCCCCTGCACAGACATCCCAGCTGCTTAAACCTCTAAATGGGACACAGCAATGCAAAGCTTTAATTGCCCCGAAACACACCACAGACTTGGAACAGCCAAGAGAAATGGATGCATTCAGTTGGGACAAAGATCTTTTCGCCCACACTGCTACTACAGACAGCCCTCAGAGCCCACAGGTCTGACTGTCTGGAAAAGATCTCCAAAAGGCCAGAGATTGAAGATCAGAAGTGAGGTAATGCAATGAGAATCTAAGCCCACAAAACAGCACAGCTGAAGTCTATGTTCAATGAAAGCATTTTTAAATAGCAGTGGGCATCTCAGATGTGAGCCATCCCTGTGCTGATACCACAAACTGGATTTCACATAACCTAACGAGTGGTTGTATAAGAAATAAAATTACAGCTCCCTTATGAGTTACACAGAGCCAAATTTGCAGCTCCATGCACTCAAAATCAGTGTGCAATGCCAAAAGCTTACAAAATAATAGATATTAAGTCTGTCATAGGACACTGTGCCTATCAGTCATAGAATAATGTGCTACAGGAAAAATTTCCACACCCACCAGCCCAGCAGTTCAACATAATCCTTACCTGGGAGACTAAAAATACTAGGAAAGGCTGCATGCTGTCTCATGTATTAGAAAGCAGCTTATGTCAAATGTAACACCTCCATAACCCACATGGAAGAGTCACAGGTGAAAAGAAACTTCCATAGCAGCAGCTCAATGGTAAATGAAGGTCTGCAGGGCACCAAGTGCACCACCAGGGGCACACACTCCTATCTAAGCAGTAACTGGGGGGGACAGCAGCATAACTTTCAGCCTCTCACCCCCGCAGAGCACTCTGAAGGCTCCACGGCTGGAAATTAGGATGTGACAATGATTGTTTTAAGGCAGTTCTCCAGTTTAAGTTGCAGATTCTATAGAAATGGAGTTTAAAGAGTTCACATCAGCAATTTCTATGCTATGAATACAGGGGAAGAGATGACCAGTCTGGGGATAGCACAGACAAACTGAACATGGAAGAAAACTTCCTCAGCTTTTTTCAATGCAGAAGTTCAAGAATCTCTTGCTCTAAAAGGAATTTATCACCACAAGTAACACTTTGTTATTAAGCCTTCTGCAGCAGGTTCCTCGGATGCAGATACCTGTACTGCCCTCAGCACAATGGCAGACCCACAGCTAACACTGCTGGTGAAGACAACTGCTTCCAAGGGCAAGATGAGGCACGTCTCACTGCAGATCTGAATCTGCTGAAGCACTGCGACCTTTGTGCTCAAACTGAAGTCTGCGTTCTGCAGCAGATGTGGAGAGCAGAAGCCCCTGGCTCTTAGGAATTGCACAGCTGCAGGGAAATGCCAGAAGTAATAGGCTGCCATTCTCCAGCCCACATGCCCACACTATTTTTAACTGTGGAAATCCATAAGAGCAGACCGCAACACCAAAAAAATGTGACAATGACTCAAAATAATAGGAAGCTACATGCTGGAACAACTGCTAAGCACCTGCAGGGCATTTCGATTCAGATTAGGACAAAGAAAAAAGAGTTTTTGTAATGTTCCCTCTATACAGAACAAAGCAACACAACTCCCGCAGCCGGTTCAGCCAGGCATACCTGAGCTGAGTTTTTGTCTACGTAAATGTGGATAACTCCGCCATGTTTGTTGCATTCCTCAATCACATCATCTTTAATTTCTGTATCCCAGCCAGCTTCTTCTTCACTGCAGGCGGTGGAAGAGGAACAGAACAGAGATGGAAACATTATTACTCACGGTAAAACCCACTGCACAACCAATCCATCATAAAAAGCCCATCCACCCACTGTTCTAATTGGTTTCTCACCCGTCATCAACAAAACCCGAAGTGAAACTGCAGAACATCACTTACGTTTGAGGATTAAACATGTTGGAAAGCTGGAAGCACTGTGTTGCAAGTGGTTGTACAGAAGCAGCTGCAGCCAAAACTGTTTTAATGGGGAAAAAAAACAATCATAAATCTCAGAATTCTCTACACGTGGTCCCAATTTAAACGTGGATCTTCCATCTACTCTCCTAAAAAATCCTTATCTGGCACAAACAGCAACAGTTCTGAGCAGAAAACAGAGGGCAAGGAAGCAGAGCTCTACAATACCTATGATTAAAAATTATCATATTGGAAAAGGTGGGAAAAGAACAGATTAGCTACAATTGATGCCAGATAAGAAGCCCTGCACCCTGACTGCACTGGATCTTCAGTGTAAACATTTCAGTACAAACTACTCCCCACATGGGAGCACTGTGTGCATTCCAGCACTACCCACACCAGTCCCTTCAGCCTGGCACATCCAGCACTGTTCACACAGCAGTGCAGGTGGCAGCAGGGCTGCCCCACACGTCTCCTCACAGGACGTGCCATCAATTCCTGAGAATCCTCGAAACTTGCTCTGAGCAAACGGAATTATCCTTCAAATACATCCAACCTTTCTGCAGAAACACACAGCGCAGGAAATACTGACAAAGCTTCACAGTAGCTCCATACTCTCTCAGTAACCAAACAATTACTGATCTTCTGCTGTTACCAGTCATCACAGTGCATCTTATCAACGTGAGCCCTGTCCTACAGCTGTCCTTTCCACAGGCTGTTCATTTAGATGAAATATAGGCCACTTTCTCCCTACATACATATATAATTAAGGGGGGCAAAGGCAGCAAAGTGAGACTAATTCAGAGACAGCAATCCCAAATTTTTCAGTCTTATCATTTGAGTCTTCTAGGCCCTACCTTCACTGCAGGGGAAAACAAAACCACACCTGAAACCCAACTGCCCCATCCCTGGAGCTCCCCCAGGCCCAGATAGATGGGGCTGTGCATGCAGATGTGATGGGAGCCACGCAGTCCCCTCCCATGCAGCCATTCTGGGACTCAGGGCTACTTCCTAGGCAGCATTCCCAGGGCACAGGTCAGTCAAATACTGAGGAAATGCCACAGAAAAGGCCAAGTATTCAACATGCTTTCTGTTCTTTGTGGCCATCAGTCAGTGTAAAGTACAGTTCCTACAGACATCAGCACAACTTCTCAGGCTGTGGGCAATCTCCATATCAAAAGCATTTCACTTAGAGAAAACATTTGCAGCACATAATGTATTGGTGACAAGTTATATCAAATTCCAGGTTACCTTCATTCTGCTGAGAGAGTCTTGTTTGCAGATCTGAGGAGAAATACACAGAAGTTAATTAGCACATTTGTGAACATTACCACACTCGTGTTGTACCTGCCAGACAGATGGTTTAGCTTGTGCTTTCCTTTAAGGACCTTGCTCCAGAGTTTGGGCCTGCTCTCACTGATCCTAAGAACAAATTTCCCTTGTTTCCAGCTTTTCAGCTGGGATATTCTGCACTTGAAAGATATTCCATAGCCAAATAGGTAAGCAAGAGTATTTCAAAGAGAAACAATACCTTAAAAGGAAAGTGAGACATGACCGACCGTGTCCTTTAGTTTAATACATAGTTCTCACCTTGCCTGTACTGGGCTTCAACTCCTTAAGCATTTTCTTTTCCCCATGAGAAAAAACTGCAATTGCTGCAGGCACTAAAAACTTGCTATCTTAACTGCAAGCATTTAAGCACACAGTTACCCAACTAACGTTCTGCAGGTAGTTACCATATGGATGTCAAAGAAACACGGTGGTATTTCACGTGTTATCTCTTCACAGAAACATCACAATGACAAATTACTTCGGTATTCTTCCATTTCAAAACATTTTCAAGCATTCAGAACATGTAATTTGTCAAGTAAGTGTAACAGCTGTCCCTGTGTGAAGTATCAGGGCCAGAAGAACACAGACTTCCCAATCATTTACAAGGGTATGACTCAAGTACTTGACTCAACATTAGGCTATCAATGAAAAGCTCCAACACCGGAAGTGAACTTCATTCATGTTTCAATGTCTTAATTCTCACCAACTCAGTGAGCAAGGGGATTGCAGTGAGTCACCATCACTACAATTCAATTCTTTAGAAAGCTGTAACGGGGTGATGGACTGTTTAGAAATGAGCTGAAACTGGCTGACATCTGTCTGTGTATTCCTTTTTTCCCCCTCTAAGCCCTCCTCCAGAATCCTGGCAGACCAGCAGGAGGGGAATGACACCAGTATGGGCAGCAGAAGCCCTGAAGACTCAAGGCTTACTCCCAAGGGCCTTCCGTATGACTTCCACAGGAGACTACGCATTGGGAAAGCATGCAAAACACGGGATTAAAAGAAAGCTCTGAAGGCTGAGCTGCATATATATAACATGTTTTCTCATCTGGTTTTTAACAGGAATGAGTGCTCTGCTCCACCGAGTGAGAAATACCATAATGGTAAAAACTGTCCTAGGGCATCTTCCCTACAGAAACCCTTGAGATCCACAAAGTGCCCACATCTATCATCTCAGCATCGGTTCTGGTGGAGAGATGCTGGAACAGGTTGCCCTGTGAAACTGGATGCGCACTTCATGGAGGGGCTCAACGCTGTGAGCAACCTGGTCCGGTAGAGGTGTCCCTGCCTATAGCAGGGGGTTGGAACAAGGTGATCTTCCAACCCAAACCATTCTATGATCCTACAAATAATTACTGAGTTTTTTGGTTTAAAAAAAAGTTTGAATAAGATAAAGGCAAATGAGCACTTTGGTTAGATGAGTACAGACTTCTCCCTTTGCACTTCTGACATCAGCTGAAACCACCAAGCAGAGGCCAGCAGGGACCCTGCAGCCCCATCCCCCTGCGCCCCACGTGACAGCTCCACACAGAGCACTCAGTTCTGGCCAGGGCTCACAGATCTGCTCCATTTACGGAAGGTCGCCTATCAGCGCCTTGTAGCAACAAGTTTTGTGCATTAATTAGCTGCTATTTCAGAAGCATATCCCTTCATCCATAAAAACTTTTATTAACTCCTTGAATATTCTCCCTGCTCAGGACTGAAGAATGAATTTTCCCTCTTCTAAATCCATTCAGTTCTTCACTGTCAATCATGTAAGCTTATTCTTCCTGATGTGCAGCTCTGAACAGTATGCTGACACTGCATTTGTGACACGTCAAGTTAAACTCAGCTACTTGCTGAGTATATTCTGTGTATTACCTGCAACAGGGAGACCAGAATGGCTTTGTACATGCTCAGTACAGATACAGCAGAAATACCCATCTCCGAGCACTGTGTGCCTTAAGAGACATTTTGATATGATTTGTTTCATCCTGAAGCAGAGCCAGCTTTAAGTAAACAAACACCAGCCACACACTTCCCAGTTTTCTCATTCTTTACAACAGCACAGCAGATCAAATCTGCTGAAAAGAAATTTTGTCCCACAAAGTATATGAAGAGTTCTATCGCCTCCTGATTTCTGATTTTCAGACACAATTTTCTTAGAGAACAAGAATAAACAGCTGTAACTGTTCGGCTTCAATTGCTTTTCCTGCTGGAATGTCCTTCATGTCACTAACATCCAAGCTCTCAGGTCCCCCAAGAAGCAACTCTCCAGCTTTCCCACCTCTAGTTTCATTCAGCACATACTGAATGTAGGCAAGCAGTTCTAGCCACCAATTTGTAGAGACACTGAGACACAGCTGCCTCATCACACTGAGGGTTCGTATTCACTCCCTGACTAAATCCGGGTTTTCCAACTCATCACTACTTCTCACTTCCAGACACTGGTCCTGTGTTACGTACTCTACACCTCTACCAATCCCCAGCAGGTGAGTGATGCAGAGCACCCCACACCTCTCATGCTGAGCGCACCTCCGTTTGCTCACCTCACTGTTTTTTTTTGCCATTGTTAATCATGTAATATTTTATGAGATCAGATCAGAAACTGGAATTTGATTCAACAACATCCCATTGTTTCCAGTGTTTATCTGGGGAGAAAAATCCCCCCTTCCTATTAATCAGCTTCTGGACAGATTCCTCCATTTCACATAATATCTACTTCTTAGAAATTTCTTTTGGAAGCCAGTTACATTTCCAAATGATACAAATCAAAAGTTGAGTGAGAATAGCTTCACTACAACTGGATCTATCAAAGCCTTGTTTTGATCACTGACTGTTAATGCTTCCATGCAGTTTTTCTAAAGATCTGCTATTTTTGCCTGTCTTTAGTGTGACTTTTAAATGAACAAAATGAAGTCAGAATAACAGGACTGGCAACCATCCATATCAGGTTCTTCCTCCATCCTTTTCTCAAGTGCAGGCAATTTAGACATGACGTCCAGCTATGTGTTTATTCTATCACAGGTTTAAAGTACTTATTGACAACACTGAACAATGCATCTCTTACTTAGTGTGCTTACTCCTTCACTCATTTGATAGGAGTCTCACTGCCCTGAACTGACAACATGCAGTTCTTCTTTAGATCTTCTTCTGCCTAGAGATGCAATTTTCTTAATCCATACTCCCACTGGACAGGAAGCCCAAGCCATTCCCACTACAGCATTCCCACTACAACCTGAGAAAAGAAGGTTCTTTCGAAACACCTCAAGTATTTTTTCATTCAATCTCAGCCCTGCATCTTTCTTGTTGTCTTCAAGATCTGATAAATCTTCATCTATGCTTTCATTTTAGTCATTTATTTTTACGAAGTCCATCTTAATCCGACTCTTGGTAAGTAATTCTCAGTTTACCATTTACTAAACTAACAGCACTGTCTTCTTTATTACCACATTATCTTTATTATCCTTCTCCTATTCTTCACAGGCTCTGTGCTTATCCTGTATTTCTCTAGAGGCCAGCACCCAGGTAAGTGTGGAGCCCAATTTTAACAGGACTGTTTCTCCTTTCTGTAGAATACAGATCCAATGCAGCATTAGCTGTTTGGAACTGAAGAAGCTTTTTACATCCTGTCTGTTCATATAATCAAGCTACTTAGACCAACTGACTTGGTGTCCTTAATTCTTCAGCCACCACTTTTGAAATCATAAGCCTTATCCTTCCGTTTAAGCTTGAGCAACTCAAGATCACTCAGTCAATGGTCAATTCTATTCTCATCCATAACATCTTCATTACTTACCAAAATGAGTTTTAAATAGCATCCCTTCTTCATGAGTCAGTGAGTGTTTGATGAAGAAATTTGTCGGATATCACATCCAGGAATATCTGGGCCCCACCATTATTACTAGCAATTCTTCTCCAATCTGTATCAGGGAAGTTAAAGTCTCCCACAATGACATAATTCCTGGTAGTAATTTTCTCGAACAAGAGTAAAGAGATCTTTAATCCATAACCAAATCTCACTTTGGGGACAGCTCATGACTTTAAAAAGCTTTATCCTTCTCCAAAGTTACTTGAAATTGCACATAACCACATTACTCCCTTTGCACAATACAAGTGGAACAAACAATGACACTCCTACCACCTCCATTTCTACAATTGCTAAGCATGCACACTATACAAAAAAACTGTTCAACCTTAAAATTCACTCCTTCACAGTTACGTTGTCACACACTAATTCAACGCTATTCCAATGATTTAGATGCCTTGAGAACATTTGGGCCTCCACATTTGACGCAGATGGCTTTTATCATCTGCTTCAGACACAGGAGAGGAAATGACTGCAGTTTCTTTAAAACGTTCTTCTCATCTCTCACCAACTACACTTGCTTCCAAGCAAGGCCGTCACATCACTATCACCAACATTAGAGGTGATCTCATGTTACTGCTGTTCACCTTCCTTCTCCTTCTGGACTAGTTACTCCTCTTCCTTGTCACCGGATCTTTTTCACCTTTTTCTTTATCAATATGAAGAATTTGTTCCTCAATTCACAATCTTCTGCCACTTCTCAGGTCCCTTCCATTCCATGACAAGGGATATACACCATGTATCTTTTTTTCTCTTAAAAACAATCCAGTTTCATGCATTTGCTCTTTTCAGCAATGCACCTGAATTTCAGTAACATGACTCAGGTGTACCTTAGGTCTGAATTCCTTCTGCCACTCTGCAGGAAGACAGAAATCCCCATGCACGTATTCTTTCTTAGTTTCTTGACACTTCTTGCAAATTCCATATATATCTGTGATATCCCTCAAGTCTTTTCTACTGCTACAAAGATATGCCACCCTTTGCTTTAGTATTATTTAAAAACATCTCTTGTAAAAGTTACCTGAAGCCCTCTTGGAACATTTTGGCTCAGACCAGCTATTGAACTACCAGCAGGAGCCATCATATCCTAAGCCTCATACTCAGTCTTTCAAAATAAAGTCTCAGTGATTCTTCCAACAATGCACACAAGCTATAACCATTCCTCAAGCAACACACTGGCACCTTGATGTACAGCATCCACCTCTCTAGGCATGCATCCTATGATCCTAACTACTGCAGTGTCCTCCGTGGAGTACCAGTAACCTTCTTGCTCCTGGTACAGCTGGCTTTTGTTTTGGTTGTTTGCTTTTTTTCAGAAGGGACTCTGTAGAGGGTCAATCCTCTTCCACTTATGAGCCCGCCACTTTTAACAGTCAATATTTACACTGCTGCAGAACATAAATGCTCCCACTTGCAGCAGGAACAGTAAAGAGATGAAGGTTTGAAATGAGGTAAATGAACTACAAAGATTCACCAGAAGCAATGCAATGTGAAGCATATCCATCAAAGCTGACAAATACTGTCACTGTTTATTTGCCCACAGATTTCAGAATTTCCTCAGTCTGTCAAACGTGCTGTAGTAGCCACGTTCCCAATTTAAAAGATCAGAAGATACATTTCAGCACCTTGTCTCAAAATTATCAAGTATGATCAGTATTTTGGGGGTTATCATTTCTTACCTGCCACAGCCCCAAATGCCAATGACCCACTCATCTGCAGAGCCTGCTGTGCAGCTGGAGGAATCTGCAATCCCGTACCTGAGCAGGAAGCACAAACACACCAATTAATTCAAGTTGCATAAAGATACAGAATATTGCAGATTTCCTATTTATCACCATACATACCCTCTGCAAGTCTTGCCATCAACTGAAGGCGACCAGTTGTTCCCAAGTCAATTCCAGTTCGTTCCAACTCATCACTGTCCAAAAATGAGCTAGCACTGGAAGCATCAGTGCGCTCAGTTACATGCCCAACTTTCATTGGCCTGCCAGCCAGCTCAAATCCATTGAGTTGTTCCAAGGCCTTTTTGGCACACTCTGAGTCTGAGAACTGCAGGTGGGAAAAATACACATTCAGAAATCCCACCGATGATATTTAGCAGCATTCACCACACATAACATCCATAGCTACATAAACACAAAAAACACTAAAAATAACAACAGCTGCCAAGCAACCTTAAACGTGATTCATATTTGCTGTTTTAAACAAACACAAGCAAGGCAGAATATTTACATTCTCCTACGCAGAGATATGTATTATTGCTGAAGCTAGACAACATAGATACAGCAGTCAGTGGAAGGCATGGCTGAGGTCATCTCACAGCACTTTCCAAGAGCAACAAACAGTGACTTGAAGAACTTTAACTGTCGTACAATTGTTGCAGACTCCTTGCAGATGATCTGCTTCAGGATGCATGTCAAATTAAAAACACGAGCCTGCTGTCCATGTTAAAACATCATATATTAGCTACGAAGTTAAGTCTGTTTCATTGGACTCCAAGTGACAGAGGCCTCTGCTGAGATGCTTTCATCACAAACTGTTGTGTTCACAAAATTATGTATTCAAGAGCCACAGTGAGAAGAAAGATGTTTTTAACCAAAAGTTTCTGCCTCTGGAATTTAATGTCACAAAAAGAAAATCTCTAATTCCATCATTTTAATGACACTATGAGATAGTCTTTGGAGGTATATTTGACTGCTGAGAATAGCACTGCTCTACAGGTACTGACCACCAGGTACACTATTTCTATCTGTACACATTCATTGTTTAATCATACAGAATTCAAAGGGAAAAAAAAATAGACCACTGCACATCCTGCAATATGACATTTCCAAGCAAGGTCTGAGTAACCTATACTACTTCTCACGTAGTAGCATATATATACACTATACTCAATGTTGCACAAGAGGTCTGGTAATTCCACTCATACCGTAATAAATCCATATCCTTTGGAACGTCCAGTTTCACTATCCATCATCAGCTGAATACTTTCAATCTAAAAATAAGAATAGGTCTGTTTACTATCCAACATTTTGGAACAGAACAAGATATCAAATAACATATGCATGCAGCCCTGCCAAGATACATATATTAATGAGAAACCATGTTTGGTATTTCTGTCCTTCTTGGTTGGAACTTAGTTCTTTATTCTTTCATTAAATAAACATTTACATAGAGGCAGCAAGATATGCACTCTGATACAAGAACAGAAGCAGCCAACGCCAAGGTCATGAAACAACAGTCAGGGCATCCCATACGCTGAGGAAACCCAACTTATACAGAAAAGCAATCTGCATGACTGGCAAGTGGGCTTTAAGAAAAGTGTGCCTCTTTTCAATAATTACTGGTATATCATAATTCCTAAAGTGTTATAGTTATTGAATTTAAACATGAGAAAGTCATCTGTGAACCATGAAATAGTGGATGAAGAGAAAGCAGCGCTAAAGTCAGAAGAACTGGGTAAAAAAAAAAAAAAGCAAGCTTCATTCACAGCTATGGATACATTATGTATACACATACATGTGTACATTATGTATACTGCCAGGCCTCCAAAGAAAACAAGAGAGCAGCCACGGGGATTACAATTTAACCAACTGTTGCAACATTCCAGATTCTGTACAACAGAATTAAAGGGATACACATACCAAAGCTGAACAAAGTAAGGTTACGGAATGTACAAAACTAAGCTACTGCTCTAAAATGGTGTGAAAACCATCAGCGGGCTTGATAAAAAAAACTTATCTAAGCAGCATATGAAATGTATTATCTTTTCCCTATGTAATAAAGACAAACACCGGTGTAGCACTGTGCTGACTACTGCATTCTGGGTATAAGGTTTTTTTAGTTCGTTTGTTTTTTAAGGTGGAAAGTTCATATTCAATCTGCTCACTTTTACAGTTGTAAGGAAACATTATCATGCCATAAACTGGAAGCCACTGATCAGAGTGTAAAGATAGAAGCCTACATCACAACAGCAGGAGACACACCACAAAGGTTAGCAATACAGGTTACTAATTAATGAAGAAATACTCAGAAATAGATTACGCTACCACAGATTCATTATGAACTAGACTAAGGCCTGATTCTGGGGAACTTCAGGCCCTCACCGAACTCTCAAGCTTTCTAACATAAGGCCAACCACTCAAAATCACTGGACCACATCTCCAGGGAAGGTTCACACTTGTTCTGAAATGCTTACTCAGTACCTACAGCTTTGTGGTACAGTATGTAGGTAATACAACAGTGAGAAAATGAGAAGATTTGGTGGCTGTGACACTGAATTTTTTCCAGAGGTCATTTGAATGTTCATATAAACTACATCACACCAGTGTCAAATCGGAACGTACCCTGCCAAACGGCTCAAAAATCCCTCGAAGCATATCCTCAGTGATGTTGAAGTGTAATGACCCCACGTAGAGCCTCATAGGGCCGGCGCTGCCCTTCTGCAGATTGTTTGCCATGGCTGCTGCTCTGTTTTTCTCTGCCTATGGGGAGAAAAAGAAAAATTAGAACATTCTGTACAAATATGATAATAATGAAAAAAATCTCCCAAAAATTAGCAGTATACTTCTACCAAATTCAACTGTTTTACAAACTGCATGTCCAGATAATCAACTCAAAAATACAAAATCAAAGACCATGAGCAAGTACAGAGATATAACTCCGTAAAAACTTCAAGCTGAACAACTTCATGCAGAACTCTGCCTTGTACTTACTAGAACTGTCACTCTGATTTTAGCATGTGTCAGAGAGCACACAATACACATTATGATTTTTAAAAGACACTACTGCTACATTAACATCAGTATTTTCAAAAAGCAGCTTTGATTTGCATGTCAGTGACCAGGAACCATGGTCAATTTCTATGTTTAAATTATATAACCATTGCTGTTAAAATTTTTCCACATTTTCAGTGGTGACCAACTTTCAAACTCTAACTTTCCCAGCAAGTTACCAGAGCCACCAGTTAACATGCTTAGAAGCTTGGTTTATTAAGTCCTTACCTGTGATGCTTGTACTATGATCGGTACGCCCAAGACTCTCTGTCCAGTGAGTCCTATTGCCAAAGGCACTGAACTAACATCAACAAACTCGACATAAGCAATTCCCTTTGAGCGTCTGGAATTTCTATCAGAAATCATCCGCACATCACGAACCTGAAAGGCAAAAACAGAGATACTGTCACAGACAGATCTACGATAGGAAAGAAGCTGAAACAGTTTAATTTCAGATATACTAAGAAGCTATTACTGGCCAAAACAATGGCTTCGTAATTACGCTGAAATTCTAGGGTGGCATCAAACTTTCTCAACAAATGCATCCTGAGGGAAAGCTAGCATTAAAAGCTGCAATTCAGAGTCAAATGCAGTATTCTTCAGGAGAAAAGTCAACAGACACTTGCAGTCCTGCAATGCTTTAAGCCAGAACCTTACAGGTAGTAGAGCTGCTGAAAAAACGCTATTTCTTCAAAACTGAAAGTTAAAATTGGCAAAAGATTATCTGCAGGAGACTTAAAGTTCTGAAAATTAGTTATGTGAATGACAACTGCTTCCTTACATTCTGCACGCATACTGCACACCCAACAATAAACTGACATATTACTTCTCCACACTCAAAGCCTTAAATTATTTATGCCCCAGGATGCTCCTCTAAGACACCTCCTTATAATTCAGCAGAATACCCAACCTAAGCTAGGGTCACTTGAGAAAGTATTCAGAAACACTTTAACCTTCTTATTACTTACCTTCCCTACTGTAGAGAAAAATTCTTCCAGGTCTCTTGGTCGAATTCTTGCAGCTAGCTGCATGCAGAATACTGTTCGAGCATCCCTCTCTTCAGGGGTAAGATTATCAATAGGTTCTCTGGAAAGAAGAAAGATGCATTAAAAAAATCTAGTTCAAATAACTAATCTTTGAGTGCATAAAACTTTAAATACAAGCATTCTGTAGTTTAATGGTGAAAAAATATCAGCAATATTAAAAAAAGCAGGGACTAAGAAGTGAAGTGAATATCCAATATTAATATAATATTATTTAACATGACTAAACTTCTTGTTTTAACCTTTAAACATCAAGTATGACTGGAAATGAGTATTTGAAATTCAGAAGTCCCAACTACACAGAGGCTGCCATTCTGCTACTGTCATGAACAGAGAAGAGCACCACACTAACAAGTTTGTAGTCTACGACGTGAGAGGAAATTAAAGAGCACACAAAATGAATCAAGCAGACCTGTACTACTGTCAGATGAGCTTTCCAAACTAAGAAGTGGTATGTAACCAATCACTTGGCAGTCACTATAGGCACTGCATAAACACTACCATGTACACCAACAGCTCCCAGTCCTCATTGCTTTATACTTGCAGCTTGTTAACACTCCTCCCAAAAAAATCAAACAAATAGCAAATAAAGACTGTCATCCCACAGACTGGATCAGTGCAGATTTCAACTGAATAGCTGACATTAAACACCTGCATTTGAAAAGTTAAAGCTTCAATTGGGAAAAAAAAAAAAAAATTAGAAAAAATCTGGCTTGCACTTTTAGATATATAGGATAGAATTAGCAGGCCAGACTCCAGATTGAACTTCCAGTAGCTTAACATTTAGACATATCTACAGATCAAAATCTTACTGAGAAAACACAAGAAAAAGCTCAATTATCTTACTTTGCTAGTAAGTGAAAAAAGCATGCAAGATTATTCGCAAAATTAATAGAGTTAAATTTAAACAAATTTAATCAGCAGTGATTTAAATAAATGTTCCTTAATTGAAAAGCTTAAGAATGGATCGGCACTTTCTGGATTTCAGTTACGTGGCTTCTTTACAAATAACATCAATAATGGACACGAAAAAAACAGCAGCACTTTTCCATTCCATATTTAGTAGAAAAGCTAGATAAATTAGGATTAACACAAAAAATGAACATGAAAGCAAGGCATGTTTTTCAAACTGACATTATTTACAATTGTACACTAAAAATTAGAGGTGGGGGAGGAAGGATGACATGGGGGAAAAAAAGCAACATTTTTCCATGTTCTCATTTAACAGGCTTTCTGAATGATGAATTCCAGCATTACTTGTGACTTTAAAAAGGATAGCTTGAGTAGTCAGTCACACATTATTTCATCACTACACCCTTCAATGGAGAGGGGAAAAAACAAGGGAAGTATAAAAATAGTTACCTAACAGGGCTCTTGTCTTTTCTGAAGGGACTTTTGCTTCTGGAACGCCGTCTGCTGTAAAGAGAGAAGAACAAGGTTACCAAAAACTTCAACACACTGGTCTTATTTTAAACAAAACCTATTAATGTTGCAATAAAAAGTAGAGAAAACTCAGAAACCTTAATTTGATGCTGTGAGGCAGACCAATCTTCCCTCTGATGGCACTGTTGAATTTGGGACCAGAACTACGGCAAAAGCAAAGACAGACATTACTTACCAGAGCACCTCAAGTCAAGATTTTGTCTGTACTCACATTATACTGACAGCGCTCACCCACCCACGCACCTGATCCTGCCAGCACCTCCCATCAGCAGTACCCAGTGCATGCATACGCCGCGCACAGCACGCGGAACCTCCAGGCCCTGAACACGCGCCCTGCTCAGCTTCATTAACACTGCAGCATCTCAGAACACGCAGGACTCCAAGGAAGAACTGAAGCCAGAGCTGGCCAGACGTGGCACACATGTACACAAGTATTCTGAGCAACAGCTGTCGTCCCAGTCTTTTTTATGCATCTCCCCACATGCACATCTCACTGACAAGTGCAGACAGGACTCGGTATAACATCTTAAAATTAAAAACTACATGAGACTTAAGATGCAAGTGGAAAGCAAAGTAGCTCCCCGCAGATACCTGCAAAGGAAACATCCTGGGAAATTTCTTAGTGTTGTCTCTGCTACATTCACTACAAAGTGTCATCGAAATGTAAATAAAGCTTCCTTTAAGTTCTGAATGGACATCAAAACACAGAATTACTTAAGCGAGCAGTTAACCTTATCTACATAAGCAACCATCTCTTGGCTAAATCTAATTTTAGTTCTGCAGGCTGTTACAACAAATGGCAATCTGCCCGTTCCTTCCACAGCAAGGCAGCCCTCTTGCTAGCTCCTGTGGCAGAGTAACAGACTGTGACGTGAGCAGTAAATTCCTACTACTGTGTTCTCCCTGTATGTACTTCACCTCCTCCTAGGTGCAAAGCAAAAAATGCCACCCGTGAGTCCTCCTCCTCTATATCCACTGAATGTCAGAGGCAATGCTACACAGACTGAATGCCAGGGGACTGTCTTTCCATTTGCACAGAATTGTTTCTTTCTCCTGTGGATATAAATTGATGTGAAGACACCCTGAAAAATACAGCAGTCTGAAGATACTATGTAGTCTTTCACTAAGTCCATGTAGGCAGCCAGGCTGTCTTGCTACTCAGGGAAGCAGCAATGCTGATAGTTTAGCTCAGCATTCACAATGTGGAGGAAGATGCCCATTCTAAACACACCACGACACCATAACAGGTGGAAGGACAGGGCTCACGTCCAGAGCCATGCTGGCCAGGTTAAAGGAAGGGAAATATGGCCCTGAGCATCACTGGAAAAAAATAAAAGGAAATAAATCAGATGGTTTAGAAAGTAATTGTTAAGACAAAATATGACATAAAAACGGGTACATAATATGCAATATGTTCAGTTAAGGTTACTCTGGATAAAAAATACCCGCTGAAAAACATCCAAAGGTAGGAAATGCTGTATTTTAACCAATTTGGGTGAACTGCTGAGAACACCCATCCAAGTTCTCCAACACCCCCAAAATATACTGCCAAAAAGTGCATCTGGAGATGCCAGAACTGGTTTCAGAGGCTGGCATCTTATCAGAGGGGATTGCCCTGCACCTTCACACATTTTGCTGCAGAACACTGTGGTATCTATTTCAATTAATATGTAGCACTAACTACAGTGACCCCATTATCCAGACTGTTAAAACACAGACCAACTGAATAACTGCCAATGACTAAGATCATAAGCTTTCAGGGACAGTAAGAAAACACTCTCTTTGCTTAAAACTAGTTAAAAAAGCAAACAAGCAGAACAACTGAGAAGGTATAGTGAGTTTTCAAATGCTGAGAAAATAAATAAATAAACAACATTAATCCTCCAATAATCTCTTGCTCGTTTTCACTCTCAACAAAGAAGCACTGTAAGATTTAAAGAAACAAAGGAACACTAAAAAACTGGCAAAGCAAAGACATAACAGAGTGAGAAGTCTTAGCAACTGTCTGAGGCAAGGTGACAGCTTGAGGGAACTTCTGAAGATCTTTGTCACAGTAATCCTCAGGATGCACTTATTTGGATTTTTCTATTGAGATCTGCCAGTAAAGCTAGAGATCAAAGGAACTTTCTTCTTTCTTTCATCTGCCATTCTAAAAGCTCTTTGCAGTTATGTCCAGTTCCTGCTCTCATGCACGGAATAATTGAGTAACAAGCAATTAATCTTTACGTCTGGAGGTTAATAAGCCCCGCATATAGCAAAGCATGTTTTCCTAAACCTACATGATGCCACATAGTCCAAAACAATAACGAGGTCAGAAGTCAGCCTGGAAAAAAAAACAAAAAAAAAATCCACTTTCACATCAGTTGTATCCAGGAGTTCAACAAAAGCCTCTAAGATGAGGCAAGCTTTGGCCAACAAAGGCCAAGAGAGTCAATGAACGTTCAGTGCATGCGTAAGGACTCTGTTTTTTCCTACAGCTTTGTCTAAGTTCTTGTTCCAGAATATTAAACGTACAGTCTAAGTGAGTTCTGCTGTACGTGAGGAACAGCTGAGACTTGGCAGCCCCATGTCTAAGCAGGTACACTTGGTAGAGTTCTTTTCCTAAAAAGTCTTACAACATTTAAAATATTTAAGTGCTAAGATAAGTGAAAAGAACAACACAGAAAAAGCTCCACAGACACTCTCAACAATGAAAGCCAAGCACACAACTTTTAAAAATAGCAACAAGTAATGACTATCTCAGGTTTAAAGACAAAATTTGAAGACTGAGAATTTATTATTCCATATTGCCCATCCCTTTCCTTCAGAATTATCTACACCATACAGACAGCCTCTCTCCAGTACTGCAGATGCTTCTGTATGTCCACCAGCAGCAGACATATCTTAATTTAAAAATCATTTAAAGAGGATGAAGAGTGGAAAATGATGCAAGTGTTCTGAGTTAGATATAGCAGCTGAGTGCAACACTGTCTGCGATAACCCAACTCAGAACTGTCTGCACAGCCCTACAAGGTGAGATTCCACACCCAAATTCTCCATCCAGCAGCTGATGTATCTCCATCTCCTCAAGCATTGTTTGTTACTCAGGAAATGTGAAGCTGATGGCACTGCTAATAACGACTCTGTCATCATATGGTAGTATTATTTTTGGTAGATCCAAAGGCACACAAGGAAAGGAGGCTGGTGATGCAGGAGGCTTTATCTCCAGAACTAAGAACTGCTACAAAGATGTTCAACGCAGAAACTCATCTTTAAACCAGCTCTGCTTGTTCCAAATAGCAAAGGAGGTTTTTCTTTGTACCTTCCGATTAAGAACTAGAATTCTGACACCATTTTACAACATCCACTGCTTCACCAGTATCATCCACAACTTACAAGCAAACTACAGCTAACTGCTGAGCACTCCAGTCAGCACTAATGCTGAGATGAGGGTACAACACATTTGGACACATGAGAGAAGGTACGCATTAGTGCAGTAAAATGCTTTTCAATCTCTATGTGAGGAGAATATTTCAAAACACCAGGATGCCAAGGCTCCCAAATATCTGCAGGCAGAGAACTCACTCAGTAACGGAAGAAAAAACAAAGAGCAACAGCCTCCCACACAAACAAGAGGATGAAGAAACTTCCAGCTGATTAGATGAGCAACACCACCATGAAGCAAGACAACTAGCAGGTTCCACCTCTTATAGGAGGAAGATCCTGATTAGGACTCCTACATTTACAAAGCCATCTGGAGCAACAACAGCGGTACTGACAAATTCCAGCCAGCTCCTGTAATCATACAGATGCCAAAGAGCTGTAGAAAACAAACCAACTGTGCACTGTTGCAATCTTCAGAGCTGAAGCCCTGAGCAAGTCTGCAAAAAGCCTTTTAAGAGAAACAAAGCAAAAGCAAGGCTGCTATGCTGTGACCTCTGAATACAAAGGACTGAAAAAAGCACAAGGAATGCCAGGCAGACCCCGAAGATGCAGTATGTCTGCAGCACAGAGACTGCCAACATCGAGGGCGCTTAGCACAGAATGAGACCCTGAAACCTCCAGCATTTTTGACAGCATTCCAAGAGCACAAAATGAATGCACTCCCTGCAGAAGGACCCAGCCACCTTAGAAACAAAAATCCAGTCCGCAGAGAACTGTACAAGTTTAGAGAATATCAAAAAGGAAAAGGCACATTCATAAAAATCTCAAGAGATTTCTCCAAAGAAAGTGACATCACTTGCTGCAAAAAGAAGGAAAAAACCAACACCTCTTCCTAGTACCTGCTTCTGACATTACCTTGCATTCCAAGGTTTGGCAACAGCCACGATGAGACCCAGCCCAAAGCACACACAGGAAGCAGTTGCAGGTAACTGACCAAAGTCAAGCATGCAGCCTAGTGCTCACTGCTTCTCTGCTTCATTGAGGGCTAAAAGAAGTGATGGGAGGAGCATAAAGCAGGGCAAAAATATAGAACAGCAGGAACTTCAAGCAAATAACACCAGTGAAAAAAATAGCACCTGAGAAATCAAAGCCAACTGTCACGAACTACCTACAGCAGAAGTCCTATCAAGCCAAAGGACAGAGGCACTGAAGAACACTTCTACATCTCCAGATAAGTCTGAGAAAAGGCAAAGCAAGTGTACAGCATATGGCCACTACCAAGGCAAAACATTTCCAAGTTTGGATGCATAAATCAGCCCTGCAGTAAACATACAGAGGAGCAATCCAGTAATAAATTTCAATTACACAAGCAAAGGGTTTTATGAGTCTAAAATGCAAGTCACAGACCACTGCTCCTTTTTTGTTCTTTTAAACAGTTATTCCTTCCAGTTCACACACTGAAGTATTCAGGATGTAGAAATCTCACTCTACAGTTTAGTTTTTGCATTTGCTTCCCAGTTAGTTTTACACATTCTTTCAGTTGTGGTTTTACAAGCGGTTAAGAAGGAAAACTAGCAAGAAGAACATGGTATGTTACTGTCTTCCTCTTTTTTAATCCATATTGACACCATCTTCAGTCTGAACCTCTCAGTCCCTTTTCTGAGGTGCTTAACAACCAAAGCAAAAAGCAGGCAGACAAACTTTAAGCTCTCACATCATACACTGAGGGAGCACACAAGCAACTTATCATAAATAACCTACTAGGGACTCCTATAGCGGCCTCTGAATCTGCGATCCCTACTCCTGGAACGGCTGCGCCTGCGCTCCTTGCTTCTGCTCCGCTTCCTTTCCCGGCTTCTGCTCTTTTTCCTTTCCCGATCTCGGCTCCGTTTGCGCTCCTTGCTTCTGCTCCTCTTTCTGTCATGGCTTCGACTTCGGCTCTTGCTCTTTTTTCTCCTGATTTAAAAAAAAAAAAAAAAAAAAAAAGCAACTTTGGTTACAGGTGCAGCTCAGGGTCATCACTCCCTTTATTCATTTATTCACTCACATTCCAAAGCTCCTCTAATTTGATGCCACAAGCATTAATGTGAAAATTTGCTACATCTTGGTACTGTACAAGGAATTTTGGAAAAGGGATGGGTAAACATCAGGAATCCCATAAATTCATAATGAACAAGATCAATTTAATTTTGTTCTCAGAGTAACAGGACTGGAGAACAAAATACTTCCTACATTACAACTAGCGCATATTAAATGCAGTACTGTATATGCTGTCCTCCAAACATTTCAAATACACCATTAAGATGTTAAAAATAACATTTTTTGTAAAAATAACTTTATTTTTAAAGCCAAGTAATACAAACAAGAACAGAAAGGAATAGGAAATTTTGATGAAAAGGAAGACTGTTTTCTCCTGACACTGTCTGCCACCACTTGGAACTCTAAAAGTTCTGCATCTGCTTTGAACACATATCTGCTACTTCCACTCCTCGCTAAGCCATTCGCTCTTCTACACCTGTGGCTCTTGCAGGTTTGGGGCAAACTTTGAAGTCAATTACATCTCAGGCCTGGACACAGGAACGCAGGTGCGACCTCACAAGGGCAGAACAGAGGAGGACAACACCCTCCCTTACCCTGCAGCCCCCTCTGTTGCTACAGCCCAGGGTACTGTTGGCCACCTGTGCATTAAGTGCACAATACTGGCTCATGCCCAGCTTTTCATCCACCAGGACCCCCAAGTTCTTCTCCAGTCCAGCAGCAAGCCATAGTAACATATACAAACACCTCAATATTTTATTTTGATTGAAACTGAAAGGAGAGGTCAGAACCAATTCTGAAATTTAGGATGCGCTGTCTTTTTCAGTTTCAGTTTGGGAGCTGGCCACTGAAACAGAAGCAAGAGTTTCACAAATGCTTTAGAAAAAATAATCATAATCATAAAGCTTCAGAACTTAAAATACCGTGATCAGCCAATTTTGGTGGGGTTTTACAGTCATAGTATTTACTAAGAGAATCATGTTTGCATTCCAAATCTGATGGTGGCGAACAGACCCTTAAAGTAAGGCAGAGACTACCTAGGAACTTCGGCAATGCTTCCTGAAGAAAGTGTGCCTACAATCTGTTTCTGAAAGTTCTCATGTCATTTTAGAAGTTATTTAAAGCAGTGGTTATAGAAAATAGAAAGACTACAATACTCTGTAGAGAATATGAGTAATAATGAAAACATTGGACAGAAGGGGCTGGGGGAGAGGGGAAGTTGATGTGGAACCCAATATGGAACCTTTTGTAAGAAAGCAATCCAATCATTATCTGTTGTACCGCTCTAAATTCCTTACAATTTTATACAAGTATCAGTACACAGCTAAAGAAACAAAAAAATACAAGAGATGAATCATGCAGAACCTACTAAGTCCGTATCTTTATCTGATGCTAAACCAATAAATATTTCCACAGACCTGATGATATCAGTGGAAAGGGTGTAACTACATTTGTTAAAAAAGAAAAAAACTTCATAACTTCCACAACTGCAAATATCAAGGTTTCCCAATTAATTTCCTTTAACACTAATGGCGTGCATACTGAATCTCACAGCACCAGCCCCTTGCCCTAATGCAGAGCACTAGCACACTTACTTCTTGCTGCGTTCTTCGTGGCCGTTGGCACTGCTCAACTTGTTCTCATCCTAAGCAGGGTTGATAGAAGAACATCGTGAGGACGAAGCGGAAACATTTCAAGTGGTCAAAGGGTAATGGGAATGGGAATAAGAAAATACAAAACAAAAATTTTAATACTAAATTACTTGTTTAGAATTTAATATGGAAAGCTTTAGATAATTTAAGTAGGCATGTTTAACCACTTTGCTGCTTAAATTTAAGTCATACAATTATGAAATACAAAACTTACATCATTTAAAAGTGATTATTAAATTGTAGATACTTCCTTACATGGTTTAGAGAGTAAGTTATCCTGTAGAATTCAGCACTCAAGTGGTTAAATGTTATTTCTATAAAACATAAGAGGAGGTTTCAGGTTTGTGTGCCCCTCAGATCAGTACCAAGGCTACACCTCTGCCTAAGCCCCAGTGGCTACGCTAGCAGCCAGCCACTATCCATTTCCTGTGACCGATGCCATTCCCGAGATCTTCGCTCATTTTCGTTGAAGGGTTGTAAGAGCTTGATGCCACCTCTGTCACACATCTCGCCCTGAAGCAAACAGGGATTCACACTGCTTTAGTAACGTCGACTCCCAAGAAAGTCATCAATAATCCACCAGTCCAGCCTAAACATTCCCTATTTCCATACCTGTTTACATGGAAAATATCCATGTTAAACCAGGACACAAGAATTTTAACATAACAATTTACAATTTTCTCTTCAAGATTTTATATAACTACTAAATATTACATAAACTAAATATACAATTTAAAACTTACAATGCTCATTCAAAATTCACGACATGGTTGTAATTAACACTGCAGAACAGACTAACAATAGCTGCTATATTATTTATATACTTGCTTTACAATTTAATCACATGGGTTACATCAGAAGTACAATTCCTAAACAACTTAAGTTCGATACACATTACTTGTGAAACCAGTGCTAAAGCATGCATGACATTAACACTTCACCACCATTTGGTGAAAAACAAAAAAAGACAGTATTCATTTGCTGCTGGTTTAGGCAAAAGACATCACTACACTCATTGATAAAAATTTTGCATCAGAATTGACATTTCTTAATTGAACAACTAGGACAGAGAAATACAGGAGGTTTGTTTAGAATGACACCGCAGACTGTGATACTGTCTTTTACTTGCTAAGAATGGCCTATTCAGGGATCCAAGAATTTAGGTAAATTCGTTCACTCAGCAACTGATTTCCACCTGCTCTGTTAAAAGATTAACCACCACCAGCCTTCTGCATTAAGAGCAAGTCTCACTCTTCTTGCCCTCAGCAGACTGTTCAAATATTTACTTGCCATGGGACTGGTGAAAAGGTTATTCTTGGAACCCTGCTGCCTTCCCAAACCACTGCATTCACCTTGTTGCTATACCAAACTGGACCTGGCAATCTTAGGAGAGATTTCTTGTTTTGGGTGTGGGTTTTTTTTGTTGTTTGTTTTTTGCTTGTTTTTTTTTTTTTCTTTTTTTTGTTGTTGTTGGTTGTTTTTGGTTTTGTTTGTTTGGTTTTGGTTTTTTTTTGTTTGTTTTTTTAACCTAGGGGACCACGGTACAGCGATACGTCACTCAATTACTACCTTATGATTGACAGTCACACTGGAATCAAAGGTGAATTCATGGGAGTAGAGGTGAGATATCGTTAGGCAAGTCTACAAAGAGAGATAGATGGGCATTTATTCATCACGCTGAAGTGAAACTACTGCACAATATAATTACATTAACAGCATATATTTACTTGCAAGTTACATGTAATGCATCGCCAATAAGACAAATCATGAGGGCTCCAGGGATGTTAGTTTACAGTTCAGCAGTAGTTTCATGAATAATGCTAAATTAAGGTACTCAGGACCTCACTGGCATGTTTTTCTCACCTTTTTGTAAGGAGCTTCAAGCATTGCTTCTATATCAATATCATCAGCCATTTTTTCAGGACACCTGAAAGAAAAAACAAAATCCAGCTGAGAGGGAAACCATCTCTGTGTTAAGTTTTTCCTTAAATTGTCCTTACTCTATCAGCTCCAGTTCACACATCATCCTCTCAGTAGCTATTTCCAATAAGTCTGGAATGAAGCTCACCCAGTGAGCTGGTCAAGAACGTGACACAAAGAAGCAAACAATTATAGCTGAGAACAACACAAATGCTATCAGACAATTAGCAAGCAGAAACCCCTGAGGTATTCCCAACTATTTCTTTCTCACGAAAGAGCACTGCTCATGTGTGATATAGCAAAACAGGTCCAGTGGCCATCTTAAGAAATACCAGAGCTCAACCAAAGGACTACCTGAAATATGTAAAGATCAAATGTTCAGGCAAACATGTCTGCACACTCCCTGCACCTGCCAACATCACATTTAATGGCTCGATGACTTGGACTGCCTTTAAGAAATGTGACTTCCTGCATAGCACAGGCCTCTGAAGAATCTTATGATTCAAGCACTAAGAAAAGCATACACCTGATCCATTTAGTCCAGACTATCAAGTTTCAGGAAAAAAAGAAAAAGAAGCCATATCATCCCCTGCAATACCTGTCACAGACTGTTTTTCAACCTCAACCTCCTTGTGTCATTTTGTTTTTATTATACTCCAGATCCTCCTAACATTTGATTTCCTTTTCCTGTGCAAGTCCACTATTAAGAACATCTCAAAACTCTGCAGTGCTGAACAGACTCAACTTCCTAAAAACTATCAATAAAAGAGGTTCTTTCTTTTATTTTCAGAACTTAAAAGGAAGGCCTCTAGATTTGAGGCAGGCAGCCCAAGATAGAAGATTTGCCTCCGCATGTGCCATAAACTTCTTTAAAGCACAGTAATTCTTGCACCATGGTTGCAGGTACTGCTGTACAAGAACCGCACACTCCAGGCACTTTCCCAGCATAACTCAATCACTCCAAATTTACAGAATTCTTTAAGCTGTTCACCCATAACCTCTTAACTGAGATCACTGCACCAGAGCTTCACAACCTCTAAGAACCAAGTCTCTCTTCCCCATTAGTATATCAACAAATAAAACAGACCCTTACTAGTACAGAGCACTGGGAGTTCAGTCAATTGCTTAACATCAAGGCACACTAACATCATTTTTAAAGTATTGCCTTTCGGCTACAGTGTTGCCACAAATTTGGTCATCCTTAGTTTCTACATACTGGCTACATATTACTTTCTCTCAAGAGTATTTACAGGGAGCATTTCAACTCATGTAGATACATGCACACAACTCAACTCCAGCTGTTCTACCAATAGGAGGTATGTCTAAATGAAGTAGTGTGATTAAGCACCACTAAGAAGCACCAGCTCAAAATCTGGTTTCAACAAGAAACAATTTGATGAGTGGAAACTTCCACCCACAACTGCTTTTCTACGTGCACATTTAGCCAACATAACATATCCACTTATAGCTAGGGCAGGATTCTTCACACTGAAGAGAAGGGGCCTGAAGGTGAGGTCAGGGGCAGAACAGAGACAGCCCAACCATGAACCACATGGACAAGCACACCAGGAATGCTAATTGCTGCGCTCATACAAATAGAGGTAAAAGCAAACAACCATCCAATGGAAGGTTCAGAAAAAGGCAAAAAAAGCATTATCACAAAGCACTGGGCCACAGAACGTACTGCCCCAAACAAAGAAAAAGCCACAAGCTGTGTTATAAAAAAACAAAAAAGTTTAGAAAAGGCTTTTCCTTTAACACAGACACCCCTGGTGACACTGAGCCACAACTAGCAGACAACAGAGGGAAGTGTTGCCCCACCACAGCCCTCTCTTCCTGCTCCTCCTGGGCTGTGTGCCGTTTGGTGCTGCCACAGGCAGAGCACAGAGTTATGGAGACCTTCGGCCTCAGCTCATGCAATTGTACACTTTGTGATCAATGCAGTACTGGTATCACACCGAAGTACCTTCTCTTTCTATAACACACAGATCTACCGACTCTGTAATTCCAGCTAAAAATCAACACACAGTAATATTTCTAGTAAAGTATCACAGATAAGAATCCATAAAATTTAAATAAATACGAAATTGTAACAGATTGCCAAATGTCCTGCATTAAATAATAAAAACACTAAAAGGATTTCTAATAAAAGCGTTTTCGTTGTTGTTTTTTAAGGAAGATAAAAGCTTTGCATGCTTGACACCACTGGAGATCAAATAAAATAGGAATTATACTTGTCACTTCCTTGGTCAACAGGAAGCCTAAAAGAATATAAGACTTAATACTGCTGACCTCATCAGTATTTTGCAACGTAAATCCATCCCTCTCTGCTGTGTTATACCATGTAAGAAGTTTAAAATACCAATTCCGTCCACGTTTTGCTAACAGGAGGCATCGAGAAATGCTACATAGAGCTTCAACACCCGGGCTGAGAACACAGCTTTGGCCGCACGGCGCTTCCACTACCCACAATCGCAGCCCGGCACTCCCAGCGCTCCGAACACAACCAAAGGGAAAAGAAACCCAATTCGGGCTCACAGCGACGCCGCCACAAGGCCGAACGCCGCCCCGCTCCTCTGGGGCCGAGGTCCCGCCGCGCGGCCATTCGGGCCTCAGGGCCGCCCTCAGCTCCCGGCCACCGCGTCAACAGCCCGAGGGCCGCTCCCCACGGGCGGCAGGGCCCGGCCGGGCCGCTCCACACAGCGCCATCGTGGGGGGGCTGTGGTAGGGACAACGCGGCGGCGAGGACGGCCGGACCCGCCCGCTACGTGGCCGCGGGAGCGGCCGAGCCCGCGAGGCGAGAGGAGGCCGAGCGCCACCCGCGACGGCGACAAGAGAACGCGGGTCGGACACCGCGGGGGAAACCGCCGGCGGGGCCCGAGAGCGCGGCACGGAGCCGCCCCGCCGGAGCGAGGAAGCAGAAGCAGCGGGAGGCGCCCAGGCCGACGGACGACGCGGGCCCCAGCGCCCCGAGGGCCAGGCCGCGGCTCGCCCGGTCCGGGCCCGGCGGCAGCACGGCAGTTACCTGCGCCGCGGGCAGCCGCTGTCCCCGTTCAGGTGTCCGAGGCCCGGCGGTGGCAGCGATGGCTCCCGGCTCCGGCGCTGGCTGCGTTGACGGTGGGGGATGGGCCCGAGGGCTCGGCGGCTCTCTCCGAGCGGTTAAAGGGCGGACTGTGAGCGTCGCTCGGGCGGCCGCAGGGCGGCAGGCGGTAAAGAACGGCGCGATCGTGACGAGGAGATCCCGGACCCGGGCTGGGCCCCGGCTGTGGCCGCAGCGGCTGCTCCCCGAAATGGCGCCCGCCGCGTCTCGCTGCTCGCAGGCTCCGCACACGGTACGGGGTCGCCCAAGATCCGTCGCAGGGGCTATCGCGAGACACAGAGGCCAGCCTCAGCCCCGCGCTCGCCACCTCTCGCGAGACAGTGCGGCCGGAAACCACCTCTCAAAACTCTCGCGAGACTCATCGAGGACCGCAAGACCACCATCTCCTCTTCTCTGTGTTCTCGCGAGACTGTTCGCACCCGCCACGGGAGGTCAAAGGTGACCCGTAGGAATTTGAACTCAGCGCCGCCATTTTCCTGCTGCAGCTCCTGGGGGGGGGAACGAGGTGGGGGAGCCGAAGGGGCTGTTGTGTCCTTGTGTCCTTTCTTAGCGACCGGGCATTGAGGTTGCTTGTAATACATCGACAGGAAGGGCCTTGTTCTGTGCAGTGTCCACCCTTGAGCCGTGGTGGCCCAAACAGTCCCGACTCAATTGGCCGTATTCAGTGTTTTTGGTGTCCTTTATGAACAGGGAAGCAGAAAACAGATGCTCTGCTGGAATTCAGAATAAAGGGGGGCTAGAAGGGGGATAGTTAAAGGTAGTGTTCAGAAAATGATTTAGTTAGGTAGAATAACAAGGACAGAAAATGATTTAGTTAGGTAGAATAACAAGAAATGGAGACAGTGGGTCTGGGAGAGCAGATAAGGTGTGAGAACTCCCTGAGACATCTGGCGAGGAGGGGATTAGGGGTTGTAAATATCAAAAGAGGAGTTGCATCTCCCTGACAAGATGGGCGATAACAAGAGGGGGTCTGCATGATAGAAGTCATTGACTATGCATGAGGTGTACCTATATCTGTATCACGGTTTTACCAGTTGGTGTGCAAGTTTGGAGGAGCTATCCCCCTTGCACCCAGCGCTGGAATAAACATACCTGCTTTATAACCCATCTCTGGATTATAGAGTTTGATTCCGCAAGTCATTTTGGCGACCCAGATGGGACCCTCTCTGTTCGGCTGCAGGACCGGCTGAGAGAGGGGACACCTTTGGCGCGCCCCGAGATTTCTCGGAAGGACTCCCTTCCCTCATCCGATCACTGCGGGAGCAGACAAGGACCGTCTATCGGCGGATAAGGTATGTTTAATGGGTACAGGGGAATCCGTAAGTCGTGAGGAGACGTCCTACGCAGGAGGTGTGAGCTGTAAAGCTCTCCCCTTTGGTAAAGGGCCCGGGTTGTTGGTTGTGTAATCACGATCAGAGGCCGTGTAGATCGTGGGTTCGAGTCCCACTGAAGCGGTCTCTGAGCCGTTTCAATTGTGGGTTTAAGTCCCACTGAAGCGGTCTGAGCTGTTCTAGTTGTGGGTTTGGGTCCCACTAAGGCAGTTTCAGCTGTGGGTTCGAGTCCCACCGGGATTACCGTACGTGCACGAGGAGAGCTATTTTGCTCCCCCTTAAGGGGTTGGTTGGTTGGTGACAAAGTATAGTGGATACTCTGTCAACGCTAACTTGGGTTTTCCTAGCTGTATTAGCAGGAATTGTTGTGTATTTGGCCATTATTAACATCTCTTATTAACGCTTGTTACTGTACATTTGAACTAAGTGTCGAACCAACAACTTTGATATTTTCTGAGAAATGTTGTACCTTCAACTGTGTAAAGACCGGTCTTGTGCAGTCTGTGTGAGTGTGGTGTGAGTGAGACGCAGCACAGCTGCGGGGCGAGTGCGGAGTCCCGACCCGCGGTTCCGTCCTCCCGCGAGGGAAACGGCCGGGGACGGACGAAGCAAAAGTTTCTTTCATGTTCTGTATGTTGCTATGTGTTTGTCTTATTAATTATTGGTAGCGTTGCGGCAATTGTTAGCGAAGCGCATACGAAGTCTGGCGGTGGAAAAGGCCCTCAAAGGCGAACCACAATTATTATCGAGACCCTGTTGCTTTTGTTGTAGAGAATGCCGCGGTTTAAGGGTGATAAAGACTCAGATTAGAGAAACAATAGGGTTGTGTTACCTCCGCTTTAACGTGTTAACTTTACGGAATTTGTTTTGAACCATTGCTCCCCCTCGTTGTGTGTGTACAGAGTAATGGGGGGGGAACACAAGGGAAAGAGATACCTAAGAAAAAAAAAGATCCCAAAATCAGGAAAAAGGACAGGAAAAAGTTGTTTAAATATTGTGTACAGATATGGCCTAGAGAGCCACTACAGGGAAAATCAATATTTGGCCAAATATGGATCTGATGAAGTTTGGGTTTGTCAGGTCTTGAATTTATATGTATATATATAAGAACAAAACCCCTTTTCAAAAGAGGAATCAGAATATGCTGCCTGTTGGATACAAGAAATCAGCCTGTAATTAGTAAAAAGAAAAAGGCCGGGACCAGGAGGGAGAGGAATTAGGAAAAAAACAAAACAAACAAACAAACAAAAAAACAAACCTAATCAGTGGGACCCTCTAGAGAATCTCCCCCCATGTAACCCCAATGTAGCACAAAGGGAGACAGGCACTGCCCCAGTAAGAGAAAATGGTAAAGCACATAGGGTCATTTCACAGAAAAGGGGGGCATGCTGGGCACTGAAGAGAATTAAAACAATGTGAAAGGGACACTAGCTGTACCAACACCTCAGTGTACCCCTTATGGGAGGTCCCACTGGGACAAGGACAAATATGCTATGTAAACTCCCACTCACTAGTGGAGAAATTAGAAATTTTAAGAAGGAAATGAAATCTTTAATTGAGATAAATAAAATAAAATAAAATAAATAAAAAAATGAGTTAAATAAGAGTAGCAAAACAATGAGATTAATTCCTGGGACTTTGAAAATGTTGGTCCCACCAGGAGCCCCATGTAAATATAAAAGTGGGACCTGAGGGTGAAGAAGTTGTGGTTTTAGTTGATACAGGGGCAGCTCATTCATTGCTGGCCCATAAGGTATCAGGACTCAAATTAGCAAATGAGGCCTTAAAGTTATCAGGGGTAGAGAGAACCTGGATGACAGTACCAATTTTTGAGAATACTGAATTAAAACTAGGGGATAAAGATGAAGTTGGGAATCAAGAAAAACATGCAATAAGGCCATAAAAATAAGGGTGGAACAGCCCAAGGAACTGAACACTATGGATTGCTAAAGGAACGTTATATGGTACTAAGGGTGTTTGTGGAAACTGAAAAACTGTATTGTTTGTTCTGTGGGTTCTGAAGGGAATGGAACAAACTGCTTTGATGGTATAAGAAAGTGTAATTGTTAATGATACAGAAGTATAACTGAGGGTATGTGGAAATGTAACTGAGGGCACAAATAGTGGAATAGTGTGCAAAGGAAAGAGAGTTAAAGAGAAGGTGAGTTATCTGTGCCTGTAAGAGAGCAGCCCCCAGCACTGTTCCACCCCCCCGCAAGAACTCTTGGAGAGAAAGAGAGAGAGCCAGACAGAGACTGCTGCTGTAAACTACAAAGGGGGAGGTGGAAAGGGGGAGGTGAAGGGGACAGGGCACTGGAAGTGAGAACAGCCTTCATGTGCAGAGGTCTGGGAAACCTGAAATTCCAGTGTTAGCATTGGACACCTCTGGAGAGAAGGAGATAAAACTGAAATAGGATGTTAGTAGTTGATGTAATGATGAGAGTTTGGAAAGTGAGAAAGTTTGGGACAGACACAGGCTGAAGAAGGCAAGGACTGGCAAGGTATAACAGGGATATCAGGACTGAAGAGAGGTAAACGATATGAAAACAAAACAAAGCAAAATGACTGACAAACAGATAGCAAGGGAATTGGTGATAATAACAGCTGTTACTGTTGTGGTGCTAGAATAGGGCCATAGGACCCAGAGATCCCCTCAGGGAGAGGTGAAGGGAGCGGGGGCTTGAAGAGCCCAGGGAGGGTTCCGCCCCTGGAAGGAGAGCAGTGTGCAAACTGCAAAGGAAACTGCATCTAGGGAAGCAGGATAAAGAGGTTTATTTTCTGGTGGATATGGGTGCTTCTTACTACTCATAGATAGTTTTGTAGCAGTAGTAGAAGCTACTGCCCAACAAGAAAAGAGTTTACATTTTTGGATTAATTAAATAAAAGTAGGAATACAGTAATTCTCGTACCTGCCAGGTTACTCTGGCAAGAAATTTAATAAAACTGAAGCTAAGGGTCCAACAATATTGACTGAATAAAAGATGTAAGTCTGGCTTTAACACAAATGGGGAAAAACAATGTTGTACCCCCCCCCCCCCCCGGAGTCATGCACTTAGGGGTGTGGGCATCAGGGCCAAACATGAAGCCCTAAGTAGAAGTTAAAAGCAAGAGACTGCCCAGTCAGGGTAAAGCGGTGCCCTATAAGGATATGTAACTGTAGAAGGATAGAAGAAATAATAGATAACCTTTTGGAGCTTGGACTCCAATTTTGCAAAAATTTCTGATAGCAAGTGTAATAGTTTGGTACAAGACTTGAGGACAAGTAATAGAATTGTTGAATGGATACACTCAGTGGTGGCAAATCCATGCACCTTATTAACCCAGTTAAGGAATGAATAGGTGGAGTTTACTTTCTGGATTTGAAGCATGTCTCTTCTGCCTGGTTTGGCCAATATGGGGAGAAGAGACTCAGTTAAGCAGAACAGTGTTACCCAGGATTGTGAGAACAGCTTAATGATTTTTGTGAACTGGTCAACTCGTGAGCCTGAGACCTGGGATCCTCCATCCCAGTGTGGAACTTTACTGCAGCACATGGATGCCACAGCAACAAAAGAGAACTGTGCAATGGTCTGTGAGTCTGCTGAGTTTCTTCGTTTACAGAAAGCACAACTAACTCAACAGCAAGTGACATATTTGGGATATGGGATTACAGCTGGACTTTGAACCTTAAGGAATGCCAGGAAAGAAGCCATCTGCCAAACTCCTGAGCTGCAAATTGCCAAGGAAGCGAGTAAGGGATGGCCGGGATGCCTGAGGGCAGTGGCTGCACTGGTGCTCAATATTCAAGCAGCCTGTAAATCTATATTGGGCCAAAGGATCCCAGTTTTAATATCTCATCCAGTGTTTACTGTATTGGAGGCAAAAGGGGTACATTGGCTCTCACCCCAGAGATTCCTGAAATACCAGGCCCATCCTGATAGAGCAGAATGTTGTAGAAATAATTGTAACTAATATTGTCAACCCAGTATCTTTCCTTAGCGAACACCTGGAGAACCAGTATCTCCTGACTACTTTGAAACAACGGAAGCTGCACATTTCAGACGGTCAGTCAGACCTAAAGGACAAAACCCTAGAAGATGTAGAAGTTCCTGGTTTACTGACAGCTGCAGTTTTGTGAAACAAGGAGACTGTAAGGCAGTTTATGCGGTACCTGCTATTGACCAGGATCCAAGGACTTCACCCATTTCAAGCTGGGGACTGGATCCTGATCCAGATGGGGAAGGAGACAAAGCTGCAGCCTGACTGGGAAGGACCATTCCAAGTACTTCTAATGACTGAAATAGCTGTGAGGACAACCAAGAAAGGATGGACTCACTACACACTGTTAAAGGCATCCACTAGCCCTGAGGCGTGGGAACTGTTGCCACAGAAAAACCTTTAAAAGATAAGAATTAGAAGGAAATAATGAAAAGTTTTTTTATATCATTTTAGCTAACCTTTAACTTCTCCTCAAATAGGTGAATAAATTGTATATGTAAGTGGGAGAGTATTATAACCTATATAGAACTAATGCTCACAAAAAGTTTTCCATGTTGTAACAAGGAGTTTTTTACTGCTGTACCCATTCGTTATCCTGATAATTATCTGGAAAATGTAAAATTTGACAATAATGCAGGGGAGGGACCAACTGATAGTTTTGATGTGAATAAGGGACTCTTGTAGTGTATGGAATGATGTATGGTGGACAACTGCCTATTGAGGCTGGACATATACACTCCTAACTAAATACCCAGAATGTCCAGGATACTGAAGAGCTTAAAAAGGGGTGGAAAATCTCCCTAAAAACCCTGCAGTTAGGACAGTTCAGGAGATAAAAGATCTTAGGCAAACACTGGAAATCAAAACAAGATATGGGGACATTAATGCCTGGGTAGAATGGATTAAGTGTACTGTCCAGAGTCTCAACCGTAGCAATTGCTATGCTTGTGCATCAGGACGGCCCATAGCTCAGGTGGTGCCCTTTCTGCTGGGGTGGACCAAGGACCCCAAGAGAATGCAATGCATGTTTGCCCTGTACCAAGAGAAAACTGCCTGGGAAACAGAGACTGCAGATCTCTCTCTCATTCCTCCAATGCCTGATACAGGTGTCAAGATTCCTCCTGCAATCTCTACAGCAGTAGGTAACCACACAGCTTGCCTCTCACGGCAGGGTGTGAAGGCTACCAGGCCTATGGGAAACTTTTCCTTATGCAATGAGGTCTTGAATGTTACGGAGGACTCAGCAGGAAATTATACAAGATTGGAAATCTCTAGGGCAAATCTCTGGTGGTACCGTGGGGGACAGATTTTATGGCCCAACTTAACCATCTAACTGGGGAGGCACCTGGGCACTTCTTCAATTAGTTATACCATTCACCCTGGCATTTGAAAAAGAAATGTATATAGATTCAGTCAGGGTACCTAGAGGTGTCCCTGATAGATTTAAGGCAAGAAATCAAAATGCTGCGGGATTTCAGTCACTGTTTTGGTGGATGACAATCAACAAGAACATAGAAATTATAAGTGAATCTAGATGCCACACACAGGAAAGGAATGATCTAGCAGGAGAGAAATCCTGCTAGATTAAAGAAAAGGGGGGAATGAACAGGGAAGCAGAAAACAGATGCTCTGCTGGAATTCAGAATAAAGGGGGGCTAGAAGGGGGATAGTTAAAGGTAGTGTTCAGAAAATGATTTAGTTAGGTAGAATAACAAGGACAGAAAATGATTTAGTTAGGTAGAATAACAAGAAATGGAGACAGTGGGTCTGGGAGAGCAGATAAGGTGTGAGAACTCCCTGAGACATCTGGCGAGGAGGGGATTAGGGGTTGTAAATATCAAAAGAGGAGTTGCATCTCCCTGACAAGATGGGCGATAACAAGAGGGGGTCTGCATGATAGAAGTCATTGACTATGCATGAGGTGTACCTATATCTGTATCACGGTTTTACCAGTTGGTGTGCAAGTTTGGAGGAGCTATCCCCCTTGCACCCAGCGCTGGAATAAACATACCTGCTTTATAACCCATCTCTGGATTATAGAGTTTGATTCCGCAAGTCATTTAGCCGGGTGTGCTCGCTGCCTCCTGCGCCCCGGGGCATCTCAGAGGGGTGAGAGGTGCTTCCTGTGGGCGATGTGATGTTCCTTGGCTATCCAGCAGCGGGCGTGCCGGCCTTGTCTTCTGCTGGTGGCTGCAGGCGCTTTGCTGGCACTGCAGCCTGAAGCATCCATGTGGTCATCCCTACGGTGTGTGATCATCCCTACGGTGTGATCATCCCTACAGCCACAGCTCTGGCGTTAAGCTCCATGTCAGAAAGGTCCCCTCGCGGCCCTTTGACTCTCTGAGACTCTGGACTCATTTCTGGAATGTTCTGAAGAAGGACTGAGCATCTCCTTAGGGAGAGGAGGACCATGAGCACTGCTCAAGGATCAGCTTTGCATCACTGGATCCAGGATTGGTGACTGCATCTTTCTTCCTGTCTCCCCCCACCCCTTCTTTCAGATTATGTTGTTTACCAGAAACAATATTGTTGGTAACCTGGTCTCCTCTTGCAGCTTTTGGCCCAAGCCACTGCTGACTGCCATACAGAGTCTGCCAGCACCTTGGGGGCAAATGGTTTAATGGAAAAAGTATGAATGTCTTGTGAGATGAAACCAGTTTGTCTCACATGTTACAAGCTTGAGCCAATTCCTCCATACCGTATGCATGACACGGAGTGGGTTTGTACTGAAGCCAGTGGCAGACAAGCATTAGTGGCTGGATTTTGAGCATTTTTTTCTCTGATGAGTCTGGAACAGTTTATAGAGAAGAGTTAAACAAACTGTCTTCTGGAACTCTATTTTGTTCCCACAGTGGTTGAAAATACTTAAACCAATGGGGGGGACGACTAAGAACTCAGGCCCATAGGCTTCCAAATCAGAACGTATTTTATCATGCTGCAGGCCCTGAGCTCTGCAGTGCTCTGCCTCTTCTGGTTCTCCTTTCAGTGGGACATTCGTGGGTCAGGGACAGGCTTGACACGGAGCGGAGCCTTTCTGCCCTTCCTGCTCTGGGCGCTGCAGGATGTGCTGTGACACAGTGCTGTTACCGCTGCAGTGAGGCCCCGCGGGAGGACTGGAGCAGGAATTCGGGTCGTTCGTTTTATCTCGCGCTGCGGATGCTGAGAGAGCTCTCGCAGATTTGAAAACTGAAAAAAGAGCAAAAAAACAAAAAACAGTAGGGACTAAAATAGAAAAAGAATTGCGCTTTCCCACACCGGGAGTCGAACCCGGGCCGCCTGGGTGAAAACCAGGAATCCTAACCGCTAGACCATGTGGGATTGCATGCTAGATGGCTCTGCTGCGCCGCCAGCTTCCTGCGCTCCGCCTGCGGTGCAGCGCCGCCTGCCGGCCGCCTGCCGGTACTGCTGAGCGAGGAGCGAGAGAAGGTCCGCGGAGAGGAGCGGGGCGGGGATGGCGCGATGCAGACCGGCACGATGCAGGCCGGCACGATGCAGACCGGCGCGATGCAGGCCGGCACGATGCAGGCCGGCACGATGCAGACCGGCACGATGCAGGCCGGCACGATGCAGGCCGGCACGATGCAGACCGGCACGATGCAGGCCGGCACGGCCCCGCCACCGGGGGGCAGCGAGGGCCGAGGCGCTCAGAAGCAGCGCGCCTGGCTCATCTCAATCGGCCAACGTGTAGAACTGCCCCAGCCGTTAGAAAGCTCAAACCTAAATAGGAGCAAACAGGAAAAACCAAGTCTTAGGGCTGCCGTAGCGATGCTCTTTAGAACCAGTCCAAGGAACGTACTCGTGAGACCGGAGAGGCCGCCGAGGCAGAAAGCCGAAGCCTGCAACGAGCCCCACGCCGGGTCCCGCGGCAGCGAGCGAGGCAGCCGGGTCCGCAACCCAGCAGGCCGGCCGACTGCTGCAGCTGCATGCGGGGCGGGGTGACTCGCTGGGGGCCGAGAGCGGGGCGGGCCGCCGGGCAGAGCCGTGCTGGTCTGGGAGCTCCGCGTGTCGTCGTGTGTGTGGTCCGGTGTCACTGAAAGAACAGCACGGAAATCCATCCCGAAAGAGCCAGTTAAAAAACAATCAAGGAATAAGCCAAATGGAAAGCATGCTTCAGAGAAGCTCCTCTTCCACCAGAAGTGAAACTATTTTAATAGTATCAAATGGCTGCAAAGAAAGATACCAAAATAACTAAACTGAAGATACAAATGCAAAGCTGATACAGATCGTGTCCGTGTGCCAGCAGAGAAGATTCCAGTTAAAGTTCCAGACAGTTCCAGGCTGTCCAAAGGCTGAGATGTGGAACTGCACTGTGTGTGCAGGTGCTGTTTCCTCGCAGGATCAGAGCTGCAGCCCCCACCCTATGCAGGGCACAGCGCTGCACTGCTTTGCTGCTCCTGCTTCCTCAGCAGGAGGTCGGAGCCTGTTTCTGTGAGGTCAGGCCTTGGCACAGCTGGTGGCAAGATCTGGGCTTCTGTGCATCAGCCTGCTTGTCCTCAGCTTCAGTCCCGTCTGGGTGAACACATCTGTGCTGCAAATGAAGATGTGAAAATGCTGCGTTCTGGCCTCCCCAGGGCTGCTCCTTCACATGGGTGCACTCTGCTCTTACAGAAACATCTCCTCTCCTGACTTGCATTATCCAGCAGCAGTCTGGGGATCTATATATGAGCCGGGACTGAGTTCTGCTGGGATGCTGCTTTGGGGTCTGTTGGGTTTCCAGGGGAGCTCTCATGTCCACCCTGCATGACCGTGGAAGGCCAGGCATTGAGGAGGAGCCCGGGGGTGGGTTGAGATGTGTCTGCTGAGAGCAGGTGATGCTGCCCAGCTGCGTCAGAGATGTGCGATAACTGTAGAGAATAGGAGAATTTGCCATCAGCAGGAAGTTTGAAGAACTAAGCTGTCAGTTTTCTATTGCTGCCATAGAGCACGTAGAGAAACCTGGACAGGTTGAGAGCTCAAACACTTTTTCTTTCTCATTCCCTAACTTTGCAGTTCATGTCCATCACAGTCTCACCATGCTGCGGGTGCTTTGGGAACAGGTCTCATTTGCATGGTCCCATGAAGGAGCTGTGTTCAGAGTTTGCAGGCAGGGTCACTACCACCTGCATCTCAGCATTTCAGACTGTCCTGCTGGGGCAGTGGTGGGAGCAGCAGGGCAGTACAGCACCGGCACTGCTGCCCAGAGCTGTGGGTGCCCCATCCCTGCAGGTGCCCGAGGCCATGGCTGGGCCCTGAGCAGCCTGAGCTGGGGGGCGGCCAGCCCACGGCAGGGGTGGGGCTGGGGGGGGCTTTCCTTCCCAGCAGCGTCAGGGTTCTATGAATTCCTGTCCAGCAGCACTGTGGGGCTGGTAGCTCTTCTCCAGCTTCTGGGAGCACATGTGCTGCTTCCAGCTGGAGTCTCTGCAGAGCTGGCAGCATCCTTTGGGCTGAGCTGACCTGGAGGAAGCACTGTCAAAAAGCTGATTTTGCTAAGTCATCCCTATATCACTGCTGAAGAACAGCACGCAGGAGCAACCGTCTGTGCTGGCCACACAAGGGATCCCCAGAAAGTACAGCTCCCGAAAGCTGGGGAAGGCGATGTGTGTTGGTGTCCAGCTCACTCGTGTGAAAAAAGAAATGGCCTTCATGCTGTGTAGACTGTTCATCAACAGCTAACACACCAGGCTGGGAGGTGACGACAGCTCTGGTTCCGGCTGCTGTGCCAGCACCACACATCCCCAGCCCTGGAGTCAGACATATCCCCATTCCAGAAAGGACTTCAGTGATGTGTCACCAGTCAGGTTAGATGATGAGAATGGCCTCACTTGTTGCAGCACTGCCTGACCTGGAGAGGTGCCTGTCGCCATCCTTGTATAGCTCCAGGAGGTCATGCTGGGCTTAGGCATGTATCAGGGTTGGTTCGCAGCCTGCACAGGGCCCATAACCATGTGGGCTGTAGCAGTATCACTAGTTACGCCCATCCTTGGCTGCCCTGCTCATGGAGATCTCTGTAGGTCAGTGCAACAAATGCAGAAAGGAAAGCCTGGTGCTGCAGCACTGGCAACCTCTGGTTCAGAAATGTAACTTCTCCCTGTGGTTACCAAGTAGTGCAGAGAGTCTGCTGCCATCCCCAATGGCTTCTGCAGGACCATGGCTGGTCTTCAAAGCAGTAAGTGCATGAGAAGGGTGAAGGGTATAAAGCAACAAACCACTTCTCACACTCGGTATAGAAATGCTATCAGTGAGTATTAGTACACAAGCAGTATGCAAGCAGGTCTCAGGGCATCGTCTTGAGGGTGAAAGGGATTCACTTTAATTACAAAAAAAAAATTAAAAAAAATAAAAAGTCATTGTTATTTCAACAAATGAATATGGTAAGAAAAACAACCTAGAGATAATGCAGTTGAAGACATCTGTAAACAACAACATGGAGCAAATCTGTGGTGGTGAAGAATAACAGGAATCATGGAATAAAACTGAGAACATGTAATGCACTCCCCTGAACAGGAAGGGGGGTCCTGGATGATGGCTCAGGAGACATCAGGGCCAGCAAGAGCCTCTGCACTCATGGGCATGCTGCAGGAGAGCCTATAAATCCCCTCCTTCCCTTATCTCCAGAGTTCTGATGGTGGGACTTTTTGTCACAGAAATGGGAGTCCAATTAATTTGTCAAGGCTTGTAGGGAAGAAAAAAAAACAAAAAACAAAACACCAGACTGCAGTTCTTTGCAGGTTCTTTCTGCTCCTTTCTTGGCAAGTACCTGCCACAGTATTACATCGCCTGGCATGGCCAACAGCAAACTCAGACGGCTCCAACAGCTTGTGTAGCCTGGGGTGAGAGGGAACAGCGAGCTGAAGTGTGACAGGACATCTATGTCACCACCACTCATGTTGCTGCTCAGGTACAGCATTACTGTTCCCACTGCTAGCCTTGACCACACACCTCTGGCAAGCATCCCCTGCCCCAGTCACCGTCCTGTAGCTGATGGTGGGACTTCATACAGCCGACCCATGCACAGAGCATAACATCCCCTGTGAGGGAGAGAGCACCACTGGCCTGCTAGTGTGTTTGGGCTGATGGGTCAGCCTTTAGGGGGCAGACTGAAAGCAGCAGGGCTCTCACTGGGTACAAGGAGGTGTCAGGTATGGAGTAGAAGTCCTTTGGAAGCTCTAACTGACATGGTGATAAGGTCACACATCTCAATTCAGAACTATATCTGCTCTGTTCTCTCTGTGCTCCAGCCTTGCAGGAGACCCTGAGAGTCCTGAAGCAAGGCAGGGCACCTCTGCTGGGGACTTCTTCCCAACCATCATTACCAGGACGTGAGAGTTTAGTTCATAGAAAGTGACTTGAGAGCATGGCTTCCCTTCCACATCTGCTTAGCTTTGGGGCAAGGACTATCAGTGTGTATGGGAGCTGCTGAATCACAGCCTGAACCTCTGATTGACCACCTGAGGTGAGCACTGAGTCAGCCACAGGAGCACAGGTGAAGGTAATTCAGTGTGACTGGAAGGAGTGGAGCCTGGCTGCACCTCTCCTAGAGCCCATTTAGGGGCTGACTGCTACTGGGGAAGGATCTCTTTCTGGAGATATCTCCTTGTGAATTTTCTTCCAAGTCTACAACACCGGTGAGCACTTTGCATTTGTCTCTGATTATCTTTTCCAATGTGATAATCTTATCAGCCTAACTTCTCTATATTCTATACGACACCTGTATACTCACTGATCATACATGGGGACAGCAGGATCATGGGAGCACTTCCACCTCTGCCTTCCTACCCACTTCTTAACCCCCTCTGTGTGCAGTTCGGGTGTCTGGCTCTGCTCCTCGCCCCTGGCTCAGTGGTGGCCTTATCATCCAGCCTGGCAAAACACCTCACACTCCTGCTTACCACCTGTTCAATGAGCTAATGCGGTTCACTCATCTGGACTCTGGAATGAAGAGCAGCAGGACTCAAAGCATGAGGAGTCCTCAGCTATCTCACTCAGCTGTAGCCTTGTGTCTCCTGTAAGGGCCTGTAATCATTGTTTCTGATGTCCTTCCCCTCTTCTCAGTCCCCTCTAAAAGTGCAGAGCTCTTCCATGATGTGGGGAGCGCTTACCCCTGCCAGAGCACCCTCTGCAGCATTGCAGGCAGCCAGGGAGCCACAGTAGCAGGAAAGATGGCAGAAGCCTCTGCTCTGTGTTTTCAATCACAATCTGTTTTAGAAAGCAAGAAAGGAAACAAAGAACATTTGCTGTTCCATCTGTTTCCTCATCCCATGCTGCTAAGGTTGAGTTGCAGCCAGCTGCTGCTATTGCCAATCGGTAACGTGATAGTGTGACTGCTTACTTTGCAAGGGAGCGAAGACGGTAAGATGGAAAAAACCAGGACAGGATAATTTTTAAAAAGCCCCATTGCAGAACATCTGGCTTGTTATATACATTTACATCGTGCCCATGATTGGAAAAAAGCGCTGTTTGCTGCTTGAAACCACATACTTTTACAAATGGCCAAATGTTTCCAACTAGCTCTTCCGAAGCGACAGTCCTGGGCTGCTGGAGATCTTCAGTCAGCTTCAAAACACAGACAGGGTTAATTAAGAACAGGGATGTTTTTTATTAGCATCATACCTGCTAAGGCCATTTGTTGGAAGGGGCTCTCATGGTGTGCAACCTGGAGAACCTCAGCCAGCAGCCCACGCATCCAGCTCAGCCTGGTCCAGTTCAATAAAGGATCTGAGACAGTTTATAAAAGATGTCTGTGCTCCAAAATAATGGGGAATTCACATCTGCTTTGTTCAGTTTGAGCCTCAAACCTCCTGACATGGAATAAGATCCATGTTGGTCAGAAGGCACCCTTTGGAGGGTGCTAGCCCAAACCCTCGCTTAAGAGAGACCATCACTGATGGCAGATCTGGTCAGCTGTGGCTTTGTGTAGCCAAGCCCTGGGAACTCCAAGGAGGGTAAGCTGTACCCCTGGTGAGCCTAACGCTTTGTCTTGATTACTGGTACAACGAAGAGCTGCCCATGGTGAGAAATCTTACCATCATAGAATCATTAAGGTCGGAAAAGACCTCCGGGATCTTCTCGCCCATCCCCGCCATGCTCACTGACCACGTCCATCTGTGCCACAGCTACAGACCTCACCAGATGCAGGCACTTGAAGAGGTGGCTTGGTGGTACTTGGAATGCTTCGGAGTACTGTGGGGTCTTTCATTATAAAACTGCACTGTGTTGCGACTCACCACAGCCACCAACAGACAGAAGGTGAGGGAAAGGGATGAGGGATAGAGCTGCCACTGCTGAGATGGGGCTGTACAAAGCCAGTGTGTTTCTCTGGCTATGTGTGGGCTCTGCTCTCCGGGTTAGGCACTTCGGCATTCAAGGCATTGCACCTTCCTGGAGCCTGTGTGGGAGCTGCAGTAGAGCAGAATGCTCCTGGTCCTGCTCCCCATCCCAGCCCCGGGGGCTCACAGTGCTGGGGAGCATTAGCAGGGGGCAGGTGAGGCGAAAGCAAAGCAGTGTTATACCTGAAGGTGCAGTCCCATCATGCCAGAGGAGCAGAGCAGGTCCTGCATTGGTAACCAGCCACGCCAGTGGCTGAGGCAGGCCCTAGATACAGCCCACCAGTGGTCGGGGCAGCAAGGAATGCCTTTGTGCAAGGTCCTGACCATTTCCTGACATGCAGTTGAGAGCAGGTCTAGCAGCAGAGCAGCTTCATGAGAAGAGGAGCGGGCGTATGACCCCAGGCACCGACCGCTTCACCCACCCAGGAGCAGCAGCTGAAGGAACCGTTTCAGTGTGATCTCAGGCACCTGGCTCCTTCTGCAGTTCTTCAGTGGTACTTGTGGGAAGCGTCCTTCAGCCAAGAATGGACAGCAAGGGGATACTTTGTCCTGGAACCATTGGTCGTACATCTCTTAATGACCCAGTGACCCAGTGTCCACAGCCTCACAGTTCACAAGGGCTGTTTCTTCCAGTGCCTGGTAAGAAATGTGGTTTCATTACTAGCGAAAGAGCCAGAGGTTTAACTGTGATGTCTTTGCCACACTTTCAAAGACCGTTACAGACATTTCACGTCTACCTCCTGCTGCTGACACGGGTGTGCTGATGGCCAGCACTGCATCATGCCGGCCTGATCCCCTGTACCTGTCACAGTGAGACCTGACCATACCAATGGAGGGGGAACCTCCTTATGCCATTGCACCAGGCAGAAGTTTTCTGCAGCCCATGAAGCCTGAGCTGCCAAAGCCTCAGGGAGAGCTGCTGCAGAGGCCCTACAGAAGAGGCATTTTCCCTCAGCCACTTGATCTCTCCCCTCCAGAATCTGCTTCCTCCTCCCTGAGCCGCACACACTCAGCTCACTCCCACTGGTGCTCTGTGGCTCTCCCAAAGAGTCACACCCTGCCCTGGCAGCTCGGTGCCCCTGTGCAAGTCCCGGCCTCACTGGGTCACTCCTCCTCATGCTCCTAGGGCAGGGGCTCCGCTGACCTTCCACCTCCCCAGCTGCTATTTGCAGTCTGTGTGAGGCTCCTGCCGGTGCCGCAGTGTCAGCCAGCCTAACAGTTTTACAGACTGAGCCTGTCTCTGCATGAACCCTTGAACGGAGGCTGTCAGGAGGCTGTAAGCATTTCCCCAGATCTGCTGTGTCCCTCAGAGAACAGGTATAGCCTTTATTGGCAAAAGCAGACAGCATCTGCATCTCTGCAAGGAAAGCTGCCAGGTTAACCATACTTGAGAGCTATGCCAGGATCTTTCATTTTAAGTGTTAACTCCCGCTGTCCGCCTCTGCTGCTCCATGCCCCAGCCCTGTTTTGCTGCCCGCAGCACTGATCCCCTCCTGCCTGCCCCATGGTGCCAGCAGGGATGTCCCTGGTTCTGCTGTCGCAGGGCCCTGCTCTCCATCTGTGTTGAATCCAGCCTGTGAGCAGGCGGCCGTGATCTCACTGTCTCTCTATTTGTTATTTACAAGTGCAGGGGGACTTTGCTCAAATGTCTTCAGATTAAGTTACTCCACAGTTATTCAGCAGTGCAAAAACAGCATCGGCGAGGCAGCACAGCAAGGGCCTTGTCTGGTGTGCACTGATGGGCTGAGAGGGGTCATGCCTGTGCTCTGTGACGGAGCCCGCAGACCCCCCTGCTGAAGGCAAAGCTCACCTGGTGTCTGCTATCTCACACTGCCACGGGCAGAGCCTCTGGAGCTCGGGCACCCCAAAGCTTTGCCTCTGCAGGCGTTGTTCGTCCCTGGAAGGATGGGGCCTTGTCGGCTCTGCTGTGCCACTGGGCGATGTTCTCCATTAGCGGTGCTGCGAAGGCTGTGCTGACCAAGCAGGGCTCGGCTCTTTGCAGCGCTCCTACTCACGGCACGTCAGCGCTCTGCCTTGTCTCCAGGTCTTTGAGTCGCTGTTGTCAGCATGCCGATGGCTGACACGTGCGGTGCGGGGCCGTGCCAGCTGTTCCTGCACAGCCCTGCCCGGGCTGCCGGCGCTGATAGACACAGAAATCCCCATCTGAACAGCCGCGATGCGGCACAGCCCGCAGGGACACACACGTGGCACAGCGCTGCTGTCTGCTCGCCCCGCAGCGCCCGTGTCTGACAGCCGTGCGGGGAGCAGCGCTCTGTGGCACCGCGCCTCTCAGCCCCGCGAGGCTTTGCCATTTCCCAGCGGCAATTTTTATTCCCTCGTGGAAGAGGTGCCGTCGCTTTCCTTTCACGGCAGCACGGAACGGGGTCGTACAGCTGATTTCGGGACACACCGCACCCTCGGCCTTCCCATCGCTCCGTGCTTCTGCCAGAGGCCCCGGTTCCCGCTGGGCCCCCGCTGTCCCTCAGCAGGCCCTTCTCTCCCTGCCCCATGTCACCGGGCACCCCGCACCCCGCCCGCACCGCCCGCCCGAGGTGGACGCGCGGACCGCAGCCGTCACTCCGCTCCCGAAGCGCCCTCCGCCGCCGCCAGGGGCTGCCCTCGGCCCGCGGGCCTCACGGCTGCCTCCGGTCCCGAACTGCGCCGGGCACGGCCGCCCGCCCCGCCCCGCCCCGCCCTCGGCCCGGCCCAGCGCGGCGCGGCGGCCCCCGGCAGAGGGACCCGGGGAGCGGCCGGGGGGTCCCGGCGGCAGCGCCGAGCGGCGGGGCGGGACGGCGGGTCGGGTTACACATCCTGCCCGCTGCGGGCAGAGCCGGACGGCGGTGCGGACCATGGCGGAGAGGTGAGTGCGGCGGCTCCACCTGTTGAGGGGCTGCAGGCCGTGGAGCTGGAGCCCGGCGGGGCAGAGCTGAGCCGAGCCGCGGGTAGGGGCCGCCCCGGAGCCTCCGTCCTGCCTCGCGGTGGGGAACGGGCGGCCCCGGACTGCGGCCGCGTTCGGCCCCCGCGGTGGGAGCGGGTTGCGGGTGCTGAGCGGCCGCGCCGTGCGGGGCTCCGCGGGACTGGGTGCGGTTCCGAGCGGGTTTCCTGCCCCAGCGACGGAGCGAATGTTGCGCCTCTTCTCGGAGAGGCGCAGCCGGGATCCCGCAGGGGTTCACCTGGGCCCGCTCCGGGCCGCCCTTTTCGTCCCTCCCTCCGAACCCCCCCGCGGTGGTTCCGCAGCTGCTCCGAATCGCCCCGTCCCGGAGGAGATCCTGCGGCCGCGGGGGTCGGCCTGAGTCGGGTTCCACGGGCCGTGCTGATGCCGCCGCTGTTCCGCCTTCCGACGTGAAGGGCTCGGAGCGATCGGACGTTTCTGCGAGCTCGGCGCCCCCCGGGGCAGCAGCTCTCGGCTGGCCGCTCTCTCCTCTTTGTCTGGGGGAGAGAAGGGAGAGCCGTGCTGGCGCGTTGCCCGGCGTCGCGGTGGCTGGGAACTCTCCGTACTGCTCCGGAGCGTGCAGTTGTTCTGCCGCTTTCACGTCTCGTCCCGCAGCACGCGGTTCCGGTTAGTCTGCAGTGAAGGCATCACGCGTTCCCCGGGAGGGGCTGTGGGACACCGGCATTCACCCGGAGCCCGCCGGTAGCGCGGGGTGAGCCCCACGTCTGCCCGCAGCCATCATCACCGCTGCTTCCGCCTGCGCTGCTGGCAGCGATGGGACTCGGGGGCGCAGGGGTCGCCTTTTGGGGCACGGACCCTATAGAGCTACACAGCTCTGGGCCAGCCCGGCTCTGCTCCTTGTGCTGCTGCTCCTGTTCTGTCCCTGCAGCTCTTCGGGTGCTCCCTGGGTGTGTTGTTTGCCGGGTCGATGTGCTCTTTCCTGTCGGTTGGATCGAGGCTCTTTGGAGCCATGCTGAGGTCGCGGTGGATTGTAGGAATGCAGATTTTGCAGCCAGGTTTTCGGTGGGATAGTTCACATGCCTTTGGTATTCACAACAGGTTTGCTTAGCCGAAACAGATGTCTTGGCCTTAGCTGGAAGCACATGAACTGGAGGGAAATCCAAGTGCGCTGGCCTGGTGCATTTTGTAACCAAGAGAATTTTATGGCCCTCCTTGTGATGCAAAGGCTGCTTTCAGCCTGACAGTTACTGGATCTGCAGCTGAAAACCTTGCATAAGACTTGCGTATCTACTGTGCCAACCAGCATGCGGAATCTGGTTCACTCGATGCTGCCCTACTTTAGGGGCAGATGTGTCCCGCTCAGCATATGTACCTGATCTCAAAAACGTGTGCCCTGCTGGGAGGGTGGAGGAAGGGGAGGCTGAGGCCGCTGTGCTGAGCAGCTCGCTCAGTGTGTAAGGAAACCTAGCAGGCGTCTGTGTATTTGTGTTTGAGCTACAATGCATTCTTTTATCAATCAATCCCGGCGTTCCCCTGGGGTCAGCTTTATAGGATTGGGGCAGCTGCATGCTGTGGCAAACAGGTGAAGTCTCGTGTACCAGAAACAGCTGCTTTTTTTTCCCAATAAAGCTAGAGGGAAGGATCCGGCGGCACCACTGGGAGGCTGGGAGTAGGACTGTAAGATCCAAATTGGCTTTGATGGAATTGCTTCTGTAATGAAAGATAAGGGAGCATCAGCTGCTGTAGGATTCTGGCTGTTTTTTTGACCCATGAGGCTTTCCTTTTTTCCCTCCTTTTCCCCCAGCAGTACGGCTTAATGAATATTCATGAAGAGCTCCTTTGAAGTTGCGAAAAGATGAGTCATATCTGTATTTCTGATAGGTAAATGCGCTGGTAAGCCTGTGGTTGGGTTGCCATTTTACCCCGGAGAAGCAGGCTGTTCAGCTCGGTGCTGGCATTGCTCAGCTTGGTTTGGCTGTTGGAACCAAGGAGCCCCAGGAAGCACACAAGGAGATGGTGCAGAGCGCTGGGCTGCAGCCCGGCTGGCTGGGGAGAAGGATCGCCTGGGGTGCTACAGAGGGCACTTGTTTGGTGGGAAACCTGCAGCTCTGGCTGCCCTTTTAAGCTGATTAATGTAAAATAAAAAGGATTCCTGCGCTTTATGTTCTGATTACAGTGATACCGAAAGTAAGGCTCTTAGTTTTGCTATTAAATCTCAGTATCCTGAGTAATGAGTTTGTTGCAGCTAATTAATTCAGGGTTTAATATGCTTTCGAATACCAGAACTAGACTAGCTTGTGTGGGGATATTTTTTTTTGCTGCTGTTGTTTTCCAAGCAGCTTTAATTTAGCAGTGAGTGAAAGCGCCCGCAGCCCGGCAGCCTCCCCAGCACCGTGGGCTGGCTCCTGCGGCAGCACTCACTTGTGGCTTTGCGGTCGAGGGCTCTTCTGGTTTTGACAGCATCTGAACCTCCTGCTGGTGTTCAGCCCGTGTCCCCGCGCGCAACCTCTGACGGGCTCTGAGAGCCCTGTTCTGCTTCACGCTTGTTTTAGCTGCCTTACATAAGTCCCTGAATAAGTAAATGTCCGCTCTGTATTGAGCCGCGACCACAGGAGAAGCTTCTGCTCCCAGCAGCTTATCCCACGCTCGCCTGCTGGGTGAGCCTATTCCTGGCTGAGCACCCGGGTCCCTGCATTAAATGAGCCAGGTTAGTAAGGTCTCTGCTTTCTTGGAGATAAGCACAGGTGTCAGAGGTTATCAGCAGGCTGACCCCTGCCCCACAGAGGTGCTGCTGGAGCCATTAGTGAGAGTGCTGGTGTGATTTACTTGGGATGTAGTGGTTTAGGACAGAAAAGACCAACTGGCTGTAGGTGCAAGCAGAAGAGTGCTTTCCCTGCAGTGGCTCTGCTGGCATGTGGGGGGTGGAGGGGGAGTGCAGGCTGTGCAGGATGAAGTGGTCCTCTTGTCTACTGTGAGTGCTGTCCTTTCCCAGCTGTTCTCAGCAGTCCCTGCTGCTGGCCCTGAGGGTGGATCTCTGCCTGTTGCTCTGGTGTGTGACTATGCAGATAAAGCCTGGTCTTTGAGAAACACCTTCAGACGCACCAGACTCTTCTGATGGTAACTAATCAGAAGTTCAAAGGAAAGAAGCTGCATTTCCTCCTTCTCTGTGGTCTCCTTTCCCAGCGCTTCCATTCCTGTTGTACTACCCAAGTGGCTTCCTTGGTGGATGGTGCAATTAGGAGATGCTAGAAAGCTTTGATCAAGTAAATACATTAGATTTTGAGGCGTTCCATTTAGGCTTGATCAGTCCTTTTCAGATAGAGCACAATCATTTGTGCCTTGTTGTGACATGTCTCCTTTAAAAAGCCCTTCAGGCAGATCTGAGTAGTTAGTGAAGCACCTCTTGTTTGTAATAGAAATAAATTCCAGAGCAGACACTGGGATCTGGTTTTAGCTGGATTCCTAGAGGGTTTCCAAGCTCTGCTGTCGTAATTTACATATTTGATGTTAATTCCTCTGTGTCCAGGTAAGCAAAGAGGCAGTTCACTTGTGGGAAAAGTGTCTGTAATGATCAAGCAACTTACTGTACCTCTTCAGAGCTCAGCCATGAGTGTGTGCTGAAGCAAGCACTCTGATTTACTTTTCACACATTTCATGGGGGAGAGTAATTTTCTGCTTTGTGCAACTTCTTAAAGCACTTAATGCTTTCCTCCTTCTCCAGAAACCAACTGAAGCAGCAGACGTGGGGTCCATCTGGCTCACACATCTGGAATTAGACACTCTAGTCAAGAGAGATTTTTTTGGTTCTTGGTGTTTTTCCTGTGATCACACACGTGGGAAAATCTAAAAAATATGATTATTTGGGATATATTCTCTCATCCTAATTACTGTTCCAAGTACTTGAGGTTGCTGATGTAAGGAGTAGCACTGTTTTATATTTTCAGTTGAATACTGACCAGCAGGTTCTGGTGTAGGGGTTAACAGAGGTGTCCTGGGTGCTGTCCTAAGCGTTCTTCTCTGCATGTTGTCAGCTGGCATTGCTTCGGCAAAGAGGTTTGGAAAGCTTTCCGTGGGGATGCTGAAGCTCCAGATCACAAAACTTTGCAAACAGGGATTTATCAGCGTCTTTGTCAATCGCTGGAGGCAAATAGAAGGCTGATGCTCCATGGAGGATCCATGAGCTGAGCTCTTGCTGTACTTTGCCTTCCCAGGTGGAAAGTCCCTGATGTGAGATGAGTCGAGGATGACAGCAAACACCCTGCTCCCACGTGTGCTGTTCCAGCTTGGAACTGGGTGCTGCTGGGCCCCTCTAAACTGACCTTTTTTCTTAGCTGTCGGGTTTATGATCTACTAAGAACAAACAAACCTGCCCTGGGCTCGTTTGTGTGTAACTTGGCAGATGTGAGATGCTGCCATAAGGCACTTGGCTTTGGCAGATGGGGCCACTTCCTACCTGGGCAAACAAGGTTGCTACTTTCTGGCTGGAAACCCATGAGAGGAGCAGGAAAGATGCAGTGCAATGGCTTTTTATGTCTTCTCAGAGGGCCAGTTGCTCTGTATCAGTAGGTTTGTTCTTTTGTGTTGTTTTTTTTCTTATGTCTCTTCTGTCACTGTTGATACTGAAAGAAACCCAGTGCTGTCTGAGTTGGGAACATGCTCAGCAAATCTTCAACCAGGCGAGGTTCAGCCATGCTGCTGTGTTTGACTACAGGCATCACAAGGCATTGCACGTGGCTTTTTGCATGTAGCAGCAGCAAGGAATTGCTTTAAAAGAAGGATGTGTTGTCATGAAATTCTTTCAGTAACAAAGTGAAGCCAAAAAAAAGTTATCATTGGAAACTCAGTGGTGAAGTAATCAAGCACAGACCCTGGGAATGAGGCAGTGCCATACGGTGTTACCTCCTCACTGGCTGTTGATGGCAGCTTTGAGGGCTGCTCCAGCCAACTGCTCCTGGCCCAGGTTTGCTGGCTGCAGCCAGCTGTTCTGGTGCCTGTTCCTTCCCCTGCTAATCTGCTTGTGCAGCGTTGTCCCCCTGGTGTGCGTGTGGGGTGAGGTGGGAGGTAACAGAAACCTTGCTGGTTCCAGTCAGGGAGGAAGCATGGCTGGGTCCTGCTGCCGGGCAGCTGACCACCGCAATCCAGGCTCCCTGAGTGTGTGTTTACACAGCAGCTCAACTTCAGCTTTTAGTTTCAACGTGCTTAGCTTGTTCTAAAACTCTAAGTGCTTTATTTGGTCCTATCCTGGTATGCCTGCTTCCTCTTCCTAGATATTGTATTACTTTGGTTGTCCTTTGTTAGCTACCAATATCCGGCTGTGCATCAGGCACACCATCTAGCTCTTTGTTCCCTAGCTATGGTAATTAGATTTGGGCTCTATTTTTTTATTAGGCCTTCCATTGCTCTAAGCTATGGTGAGCAGAGCAGCTCTGAGTGTTTTATGAATTCTTGGAGGTGAATCAACAGCAAGTGAAGAAAGGGATGTGAGGGTGCACAGCCTGGAGCAAGTCTGAGTTTGCTGGGTGCGTGTCTGGCATGAGAAGTGTTTATTGCGTGCCTAAGGACAGATGCTGTGTGTGTTGGGTATGGTGGCACGTTCTCTTAGTGATTTGAACTGTCCTAATTCAATGGGTTGTTGTCTTGTTATTGGTTGACTGGGTTATGGTACAGAGAAGAGGTGCAAAGGATGTGTTGGGGCTGCAGCTTTGTGTCTGGGTTAGTGCCCTGCTGGCCCTCCCTTGAGCTTCACCTGTGAAGAATGCTTATAGCAGAGGGTTGTGATTTCAGCTTGGAAACTCTTGGTACTGGAATAAAGGTACTATAATTTTACCAAAATTGGTTTTAAAATCACTGAAAATGAGGATGGAAAGCCAACATTGTACTCCTTTCTGTATTGTGGGTTTAGAAGCTGCTGAGAACATGCCTGGTGTCCTGTCAGCTCGGCTGAATTTGCTGGAGCTGTAAATTAAAAAGCAGTCTTATACCCTGGTTTGAGGTTTTGGAGACTGAAGCCTTCTCCAAAAAGAAGAGATGGCAATAAGAATAGAAAAGTAAGACCCATGTTCTTCTGTGGCTGAAGCTATGCAATGCCACATGTGTTTGTTCAGAATCTGGGCCCCTTCAACAAAATGGTTGAGCTCACAAAAGCAAGGGAAAGCCAGCTGCTTATTTTGTTTGCAAGCTACATGAGTTTGACGAGCACTGGTGTCCTTATGGTGCTGGGAATGTACAGCGTGGAAGGAGTGTGGGATTAAAGTTGCTGTTAAAGCCCAAGCTGAGAGCTTTTCTCTGATACTGCCAATCATCTCCTATGGTCCCTCTGTCCCACCTTGTGCTACAGAGGAAACCAGGTGCTTTGTGGAGACCTGGCCCTCAAATACCCAAACTCCACTGGAAGAGCACAGCTCGGGGGTGAAGCTGCTTTGTTGGGATCTCCTGTTGGAGTGGCTCTTGTTGCTGAAGTGAGCAGGGCTTCAGTTCAGTGAAGGAGGAGATGTCACTTGAGTCTCTCTGGCTCCCACATCTCTTGCCCGGACCTTCCATGAGTGACTACTCAGGGTGCAGTGCAATGTCTGCTGGTGCCGCCGTGCCTGTGTGCTTGTACTTTATTTGGTTTCAGAGGGATGAAATCACTTTTGTCTCCATTTGGATAGGGAAAAGCTTCTGCTCAGCTGCGTGAGCTGTTTGTGTGTGCTTGCAGTGGCAGCAGTTTCTGAGTAACCATGTGTTGTTGGTGCAGGATGAGCTTGCTGAGGGATAGAGGGAAGATTTGTCTTTCTCCAAAGCATAAAGGGAAGATCTCAGGCTTTTTAGCAGGGTTGAGAGCTGGGTGACCGCCAAACAGCTTGGTGTAATAGCTTGGAGATGAGCACTGAATGTAGAAGTGGGTGACAGAAGCACTTGTTCCTGCTAGGTCTGGGAGCTCTGGGCTGCGTGCTGGGGTTCTGGGTTTCCTCCTGCAATGGAGGCACTCTGAGGAAGAGCACAGTTTCAGGAGATGCTCCCGCCATGTATGTCTTGCACTTGGGGCGCTGAAATAGAATACCCCCACAGCTGATGGCATTGGCTGCACTGCTGTGCCCTCACTTTGGTGCCTGCTGGGAGCAGAGGCCAGGTCCCGTAAATGGCAGCCACCCCTTGGAAGGGTAAAGAGAGCACACGTTTAATTAGATCCTCTGCTATTTGCAGTAGTGGTCATTTGGAGTACAGCTAGATCTTTCACAGGGCTGCTGTCGTGCTGCTTTCCTGCCCTTTGCTCCCAGCCAGGCCTGGGTTGGAAGATGCACTTTGTCATCTCCTGGCGAGGATTTGATGGGGTTGTAGATGTGATGTGAATTAACTAGTTCCCCAGAACTGCTGTTCTGGCACCACTCTGTGCCATGGAGCCCCCAGGCCGAGGCTGTGAGGTGTCTTGGTGCTGCGTGGAGCACCCCTTCCCTGGGGAGGCCCTTCTGTGAGCACAAGTGGCCTTGTGGTGCCTGGGGCGTCTGTGCCGGCTGCTCTTGGTGAGGCTGTCTGTGGGCACCTGAGGTGGAGGATGAAGGGAAGTGCAGCTGTGCTGGGGTGCAGCTCCCAGCCGTGTCCCTCAGCTCCGTGCCAGGCAGGAGTTGCAGGAGTGCCGGCCTTCCATCTCTTTCACGTCTGCACCTGCTGAACAGTGACAGAAGACATCAAGAAAAGCAGCGAGCAGCTGGGAGATGCAAATCTTCTTTTTTTTGCTTTGGGCAAACATTGATTAGTGACTTTTAAATTCGAAGCTGTCCCTGCCTGAGCCTGCTCTGCTGTGTGCTGGCAGCTGGGCTGGCCTCTCATCTCCTGCAGGACCTCGGCAAGAGCCACGTAGGCATTGGCACGGCTCTGTGCACGGTGGTGCTGAGGATGCTGGAGGAGCTGCTGGTGGTGTGGGGCACGTGAAGCTGGGGCTGCCCACAGTGCCATCCTGCCTGGCCCAGCATCCATGGTGAAAGCTGCAGATGTCTCACTTTGGGCATCTTGAAACTGGGAACGTGCAGTTACTTCTGGAAACTTGGTATGTACGTGTCCAGGAGCAGCCAACGTAACTCCAAGCCCAAGGATGTGATGAGCAGCATTAGTAAAATTAATGGGAGTCTGTTCTGCCAGAGAACTGGCACCCACCCCTGAGTGCTAAACAGGGCTTCCTCTTGTGGCAGCCTTGTCGGAGCCCTGGTGCTGGCCTGCCTTGTACGGCTCTGTCCTGCTGCTGAGAAGCTGATAGGAGTGGAGGTGGTATGAGAGTTATTTGGGGATGGCATTGGCAGCTCAGGAGGAATGGATACCTCCAGCAAGAAAAGGTCAAATACTTTTTTTCTTTTTTTCCTTTGAAAGAAAGAAGAGGAAATTGGCAGGGGAAAACTTCCAATTCCTGACATTGTGTTTTCGGTGTGAAGGACAGGAATACATTGCAGCATATACTAAAAGTAAAATGAAACGGGCCAAAATATGACTTTTGAAGATAAAGTGATTCACATTTGTACAGTTGTCTCCAAAAGGTTTCTGATGCATCGCAGCAGAAGAGCATGGGAGGCACAGAAGATAAAGCCATCACAGAAAATCAAAACCACTTCTTGGCCATCTTGACTCCTGTGGAGGAACTTTGTAGCATAGCAAACTAGAAGCCCTCTGTAAAAGAGCTGTCTGAGAAGATGTCTTGTGTTGAATATCAGTAGAAGTGGTTTTAAAGCAAATGGAGGAACTGATAAGGAGCTAAGGAACACATAGCATTGACTCAAGAGTGCTGTAGGATGTTAAATATGAAATTGTTGGGATATTTTCATGGGTATGCTCTTTATTAAGTGCCCTCGATATTGTAGAAATTGATGCTGGAGAATGCGATGGCAGTTTTTAGAGGGCGAAGTCTGGGAGGTACGTGCCAGGTGGCCAAGTGTCTGCCCATCGTGCTGCTGGAGAAGGGCTGCAGGAGTGTCATAGGGGCTGCAGAGCTCTGGGTCTTGCCTCAAGGGCACGAGTGTCTGTGATAAAGAATGAGGTTACTGCAGGCACGGCCAAGTGCAGCCTATTGGAAAACATTAGCAGCCGTCCTGTAAAGGCAAGCCCTTCCTCATGGACCTGCTGGAGCTTGGGGATCTTGTGGAGAAGAAGATTCATATATTTGAGTTTTCAAAGAGCCTTTGACGCTGTTATCCACTAAAGACTTGTAAGAAATTAAGCTACTACAGTGAAATGGACCCAGAACTTGTTAAAGCACATGATGCGGAGGGTAGGGCTTTAATGCTCATTCTTTGGCATAATGGGGAAAGTTAGCAGACTCTTCTGGGACTGATATCCTCTAGTATTCATAATACAAGTGTGGATGCAGGGGGGACAAGGAAGGAGGTGAAGAGAGGGTACGGCCAGGTGGCGTGCTGTCCTGCTGCGGGTGGGATGGGAGGATAGCTGGGAGAGCGTGTTTCTTAAATTCTTGAATGGTTCCAGGAAACATCATTAAGCAGGAATGCAGATAGATATGGTGTGTCAGTGTGACTTTCATAGGCCAGGATTCCAGCCCTGCAAATTCACCAGCACGTGGAAGGCCTTCGTGAGGATACAGCAGGGGGGCTTCAGTGAGTCTAATGGGACTTCCCATAGGATTTCAACCATATCCAGTCTGCGGGGTCGCCAAGAAACATCCCTCATGGGATGCTTGGATGAGTAACTACTTAAAGGAGGGGTTACAAAGCCTAGGGGTAGGCTGACAGCTTTGACAATGGAGGGAAGTTGCTGGTGGAGCCCAGGTGGGATCCGTGCTGCTCAGGGTGCTTGTGGACGACCTAGAAAGGGGTGGGAGGGGTGAGCGGGAAGGGTGCTGCAGAACACAAGTGCAGGGATGGGCTCTCCGCAGAAGAGGCAAGAAATCTCGATTACTGCTATTCAGAAACAAGACTGGGGTAATGGAGGGTGCTGTGAAAGCATCGACTCAGTGTTTGGTGGCAACAGAGGAAGGAAGCTGTGAGTTGTGGAGAGCTGAGAGCAGAGTGGAAAAGTCGTGACACAGCCGCGCTTTGCTGTCCTGTTGGAGGTTAAGTGTGTGTCAGAGCATCCCGTCTCAGCAGAGCCCTTGCTCCGATCTGATGGGAGTGGGAGAGATGTCTGTGCTTTTTTTGCTGTTTTTTTTTTCACTTTTTTAAATATCTGAGCCCCATATGTTGTGCTGGAGGCAGATGGGGGCTGTCTTGGTGGGCACCAGCTACAAAGGAAGCTGATGGAAGCCCAGAGCTCTGTCCCAGTCCCCTCGCTGACCACGCACTGCTGCCTTTGACACTCCCTGTAGCATCTTGCAAAGTTTGTCCTTATTGTTTCTTTTTTTCTTTTTTGCTGCTTTCCTTAATACTGTCGAAAGTGAGAAGCTCAGTTTTGGACTGAGCACAAACTAATAAATGCTCGGGTGTTTGGTGAGAGAAAACAAAAGGAACTTGTTTTGGGCACCAAATCAAAAAGTGAATTGTTCTCACACCACCGTTTGCCGTTACCATGTATAGCAGTCACTGCCATGGCAACAGATATTTTCAAGATCCAGCCAAGACCTCGCAGGGCTGCAGCATAACTTCTGATAGTTGCTCACTGCCATGCTATTAATAACTGCATTTCCCCCCCTCGCCGCCAGGAAGTTTCTTCTTCCTCATGTACCAGGCGTGAGGGAGAAGCTCATTTAAAATCAATTGTGGGGAGAAGTGACACTGGGGATTTCCTGCGTATTTTTTGTTGTTGTGGAGATCCTGTCCAGTGCTGCCAGCTCTGCAGTTACCTCGGAGCGGAGCTGTGCCTATTGTGCTATTTATAACAAAGCCCAGTCTGATTTTTTTCCTTTTCTTTTTCTTCAAAGCGGGACGAGCAGATGACTTGTGTTTGCTCTTCCAGCTATGTACAGAAGCTTAAGTGTTTATTTCAGTCTGTCTCAGCCCCAAGGAGAACCTCTGGCTGATTGAATAGTGATTGTTGGGGCTGGGTGCTGCTCCTCACGGTGTCTGCACCTACCTCCAGCTGTTTCAGAAACACAAACTGCGCTGTGTCTTCCAAGTTGTGGTTCAGCTTGGCAGTGGTTTAGCTCTAGATACCCTTCTTGCAAACCTGGCTTCAAGGTCTCTTCCAACCCAAACCATTCTGTGACTTTCACCCCTCCAAAGGAATGAGTTGCTCTGCTGGCTCAGTCCCCTTTCCAGCCAGAGAGCAGAACTGTGGCTGCTGCCGTGAAGGCCTCCCTGCCTCTTCCATCACCAACTGGGGAGCAAAAAGGAGCACATGATGTCAGCTCTCTGGTTTTCTCTATTTCTGGAGCTCTCAAGTCCTGTATCTCCTGAGGTTACTGCTTTTGACATCCACCTGTCCTCAAACAGCAGTGTCACAGATTCACAGAATGACCTGGGTTGGAAGGGACCTCAAGGATCATGAAGTTCCAAACCCCCTGCCTGGCAGGGCCACCACCACTCAGTGTCCCCAGGAATCTAGCTAGTGCATCTAATTGAATTGACCATTGAAACCCAGGGAAAAAAACGAAGTGTTTAGTATCAGAGAAAGCATGGAACCTCATATTTTACCAGCCTGCCTGGAGAAGATGGTGAATATTGCTATGCAAAATGTTGGTCCTACGCAGGAAATAACTTCCTTCACGCACAACTGAATTGCTGCTTTCCTCCTCCCTCTGCTGCCCAGGACTCTCAGCAGGGACGGCTGCAGGCGGTGATGTTGGAGGAGCTGTGGGGTGCTGTGAATTCCCTTCCTGGCAGCTCCAAGCTGCAGCTGTGGTCCCACACCCCTGGGTGTTTTGACTGGGCTCCACAAGGAGCAGCCGTGTGCCTTTGGGGCTGGGGACTGAGCCGGGGCTGATGCTCTGGCTTCTTGCTGATGCTTAAGAAGATGAATCCTGCTGTTTCTGCAGCAGGGTGAGAGCAAATGCAGGTTTGGAGCTTTAGCGCTCATTGTGCTTTGTTCGGATGGGTGAGATCACAGAGATGTTTGGTTTTTAAAAGGCTGTGACTGTGTTTTGGGGCAAGTTTGAGCTGCAGGGTCTTTGTTTCTCATGTAAATCGGGCCAGATCTTGTTAGTGCCAAAGCACCAGCACTGCGCCCAAGCAGCATTTTAGTTTGTTTGGAGGTGTTTCTGTAGCCACTGCTCAGTGACAGCATAGTGTCCAGCTCGAGGGATGTGACAGCTGCCCAGGGCGAGATGTTGTGGAGGTTATCAGGCAAGGAGTTCAGGGCAGCAATCCTACACGCCTTTCCTTTCAGAGGAAGGTGGGGGGTTTTGGTTTCTTTTTTTTGTGGTTTATTACATCAACGTCTAAGAACAATGGAGAAGAAATGGAGCATGCTGTGGTTTTCTTTCCTCAGCCGCCAACTCACTCATCTGTAGGTGAGCTTCTCAGAGGGGCCCCACATCTCTGCTCTGCCCTGCCGGATGCACGGGACATGCAGTGCTTTCTGCACGTAATGAAAGCAGCTTCTTGCAGAAAGAGGTTTTTCCCTTATTGTTTTATGAAGGGTTTATGAACTCTGTGGCTGAGACTTTGGCTATTTATTTACCTCTTCTTTCCCCGTGCCAGAGGAAATTAGTGTGCTTGGCTGAGGGAAAGCGATGCTGACGCTGGAGCAGCTCCTCCACATGACGTCCTGCAGGGATGTTTCCTCATTGCAGCTATGGGAGCAGAGGAGAGCTGTTCGTTTGCAGGCTTTCCTGTTGCTTTTGACTCGTGGCCAAATTCCTCAGCGGTCCCAGCACTGCAGCAGTTAACGTGAGTCACACTCGACAAGCCAGGGCAGCCCAGGCTTTCAAGAGCTCCTCTCCATTTGTTCCCGCTGAGCTTTTTCCAAGGAGTCAGCAGGGACAGCTGCAGCCAGGGAGATTTGCGGAAGAATGAAAGGACCTACAAAAGTGGCGATGAAACACTGTTATCTTTGTTTTGTGCTTTTAGCCACCAGTGTCTTATGGGCTCTGCCAGCTGAGAAATAACCCGGTCCCCTGCAAGCAGCGTCAGTGTTTTGCATGGGTTTTCAAGGGGCTCTGTGTTTCAGCCGGTAAATGACTGGCAGCCCTTTAAATGAAGAGAGACAGAGGGCCATTATTGTGCTAATGCCATGCATTTAGGAATGTCGCTGCTGCAGATATGTAGCTTTGCACGCTGCTGCCTGAAAGCTGTACGACCTGCGTTCCGGCTGTTTATGTACTGCAAACAGCTGGCACCCCGTAACGGCAGCCTGCAGGTGCTCCACCCCGACTGCAGCCTGTGCACCTTCTACAGTAGTGCTGGGTGTCTTATGGCCTGGCAGAATTATTTTGGGAGGATGTCCCAAGAGGCCCTTTCCGTCCCATCACTGTTCAGGCTCCTGCTGAGCCCGGAGTTACCAGCTGAGAGCTTTCCCTGCTGTTTCTATGAGTCTCTTTTCTGTCCCTCCCCATTCCCCCCAGTCTCTGCTGACCTATGGCATCCTGCCTCAGTCAGTGCACTCACTGTGCCGCTCAGCACAGTTGTTTGGCCGTGGTTGCTGTCTGCCCTCTGTTACTTTCAGTGGTGAGAAACAAAAGCTGTTCTCATTTTCTTCTTCTGTATAAAAAAAAATTGCACCACGGAGGCTCCCCTTCCTGGCTGCTTTTGCCTGCACCCGTGGCCAGGGCAGCAACTGTGGTCCCTGGCTAGGAGGGAGCCCTGAAATCAACAGCAGTGATACAGGAGACCATAAAGAGTAAATCTCAAGTCCTGAAGCAGCTGGACAACAAGCTAGATTAATCGGGACCTTTGTCAGTCATTCCTGGAGTGACAGAGAGGGCAGTGAGTGCTGCAGTGTCCTTGAAATAGCAGGAATATCGGGTGACATTACTGGCTCTAATGTAGGGTGTGCACTTGGGACTGGCTGCTTCACCAGGGCAGCTGCAGCTCAATGCCTCATCCCTGTCTGCATGCATGCAGTGGGGTCAGGAAGTGCCAACTTACCCTGCCTGGGTCTGGTGTACTTCAGTAAACAAAATCGTGTTCAGCTTTCAAATAGCTGAGCCTGGTCTGGGGTGGCAGCCCAGCAGGAAGCACAGAAGGCTCCTATGCATGTCCACGCTCTGTCCTGGCTTTGTGCTGTGTGTCTGTCCCCTCCATGAATGGGAGCAGCCCAACCCTAATTGTAGGGTGAGATGCCCAGACCAGCTAGCTCCTGGGTGCTTCGAGCCCTGCCTCAGGCTGACCCTGCATGGTAGAGGGACAGCACGACCCACTAGGGTGGGTGGAGCAGGTGTCTGTCCTGGCTCGTTGTCACCTACAGAAGCATGATGCAGCAGTGTCACCTCTTCTGTTTTGGGAGGATGATGGAGTCTGGTGATGCTGTCACTACTGAAGTGCCGTGTTGATGCTGCTCCCAGGCCACCAGTGGACCTGACTCAACTGCTTGTCCTGGGCTTGGTCTGTGCATCCCACAGCCAGCAGGACAGCACCGGGCTGCACCAGGACACAGCGCTTGCGGCCCTCAGGCAGGCACCAGCCAGCACCAGGCCTCCACACGGCTGCCTCCCCTCCAGCAGCCGGGGCTTGGATGGAACCATGGAGCCATGCAGCACATTTTGGATGGAGAGAGAGGGGATGCAAAGTGCCAGTACATTTTTCTGAAACTACTTCTCAAATGCTCAGCCCTTAAAAGGAAAAACGGCTCTGCTGCAGCCTTTGCTGGACTTAGGAGGTGCCGCAGCGTCTGGGGCAGAGCGGGGCTTTTGGAGGCTGTGTTGCAGTCGGGGGTTTTGGCCTTACTCTGAAGTGCAAAATAAAAGCACTGACCACAGCGGAGGGAGAGATGCAGGGGATGCTGTGACAGTAGCTCAAGGGCCAAACAGGTTGTTAGGGCAGATCCTGTAGTGCCAAAACTTGTGCTGCTCTGTAGTGTTTTGGGCTCCATGGGAGATGCTGTTTCCTTGGGTTGGCTGGGATGGGTGCTCAGGACCTGCAGGCTCTGCTCCTGCACAGCTGTGTCACTGCTGGCTGTGGGTGGGAGCCGGGATGAGCTGGGGCAACAGTGAGCTCTGGAGAGCCTGCAGTGCTGGGGGGGGAATTTGGGAACAGACAGGGCTGGGGATGGTGCAAGAAGCAGCATGGCTGATCAAGCAGAAGGCTGTTGAGTTTCTTGTCTGGCATCTCCATCCAGCTTTGTGTGCTTGGACCTTCTCTGGGCTGTCTGCTACTTCTCACCCCCACATCTTTTCCCCTCCCTGCAACATGCAGCTGCTGTGTCCTGTGTTCAGAATGGTGTCCCATTCTGCCCATGCGTGAGCTGAGCGTACGTGCTTGTGCTTGGAGCAGCCATTTGTGCTGTATTTTCACAGTCTGGTCTGTCTCCTGCTAGGCAGAGGTTGATTTGTTTGCACAATGCTTATTTTTGGAAGCAGGATAGTCTTTTAGGAACAGGCTGACATTATATTTATTTTAGTTCCTCTGTAATTTTTGTTAGAAAGATGCGTGTGTATTCAGAATAAGTTCAGAGATTATATATGGGGGAGGTGGGAGGACAGGGTTGCTTTGGGTAATTTTTTTCCTAAGACTTAAATTATAGCTTTCCTGGGCTTGGCTGAGAGGAGGCAGTGAGCAAAGAATAGACTGACTGAGCCAGCTGGTGGAGCATTGCAGGAGGTGTGCTGGTGCTGGAGACCTCCTCTGGGGGCTCTAGGCAACTCCAGGACACAGATGAGTTTTACAGCCCTGTTCTGGCTTTGATATGCAGATCTGAGCAGCTTCCAGCCACCTGGAGGGTCACACTTTTCTGCTCAACACTTACAGCAAGTGAGGCTTTCCTAAGCATTGTCTGTCCGGGTGCTGCAGGTGCCTTCACCCTTTGTGGGGGTGAGGGCACAGGCACGGTGATGCTCTCAGCGCAGCGCTGATGTCAGTCAGCCACTCTGCAGCCCAGGGGCTTCCATTGCCATGAGCAGCGTGGCTGGCAGCTCTAACATGGCCCCCACACCCTGCTCAGCTGCTGAGAGCTCCCTGGGGCTGCACCAGCACTCTGCTCCCTCTCTGGGCCCTGGTCACACTCCCTGCCAGCAGCAATTAAGTGATCTGGACTGCAGGCATCCTGAGGACAAACCTTTGCTGCTGCCAGCACTAGAGCTGTGGGGCATGAAGGAACCTGGGCTATGCCACTGCAATGAGCCCTCCTGGGCACCATGTGCCACGTCCCTGCCTCCATGGGCTCTGGCTGCATCCCAGCATGGGGCAGTAGCGCCGTGTTGTGTCATGCCTCTTCCTGGGATGGGAACTGCTGGGGCGGTTGGCGGTGCCCCTGGTGCCAGCAGTGGTTCATTTTGCCCCAGAGGGCCCCAGGGACCACAGAGCTCCTCAGTTTGTGAGCCACGTTAGGAGGAAATGAGAGTCAGTACTGAAATGTCATGGGGAAAAAAGCAGGAGTGACTGTGGTCACCCCCTAATAGACAAGTGCTGGTGATGCCATCTGCCTGGTCTGGGGCTGCAGCAGTCCTGCTGGGAGCTGCAGTTCTTTGTGCAAGGGAGCAGCACCTCAGTGCAAGGTGTGGAGGTGATGCTGGTGCTTCCCTTTGCACTTGCAGGGATCACACTGCCCAACAGCTCCTGGAGCACTTCATTCACCTACAAACCAGGAAGGAGCCTCATGTACCCCATCCTTTGAGTGCAGCCCTCTTGTGCTGTTAGCTGTGGTCATACGCTGACTGTACGCACGCTGCAGTTTCCTGGAGCCACTGTCACAGAGCAGCTCAAGCAGGAAGGGACCTGCAGGGATCGTCAGCATCAAACCCCGGCTCCACACAGCACCACCCTGAGTGCAGGCCGTATGTCTGAGAGTGCTGACGAGGAGTGGAATTTCACAGGTGCTTCTTGTTGTGGGACCATCTTTAAGTCTGCTAGAGGTTCGCTGGGGCCATCCATTGTCAGGACCCCACTCAGTGTGGAGTCAGCGTTGGGCGTGAAGAACCGTGTGCTGCCTTAAAGAAGGGAACTGGGGGAACGAGGTGGGATGCACAGGACTAGAAACAGCAGAACGTGGAAGTGAAACGGGAGATCAAGGCATGAGACCTCTCACTGCTGCCTTGCAGCTCGCAGTGCCCTGAAGTGAGGAGTTCCCATGACTCTCCATGGGGCTGGGCTGTCACCAGCAGGTGAAAGAGCTGGAGGTGGAGCTGGTTGGTGGAGGGAGGGCTTCATGCTGGGGGCTAAGTGACTTGGGCAGCGGTGGCAAGAAAATCAGCTGCCTTGTGAAGCAGTGGTTGGTTTCTTGGAGTTTCCCTCCTATTCCTTCAAGTGATGTTTTCCCCCATCCAGCAGCTGCTCCCTTCCATTCCTGCAACATTCTGTTTATTAAGAAGACTTTTATTCTCTCCTGGGCTCTCATCAGTGTTACAGTCGTTGTGAGAAGACTGACTCGGGAGATGTAAGCAGGACACCTGGTGTTGTCACATGGGTTTGTACTGCTCCGTAGCTGCTCCTTTCACATGCTTGGAGTGGCTCCTTGTCCCTGCATGAATCAGGCCTGTGGATGCACCCTGAGGAGCCCCGCTATGCCCGTTCCTGGTGCAGAAGCCCAGGGTTACAGTGTCCAGCATCCAGGTTTCAAGGCAGGCATGGAGTCTGTTTTGATCCTTGGAGAGCTTTGTGCTTTCCTAGCTTTGGCTTTGCTGGTAAAGCTGGGCAGTGTTAGGCCCACCTGCAGTTCTGTATACAGAGCAGCAATGCAGGCTGGGCTGTAGGAGCTGTGCTAGGTTCTTTCACGCTGAAATAGCCTTTAAATTAGGATTGTTATTTCTTTGTTATTTATTATCTTCCTTGCTTCCTTTGCCAACCAAGGACCCCGCAGGAGCTGCAAGCAGGATGAACCCAAGCTCACCTCCTTGTTTCTGAAGGAGCAAAGTTTGCAGATATAAATCATGCCTGTCCCAGGGGCAGGCGGGACGGAGCCACACCTTGGCCTTTTACCTGCTGTGTTTGTGCAGTGCTCCATACTAACAAGGTCTGTTAGGGGCTGCCTGAGCCTCTGGCTGAACACCAACCTGCCTGGCCATGCATGGCGCTATGGTTGTGCACAATGTGCTTCCCGCTGCTCTTTGCACACCTGGCTCGTGGGGCTGGTGCTGCACCTGGGACCTCAGCCCCCCACGGCCGCCCCACAGCCCACCAGCAGGTCTGCATGCAAGTGCCTTTGGAGCCTGAGCGAGCGGCTGGAGCTGGGGTCTATTTGCAAACTCAGAGGCTTGGAAAGTATTTGTGTATTTACTTAGGATAAAAAGGAAGCTTCTGAAACTCTCAGACAATAAAGGAGGATGCACGCTGGGAATGTGTTTTTGTTTTTGGAAGCAAGTGGGGATTTTGTTGAAATTCCTCCTTTCTGCTGAGCTCCGAGCTCTGCTGCCCAGATGGACGCCCTGGCTCTGAGCAGCCACACCAGGTTGGTCTGTGTGGAGTGCTGCAGCCAGAAGGGGTTCGGTCCCAGTGGAAGGGGAATGGACCAAAGCCTGCACAGCGTTTCCACCGGTGTGACAGCTGTGTGCTGCGGTGCGGTGGCAGCGAGGGGGGCTGGGAGTGGAGCACAGGGTCCAACTTGTGTCCAGGGTCTGCCATGGGGCGGGCAGGGACAAGGCCTGTTTGGATGGTTCTGGAGAAACTTCTCAGCCTCATGGTGGGGAGTCTGAATCCTTTTCTGTGTCCAAGTTACGACCTTATCTCTCTCCAATCCTGCCTTTATCACGTCTTTCCAGAGTTCCTGATGTTATGTTCCAGACTTATGTGGCAGCCCGGTGCTGGCCCTGCTCCAGGAATGTGCTCCTTGCCTTTCCTTCTCTTCCTTTGCGTGTGACTGTGATTGTCCCAAACTCTTCAGCATTTCAATGTGTTCTGTGCAGATTTTTGCCTCGTTAAGCTCCAACTCGGTAATCCTCAGCCCCAAATGTAAGGGGAGCAAAGAGGTCACCAACTCAAGGCGTCCACTTACGTGTCTTCGCACACAGAGATAAATGTGGGCTTGTTAAAACGGAAGACTATAGTTAGCAACGCACACTTGGTGATGGCCAAGTGCCATGAGAAGAATTTGTTATTTTCAATAGCTTGCACTTAACAGAAAATAGCTGACCTCTCCTCCCTCCCGAGGAGCAGCAGTGTTGGTAGGGCTGGTCGGTGCCTCACATCTTTGCTAATCTTCTTGCTGGCAAAACAGACCCCAGCCGTTGTGCTCTTGAACGTTACAGCTCTGGGTCCCGCAGGGCGCCTTCTGATCTGCCAAGCCAGCGCTGCATGAGGGCCTCCCTCGTCCCACCACCTCTGCCTGAGACATGTTCCTGCGGTGCCGTGGCTGTGCCGTGCTGCTCTCCGCCTGCCTTGCTCTCACAGCAGTGGCATGCTGGGCTCACAGCTCCCAGCAGCTCTCGCCATGACCTGCACACAAGTGTGGATCTGACTCCCCTACTGAGTCCCACTCTGGCTGTGCCCAGCCCGGCTCTGTCACACTCTGATGGTTTCGGGCACTCTGGCCGCCCATAGGCCCCACTTTTCCATTTCCTTATCCTCTCTTCACTGCTGTCTCCTGGGGTTTTTCCTGTCAGTCCCACTGAGCTCTTCTGCTGCCCTCCTCTTTGATGCTGCTGTTATGGGTAACAGCCCTTTGCAGTTTGTGGTGCCTTCAATATCAGTATCAGCAGTCACCGATTCGTTCCCTCTGTGCCTGTCGGTTCCATTGGGCTGTTCAGGGATGGCCATTCTAACTGTGTCCTTCCCACCCCCAAGCTGCAGCATAGGGGCTGCCAGCCCTTAAAGTCACTTAGGGGAAAGAAGGCCAGACCCCACAAAACCCTAACCTGTGTTTCTCCACATTTATCCTTTGAGCTCCTGTGGTCGCACCAGCACTCAGTTTATCAGCGTGGCCGGGCGCTGCTCCCCATCCCCTCGCTCCCTGACCCCCTCCTTGCCCACACTAACGTGGCTCTCATTCCCTGCAGCTCAGACTGGGTGGAGATCATCGAGCCCCGCTCCCAGGAGCGGATGTACGTCAACCTGACCACCGGGGAGTGCGGCTGGGAGCCCCCCCCCAACCTGAAGGTGCGCCAGTCAGACCAGAAGCAGTGGTGGGAGCTCTTTGACCACAACAACAACCGTTTCTACTATTACAATGCCATCACACGGCAGACAGTGTGGCACCGGCCCCAAGGCTGTGACATCGTGCCCCTGGCACAGCTCCAGGCCATGAAGCACAGCTCCCAGCCCGACTGCAGGGGCCGGCAGCACCGGGGCAGCAGCGGCAGCGAGGGCAGGAGCACCCCCACCCCTACGGCCCTGCTGCAGGAGATGGAGAGGGGCAAAGGGGACTGTACCACTGACAAGAGGCCGGACACGGGCAGGTAGGAGAGCTTTGGTCTGTATTTATCAGGTCTCTGGGCAGGCATCGATGCACCCAAGGAGGGTGCAGTGCTGGGGCAAAGAGCTGCCAGCCCTCACTCACCACCACGTGCCCTCCTTGTCCTGAGTAAAACCATCCACTTCTGCTGCTGCAGTAACACTTGAGCATCCGCATTTTTGTGGGGTGCTGTAAAAACACAGATCAAAAGATGACTGCTGCTCCAGAGCACTTTATACTCAGCAGGATGAGAGGGGACAGGCAGGGCTGCTCACTGCTGTGATGGGAGCTCTGTGGGATGCGGTGATTGGCACCTGGTCAGGTTTGCTGGGCTGGCCAGGGATATGAGTGGCCTGCTTGGCTCTTTCCCGTCCCTGTTGGTACGAGCAAGTATCTGTGCTCCATCCCCTGCAGCCCCACCTGCCCTAGCCGAGCTGTGAGCAGCCAAGGCAGAGTGGTCTGCAGGGGATGGAGCTCAGCTACTTCCTTGTATCAACCCTGCAATGAAAGAACAATAACGGGATGCTGTCTTGGTTTGGCTGGGAGATTTTCTTGAGCTCAAACCAGTCTGACAACAATTGAGAGTTTTTCATATTGAAACTTTGCCAGCTTGAGCTGCACAAAAGTATTCCCTCCCTGATCCATGCCAGGATGGCCTCTCATTGCCCTGCCTCCTCCATGTCCTGTCTGCATCATCCTGCCATTGAGAACGTATTGCGAGCAGCAGGGAAGGCTGTGCAGCGGGTGCTGCTGAGTCAGGCTTGGGAGAAGTGATTCACCCAAGGGCTGGAGCACTGCTTGGGCGAGCCTGGCACTTCTGTCACCCCTGTCCTTGCTTCCCTCCTGCAGCATTTGGACAGGGTGATGCATCAGGCCACGCATCTTTCACAACTTGATTTTGGGATCGAGGTCACATTGCTGTATTTGTGGTGCTGGAGAGGAGCGATGAGAAAACCAAAATGGTGAAAACCTCATATGGTGGCAATTCTGGACAATGTCTGCTCTGGAGAGCTGTGAGCTGAGGTTCATTGCTTGGCCACTACTCCATACAAGGTGCCTGTGTGTTTGCTGAAGATCTGGTGATGCACCAGGAAGGGCCCAGAGGTGGCTGTGACCCCTGCAGTGCCTCCTGCTAAAGGGCAGGCACTGGGGAAGGTGCACAGCTTGTTTGGGAGCTGACAGTCTGCTTGGTCCTGTGTCACTTTTCGAGATCTCCGCACTGGTAAACTAACGGCAGCTGCCAACATATGTTTTTGTGGAAGCAGATTGAGTGTTGTTTCTCTGCACAGCCATCACATGTAGTCACAGCCATTTGCAAGCAAGCATTAGCATGCCTGGTTTTGGCATGGAGAACACTTGCCCTACCCAAATCTGACAGCTTAGGGGAGACTTCTTGTGTTTTTCTAGCTCATAAAACGGTGAGTGAGGAGCTAAGCCCAAAGCAAAGGCTCCCAGGTGGGATCTGGTGCCCTCAGTAAGGTGTCTGGACTAGCAGCAGCTAAAGCTTGTCAGCTCTGCTGTCTGCATTTTTCTCCAAAGACAAACATGAGCGTGTCCTTTCTTCCTTCAGCAGGAATACAGCTGTATAAACAGAAGGCAAATATGTTGAGTGCTCTCAGTAGCATTTGACATCTTTATAGGTACCTGCACCCGAGACCATTTCGTTTATGTCTCTAATGGCAGCATGGACCATTTGTTTTTCTTCCCTTTATGTTTGTCATCCTGTGATAGATGGAGGCCGGAGGAGCCCAGCATGATACCCAAGAGGGGCCTCTTGCTGTGGAGAGCTGGGGGAAGGGATTTAGTCCTTTTTTTTCAGTAATACTTGGTGGTTGAGGGTTTTTCTATTCTTTTAGCAGCCTGTTGTGTCCCGCCTTCCCCTTGTGCCTCCCACCAGTGCCGCTAAATCTGGGTGCTGCTCTCCACAACCTCAAGTGGGGCAGGGATGCTCTCAAACCAGTACACACTGCTGGTGACAGGTCCCTCCTCCTACGTGCCAGTCATGGTCTCTCCCTCACTGCCCTGCTGCTTTTCCTGCCCTCCCATCACACAAGCTCAGAGCAGGCTCTCTGGAGATCAGCCCAGTACTGTGCAGGCAGTGCTAGGAGGCCGACCTCCCCATGGAAATGGCAGCTGCTTTCACTTGCTGCTGTCACTGCAGGAAGATGGTTCTCTGTGCCTGCTGGAGAAATGGCTGCTCTGAGAAACCGTGTTTGTTGGGAGACCACAGAGGGAGGTGGTGGACCTGGGAACCCTGTCCTGGCTGGGTGGTGTGTTTGCTCTGTGCTCTTACTCTGTTTTATTATCCATCTCCACTGTCCAGCCTCTGGAAGTGTTCCCTTGCACAGCCTGAGACCGACCTGGGTCTGAGAGCAGCCAGCAACATTCTGGAGGTGTCTGGTGAGCTCCTCACCATGTGCAGAGCTATGCCAAAGCTCCTTATGGCACGAGGGAGAGAGCTGGACCCAGGCACAGGGCATGCAGTGGGGACAGGCTGCACTTGGGCTTACCATGCTAACAGGGGGAGTGGGAGGAGGGTTGGAGAGGATGTGTGACACAGAGGTGATTGAGGCCCATAGAGGTGGCTGTGAGGGTCCCTCAGCCTCTTTACATCTCTGCTATACTTCATTAGAGACCTATGGTTCTCAAGTCCCCAGCATAAGTAATGCCAGTGTTGAGTTCTTCATAAAAGAACTTAGAGTTGGGCCCAAGCCAACCTCATGAAGTTCAACAAAGCCAAGTGTAAGGTCCTGCATGTGGGCTGGGGCAATTCCAAGCACAGATATAGTTTGGGCAGAGAATGGCTTGAGAGCAGCGCTGAGGAGAAGGATTTGGGGGTGTCAGATGATAATAGATTCAGCATGAGGCGGCAATGTGCACTTGCAGCCTGGAAGGCCAAATGTATCCTGGGTTGCATCAAGAGAAGTGTGACCAGCAGGTCGAGGAGGTGATTCTGCCCTCTGCTCTGCTCTTGTGACACTCCACCTGGAGTACTGCGTCCAGTTTTGGAGCATCCAACACAAGAAGGACATGGAGCTGCTGGAGCAGGTCTGGAGGAGGGCCACGGAGATGATCAAAGGGCTGGAGCACCTCCCCTGCGGGGACAGGGGAGGACCTTATAGCAACCATCCAGGACCTGAAGGGGCCTACAGGAAAGCTGGGGAGGGCCTTCTTATAAGGGCACGTGGTGACAGGACAAGAGGAAATGGTTTTAAACTGGAAGAGAGTGGATTTAGACAAGGTATTTGGAAGGAATTCCTTACAGTGAGAGTGGCGACACACTAGAACATGTTGCCCAGTGAGGCTGTGGATGCCCCTTCTCTGGAAGCACTTGAGGCCAGGTTGGATGGGCTGCGAGCAGCCTGGTCTAGAGGGAGGTGTTCCTGCCTACAGCAGGGGCTTGGAATGAGATGATCTTGAGGGTCTCTTCCAACCCAAACCACTGTATGATTCTATGATAAAAGAAACCCTTCCAGGATTGCTGATACGGACTTGTTTCCGTGTACATTTATGCTGCTGGCCTTGGGGCAGGACCTGCTCACGGAGCCTTGCACATGTCTACAGAGGTGGATCTGGATGGGTCTGTGCCAGTCTCCATCCCCACATCCAGCGCAGACACCACAGGTGGCAGCAGCAGTGCTGATGGCGTACAGCATTCCTGTTCGTTGGCTTTTCTGAAAGTACCAGGAAAATGACTGGTGGAAAGGGCAGAGCTGAGGAGTGGGGCCTCTTCTGCAGGCTGCTGGGAGGGAAGAACAAACAACGGGCAGTCCAGGAGCAAGCTGGAGACTGGTAAGAGCTGCTGCAGTTGGGTGCGGGCTGGGAAAGCCAGCGCCAGGCTGTGGTGTTTATATTGGAGCTGCTTGAAAGCATTCCTCGAAGGAAGTGTCTCAGGGGACGCAGCTGAGTCTCATGCTGGTGGCTCAAGAGCAGGCTGTGCTAGGACATCTCCACTGCTGGCTCCTCCTCCCATCAGGGCTTGTGCTGCTCAGCAGAACAAGGCTGAGCTTTTCTCTGTGCTGGGAAATCAGGAAGTCCCAGTTCCCCTCTGCTTGATCTCCTTGGTGTCTGGGGGTGGGGTTGGGGCAACCAAGAGCTCTTTTGTGGTGATGGAAAAGCCTCATCCTCTGCAGTGGTGCCTTGTACTGCTGGTGGAGAGGTTGGAGGTGACACATTGTGTCTGAGATCAAACTGGTAACCTCTCGTATGGCACGCTTCTAGGGATTTCACTTCTCCTTACAAAGCTCCTGGTCCATGGTGCATGGTCTGGCTGGAGCAGCATGGCTGCACTGTCCCTGTGGGATGTCCCAGTGGAGCTGAGCAGGGGACACTCCAGGAATGGGCAAACGCTGGGCTGTTTGATCCTGTCCTAACACCCAACCCACAGCCACAGTGAGCCAGGGGCAGCAGCAGCTCCTGTGTGGCTGTGCCATGTGGCTGTAACACAGAGGGCCCATCCCCTTTTAGCAGATGGAGTTGGGAGCTGGTGCTGGTGCTGGTGCTGGTGCTGGTGCTGGGCTCTGCCAGCTCCGGAGGTTTCTTTTGTTTCACCCAAATGAATTGTTTATATGGAGGTGCAGGTGGTTCTACTACAAGCTGTTCCATCCAGGTGTAGCTCTGGGGACTCCACAGCCATCTCCTTTTGTTGTGAAGGTGAAGAATAGCTGAGCATAGCTTATAGACCAAGGGAGTGCTCCATTTTGTGAATTCGGTTTTACGTTCAATTCCTCCCTTAGGGAGAGGCCAGGTGAGGGGTGGGACAGCTGCTCCCCACCCCTGGGAAGGACTTGGGGCAGTGAGGGGCTGCCCACTCCTGCTGCAGTCCGGTGTGAATGAGGAGCTTCTCCCTGTTGGGTGGGTGTCAAAAGTCTTATTTAAAAGCATACCGAGTGTTGCTGCTCTGGTTCTTCAGGTTGGTCCAGGAGCTCTTCTAGGAACAGCTGTGTTTTCAGCAGTGTTTGTAGGAAGGGATGCTCAGGCAAGGAGCGGTATGTGGTGGGCTGCAGGGCCCCCTGTGAATGCCACCCCTGTCCCAGAGGATTGGGGTGTCCCAGTGAGCCTGGTGGGGCTGGGGAGGAGGACAGGCATGTGGTGGAGGTGGGTCCATGTGCCTGTGCAGAGGGCATGGAGGGCAGGTCGGCAGGGAGGAGTGGAGAGCATTTTCCCCTATGGTTTGCATAGGGACAAATGGCTTTGAAGCGTTCTGGGAGCACCTCCTGTGCACAGGCAGTGCACCCTGGGGTCTGTCCAGTGACACTGAGGGCAGATACATGGACAGAGCATGGGAAACAGGGCCAGATCCAAAGGGACTTTTTCCTGGAGGGGGTGGTGCCTTTTAAGACCTGAAATGCCTGGCTGGTTCCACAGCCTTTTCTCTGCCTTCTCAGCTCACAGGTACAGCCTGAGTGCAGCTGCTACCTGGCAGCGGGGTGGTGTTACACTGCAGAACGTTCTTGTGGGACTGGGAGGCTGCAGGGACCCTTCTGGTCGTGTCTGATGCTGAGTGCCGTCATGAGGCACTGAGCATCCCTGGCAGCAGAGGTTTGCAAAGCCATGAGAGCTGAATGGAGCCAAGGGAACCAGATCTGTGGCTATCTGGACTGTACTGGAAGGATCTACCTGATCTACCAGACATCCCATAAACCGGAGACGTCCATCCCATAGCACTTCCTGTAGACCTCATGGGTTTTGTTGTAAAATAAACATGGATTTACAAACAGATTAGAAAAATAACTGTGCTCTGGAAGGATTTTTATCATAGTTTGACAGTCTGCAATGGAAACATGGGGTTATTTGTAGAGCACCCCTCTACAGTGCTGGGAGCACTGGGGCTGTTCAGCCTGGAGATGAGCAGGCTCTGGGGAGACCTTGTTGAGGCCTTTCTGTACCTACAGGGGCCAACAAGACAGGGACTCCTAATCGGGGAGTGTAGTGAATAGGAGAAGGGGAGCAGCTTTAAAGTAATAGAAAGGAGATTTATGTTACATCTTAGGAAGAAATGCTCTACTATACGGGCACAGGCTGCCCTGAGAAGCTGTTGGGGCCCATACTTGGAAGTCCCTAAGGCCAGGCTGGGTGGGACCCTGGACAGCCTAATGCAGTGGGGAGGTGTGTCTGCCCATGACAGAGTGGGGTGGGAATTGGATGTTCTTTAAGGTCTCTTCTAACCCAAACCATTCTGTGGCTCAGTAGTTTTTCCGCAAGCTGCTTGAGCGCTTTAGAAAAGCTTACTGGCCTTCAGCTGGTCATTCTGTCTGCTGTTGTAGTTAATGAGCCTTTGGAAGAGTAGGCTGCTTCCTGTCTTGGTGCTACTGATACCAAATAGGTTGCAGTAGAAAGAGCTTCTTTCATCTCCTTGTTCTGCTCCTCAGGACTCAGACTTTTCTCATGTGTGTAGCAGCAGTGTGTTTTTATTTCAGGAAGGGGATCTCCAGGAAAAAACAAACAAAAAATCTATGAGAAGCCCACGCAAGTCGGGGAATCTCCATGCGCTTTGACATCAACATTCTGGTATGAGGCAGAAGTAGAAGATAATTCAATTAATAACATTCTTATTTATTTCTCCATTTGTGTCTTTCTTCCTTTAGGGAGACTCCTACCCATTGGCAGCCTCTGCCAGGCACAAAAGCTGCCATGTTGGTCAAAGTGAACAGTTTAAAGCAGGTCCCGGGCTCTTCAAACAGTTCCCTTCATTTGCAGAGCGCTCCAGAGACCAACAGCCAGAAATCTCTCTCAAAACCAGCCATATATGCTCAGCCTCAATCCGTGTCCCAGAGCCCTGGAGCCACAAAGCAAATACCTACCGGAGAAGGAAAGCAGTCTATGCAAATCAAAAAGACAGAGAACGGCGGGTTTTGCCTTGTGCTGATGAATGGTCCAGCTTCTCAGACTCCTCCAAGGAGCCAGACAGGAACCCCCCAGCCTGCCTCCCCCAAGTATGCCTCCCCTGCACCTATATATGATGAGCCATCTTTAGAGTCTCCAATTTACGACGAGCCACCAGTAGATATGGACACTGAGAGCATCGGTGTGAGTGGGATGTCTCCACCAAGGTCACCAAGCAATAGCTTAAAGAAGCAGCTGCAACCAACCAAATTATTGCAGCATCCAAGTGTGCAGCAGCAGCAAGCTGCAAAGAAGCATGCAAGAAATCCTTCTTCCACTGAGTACAGCCCAGCTGGCAGAGAATACATCAAACACATGGTCAATGTTGACCAGTCTTCCAAACTCTCCCACTCTGCCACTGCAACAGTTGATGCCTCTACTAAGCTGCCTGGTCAGCTGGTATCAAAGGACAGCTTCAAGCAGTCTTGGAGGATCTTGGAAGCCAACGTTCTCAAGAGCATAGAAGCCCACCACAGTCGGCAGAACAGCCTGCAAACTCAAGAGTACCCAACCGCTATAAGCCATCAGGATTCCGGTTATTCAACCGGCCCTTCTCCAAGCTTGAGAAAAAGGAAAGGAAGGAGGCAAGGCACAGGGCAGGGGAGGCCCGGCTCAGTGGGCAGCAGCAGTGAGCTCACGGCTTTGAATGACAAGCTGATTGCTGAGATGCGTGCCGTGGTGGGCAGGTCAGCAGCCTGCCGGGGAAGCAAAGCCAGCCTTGATGCTCAGAGTCTGGAGAGCGGCATCCCCGCAGAGAGCAGCAAAGTCCGATTCCAGTCCGACCACCTGAAAAAGTGCATCAACCGGAGCTCGAGGGATGACGTCTCAGCCAGTAATAGGTCTCTGTACAGACAGGGCCTGGAGAGCAGGGGCAGCTTCCCCAGTGACGTGGCTGCTCCACAGGACACAGTGCGGCAAAAGAGGACTTTTGAGAAAGTAGATTCTTTAGAAAAGAATGTGACCAGCCGGACCAGCTTGGCTTCATCAGGTGCCACGCGGTGCTCCTCCCAGGTACCTCCCAGTCTGACCCAGCTTAACTCAAGTGTCTGCTGGAGTGTTGTGGTGCTGAGCCTGGGCTGCTCCGGGGGTCAGTGCGTGTGCTGCATGCTGAGCGCTGTGCCTGCAGGACAGCAAGCAGCTCATGGTAGTGGCTTTGTAGGCAGGGAGGAGAGGAGGTGGTGGAGGGGTTGGTGCACACCTGTTGGTGCACAACTGCCTGTGCAGCAGGTCCTTGGCACTGCTGTGGTTTGTACTGTGGCCAGGAAGCCCCATTACATTTTGTTCTGCCCTTTGTCTAAGAGCTTGAAAGTGAATCTCAGGGAGTGAAAGCTTAGAAGGATGCAGATGGGTCAGCCCAGGGGGTTAACATGCAGCACCCTGTTGCAGCAATGCCAGTGGGGCAGTTATGTCCCCTATTGAAAGGCATTTGTTCATCACTGTAGGTCTGCTACCTGAAGTTTTAGTGGTGCTCACATTTTCTTTGGTTGCCTTTGCCCTCGTGTATCCTGTCTGAGCTGGGATGCTCAGGATTGGTGGGGAATGGGATGCAGGGGCAGGATTTGCACATCCTTACTTAGCAAAGCTCCCTGCCTGTTTCGGGTTGCTCTGGTGAGCTGGAGTTGCGACTTGGTACAGGGACAGGGCAGAGCTGAGCATGGTGTGTCCATGATGCACCATATAGAGAAGGGAAGTGCTCTGTGTGTGTCAGAAGTAACGTGTTCTGGGGCTGACTGAAGGCCTTTGCTGTGTCAAAAGGTTACATGATTCCTGTTTCTTAGCTTCCCTTCTGAGACCAAAAACCACAAAATCATCTTGGTTGGCTTTGTCCTGCAAGCCAGAGATCTCCTTGGAGAACGCAGTGTGCACTGTGGGCTGTTCAGCACTTAGTGGCTGTAGGTGGGAACTGGAGGTCAAAGAAAATGGTCTGTTTCCTCTATCAGCTCGCTGGGTGTCTGAGTTCAGTGTGTGCCCCAGACTGCTGCTTCCATCCAGAACTGAATTTGAGACTGGCAAAATGAGTGTATTTTTCTCACAAGTAGTTATTAACTGTAATTTTCTTGGGATCAGTGATACCAGAGCTCTTATTATGTAGTTATCCTTAGAGATGGCTGAGGAAGAAGGCTGGGCAAGCACTGCATGTGGGATTGCACATGGTGTCTGGTGGGAAAGAAGCCCTTTGTCTCAGCTGTGTGCCCTGTGTGCCTGTGTTGGGTGGACTTGTACCTGGAGCTCATGAGCTCTGGGGTGGCTGGCAGTGCGGAGTAGGGGCACCCGGCTCTTTGCTGTGTGCCTGGTGCCTGAGGAGCCAGCCCAGCTCCTGTCAGCAGCTCTGGGACAGCTTGGACAAGCAGCCCCGCTACTCTGTGCCCCGGCGCTGCCCTTGGGGCCAGTGTCAGTATGCGATTGTGCTAGGCTGGCTCTTGCAGATCTACAGTTGTCAGCAACAAACAGCACAAAGCCATGTTTTGTACAGATGCGCTGCTTTGCAGTTGCTGGTAGCCTCATGACCCGCTGTTGTGAATTGTCCTATTGGGTCTAGGAGTCAGCTAAGCTGCTTTTAACACGTCTTTTCTCCTTTGCAGCCTGGAGCAATAGAGTTGGACCCCAAGCAGGAGAGCAGCGCACAGCCCGGCAGCTGTATGGGATACCATTTCTCTTACAACACCCTGCGGAAGCCCATCTCCCAGAGCAGCATGGCAGACTGGGCTTCTAAGAACCTGAACATGCACACCCAAGGCATCTTCCGCCGCAGGATCTCCATCTCCAACATGCTGTCGTGGAACGGCGGCTCTATCAAAAAGCCGATGCTCATCACAAGCAACCGCACCATCAAAAAAGAGGCATGTGAGATGTTCAAACTGGTGCAGAGCTACATGGGAGATCGCCAGACTCGCATGGACCGCAATCATGTGGCGCTGGTCACGGTCACCAAGTGCTGGAGCATGCAAGGTTTACGGGACGAGCTGTACATACAGCTGATCCGGCAGACAACAGATAACACGTGCTACCGAAGCCTGGCGTGGGGCTGGGAACTGATGGCCATCAGTTTGGCCTTTTTCTCCCCATCGCCCAAATTCCAGTCCTATCTGGAAGGTTACATCTATCGCCACCTGGACAGTGATGAAAACAGTAAGTGCCTCATGCACACCAGCAGCGCTCTGGTGGGTTCTGTGTAAGAAACAGGCAGTAAGCAGGTAGTCACAGCCAGAGCTTTGTTCCCCAGCACTACATGCTAGGGGAGTCCATCCTTCCTTGGCAGGTGAAAGTTGCCATCAGCTCTTCTCCCTTGAGGGTATTTATTGGTTGATTTGTGCCTATTTCAGCAGTGCTGGTTGTGACCTGTCCAGTCTCAAAAACCAGAACACTTATTCCCGCTTGTCTTCAAACACAGGTTTGTGCCTCCCATGAATCCTCTGAACAGGTGCAGAGATTCTGCCCCAGCACATCTGGATACAGGGGGCAGCAATGCTGCAATGCTGGATGTGCAGCATTCATCAGGGTTTTCTTGAGGATTCTCCCCAAGACCATTCCTTGCAGCTATGCTTGTTCCTGGAGCAGAATCCCTCTTTCCCAGCACCAGGCTCCAGGCATTGGGGAGAAGTAATATTAACTATTTAAGTGGGTTATTGCTTCTGCTGGTGTTTGGGCAATGGGTTTATTTAGTTGTCAGTTTGCTGCCTGGAGCCCCTTCTCAACTGTGCGGCTGTTTGAAGCTCAGTGATGTCTCAAGCCCCTCAGAGGCTGCATTTGGAGCTGGCTGTGGTACAGGAGCACAGGTACCTATTCAGGTACCCTGAGCAGACCTTCCTTGTCCTGGAGCTGGGCCGGTTGCTTTTGTTCCTGTCTGTGGGCACTGCTGGGCTTTGGGATTTTATCATGCCACAGTATTAATGCAGAGCCTCTTTCCACCACACTGAAGGAGTGGAGGACAGGGAGCATTTGGTCTCCTCTTGCTCATGCAGTGGTGCTTTGACTTTTCAGTTGCCCAGCGCATCAAGGAGCTTGTGGATCTGAAGAATAAGAAGAACTCAAAATCCAGGAAAAAGAGGAAACAAAACACCGAGGAGGAAGGTAAAGGGAGGCAGGGAGCTAGATAGAGGGCTGTGCTGACTTCAGATACACTTGGTTGCTGAGCTCTGCTGAAAATCAGACCATTTCTTTGAGTGCATAAGCTTACATTTAGCAAGTTTTGTTAGCAGGGCTTTGTGTGGGGTCTGGCTGGAGCATGGGGCAAAAGGGAGAGGTGCAGGTGGGCAGTGGGGGGGTATAGGTGCCCATGGTGGCAGTGGGAACTCTTTTACTCACTGAAAAGGGATTTAAACTTGGCTACAGACCTGGGGCTGTCATTCAGCCCATCTGTACATGCCACGGACTTTCCTATGGCATATTCCAGTGTTAGAAACCACACCAGCCAGCACTGTGAAAAGAACCTGTCAGTGTTGCTATGGACTTTGAAAGCCACCACTCAACCTGAGGACCTTCACAGGGACACTGAGATCTGGTGGGAGCTCTGCCTTGCCCAAGTATGGTGTCCCCTTGCCCATGCTTCCTGTACTGGGCAGTCCCTCTGCTCTTGCAGTGTGCTGAATGGACAAGAGCTCACGTTACTCCAGACTCGTGTTTTACTGCTGCTTGCAAGAGGACAGATAATACTTTGTCTGGCCTAAAATCTTCCCAGACTGAGTCTGTTCAAGTTTTTATGTTGTTTCTTGGAAACTGGAGCCAAGTCTGTCCATTCATGTCAGGCAGCAGTTTGTTTGGGGCAGCCTCAGTCAGTGTCTTTCACTGGGGGAAGCTGGATGCTGCTTCCTGCCTGGATCCAGCATGCAGGTGCATCAGTGGGGGCCTGGCAGCTGCAGTTCTGCAGAGATTGCCCTCAGGTGGCACCTGCAGGTGTGGCAGGCAGCCCAGGTTGCTCCTTGGTCACAGCCCTCACGCAGAGCTGCTGCCTGGTGTGAGCCAGCCAGCCTTCCTGTGGGCCTCAGAGCAGAGACCTGTAGTGGCCTCATCGTTCAGGGGAGGAATATGGCTTTTTCCTCTTCTATTCAGGCCCTGCAGAGTTCAGCCCATTCCGAGCCTTTGAAAAGTCACCGTGCTGCTGTTGGAGGGACTTTGCTATCTTACAGGACAGCTCCCTTGCTCTGCAGAGGGCGTGCTCCACCTGTGGGCTAAGCAGGCTCTGCTGTGTGATTCCCCCTGTGCTGTGTGCAGGACTTGGGCTTAGGAAGAAGATAGAGGTAGCTTTTACTTAAATACAGAGGTAAGAACTTGTACTCAAACAGCACACCAAGGAAGCTTTTTTAGGTTTGCAGGAAGAAGCACCGGACAATCAGAAATGCTTTTGTGGCCTTTGCTGGGGCACTGATGATGAGCCATGTGCTGCTCCCTTCACAGGACTCCACACGCTTCCTTGCAATCAAAAGACCCACTCTGGGAGTGCAGTAGGGTTTTATGATAGCTGACCTGCTGCACACAGGCACAGAGAGCAAAGTGCAGCACAGGAGGCACACGGGGCAGGGCTGGACAGCTGCTCGGAGCGGGGTTCCACAAGTGACAGCAATGGGAAGGCTTCTTCTGGAGCCCGACCTCAGGAGCCCCGAGAAGCTGCAGCTCAGTCAGTGCCATCCTGCTGGAAGTGCCGGGGTGTCCGTGCTGTCTCTTGGGGTTCTTCTGTCTGCTCCATCCCCATCTGCCTGCCTTGTGAGGTTCCTGAAGCTGCGGGCTTGTTTTGGGAAGTTAATTAGTAGCCACGAGATACTTAGATGCTTGGTAATTTAGCAAGAATTTAACAGAGAAATCTATAAGGAAGTTGAATGTACTGTCTTCAAACAGAATTTGGTGATATATGTGAAGTTATCCATGTCTTTCAGTGAAAAGTGGAGTCAGAGAAGTGATTCCCCCACACTCACCCTTTGAGCTTGTAAGCAAACACAAGGGCGAGCAAACATTCAGCATCTGACAGGCACCCAAAGAAATACTGTTAAGTTTCCCACGCTTACCTATGCAATCTTCGTCTTCCAGCCTAATTCTCTGTGGGCAGAGGTATGGAGGTGGCGCAAGATCCTTTCACGGCTCAGTAACCCATTGAAAGGCAGAAGAATGAGTAGAAATAAATGATCTGCTTTCACAAGGACGATTGTCTCCTGATCCCGCAGGAATGTTTGCTGGCCTTCGCTCTGAGCTGTACAAAGAGGCAGATAATGAGCCGCCAGCTTGGTGCTGGCACGGGGTCCGCAGGGCTGTGAAAACTAAAGGTGCAGAAGGATCTCGTGAGGGTGCAGCGCTGGGCACACAAACACAGCAGCTTCTGCCGTGTGAAAGTCCATGTTCAGGGCTGGGCTCCCAGTCCGTGTTGTTTGCTGCATTTTTAAGACATTTTTTGGCAGGAGAGCGTGTTCCAGGAGGTATGTTCCCCCATGTGCCTTGCATGGGTTTTAACTTGTTCTAAAAGGAGAGGTTCTTCAAGAAGCTCTGTGCGTGTGTTTTTAGGCCTGCACATGGAAAAATATTTTCCTTTGCAAACTGTTTTTCACTGTGTGGGCTGTGAGGAGTTTTCTGTTCCTGAGCTCACAGGGCTGCTGCGGGACCGCAGGAAATGGCGGCTCAGCCTGGATTCCATCAGCCCGCCGTGCGCTCACAGCAGTGGAATTACCCCACGGCAGCTCTGCCAGGCCGAGGCCACCTGTCCTGGCTGCAGCCATTGGCTGGGGATGGAGCTGGGGATGAGCAGGGATGGAGCTGCAGGGCCTGGTGAGCTGGAGCAGGGCATGCACTGCAGGCAGTTGGGGTTCAGCTGGGGTTCAGGCCTTTCCCTTGGAGTTTCTGCAAAAGCAGAAAGTGAGCTTCACCTGGACGTGCCTGCAGGATGCTGCTGTGTCTCCTTCAGCACAAAGGGACGTGTTGCTCCACTGGGGAAGCTTGTCCTCTTCCTGCGTTGAGAGCATTTGAGGAACTCCAGGATCCCGACCAGCTTACCGGGCCTGTGGAGCTCTTGAAAGGCTGCTCTGAAATAAGCAGCATCTGACCAGCATGTAGATTTTAAAAGCCACAAGTATTTTGAACTCTGTTGCAAGCTTTAAGCCTGGCAGGGAATCAAATAGGGCAGATCTATTCAGTGCTTTCAGCAAGCAATTCGGGTTTGACTTGGAAAAGAACAAAAGGCCAACAGTTTTGGAAAAACTCTCCCAGCAATCAGTTGCTCTGTCAGTGCAAATGTTTCTCTTGGTGTCACAGGGGGATTAGTGCTGTGAATCCTGGCTCTGCTGCCCTCGGAGCTGAACCAAACACAAGGGCAGCCCTTCTTGCAGAAGGCTGTGGCTCTTGCAGTGACATTGCCAGGCTCCGGTGCACCAGGTTTGCCTCACAAGAGCACACCTCAGTTTTATGTGTGAAGGCTGCACTGGAGTAGGCTGCAGCCAGGAGAGCGAGGAAGCTTCCTGCAGGCCCTTGGGAAACTGAGAGAGAACCCTGTGCGTTTCTGCACTTCCCCTCACTGTCTTCATTGAGGCTCAGTGCTGATTCTGGCTCTCCAGCCCTGGCACGCCACTGCCTCTCTCACTATCCCAGCGTTCGAATCATAAACAGTTTGTTTAAAACACTTGAAATCTTTCCTGGCAGGAGGCTGGCTCTGCCTGCTCGTTGAGCTCAAGCAGCAGTTGGATTCCCTGCCCTGTGCCTGTGAGCCCCACAGCTGCGGCCGTGCAGCAGGGAAGGGGGACTCATGCTCACATGTGTGCCCATGCTGGGTGCTGAGTCAGGGGTCAGACTGTGTGTGTGCAGGGCTGCGAGCCTTGAGTCACAGGTCAGATCCCTCGGAGCCCAAGTACCGACTTGCACTGACACCTCCTGCCGTGCGGCTCCAGGGCCGGGAGGGCTCAGCGTGCTCCATGGGAGGTTTCAGCAGCCTCTGCCCTGCCTGCAGAACAGGCTGCACAGAATGGGGGTGGATGTTTGTGTCGGTGCAAACTGCTGTGCTGGTGCTTTGCACGGCGCTGTGGGCTGATGGCTCCTTTCTCCTTCCTGCCAGGTCTGCCCATCAGCACATATGCCAAATACTGCTACCGCAAGCTGCAGAAGGTAGCCGTCACCGGGGGCAAGAAGGTGAGTGGCCGTGCCGGTGCTGAGGGCTCGGGCTGCCTTGCAGTGCTCTGCTTTCCAGGTCCCAAAAGCGTCGGCCCTGTGACACTCAGGGGCCGCTGCTGATTCAGTGATGGAAAATGGAGATAGAGAGAGTGGAGGAGGCTTGCTCATGGCTCATCTCCCTGTGGATGTGTGGGATGTGGGAGAAGGCTGCTGCTGTGCTGGCGGCCTTGGGGACCTAGGGGACAAAGCTGATGGCTGCCGGTGTCCAGGTTGATAGGAGCTGTGTGCAGGGGATGCTCTTTGCTGGGGTATCTCCATTTGCACACCGAGAGCTTGCTTGGGCCTGCTCCTGTAGCTGATTTACTGTAGAGTCGTCCGATTCCAGCTCAAGATGTCACGCAATAGAGATGCCTGGTGCAGAGCAGGGCCTCCGTGCTCTGGAAATTCCCCCCTCCCTTTCCTCCGCACAGAGCTGTGAATGCTGGCACGCAGCCCCAGCCCGTCCATCCCAGGTCTCCGAGCCATGTCCGGTTGTCTTTTATTTCTGCAAATCCCTCGGGGCTGTCCTTGCCATCTGGACTCACAGCGAGCAGATAGCTGGAATGCCTTGGGGGGGTGACACTGCCATTGTCCCTGAGGGGCAGAGCAGAGGATGTGCTGTCATGCGTTATTCCCCAACGGCTGCTGCTCTCCGTGGCTCAGCAGGAGTTCCCAGGGAACATCGACAGCCGCTTCCAGTGTCCTTCAGTAGGGACAGCTTCTGGATGCTCTCTTGTGTGCGCTTCTCAGAGCCCTTTAGCGCCCTTTAGCCAAAGCAGGGCCCTGGGCTTGAGCATACCTGGAACTCTCCTCACCCAGGGCTGTTTTTGGCTGTCCTGCGGCCCGGTGCTCTCCTGAGCTGGGCCCGGTGTTCGCATGCCCTCTGCTGGCCTGGCTGCAGCCCAGGCACAGACTGAGCCCTCCGCCTTCCTCCCAGCCGAGCTGGCGTTGCTCCCGCATGCAAACCCCTGCAACGACGCCCCAGAGTCTCCAAAGCCGCCCCCCATCAGCAGGCAGCAGCTTTTTGCTCGTTTTGAGCTGAATGCGTTGTCTCCCTTCCAATTATAGTGCACACAGAGCCAGGGCTGCTGGGGGTGCTCCCAGGGGTGGCACACACGTGAGCAGCCCTCAGCCCACGGCTGTGCTCAGCTCTCGTCTGTCCCCAGGGCCTCCGCAAGCCAACCGTGGAGGAGATCACACACGCCAGAAACGCCATCGTGACGCCGTCGCTGTTTGGCAGCTCTCTGGAGGAGATCATGCTGCGGCAGCAGGACATGTACCCGGGCCACAAGCTGCCCTGGGTGCAGACGCAGCTATCGCAGCAGGTCCTGGCTCTGGGAGGAGAACAGACGGAAGGGATTTTCAGGTGAGCCTTGTAGGGCTTTGTGTTACTTTTGATCCTCCCACGCATCAGCCCTGAAAGCTGAGAAATGGCGACTGACCTCTGCGGGGTTCCCCTTCCCTGGGAATAGCACGCTGCCAAACAGAAAGCAGTGAACTTTCCCAGGCTCGGGGTGGTCGAGTAGCAGCAATCCATTTGCATGCATTGTCACAAGGGAGACCCTAGATGTGATCTGAGCTTGTGACAGCACAGCGCTGAATGTTTGTCAGCTTAAACAGCAGTAGCTGCCAGTGCAGGGAGGGGACAAGCTCAGGCTGCTGGCGGAGCCACATCTGCAGCCCTGGTGTGTGAGCTTCCCACGCCTCTTCTGGAGAAAGCCTGTCCCCCCCGTGAGCCCCACGTGCTCCTCTGATGCTGAGTGTGCTCCATGGGAAGGATGGGCTGCATGGTAGGTGGAAGTCTAAACTGACTAGAAAGGATGGCATCAGACAGGGACCAAAGCACAGCACAGCACTGCTGTGACTGCAGTGTTCCTTGCAGGCGGCAGGCTGTAGAACGGGGCTTTTTTAGAGGGTAGCTTGCATTGACCTTAATACAAACCTATTTGTAGGTTTGCTGCTTTGCTCCTGCTTTCAGTGGGTAATTAACACTTGAGAAGTTGCAGATAATTATCACATGTAGGATCTCCCCGAGCAGGTCATGCTGAAGGGCAGACCGATGCCAATCAGTGCTCTCCAGTGACTGAAAGCAATTATAAAAAGATGGCAGAAACTGACAGATAAAAGCAGTTCATCAAATGCAGCACTGATGATGCACACGAGTCTGGATGCTCTGCTGTGGGTGAGCACGTGAGGATTTCAGGGAGGCAGAGTATCTGTATGATGAACTCAGGGCTCTGAGTTTGGTTGTTTTCTTTTGTTGTTTGCCTGCTGTAAGATTTGCGTTGGTTTTTCAGTTATTAAGTTTGATTTAAGGTAACTCACAACAGACTCAGCTTTGTGGTAGTTTCTGATATCTTGGCATATTTAGCCAGAGATGCTTTTATCTCTGGGCTGATTGTGCTGCTGGGGGCCTGGTTACAGCTGATGTCTGAGAGAAGGGGACAGGTGGACCTTCTACACCCATTTTAAAGTGATGTGTAAAAGCATTCTTTCTGATGAGCTGCTTCTGTAGCTGCTGCTGCTGTGTGCTTCCTCCTCCTCAGTGCCCCAGAAGTACTTTTGGAGGCACAGTTTGCTGGCCAGACACACCATGCTCATTGCTGAGCACCATTTGCCTTCTGAAATGTCCTTGCTGTGCCTTTGCTTGCAGGATACCTGGTGACATAGATGAAGTCAATGCATTGAAGTTGCAGGTGGATCAGTGGAGAATCCCAAGTGGCCTCAGTGACCCCAACATCCCAGGTAAGGGAATGCTGCATGTGCGTGCAGCCTCAGCCATGGTACAGAGCAGAGGGGAAGGGGCAGGAGCAGCCCAAGGCACGTGCAGCTGTTCGGGGGCACACACCGCTGTACTCTGCGAGCTGTCTTCACCAACTGGCTTTTTATTCTGTGCCTTTCTGCTGCTTTTCCAAATGCTGTCCATGGGAAAGCACTGGGGGTGGTGGAGGATCCATCGGAGCGAGGCTGCACGAGCCAGGCAGCATGCAGGGCAGCTGGGAGCCGGCCAGCAGCAGCAGCTTTGCTTCCAGCATCTATGAGTCGCCCTCTGAGGTGAAGCAGCACAAGTGCAGAATCCTTTATCTGCCTTGTGGTTCCCGAGGCGTTCCGTCTGCCTGTCTAGTTCATCTCTGAACGTGGTAGGAAGGTAACCAGAGCTGTTCTCATGCACCCTGCTTTCTACCCAGCCTCTCTCCTCAAGCTATGGTATCGAGAGCTGGAGGAGCCCGTGATCCCCCAGGAGTTCTACAAAGAGTGTATCAGCAACTACGAGAACCCTGACGCTGCTGTGGCCGTGGTGCAGCTTTTGCCGGAGCTCAACAAACTGGTGCTGTGTTATCTCATACACTTCCTGCAGGTAGGCAGCCCAGCCACCCACCTCTCTGCTGCCAGCCGGTGGCCTGGAGCATGAGGGGCACTCTTAGCAGGAGAGCTGTGCTGTGCCATCAGCTGGCAGTTAGGGCCTCTCATCTGTGTTTAAGGTGGGATTAATAGAGGGAGTTGTGCTGGGTGACAGCGTTCCCAATCTTGAGGGGTGTGGGACTGTTCTGAAACAGGGAAGGGTTGGGATCTACAGGATGTTCCTTGCCTGCCAAGGCTGCTGCACCATCAGCTGTGCCAGAGCATGGTGATGTTTCCCTGTGGATGCCTGGTGGTTGGGGTGTTGTCTCAGGGAGCCACATCCCTGCTGTCCTTGCACCTCTTCTTAGGCCCACGTGTTTGGAGTCTCTTGGCCTTTCCCGCTGCTCCAGCTCAACTTTTCCTTACTACCTGCAGATCTTTGCTCAGCCATCAAATGTGGGCAGAACAAAGATGGATGTGAACAACCTGGCCATGGTGATGGCCCCCAACTGCCTGCGCTGTCAGTCTGACGACCCTCGCATTATCTTTGAGAACACACGCAAGGAAATGTCCTTTCTTCGCATGCTGATAGTGCACTTGGACACAAGCTTCATCAAAGGGCTGGTCTGAGGCGCTGGCCCTGGGGTCCAGGACGTTGCTTTGGGGAGTTGTTGGGTGCTTGAAGTCTTCTCCCCTCCACTTATATTTTTCCATTGTCCTTGTTGCTATCACACCCTGGGTTAGCCCCCGGACATCTCCCAACTTAAGACCTCGAAGACAAGGACTAGACAATCCTGGAAGGCCTGGGCTGTTCAGCAGTAGAACATGAAGTCCTTGGACGTGCCAGCCCAGATGCAGTGGTTCTTGGCCTTCTTGTGTGTCAGAGGGGGAATGACCTCCTCCTTGGAGCTCATTGAAGGAGCTGTGACATCCATGAGACACTGCACCCTGGGACAGATCTCTTCTGAAGGCAAAGTTGGCCACAGGTGGGAGGACATCACTCCTGCACTGTGACACGAGTGTTTGCCTCTGGTCCTCATGGAAACACTGCCTCTCTGGGGATAACCTCACAGCCATGGAGCCAGCCCAGTCCACCTCTGCAGACTTGTTTGAAGGCATGAGGGTTGTTCTGGCGCCCCAGAATGCTGTTGGTAGAGGGATGTGAAGGTGCAGGGGATTTGCTGAGGCAGAGGCATTCCTTGGGCTGCCAATGTCAGTGAAAGCATATTGCAGCCCTGGGAGAGGAGATGCCTGAGCTGCTGCTGCTGGGTGTCCAGACAAAGATCCTGGGAGCTCTAGCAGGCCAGCTCAGCAAAGCATCCACCTCAACCTCTCCTTTAGGCAGCTTCAGAGCTGCACAGCAGCATGAGGTCGGCCGTGGGGCCAGCCCAGTGCTGAGCTGAACCAGCAGCACTCACACTGTGGGGCCTGGGGACAAAAGGAACATTCAGTAACCTCCTTGGTATCCCCCAGTGTGGGCAGTGTCCTCTGAGAAGGTAACCCTTAACGGCTTTGCAGCTCCTTTCAGCCAGCCCTCATTGTACGTGCTGCAGAAGCCAATACCAGTTTTCCTGAAGAGCAACTGAGAACCCAGCAGAGGTACTCAGAGCACCCACAGCACCTCCTTTCCTGAGCACCAGACTGCTCTGCTCCCCTCCATGTTCATCCAGGTCTAAAAAAGGGAGGGGAGACCAGACCACCATAGGTGAGAATTGCCCGTGCTGAGATGCCCTTCCACGCAGAGCCAGCAGTGCTCTGAAATGCTGATTCTGCTGGGAATCAGCTGTGGCATCTGTGATCTCCCCACCAAACTCCTATTGGAGTTGCAGAGGACTTGAGAAGGTAAATGGTGAGAAGGGAAGAGTGGAGGCAGTCTGAGCAGCTGCAGTGTGGTGGAGCCTGCATGGGGCAGTGCAGGCAGGCAGCTCAGTGTCCTCTCCGCTGCACTTGAACCCCTTCAGCTTTCTATGTGCCTGAAAGAAGCAAGGCCCAGCAGGGGTACCATCTTTCAGCCTCCAGTTACTGTTGCACATTTACTAGCAAGCAACAGTTTCAAATACTGTAACATTCTGGCATTCTCCTTTTCCTTTGAAGTGTTTTTCCCTGCTGGAGGCAGGTCTGCTGCGCAGGCTGTGTGCTGCTGTTGTTCATGCAGTGCTGCATCTGCTGGTAACATCCATGGTTGCATTTGCATTTCTGCAACCCCTTCCTTATATGCAGGGACCTGGGAGCCCCCATGGGTTGCAGAGCCATGTGGGGAGCCCAGCAGGGAGGTTGTTTTCACATTGATTGATGTCTGTGTCTGAGCCAAGGACTTGGGCGCAAGGCACCACGTGCAGAGAGTTCCCTGAGCCTATTTGAACCTCTCTGAGTAGGGTTTCCAGGGCACAGCTCTGCTCAGAGACCTCCGCAGTGGCAGTTCAGTTTGTGCCCACATTAGCCAAGGGTCGTGGTCCCCCCTGTGCCCCGTGCTTCTGTGATCCAGGAAACCTTGCTCCTTTGTCAGGACTGGGCCTGCAAACACCACAGCTGTGCAAGGATCTGCTTTACGCGCTCATCCCTCGCAGTACTTGCAAGCAGTTCAGAAATGGCAGCCTTCTTGTGCTTCAGATGTGCAGCCACATTCCCAGAAGTGCAGGCTGGTGGTTACCTGCTCTGCTGCCTTTTGCCAAAATCTCAGTCACTGGACAGGCTCAGGGTGTGCATCCCGGCCCCACGAGGGCTGTGCCAGCTGCCTGCTGCCTGCCCTTTCCCCAGCCTATAGATACACCGCCTGCAGCCAGCCGCCACCCCGGCCATCCGTGCTATCCCTTGCACTTCGCTGCAGCCGCGATCAGAGCGTAGGTGTTTGCTGCTACTACAAATCAATGCTTCTTGCCAGGGCTGTAAAATAGGCTAATAAATTACACTGGATATTACTTTCTTTGCTGACAGATTTGTAAATACGAATCAGTAAAGCAGCCTCTCCTCTGTTATAATAATAAATACGATCTCCATGGTTGTCCCTGGTCTTTTTTTTTTTTCTCTGTGAAAAAGCACAGCCGTGTCTGCCTGGAGCTGCATTTCCAGCCTGGATGTCAGCATTCATGAATAATGTTTGGGAACGAGCATGACGCCAGCGCCTGAAAACCAGGCTGTGGGCAATTGCTGTTGTTCTTAAAGCTCAGGCAGCACCGATGGAGCATTTGGTTAAACTAGAGAGAGAACAGGTGGAAGCAGGAGTAGGAAAACACACGGGAGCAGCAACCTTTGGGAACCTTAGGCAAGTTCATGGGCAGTAGCTGCACACATGGGTACTCAGGGGATAAGGTGGGATGTACCGCTAATATCCCTAATCCAGCGCCGTGGGCACTGCAGGTAGCGTGCAGGAGGTGGCTGCACGTGTGCTGGCCCTGCACAGCCCAGCCTGTCCTGGTGCTGGAGGTGTCTTTAGGCAGAGCTGTCCGGCTGGGGCACTGTTATGGTTGGGTTGGGGGAGTTTCTGGATCTTCCCTCCGTCCCCACCCCAGGAAGGAGCTGGGAGCAGAGTGCTGGTGCTCCAGACTCACGCTGCTCACACCCTGTGTGCTGTTGGTCTGGAGGCGCCGGGAAAAGGCAGTGTGCCTTGAGTACAGCCATCGGGCTGCTTCTGGCACGCCAGCAGTCCAGGATCCCCTACGTTGGCCCAATCACCGGCCCAGCCACACCAACATCAACTGCCAGCAGAGACAGGTGGGACTTGGAGCCTTCAGTGATGAGAGCAGAAGGAGGAGCAACAGTGTCTTCACCTCACACAGCCCTTCCCTAGGTCGGTGTCTGCAACCTGATATCTGGGAGCCTTTGCTGTGAAATGGACTCATTGCCCAAATTAAGCCAACAGCCGAAGCGCATCAGCCCAGGCTCAGAGCCTTGGGCTCCCCCTGCCGTTGCCCGGCTCTGCCTTCTTACTGCGCTGTGCCTTCTTACGTCGCGTGCTGGCTGGGCTCAGCACAGCCCTGCGTCCCTGCCTGGCTCCCACCGGCAGAGCAGGAGGATCCCGTGCCACACAGCCGCACTGACACAGCTCACCTGGCTGCAGTGCCCTGCGGAGAGGCAGACCTGGCAGCTGCCAGGGAAAGGTAACGAGTACCAAGGGATGAGCATCCTCACAGCGCTGGGTGCTCTGGGTGCTGGTGGTGAATTCGGGGATGTTTTCAGCATAGCTTTTGCACGGAGCCTGCTGTGAGCTTTTTGTCATCTCTGCCATCGTGTCCCATGGATCTGCACGTGAAAAAGTGATTCTTTCAGTTACTGATAGCAATGAGGCCGCAGGGCTGCTGCCCACTCTGCCCTGGTGCCTCAAGGGGCTGTGCAGCTGCTGGGGGCTGGGGGGTGGCCGTGGGACTGCTGAGCACAAGGCACTGGGAGATATGGCTCTGCTTTGAGGGCTGCCTGGTGTTGTGCAGGACACGACAACTGCCAGGCCACCCATCCTGCTTGCTCATCACCCCTCTCTGTAGAAAGGCTTTTTGTAGTCTCTCATCCCCCTGTAAGTATGAGGCGCCCAGGGGTTCCATCTTCCCCAGGATCCCTTGGCAGCAGGAGGGCTGTTTTCAGCCTAATCCTCCTGCCAGGCTTTGTGCTCAGTCAGCCCTGCGGTGAGACAGACCAGAGGAACAGGCAGGCCTGCATCAGGAGCCCTGCAGCAGAGGAGGGAGGCAGACGGGAGGGCCCCTGTCCTGACGCTGCCCTGGTGTGGGTTTGGTGTGGGCATGGCAAAGCAGTGGCAGGTTCAGCAGAACCATCTGGTGGAGCCGGCACTGAGCTGAGGCTCTGCAGAGCAGTGCTGGGGCTGCGTGGGCACAACCAGGCATCGTCTGGGGGACAATCACCAGGGGGGAGGTGGATAAGGGCAGTGTGTTTGCTGAGAGCTGCTGCTTTCAGAGCTCCTGTTGTCCTCTAACATTCTCCACCCAAGCCTGATGATGGAGAGAACTGAGTGCATGTGCAGGTGGCTCAGGAAACAGCTCAGGCTTGAGAAGAGGTGGACTCCATCTGGACCTGCTGGAGTTGGGTGCTTCCAGGTGGTCACGAGGGAAATCCTCAGGGACGCATCACAGCAGGGAGCTGCTTAACGGCTAGTTTGCCCTTCAGAGCAGGGGGCACCTGCCTAGGGCTGACCGGCCCACAGAGGTCTGAACATGCTGCTCTCAGGGACTCCTACTTCCCTGGCCTCCATACAGGGCTTCCTCCTCCTCACCATCAAAGCCACTGCACTTGGTCTGAAGTGCTTAGTGGTTACTGGTATGCAAAAGGGAGCTTGAATATCCCTTCAACAGAGGGATTGCCTTCCTCACCATCTGTCTGGAAGAGGAATGCAGAGATGTGAGAACTTGAGGTTGAACATTTAGGCTTTCTGTGAAAGCACGAGCAAAGAGAGAACATGAAGATCTGGTTGCCGGTGTTAAGAGGTCCACAGGGAGAGGGCTCAGGTGCTCATCAGCAGATGGGAGTTTTAAATTGAGGTTCCTCAGTATCCCAGTGCCTGCTTCACCTGCTGTTACAGAGGAGGAGGTGCCCCCCAGGCCTTTGGGCACAGCCAGCAGCTGCCATGTGCTCTTCTGGCAGAGCTCAGGTGTAAGCTGGAGCTCAGCGTGGGCTGGAACCGAAGTGCTGCTCAGGAGTAACCCAGGGGACTGTGGGATCTCAGGTGCCAGGCTTGGGTGCTGCCAAGATTCAGGGCCCATGGAGGCATTTAGAAGGCTGAGATCAGGGCTGCTCTCACAATCTGCTGCCTCCCCAAAGGAAGCCTAGTGGTGCATGTCTGCTTATCTCCACTTGCAGCCCAATTTCCTTCATTCCCCTTAGAGCCACTGAATCACCACCGTTCGAAAAGATCCCCAGGATCACCCAGTCCACCTCCCCCCAGTATTTCCCACTAACCCGTGCCCCTCAGTACAACATCCAAACGTTTCCTGAACGCCTCCAGGGGTGGTGACTCCCCCACCTCCCCGGGCAGCCATTCCAGCACCTGGCCACTCTTTTGGAGAAGAACCACGTTGTTCGGAGCCGCTGCTTCCTTCAGCTCGCAGGCAGCAGCAGTGACCGCACGGGCTGTAGGGAGGTGTGGACAGAAGGGGGATGGAGGAGGAACGGGCCCCTCTTTTTCGGAGCGGTGAGATCGTTTCAGCAGAAGGTGCCGCCTCCCCTGAAGCGACAGCCCCGGTTCGTGCTGGGAACACACCGCGACTGCGAACAGACTCAGACCCCGCTGTGAAGGTGCGCGCCACCTCCAAACGGAAGAGCACGGGGCTGATCTTTATAGGGCAGGGAACTCCCCCCCCCCCCCCCCCCGAGCCACGCCAGCCTCTCATCCGGCCCTGCACAGCCCAGCGCCCAGCTCTGCCGGCCGGGCGGCGCGGTGGACCGGCAGTGACCCCGCGTGGGCTGCGCTGGAGGCGGCGGTTCCGCCCGGGATGATGCCTGTGCCTCCCGGAGCGTCTCCTCGGCGCTGCTCGAGGGCAGCTCGTCGATAGAACAGCTGTGGGGGTGGCTGCGAGGAGGAAGAGATGGAAACGCCTCGCCGGGAAGTTCCTCCCGCTCCTCCAGGAGTTTCCTCGTCGCTCGGGCTCTCCTAAGCCAGCTGAGCCCTCCCCGTGCCTCGCTACGGCCTTCCTGGCCCGGACCCTGACCGCAGCGCTCCTTGCTCCCTCCGCCTCTCTAGGACGCACTCGCTGGGCTGGGTCCGCTCTGCTCCCTCCGTACAGCCCAGCACAGCGCTGGGCCGGGCGCTCCTTTGTTTCCGCGGCGTTCTGGCACCGCTTCCCCTCTGCTGCTCCCGCAGCGCCCCGCACGGTGCGCAGCGCCTCACGCGTCAAACGCGGTCAGGTGAGAACAGCATCGCTTCCCAGAGAGGACGGACAAACCCTTCCCGGCCTGCAAAGCCCCATTTCCCACGGGGACATCCACGATCCCAAGCGATCCGGAGGAGACTGGGATCCGAGCTCCTCCCGTTCGCAGCGCTGCGGGATGGGCCGCGCTCCGCAGGCAGAGCCCGAGGGCTCCAGGATGGCGGCATCAGCACGGGGTCTGAGCTCCTGCCTCGGAGGGAGCGAGAGAAAGAAAGGGAGAGCGAGGGATCTGCTCCAACCGGCTGCTGCGGGGTCCGGGAGAACCCATTGCTGGGGAAGGGGGGGCTGAGGGCTCGGAGCGCTTCTGTGGGGGGTGGGAACGCCGCGACGAAATGCGGCGCTCTCAGAGCAAAGGAACAAACAGCCTGACCGGAAACACCGCGCGCCGGTTCCGGGGAAGTATAAAAGCAACGAAGAAATCCATTTCCCACGAAGCTCCGAAGAGATTTGCTTCAGCACCGGTTTAATTCCTTCTGCGTCTCCCATCCTGCTGCCCGCCAAGACCTTTGCCGCTGTGTGCCAGCCGGCTCTGCCGTTCGGTTCTCACAAGACCCGACAAGGGTTCGGATCGTACAGCGCGCCGCCCGCTCCAGCATCGCCCCCGGCCGCGTGCCGCACGGCGACAAGGAGCGGCGCTCGGCACGGCGCAGCCCGTAGCCCCGCCCCCATCCCGTAGCCCCGCCCCCATCCCGTAGCCCCGCCCCCATCTCGTAGCCCCGCCCCCATCTCGTAGCCCCGCCCCCATCCCGTAGCCCCGCCCCTCCCTGGCGGCGGGTGGCGGCGCCGCAGCGAGGCGGCCATTTTGTGGCGCTGCGCGGTGGGTGTCGCTGGGCTCGGCGCGGAGCGGGGCGGCGCCGTACTGAGCCCTTTTCCCCGTCCGGATCCTTCGGTAAGAGCGCGGCGCCGCCCGGACGGGTCGGGTTCTCGCCTCCCGCCCCGCGTTGCGGGCCCGCCGGCGACGTGAGGGGAGGGAGGCCGGGCGGGCGCGGCTGCACGCGGCCCCGCGCACAAAGGGCCGGCCGCCCCTCGGGTCGCGCCGTGGGGACGCCGAACGGGCGCCGGTCTCCGCGGCCGCGCTGGAGCGATGAGGGGTCCGGGCCGCTCCCCCCCACGCCGCCCCTCGCCGCGGCCCGCGGAGCCGTGTGAGCAGCCGGCGGAGCGCCGCGGGCCCGGCCCGGCACCTCGCGGCTGGGTTGGGGGCGGCGGGGCCGGGTCGGGCGCGGGGGGGTCCGCGGGGCGCACGGGGGCGGAGCGGGGCGGGAGCGCCGTGGGGTGACAGAGCCGCGCCGTCCTGCGGGCGGGACCGCGGGGCGCATCCCCGTCCTCTTTGTCCCTTTAAGAGTCCACGGGCGGATCCGTAACGGCATCTCCGTGCGCGACCCGAAAGCCGCTCGGTGCCGCACGCCCGTAACGGTACGGCTGGAGGCGCCGCGTTGTTTTCTTCGGGGCGCGGTCAGAGCGGGCCAGGGGTGTCCCGGCCGGGTCCGTGCGAAGCAGAGCCGATAAGCTGGGGGCTCGTCTGTGTCGGTGATGGGCGTTTCTATCAGAGCTGCCTTTGCCCCGGCTTGTTCCGTTCCACATGAAGGTCCTGTTTCCAGAAATGCCCAACCGGCGCTCACAGTGTCGTTATTGCTTTAACTTCTCCGTGGCTGCAGGCAGTCGGGGAGCTGGGGGTGGTGCGGGTCGGACCCGAGGTGTCTCGTGGTGCACGTTCTCAGCCGCAGCTCCAGCTCTGCATCCGCACGGGAGGGTTTCACTTGAGCAGTCAGATTACAGTCTGCTTGTCTGTAATCCAGAGTAATTAATTAAGGTCAAGTTGGGAATGAGGCTAGCGTAGTAATTGCTTATAACGGTACTGCCTCGATTGAAATGTAAGAAGCATATAATTAATTCTTACCTTTAATTGGATAAGTTCTCCAAAGCTCTTTCTCTTGCCCCTGCAGTTCCTGGCTAATCTAAGCAATGATATTGACCTAATTTCTCCCCCTTGGTCAGGGAAGGAGGGTGCAGTCCCTGAGTTAACTGTAGGGCGTGCTAAATTCTCCTGAAGTTCAGTGGCTGCGGTTCCTCAGCCCATGACAGGAGCAGATGTGGCGGCTGCAGGATGGCCATACTGACCTCTGCTTGCCTCTGTGTGGCCCCATCCTGTGCTGATGCGTGCTGGGCCAAATGAAGGCACATGGGTGAACTCTGGCCCTTGGTGCGTTCTTAGGGCCTCCTGTTGGTGTAGACGTGATGGGTTTTGTGGTGGCAGTTTCTAGATGCTTTGGACTTAACGGCCCATCATGTTAAGAAGTGTCATTAAACGTGTGGAACACGTTTATTCTTTTATGTACTCCTTACTATCTTTAACTATGTTGCTTACAGGGTTATCTCAACTTTTGGAGCCTCCTGCAGGAAAGCACTTCTTTCAGGTAAGGAGTTGGCCTATTGCTTTCAGTTTGACCCTGCTGTCTGCTGTCAGTAGCTCCACAGCCTGTGCTGTGAAGAAAATGCTGGGCCTGGTGGTTTTGGAGGCTTTTTTTGTTGTTGTTGTTCAAGTGCAAGATTTAAGTGTATGTGCAGGTGCACAGCATGTGCACAGTGACTGACTGCAGATGTGTGTGGCAGAAAATAATGTACATAAAGAATGTAGTATTTATTGCTTTTTGAGATGTGTTGATTTGTTGGCATGCCGTTGTGTGGTTTTACTAGGCTTGAGAGCTTTGAGCCAGCCTCATTTGAATGTAGGCAGCTGCAGTCTGCTGTGTTTCTCACAGAATCACAGAATGGCCAGGTCAGAAGGGACCTTAAAGACCACCCAGTTCCAACCCTTGCTGTGGGCTGGTTGTTCCGTGCCCGATCAGGCTGCCCAGGGCCCCATCTGTGGCCTGGATCAGCTCCAGGGATGGGGCACCCACTCTGCTCTCAGCACCTTTGTGGCCCTCCTCTAGACCCACTCCAACAGCTGCACATCCTTCTTGTGTGGGGGGCCACAGGCCTGGGCCCAGTACCACAGGTGGGGCCTTAAGGGCAGAGCAGAGGAGGACAATCCCCTCCCTTCTACTGCTCCCCTCTGCTGATGCAGCCCAGGGTGCTGTTGGCCTTCTGGGCTGCAAGAGCATGCTGCTGGCTCGTGCCTGGCTTTTCATCTGCCAGGACCCCCAAGTTCTTCTCCGCAGGGCTGCTCTCAGTGAGTTGTTCTCCTGGTCTGTTCATGTATCTGGATTAGCCCCAGCCCCGCACTCAGCCTCGTTGAACCTCATCAGATTCTCATCTTTCCACTTCTCAAGCTTGTAACTTTTCATGAACTCCATTTCAGGTCGGGTTCTGAAATTGGTTAAGGTCTTACCTCTGTTCTGTATCTCTGGGTACTGTGTGACTGTGTATTAAACAGGATAGTGGGGAGGAGCTGCTGCCTTATTGTTCTGCTACTTAATCTCAGCACTTCTTTCCAAAGAAATAGAGAATGTCCTATCTTTCTGCATGATGTTGTAGTCGAGACACTGCTTTGAGCTTCTCTAGAGCTCCAGCTGTGGAACTGTGTGCTTGTGTCCCTGGGACGTGGATGGCAGTACCATTGATTGAGTTAGGGTTTTCTCTTAATGCTGAAATCTAAAAGGCTTCAGTATAGAAGCAGAGGTTACACAAAGTACCAGACTTCAATTGCTTCTTCACTCTACAGAGCGTTGCTGATAGCTTTTGTGTGATGTGATCCCCTATACCTGGTTAGATCCTCTGCTTAGGTTGCACCTCAGTCTTCTCAGCATTGCTGTCAGCAGTTTTGCAAAAGGATGAAGTGACTTTTTTTTCCCAGCTGCCCTTTCATTTCTGAGATGGGAGAGAAGTCTGTGAGCAGCCTTGAAGTGCACCCCGTCCCTTTCTTTTTGTAATAAGCCTGCAGAGTTGCATCCTCCTTACAGTGTGGCAGATACATCTCCTTAATGTAAATGAAAATGTGATATCTCAGCAAAGCTGAGTGTAGCATGTAGTGTGCAAGATTTCACTTATTTTGTCAGGAAAGTGACCTGCTCTTTGTCAACAAGGAGAACAAGGTCAGCCTGGCTGGGGAGGAAAGAAGAATAATGAAACTGGAAGTGCCTGAAGTGTCAGAGCACTGTGTGCTGGCTGGCTGTGAGCAGTGGTCTAGAGGATTTCCAGTGGTCGTTACTGCAGGTAGTGCAGATTCTATGAAAAACATTTGGGATGCTGATTTCAGGTTTGTTTGGTTTTTTTTTCCATATTTTCTTGCAGATGTTTTTTTTCAGTTTGACTTCTCCAAAGACTCACAACTCCAAGCCTGTTACCGTTCAGGTAGTGTTACCAGATCCCCTTTTGTGCTGTGTTAGTGACCTTCCACTTTGAGTTGTTCTCTAGCTAGAATACATATTGGTGCTCCACTATCTTGGGTTCGACAGCCTGCTGTAACTGTATAGGATGCTGCTGGAACATCCAGAGTGACGTCAAAGCCTGGGTATGACATCAGGTCAAAACTAAGTTGGTCAGTGTAATGCCTGAGGTTTTGAGTTTCGTTTAAAGTGTGGACTTGCTTGTATTCCAGGACTGCCCTCTGACAGTGCACCTTATCTAGATAGCTCCAACCTTACGCTGCTGCAGTACCACTCTCAACCAGAAACATGGATGTGGCCTTGCTGAAAACTTGTCCAAGGAGCTTTGTGGTGTTTGTTGTTGTGTTGCTTTTGTGGGAGTATAGAGTGGGAATGAGAAACAGTTCAGTTATTCCTCTGCTTGATTTCGTTCTTAGTCGACAAAGATGCCTTAAGCCATAGGCAGCCATTAAGCAGGGAAGAAATGTCTTTAGGGACAGTTCTATGCAGTGCATTCAGCATCATGAAGCAGGTTTATACAGCTGCAGGGAGGCAAAGAGGAGAAACTGTGGTGAGGCTCAATTAGAAGTTTGGAAATTTAGCTTCAGGCTGAATAAGAAAGGTTGAGGTGGCTGTAGCTTGTTTCTGTCACTGTCTTCTGCCTGGAGAAGCCTTGCACTTATTGACACGGAGAGGATGTTTGGATGAAGAAACTTCCTGTAGAAACTTTTGGTTTACTTTTTATAGGACCAAAATCATCCCTGAGCCGTGGGGTGGCTGTAGGTCATCCAACAGGGATGTTAATGGAGGTGCTCTCCTCCTTTGGTTGTCATGGCGTAGGTTTGCTCACACAGCTCATGACATGCTTGTTGCAGCATGGGTTCATGCGATGAACTTTGTCATGATTTTGTGTGATTGTTTCCCTGCAGTCCAGCAGCTCACATCAGCACTGTGCAGGCCTGCAGGTTGTTAGACATTTGGACTCTTCATTTCCTTCTTACTGCTTGGTGGAGTTTGTGCCTTAAGTATCCTTCATGCCACACTTGACTCTTAACTAAGTTGTAAAATCAGAGACTTTGAGAAGCTGCAGTTGGTAGAATCTCTCCAAAGCCAGAACTGTTCTTTTCCTCTGGTTTGTTTGTCTGCTTTTGGGTTTTTTTGTAGTGGTCAGAATTATTTCTGAGTAAGAGCTATTCTGAAAGATATGATATTTTAAATATCTTTTAAGCTCTGAAGTCTCACATCTTGAAAAGCAGCGCTTATCAAATCAGAGCAGGTCTCTTACTTGAACTGCTGAAGGCTTCTATTTGGAATTTGTAATTGGTTTCAAATAATCAGTGTTAAAAGATCGCTTGTGAAGGAAGTTTAACCCCATGGTTTTGCAGCAGAAACCCGCTAGTGTAAGTATTGCATCAGAAGTGATGACTCCAGTTCTGTGAATCTGCATCTGCTGTAATTGTTTTGCAAAAGAATTTTGATGTGTTTCCAGATCTGGAGCACTCAGACATTTTGAGCCCTTGACTCAGCTCTGGAAGTGTCCTGGTTTTGTTCATGTGCTGCTTCTCATGCTTGGCTGTTTGAGAATTGAAGCTTCCTCTTTTTTTAGTTTCGGTCCTCAGAATTGAAGAACGTTTGGGTGATAAGAACATGGTTGGTGCTGTGATATTTCTGGGCTTCTCTCAGTGGCAGTTCTTATCCTGTGAGAAGAAAAGAGGGTGTTAGATTTGGGACGGAGTAATTGAACTGAAGTTTCTTTGAGTATTTCAGATATGCTTTAAGATGTTAGCTGCCAAATAGTGGCTAGATAGAGAAATTCCTAACTGCTCTTCTCACTTTTCTTTGTTGGAAAAACAAAAGGGAAAGGTGGGGGTGAGGAAAGACAAAGGGGAGGGGGGGGAGAAGCCCCAAGCCCACCAGCAGGAGCTTGTTGTGTTCAGCAAGGTGCTGGAAGAGATGGAAAACGTAAATTGTAGCTATCTGTCCTGGCTCTTTAGCTGCATGTTTCACCTTGGCCATTCTCAATAACGTGCACGATAAAACTGCATGTATTGTGGAATTTCATTTAAGTGCAGTTTGAGTATGGTAGATTTAAGCTATTTGAACGTATTTACGTAGTACCTTGAATTTTGAGTTAGTACCAGGTTTGGTATGCTGTCTACTGGCTTAGTTAATGGGGGTGTCCTGAAATGTCTACCGGGTTCTGTTCAGTGAAGGATAAATAAATGATGGGGTCTTTTAGGACCTTGGGATTGATCTATAATTTGGATCACAATAGCCAACACTACTCTGCATTGCAGTATTTCCAGATTAAATTGATTTTGTATATAACTTTCTAGGAAGGCTTTTTAAGCTCTGAAGTACTTTTTGTCTCAGAATTCATATGTTGTTTTTTGTTTTTTTTTTCCTTCCCTGCAGTTGTACAGCAGCACTTGGAATGCATGTGACCGTATAGGCAGCGAGTTTCTTCTTGGTGAGTATAAGCACAGATCCGTGGTTTTTTTTAAATGATTTTTTTTTTTTCCTTCGAGCTTTTACAGCTTTGTTGTAAAATTGATTTTTCTTCATTCTTGCAAAGGCATCTTGGATCCCAGTCCTGTAACTGGAAGCCTCGTATTCTTAAAGCAGAAATTGCAGACTTTCAGTTGGATGAAAAAGATGGCAGTTTGATCAAAGTAGTTGTTCTTGAATTTAACTTGTTTTGATTAGGGGAAACCTGCTTTATTCTGTGTGATTTGAACCCTTTTCTAGAATCTTTTTGCCTGTTGAGTGTTTGGATGTCTCTAACATTGGTGCTATGAGAGACCAGGAAAAAAAAAAAAAGGAAAAAAGAAACCAGAGCAGTTAACTAAGTGATGATCAGATGGCTGAAAAGCGTTCTTTTCAGTATCATGTATTTATTTCTTTAATTGCACTTGGTAATGAAATAAGCTTTACTACAAAATGTTTTGTTGAATTGCCCACATTCCTAATTTCTGCTTCTGCACTGGCCTCCCCACCAGTTTGCACTGCCAGCACACCTGTGTGGGTTGTTGATGAGGGGGTGAGAAGTGACATTCTCACTGTCCCGTAACCTCAGGGAGAGTGTGAGGATGGTGACCCAGGAAGGGTGGTTTGTTTGCTGACACCACTGCTGCCACTGAATGCTCTGAGGAGGTCGTGGTTCTGCCTGCAGGGGGGGAGCAAATGCAGGTGTCAGCTGTGTTGGTTGTTGTAGTCTGCCTGGGGAAACCGGGAGCCAAGCATGTCTGCAGGGAAGATCCAAAGCTTTTTGCTTTGTATGGATGTTTCAGTGATAAGGAGTTAGGTATGTGTTATTCTTGTTGTGGAAGTTGCAAATATCAGTTCAGGGTTTGGTTTTAGTGCTGTTGCTCAGCCAAGGAGTTTGCTTCCTGCATGGTGCTTGGTTGGTTCTGGCAAACTTTGAAAGCAAGAAGTCAGCATTGATTATGATCTGTTTGAGAATCCTACGCAGTGCACGTAAGATGCCAGACTACATCCAGTTCTTGTTTGAAGTGTCTTTGGGATAGAAAATGGAGATGGTGCAGTATTCCTGGGAACGCATTGCTGTGACTAATATTCTGCATGTTTAATTCCTGTTTTTTCTTGTGTCTGCTCCTGTTGCAATTAAAAAAAAAAAAAAGCAAACAAACCTTGATTAGAGATCTGTATCATTGTGTGAAAGGTCAGCGGTAAGGATACCGCGGGTTTCCTTGTAACTCTTACTCAAAAACTTCCATGCATTGCTGTGGGATGGTGTGTATGGACAGGCAGGAGTACAGGGTTCCTTTCCTTTGCTTTCCAACATAGGCTGAAATGCAGTGAGACATACTGCGTGGCAGCAGTGGGGCTGTGTGCAGGGCCTGGTAGGCATGGCACAGGCAGACTTTGTAGGCTGTAAGGTCTGCTGTAATCTGCCTCCCAAGGCAGCACCAAAATGATGTTCTGTAGTGCTGTTTAAATGTTTGTGAGACTACGTAAGTCTTCATAAGTTGCTGTTGGGGTCGTATAAGTGTCTGCAAGTACAGACTTGCAGCCTGATACAGCCATTAGCTTTTCTCATCTGCAGGTGTGTGGTTTCAGCACAGCATGGCTGTGGTCATCCACTTGCAAGGTCTTCTGATTGTGGTGGGGACCATGGGCTTCTCTGCCCTGACCATCCCTGATGGGGGCAAGCATATTGTAGGGGATGAATTGGGTGAGGCTTTCATTGCTTTACCACTGATGAAGAAGCAAGGCTTTGCAAGATATATGCAGATAGTATAAGAGGTCGAAAGTAAGTGCTGGCCAGTAAAAACCTGCTGTGCAAAATGTGATTGGACTTGGTCCTTGTCAGTTCCACAGTATGCACGTAGATATGCTAGCAGTCTGGTTATTCAAAACAGAACGCTTGTGCTGTGTGGAATCTCCCATTACTCTGTCCTAGCCCAGAAACTGCTTATGCTGCTATATGGCTAGAAAGCAAAATTCATGCTTACAGGACACAAAATGCACTTGAGTTTTCTGCTGCCACGTTTCAGATCTTGGGGCTCCCTTTAGTAGCCTAGCACTGAGTACTGCATCTCCAGTGGACCCAGGACAGTCTCTTACTAGTTGCTTTCTCTCTCTGGTTTTGGAAGTGCCTTTTGTTAATGCAGTACCTGCCCTACCTGCCTCTTCCTCTTCTGTAGCCCTATGGAAAGCCCAGCAATGCAGAATGCATTATAGGAGCTGATCAGCAATTTTAACCACCCCAAATAAAGCTTAACACTGCTTTGTACTGAGTATTTATGTATTTTATCTTGTGCTGTAATTTGCCAAAGCTAACCATGCTCCTTCATCTAGCCAGAGAACTGCAGCGATTCGTTGAATTGCTCGTTATTTTTCATGTGTTGGGCTTTGTTGGAAGTATGGGAAAAGATCCCTGGGTTGGTGCAGGTATGCTAAAGGATGAAGGAGATGAAGTTGAATCATGGGGCTGAATCTGCCATTTGAATTGAGGTAATGCTCCATTTGGAAGTGGAGCTGGTTTAAAGGCAAGGTTTTGTTTTCAGTGTGATTGTATGTAGGGAATCGTTTAATCATGTTTGCAGGTGATCTGGAAAATGCTGTTTGTGCAGGTAGGTGTGAGCTGGAAACTGCAGTGACTCTGCAGTTTCCAGAGGGAAGATAAGAGGCTGTTACTTGTGAGTTTGCTGTAACTGCTTGCTTGTGTCCTATATGACAGTATAAAGAGATACTTCAGTTTACAGAGGGACTTCCTTCTTTCAAAGCTTCGCGGTGCACCAGATCTGGGGCTGAGCACTGATGGAGCTTAAAAAATGAAGAGAGTAAGAGTTGCTACAGATGAGGATATGCAGGCCCTGGTCAGTGGAGCAGGCTTGTTTTAAAAGACAAAAATCACAAATCCCCAGAGGGATCAGCATTAATGTTAGCATATCTGCAACGTCTTGATGGAAGTGTAAGTACCAATTAGGAAGGTACAAGCATTTGAATGGCTGAATAGAGCTTAAATTACCTTGTGGTGACTCTTTGAAGGAGGGAAAGGCTCTGCCTTCCAAACGACAGACTGGTGTACTTTTTGTGACATGGTTTTGGAAATACTTTCTGTTGAAACAAGTGATTTGTCTGCGTTCTGGAGTGTCAGTTCCTGAAATGCTGCTCACAGTCATTGCAGAGTAAGAAGTTTTAAGATTGCAAAAAAGGAATAAGAGCAGAGAGAAGCCTTACAGCCTTGGGGAATAATGTTTTGCCAAGTGTGTCTGCCTGAGGAAGCTGATCCTGGAATGAACTGCATGTGAAGAGGACAGACTGTTTTGCAAGGAAAGTGTGCCAAGCAGGGAGAGCACTGGGCTGAGCTGCCTTGGGCTGGGGGCTAGAAGAACCCAAAGGAGTGCAAGAGGGAGGGGGAGTGTGGGGGAGGGGTGATGAGGAGAGAGAATTCTTTTTCCCTTAATATCTCCACTCTTGTTCAACTACCAGCTCAGCTGCCTTGCGTGGTGTTGTCTGAGGTGGTGCGGTGTAGTGTGTGCTCTGACAAATGCTGGCGTTCAGCTGAGTCCAGCTGGAAAGAAGAAACAGTTCAGATTCTTACCAGAATATGCAGCCCCAGTAATTACTATCAAATGGCTTCTGATTTTTTTTTCCCCACATTTCCCTTGCAATGCTCTTCCATTATTATTTTCCGAATTTAATGTAAGCTGTAGTGCAGCATTCCTTGCCAGAGCTGGCTTGGTTTTGTTTATGTACAGAAGCGCTGTTGTACAAAGTAGTGCTGCTGCAGCCAGGAGGTTAGCCTGCCCTCCCACTGCCTGCTGTAGGTGAGCTGAAATGCCCCTTTCTTGGCATCCCCCACTACCAAAGGGCTCCTTTGCAGAGCGCTTCATTCATGTTTTCCTTGTGACACACTGAAGTGCTCAGTCTCTGTGTGTCCCTATTAGAAAAGGAATAGCAAGCTTAATACTAAGTCAGGAATAGACTTGCAGCCCCAAGTTCTGCTACATTACAAGCATCAAGTAGCCTGTATGTGGTCTGCATTTGGAGACGGGAAGTTTGATTGCTAATGATGGAAAGTGGTAATTGTGTGGATGTGAGTCTGCAGTGGAGGTGTGGATGTTGGAGGTGTGGATGGGTGTGTTCTTTAACAAAGAAATAGCAGGGTTTTTTTTAGTATTTTATTTAGTGAGTATTTCTTTGAACTGCGCTAGTAGCGATGAGGTACCAAGTGTTCTTCAGTACTCCACTAACAGGTAGATTTTGAAAGGTTGTTACTGTGTGTGTTTTTGCTGCTTCCTGTTTACTGGATTCCTTGTTTTTATCAAAACCAGGAAGGGGAGGGGGGGAAATAATGTCAAGAATCTTCTATCTCAGTCATGGGGCGCAGGGTTCTTCATTGACCTGGAACTTGGACCGGTGCAGAAAGTCTGAGCTTCAGTCTTCCGTTGTCCGGTAGCTCCCCTGTGAACGCTTTTTTTTCCTCTTTTGAATGATTCTGTATACACTCGCAGCTGGGAAGCCTTGCTTGAGAGGTAACTGCCCTCGTTCCTTTCTGTGAACTAAGGTCCCTTAACAACTAGGCTTTGGGGGTTGTGGTGCATAAGCTTATTTTGTATGTGTCTTGATTAGTGATTGATATTTAATTGCATTTTTCAGGGGAATAAAATCAGCAGTGTTGATATTACAAAATGACAAAACATCCTCCGAATAGAAGAGGGATCAACTTTGAGGTGGGAGCCCAGTTGGAAGCCCGTGACAGATTAAAAAACTGGTATTTTTTTTTTCAAAAACATTCATATTATATTAACTCTAAGTCTTTAATATCTTAAACATTTTATATTCGTACCGTATTTAGAGTCCTTGTCATTGGTTTGTAGGAAAGTAGTTAATTTCTAGACATTTATATACCAGTGCTTGAAATGGGCAATGCTTGCTGATGTGTTGTGCTGGCATTTCTAGAAGTGTGCTTGTGCTGTGTGTGTCTGGGGAGCAGGGCTGTGCGCACCGAGCAGGGCTTTGTGCTCACATGGAGAAGTCTGCGCTAGGTGCAGCTGATAGCGTAGGCACTGTGAAGAGATGAGTCCTTTGGAGTACGGGATACCCAGGGTCGTCCCTCAGTGCTTCCTTACCCATCACTGTTTATAATTTGTAGACTTGAAAGTCTGAAATTGTTCCAGCCTGCCCTCACGTGGGGGCCGTCAGCTGCCAGGGTACCGAGTGGGAAGCACCCTGACTAAGAAATTTGCTGTGGAGCTTGTCTTGCAGGTTTGAGTTTTGAGGGAGAATGGTTTTGTTTTTGTTTTGTTTGTTTGTTTGTTTGTTTTGTCAGCTACCACAGGAAGGGGAGAAAAAAGGGGCTGAAAGTTGACTGGCCAAATTCGAGCCAGCTTCAAGCCTTCTTACCCTGCTTTAGGAAATAATGCTCGTAACTGAAAATTGCTAGAGTAAAAGGCTACATAAATACTAAGTGTTCTTTGTTATTGCCTTAAGATGCCTTCTCTCTACAGAAATCAGTAGTTAGTTAATTTTTACTTAAGAAGCTCTGGGTTTGGCATAACTGAATATTGGGTGCTGGAGCATGCAGGCAGGATAACCATGCAGAAGCGACTGTGTAAAGCCTCTGGGCACCCCAGAAGCCATTGAGACATTCAGAACTTCTTCCAGAATCTATCAGTCATGTGTAGAACATCTCTTCGCTTTCCACATACAAGGAGATTGGAACTGTTAGAAATGAGTAAGCGTAGCTCTTCATGGAAAGGACATGAAGCACAAATGCTATGCTGTTCTTGGATTTTGTTGCCTTTCCTGCGTGACAGAGATGTGTAAGTAGGACATCAGTCCAGATCTGCATGATATATCTTCTGTGTTCTGTTTATACGAGAAACAATGCTAACATCTACAAAAAATAGACTTCTAAGCCTATGTGCTGTGTAGGCTTAGTAGAGGTACAGTTAGTATAGATTGGCTCATAGCCTCCCATCTGGCATGTTTGTGCCTCAGACTACAAGTACATAGCTCTTACATTGGGAAACTTGGTGGACTGGGATAGAATTCAACACCTACTTTCCATAAGTTCCTTAGCTTAAATTTAGTTTTAGACTTGTAACATATCCAAAATTCAAGCTCTTTTATTTATTTATTTATTAAATGACCTGTTTTGTGCATTGTGTTCTGCAGCTCTTTGATCTCATAACGTAGTTATTGGTTCTTCAGTTCTGAATATTTTCATCTGCTTGCTGAACTCCTAAAACCTGGGTCAGAAAGTCCATCTTTCCCAGGGTGATGATCTCTGGATATTCAGGGGTTGTGTACCAACACCTGTAAGATCTGGGGGCTTAATTGGCAATGTTAGTAGTGACTGATGAGGGGCCTTGTCTATCCTATTCTTAGAAGGTGTGGATTTGTAGAGGAAAGCAGGCTGTTCTTCAGTACTTTCACCTGCCAGTGAGTCAACAGAGCTGCTCTGTGGGTTGACTACAATGTTCTCCTTTTATGTGGATGTAAAACTTTTCCGTTTCCTCGTGCTCGTTCTTCTCATTATAAACCTTCTGAGGTCCTGGCTTTACTTGTGTGTGGATTTTGGTTTGTTTTTTTTTCTGACCTAGAACAGAAGTCACCTCTTAGGATGGAGGGCTGGCCTTGACTTCTGTGCTCAGTACCAGACACACCATTATTGCTTTCAGTAGAGCTTCGGAAAGTAGTTCCATCTTGTAGCCCCATTTACCTGCCCTCAGGGCAGTGGCTCGTGCTCTACACTGCAGGTTCTGCTTGTTCAGTGTCTGCATGTTTAAATGACTCCAACCTTCCAGCCCTACTGCATCGAAAGAATTTGTACATGGCAGCAGGGGAGTCAGTGCAACAGCTGCTCCTTGGAATATTGCATCTATTAGAGAAAATGAAATCCCTTACCAGAGGTTGCTTTGCTGTATGTTCACTCATAATATGTTGAGCATGCACTTCAATTCCTGATGGAGTTGTCTGCACAAGCTCCTAGATTTGAACTCTGGGGAGCACAGTGGGTACTTGAGGTGCTTGTTTCAGATGTTTTTATTTGGTTTATTAGGACTTGTCTGGCACATGAAACATGCCATGGGAGGCATCTGTCAATGTGTGCTGACCTGGGAATGTGGAAGGGGAAGAGCTGAGTCAATCATATGGAGCCCTGAGGGTGGGAGAAAGGACTGCCCTGGTGGTGCAGCCCTGAGTCAGGAGGACCCAGAAAAGCCAGCTGTGGTGATTCTCCTGCACATAGTTCTCCACTGCATTGAATTCTTGATGGCCTTGGTGTGTTTGTTTGTTTTGCAATTGTGAAGTGCAACTTTGCATTTTCAACGTTGTTTTCTTTTCTGAATTATTTAAAGTCTTCACTGCTGGCTAGCTGCAGATACTGCTTCTTAGTGAAAAGAGGGTCAGTGTGCTGCTTACCTCCAGTAGGCAGATGGTGACATCTCTTGTTTCCATACTTTAATGATGTTTCTTTCAAGTTCATCCATCTATAGTACAAGTGAAGTTGATAGGAAGAAACTTGATTCTAGTGAAGATTCTTGAGTATTGATATCAAGGTTAATGTTGTAATGAGTGTTGTACTGCTGTGTTATGGCAGATTATCAGTGCCATGAGTGTAGCTGCTCATGCTGTCAGGGCTTTGTTCCTGTGCTGAAAACATAGAAATTCATGGTTATTGTCCTTCATAGTACTGCTCTTCCTGGAGGCTTCCATTCCTTGCAGAACTGCCTCCCTAGCTCCAAGAGTAAAGGGATGTTGTATATAAGAAAAGAAAAGGGAGATGCACTAGTCCAGGCCCGAGAGAGGGGGGAACTCCTTCAGTCATCACTGTCTTGTGGAATTTCTGCATACTCACTTCTTCACAGCAAAGGGGAGGGGGCTGTGCTTGCCTCTACAAGAAACCTCCCTTCACGTGGTTTGCTGTGCTCTGACAGTTGTAGTCTGAGGTTGCCAGTTGCTGTTAATCTGGGCTGTTGAGAGTTGTGCTGCTGAAGTCTTCAATTGCTGCTTGGGTTCTTATGGAAATTAATGGCCACTTTTTGTGTCTCTCAGAAGTTTCTCCATATTATGTATCTAACTTATACTGAAGGCAGAAGGCCTTGGAAGATAAAGACTTGCTATTCCTTTCAGATTGAGGTGGAAGGCTGTTAGTTTTAGTCTCCTGATAAATCATGAGAAGTTATCTGATTTCATCTGGCTCTTCAGCATGTGAGATAAACAATCAGATCACCCTCAGTTGAGGATCTCTTACTCCAAATTGCTTATCTGTTCTGAAAGCCCATGGAGCCAGCTTAATTCTTCTTCCATGGTGTGGTGGAGGATGGACCATACCTGGACTCGTGGCAGGCTGTGGTCTTTTCATGTCTTTTAGGCTAGACTTCAATTTTCTTGCTTTTTACTTAAAAATTTCCAGTGTGTTTTCTTGATAAACAGGTATGAATTCCTTAGATTACCTCTATTCCATGACACTTGTTCTTGCATGGGTGTCCTGTGTTACCTTCTGTGTAGATCTGCGAGGACTTGTGCATCCTGATGTGGAGTGCTTGCTCAGGGGCAGGGGTAAATATTGGAGGAAAGGTGCCTGCACTGTCAGCTTGTGCTCAGAGGTGTCTAGAGCCTGGAAACCTTTTGTCTTCACTTTCAAGTTGCCAGGCGTGAGGCAGCACTGTGCTGCTTTGTATCTGGGAGGAAGGTCACACTGGGGAGGCACTGAAGTTTCTGGCTAGATGTAATATAGCTTCTGACAGATTTACTGTTCCAGTCAAGCACTGAGCGTCTGTTTACCAGTGATGATTGCTTCAGTAAGGGAAAGCTTGTTCATACTCCAGTGCATTAGCCAGGAGCTGCCTGAGAGCTGTGGTTCACTTACCTCTTGACCAGGCTGAAATGGGGTCTTGCTCTCAGGTATGGTTTTTGCTGCTCTTGTTGATGGATCGGAGCATCTCCCACCATCAGGGAGCTTTCAGAAGGTGAACTCGGTGTGGATGATACTGATGCATGATTCTGGGGTGATGATTCTTGTGGTGAAGTCTCCTGTTCCTTCTTTCCCTGTATGGAAAAGGGGGCAATCTTGGCTGAGTGTCTTATTGGCTCTTGCCACTTGGGCATGACTCCTCAGCAGGAGAAAATTGGTGGATTGAGCGTATTTCCCAGGCATGGGCATCTTTGTGGAACACATTATTAGCCTCGTGCTGAGTCAGTTTGCAGTCATCTTTATCGGTGTCCCCCTTGATCTCTGAGAATCTGGATGAGCCCCAGCACTGCTGCAGTCCTGATGGCAAGAACTTCCTTCTGCTGGCTTCTTGACAGGAGCTGGGAATTCCTGTCCCGTTTCTGCTGTTCTGTGCAGGAGCTGATTGTTGTCATTGCTTGTTCTGAGTAGTGTGCAGTTCCTGAGATACTGAAGAGTAAACCACCTCTGAAAGAGTCACATTAGGTGTGGAAAGACTACAGATCTTGTGATTCTATGCAGAGCAGTTTGGGGCCTACCTAGATACAACGAATGGTGACCATTATACACACACAAATAATCAATCCTAGGAAGGAAGGAATTAAGATGTCCTTACCATAAGTATATCCCATCTGTCTTTCTCTCTCCTCCACAGCCTGTGCTACATGTGTTCTGATAATATACTGGGATGAACTAATGGCATAGCTTGAGGTATGTGGCACTGAGTAATAGGCAGGTCTTTGGTTGCAGTGTAAGGCTTTGGCATGGGGTATTTGTCGCTCTTTTTTAACATGTTATGAATGGATGTGACCCATATATTCTGAAGAATTTCAGTTATAGATAACCTTTCTTTTAATCTATGTAAGATTGTATAAAATAATTCTTTGCATTCCTTTTAAGTATGAATTCTTTCTTTTTATAAATTTCTAGCATCAGGCTTAATATTTTTTTCTGCACCTACCCCTTGTTCTACCTTCCGAAGTGTGATTTGGCAAGTAAAGAATACTTGTGGATGTGAGTTGTTCCTTCAGGCATTTGTTCTGCAGTTCACCAGGGTCTTGCTTTAGTTCCAGGTGACTGTAAACATTGACAAGTGAGTGTTTTCTCCTGGTGCTATTATGGCAGAGGGGAAATGTTATTACTTGGGATGTTATCTTCAGCTGAACTAGTGAAATATGCTGTGATTCAGAAATATGTGCTTAAGTTACAAATTACCAATGCAATTAAAGAATTATGGTCTTCCTGGTTAGAAACAAATGAGTCTGACCTTTCTCTGATTCCTGTTTTAATGTACCAAGCACTCTGAAGATGGATTTTAACTTTAAGAATCTAAAACTAAATTTAGGTTTAGCATCTTTGCTGGAATAAACTGCTGTTAAACTGAATGGATGATCTATGAGACATGTTGATGGGCATCTCTGAGGGAAGTGACTGTTGAATTCCAGTTGTTGCTCTTAGTAAGAAGGAGCTGAAGTTGTCGATTCTGTGTGCATGTAAAATTTGTAGGGCTGGGGAAGGCTGTTTTATTGATCTCTAGCTGTTTTTTCTACCCCAGGCTGAAACTCTTCATTTGTTTCCTCTTTCTGCAACTGTTTTTGTTCAGTGTTGGGATTCATTCTGTACTGAGCTCCAAGTCATCTGTAGCATCTTAATTGCTTCTACAAGTGATGTGACAAATAGTGCTAAGGCTGTAGAAATTAATGCTTTTTAGATAAGGTGGTATGGATCCTCCATCACACCAGATCAAGCGGTCTTCAGCTGTTTTGCTTTTGATCTGTCTGCATATAATGCTTTGTAATGCAGTTAGAGTAAAACTCTTCTTAACTGAAGTATTCTTATCTACCTCTTCCTCAGGTATCCAGCTCACATTGAGGAAATTGATTATGAGGAAGGAAAAGTACTTATCCATTTCAAACGGTGGAACCACAGATATGATGAATGGTTTTGTTGGGACAGTCCTTATTTACGTCCTTTAGAGAAAATACAATTAAGAAAAGAAGGATTACATGAGGAAGAAGAGTGTGCAGTAAGTAGAAAACAAGGGACATTTGAGCACATAAAACTGTTTAATATTGACCTTTATGACTGTTAAAACACTTCCTGCTGTATAAGTTCTATGGGTTATTTTTAAATACTGGAAGACTACATATTCTGATGTTTTAAGGAAGTGGTATATTTCTGTATTTCTCAAATGACAGTGCTTTTAAATGTTGTCTTGTAGGGTTTTCATATAAATGATGAGGTGTTGGCATGCTGGTCTGACTGTCGCTTCTATCCAGCCAAAGTCACTTCTGTTAACAAGGATGGTAAGGAGTCACTACTTTTTCTGTTGTTGTGTCTGTTAGTAATGTATTTGTAACTGTGTTTGAGCCTTTTTGCATAGTTGGAGAGAGTACAGCAGACTGAAAGCAGATGTGAGAAATTTTAATGAATTGCTTATCTTAATTGCTATCAATTCTTTTAACTTAGCCTTTCATCCCTTCTATGAGATAAGAATCTTCTGGGATATCCAGTCAGTAATTGCTTTAAGTATGTACTCAAGGGAAGTTGTTTCTTAAATTTACTATCAAACGATGTGTGTAGTTGCAGTAAGCCTAGTGTTAAAGCTGCAAGAACTCTTTGAAATTGGAGAATCTTGAGAGCGCAGCCGTGCTTCTTTTTGAGCACCGATAAGTAAGGATTTGTTCTTGTGCTGTGCTTTCTTTACATTGGGTATATGATGTAAGACCAAGGAGAGAAACTGACCCTTAATAATAATCCTAAGGACTATTCTACTTGGTGTTCTGGAGTTTTCTGACTAAGCGTATCTAAGGACAGACTCTTAGTTTTAGACACGTCGATGCTTTTTGTGCTTACTGTAACTTTTTTTTCTTGGTAATTTCACTATTTTTCCTGTTTTTCCTTTGTCCCATGAAATGACTTCTAAACTTTCTAACAAAAGTGGCAAAGCAGCTCTCACCTAGTGCTAAGCATGCAGCTCCATCATTGGAGCTCCGGTACTCTGTGAGATCCCTTTCAATCTTTAAACTTTTATACTTTGTTTTCAAACTTTAGGTACGTACACTGTGAAATTTTATGATGGTGTAGTTCAGACTGTCAAAAACATTCATGTCAAAGCTTTTTCCAAAGATCAGGTAAGTAATATGCGCATGTTGCTAATGTATTCTGAAATTGATGGTTAGGTTTGCTGAATTGTTTAAAAAAAAAAAAATGAAATGAGTAGAACTTCTCTAATGCTAACCTACAGCACACTGGAGATGGATGGAGACGATCAGAATGAAACGGTGGTACAAATCCTCAGGGCCTGTTTTATGAAGTCTTCAGGCTCATCTTGAATATGCTTCTTGAACTAAACAAGTCATTGACTTGGATTTATTTATTTTATTTTATTTTTTTTAAATAGCATTGGAAGATTCAGAATTTACATACTAAAGCTAATAGTAGGGTATTGAAAAACTGTTTGGTTGTGTCAGTGGTTCTCGTGACATGTATATACTTAAAGATTGAGAGTTATAAAGTGAGCAGAGGTTTATTTCTTCCCCAGAGTAACTACTAGGTTGACCTTTAGGGAAGCTGTCTAGTAGTCTCTGGCTTCATTGCTTTTAGAACATAAACTTTATTAACACCCGCATTCTGTTCTTCCATGATTTGTCTCTTCTACCACCCTTTGCATTCTCTGTTCTGCATGTTCAAATTCAGCTTATGTTGGAAAGCATTAGTGAGATGTCAGCATCTTCTCCTGTTCACAGTGAGATGAAAGCAGAACTGTTTTCAGTTTTCATGTGGACACTGTAGGAAAGGATGACAAACTATTCTTGTGTGGCTTGACTAAAACTTATGTACCCGCTTCAGAATAATTGTCATTAAAGAAATAGTTTTGTTTGTTATCTTGCCACATATTTGTGGTGTTGCTCTAACCTGTGTTTTCAGTCATGCTTTTTGCTTTTAGGTTGGTTTGTTTGTTTTTAGTTTGAAAAAAGATATTGGATCCCTCACCAACTTGAATCTTAGAATTCAGGTTCAAATAGCAAATTACTGATAGGCAGAAATTGATCTTTCACTGTGATGAAGAGCTGTGCTGTTCCTTGGAGGTCTGTAGGTTTGGTCTGCCAGGCTAGGAGGGCAAAATGTTTCAGACTTGCCACAAAGTGCCCTTAATAACTTTCAAAGGCTAATAATTGCGCTTGGTTCAGGTTGACTCATGCTCAGAAGGGATCTACCAGAAGAATTTTCATTGCCATGAGAAATGTTTCTGCCTTATTTAATTGTAAACACATAAAAATGAACAATATTAAAAAATACTGTGTTCTTCATAAAAAGTATTCAAAATATTGTCTCTTTTCTTTCCTATGGAGAGCTCATCAGGTTTCCATATGGCTTTAGGTGGATAAAATACATTCCTTCCAAAACCTATTTAACCATTGAGTAGGGGGATTTCCCTTAGCCTGGGAGAAGAGTTATTCTACAGCATAAAAATCACTTCTGATTATGTAAAAAGCTTACTGGTAAAGGCTACTTAAAGACTCCAGCCTTGGGGAGCTCAGGAACTTGCTCGTGTAAGTTCACAAGGTGGATTCACATGCAGTAGCCAGCTGACAGTGGAAGAAAAGTGCTCGTATTCTAGGGTGGAATCGCCATGAAAACAGTGGTTAAAAAAGCAAACAAACACCTTCTTTAATAATAGTATCCCTTTGCAGAGGGAATAACATGCACTATTGAACTGTCATAGTGAAATGCTTATGCATGTGCTTAATGCAAATGCACAGAGTGATAGTGTTTATGTTGGCAAAATTGAGAGGCGATCCAAGCTTGTTGGGTTTATGATTCACCACCTGACTAATTGGATTCAGGCAGTTTGTGCCTGTTGCTGTATGGAGTTTTATCTGACAGCTCTGTGTAGCACAGCTAATGAAACCTGGCGATGAGGGTTGCTTTGTTGAATGTGAGGTGTTATAGGTTTGGGTGGTATTTTTGTTTTGCTTTTTTTAACTGATGTATGAGGTTCTCCCACAGCTGTGCTATTCAAGGAATGTACTTTTTTTTTTTCTTTTTTTTTCCATGATATCCAGTAAAAGTTTTGCTGAGGCACCGGTGCCTTTTCTTTGTGAGGGGATGAAAGGCTTGTTGTGCCTGGCAGGGAAGGATGTGGCTGGGAAGGATTCTGATTGCTCATTGATGCTGCAAGTTACCAGGCAACATGGAGGGAAGGCAGTTAAGCTGAAGGCAGAGTCGACATGTGATCAGATCTAAATTATTAATCTAGATTCAGGAAGCTTCTGTTCCTCAGAGCAGAGGAGCTCTGGTATAGCCTGTAGCAGGAGTGTTGGAAGGACGGGAAATCAAAGCTGGCATCTCTCCACCATGAGCTGTTGGAATGAATTGTAACCCCAAAATGGAAAGGGTGTTCAGGAGCATATAAATACAGGGATGTTCTTCCTGGCTTTCTGTTACTGTATAACCATGATGTAAAAATGAGGCTGTTTGAACACTGTATCTATTGCCCAGGGACTACTAAAGATTGTGATGTTTAAAGGGCTTGCAGCATATTGGCTTTATAATTCAAACACAAGCAGAGGTTGGTGACTGCAGTTCCGTAGATGACTGCATGGCACTTGTGATTAACGTTGATAGTAACAACCTAAAGGCTTGTTTGTCTTGAGACACTTCTGTGAAAGGAAAAGGTGTTTGCCCTTTCCTGTGCTATTGGCTCTCACTCCTCCTGCAGTGCCATGGGCAAGCTCTAAGCAGCACTGCTCGAGCTGACGTAGAGCAATGGAGTTGGTTCTGGGCCCAACCTGCACATGCGAACCAAGGCACAGCAAGTCTCCTATGCCATCGGGTTGTCAAAAGAATGAATCTGTTTTGTGGTCCTGTTAATTCAGCATGCCTGTGCTGCATGGGCCTTTGAACAGATAAAGTGCCTTAAAGTTTTAATCTGGGGGTTGCTGTGGCGTGTATGCTTTTATCCTTTGAAAAGTTGGGAAAAAAAATGCAGGTTTGCTAAATGCAAAGGTAAGGAATGACTTCTAGGTTGCAGCAAGTTAATTGTTATATGTCACTCTCTTTATTCTAGAATCTTGTGGGTAATGCTAAGCCTAAAGAAAGAGGTAATGAAATTCCGTCATCTCCTGAAAAGCGGGAGAAATTTAAAGAACAGAGGAAAGCAACAGGTAATGCAAAGAAAGACAAGGATGAAAAGACACTAAAGACTGAAAAAAGGGTTAAGCAACCTGATAAAGAGGGGAAACTGATAGTCGTTTCAGAAAAAGGCAAGGTCTCAGAGAAGAATATATCTAAGAATGGAAAAGAAGATAAAGAGAATATATCAGAGAATGATATGGAATATTCAATAGATACACAAATTGAGAAGAAGCCTGAGAATGACAACGTAAAGAGTCCACAGGAAAACGTAAAAGAAACTAAACGAAAACGTGGAAGACCACCAATTACACCTCCAACAGGTATGTAGTTGAAATTAAATGTATATACCATGGTCAGAAACCTTTCAGCTTAAAGAAACAGAAACAATGTTTTGCTGTCCACAGAAATTTCTCAGTTTTTTCAGAACTTCAAGCTTGGTTTATAACAACTGTAAGCATGCTTGCTAATCACATGTGCAGTTTTCATGCTGTGGTGTAAACTGGATTTAGGCCTCTAATGTCCGTCTGCAGGATTAAGTGCTGATACATACAGGTGAAGCTGTTCATGAAGGCCTGGCATTTTAAGCTGCAAGACTTGTGAATTTACATTCTGAAGCTTTCCAGCTTTATATCTAACCAACTTCTGTTCTCTGTTAAATACGTAGAGCCTGGTTCTCAGACACTGCAGCCCATCGCCTTGGAGTTAAGACATCGGAAAATACCAAAAGGAGGTGAAGTTCCATCAAAGCGTCCCAGGATAGACAGAAACTTGTGTGAGTATTTTTTGGCATTTAAATCTCACAGGATTTGTACATATGAGTTAAAGCTAAAGTGAAGAAATTAAAATATGTGGTAGTGAAGTTTAACTGTGATACATGAAATAGATAAAGGTGCTGAATTTCTTCTTAAATTGACTATTCATATGTAGCATCTATGTAGTGAAATTACATCCTCAATCTTGTAATCTCTATTTGGATAGAGAAGCCACAAACCCTCAAGAAGAGGCAGTGATTATATTGCCTCTGATGCTGTAAAAGGTTGCAAAAACCTCAAAACAAAAATTGTTACATGAACATACCGTTATTTAAAATCTGTTATCAAAGGAAATTATTGAGGCTTGTAAAATAAACTGCTTCTCTTGTTTTTTGTAACTGTTGATATCACTGTAGCTTTTATGGAGAGATGTAACCAGCAGGGATATTTAGCTTTTGCCATTAAAATGAGTTCTTAAAACTACTTCAGAATGTCAGTGGGAGGGAAGGCTTTGGATTTGGCTCATGAGGCACAGCAATCCTGTGCCTTCACAGTAGCAGCAGATTTCTCTGTTCTAGCTCAGGAAAAATTGAAGAACTCCTCAGATAACAATGAAAAAGACCCGATCAGGAGGCGATCTTCAAGACTCTCGTCAGGTGTTAGCCATGAGATTCTAAATACAGATCATGTCGCAACTTCAACGGAAGTTCAGACTTTGAAAGACACAGTGTCTAACCCGAATGAGTCTGAGAAGGGTAAGCAGCTTCCTGTTGTACTCTGATTTTATGGTGCTCTGCAAGTCTTAGTTGTTGCAAGCGCTTCACTTTCACTTTCATAACTTGCAGGCTGTATATCTGCAGTTAAAACCCCATTTCAGCTGCTATGCGGAGTAAACTCAAGGAGTGCTTGTTTTGGTCTCTGCAACCTTAAATCGTTTTGCTTTTGAATCTCTTTCTGTCAGTAACCCTATTTACTTGGTGTGTATGGTGCTTTTTCAGTGGGAGGATGTGTGGCTGATCTCAGCTGCATTAAGAAGGAGAGCTCCACAGATTGTAAAAAAAATTTGGAGTTTCTGAAGAGATGTGGGTTACCCTTGGGAAAATGAAGTTATTTAGATTTCTTTTGATTCAAGAAGTAATTTGTATACTAAAGCTAAGCTTTAGTCCTCCTGTTGAGCACTAAAAACACTGAAGAGGATGTTGTGGTTTTACTTTTTCTTGAACTGCTGGGAAATGGCACTCAGTTTTAGTACTATGTGCTTCGATGCCTTTCCCATTTGGGAAACTCTGATAATGGTGTGAGTAGACCTATTCCACTTATCTATAATGAGCTTGGAGCCTGTATGTTGTTTCTTTTCTTAACCTCTTAAATTTAGTGGGTAAATAAACGGATCTGTATTGTGCAATGTTAATTTTGTGTTATTACAACAGCAAGGAGTCTGAACATGGATAGATGTTGGTCTTTAGTGTGACGACCACACATGTTGGTATTCTGGAATATTCTTTTGTGTGCATTTTACTCAGTCAGAACTTTTCCTCCCTTCTAGTCCAGTTAGAAATTCCTGCTGAATCTGACCAAAGTTTTGGTGAGCAAGCATCTCCTGGGAACGCGTCACATAGCACGGTACTCAGTACGGATGCCAGCTTACAAGAAGAAAGCATTGAAGACACCGAGTCTTCCTCTGTTAATGTCAGAACTGAAGAACCTGCTGCTGCTACAGGTTCAGTTTTTGATTTTTGCTTCTTAATATTAATGCTTTTCTTGAGACAGCTGGTGCCGGGTGCTTCATGCCTTTCAGCGTGACTAACAAATCATGCTTTCTTGTAATGCAAACTGCAGGTAAAAATGAAAATGTTTACTCCCTATGCATTCAATTTTGATCTTGTGAAAGCTTTGGAGGATGACAGGAATCTTCACAGTGTGGAAATCAGACTTCTTAAATGTCTGGGTGTCGTATTTTAACATGTGAATGGTGATGTTAACAGAAATACTTACTGTCAGGGTATTTCTGTTGCTCAGGGTTAGGTCAGAGTATTGTGTTAAAAGATCAGTTTCTCTTGCTGTGCTGCAGGTGTGTCAGAACAGTGATAACTGGGAATCTCAACTGTGCATTTCTCTACCCTGATGTTTTGTCATCATCTAAACTTAAGCCCTAGAATTTTTTTTGTGCAGACATATGAAATAAGCAGTGAAGTGTTCAAACCATGTCAGTGAAGCGTAATTCTGTTGTTTCCTCATAGATTGAGTAGTGTACTTATCTGCCTTTTCAAATTAAAAGTTCCTATGGAGATAGTAGGCTAAGCCCAAACGTGATTTACTTCTTCCAGCTTCGTACTTTTATCTGCAGCTAAGTAGCAAAACTTGAACTACAAATTCCCTTGTCTGCTCTATCAGGAAAGCTTTAAGTTAGATGGAACAGACTGTTTATAGGCATTTAGGGTTGCTTAGCAATGGTAGAGTAACCTCTGCATGTTGGCTTTCATTCTGGTTTTGTTCTCCCAGCTTTTTTTCTCCTGCTTGCACATGTTCTCATTAACCCACCTTGCTGTAACTGTGCAAATGAAATGCCCCTGGTAACAATTGTATGTGGGTCTGTAGTGAGGGGAGGAAATAACCTCTTCTCCATTGCTCAGGTTTGATGAGTTAGTAACTCTTTGCTATTTAAAACTTAAACCTCTTTTGATCTTTGTTTGTCCTCCTAACCAGTGTGGTGATGCATACATCTGTACTGTACCTGTGGTATGTGTGGAGTCTCAGTACCAGTTGCTCTGTGTTGGGACTGTTCTGCTTGGCAGGTTAGTGGTCAGATGCAGATTTAAAGAATGATGCCTCTTGCCAAGGGCTTCTGTTGTCTGACTGATACTCGTGTAGCTTTTAGTAGAGTTCTACAACGTCTTAACTTCAGCAACTAGAAAATCGAGCAAGTATTAAGGCTGGGCTGTTGTCATAGCTGTGTGCTCTTCTGCAGAGATGGTTTCTTTCTTTTGGAAGGTTGTCTTGGGTCTGAGTTTAGGGCTCATTTAGTGAGAGCTCGTAGTGAGCTGCGTGTGTTCGGTGATGGCAGATAATCCACGTCTGGTAACTGTGAAAGAATAAATTGATAAAGTAGGCTTTGTTGTGTTAAAAAAAAACCAAAGTGGTGTGTATTTGTTGCTAAGTGGGGAGTCTCTTCCTCTTCGTGAATGGTCTTAAAGGAATGAGTTGACAGATTCAGGATTTAAGTGGTAGCAGTTGTTCTTTTTTTTTTTTTCCTTGATTTTCATATGTATTTATGTTCAGCTTGAATTCATGGATGCAATTTACAATCACCCGGATATTTGTCCCCCTGAACTTGCATAATATACATCGGGGTGAGATGCTGTGTTTTGTGGAGTAGAAAGTGGAGAAATTAATTGATTTGTACATTTGAAACTCTATAGCGATACTTCAATCTTACAGTTTTAGCTTTAGAGAAACTTAACTTTGGCTGCAGGTAAATGGGGTCGGACTCCAGGGTAATGCTGGTGTGCAACTGTAATGCTGAGAGTTCAAGAATCTGATTCCATTGGGTACTTTTTGCCATTATTACAACTTTCCTTTTTTACTTTTAATTCTCTCTGTTACTGAGCACTTGCAGTTTGGTGAGGGTTCCAGGTGTAATTCATGCCAGGGTGATTGAGGCTGTGTGAACAGTGAGCTGACTTCATTGGATGTGAGAAGCAAGGCTGTGCTATGATAACTTGTACTCACAGGAGTACCCAAAGCCCCCAGTATTGCTTGTACATTTGATATTGCACTTGAGTGAGCTGGATTCTAGTCTGTTTAAGAGATCATGCTTAGACTGAATGTTGGCCCATGGTTCAGGACTGGTGGTGGTGCCTGAAAATCCACCTTTCTGAATGGGAGTTTTGTTCTGGTTAATTAAAATCCTCTCACTTAATGTAAGAAGCACCGGGCATGTGCATGGGAAGACAGAAATATGGAAATTGAGTGTTTTTATTGGGAAACTTGCTAAGAGACTATTACCATAAGCTGCTGTAAAAGAAAAATAACTTTGGTTTCTATTTTTAACTAATTCTTGAAATGCTATTAAAGCGGTTTGTAGATACAGTAATTTTGAAAACCCTTCATCTTCTTATGGGTAGAACTGTTGTTACAAAGCTGAGTTGCGCTTCCATTGGGTTGGTTGAGGCTCACTTTTGGCCTAGTGGGTACACTGCACTGCAGGTGACCTACCTGATGGGGAAACAGAAGTGCTTTGGCTTTCTACTCGTGTGAGCAGCAGCATGTCAAGGATGTACCATTGGATCCAAAAATCTCTCTGAAAACTTCCAGGGGCTGTTTGTGTGTTCTGGAGAGCTGCGGAAGAGCATGCAGCCATGAAAATAACTAGTGTTGGGGGCTGATGGCTGGGTTAGTCTACCGAGCTGGGTGATGATTGAGGAGCAAGAGAGACATCTCCCCAAATACTGTGTCAAGCTGTTAAGTTCTCAGACTGGCAGCTGTGTTCAAGAGTTATGAGGCTGGGAAAGGGAGCATGTTGTCAAAACAGCTGATGTATGTGGGGGGGAAATAACACAGAACTGAGTATCAGTTATGTGTGCAATTCCCACAAAATAAACTGTGGGAATCTAGGTGAAGGATTACTTCAAATGGTGCAGCCTTGTTAACTGTACTGTTTGTAGCCTTCAGCTCTTGATTGGAGTTTGGTGGGAGCTGATTCTCTTCCTCTAAGAAAATACTACAAAACGAAATGGATGACCTTTATGTGTGGAGTTAGTGTTGATTTCATGTGAGTGAGTGACAGATCCTGCTTTAACATGCGTGGTGTATGGGAAGAGCAAGGTTGGTCTCAGCAGTTTTTAAGGGTGAAAGCACTATTTAGGGGTGTTTGCCCCTCCACTGATGAGAAGAGGATTCAAGGTATAGTAATTCCAACCAGCAGATGCAAGTTGTAGTGTTTATCTGCTTATGTCGTAAAAGGTAACGTGTTCTTGCAGGGCAGCATAGCATCATTTGCCAGAACTGAAGTTCCTTCTTTAGGCTTTTCCTCAAAATCCTGATTAATTTAATTGTATGTTGTAGGGGATAAAAATCTTATTTGGCTGTTTTTTTGCTCCCCTACTGCTTAGGGACTAGAACTGGTGACTTAAGATTTAGCTAAATCAAGTCATGCTTCAGACAAGGGGCCTGGAGCATGTTGGCAAGTTCTTACAGCCAGGTAATTCACTGTTTCATATAAAAAAAATGACAAAAACCAGGCTTAGAGGCGCTCTGCAGCTGTTGGTGTGGCTTCACTCTTGCAAACTGATTTGACTTTGGAGGTGAGCTGCCTTGGCTTTTCGCAGAACGGTTGTCATGTTTGTGTTTCCCAGAATTTAAGATGCCTTTTTATTTGCATAGACATGCATCAAGGATTTCATTTGCCTTGTACTTTCTGTGTGTTTTTCTAATTTTGTCACTTTTGGCTTTGGGTTTCAGTTACAGAGAAGCTGAAAATACTTGTGTCCAATTTGAGAGAGCAGCTGTGTGTCCTGCAGCTTTCCTAGGTAGGCTCTGCTACTCCAGGGTTGTCTAAGAGTCACAACATTAAGACTAAATATGTAGTATGTGTCCATCTCACATTGCCGACCTAAACTTGCCTACAGATATACATTGATAACAGTGTTTGTTAAACCTGTCCAAGTACAAGTAAAGCCTTTAAGGCTACCTAGCTGCTCTACAGTCTGTATTCCGGTTGGCACAGTGTACACCAGGCACCTGCAGGCTTCTGGTGCATTGTAGGTATCCATCCCTGTTTTTATTGTAATAAATTCAGTGCCAGCACAGGGAGAATGTGTGAAGTGAAGGATTACATGAAATGTCCAAACAAACAAAAAAAGTTTTGGGCTAAAAACTGAGATGTGTGTGTGATGAACTGCAATTATTGATGCTTTGCATTTCGTATACCCAGCTTCTGTTTTCTGTACTTTCTGCAACTGGAGGTTTTCTGGAGGTGCTTGAATGCTTTTTCCTGTTAAAAGCTGAGAACAGCAGTTGGGTGAAACGGGTTTTTGTTTCACAGTTGAGGTCTTGGAAGACTGATTTTTTGGGAAAACAAGAAAGAGTGTAGTTTGAGCACTGAGATGGTCAGCTGAAGGTAAAGAGCTGAAGATTTCCGAAGGAAGTTGGCCTGCTGGTGCAGGAACCCAGAGCATGGTGTGTCAGTGATAGCAGCTGGGTGAGGTGTGAGGTTGTGATGAAGATATAGGCTGATGTGAGGCTAGATGTACCCCTGAGGAAGCTCTAGAGTGCTTCGTGTGATTCTGAGGCTGACTGTGCCCAGCTTTACCTTTCTATAAATAGGTTAAAATGTCAGAGGTGAGTTTTTCACATTACTGTACACAGTCTGTGGTTCCCTGGTGCCATTACCTACAGAGTAGGTAAATCTTAGGTCTGCTGTTCAAGAAGGGAAATGGTAACAGACTGAAGAATCTTGAAAATAACAGACAGAAGCAGTGGATGCTTTGTTTTAGAGAGATGTGATCTGCTTTGTTGAACAGTAGGTGAGGAAATAGTTTAATCTTAGTTTGAGTACTTGGGAGAGAACAGGTGGTAGAGACTCAGTCTCATCTGTTTTAAATGCAGTTGTTTGCAAAGATCTGATGACTTTTCTGCAGCAAGGCCAACTTTGAGACAGGAGGTGAGTGCTGTATATTCAGTGCACTGGTGGCATTCTGGAGTGGGTCAGTGGTGCCTTGCAGAAGGTTCCCCAGGACTGGCAGACCTTACATCAAGGTGCTGTGCTGCTGCCAAGCATTGCTGTCCCAGCTGGGGTCAGTTAAAACAGGGAATTTGGGGGAGTGGAGGGAGCGGGTGTGGGTGGGGATTCAGAAGCTTCTATATGCTGATATTTTACAGGAATCTTGCTGTTAAATTCGGTCTGAATTGTGGAAGTTCATGTCCTTTGGATAGTGCAGCACAGTGAGAGGTGAAGTAGGCTGCTGAATGAATGTTTTTGTCTCTGCAGTGAAAGTTAGGAGACACTGCTGTTAGACCTTGAGTTTGTGTGATTAGTAGTGTAGCAGTTGGGTGCTGGCAAGGATTTTTAGTTTTGGTTATGAGCTTAAGAGAAATAGTGGGTGGGAGGTCTGTAGGATTTCTTCATACTCAGAAAAAACAGTACATTCAGTTTCTTGCTCTGGAAGGACGAGTGCCTGAAAATCTGATGCCAGTAAAGCAAAACTACAATTCTTTCTGTAGAAACTAGTTTTGGTGCTGGTTCTACCAGCAGAAATTACAAATGTGTGTAAGAGCGGAACTTTCTCCCCTTCAGATGTTGGTGTAATGAGAGAGTTTCTGCTGCTGTTTAGCTGGAAGCACAGGCTCTCCCAAGGCCTCCTGGGTGGCAGAATTGTGCATCAGCTTCAGACTGTTTCCTGGCAGCAGGAATTCTATTGTCTTTATTTGTAGAGAAGGAACATGCCTCAAATGCGTTGGCAGCAGTAATAATTGGAGCTTTATTTTGAACTTTTTGTGATTGTCTGTGCTTTTTGTTCTTCTAAGTGAATTCCTTTTGCACGTTGCAATGAACTTCTTTCCTTTCCCCTCCCCCATGTGTTTTCTTGTTGCTAAACTTCAGCTGACGTGATCCTGTGGTCTTCTTCTAACTTGTAGCTGATAATTTAGAAGCTGTTCGTTGTGTTTGCTCAAGAGTTTGTCCATCTCAGTGGAAGGAAAGTGCTCCAAGCTTGGCTAAAAGAGCTCCTGACAGGGCTTCATCGTGACAGCTCTGTGATGGTGTAATGTCGTCCCTCGTCCTCTTCATAATCCTTGCTCAATAAATCCTCAGGCCTCACTGCCCCTTTCTGCTGTAGTTAAGTTTCCCCATCTTCATGTCAGTTGAAGAAAATTATCTTTCATTTTCCTGAGCGTGCTGGCTTTTAGCCTTGCAGTCAAGAGAACCTTTCTGGATTTCCTTTCACTGAATGCAGCAGCCATTGCACAAACTGGTCCTGAAATAAATACTTGATGCTTTAAGAATGCAGAGTCTGATGGTGTGCACTGTATTCACATTTTAGTGCTGGAAAACTGTCATTCTGTTATCCACATTTGTTCTTATCTCACTACCCTCATTGCTTGAAGCAGTTTCTCAGTCAGGATGTTCTCAGTGCAGTGGTGCCAAAGTTGTTCCCTTACTCCTTGCTGTTCTCCTTGGGAAACACCTGAAAGCAGTGTTTTCATTTTCACTCTTCTTTCTTTTAACCAATCTAACATGTGTACGGGTCTCTTACTCCTTCCCTGTGTATCAGATTCCATAGAACCATTAGCTGGTTTCTGTGAATGACTTCAAGTTTTGTTTCTTTGTCATAAGATAGTACTTAAACTGAGTACACTTCAGATGCTGTTTCTAGGATGCTCTTACATAACCTTAATGTCTGTAGTGCAGTAGAATTCGCCTTTTTTGTTGCTGCCTGCTCAGAATTCCTAAACAAGCCGTAGTGTATCCTTGTATCAGAACTGTGCCTGTGCTATCTCTAACCTTCCCTTTCAATCCGCTGCTGCATGTATGCTTGTAAAAAGCCTTTACTGCTCTTGTTAACGTTTTTGGGTCCTCTTGTGCTCTGTTTTCAGCCACTTCTAATGTAATGTGTTAGTTTTGATTAACACACTGCGTGTCTTCTGGTTGCATCACTTTTAATAATTTCTTCCTCCTTAACCCTTTTAGTTTGGTAGTACGTGTCAGTATGGAAATGTTTTAGTGCTGGCAAAACAAATGGAAAAATTATATTTGGAAACTGTTCAGTAAAAATGTCAGCTCCTGTCACACTGCTGCATTGTCCTCTAGCTGTGGTTTTGGTTTGATGCAATGTGTATTTTAGAGATGAATAATTACTCAGATGTTTCTGTTCATGTTTCCAAATTTCTGCCTCCTGTGTCCGTCAGATACAGATCCTGATGACAATCTGTCTTGTGGGTTTTTCTTAGCAAAAACATGAGATAAGTTTTTGAAATCCTAGAACTATTTCTTCATTGCTACTTGAAAACTGTAGTGGGTTTCAGTTTTACTTGAGTAGTGTCCTTCTGACATACTGAGTACAACAGAACTGTTGTGCTTGGAAGTAATCAGGCCTGGGAGGTCAGATAAGGCATCCAGCAAGGAGGCAGTAGAAGAGCTATAAGCAAAGAAACATGAGTGTTTGCCTTGGAAAGTACCTTGGCCAAAGATGTGAACAGATAAATAACGTGCTTGATAGAACATAATCCTCAGCATTCTGACTGAAATAAGCCATCTCTTTGTAATTCTGTCTTGTAGTAGTGCTATGTACAGCACTATTAGCGTTTGAGCGAGGGAGTTGGGGTAACTGGCTCATTAAAGCACTAGCACTGTGACAGATGAGTTTAGGAACACAGTAAGGGCAAGTTTTCTCTTAGCTTTAACAGCAGACAGCCTACAAATTTTATTGTTAGCATTTCACAGCTAACTTGTTTGAATGCATGCTTCTTTCTTAACTTTTTTTTTGTAATATAGGAGGCTGTTTGTTAAATATAGCAAATGCATGGGGGAATTTATCTGTTTTGTTCTTACAGTAACAAAACCTTTTAGGAGATCAGATTTTCTTGCATCAAAAAAAGCTGCAACCGTTGATCAAGACCACAAGTTTAAATGCAAGTTCGTGGACTGTTCAAAGTCATTCCGCAAAGCCAAGTTATTGCATTATCACATGAAATATTTTCATGGAGTGGACAAGTCTGCAGAATCACAGCAGAACCCGGTAAAAAGGCACATTCAAACCAGAGCTTCTTTGGCTTCTGAGAAAGCTAATCAAGAAAGGTCAAAAAGAGGACGGAACGCAGCTGGTTCATTGTGTAAGTATCTTGCTGATTTTTTTCTTTAACAGCAGCAAGCAGGACAGGGTGGAAATCAATTTTCTTCTGGGCTGAAGGAGTCTTCTGTGTCTGCAACTTGCATATTTCTTTGTGGAGAAGCATCATGATATCTGTAAGCATTCAGTTTTAGAGGAGAGAATACTGAAGAAATTGCCTCATCTAAAAACACAGATAAATTCTGTAATGAGGTGACTGTGCAGCTTGTCTTATTTCTTTGCAACAGTTTACTCAAATATTAAATCTGAACTACTATCCGTTGAGTTTCTGCTCCTTTTTCCTTCTGTTTGTGTTGAATGCTTACCTAGTATTGCTGGAGGACTTCTTTTGTCCTTTCTTGTACTGAGTTAGCAGTCTGGATAACTCAACTTCTCTCATTTCTCACCTTGATCTTTACATTTCACAATCCTATCTCAAGAGTTTACTTTACTAATGCACTAGTGTAGAAGCCTGCTGGCAGTTTTCTGTGAAAGAAATCATAGTGTTTAACAAGTGCAGTTGCTACAGCTGTTCTTGAAAGATACTCATGCACCTGGCAGGTAGTGGAAAGGGAAGGCCTCAACGGCTAGGGAAGAAAGTCTTCTTCAGTTATAACTGCTTTGCAGTCTTAAGAATTATGTTAATTACTCCTTCTGTCTCATTCCTTGAATTTCTTTGTTCCTGGTGTATTGAGTACATCAAAGTGGCAGTCGTGGTGTACCTGTGTACTGGTGTTGGTACTGATAATGTGTCCAGACTGTTCTTGTATGCAGGTTTTACTTGGTCTGGGATTACCCATCTCTTCTGGCTGAGCCTGTTTTATAAAATCCAACCTTTTCTTTGCTGAATTCTGTGGTCCTTGTAAATGTGGTGACACTTTCCTTATAAATGTTGGTCTTTCATTGATGTTCCGTATAATTAAAGGTTTCAGGATCCTACAAGTTGTTTGCTGAGTCACTGCCACAGTGTAGCAAGAGTATATCTTACTTTACATAGTTTCATGCCTGCCTTTCCTAACGTGCTCAGCAAACGTTTTTTCATTTGAGACGCTACTGCTTATTCCTAACAAAATACTAAGCTAAATTGACTACTACATGTAAACTGCTTTACCTGAGATGCTTCTGTAATTTCAAATAATGCGAAGGCATAAGATTTAATTAGTTAGAGGCGGCTTTTCTTTAGAATGTGCCAGCTTCTGTTTATTACCTGGAATGCAGCTTGCATGCAACTTCACTGCCTGCAGAAACAGAGCTGGATATGAGCACTCGGTGAGGAGTAGCAGGTAACACCACGCACTGATCAGAATAGGCTTCTTGCTTGGTGGGTGATGTTTTCATGGCAGATTTGTTCTGCTTTTTGAGATGCTATGCAACTAGTTTGGTTTAAAAAGTAGTTCCCCTCTGATTGTCTTGAATGAACTGACTTTTGGCCCAAGATTTTGACCATTTCGTTACTCCTTTCCTCAAAGTATATCCTGTTGATGTGAGGGCATCATCTTGGTAGCACTGGCAGGCAGTTCTTTGTAGCATTACTTCTTTTCGTGAAGTCTCCACTTCTTTCTTTCCTCTAATGGCGAGTGGATACTTGTAACCCCTGTGTGTGGTTCATAGCATATCCCTGCAGGTAGCTCCATGGCTGTGCTGGCAGCTGGTGAACAGTGAATCAAGGTGGGAAGGGTAGAATTTCATGCTTGCTATCAAAGCCAGCTGTTGTGAAGACACAGAAGCTTTTCCTTGATAATATTATACTTCACTTGTATTACAATGCCTGATTATTTAGTGATGTTTGTATTTTGCTGAGCTTTTTCTTAATTCTTGTAATTCTTCCTGTACCACAAATTCTAAAATAGAGTTAATAGGGCTTACGAACTTGCTTCATTTTGTGTTCTCTTGTCTTTTTGCAAGCATCACTTCTCTGACTAATTACCCGAATAGGAAGATGTGGGGTGCAAGAAGGAACAAATTAGATTTTAATTTCTTTATACTTAAGTGGAGATTTTGAAATTTCAGCATTTGAACTGTAGTAAATGGTATAATTGGGAACTGGCTTCAAAAGATTAATGGAAAGATTGATGTGGAAATACTTGTCCTGTCTGTCTTCTGCCTTAAGGAGGAGCTTACCTCGGCAGTGTCAAATCTGATAGACTCTTCTCTAAATTTTCTAAGTGGCTTTTCGTAGCATCATGGAATATTCTGTGACCCACAGGGGTCACTGAGTCCAACTCCTTTTAATGGAAGTGTAAGAACCTACAATTGCTTAGCTGGTGTTTTAGATTCTCCCTGTCTGATCAGAATGATGCAGACTTGGATGGCTCTGGATACTTCTAGGCAATACTATTTATTTTATTGGGAAATATGAGATTGTTATGATGAAAACTCCTCTCAGGTGCCTGTGCTGTAATGCTTAAATCCATGAGGACTGCTGCTATTTGGTCTTTCCTAAAAGAACATTGTCCTGTGCAGACAGTGAGGCAGTTGGGTTTGGGTCTCTCTGCCATATAGGAGCTGCAGGTATTTGTGCCTTCACCTCTTAAGTTGCTTTGCACTTCTGCAGGTATAATATAGAAACAGATGCAACTCTTGAGTTTAAGAGGAAGATCCAGATCTGTATGAAATGTTTGAAGCTCATGTAACAGCATACAAGACTTTTGGGTGGGGCTGCAGGCTTCTTAAAGTGTGTTTTACAAGGAAGTTGCCTTAGAATTTTGATGGCTCAAGTTGAGACACTTTTTCAGATCTGTCTCCTCAAAGTTGAATGTTATGTATTATCTGCTATATTGGGGGGCAGAGTTGCTTGGTGATGGTGATTGCTGTAGCAAAATAAAGGAGTGGAACCTTTTTCCATCTCTGTGTACTTTATGTTAAAATATTTTTTTCTCTCTTTGTAGTCACAGCTTTTTCCTTTGTGAAACCATTGACATTTCACCATTGATAAGATACGTTCCTTCCTACCATGACTTGCACTCTGCAAACATTTGATGTAAATTACTACTTCTGAGGATGGCAGCTTTCTTCAGGTCTGTGTAGACACCCTGTTATATGCAAAGTACCCACTCAAGGTTTTTGGGAAGGTTTGTTGTGTTCTGACTTGGACCACTCAAAGGGATTTGAAGCCTCAGCAGTGCAGAATTCCTGCTCTTGTGCCAGGGAGTGCTGAACAATTTTTCTGAAGCCTACAAGTCAAATTGTAGCAGACTTGAACAGCTGGTGGGCCTCACCTCAGGTGTGAACAAGTGGGGCAATTTGTGTGCAAGGAAACGCCACTGAAAGCTTCTCAAAGTTGGCTGCAGTACTCATAGTTCTCTTAGTAAGCACTTAGTGCTGACAGGCTTCATACTTCCCTCAGCCTGACTGTTGTACTGGCAGGGACTTCTCCAGCTGGTGAATACCCTTACCCTAATGTTCCTAAGACACAGCTCAGCTCTGCAGAGGAGTCTTGCTCTATGTGAGGTTAAACGGGTTTGGAGAATTAAAACACACCTTGCAGCACAGGGCTGTGTTTTTTGGGGTGTGAGAGTATGTAAGGAGCCTGAGTCTGGCAAGCTGCTATCAGTGATGGCCCTGCTGCTGTCCTTGTCACAAGGGAGAAAAAAAAAAAGAAACCAGAGGAACTGCAATTTGTATTTCAGGGACTGTGGAAAATGCCCCCTACTTATGAGTCCTTTGGAGATGATTGCAGGGGGAAAAGCCATGCATTTTGCCAGTGGAATTGAATTTTTGTGTGTACCCACACTGTTAGAAAAGCTTCACAAGTCTCTTAATGTCAGGAATACGTACCAAAAGGGTCTTGTCTTCGTTTGCGTTAGTGATAAGACCGTAATCGTGTGTACAGAGTGAGCAGGGTGGCAAGCTTGCTTTACTGGCTTGAACTTAGTGAAGGTGTCCGCTGTGGTCTTCAGGGTGGTCTGTTGGGGTTTGTTGTCCTCAGGAGGTGAGGAGCTGTGTTAACAGCCTGTGTTCTGCACAGTTGCTTATCTCAAGATCCTGCATGTATTTTGTGGGTTGTGTCATATTCCATAGGTGTAAGTCAAGATGAGAGGCCTTCTGTTCTTGAAAATATGAAGGATATTCGCAGTACGTGATTTCATAGCTGCTGATGATGGGTACTGTGCAAGACAGCACTTGGAGTTAAATCTCTTTGTTTTCTATGAAGGTTGAATCATCTTCATAACTGATGAAGTGTTCTGAGAGGAGAGAAGACAGGAGAGAAATTTAGGTCAGTGTGCTGCGAGTGTAGTCTGTATTACTCCCAGAACAAAAAACAATATTTCAAAATGTAATTTATGTAATAACTATGTCTGGAGAAAGGCACCAGGTGTATGGTAGAGTACCTTGGGACTCTTCCAAAGCAGTGACACTGGTGGCTGAAGAATATTACAGAAATGCAGTGATTTTGCATTGTAAATGGTGCAACGTCTTCTTAAACTTTCACTCCTACGAAGCTAAAAAGCTTGTATGTAAAGTAGGCTTTTGTTCTACCAAGAGGCTGTGTACAGTGTGAGCCTTCAGGAAGCACTTCGGAGAACTGGTGTGATCAGGATGGCTGTGGTGTTGTTTGAATGGTGTTTTATGGAATAGAGCTGGACTGCTGGGAGAGGAGCACGTTAGGAGGCCTAAATGCCTTGTAGATATTTTTCTAGTGGGATTTTTGTTTTTAAGTTCTTTGAGATGCTGTTCTGTAAATAATTCTGGAATTTAAGGCAGGCAGAATGGTAGATAATCAGGGATGCTCATCTGACTTGTTTATGTGTCTTGTCACTGCTAACGGGTTCTGCCTTGCAGCACGTTTGCTAGGACACTTGTGTTCCCAGACCTTCTAGGAAATACCTTAATCTTGTTGTTTTTGTTGTTTTCAGCTACTGTGTACCATGGGAAAAGGTTTTTTCCTCCTCAAACAGTTGTGTTCAATCCACTAATTGTGGAAGTCCCCAGAAGGGATAACTGTTAGTGGCAACTCCTACAAGTAAAGAGACCTACTTAAGTGCAGCAAACTTGTTCCTGCAGGGGATGTTGGTCCTTTTGAAAGTGTAAAGTCACTTTGTATCTCAACAAGGAATATTTTCTGATTTTAACAGTTATTCGTAGAGGAAAAAAAAAAAAAAAAAAGCTATTTTCAAAGGTCTTGCAGGTCTGGATTTCAGTACATGCCCAGGGAAAGGCAGCAGTGTGCTGCCAGACTGGATGAAAGCTACCTTTATGTGGTCCTGTGTAGGAAACTTGAGCTTTTTGTATCTTTTCTGTCTTCTCTTGTGGCTGGTGTAAATCTCTACAGTAAATGACTGAAGGATAATCAGCAAGTAACTGAAATTGTTATGAACAGATCTTTTTTATTCCTGAAGTTCTGATGCAGCTTCATTGTGGAAGACCAGATAGAAAACCAGCTGATGGCCTCATTGCTGGATTTCAAGTTCCTTTGGTCTGAAGGGATCCACTTCATTCTGAAAGGGTCAGAATAAGATGGTTTATTGTGCTTAAAGCTTCAACTTGAAATGTTGGTCAGGCCAGAGCACTTGCTTCCCCACTTCCTAAGTATGCTGACTTGGACTCCATCCTCAGCTACTGCTGAGTTACTTAGAGCCTTCCAAGTGAGAAACCTGTTGATGATTGACCTTCAGACATGAAGAAGAATGCCTTTATTATCCGCTGAACTTTTGAGGTGCTTATGATGATGGAATCATACATTCTTGACAAAAAATCAGTATTCTGTCAGCCTGACTACTAGATCCGATTGACAGAAATACACAAGTTCATACTCCAAAGTTGTAAAGTACTTGTCTTTTTTATTCTAGCCACCCTACATGTTGTGCAGCCTTAGCTTTTATCAGCTTCCACTGCCATCTTCTGTGTCCAGGAGTCCTTCAGTAGAAAGAAAGAATTGCTAGCTGTTAACTGCCTCGAGGTACTTGCTAGATGAGAACTAAATAACTTCATCTGCAAATTCTGTTCACTATTTAAGTTGTGTCTATTTCGTGATTTTATGAATTTTAGGTAGCAATTCTTAGTTCTTACATTTCTCCTGGCTAAGGACTTGTTTTTTTGTGGTATGTACTTTAGAACTGCTCTTCTTCAGACACATGGAAGCTTCTATGCCTCTTCTATCTGCTCAGTACAAAGCATGCTTGAGAGCAGGCTGTGGTTCTATTTACATCAACAGGAGCTCTTTCTTCTCTTTTAAAATAAACTGTCATCTGATTATATCGTTGCTGATCTGCACTATTTCTCTTCCCATCTTTCAGTGTCACAATATTTCTGAAAGAATAAAGCTCTAGGGAATGCATTTACATCCACTGTTTCTTTGTGCTTTCTTTTTTATTTAAAAGTGACAGCAACCAAACTCCTTATGAGTCTTAGTCTTTAAGTCAGCTTCTGCTTTAAGTGCAGGTCACGTTGCTGGGACTGAGTAGAGCAGTGCATCTCTACAGAGGTGCTCTATAGGGACAGCCAGGGCTGCTGCTGGGGAAGGAGAGTTCCATTTTGAAAGCATTTAAAGTTTGGACCTCATCTTTATTCTCTTTGTAGATGCTCCTCTACACATAGCCCTGAGGAGTACCTCATATAGAGGTGAAAAAATAGAAAAGAGAAGAACTTCTACAGCTGTAAATGCATTAAATAGTCACCGATACTCTGTTAGAGAGCAAACCAAGGAGAACCACATAGTGAGATCGCTGCGGAAACCTCAGGAGAAGCAAAGAGGTGAAAATGGTATGCGGTTTTAGTTTAAAATGAACTCTTATGAGCAATGCTGCGAACTGATAATGCGAGTATAAGGCATTCTGTATACCTTCTGATAAAGTGTTGATTTTTTTGAGTGTGTGGTATGAATTATAAGTGGTATTTTTTCACTGTTTCTTTGTTATGGTTTCAAATGAAGAATCAATACAGAAAAACTCAGACATCTTTTTGTTGTAATCATTGGGTTTAAACGTACCTGGTCATGGTGTGTTTTTTTATATATATTTTTGATATAAAAAAAATACAGAAATGCTTTAAAGTGAGTGAGAACGTTTTCGTACCTGTTTGTGTATATAATAGATGCCCTTGGTTGCCCAAAGGATTATATATTTTAAGCCATCTTGAACTTTTTGAAATGCGTGAACTTAAGAAATAATGACTCTTTAAAAATTACTTCACTCTATCCTAATTCTTTTTTCGGGTACAAATACCTTTTGATGTTTTCAAATAGTTTGTATTCTGTGCTATGGAAAAGTCTCTGGGTGGTATCACTTCACCTCTGTTCAGTGGTACAGACTGAGCCCTCTTTATCTGAAATCTGTAATTCAGGTGGATAACAGCCCTACAGACATGTGAAAATAATTTTCTGCATCCCATCAGATTTCCTACTGCACCATTTTATTTCCAATTTGTAGTGACAATTTGAGCTGCTGTGTTGAGAAAGATGTAAAAACCTGAGCATAGCCTACTTGCTTTGTAACTGATCTTTGTCCAGGAAAGTTGTGGTGTTAGCATTGCTCTGGTTCAGTAGAATTCATTCTTATTTGAGAGTACGGCCTGTAGAGATTAGCTGAGCCTTTCTCTGTGCTGTTGGTGGGGTGTGAGAGAGTGCTCATCCTGATCCTCATTAATCCCTACCACTCAAGGAGATTAAGTGGGGCTAAGGATTTTTATGTTTCTGGCAAAAATTGCTTTTATAAGAAAATGTGATTGGGATGGATTTATGTGAGTGTGTGATACAGTTTGCATTTCTTTTTGGTCTTGCAAGGCGGTGAGGCTGTTTCTAACTAGGTAGCTGCCTTATTGGGTCATATTCCAGTGAGAGTTCATTAGACTTGAACGTGTTTACAAGAAATGAGTTGGGGTGAAATACACAAACATTTGCAGTTTTTTTTTCAGGTTTGTTTGTTTTTTTAGGACCATACTGCCAAGTTCAAGGGGAATAAGAATGAGACCGAGGAGATTTTTTTTTTGGTCACGCTTACAACTGATGAGTTGAGTGATTGAAGAAGCATATCTTGCCCTCTTATGTGCCATAAAACAGATCAGGTGATCTGACCATCCAGTCTTCCATTTCCAGGTGGAAGGATGCAGAATATTCCCTACTGTGTTGACCTCAGTTATTGTCCTTTTGCCCTTTTCCTGGAGGAATAAAATGATGAGACTGACTTGCATCCATGTATGTGAGCAGGGAGAAGGAAATGGTTCCCAGAGATCCTGAGTCTGGAAGAATAGGAGGGATGAGGACAAAGGGAAGCCAGGAGTAGCTGGAAGCTTTATAGAATCCCCATGTGTAAATGGTAGCAGAAGGGAAATAAAGTTTGTTTTCTGCTTTGCCAAACCTGTTTCCTCTGAGGTCTGCATGGCTTGGTGGCTGGTAGTGTGTGACTCTAACAGCCCTCGTTAATAACATGAAAACAAGGAACATGAGCAGCAAAGTTGTAGGGCTTTGCAAGGCCTGAAAGGAAGGGGACATAAAAAGCTGACAGCTCTGTTGCCGTGCACGGCAACACCGCTCTTTCGTGGAGATGCTGATGTTTTGTCTCCCTTGTGCTCATCACAGCTGGTAATCACACAAATGTCACTGAGCATTCTGGTTCTCAAGGTGGGCTGCTTGTGCCACAGCAGCATAGCCTTGTATTGTGAGTTAGGAAGGTTACTAACAGTGTATTGTGGGAGGTTAAGGTAATACTCTGGAGGTGGTGTTTTGTGTCCTGAGTCAGATTCTTATATGTTTTATATAGGAGGGCATTTCTGACAAAGGAGTGTCTTCAGCTGCTTACTGTGATAGCAGTGATCAGTAAATGAAATGGCTTTCTGGATGGGTTGTTGAGCGGCCTCATAGTTGAGTACTGTGAGCAGAGCCTTGGTGAGATGGAAGGTGTCCTCTCACAATGCACTCTGGTTGCACCTCATGGTCTTGGCAGTGTCAGGATAACTAACTGGAGGAGCTATGCTAATCTAGGCATTCTGCTGCGGAGTGCTAAATTTGAAAGAAAGAAGTTAGAAACAAGTGATGGTAAACAGCACAGACTTGTGTGCATTGCCTGGCAGCAGTTACCTCTAGCAGAGGCTCTGGAGACGTGCTTTGTGGCTGGACTTGATTGAAATCTATCACCTAATCATTCAAAAAAACTATTGTTGCAAAGGAAATTTCACCAATGTTGATGCCTTGGCTGGAGAAGCTGGGGCAGTCTCCACTGGGGAGTGACCTCCAAGAGATGCTGCCTTGGTGGTGGTCAGCCCTTAAATGAGATCTTAGAGGAGATGGAGTCGAGCTCCACCCCTTCCTGGAGCACAGCTCCATCACTCTCACCTGTGCTCCCACAGCTGGCCCAACCCTTGCCTCAGCTGATTAATCAGAGGTTCAGGCTGTGATTACCAATTTCCCAGACACTCCACCCCTTCACAGCATGAACCAATGATTAGGTGAGTTTTCCCTTATTACAGAGACCCAATGCGATGCTGATACAATTTCCCATCGCAGTGAATGTTGATGTAATTTGGATGATGATTGGATGAATGTTCACAAACTTCTGTGGGCCAGTGGTTGATAGATGTTACTGGAGACAAGCCATCTTAAGGTACAAGTCTATCTGCATTTCATCAGTCCAAACAAATCGTCCTCTGATGGTCATAGAGGCTTAGAGTCTTAGGGAGAGTAATACAAATGTTTCAAGGGTACTAGGAGGGGGAAGGTCCGCCCTCCAAGGGAAGATACAGGCCGTATTCTTATCTTGGGTCAATACTTCTGCTTGTACTGGATTATGCCCCAGCCACTGATACCATACCCTCTGGCCAGATATCTGTGGCTGTATAACTATATCTGGCACCAGAGGAGGAGTCTTGATCTGCCACAGGGACATGATAGGTGTCGCTTTAGCAATGAAGATCGGAGTATTGACCACAGTGGCAGTAAGCCATGTACCTGTCACCAAGGGGGTTCCTGAACCTCCCACTTCCAATAATCTCCCCCAAGGTGCAAGTAGGCCACACCACTTGGGTCCTACCTGCACCTTCGAGGGCCAATTTATCTTATGGATTCCTGGTTCTAAATTCTCAGGGGCAGGGAGCAGAAGATTATTTTCATTACCAACCTGTGGTTTTATCTGATTATCAGTACCCGTAATTTGGATCCTAAGAGGGGAGGCCCACATAGTTTGCAGCATTTTTAGGGCACTGGATCTGCCATCTCAAGGTCTCCGGTCCCACAGGGTTTCATATAGTCTTTTTGTCCACCCCTTGCAGGGACTGGGAGTCTGTCTTCAGGGCAGCCTTGAGGATACCATTGTAACATTCAATAAGGCCTGCCCCTGTTGGGTTATACAGTAGGTAGAATCGCCATTCAGTGTTGTTTTCTTCTGCCCAACACTGTATCATTGCTCCAGTAAAATGAGTCCCTTGGTCACTCTCGATAACTTGAGGTGTCCCATAGGTAGACATCAATTTAGTAAGTGCCTTGTTGGTATACACCTGATTTGCTTTTGGTACTGGATAGGCTTGCAGCAGCCTACGTCGGTGTCGACGCAGGTCAGGGCATATCTTGCCCCCTCAGACCGAGGGAGGGGCCCAGTGTAATCAACCTGCCATCTTTGAAGAGGACTATATCCTCTAGCAATGTGGGATGTTGTTTCAGGCAGCGGTCTTGGTCTCATCTTTGAGCAAGCATCGCAATCCTGATACACTTGGACAACATCAGATAGTTGTACAGGCAGCCCCCATGCTTTAGCGTCTGCCCACATTATCTCTTGTCCAGCATGCTGTAGTTTCTGATGTAACCAACGGGCAACATTTTCAGATTGTGAATTCTCAATCCATCGGATTCGGGCCAGTGTGTCCGCTTCATCGTTTCCTGGTGACTGCAGGGGTTGATGACCAGAGACATGGTAGACACGCACTGTCCTGTGTTTGACTGTATTCCAAATGTCTACCCACATGTCTTTACCCCAAATCAGTTGGACGCGGATAGTCCATTCCTGGGTAGCCCACTGTGTAATCCACAGAGTAAGCCCCCAGTACACAGCCCAACTATCTGTACAGATATTCAGAATACCATCACCAGGTTCTTTAGTTATAACTATCCACACGGCTCGCAATTCTGCCTATTGGCTGCGCTGACCATCCCCCTCATCAAACCAGATTGTCTCAGTAGAGGAATGGTATGCTATCGCTCGCCGCTTGCTTGGGTTGCCTTTGCTGGACCCATCCGTATACCAGGCATCTTCAGGAATAGGATATCTTCCTTCCTGAATGGGACTCTTCTCTGGTGGAGCGACCATCGGTTCTTTTGGTGCATCACTGTGATATGTCACTGGGCCTAGGATTTTCTATAGTTCTTCTTTAAGTGGAGATGAAGACAGGCTACTTCTCTGGCTCAGATAGGTGACCATTGTGCTACCGTTTGTGCTTGGGCCACCCCTGTCTTAGGAAGGTGGGTCAAATCCCCTACCCCCCCCCAGATTGGTTACGTAGTTTTAACTATGACTTCTGCTGTTTGTGTTATTGGCTCTACTGCTTGTAATGCCGAATAGGCAGCCAATAGCTGTTTCTCAATCATGCTGTATCTTTCCTCTGCTCTGTGCCAAACCTGAGACCAAAATCCAATGGGGGTTCGAACAGAACTCTGGCGTTGCCACAGGCCCCAGCCAAAACCATCCTGGTTAACATGAACATCTAGTTCAGCTGGGAGGGTCGGATCAAATATACCCAGTGCCTGGGCTTGTTTAACTGCCAGTTTTGCTTGTTGGAAAGCATCCTGTTCTACCTTCCCCCACTCCCATGATTGACCCTTCTTAGTAAGTTTGTACAATGACCTCAATAGCTGAGCTAAATGAGATATAAAGGAGCGCCAATACCCCAATATACCTAAGAATTCTTGCAGCTGCTTTGATGTCATAGGGACTGGAAATGCCTGGACCTTATCTACTACCGCACTGGGTAGTACTCTGGTTTTCCCGGACCAAACTACTCCCAGGAATTTCACAGATAACCCTGGACCTTGCACCTTCTGTGGGTTTATAGCCCACCCTCTTTTCTGCAGATAAGCTGTCAACAAGTCTGCTGCTTGTCCCACTGCCTCTAATGAGTCTGATGTTAACAGGAGGTTGTCAATATAATGATATAAATTGACATTATCCGGCTTTTCCCAATTGGCCAGATCACGCGCCACTAAATTATGACAATAGGTGGGAGAATGCATGTACCCTTGCGATAGGACCTGGAAAGTCCACTGCCTACCTTCCCATGTAAATGCAAACTGGTCTTGTGATTCTTCACTGGTTGGAATACTGAAGAATGCATTTGCTAAATCTAGGACACAGTGGTATGTTTTAATTTCTCTGCTTAGTGTGTCCATTAGGGAGGCAATATTGGGTATGGCCACATGAACGGGCGGTGTGACCTTATTCAATTCTCTGTAATCTACTGTCATCCTCCATGTTCCATCCGGCTTTTGCACTGGCCATATTGGGGAGTTGTGTGGGCTATGTGCAGGCCTTATAACACCCACTCTCTCTAATTCCTGCACCGTTTTTGTTATTTCATCCTGCCCACCCAGGAGTCTGTATTGTTTTACATTAGTAATCCGGCGTGGCTTCGGCAGACAAATAGGCTCGTGTTTTGCACGGCCTCTCAACATTGTCTGTATTGCTCAGATACTAATGTATCTCTGTTGAAGCCAGAATTCTCCCACTGTTGTGTGGAGAGCCAGGCCCCACAAGATATCAATCCCCAATATATACTCTGGAACTGGGGCAATGGGTACCTTATACTCCTGTGGTGGGAGGCGCCCAACCCCCAATTTTACCCAGGTTTGGGTGACTGGAATGGTCTGTCCCCCAAAACCTCCAATCATCACTCTATTGCCCTTGAATTTCGTTGGGTCTCCGTATATTATAGATGTTTTTGCCCCAGTATCAACTAGAGCCATAACCTTTTGTACGTTCTTCTGGGACCAATATATTGTTAATTCTACAGAGGGCCTCCGGTCCCTCTGTAGTCTGGAGGCCCTAGGGGGACTGACGTCCCTCATCATGCCATGAACTGGGCTAGATTAAAATCTTTTACCTCTAACGTCTCAGGTATCGTGACCCGAGACACTTGAGGTGGCTTCTTTTTTCTACTCGGAACAATGAAATCCTCCAAGTTACTGTTGGTCATCATTCTATAATTATTGGTCTTTTAGGGTAGTTTTGGAATTTTTGTTCATCCTTCAGCTGTGGAAGCAGCTGAAGGAGAACATGGTTGGGCTGACCATCAATTTTTGTTAATTGAACACCTGCCCGAAGAAGATCATTAAGCATTTGTTTTCAGGACACTCTTATGGGTCCCGACTGAGAGGTTTGTGAGGACGGTCTCCTAGCTCGAGTTATTGGAAAGACCTCGGCATCTTCTATTACCCTAATATTGCGCTTAGTTCATAAACACTCTGTCTCCCCCAGATCCACTACCAATTGAGCAGCTTGTTGAACTGCTGCTTCCGAAGCCACTAATGGATTTAATATGGAAACCAGTGTTCCATACGTATGTGAGGGAGCTTGTTGCAATATTAGGTCCCTCATCCCCGCAGAAAATCTTACCATGTCGGGGTTGTCAAACATATCTTCATAAATGGCTTCTCACATGCCTAGTTCCCGTATATAATTTTGAAGGTCTTCCATAGAAGACCACATGCCCGTGTTTACCAGTACGTCAGACTTATTTGGCCGTACCATGTGGCAGGCAGCCATCAACCAATCTACGACTGAATGATTTTCATCAGTGATCTGGGTCCCTGCATACAATCTCTGCCTAAGGGCAGGATGGATGGTTATTGTTGCTAGTTTAGACACTTCAGGTCTGCTAACTAATATACTTTCTGCCCCTGAATCCCATAGATGTAATAGCCAGGTCGGAACGCTTTCTCTCAGCCTTTGTCTAAATCGCTGAACTAAATCCATGAGTTCAGTGGGTGTGTACAAATGGGCTGTTACATGTAGGTAAGATTCAGCAGGGGCCATTGATCAGGAGGCACCCCTGTTGGTCAGTCTTGAATCTTTTTTGTTTTTTGGGTCACGACAGGACGGACTTCTAATAGGTCCATCATAGTTGGCTCCTCTAAATCAGCTTTGGTGACTTGGTCCTGATCCGTGTTTTCAGGATCTTGTTTGTCACTCATTGAAATATATTGGGGGTTTGGTGAAAAAAACAATGGATTTTTCCCCATTAAAAAACCAAGTTTGCTTTCTAGCTTCTCAATATGAGCTTTTAATAATTGATTTTCACACTCAATATCATTTGATTTCATCTTGGCCTGATTTAAAGCAGTCAGTAAGGGCCAAGCTACCATGGACGCAGCCATTTGTCTTTCTCTGGTGGTAAGAATATCTTTATGTAGTCTCTGTAAATATTCAGTTAAATGGAATGGGGATGTATTGTCCACCACTTGTAAAGGACCCCATTGTTCAAGAATAGGTGCAACTTGGAAATATGGGGATCCCATGAATCCTGGGATTTGCCCAGGGAGGATCTTTCCTAAGGGGGTGACCTTCTCCCCCTTGAACCAACTAAACATACTCCACAAAAAAGACATCTCTTTTCCCATTATCTACAGGCTCCTGCCTGGCTTGCTAAATGTAAGGGTGGCTAATATAAGGATATTAACAAAGATGATGGTAAATATTCAAAAGTTACATGCAAAGGAAAACTCACCAATGTTGATGCCTTGGCTGGAGAAGCTGGGGCAGTCTCCACCAGGTAACAGTCTCCAAGAGATGCTGCCTTGGTGGTGGTCAGCCCTTAAATGAGGTCTTAGAGGAGCTGGAGTCGAGCTCCTTCCGGGAGCACAGCTACATCACTCTCACCTGTGCTCCCACAGCTGACACAACCCTTGCCTCAGCTGATTAATCAGAGGTTCAGGCTGTGATTACCAATTTCCCAGACACTATGGAAGCTCAGTGTTTAAGGTTGGGAGAAATGGTGGGCTGAGTTTCTGTTCTTATGTCAGACTTCTGTCACAGTGCAACTGAAAAGTGAGTTCAGCAGTAAGATTTTCAGTTAGAAATCTGAATTGCTTAGCAAACATCCCCAGTATCTTCTGAGGGCTTGACCTTTCTACGTAATTAGTAAATGGTTCATTGGTGTCTGATTGGTTTCTGCTGCATGCTATTGTAACTTAGCTGTGGGAGAATCACCCTGGGACTTCAGACAGACCAATTCTGGGAGCTGGTAGTTCTTACGAGTAAGCTTTGTGCTGTTTTTTTCCTAGTGAGCTGGCCATGGTTAACTGAAGAAACCATGGAGGCCTTTAAGAAAATCTGTAAGTACAGTAGGTGTGTATGTCTTTAAAATTAAATTGGAATGTTGTCTAATTTCAGCTGCTAAAGAACATGAGAAGAACAAAGAAAGAAAATCCAAGGACTATGGAAGATCCAAGGCAAAGAAGAAGAAAAAAAAGAAAAAGAAAACTAAGCCTGGTAAAGCTTTTTTCTTCTGTAGAGGAAAATACTTTATCTTCTTTTGCCTGTTACCCAGTCCCATGCTCTTAAGAGAAAGCATTGCAGATAAGACTGTCTCCTTCATTTATCAATAAGTTCTGATTTTGTGTCATTAAGAAATAATTAGAATCAAATAGTGACTGACAAGATTTATTTCCTGATTGAGGTACATCATTAATGCTGCGTGACAGCTGATAGCACTTATTTACTTTACAGAGTAAATCTAACTCTGTAGTCAATGTGTTAATGTAAGTTTGGCCTTTCATTATTTAGCGTATTTGTATATAAAGTTCACCCAGTTACAGGAAGTGCAGGTCTCCTGGATTCACTACTGAGTTCCCCTTGTACCAGACATTGACAGTATGTGAGATTGTTGTAGGTCTTCTGTTCAAGTGGTGGGGTTTGAAAATGCTGATGGGTCCTCATTTTTCCACTGTTAGCCTTTTGACTGCTTAAATCCTCACTTATTTTCAGAGGTTCTGATAATGAGCTCTGTTAAACATGTCACATCCTAATTTTTCTTGGACAAGCCATCATGAGGCAGTAGAAGGGGGAGAAAACTGCATGTAGACTGACTAGATTGTACTGAAATAAACTGATTAAATTTCTGATTACACAGTGCCCACAGATACAAGGTATTCTACAAGTCCTCATTTGTGAACTTGCTTGATAACTTTACAAATAAGCATGCCATCTGCTTGTCCCTTTTTCCTTGGGTTTTTGAAGTGTAGCTGGAAGTGTGTTGGCTTCTCAAGACTCCCTCAAGCTTTCTAGGAGGACCCTGATGCATGTACCAGTTGAGCTGCGGTACTTATGGAGGTTAATTGTATTGTTGGGCACTGTGCCTTAGCCTGTGCAATCTGTAGGTTCACCATTTCAGTGTACAAAAAATGCAGTGTGTCATATTTCTGAGAGTTTCAGAGCAACGCTAAGATCATTTCAGTAGCTAAGTACAGTAAGGTCAGTTTGCCATCTCTAACCTGTCAGATCTGTCAGATCTCATCAATAATCTGCAACATCTTCACGCTTCAGGGTCAAGAAGGCAGAGAGTGCTCAAGAGTGGAGGAGCTTTGGTATATCCTCCAGTGCTGAAACTGCAGTGCTATCAAGTGATTGGCACCAGAAGTGACTTTCCAACACTGACACATTCCCCCTGTATAAAGTGTCCAGCAACATTTCTGGACGGGCAGGTTCTCAGTTTTGTCAGTTAGTACCAGAGACAAGAAAGTTATGTATTACATTCTGTGTTACAACATAAAAGCTTCAGGGGATTTCCAAGGCACTGTCTTCTTGGCAGGGGGGGTCGGCATGGTTTTTGTTTGGAATGCTGGACTGTTAACTTTTTCTTTTAGGCAGAAACATCCAAAATAAAGCTTTCTTGGGATGCCCGGTGAATTATGCTCTTCTGAATGCAGCAGATTGTTGGATCTCAGAATGCCATAGTCAGAAATAACTGGTTTTAAATCAGTGGTGCTTTGAACTCGTATAAATTATGCTGCTCAGTCAGGAGGAAAGGCTTGGTGGTTTGTTCCTTCAGGAACATGACAGCAAAAGAGGTGGAAATAGTTTTCAAGGCGAGGTCAGGACAGCACATTTCAACTGCTTTTCCACCAGTGTATGTCCTGGACTGTTTCAGTTCTTGTTCAGTCATAAGTTGTGTACGTTCACATTTCTTGAGGGACAGACCATACTGAGCAGGCTCTTGTAATTGAGATTTGCAGCCCTTTTACTAATGCTAGGTCTTTAGGACCTGAGGCTAGCATTGCAGAATTTTGTTCTCTGAGCCACAGCAGCTGAGAAGCTCAGTGACTCTGGGGCATAAAGATTCTTCTCCTTTCTCAGTATACAACTTAGTAACAGTTCGGTTTACTAGAGTGATTTGAGGTGCATGCAGTGACCACAGCTAGAGCAGCCTTCTGTGCTGTACAGTTTTGCTGATGTCCTTGTTCTTTAGTGAAGGAACCCTGCAGGCTTCCTGCAGGTAACTGGTATGGAGGGTGCTGCCTCTCACTGCACACAGCCAGATTTGATGTATGGGCCAGGACATGACAAGCTGGTACTTCAGAGAAGCTGTTCTGGGTGTTTTCTCTGCATGTTCCTGACCAACTTTTCCACTCAAATATCCCATTTTGTCTGTAGGCTAGGAAAAGAGAATGCTCTGTCTCCTTTGTAGCCCACGACACTGGGAAGAAACATGTATGCTGTGTGAGTAACTGGGGTGTTAGCAAGTGGCCTCCAGCTAGCAGTGCTTGTATAGAAGTGGCTGTAATGCAAGAGCATTTGTAGACACATTCAGCCTGCAGAATAGCTGAATTTAACCAGCGTTTTCAGCCTTTCTAACATCAGCAGTGAAGGAAGATAAAGCTGTATAAGGTTTTATTGGTTCATATGGTGTCTTTCTTGCCTCTCGGTTACAAGTATTTCAGCAGCATAGTGAATCCTTGAGTCCTGGCATGTTGAACTGGACACTCTGTGAATCATACATGCCTGTTTTTATAATGTTTTTCTTCTGTCTTTTTTCCTTGACCACAAACTTCTAACAATAACAATACTTACAATTTTACAGAGTACTCTGCTAGTGAAGAAAACACAGATATTTCACAGGAACTTCCTCCTGAAAAGTCAGTTGTCACAAAAAATATTTCTTCAAATAAATCATCTGCCCACCCTAGTGCACTGCAGTGCTCTGAGTCGGGACACCACCGAGGAAAATCAAAGACAAATGGTAAAATCACTCTTTGGCTGTTCTTATGCAGGACTGTGTCTTTCCTTTGCCTAACCTGACCAAACTGAGCCTCATTTGGCTGCCAGAGCTGGATGTTGGTGCCTTTGCTGTTTGCTTTGTCTCTATTTCCACAGAAGTTTTAAGAATATTTTCCTCTTGTTTTGAGAACTCACTAATTTTGCACCTTTTTGCAGCTCCTTATGAGCTCTATGATAATTGTTCAGTAATTAAATCTGTTATTTTTTCCTAAGGTTTCCTTCAAAGTAATAATTAATTCAGAGTTAGAAATGGATGCTTTGCAAATTGTATGGGATGTGTGTTGTGCCTGGGACGCCACTGGCTATAGTTATGTGTATTATTCCACATCTGTACAACTGCATGTTTTTCTGATGGCTTTCTGATCTATGTAAAGAAAAGAAGCTCTTGAGCAGATGTTAGTGACCTCATAATATTTATAAACAGAGCTCAGAAACTGGCTGCTGTGTTCCAGCTTTCGTGATCTTTTAGTATCTCGGTATTTGCTGTTACAAGTTAGTGCAGTAAAAAGGACAGTTATTCCTCTCCTACTACTCTCAAAGCTCAGGAACTGCCACAGTTAACCTGTTTTGCATTATTTCATGACAGTTAATAAACAAGTTTGATGTTCCTTGAATTAAAAAATGAACTGACGCGTTTAGAAATGCACGTGTACATATCCAGGGTTATTTGGGAGTTGTGACCTTTCTGTAACTACCTGGTATTTGATCTGTTTATTTTTTTGTATAGAGGAAGACACCATGAGTGAGTCATCCATGGACAGCTTACTGTGGAGCGATGATGACTGCAGTCAGGATGTTGATGTAACCACAAATCCTGACGAAGAAGCTGAAGAAAGTGACTTTGAGATTGTTCGATGTGTTTGTGAAGTAAAAGAAGAAAATGACTTCATGATTCAGGTAAGCATTCGGGTTTTGTTATTTGTGCTTAAGGTGGAAGAAATCTATGAAAGTCTTTAATGGTTGGTTTGTCGCTAGTTGGGGTTTTGTGTTTTGTTTTAGAGAAATGCAAATCTACAAGGGGGGAAATAAAACCGACTGGAACACTTCCTAGGTTTAGAGAATATGCATTTTAAGTTAGCAAAGTGGAGCTTTTTTTGGAAGCAGAACCGCATTCTTCCATTCAGCAGTGTTCCCTGTAGTTCCTAATCTGCATGAAGCCATCTGTCCGTTGTACTCCTTGTAAACTGAGTGTACAGGAAACTTGCCAGCCACAGCAGTGTCTGTTGTCTGCCCACTTAACACTGGTGATTAAAGGTCTCTTTGAAACTGCCCTCTCTGTTTACTTTTACTTAGCCATTCTACCCAATTCCTATTCATTTCAGTTAAAGAAGTTTTTGGTTTATATTTGACGTTGGCTTCTTTTGCTCCAGTTTTTCTCTTGCTGCTCATGTAAGCTGTGTGATCTCCTTCAAAAAGTCCCCTTAAGCCTTAGAAGACACAGGAAAAAGTTGTTAACTTTAACTTATCTGTTGCCTGGCCAGTGGTGTTTACATGGGCCCAGAGAATAGACTCTGGGTCTGTTGCTAAGCTGGGAGGTAAACGTGCAGGCAGAAGGAGGGAGCTGTGTCCCAATGGGGTGATTTTTTCATTGCCTGACTTATAGGGTGCAAGTGTGACCAAGTCCAGGAGCTCCCTTCTCATTTTGTAGCAAGCAGGCTGGTTTTCTTTCTCTCTCTTCTTTTTAGGACATTATTCTCTGGCTCCTACATATCTTACTGCTTTGTGAACAGGGGATGGTCTCTGAATCTCTCCTGAAAACATCTTCTTGCTTTAGATCCCCTTTTCCATTTTGTAAGGCTAGACACTATTAGTCCCATTTTTCAGAAGTCTGTTTCTTGCTGGCTGTTTCTTGTGTTTCAGTTTCCTCCACACTTAGTTAAAGCAAATGACATACACGGAAGCCTTCCCATCTCTCTTGGCTGGAGGAAATACAGTAGATGGGGAGAAAGGCGTTCATTTATGTATTGGCCTACACAACTGAAGTGCTTACCAAGCTGGTATTTTGCATGTCAGTGAGGAGCCTCTCAAATTGCTTGCAGTTGCCATTTTTTCACGTGAGCTCATTTGAAAACCTTTGTCAGTATAGCTGTGGTCTCTGCATTAAGCTTTTGACTTGTTCACCACGATATAAAGATTCCCATCTACAGTTCCACTGCTGATAGAAAGAGGGACTCTGAATGAACACCATGCAGTTTCAAATTAAAAATGACTTCATATTCCTATGTGTGGTTTTGTCTCATGTTCTGTTGGCCTTTAGGCTGCTGTTATGGTTTGGGCTGCTTGTCAAGGCCAGAGGGGGGAAAAGAAAGAGGCAGAAGCAGAATGTGTGGGTGTAGTTGTTTCTGCCCTGACACTGCAAATATAAGTACAAGGATTTCATGTTAAGTAGTGCAACTGCACAAAAAAATAGTGCTGAAGTGTACTCAGTGTTTAGCAATAAGGATAAACATCAGAAAGTTCTTAAAAACTTTAAATTTTTTCTTCTCTATGAATAGAAGTACCTTTGTGGAAGTGGATGAAACGCGAAAGGTGCAGTGAAGCACAGGGTTGGCTACTTCTGTGTATCATTAATATCCCTTTGATTTTACAGTTAAGGTTGTTTATTTGTTGTTTGTTGATATATTTTTATAAAGCTCGATTTTATGTTGTTTGCTTCCTTGGTAACATATGCATGCATCTCCAAAAAGGTTTTCATCTCTGAAGGGAACATTTTGGTACTTTTCAGGATCTCTGCTTTGACTGCATAATTTGTCCCATCTCCATAAATGGTGTGAAAAATGTGGGAAGGACTGTAATAGCATTGCAGTTTGATTCTTTGATGTATTGGTTTGACGCTGCAAGGGAACGGGCACTGATGTACCTTGTTGTTTTTAACATGCGTAGATGACACATCTCTTAATCAAGGTAAATATGTTGAGTTCTATTGATGTGCACTTCTTTATTTTAACAGTGTGAAGAGTGTTTGTGCTGGCAGCATGGAGTCTGTATGGGCTTAATGGAAGATAACGTACCTGAGAAATACACCTGCTATATTTGCCAAGATCCTCCAGGTACAGAAAGTTTTAAGTGACACAACCTTCCTATGTATATAGTAACTACTAGTTTAATATGCTTCTGTTGCAAAGGCTAAAGGTTGGGGTTTTTCTCTGTCTTTGCTAGCTGTGAAGCATTACTTACTTCAGTAATGAATTTCAACTTTCTGAATCTGTAACGGAGCTCGTGCGAGTGCACTAGTCAGTGTTGTGGAATTACAGCTGGACAGGAATGGAAATCAATGTTTAACTGTGGCCATCTGCGTCACATTTATCAGTAATAAGAATTGAAGTTGATTCTACTGCCTGACTACAGAAAACAAATTGAAAAACACTCAGGAAAATTCCATAAAGACTCCTTATGATTAAAATGCAGTCACCTCTTAAGGGACATGACTGCTGCTTTCTTCCAGCAAGGCAAGGGTTATTTGTTGATTAAAACATCAGCAAGAGGTCGCTGGTTCTCAACAGCTGTGATGTCCTTGACTTGTTTGGAAGTGGCTCATCTATAAATGTAAACTGAATTTATCATGGGTAGTACAGTCACAGTTGATTAAGCAGTGCATTTTCTACTCCTGAGTAGTTTAAAATGTCTCATCTCATCTTATGCAGCAGATAAAAACTGCCTTTCTGACATGGGTTGTTTCTGGCTTCCTTCTGTGTGTTATAAAACCTCGCTGAGTGTGGAAATGGATGAGGTTTGGGCTTGTGTCCATGCTTTTATATGACGAGATGCCTGGGTTGCCAGCCTGCCTCATCACAAGCCCTCTTGGCTTATGTCAGGCGTGTCCAACCTTTTGACTTGCCTGTGCTGAGTTGAGTGAAAAGGAACAGTCTTGGGCTGTATACAAAATATATACTATAAGTATATAAATAAGAAAAGTTTTGTTACTCATAGCTTTATTAAAATACCAGAAAGAGGACAACAAACCATTAAAGTAGTGGGTTGGACGCACAGAGTTCAAGTGCTTATTTGGATTGTGATTGCTGCTTTTCTTGACAACTGCACGCTCTTGGGGCACCTAAATTGTTTGCTTATGGCTAAGCAGAGTTTGTGCACTATAACATCATTTGTACTCATAGTAAAGGAAGGACTCTATGGTTACATACAGTTATCTTAGACAGTTATAATCTTAAAGGTTGCATTTATTATAATTATTATTGCAGCGTTTTGCACCCAGGACTCTTAACTGCTTACTTTCAAGATACTTTACTTTGGATTTAGTTTTGGACCCTTGCATGTGCAAGCTGAAGCTGTGCCACCACACTAGAGCTTCATCAGAATGCTTTTCAATGAAAACCAATCACAGCTAACATTTACTTTGATTAACTAATGTATTGCTTTTTTTTTTTTTTCTTTCTTTTTCTTTTTTTTTTTTTTTTGCTTTGAAGCTCCTAAAACTTGTATTTTTGGTTTGGATTTGATTTCCAAAACAGATAGAATTTTTGTCCAGTATTTTCACTGTGAGCCACAAAGTGGATTCTCAGTTTCAATGAACCTTTCCTTGTCTTGAAATGAGCTCACATGGATTTTGTGAATCTGCAAATGGTTATGCCTAATTTAAAGAGTATATTATTGAGTAAATGCCTTTTTTAGGAACTTCCCCTGTTTAGTCTCATATTGTCAGAAATAAAAGGCTAGTATAATTATGCTTAAAAATATAACTCATTTTAGATTCTCTTTGAGCCAGGTAGGATTTTTAAGTGATTTGTGTTCAGGTGACATTTACCCTCGCTTGAACATAATCAAAATATTGCTTGTTATATGACAGATGCTTTCAAGGAATAGGAAACATGAGTTGTTGGAAATCTCTCCATCTCATTAGTGCATTTACACAGGAAGAGAGAGAACTTTGTACCCACAAGTGCACCCTCAAGTAAACAGTGCCATGAATAGGCTTTGAGTGGGTGAAATCATAGAATGGCCTGGGTTGGAAGGGACCTTAAAGACCATTGAGCTTCTGCCCCTCTGCTGTGGGCTGGCTGCCCAGGGTTCCATCCAGCCTGGCCTTGAATGCCTCCAGGGATGGGGCTCCCACAGCGTTCTGGGCAGCAGTGCCAGGGCCTTGCTGCCCTCTGAGTAACAAATTTTCTCCTCACTTTTAACCTAAATCTCCCCTCTTTTAGTTTAAAGCCACCCCTCTTGTCCTGTCACTATCAGACTGCTTAAGCAGGGGGGAGACTGACTTCTTATAACCACCCCTCAAGTGCTGGAAGAGGCTGTACTGAGGTCTCTCCAGAGCCCTCTCTTCTCCAGGCAGAACGCCGCCAGCTCCCTCAGCCTGTCTCCATAGCAGAAGTGCTCTGGCCCTCTGAGCATCTCCATGGCCTTTTCTGGACCCACCCCAGCTGATCAACATCTTTCTTGTGGCAGCAGCCCCAGGGCTGGACACAGCTCTGCAGGCAGGCTGCCACAGGGGCAGAGCAGAGGGGGACAATCCATTCCTTGCCTGCTGCAGTTGGCCATCAGGGCTGTGATCACACACTGCTGGCACATGTCTGGCTTGTCATCCACCGAGACAGAGCAGACAGCCTCCATGCTGTTCAGATAACCACGAAGTTTTAAAACTCAGGGGTTTACACTTGTTGACCAAAGTGCACTTGCAGCTGAGAGCCTTCCTGACACACAAATAAACACTGGACTTCTGCTGGAAAATGAGGCCTTTTGGAGGTGTTGCCTCAAAGCATCCAATACTGTCCTGTGCTGCTCAGTGGCAGCATGCTCTTTGGATTTGTCTTTGAGTCAGACATCTGGGAGCAAGTGTAGGTTTCCTTTATGTCTGTGGATCTGTATATCAGGCATGATACGGAAACAGTTGCGTTGTTATTTTTAGTTACCTTCCAGAAGATACATCAGCAGCTACGAGTAATTTCTCTGTAGGATGTCCAGGGAGTTTCACTGTGCCCCAGGTAACAGCACGGCCAGTGATGTTTCCCAGTGGGTAGGCAGTGCCATCCCCTGTTTTCATCCTGCTGCCTCCCGACTCTTGATTTTTTTCAACAAACTCCTGAGTGCTGCTGTTTAATGGATGTTAACCCCCTTGTACTGGAGACTTCTCTATGCAGGTGGTTCTGAACTGTGCTCCTGTAGCATCTTTGGCTTTGTAGGTGCTGTGGCTGGGGCGGTGAATGGGGTGTTCTCAGTGCACTGAATTGTCATCTAAGAACATCTGCAGCAGCACAGTGCAGAGGTGGGGGGGAGGTTGGGCTCTTGTTTTTCTTTATGTTCATTTTTATTTACTTGTTTCTTGTAATTTTGTAAGCTTATCAAGTTTCACTCCTCTGTTAACAACTTTTTTGCTCTCCTTCAATTTCCTTTGCTCAAGCACTTGCCGTTTCACAATTTCATTTCAGCTCTTATTAATAATCTGACCTTTTAAGCTAGAATTAACATTACTGATAGTTTAGTACTGGCAAATTCTTCACCAACACATCAGCGATTCCTTTTAAATTTACATTTGAGTGACTATTAATATGCACAAAACTGGCAAATAAAGACCTATTGTCTGTTGTGGCATTTCTGTCTGCAGAGCTGTATCCAGTCTGGCTTTAGATATAATCAAGGATACCCTGCTACAATCGTACATTTCTCTGTACACCAGCTGCATGTTGTGGATGTTCTGTAGGAATCAGGGTCTGAATGCCCGCTGGCTTTTACAGCTGGGCCAAGATTTTCTTGACCAAGGTACCATTTCACTTCCCACTTACAGATTCTTACGTCTCCAAAGTTTTGTCTGCTGTCATAAGATGGTTATTAGTGCTACTTATAAGAGATAGTAAGCTGCGCAAGACAGATGATCATAGTTAACACCAGTAATGTTAACATGCTGTAGTTAATGCTGCATTTTAACACACTCATTACTGTTGCTTTAGGTCAGAGGTCCAGCTTAAAGTACTGGTATGAGAAGGAGTGGTTGAGTAATGGCCACATGCATGGCTTAGCATTCTTGGAAGAAAATTACTCCCACCAGAATGCCAAGAAGATAGTAGCCACTCACCAGCTTCTTGGCGATGTGCAGAGAGTGATAGAAGTACTGCATGGACTGCAGCTGAAGATGAGCATACTGAAGTAAGCAGTGTTTAAGTACCAGTTGATGTGTTCTCAACGTGAATTAGATTTCAAGTAGTAGAAAAGTAACAAGAAATTCAGACTGACTTTTTATGTTTCTCTGCAGATGTATGTCACCTATAGTTTGAATTGCTAATGTTGTCTTGGATAAGTGTGGTGGGGAGTGTAAACTGACAGTGTGAAGAAGAGCTGGGAAAATAAGAAGAAAAAACTTAACAGCAGCTTCTCCTAAAGCACCGAAATAGAGCAGTAGCAATTAGAGCATGGTGTATAACCATGGCAATGTTCTTATAGCACTTACCTTCTCTATCCAGTAATTTTTGAGTTGAAATCACGTCTCTTCTTTTAGCGTAATTTGTTGCCCTGTAGAGGAAGAGTGGTTGGACCTTCAACAACCTGTAGGATCTCAGTCCTGTACAAACACAGTACGCTAGGAACAACACAAAACACAGCACCAATGTTGTTCCTAATCCTTGTAGAAATCTATAGTTTTCTTTTTGAGGTCACCCTTGGTTCTGACTGAGGGTTTTTTCCTAATCCACATCTAGCAGTTTCTAATTGATTGAATACAGTTTATGATTTATTCATTGATAATTTGCTCAACAGCAGCTATTTGGAAAACAAAGCTTGTTTTGTCGTTTTTTTTTCCTTAAGTTTAATCTGTGGTGTTGCAGTAATGCCACTGGCAGTGTTTGGAAAGCAAGAAGTTGCCACTTGTAAGGTGAGGTCTTGCTTTTCTGCTGAGGTGTCCTTAAGTCAGATCTGGAAGTACCTTTGTCTCAGGTGACTGGAACATAAATATCCTAAGACCAGTCCTTAAGCTTTTTCTTATTAAATAGCAGTGCTTAGTACTATGATTTTCAGTTGTCAACTGAGATTTGCCCAGTGTTGTGGTCTGCAGTACTGGGCAGGTATGTGATGGTTATATGACCTGGTTCCCCTAAAGATGGCTTGATCCTTGGTGGAGTCTGCAGCCCCAGGTTTTTGATCATTGCATAAATCAAAGTGGAGTTAAAAACAAAAAACTGAATTAGAAGAATAGTTTTGTTGCTGATGCAGATCTGCAGTCTGGGAGAGAGGCGATCTCACAATCATGAGGAGGGTGTTGCTCAGTATTTCAAGCAGGATGCATGGGAGCAGAGGCACTGTGGCAGGTTTGGTGCCAGCCCTCAGAAGGGAGCTCAGGTGCTCAGCATGGGAGCAGCCACAGTTGTATAGCTGCTGTGTCATCTGCCAGTGTTCTGTCTTGTGCAAAGGATCCCTTGCTGCTTTGCTCCACAGAGAGCACCTTGAGGTGTAGAATGTCTGTAGCTGGAGCAGAAAGCTCTGGTGAGAGAGCACTTGGCTTTGCCTTTTCTCAAAGTGCATTCAGGATACCTCACCAAGAGTGGGACAACAAATGTTGTTTGCTATACGTATGTAATAATCTGATAGTTATAGTTGTCCCTGCTGCTGGAATAAATAACACTCAAGCTCTCCCAGTAATCTCAAGGGGTTTTAAAGGGAAGTTAGATGTGAAGGAACTAATGAAGCACTGCTATACCCACCCCAAGGCTGCCACTGTTGTCATTAGAGGGTTGGACAAAATCAGTGGATTGAATTCTGAAGGTTATCTGGGGGAAACTGCAGACAAAAATCTGGAAGTGAGCGATTGGAGCGGTCGTCTTGCTTTGCTGGTGTGGGAATACACTTTGTCACTGGATGTATTGTAATTCCAGCGTACTTGACTTACCCATTTAAAATACGATTAAAGCTGTCCCCGTGAAAATGGGTTAATTACAGATAAGGAGGCAAATCTCTGCCTTTGAGGGCAACGTTGGTGAAGTTTTATATTTGCATCTTTGAAGTTTATTCTTCACCTTTTCCTTCGTGCCGACACTTGGTTCATGTACCATGTTAGAGAAGTGAAAGTAATGAACCTGACAGAGCACTGCAGGATTCTGCATGTTGGGTTCAGGGAAATTATTTCAACGTTTTGTGTAGTATTGCAAATGCTCTTGCTTGGTTTCTTTACATGGTAGTACAGCCTACTTGGTCATTTTAAGTTTAAATTCGGTGGATGTCTGACTTCTTTTATGTTTGAACAGAAATAAAGAACATCCTGACCTAAAGCTCTGGTGCCATCCATGGAAGCACATTACAGTGGATGAAAAAATCCATACGAAACACATCATTCACATTGAAGAAAACTGTTGCAAAGAGGAGACAACGAGTTACAGAACTTGGAACGGGACAGCTGAGAAACCCTCAGCCATTCCTTCTGTGGAGGAATCTTACATCACGAGTGAACACTGTTACCAGAAACCTCGGGCCTACTACCCTGCTATAGAGCAGAGGCTGGTTGTGGAAACGAGAAGCTCAGCCATGGATGAAGGTGTAAATAGAATAAGGGAGAATGGGGATGACGTCCTGTCAGAGAGGCTCGGGTGGAATCTGGATCGAGAGATATGTAAAATGGAGAATGAATCCAAACACAATTACTCCAAGGTATTTATATTAAAATAACCCTCTCTGCAGAGAGAATGCGTTTGTCTGGCAAAGTGCAGAACTCCTTAGCCCCTGTAATGCTATTTAATTTATCTCTATTTTTTTTCCTGTCATGGTGCTGAATTTAGGTTGCTGGTACACATTGAAGTAATAGGTGTGATCATCTCCACCATTTCATCCCAGAAGTCGACTTCTGGGTTTTAAATCATCTGTACGCTCCATGGAATGTTTCCTGTGCTCTGCCAGTGCTTTGTTGCTCCTTGCTTGCCTGCTTTTTAGACAGTGCAGATAAATGCTAGGAAGGGAGCAGGGCAAGCACGTGTGGTACTCTCAAACACGCTGCTATTGCAGCTTTTGGTTATTGCCAGCTTTTCTCGCATTTGTTTAATAGCTACATTAAATTGATTCCAGATTCTTCAGGCAACATGTAGATAAGTAACCTGAAGTGATGGTTAGGAATAGGCATTGCTAAATAGTTCAGTTCTTTTCCCACTGAAGCACTCCAGTTTTCTGCTTTTAACGGTCAGTTCTCAATTCCAGCTCCATCAGGTCCAGCAAACTTGTATCAGAGGCCTCTCTTCATTGCAGTGTGCAGACTGGCTTCTCTTGGGTGCTGTCAGGTCACAAAGTACAGTCTGGCAAATGAAAGGCCTCGGGGGAAATACTGACCTCCCTGTTTCTTGGATGGGAATGCAGTTTAGCTTTTATTTTATTTCCAAAGAATGTGTAAATCGTGTTCTTCCTCATTTCTCTGTCAAATCCATTGGGATGGCTTTTTGTTTCCCACAAAGATGTGTTTCAGTGTTTTGATCTCGTAGGAGTCTTTCTCTTAATCCTGTCACATTTCAGAAAAATGATGGAAGAAAGCACGGCTTCCACAGTGCAGTCAGGTTTGATAAGTTGTCTGGGTGCTTTGATGGAAGTTACAGGAGAACTGAGATTAGATTCCTTCAGGAAGAGCCCATCCTTGCTGTAGCACAGCTTGCTCTTTGCTTGAGTACTGTTGTGTTTAAAGGAATTTGTGGTGTTCTCCTGGACACACGGATTTAGTGCAGTGTCTTCCAGCAGCAAGCTGGCAGGAAGCAAGCTGTGGGTGTCAGATACAGCTCAGTGTTACCTTCCCAGAATAAGGTGCTGGAGATTAAGGTACAGGGAGGTCTGCTAAGACCTCACAGCTGTGAGGGTCTGTTGTGATCTGCTTTTAACCAAACTGCCTTCACATTTCTATATTCTGTTTTCTGTGTCTCTCTGTTGCCTAAAATCTGTGAAGCCGTTAGCTTGGGGCACTGTGGGGACCCAGACAGCCTGCCTGACCAATTCTGCATCACTGTTACAAATAGTGACGTTTGTATTTCTGCTAGGTAAGAGAGCCTGCGTCTAAGAAAGCCTCTCCAGAGGAAGCTATTGAAATGAAACTGCTGGAAAAGGACAAAGAAGGAGTTGTGAACTCACAGCTGCAGTGGCAGCTTAATCTTTTAGCTCATGTGGAATCTCTGCAGGATGAAGTCATACACAGAATGGATTTCATTGAGAAGGAGCTAGATGGTAGGTAGCATTTTTCTGTTTAAAAAAGTAACTGCATTTTGTCCCACTCAAATAAAACTGCTGTTGAGAACTTGCTGGCTGTAGATTTACTTCTGCAGACCTGCGGTGTGGTGAGCATAAAGCTGTGAGATGTGCTGCATTTAGTAGTAGAAAGCAGACACTTGTGGTGCTTGGAAGGTTTGAAAACAAAATTGAAGATAAAGCAAATACCATGAAGAATTAAATTCAAATTTAAAAAATCCTGCTTGCATCATCTCTGAATACTTGCATCAAGTGTTGTAGTGGAATGCCTTTGTATCTTGTTTTTGTTGTCATTTTCCATAGTGCTTCTCTGTCTCTGAGCTGTTCTTTGGGCTTGCTGGCTGTTTTAGCTTCTTCTATACAGCCTCTCCAACTTCCTGCAGGTCTGTTGTAGCCAGTTCTTCCTTCCCTTCTATCGAAGGGTGTGGGTAGAAGGGATACACTGTCCTTGGTCTCACTCTTCTGACCAATCTTGTTTTTCACATCCCTTGCCAAGTGTGGATCCATCTGTGCCTTGGCTTTGCTCATCCAAACAACTCTGTGCTCTGCCCAGCATGCCCCCCTGCTTCCACTGCCTGCATGTTTCCTTCTTACCCCGCACTTGGAGCAGTGTGTCCCTGCCCAGCTGTGCTGGCTTCCTGCCTCTTCTGCCTGATTCCTTACACTTGGGGGATGCAGAGCTCTTATGCTCACAGGCAGGGATCCTTAAGAGAGCCAGCTCTGCTCTGTTCCTCTGTCCCTGAGGACAGTTTCCCAGGAGGCCTCATCCAATAATTCTTTAAACAGCTGGAGGCTGGATCTTCTGAAGTTCAGGGCCCTGTCTTCTTTCCAGGCCCTTGATCTCTTCCTTGAGATCTTGAACTTTACTGTGCTGTGGTCACTGTAACCCAGCCAGACTCTAATCTGAACCTCCTTAATGATTTATTTCACACTGGTGAGCACCAGATTTAGTGGTGCCTCAGTGCTAGTTGGTCTGTCTTGTGGACCAGGAGGTTATCCTCAGCACATCCCAGGAGTCTCCTGGATTGCTTGCAGCTCACTGTGCTGCTTTCCCAGCAGAGGCACCAGGTGGTTGAAATCTCTCACTGAGATGAGAGACCACAAAAATGTGATGCCTGTTTTAGTAGCTGGAGCAAGAAGGCTTGGTCCACAGGCTTTGTCTGATCAGGTGTCCATAGTAGACCCAGCTGCCAGATGAGCTCCTGGTTTTTAACCCACAAACTTTTGACTTGAGCATGGCTGTTCCTCAGAGGCAGCTCTTTGCAGTCTGTCCACCCCCTTAGTATGGAGGGTAGCTCCCTTACGCCTCCTGCCCTGCCTTTCTCTTCTGTAAAGCTTGTAGCCCTCCATCTTGGTGCTCCAGCTGTGCAATTTGTCCCACCACGTTTCTGTGATAACAGTTTGGTCATCTCTTTGCGATCGTGCCACAGCTTCTTCCTGCCCTGGGCACTCCTTGTGCAAGGGGGTCTTGAAAACACCACGTCCTCTGCTTCCCTGCAGCAGAGGGTGCCTGCGCTGGAGCTGATTGCCTCAAAGATTGCAATTATTTATATTATATTTTTATATAATATATATATTTATATTACCAGTCAGTTTTTTTAAGATCCCATCTTAAGGCATTCCATTCCAATAGCATCTTCCTAGCACCATGTGGTGTTGTCTCACTGCTTTCTCCTGGGAACATCTGGGCTTTGTCCTTAAAACTTCCCTTAGATGTTGAATTGGTCATTTAGTATCAAAAGCTCTTCCTAATGGTGGAGAGGAGGAGGAGTCACTTTCTGGTATCTCATGGCGTTGTTAAATCTTTGCCTCCACAGACAATCATAGAATCATAAAATTACCCAGGTTGGAAAAGACCTTGAAGATCATCAAGTCCAACCGCAGCCCAACCAGTAGCTGATCTCTAAAAAAACCTCTGCTAAATCATATCCCTGAGTACCACATCCAAACGGCTCTTAAACACATACAGGGATGGCGATTCAACCACCTCCTTGGGGAGCCCATTCCAGTCCCTAACCATGTGTATCCCATTCCAGTCCCTAACCATGTGTATCCCATTCCAGTCCCTAACCATGTGTATCCCATTCCAGTCCCTAACCATGTCTATCCCATTCCAGTCCCTAACCACCCTTTCTGTAAAGAAGTTCTTCCTAATATCCAACCTGAACTTGCCCTGGCGCAACTTGAGGCCATTTCCCCTTGTCCTGTCACTTGTCACTAGTGAGAATAGACCTGCCCCACTCTCACTGTAAGAACCTTTCAGGTACTGGCAGACGGCAATAAGGTCTCCCCTCAGCCTCCTCTTCCTCAGACTAAACAGCCCCAGCTTCCTTAGCCTCTCCTCGTAGGGCTGATTCTCCAAGCCCTTCACGAGCCTTGTTGCCCTTCTCTGGACCTGCTCCAGTACCTCCATGTCCTTCCTGTGCTGAGGTGCCCAAAACTGGACACAGTACTCGAGGTGAGGCCTCACCAATGCCGAGTACAGGGGCAGGATGACTTCCTTAGTCCTGCTCACCACACTGTTCTTGATACAAGCCAGGATGCCATTGGCCCTCTTGGCCACCTGGGCACACTGCTGGCTCATATTCAGATGACTGTCCATCAGCACACCAAGGTCCCTTTCCATCTGGGAGCTTTCCAGCCACACCTCCCCAAGCCTGTAGGGTTGCCTGGGGTTGTTGTGACCAAAATGCAGGACCCGACACTTGGCCCTGTTGAAACTCATTCCGCTAACCTTGGCCCATTGATCAAGTCTATCTAGGTCCCTCTGTAGTGCCCTTCTCCCCTCAGGCAGATCAACACTTCCTCCCAGCTTAGATGTAAATGGATGTAAAGAACTCATTTTGTGGCTCAGAGGGGTCAGTGGGAACTGAAGGAGTGCCGTTCTGTTTCCCTTGGCAGTTTTGGAGAGCTGGCTGGATTACACGGGGGAGTTGGAGCCGCCTGAGCCGCTCGCCCGCCTCCCGCAGCTGAAGCACTGCATAAAGCAGCTGATCACGGACCTCAGCAAGGTGCAGCAGATCGCGCTGTGCTGCTCCACGTGAGACTGGAGAGCGCTGGGACTGCTACAAAGCGCGGCGTTGGAGCGTCTGACCTGGAGAGCTCTGTGTGTTTCAGTGCAGTCAGCATGCTGCTCGCATGTGGTGCGGATTGACTTCAGGGATTTGTGAAGAGGCGCTGTTCAAAGGACAGCCAAAAGGTTATTTTATCTCATAATTCCGGGGTTATTAGGCAATTGTGACGATACAGAAGAGGTTAATGCTGTTGTCTTCAAAGGTTGGGTGTTGGTTGATTAAATTATACTCCAAATTTCACTCCTTACAAGTTGCTCGTAGAAGCGCTAGACTTCTCGTAATGGAATTGACTCCAGTTGTGCCACTGAAGAATGGAGTTCTGAGAGCCAAAAATGTCCTGTTGACAGAGGCTGTAGATAACTTTGCATAGTTTCAGTGACTTGTGTCATGTTTTCCTTCTCCTGGTTTATGCGTTAATGCACACGGTATTTAATCATTAGGAAATGTAATAACGTTTTTCAGACCTACCAGGTATGAACGCCCAGCTCCCAGCTCTGGGCTGCCACGTGGAGGGCTGCAAGGAGCCCAACCTGCATCTGCCACAGTGAGTGGGGCAGCGGGAGGCCACGGGGCACTGCGCTCACATTCAGGATGAGGGATTGTTTGAGCTGCTGACCGTGTCGCTCACACGGCACCGTGGGGCTGACCCTCCTGCTGAGCTCTGTGCTGTGGGGCTGTGCTGCCCAGCAGTGGGGCGAGGGCTGCCATGGGCGGTGTGGGGCCTTCTCCCATTTGTTAATAGTTGCCATTCCGGTTCTGTTTTGAAATGTAGACCTTTTTTCAGCACTCGGAACGTGTTCATTGTAAAGACTTGCTATGAATGTGCGGTTTTGGGAATCAGTTTGTTTTATATTTGTGTAAATAAAGCCTCGAGATCTATGCATGAGGTACTGTCCTGAGAGGCAGTGAGTGGGTTGTTATCTTAACGGTGTGTGTTCATGAGTTCCCTTTTCTACCTTACGTTTTAATGTCCTGGGTTGTATTACTCCGTGAAGCAAGGGGAAGGTGCTGCGCGCACTCAGGTGCGTTGTGCAGTCCTTGAGGCAGCGCTGTGCTGTATCAGGAGCCTTTCTGCTGTGGATCAGCGCTCCGGCAGCAGCACTGCAGCTTCACTTTCCTTCCCGAGCACAGCTGGGGTCGCCGTACAGAACAGTGAAGGTGTTTTTCCGTGGCGAGGATGCCCTGAAAGAGCTGTGCTGTGTGATGGTACCGCTGAGCGTGGGATGGGAGCTGCTCTTCACAGGGTGTGTTTTAATCAGTCCCTGTGGAAGATGGAGGCTTAGGGCTCCTCTGGGCAGTCACTGCAGCTTTGTGCCAAGAGTCACGTCAGGGAAGAGTTAGTCTCTGTCTCACAGTACGAGTTGGTGCAGTAGGAGAACAGCACACAGCAGAACAGAGAACTGCTGTAGCACAGTTGGAATAAAGCTTACGGGGCGTCCAAGTCTCACTTCACTCTCTGAAGATAAGCGCAGTGCTGGGCTCTCACAGCTGCCATAGGGCAGAGCAGCACAGCATGGGCGGCTGTGGGGCTGTCAGGAAAAGGGCAGGGAAGGGGAACCACTATATGAGAGCTGTAGCGGGTCTGGAGGGGCGATCATCACTGCAGCCCCATAGCTCTGCCTGGGGGCAGTTTTGGAGCTGAGCTGCTTTCCCAGCAGCTGCTTTCTGTGCATTCATTTTCAGTGGTGGCTGCGGTTGGTTTTTGCTTGGGGCAGCACTGAGGAGATGGGAGAGGGCTGCTCTGCTGCTGTGCTGGCTGTGCTGCTCTGCTGCTGTGCTGGCTGTGAGGCGGCACATCCTGGGCTGGTTCTCCTGTAGCACGGCCAGGGTAGAAGCCCTCACAGGGAAAGACTGAAAGTATTTACTGCAAGTATCCTGGCACTTCTCCTGCTCGGGAAAGGTTCTCCATTGTGCTTCGGGTTCATTTTGTCCCCATTTCTGTCAGTTTCCACATCGTTATTTCGTAGCCTGGGCTGTTGGTTGGGCCTGGCGGGTCACTTTTGTGTTCTCTCAGTCACTGGTCAATGAACGCAGCGTGGAGCCTCGATGAGATGAGCAAACATTGCACTGTGGATGCGTATTTGTCTTTGTTGATGCACTATTAGAGCTGAGGGGCTGTATATAGGATTTTGCTTTGGAGCAATATTTGCAAGACTTGAAAACTTGTGTATCTCGGTGTTTGGAATCAATAAATAGGCTTTGTTGGTTAACTCTTAGCGCCGTCTTTGTTTCAATGAATGATTCAATAAAGTAACTTTGGATTTCTGTCTGTGCTTGAAGCTGCTCAAAGCCAGGCACTGATGTGTGGATGGCGTGCAGTGGGGATGCTGTGCGGTGGGGATGCTGTGCGGTGGGGATGCTGTGCGGTGTGGATGCTGTGCAGTGGGGATGCTGTGCGGTGGGGATGCTGTGCGGTGGGGGTGCTGTGCAGTGGCAGCTCCTCTGCCTGGAGTGTTCTGTTCGGGTATTTAAAGTCGGGGACGGGGGGGGGTTGAAGTGTCTCACCCCATCAGCAGCAGATGGGGGCAAAGGGGGTGGAGCTGAGCGGGGCCTCCAGGCAGCCCCCAGCTGTGGCCGCACCTGGGGAACTGAGAGAGTGAGCTGAGGCTGCCCGAGACCAGCAGTGAGACACGGAAATGGAGAGAGCCGAGCGTGTCGGGGCAGGAAATGGGTCGGGTGCTGCCACAGCGACCTCTGTGAGCTCAGAAAGGGAAGAGAGGAGGTTTCCAGGCTCTGTGCCACCGCTGGGTGCGATGGGGCTGCTGGGGGGTTGGTGTGCTGCAGCCAAGCTGTCCCTTCTCCCACACGGTCTTCAAATTGGGTCAGTCCTCCCACTGAACTTTGGTTATAGCAAAGGCCTCCTGAGCTGCAGGGCTGCTCCATGTGCTCAGCGTGGTGGTGCTGAAGTTCCACCCCCCCCCATAACCCTTAATTAAGACATTACAAACAGGTGTTGCTGTTTGTCCTGCAAGGTCCTGTTTAATGGATGAGTTAAAGCTTTAAACCCATCTCAGTGGGGTGAGGTAAGGGCTGCTGCTGTGGGGCAGGGCTGCTCCTGTCATGCTGAGGGCTGTAAGGGGCCGGGCTGTGCTGCTCAGAGCCCCACGTGGATGTGCCGTGGGTCCTGGGGCTGCAGGGCTGCGCCTCGACGTGGGCTCAGCGTGTGTGTGGAGGGGCTGCGGGCCCTGGAGCACGAGCCCGGCTGCGAGCAGACCTGGGTGCCCTCAGCTGCTCTTTGCCTCCTTCCCTCCAAGTCCCATCTCTGGGACCGCACCGTCCGTCAGCAGCAGGTAGGAGCTGATGGCTTCCCGTAGGCCCTGGCTGATGGGGGAGTTCTCCTCTTCCTCCCCCCCTGGCGGTGCCGCGGCCTCTGAGAGCAGGACGGAGCTGTGGGGCAGACGGGGGCGGTCAGAGCGCAGCTCCCGGCCCCAGGGGGGAGCACAGACCCCACAGCTGCGCACACCTGTCAATTTTGTCCCAGCTGAGCATTGGCTGCTTCACCACGGCGGGTCGGACCGGGGCTGGCGCTGCCTTTGCCGCCTCCATGGCGCAGGGCTCCCTGAGGGCGCAGCACAAACCCTCCCCGCACTCTGCGTGGGGACGGCAGCGTCAGCGCGGCGCTGCGCCGACCTGCGGCCCCCCCGGTCCGCCCGCAGCTCCTTACCGCTGTAGTGCTCCACCAGGTCGTGCAGGCTGGGGAAGGTGAGGCGGGGTGAGATGTAGAGCCAGCCGTTCTCCAGGCGGTGGATGCGGTAATGTGTGACTGCATCCCACGAGGCGAGCTCAGTGCGCCGCACCGACAGCGAGAAACCGCCTGCGGGGATGTGGGGCGGGATGGGGTGGGTTGAGCCTGCAGCCCCATCAGCCTCCGGCTCCAACAGCAGCACTTCTATCGGTGGGAGCACCACGTGGTGGGAGCACCAGCAGCCCGGTGCCAGCCCGCAGTGCCGGCAGCCCGCCTCAGGGACACGGGGTGTCAGCATGGGCTCTGCCCGCCGTTCCCCCTCCCCGTGCTGCCGCAGCACCAGGATGGCAGCGTTGGAGTGCAGCACGGCAGAGCTGCCAGGAGAAGGGCCCGGCCCGGGGGGGGGGGTGCCCAGCAGGGTCCCCTCGTCGTTGCTGTGGGGCTCTGCACCGCGAGCTGGGCCCCTTTCATCTCTGAGGCTGAACCGCTCTGCTTAACCGGCAGCTGCAGGAAGCCGGTTTGTTGGGGCCCTTCGGCGGAGGAAGAGGCGCAGCACAGAGCAGAGCAGCAGCAGGAAGCGGCCGTGCAGGGCAGCCCGGTGCCACCAGGTGTGGTGGCCGAGCAGCCCCGCTCTGCGCCTGGCTCTTGGCACGTGCTGTGGAGGGGCTGGGAAACGCCTTACACCGAGGAGGGCGCACGGCGCTGGGCCAACGTGCGGGCGGGTTGCGGGGCTGCTCTCAGGGGCTCCGCTCTGTCCGCTGTGAAACGGCCGGACGCTGCTGTCCTGCCCCGGCCCACAGATCCTGCCCGTGCCCGACCCCGCTCACGCTGTGGCTGCCCGTCCCAACCCCCCCCGGCGCTGCGCTCACCTCTCCGGGTCTGACTCTCGCGGATCAGGAAGGCTCCGCTGCGGTTTCCCGGCTGCAGCAGCAGCTCCTCCGCTTTCTCCCGGCTGACGCCCTCGTACAGCCACCTGCACGGCAGCGGGCGGGGCTGAGGGCTGCGCTACCTCCCGTCCCGGGGATGGGGACAGAGACGGGGACAGGTCGGCGGCCCCGCAGAAACGCCCGCCGGCCGATGAGGCCGCAGGTGTGGGGCGGCGGGACCGGGACGCCGTTGCCGCGTCCCTGAGCTCAGCTCCAGTGCCAGCACCGGGCCGGGAGGTGCAGCGGCTGCGGTTCGTCCACGAGTTCGGGGTGTCCCGGCTGAGCCCCACAGCCCACCGCTCTGCCCCCTACGTCACCCCGGGCTGACACCCACCTGTGCCGCACTTTGGCCACGCAGCTGCTGGGTATGAGGCACTCCTTGCCCGACACCTGGGATGCCACCAGCCACCACTCCCCGTCCCTGCGGGGAAGGGGGACGCGATGTCCCGCGGCTGTCGGTGGGGGGGATCCCCAGGACGGGCGCCAGCAGTGCCGCTCGGTGCGGGACTTACTCAGAGAGGACGCGGAGCTGCTCGCCCATCCTCAGCACAGCGCCCGCGCCGGAGGGGAAATCGCAGAGTGCCAGCGCCTGGAATCCGCCCGGGGCTGCCTGTGTGGGCAGCGGGGACGGCGCGGGGATGGCGGCCAACGGTGCGGCGCTGAGCGGCTTCTCCCGGCTGGGCAGGATCCCCATCCCTCGCCTCTCTGAGCCGTCAGCACGCAGCCCCGGCCCCCGCCCGCGGGCCCTGCCGGCTGGAAGGGAAGAACGGGGCTCGGCCCGGCCCCGGCTGCACCCGTGGCAGAGGGCGGAGGGGCCGGGACCCGCAGCCACGCACACCACACGGTGCCCACATCAGGCTCAAGGCTGCGGGCTCCCATCCCAAAGCAGAGTCAGCATCTCGTCCCCGGCACGGAGAATCCGAGCCGAGCGGGGCACGCGGAACGCCGGGACGGGGCCGATCTCCCCCGGGAGCCCTTCGAGGAAACGGCCTCGGCTCCGGAACGGCCCCCGGGGAGACGCGGCGGGCGGGGAGCCCCGGGGACGGGCGGCCCCAGGGCCCCGCCTGGAGCCGCGCTCAGCACCGCCACCCTACCCCGTCCCGGGACGTGCCGGGCCGTCGGGCCGCCCGCTGCTCTGAGCCGCCAGCGCCGAGCGGAGCAGCGCGGCCCGCTTCCCTTCAGCGCGCAGCGCTGCGCGTGGGCTCCTCGCCCGTGGGGAGGCACAGCCGAAGCCGCGCGTGACTCGACCGACCCGACCCCGCGGGCCGAGCCCGAGCTTCCCGCCGTCACCCGGCCGGGTCACCCTCCTACCTGCCGCTCACCGCCATCGCGCCGGGCTCCTCAGGGCCGGCCGGGCTCCGAGCATCCCGGCGTTTGGGCGCGGGGCTCGCAGCGGTGCGAAGCGACGAGGCCGGGCTCCGCCGGGACACCTGCGGCTGCGGCTCCCCCCGCGACGGACGCGGCTGAGCGGGCTCCTCCTTCTCGCTCGGCGCCGCCGCGCAGCGCAGCCCCCTCCGGCGCGGCCGTCGGCAAAGCGCGGGCGGCTCCCGCTGCTCCCGGCGCTTCTCTCTGCTCCCGGCCGCGCTCACATCCTGCCGCCGCTCGTGCTGCTCTGGCAGCTTCTGGTCGATCGCAAAACCGCCGCGTCGGTGTGAAGCGCGCACGGAAGAAGAACGGCGCACGCGAAAGCGGCCGCCACGCGGGGCCGGGCTGAGCGCCGAGCTGATGCGGCAGCGCGCGGCCTCCCCGCTGCTGCGACCGAAGAGGCGGAGAGGAACCCGCGGGTCGGTCCGGGACGCGCCGTGACCCGGGAGCGCTTTGCAGCCTCAGGTGCGGCAGAGGAGAAGCGCTCCGCACCCGCCGCTATCGGCCGCTCCAGGAATTGCGGTAACGGCTGCGCTGGGGGGAAGGAGCTGCTGTGGCCGCCCCGACTTCCTCCTCGAAGCCGTCACCGGTATCGCTGCTGCGTCTCGAGAGCCCCCGCGGACGGCCCGTCCTTCTCCACCTCCCGCCCCGGGGCTGCGGCGCTCCCACGGCTCAGGTAGAAGGAAAGCCCCGGCCGCCCAAACGGAGCGAGGCCAGGCGGCGTGAGCCCAACGAGCGGCTCGGCGGCTGCGCCTCCCGGCTGCCCCCGGCACGGAGCGGTGCCCGGCAGCGCAGGGAAGAGGCAGCGCGGCCCGGGATCCACCGCACGGCCCTGCGGAGCCCCGGCAGCAAAGCTCCGTCCTTCCTCACGTCCCTCTCAAAATGCCGAAATCTCACCCGCTCGCTCCGCTGGGCTCCATCCCGCGCAGCCCCGGGTTTGTTTCCTCTGACTCATTTCGTTGCCATTTTAACGCTGTGTTTGTGTTCCCTTCGCTCTGTATTTTCTTAAGGGAACTCAAGGAGGAATCACTTCTACGTGCAGCCACCTGCTGCAGCTCCCCTCAACGCACCCAGCAGTTGCAATTAGCAGCGATTAATTTCACCTGGCACCCGAGGGCTCGGCCTGCCCTCCCCCCTTGCAGACAGTCTGTACTTCTGGCAAACGCTGCATGTCAGTGGGAGTTCCCCAGGTGTGAACCGGAGCCCACCCCGGGCAGAGCTGCAGCACCAGAACGAACCTGAGACCAACAGCTTCACCGCTTCTCAGCCCCAGATACCCCCCGTGAGCACAAACTGTCATCTCGAGAGCAGAAACTGGATCTGAGAGGCAGAAGCTGAACGGCTGTTCTCAGCACCGCGCTGCGCACACCTGGCTGGGCGCACTCACCCCGAGCAGCCAGCAGGGCCGGCACCGCGTCCTGCAGCACCCGCTGCTTTGTTTGGCAGCACAACTGTGGGCAGGGCAGACAGCCCGGGGCACCTCCTGCCTCTGGAGGCAACTCCGCGCGGCAAACCGCCCCCGAAGATCAGTCAGAGCCGGAGGTTCCTCTCCGCAGTCCGGCACAAACCGCAGCGCTGCCCGCAGACATCCCAGCCCCAGGACAGCCCCACGAGGGCCGGCGCTGCCCCGCCAGGACGGGCTGCTCGCAGCGAGATCCGGCTGCAGCGCAGGCCCCGCCAAGAGAAACAAGGCGAGCAGGCAGGGTAACAATGAAACTCAGTTGTAGCTTTATTTAATAACTGGTACAAAGTCCCCCTCAGGCAGAGCTTCCCGGTCCCATTCCCTACCTGAAATGGAGCAGAACACGACGTGACCCTCGGGGGAGCTGCCTCCCAGTGAGTCAGGACTGCTCACCTGCTAAGTACAGATGTTTTGCTCGTCCTGACCACGCATCCCTTTCCTCCCATTAGCAGCCGGACCCTGGCACACTGCAGGCATTTCCCTCCTGCTCCCTGTGACCCAGACAGATGCAAAAAGGCAGCAGAGCTGTGAATTCCACGAAGACGACAAGCAGTACCTGCACAAAGGCATTCACTGCTCAACTGCTGGCCCGAGTCACACAGACACGGCCCACAGCAGTCATTGGCATTCACTGGCATTGCCTGAGCCTCAGCGAAGTCCCTGTGCAGACACCTTGCCCGGGGACGGCAGCAGCGAGAGACAGAATTGGCAGTGCAGGAGATTTGGGCATCTCTGGATGCTGAGGAGCACTGCTGCCCATTTCACAGCCTACCTGATGCTAAAGATTCCCCCTGTGCCAGGGCAGAACTGCGGCTGCGCCTTCACTGCACTCGGCTCCCTGCAGGAGGGGCAGCCTGGGGGCCAGAGCTGCTGCACTTCAATCCCTTGTACTCTGATGAACAGTGCACCTCGGTTAGCGTTCGTTCACTTGTTAATTGCTTTGCCCTTTCGGGAGGCTCGGGTAAGAAATCACTGCTCCTTCTTAACACACACACACAGACATGAGACCACGGCAGCATTTCTGAGTGTTGGTTGGCAGGCCACAAGTCCTGGGAACACAAAGACCTCCCGGTGGGCTCCGTGCTCCAGGCACAGCTCTGCCTCCAGTGCCTCAAGCATCACATCATCATGGTCTTGCTTTCCCGTGTCCCGCAGATGCTATTTCCAACTGCACCACAAGGGTCCTTTAGCAGAAGCACAACTAGAAAGCAATTCTAAAACCTCACAAAGCCACAGAAATTATATATAAATGAACAGGGGAGACAATGGCTGTCATCTGCATCGATACACAGCACAGACAGGAGATGGTATCAGCACGTACAGTAATGTGATTTACTAAGACTGCAGAATGTTAAACGGGTTGTAAAGAAGCTCTGATACCAAGGGCATACAGAAAGGACCAAAGTAATGCCAAGTACAGACTACTAAGGAGGTGGCAGCTCAGATGGGCATGCACAAGTTAGAGAGAACAGTTAATGCCACGTTGTATGAAATGCTGGATTCTGAGTGGGTTCAGTGGGGCGAGTGTCTGAATCCAGAAGAGGGTCTCCTGCTTAACAGGATACTTCCATGGTTTGAGGTGCGTCCTGGAGATCAATTCCATCTGGGGTTCCAGCACTGCCATCACCATGGTTGCTGACATGAGAACGGCTGCGGATGCTCTCCCCGGAGCCCACGCTAGATGAGGAGTGAGTACGAGAGCGCATCAGCCTGGTCATACTAGCTGCTGGAACTGCAAGAGAAAACAAGAGAAAACGGGACTCACAAAAGGAGTAAGCTCACAGGCTCAGAGCAAGTACCATGGTCAGCCAAGTACGTGTTGCTGGGTAAGCACAGAAAGAGCTATACCCTCAGGAAGAAAACTCACTCTTCAATGCCAAAATTACGCCTTTGCATGTCTAAAGCAAAATGTTTAAGGCCCAATTTCAAAAGGTCCAAGGTGAGCAAATGCCAGAAGGGTAACTGATCATTTGCAGGCGCAGTCATGGTGAGTGTGTGCAAACCAAGGCAGCCGTTGTACAAGTGACCTTTTGAAAGTCAGTCTCATCACTCTAGAAAACCACGGAACTGAAATCATGCAACAATCAACAAAATACAAATGAAAGGTGGAAAAACCATAACAAACACGTTGTATGATGGATCAGCCTAGCCCAGAGCAGGCCAGCAGGACATGCTGAGATGGAGCAAGGCACCCGAAGAATCATTCAACTCAGTACACAGACTTGGGCCAAGGCAGATGCACAGTTGAAGGTACCTGACTCAGTGCTTAGGTGGCTGAGCTGCACATAAGGGACTGGAAACAACACGAGACAAGGAGAGGGATGAATACAGGAAAGAGCCGATTAGTTGCAGAGCGTGACTACCAGCTGCGCTGCTCGTGGGATCCCCGCCTGCTTTCCCTTCCACTCCCAGCTCACACGCTACGCTGCAGCTCCCACTATGTGAGAAAACAGCTGCTAATGAGCATCTCACCGAAAATCTACCTGGCCCAAACCTCTCCAGTTACGTCAGCTGGAAGCTGCAGCACACTTGGCAACCTCACCTCCCCACCACTGAGCACACAACTGCACAGTAGAGACAACATTCCTGACGTGGGGAAACTGCACTATTACTCTGCAGTTCTGAATGCTGAACAGAAATTCTTGCCTTTCCTAGAGTTGGTATCATCGGACGCCCAGCTACAAGAAAGGCTTTACTTTCTACCTGCAGCATCAGCATGGGTAGGTCCAACCACTTCAGCCAGTGCACAGAAGAAAGAAGAAAAGCTGTTGGAGAGCTGGTCTGTGCAGCTGTAGAGGTGTCAAGCTGCCGAGCTATTGCTCTGCTCTGAGGGGAGGACCTGCTGGCCCACACTCAGCACTCATGCACAGTCTTGCCAACCAAAGCTGGTAGAACAGCTCTGGGACTAGATACAAATTCCAGAAGTAGAAAATGACCACTCATCTTTCCCCTGTGCTACACATCCTGATGGCAAGAGACCTGACTCCCAAACTCCTGCTGACACCCCCACTCTGATGACGGCATTTGCTGACTCTACTGGCACTTGGAGCACAAGAGACTTGAACACGGAAATGTTCTCAAGTTTGTGAGATTAACAGGCCCTTCTCACAATGCATCTTCCTCTAAAGGGTCAGGCTCTTCTGGACAAGGCTCAGAGAACAAGACTGTCCCAGTATGCTCATGCCAGCTACACACAGCTCTCTTTGAGCCCTGACACCCATGAGCTGGCAAAAAATCTCTGTCCACATGCAGGCCAATAGGAGTATCACAGTGCCCATGTTCTGTGCTTAACTCAGTCATCGGAACCAGCCCTCCTTTGACTCCAGCTTTTGAAGGTCTACCATCAACAGAAGGGACCTTCTAGCCCTGGCCCCTGGCAGGCAAGGCAGAGCTGTGCCAGTGGGCCTATGATGGAGGCAGAGTTGACTGAGTGCACCACAGAGCTCTTCTCCTGAAGTTCTCAGTCTCTGGAATAGAAGGGCAAGTGAGGTCTCAACCTGACACACTCAGGACTTGATGTTTTCTGTTTACTCGCACAGGGAGGAGCCACAGGGCAGAACTTCAGGTACCCATCCCAAGCATGAGGTTGTGCTAACTCTTTCCCCTTTGGAGAAGCTGGCACAGAAGATTTCTGACATTTCGCTGTCCTTGTAAGCACAGTTCTTCTAACTGTGACAAACATGAATTTACAACATTTTATCAACACCAGCAACCAACCAAGAAGAGCAGTGCAGATTAAACACACATCGGAGAACAATTCTGGTTTACCAGCTCGTCAGCAGTAGCTGATTTTCCAGCATGGATGGATGTCCTGGCAATCACACTAACTTATGAGTGGGGACACAGATGCCAATGGGCTCAGATGGACCAGAAAGGCTGAGTTCCCCTCAGAATAAACCCGCCCCAAACCAGAAAACTGTTTGCCACTTACTGTAGCCCATTCCCTGCACAAAGTACTTGAAGGCTTCAGTCAGCTTGCCAGGCTGTGGAAACAGAAAGTGAGGCGTTAGGGTGAGCAATGCAAAGGGCTTTGTACAAACCAAATCCCACAGAAAAGCTGGGAGGTGTTTCTCACCTGAACCACTTGGGGCAGTCCCCCGCAGTCAGCCATCTGCAGGGGAAACAAAAGGATGCTGAGTCTTCATCCCACCCCAGGTCAACTGCAGGACTGGGCCAGCACCGCCCACCCCACCGCGCTGCACTGCCACGTTAGGCACCTTTTTAGCATTTCACCTCTAAAGCCAAAGCAAGACCTGGTGCTACGTCTTCTGGGGGCTTGCTGCTGAAGGAACTCAGCATCCTGGATGCTGCACTACCACGCAACTTCAGCCCATACTCTAGAAGCCCAGAAATAACCCAGCATCTGCCCAGCTCCTCCTGCCACTCTTTCCACATCTGGTGTTCTGCAATTCTATACACGCTGAGAAACTACAGGTGAAGATGGGGCAGACTGGTGGAAAGCTATAAAAAGGGGTGATGCTGCTGGCAATGAGCAGGGTTGAGGCGGGGCACCTCTGCTAATTCTCATTAAATCTCAGGTGAAGATAGCAGAGAGCTGGCCATAAAGCGGGGAACCAGGGATCCCCTGATGAAAAACTCTTATCTCCTGAGTCTGTCTCCACCCAGGAGAAGAACACGGCTCTAAGTGGTTGTCCAGAAACCTCCTGAAGCTGAACACACAGAAGGCACACACATAAGTGGTGCTGGCTCATCACAAAAAACATCTTTGTGCAGGATGGGATGATTCTGGAATAGCACTCACCTTCAGAAGGGTAGTTTTGGTTGGGTCAAGACGTGAATTGCATTCAACCTAAAATAAAAGGAGGAAACAGGTATATAATACAACACAGAAAACTTGAAGAGTCAGATGAAAAATGTGGAGCAGCTGTACCACTAGAGGCAATGAATTTCTTCAGCAATGGGAGCTTCTCCAGGGCCAGAAAGGAAGCAGATAGTAGGTAGGAAAGGAACAGTGAATGAAGATGCAGGGAGGAAAGGCAGGTCTTCTAATCCAAGTGAACCTTGTGGCAAAGAACATCAGTGTTCTGAGAGATGGGGATGTGAATTAATGGGAAAGCATCCCCCAAATCTGACTCTGCTGGGCTCTGACAGCAAGACTGGAAGAGAAACAGACTTCTGAACCTTGCAGCACAGAGGGAGATGATAATTCTCCAGGCAGGCAAGGAGGCAATGGTCACCTCCTCTGTGTAGTCCTGCTGTCAACAGTGAATAAGTGGGGACCTATAGGAACAGCAGCTCTAGAGCAGGAGATCCAGAAGACCCTATCCCCTCTGTCAGCTGTAGCTGGGAGGCAATGAGAATCCTTAGGGACACCTTCCCAGCAGAGGTGAAACTTTGAGAAAGTACATTGTACATTCCAGACTGGTGAAAAGGCAGGAGGCCATGACCAGAGAAGGCCCTGCAGCAGTTCTCCATGCACAGCTCTCAGATCTGAGCTACTGCTTTAGATAATTTCTCCAAGTTTCTTAAGTAAACTCCTCTTGTTCACAAGGCCCTGGCCTCCCCACAATCTCTTGCTAAAGGGCACCACAACCCCTCTGCACTGGGCCATGCCACATCTGTAATTGTGCTGGGAAGGAAGTGGTTATTGGTGACTTCACAGATAACAACAGGAAGGAGAAGCTACTGGCTGTTGACACGGTGTTCTTGCAGAACTCTATGTTTCTCCCCACAGCGGCTTCTCTTTAAACCTCAAGTAGCCCCAGCACAACAGCAAGAGAACAGCAACTCATGAATTGAAAACTGAACTCCAGGCAGCATCCTGGAAGATCTCAGGGAAACATACGAGTTCCTGAGAGGGGTCTGCAATGCTTGCTAAGTGAGACGTGGGGCACAAGGACTCTTATTACTCAGATCAGAGCAGCCCTGCAGGGCTGTCAGGTCTTCTCAGCCTCAGCTCACCCACCAATGGCTGAGAGTTTTCAATAGCTGTGGGGGCAAAAAAGAACTTTGGATAAAGAGAGACTTTTTGTGGCTAGTTCTGGGCATGGTGAAAGCACTGCTGGGTAAACTGGTTTGCCAATTGTTCTCTGGGTTTAATATCATGTGAGGGAAGTGTTTGTGCATACGTACCACTGCTTCCACGGCAGGCGAGTTGTCACCAACCACTAGCAAGGCAGGGCACCTGGTAAAACCCCAAACAGAAACATTACCTACATTGCTTCCAAGGGACTTCTCAGAAGGCTGAGGTCTGCGTACCAACAGCCTTATGCAATGTTAACAATGCTAAGCAAAATCCCTGCATGTCACCATAGCATGGCTTTCTGTTTTCACCAAAACCTCCACGGCTTGCACATCCACTCCATGCACACCAACTATCACTGCTGCTTCACATGTGTTAAAATATGGACCTCCAGCTGGTAGAAGCACCCTCCTAGACAGCAGAGGGAGTGTGCTGTCTGGAATGAGTGCCTGAACATTAGCAATTTAAGAATGATCTCATCCAACAGAGTGTAATGCCTCTGAGGCATTACTACTGGTCAGCACCTTTTTTGGTTCATATTTATTAAAGAAACATAAAAGATGCTGGGAACTTATATTGAAAAATATGACATTAAAGCCTCTGTTGGCAAATCTGCAATTTCATGCTCATTTTTGGTACATGCTGTAATTCAAGAAGGGTTAACAATGAATGTCTAAAATGTGCAGGAGGCCACCGATTGAGTGGCTGCAAGTTTATACGTGTATTGTTCATTTACATGAGACAGGTTTAGGGACCCTGGTGGACCAGATAGTAAAACTTATACTAAGCGTATCAGACCTCAGTACTAGTCAAGTACCTCCAAGGGCTGGGAACCTGAGGGCTTATAAGGCAGTCTAGAAGCAAAGAGACCACAGCTTTCACAGGAAATGAGTTTGCAGATCCGCGTCAGTCACTTCAGTGGACAGTGCTCTGTGATGTGCAGCTGCATGACAGAGCAGGGACCAAGCAGGGAAATCCACCTCTTTCAGGTTAACCAAGATCTAGTGGGTTTGTCTGTGGATGCCTAAAGCATCTGCTGGAACTGACAGGAGCAGAAGTCCACATGACAGAACCCGTGCAGCAGTCTCTAGCCCAGCCCAAGCATCCTGCCTCAGCACTGCAATTTGCAGCCTTCAATGTGCTCTACACACCGGAGGTGGTTTCCCCCTTTGCTTTCTTGCTTGGAACTTGAAAATTTATTTATACATCCCCTGTACCGGTAACCACTAATTCTCCAGCGCCTGTTCCTTCTCAGCTGGACAACGCACAGAATATCTGCTCTGTGACTGATGAGGCACTGCCAAAGTGGGAACTACCACACCCTCTCCATGCCTTCATTGCCACCTCTATAAGAATTGTGCAGGCAACTTTTTGGGGCAGAGCAGGGACAGGGGAACACAGGCAGCAGCAGCAGCAAATGAAAACCTGCTTCATTTTTCATGCAAAATAATCAAAGTAAGGTTCAGCAAATACAGTGACTGCTGGGTGGATATGTTACTCCTCTGAGCTCACATTCTGGGGAATCTTATCATGTTTTTACTGAAAGGGCTTCCAGACACCTCTCTGCCTCTCTGGCTGACAGGACCACACCAAAGCTTGTGATTGCCTTCCCAGCACTTTAGCTAGAGGGGCTCTTGCTAAGAAACAGTAACACTTTTTCTGTTGAAGGGACTGCATGGTAACCAACCAGGCTGCTTAACAGTAACTTACTTGAGTGTTTTTGCTGTATTTTCATTGACACCAATCACCGGTCTCTCAATTTCCAGGTCTCTGCGACTGGAGGACAAAACAGAACAATACATCAGATCAGCAGAGGCTTACAGTGGGGACATTCAAAACAATCATATGTGCTGGCTCCAGCACCCCAGCAACAGAAAACCACTCTCTCTGTCATGCCATGAGCTCGAGCCTCCGTTGCCAGAAAATGGGATCTGTGGCAAATTTGCTGTATGCCTTGAGAGAAGATCCAAAGAGGAGAGAAAGGGTCATCCAGGCAAGAGGCTGAGCTTGGCTTCTGATAACTGCTGAAGGGCTACACTTAGGACAGAGCTTCCCACAGAAAAACCTCCAGAAGAATAATATATATTGTAACAAATCTACTGAGCAGGATGGGTATAGGAACAATTCCGAATCTAGCAGGCAAAGAAGTATCCTGTACCTGTTGTATGAGGTGAGAAACAGCTGAAGGTTATCTTGGTTAATGTCCTGTGCGATATGAAGCCGGTATGTTTGGATCAAATCTAGATTTGCCTGCAGCTCCTCCTGTATAAAAGCAAAAGAACTGAAAGGAACACATTTTTTCACACATAAAAATAATTCATAAGAAATTATATTCATAGAAATGCTGCTGCTGAACTGTCTCCATACACACTGCTCAGCCCACAGGGCAGTGACTCCAGGCTGCACTGGTATCTTGGCTGCATCGAGTGGAACGGAATGCTAAGTGCAATGTTTTGGTAATGTGATCATATCTTCACAAATGGCAGCCCATGTGCTGCTGCAGGTGTATGAAAGTATCTTCAGATGGTATAAGCCAGCACCTAAGCTTCAACAATGCTTACAAAGGTACAAACCATCCTGCTTTAGGAAGGTTTTCCACTTACGTTTAGTAAGCAAAGTTTTACGTTAGAAGCAAAGCTTTAGAGGTAAGTGCCAGGATTGGGACCAAAGGAAATTCTCATCCAAACACCCAATTCAGTGAAAAAACTGCATTCCAATATGATAGGAACCAGTATAAATAAGGAGGGGATAAGAAAACTATGTGCTCAAAGCAGGAGGAGGCCAAGAGCCTCCTTTCATTGCCGATGTGTGATATCACAGGTCCTTCAGGTTAAGGATTGACTTGCTGCAGGTCACATGCTATGTGCATGAGGCATGGATCCTTTCCATTTCCCAGCAAGCTTGCTGACTGGGAGCCAGCAAACCCCAAATGGAAGGCATTGTTGTAGCCAAAGTCTTCCAAAGGGGCTATTTTGACTCTGTTGTAACTGAAGGGAAAGAGGACAATGCAGCAGTTCTGGACACATACAATAACCCCTGTCAATCCCCAACCAATCTGCCCTCTGCCTACAGCCCAAATACCTCCACACTGGCTACACAGTACAGTCTTCCACATGTTTCTGCAGACACTTCCCTGGGCAGCTCAAAGGAAGATGTTCTGCAGCACTGATGGTGTGGGGCACTGCTTCCTTGGCCACATCTGGAGTCTGGAGACAGCCAGATTAGTGCAATTTTGAGGATGTACCTGTTCCCCTCAGCATGCAAAACCCTGGTGCAAGCTTGCCACATAGAGAAGATACCACTGTCTATGGTAACCCTTGTCTGATGGACCAGGGTTTCTTCAGAGCAGGTACATCCAGGAGTTAGAGGTCCATGTGTGGCTGCAGGGGCAACATTAACACCTGCTGGTTACTTACATGTCCAAAGTGATGTGCCAAGACAATATCAACTATGTTGGTTGTCCAGCCTGAAAACTGAAAAGTGAGAATGAATGAGGCAGAGTACTGGAAAATGCTGTTTCATTACAACTTTCAAAGCAGCTCCTCAGAATAAAGAGAATAACAAAGAAAACTTTTCAAGGGATATGAGAAACAAATGCCTGAGGTTTGGGATGGGCCCACAAGGCTCCAAAGAAGCACACACAACAGACAGCTCTCCAGAAATATGGAAACTTTGAACAATTGTAGGTAGCTAGCATAACAGAATTATTAAAAGACTCAGACTCAGCTAGATGAATCCTGAAAGCACAAGTACTAAATCAGAGGAAAGATCAGTGCTCAGCAGCAACTCATCTTCCTGTAGTTTACCAGAATTACTCACTCACACATGATCATGCCCACTCATGCTTCTATGGTGTAGGTCCTGCTACACCCAGACCAAGAACACACCAGGGAAAGAAATGAGATCTTGCAGTTTTGGCCATAAAATTCCTGTACTCAGTCCCTTTCTTACTCTATATACTGTTCATTAAGCACTATGGAGAGAAGGTATGTAGGGGCTGGAAAATCTCACCTTGGATGCTGCCCAGTCAATCCAGCCCTTTGCACATGGATCAACATTAATAAGCACCAGTCCCTCCACCAGGTCTGGGTGGCTGAGCTGTGGGAAGAGAGCACAAGCACACTCAGAAGGATGGCTTAAGCCACACTGGGAGGTGCATCAGCTGAGAAATTTCTTGCAAGAGGAAGGCAAGGCAAAATGCCCCTCCTCCCGCTCCATCCTGCCATCCCTGAACCCTACAGTCTCAAATACTTTAGGAACTGCTTGTGAACACAAAACCCATCAAACAGAAGCGGAAAGCTTCAAGCTCTAGGCTCACTCAAAGGCTGAACTTTTACTGAAGCTTTGTTGCAGTGCACAGGTGAGCACCAGAAGCAAACGGCTTGCAATCCACACAGCACGACAAGGGCTTTCTGACACTTCACTGAGCCACACATTTGAGTGATCTCTTAATTAAGACTCGTCATTACAAAAGATACAAAAAGTAAGGGAAAGCAAACACCAGTGACTCACTCTGAACTAGGTTCTCCCCTAACAAAATCCTGACTCCAGGAAACGGGAAGCACAGATTTTTTTGGAGGAGGGGCATCTGCACGCAGCTTTAAGAAGCAATAAGTGGCCTAAACCATGAGCAACTCTGCACTCAACAAATTCAAGCAAACATTACTGAGAATGTTCCAGTGCAGTGACTGCTTTTAAAACTATCCCTGACTGACTCAGGTAAATTCCTTGGCCATGTCCACTGATTTTATATACTCACAAGTACTCCACCAGAGAAAAACGTCAAGTAAGTAACAACACAAAGGCACTGTACTCCTTTGCTAAAGGTAGTGTGTTAAATTCTCTCCCTTTTCACTGAAAAAGCACACTCATCATCTGTGCTAGTCCACAGCACATCATCAGATCAACCGTTTGGTGCTCCCACAGTAGTGCAGCCAGAAGGTATTTGTAAAGACACTGCTACCTTCAGTGTTTTGTTTACAACCGATCATTCTTGGGCTTGGCATTTCTAGCAACCAGGATGGCTTCTGTTGACTCAAAGACATCACATTACTATCTTTCCATACCTGACATAGCCTCAGTTTAACCATCTTGATTTGGAGAAGCCCTCACAGAGCTCCCTGCATGCCTGCTGTAATTATCACTACCTTGCCCGTGCCCCACAAGTAGTCTGTTTGTTAAGTAAAGATCCCAGCTCATATAAGCCACAAGTAATGAAGAGATACTTACAGCACACCTGCTGAGGACATAAGCACCAGCTCCCAGCCCAATCCCAATGAAGCTTTTCAGGCTGAAATATAGGCATTTTACCATCAGTAAGACTAATTTAAGCTCACAGCTGAAGCATCCCAAAAGGCAAAGCTTTTTCCCTCCTCTGTATCCAGCTGTTCACTTATGGTTCATTTTCAAAATGACCCAGCAATGATTCAGTGGCCATAAGTCATCTCATGTGGCAGACAATGATCTCAGCATAAGAACCAGACAGAGTTACACAGGTTAGGAGGTGCTCAGTGGGCATACCAGATACTTCAAGCATTGAAAGAGGGAGGTGCTGGAATGGTTGCAACCAACTGGCTCACTCTGATTCTTTTCAGACTTACTTCAGGTGTGTCAGAACCGCAGGCAACATTTCAGCCAGTTCATCCATAGTGGGATACTGGTACCTGAGAACCAAGAGAGGCTAAAATCAAAGCACCTTCAAACACAGCTCATCAGAGGTCACTTCCCAATTCTACCCAATATAGGTGATTATTCTACAATGATACTGTAGTCCAGGCAGCAACATGGATCCCAGCCCTCAAAGCAAGACTAACAGAAAGCTCTATTTAGGCAGTCAGGCATCTGTGGGAGGATGGACAGACAGAGCAAGGAATGCCAGCTAGACTGCAGTGTGCTCAAGTCACAGAGCTAATGCCAGTGCTTCCACTAGTGAGGGCCATAGCAACAGGAGAGTCCCTTGCAAATCTCTCTGGAAGCTTCCTCATCTTCCTACTTCCTCTGCTCCTGAAAGTTGCCTCCCACCATGCCCAGCCTGAGCAGTCCCAGTTGGCTTAAACTAGGTTCTACCACAGCCCAGACATTATAGCCCATGTCTGGAACTATAAGCATCTCCACAGAGCTCATACCCAGATGGGAAGGGGGGGGCTCCTTCCTGCTGGCCTGGAGCATCCACGTGGCACACAGCAAAATGGTGAGTGATCTCCTGCATGTCTTCAAAGTTAAAGAATGCATTGAAACAGGACTTGTCTGCAAAAGAAAAGGAAAATAAAAGACATGAGGCATTCCCTGACGAAGTTTAACTGTCATCCAAACATAATGGCACACGCCTGCACGGGCCCAACTTCCATGCTAAGCCCGTGGGATGGGATGCTGGGTGACAATGCTGCTCTGCCCCACTGACTGTATGCAGCGAGTCCTAGCAAAATAACTGCCACAATTGAGGGCACAACAAGCAAACAACAGCCAGCATGTATGCCTTGCAGTGCTTGGGCATTCACGGTGCATTCCCTTTAGAGAAGGGACATTCTCACCTCCCACTGTTCAGGGGAATTGATACCTCACGACAGACTCAAGGTGAGCAGCTCTATCAAACAGTGCTCCAAGTCAGCCAGAGCACTGTAGCATGGTGGATCCACTTCCACTCCAGCCCCATCTATTGCGGGCTGTTGGAGGACAGGAGCATGCCACTCAAGCAGACCTTTATCTTTGCACCCTGGAATAATCTGTCCCATCTCAGCTCCAGGCCAGTCCCAGTGCTCCCCATATTCAAATGATAAAACAAGTACAATAACAAACAAACACTTTTTCAGAGTCCTGGGAATGCATGGGCTTACGGTTGAGGCCTATGTCATGGTATGTGAGGATGACAGGTCTGTTCCCCTTGGGTGTGCCTCGCATGGTGACATGGACCACTCCAAAAGCTGTCTCAATGTCATGCTCCTGCAGAGAGAGAAGAAGCAGCCTCAGCATTATGTGTACTGGCTGTGCTATGGGACCACCAGCAGCAAGTGTCTCATCCACATTTTACCACTGCTGCTCTGTCCATGTCGGCAACTTTGTCAGACCTCTGTCTTTCCACAACCACTGCCAGGAACAGGTTGCCTTTGTACAGATATGTGAAGGGTTTGGCACTGTGCACAAGATCTCATCTCAGTGGGTGATGTTGCTGCACAGTAAGGGAGGCTCAGTGTCATCTGTCAATCTGTCTGTCCACACTATCATGAAAGCAGCTCCTTTTCCACAGTCACGGAGTGCCCTTCACTCCCCAGCTGGCATCCCTCTCCCTGTTACAGCCCAGAAGCCTCTGCTCAGCGTGCTTCCAGCCCACACCGCTGGGATTGGTGTGCTGAAGGGCAGCTGAGGGGACAGTGATGCCAGGGAGGCTGCCAGCAGCCCCAGGCCCTGTGGACCATGCACCTGAGGATTCTGAAACTGCAGAACACCAGAGAGCAGCAAGAGCCCAGCTCTGCAGCCCCAGCCACTGGCTGCCTGGGACGCTGGCACCCAGGGCACTGAATGAGAGCCTCGCCCCTTGCCTCAGAATTGTGGCAGCAAGAGCAAGCTGCCAGAGCAACACTACCCAAAGGAGCCCAAAGGAGCCCAACGGAGCCCAAAGGAGCCCAAAGGAGCCCAAAGTCTTCTCCCTGCTTGGCTGTGCAGCCTGACTTTCTGTCCTGCAATCCTTCCTGCAGTGCAAACCACCTCTGGCTGCCCCCATCCTGAGAGAACTGCTGGGTTTCACTTGCATGCTGCTGTCGCACTGCACACATGGAAAAGCCAGGGTGCCCAGCAAGCAGCAACAAGCTGACTGCACTGCATGTGCAGTGAAGTTCTCCAGCACAAGTCTCTGCCTTTTGCTGCCTTTTCTTGGTGTCCCGAGCTGCTCTGCTACAGATGGGACATGTCCTGCTTTGTGCTGCAGTGGTACCCTCACGGCCACAGCAGCAGCCCTCATTCTAGTGTTCAGAAAATTAGCTGGTGTGAATCAGCCCTCTGCCACATCTGGCAGCTTTAGAAGGAGGCCCAGGCTGCCCATCAGGAGCACTGCTGGGAGCAGCAAGCTCCTGGGATTGCCCAGAGAGGGTCAAAGCAGCTGCAGCCTGCAGCACCCCACATCCAAGCGGACCGACTGGCTGGCTGCCATGGAAAGCAGGGCTCTGCCATAAGCAGCTTTAACTCACTGACCTGGCAGGAAGCTATCCAAACTACCCAGCTTCTGGTTTTTTTGTTTTGTTTTTTTTTTATTAATCTGATTTTGTTAGATTTCTGCCAGGTCAGTGAGTTAAGAAGCTCACAGAGAGGTCTGACAAATGCTGGTGTAGGCTCCAAGCCAGATGGAGGGCATGGACTGGCTGAAGCAATAACTCTGCCCTGAGCAGCCTGCTCTGACTGACTTGCATCCCGTATATCTGCAGCCCCCAGAGGACTGCAAGGGTTTTATAAGCAGCAACAAAAGGTCAGCCATCAAGCAGAAGCACAAAACCCAAACTGAGCTAACAGTGAGAAAAGCACAAAAACAACAAGAGATCTGAAGACATCAAAATAGTCAGCAGCTCGGTGCCTTTTCTGGAATTACACTCTATCTCACCGCCAGGGTCACATGCACCGCTACCAGGTCAAAGACTGGAGAAGGTACTCGAAAGAGAAGCATCCATCTTTCTCCAGCTCTGTGGTTCCAGCACCTTGATGTGCTTTATATTGCAACAGCCTGCATTTCTGTGCAGGCTTTGTGTCCAAAACTTGAGCTTTCCTCAGCTCTATGGCAGGGAAGGGAAAGTTTCCTTGAGCTAAAAAGCACTCCTTGCCCTCCCACCTACTCTGGTTTTGTACACTGTATAAACTGAGATTTCAGCAAGTGAGATCACTTATTGAGAAGAGGGTTCTCACATCACTGCTGGGCACCAGCCCAACACAGAGGGTGCTCACCTCACCGATCCTTCAGCCACATGAACAGCTCAAACAAAGGGAACAGCCACTGGAGATGGGAAGCACCTTGAGAAATGCCATCCTCAGCAGACTGCAGAGAGCAGCGCTGTAAAAGCAGCAAGATGCTACAGGAGCAAACTTTTTGCTTTACCAACTGAGTCAGACACTACACTCAAGAGAAGGGTCCCCGTTGTTCACTTTTTTAACTACACACTGCAACACCATGCTGATCTCCTTCCCAAGATTTCTTAGGCAGGGAAGACCAAGCTGCACTCCCAGGCTCCTTGCATACTTTCCAGCTCCATTTTTCCAGTGAACTTCAATTTCTCTGAAATCATGCCCTGGAGCCATAGGGCTTTTCTCATCATCTGTGGTGGAAAACGACAAAAACATGCTCAGACGTCACACCATTATACAACACACACGGCTTCCCTGCCACCTGCTTCCCTCCACAGCTCTCCCACATATCAGAGCCAAAGGATAGCATGAGGCAGGTGCTTAATATAGAGCTTAGGTAACACATTCTAGATGGCAACAACAGTCACTGCCTCAAATTGGCCAGGAAAAGCAGAAGAGGGTATTATTTAATTACTAGTTTGTTACCATTCCAAGCACGGAGCGGACAAACCCAGCTGCAACAGACAGCTCCCTGTACGCAGCCCTGCCTTGTCGCACTGCCCACATAACCACTGCTCACCTAAAGTTCTGCCTGTTTTCCCACTGCTCTGGTGTTGGAAGCTCTCAGACACCAACCTCCTTTGTTTCTCAGGTGCTGCTGCGTGTGGGTTCTGGTCCCAGCTCAGGCCAGATCCAACATGCTGCACCACTGCATCCCCGATGGAGACCCCAGGACTGCTCTCTGCAGCTGCACAGCAGCAGCCTGAGCAGTGGGCTGGTCAGCAGCACAGAACACAGCAGGTGGCAAAGATGTGGCCAGGAGACAGTCAGATTTTAACAAATGCGCACTCTGCAAAATAAGGGAGGTAAAGGCGAGAGATGCTGTGTTTTGAAATACTTGAGAAGCTTTGATTCTCACTTAGAGATTGGAAACTGTCAGAGGTTTTTCTGAAGAGATGTTATCTTCTGCCCTCATTTGTACAGTAGGAAAAAAACAGCCAGCAGCCGCAGGCACTGCTGCAGGAGCAAAGGCAGCAGCCAGCTCTTGCTGGCCACAGGGCCCAGCCCATGACGCACAGCAGCGTGCCCCTGGCCACATGCCGGCAGCTGCTATTGATCAGCCCAAGCCCAGCAAACACGGTTCAGAAATTAGCAGCGCCCTTGGGGTGTGTGTGAGAAACGCCCTGATGGAGGAGCAGCAGGGACGGAGCAGGGCAGAGCACTGGAGCTGGCTGCACCACAGGTCCAGCAACCCTGCTAGTCTGAATGAAAGAGCGGATGTTTTGGTAAACAGGATGGGGCAAGCACGCAGTGACACATCCCCAGAGACGTGCATCTTGGACCCTTCTTTTTCCAAACCTACAACCATCTGTAGGTGAAAAGAGCCTTAACTGACCAGAGGCACGGCTTCTGCAGTCACCCTAAGACCAGAAAAGCCAAAGCAGTAATGTGCGGGCGGTGGAACATCCTTCCCACCTCTTGCACCAGCTGGTTTTGCCCTCAGCTTGGAAGGCAGCAAGCAGCCAACCCCATTGCCACAACCCACAGCAGTGGCACCAAACAGTGAGCTGGATTGCCCTTCACCCCTCCCCTCTCCTGGCTGAGGTTCTCCAGCCTGTATGGCTGCCGTGGTGCAGCAGCCTCTGTCTGCCTGCACTGCTGCTGCCCGTCGCGCTCCGTCCTTCCCAAGCGGAGGGGCTGGCAGAATGTCAAATGTGGGTGTGCTGCCGGTTTATACAGGAGCACAATGAGGTTGCTTTGTTCTCTGTTCCTGATAAACAAGAATTGATTTGCTTTGTTGAAAGCCTTGAGCCCTGCGCTGACATTTCCACTCATCTCTCGTAATGTCTTAAGCCTCCGGGTTATCACCAGCCCTGACTGAGTCCACTCTTGCATTCCACTGCAGCATGGTTTGACTCAATGAGCACCACGTTTACATTTATCCATAGGCAGATAAAGGTCGTCACCACACCTTTCATCACTTTTTCCAGGTCATTTATGAACAGGTTTAAACAGCACAGGACCCACCACATTTCTCCAAAGCACCTCTCTAGTGACCTCATACTACCGTGAAAATAACTAACCTCTGTTCCTTAACCAGTATTTAATCCATGAAAGGACCTCTCTAATTTATCCCCTGCCCCAAAAGCCCCTTAAGAGCCTTTTGGTAGGGAAGCTTGTCTTTTGGAAATCCAAGCAGGCTGCATCAATTCAATTGCCTTTATTTACATGTTACCAACCACTCCCCACAACTTTCCCTCACAAGCACCATGCCCAATGTTCATCCCCAGGATGCTAATTGCAGTCTGCTAGCTGTACCAGCCTGCCAGGTACAGCTGCTCACCAAACTTCCAAATCTTCTCTGGGACCCCTTTTAAAACTTGTGATACAGGGGAAGCACTGCAGCCCCAGGCAGCTTCAACAGGGGAAGGTAACCTCTCCCTTAACAACTCAACTATTCTGTTCTTAAACACATTTACTGCTTCTGGGTTGACAGAAGCAGCCCTGACACCCTGCTGTCAAAGCACGCCTTTTGTTTGCTTTATAGTCTCTGCAATGGGCACTGCAGTTTCAGGCAGGCTCTCTGCTGACTCCACCATGGTAACCTCTGAGCTGCTTCCACGGCAAGTTCACACACAACAAAGAAATTAAGTTCTGTTTTCCTGGTACAGCCAGATCTTCTCCAAGTCCCTCCTTCAGAGCCCAAGCAGCCAGCAGCACTCCGAACTCTGACACACTTCCATGGCTGATAGCTCTGAAATAGGACAATCAATTTTCCCCCTCTTGCAAGTCATCAAATTCCCTTTGTGCCTGCTCTATCCGTTTGTTTAATCTGCTGTAGTTTGTAACCTTTTACAATTTCTCCTGCTTTTCAAAAAAAGGTGTTTTTTTTTGTTCTGTTTTTTGTTTTGTTTTCAACAGCCTCCATGCTCTTCTGTTTAGTCATGCTGGCTCCCCTGCACCATTTCTCACATCTGCCAAGATAGATGGAGCCTTTGCTCTTTCCCTGCATTTTGGTGTCCTTAAGAAATCCCAGCACTGCTGCAAAATTGCGGATCTTAACTGCCCAGCTAAACTATCTTCAGCAAGATTTTCCATTTCTGTGCAGCTCTTGGTTTGAACTTCCATGCCCAGAATCAGTGAAGCTCTCTTCTGGAAAGGGTGTTGACCTGAAGCACGTTGTGGTTCCCAACACACAGCAGCTCTTTGAAGAATATTTTGCATGTATTTTTTCCCTGCTCAGAATCTCTGCTTTTGCTCCCCGGGACCCTAACCCTATTGCTCCAAAGAAGTTTGGATATAGGAATGGGGTCTTAGCGTGGTGCCCTACTGTTGTATCTGCCTGACTGACAGAGGGCAGCTGAGACCAGCTTGCAAAGTCATTGACAAAACTAGAGACAAAGCATAATTTTCCTATGGAAAAATTCCTGGAATTTCAATTTAAGGAAACCTAAGGTGTTCACTGAAGTAATTTAGAGTCAAATCAGATCAACAAACTTCCTGCAACACCCATCTGCGTCTTCCACCACCTGCAATTACCTTCTCCTCCTCCCACACCTCATCCACGTATTGCTCCCACTGTCAGAGTCCACTAGGAAGGCCCTCAACTCCCTGCTGTGGTCTCAGACAAGATTACAATAACCACTGGCAGAACCCAAACAAAAGAACCTGAAGATGTGCAGTTGAGAGGAGAATTGCCCTCAGCACCCTGCCCTTCCCGTGTCCAGTGCAGCCAGCAGTCACACAGACTGCAAGCAGGGTGCAGGGCAGGCTTCCTTTTCCCTCTACATCACAAGCAGTTCACCCTACAGCCACAGGACTTCTTCAGCTGGAAGGCACACACTAGGAGCGCAGACATGGTGGCACAGGCACTGACTCAACTCACCCTAGCTCTACCATTAAGCATTACTCTCAGGTAGGGGCTGGGCAGAAGAACACAGACAACAGTCAGAGAAGGGCCAGCAATGCCAGTGACTGCCTCCAAAAGCCCTGTGATTTCAGCCACATGCCTTATGGTCCCAGCTCCTTTTAGCCAGACCCCTTACGTCTCAGAAAAGGAAATGCTGTGAACTTCAAAGAGTTCAGCATCAGAAGGTGGTAAAACACAGCCTGACAGCAACTTTCAATCATTTTAGATAAAACACAGATACAGGAATTGCTGGGAGCTATTCCTTGCTGGGGATCTGCAGGTCAGATGAGGTTGTGACATTATCCAATTTGGCCTTAACATCTCTGAATGATTCTTAAAGTGAGGAAGCAAATGCACATCAAAACGTGAGTGCCAAAGTATAAGTTTTACTGTGGGCTGACGATGGGAAGAACTGGACACATACCCAATGCGGCACAAAGTTCACCCGGGGGAACCTTCTCTGACTGCTGCCTGCTGCTCCTGGCCAGAAAGGGAAGCAGTGTTAGGTGTCACAGAAGATTCCTAATATTAAGAAAAATCATCTCTGATAGAGGAAACTTCCAAAAGCAGCTCCAGAGGCAGTAAGGATTGCTTTGAGCTCAGAGCCCTGGGTGGTGAGCAGAGGGAGCTGGGAGCAGGGCTGCAGCAGCCCCTCTCTGAGCTGCCTTCCCTCCACTACAGCTCTGCACAGGATCCAGAGCTTAAGGTTTAGAAGTTATTAAAGTCTGAAGTAAACAATTTGTTTCACAGTGGGAATGATTAACAATGAGAATTCAAATTAGCAGTTCTTTTCACAACTAATTTATTAAGCTTCCTTTCTGGCATTACCAAATGAGTTCTACTCACAGTATGAGGCTGCTCAAAGTTCAATATTATTTTCCTGGAAAAAATTAGAATTTATTTGGAGACTGAAAACAAAGAATATACCTGTTAAACCTTTTCTATCATCTATTTATGCTTTCAGGTCTGGCAGAACATAAAGCAGCAAGGTGCCTGCTGCCTACATTCTGCTTGCAGCCCGGAAGGCCAGCCCTGTCCTGGGTTGCATCGAGAGCACTGTGACCAGCAGATCACACAGGGAGGCGATTCTGCCCCTCTGCTCTGCCCTCTTGAGATCCCACCTGGGGGTCTGGAGTCCAGTTCTGGAGCCCCTGACACAAGAAGGACAAGGAGCTGTGGGAGCAGGTCCAGAGGAGGGCCATGGAGATGATCAGAGGGCTGGAGCACCTCCCCTGTGAGGACAGGCTGAGAGAGCTGGGACTCTTCAGTCTGGAGAAGAGAAGGCTCCAGGGGGACCTCATAGCAACCTTCCAGTACCTGAAAGCACCAACAGGGAAGCTGGAGAGTGACTTCTTATAAGAGCATGTAGTGACAGGACAAGAGGAAACTGTTTTAAACTGGAAGAGAGTGGATTTAGACAAGATATTGGGAAGAAATTCCTTACAGTGAGGGTGGTGACACGCTAGAACATGTTGCCCAGTGAGGCTGTGGATGCCCCTTCTCTGGAAGCACTTGAGGCCAGGTTGGATGGGCTGTGAGCAGCCTGGTTTAGAGGGAGGTGTTCCTGCCTACAGCAGGGGGTTATAATGAGGTGATCTTAAGGGTCCCTTCCAACCCAAACCACTCTATGATATGATTCTATGATATTGTGTTGTCTTGCTCTTTGCTACAGCTGCCCTCAAATTTCTACACATTACTAAAAACAACAACAACACAAACCATGCCTATAAGCTAAAAGAAATTGTACAACCATGAAGCATCACCATCTGGTAACTCTTACCATTACAGTACCACAGACCTTAATGCAGTTTGCATGCAAGTGCTTACCACCTCCTCTCCGTGCAACATTATTTTGGAAATAGTAGAGCTAAAGGAGATGGCTGCGTGGGAAGCAAGCCTAAATCAGATTCAAAGCAACATCTTGAACTAAATTATTCATTTCCATACAGAGCAGAAATTTATTAATAGAAAACACAATATGATCTATGCAAGCAGGCAACGGCTTTGAGTACTTTGTGTAATTGGATTAAGTCTTAAATTAGAGAAACGCTGGGTGAGAACCAAGAGCAGCAGCAGAACAGGATGTGTAATCTGGTTACATAAACACAAAAGCATCGGAGGACAAAGGTGCTGCTGGGCTATCCCCAAGCTACTATTTTATATACAAACAAGCTTTCATGTGCTGCTGTTGCAAAGGTGCACAATGTTGGTCCATCCGTAACCCTTTGTAATACTCCGTCAGACCAGATGGAAATGGGAAGTCACTTCCAAAATCTGCCAGAGAACAGGTCAAGGCTCTGCAGCCAAAAAGCCAAAATGAAATCATTTTAACAGACACGTAGCTGTCAGGTTGGGCTTGGGTTCCAAAATCAAAGAACAAACTCCCCAGGACCACAAGGTACTGAGCCCAATAGCAACTAAGCAGTTAATGACAACACCTGCAAGCCGGAAACGGAACAAAGAAAGAACTGTGCTTTTCCCTCTCCTGCTCTATCCTTGTGTTCTGTAAAGCTGGTAAGGCCACTGCTTTCTCGTGCTCCAGAAAAGTATTCAGGATCTTCAGAGAGGCACTCAGCATGCGTGTAGGCATATGTAATGCTTCCTCCTTGTGTTCCAAAAGTAAATCCCCTCTTCCTCAGCTAACACAGGAAAACTGCAGCTTCCTAGCTCAGGGTCAATGAACACACCGAGAGATCCGCTCTTGTCTGCCAAAGCCTTGCAGCAGGTCAGCTGTTTCCAGCACTGCCATCACTGTTTTGAGTCAGCATAGTCTTCTGACGCTGACTCAGTGTTATGAGCCTTTCCTAGGGCTAGAAGAGGCTAATGCCTCCGGCCCCTAAACAGTGGGCTCAAGGTGCCACATCCAGCACACACACATCACTGTAAACATGAACCCTATACAAACATGACCTGAATGTGCTATAATACACAGGCAAGTCTAAAACTTTTAGCATGACCACTACAGACCATCTCACAAACAACTTGAAAGACGAGCTAGGGGTCACACTTCCAACAAGATCAGCCTGTCTGCAGACACAACGTGCTGAACTGCTTTTTGGTGTAATGCTGAAGACTAGGAACATCTTAAAATCTTTTGAAAGCAAGGAGATGCTCCATGCTTCCAGACCTGCAGTGTCCCCAGGAATCAGAACTGTGCCTAACTGCACTGAGTTGTAACTAGTATTGCAATTACTCATTAGCTGCACTGAAACACCATTAACGGGTGTTGTGTAACAGATGGAAACAGATCAATCACTGTTAGTGGGAAAGCACCATTCATTTTTCTGAAGGCAGGAAGGAGGCAAATTCCTTTCTCAACCAAAGCTCAATAAAATACATTTGCTGTGCTGAAAGAACTCACAGACAGGAATAAAATTTAAAAAAAGCACAGGAACCTCCAATACCTCATCTGTATAGGCAGCAGCTTTAGTGCATTGTCACGAGCATTCTGAAAGCAAGAGCGTGTTTACATAAATCCCACGGAAGGTTCATGTTCAAACGTTTAACAATAAGCAGTATGAGTAACGTAAAGCCCAGCCAGCAAAACCTCTCCAGAACTCAATACAGCAGTGTCACACAAAGAGGGAGCTTTTAGATACAGAGTCTGAGATGGGAGCAATTGGAGAGAAAGCTTCCCAAGAAATGAGAATTATCGATAAATAAACCAGAAATAAAATTCAATTCTCATCATTGTTAGCTTTGTATTTCTGTTGTTGGCATGTCAGCAGAAGTCAAAAATCAGTATGTTAGTGATGTGATACTAAAGATAAGGGGCAGCTTCTACTTCAGTAGTCATAAAAAAAATCTTGCTTGTGCTGTTGTTAATCTCCATCTAGCACTTTCAACAAGAGAATCAAAGAACTCACTGTACTAATTAGTAGCACAAAGGTCTTCAATATCCTAGACAAAATGTTTCAGTGCTGATGAGAACAGCTCCCCCAGTATTCATACAGAGAAGGCAAATCCTTCCTCAAAGTGATGAAGTTTTGTATTATTTCACTGCAACATACAAAAGATGCTTTATAGCACCTTGTATTCAAGGCTGCCGTGTAGCTACCACAATCTGGCTTTAGTGGCTTCATTAAAAAATGAACCACCTTTATCAACAGCCTACACAGTGAGACTGAGTGCACTCTCAGCAAGCCTGGGGACAACCCCAAGCAGAGCGGTACAGCTGATAGAACAAAAGGAAGGGAAACCATTTAAATGGACTTGGACGGGATTGAGAAAGGGGCCAGTTTTGAACCTTGTAAGGTTCAGCAAGGCCAAGTGCAGGGTGTTGAACGGGGCGGTACTTAGGGACATGTTTTAGTGGGCAATATTGGTGGTAGGCAGACAGTTGGGTCAGATGACCTTTGAGGTCTTTTCCAACCTCACTGATTCTTTGATTCTATGATCTGGTGGGTGGCAAAAATCCCACAGCAGGAGTTGGGGTGCTGTAAAGTTCCTTTTAATCCAGGATGTTCTATGATGTTTCTACTCAATGTCTGTGACATCAGCTACTGCACATGATGTGTGGTTTCCAATCACCCCACAACATCAGAATACCATTTCCTACTGCACCTGCAAGCTAAATTAAAGCAAAGAAGTTGGGCAAGGATATGAAGCTTTCAAAAATCCAGATTGCAAAGCTTATGACATATGTATTTGTGGGAAAACTTCACCAAAATAAAGTCAATAGAAAGATCTATTTACTGAAAAATTATACCTTCCAATAGAGAAAAGTGACAAAAAACTGCTCAGTAAACTCCAAACATTCTGCTGTAGAATTGCCTATGCCAACAGGAGAACAAGTACCTCCACACTTCCAATTGATTCCAGAAATGCACAGCAAGTTGTTGTACAGGGAAGCCTTCTTTGCTCTGTGGGTTTGTACTTGTTTTGCCTTTTCTGTTTCAGCTGAACTATGCATGTCCTGGATTTTCTTATTCCCACCTCTTCCATACCTTGTGAGCTTTCTGCAAACGTTCTGCCAAAACCCAAATCCCTCTCCACACCTCGGGTCCTCATCTGCCTGGTGCATGCTGGAGAGCAAAACACTTCTCTCCCTTCCCGTGGGCGGCAAAGTACTAGCTAGAGATCAAGTTAAATGCTAGCTTATGTCAGACTGAAAAGTAACACTGACTTGTTTGGTTTTACAAAAATACCAGCATATTCCTTTATCAGTATTTAGGCAAAGCACCTGGAGAAGGGGGAAGAGATTGAGGCTAACTTGGAACACCTCAAAGCAGCTAAAGAGGGTCTGCGGATAATAATAAAAGCACAAAGCACAAGCACAGCTCTATTAACTGTGTAGGTCACCACACCATCTGTCCCTCAACAACCCAGAGCATTTAATCCACCATCTGCCTGCTAACATGAGAAGAAGCCAAACATAGATTTCATTAGGGTACACATAGCTTTCAAACAAAATGCAGGTCCCAGATTTAGGTTAATATGTTTCATTTCTGAGAATAACCTAGATTCATATTGATAAAGACCCCTAAGCCACCATGCTAGCTTTCCTCTTTATCTCCACTGCAAACAGTTATCAGATTATGTGGGGGTTGCTTCAGCTGATGCCCAGGCCACCTGTTATTTGTCAGGGTTAACTGCACTTGCTTGTAGATACACAACACAAGAAAACCAGGGCACCTGTATCTGAAAGGCACTGTGATGCAGCCAAGCTAAAACCTTCTTCACTCCACACTAACTCAGAATAACAAACTTCAGAGGCAAGAGGATGTTTGCTCTGTAGAGGGCTGTGTTTGTAGCACCTTGCTGCCAAGTGGGACAGACAGTGGGCATTAACTTATGCAGACCCAGTCCTAGCAAGTCACTCCAAACTGAAAACAAATACACTGGGAAATTAATAGAACTTCACAATGCCAGCATCCACTCTTTTCCAGAGGAGGGTAAGATGTTATAAGCCTTAAATGTTTGTCACCTGGAGAAGTGACACATGCCAGAGCTTTATAGCATCCCTAACCTGTGTGCCTGGCACCACACAACCCCCAGAATCAGTGCTCAGGCCAACTGCACCCTCACCAGCTGGGATCAAACCAAGCACTTCTCCCAATTACAAACACTGACCAACTCCAGAAAACACTGTAACTCCAGCTACCAGAAGGAGCCCCAGAGGCACTGAAGGACAAACAGGCTCTGAGGCTGCTGGGTGGGCTCCAGCCTGACCACAGCACTGCTCTAGCAGCCCTGCTCACTGCTGGCAGCGTGAGCACAGCCGGAGATGCGGATGGCCACCTCCGCACTGCCAGGCCCGCTCAGCTCCTCTGCCTGCACCGCAGGGCTGCTGCTCACAGGTCTGTCCTGCAAACCACCCACTGATAGAACTTGAGAAAAAACAACGTGCTAAACAGAAGCCTCGTTCACTGGATCAGATCTGAGGGTGACTTTTTCAGTTGTGTGAAAATGAGCAAGATGATGAAACCAGCTATGAGCCCAGGCACAGACACAGCTTTATCTCCACTTAAAGCGGCTGTTTGGACATTGTTAGAAAAGTGAAAAGGCCTGAAATGCAAGTGTTTCATCACTGATGCTGTGCTCTCCCAGTGCAAACAATAAATCATGTAAGATAATATAAATCCATCCCACGAATCCCCTGAACTCTGTCTCAGAACCAGACAGGGCTCCTGCAGGTGCTGCAGCTGATGGAGAACATTACTGAGCTGGAACTGGAACACCAGCCCTCAGCAATTTGTGGGCAGCTTCTACCTGCTCTGTCAGAATGATTCTGTCTCCAAGGCTCCTCTGCCCTGCAGGACTCCAGACAAATGATATCCTTACTCAAGAGCCTTTAAGTTATACAACAGCGTCTTAATTCCTCTGAAAGCCGCAGCAACCTCCTTCACTTTGAGTTTCTGCTTCAGAAGCACAGGTGAAGAAAAATCATACCACTTCCACAGGGCCCTGGACAAGGCAGCTAGCCGTGCTTTACCAGATCAAAAAGCCAGTAGTAGTTTTGCACAAGGCAACAAGAGATGGGCTTCTAAGTTTAAGCACTGCTCATTTACTAGCAACTGAGGCAGAACACACAAGGAGCCAACCCACCAACTGTCTCTCTGGCATCTGCCAGGGCCTCAGCCAGCCCTAGTACAGCCCCAAATACTACACCTTGTAGGAAATGTGGAGGAAGGTGAGGCTGGGACATGGGCAATCACAAGAGACACCATGTAACTTATTGCTGGAAAAAAAAACCAAACATCTAAATGAATTGCCAAGAGGCTCCTGCAAGGAACATCTCATCTCCTGCCCAACTGTTGTCATGGCCACCCGTTCACTGCTGATCTTAATCAAACACAGGCAAGCAACAGGCGTGTCCTTACCAGCCATGCTCCCCTGGGTCCCTCTGGCTCCCCAAGGTTGCTACTGCCCACCCCCACAGCCTCCTTGCAGCCACCCCCAAACTGCTCAGACATACTGTGCCTATTTTTGCCCTTTCACTGACCCTACATGGGAGTATACTGAGCCTCTTGCAGAGATGGAAAAGATGCAGAAATGTAGAGACAAGATGGTGCTGGGAAGTGCTTTTCAAGCCCATTAGCTACCTTTACACACACTCTTATTAAAACCTATTTAAGCCAGAAAAATCACCATTACTGCTTCTGAGACTGCACACTCCAGTTACAACACACTAAGACCGGTAATTTTTAGTTTTGTAGACTTTAAAATAACATTATAAGTCACAAGGAATCATGCTAAGCAGTTCAGTGACGTGTGCCTGCCCAGATGGGATGTACTTGCAATGTCCTATATCAAGACATGGAAAAAATACAAACTGCCTTCTTATTACAATTCTGCACTGCATAGGCTTGCATAAGGTTTCCTACACTCATCCACATTGACACACTTTCATTCAGAGCTACCTTGTGACATTGACAGACCCACCCCCAGCTGCACTGCTGGGGTAATACAGCCATGGGTGCCCGTCCCGTGCTGTGTAACCACTACAGGAAAGTCAGCATGGGAAACGAGCCCATGCTCTATAAAGCACACCACGTCATCTCAGCACTGTGCTCTGCCTAGATGCATCCTGCATCTTGAAGGCTTGTGGTGCAACTGTTCCTCTGAAAGAATTATTGCTATAGCAGCCGCAGTGCTGAGGCTCATCTGCCCACTGCTCTGAGAAGGAAACCCCCCTAAGGCGAGCCCAACTTCACCATGACCCAGGCTTAGCAGGTGCTGTAACTGGGGCAGCAGTAACACTCAGTGCTTTCCAACTCCTCTCAACACAAACAGGCAGGGCATGCACGCTCCTCCTTTCCCACTCAGTGAACCAGATGGGACGTGACAGACCTGCATCTCATCAGCAGATCGCATCTCTCCAAGAAAATGCCTTCCACAGCCCACTGCAGAGCAGCCTGCTCCTCACAGCACACAGTAACAGGCTCTGGTGAGAGGGTGAAGGGCTGTTTCTGTCAAACAGACATGTTCAAGTTCTTAAACCTTATAAGGAATTAACATGAAGACACAACTTTTCCATGCCTGATGGGCCACAGGAAGGCCACAGATCCTTGGCACCTGTGCTTGTCTCACCTGGCAGTCGAAGTCCTGGAAGTTGCGAGCCGCATTCTGTTAAAAAAACAAAAAACAGACTTCAGCACAGCGCCCCAAAACAGAGCAACAGCACCACTAAGGGTCTGCTCAGAGACCCTGCTTCATCACAGCCTGGCAGGGAAGGTGACCCTACTGAGTGCTGTCAGACACTGCACAGGGCTGGGGCAAAGCACCTGAGGCAGCATTCTAGCTTACTAAGATATTGCGTCTTAGTGTTAAAATTACAACTAGGGCCACGTATGAGCAACTAAGGTACCCCAAACACTTCTAGCAGCCAGGTACCCTAACTGCCTCCCACATGTGAACAGATGGCCGTTCCCCTATCCCAGGCTTCATCACAGTTAGTAAGAGCACAGGTTACCAACCACATTCTTCAGTTTGTGACATACAAATCTTATATACCTGCATACCTGAACTACGAACCCCGAAGTGTTAAGTACTGAACTATGTCATCTGTTTCAGATGTGGCACAAAGAATCGGATTCTCAGGATGTAGGAAAACAACATAAAAGCAGCCCTCATTTCAGCATGAGATCCTAAATTAGAGATTTCCAACAGCTCTATGTCTCTTTCTTTGCTGTGCCAAACACAGCCAGTAGAGTCTCCATCTACATCTACTGGGACGTAAAGAAAAAATTCAGTTGACCACAGTGAATAAGAACTGAAAAAAACCAATGTGTGAGGAAACAAGAGATTTCTATACCCAGTGCTGGACTTGGATGGTCTGTGGTAAATGAAGAAGTGAAGGCTGATTTGAATTTCTGCAGAGAAAAGGAGGATTCCTGGTAGTGTGACAAAGCAAAGAATACTAAGGTGCACACACAGAATTAGTGTTGACATGTCCTGACTCCTGGATATATGATTTTAACACATCAATATCTGAGAGTAAGGCACATCTTCCAATCCTCTGAACGTATGATGGCTGCACCCCAAAGGCAAAGAGCTAACTGGAATCATGAAAGGACATTCCTCAAGGTGGACTGGGATCTCCTGAATTAAGCAGTTTCAGTAGCTTTTCAGTGAGGCTTTTTTAATAGTTACATTTGCCAGAATACAAAGCAATCAGAAGTAGTAAAAAATTTGGAATGGAAATTAACGTAACACTGCACTCTTGGTTTTGTTTTGTCAACCATCTTTGCTTAAACAGTTGTTATCATTGTAATTGTTAGCCTGAAGGCATTAGAACTAAAGGTCAAGAAATGCAAACCATCCACTATCCCATTTTGTCTTAAGAGCATCTGATTTACACAGCCACCATTCAAAATCTCTGAACATCCAGCAAGAGCAGGAATTATTAAGTGTCACTGGGTAGGTTTCCTGGTGATGTTGCAGACAGTGCTCCCTTTTTCTGTCTTTCAGCTAAATGGGAACATTTTAAGTTGATTTTTTCTCTACTGCATTTTAGGGAGCCTGACTAAGGTGATTGCATAGAGTCCAATGCTTTTTCCTTCCCTGCAGTTGTTTCTAGGCTTAACTTACACACAAATGCTAGAGCGTTTGGATTCTTTAAAAGCAAGGCTTGCAGTCTTTCACTGACTCAGATGCAAGACAAATCAAAGTCAGGATTCTACGTTTTCTACTAGCAGTTCCTAAAGATCAGACACTAAGTGACCAAGCTGTACCCACTTCCATATCCCAGTCAACTCCACTGTTTTTAGAGCTTGAGCATTAAGATGCCATTGCTCACTGTCTCTGTACAGTAACTTTTGTATATGAAGAGTCCACAAGCACCTTAAGAGTTTTAACTGTATTGTTTCTGGACATTAATTCATTTTGGTTCATGAAATCCTATCTCTAAACTGGGTTGATCAGCAAAAATCTGAGTGAATTGCCAGCTTAGTACTTCCTGGACTCTGATATGCAGCAGAGTACAACAGGTTATGGCATCACCTCCACATGTCCACAAACTATGTCTAGAAAGTATGTGTGTATTACACAAAGCCTGAAAGTATCAGTGAGGACCAGACCTCAGAGATGGTAGCTCCCTGAGGCATTAATTTTGTTAAAAGAAAGTTTAAAGATCAGAGCCACAGCTTATTTCTCATCCCTGTGCTGTGCTCGGCCCAGTTCTGGAGCTATCTGTGTGCTTTTTTCCTACTACAATGTTATATATTCTCTGTAACGTCAAAATCAAGGCAAGGAAATGAAATACCACTTTGTATTTGCCTTTCTGTTCATAGGTTAGCACCACAGATAATGTGGAAAGACAAGATGACAAAAGTTAAAAAAATGTGTTACAAGCCAAGGTTTCTCTAGGATGGAGTTACCAGAGGTTCTAAAGCTCAGCCACACCAAGAATGGCATCACCTTTCTGACTTCTAACACTCCTTCACAAAGCCCAGTACTGACACGATGCACTGCTTGGCTGGGATATCAAACTGCCTTGAACTTGCAGTGGTCCTTCTTTCCCTGAAGCCTTGGAAGGTCATACTGTGGTGCATTACCAGAGTGGGGAAGCAATTACTGTTTTTACTGCTTCAGGTACTTCCAACTGTAAGCAGACAACCAGGGCTCCCTGGTAGACACCAAGTCAGCTGGAGTCCAGCTGTGAGAGCAACAGAGCAGCTAATGTTACCTTGTCGTTCAGAAGTGGTTTGATCTCTGTCAATTGAACATCCTGCAGCTCATCCATGGTGCCGTAAGTGGAATCACTTAACCCTCACAGCAGCCAGTGAGCGATTCTGAAACAAACACATATGGTTAGCAACAGAATTACAAAAGATGCTGGGCAAAGAATGCTGCAAGCTCTTTCATTAGACACACATATGCCCAAACTGAAACCTTCCAGCAGCTGGTTCTCAGCACAACATGCAGTATCTGTAATAGGAGAATGCATGCAAATGGTTGTGCTTGCTCACAGTGTCCCCGCACATTGTCTGCCCCCCCAGAAATCATCCTAGAAAGCTCATGTCTTTTTATTCAGAAAGCTTGGCTCCACTTCTACACACTGCTGTAGGCTGCCTGGAAATGAACTGAGATGACTGATCAGCAGAGTGAAAAACTGAGTTCATGAATTCTGACAATGCCAGTGTTTCAAGGAGGGCTAATATGCAGATTATTTCACTCTTTAGGAAAGCTGTACGTACTACTTCAGATAAAATCAAGAAGTCAGAGACATAAGGAGGGACAAGAATAGGCATGTGGTGGGCTTCCTGGATGCTAGCTGAGTGTGCTAGAAAAAGACTCAGATGCCATCACAAATCAAATTCTTTGTACAACATGATACTGCTGCAAACCGCAGAAGAAAAAAGTGGAACAAGAGCACTGCAACTGTGCTGCTGCAGCTCCTGTAACCTCACAGTCACACGCACTGCCCAGGAAGGAGGGCCTCCCTCCCAGCACAGCACAGCACACAGGCTGGGCCTTCTCTTATTCCCCTGTGCCAGGACTAACTCTGATGTGGCTGAAGCCAGGCTGGCAAAACACAAATCACTGTGCCCTTTCCCTGTGAAAACCAGCCTTAGAAACATCCCTCTCTTCAAGCTCCTTTGCTCTGAGCAACTAAATTAGTTTCTTTTTCTGATTTTTTGTTCAGTCCTGAACAGTATATAAACAGTTATATGGGTAGACAGCAGGCTCCAGAGGATGAGCTAGCTCTAATTGTGGCAAGGAGTTACTGAAACTAGAGATATTTTGTTCTAAGGAATAACAATTTCCATACACCCTGGAACTGGTTGAGAGCTCAATATCTACCTGGTTCTGTCCAAAATTCAGGACAAGGATCCCACTACCTCATAGGCATCAAAGGAGTTTTAAACAAGCATCACAAAGCTCAACTACCTGCAGCACTTATTCCCCTGTGAGTCCCAGGCTCACCCCTGCATGTCTGCAGACAACAGGGAGGCGGAGCACCCCCATCACTGAGCAGAGAACTCTGAGTAGCAACTGCTGCGTTAGATCACTCAGAGATACTCACACGAGAGCTTCCCAGCTGCTGCTCTAAGCTTCCCGTGAGCCATACCTACAGTAACAACTGCACCATTCTGCCCCCAACATCTTTGCTACTGATATAAGTGTAGCAGTCCTCGAAGCACCCATTGTCCAGAGGGAGATTCTGTGTATCACATGCACTAGTCTGCAAATCATTTGTTGTATGAGAATAATAAAAAACTAAGTAGATGTTGGAAGTAAGGATTATTACAAGCTTTCATCTCATCAACCTCAGTTTCATACTTGGACTGTAGATGCAGTTGCAGTGCACACAGTAAACAACATTACACTGAAACTAATCTGATGTTTATCTTCCTGCTCTAAATACTGTTTGCAATAGGGGGGCTCAGGGCTAATCCAACAGACTGCTGTGCTCCTGCCGTGCTGTACCCGCCCCATGCTTACTGGACAGCAGCAGGAAGGCTGCGGTTTGAGATGCTGGGCTCAGCCTCTCCTCTCTCAAGGAAGTCTGACCTAATTCAATCTTTCACAACACCAAGTGGGCACAAATAAAGGCACCACTCCCAGAGGGAAGCATGACGGAGGAGCAGGAGCTGCTCTGCAGGCCTGCAGCACCATCAGGGCAGGCCATGCCCCAGGCTATGGAGCACAGCCTTCTGTAGGGCCACCAGCATCGCCAAACTGAGACCCAAATCCTGCAGAAAGATTAAATCAGAGTGGTAAAATGGCAGATTTCTTTTCTAATCTGTTACTCTAATCTATTCATCCAGAAAATCTGATTTTTTTCCTGCTTTTGCAGAAGCACTAAGCTTTTCAAAGGCTTTTTGAAGGAAAAGGTGCAGGGCCCCATGCACTGCTTAGCAGCAGTTTGGTAGCTTTTTTCCTTTTGATTACTGAACTTTCTGGGAAAGGTCTGTGACAGCCCCTAGGCTTCATCTGAACCTGCTTCTTCTGGAGGCAGATGCACACACTTTCTCTTTCCAAGGTCTTAGCAGGCTGAGTGTGATGGCCCTCAGCCCAGCCTGGTAACTGTACTCCAGCATGGGATCTCAGTGGCTCTATACCATTACCTACTATAACTACACCTGGGCACTGTGCTACGCTAACAGCAACTCACCTTCTGGCTGGAAACACAGCAAAGTGGCACGTTTGTCTGAGAAAGCACTAACATTTCTCAAGAGAGAGCGCTTTGTAGCAGAGGGACCTGGCAACGAGCTTCCCCAAATGCAGAGGCAAAGTGAAGGGTGAGGAGAGCTGTGCTGTCCTCTGCTCCAACTGCGCTGAACCATTCTAAACAAACTGAGCTACCATTGTGTGAGGCAGGAGAACAAACACTGGGTGTCCTTAACCACGGACTTCCCAGAGCCAGCAGGCCTTGAGTGGAACATTAATCAGGATACTCCGGGGATGCTGCCAACTTGGCAAGAAAACCCAAGGTCTGTGAATCCTCAGCTGAAGTGCCTTCATTATGATGCTAAAAATCACACCCTTAGGCCAGAAAGGCTCCTGTGCAGGTGAAGGCCTTTCATAAGCATGTGTAGTAGGGTGTCATAAAACCACGACGCTGGGGAAGTATGAAGTCAGCAGTGCTACAGTTGTATGAAAACCACCAACCAAGCGTGGTGAGGAGAGCAGACTGGAAAATTACTAACTCTGTGACTTCTGTGTATAAATACTGCGCAGACAGTTCCATTCGGTGTCCCTGACCTGTGGGAATCCACAGGGCACCCAGGCCTGCACAGTCCTGGAATGAAACAGCAGCATCTCTCCTGAGTGCAGGATGACTGACTTACTGCACACCACCCGGTGAGTCCGTGTTTTGGACTGCACTATTTAAGATGCCTCTTAAATGATCCCCAGACACTTCTGCCCAGAAAACAACCCATTTTCTCCCTCTACTGCTCCTATTTAAAGAAACAAACATGTCATTTCATAACCTGAAAATAAGTTTAAAATGCCACAACAAAGCATCATAAATATTTGCCAGAAACAGATGAGCTCAATAGAAAATAGGCTACAAGAAAGCAAAAGGTTTGCCTGGAATGATCCATGTGGAAATTGTACATTTTTCTAAAAACGTCCCAGCACCACCTACTTTGCAAGTATTCCCCTTGGCTCCATTTATATATGGCTATAAATACCCACAAATTCCCCCAAATTAAACCACCCACGCCTTTCCAAAGGCTTCCCACTGGAATAGATTCTGTGCTCTTTGAAAACCAGTAATACAAAGGACTGAGGAAAGCCATTTGGTAAATAAGTAACATGGAGCCTGGCCACCAGGGTAGGATGCAGAAGGCTGCAGAGAACAAGGCAGGTGAGACTCAAATAGAAAGCGACTACCTACTTCTAGCTGCAATCAGAAATGCGTGCTTGAGTGCTTATTCCATAAGGGTGCTCTCAATTCCCAGCATTTCAATTTGTAACAAAGGAAGCTGTGCTCCCATCAGAGCACTACAGCTGTGCCCTACACACGGCTGGCGGGTGCTATGACTTCATTTGGAGTGCTTGGTGATACATCCTGTGGGGTGACAGGCTGTAAGGGCTGGATTCTGCTGCTGGGGATCCTCTAGGACCTCCGCATCACAGCACTGTTGTTAGAGGCCGAAAAGTTTTGTTCATTCATCTTAGCGCAATGTGCTAACTCCATAACCTGTTATACTCCTGCTTTACATGCTAGTCACGCTGGGAGAAAATCACACAAGACAGCAATGAAGCTGTGCTACAAAACATGGCATTAGACACACCTAAACACACACTGCCTTGCTGGCACACAGCAGGGTGGCTGGGAGCCTCTCTAGGCATGGACTGCTCACACACAGGACACGTGGGCTGTGGCTCCCAGCACTGCTTCAAACAGCTCCTGCTCCTGATGGGATAGAAAAGAGAAGCACCACTCTTGGGGGTGCAAAGGGAGATGGGAACAACCCCCAAACCTGCAGCCTGCACAAAAGCAGAATCTGGTGGCCTTCTATGATGGAGCGGCAGCTTCAGTGGACAGGGGAAGGGCGATGGATGTCATCTACCTGGACCTCTGCAAAGCCTTTGGCATGGTGCCTCACCACATCCTTTTCAACCCAGGTCATTCGATAATTCTATGATTCTATGATTCCTCATGCTTGCAGTTGAGGTACTCTTTAGCTGTGTGCACTGCACAGCTTTTCACTATGATTTCCTGTCTATACCTCTCCCAAGGCACGTACTGGAAGATGAGCTGCATGGCAGGCTGCTCACTTTGGCTGGGCAGACCTTAGGCTTGGCTATTGATCGTAAGTACAGTAGGCTTCATGTATGGCCTCTGAGGTCTGTGAACAGCATGGATGCACCTCCTCACCCCCGTTTGCTTCATGCCAGCAGCATGCTCCTGACCACCTGCATAGGCTGCTCCATGCCCTGCACTGAAACACTGTCTGATGCAGTCAACTTCCAGCAAAGCAGGCAAAGGGTCCAAATCTGCCTTCAAATATTTTCTTAGGTTACTCGCTTTCTGCGTTCCAGCTCATGTATTTTTGGGAATGCATCACAAGGTGCTCCACTGCTAACACAAACTGTGACCCTAAGCAGAGAAGCCATGTTCTGCTCCCACAGCACCACACCAGCTCCTGCACGTGTGCAGCTGCAGCTTCTTTCCAAAGCAGCATGGCTTTGCCTCCCTTAAATCTGGACTACCACCAGGACAGAAACATCACCTACAAAATATACTTGCTGATGAGTTTAAATGTGCCCTATATCTAACAATAGTTTGGGAAGGAAGAAGTTTGTGTTCAGCTCTCTGTTACTTTTGGAGGAGGCACCCAATTTTAACTATGAGAAATGTCCCACTGCCAGTCATGCGACTGAGCTCAGCTCGCAGAATGTCCTCCTGTCACCACCTGAATTCACTGGTACCCACTACAGGGTTGACTGAGCAAGAATGGAAGAAAAATGGAAAAGCCTGCTTTGGTTACCTGGAGCAGTCCCAACAAAGCACTGAAACTGTGTAGAGCTCCCCTCTACAAAACAGCCCAAAGAGATTTCAAGCAGGGAGGGATACCCAGGCTATGAACTGGAATACCAGATTACTGCTAAAAAAAAGCTGCAGATTACTGTCTCCAACAGCATCTTTTCTGCTCGTGGTTATCTTCCAAAAGCTTTGCAGCATTCCCCTTAACCAGCTGTTTCCTTCATCACAGACAAAAGCAGCAGTGCCTACTGCCACCACAAATACAGCTCATACAGGTGACATCTCGTGCTATAATCTCCAGTGGCACAACTCTAATGCAATATCTAATATCTATTGCATTACCCAGCAGCTCACAGAGCTCAAACTAAACCACAGAGCCGTTTTAACCAGTCTTACAGTGAAGGACATGTTTGAATGGATCTGTGCAAGGAGGTTTTCCCATCTCCTGGGTCACCTGCTCCCACAAGCCTTGGAGCGCCAGACATCCCACCCAGGGAGTGTGAGGGCTCCTGGAGGCTTCACGCAAAGGACTCATCTGCAGGGGAAATATCCCCTGCTTCTCCATCAGCACTGACTACAACTGCTGCACCTCCCTACTCGTCCCATCCAACACCATTAAGCTCCCAGGCACGCAGAGGCAGAGCACACACCGAGCCCCTGTCTCCCAGCCGATGCACTGGCTTACACTCAAGCAGCTTATATCAGCTCTGGCTGCTTTCCACCAGATCCTTTCATTCCTTTTGCAGTTTTATTTTCAAACTGCTTTGTTCTAATCATGTTCCCTACTGACTGTGAGTCTTAACATTAAAAAAAAACAACAACAGCAAATTTGAATATGCGTTCCATTGAGCAAAGTGTTCCACTAAAAGATGGATCAGAAATGCATTCTACATAGATTCACATATATAAATTACGCAACCTAGAACTGATTTAATAAGATCTATCAATCAGGAAAGGAGTTGCACTCAGTAGTTCTGATCTCACCTCTTGGCATGCACACTGTGATCCAGTCCAGTCTGGACAACCTGGCCTTGGAGTGGGCACAAAATCACGTCTACTGCTCAGCAACCAACACAGCTGGGCCTGGCACCAGCACACTCAGGTAGCTAACATGGCCGTGTTGTGCAGGAATCTATGTTTTTTATTCCTTTATCTCTCTTCTCCTTCCCATTAAAAGCTGCTGCTTTCCCCACGTAGCACCACTCCTCGGAGCTCCCCGGAACAAGAGCTTCAGCTTGGCTGCCTGCCCAGCCTGCACCACCTGAAGGACAACCTCTTCTCTGCCATTAGTGTCATTACTTCAACGCTATGGTTACTGCTTGCTGCCGCCCCCTCCATCATTTCCAGCCTATGAATTCATTTCCGAGCAGAAAACACCCTTCTGTGCATCACGTTGAATTTTCAAGTCCTGCTCCTCCTCAGGCAGCTGGCCAACAGAAGAAAGACGACTCAAATTAACACAGTTAAAGCCAGTAATGGATATGGGGCAACGAAGAATCAATTCAGGATGTAATTTCATTACTCATTTAATACAATTGTGAGTTGCGGCCAGAAGTGGTGCTCCTGCCCTCCATCCCTGAGCCAGGCAGAAACTCCTTCCTCCTCCCTTCGCCAGGCTGACAGCACAGAAACAAGGCGAGCTGCTCGCTCTGCAGGCTGGAACTCCATTTTGGAGTAATTTCCACCTTTAACCTGACTGATGAAAATGCACCTTTGGCTCCTCACACACCACATTTTTTCTGCATCTGTCCTGCATGAAGACCTTGTTCGAGATCCACTTGCAAAAAATAAAAAATAAAAATAAAATCATTTTTTGGCAGGGTTAGTGCTAGGTTTAATCACAGAGTCAACAGTGTACATGCCCATGGCACTACCAGCCGGTACATGGGGAAGGAGAACAGCATGACTGCTCTTATCTATTTAGACAGAATATAAGGCAGAATTCAATTTGCTGACCTGAGCTGCCTTGCTGCAGGGAACAAAATTTTCCTCTCAGCATTTCTGAACATGGACAGCAGGCTCTCAGCTCCCCCACACTGTCCCCATGCAGCCAGAACCCAGCCCTGCCCCACATAGCGCTATCAGGGTATCATGAGAACATCAGGATCTACTCAAGGTATGTAGCAAGAACTACGAGAATGGAGTGGCAGCACGATCTGCCTCCCAGGAAAATCATTAATAAAGCTCAAGTAACGTCACAGAACTGCGGACTCAATTGTCAAGTTAACCTGAGCTAAGAAAATGGATTTTTAACCACAGAAGAAAAACCTGAAGCATGTGATTATCAATGTGCTGAGAAGAATGATAAGAAAGTCTCCAAGTTGTGCAGACTACAGACATATGTATGGTTAGGGCATGCCATATGAATTTGCTTTGACAGTTGCACAGATCGCTCACAGTACTGTGTAATGAGCCATCTCTGATGTCAGCTCCAAACCCTGCAGTCCAAGCTGATGAACGTGCATGTCTAACATCAAGGGCAGTCACTCACCACAGCCTGTGCGGTTCTCCCTCAACACAGGTAGCTGGAGATATCTATGCATCAGCACCTCATACATATCAGCATGGGCATTCATGTTACAAATTCCCAAAGCAGACAGAAACCCTTTGATAAAACAGGCCATCTGTCTTGTTTTGGAGATGGCTGAAAGATATGGGATGCAGCCACTCACCATATCTCCCTCCAGCTCTAGCGAACACCCCTTCTCAGGAGCTTTGGGAGCACTCTGTAAATATCTGCACGACTAGAGCAGGGAAGTGCGATGCTCGCTGTGATATACCCATGCCAAACGCTGTCCAGTGACACTGAGCACACAAAGACACAGTGATGTGTTTCTCAGGAGCAAACTGGGGCAGGGCTCATTACAGTTGCACTCGTAGGAAGCATTATTCCATGTGAAAGAAACTTTGAAGAGTATTACTGAAAGATCTGCTTTTAATTAGAACGCACCATGCCATTTGGCTGAATGCTGTAGCATGACAGAAAGCCAACTAGAGAATAGATGAGTTCACCCAAAGGCTGCTGTGTAAAACAGGCAGTGAGGACTGGGAGAGCCATCACAGCCACCCAGCGAAATCCGTGGCATCAGCAGCACCTCTGGAAGCACCAGGGAAGCCCCACAGCAGCATGCTTTGTGACACAGAGCATGGCAGCTGGAGCATCCACAGCAACAGCAGGTGGTTCTGCACTTGTAGAAATGTCTGATGGCTAAAACTCACCAAAGAGAACAATTTGAAGTCACATTTTCATTCTTGCTGAATTTGTAGAACTTCACAGAGTAGTGCTTTTCCATGGTGGGAACAGGAGCAAGGAGTGGGGATATGTCCCATTCAGGAGATCACAGCTCAACTATTCAAAGCTTTGGGGGTAAATAACTTCAGGAGACGTGAACAGTAACAGGACAAGAGGGAACAGCCTCTATTATTCAGGTTGGATGTTAGGAAATACTTCTCAGACAGAATGGCCAGGTGCTGGAAGGGGCTGCCCAAGGAGGTGGTGGAATTACTGAGCCTAGAGGTGGCCAAGAAACGTTCTGATGGAGTACTGAGAAACGTGGTCTAGTGAGAGATATTGATGGTAGGTGGACTACATGATCTTGGATTCTAATATATGTAAGTTAAGGTGACTCCTATCAAGTTGATTTCAGTCTTACATACCTGGGATACAGCAAAAACATCCCCAGCATCACCATGTAAGAGAGCTTCACATAACTTATTAGTTTAAGGTACATTACTTAAAAACTTCAAGATAATTAAAAAAAAAAATACATCACACCATTAAGGATGATATTTAGACTGGAAATCCATGGTAACATGTCCACTCCAACTAGAACATCTAAATACTGCAAACAAAGCGCTGAACAAAACACAAAGACTTCTGTCTGAAGTAGCTGAAGGTGCCAATACACCTGACTTTGCTTCAGTACCCTACTTCTGTGTGAGGCTGACTCACCAGGTGGGTTTCATGTGTAACCCTCAGGGTCATCCAGCATTGCCTCCTTACACCGGGGAGGAGCAACCTCAAAGCCTGGAGATTTGAAAACATTGAAGCACGTCAACTCCAGCATTACACACCACCCTCATGAGGAGAATTGTTTCCTTGTATTCAGCGGGAATCTCCCTTGTTGTAGCTCCCACTGCAAACCTCTAAGAAGAGCCTGGTTTGCCTTCTCTAATGCCTTTTTACGTAGTGGAAGGTAGATACACAATCCGTGAGATTTTTTACATGAAAACACCGTAGATCAGAATAAAAGGAAAAGTGAAAGCACAAAATAACACCAGCTAGAGCCAGACATCAGCACTACTTAAAATCTCACTTTCTAAAACTGGTTAATAAGCACTCAAGTCAGATACTTCATGCTGAGGGCTGAGACGAAGCAGAAATTCACCTCCTGGTGGATTTTTCAGGCAGATGTTAATTTGTCAAAATAACAGGTTTAATATTAAAATTCTACTTCTCTCCTTCTGAATAATATTTCCCAGTTTCCAGAGTAACAACACTAAGAGCTGCTCCGGCTCTGAGCACTGTAAGCTCTCACCTCTCTGCTGGTGCAGCTCAGGAGCCAGTGCCCAAGGACAGCAATGGGACAGCACCCAATGCTATTTCCTCTGTACTTCAAAGCATACTTCAGAGAAGCCTGAGTCTCCCTCTGATGCTGTTGAAGCTTCTTCCCCAGCGCACTAAAATACTGCTCTCTCTGAACAAAGAGGTTATCACCACTACGGTCTGTGCTTCTGACACTGGTAAGGAAACCTTCCCCATGAACGATATCTAAATTCCATACAAGGTAACACACATGCCTAAACCAAAGCCTAACTCCTCCCCTCTGACACACAGCAACAGCTCTGAACAGAGACAACTTCCCAGAAACTGGTGCGTGTTGTTCAGAGAAGGGCTTTCCCAGTGCCGAGCAGTAAGCAGTCGAGCACCCAGCTCGACAGAAGCCTTTTCACCATGTACCCTTTGCAGAGGTGAGCCTGCCAGCACTCACCTGGAGAGAAAGGAACAGCCATCCCCACATTTAATATTACCTCACTGCAACATTACATGCACGTCTTTCCCTTACTAACTTAGGCAGAATTTATATTGAAGACAGTGCTGATACAGCACTTGGAAATGAATGCCTCGGTTATTTCTGGATTTCTTCGAATCCAATATCTCTGCCCGCCCCCTGGCAGGCTCCGTGCCTGACATGTTTGGAAAATGGCAGAAATTGTTCCCTACTCTGTGCCTGGTATTGCAGTGCTACAGCCACGAAATCCAAAGAAACACTTAACAACTTAAAATGTTCTAAAGAAAGGGGCTCCATACCATAAGATGTGATTAAGTCTTTGTTAGATGGTATTGTGCTATTAGCTGATGACAAATGCAGCTGTAAAGAACATCATATTTGTTTTAGCAAGCACCATGGAACTAAAGCCTAGATTCTTTTCTGAACCTCCTTCACAGCAATTTAAGCTGATGGGGTTTAGCTGACTGCTGGAGAGGGTCTAAGAGTACACACAGACCTGAAAACAATCATTAGCAGTTAAGCCCTAATAATCCAATTACTCTGGATCACATGCAAGACTTGAAAAGTAAAATGATAATAACCCACGTTATTACAGAGTGCCCCCTCAGCAACTTGAGCGCCTGGCTCAGCCTCCAGCGAAGACAAACCCTGCCCAGAAGTGCAGCAGGCTGCACACATACACCAGCCTCCCCTGGGCAGCACAGCCTGCAGTCACAAGCTCACACTGCAGCCCAGCAAACAAGAGCCTTGAAAGCAGTGGCTTATTTAGGAACTGCCAAGAGACCCCATTACCCCAATCTCTCCTCTTTACTGACCCCATTTCTTCTCTTTCAACCTCCCAGTATCTCCATGTTAGATCTGCAGATTGAGGTAGCATCTTTTGTTCAACTATTGGGGGAGAAAAGAAAAACAACTTCCACAAGCTTCTGGGACTGTAAGCCCTTCTCCAGGTCAGAAAGAAACACAAAACTTAAACACAGCTCAAAGCACAGCTCACCTGAGCAGTCCACGTTTATGAACGCACAGCAGTATCTCTCTTTACAATTAGGAGATGTTCAGCAAGATGCTCTGAATCAGTGCAAGATGGCCAGAAATTCATTTACACAGTGAATATATGAACACAAAAACACACGGGTAAAGAGCCACAAATGGAGGGAGCTGCTCCAACAGATTAAAACCCACTTCAGAAATACCTCACTTGGTTTGTCTGGAGCCTGTCACCTGCCTCTTTCATTTGGTGATCTTTTTCCACTGGAAAACACAGGGAATAATTGGTTCATATTCATTCCATGCTGCTAAGACTTTACATTCCCATTACGACTTGTTCAAAGAGATCTTAAGACTGGAGGGTTTCAAACTATTAAGCATGCTCTACAAGAAGCCTGTTGCACAGCTCCTCCTTTCTGGCTTCCCTTTCCAGCAGCTCTCCCAGCGTTTGGGGTCTGCAGGAGCAAGGAGACCAGCACCTGTACAGCAGTCACCATATAAGCACGCTGCAGGTTCATGCAGTGCCAAGTCCTACCCCATTTAATGTCCCCTCACATTTCTTCTTATTGCAATTCCTTTGCTCTTTCTTGTCACCTTTTTCTCTTGTATTAGTTCTCTCATTCTCTACACTGAATTTGCCAGAATAATCACGCTGATAATGAGCTCCAGTACAGATCACATCCAACACTTTGCCGCATTATAGGCCCATTTTTCACTCATCCTTGGGGAGATACATCAGAGCTCCTCTTCCAAAACACGCTGTAATACTTCCACATACCTTCATAATCACACGGGCAACCCTCCCTGTACTGCCCTGCTTTCCCTGCCGTTCTCGCCTCCTTACCGCACAGATGAAAAAATATATCCACTAAAAAAAACAAACCTGTCTTTTCTAAAGCGTGTTTTTTGAAATATTCCCTGACTTGTGAATATGGATAATTTTCCTTAATTAAATATTTTAAATCTAAAAAGTTTTTCCCCATTGGCATCAAGGTTTTTTTGTTTTTGTTTTTTTTTTGTTTTTTGCTAGCCATTTTTATTTGTGCATTCCTATATGAGCTATGCCTGCTCTGAGCCCACTGCACCACGGTCCTAAGAACCAACCCAACATGATATAAAAGCCCAGAAGAAAACTGCAGGTACAGCATTTTAAAATCAATTTGAGCCATACAGGCACATAAACACTGCAGCAGCAGCTGCCCCGGAAAACATCTGCAAGGCATTTGGGGACTCCAAGAGAAGGCATTTAGAACAAAGGTTCCTACAGCGCAGGCTGCAAAGCCCTTCTCTAGTACTGGCTTTTCACTTGCAGAAGCCATACAAACCTTACATATCAAACGCTTTTCCTGACTTCCTTCCTGCACCAGCAGCGTGGGAGCACAAGCAGGGACAGAAGCAACACCCAGTAACTGGGTTGCAGATGAGAAGTCCCTGGATCCTTTAAGAACTGTGACTAATGATGGGCACGGTAGGGATCATCACAGGCTCAGATATTTCTTGTAAAAAACAAATACATCAATCTGATTTGAGTAATTAATCTGTTTGTAGGCTTCACTCTTTTCCAGGACCCCAGGTCCTGCTGCTCAGCATGCAGCCCTGCCCCATTGGTTTCACACTGAGGTTGGAAGTGCTGCAAAGAACTGATCTGTGTAACTCCTTCACCAACCACACTGTGACTGGAAGTGCCATTTTTCTGGCCATCTTTTAATTCGGCATGGAATAACTTCCATTTAACAAAGAGGCCAGCACTTTCCATTGCCCTTCAATGCTGGCAATCCTCCTCCTGTTATACATTCACCTCAGTTACAGTTTAAATGTTTTGTTTTTAATTCAAATAAAGCTGTAATCAGGCAAAAAGACCTTTCAGGACCCGGCTGCTGGCAAGAAACCTCACTCCCCACCTGGCCCCAGCAGGCTGCGGCCATCCCACAGGGCCAAGGGCAGCGGCCATCCTGCTGCAGACCTGACAGCTCAGCCCTCAGGAAAGACGGCTCTTATGGAAAAGCACTGGTTGTGAAAGCTAGGCCTGGGCCCATGAAGCCGCTCAGAATCGCCGTTGCTGAGAAGGCCTGAGGTTTCAAAACACAGCAGGAGCTCTGAGGGTTGTGACATACGATGGGATGGGAAATGCCTCAGGCTTTGCTAAAGGAAGCGCTTTGAGATTGTAACTCCAGTTCTGGGAGTCCTTCCTGATCGAAAGCTTTGTCAGCCCTAAGACTATACCCCCTTAAATCATGTTTAGGCCAACAAGATGACTACATAAGCAGTTGATCTTAATGTGGAGGCATGGTAAAAATAGCAGCACAAGTGCCACGTTTGCCATCAATCCACAGACCGGGCTGATGTCTGAAGGCTACAGATCTGAGAAAATGCTGATGCCTCACATCACAGCATCGAGCTACAGAAAAGCAAGGTACCCGCATTACAGCACTTCTCAGTTTAGGCAATACGTGCTTAGTCCCGAATCGAGCTTTCTGGCACACGATGCTTCAAGCCATTTTAATCTATTCCCATCATTTTCCCCACAACAACCACTACTTACCAAAGGGCCACAGGTACTCTGGAGATCTGCATATAGGCCCAGCACCACTTCTGCTATGTTCTTATTTTATGATGTAATGACAGCGGTTATTCTACCTTTATGTGAAGTCATAAAGTCTTTTCTTCTAAGTTACCGAATCACACAATGAAATATATTTCATTTCTTAATTTTTCCTTCTTTGTTTTTTTAACAGCTGGCTTAAGCTTCTTCAATTTCCATTCTCATTGTGAAGAAAATGCTGTCTTTATTAAAGAAATATGAAGCAATTGAACTCGGAAGAAAAAAAAGCAGCAGTTACCTCGTGAAAGGCCAATGGAAAGTGTATGCTATCTTTCTACCACTGACAAGAAAAGCTCACGCTCAGTGAATTCCTCTTTCGTTGGTCTGAGAAGTCCCGTGCAACACGACATTAAAAGCTGGCATTTCAAGGCTTTCCCAGGCTTGCTTGGCATCCTAAATAAGACACATACCCACTCAATTCATCTCTGCCAGAGTTTAAGAGTCCTCCAGGATTTCTGCTCCCCATGTAAATTACAAAGCAAGATTACAGACTTCTTCTAAGAATCCTTTAGGGGCCACTGCACAGTCAGGAAAAGCTGTTATTAGCCAGGAAATATCATTTTCTAACACCTACAAACACTGCCAAAAACTGAATGCAGTCATGTGGAACATGCAGCAGGCCCTCCTCCTGCGAAAGCAGCCTGTGAGCTCTGCAAATTGCTCTAAAGACACTTCTATATGGTGAAAGTGACCAGATGCATAAAATGACAGCGGCCCAGAATTACGCTCGAAAACACTTTGATTGGACTGTTGCTACCAGGCACAACAAAGGCCATTTCTCACAGTGTAAATCGAACTGCTATCAGAAGGGCTCGATGCTCCCATCACATCAGCCAGGCTGCCACCATACCCACTGCCAGAAAGCCCAGCACTGAAGCTGTTGCTTCCTGCATTTCAAAGGGCTGCTGAAGTACACGGGTACAGGAGTAAGCTGCTTCGACAGCATCTGTCAGGCTGCCTAAAGTTTGGGAATCTCTGCTAACGCTCCTCTCCTCTCTGCATATGCAAACAGTTCATGAGGACAAACATGATACGAAACAGTAATTCACATTCATCAGGCATGAGCAGGAAACAAAACAAAAACATGACAGCAACGAGCATTTGGCAAGGGTCCAAGAAGCCTCCATCACCGTCTTGGCAGGGCTGCCCCAGGCCACAAAGCTCTGCTATCCACACCTGCTCAGCTCTTCCTTCTTTTTTTTTTTCCTTCTCCAAACCTCCCGGTCATCTCACACAGCACCGTTCTTTTAGAAGGGAGGAATTTCTCTTCTGGGAACTGTATTGCTCAGCCCTGCCCGTGGCCCCCCAGTGTGCACCACAGAACTGGGATGCTCCCCGAGGAGCTCATGCCAGCAGAGGTCCTGACCTCCCTACAGGCACACGAGGCTCAGCAGCAGGGAGTGCTGCAGCACAGCCACACACTGCCACAGCCATTGCGACTTCCCAGGGGACATCTGTGCAAGGAGCACACGTCTCAGACAGCTCCTGCTGTAAGAGCACGTCTACAGTAAGAATTAGTCAGCTACGACTTGCACAGCAGTCAGCACACATCCTCTTACCGCATGCCGTACGCCCAGACAAATGCACATTCAAGTACATCGAACAACCACAGCTAATGATATCCATTTGGTTTTAAGGCCCACCAGTTCCTTTTCTGAAGATGGTCTCTATCTGCAAACATCACACTCAGATGCTTGGCATAGAAAGAACCCTTCTGGATATCAGAATTAGACGTGCTAATGGCTGATGACTTCTAGGATTTGCAATCCTGCAAAAAGAGACAGCTTTTGTGAGCAAGAGATGATCACATGAGGGCTGGGCGCTTCCTGCAGCACAGCCTGCAGCAGGACTCGGACTTCATGTCATTCTCAGGTGCCAACAGCCACAAACGTCAATGCCATTTAAAAACAGTGACAACTGCACAAACAAAATGCACAAACACTTGAGTGCTGCCCAGTGGGAGTCAGTTCCTGCTCTGTGTGCTCAAAAGGAGTTTCTTAAACACTCGCTATGAGGACAGGGCGTGCTGCACTGCGGGCTTCCCACGCTGGGCTTCATTGCGCTGCTGGGGCACAGCGCACTGCACCCCTCAGGGATGGGAGCACAACAACTTGTGGGGATTTTCCAATAAAACAAAACAAAAAAGGCACGTGATTCTCCAAACAGTCCAACTCGCTTCAGCTGCTCCTTGATGGAGCAATAACCTGATCTTCCTCACTAACTTGCCCACACAGACCAATCTCCAGTCTCAGCTCTGCTCTTTTGTATTCATTGTGCCTGAAAATTCCACCCAGTTTTTGCAATTTAAACTTCTGTGTTAAAATCATCACAATGACAGGCCAGCAACTGAGAAAGCACAGCTGACCATCGTGGATTAAATCAACTCCTCTCTCAACCATTCAGTTTAAGGACACACCGGTATGACAGGGCAGTACATAGGTGCACCCACCACTCCCAACAACAAATGTCACAATTCCAAGCAGGGAGATCTCTTGCAGTGTGGTACGTACAGCCTGACCCAGGCCCATACAAGGTCTCACAAAGGAGACACTTTGATGGACAGCCTTCTGAACAGCCCAGCCTGCCTCTTCTTTCTCCCTATGTCATAACACTTACTCTACGTAGGCAGTATGCACAGTGCAAAATGCTCAGGAATACTTCAGCTTCGAACAATCCCAAATGTGGCCAGAAATACTTATTACGAGATGAAGGAACACTCTGACATTTAAAAACAAGTGAATGTTTCCAACTACCTATTTACCTTGCACATGCTGTTAATTGTTGCTTTGTCCCATGGCTGAACGTTTGCACTGAGCTCTGCCTCGCTGACTGTCAGGCCATGGACAAGGCTCAGTGGCACTGTAAAATGAGAAACAAGATCTCCCCAGCTTTCCCGTGCACACAAATAACTGCACTCAGTAACGTTTCTGTCCTGCCTCACAGAACAAAGAAGCTGACTTTGTAACAAGGATTTTGATAAAAACCATGTCAGGCTGAGCTCCATCAGAAGAACATAAAAGCTGGAGTGTGACAGAAGGGCTGAAGAGCCACTTCCTCAGCTGAGGAGCCCATCAAGACCTGCAGGTACACACTGGGCAGTGCCTGAGCTGGCACATGGAAAGCAGGCTTCAGCCATGCCGCTCCTGAACCTTGCCATCACCACGTGGGAAATCAACACAGAACTGCATCTCAGTCCTCCTCCTGCTGAAGAAAACACAGCAATCCAAGCCATACAGCTACTATTTATGCAAGTCAACTTTCTCCTCTTGCCTGTGCAAAGGTAGAAACACCTACAGAAACTAAGAGAATGAGGTCCACACATAAGATGACAATAATACTGTCTCCCTACTGATTTACCTAAATGCACACAACTCCTAGTCTGCAGTCTTTAAGAAACTTCAGGTATGGATTCACGGCCAGCTTGTTTTTCTGCCCCAGCACAGTGAGAAGTCCATGAAACAGTCACAGATCCGATCTGACTGGCAGTTAGGTGTGATTCACACACCAAGTCATACCCATCTAACTACAGCATCACATTCACGACTATCTGAAACACACAGCTCCCATCTGCACAGACACTGCCACTACCTTCAGTCTACACTGCCGCTGAGCCCGGAGGGTCACAACTACAATCAGCATCAGCAAGTACAGAAATATGTATTTAACTAACAGAATTGGTTCTAATCAAATCCACGTGTTCGTGTGCTATCAGTACATCAACACTAAATCAGCATTAAATTCTCATTTGTCAGGTTCATTTGCAGCCAGGCCTGCTGGCAGGCTCGATTCCCCACACGGCAGGAGGCAGCAGGCAGGGCTGTGAGGACAGGCGTCTGCTTCTAGCGGTGATGAAACCGCAGCACAAGCTAACATCCAGATAGCTTTGCAGCCATAGGATGGACGGGAAAGCCCTCAGCTGTGCTAATAACGAGCTGAAAAACAGACAACAGGATAGGGATAAGTGATCAATTTCCACATGAGAGGAAGACAGCCAGGAGCCTTTTGCAGCGCTGTGTTGTACACAGCATTCCTAGATGGTCTGGAATAGGAGGCAAGGGGGAATCAGAGCCTGCAGAGGACGTCAGCTGTTCCCACGGCAGAGATAAGGGCTGGCTGAAGAGCTGCAGGAAACCCAACGGGACTGAATAACAGAGAGATAAAACCACAGATGAAATTTGTTGAGAACAAAGCGCATAGAAAAAAACAACAGCCCTAATTTCATATGTAAAGTGATGTGCTCCAAACTGGTGATTAACACCCAAAAACTCTTGCTGCAGTCATGACCGACTGATAAAACCATCAGCTCGCACCCATCCAGCACTTCACAAAACCCAATCTAACACTAAGGAATTATTTGGAAACAGATGGAATTAAAACACCACCCAAAGCCATAGCTCGCCTGCGCCTTAAACCCAGGATGCAGCCTGCTCCTTCCTTTGGAGGGGACACATCACAAGTGGAAAATACTTCTAAAAAGGAAACAGGGTTTGAAGAGATAAACAACAAGGAATAATTGATTAGGCTACGGCTCTTCTGCCTGGAAACAAAGACTGCAGCAGTGACATACGACTGAGTCTATAAAATCATCAGCTGCACAGAGAAGGTAAACAGATCAGTTGTTGGCTGTTTCCAAACAATACAAAAGCTATGAGATATCAACTGGAGGTAGCAGCTGTTGAGTTCAAAATAAAAAACGCTGACGTGTTGAGCTCCTACAGCACTCCGTGCTCCAGAAGGCCTCCCCCAGGATGCCAGCAGCACTATACATTCAAATGGACCAGAGGCACAGACACGACTACAGAAAAAAAATGCATTAACCATTACCTACATACACGAAAATGACACCGACCTCCAGACATCCTAAGGCTGACGAGGAGTAAGAGGGCTCAGACAAATGCCTATCTCACTTGTCCCGACCTCATGCTCTTTCCTAAGGTATCCCTTTCAGTCACTGCCAGGGAGGAATAGCAGAATAAGTGCTTTCACCTGGTACTGCGGCTGTCCTTATATCACTAACATTGATTACATCTCCGGTGCTCCTCGGCCCTTCATTGAATTCATTCAGCTTGCTTACCTGGCAAAAGCTGATCTTCTGGGGAGTGGAGGACTTGGAAAGGCTGCCTTAGCGCCCTGCTGAGTTAGCACACTGAGCCCAATCAGGACAGCACCCAGCAAGTGCTGCAGGTGAGCAAGAACAGCACCAGCCCTCCTCCATGCCAACAAGCCAACAGCATAACTTAAGATGTAACATACATCTTCATCTTCAAAGAACAGATTAAAAGAAGGAAGCAGACTGCCTATATTCTCTGTTCAACAGAAAAGCTACAATTCAGCTCTTGTGAGGAAAAAATAAATAAAAGAGGAATCTAGTTTCACTTCTTTTTTCTTTAATTCAACTGGTACTTTAGAATAATCCGTCTGGCTTGTATACAACTGAATAGTGAAGGTTACTTTAATTTTACACATTGCATCTACAGCCTCCAGCATATATGAAGTAAGGAACATGCCATGCCTCCAGTGAACTAAAACCTGTTGTAAATAGAGAAATGCATCTAAGCCTGGTGAGAACCGCAGCCAAAGGAAAGCCAAGTTATTCCCTCCTTTACTTCTGCAGCAGCAATCTGATTAAAACGTTAACAGGTGCTACGTGCACCACAGAAGCCAGGGGGCTGCGACCAGACAGAATAAAGTGATTCATTGCTAAGAATACCAATTAAAACCTACAGCAAGTCCCATTTCTACTGCCGTATTTACAAGAAGAGAAGCGAGATCACTAGGTCTTCCACCAGCTCTGACCTGCACAGCAGAGGGCACACGCTCCCACAGTCATTCCCACACCAGCACCACGTTACCATTGCCTTGCCCAGCATCTCACCAACACGGCCAAAACACTGAGGCTTCTGGGCCAAAAGAATAGAATTGAATTATTCCTCCCAAACCACCTTCATATGAAGATTGAGAGCGCGGTGATGCATTAAGAGAGATACCAAATGCGTTTTCTTCAACATATTACAGAGAAGTAGGAAAAACGCTCCTCCAATGTCCTCTACCGATCAGGGGTTAAATCAGGCTGTGACAAACACAGACACAAATAGTCTTAACCAACCCTGTGCAAGTGTCCCACTGAGGCTTAAGAGCCATAAGCAGCAAAGCCATGTGTGCTTTTATCCGAGGTGCAGATGGCAGATGATCAGCACAAGCTGAACCCTGAGCTGAGGGTCGCGGTGTGGGCACTGCCTACAGCTACAGCACAGGGCTCACTGAGGGCCTGGCTTCCCCTTTTGCAGGAGGTGAGAGCGGTGGTAACCCCAGTGAGCTGTCAGTGGTGAGCATGACAATAAATACTTCAAAATGAAAATCCCTGTTCTGTTGCACACTAAAACCAAATACAAAATTCTTAAAGTTGATTTGCTTTCTCTGTGGTTTCCTTTGTGCTTAAGTCCATTTCGTGACCGTCATCATCAGCTGCTTCAACAAAATGCTATATCCATACATCACAACTGTGCTGTAAGGTTCACCTTGAGTGTGCAACACAGGAATGGTTAAGAATGGAAACCATCTTAGCACCACCTTACACAGAAGTGCTTATCTTTATGAGAGCAAAGCATATGTTACACATAACAAAGACACTGAAGTACAAATGTATGGTTATATTTATGTTTTCCATTGAAGAACACTAAAGATCCTGCCATACATGACCAATGTGAAGCATAATCTGCATACAGAAGAACTGAAGGATTTCTGAAGGTGATCCGAGATTCAAAAGACACAAATTAAGCAATTGTTTTTAACCTAACATACAAAACGAAAGGGCAGGAATATCATTGACATCTCCAATAATGCTGCTTCCAGCAGTTGCTTGGCTCTCATTTTATCCAGCTTCCACATTTGCAAAGCCAAGCACCTCACTAACAGCCAGCTATAGACCACGCTAAGCTCCTGCCCCCAGCAGCCGGCTTCAGCGCTTTGTGAGCCACACACAAACTAACTTTCAATATCCCAAACAAATGAGAAAGGAAGAGCCATCGTCAGGCCCAAGATCGCAATCCCAGCCCAACAATCCATGACCCAAACCAATCCTAAGGATGGCCTCATTCCTTCAGCAGCCTACCTGCAATTGTCCCATCTGAACACAGGGCACGGATCTGCTCCCCTGGTGCAAATCAGCTGCCAGCCAGAAGAGCTCCAAGCTGCTACCGCAAAGCTCTCAAGACTTTACACAACCTGCCCACCTTTTAGCACAGACTTAAAGGCTGGGGCCAAACAAAGCCTGATGGGTTTGGAAGCTCTTGCTTCCACAGAAACGGGTAAGCAAAGCCACAACGACGAGCTCCCAAGTCCTGCCTGAAGCCACGAAGCTCACAAACACACCTGACAGGGAGAGCTGGATTCCACCCCAGCTGGGATCCCCACCTCCTCACCACCGCAGCCCCGTGGCTGTAGGGTTCAGCTCCCTGCTCAGCCCTGGTGCCGCTGCCCCGCCTGTCCTACAAGCCGACCATCCGTCCGTGCCATCTGCAGTGATAGCCGTTATAATAACACAAGTGTTTGACACGGCTACACCGTTCCAAATCACTCCCTGGGACGTATGTTAGATATCAGCTGAGGTGGGTGTTTGCCCACAGCGATGGTGTAACTCAGCTCAAGGTTTTTTGGTTGTTTTTTTTTTTTAATCCCCTCCCATTCGGACACGAACAAAATTGTACCTTTTTTCTTTTTTTTTTTTTTTGGCTATGAAATAGGGGGGAAGAAAAAAAGAAAAAAAAAAAAAAAAAAAAAAAAAAAGAACAAAAATGGAAAAGCAATCAGCAGCCAAACGCTGCCATTGGGAGCGCCGAGGGGAAGCCGGCCGAGCGAAGCCCGCAGCCCCGGCCGTCATCACCGCGGCCGCACCGCCGCCAGCGCCCGGGGCCGTCCCGGAGCTCGTCAGCTCGTCCTCCCCCGGCACAACCCGCAGCCCGGGGCCGCCCCCTACAACGTCGCCGCGCTGCCCCTCGCCCTCTCGGCGGGACGCACCCGCTAACGGCCAACCGGGACGGGCGGCCCGAGCCCCGGGGCCGCCGTTCCCCGCCGGCACGGCCCCCGCCCGCTCCCCGCCGCCCCGGCCCCCTGCGGAGCCGCCGCTCGGCACCTGCCGCCCGGCCGCCCTGGAGCGCCTCGGCATCCGTGCGGAGCAGGGTCCGGCCGCGCGGAACCCCGCGTCGCTCCCGGGGCGGACGAAGCGACCGGCCGCGCCGCTCACCTGGCCCGCAGGTACCTCCGCCTCCCCGGCCGCCGCGGCATGTGGGGCCGCTCTGCGCCTGCGCGCCGCGCCGCGGGACCGCGCCTGCGCTCGGGCCGCCGAGGGGCTCGGAACTACAAACAAGATGGCGGCCGCGCCGCGAGAAGGCGGCGGCGCCATCTTAGGGGTAGTTCCCTCGGCGCCGCCTGCCGCCCTCAGGCCCGACCGACTCGGCCCCGCCCGGCGCCCGCCCCGCCCAGCGCCCGGGGGGACGTTGGAGGTCGCCGTCGCGGCTCGGCCGGTCGTTGCGGCCTTCCTGGGTCTGTTGTTTTCACAACCGGACCGTAACGCTCTGAGCGCTCAGAACGCGAGGAAACCCGCTCACCGCTCAGCTCCGCCCGGCACAGCGCGGGGTCCGGCCTGGAACGAGAGCTGGGAGGAATCGCGGCACTCCCCGGTGCTCCCAGGACGGCTGTGTGCGGCAGCGGCCGGACACGTTCAGCCGTTCCTTTCCACGGCTGACGTTCTGGGCTCCGGGCAGCCCAGCCTGAGGGCGGCCTGACTCACACACGCGCCGCCAAAGCCCGGAGCCGCGCTCCTGCCGTAGCCGTAGCCGGGCTGGCAGCGCGTTGTACGCAGCATGCTGTACGCAGCAGGTTGTACGCAGCGCGTTCTGCACAGCGCAGCAGTTGCAGCTGCCTCGGGAACGTCCCGGCAGCGCCCGGTTCTCTCCCAGCTGCGCCCACCTTCGCCCCGGCAGGGCCCGCTCCGGACGCGTACGAACGAGGCCTCGTCCGAAGTGAATCCTTGTTCTGGTTTCTGGTGCCACCCAGCGGTGCTGCTCCATGGCTCGTATTGGCCGGGAGGCTGGAGGCTGCCGCTGCGCCCGTACTGGGCCGCGGGGGAGGGGCTGCAGGCGGTGGCTCCCGCTGTGCTCCCAGCGGCGGAGGGCGGTGAGCGCTGCTGGGCTCCGTCGGCCTTGCTGGGCGCTGTGTTGTTCTCCCGGCACTGCTGTGATCCGCAGTGAAGCGCTGCCACCTCACAGCACCGCCACCTCGCAGCACCGCCACCTCGCAGCACCGCCACCTCGCAGCACCGCCACCTCGCAGCACCGCCACCTCGCAGCACCGCCACCTCACAGCACCGCCACCTCACAGCACTGCCTGCTGGGGCTTCGCTACCTTCTGAGTTATCTTTAGCAATTTCCCACGTCATATGCAGCCCGTGATTGCTGGACAAGCCCATGGAGATACGGCAGGTAAAAGATAAGCCAGAAACTCCCATCTATAGGTGCTTGTCTCCAGCTGTTTCCAGACCCAATTTCTTCGGAACTGGGCTAGGAAGGAATATGACTTTTGCCCGTCAGTATTATCACTGTAGAGCAACAAACTTACTGATGTTTATTTCATATTGGCAATTTCTTTTTCATATAAAAACATGTAAAGAGAAGCATGCCTGGTGGCTGCTGGCTTCTTGCACAGGCCCAAGTGTACCTCCAGCTCCCTGTGATCGCTCTGTGCATACCTGGGCTACCAAGAACGAGAGGAGACGTACAGATCTGCACAGGCACTGTACTTGGAGATGTTAGGTGTCACTCCTAGTGTTTGTAGGTACTACATGAAGTAGGTTGGCTGTTAGGTGGAGGTGGGAAGAGAGAAATTCCCCCCACAGGGCTGTACTACCATTGTAACAGCCCTGCAGCACAAGAAGTCTTCAGGCCCTCTTGTATGGCCAGTCCCATCTGCTCACATGCAAGACCCAGCAGAAGGCTGCAGGATTCCTTAAACTGAGCTCACACCACCTTCTCCCTGTATGCCTTTGGTTGACCTGTGCATTTTTACTGCAATCGCACCGACAAAAAGGACTCCTGATGGAACTGCTTTACAGAGCCATGCACAGTTGTGCTGGGGATTTAATGCAGTCATAACCATGTTGCAGGCATGAGCGCTGAGAAACTGGTTGCTCTCAGGCTGTGAAGGCAGGCAGGGCCATGGTTCTGCTGCAGTCCTGCAGCTGTGAGCTGTTGCAGAGCCTTGCTGGCTGCTGGCACTGCGTGGCTCTGGGCTGAGGCACTGTGCAGATGGGGACCCTAGGTGAGATCTGGATGGGCCTCCTGACTTCCAACCATGAGAGTGTGGGCGGATGTTTATTTCTGAATAGGCACAACATAACTGCAAACTTTCTCACGTCAACCTGAATTCTTCAAAGGGCACTTGGTAGAATGTTTTTGTCTTGCCAAAAGCCACAGTTTACACAGAGAGATCTGAGACAGTCACACAGAAGCAAGCGCTCTGCCCATCCAGATCTGCTGATCAGAATACTAAGACAGCCTTAAGATGATATCATATTTTAATTAAGTAATGTTCAAGCTTTATAGAAAAGTGAATCATTCCCTACCAAGTGATAATGAGGTCTTAAACCAACATAACCCTCATCCACCGCTTGTACAACATACATGTTTAGTGCAGCAAAATGCTTGGAGTGTTTGTTTGCATTCAGAGAAACCAGTATTTAGAAAATAAGAACGGCTAACATCTGGCCTGTCTCTGAGACCATCCCTTATGCCCAATCCAAGTCACACTGTCCAAAACATTGTTTTTCTTCATCACAGTCAAGAGATGGTAGGGCATCTTCTCTGCCTGTTTGCATCTGCTCTCTCAAAGGAGAGAATGTCTGCCAGAGATATCAGCTCTGACAAAACAGATTCCCCTCCACATAATCTAATTCAGCTCGAAGGCTGCTGTGAGTGGGCTGCTTCTGCAGGTAGTTCAGAATCTCTAACGTTTCTCCCTCTGACAGGCTTTGTGACTGCACAGAAAGTAGCACGCAGTGTATGCAGCTGCAGTGCAGGGTCATGGGAGCCTAATCCATTCACCACCCCACAGGAGACTTGTTTGAATCATGGAAGGCTGCCCTTCACCAAGCACCAGGGAGCAACAGCAAGGTTCAGGTAACAGCCTGTGATGAGCTTAGGGCTGAGCTCAGCAGGCATCTTTATTTCTACTGCAGCAGTTAGGGAAGCAGTGGGGTACAACATAGCTGTGCCATACCTCCATATACACGCCTCATTAGGTTCATTCAAACCCAGTGACACAGTGTGTCATCCCATGCCTCTGCAGAGAGAAGGTGCCTGGAAGCAGAGGGCAGAGCATCCCCAGCAGCAGCAGCTGCAGCCTGCTCACACACAGGCACTGCCTGCTGCTCTGCCTTGCCAGCACAGGGTTCTCCTGCTGGCTGCGTTTCTCAAGCACCCTGCAAAGCTGTGGAAGGCATGATTGCTCATCTTCAGCCACGGATGGGGAATGAAGAAAATTTTCCCCATGAGGCCAGAGGGAGTTGGAGGATGGCAGGTCCTCAAGGTTCCAGTAATGCAAGAGGACCTGATGCAAGGACATACATTTTCCAAAGCAGTGCACTGCTCGAGTCTGAGCAGCTCACATGTGGCATGCCGGTGCTGAAGGAAGACCTGGGCTTGAACCTGCTGCTCCAAGTACTCATGCAAAAGGCTGCTCCTTTGCTGCAAGACAGAGCGACAAGGAGGTGTTAATGTTGGTGCTCTGATGGCAGGATTGCAAAGTTCCTCTCCAGAAAGCTTGTCTCTTTCTATCAAAGCCAAGAGATTCACTTATGTCTTTGTGGGGCTTTCATGAAAGCGAAAGAGTTGAAAGAAGCACTCATTTCATTGGCACGTTAAAAAACACTTTCCACATAATCACTGCACATCCATCATATTGACTTTTGAGAAGTGGGCCAGCACTGCTTCACAGCACAAAAGAAGGGCAAAATATGAAGTGGGGGGCAGAGAGTTTACAGTGGAGGGGTACAGAGCACTATGAAAGCATCATTAACCCACTCAGCAGCTGCACAGACTGTGGGAGATGTTTCATCTCTGCCCAAGCTGGGCAAACAGGGAGAGCTCCATGTCCCAGCCTAGACAACAGACCACGCCGTATTTCCATTTTTCCTTTACAAAACTGTGCTTTTTTTCTTCCATATTTGCTTAATGAAAATACAGCTGCGTATCAGTGGAAGTCTTGGGAAATGTCAGAGCCTAAATGATGGACAGTGCTTTAAAATAGGTTACCTGAAAAGTTCTCGGTGGGACAACACCACCAGGTTACAATTAAGAGACAGTAGCAAATCTTCACAGGGGTATTGTTTTGAAGCAGAAGAGCAGGCTGAGGAAGTAGCTGAAATGTCCAAATTAAAGGCATACGTGTGTATTCACATCAAGTGACTGTTGTGATTACTGATGTGTGCGTTAGCTGCATTTCAGTAATACAACGCTGTGCGTAAATTACGTATGTACATATAATACATTGCGTGTTTCTTGTTAGTGTTGCACGTTTTGTGTTATATGTTTTTATATATGATACACACATATATTATCTGCACAAAACAGAGAGTGGATGTTTGGAATGAACGGAACGTGCCGTCCTGGAAGCTGAGTAGTTTGGATTGGAGCTTAGAACTACAACTATGTCCATGTGTGCAAAATAGGCAAATAAAATGTGGATGACAGAAGGCAGCCAAGGAAATGCAAGATGCAGCATAATTAGGGGCTGCTGAAATGCATACAGAACGGAGCAGCATCTAGTCACAGGCAGGTGAGAGCCCACGTCTCTCTGCTATCCATGTACACAGGGGGTCATGCTGAGAGAAAAAGTGGAAGGCTTTGGAGAAGGCAGCTGAGGCCTTTGTGGTGTTGTTTACTACAAAACTGCTTAGGGTTATTCCTGTGCTGAGAGTTCTCTTTATGGGGAATGAGTCAGCTACAAAAGCCGCTTCAAACTGAAATCAGTAGAAATCCTAAGACAGATTGTTCGTAAGAAGGAATTGCCAGCACCAGATCGTGTGCACTCCTGAGCTGCAGACTAAACAAGAGATGAGTCACACACCTGCTTATGTAACCACAACCCCAAAGCTCCTTGCTAAGACAGGAGTGGAACACTGCAAATTTATGCTGAGTTCTGCTCCTTAATGGGGCTCTGAGGGGGTTCAGGGAGCTTCACACTGCTGATTTTCATGTCTCTATCGGGCAGATGTATGGAAACTATAACAAGGAAAATAGGGTAAACTAGTGCTGAGTCACTGCTGTGGTCCGATCTATGGGAAGGCCAAAGTGTGAGACCGTGTGGGTTGGGATGAGGACAGTCTGGGTAAAGCAGAAGCAGTGTGCATAAGGAAAGCAAAATGAAGAATCCATTTGCTACTTCCCCCCATCTGGGAGACGTCCAGCCGCCTCCAGCCCAGCAGGATCCCCAGGATCCTTGGCACTGTAACTACTCCTCCTTTCCTCCTATAGCGTAATACAAGCCTGCCAAAACCATGACAGTCTTCTTGATTTCAGAGAGGGCTAACTGCCTCACCAACATAGCAGAGGGGCTGGAGCTCCAGCAGGCAAGAGGGCAGGGGTTGCAGGAGCTGCATGGGACAGCAGGGCTGGGACTGAGCCCCATTCCTCTGTCCTGGCCAGGGTGGTGGGTGGCAGTGCCTGGGGTGCCCTGCCTGCAGACAGAAGCACCAGACATGGGTTGGTGCTTCAGTGTGTTGTAAATTACAACTGCAGTGGGCATCATCACCATTAATAACGGTACCAGTGTACCTGCCGGTTGCATTATATAAAATGCGTGGTCCGGGCAAAAGAAATTCAGGGAGATTTACAGGGATTCAAATGTGCCTTACACACATCTGTACTTAACTGTAAGCTGCAGCCAAAGCTTTGTTTTTGTGCACAATCCAATCACAAGTTCTCTGCAGAACAGCCCATGTGGGGAGCAGCTGCTGGGCAGGATGAGGTCCCATGGGTGCAGCAGACCCCAAACAACACAGAGTGCTCTGAGCTGCAGCCTGGCTGCTGTTTGACCAGAAACCTTTTCCTGCTCCTGTCCTTTACTTACAGCAGGATCCCAGGCTGAGTTTCATTCATCTGTCAAAATGAAATAGAAGCAGCTGCTTTACCACTGATTTCAGAATATGCCACAATTTATTGACAATCACAAGATTTCCTGGAATTTTCTCTCCGTCTGGGGGGCCATCCCAGCATCCAAACATCCCGTCTCCTAATAGCAGAGATGCTCCCATCCTCCCACACCTTGGTGGCCATTCCCTGGGCTCTCTCCAATGTGTTCAAGCCTCTGTGTTGCCTGGGAGCCCGAGCGGAAAGGAATGATGACCTCAAGCTGCTGGCAGTGCTTCTGCTAACACAGCCCAGGGATGAGCGGTGCAGAAGATCTGTGCAGTGCCTCAGCTGCTCCCCACCAGCGCTTCCCATCTCTGCCCTGGCATGGAGGTGCTCAGAGAACGAACTCATTGTAGGCTGCCTCTTCACAGTGCAGACACCAGTGTTTGGGCCTCAGCACCTCTTGTGTGTCACTGCCAGTGATGGACATCCCATGTGCACTGGCAGGAGCTCTGACATCTGGTGTTCTTTGAACAGGATTCTTGGTCACTTGCAATACACGTGCAGGACCTTGATGTCTCATGTACAGCTGGCCAGGCCTCGACATCTCATGTTCCATGCAGGGAAGGCACTGATGTCTCAAGAGTTGCCAGCAGGACTCGGGAGAGGGCAGAACACTTTGGGTATCTGTACCCTGAGCCATCTATATGTATATCCATCCACTCCATTGTGAAGTCACAGGACGACAGTGACGCCTCGCTGGTATCACAAGGCACACAGATGTAGATTTGTTTTCTGCAAGTTGTCATGCTAATAATAGTTTTGATGTTTGCTTGCCAAAACCCTCCTAAGAACTTTCATGGGACAGTTCCACAGACACTGAGAAACAAACAGCTGCTTGAAGCAATGAGCCTCACTGTTGGGACATTCCCACTGATTTGAAGTCAGATGGGAAAGGAGAGGTTGGGACAGGAAAGCTAACAGTATAAAGTATTACACACACAGTATTACATTTCCCATAATATAATGCATGTGGGAAAAACAAGCAATTGTGATTACACTCGGTATTACAATGAAAACTGACATTGGTTTAAATGTAAATGTAACAGTACAAGCTTGTATTGGCTCTGGCCTGAAATCCTCAAGGACATGTAATAATGAGTCAGCAATAGCAAATGATCACCTCTGCCAGTCTGAGACTGCAATCTGATACGGAATGTAATTAATAGGAACTGTGAATTCTACAATTTCAGTGGTCCTAATTCTAAATCATAGAATCAGAATCACCAAGGTTGGAAAAGACCTCCAAGGTCATCCAGTCCAACCGTCCACCTACCACCAATATTTCCCACTAACCCACGTCCCTCAGTACAACATCTAAATGTTCTTGAACACCCCCAGGGCTGGTGACTTCACCACCTCCCTGTGCAGCCCATTCCACTGCCTGACCACTCTTTCAGAGAAGAAATTTTCCTCGATGTCCAACCTGGACCCCCCACCCCCCATAGTCTTATCACTAATTATGTGGGAGCAGAGGCTGCCCCCCCCCTTTCACTGCAGCCTCCTTTCAGGTGGTTGCAGATAGCAATGATGTCTCCTGTAAGAGACCTCTTCTCCAGACTGAACAATCCCATTTCCCTCAGCCAGACCCCATAAGACTTGTGCTCCAGACCCCTCACAGCTTCACTGCTCTTCTCTAGACACACTCCAAGGCCTCTGTGTCCTTCTTGCAGTGAGGGGGATGTTGCATTTTGCAGAGCAATGGTGAGCTAATTACTAACAGCAATTGGGAACTGTGCTCTGGGTGACAGACCTGGCAGCTCTGATGGCCATCCAAACAGATTAAGCCAGACATGCCCAATGAAATTCAATTGTCCTACTCATCCAAGGTGCTCCTTTTGCTCATATTGCAGAAACTGGCAAAATTGTTGGCCTACCTCTGGTCATAAAATCCCGTGCTACTCTAATTACCAAATTCCATGAAAAAAAAGCAGGCTTTAATTGTAACTGCAACCAAGTTCTGTCCTCGATCCCCAGAGAGCCTGTCTGACCCCCCGCTTTGGCTGACAGCTGCTTGGAGGTTGGCCTGGGAGCTGGGGGTGTCCTTGGGGAGTGCGGGTGGCACCCCTGAAATGCAGCTGGGCACCTGAGAACACAGGACATCCTGCAGCTGCTAAACAAGAGTAAACCAAGAAACTGAAGAATAAACAACAAAGCAGGGCAGACTGGGTGGGACTGGAGGCAGAACCCAGGCCTTGGCACTTTTGGAGAGCCCGGAGTGCTCCTTTGCCCCTTCCCCTTTGCTTGCTCACACCCCATAGGGAAAGCATTGGTTTGCCACTTGTCTGCTTCCTGTGCACCCTTACCAGCAACATCTCACTCTGAGTAACCATCCTCTGTGACTTTCCAATCTGCAGTCACCCGAGGCTCCTTTACTCCCCTCCAGCCCCACAACCTCCAGCTGACACAGTGGCAAAATCACATCCCCACCACTTTGCTCCCTGCAGCTCCAACCAGGGCACTGGCAGTGCCTTCAAGGCAAGCTGGATCTGCCAACACCAGATGTAAAGTGCAGGGGTGACTGCTCCTTCAGGGTCTCCTAAGAAAGGGGCTCAGATTCTACAAGGCATTGATTAAAATTAAAACAACTGGAGATAACGTGAGAAAAAAATACATTCATGGAGCGGCTGACTGCGCGAGGTGTGCGCGGCCCCTTTAAGAGGAACAGGACGGCGGAGGCGACGGGCGCCGCCGCGGCCGAGCAGCGCACGCGCACGCGCACAGCTTTTCCCCGCGACTTATTCGGCGCCGCCCGCGGCGGGAGCCCAGCGCTCGGGCGGGGAGAGCCGCGGGTCGGAGCGGGCGCGCGTGCGCAGTGCGCAGTACGGCCCGGCTGCCTGCCGTGCGCTTTGTGGCGCTGCCGGAAGCGGCCGCGGGGAGCGGAGCGGAGCGGGGCGGCTCGGAGCGGCGTCTCCCTGTGTGGCCTCGTCCGGCCGCGGGCAGCATGGAGCCGGAGCCGGAGCCGGAGCCGGCGGCCTGAGGGCGGAGCGGCCGGCCCTGCCCTGCCCTGCCCGGCCCGACATGCCCGCCGGGCCTTTCGGCGCAGGTAAGGCCGGACGGACCCGCCCGCTCTCCTCCGCCCGGACCCGTGGCGGCGGCCGCTGCCCGCCTGGCTCCCGCCCTGCCGGCTCCGGGCCCGCTGCGCGCTGTGGCCGCCCCTCGGCCTCGGCGCTGCGCGGTGGGGCGTCGGGCGGCCGCCGGGAGCGGGGCGGCGGGAGCGGGACGCGGAGGGCCCCGGCCTTGGGCCCGTCCTGCGGTGCCCGGCTGCGCCCGGCCCGGGCTGGAGGCCGCGGCTCGGGAGCCGTGCGGGGCGGGGGGAAGTTCCCGTTGGGCGGCGTCTGCGGAGCGGCGGGTCACTCGGCGCTGGGTGCCGGGCCGCGCCGCCCTCCCCGGGAGTCTCGTTTCTCACCCGCCGGTAGCGCTGCGGGCCGTTCCCGTTCTCCGGGGCGGGGAGAGCCCCTCCCGGCCGTGCCGCGGTTCGAGGAGCCGCGCTGAGGAAGCGGTGCGAGTTTTACCTCGAGGCACCGCGCGGGAGCTGCGCTTCAGCAGCATCGGGAACCGCTCCGCTTTGCGGCCGCGTTCGCCGGGCAGTTTTGGGTGCAGGTGGAACTCGGGCAGCTCCTCGCGTGGTCAGCCTGAAGGATCGCGTCTGTCCCGGCTCTGACAGATGGGACGGCAGCCAGGAGCAAAGCAGGAGTAAGATCTGAGTGAGGAAGCTTGAAGGCAGAATAAAATACCCAACGCTTATAAAACTCTCTGATTCTGCTTTCTTAGGGGTTGATGAATGCTCAAATGTAACAGCCCCCAAGTTCTGTGCTGCTCCTCCATGACAGGAGCCCTGACCCCTTGCTCTGGGGGGGGCTGTGTCCAGCTTTGTCCTCAGAGCCAGGGTGAGATGGGGGCTCTATGAGCAGGGTCTGATGGGAAGAGATGAGCCCTGTGCTTAAAAGGGGGCTGCCATCAGATTTGTGTATTGACCTCCTGCAGTTGGATGATAAAGTTGGGCAAACTCATCTTCCCTGGGTGTGGGGGGCTGTGACAATCCCCTGTCACACCGCCATTACTGTGTGTGTCACCTGGGCTGGGACTGGGATTGTGAGTTCCTGCTCTTTCTCTACCTCATCTCTTTCAGCCTTGAATGGAAATCTTTCATTTAATAGTAATCCTGACATGCATCTCCATTTATTCTCTAACAGAATACTGATTATAAGCAGAGCAGGGCATCTATGTGATGTTCTTAGGGCAGGGGCACCTGCTGGGTGGGCTCTGAAGGTGGATGCTTGGTGGAGTGCAGTCTTCTTCAGTCCTGCAAGGGTCGTGCTGAGTCAGTCAGTTGGTCCTGCCAGGGCCGAAGCCAGTCTCTGTACTCTCCAGCAGAAATGTGGAGGGCAGAGAGGCAGCACAGTGGCAAGGTGGTGCAGATGGCTACCTTGCTTTCCTTGAGATGCTTTTGAAGTATATTTAATGTCCTGGAACTTCACAGTGTAGTTCCTTTATACGCTGCTGCTTTGTTGTATGCTCAGCCTTCAGAGAGGTCTTCCTTGGGTGTCTCTGCTGCTGGTCTTCATGTCTTCTATATTAATATTATTGTTTCCATTGGTTTATCAGTTCAGTCTCTGCCTTCCTTGTTCTAATGAAACCCAGGAAGCTTTCATATTTTGGGAAGCCTTGCCTTTGTGCTCCAAACCTTTTGTTTTGTAGGTGAGCACTTAATTTTGTGTCTGAAGTTGCTGAGCATGCAGGGCTCAGTGTCCCAGTTTGCTCCCAGCCCTCGCTGTGCCCACTCTGAGAGCTGCTTCCTACACAGACATCAGTCCTTACCCTCTCCCTGTGCACATCAAGAATCCCACCGCTGCTCTGAGCTTCTGTGTCTTCCTTCCAAATAACCGCAGCATGTGGGCCTGTTGTTTGGTTGGGTAATTCTTGCTTTACTGCTCCAGGAGGTAGAATACTTTGCCTGCACCAATTCCTCTGAAGGTTTTAGGGACTGGAAATAAAACTCAGTTTAATTTTATGAACTTGTTAGTGACTTTCTTATACTCACCAAAGTTTGGGTGTCTGAGAGCTGAAGATCTTTGGTCTCAAATGCTGAAACATCCTTTTTCAGTTTTATATGGTGGTAGCTATAAAAATTCCCAAGCTGAAATGGCTCAGGAGGGATGTGATGGCATGCAGGTAATTGACGTTGTGGAGGAATGCTGGGACCACGTCACTTCCATAGTAGATGGTACATTTTTAACTCTGCATCCTCTGTTCTTCCACTAGTGTTAGTGTTGGGAATTTCTTTCCAGATCCCTCTGCCTGTAGAAATGAGGGTCTTGTGTTTATTGCAGAACTTAAATGTGTTCTGTTTCCAAAGTTGTGTGTTAAATGGCTTGGTGAGCTTAATAGCTCTGTTTACTTTTCTTCCTCCCCTTTCTCCTTAGTTAGGTAGTCTGGACCTTCAGGAGCCCTCAGTGATTTGAACCTGTGTCTGTGTAGGTATTTTCCTAAATGTCACGCAGCTGCTGCTCAGGTATTGAGCCGGGGTGCTCTTCTTGAAACCGAGGTGCAAAAGTGTTGCAGAAGCAAATTAAGATGGATGTGTGCTGGTGGGATGGAATCAAAGCTTCCAGCATTCTGGGGATGTTGAAATAGTTTGGGACAAATGCAGCCTGTTCTGAGGAGGTGCATCCTGCTGCTTTCTGTAAGGTGTTTGGTGCCTTTTGCATTGAGCTTTCTAAGCAAGGTATGGCGCTGTCAGTCTGTTCCACTTGCACAGATTCAGCATAAAAGCAGATGTGGTTGTGGGGAGGCTTACTGGTGCTGTTAGCTTATCTCTGGTTTCAAGAAGTTGAATTGTAGCTGGGTTCAGCCGTAGCACTGCTGTGACAGGTAACAGCAGCTCTCGTTTCAAATGGCAGTTTGTGGGGTGTGAAGTGAAAAGCAGCTTTTAGTCCTCGCAAAATAAAATGTTCCAGTTGCTAAATGTAGCAGGTAAATAACCCAATACTGCAGGAAGTCCTACCTCAAAAGGACTCATTGGAGTTAGTTCCTTGGCCCATTATTCCTTGTATGTTAATAATATTTCCTTTATTGTTAAGACCGAGGGCAGCCTGGGACATCACAAGGATGCAGATCTGAGTGTTAGGCCTGCCGGCTGTGTGCAGCTCCAGAGGCTTTGGTTCCCCTGTGTTGTTGCTGAGCCTCTCACACGTGCTGTGGTGCATCCCAAGTATGAGACAGACACTCCATCCCAGAGCTTGGGAAGCATCACCCAGTGGAGCTGCGTGCTTTGCCTTGGCGGGGCTGGGAGCAGGTGGACACTTCCTGTATTGCTGTGTGCTGGTATGACAAGGGCCTTTTGAATCGCTTCTGAATTTGGAATCCCTTGTTCTCTGATTTTCTTCCATGTAGGAGCTTTCCAGCCTCTGTGACACCCACAATTTCCCTGTACTTTTGGGCAGCCTGTGCTGTCATGCTGAGCTGATGGTGGTGTGCTGGCCTGTGCTGACATCACTTGGCTTGAGCCAGCACTCCATTCCTCATGTGGTGGATGCTGCTGCAATGGGCTCTGCAGTGCCCATGGGAGGGCTAGCCGTGTGCATAGGGTCTGCGGAAAGGGACAGCGCAGCAGCAGGGAGACATAGCCAGAGAGCTGAACTGGGAACTGTAGTTGTTAGGAAGGATAGTGGCTGTAGTTGGGATTGTGGGTCCGGTTTGCTTCCTGCTCTCCTGGAGCTGTCATTTCTGTGTCCCAGCAGCTGGTGTCTTGTCAGCTTTCCTCCAGGCTGCAGGGTTACGTTCAGGCATTTCCCCCCGTTGCTCTCAGAGGAGGAGAAAATTCCTAAAGGTCACAGGCTGCACTTCTGCCAGCTGTGCCTGCTGCGGTTATTTGCTGTCTGACAAGCATGCGTGGCTGCTGCCTCAAAACAGGAAGTACGTAGTTTAGGAAACTGAGATGTGCTGCCTCCTCATAAAGGAGTCCTCAGGCTTTTCCCATATGGTTTTAGGTGTAGATCAGCATTCAGGTGACTAGCTAAATAGGCAGACCTGTTTAAATGGCGGCTTGTCCCTAAGTAGGTGCATTTCCAGGCCTGGCTTGTTTGTTTTGTTGCCAAGGAATGTTCAAGGGAGACACTGAAAACATTCCCTAAGTTGTTTCTAAAATGCAGCTGTTGGTGAGCAGTCCCTGGAGCACGGCTTGTGGCAATGTGAGCAGGTCATACTGTGGCTGCTGCATGCCTTCCTGCCTTTCCTCTGGCAGTGGTCCTGCCCGCCCTGTGCTGTGTTGTTCACGTGGTTGCTGGCTCAAATAACTGATAAGGGGAAGGAGGGAGGTGGTGCTGATCTGATTGCTTAGGCTGCTGTGTGCCTGTGCTGCTCAGAGCAGGTTTGCAGGGCTGCTGCCACTGCAGGGAATGCTCCTTCACCCTTCCCAGATGCATGTCCTGGCTCCTCTGTGTGGCCCAGGTCTTCATCTAACCTCCATTAGATCAGATCCCGTCTGCCTGGACAGCTGCAGACTGGATCAAGACATTCGTGCTGGCTGAGCTGCCAGGTAAGGCATGTGCACTGACTTCACCAGGATTTGAAACTTACCGTTGTGTATATGAGTGTGCCAGGTACAGGAGCAGTATGTGGGGTAGCAGAGTAGCTGTGAGGCCATACGTGGTTTAAGTGAGCACTGCATGAAGGCTCAGTCAGTCCTTCTGTCAGTTCAGGCCAGCACACTTCTCAGTATCAGTTAGTCATGTTTCTCAGCCAGCGGTTGTGGGTGTTGCATGCTGCAAATACTGAGGGTGTAGAAAGAGGCTGGATTTGATCTTCCAAGAAAAACTGAGGTTTTCTGTCAGTTTCCTGGTATGTATTTTTAACTGCTGTTGAACTGAAAAAGGGCATAAGGTGTGAACAGGAGCTGTTGCTTACCTTAATTGGGTACTTGTGGAGCAATTCCCTGTTTAGCTAAGAAAACTTTGTAAGAAAGCGCCCTGACGGCTCAGACTGCACCAGCTGAAGTCATGAGCTGCTGCTCCTGAAACTTGTAGTGTCACAAACAGGCTACCAGTTCCTAACTGAACCTGAAAGGAATGGGTGTCAGTGTGCCGGAATCCCATTAACTGAGTTTATGAATCCTAGGGTAACTTCTGATTCTTCTAGGATTTGGTATCGGCTATGTTAAAAGACATTAAGGTTAAATAACAGGGGTTTGACTCTCTTACAGGACTTCAAAGGTATGGTGCAGATGCTTACATACTGAATTTACTGTGGCAAACAGCTTCATAGATGCTTCTACTGATTATATCTCTTCTTTCTTGCCCTTCCAGGTGTTATTTGCTTTGTAGCATAGAGGCACTATGTACTCAGAGTGGAGATCCTTGCATCTTGTCATTCAAAATGATCAGGGTAATACCAGTGTACTTCACAGCTATCCTGAAAGTGTGGGAAGAGAAGTGGCAAATGCAGTGGTGCGTCCTCTTGGGCAAGCTCTGATCACGTCATCAGTTGGAAGTGAAAGTTTGCTGAAAACAGACAAAGAAGTAAGTGCATTTCTGTGGTCTCCATCACCCTGATCATAGTTTTCTTCATGCTGGAGGGGTCTCTTTTAAGAGGCTATGGAAAAGCTTTTTCTTTAATAATCCATGTTGGTTTTTTTTTTTTAATGTACTGTATTTTTAGGTTACTAGTTTATGTAATGTTTGTACTAACAGCCAGATCATAGCTGTCATAACTATGTGCTTCACAACCTAGTAGGAAGTGATGTGTGGTGTTTGGTGCTTATCTGAGCTATTATACCCAGAAGTGCAGGTTAAAGGGGTTGGGGAAATTCAGAGGCTTGAGCTGGTTAACACATTAAAGCCTTTGTAAAGCAACCTTTGTAATTGCTGAAGCAAGTGCATGACTTTGTGTTGGTATTGTATGAGTGTTTATTTGCTAGAATCTGAAAGTCTTCTACTACATCAGTCTATGATCATCCAGCTCTTTGTGTGTTCTGAGGAATTCTTTCTACAGTTTAGACTGAAGAGATTCTTTCTGAAATCGTAATGCGATATGAAAACAACAAATCCTTAACTTGAGCATGGTAGTGATGGGTTGCCTGTTGGACTTGGTGATCTCAGAGTCTATTTACAGCTTTAATGATTCTGTGATTCTAATCTGTGTGACCATCAGATTAATGTAGTTATGTGGCACAAGAAATTCTCTTTGCATTAGAACTAGTGTGCATGAATCATTCTTTACTTTCCAAAATTGACTTTTACTAACTTCTCTTTATTCTTAGGTAAAATGGACAATGGAGGTGGTTTGTTATGGACTGACCCTCCCTCTGGATGGCGATACCGTGAAATACTGTGTCGATGTATATACAGACTGGATTATGGCTCTTGTATTACCTAAGGATTCAATTCCTTTACCAGTTATTAAGGAACCAAACCTTTATGTTCAAAGCATTCTCAAACATCTCCAAAATCTTTTTGTACCAAGGTGAGTGTCAGGGTAGTAGTGTTTAGGGTGGGAGAGATCCACAGGCATTCAAAGCCATAGTCAGCAGGTAATCTGTCAGAAGGATGTGATGAACTGTGCAGGCTCTTGATTAACTAAGACTGTTATTGTAGCAAAGTTACAAGGAAGATGTCACTCCATTCGTGTCTTCTTGCTTCTGTGTTTAGACAACTAATTACTCTTAGAACCATCGTTATTATATGACTGGAGAGGGATAAAAACTAAATCATGTGACTGTCTGCTGATAACGTGTACAAATGAGATAAGTAAAAGCACATGGTGGCTGTGTTTACTTACAGCTTCTCCCATCACATCAGAAAAGTAGACATAGAGAAGCTACTCCCTGCAAGTTTGCCAGAATTTGCTGCCTGCTGAATGAGCATAATCATATTGATCATGTTTCACTGATAATTTTCAAGGAGCCCTGCAGAAGTGCTTGCTATCTATCGGCCTGATGTTACTCTGAACGCCGTTGGATAATGATGTTGATACACATGCTCCTAGTTTTTAGACAAAGAGTTGTGTTGTCTTGAGTGCTCTCAACGTTAGCTTTCATATGTAGTTTATGACAAATGGACCTGATGGTGCTGAATACAGGTTGAATAAAGGAAAAGGTGTTTTAGTAGTCTCCTGTGAAACAGTACTTAGGTACAAGCTGCCTGAAATTACTTCAGGTCTGGTACCTCCAGACCTGTACTAAACAGCCTACTCTACAGAAGCGTGAATGCTGTGTCATTGCAAGTGGCCTTCAAAGTGTTCCACTCTGCGTGGGTTACTTTGTCTGAAGGCTGTAATGATAAAGGGTTTTGGAGAGTAGTTCATACAACATTAGATGAGGTCGTTGCTGTTTTATTGTTTCAAATTCTGCAACTCAACCAAAGGTTTAATTCCTCTTAAGGCACAGTGGAAGAAGGCGTTTTAATTCCCTTTAGAGCACAGTCAGGGAATCTGTGGAGAGAAGAAATTTAAAGAAAATATGTGTCAGATTAGGTTTCTACAGAAAGCTATCTCTAACTATTGGTCATTTTTGTCACTACATTGGAGAAGTCAAAGAAGGGGAAAGAAACCCAGTTGCTCCCTTCCTGGGCTGCTGGCCTTTAGACCTAAGCTGGCTGATGCCATAACTGGGCTTTGTCATGGGACTCTTACAGAGTAAAACCAAAATTCAGTGTGTAGTAACCTGCTGTGACAAGAAAACGTGAACCTGCGTCCAAGAAGAACCAAAAACTGTTATCTTCTTTTCTTCAGTTTCAAGCCATGACCCTGAATGCGTTTATGCACAAATCTCAAATATTTTACAGTTAAGATTATTTTCAGGTGACTTCAGTGTTGTTATGAATTGTACTCTTGAAGACAATCTCTTTTTTTGGGAGGGCTTTGTTGCACTGCTGATTCTTTAATTTGAGATCTTAAGTCATTGTTTCTCAACAAGCAATTCTCAAACAGAGGAGATATTCATTCTTGGAATCCTTGTGCATCTGTATTGTTTTCTTCTGAAAGCAACAGATGCGGGTTCTGGGACCTGTGCTCTCACTTGAAGCACCAGATCATTTTAACTAAACACAGTGATTATTTTTACAATACAGTAATACTTATCAGTATAAAACAGCATTGCAGTGGCAGAAAAAGTTGAGGTGCAAGGTCCAGATTGCCTCCATTGACTGCTGAGCACCTTTATGTGCTGGGTTGACATGTTTACTGTATCAGAAACACTGGGTGCTGGGAAATGTGGAAGTTGTTGAAGAAGCCTTCCTGCAGGATGTCTGTCCTGCTAGAGCTGGTGCAGGATGGAGTTTGTACTGTCCAGAAACCAGTATTTCCTTGTCCCAGTGGAGAATGTACTCTTTCCCCATTTATTAAGCTCTTTTTGTGCAATCTTTCACCATGTTTTGCACCAGAGGCCCTGTTAGCAGGCAGTTTTGTTTCCTGTGTGCTGCTGACACTACTGCTGTTCTGCAATTCTGCTCCAACTTCATATGTTGAGATTGATGCAGGATGGCGGACCACGTGTGACGTCTGCTGAATGAAACAGTTGACACCTAGATATGGGCTGAGCAGAGGAATCATGACTGTAAACCTGTGCACACACCACAGAGTATAAGATCTCTTATTTTTCTTCACCAAGCTCCTGATGTGTATCTGAAAGGCTGTGCTTGGCTTTTTGTTTGTTTTTATTTCCTTTGTACATAGTGCCTTTCAGGAAAAAGTTCTTGAAGTGTTTCCTTCAGTTGAGCAATGCAAAAACGTGATATAACAAACATGAAATGCAGCATTATGTTGTGTGCAAACCACTTGAGAGAAAGGAAGGGCTCATTTTTCTTAAATGAGTCTCTTTATGCAGAGGAAGAAGAGACTACCTCTAGTGCCAACCTGCTGCAGATGCCTGGTGCTGAGAAGCGCCTGTAGAATGTTTATCCAGGAGCTAATGTAGCAAACTATTGCTACAATATATTGATAATATATTGAGCTATCTCCTGGATGTCTGCTAAGTAGCAGAAAGCAGAAAGCACTCATTGCAAACCTATTTTCTGTAGAGGTCTGGGATTAACATCCTTCCTTGTCAGTGCGGTGGGTGCTTGGCTGCCTTAGAATTAGTGGTTCAGGGTTGCGATGTATCAGTGATATGTTCTCACCAGATACAGAGCAGATGTGTATAAACCATTTTAGTTTGAGTACTCAGCTGAAGCAACTGTTTACGTGTACAGCCCTTGAAATAGTGTAGTGCTGACATAATAAGAATGTTAGAAGAGATGCAAGTCCAGCTCCATTTCTTCTGTCTGTCAGACACAGTAGGCAACAAGCGCATCTTTCCCTGTAGATGTGTAGACGTGGCCCTAGGTTCTTCTCTGAGGTGTCTGGAATCCCTTGAGAAACCACAGGACGTGTGACTGGCCAAGCGTAACAGAGGCCTTTCTGATAACTTCTAATGTGTGAAATTTTGGGAGCAGTTCTTGCTGAATGGGTGTAGGAACCATAAGGACAGGTCCTGAGGAAATCTTTGGAAATGAGTGTGCACAGTGTTGGAGCTGAAGTTTGCCATTCCACAGACTTTGTGGGTAAAAGGAACTAGAAAGGATGCAGGCTGCAGAGTTGCCTTTCCTACTTTTGCTCAGGAGTTTCCTATTAGTCACGAGGAGCTGCTACGTGTACATCCCTTAATATACATTCATTAAAGTCTTAGGGAATCAATTCTTCAGGCAGGCTTTGAAACGTAACAAATGACAAAATAAGAGTATTCTTTGCTTTAAAAACTTACTTTGTTGGTTGGGGGAAAAACAGTGCCATAGCAGAGGCTTGCTTGTCCCAAGTTGTGTTGTTTTACCAAGATAATCTGTTAGGATCAGCAGCACAGAACAACCCGTTGAAGTTCTGAACTGTGACTTACTGCAGTTTTGCACCAGGTGTTATCTTGTTTCTTTGTAGCCTTGTTTCCAGTATTGTCATACAGTATATTTATACTACAGAGATAAGAGTTGGTGATGTTTTTAAAAAGCATCTACCAATACGTGATCTCAGTTTGAGCTGCTATTCCCTAAAAATAGCAGATCTTTGCCTGGTGGATCTGCATGTTCTTGAGAGCTTGCTGTGTGAGTGACTTGTGGTTTAAGTTGCATTGGAAAATGCTTAGGCTCTAGTAATGCTGCTTGGTGGGCTGGTGGATGGTCATATTTATATGATTCTCTATGAGCAAGGTGACAGGGTGACTTCAGCTTACGACTTGAAATTTCAAGTTTGCAAGTTGAAAAATGTCTCACGTATATTGCACGCTTCAGTCAGCTCTTTCGTTTTTCATTCTTTTACTCCTTAAGCTTTTAGGCTTTCTTAGATTTGTTTACCAATGTCCTCAGATACTCTCCAGAACGCTTCATGTTACTGTTCTGTCCCCATTCTGCCTTGCACAAACTGATTGGAAGAGAGCCCGCTGCACATGCGACACCTTGTGCTGCGTGACTCAGCAGAGGCAGTGTGTAACTGGTTCTTAAAGTAGGGAAAAAATTCACACTGCCAACTTCCTCCCTTTCTACCCTCCTTATCCCTTCTTCTTTTAGTCTAGTTTTCCTATTTAATGACTTTCTGCCAGATTCTCTTTTTCCGAAATGCCAGAAATTCAAGGCAAGAATTGGATGTACATTTGGAAGTGAGAGGTGAACAAGGAAGAAGTTTGTTAACAATGTTTTCTTCTAAATTCAACACTGTCTTCTGATTTTAAGGTGGAACAATGAAAGATGTCTTAGTATTCATACTATTTGTCCTTGTAAATATTTTCTTGTTATAACAGATCATGCTTTCTCTGGTTAAAATGTTCACTTTGTGTTGGTGAGTTCTGTGTCATGTAAAGAAAAGCACTGAGTTGCATCTTATACTCGTTAAGGCAGAGTTAGGATGCTCAGACACAGCTGTGATGCATACACACATCTTACTTTGTGTTCTTGGCTCTAGTTCGGTCATGCTGATGTATCCTCTTATAATTGCTCAAAGTTCAGATTATTGTTTACATTGCTCTATGGTGTCTTTCATTTCCTCTTTGGAGACTCAAGTAGTGTTTCCTTCTCTTGCAGGCCAGACCCAGGATCTAGTCAGATTAGACTGTGTTTGCAAGTTTTGAAAGCAGTCCAGAAACTGGCTCGTGAATCAACAATTATGGCAAGAGAAACCTGGGAGGTTTTGTTGTTATTTCTTCTTCAGATTAATGATACTCTTCTAGCAGCTCCAACTGTGCAAGGTTTGTCGTAGACTTTCATTTGATCCAATTACCAGAAAATGCTTTGTTTCTGCTGGATGTTGAGCTGCTATGGGAATTTGGGGAAACCTGTTAAAAGCTTGTAGTAGCCACCAGAGTGCAATAGCTCACTCCTAATTCTGCTGCACTACTCTGAAATAAAGCACTGTCAGAGAAGACTGAGTGCTTTAGGACTGAGTCAGTTCTCCAAAATATGTTTTTGCCCAACTGTGGACTCAGTGCACAAAGAGTTCGTAGTGAAGGGTTTAGGTAATATTGTTCCCAGTTAGTTTCATTGAAATCCATATGTGCTGTCCAGTTTGGCCTGCCTACTGAAAAATAATGTTTATACATTATTTAAAATGAATAAGACATCAAATATTCTACGTGCAGAAGGCAGCCTAAGATCAGTAGCTGAATTCCCAGTATCTGTTAATGACGCATGCATGTGGCTGGGTTTTTTCTCTGTTACCTTTGGGCTTGTACAAGGTTCTATAGGAAGCAATGGGGTATTACCCTTAAATGAAAAATGATGAAAAATATGATGAAAAACTTGGGAATATTTACAGTTATCGCTTAAACTAAAATTTAATATGTGAGGTGCAATTGTGACAGTTGTGAGAGTCCTTTAATTCCAAATATTCCTTGAGGAGATGTCTGCAGTTAATTAGATTGAGTATTCACTAAAGGTATACATCATTTCTGCTATCAGGTGGCATTGCTGAAAATCTGGCCGAGAAGTTAATTGGCGTGCTGTTTGAGGTGTGGTTACTGGCCTGTACACGGTGCTTTCCAACACCACCCTACTGGAAAACTGCCAAAGAGATGGTGGCCAACTGGCGGCATCACCCTGCAGTAGTTGAGCAGTGGAGCAAGGTCATCTGTGCTCTTACCTCCAGGTAGGGGAAACTGTGCACAAAGAGATCGACACCTTCTGGTACAATCACAGCTTGATTACTCTGGAGTTTCTTGTTTGTGGAATGCAGAGTGATCCCAGAGTGAATGAGCAGAACAAAGTGCTTAATAAGAGGATTTACAAATGCTCTTGGCTCATATGGTTTGGGCATGTACGTGTCTTCATTCTGTAAGTGAATTGTCTAAATTGGTTTGTCCCTATTTCGGTGTAATCTCAGCATTTCTTCAACAGCATTTTATTCAGTGTGAATGTATTTCAGTCGCCGTCACTGACATTTATATTGTGTCCTGTGAGGAATGAGTCATTAGCATGAGTGTAGTATTACAATTGGTGTGTATGACAGACATCACCGAGATGACGAGGTGCCTATCACCACTGAGCAGTGCCTGTGTTTGAGGCATCTCCTGCTCTGTAAAGCCGCAGCAATGCTATGGACTGGCTGCAGGGATGTGATGGGCCAGATGCAGACTGCGGTCATCTTCCTCCACAGGAGCAGTACCAAGCCACACTGTGAGGAACTGGGGGCTGCAGGAGAGGCTGGGTTGTAGCAGAAAACCTCAGACAGTGAGAAGAGCATCAGTACTGATAACGCTGGGGTCTTTGTGGGGTGAAGTCTTTGTGGGACAAATCTCATCCTCCTGGAGAAGGGAACTTGATGAAGTGAGGATCGGGGGGATGAGTCTCCCCTGAGACAAAGTAGTGATTTGTATGAAAGTTTGAAAGTGCACTAAAATTGCTGGATTGTGAAAAGTTAAATACTGAAAACTTGCTTTTAAATTACTTGTTAAAAAAACAAGTGTAAGTAGCTGTTTCCAGATTATCAGCTAATTGTTAATTGTGGGAAATAAAGCTGCAATGCAAGTTTTGTGTATTTCCCACGCTGCTTTAGCTATTTTTGGTTGTTCGATGCAGCATTGCGTAACAAGATGTTTTATGATTCACTGATCTAAAAAGCACAGCTCCAAATCCAAACATGCATTGACATTCTGCTCCATGCACTTCAGGCCCAAATTTTATCCCTCACTGTTGACTAACAGTCTTAGTTCTGTTGATTCACAGTAATCTGCAGGTTTTCTGTAACATTTATTTTGCTAATCTGCTGCATAGTAATGTTGGTTTTTATCTAATCCATAGCAGACTGAACTCCTCAAATGCTAGCTTTAAGTTTAGTGGATTTTAAACTGAACTTCTAATACTTAAGTAAAATAAAAGCTTCAAACAGTTAAAGTACTATCCTTGTGAACTGCTGTCTGAATTGAGCTGTCAGCAGTCAACCAGGAGTAAGAATCTCAAAGCCAGATAGCAAATTATATTTGGAACTTTGTACCCTTATGCAGTGTCAATCGGTATCTATGGCTGTGATGTCACAGCAGAATAAAACAAGGGTCTTTTGTGCTGCCATACCAATAAGAGACTCCTTTTCCCCATGTAGGGTGTCATAAGTCTGTTTTAACTGCTTGTGCTGACTATATGCATTACGACTTATTTCTGTTTGTAGTCATTCTTGAATAAGTTGCAGATTTCAGTTAAGATTCTATCAGCTTCCTTGAGGAGCTGGTTTCTTGCAGCCCATAAAAGAGGACTGTGAAGCAGCGTATTCTTCTGCAGCACAAAGATGTGGGGCATGACTTAGCAAAAAGTGTAAGCCCAGGCTGATGCTAGGATTCACTGGGTGGGTCATGATGAGGTAATTTTGCAACAGAACCTTATAGGGCCTTGCCTCTGGGGCACAAAATGCAAACAGGTGCTGGGGCATCCAGAGTGGCACACTGCAAAGTGGCTCCTGCTCGATATAGGAATGTGTATTTCTGTTTTGGACTTTAGGGCTTCTTTAAGTTCATCTACTTTTCTGCCCAAACAAGTCACCATGACAGACTGTGGTTCCCCACATGCTTTGACTGTCTTTTGCTTGAATTGGCTGCAGTGAAAGGTAACTCAGCCTCTTTAACTTTACGAGTAAGCAGGACTTCTACGATACCTGGAGTGAGAAATGGTGCTACAAGAGCATTTAGCTGAGGGAAACCAAAAAGTAGTTTCTGGGGATGGTTCAGGATTTCAGAAGGCATCGCTTCTCTCTCTTCCGTGCTTTTAGAGAACACCAAGATTATGTTGGTCAGGGAAGTGAGCAAAGCTTGCAGCGCTGGGAATGAAGCAGGACTCAAATCAGACAGCAGTGGCTCAGAGAAGCTTACTAGTGAGGAACCCAAATCACTTGTCTAAGCCATTATCCTCATGGTATAGTGTTGCTGTAGGTCCCCCTGTGGCCTCCTGCTCGTTTCTTGAAGGCTTTGATGCACCCTTAAATGTTAAGATCTGTCTGACTTGCTTTCTAGATTGCTGCGTTTTACATATGGACCTTCATTTCCTCCGTTTAAAATTCCTGAAGAAGATGCTGGTCTGATTCCTCCTGAAATGGACAATGAGTGCATTGCGCAAACTTGGTTTCGCTTTTTACACATGCTGAGGTATTGCAGCTACAATCAGCCATTATTTGTGTTCTTGTATCCTTTCTGAAAATTGTCAAATGAAAAATTTCTCTGCAGGTTGCTGAGCTTGATGTGCTGAAGTAGAACGAAGTGTGAGAGATGTGTCATACAAGAGCCTTGCAGCAGTCTAGGGCAGGGCTGAGAGTGGGCCATTCTGTTCTTAGCGCACCAGCTCTGAGTCAACAAGTTCAGTTAAAAAATGTTTTTTAGTGATGTGGCATTTTGGAGGATTTTAAAAACAGGACTTCAGTAGAACTGCGCTTCTCTGAGATAGCGAACAGGAAAAGTGGAACAATAACTCTGAGATGTGCACTGCTTCCATTTGCTTTCCAGGGTGTTAAATTTAACCTACGGAAGGTTATTTTTAAAATGGGTGCATCTCTTTGTGTTTATAGAGAAAGTTACATTGTTAATTTTAACGTCAATATTACCCTTCCTCAGACCTGCAACAGAACCGAGCAGTGTGCTTTGTTTTGAGGGGAAGGCATCACACTATGGACAGCATAATTGACTTTTTCCTCTAAAAACACCCCAACATATGTTTAGGTTTAAAATTTACTTGTTTTACTAGTTAAAACTTATCCTTCATTTCTGATAGTAGCGTTGCAAGTTCTGTAGTGTCTCCCAGTCCGGACTTGCTGGTGTACTGTTTGTATTGGGGAGGAAAAAACTCAAGTTTTTACAACTTCCGCCCTTGCTTTCACTTCATTTTTTTTGCTGACCATGTGCCATTTATCACTTATCCTGTGGGAAGAATTGTAACCAAGTAAGACCTTAAAAGATGGAGTTCAGAAGTACTGAATGTTACTGCAGCTGCAGGACTGTTCTCTGTTGGGTGTGCTCTGGCTCACTGGGTCTTAATAAATTTATTAAGCCTATTTGAACATTGAAGGCTTTTTAAAATAGGGAATTATTATTTTTTTGGTTTTTAAATGTTTGAACACGATGTGCCACTACTAACCCAGGAAGGGAAAGTTGACTTCTGTAGCTCCTGTGGTGGAGTAAAAGCAACAAAGAAGTCTCCAGTAGAAAAAATGCTGGTAGAAGATGCTGACCTATTGAGGGTTTTTCTATTTGATGCTCTCATGTGTTGCTGTTAATTAACTGCCTTAAAGGATTACATCTCTAAGCATTCTGGAAATCTTGAAAACTGTCCTTAAACTGACTAAAACATGTTCTCTTTTTTTTGTGTGTGCACAGTAATCCTGTGGATTTGAGTAACCCAGCCATTATTAGTTCTACCCCCAAATTTCAGGAGCAGTTTCTGAATGTGAGTGGGATGACTCAAGAGCTGAATCAGTACCCCTGCCTTAAGCATCTGCCTCAGATATTCTTTCGTGCCATGCGTGGGATCAGCTGTTTAGTGGATGCTTTCCTAGGTAAGACATTGGACTTACCTGTGGGTAGCTGGGAACAGTAACCTGGTCATTACTTTCTTCTTTTTTTCTTTTTAATCTCAATTCTCCAGAAAGAAGATATAACCATTAGTCTTTTGTGAGTATAGCCTAAAATTGTTAGGGGAGGGACCTGAAGCCCCTTCTGAATGACTGTCTATGTACACAGTAGTTTTGTTTGAATGCAGAAAGTTGCAGTTGACCTTAGTTTTAAATGGATGCCAAAAAACGTTTTAATTAAGTGTCAAGTCCAGTATTAATGTCTCTTTCCCAAACAAGGCTTCTTTCTCCTTTTACCTAACCAGCAGTACAAGCGTTATATTTCTAGCATGTTGTGAGTGCTGACAACTTCATTTACAGGCTTTGTGGCAGCAGCTGTGTGCAGTGCCCATTTCGTGGGAAGTATGGATTTCTGATTGGCATCTTCAGATACTTATTCTTCAGCTGGCCATTGCCCCTTAGTATTCACCTACCAGTCCTAAACTACTGCTGAGAAGAAGAGCTGTGTTTCTTTGCATCTCCTGGTAACCGACTAGTTCAGGTTCCCCTGAAAGATAAGGAATAGATATAAGCACTGGCTGCTAATTTTTAAGTGATGCTGTGCAGCACTTGAAATGTACGGCAGTATTCTAAGTACCCTCCAGTCTTACTGAAGTTTTTCAGAGTTAACGTGCTATTGTAAGCTCAGAAGAGCCATCTGTCTCCTACCTCTTTTTTTCTGCCATGTGCCAGAGGTGTGAGCTGGTACTGGAGCGTGGGTTGGTTTTGATTGCTGTTTTTCGCTTTGGTAGGGATTGCATTGTTTAAAAAGCTACCAAATAACAAAAGAGCCAGTGGTCAGTTCTCACGTCCACAAAGCATGGCTGTTCTGGGAAGTTATTGAAAGTGCTTCTGTGATAGTGACTTTTAAAAGCGTGTGCTGTGCTTCTTCCAGATTCCTTGCCACCAGCTCTAAGGAGTTTTAATGATTGCTATTTACTTGTGCTACATCTGAGATAGTAAATGTTCAGTAGTGAAATACTACTGGAATTTCTGAAAGGATGTACAGGCAAAATATGGCCTCACTTTATGAAAACAACATCTTTGTATTATTCTGCTAACCTGTGATGGATTTAAGCACTGAAAGAATAATAAAATAAATAAAAATGGCAAACTGAACATTAATATGGAGAGAATCCTTTCCTGCCTACGCAAGCTGAATTAAACAAACAAACAAAAAAACCAAAACAACAGAACCCCACAAACAAATGTAGCTCTTGTGCCCAGCAGAGCTACTGGTGGCATCAAATACAGCACACACACACAGTGTCACACACACACACACACACACACACAGTGTCCTGGGTGGATGTATAGACTAAGCTGAGGATAATGGGAAATCTTGTTACCTTCTACACCAAGCATTGAAGCAAGTAGTTTTTATCTTGCCCTCTCTGGTACGTGCTCAGGTGATGTGTGCATTTGGCAAAATATTGCACCTTATTTTCCACCCCCTCCAAAAACAAATTGTACCAAAGGGGTAAGTTTCATAGTACGTGCATTACCTCTGCTTGGGGCACAGTGGTGGCGATTCAGCAGAAGTTCACTGTTCTGTGCTCTGCTTTTGAAGCATTCAGTGCAGTCAAAAAACCGTGTCCAATCTTCAGACATGCTGCAGTTTTGCATTTAATTTTTCAAACAGGACATGTGGGAGGTGGTACTCATTGAAATGGGAAGAAGTGATGTTTGTCATTGCAGATTTGGCAGGGGGGGATTTCTAAGCTAGTTACTTCTGAATCTGTGACTAGAAAGAGGGGCTTCTTACACGCTTCACATGCTTCCCCCAGGCTGGGCTTTGTGAAATGGCTGATCTAACTTCTTGCTGCCAGAAAATTATAGCTTGCTCAGCTTTCTTACCCATCCCTTGCACTGACTGTAGTGTTTGTTCAGCAAGCTGAACCAGCTCACTAAAACAGCAACATGCTGCACTGTATATTGGTTTTGTCTTAATTTAGTGAGCTGAGCTGACTGAGGGTCAGACATCCTAGAGCTACCTCAGAATGGGCTGTGGGATGTAGGTTGGAAAAGAAGGGCAGAGGTGAGATGCATCTGGTTTTTGGCAGGAGTGAGCTGTTAAATTGGCTTTGGCAAGTGACCCTTGCTCCTTTCCCTCTGCCTGCTCCTAGGCTTAGTACTCCTGTGTTCATTTTCCCAGGTTCTGAAGTTGTGGTTTTCTGTTAAGCATTTGTTTATGTAATGCAACCAGAGTTTTCTTCCGTTTGTGCATTTATTTTTGCCAGAAAAAGGGGAAAATGTTTTTCATGTTATGGCTGTTCATGGGAGAGGGGAGGAAAGGAAAGCTAGTCTATTTACAGAAGGTCCAAAGGCTCAGTAACCATGCTGCTGGCTGTGTATGTTCATAGAAGATGTGTTGAGAGCTTGCTTGATTTTTGCAGGCATTTCACGACCCCGGTCAGACAGTGCACCACCCACGCCAGTAAATAGGCTGAGCATGCCCCAGAACACTGCTATCAATACGACTCCACCCCATAACCGAAGGCATCGGGCTGTGACTGTGAATAAAGCAACAATGAAAACCAGCACTGTAAGATTTCATATTCTGTGTTTAAGTACTTATCGTGTTGGATAGCTTCCTTGGTTAGAGGAAGTAATTTTCATTTTATAGGAGCTGGTTTGTTCTTCCATTCAAACAGGTAACCACTGCACATGCTTCCAAAGTGCAGCACCAACCATCCTCCACTTCTCCGCTCTCTAGCCCAAACCAGACAAGTTCTGAACCACGGCCACTGCCAGCTCCTCGCAGGCCAAAGGTCAACAGCATCTTGAACCTCTTTGGATCATGGTTATTTGATGCGGCATTTGTTCACTGTAAACTTCATAATGGAATAAACAGAGACAGCAGCATGACTGGTAAATATTACTGAAAATATGTGTTCATTTTTTTCCTTGTTTTATTGACATTTCCTACCTGCAAGATTAACTTAAATGTGTAACCGGTAAATAAAAATAAAATCCTAGGTGGTTGTAGTGGTTAACCCCTCCCAGCTGAACCAGCACCAGTAGGTGTCTGGGGGCTGTTAAATTAAAACAAATAAATCAATTACTGTTCACAATTAAGCACTCACTTGCTCTAGCAAGTAGGGAGGTTACAATTTTGCGAGTGGGAAAGATTATTTACAGAACAACATAAAGAGGCAAGAGTCCATTTCCTGGTTTGAATATATCTTTGAGTAATGGCAAGTTTTATAGTGACTCTTATGTGCAAAAATGTCAAACCTCACTGCAGATACCACAAAAATTGGTGCTTCGTGTTTTAGGAGAACGCTGTGTAGCAGGTGATCCTTAAAATAGCAAGTGGGTTTTTTCAGTGATGGTTGTTACATGTTCCCATGTATGACTTGATACCTTACTCGTCTGCAGTCCTCAAGTGCTAGGTTTATCTCGTCTTCTACACTTTGTTCAGCTCTAGAAGTCAGATGTGTTGAGATCTGATAGAAGAATTAGGGCTTTGCTCTGAGAGGCTTTCAAGCAGATTCTTTCCTTGAGTGATAAATATTCAGGAGAAAAACAAAAGCTTTCTCAATCCTTGTATTTTTCCTGTTCTTTGTGTAGTACTTCAGATGTCTTCTAAACCTTCACGAGAGATCTGTTCATCAGAAGCTTGCTGGCCAAAGTAAGAAAAATAGGTAGAGGTTTGCTGTAGCAAGTTGGATTTATAATAATACTCAATATTAGTGGTTAAACCCATGAACTACCTTGTTTGTTGTGTCACAAATCACATTCTTTCTTTGTGTGGAAATGATGGATTTGGGATCTCTCAAAACTTTTAAAGTAAGCACTGAAGAAGCATCCATGCTGCTGAAACTCTGTAGAGAGGCAACATTCCTTTGGAGATCTCAAGGTCAGCTGCTCAGAAAACATGGCAAGACTCCCAAGGAGCTAACCTTGTGGAGTTTCTGTTGACTTGAAGTATCAGCAGCTTGAAAACCAGATCAAAGTCAGAATTTGAAGGCTTATTTTCTAGGAGTCTAATCTATGAAACCTGATGCCTCCAGGGGAAATCTTTTACTTCTTGAACTTTGTAAGGCAAAAGGTGCTGTGCTGGACTGATTAGATGGGCCAAAAGGGCTCTATGCTGTGGTCCCTCTCCCCCACACAAGTGGGGCCCATTGTATCTTAGTGTTGTTCCCATTTGCTTGCTTCTGCTTATTCTACTCGATATAGAATCATAGAATCTTTAAGACTGGAAAAAACCACTAAGGGTCATCAAGTCCAACCATCATGCCTGCTAAACCAATGGCTCACTACTCTTTTTGAGTAGAAATATTTACTTATATCCAACCTCAAGCTCCCCTGGCCCAACTTGAGGCCATTAGTGTCCTAGGAGCAGAGGCCTACCCCCACCTCACTACAGCCTCCTTTCAGGTAGTTTAGAGAATGATGAGGCTTCCTCTGAGCCTCCTCTTCTCGAGACTGAACCATCTCAGTTCCCTCAGCTGCTCCTTGTTGTCTTGTGTTTCACAGCTTCATTGCCCTCTGGACACTCTCCATGGTCTCAGTGATTTTCTTGTAGTCAGGGTCCCAGCACTGAACGCAGCACTCGAGATGCAGCCTCACCAGTGCTGACTGCAGACAGTCACCTCCTGCTGGCTGTGCTATTTCTGACACAAGCCATGATGCCATTGGTCTTCTTGGCCACCTGGGCACACTGCTAGCTCACATTCAGCGGGCTGTCAGCTAATAATTTCAGATCCTTCTTTCTCTATGCAGCTTGTTATTGTCAAAGGGCATGACTCTGCAATTGGTCCTACTGAAGCTCATACAGTTGGCCTCAGTCCATCAATCCAGGCTGTCCAGATTCCTCTGTAGGGCCTTCCAACCCCCAGGCAGATTGCCAGTTCCTCTCAACTTGGTGTCATTTGCAAACATACTGAGGGTGCACTCAATGCCCACATCACAATCATCAGTAATGCTGTTAAAGAGGGGGAGTTGGAGCTTCATGATCCTTGAGGTCCCTTCCAACCTGGGCCATTCTGTGATTCTGTGATCCTGTAAACAGGACCCCTGAGGAACACCTCTCGAGACTGGCTGCCGGCTGGATGTAATTCTGTTCACCACCACACTCTGGGCCCAACCCTCCAGCCAGTTCTTCACCCAGTGAAAAGTGCACCTGCTGGCTTCTCCAGGAGAATTCTGTGGGAAACAGTGTGAAAGGCTTTGCTGAAGTCTAGTAGACTACATTGGCAGCCTTTCTTGCATCCACTGGGCAGGTCACCTGGTCATAGATGAGGCTGTCAGGCAGGAGCTGCCTTTCACGAAACCCTGTTGTCTAGACTTGATCCCCTTGGTGGGGCTTGTGAAAAGAGGTCAGCAGAGAAGGGACAGCTAGTTGTCACAATCCCTGTGCTTAGGGAAGGTGACGAAAATAAGTCTTGTTATGAGTATTTTCTGTCTATGGGTTGGCTATGCCTGTATGTCACAGTCCATCTCCCATTCTCAACAGCTTAGTACAGTAATGCTTATGTCACTACCTTGGATGTGTTTTACATGGTTGGCACTGTTATTGATAAACCTTGTGTAAGCCTCAGGAAGAAAATCCTCTCTCTGCAAGACCAAAGAGATGTTGCTGCCCTGGTACACCTTTCCAGAAAAATGCATCTTCTAGAGTGTATTTTTTATTTCTCTTACTGCATGTGACACAAACTTTCAGCAAGTACTGATGTGATGTGATTTCTAAATAGATGTTCGTGAGCTACCCTAGAAGAAACCATGGAGGATGGGATGCAGTCTCAAATTCTACTTCATAAATTAGTTCAACTCCTTTAAATGAGCCGTGCTGATTCACAGGGACTAGCACATCATCTTTCTCCCATCTTACAAGAAGTCTTTTTGATACGCTTTATGAATTAAGGAGCAGTTGGTCAAGGCCCAGGCAAACGAGTAGATTTTGCTTTCCTGGACCTTTTGCTTTTTTTCTAGATGCAGTGCCTCGTGTTTCTGATTTCTTCAACACTCTCACTTCCTGAAGTCAAGAAGAGTAAGAAAGGCCTTTCTGAGGTGGATAAGATATACAACTTTTTGTAGGTTTTGAACTGAAAAATACTTGGGTGGATGGGAGAGTAACCCAGCTGGCTCTAGTTGATGTTGCTTTGGTTTGAGCAGGGTGTCCAACTAGGTGATTTCCACATGCTCCAACTTCAGCTATTCTATGGTTCTGTGAATATAAATACTGCCTCACTCTTTTCAATTTTCTGTTATTTCCATGGTAAAAATTGTACTCATCTAGAATCCTGCAATAATTATTGTAGGTATTTCACATTTGCAGTGTAGCATTTTTAGTCTGTGTCTGCTTGGGAGAAGAGAGATTGCAGAATTATTTTCTCTGCTGTGACGTTAGCTGGAGGTAATCTGTGTACAGCTGAATGTTGATAGGGTTTTATCACCAGGCAGTCTTCCTGTTTGCTCCGAGCCTCCTCCTTCCAGATGGCCTTTTGTAGTTGTTTGGATTCTGAAGATGTAACAGGGATCTTGGCATCATCAGCCTGTCCTGTGTTGGGTTTTAGTTTCTGCACTGAAACCTTAATGGTGAAGCTTTAGAGGAGGCAGCTAATAAACATTATTCTGTATCATGGGAAGAGGGAAAAAATGCTCAGTTCTGAAGTAAGTGTTTGGCATTGAAAGGAGTTGGGTGTTGCTGGTGCAGTCTGTAGAACTGGATGGCTCAGTGATTGTCATTTAAGTGTGGCATGGATTGCTCCACATGATAAAAGTCCTTAAGAAATCCATCGGGAAGGCGTTAGGCAGATATCCCTGAATATGGCAGCTCTGGGGAGTGCACGCATGTGCGGAGCTCCAGCTGGCTGACGAGATGTATCCGGCACAGTGGGCTGTATATGCTGCTCATCACTGTCCTCAGCAAACGGTGAGGACTGGGAGGGACTCAATAACCCTCTGTGCCAGCCTTTCAGTGAGTGGATCTTCCAGTCAGATGGGCTTGTTCTGAAACCCGGTTCCTAAAGAAGTCATGGGCTCGCCAGCCATGTGTTGTAAAGTGGCTGTTGGAGTTGTGCTGCTGCAGGTGGTTGCTGATGTCACCCAGGTGCTCTTGGGCCTTGAAGCAATCTTGGGATAAAGTTTAATCTTTTGGGCCCTCTTGTTGTTACTGTGGTGCCCCAAAGACTGCATAGGTCTAAGTGGGAGCAGCCCTGATGAGGGAAGTTTTGAGTATTGCTGAGAGGTGTGGCATACACAGGTCTTGATCTGACCTAGCGTGTGTGGAGGACACGAGAGGTGCAGATTGCTTTCATGATGCCTGGCTACTGGAATCCTTTTACTCTCTCATCTGTTTCTGGAGATTGTTTTTGAGGTGTTGATCTTTCTAGTGGTGCTCTGCCTCTTATTTCTGCTTTGGAGGGTTGTTGGTGGAGCTGATGGTCAGGGGAGGCATGCCTGTGCTGGTTGGGTTGTTAGCAGCTTGGCATATGGAGGACAGAGCAGTAATGCAGTCAGTAGCTGATGGTTTGGAAGCTTATGGTTGAGGAGGCTCTGTAGGTAAGTAATCTTCCCTTCAAGAGACATAACCGAGTCACAGAAAGTGTTGGGGAGCCCGCTGCGTGCTCCACGTGCAATGTACCGTAGGCAAATGCACCTGAGCTGGGAAGGGTTAATACATCTTGTTAAAGAACTGATGTACATTGATATGAACAGATCTAAATCTTGCTAGTATTTTGTAACTTTTTGTTCATTGTTTTGCATGATACTTTCCAAACCATAATTTTGGACCTGAATGCCGATTTCCTATGTGTTTAACAAGCTTGCTGTATCATAAAGCTTTGAATCTATTTTTTAAAAAAGCTAAAAGCTTCTTAACTTAAATTACAATTTCACCATCTTAAAAGTATTTTATAACTACTGCTGTCCTTTGATTTGTTTCCATTTTATTTCTATTATCTTGCAGCATCTTTTATCCAAATTCTTCTTTCTTATAAATCTTGTAAGTAGGAACAAGTAGCTTTTCCTTAATTGCGGTCATGCTTTTCTTTTTCCATAATCCCATCTTTTATTTGTGAATTCATTCTCATTGTCTCTTGTAGCTTTTGCACTTTTACTTGAAAAAGAAGTAATTTTTTCGTGTGTGTTTTTGAATGGGGAGGATTGTTGGCAAAAGCAAAATTAATCTGCCTGAATCAGTCCCATCTTTTATGTCCTTTAGTCTGTGATCATGTCATGAGTTTCAGGACTTTGCACTAACCATGTTTTTTTTACTTAAAGCTTATTTTACAGACCTAGTGTTTGATTTGTATGCATTGTGCATGTAGTGTTTTTTTCCAACTACAGTATATTGCTGGATAGCTTATTCAGGACAAAAAATGGCTCATGGGAAGATGCATAAAGATTTGTGCTTATTTGCTGCTTATGCTGTGAAAATTGCTGAGGTAACGAATGGTCACACAATTTATAGACAAAAATTAACAGTAGGAGCTTGTCATTGGAAAGCTGCTTTTTAAAAGAAACACAAACAAGCCACAAAAACGAAATCCAAACAAAAATCTTATCCATAAATGAAAAAGTATTCCATACGTCCAGGTGTCCGAGTCTTTGTTTGACAGACTGACCGTGACCCTGATATTCCAGAGTATCCCAGGCGTGAGATAGAGCAGGATCTTTGCTACAGGTAGAGTTGCTAGCTTGAATTATTAGGAGCACACATTATTTGTTCTCTTTGGTTTTGTAGCTCATAAAATGTCAGAAGATCAGCATAGTCTTAGCTGAAAATGAGAAAGAAAATGCTGCTTCTGCTATTAGTATTCCAAGAGTGAATTTTCTACCATTTTCTTTTTTTCCTTCCTATCTCCTTGGAAATTGAGGGCATTATACACAAATTTGTTTTGGTTGTCCTTTTAGAAGAAATAAAGAAGCCAGCAAGAAGAGTAGCCCCTTGCATCCTATGTGCCTGATACTGATGTGTGAAAGGTGTACTGGAAAAAAGACATGGATTGAATTGAGTCGGACTGGGAGAGCCATCCTTCAGGAACAGAGCACAAAGCTAAGCGGGGTCACAGAATGGCTTAGGTTGAGAGGGACCTTAATGATCACTGAGCTCCATCTCCCCCACTGTAAGCAGAGCCCAGAACCCAGTCACGTCGTTGTGGCTGTGGTCTCAGACGTCTGCTGTGTGTCAGCACATGGGAGGCCTGTGCTCCTGGCAGCTTCCATCTGGGAGCACTCGAGGCTCATACTGGGAGAGAGAGTACCAAAGCAGGAGAGTGGCTCTCAGCAGATATCTTTCTTACAGCAGGTCCTTTGGAATTCTTGTTTTTTTTCTTTTTTTTTTTTTTTAAGTAAATCATTTATGTTTATGCAACATAATGTGGTCGAAGTAGTTTGATGTTCAGGGCAAGAAAAGTGATCAGTCAGTTGCAAGTAAGTGCTTGTGTGGAAGTGGTAGTAATGGCCCAGTGAAAAAGCTTGTTGCTATTTTAAGGGTGCAAGGAAGGTCATTTTCTGGAGATGAGAACAAAGCAAGGAAGATCCTTGCCCTCTGAGGGGATAGGGAGGTATTGATGGATACAAGGAGACACTTCCCAACACAAAATTGGGATTAACTTAAAAATATGAAGGTGAATTGTTCCAATCCTTACAAGGACAAAAGTTAGTTATAGCCTCAAATAGTTCCTAAACAGAGACACTGACTCAAATACAGTCAACTAACAGCTTCATGATAACTGCTAAATTGGACTTGATCTTTGTGTCCAGGATCCCATGAGCCTATTATATATGTTAACAAACACAGTGAAATACTGTTTTTTCTCTTCCCAGCTATAGCAACTCAAGCTAGCGTGGAGTTTCGACGGAAAGGATCCCAAATGTCCACAGATACAATGGCTTCCAACCCTTTGTTTGATGCCAGTGAATTCCCAGACAACTATGAAGCAGGAAGGGCAGAGGCATGCGGGACACTGTGTAGGATATTTTGTAGCAAGAAGACTGGGGAGGAAATATTACCAGCTTACTTATCCCGGTACTAACCTATCTTCCAGTTGCTTTATTGGTGTAATTTTATGGTGCAAAGGAATTTTCAGTGCGTAGCATTCAGTCACTGTCTGAGTCCTGTCCTGCCAGCTCTAAGAGCACGGTTGGCCTGCACATGGCACAGACAGAGCTCCCTCTGTAAACCAGGCATTGGCTTTGTCTTCTCATGGTGCTGGCTTGCATTGGGCTTCCTTCAAGCTCTAATTGAGAGGGAACCCCTCCAGCAGCTGGAGGGAGCACTTTTTGGTCTTTGTGACACTTGAAGATTTTTAAACCAACAAACTTGTTGGTAAGATGGACAAAAGTGTGCAGATGCGAGATTGTGTTTTGTTAGATTGTGAAGAGTGTTGTGTTGTCAAGAAACACTGGAATAGAGTATATATCTCTTTAGTGATTTTTACATACAGAATTGCACTAATCTTCTATTGTTTATTTATGATTGTTATGATTATTATTTTTTTAATCTTCATCCTGAACTACTTCAATTTTCAGTTTAATTTCTGGTAAAACAAGGCCATCCTGCCTACCAGAGTCTTGGTTTTTCCAGCTTTTTTGGTTAAAGAGTAGCAAACGTCAGAGGCAGAGAATCAGCTTTATAAATAATAACTCTCAAACCGTTCAGTTACCTTTGCCATAGGTGTCATCAGAACTGGAAGACCAAACCATTTTATTTCATGTATGTGGTAGTGCTGTGTGCATTAGATGGTCTGTTTCTCTTATGCAGTCGGATTCCTCTGTCCTGTTAAGTCGCGGAGGGGTTTTTTCCGTGGTGTTTTTTAAATGTAAATATACTTCAACCTAAAACCTGTAGAGGAATCTAACTGCTTCAAGAGACAAGGTACTTTGGGACGATGGCCAGCTCGATAATGTGTTTCACACCTCTCTGCTTTTTCATTTGAAATAGCTCGTTTCTATTTTCCTTCTCATTTTCCAGATGTTAGAATTGCTGTCACAGCGTTGTTACCCCCCCAGGGATTTTGCAGTATTTTTCTTCTGTGCTAGGGCATTAGAACCAAGGTCCTGTTTACATCCTTATATGGGGAAGGCAGTAACGGGGAGCACTGTTAGCAAACATCTGTACGGTAGTTGCAGCAGCTCCCAGCCCCTGAGCTTCAAGGAGACAGATGTTTCAGCAGAATGGTGCTCTGATGGCTTTTCACATGGTAGCATGTGTGATTAGTGTGGCTATTTTTGATAGCTGGCTAGCTGCACTTGCCTTTGCTAACACAGCCTTGGGGAATGCTCAGAAAAACTTCTCTTGGCTCTGATTTTTAAGCTGTTCTATGTAGAAAAGATCTAATTGCTGCACACTCGTGTTCATGTGGAATGCTGATACTTTTTATGTGCAAATAATTCAATCTTATCTTTCTTTGTCAGATTTTACATGCTTTTAATTCAGGGTTTGCAGATAGCAGATTTCGTTTGCCACCCTGTTCTTGCCAGTGTTATTCTGAACTCCCCTCCTTTGTTCTGCTGTGACCTGAAGGGAATTGATGTCGTGGTTCCATATTTCATTTCGGCTCTTGAAACTATTTTACCTGACAGGTAAATTGCTGTTTCCCTGTAGATATTATCAGATATTAAGGGGAGGTGTTTATCTTCTGGGGTTTCTGTCATTCCTGGATAGCTTTCACTGGAGGAGTTCTGTAATGTGGGCCCCATGCTGTGTGTGTATGTGATAGTGATTCCAGCAGCGTTTTGTAAGCTCTGCCTTTTCATTTCATTTAATGCAATTACCCTTAAAGTAATAACAGCCCTTTTTAAAAGCACAGAGTGTTTGAGTTTTGTTATCTAAGTGTTCATTATTGGAAAGCGGTAGCTACAAGAATAGGGAAAAGTGCTTTAGCTCAAATACATTTAAAGCCGACTTATTTTTAAGGAGAATTTTACAGCATGTTCTATACTGGCTGTTACTGCAGTGACTTTATTCAGAAAGTAACTTTACATGTCATGAAATGGGAAAAATTGACCATTTGGACAGGCTAAGGAAGCTGGAGTAGGTCTCTACACTGGAATATATGCCCTTGTTTGTCAGAGCTGTACAGATTTCTGCATATTTTGTTAAATAACTTAAGGCACTTACTACTGCTCTGTGCCTGCCTTCTTCTCCACATGTTGCATGTATTGATGCTGCATATCAGTTTGAAGTTATACATAAACTATTATTCATCTTCTGGGCTTAAATCTGAGCTGCTGCTTCTTGTAGGTGGATCTTACAAGTAGAATTTACTAATGGCTTCATACAAAATGTGGTCTGCTTTCAAGCAGAGTGTATTTTATACAGGATGCACACAAGCATATTCTGGGGATTTCTGGTAGAGCTGGGTTGGTGGGATTTGCAGTAAGCACATGGAGGCTTGTGACTGGCACTCCTGCACTGAGGATGCAGAGTATGAATAAGACTTTGGTTTGCTCAACAGTTCAGTGCAAAGTACTTCATTCAGTCAGGAATTCATCATTTGCTAATTGTTTCATTTGCAACTGCTAAAAAATAAGAATCTTGAGTCTAGGAAGAAATGGCTACATTGAGTATTCCAAGTTATTTAAGTCCAGTGGGTGGCTGTATATTTAGTATTCAATTAGATTTGGCTTCAAAATCTTATGAAGAATTGATTAATTTTACGGTGCTTTGATTTGCAGAGAACTCTCAAAGTTTAAAATCTATGTAAACCCCACAGAGCTAAGAAGAGCTTCGATTAACATCTTGCTGTCTTTGTTGCCTCTCCCTCATCATTTTGGAACCATAAAATCAGAGGTAATAACCTTATAGCTTTGTTTTACATGCTGAATTTTGTCTTCCGGTTTGTGGAGTGGCATTTGGGTGAGCTGTGATATTTGGCATTCTGTTTAGCCCTGAAACTCTTAGCACAAGTTTGGCAGGAGCAATTTGTGCTGTGGTTACTGACTTTTGAAAGCAATGCCATGTTGGTGTGTTTAGTGTAAATATGGCATCAATTTCTAATTGATACTGAAATAAATTTATTGTTCCTTCAGGTTGTCCTGGAAGGGAAATTCAGCAATGATGACAGCTCAACGTATGATAAACCAGTAACCTTCCTTTCCTTGAAGCTGAGGCTTGTGAATATACTTATAGGAGCTTTGCAAACTGAAACAGATCCCAACAACACTCAGATGATACTAGGTAATTTCAACATTTTTAATTTATCAGTTGTGTTATGGAAGTGTCTTCATCACTCCTAGAATAATTCAGTACATTCGTGTGATACTTTGCAAGAAAAAGAGTCCTGTCAGATCATCTTCTGTATAATCTCCCTCATATTATTAAAGCACCTTTAAAAGCCTCACATTTTTGTTAAGTAATCTCTCTCTACCATTCTAAATGTAATCCCTACCATGCTAAATGTAGAATGGCACTTGAAAAGTAAAAATAGACTTAAAGCACATTCTTGAAGTAGAAGTCAATCATAACTCAGAATGGAAATAGGAAGAAATGTTGTTCTAATATTGGTAAAAAATCTCAAGTAAAGGATTACAGGGTACATTTCAGTTTTTGCCATGCTCGAGCCTAGAAACAAACTGAAATACTGGGTAACAAGTACTCTAGCATTGGCAGAGTACAGATGGTATTTGTTTAGCACTGTGTCAATCCTCACACAAAAGCTCCAGCATAGAATCTGCAGATACATCATAGTTTGGCAACAAACTGTTGGATGTGTTAATGTGCCAGTGCTGAGGAAGTAAGTAAAACCTGGAATCTTAAATAGTGTACAGTCTGTTAAGCAGATGTATTTTCAGGCAGGTAAAAATTTCGTTGCCTCACACTTTTTTCCCCTCATTTGCTTCCCTTTCATTATGTAAAAGTAGCTTTTTTCATTTATGGTGTCCTCAAAATAGTTACCATAGTATTTTCCTCTAGGAGTTTAAAAAGCAAGTGGATTTACACTGGGTAGATATCTAACTTGGTCTGGAAGCCTGCCTGGATAATAGGGGAGGGAGGAAAAAGTGCATAAGCAATGAAGTGAATGGAAACAAATCCAGCCTGCAGAGTCTTTCTACAAGCTGTTCTTTCAGGACAACTCTTGAAACCTTTTCTGTACAAGTAGAAGACACGGGGATAATAATTTCTGAAGGATGATTTGCAGCTAGTTCTGGAAGTGAAAGGATGAAGATGTGTGCAGTTTCTAAGTGATGCTTGCAGAACATCAGTACACGTGGCTGTATCAGCTCTGGGGTGGGTGATGTTCTGTTAAATCCTACCCATGCGTATGGGTATGCCGCTGCTAAAGGTTGGTGCCGGCATCCCAGCTGTTGAGATACTCCGCCTGTGATGTTTTTTATACTGTTACCTGGCTGACGGACCTTACTGCTTTTTTCTTCTATTTTTCCACTGCAAGCTATACGTATAACAAGAGTTTATGTCCTGCTGGCTTTAGTTGGAGAGGATTCATGAGTCTGTAGCTTAGCCAAAGATTCTTATATGTGCCACCAGCTTCTCAGAAACATTGGTGTTTACTTCCAGCTGCTTATTAAATATTTGACAATAACTGTGATGTTTCCCTTCCTATAGCAACTGGTGTTCTCCTAAGCCTTCATGGCTGGGTTGGAGGAAAAATAATGCATCTACAGGCTGCGTGCATCACTAGACATAAGGCATCCAAAATACATCGTCAGTTCTAGTTTGCTTGTGTATTACTCTTGTTAGTAGCACTCTCTCCCAAGCTGGATATTTCTGTCTATCTGCTGTTTGATTTGAATGCAGTATAAAATAATATAAAGAAAAGCATGAAAAATTGGATTCTGGAAGTCACTTGTAGGTAGAGAGAGTTTTGGTGTATCATACCTCTGGTGCTGCTCTGACTTCCTGATTTTGGACTTTGGTTTAATGTTTTTGCTAAAGCGAAATGAAATTTATGTTTACTTTAATAGTCTGCGAGTTTGGAGAGTGATGTTGGAAGTATTGCCCTAGATTTTGGACAGAAGCATCTCTGTAAAAATACTTGTACTAGAGTGGATTTGGGGTTTGTTTAATGGTTCCTTGATCAGTATGAAAATGATTGTGGTCTCCTGTTGATGTCTTAAGGGTTGCTGTATGGAGCAGATCTTACGTTATCTTCCAACAGGCCTGTACTGGCAGCCCATTAATTAGTGAAAGCACATTTTTGTTTGCCAGCTACCAGTTGCCTTTTGGCTCTTAACAGACAAACTGAGGAGGGAGGTTCCTTGTGCCAGGTGCAGAGAGGAGCCCAGACAGCGCTGCGTAACCCTTGAGGTGGCTTTGCATTACACACGGTGCTCTTTAGCTGTCTGTTACCTAACAAATGCTGCTTTTTTACTCACAAAATCAGCAATCCTCTTTAAATAAAACCTGAGTTTTTAAATGAGCACAATCTGCTGGGAGACAGGGAAACATTCCAGCTCTTCAGTGAAACAAGAATCCTTCTGAACTGAGGAATTCAGGAAACCTATGTTCAAAGTGTTCTTAAAATAGCCGAAAGAATTCTCTGTCTCAGCTCTCATCTGCATCAGATTGCTAGGCCTGAAGCAAATCCCTGTGTTTTATAAAACTCTTATAAAAGCTCTGTATGAATCAGGAAGGAGATTACGGATGCTAGACTGCATTGTAGCTGTAAGTATTCTTCTGTGGTTTTTAGTTACCTCTTGTGTCTAATTCTTCAGGTGCAATGTTGAATATTGTTCAAGACTCAGCACTGTTAGAAGCCATTGGCTGCCAAATGGAAACGGTGAGATTTGTTTTGTTGTTGTGGATGAAGTTATTGCTTCAGAAAAACGTAATTCATTTTATCTGCAGTTTAAATAAGTTCAGTCCAGAGGTTTGATCATATTTTCCTATCTGAAAGTATCCTTTGTTATAGAGAATTGTGTTCAGAAAATCTCATTGCTTAAAACTGACTTTCAGTTTCATGGAGTCGTTAAGGTTGGAAAAGACCACTGAGATCATCTAGTCCAATATCAGCCCATCACCGCTGTGTCCACTAAACCATGGCCCTCAACAGACAGGGACTCTTCCTTGGGCAGCCTATGCCAGTGCCTGACCGCTCTTTGTAAGAAACTTTCCCTAATATCCTACCTGAACCTCACCTGGTGCAACTTAAGGTCGTTACCTCTCATTGTAACACTAATCAGCTGGGAGAAAAGGCTGACCTTCACCTCATTACAACCTTCTGTCAGATGGTTGGAGAGAGTGATGAGGTTTCCTCTGAGCCTCCTCTTCTCCAGACTGAACCATCTCAGTTCCCTCAACAGCTTCTCATAGTCCTGTGCTCCAGCTCCATTACTCTTCTCCGGGTACTCTCTGTGGTCTCAACACTAAATGTAGCACTCAAGGCACAGCCTCACCAAGTACCAAGAGGAGGGGGATCATCACCTCCTTGCTTCTGCTGGCTGCACTATTTTTGACACAAGCCTGGATGCCATTGGTCTTCTTTGCCACCTGGGCTCACTGCTGGCTCACGTTCAGCAGGCTGTCAACTGGTACCCCTAGATCCTTTTTCTCTATGCAGCTTTCCAGCCACTCTGCCCCAAGCACCTGTTCCAGCCACAGGCTGCCAGCTTCTCCAGGAGAATAATGTGGGAGACAGTGCAAAAGGCTTTGCTGAAGTCTAGGCAGATTATGTCAGCAGCCTTTCCATCTTCTACCAGGCGAGTCACTTGTTCATAGAAGACGGTGACGCTAGTCTTCAACGATGGTGGCTGGATTACGCTCTTGCTGGGCTTTCACCTTTCTGATTTTTATTTTTTTCTAAATTTGCAGAATGGTGGCGAAAATAACGTCTTCAAAAGCCACAGCCGTACTAACAGTGGCATTAGTACTGCAAGTGGAGGCAGTACGGAGCCTACAACACCAGACAGCGAACGGCCAGCACAAGCCCTTCTAAGGGATTATGGTAAGGACGGCTCTTTGGAGAAAATGGTATTATTATATCCTAACTTGGATTTCTTTTTTCCCCTTTAGTAGTTCTGGCTAACATATTAATATGTGGGAGTGTTTTAAAGCCAAGATGGATACTCCTTTGTTCGTTGCTGATTTGATCCCGTATGCACCCATGTGCAGTGTTCACGTGTACTGGTTGGTTTTGTGTTAATTGGCTTTTAACCCACTGAAGGACTCTCCCAGTACGAATTTGAAAAAAGCTTATGGAAAACTGTTTTGCTTTTCAAGATGTCTAATTCTCATGAACAGTAACGCAATGAATGTACACCAGGTGCAAATTAACGGCTTCGTTCATTTTGGAAGCATTCCATGTTTAGTAGTGTACCTTTTCTTAGCTGTTTTTAAAGGCCATTTGGGGGACTCCTGGTTTTACAGAATAAAGAAGCAGAACGCTTGCAAAGTGTTATTTGTTATAACACAATTTCTTCCATTAACATTGGTTTGTTATGTCTTGTACCGTGCCCTTTCTGAATCTGTGTAGTAGAATTCATGTCCTGGTAAGTCTATGTGGTGAGCCAGCTGAGATTCTGGATTTTCATTTGCTCCTGCACACTTTAGCAGTGCGGTTGGTGTTAATTGATGAAGTGAATGTGAGAACAGACCGCCTTGTAGGCCAGGGGGGAAACTCCATTCTCACCAGATAAGAATGTTTCTTTCCCCCAGTTCTCAGTGCAGGAAGAGAGAGATTAGTGGGAAAGATTTTAGCATTTTCATGTATATATGGTCTGTACAGATACAGGGATTTATGTAAGTTTGTTAGTGATTTCTCTAAAGGATTTGTCTGAAATGATTTGAAGTGCTGGTTTTTACCACACCACCTTAATTCTGTGTATGATTCATATGTTTTCATTGGCAAGTGTTTCTGGCACCTCACAATGTAAAATGTTCTTTTGTAAGGTTAAAAAAAAACTCGTGTTTTAAGTCTTTTAGTCGCTGACTTTTCAAACCATAGTGTAAATTGAATGTATAAAGGGAATATATTAATTGAAAATATTTTTTTGTAATATTTTGGCCCCAAACCTGTTGCCATTATTGATTCATTTGGCTGAATTTAAGAAAGAAATTCTTGTGCCCACCAGATAAGGTTGTATTACACTTACAAAAGGAATTCCAACATTTCTGCCGAGTGCTTGAAGGGTAAATTGCAAATGAGATGGTTTGTTTTACTGGTTAGCTGTAACTGACATTTGAATCTGCTGAGAGGCTGATAGAGAATGCTGGTGCTGAAATTAATTTGCCTACTTCGGTTTTAACCAGCGTTTATAATATTTGTGTTCCTAATACTATGGAGTTGTGAGCGACTGCTCCTAAAAGCACTTATTGTTTTTAATTTTAGCCAAAGGTTCAGGAAGATTAAACATTTAGAAACAATTATATCTTTTCTTCCAGGATGGTTTCTTTCATTATCTACTCATAAATACATAATGCAGCTTCTGATAAATGCTGTGTACTGAGAGAATAGGTAACTTCTGGCTTAGATATCTGAAGTTTCACGTGCTCCATTGGTTCACTGACTCAGTATGAGTACCAGTGTCTAACATATGTGACTAATGTCCAGGTTCTTCTGAGTCTGCAAGATGTTGCAGCAGTGTAAGTGAGGGAGCAAACAGCTCAACCCAACATGAGCTGTTGTTCTGTTGCTGAAATGCATCTGGGTGCTCTGATTGTCCAGAAAATGTCTTTAAAAGAAACAAAACTAAATTGAGATAAGGTGCTTATCCTCCATGCTTATACATTTGTATAGTGTACTGGTGGTGCATACAAGGGAGTTAGCAAGAGACACCAAATTTCCAGATTCTGAGTTGTGTATAATTTTATGTCTGTATCGTTGCTGCTTTGGCTTGTTCCTGTGCTTTGCTTATTGTTACTAATGCTTAGTTATTTTCCCTCCCTGTGGTATGTGTTACTGGGGTTATATCCTAGCTCTTAATACAGATACGGCTGCGGGACTTCTGATACGCAGCATTCATCTGGTAACCCAAAGGCTCAACTCTCAGTGGAGGCAGGACATGAGCATCTCACTGGCTGCGCTGGAACTTCTCTCTGGATTGGCAAAGGTAAGAGATGAAGTTCTGGTTGTGATTCCTGTTCTGTTCAGGTGAAAGTCATGCCACCAAGCAGATGTCTGTCAGCAGATGTTCTATTTGGAGAAAAGAAGGTGCAGTCCTCCTTTGGTAGGATTGCTCTGTCTTACCCTAATGTACGTACTGAGTGATTTAAGTGAAGTGAGTGCAGTGAATGCCTTTGGGCTGAAGGTGAAGCTCAGGGTGGGTGGTTCGGGTACATGTAGCTCTACTATGTGATTCTGGCTGATGTTAGCTGGATGACTTCTAATCATTCTTGTGGATTCACCTGTGTGTAGTTTTGCTTTGCTTTGTGTTTTGGTTCTGTTTTGTTGTTGCTGTTTTTTCACACTGCAGTGAGTGAATCTGACATACCAGGTTGGACAGCTGAGAGAAAACCATAGCACTAAGCTTCCAGTGGGCATTGTGTGGGCTTCAACCCATAGTTTTCAACCCCACTGTTGTGAACCAGTTCTCATGATTTACTTTGTTTGTTGTTTCTAAGGCTGCTTGAACAGCAAGTGGGCAAACTGAACAAGAGTTTCTGCTGCTGCTGATCCAGGTTGGAAATGGACCAGGGCACTGAAAAACTTGATTTCCCTTTTTGCAAGTGTTGTGCCTACTTTTTTCCTTGTCACGTGGGAATTAATTTTCTGAGCTACGTGTAACACCTTTTTAATGTGAAGGAGTCACCTGCTTGGGAGCTTTGTCTACACACAGCTGTGTTCCTCAGACTAGCTGTGCTGTTTCCCTTCACCACTTCCCAGCTGAACCATTCCTGTTTTATTTTAGCACCCTCAGCTATGGTTTGTGTTCCACAACTATAAGGAGACTCACCTGGCAAGTAACTGGAATAATTAGCAAGTTGCTGAATAGTAAATAACTAAAGCTACTGGGTTGGGGGGCCTTTTTTGATGAAAAGTAAATTATTCTTTTCTGCTTGAGGGCTTTTGTTCCCAGTCTGGACTTCATGATGTTTGTTAAGCAATGCTTTGGTGTATTTACAGCAGCCACAATGAACTGGTGCAGCAGCTGGGCATTCCCTGCTGTATTCCCTTTGAATATGTATGTCACAGGGTTCTTTTAAAGCTTGGAGTCAGCACTGAGCCATGGTGGGCTGCATGCTGCTTTCATTTCTGCAGTAGCATAAGCTGAAGGACACATTTGAAAGTATTCTGCAATGAATTCAAACATGGTTTTGGGGCATTCCAGAGCACAATACAGAATCGGTGGTTCTGATTAAGCTAGGATATCCTCCTGTCCCACTTTGTGCAATGAGATGAGAATGTAAAAGCATGTTTTCAAATATCTACCCAATTTAATATTAAGCTCTGTAATCTTTGAGTAGTTCTCAAGTGACTGAAGTGATTCTTCTGAGACATCCAGTGTAGTCCACTTTCTCTTGGAAAGAAATCTCCACATATTGAATAGCCACAGAGTAGAGAACCCATTCTGCTTTCAGCTTTGGAAACTCAATTCCCAAGGACCTTTTCAGGTTAAGGGATGCTTGTCCTGTATCTTTTCAGCTGCAGGTCATTACTGGGACTTGGTACATTAGAAAAATCCTGTTTCCTGCAGGAGTGCTGCTTCCCCAACCTGCTTGTCCTAAGCTAATCTTAAAGGGGCTCTACAGTGTATCTTATGCTTCTAAAGGAAATACTGTGTAGGGTTCCAAGTTGTTGTACATGCCCTTGTTGAGTACAGCTGTCTGGCTCCCATGTTGTCACCTGCAAAACCAGGTGCTGGTGGTGCCCCTCCAATAATGAATAAGACTTTATATGGCATGGTCAGACGCTACAGAGTAGAAAAATCCAGGTTTAACTGAGTGCTCCTGTGTCAGTTCACATGAAGAACAAGAGAGATTTGGTGATTTGGTTAGCTGCAAATTGCTGATCCTTGTCACTCTGTGCACAGCTCTTCTCTAGCCCTCATGCTCCAGAGCCTTGCTCCGTGAAGCCCATCTGGGCAGGGATGGGAGCATGAGGGAGTTTTCTGCAAACAGATATTTTTTCTGGTTAATCTGCTTGTCTGAGCACGGTTGTTTGTCAGTGAGGAAGTGAAAGAAAATCACTGCGCTGACAGAATTTGCCAAGTGGAAAAGGATGTGAGCACAGTGAAGCCCCATGGATGGGAGACTGGGCAGTGAATGTTTCTTGGAGGTACCATGTGGACATGAGTGGTGCTGCTGTAGCTGATGGAGAGGTCTTTGCTGATAATGAGTTTAAAGTGCACATTTATCCAGCTTGCAATTAGTTTCTTATCAATTCAGATTGGTATCATTCTTGCTCTTGGAAATAAAGCCCAGCGACGTGGCGGCACTTTAATGCAGCATTTCTTATAGTTTCAGTATCCAGTACTGTTTAACATTTTTACCATGAAGTGGCTCAACTGTTTATTCACATTTCTTAAAACTGCATTTAGAAATGCTTTCAATAGCTAATTCTTCTCTGAAAGGTTTTGTGGAGGAATTGTCACCTGACAGTCCTCTTCTGCTTGCTTTATACAGGTGAAAGTGCTTGTTGATTCCTCTGATCAAAAGAGAGCTATTAGTTCTGTGTGCAGCTACATTGTGTTCCAGTGCAGCCGGCCAGCCCCGCTCCACTCCCGTGACCTTCACTCTGTGATAGTTGCAGCTTTCCAGTGCCTCTGTGTCTGGCTCACTGAGCATCCTGACATGCTTGATGAGAAGGTAAGAATCTCTGGTGTGTGTGTGTGTGTGTGTGTGTGTGTATTCTTAGCCCCCCAGGTTGATGTGCCTTTTGTCCCCAGCTGCCAATGTTTCAGACTTTAAAACGACATGTCCTTGTAGTTTTCAAAAGCATAGCAGGAATTTCAAAACCAGTTTACTTGGAAAACAGCTTTCAGTTTTGATTTCTCCTTTTCATTCACTGAGAATATTTTTGGCTGTGCAACCACCTTTCTTGTTTATAAGAAAGTGTTTTGATCTTTCATCTTGCTTTGTGAACTGAAAAAAAAAACAACAGAACAACCTGAAATTGGAAAAGCAGAAAAATAATGGAGAAATATGAGAATTATTGGTGTATAAATAGTGTAGTTACCTGCAGCAGATAAGCTTCCCTAAAAGCAACGTCTTTTCTCATTTCTCAGTTCTTACCTATCTAAAACATTTTCTAAATTTAACAGTGGAATTTCTTTAATGCTAATATTTTGATGATCATAAAGTCATAAGAATAGCTTGAGTTGAAAGGAACCTTAAAGATCACTGAGCTCCAAACCCCTTGCCGTGGGCAGAATTGCTAGTCATTACATCAGGCACCAGACTGGGCTGCCCAGGGCTTCATCCAGCATGGCCTTGAACGCCTCCAGGGATGGGGCATCCCCAGCTTCACAAGGCAGCAACACCAGTGCCTCACTGAGTACAGAATTTCCTCCAAACATCTAACCTGAATCTCCCTTATTTTAATTCAAAGCCATTCTCTCTCATCCTATAACTATCAGACTGTGTACAACGTCAGTTGCCCCTCTGTTTATAAGCCCTCTCCAAGTACTGGACAGCCGTGCTGTCTGCCTGGAGTCTTCTCCAAACAGAACAAGCCCAACTACCTCAATCTTTCTCGATAGTAGAAGTGCTCCAGCCCTCTGAAGGTCTTCATGGCCTCTTCTGGACCTTCTCTGATTGTGTGAGTGCCCCTGGCCTGGACACATTACTCTAGATGCAGTCTCACAAGGGCAGAGCAGAGGGGAACAATCCTCTCCCTGCCCCACTGTCCCCTCTATTGATGCAGCCCAGGGTACAGTTGGCTTTCCAGGCTGCGGTTGGACACTGCTGGCTCATGAGCAGCTTCTCATCCACCATGACCTTCCTTCTCCACAGGACTGCTGTGTAGGAATTCTTTTCCCAGTCTGTACACATATCTGGGATTGCCCCAACCCCAGTGCAACACCCTGCACTTGGCCTTGGTGAACCATATTAGGTTCACATGGCCTGTCTGGGTCCCTTTGGGTGGGACCCCTTCTGTTTTATTGCCTGCATCACTCAGTGGTGTCAGACTTGCTGAGAATGTACTCAGTCCCATTGTCTGGGTTGCTGACAAAGATGTTGAACAGCAGTAGTGCCCAGACTCACACTTGGTGTCTTCACCAAGAAGTTTTCCAGAAGCTGAGCAAGGCAAAACTTGACCCAAGGTATGGCTTGCTGAGGGAGTTTGAAAAGAGCAGCAAATGAAGGATGCGGGTTGCTGATCTGACCTCCTCCTGTCAGAGTCTCAAAAAAAATATCTTTTTTTCTCTGTATGAGCGTCTGCTTTCATTGTAGGCCTGCTTACAGAGGCAGCTGAGTAACCTGCATATATATGTAACAAAAAAAAAAGAGTAAGAGGCATCAATAAAGATGCTTTCTTCATGCACTTTGGGATACTGGCAGTTGGTAGCAGGTAACCTGGAAAGGGATGATTTCCCTGGATATGGCACAACAAGGGTTATAAACTTACATTATGCTTTGTTTTTCTTTCTTTGCTTATTTTTCTGCATGAATTGTGAATTCAAGAAACAACATGGGCCAAAGCGCAGAGCCTGCCTTGTTTCTGGTGGTAAAAGCCGGTGATTTATTTGTGCTCCAGTTGTAGACAGCTACTTGCTCTTGAGAAAGCTTTCCTCTGTATTCCCTTGCTGAAGCCATCAGATCTGAACTTATGCTGTAGCAATCCAGTGATTTTCAGTAGATGATTTTGCAGTGGGCAATGTTGGTCAGTTACAGCAGTGATCTCTCTGAGTGCTGGCATCTTCTGCCATACATTTGTTGGTGCTCTGCTGTGTACCTGTAGAACACTGTAATTGCTCTCCTGATGAATTGGATGCCACCACACATTTTGCTTCCTTATGGATGCTGTTGGCAATTGAAAGATTCAGACAATTTTTTTCTGCAGTGTTCCAGATGAGTTCATCCTTCATATCCTCAGAACTTAATTAAAATTTCTGCAGATAATTTTGGGAATGCGTTTATCTTTTAAAATATGTTTTCACTTTTCAGTTGTGTTCCTAGCCCACTTGGCTGTTCTGCACAGGTCCAATGGAATATGTTGTGTATATATTAATGTATGTATTAATTCAGAGCACTTTCTAGCAGTAGATATACAAGCATACTAACAAAATTAGACATCTATATACAGAGAAAATATAATTTCTCTAGCAAATGTGATCTTATCTCAACACTGTCTGTTAAAATGATTTTCTGCCTTAATCTCTGAGCTCATACCAGAAGCAGCGCACTGCTACAATGAGTCATCTGTTGCTGTTTTTCTGAGGTCTCTGAGACGTCTGTTGAAGTGCTTCTGTTTTAAGGTAGTACCTCATGTGTTTTAGGATTGTTTAAAAGAGGTACTGGAGATTGTGGAGCTGGGTATTTCAGGAAGTAAATCCAAGAGCAGTGAACAAGAGGTGAAGTACAAAGGAGATAAGGAGCCAAACCCTGCGTCCATGAGAGTGAAGGATGCTGCTGAAGCTACGTTAACATGGTATGTAATTTCTCAGAGCATGTTCATTGTTCAGCATTGTTTTGTCAGAGAATGTTTTAATGGGGGGTTTCCAGCTGGTATGTAGTTGAGAGCATCTAAGAAGTTATCCAGAAGTTCCTTCTGGTTTGTCTTTTGGACAGGGTTGTCCTGTGCTCTGCCTTCATTGTCTTCCCCCTCCCATTACAGACATCCAGCAAGGGAAGGATTCCTGCAATTGCTGTCTTCATTCTGCCCCTTCCTTTCCCTGGAGAACAAAACCTTCCTGCAGCCCTTGGTGTTCTGTTCTGTGCCAGTGCAAAGAGCAGCTCCTTGTGTCTCCTGCTTTCCCTTGTCACCTTGTCCTTCCGTTCCCACAGCCTTCTCCTTGGCCTGACAAGTGATGCTCTCTCCCCACGCTGATGGGGGAACCGATAGACACTGTCTCCTGTGTAACACAGCAGGCAGTGACACACGTAGCAGGTATAAGTTAAGTCAGGGTGGGATGTCATTCTGCCCACAGAACTGGGCTGACTTAATAGATCTGGGAGACTGCTGAAAATGTGACTGCAGATGATGTGTAGGCTGGGGAGAGGGAGCACAGAAGTAAATTGAGATTCAACTCCAGATAAGCTGAAAAGCACTGTTTTACTGGATGAATAGCATGATGGAGTAGGCAGGACAAACTGAAGATGAGTAGGATAAACATGTGTTGCAAAAGGTGAGAGCTGCTTGCTTATTTTGTTTGTTTTATTTCACAATAAAATCATTATAAGCATTACCATTAGTAAAAACAACCGTGTTATTGTGAAAGCAGCTTCTCTTTGGAACTCGTGCACAAACCTTTCTTGTTGCCTGAAAGTGCCCTTTTTCTTTTGTTTAGAGGGATGCAGGTATCTGTCTCCCAAGGGAAAAGTGTGGCAGGAGGACTTCAGTAAATTTATTTTAGGTCTGAGTGCAGCCCCATTCAGAACATATGAGCTCCAGTCATTCTTGCTGTTGGCTCCTGTCATAGAGGCTTTTCTTTGGGAAGATCCTGCACAATTTCAAATTATTTAAATATATTTAGTTTTAGGAGGCTTGTGTATGCCTTGCTTGTTGATAGTGACTGGTGGGTTGAGTTATGGAGGAGCATCTCTAATCATCCATAATATTCTTATAAGAACAAACATACAAAAAGCTGTAGAACTACAGATTACATTTTGTTTTAAAAGGTATCTTACTGTCTTTACAGCCTGGGTTGTAGATGAACTTGTTGTATAGGCAGATTACTCTTCTTTGTAGGATTCATGTACACTTGTCCCGGAATTACTGGTTCTCTTTTAAGACAAGCTGGTAGCGCAGTGCTTGGTTTGTGCTAACCATAAGGGTAACTGCTGTGTCGAGATACAAGTGAAGAACAGAGCCTGTGCTTGGGTGGAACAGTAGATCTTCATCTGTCCTGACTTCTGCCTTTTTTTTTCCCCATTTCCAGTATTATGCAGTTACTTGGAGCGTTCCCCTCTCCCAGCGGCCCTGCTTCCCCCTGCAGCTTGGTGAATGAAACCACATTAATTAAATATTCTCGCCTACCCACCATAAACAAGCATAGTTTCCGTTACTTTGTTTTGGATAACAGTGTCATCCTCGCGATGTTGGAGCAGCCTCTAGGGAATGAACAAAGTAAGTCCAGCACTTGTTATTCCTTTCTCTTGTTCAAACTCCCAGCATGCTGTTACAGGAGGGAAAAAAAAAGAGATTCTACAACATGTGGTTCTTTCATGTTTCAGGGCCTTACCTGATCTGCATGCAGTTGAATAGAATGTTGTTCTGGATTGAAGTGGCAGGGCTGACTTCCATGTCAGCGATAGTCAGACATATACAAGCCCTCCTAAATAGTTCATGCAGTTGCCCTTCATCCTTTGAGACCAGGTGCATGCAGCAGAGTGCCATCAGAACAGTAGCCGATGGACAAAAGCACTACCACTGCATTATGAAGACATCCATGCTTTGACCAAGGAGAGCTTGTACTAAAAGTAATCTATTATTTACATGATGCTTTGAACTGAATTACTCTCCTTAAATTCCCCCTGTGAATCTTTGTGTATCAGTGCATCGCCCAACAGAGTTGATGAAACTCTTCTCCTGGACTGGCTCCTCCGATGCTAATAGAAAAGCTGTTTATTTATGAGTTGTGTTCCAGAATGCTCCAGTCTCATGGGGAATCACTGTGCAGATCCTGCAGCCATTGCCTCACGTCCAGCCTCAGTCTGGGTTGGAGCCAACGTGTTCCTGACTGCAGTGCTGTGGAACGTGCCAGAACAGCTGAGCACTTCTCACCCTTATTCTGCCTGTGCTAAATGAATTACTGAGGAATCCTGTAAAGCTATTATAACCTGAAATTAAATTAGCTTTACTTGTTGTGCAGAACTTGCTTACAAATCCCCTTTGAAATACAAGATTAATGGCAGTAAAGCTTAAGTGTGTCAGCTCTGTTCTGAGGCAGACTGCTGAAGTGAATCATTGCGGGGCCTGGTGTGCTGCCCATGAAATGCCAGCAGAGAAGTGCCTGTCTGGTAGTTACCCAGTGGTGTCAGTTTATTGTTTGCATGCACAAAGATAAGACACAGATCTTTGAAAGGTGAAAAGCTGTAGAGGTAACATTGCTCTTCTGAGATGGCCTTTAAATGTTGAAGGGATGGAATCCCTTCCATAGAAGCCTGTCTGTGCAGATGGAAAGGTACCGTGGGAGGACTGCAATCTAATCTGCTCTCTTAAAAGAGGCAATATTGAACTCAGAGCAGGTTGCTCAAGGCTTTGCGCAGGTAGGGCTTGGAAGCCTCAGGGGACAGTTTCTCTGTCCCTGTACCAGTGCCTGGCTTCTTTTTGAAATGTTTTCACTGCGTAAGATCAGAATCTTCCCCTGTCTTAGTTTGATCATTATCTCCTGTCTTTCTACCATTGTTATTGCCGTTATTTGTGTGGTACCTTCACAGAAGCTCATGGGATCCAGATGTTTCTGTGATCATTTGCTGTACCTAAACTGGCAGTGGCCAAATAATTTTATTTGTTTTTAATTCATGGGAATAATTTGGAGAGAAAATGAGTGGTCTGCGTGAATTTGGACAGGGGTTACTTCTAATGATGAAACAAAGCTGAGCTGGCTACTGGCAAGAAGAGCTGTTCTCTGCTGCAGAGAAGGGGATGACATTCAGTGTTTATTCCTCACCAGAATTTGTCCTCGGGGTCAGGGAGGGAGTTATCCTTGAAAGCAAAATGTCTGTAATATGTGTTCTTTATGGTTTAATTACCGCTCAATGAAGTATTTGTGATCTATGATGACGTATTCTTCTTTTCATCCTTGTGCTTTGCAGATGACTCTTTCCCCTCTGTCACGGTTTTGATCCGTGGGACATCTGGAAGATTCGCATGGGCCCAGCAACTCTGTCTTTTACCAAGAGGAGCTAAAGCAAATCAAAAGGTCTCTATCAAAGCCTACAAAGAAATCTTTAACTTAGAGATGTTCAGCAGAAATTCCACTAATGTGAGGCAGCCCCACAGATCTGGTGATTATACATTAAGGCTGAGCCACGGGGCCTTTAGCTGTAGGTAATGTGACGCATCTCCGGTGACTCTTTACAACTCGTGATTAATATTAAATATAGGCTCTAAAAGTACTGTTGCCTTCCAGATTTGTGTAGGAGGCTGGGAGAACTCTCCTTATTCTTGTTTTTTTTAAAGCATCTTCTAAGCTGATGAGGCAATGGGCTGTGTGCTTAGCACACAGGCACGGCTGGTGTTGCTGATGGTAGGATGTCAGGCAAGGCTTTTTCAGCAGAAGGAACAGAGTCTGGAGGTAATGTGTGAGATGCTGCTGAGAGAGCAGCTGTTAAAACTGCAGAACTCAGTGCTGCAAAGATGGCTGTAAAACTGCTGTGAAAAAATCTATCTAGGTGAACTTTGGAATGCTTCTGGGCAGTGATAGTGGAGGATAAATGGCCCAATCGTGTTTTAAGTAGAATCTGTTACTGCTGTTGCCTGGTGGATTCTATCCTTGCTTCACCAAAATTTCTTTGTTTGTAAACATCTCCCAAATGTTCAAACTGTTCATACAGTGCAGCTGCAATGTGGGCCTGTCAGTCTCAGCTGTCACGTTAATATGTAGATGACTGTGATCTCTGCAGAGCGGCCCTTGGGAGGACCCTTCACTGGATGCCTTTGGAGCTGTGCTGTCACTAGCTGGAGCTAAACAGTGTCAATTTTTGAATTACACAGTGTAGCACAATGCAGCAGCATTAGCAAAACTGCATGAAGGCAGATGATGCAGAGCTGTTGCTACCTTGGTGGGACATCTCACTGCTGACCCACAGCGTTGCTGCTGTTCACTTCAGGGCTTCTCAGCTTCACTTGTTGAGCTCATCATAGTCAGTGAGGCGTAGCTGTGAGCTTTCTTTAAACATGGTTGGAATAGATTCTGACCTAAAAATAAGATGTTGCCATGTGAGCTTGCTGTTTTTAACATGATTTGCAACTGCTTAGAGTTAGGTGGTAAGCAAGTGTAATAAGTACAATGATTACAACCACTAAAAAGGGCAGAAAGGAGTCCTTTTGTTTTATTTTTATTTTTTAATCTGTAGTGAAATTTTCAGTTACAGTCTGTTCAAGTTTGAGGCGTGTCTAAATGCTTTTTGGCGATACCTCTAATGTGAGGGTTAGTAAACCTGTGGTGGGGGGGAACATTTCCCATCTACTACAAGGCAGGTTGTGCTGATGCTCTGAATGAAGCCGTCCCCCTCCTCACCTTTTTTTTTTCTGTCAGACTTTTGTACCCGAACCTCGACCAGCTCCCAAAAGTGATGTTGGATTGAAATACAGTGTGAAGCACCGGCCGTTTCCTGAAGAAGTGGACAAGATCCCATTTGTGAAAGCAGACTTAAGCATTCCTGATTTGCATGAGATTGTGAATGAGGAGGTAAGAGAGGTTTTGTCTTCAACTTTGTCGTTTTGCTCATTTTCTTGCCTGTTCGTGAATCACACACTAACTTCTTATTCTTCTGCTTGATTAATTCACATTACTTAATGGAAGAATGAACTTTGAACAAATTAATCTGTGCATTACCCCAGGAAGATGGCAGTGCCTTGGATGTGTTGCTGGGGAGCACTGCTCAGCGTAGTTTATTCTGGATTCCAACAGTCTGTACTGGCATATTGATAGGAAGCAGTGAGCTGTGATTTGTTGCATCTTCAAGGGAGATGGAAGGGGCATTACGGTGTGTGGGTAAAAATAGAAGTATTTTAAAGCTTCACAGTTCTGCAGTTCTTATTCATTTAGGAGGAAGATACCATATCTGATGCTGGGTGTGTTAATTTGCAACAGCTCTCCCAGGCAAACAGGGTTTTGAGATACTCACTTTTAACCTTGCAAGGTCTCATTGACGGTGCTTTAGTAAACATCCTGGTGAAGTTGCAGCTGCTGCACGTGACTTATGGCTTTGCTAAATGACGGAGCTGTTGTAAGTGCTTAGAGAGTTTGGTGTTTCATGTCTGTACAATGTATTTCAGCTTGAAGAGCGACATGAGAAGCTGAGGAATGGCATGGCCCAGCAGATTATTTTTGAGACTTCCATAGATCAGAAAAGTGAGGAGGAGTGGCGTAAGAAGAGCTTTCCTGATCCAATCACAGAGTGTAAGCCGCCGCCGCCAGCACAGGAGTTCCAGACAGCACGCCTGTTCCTCTCCCACTTTGGCTTCCTGTCGCTTGAGGCATTGAAGGTGACCTGATACTTCCTTGTGTTATACTAATGGCATGAGTACCACTATGGCTTGGCTTAACAGAGGAGGAAAACTTAAGTATCATTAGTGGAAGATTTTTTTTGTGCAATGCCAGCTGCTTTTGTGCTGTCATCTGTTTGAGTTAGGTGTTGAAATTCCATCTTTCAGGGTTGTGAAAGGCCTTGCATGAAGCTGAACATGCTCTGAATTGGTGGCTATTAGTGTGTTTTTGCAGTAGGTACATTATCTCCCACGTTCACCTGTTTGTATTTGGTGTTATTCTTCCAACTTAAGTTAGGGATGCTCTGTAAGCCTTTCTGAATTATGAGTGCCATACAAGTTTCTGTTCCGGAAATTGTATTGAGGTACTCCATGCTTACATGTGGTTAAACCACATTTAGGTTGTAGAGTCATTCCTTTTGAAGTTAAAATGCCAACAATGTATAGGAAAAAGACCCACATCCTTAAATTGAAATTCTGCCTTTTAAGTGAGAATTTTGCCTTTTGTTTGTCTTTTCTTCCAGAAAGCTATCAACGTTAGGAGGCAATGTAGCTATTGCAAAAATAAAGATGCTTAATATTGTGTGTATTGCTGGTCTATAGGTTTTGTGCTAGTCTATAGGTTACAGCAATAAAAACAAAACACGATGCAGTGCAGCTGTAGGCAGCAATGAGGCATTTTGAAAGTCTCTGCTGCTTTTGTTGTGGAATGGAGCATGTTTTGAGCAAAACATTACTGGTGTTTTACTTGAAATGTTAGTTTTCTTCTCTAATGAGGATAAGTTAAATGAAACAGTCAGACTTCTGCTTGCTGTTGATCATTTATAACATGGTTATGTTGGATCAGAATTTTTTTGTATGCTTTTGATTTGATTCCTTTTTAACGGATCGTTGCGAAAACCACAAAGATCTTTTTAAAGCTGTTGAACTCTTATCTGTCCGACAGGAGCCTGCTAACAGTCGTCTACCTCCTCACCTGATTGCACTTGACTCTACTCTGCCTGGGTTTTTTGATGACCTTGGGTACTTGGATTTACTGCCTTGTCGTCCTTTTGATACTGTTTTCATTTTCTACATGAAGGCGGGCCAGAAGACGAGCCAGGAGGTAAGGGAACGCATAGGGCAGAGCTCTGGAACCGGGGGTTGTTGGCTTTGGCTTTATTTTATGACAGGAGATGTAACGAACCACTGCATATTTTTCATTTGAAAGGTGGTTTATGTTATTGTCTGCACTTAGGATTTCTGTGAAATCTTAATAAAATAATTTGTATATATGTGATTGAAAGGATGCATTTGTATAATTCAAAGATTCCTATCAGAAATGTGTTTCAGTTTGTGGGGAAAGCTGCAGTTTGTTCTTGGTATGTGCAATATCCAGGTAATTTAATTCAATTTTAATGTTAAACATATGTTAAAGAAGTCAGAAACTTACTGCAAGAAAGTATTACTGCTTTCTAAGTCCTCACATTATACTGTTTGTGCTGAGATGCGATTAGGTTAATTAGGTTAATTTGTGCAAATCTAAATCATGATTTCTTCAGCCTGCGATCTGGAAATTCACTGTGAGTTTCTAAGAAGGCTTATGGGATCAGTGGAGATATTTCTATAATATTTCTCATTTCTATTTGTAATTGTTGTACTAAAGAGTAGAAGCATGACTTCAAAAATAATGAGCATGTCATTCCCTCATGTGACTGTCAGCATACAAGTGGCAGAGCACAGCAGCACCTTCCGTGTCTGAGAGGAATGCACCACCAGTTCTTGAGGCTGTATGTGAGTTTTCAAGTCAAAGGTTAGAGTAAGCAGTAAGCAATCCCCAGAGCCAGTATGGTATACGGGGCGTGATGCTTTCCAGCTGTTCTGCTATTGCTGGGCTAGCAGAATACTTCTTTCCTCTGATGCTTGTATGCAGTTATGGATTTAGACAGGTGAGACTTCTGTGCAGGAGTTAGTGCTGCAGAACTTGCAGAGCTTTGGAAACCCAGAGAGCAGTCTGTACTCAGGAGGATTTGCCATGTCAATTATAAAAAAAATCCTTTATACTTGAGAGATTCTGGTTATGAGACAGACAGTGTAAAGATGGCATTCCTGCTTCAAGATCCCAGGACATCTTGCTGTGATTCCTAAGCCTTCTCGGTTGTGCCAAGTCAGAGGCAGTCAAGCTGGTAAAGGTGCTCATCTCTACAGCCCTGAGCTGAGGGAGAAACTGCTGCTGTTTCTGTGATTGAAAAGAAATAAGTCAGTGGTAGTTTTCAATATTAGCAATCAAGAGAGGAGATCAAAGCTGAGCCATGACACTGCTTTGGGCAGGGATGGCTGCGTGGTGCTACGTAGCCATCCTTGTGCATGTGCTCATGCTGCTCTTACTCAGGACCTAAGTCTGCTCTGCAAGGTGGTTCCCACTCCTGTAACAAGGAGTAGTGGCAGCTCTACATCTGCTGCTGCACAGCCTAGAGCAGTGCCATCCAGTGTGACTGTTCCGAAGTGAGCCCCAGTCTCTCTGCTGTGGTGATGCACACTGATGGTTTAGAAGGGTGTTGTGGAATTTGTTTGTACACGATAATGAAACTGCCCACACCACTTCTATATTATGATACTTAATAGCATTAAATGTCCTTTGGACATACTCCCTCACCCTTATTTAAGGTCTTTTTTTGAAGGTGCTCAGTTAGAAAACTATACATGTGTGTGTGCATATTTTCTGCAGCTGTTGTTGCTCTCTTCTCTGAATACATTCTCAAGTGTAGCTCTGACTTTGCTGAGGGTGTTGTTAATATTTCAGTGCAGTGTCTGAGCACTGCTGAATATTGAGCAGGGCACTAGAGCTGGGTGGCAGGGCACAGGGCCTTCCTCACTGGGAGCTTTCTTCCCAGGGCCTGTCCCCAGTATGGAACTTCTGCTCCAGCAGAGTCTGTGTCGCAGGGAGAGTCCCAGAACTGCCCTCATACAGACAAACTCCAAAGAACTTCTGTCCACAGAACAATCTCCCCACAGCTAAGAAAGAAAGGATGATGCACTGCATGATGTTGTCTCTTCCCTGTATCACAGTGCTTCAGTAGGCCAAAGAACAAATCATCCATGTCTCCCTTCATGCCGCTCAGTGCAGCTCTTGAGCCTCAGTCCGTCACACTGGGATTAGGATGTATTTGGATGAAGAAAAGCCCTGGATCTTTCCCCAACTGAGATTAAGGTTCAGAATGAGCAGTTTGGTGTGGCATTTGATTAAAGTGCGTTCTCAATCCTGCTGAAAATCGTTTTGCAAAGTTGGTTTTATTATTAAATGTGTGGTGAGGCTGGTGCCCTAATTCACCAGTTGTGCACAGGGAGTGATGGAATGCCTTTCTCCTAAAGTTTCCCCTCAGTCTAATAGTGAAACCAGCCCAGAAAATCCTCATGCTACGTCTGGTATTGATGCAGATCCTGCACTGGACAGGTCCGTGGTTTATCCCTGATGAGTGGAGAAATCTTGAAATTACCATTTGTAGCCATTTGTAGTGGTGTGATTTCAGTGGTGGCAAAAAGCTAATCTGATGGATTAGGATGTTGCCATGCAGGATGGTCGATGCTGGGCAGCAGGGACCGGTGTCCGTGTAGAAAGCCTGGGGTTCCTGACTTGCTGAAGAGCTCTTTGTGGGCAAAACCATTTTGATGACACAAAATTTTGGATGATAGGAGCAAAGGCAGGATGAGGAGGAAACGAGACGTTAACTGGAGCCCCCATACATACCGTGCTTCTGCTGGCTGTTTCAGATCCTGAAGAACATGGAGTCTTCCAGAATCGTTCAGCCGCACTTCCTGGAGTTCTTGCTGTCTCTTGGCTGGTCTGTCGATGTGGGGAAGCATCCTGGGTGGACTGGGCACGTCTCCACGAGCTGGTCCATCAACAGCTGCAGTGATGAAGAGGGACCTGAACAAGGTAGAGCATAGTTGACGGTGTAACACTGAGTTTTGTCTCCTTTTGGATAAAATTGGTTTAAATTTTTTGTTCCTGTGTGCCTATATGAACACTTGATGCTTCTTTCACATTTTAAAAAGCATTTTCTAGAAAGGTGCATGTAAATAGATTAAACTTCAAGACAAAGTGATGAAAGTAATGTCTGTGTTGTTGGGAGGAAGTCATTTCAGCAAGCAACACCGTTTTCCATACTTCTGGCAGACTTGGTGAGTCTTGTTATGTGATCCAGAACCAAGATTCAGATGAAATTGGATACAGATTTTAGTGTGTAGTAGCAGATGTGCTTGAAATATTGCATGATTCTTTTGTGCTCTGTAAGTAGATTAAAATGAGCTGTTGACAAGTAAGTTAGCTGTAATCATGCTTGGTAGTAAGTAATGAAGACAAGCGGCTGTTTGTAGGTCACTGAGGCTGGAGCCCACTCACAGCTCTTCTGCTGTCCTGCTTCATTTACTCCAGCAACTCTTCCTCTGGGCTTGTCTTGTACTGTGACTGACTAAAGGCTTTTCTGAATATAGCTACAAATGATAGAAGGTTTGAGGTGTTGTAAGAGAACAGATGCGTGGCTTTCTCAGAATGAGTCAAGAGAGGTTACAGAATGGCCAGGGCTTGGTTTGTTACTTCTTTCATATGGATGGAGTTGTTGTGCTTTATAGTGGGGCAGAGCCTTCTCCCTTTCATTTCTGGTTGGAGTTGTCAGTATGGCTGCACAGAAGATTAGTGCCCTGCATTGGTGACGTTACCAGTTTTAATGTGTGCTGCTTAACTTGGAAGGTAACTTTTAACTTCAGCCATTTGGGTTAGATCGTAGATGACCAAAAGGATGAATTCAATTAATTAGTGCAAGAAGGGACAGAAAAAGCAATCAGGAATGGGAGTGAAGGGGGGGCTGCATCACGTCTGGCTCTGATGCTGGGAAAAATGTACAAGTGGAGTTGCACCTTTACTTCAAGTCTGCTGCTTCAGGTTTTTAGCCATTGCTTGCTAGGGTTGGACAAACTCATCAACACTTCTGCTTAGTTTTTTTTCTCTCACACTCTTTGCTGTTGCTGATGCTGTTTGTTTTGTTTTGTGTATTCTCTTTGTGGATAGCTCTAATTAAAACAAAAAATGCACCAGAAAAAAAAGCAGAACAAACAAACAAAATATTCAGGAGAGTAAAAGAGCTTTTGGTGGGATGAAATTAAAATATATTCACAAGCAAATGTTTTTGTTTTATTTTCACATCTTCCCCTCCCATCCCCCCAGCCCCAACAGTTGAATTTGGGTTGAGTTGCTGCTCCCCAGGAGCTTGAGAGATTGGTCCCTAATGGTGAGGCATGGTTCTGAGCTCCCGGTGTGCCTCTGGCCATGGCTTCATGTCAGTGTGCTGAACTTACTGCCCCACTGGTTTTGCTGATGCAGCTGTTCCAGGGGCTCCTCTGTAAACTGGCTCAGAGAAATAATTTGGCTTAAAGCCTTTGCTGTTCTTTCTGGAGGAAGTATGGAGAAAGGAAAAGGTGGTTTGCATCATGTTTGTGTAGCACGGCTCCACTGAAGGCTTTCTGTACAGCCTGATGGGTTGGCCAGCTGTGATGTGGGAATAAGTGGGGGCTGAGAACTAGGAGCTCTCTTGCATTAGCTTGAGTTCAAGGGTGTGGGTTTTTTTGTAAATTATATAGAGAGAGGAATTTATAGAAATTGGCTTCAATTCTAGAATGTTGTCAGGCTGAAGCAACAAATGTAAGTTGTCTTTTGAGATTGAATGACAAACTGGGCAAAGCCTGTGTTAAGGATATGAGTAGAAACAGCTACTGGATGAATTCTTGTAGGAAATGCTTATTTAGTGACCACTTAGTGACTACCTTGGACTGTTCAGTCCAAGGAAAGTGTGATGTATGGTAAGTGTAATTGAAACATATTCAGAATAAATCCTCCTTCCAACTCTTGGTGCTGTTTACTTTAAAATACCAAAGATGTCTCCCTGAAAGTTGTTGTTAGCCGTGAAATTTAACGGTGAAATCTCATTTTAAAATGTGATTTATGTGATTTCTTCTCATTGTGCCTTGTGGTCGAAGGTCTGTGCCTAGAGAGGTGAAACTTCCTTTTGACTTAACCTTCCTTTTGTGTGTGTTTCAGATGATGTAATAATTTCGGAAGATGTTGGAGCAAGTATCTTCAATGGGCAGAAGAAGGTGCTGTATTATGCTGATGCCCTGACAGAAATAGCTTTTGTTGTCCCGTCACCAGTGGAGTCCCTAAGTAAGATCATTTTATGTATGCATTTTTTCAAACAAAACACAATACAGAAGAACAACGGGTGGTGGTGGTTTTTTTTCAATAGAGAGCTTTGTCAGAAGCAGGATCCTTGTCAGAAAAATAGTTATTTAAATATCCTAATCCTTAGAATCCTTCTAAGGTGTTACCTTAGTTCAGTGCTCCTTTGTTTTCCCAGTCTAAGCATCAAATGCCTATTCAGGTTTGCAGGGTAGTACATGCCTGTGTGGGTGCCTTAGGTTGGATGTATGGGTTTGGTCTACAGCTCTGATATTGTTAAAATATATTAATCCCCGCTATTGAGTTCAGAGCAGTTTTGCTGCTGGTTTTGTTCTTCTCTGTCCCTTTGTATTGGTTGTTAATATACAGATGGTAGCAAATGTACAGAAGGAATAAGCAAAGGAAAACTCACCAGTGGTGGTGCCTTGGCTGAAGAAGCTGGGGCAGTCCTCACTGATGAATGATCTCCAAGAGATGCTGCCTCAGTGGGAGTCAGCCTCTCAATGAGGTCTCAGAGGGGATGGAGTCAAGCTCCACCCCTCCCGGGAGCACAGCTACATCACTCTCACCTGAGCTCCCACAGCTGACCCCATACTTGCCTCAGCTGATTAATCAGAGGTTCAGGCTGTGATTACCAATCTCCCATACACCCTTCTTGTTGACATGCTCGTGCAACACAAGGAGGAGCACGTGCCTAATGGCCATGGAGATGAGCAAGAGCTTTCATGATGTTTTTTACTCCAATGAAATTCTGCATGATGGTTTCAAAAGGTTGTGAGGAAATTGTATCTGTAGGAAGAAGCTGTGTTGTGTAGGAAATTATATAATCGGACATGATGCTTTAAATCCATAGGGAGTGCTTTAATTGCGGTCAGTTTCTGGCATGACTTGCAGTTATCCACTGTTGAATTCTCTTCCTGGTTTTGAGCTCAGTTTTGACTTGACTGCATGCCCATCCATGTATGTTCGGTTTCGAAAACCTTAGAACCTTTCTGAGTTTCAAGACTGTACCTTTGGTGACAACTTTGGGGATTTTTTGGGACAGAAGAAAAGACAAAACTCACTTTTCTATTGGCTTACAGCTGATTCATTGGAAAGCAACGTCTCTGATCAAGAAAGTGACTCCAACATGGATCTGCTGCCAGGAATATTAAAACAGCCATCTTTGACACTTGAACTCTTCCCCAATCATACGGACAATCTTAATCCCTCTCAGCGGGTAAGACAAAACTTGCTCTGAAAAACGGCATTTATTTGTTTGGTGGGTTTTTTTGTTGATTTTTTTCTTTTCTTCAAGGTGCCCAATAGCAGTGTTGCAGTGGGTTTTGGCTGTACACAATTCAATCTCCTGATATTAGGAGTCACTCGTTCCTAGATGTTGATCTTTCACAGCAGCTTCAGTCTGGCTCGTGTTTGCACCGACAGTAGGAGATTGCAAAGTTACATTAATTAACTATAAAAGTGAAACTTGCTAAGTAGGGGAGCATCTTGCATACTAAAATTGTGTAAAAGCGTGTGCAGGAAAAAGTCTATGCGATATTCCTGAAGTAAACCAGACCCCAGACCATGTGTGGAAGTTCAGGATGGGTTAATATGACTGCTCATCCCTACCTGGTTTAAAACAGCTTGTGTCAGTTGTGGCTGAATTATCTGTTGTGAAGTTGCTTGAGTATGGTAGCTAAGCAGAAAGACTTGAACAGAAAGGATTTACAACTGTTTATTTCTTGTTATAAATTTACTTCCAAATGTACTTACTTACTGATTTAGAATCTTTGAGAATGTTAGGAAAAACTTGAATGAGTTTTTAAGATGATTAAATGACTCGTCTAAGTAACAGCTGTTGCCTTTTTATTGGACTTGCAGAAAATTACTCTTAGTATAAGCACAGTAAGAATGGGGACAAATGAACTGGAGTCTAGGGCAGGAACCTCAGTTTAGCTCACTGGATTGGGTGGGAAAATTAGTAAGGAAAAAAGCACTTTTTTGAGTAATGAGTAGATTTGCTCCAAAATATTAAGTTGATAATGAGAATATCATAAAGCTTTGCCATGATGGGTGTGCTGGGATTCCACAACAGCATGGGGATACTGCAGTGCTTGTGCATGTTCCCAAGGAATGTGGAGCAATTGCACCGACTGCAGCTTGGAGGTGTGTGACAAAGCAAAACAAAGAATTGACATTGTTTTCAGTGTTTAAAGGAATAAGATACTTTTCTCTTGTTTATGTTGAATGTAAGTATTGTGGAGACCCAAATTACTGCTTCTGAGTGGAGTAGTCCCACTGCAGCCCCATCGTACTCATTTGCAGAGCTTGTACCTGTCTGAAATCTGAAAGAAGGAGGAACAATAGATGAGATATTTTAGGTAAATCTCTGGGCTTCTGGTGTTTGCAAATCCTGCTTTTCTCTTGTGTTTGAAACAGCTCAGCCCTACTTCCAGATCCAAGAGGGTGCCTCAGGGCCGGACTATTCCACCAATGGGACCTGAAACCAAAGTGTATGTGGTCTGGGTTGAACGTTATGATGATATAGGTGCGTAGAATTTTCCTTGTTCACTGATGTAGCAACAGAACAGAAATGAGAAGAAAACCTCAGCTCCATTCCTCTAAAATAAATAAGCTAAATCCCTATCAATTTCTATAACTGACACTTGATTCTAAAACTGTTCTTTGATATTTGAGTGGTGGTCCACGGGGGTGTGTAAGTGAATCACTGGCTGTAGAGCTGTAGATTATTTTAGCTCTGGCAGTGCATGCAAAACACCCTCATGGAGCTTCTCTGTAAGCTCAGTGTGTAAGACCAGTGTGCTCCCAGCTGCTGTGTTCTTGGAATGGAGCTGATGCTCTTCCTTTAGAAAAGTGACTTTCTGACCCTTGTTTTGCTTCTGATCTGCTGGGTCTGTTCTGAGGGGATCATCAGTTTCTTGGTACCTTTGAAACTTTCTACTTTGATCTGTCGTGTAGAGGGCTCACTTAATCTGCTCATATTGCCAGTCTGGATGGTGCTGGGCAGCCCGTTCCCTTTTTGCATGCCATTGTTCAGGCAGTGTCCTACTCCTCGTGCTGAATTAATGCTCCTTGCCTTGGTGTTTTCCCCCTGAGTCTGGATAACTGGAGAGATACCCAGCTTTGTCCATCCTGTTGTAGACATAGCATGGTTAGTGCTGGCAGCCTCTCCCCCAGGCTTGAGGAGTTCTTTGTTCATGAGAGCTTCTTTCATGCTAGTTCTAAGCCGTGAGCCCAGCTTTAGTGGGATGTGAGAGCCTGTCTGTGCTGGCCTGGCCTAGCAGGGTCTGTAACACTGCCAGCAACAGATAATCTGTTTGAAGTTGTTATTCTGCCTCTGATTTCTAATCCGGGTTCCCAGCTTAGCATTAACTAAACCCTTAGAACCTCCCAGAGGATAGCAACCAAGAGATCAGAGGAAGCTTCCCATAAGTTATTGGTATGAAATGTTCCCTTTCCCACCCAGGTCTCAGGCACAAAGATCTTGATGTCCAAAGGAACATATTGCAGAGCAGTGTCTGGGATTGGGATACGCACATGAAGTTCTGGAGCATTTCTTCCTTATCCTGACATTGGCCTCCTTAGCACCAGGAGCCCCTCAGCCACTTCATTTCCTGAGCTGGTGGTGTCCCTGACCCTCTCCTATGTAGATGGCAGCTCAGGCTGGCACACTGGAGGGGCAGTGACTGCATACATACATGCTCAGCTGCTCCTTTAGCAGCCAGGGGAGTCCCCCAGAGCTATGGGCCTGCAGCCAAAGAAATGAGTCTCTGAGCCCCAGTGTTTGTGCTTGACAGTTGGATGACTTGTTAGGGAGCTCTTGAAGGTCGCTTCTAGCCCAGAGGCTTTGCCTCATGCTTCTTGTGTTCTTGGCTTTTGCCTTATGCCATCTTCGTGTTTGCACAGTGGAAGAGCTGACTGTAGTGCAGGCTCTCTCTGCTGTGCCAGCACAGCACAGGCACAAAGTGTTTTCAGGCTTACGTTCTTTTTGCTGCAAGAATGCTTTGTGTTATCGTGCTGTCTGAACTATACTTTTATCCCCTCCCAAACTTCTCTGTAAGCTTCTGCCCTTGAACAAATGGATGGGAAGTACCACATTCCATCCCAGTTCTCATTTATTCCTTCTGCACCTGTTACTGAGGGCGAGGCAGCAGAGCAGTGGGTTGTGGTGTGGGCTTTACTGAAGGAATGATGCTGTTTGCTGGAGCAGATTGGTATTCCCATGGCAGAACTGCAGATGTGAGCAGCGGTGCCATTTGAAATTCCCAGCACTGTTCTTGAGGCTGATGACTTGCAGATGGGAGAAGAAGTTATGAATAATAATTTGAGAGGTGTTTTGTGACTGTGACACAATTCAGCTTCTTTCTGCTTCACTGCTGCTCTGAAGATTCTGACCTTTGGGACTGAGGGAGCTGAGGGTCTGGGACGTGTTCCCCAAGGTACTGAGCAGTGGGCGAAGGAGGAGCGTCTGTGTTTCACCTGTTCTGCTTAGGTAACTAGAACAGACTTGGTATCACCAGTTTTGCCGGAACATCCCTGGTATAAATGCTTGAGGGTTGCATGGGTTTGGCTGACAATGACTTTGCACAAAAACAAAGAAGCAAACTGGGGAAGCTAAACTTTATTCCATGTCATCCTGCAGAAAACTTTCCCCTCCCTGATCTGGTGTCTGAGACCAGCACAGGCGTAGAAACTACGGCCAACAGCAGCGCTTCCCTAAGGTAAGACTGCTCTTACTTTCATTATTTTTCTTGGCTCTTGTGGACAGCAGTCTGTGCTGCACTTCAGAAGCCACAGCCCAGCTTATTTGCATTCTTCAGCTTTCACAGGCATCTCCAAAAACTGTGGACAGTGTTGTTGAAAAGATAGATGAGCTCCTTCAGTGGATTCCTTTTCTGCTGAGGGGAAAAAATAAATGAAAGGGCTTTTCATATTGCTGAGGTTGAAACATAAGTGAAGGGGTAGAAGATGTGTAGTCTTACTCTTGGGTTTGTGATCAGCCTCCTTCCTGGCTCACTCCCTGGTGAGGTGGTTGATGCTGCACGTCTGTCATGAAGCTCAAAGCCCCATCTGCAGGGCTTTCAAATTCTGTGGTGATAGAAGTTTGTAGGAACAGTGTAGCTGTTGCAGCCATCCTGAGGTCCAGCAAATGCACACAGGAACCCTGCTGGTTTAGCCATGAGACGTTTTAACATCCTTTTAACACTGCATCTACGAAGGAAAACAATTGCTTTAATTGTAGCACTGCTATAGAACTGACTTTTATTTTTTTCCCTTAAGATCTGCCACTCCTGAGAAAGAAGTTCCTGTGATCTTCATCCATCCTTTAAACACTGGCTTATTCAGGATAAAACTACAAGGAGCAACCGGGAAATTCAACATGGTTATCCCGTTGGTGGATGGGATGATAGTCAGTAGGAGAGCTCTTGGTAAGCTGACGGGTTAGGAACACCTGTGGTTTCTTTTATTCCTTTTCATTTGGAGGCAGTTCATGGAGTGGTCTGGTCCTTCCCGTTTGGTCCTCGTGCATCCGTGCATCATGTCATCCTGCCAGCAGTACTTCTGCCTGTACTCCTTCACGAGAGGCAAACCATAACCAGCACTCTTTGTAGTAATGTTTGTGCTACCCATTTCCATTCCTCTGTAACGCTGTTACAGTGAGATCTGGCTAATCCCTAGAACATAATGGGGATCTGAGAGAGGGAAAGCTGAGGTGTCTGTGGTGTGTGAGTAATAACGTATCTGCACAGTGCACGGTCTGGGATCTGTCACTGGGTACTGGACATTCCAGCAGGTCTGTATTTTGTTCTTGCCACCAGAGCGGCAGTGGGGACGGCAGAGGGAGGAGGTGGTGAGCATTTAGCTGGAGCAGTTGTGGGATAGGGCTGCACTGTGGGAGCCAGGTGGTGGCTTGGAGTGGTAGGAAGAAACGTAGTGTGGGTGGTGAGAACAGAAATGTGACCCTGATGTTTAGCACTGAAGGCCACGATGCTGATGTTCCTCATCTGCCAAAGGGTACTGCTGGGTTCCTGGGCTCTGCTGACACATTGCACTTGTTCCTTCTGCTTTAAAAAAAGGCTTACAACAAAAAGCCACAGGGATTGGTAGGCCCACGTTAATGTGGGTGTGCTGCCCACCTTTTCATGTATTCCTGGATGTATTAATGACTGATCTTGGCTGTCTGTGCTGTTAGAAACACAACAACTGGAAATCTCTCTCTAGTGGGAGCTATTCCTGAGGCAGGTTGAAATGAATGCTCTGTATAGAGTACTTGGACATAAAACTGATGTAGGAATCTGCTGGGGATGACTTCCAGGTTCTGGTCTTGCACATGGTGTTCAGTGATGGTGAGAGGGAAGCCAGGCAGGGCCTTCAGATAAAGTTTGTGATCTCAGCTGGGAACAGCAGGTTGTGCTAATGAAGAACCAGGTGTGTTTCTCACAGGGTGGTACTGGTTTTTCATCTGCACCAGGAGTAAAACAGTGCCAATTGTCTGATCTCTAAGGTCAGTAAATGTAGCTTATGTGCAGTCAGAAATCAGGTCCTCTAGATAAGGAAGGCAGTGTTTGCTGTGTTACCGACACTTCTGTGTAGGCAGAAAAGAGGTCAGTGAACACTTTTTCCATGAGATGCGTATGAATTTAATCTCAGGATAGCAGTAAGTCTGCTGTCCTTAGCCACAGTCTGCCCTCTTCCCTCCCCCTGCTCAGAGGTGCAGTTCTGCCAACTCTGCTGGCTCTGCGGTAGGTTTTGCGATGCCCAGATGGCTCCTCAGCATCACCCACTGCCACTTTAGGCCCAGTCCTTGTATGCCCAGCCTCCAGCTGTCGTACCGCTCTTCTGCCAACGGGCCCTGTGTCACTTACTGACTTGGTCCCAAGGGTGCTGTTGCAGCTGTCTGGCACACTGGCAGAGCTTGAGAGCCCTCTTTCTCCTCTCTCTGGATGGATGTACTGCTGACTTCATCCCTTTATCATTTGAGCTTCACATTAAAACAGGCTTGCAGGGCTGGGAACTGGGATGATCAGTTACTGGATGGCCTTTCCAAAAAGTTCTCTGCTTGGAGCTGCTGAGCATCTTCCTCTGGGTTCCTGGGTGGGCTGGGACCCCGTGTTTCCTTTAGCTGTAAAACCATCACAGGGGACAGCTGAATTTGTTTAAGCTCATTTCCAACGTTCTTTCTTCTTCAGGTTTTTTAGTGAGGCAAACAGTAATAAATATTTGTCGGAGAAAGAGGCTGGAAAGTGATTCCTACAACCCCCCCCACGTCCGCCGAAAACAGAAGATCGCAGACATTGTCAATAAGTACCGCAACAGGCAGCTGGAGCCCGAGTTTTATACCTCGCTTTTCCAGGAGGTTGGGCTCAAGAACTGCAACCCATAGGCTGTTATCCTCCCCGGACAATTAGATCAGAGCTTGGTGGCTACAGTAATGAAAACAGTTAAATAACAACAAATTTCCTCAGCCCTCCGGAATTCAGGAAACCGTATTTTAGCACAAGTCAGCAGATACCGTGTGGGAGGAGTGAGAAACGAATCCAAAACGCTGCAGTTGGGATGCTGACTCCATTCACCTACCCTCGAAAGATGACTTAATTCCAGTCTTCCTGGATGCTCACAACATAATCTCTTCACGCAGCCATCTATTCCGGGCTAATTAAGATCTGTGTCTTGTTCTGTGACAAGAAAACAATCAAAGCAAAAGGGTCTCTGTGTTTACGTACGAAGAACACGAGGCACGCCAGCCTGCCTGCAGACAGCTCGCTGTGCCCACGCACTGGGGGGGAGGAGTGGGATCTCTCCTTGAGGAGGGAAGCTCCTTCTGAGCGCTGGCTGTCCCCACAAGAACTTCAGGAGAAGCTTCTGACCCCCTTCAGCATCCTGCAGGAGACACTTTGCTGCCTGGGGCCGGCTGGAAGCCACGGGGAGGGAAGCTGCTCGGGAATGTCAGGTCACCAAATGCAGAACTGGGATGCTGGGTGTGACAGTCCCCCTGTGGGTCCACACAGCATTTCTGCCGCCCTGGGAACAAACTCAGCGCCTGGAGGGGCCCGATTTCAGCTACACCTTCTTACCAGATAAGAGATCCTGGATCAATGAAACAAGGTTGTGACTTTCAGGTCTGCTGCAAAACGTGTTTAATTTAGGTAGCCTGATTTTATTTTTGTATGCAGCTGATGCTGCTGAAATGTCTCTCGGTCGCCATTTTCATTAAATGTGCAAACATTTCTTGCTTTCCTTCTGCTGGGCTGAAAGCTGAGCTCCTGGGGCTGCCTCTTGCCTGACATGTATCGAATATGCAGCTTTAGCAGCTTCTGCACTTTTGGGAAGCTCCTCTTACCCAGACGGTGAAACAATTGAAACAGAAAGCAGAGAACTCTTTTCTCTGTCCGTTAACTCGCCACTCCATGGAAAGCCCATTTGGAGCTGTAACTTACAATTGTTCTGAGGCTGTCGTGCTTTCTCGGCAGCACTGATTCTCCTCCCCTTGGTCAGAAGTTCCTCTGAGCTGCTGGTGTCTCCCCTGGCCCAGCTCAGGCACACAGCTGGGTTGCTGCCTGGCCCACAGGGAGCAGAGCGGTGTGGATTCGGTTCTGTTCGCACGCTTTGCTTCCTCTGTGGCTGCACTCTGGGCTGCCGAGCTCAGAGCCTCCCCCAGGCTGTGCTGAGAAAAGATGTTTACATCTGCACTTCAGTGCTGGGAATATGAAAGCTGCAGCAGGCGCTGCCGTGCTCAGCAGTGCTTCCAGGCCCCCAGCACAGACCTGTCTCGTGTGGCAGGAATGAATCATCACTGATGCTCCTGTGTAGGTGCAGCCTGCAATGGCTGGCAGTGCGTGAGTTCTCTTCCTCCCAGTAAGTAGGGAGCATAGACGTAAGGAATTTGTGGAGCTCCTCAAGTTGTGACAGAGTGTTTCTCGGAAGCGTTTAATATGCATTGCAGTGATGCCCGTGAGTCACTTTGATATTTCAGTTACTTTTTGCAACAGTTCTGACCTGCAACAGTCGTACTTGTTTCATTACAGCTTCCTTGCCAGGAATGTGCCCCGACCTCATCTGTGTGTGGTCCTGCAGGGAGGTCCCGCACACCCCAAGCCACACACGGGGACGTGCTGGTGTCAGCTGAGGGGACTGGGGGACAGGAGCGCTGCAGGGCAGGCACAGTGAGCTGCTGGGGGGGGTTGGTCCAGGATGAATCACAGATGGAAAAACCAATCCATGTCGTGAATCACCATAGCAGGGAGCAGAGCTGCAGTGCTCCTGCACTGCCCTGGGTGCAAGGGGCGGCGCTGGGTCTGGTGGCAAAGCTGAGAGGGAGCGTGGCCTCGTCTCTGCTCAGCTGTTGCCCGAATGCATTGAATGCACAGACACTGAATTTACCCACGTTGTGTATGTACCTGTTGGATCTGAATAACAGCCAAACACACTGCAGTCCACTGACTTAAGAGGCATGACCAGTGCATGTGAAACAAAAAGAAACATACGGGTTGATTGAACCTTTGCACATCTTCAGCAGCTTAAAGCCCATCTCCCATAGCTGTGAGTGTTACGTGCAAAACCGTTGCTTGGTAGCCCAGTGAGCTGCAGCAGCTGCTGCCTTCAGGTGTGCGGTGCGGGCAAGAGCAGAGCTGGGGGGGGGGGAGCCCTGGGCGTCTCCTCCTGAGCCAGAGAGCCAAAGGAGCTGCCTGAAATACTGCGTTGTAACGCTTGGCTGTGGAGCAGCACTTAGGTCTGATCCTTGTTCTGGCCAAAGCATGATGTGACGCCCACCTGAGCAGTGCTGATGGGCAGCAGGGCGCTGTGTCAGATCTTGAAAGCAGATCAATTCTGTGTGTCCAGCCGGGGCCAGCAGCGTTTATGAGACCACCACTGAACTCGTGGCACATGGTGTGGCCTGTCCGTAACTTTGGGGTTTTGCAATCTGCAGAGGTGAACCTCAGAGCAGTGTAGCAGTGCAGTGTAGCAGTGCAGTGTAGCAGTACAGTGGCTTCAGGAGCGCACTGTGCTCTCAGCCCTTGGTTTGGGCGCAGGCTGCAGTGCCCTTGGAGAGCTGTGCCCGGGGCTCTCTGCGGGTGCTGTGAGGAGCAGCACAGAAGCAAAGCCAGGCAGCAGAGCCAGTGGCTGCGAGTGGCCCAGGATGGCTTCAGCTCTTCTCTCCCGAGAGCAAAGCTGGTGTTTATGTCAGTCGTGATGCTTCTATTGAGACCTGGAGCTCCTGGGGCTCCGCACCACAAACTGCCCTGTAGAGTTGGCAGCTTCACAGCTTGCATGGCCGTTCTTTGTGTCCGTACCCATCGGGGAGCAGATGCCCACCGTGGGGCAGCGCAGCGCACCGAGCTGATGCTCACTCACACATGTGACACAACCAAACGCGTTCCTCTATTCACACAGCTACAGCTTTCGGTTTGGGTCCGTAATTCCGCTCTGGCATCCTCTTCATGGCCCGGGGGGGGGGGGGGGGGGGGGGGGGTGGGCAGCTGCCACCTTGTTAAATGCAGCGCTGGAATTGCAGAAGTGTTTGTACCTTCATAAAGACTCGTTTAAAGAAACCATTCTTTCCTAAAGGTAGCTGGGAGATGCGTGGCACACGTACAGCATGGAGCGGGGAGTGGTGCTGGGGGTCTGCGTGCCCACGTCGGGGCAGCTGCGCCGCAACAGAGCGTGGCTGTGAGCTGTGACTGAGCGACGCCTTTGAAGCCCGGCAGGCGTCCTGCACGCGGCTGTTGGCGGAGCAGTGCGAGGGGAGAATGCCGCCACGCCGTCCCGGAGCCGCGCACAGTCGCTGCGGGTCTGTATGTTGCCAAGAGTTGATCTTTTTGTTCCTACTGTACTTTTCTGTAAATATCCCCGGCGCTGAGTTGTAAAGTAAAGGCGAACTGTAAATATGAAGAAGTGAACGACGTTCCCTCGTCTCTGGTCCTTTATCTCCTGTTTGTTTAGGGAAGGCACACAAAGGCTTGTTTGTATTTATGCCAATTCTTTGTCCAGGAGAAACACATCAAATATTGAATGTAACACAATTAGTCCAATAAATTTTAAAGGTTCTTATCTAAGCGACTTTTCAGCTCTCCGTTTCTGATGTCCATTTTCCAGTCCTTTGCTTGAAATACTCGCCGTGGCGCTTCCCTGGAGCGCAGCAGATCCGGCGCGTTGTGCGCCCTCTGCTGCTCCGCTCGCAGGGTGGGCACGGAGGGCCGGAGGCCGCGGGGCGGGTGCCGGCATTGCACGGCCCGCTTTGTGCGGTGCAAGGAATTCCTGAGCTCGGTCGCTCGGCTTGGGAGGGGAGGAGGGCCGTGGGGTGCCGCTCCCGCCCAGGCGGTGCAGTGGCGGCCATGGGGCACGAGGGGCCAGGAGCACCCCCTGCCCAGCCTGGGCCCCAACAGGTGCTTGCTGGTCTGAGCCCAGCTGTGCGTTTCAGTGCCCAGCTGTGCGTCCTGGCAGCCCCGTCCCAGCCTGCCGTGTCCCCGCACGCAGCGGTGCGGCACGAAACTCTCCTCTGGGGCTGCAGCCTTTCGTGAGCAGTGGAACGGGAGGAAGCCTTCGGAAAGCCCGGGGCAGAGCAGCGCGGTGCCCTCAGCGCAGGCAGTGCGATGTGGGCTGCTTCCTGCTGCCCAGGGGAGCGCTGGGATTTCCTGCTTAGTACACCCAGATACGATTCGTTACCAGGATCAGCCGGCCCGCAGCCCAGCGCTCACCTCTGCCCTCAGCTCAGCTGTGGCTGTGATGGCAAAGTGCGCTGCGAGGCGGCTCCGGCGCTCAGGGCTGTGTGGGACCCCAGCCGGGGTAACCTCGGGTAACCTCGGGACCTGCCAGGAGAAAGCACGGGAGGGAACATCGCCAGCAGAGCCGTCCGGCCCCGTAGCAGCAGCGAGGCACGGCCATGGGCTGAGCTCCGGCAGCCCGGAGCCCGTAGGATGATGCTGGTAAATGACTCCGCGCATCTTCTGCCTCTTAAAACACTTAATATATGTGCCCGTGCGGTTCGTTATTACCATCTAATAACAGATTATCTGACTCACTTTCATGTTTCTTCCAATTACAAATTGAAATCGTTCCCACTCTGACCTTGCAGCTGCTAGATTTTCTAAAATTAGCCATAATGATGCATTTTACTAAGATAATTAATTATCTAAACTGAGAAAATTGAGTAGTAGAACTACTTCACATGCTGCTAATTATCTTTTATTATGTCATCTTTACATGCAAATAAAGAAATATTGTGATTATTGTAAGTACTGTTTTCATTAGCTGACACACTCGGTAGCGCAGCGATGGCTCCGCGCCTCCTCCGCAGTGAGAGCCGCCGGGCACTGCGGTGCTCGTTGCCCGCAGGACTCATTTTCAGACGAAAGGTGCAGAATTACGCTCCAAACTCGAACGTCAGCGGAGCAGTTGAGAGCGGAATGGTGGGAATGGCCGCAGGGCTGCCGGGAGTCACCGCTGCGCCTTTCCCGTAGCGCGGAGGGACCCGCGGGGCCACGGGCGGCGGCAGAGCGCGGCCAGCGGGTCGGGGCAGCCCCGCGTTGGGCTCAGCGCTCTGCGGGGTTGCTGGGCGCGGATCGGGGCCCTCCAGCACGGGGGGACGTGGGCGGAGCAGGGAGGGTCGGCGGAGCGCTGTGGTGGCGATGAAGGGAACAGAACGTCTCCGCTATGGGAGCGTGCGGAGACGAGCAGCCAGCGGTGCGTGGGGATGGGAACGCGGGCAACAGAAACAGACCGGGAGCTGAGAGGTTCCCTCCGCACATCAGCACACTCTGTTGTCCTCGGAGGCCGTGGAGTCTCCTCCCTGAAGCTCAGCGGCTGCTGGACGTGGTGCTGGGTGCTGTGCGGTGCCCCCTGGAGCAGGGATGGGAGCAGGTATGTCTGTGAGATGAAGCAAAGAGGCCGCCCGTGCTCCTGAACAGCAGCAGTGCCCTGGGAGCATCGAGTTTCCCCCAGTGCCTCCACTCTGCTTCTCTGCTCCAAAAGCAGCACCAGGTGGCTCAGGGCACAGTGTAACCACTGATGTTCTGGTAGCATCCCCATGGAGGATCTGCTGGGAGTTCTTCCCCAGCCCAGAGCACAGCCCCTGACCCACAGCTGCCTCTGGGAGAGGTCCTTGGCAGAGCTGGGGGCTGCCTGGGGGGGGCCATGCTGTGCTGGGAGGACCCCCCGTGCTGACAGCAGCGCTATGAGGACTGCACTGGTAGCACCAGCATGCTGCTGTGCCCTCCCCCCCCCCACATGGGGCTGGCTCCGTGTGAGATGCTGTGCCACAAATCTGCAGCAGGACGGGCTGGTTGGCACAGCGCAGCTGCTCAGCCCTGCAGCCCCTTCCTGTCCTCTCACTCGCTGGCAGGCGGCAGCTGTTGGTGCTTTAGAGCTCTGTCAGCCAGCGCCCTTCCCAGCATGGGCAGAAGGCTGAGGACTGCTCACAGAGCCACTGGAATTTGTCTCACTGCTCCAAAGGGGTGCTGGGTGGGCAAGCTGTGCTGCCTGCTGTTCTGGCCACAGCCTGACCCACAGCCACTGCAGGAGCAGTGGGTGCTGCAGCTTGGGGCAATCCCCGGTGCAAGGCGCAGTGTGAGAGAGAGCCTATGGTAATGGAGCAAGGTGACATCCTTTGCTGAGCTGTGCACTCCCAGCAGCGGAGCTGTGCAATGACGGAATAAAGCTGTGCCTTAAATCTCCCTGGGTTCGTAGATGTGGTGGGCAGTATGGATTTTGAAAAGGAGGAGCTGGCAGTGTGGATGGGACAGGGTCAGCTTAGATCCATTTCCAGAAAGGCCCATTTCTCCACCCCGCAGCGCTGCTCAGCCCTAGCTGGCACGGCAGCTCTCCTGCCCGGGCACACAGAGCCTCCAGCAAGATACTCCATCTCCCAGCCTGAACACTTCTCCCCGTGCAGACACACAGGCAGCGGCACCCGCTCCAACCTCAGATCTCCTCATGTTGAAGCACGGTGGTGACCCGAGCAGCTCTGACCCCGCGGGTAGCCTGGCTCAGAGCATTGCCTGGCTCAGAGCATCTCCTGACCAGAGACAACTTTGCCACAGTTGTGGCTCCTAAGCCCCAAATAGCACAGAACTCCACACCAAGCAAATGCTTTCCTGATTTTCTGGTGGCAGCAGCTGGGCAGGGAGGAGCTCAGCAGGTGGGGCAATCCCTGGCCCTGCTCCGTCCTTCTGGCCAACCCAGAGCTTTCCCCCCTGCTCGGCTGTGCTCCCAGCTCGGATGGATGGGCAGAACATCCTCAGATCCACCAGCAGAGGATTAAATCAGATACTGAGGAGGAAAGCTGAACACCTGTGTGATGAGGGTGATGAGTGGCTCAATCACACAGGGTCTGGGCAGGGATGAGCTGCAGCCAGCCCAGATGACGGGAAGGGGACACAGCTCCCACCCGGCTCAGCAAAGCTGGCACCATGTTGCTGAACACACATGGGTGGGGACCCGGCACAGCAGTCTGCTCTCCTGGACATCAATCCACTTTTGCTGAAGCATTTTTCAGAGGCTTTGCTTCAAGATTTCAAAACATGAACTCGACACCGTGCATTTGTGAACGGGGTGAGGGAGACTGAGCTCCAATCTGTTTTGTGTGCTGTCGGACATGACTGCGCCTGCCTTGGTCCCACAGAGGAGGAGATCACAGTAAGGTGCTTCCAGGCTGAACTTCTGATTTGAAGTTTCCCTGCATACAGGGATGGCACACTGAATATGGCGCACACAGGGATGCTGCACAGGAGATGATTCATGCAGGGATGTTGCACTGGAGATGGTGCACACATCGATGGCACACAGGAGGTGGTGCACACAGGGATGCTGTGCGGGCACTGAAGCACGCAAGAATGATGCACACAGGGATGGTGCACAGGAGTTGGTGCATGCAGGGATGGTGCACACATGGAAGGTGCACGCATGTATGGCACACACATGAATGGTGCACACAAAGCTATCAAAGCCTATCAAAGTGTTTGGAGGGGAGGCTTCAGCTACTGAGCCCCAGCTGCTGGGGCATGATGGAGAATGCCTGGCTTGGCTGCTTGCTTTTTTTCCAAGTGTCCCACACCCTTTGGATCATGGGGGTGCTGGAAAACACTGCAGACACAGACCAGGCTGTGGCAGGCTGCCTCTGCACCCCCTGCTGCCCTGAAGGGAGGCTGTGGAGCCTAAAGCCAGCTCTGAGCCCTGGAGACACCTTCAGCAAGGATTTGTGGACAGGGAGCACGGGGTTGGCTTTGCAGAGCCGTAGGACAGGACAGCAGCTGGGGACACCACAGAGAAGCAGGGAACATGTGGGCACGACCCTGCTCAGTGCCTCTGCAGCTGGTGGGTGATGCTGGTGGGTTCACAGTCACTCACTGTCCTGCACAAGCAGCCGCCCCTCTGGACACTCCTGAAGGCAGTGAGACCCCTGCGGGGTCTCTAATGAGGAAAGGGACCAGGAAGGTGTCCTGCACTGCCACCCCCCAGCTGCTCACCCCCCCAGGGGCCCTCGCCCCAGCCAGGTGCTCTTGGTGCCCCCATTCTCTGCTACCTGCCCAACCGGTCCTGTCACCAACCCGCATTCTCACTCCAAAAATATGCCTTTGAAGTTTCTGGGCTTGTTTCCTCCCTGCCCCAGCTGTGTCCCTACCCTGACCCAGCTGCCTTGCTCAGGCCCTGAAATACCCCTTCCTTCCACTGCCCCTCTTCTAGACCCCAACTGAGATATCCCCCATAGGGACCGTAGGCCAGTATCAGGCTCATGCAGCCATTTGCTTCCTCCTGCTGACACTGGGCTCAGTGCCACACTCTCCTGTGGTCACCTGGACGCAGTGGCACAGGGCAGCCCCTGCTGTCTGAGCCCCCTGCAGTTGTGTTGGAGCGCTGGGTAAAGAAGTGTGTCCATGAGTCACAGCAAGGCATGTGGCAGGAGACTGAGCCGTCCACTTCAGATAACTACGGTGCTGGTTTTGAAAGGATTTGTAATGAAGGAATGAGATTTAAATTGGTCTGATTTCCTAAGAGCTGTTATAACCTGAACAGGAGCAAGTTGTTATATTGCATAAAGTAACAGGAAAATAAGTTGTGCTTTCACGTCTGGAAACCCTCCTCTCGGTAACAGGACTGCTGCAGTAGGTCACAAGACCTAAAACACTCCCTTGTGGTTCACTCCCTTGCTCAGTTTTGGAGGCTCTGGCTGTGGGGATGGGGGGCAGCGTGGGCCGAAGCATCCCAGCACCTCTTATTGGGCTCAGCAGTGGCACCGGGCGCTCAGGCGTTGTTCAGATTGGACCTGAAACTGTCAAGGATGGCGCCCGACCCCGCTGCTGCCCTCCACACACCGTGCACCCCAAGAAGGGCACGCTGCCAGCTGCTGCCTCTGCAGGGCACAGCGTGGGTTTGTTGTGCGCTACCCAGCTGGTGGCAGCAGCAAAGGCCCTCACTGTGCTGACACGCTGCCCTTGCCGTCGGGATAAACAGCCAGCGGCTCTTCTCCCCAAGCCCCTTCTGGGGGACACGCGGCGGAGCTGTGTGATGATGGCAATGCCGGCAGCTCTCCCAGCCTCCACGTGGGGAGAAAGGAGCTCCCGCCCCTGGGAGGGCTCGGCGCTGGGGGTGCCAGCCTGCCACAACAGCACCGTGCAGCCAAAAGGAGGTGTCTGGCAGGGTGAGAACAGCCCCGGACTCCTCGTGGTGGAGGACAATGCCGCTGGGTGCACAGCCTGCAGGGCTGCCCCAGGACCCCCAGCACCCCTCCTGCACTCAGTGGGGTGAGGACAGGCCTTATGGCCCCCCAGCAGCTCTTCTTCCCTCCGTGTCCAGGAAACTGAGCAGACATCTGTATGGATGCAGTGGTAGGATGTGAGTGATCCTCACATTTGTGTTTATGGCTGTTTAATGAGCTAATTTTCCTTCAACTATTGATTTCCCTGGGTTCTGCTGAGAGATTGCTTGCCTCTGAGCAATGAGAAGTAACTCAGCTGCTCCAGAGGGGTTATGCCTCCACCCCACAGGACGGGATAACATGGAGCAGGGAGCTGCTGCGGGACAGGGCCATTGCAGCTCTGTGGTCAGCACAAACATCCCCCCCTGGTGCCAAGTGCAGCCCTACCTTCCTGGATCCCCTCCCAGGTCCAAGATTAAGGGACAGATCAGCATCACCCCTGCCTCAAACCACCTCCAGATTTTCAGCACTGCTTGGGGCCGCATCAAGGAGTAAGATGGCATCCCAGAGCAGGTGCTGATTCCTCACCTTCACTCTCCCAGCCCAGCACTCAGGGCAGCCTCACTCCACTTAGCACCAATAGCACCAAGGGAACGGGTGCAGCACTAATCCCACCTTCCTGCTGTATCACCTGGAATGCATCGATGCTGCAGGGAGCTGCAACCCAAACTGCCTGTTCTGAGCAGCCCTGTGGGAGTGGGGGGCTGCACTAGGTGTCCTCCAGAGATGCCCCCATCCGCCCACTGCTTTTTGGGCTGTGCCTCTGAGCCACAGCCACAGCCACCCACATCCCACGGCGAGACCCGGCCAGTGGCAGCACTGGAAGGAAGCACCTGCAGTACAGGAGGAGGCATTTCAGACATGGCCCCTGGGGACATGGGGGACAGGGGGTCAGGCTGCTTGTCAGCTTCTGCATTGGTGTGCTGGCGGAGATAAACAAAAGAAGCTGGAAGTCGTAATGCATGATCAAGATTATGATTTAATTGGCATAACAAAGGCTTGGTGGGCTCAGCCACATGACTGGAATATTAATATCGGAGGATGCAGCTTGTTCTGGAAAGACAGGCAGGGGATTAAGGAGGAATGTGTTGCTTTGTATATTAAGGATGCAGACATTTGTTCTGCACTCCAGGGAGAACCTGGCTGCTGTGCAACCACAACGGCTACAGAGCACACGGGGCAGGCTGGGCCAGAACTGGGATGCAGCAGGGATGAGGGATCTCCCTGCCTGAGCTGCCAGTGTGAGATGGGACAGCAAGTGAAAGATCCAGAGCACAGCCCTCATGGGAGAAGCCCCGTCCTCGTGTCCAGTCACAGCCCACTGTGTGTTGGTATGGCTCCTAAGGGCCAGGCTGTGGCACACCAATGGCATCTGCTGCTGTGACAGACTGGAATGGCAGTATAAATCTTGATGCTTGTAAGGCTTTTGACATCGTTTCATAAAACAGGCTCCTAAGCAAGTTACAGATCACATTCTGCATAAACCTGCTATAAAATGAGTGCCGTTCCCAGCTCAGACAGGGGCTGCCAAGCTGCGGCTACCAGCAGGTGAGATAAAGGGATGCAGGACTGGCTTTTAAACCTGCAGACAAAATAGGAAGGCAGGGAAGATGGGAAGCATGTCGGAAGGCAGGCTCCTCATTGCAAGCCGCTCCTCATTGCAAGCTGCTCCTCCACGCCTCCGCTGCTGACACGCTGAAGAAATGGTCTCAGGGATGAGGATGCCGTGTGGTACAGATAAAGGCTGTTGGCACTTCAGCACAAAGAGGGAATTGCATAAACAAGAAGTGGGGAGAAAGAAGGAAGAGATGAATGTGGGGGAAAGGAGCTGCGGCTCTGTGGAATCACGTGGAGCAGAGGATGCTGGTGGGTGCTGGAGGCACGGGGAGCAGCGAGGGCAGGCAGCGATGGCTGGACAATGCCCTTTGGGCTGCTGGGAGAGAATCCAGAGCAGGATGTCACAGACCTGGGAAACACGACCGGCAAGGAAAAACAGCGAGATGTGGGACTGCTTAATTGGTAGGAGAGAGCAGAGCAGGCTGGAGCAGCTGTCTGCAGGAATGCAAATGACTCCTGCAAAGAGGAAAGGATTAATCTGCCCATGCTGAATAAAACAAGGGGAAACAGGCTTAAATTATCGTGGAGGAATTCAAGGCAGATGCTGGGAAAACATTCCCCGAGGGACTGGAGTGTCAGTGCTAAGGTCCCTAGAAGAAGTTGGCCCAAAGGGCATTAGCTGCTCCCCTAAGGTTCCCTCTTTTCTAGGATTTCACATTTTGGGGTAAAAGTATATGGAAAAACCTTAAAGCAAGGGCCCAGCTGGCTTCACAGTGTGCAGAGAAGGGAAGGAGGAGCAGCTGGGCAAGACCTGAGAACAACCTGTGGAGACCCAAAGGGTCTGCAGGGCAGCAAAGCAGCTGCCAGGAGCAAAGTGCAGCCATGGAAATGAGCTGTTAGAGTCAAAGCATAGCAAGCAAAGCTCATGTGGGCAGCAGAGCCCATCACAGCGGGTGCTCAGTGGGACAGAGCAGAGCCACCAGGAGTGCCTGGGAGTGACATCAGTCTGCAAGAAGTCTGTGAGAGCAGAACGCAGCGGAGAGGAGCTCTGCACAAAGTGCTGGTGGCTGCACAGCACGGATCTGCTCCGCTGTCTGAGCACAGGGCTGGTCGTGGCCCGTAGCTCTGCTCCAGCTCCAGGCACATGGTGAGCAGAGCCCGCCCAAGGTGCAGGTAAGGGATGCTCAGAGGCCTGGCTGATGGTAAGCAACATATAAAGAACCTTCTCTCCTCCGTAACTGGGGGAGTGACTGGGAGCACCTTTGAACTGGAGGGTCTGCTTGAGCAGGCAGCAAATCACAGGGATTGTGCTGGGAGACGGCTGTCAGGAAACTTTTCTTCTGCCCAAGGGATGGCAGCTTTGGGGCCTGACCATGAAATTCCCAGTTCCTGGAAGCTCCCCACATCTCCTCCACCATAAATCATCCATGGCAGCAAAACCCAGGAAACCACTGAATAATCCCAAATAATCCCACAGGAAAATTTACAACAGCAATCTTGTACTTCATCTGATACAGGCCCTGCCCAGGCTCCTGAGGGCAGGGGAATTCCCTCAAACAACCACATCCAAGGAAAACCCATCCTTTAGTTTCCAGCTTCAGGGCTGCTTCACACAGGCCCTAAAATCACTGCTGTGTACTACAGGTGAGCAGCCCCAGGTCCCAGGCAATTGCTCCTTGCTTGCCACAAGCCTCCCTACAGACCACAGGCCACGAGATGGGCACTGGCCCTGAGGGAGCCTGAGCTGAGCAGGATTCTGCCCACCTCCCAGCAGCGTGCAGTGGAAGCCAGCTGACCGTGTTATTCCTTTAATTTCCTCATTGCTTTCTTTTGTGTTTGCTGCTGTTGCCTAGTACAGGTGCTGGGAGAAGGCAGCTTCATTTGCGTGGTGCTCTTCCTGATTCCAGCTAACGTTCATTCTAAGGTAAACACGTAACAGTAACATGTCTCCTTTGGGGCCATACAGACCCGTGTCTGAGCCGCAGGCCCCACCAGCACACTGCAGGTAATGAAGGTTGCTCCATGAGGCCCAGGAGCTGAGCTGGCTGCATTCCATGCAGGGAGGACCCCAAGAGGTTCAGCCTGGGACTGCTTGCCCAAGGATGCTGTTATGGTCCCAAATTTATATATAGAGCCCCAAATTTGACTACCTCAGAGTAGACTGGGGGGGGAGGGAACCAGGTGGGAACACGAGGGCGTGCGGTCACTGCCATTCAGGTGTCACCAGCACAACGACATGACAACACCAGGATGGTTCCCTAAATCACACCCTCCACAACAAGCACCGTGAACAGCAGGCAGGAGCTGGGCCGGGTCAGCGGATGAATTTCCATCATCAAATCATACATCCTGTTTTCACTGTGTCCCGCTTTGCAGGGATGAAATTGTGAAAGCAGGTATGCAGCAGGGAGGGATGACCGAGGTGGGCACAGCCGGTACAATTAATTCTGCCTTAACAGGAGTGCTTCATATGGAGGCCAAAGCGCTGCTACAGAGGCAGAGAGGATCCAGGGAAGGGTGGGGGGGCTGGCCAATGGCTGAGCAGTGCATGGGAGAAGGGAAGCGGCCAGGTAGAGAAACAGACAATGACTGCAGAAGGAACGGGAGGAGTAGGAGAAGGGAAGGAACACTTCACATGTTGATAAGCTACGAGCAGAACGAGAGTGTCAGTGCGGGGGACTGGGAAGACAAAAATGTAGATCTCAGAAGCGTCCGCTTGTCAACTTCAGGCAAGGAAATGGACAGAGGAAAAAGGGGCCGAGGTCAGCTATGGGCTGCAGCAAGCCAGGCGGCAGGAAGGGGAGCGCTGCAGAGGAAGCCCGGGTTCGTTGGGAGGAGCGCTGGGGCTCAAGGGGCCGAGGCGAGGAAGGCGACAGCAGCACCGCGGCGCACCTGTATCCCGAACACGGTGCACGTGCAGCAGCAAGCACAGCAGCACCGCCCGGCTGCTGTCGGACAAGCCGAAGCTTCCATGGAGCGATGCAGCTCCGTGCCGGCGCTCCCACAGGGCTCCGCAGGCAGTGCGGCTGCACGAGAGCTGCGCTGCACTTGGTTCATCGGCCCCGAGTCACAGCAGAGCTCATTAGCTTTCACACCGCTTTGCTTCGGTGCCGGTGCTGACTCGCTCAATCTCTGCACCGGCCGCACCGCCACGAAGCACGGCGCGGCTCCCGCTGCCACCCCGTTCCCTGCACCCCAGGCCGCAACCCGCTCTCCGGCACGGGGCTGCGCTGGGCAGCGGCTCCCGGGTAGGCACTGGAGGCGCCCTGCGGGTGCTGCTGCCCGCTGCTTCTCCCGCACCGTTCCCGTCCTTCGGCTGCAAAGCACCACGTGTTCAGCCCGCACCGCCCCGGGCCCGTCGCATCCAGCACGACACCCCGGCGGGGCGCGGCGGACCCGCGGCGCTCTCAGCCCGCATCCCGAGCCCCGGGGCCGGACTGAAGCGGCGCAGCCCGTCCCCCCGCCGCGACGCCCCGGGGCGGCCACATCCGGGCCTCGCGCGGACGCGGAGGGCGCGGGCGGTCCCGGCGGCACGGGGGGCGGCGCGCGGGGGCGGCGGCGCGGCCAATCGGAGCCGCGCTCTCATCGGTGCAAACAGGAGCACAATGGAGCGGGCCGCGGGCGCGCTGCAGCCAAGCTTGGCGCGAGCGGCGCGCGGCTGACGGGCAGGGCCGCCAATGGGCAGCGGCGCGCGGCCGCGGGCAGCCAATGGGCGCGCGGGGGGGGCGTGCCCGGGCGAGGTTCGGGTGTCCTTGCAGGGCGCTGGGCTAAACTTCACCAAATAATGGCTGTTGGCGCCGGGGCTGCCGGGGAGCCATTTTAGGTGAGTTCTGCCCCGAACTTTCGGGTTCGCCCGCGCGGCGCCGCCGGGGACGGCTGCGGGGGGCGGGGGGCGGCTGCGGGGCGGCGCCAGGGCCGAGCGTGGCGGCGGGCAGCGGCGGGGCCGGGCCGGGCCGGGCGGCGGCGGCTCCTCGGGGGTCCGGGCCGGCCCCGTCACGACGCCGTCCTTGGGGCGCGGGGCCGGGCCGGGCGCGGAGGGGCGCGGGGAGGGGCGGCCCGGGGGGCGGGGGCGCCCCGCGGCTTCTTCCGCGCCGCCCTCCCCGCCCCCCGGGCCGCCAGGGAGCGGCGGGGGCCGCGTCGCGGGGAGTTGGGGGTCGGGGGCGGCGCGGGGTCCTCCCGGGAGGGGGTGGGAAATAGCCGCGGGACGGCGCGGGGAGCGGCGCTGCGAAGCGCGGCGGGGCTCGGGGTCTGCCGGGCGCTGCGGTGACGCTGCGGCCGTGTCACGGAGCGCCGCAGTCCGCCGCTGCCGTCCCCTGCGTCCGTGCGGCTCCGATGACGACGTCGCGGAATTTGCCGCGTTCCTGCCGCGGCTCTTCCCGGCGGGCGGCGCGGATGGGAGCGTCCATCGGCGGGAACCGCGGGGTCGGAGAGACCCGCGCGCGGCCGGAGCGGGGGAAGGCGCTGCCGTCCGCCGGGGTCGCGGCGCTGGGGGTGCCGGGGCTGCCGGCCGCTCTGCCCCCCGCACGGCCGCGCTGAGCCGGGAGGCAGGGCCGTGCCGTGCCAGCCCTCCGCTGGTGTTCAACCCAACGCTGCCCCAAACCGACGCTAAGAAGCTGTTATGTCTTTTCCTCTCTTCCTCCCCCACCCCCCGCTCGAGAATTGCAGCAAATTCTTTTGGACGCAGGGAATACAGGGACGGGGGGTGGGGTGCTGCGGTTCGCTCGCCGTGCTCACGTGAAGTTTCCGTAGGTGTGTGCCGGCCTCCGGCACTGCCTGCAGCCAGGTGTGGGTGTCGGTGTCAGATGCGGTTGTTTATCCCTGGCCCTTTTGCTTGCAGATCTTTGGCGTCTGCTTCCTCTGTCCGTTCAGCTGCCGCGGGGTCGGCAGGGTTATGCTGTTGCCAGCTGAGCTGTTCATCCTTCCCACGGTGAGGTGCTGGGCTGATGGCACGGCAGTTGGTGCCTTTGTGCTCTCCTTGTTTACCTCCTTCATGTGGGAGTGTGGCTCTGCTGCTCTGCAGAGAAATTGTTGTTTGGGTCCAGCTGTTGAAGGATGAAGCAATAACAGCACATTTTTGCTCAGGGAGTAAGTTCTTCCTGGAGTACAGATAGGTTGTTTCTCTTGAGCCTTCTGGCCTCCAACTGGATTGTTTTTGTGTAGGGTTCCTTCCCCTGCTGTTTAATGGAAAATTGACTCTTCTTCCACCATAAAACTTAATGCTGTTTGCTTTTGGAAAGCTAATTCTTCGTGTCACCCCTGAATCAGTACAGCTGCCTGCACTTGTGGGTCCTGCTGGAGCGCTGGGTGTGCTGCTGAGTTTTTTCCCCTGCAAAGCCGGGAGGCACACAGCAATGGTGGGCTGAAGCTCTCTGGGTGCTGCTCCTTCAGCTCTTCTCGCTGTAAAGCTGATGAGTGGTGGGGCTGCATCTTCCCAGAATGTCTGTGGCACCCTGTGTGGCAGAACTGACACCGTGTGTTGTTCTTCGTCCCATAAAAGCCAACATCAGAAAGATCAGTCTTTCTCCAAAGGCTCTTCATGGTTTGTTTTCACTTCAGGGAAGTCTGAAGACCGTCCCATGTCCATGGCTGTTGGTTTTTGCCTGTTGTCTCATTCCTCCAAACAGTGGCGTTGGTTGCTCTGTGGGCTGCAGCCCCTCTCTGCAGGTGTGTTACAAATTAACTTGAGTGGATCTGTGGAACGGAGGCAGCTCTTGCACTGCTGCTCGGCGCATTTGGTGTGCAAGGAATGTGCAAATCTTGCTGAAGGTCCCAGTAGGTTCCATTATACCTGTGCTGTTCGCTGCTGTCCAGTTGGGCAGCAAAAGCTGGCTTAAGATTCTGTCCCTGTCCACTGGTTTCTCATTGGCAGCAGGGGAGGATGGCTGTGCCTGAGCTCACAGAGCATCTGGCCTCAGTTATGCCATCATTAGGCACAGCGCTCACTGCTAGTTTGGGGTCTGCTGGTCTCCAGTGGCTTAGTGAGCTCTCAGAGGAATCTCTTATTTTCCTGTCTGATTTCTACTATATTTCATTGACAGGAAGCAAAGCTTTACCATTTTTCCCCTCTAGTTGTGCAGGCTTACAGTATTTTATTCTTTTTTTAATTATTTTAATATTTACTCTTCCCTGAGTTATCCTTAATATTCTTAAATGCTTCTCTAAAGACAATAAAGTTTTATAGGTGGATGATACAAAGCGCTTCACTTCAGTGTTATTTCAGGAAGGGTTTGCAGGAGCAGGAGGGCTTTGGGTGAGACAGCAAGGCTGAGCGTGCAGCTGCTGGAGCAGGCTGTTGTTTTTTGCATGAGGCTGTGCCATCCTGGCCTGTCTCGGGTTCCTGGAGATAAGAGCACCTCTTTTGCTAGTGGGTCTGCAGGAGGAGCTGCTTTGCGAGGGAGGGAGCAGTCTAATCAGCCTCGCACCAGGAGCCATCCCTTACTACAGGAATGTGGACTCGATGTGCTGGGGCTGGAAAGCAGGCATGTGCAGGGAGTTGTAAGGAAACGCTGGCAAACGCAGCAGCTGGATGTCACCTGGCTCTGTGGGAGCTGAGCAGGCTCGTCCCCATGGCCCACGTAAGTAGCAGCAGAAGAGCTTCTCCAGTGTTGTCCTATTCCCTGCTCAGGATGGTGTTTGTCACTTCATCCGCATCTGTGGGACCAGAGGCTGTTGCTGGGAGGCAAACAAGCAGTGGGTCGGGGTGAGCGATCTGGCTGCGCAGCGAGATGCAGGCTTGATGTGGTGGGTTCTCAGCGCCCCAAAAGAATGGGACAACAAGACTTCACCCTGGGAATGGTGGCAGTGCAGCAGTACTGCTGTGCTGGCCTGCAGCCCTGAGCTCCGGTGCTTTGCAGGCTGGAGCCAGCAGGGAGTAACGGGGCTGTGGGGAATGGCCCACACCGACAGCAGGCTGGGGGAAACGTGCTCTGTGGGTGTCCGCCTGTGACACCAGGAGATTCTGATTTTGCTTTCTATTATCTCAGGCTGGTGCAACATGTTTTCCATGTGATAGGACAATGCCTTCAACTTTCCCTTATATGGGAAAATCTGGTATGCAGCCTAGTAACCCGCCAATGTGTGGCTATTAATTTTTAGCATTGTTACGGTGCTGGTGGTCGGGCAGCCGAAGCAGCAGGAAATACCTGGACCAGGGCAGGTCCTGAGGTCGGGAGGGCTGTCAGGGGAGCACCCTGTGTGTGCTGCAGGAGGTGCTGCCTGGTGTGGGGCTCCTGCTGCCTGGGGCCTGGTGCTGTGCCTCTGGTGGTGCTGCAGCTGTGCCAGGCTGGCGCCAGGAGGTCAGTGAGATGCTCTGATTTTCCCTCTGGAGAGGAAGTGTTACCTTGAGGTTAAGGGGTGCATGCTGATCCGCCTGCAGCTGCTACCTCTAGGGGTTTCCCAGCCTGTAACGAGTATAGATCCTGCTCTAATGAGAGCAATGCACTCCTGTCCAGCGTATCTCATCACACATGTAGCTTGGGAGTCCTCCTCCTCACTGTATTCCTGCCTTTGCCCTGACTGTATGGTCCTGCTGCTGCACCAGTGTAGGTACTTATATCTGCTCAGGTTCTTTTTGTTTCTCAGCTGCATTTTTAACTTAAGCTTTTGTCTCTTCTGTGCTGAAAGCAGGTGAAGGTGACGCTTGTATGTGCAAGAATTTGCAGAATACTTGTTCTTCCTCAATGTTTCCCTGAAAGTGTGGGATCTGTGAGCCCAGTTCTGCCTGAAGCAGGAGGAGGCAGTGCCGGACAGACTGGAGCTACCATGCCAGCCCCATGCCTGTGCAGCAGCGGAGCTGTGTGTGTCCCTGTGAGAGGGGCAGGAGGAGCAAGTGGGTTCAAGTTGCAGCTGGGAAGCTCCTGCACAGGAATTCTTGCTAGGAGGACATGCAGGAGTGTGCTGTGAGTGACCCTGAGGCGAAAGCCTGTGCAGGGAGGCGAGCTGGGCTGCAAAACCTCATGTCCTGCAAAACCTTGTGTCCTGCATTGAAAGTGTGCCTTAGATGATGGGAAGGGCTGCAGCTACAGCCGTGAGGATTGCAAAAGCTCTCCTAGGATGTGAGAGCCTCCCACGAGGAATTTCACTTTATCTCTGAAGGAGGAAGCAGTAACTGAAGGACTGGCTACAAGGTACTGCATGTTAGCAGCCACTGCTGAGAACTTCAGTGCCTCGGTATTGTGCTAAAATGCACTTTTGTTGCATGGACACTGTTGAGTTCCTCCTGAAAAGTTCCATTTGTTAAAGCACCCATCAGCAGTCATGGGGGGCCGGTAGGGAAGTTTTTTTCTTGCCAGTGTGTTTCTGTTTTTCATTTTGTGCTGGAGCCTGTGCCCACTGCTCCTCTGTGAAGGTGACTCCCAGCATTAGCGGTGTGCTGGTGTGCATTGTGCAGAACCAAGGGGGGTGCCAAGTTATTTGGGATGTTCACTTTCTTGCCTTACAGGTAGCAGAAGTATTGCTTCTCCAAGGAACATTAATGTCTTGTTATTTATATGCATTGAGGCAGAATTAAAGTCGGTCCTGAATACAAGAATAAACTTCAGTGCTTTGCTGCGGATGTGCTGTGAAAGCTGCTATTTTTGTGTGAACTGCTGCCTTCTTCAGGACTTGCCTACAGGGCACCTTTAACCCCAAGTGTTTCATCCTGTTTGGTTGAACTTGCAATGGAGTTAAAATAAAATGAAGTGTGTGACATGCTTCTTGATGGAAGATCTCACTCATATGAGCAGCATTCCTTGGCGACTTCTATATATGTGCATGGTGCATCCCAGCTGCGCCCAGCAGGATGGCGCGGCCTGCAGCTCCTGTCTGTGCACTCCTCTGCTGCTGCTCATGGCAAAGTCCTGTTCCTCAGAGCTCTGTCAGTCCCCTCAGAGTGCCCCTCACCAGGTATCTGAGCTCTTCCCAGCATGCACTCTTGTGCATGCATAAAGGCAGGATTCTCTTTCACGACACACAGCAGACTGTGCCCTGTTTGTTCTCAGCACACCATGCTGCGGGCAGGCTGAATGCAGCACAACCTGCGTGTCTGTGGTGGGGCTGAGATTTGTGGTTCCCTCGTTCCTGAAGAGGTGGTTACGGATTTGTGGGCCGGGCCCTGTGCCCGCTCCAACTCCTCGCTGGGGGAGCAGGACTTTCTGCCTGACAATAACGGGGCTGGAGCTGGGCCATGTCCACATCATGCTTCTGGAGTAGGGAGTGGGCTCATGGGTCTGGGAGCCAGAGGCAGCAGTGGTCGCTGTTGGAGCTGTCACAGCCTCCTGGAGCCCCCCCAGCTACACGTGGCCCCGTGTGTGTTTGAGGAGGTGCAGCTGTGCACACATCTGGCAGGGCATTGAGGTCTGGCTCTGCAGGCACTGCTCTTCAGCTCCTGGCTGGGCTCTGCCAGGTGAAGGGTGATGCTGAGGAGCTTGGGGCCTGCTCTGCTCTGTGCCGCTCCTTCCGCTCTGCTCTGGGAATGCAGGGTCTGTTGGAACAGGACCACATTTCTGGGCCTTGTTGTGCACTGCTTCCTCTGGAGATGCCTCACAGCCAGGAAATGCAGGAGGTGTGGAGGCTTTGCTGAGATGTCTGTTTCAGGAAAGGGTCAGAAATTAGTTGCTCGTCCAGGTACTGAAGGAGGAGAGACCACATTGATGTGGGCTGGTGAAGGCAGTAGGTGTGGGCTACGAAGCGAGGCTGTGGAGCAGTGCCGCTGTGTCCAGAGGCTCCTACCTGTCCTCCATAGTGCTGCATGTCAGAGGAGATGGCAGTCGGTGGGCAGCAGGGACAAGAGCGTGGTGGCACTGCAGTGCAGGTGATGCCACATGTGCCAGCTGGCAGGGGGGCTGCCTTCTGCGGCTGTGCCGTGGATGGGGGCAGCTCAGCTTCCTGTAGCAGCTCTCCTGTGCTGGAAGGATTGCTGTGCACAGAATAAGGAACTGCAGACACAGTGCTCTGTGATAATACCAGGGCAGCATGGGCTGCGCTCGGTTTCTGGGCACATGTGGAACTCCAGCTGGGGCAGGAAGGGGCTGCTCAGTGTGTGCATCTGGTGGTGGTTTACTGGCCATGTGTTTGAGCAGGTCTTCAAAAAGGGTACTCAAGCATGTAAAGGAATTGTCTGTGACTGAGGAGGGTACTGTGCCCTGTGCTGCTGAAATCCAAGCACTCGCACAGGAGGGACTGATGAATTTTTTTGGCACTTCTCTCTTCCTCCTGTGCTGGAGTTCCTGGGATGGCGTAAAGGACACAAATACAAGGAAGCATGGAGATGATTGAGAGGGATGTCAGCTTACAGATGGTGTCTGAACTCTGGAGACTGTTCTTCAAAGTAGATTAAGCTGAGATTGTGAAGAACTTGTATCCCAGCGGGTTATAATTTATAATCAGCTGAATCCCTTGGAGGTAAGCACCAGCTGAGTTACAGGGCAGAGCAAAGCAAAGCAGCTGGAGTAGAGGCTTGGATGCGGGCAGCACAGCCTGGAGGACGTTGGCCTTAGGACCATGAGCAGCCTGGGAGAGGCACTTCAGCTTTGTGCTGGAACAGGAGAGTTTGCTACATTTTGCATTCTCTCCTTGTTCTTTTAGTAGTCAAGAAACAGCCCCGATGCCGCAGCATGCAAGTTCTTGGGCCTGTAGAACAGCAGATTTATCTGTTGTTGTTTTGGGCTGATGCTTGCTAGTTTCTCCAAGGATATATAGGCGGACCAGATGCTATGAGCTGTGGGACCTCACCACGGCATGCAGCAAACCCTCAGGCCGTGGCTGTTCAGGACAACACCTTGCTGGCTCTAGCAGAGTGGCAGGGTGTGGGCAGCCAGCCCTTGTCTGTGGGGGTGGGGGCCTGTGGCTGCATCAAGCTAGTGACCTCTGTGGCTGTCATGGTTGTGCTGGAGATGTCCTGTGCTAGGGAATGTTCTCCTGGGGCCCTTTTTGCTGCCCCTCCAACCTCCACCCACTGTGCAGGAACACAGACCAAGCTGAGCAGTTTTCATCACCTTGGTTTTGAGACCTGTGGGACGGGGCTGGCAGTGCTGCTTGACCCTAGAGAGGGCTGCTCACTTGCCAAAGACTAAAGTACAGCTTGCCGGCCTTCAACATGCATGGTGAATTCAGGGCTGCCCTGTTCTGCCCACCATTACCACAGCTCTCTGGTTCCTGAACCCAAGGACTGCAGTATGAGTCCTCACATGTGGCCTTGCTCTGCACCGTGCCTTGGGAAGGCATAGGGAGAGCTTAAAGCTGGCTGCCAACAGCAGCAAACAGGACTGGGGGCCACCACGTCTCAGGGCAGGTTGTGAGCATGGAGTTTCAGCTGGAGAAGACTGACAGAAACACTGGGAGGAGCAATCTTCAGAGGGACTGGGCTCTGAAGTGGGCTCATATCAATGTTTGGAGCTGCTGTGCCGTCCTGCTGGGGGTCTGTATTGGGCTGTCGAATGTGCTCTTCATCCATCCACACAGCCCAGGCTTGAGGGGTATCACAAGTGCTTCCTCATCCTCTTAGCAGCCCCGCCGTGTAGGCTGATTTTTATCCCAGTTCTACGGTTGGAAAGCAGAGGCACAAAGGGCTCTGATTGCGTTTGAGGAACAGGCTGCAGTGTGGCAAAGCTGCTTTCTGACAGCTTGAGTTTGCTGTGCACGATGTCAACAACAGCAAGAGAGAAGGACGTCTGCTTTCAGATTCTATCTCATTTTGTGACTGCCTGCCCTGGGATGGCTCTTAGATGCGTGGCTCTTGGGCAGCAGAATTACCAAAGGCTCTTAGAACTGTGTCTGTTTAGACCTACTAGGTGAGCTGTCTGTTGCACACCTTCAGCACTGGGAAAGGTGCTGTGGGCTAAATCATGTGCCTGGTGGCATCTGTACAGGCCCTGTGACCTTGAGGGTGGCCTTGGGCAGCTAACTGAAGCCTGAAGAATGCTTGGAGTGGAAGATAAAAAGGATGAGGAAAATGTGCTGAGTGCATGGGCACTTGTTTCTGCAGAAACCTCCATCCCTCCTGGTGGCTAGAGAGCAGCTGGGTGCTGGGCCTGCTGTAAGGAGTCTCCAAAGAGGCCAGCTGGGACCTCAGCCCAAAAATTCAGGGTTTTGGGGTGCTGCTGGGAAGGTTGATTCTTCTGTAGGAGTCAAGTCCGGAATCCCATCTCTAACTGGGGTTTCCAGCCATGCACTCCATGCATTCTTCCATCACGAAGAGCATGTCCTTGGAGCTGCTACTTTGCCTGTTCCCACCTAAAATTTTGTCAGGGCTGAATTGTCACATGTGTGTTTTGATCCTTGGCTTCGTGCAGCCTCCTTGGCAGCCTTTGCACATGCCCATTGCTTGGGCAGGTTTGTGTACAGTCCCCCAGTGAACAAGAGGGGGATGCCTTCCTGCTGATGAGCCTGGCAGCTGCTGAGCATGGTACCAGCTCCTGCAGCACAGGGCACCATGGGGTGCAGCATACTGCAGGCTGCTCAGCCACAGGATTTGGTGTAGGAAATGAAACCCTGAGAGCACAGTGGAAGAGGTGGATAGGCTCCATGGTCAACCGGTGTGTCTGTTCCCTGGGCATGTGATTCATGTCCTTCCCTCGGCTTCCTGATGGACGTGCTTGGGCCTGTGAATAGCTGGAGGGAAAACACAGTGCTGGTGGCAGAGAAACGTCTAATTACAATTTGGCAGCTAGGGTAGCTTAGGGTTCATTTTGCCTATGTGGTGCCCTGGACTGAACGCCATACCAGTGTTTGTTTGCATTTAATGGAGAGTAAACGTCCGGACAATGCTGTGCTTTGTGGTGGGCTTGGGCAGTGTGGTGATGGGAGCTGGAGCGCGGCACCCAGCTGCCTGCAGGCTGCCTGCAGAGAGCTGCATGCCCTGAGCTCCTGGCCCTGGCCGCAGGGCTGGGCAGACTGCTTCCACTCCCTTCTCTCCCTTGCCTGCACAGGTACAGAGCTGCAGGGGTTAGCTTTTGTTTTATTTTCCTTCTGCTTTTTTGCTCTGCTAATGCTGAAGATTAAAATCCAGTGCCAGAGGCTTATGAGCAACTGTGTGGAGTGAGACTCAGCCAGCTGGTTGAAGGCCACCGACCTCGTCCTGGGAAACTTGTCCCAGTCCCAGCCACTTCCCAGTGCCAGCAGTGCAGCTGGCAGCAGGCACATCCCTGCTCCGAACCGCAGCACTGCAGGCTGCTCAGAAAGGCACTGAGAGCTGCTGCTCAGCAGCTCCGGCTCCATCTCCTTCACTTTGGCAGTGTGTGCTCCTGTGGCTGCTGGCTGCCCAGGCAGTGCTGCTCTGGGCTCTGCTGTGTGCCTTCAGTGTACAAAACCAAGGGGGTTCTGGCAGTTATGCAGCTTTCCCTCCTCTTCTGCTGTTGGTCTCTGTTTGCTGCTATGCTTGCTGGAGTCTCTGCAAAGCCTCTGTCCCCAGCCCCGTGGCACTGCATGTCTTTGAAGTAACGGCTGAAGGTCACTGTGGTTACAGTCGTGGGTTAGGAACTGCATTCGAAAACTCCTAAAAGGAGCTATCACTGTTTTTGCCACGTGAGCTTGATGGCTGGAGGCTGCACTCACCCTGCTCTTGCTCTCTGTGTGCCAGCGCAGCCTCCTCGGAGTGTGGGCAGTGGCACTGTCCCATGTGCTTGGACGTGGCTGCTGCTCCTGGACTGGGTAATGCCTGGGGCAGAGTGCTGCTGAACCAGTTTGTGGGGGGGGTGCTGTGCTGGGAGCCCTGCGCTGCTGTCAGCGTTGTGTTCCTTCTCCCATGGCGTGAGGAGGCCATGGCTGTTTCTTGCCTGCCCCGTGGGGTAGGATGGAGCTAGGTGCATTGGGGAGGTGTGGCTGGTAGGACTGTCACATGCATTGGTACTGTTTAATTCCCCCTCAGCCTTTTCATTTTTTTTTTTTTTTTTTTTTTTTTTAAGCTGAAAATATTCTAAGGACTGAAGGCTGCTGGGAGTGCAGCTCTGCCAGCCCTGGGGCCCGCCGTGGTGCGCTGCTCTGCATGCCTACACTGGACATGTGCACCCATGTGAGATGTGTTCCCACCTGGCTTCTGGTTGCTCTCCGCCCTCTCTCCCCTTACTGCTGTCCTGTGTGTCCTTGGTCAGGAAAGCAGGGTCTGTGTCCCCGTCCTGCTGGGGCCTGGGAGCAGTAAGGGGTCCTGGGGGCAGCTTTGATGCAAAGCACATTTGGCTGCGCAGTAAGGTTGGGATGCTGGAGGGGTCTGTGTTTCTGCAGCTGTGTGTGCAGAGCTGGGAGGCTGCCTTGTATCCTTTGCTTGGGAAGGAAAAAATGTATGCCAGAGCTGCCTTGCAGCAAGCTTGCAGGCTCCCCAGCCCCCTGCCTCGCTGCTGCTGCTTCTCTCTCACTAAACTACTGGGTTATTTTTAACTTGGAAGAATTACAACCCAAGATTTGCATTCTCTCCCCCCAGCAGAGGGCTGGAGGCAGGATGTGGGGGAGGCACTGCGGAGGGCTGGGAACGCAGCTCACCGCCCCGCAGGATCTGTGCCACGGGCTCACACCCCGGCAGCGCTCTGCCTGCTGGGCCCCGTGTGGAGAGACCAACGACTGCTCCCTGCCTGGGCTCTCAGTATGGCTGATGTGGAGCAGCTGCAGCCGCACAAACAAGCCCTGCTGCAGTGGGCTGTAGGGAGTGAGCCTGGTGTGGGGCTGCTGCTGCCACAGCCTACAGATGGGGAGCTCCTGGCAGGGCTGGGCACCTCTGGAGCATCCCATGGAGAAACTCTTTGCTTCTGAATGTGCTGCGGGGCTCTGCTGGGCCATGCCGAGCTGAGCCTGCTGGAGGCTGGATGGGAGGAACTGGGAGAGGTGTCGCTCCTTCCCCCTCCCTTGGCTCTTTGGGGTTTTGCAGGTAGGTAATGCATCAGCCCCAGATCGTTCAGTGGGCTGCAAGGTGAGCAGGAGCCATCTCGTCTGATGGCAGCGAGGTGCCTACACAGAGCTCCTGCTTCCAGGTGGCCTGCAGGGATGTAACAGCTGGGTTTCTCTGGGTTGTACCACAGATCCTTGGTCTGTGAGCTCCCAGAGCCCCATGAGCTGAGACGTACTTAGGAACGGGGGCAGGCGAGGGAGTGAGAGCCAGACAGGACCAGGGTACTGTGGGTGCCTGTCTGTCAGCTCCTTGGTGACTTGGAGAAGGGTGCTGGTCAATCCACGTGGTGGATTCGGGACAGGGTAGGTCTGGAGATCTGCTCCTGCTCTGTCCCAGGTGGGCCCAAAGGTTTCCTCCTGCTGCCCGCATGCGGTGTGAATGTGTCAGGTAGGACTGGTGGCTGCTCGGTGCCTGGGCTGTGCCTAGTTCTTGTCAGCTGCAAATGGTACATAGCCCTGACCTGTCCTCGGCAGTGTTAGTGCCTCAGCTCTCGCTGAGGCTGCACACGAAGCCTGACCCTAACACAGAAATGATGTGGGCTGGCTGCAGTCCTTGAGCCCGGTCACTGCTGGCAGGTTGGGACCCAGCCCTCTTGGCTCATCTCTTTTCCTCCAAGCTGTGCCCAACCTTTGAGGAGATGCGCTGCTTTCTGTGGCAGAGCAGAGCTGCTGCTGAACATCAGTGATTTCACAGCACGGCTGTGCCATTCTCATTTCTTCTTTGTCTTGCTGCCTCTACAGTTTGTCCTTCGGGGCTGAGTGCGACGTGCTGTGCCTGTTTGGGATCTGAATTTTCAAGGCATCCTTTTCATAATCAAAGCTGTGGGAGGGAGGAGAGGAAGAATCCACATGATGCTTCGGAAGTGAGGGAGGCTTGCACCTCCCATCTGGTGGGAAGCGTCACAGGGGTATGCAGGTGTGACGCTTCTCGCTGCCTTTGTGGCCACGGCCTTGAGCTGCTGCCTGCTTCTGCTCTGTGCCACTCCACATCATGGGAGCCTGCGGTGTGTTCCAGTGCCGGGTATCCCCAGAAAGTGGAAAGAGGAGGTTCTGGTGGGTATATGAGCACTGGTGTTCCTGGCACCCATGGTGCCCTTCAGGAGGTGCCCTGTGAGCACTGCTGGCTCCCGGAATCCCGTCTCCTGGCATGCTTCATGCTTCCCTTGTGAGGAGCTGCACACCCCTCTTGCTTGTCTGTCTGAAAAGGATCAGCAGTCTCTGGGGATCTGGCGCTTGGGTTGGTTTTTGTTATAACTGCATACGTTGTTTCCTGGCTGCAGCTTAGTTCTGCAGATAAAAATCTGTTTGCTCTCCCCTTTGAATAGGGAAGCCACCTGCCTCTCACAGTCAGCTGAAAATGGCACTGTGCTGCAGGGATGTGTGTCTAATAAAGCAAAAATTTCTTGTCCATTCTCAATAAGGAGCTTTCCTGGGAAAATGCCACTGCTTTCTGTAGACAGTGAGACCTCTGCTTTGTCTGAGTTTGCAGCCCCTTTGGCAAGGGGTGGGAGGCACATGGCAGGGCTGTGCCCACGCCTGTTGGGGGCAGCTTGGCTCCCTCGGCCACACCACAGGTGTGATTTCCCCACAGAGAATGGAAGTTGCTCTTTGGATAATGGTAAGGAGTAAAACTTTTTTTCTGGAGCACCTCTGTGGCAGGGGGCGGTTGATGCATTTGCTCCTGGCTTAGGCATTTGGATCACAGGACTCTTAAAGGGATATTGCTGAAAACGTGCAATGAGGGAAGGACAGCCTGAATCCTGAGCTCATGCTCGGCCTGTCAGTGGTTACTGAGGGGCCTGGTCCATAGCTGGGTGCTGTCCTGGGGACATGCCCAGCAGTCAGGATGGGCTGAGAGGTGCTGGGTGTATGTCAGGGAAGTGCTGGGGCAGTGCCATGCTATGTATCTCACGGCTCTGGGACTGTTCCCTGCTGTTGGGAATCAAGCCCCATGTCCCTGTACCATACGCGTGTCCAGCTGGCACCCTAAGGATTGGTCTGCTGGGCTGAGCCCTGCTGCTCTATGTGACATTGTGTGAGGGCACCTCTGGAGGGTGGTGGGTATCCTGGTGATCACAGGGCTTGCATCTATTGGTTGGTTTTGGATGTGCTGTGAGATCAGCTGGAGCTTACAAGTGAGAGCCGACCAGCAGCCTCCCAGAAAGCAAGTAGGGCGTCATCTGAGAGCAACGCGGATGGTGCAGACTCATCCCATCGCCTGCTCTTGGAATACATAACCTGTAGGCACAGTATTCTGCTTGTTAACACATGCAATGTTCTGAACTCATTGGTTGTGAAGATCATCAGACTTGTGGGCCAGTCTAATTACAGCTCATTCCCACAAGATGCATTTTAATATAATTCCATCTTAGGTGGTGTTGGTGCTTTGTGTGCTGGAGCTGCTCTGCACAGCTGGAATAATCCTTTTCTAGCTCTCACTGTTTTGCAGTGCAAATCTTTGCAGTGCCTCAGGCTGCCTTTTTTGTAGGGTTTCAATGAGAATGAATGTTGTTTTTGAGGAAGAAAAAGGCAGAATTTGATATTTTACCTGTCCTTGTAAAAATTCAGCCAGCATCAGAAAAGGATCAGTCTGAAAACAAACATTTGATTTAAAAAAGATGCTGTTTGTCACTGTGCTCTTATTCCCTTTGCACCTGAATGAAGGTGGGCAGGATCCTGGTTCTAGGGCTGCCTTGTGTTACTCTACATGGAGAAGTTGTCTTTTTCTCCAACCCAGCCCTGCTTTCCTGCTGAATGAGGGCAGTACCCTGCTGGGCATTGCACAGGTGAAACACTCTTCTCTTGCCAGCATCTCAGCAGCCCCCAGTTTGCTCTGGCAGTCCACTCCTAGGAGTCGAACAGCAGCTCTCATCCTGCAGTCCTGTCCCTTGGATGTGCCCCTGGAGCCATTTCACATTTCCCCTGGCGTGGGGCTCCCAGCAGCATTTCTTTTTGGCAGCTCCTTTTCAGCTCCCCTCTGTCAGCAGCTCTGGGCTTTTTCTATCCCAGCCCTGTCGCTCCCTTCTGGAGGTGTGGCAGAGAAGACTGCAAAGCTGTTTCCAGCCCAGAGGTTTCTCTAAGCCCAGGTCTCTCTGCAGCTCCCACGTGGATTTGGCAGCCCGTTTCCAGCCCTACTCCAGCTGGTTCTCTGTGCTGTCCCTTTCCCTCTGTGTTACTGTAACCCTAATTTGAAAGCTGAACCTCTTGAAGAGACTGCCATGCAAAAGATTATTCCCAGCCATGGTGTCTTGACAGCCTGTTTCCACCTTCTGTCAGCCTTAGCCCTAGCCCTCGTTTTCTATCTGAGCTCTAGGTGTGAAAACCCAGGTGGAAGTTGTCCCAGCCCAGCTCTCCTAGTAGCCACTTTCCAGCCATAATCCAGCTACTGCCCCAGCTTTCTGTCCCAGCCACAGCACTCACCTTGCTCTCACTTTCCTGCAGAACAGCAGGAAAGGCCCCATGACCGTTGCTGTGACAGTGACCTCCATCCCACCAGCTCTCTTGGTAGCCCCTGTTTTGCTGTTGAAGCTTCAAGTCCAGGCTCAGCTGTAAGCTCTGTCTTCCATCATTCAACCCTAACTATTGTGTGGAAGGCTGCTTGCTCCTTGAGGAGTGCTGTGCTCCTGGCAGCCCTCAGCTCCCTGTGGCTGTTCCCTCCCTTGCTTCCCTGCCAGCCCCCAGCCCCAGGAGCCCATCTCCAGCTGAGCTGTAGGGACAGCCTCTGAGTCGATTCCTGGACTGATGCTTTCTCCCAGCCCAGCTCCCTTGGCAGCTCCCAGGTACTTTTCCAGCAGCTTTCAGCCCTGCTCCTACTACAGCTCTGACTTTTTTTTTTTGTCTCGGTGTTATCCTACCTGAATCTCAGGACTGAATGTCGGACCAGACCTTCCTTACGGACTGTTTCTGCAAGCCCAGGTCATTCCACAGCCCCTCCTTCCTTCTGGTGAGCCCCTTCCAGCCCCATTCACATTGCAGCTTCTAGTTTTCCCTTAGCCCAAAGGTGAATTTTACATCTGAACCTGGGGGCTGAGCAGGGGCTGCTGGAGGGAGGCTTTTTCCAGCTGACTGCTTGAAGAGCTCCCACTTTACTTTGACACCTTAAAATGCCACGTGTACACCTTTGATTTTATTTATTTTTTTTAACAAATCAAAATCCCTTTGTTTCAGAATGGAGTGCTCAGAGGGAGCTGTGCAGTGTGAGCTCCTGTTTTCTTGGTGCTCTTGGGGAAGTACAGCTCAGAGCCTTCCCGCATGCAGGGCGATGAAGGATGCCTGTCGCTGTATGAAGATGCCTCTCCCTGGGTTTGGATCCAGGCTTTGGGTCTGGGTGCAGCTGCTAGCACGCAGCAGGGTCAGGTAGGGTTTCTCCTGTACTGCAGCAGCAGCTTGCAGTTCACCTGTCGGTGCTTGTGCAGCCTTCCTTGTAGTGTTCTGGGGCTTTTGAGTGCTTCAGCAGCCATCCTATGGTCGCCTCCTGGGGAGAGGCTCTGCCTGGGGCACAGTTGGTGCCACTGAGCAAGGAAGAAGCTCCTGAGCTGGCATCATATGTGGCCATAAAGAATGTTAACAGCTTCATGAGCGTGATGGATTTTGCAGCCCGTAAAGCAGTTTTAGTGCTCTTGCGTGGCTGTTAGAGGTGACCTGTGCAGGTTTCATGGCAGAGGAGCCAGGAGTGGGTTGCAGAGCAGTGAGGGGTGTTGGTGCCGGGCTGGCGCTGCCTGTGCTGGGACTGGGCATGCTGTGGCTGCTCCGGGAGGGCAGAGTGGATGGGCACTAGGGGAATGGGGTGGGCAAAGGGTTGAATATTTTGTTTTCCTTGGGTGAAACTGTAGCATCCTGGATGTGCTGGAAAATGGTTTCAGAAAAGCAAGTCTCTCTTTGAAGCATGTTCATTTTCTTAGAACTAGCAAGACTGTGGAAGAGAATGGTGTGCTGAGAGCTCTCCCTCCTGCCTGCCTGTGGTGGGAGTGCAGTTGCTGTCCTCTGACCTGGCAAAGCTTGCAGAAAGGTGAAGGTGGTCCTGGGGTGATCCCCACAGCTGATGGAGCCATTGTAGGAGGCAGCAGCTGGGCTGGACACAGCATGGTGCTTCCCATGACCCGTGTCCCAGCCGTGCTGCATCCCTCCTGCCCACAGGAGCTGTGCTGGAGCAGAGTTGTGCAGGCCTCGCTGGAGCTGCCTTAGAGCTCACTGTTATGTGAGGTGATGAGTATTAGAAATTACTCATTCTTCTTTGGTGAAATGAAGCACCTTCCATGCTGGAAGCAGGACAGCAGGGTAACACACGGTGCCATTGGAGCTTTGTGTGCTGCTGTGCTGCCTCAGGACTTGTGCAGACCAATACAGCAGGAAAATGCCACTCGCTGTGGCTGCAGACCTTAGCAATGTGCTATGTAAATGAAATTCTTAGTAGAGGACATTCCTTGTGAGTTTGTTGTCCTTTAAGTTTCAGAATCAGACAAAAAATGTGCTTATCCCATGAAACTGGGGGACTGCTTTGAATGCTGACTTTGAAGCTGCTCCAAAATACATTTGAACTTACTGAGACCTATTTGATGGTGAAGGGGGCCCTGAAGAGCTGCGTGTTCTGACACTGAGGTGTCCTGCACTGGAGCACAGTCCCTGCAACCCCAAGATAAAAAAAATGCTGCTGAGCCCTTCCAGATTTGCCCTGCTTGTTTTCAGGCAGCCTCACCAACTCCTGTAAGCAGCAAACACACAGTGAAATTGCTGATTGCAAGCAAAAGTTTGCTGTGGAAGTCTGGATGCAGAAGGGCCTCATGCCTCATCATTTTCAGCTTCAGCCAGGCTTGTGACTGGCCTTGCTCTCAGTGTAGCCTGAGGCACGCAGCATGGTGCTGGGAGCCAGGGCCTATGTCTCCTCCTGGCTCTATGGTGTGGCACCACTGACCATCTTGGCAGATGGTGATGCCAGAGCTGTGCCCAGGGTGATTCCACACAGCTCTTAACCAACAGAGCTTGTGTTACATGTTCACTCGAACAACCACGTGCTTCGTTTCTCTGATTCAGAGCTGCTGTAGGAGCCAGAAAGGATGCGCTGCCTGTGGAGCTGTGGAACCCTTGCCTGTCAGGTGGTGGCTCACTGGTGGAGCACCGCAGGGCTGAGGTGGGAGCTCCCAAAGGGCAGACGTGCAGAGCTACTGCAGAGTGCAGCTCCTACTTCCAGGAGTGCCTGGGTGTTGGTTGGCACCTCTTCTGCTGCACACAGGGATGGATGTTGGATGCTGCTGAGTACAGGAGGTGTACCTGCTGCTCCAGCACATTCCATCTCTGCTTTGCCCAGGTGCTTCTTTGTTCTCCTTCTGCAGTCTGGATGCTGCAGTGTGCATCTCCGAACTGGACATCAGGTCGTGTTGCATCTGCATGTATGAATGGATTATGTTGCCCAGCCTGTGCATCGGTTGCAGATTGCACTTGGGGATGTGTGCGTTTTGTTTGCCCAGTGCTAGGCTTTCAGCAGATGGTGTTCAGCAAGCAGGAACCTGGATGCTGGAGACATTGTGTGGTAGAAAGTTTGGGAAGGTGCTTTGGCTGTTGTGCCAGGATCCTCTTCTCCTGAGATGCATTGGGACATAGGCAACAGCAATCTGTCTGTCCATCAGGTGCAGTCCTGACAGCAGCCCCAGTAGCAGCTTTGGTTTTGGGCATCCCTTCTGCTGCTGCCCGTGCTGGTGCTGATCCTAGCTCACAGCCTCTCCCTGCCTGCTGCGATCTCCTAACGCTGTTGTTCTTTGACTGTGGTAGCACAGGTGTGTCAGCACGCTGTCTTGGTGCTGCATGGTGTGTGTCACAGCCAAGGCTCTGTGCATCACAGGTGGCAGCCTGGGTGCCTTGTGAGTGCTTTGCCTATAGGGGCTGACAGGAGCTAGCCTGGGGCCTCACCTGGTACTGCTGTTGCCTTCCTCCCCATACCTGCCTGGGGCGTTTCTGTAATGTGTGTTCGGAGTTCTTCAGTAGCTGTATTTTGGAGCAGGGAAGATATGTCTCTCTTTGGCTTTACAAGTCTGGACCTCCTCCAGTTCTCTGTGCCTTTGCAGTCAGCTTATTTTCAACACCCCTTTTCACATTTTCCTAGAGCTCATCTTGAGAATCTCTTCTCCCATTTCTAAGGGGAAGCAGAGGGGCACTGCTGTGCAGGGGCGTGCTCTGATGGAGTTGTGCGATTGCTCCCCATATGAGCCAAGGTAGGTTTGTGCTGGCAGATCTGGAGGTCAGAGTGCTGTGTGTCTGCAGGATGCTTGGAGCTTGTGAACCTCATCCTCTGCACTGGGAAAGTCAGTCCTCCAGCTGCAGAACAGAACCCAGCCATTCATGTGAAGAGCCCAGAGCAGGGAAGGGCACATGGCCACTGCTTGGTTTTGGGGTGGTGTTGATTCAGATGTGGAAATTCATGTTTCTGGCTTGTACACAAGTGCTCCAGCTCTTGGAGAGGCATAGGTGGGCATGCCAGGAAGTCGTGACAGAAAGGCGTGATGTGGGCTCAGTCTGATGTAAGGGATGTTGTGCTCTTGCAAAACAATAAATTCTAGGGAAGATGCTGGTAACCTGATTTTCCCCAAATTGTGTAACCGTGGACGTCATTGCTTGCAGCAGATGCTTTGTAGAGGCCGTGCCACAGCAAGATGGACTGCTCACATAGAGGGACAGCACAGCTCTTGGCACCGCTTTGCCGCTCTCTTCAAATGCAACCAGACAGCTCCGATTGCCCGGCAGGACCTGCTGTGCTGCAGGAGATGCCTGTCTGGGGGTGGCCATGCCAGCTGGGCTGGCAGCACCGTTGTGGCACTCCTAGTGGGTACAAAAAGGCAGAAAAACTTGAGCACAGAGTGAGAACTGCCATTTGTGATGGTGGCAGTAAAGCTGAATCTAGCAGCCTGGAGCACTTAGATGAAGCATAGTTAGAACATGTTGATCTCCATATGAAAAACATAAGCTCATTTAGAAAATTGGGCTGCCTCTTTTGAGATTAGAGTTTCTCTTTAATCTGCAAATACTTAATTAGCATGGAAATGGCTAGCTAAATGGGGCTGGCAGTGTATACATCCACATGGCTGAGTGGTGGTGCTCCTTGGCGGTGGTGGTGAAGCTCCAAGGCCAGGCCAGGTGCTCAGACAGCAGACACTTTAGAGCATGAAGCCATGTGCAGACAGATATGGCCCTTACCTCCCCTCCAGCTTGGCCCTGGCTGGTGTTGATGGATCCATGGGACTGATAAACTCTCCAAAACAAATGATAGCTTAGAAGGCTGACACTGGTTTATTACAGTGTTGGATGCATAGGGATCTCACCACAAAACATGTGCACCCCAGAGCTGAATCACCCTCATTATGTACATTTACGTCTTTGAACTTAAGTCCTTTGGTAGCTGGACCATGAGGAACATGTGTCAATGGCAGCTCCCTGGTGTTTGGATTCACACGTAGCTGCTGTGACTCTGGTCAATGGCCGGCTCTAAAAGCCAGGAGCACAGCATGCCCAGTGCTGTGGGGCCCTGTGAAGACCCAAGGGGCAGCTCAGAGTGTCAGGAGGCCAAGCACCTCTGCTGATGCTGGCAGTGACTTTGTCGGGCTTTTCCTTATGCTGGAAGGGCTTTGCTCTTTGTCAGAGCTGATATCTCTGTTAAAGCTGTCTCCTCTGGGACTAACGAGCATCTCAGCTTTGATTTTCCAAGACAGATGCATACGCTGGCTTCGGTGCTTTGGAAATCAGCTGGGTGTATTGTATGACTGGTGCTGGGTATCTACTGGAATCAAGAGCCAGGGCATAGCAGGCCTGAGTCTGGGCTTGGAAATTCTCCTTTTCATGGTAAGGGCTTGGTCAGCACAGCTCTGTCCTGTGGATGTGGCCTGTGGGGACAGCTCCTGGGCTGTCTCCCTGCCAAGGTGTGTGCCAAGAAGTGTCCCACATGCTTCACAACATTGGTCACAGGGAAACAACCTCCAGCGTCCCCTCTTGAACCTGTACGCTTGTCCCCTTCTGTTCCTGAACTAATTCAGAGCTTGCCAGCGACAGGCCAGGTGCTTGCTGGCCACTGCTGGGCTGCTGCCATGTCTCCTGCTGCCCGCTGGGGCTGCCTGCATCCTGCCACACCACAGTGAGCTGCAGGAGCACTTTTTGGTGCTAACTTTTCCTTGGGAAAAGCTACTCATGGACACTGTGTGTGTATTGTTCATGCAGTAGGGTCCATGCCAGCTCTCTGGGGAAATGAGGCATTGGGAATGGGCAGCCCCAAGCGGTTCTGGGATGGTGCTGGAGAGGGGTTGGGTTAGTGGGAGGCCAGCAGCCTGCAGTTGGGCTCTGGAGAAGCCACTGGCTCTATGGACATCTTGCATAGCACCTCCTATCCCTCTTGTTCAGCTGTTGGCACCACCTGTGTCTAAAGGAAGCTGTACAGAAAGTGGTGTTCATGCTGGTACAATACTATGTGTGTCTGATCCATAATGAATCATGTTTGTTTTATTTGAATCAAAGACAGTGAAGAGCAGTAAGAGAGTGCTAGTGCCTTCAAGAGCTGGAGTGCCCAGGTCCATCTTCTGGGCTACCTTGAAAGAAAATCTGAATGAAAGGCTGGGAAGCAGAGCCAGGGCTAAGAACATCTCCAGTATGGGGACCCGGGGGGTGCTGGAGGGGCACAGTCTGATGGTCAGGAAGGAGTCAGCTGAGAGTCTGGGAGCCTCCAGTATCTCAGAGACCTCTGAAAGCTGAACCAAACCCAGATTTATCATTTCTTGCTCTGAGCAAACCCTTGGGCTGGAGCTGCTCTCTATTGGAGCTTGGCAGGATTGTTCTGAGCTGCAAGGGCTGCTCAGCCTGATACTTCTGCCTGGGACTTTGTGGGCAACTGTGTATGTCAGCCCAGCCTGTGTGAGCTTCCTGTCTTCTGGGCTTTCTGGGCCACATCTCGGTGGGCAGACAGGGCTGGCAGACTTGGCTGTAAGGCAGGGAGAAGTTCTGCGCCATCCCATCCAGATGTCAGCAAAATCCTCCCTGCTCAGCTGGTGGCACTTGGGTGCCTTAACTGCCACCCAGCTTGGCTTCCCCATGGGACATGCTGGCCTGGTCCTTGCTGCATAGCCAGGGTGGGAATTGGAAGCCTTTGGCTCTTCTCACTGGTGTAGCAGGGGTGAGCTGTGGAGGTTGGGGATGACCAGCGTCACCATGTGAGATTGGTCTCTTCAGATACTCCCCACACTGGGCTCTTGCACTGGGTGGTGCCCCAGCAGACCAAAGGGGAGCAGTGGTTCTGGGTTTTGGTAATGTCTGTTCCCAGCTTGGAGCCTGTGCTGGGCGGGGAACTTCAGCACGGGGAAGGATCAGTGGTCTGTGGTGAGCCCTTGTGCCATACTGTGTGGAGTGGGGTTTGCACAGTATGGAATTGTGGAATTTGTGTCTCAGTGCTCGTCAGATGTTTCTGGGCTCCTTGGCTCCCATTCCTGGCACTGTGGAAGCAAACAACTGCTGGCCCTTGGGCAGCGTCTGCTGGAGTGGGGGCTCTGACAAGGTCTGACAGCTCTGTCAGAACACCACGGAAAGGCTGTGTTGGGTAGGGTGTGAGGCTGAAATTACGTTGTGTTCCCTTGACTGTCCCTGTGGTGAACAGTTCCAAGCCAGGGAGAGCAGCATGGAATCCAGTTGTGCTTCCTCGCTGTCCCTGGCTGTGGGAGCACATGAGTAGCCCTCGCTGCCAGGCTTGCTGGGCTCCTGCATCCTCTCCATGGATTTCACACTCCCATTGGTGCAGCTTGGCACAGCCGGTTGGTTTGCCTTTCCCTTTGCGGCTGCAGGGCTGGCAGAATCTGGCTCGTCTCCCAGGTCCTGGTGTGGAGTTTGGGCAGTGTTGGGCTGGAGGGCAATTCTGCAAGTCCCAGGTGCTCCACTTTGTGCTGGGCCTGTGAGCGTGAAGCTGGGTTTGGGTAGCACTGAGTTGCACAGTGTTGCATGGCCATGTTTCACTAATGCAGCCTTATTCCTCTGGGTGGGACTGGGGTTTGCGTGGCCTCTCAGGGCCATGAGGTAGAAGGTTTGTGTGCCTTGGGATCACCAGTCTTTTTACTGTCAATTTTTTGTTGTATTGTGTCTTACAGAAATAACATTCATCCCTGATTTGATGATAATGAAAATACAGAAAAAAGACAAGCAGGTTTGTGACCCTCTCTCCTTCTCCTAACCCAGCTGGCGAGGCGTCGGGAGCTTATACTGTGTGTTGTTGCAGTGGATGTGTGGTGGGGAAGGGACAGGGAGGGATTGCTGCATTTCCAGGAGGGCCACAATTCAGGATGCTGATATTTGACCAGAGCTGCAGCCTGGAGCGGATAAATCTTACTTGGGTGATTAGATATAATAGGATTTATGTTCAGTAATGGAAATGCTCTTGGTTTGGTCCTGGTCCCTGTGTGGAAGCAGCCCTTTTCCCCCCCAGATCACTGTTCTGACTCTTGTTCGAATCTCATCACGCATATCTACAGAAATGCATGTTTGCTGTGATGGCTGCTAATAACATAATGCTCTGGGGCTGACACTGCTGGGGAGGTTGGGGACCAGCACATCTGCAGTGCTGCAAGAGCTTGGCCAGCAAATCTTCCCTTGCTCAGAAATAATCCCATCCCATCGAGCTGCCATTTCCGAATTGCTGCATCAGATCGTAACTACCTGCTGGTCCCTGGGGAGATTGATTTGCCAGCAGTCTTTGTATTAACCATGTGCACAGGAAAACCTGACCATTGATGCTCTGGGAAGGGGAAGGGACCTGTTACACACATGCAGACTGCCAACAGGGTTGAAATACAGCTGGGGCCATAAAACAGCCCTCTCTGCACTGAGCTGATTTGTGCCTGTGCTGCTTTAATGGGAAACCATGATGCTGAACACCGAGCTGAGGGATGGATCTGCTGGAGTGCACCAGCTGGTTCTGTTCCTGCTGCGGAGCAGTGCTGGGTGCTGCTTGGGGCAATGCTTTGCTGCTGTGGAAGGTTAGCAGGGAGGAGGAAGGGGGAAGGGTTTGGAAAAGGCGTGTGGCTGTGATATGAGATAGTGGCATGTGGAGGAAGGTGTGTGCAGTGGGCTGGTATGGTAAGGCGTTTAATAACTGCGTGTCCCAAAGGTGTTGTGAGGAGGCAGAGCTGGCTGCAAGCTGAGGGTGGGAACACAGCAGGACTGGGCTCTGCTGCCAGATGGGGCCTTGGGGCACACCTGTGTGAGACCCATCTGCCAGGTAGGAGATTCCCACACTTCTGTAGCAGCTTTGACTGCTCTGTAAATGGGATTGCTGAAATGATGTGGGGTTTGAGCGCATCAAAACCATCCTCCTCCTACATTTGGAGGTTTTAAATAGCTTGGTTGTCAGTGCTTTGTACAACTGTCCCTGCAGATCAAGTCTGGGTGGGAGATAAAGGCAAATTAGCACGAGGAAGAAGATGTAGGGTTGAGCTGGCCATCTCCTGTGCTCTGAACCAGAAGCAGCGTGGGACATTCCTTACAGCGTGTCACAGAGTGCGCTGCGGTGTTCTCAGGCTCATCAGCTCTGCAGGAACTGGGCAAAGATGTCCCCTTCCCTGAGGGGTCTGGGCAGCACTAACAGCTGCCAGGGTGAGCTCTGTGTATGGGAGGAGCCTGCCGCTCACCTGAGGGATCTCAGCTGGGCCATCACCCTGCAGACAGCTGTTTGGGGCTGCAGGGCGCTGCAGGGGTTGGCAGAGTGCTGGCACCCTTTGTGTTGGTGACAGATGCTGGGAGAGCTGTTGGCTTCCTTTGAAGTGTGTTCTGGATGTGCTCTCTGCAGGTCTCGTGGGACAGCACCAGCTGAGGGGCCTTGTTTGGCAGTCAGGGCCTGCATTGGCACGACTCTTCTTCCCTAACAGTGCCTGAAATTCCAGGCGGTTTGTCACCAGGCTGTGACTAACTTGTGAAACAGGTCACTTCCCTCCTGACTGGTGATGCGACGTGCTGGGGTCCATTGGCAGAGCAGGAGAAGCAGCATGCTGTGGTTCTCTCACCTGTAGTACTGCATCCAGCCCTGGGGGTGCCATTACAAGAAAGACGCAGAGCTGCTGCAGCGGGTCCAAAGGAGGCCATGAAGATGCTCAGAGGTCTGGAGCACCTCTGCTATGGAGACAGGCTGAGGGAGCTGGGAGTGTTCTGACTGGAGAAGAGAGGGCTCTGGGAACACCGCAGTACTTGATGGGAGGTTATAAAAACTCAGTCTCCCTCCTATTTACACAGTCTGATAGTTACAGGGCAAGGGGGTCGGCTTTAAACTAAAAGAGGGGAGATTTAGGTCAGGTGTGAGGAGGAAATTCTTTACCCAGAGGTGGTGAAGCCCTGGCACTGCTGCCCAGAGAAGTTCAGGGTGCCCTATCCCTGCAGGTGCCCAAGGCCATGGTTGGGCCTTGGACAGCTTGAGCTGGTGGCGGGCAACCAGCCCACAGCAGGTATCTGTGAGGGCCCTTCCCACCCAGCCATAGGATTCTGTGATTTCCTCTGAGGTTCAGTGGCTGTGGCAGCTCCATCCATCCCTGGCGGTGCTCCTGGCTGTGTCCTGCTTCCTGGGCACCAAGGGCCCTGCTTACTCCCTGCCACATTAGCAGTTCACTGCTCTGACTAATTTCTGCCAAGCTCCCACTTGCTGAATAACCTGGGAAGCATTGAGCTAAAATGGGGTTATCCTGTGGTTCCTGTGAATCCCGACAGCTGCTGTGGAAATGGCTGCTGTCCTGCTTGGGCATTTGGAGCAGAGCAGCACATGTCTGTGGCTCCTGCCTGCCCTGGGAGTTTCTCTGGTTTGAGCCTGGGTGTGCAGGTGGGGCACTGGGTGCAGGTGGGAACAGTCTGGTTCTGGGGACCGCAGCCTGGAGGCTCTGCTTTGTCTTTGATTCCAGTACTCACTGCTTTTCCCTGAGTGTTATGGGTCTGTTTTAGTAAACTTGGATGTTTCCCCTACTGCAGACAATGTCAAGGGCCATAAACAGAGCTCACCTGATAGCAGCAGGACCGCATACAGGGGCTGGGGAACCCTGTGAGTGTTTGTAGCTCAGTCCCAAGCTGTATCCCTGGGCTCCTGACATTGCTTCAGGTGAGTAGGGAGCAGTGAGAATGCCCTGCCCTTCCCACCAGCCCCCACAGCTCCCACCCTGGGGTGCTCACCCCACTGCTGCACATGACTCTGTGCAGGGCCCATGACCCCTGCCTCTACGTGCTTGTTACTTGTGCTGGCTGTGCTCCCTGGCTGTGGCTCATGAAGCGCCTTGGGAACAGAGCCAGCCTCCACCTCCGTCACACTCATCCCGTGCTGGCTGTGGAGCTTGCTCAGAGACATGACGGAGGGTGGCACTTGGGTATTTTTAGCTTCTGCTGCATTGCATTAAGAGCTGGGAACAAGGGGTGTGGACAGCCAGTGAGAGGATGCACCAGGCCATGCTTGCTGCTGGTGGGACTGCAGCTGCCAGTGAAGATGGCTTGACAGCTTGTGGAAATACTGCACGTGGGTAAAGCTGCCTTCTGCACCCCTCTGGTGCCTTGTGGTCGGCCATGGGGACAGGTGGGCAGAGCTGGGCACAATGCCCACTGTCTGGGTGCTGTTGGTACTGCACAGAGAGGCAGCTGGTAGGCGCATGGGTAAGCCCCTGGGTGTTGGGCTCTGCTTTAGGAAACCTGTGATGGATCCTTTTGTCATGGTCTCTGTTGAGGCTCCCTGTGTAGGACAGGTCTCTGCAAGGGCCAGGCCAGGCCTGGGGGTGTCCCCATGTGTTCTTCTCCTGGAGGCTGCAGAAAAAGGGCACTGGATGGTGCTGATGCTTACAGGATGCTGGAAGCAAAGGACAGCATGTGGCACAGCCACTGTTGCTGGCTGCAGTCCCTCACCCTGCAGGAGCAAGCTGTGTGGGTACCATCTAACCAAGGGAGCTGTGGATGATGTGCAGGAGAAGGGCTGGGGAGGTTCTCTGCTCTGTCCTCACCACCGCCTCCCTTGGGGCCGTGCATGAGGTGTGGCCCCGTCCAGCCCCTGTTGTGGGCCTGGACCCTCTGCTCCCTGTGCAGGTGCTGGGCTGGCAATGGGTGCATACCAGCTCTGCCCCCTTCCCATCCTCACAGTGCTGGGCCATGGGTAGCCCCACAGCTGCCCCTCTGCCATGCTGGTTTCCCTCAAGTCCTGGGTAAAAGTGGGGATGTCGAGTCAAGCTGTGACTCCTAATGAAATAAACCAATTTCAAGTTAAGGAAGCGCACCATTAAGGCCCATCCTGACTTTGGCTTTGCCCTCTTATGAGGTCATGCAATTGTAAGTGCCCTCTGTTAGCCCTTACAGCTCTCTGCGGGGGTTTAAGCACTTCTTTGCTCCTGACTTTCTCTTTGTGGGTAGTTTAACACCTGGGAGAAGACTGTGTGCTGCTGCTGGGGGACTTCCATCTACCAAATGTCATTTGTGCAAGGCTCCGCTGGAAGTATATGTGCCCAAACTATACATAGAAATGTATTCTGAAAGTGTAAAATCATTATAATCCTCACCAATAAGAAAGCAAAAAACAAAAACAATAATGGAGGGAGAATTCAAAGGAACACTCCTAAGGATAAACATGGTGCCGGGAAACAGGAAAGGGGGTCTTGGGGGTGGGGGGCTCTGTTACTTCCCCCTTCCCTTCCAAAATACTCCAGGAGGAAACAGCAGAGCTCGCCTGGTCACACAGCTACAAAAGATGTGTGGAAGGCTGTTGAGTGTAAAAAGATGAGGTTTTTTTAAATTAAAAAAGTTGTAGTGAGGAAAGAGGACACATGCTGGGAATTTAAAATAAACCCATTACAAGGCAGGGCTAAAAATATTGTTAAGAGTTGCTCGCTAAAAGCATGGATTCTAATAGTAAGTTCTTCAAATATCTCAAGACCACAACACCTTTAGGAGGGGCTGTGCTTGGAAAGCAGCTGGGTGGCAGAGGCACAGCTGTCCCCTTAAATTGCCTTAAAATTACAGCTAACGTGACAGAAAGTAAGGAGGGCCCTTGGTGCCCAGGGAGCAGGACACAGCCGGGAGCACCACCAGGGATGGATGGAGCTGCCACAGCCTCTGAACCTCAGAGGAAATCACAGAATCCTATGGCTGGGTGGGAAGGGCCCTCACAGATACCTGCTGTGGGCTGGCTGCCCCCACCAACTCAAGCTGCCCAGGGCCCAGCCATGGCCTCGGGCACCTCCACTGCTGTGGGTTTATAGTGAGGGTGAGGTGAGCGCACCGATACATTGCACACAGATTCCATGCTGATGCTGAGCACATTCCTCTTCAGGTGCTGTGAAAGGTGTGCAGTCCTCTGACAAGAGGCCTCTGTATGAATGGTGGGTTAAAGAACAGGGTCTGTGTGTAGGAGAGCTCTTGGCTCTCGCTGGGCAGTGCAGGAGCAGTATGTGCAGAGTGCTGTTCTGGCGCATGGTCCTCCTGCTGTGGGTTTGTGAGGCGGTGAGATGGAGGCAGAGTTGGGAGAGCTAAAGAAAAATCTTGCCAAGTAACACATAGAGGTACCTCCATATCATAGGATCACAGGAGCTGGGATGAACGGGCACCCCCAGCTGTGGGCTGGCTGCCCCCGAGCTTGGGCTGCCCACCGCCCAGCTGTGGACTCGGGCACCTGCAGGGATGGGGCACCCACAGCTCTGGGCAGCAGTGCTGGGGCTGCACTGCCTTTGCGTAAAGAACTTCCATTCACAGCTGACCTAAACCTCCCCTCTTTTAGTTTAGGCTCCTTCCCCATTGTTCTGTCACTATCTGCCTCTGTGAAAATCAGTCTCCCTCCTGTTTATATGCTGTTTTTTTGGGGCTTTCCCTGCTCCTGGAGGGGGTTGTAAAGCACTGGAAGAGGGTTTGGCTCTGCCTGCAAAGAGAACAGAGCTATACCCTCTTGCCGCTCCATCTTCAGTGCTGGGTGCTTTCCTGCTGCCAGCCCAGATAGGTGGTTGAGAGGTGGAGCAGCTGGTGTCCATGGAAAGGGAGGCACCTGTGGTGGAGCTGGGCTGGGAGCTTTGCAGGGTAAGAGCAGGGCAAGTAGGGAATGGGGTAGAGAGGGCAGTGAGGAGACATTTCTTTGTATTCCCCTTGGGAACCAGGAGCCATGCAGGAGGGCAGCAGGGTTAAAACAAAGTGAGTGTGTGTTTTCCCATGTCTTACCTTAGGGCTGCAGAGGACTGGCAGGACTGTGCCAGGTGAGCTGCAGGAGTGCTCTGAAGCCACGCAGGAGCACAGGTAACACCTGCACTGCCTTCCCAGGCTTTTCTTCTTGGTTTTCAGTGGAGAGAAGTCAGGATAAGCTGAACTTCATCAAAGGAAACAGGAAGAGCCTGCCCCTAGCTCTCCCCATTGCACCAGACTGCAAATGGCAGCAAGCGCAGTGCAGGTGGGCAGCAGGAGCACGCTGCAGCCTCATAGTGCACCCATTCATAGCCGTAGGTGCAGCAGGGTGTCTGGGCTGGCAGCCTTTGTTGATGAGGTGCCTGGTTTTGGTGTCCCCGTGTTCTTCTGCTGCCCGTGTGAGCTGTGTGCTGCTCGTTCCTAAAGCTGCTGGTCCACTGTGCAGCAGCTTTGGGCTGTTCTGGTGGCACGTGTGTACTGCTGGCTGCTCCCGGAGCTCTGCTGTGACCCCCCTGGCAGGCTGTGGTGACAGCTGCCTGCCGGGTGCCCTGTGGCCAGCACTGGCCATGAAAGCCCCCCATGCCTGGCCATCATAGCTCAGTGTGGGACCGATCTTGGCTCGCGAACAGCTCACCCTGCTGCCATGCCGAGATGCTATTGACTGGCTCTCTATCTGGTATCTTGGCCGCTGTTCAGTGTAGGATCAAAAGGAGATCAGTTCTCTGGGGTCTGCACACTTTGCAACTAATCCATTACATTGTAACAGCTGATCCCCAGCTCGGGCACCCTGCAAGATCTAAGAGGTGCAGAGGCTGTGGCTGGCCAGGTTGCCCAGCTCCCAGGCTCAGAGGCAGCACCTTATAGTGCAGCATTTCTCCCTCTAAGAGGAGAGTTTCTCTTGGCTGCCTGGGGGCACGGTGCCATGTGGGTGTTGGTGCTCTGCTGCCCAGTGGTGGGGCAGCCTGGCAGGGCCACTCTGCACCACACAGTGCTTTTGCAGATCCAAATTAGAAGTGAGTGTGCAGGGTGCTCTGTGCTTGGACCTCTGTGAATGGGTTCCAGACAGCCTGTGGGATGTAAATATTTACAAACCCCAGCAGCTCTGGAATACCCGAGGAGCTGGATGGGGCTGGGAGTCCCAGGGTGCCAGAGGCTGCTTCAGGACAGACACTGCCCTCAGGGAAAGGAACTGTCTTGGTGCAGGGCAGGAGGATGTGGGGTGCTGGGAGGGCCCTATAGCACACTGCAGCCCCATGATTCCCAGGCTCCTTTCCAACTACAGGATCTGGGCTCTGCCCCTGGGACATAATTGCTTTAAGAGGTGTCTTTGTGGGAAACATGGGGCAGTTCTGTGTTTTGGGACAAAGAGCTCTTGTTGTTAGATGCATTCTAGTTTTCACAAGCCCTGGTGTGGGAGCAGGGGTCGCTGGTTGTCCCCTTTGGAGGCCCTGGGCTGGCCATGCCTTCCAGAAGGGGCCATGGTGGTGGCACAGGATGGGCACCGTGCTCCCAGCAGGGCTTTTGGTCTGGTGCTGTGCCTGGGGACACAGGAGAGATGCCAGGCGGAAATCGTGGCCTGTCCTGCTGTGCTCCATCAGGCAGGGCTGGGGCTCCTGCCCATGCAGCTGTCTGCCAGCATGTCCCCTGCACGTCGAGGGGCATGGCTCATGTCACGCTCTGGCATGGAAAGCTTTGCTGGGTCTGTCGCGCGGCGTCCCCTCTGCAAACATGTACTGCTTCTATCTGTGGCATTTACTTCATGTGCTGCCTTTCTGTTGTCTCTGCAGCAACCCAGCTTAAAAGTGCTGAGCCGCTCCCCAATGTCGGATGCCTCGGACACCTGGGAGTGCAAGGCGCAGGGCCCCGCGGCCGGCAGCGAGGAGCAGCAGTCCCACCAGGTGACGGCCACAGAGGCAGGTGGGCAGTGCCTGTGCCCTGAGGAGCAGCCTGATGGGGCTCCACTGCAGCGGCCAAGTGCCCAGAATGGGATGCAGGACAGTGGGGCTGTGGGCACGGGGGTGAAGAAGAAACGGAAGAAAAAGGATTTAGGAGAGCAGGAAGGAGGAGAAAAAGCAGCTACGGAGGTGAAACCAAAGAGGAGAAGAGAACCTAAAGAACCAAAAGAGCCTAAAAAGGCCAAGGAGCCCAAGAAGCAGAAGGAGCCCAAGCAGAGGGAGGTGACCAAGAAGCCCCGGAAACCTCGGGAACCCAAAGCTCCCAAGGAGCCTAAAGACAGGAAGAGCGGCTCTGAGTCTGGCCCCAGAACAAGGCCAAAGAAGAGCAGGTGGGTGCTGCTGTGACCTGGGCTTGGTGACTGCCAGGGTCTGTGGGCTCCAGGGGCTGGTGTGGGGTGCACCCAGGGTCAGAAGCTTCCCCTACAGTGACCACGTGCTCTTAGCAGAGCTGTGGCTGGGAGGCCTAACGGTTCCCTCACGCTGCACAGCAGAACACCACTGCCGCTGGTAATTCCTCGTCCTATTAATTAACATCATTGGCCAGAAGAGGAGCTCTGATTTCTTTTTAATTGGGAATGCGTGCAGAAAGCAGAGCTGGTCTCAACTGGCATCATTTGATTTACTGTCAAGGACTTGCTGTGTTTGTGGAGAGTCCTGTGTAAGACAAGCTTATTGATTGGAACTAGGCCCTCCTCTTTTGCTGTAAATAACCCATAGGATGAATGTATTTGTGCCAGAAATGAGAATCCAGCTCAGATTTTTTCATCAAAGCCTTTCTTTGTTGGAAGACATCAGTTTGGTAGAGCTGCTTGAAGGAACTTTCCTGGTAACAGTCACCAGAATGGGCTTCCCGTGGTCCACTGCATCCACCCACCTGCCTCCCTCCTAACACAGCTGTCTGCATGCAGGACAGGATGGGGTCCCAGATCTTCCCTGCCCCAGGGGCTCCAGCTCCTTTGTAGCTCACTCATGGCTGGAGGAGAGGCTGTGCCAGGGCAGCCATGCCTGGGGCTCAGGTGGATTATATGGGGCAGTACAGCTCCCGCAGCAGGCTGGTGGGGAGCTCAGCAGGTGAGAGCTGGGCTCTGCCCTTGGTGGAGCACCCACAGCTGAGCTGCACAGTGCTGCCTCTTCTGCTCATCCTCAGTGCTCTGTGCACAAGGGATGCCTGGGCCCATGTCATGGGCTGGTGAGATGTGGATGACAGGTCAAGCAGAGAGTGCCTGAGAGCAGAGAGCAGGCAGGCTGGTGCTAGGGAGTAGGGCTGGAGCAGAGTGGGAAGGAAGAGAAGGATGAGGCGCGTGCAGAGGCAGGATTCAGTGCCCAGAAGGACTGTGCTATTCCTAGGAAGGACAAACTGCAGTCTCAGTCTCAGAGACCTGCAGGGTCAGTGCCTGCTCTTAGCTCTCCCTGTTTCCAAAAAGCAGGATTTCTGTTTGCTCTGTGTGGCCCATGGGCCAGCTGGGCGGGATGGTCACCGTGTCCTGAAGGATGGGTGAGCATGCTGCTTTCCTGGAGGTTCCAGCCTGGAGCCAAGCCCAGCTTGGCCTCGTGCCCAGCACGCAGGGCTGCTGTGGCCTTTCCTGGCAGAAAGCTGAACTTGGAGGCCTTGAAGGCAGCTTGTTTCAACCTTTGCCAGAGATGAAGGATGCAGATGGCAGCCTTTTCTAGTGCCGCCTCTGCTGCGCCTGTAAGAAACTGCCATGTGGGAGGTTCACACACTTCCACGCCGTGGCGGAACCTTGGGGTACAGGGCAGCAGAGGGAGGCTTGGGAAAGAATAGACCTTGGAGGCTGGGGTCCAGCTATCATCCAGGAGCCTGCTGCCACCTGGAAGGTCCCTTGGTTGCCAGCAATGCCTTCACACAGTGCTAAAGGCAGCCTGCAGCAGCGTGACCTGCCTGCCGTGGCACTGGGCTGGTTGGCCAGGCAGGAGGATGTAGTGGGGTCACCCCACCTGCAGTCTGGGGGCTGCTATCCCTGCTGCAGAAAGCACGGCGGGGCCCCTTATGAGCCTCTCTGATGGTTGCCTTGGACTGTGGCTCAGCAGGCAGTGGACAAACCCACCTGAAGCAGGAACAGGTGCTGGGAGCAGACACCCTGAGGTGGAACGGAGGGCCTGCTCCCAGCCACGGAAAGGGCTGGGAATGTGGGACACCAGTGGGAGAGCCCCATGCCAAGCAGGTGACTGGTGGGGTGGGTGCTCTGTGCAAAGGGAATGATTGCTGGGAGTCCTCTAAGTGGCAGATAATGGTGGCGTAATTTCTTCTAAATTATTTCTAATCACAGCCAACTACTGGCTCATGAATGAAGCACTTGTTAATTGTGACTTGCAAATCAATATCTCGGGAGTTATTGCTCGGGTGGAAGCACTGCTCTCTGTGCATTTTCAGGGCCTCTAATTGAACTGCTGCTACACAGGCAGGTCAAATTTGGCCTGAACACTAGATTTTTAACTGTGTGGCTTTTGCTGGCCCCAGACAAGCATGATTGCCTCACTAAGTGGGGACAAAACCTCAATGGCACTTTGAAACCCACTGTTCTCTTCAGCTGTGCAAGTCTTGGATGTGGAAGAGCTGCTGGTGAGAGCAGTAGACAGCTCTGCTCCTGGGCTTCTTGCTCAGCCTGGGGACAGGGAGCAACTCCTGGAAGTCTTTCCCGTAGCAGTGTTTGTTGCAGTGGGTACGGATGACTGTTCCCCCCAGCTGGGTGGGGAGGTGCTGGCCTGGCTCCTCCTGGCTCCTTGCCCCACCTTTGTCGCAGCATTCAGCCTGGCTCCCAGGCCCCAGGAGTTGTGCAGGCTGGCAGTGAGCTGAACCCCATCTCCAGTAGCCCCTGTGGTGTTGCTCCCTGAGTGAGGGGAAGCCCCCAGCCCCCTGCTGCTCTGCACCAGGCCACGCAGTCAGACCCTTTTGTCCTGGTGTGCTGGAATCAGCTGGAAATACCTGATAGTGATCAAAGAGAAGCTGCAAACTGCCACCACTGCTGGCTGTGCTGTGCTGAAGTACTCGGTGCTGGGGGAAGCCCTGGGAGCCCTGTACTCCCCTTGGGAGAGAAGGGAAGAGCATTTTGGAGCAGAGCCCAGTGCAGATGCTTTCTGGCTTCTCTCGGGACCCTGGAGCAGTATCTGACCATCAGATACTGGGCACTGGCACTAAGGAACAAGGTCTAACTGCTGATCTGTTCTGGCAGCAAGGAGCAGGGGCCCACCCCTGTAGAGAGGAAGAAGAAAGGGAAGAGGAAAAATGAGATCCCAGTGGACAGCTTGGATTTGGATCAGGATCTTCTGAGCCCATCAGTACAGAGCCCTGAGGAGTCTGCAGAGTCAGCTGACAGTCAGGTATGGCCCAAACCTTTGGCTGGATGCTGGCTGGGGAAATCCTGGTAGCATCTTAGTGGGAAAAGAGCTGAGTGCTATCTTGTGCCTTCTGGCATTGCCCCTCCCCAGGATGGCATAGGAAGGCTGCTGAGCATCTCTGCAAGTCTCTGCTGCATATGGCCTTGGGGCCAGCAGTACTGTGCAGGCCAGGCGCTCTGCTCCGAGGCACTTGGTGGAGGCCTTGCATAGCACTGATGGCAGCTGCTCTACATGTGACAGCAGTGCAGGGGCTTACATGGTGCCCTGTTCTTTCCCACCACTTCCACCCTAGCTGTGCCAAGGATGGATGGTCTGGAGATCAGGCAGCCCTGGGGCTCTCTCTCCTCAGGCTTCTATCCCCATGCCAGGCAGTTGAGGTACTTGGGCTGCCTGTTTCCCCGTTACTACCTCTTTCATCCCGTACACAGAAACGCCGCTCTGGCCGGCAGGTGAAGAGGAGGAAGTACAATGAGGACCTGGATTTCAAGGTGGTGGATGATGACGGCGAGACAATAGCTGTGCTGGGAGCTGGGCGAACCTCTGCACTCTCTGCCTCCACTCTGGCATGGCAGGCTGAGGTAGGGCTGCAGGTGGGACTGTGGTGGTAGGGCAGGGACCAACTGGAGTCACCATGGATTGAAGCTCGCTGCCCTTCCTTCTCTGCGCCCTGATCTTGTTCCTCGTTCCTGCTGGACTGTGCACCAGATGCCTGCAGTTCACTGCCTTTCTGTGGTCACCAACAAAGCTGCCAGATATTAATAGCAGCCACTAATTGTTGTCCTGGTGTTGTTGTGTTCCTCTCTAGTCCCTTTTATCAAGGCTTTGGTGTGGCTATTAACCAGACCTGCTGCTGGGCCAGTAAGACCTGGCCTGGTGCCCCAGCCCTGTCTGGAGGGCTGCCATGTGCCTTCAGGACGTGTTGCCCTTTCCTTCAGCGGCTGCCTGGGGCCACAACAGGCTCCTACCAGTGAACTCTTCAAGTGAGATTTTCAAAACAGCAGTTGGGAATGGATTGCCTGTGTCAGGTGTCTCTGCTGTAAGCCTGCATCTCGTTGCCTTTAGTCTTGGACACCCACCTCAGTGTGCCCAACTCCAGATGAGCTGAGAGGGCAGGCATCACAACCAGGCTGAGCTGAGTACCTGCTCTGGGTTCTTGCCCACAGATGTGGCCAGGGCTGGCTACAGCTGCTTCTGGCACCAGTACTGACCAAGCAGGACAGGAAGTGAGCCCTGAGGCTCCAGGTCAGTTCTCTCCATGGCCTGAGCTTGCAGTTTTCCTGCCTGGATCCTGTGCCACAGAGTGTCACTGGGAGGGCCTCAGGCTCCCCACTTGTTTTGTGCTTGCCATCTCAGGGCTGGGAGCAGAATGGTGTTAGGACAACCTCCAGCACAAGTTTGTGGAGTGGGTGTCCATGGTGACCATCAGAAGGTCTCTGCAGCCTCAGTAGGCCCAAAGTCCCTCCTGGTCTTGTCCCCTTGCATGTGCTGTGGCCGTGGGCAGGTGGCAGTGATGGAGGGAGCATCTTCCCTCCATGAGTCTTGGAAGAGAATGCGATGCCAGAGACTAACCTGGGAAAATGGCTCTCTTCTCTCTTTCCACTGTCCCCAGGAGCCTCCTGAGGATGATGCCAATATCATTGAGAAGATCCTTGCCTCAAGGATGGTTCAGAAGGAGGTGAGTGACATAGATAGATATCAGTGGGGGTAGAGGGGAGAGGAGACCTGGCTGTCTTTGTGCATCAGGTACAGGAGATGTAGCAGCAGTCCTTCTCTCTGTGCTGTTTCTGCAACTGTGGCTGGCAAGGTGGTGGTGGGGCATGCTTAGACCTCTCGGCTGGGAACAAGCGTGGTGTTTCTCCTGTCCTGGGCACCAGGAAGCCACTGGAGAGAAGTCAGACCTGGAATGATCCCCAGGTGTTTGAGTCCCTCAACCTCAAGGGTGGTCTTGCACCATGCCCCTCAGGGCCAGTGAGCCTCAGAGTGGACACCATGCCACATCTGGCCATCATTGCTATCTGTGACTCAGCCTGCCTGGAGTCCATGGCCAGGGATACCTCCCCCCTTAAGCCCCCGTTCTGCACAGGCTCTGGATGGCACTAATTTTCTTTCCTTTGGTTTCAGACTCATCCTGGAGGCCTGACGTTTGAGATGGAGGAGTTCTACGTCAAGTACAGGAACTTGTACGTGCAGCATTGTGGTTCTCTGTGCTGCAGTGGTGCTTACTCCATGTGCAGAAGTGTGGTCTGTGTGCTCTCACCTCTGTCTCAGCCCCAGCTGCAGCTCTGACCTTGCTGCTGCTGCCCTCCTGAGCCAGGCCCTGGCTGTGGGGAGCAGGGCAGCCACTGCAGCTGCAGTGCTCAGTCTTGTCCATGGCTTTCTCTGGTCTGGGGCCCCATGTGGCAAGGCATGAGCTGGGTGTTCTGTGGGTCTCTGGGAACTCCTTGTTTGTCTGTGTGGTGGATAAGATCATTTCCTCGGGCCCTCTTTGGTCACATTTTGTTGATTTTTTTTCCCTCTGCAGCTCCTATCTGCACTGTAAGTGGGCAACTCTGGAGGAACTGGAGAAGGACCCCCGGATATCCCAGAAGATAAAGCGCTTCCGAAACAAGCAGGCTCAGATGAAGCATATTTTTACAGAGGTGAGAGCTGAGTGCAGCAGGCAGCCATTCCCTTCCCTGGCACAGCTGGGCCAGAGCTGTGGCTGAACAAGCTGTGACAAGGCCCTGAACACCCTGGTGTCACCAGAGGAGGTATGGGCAGATGTGACAGATGGCCCTTGCTGGTCACTGCCACCCCTGGAAGCACTGCTTAGTGGGAAGGAAGGCAGCACATAGTTCTGGTGCTTTCAGTGTTCATTTGGGGAATGTGCCTGCTTGTGGTGGAGCGGAGGGGAGAAAGACCTATAAATACCTGGGTGTAGGACCACTGCTGCCTGCTTTGCTTATACAGATTAATCTTGTTTAGTATGGAAGGTTTTCTATCATTTATGTTTCTGTTCCAAAGATAGTTGTTGGATCTTCAAACTGCCCCTTGTAAGTGTAAACTAGGTTGGTAGGCTATGAACATTGCCCCGTGGAAGTAATTGCAAACTCAGGGGAGTGTGTCTAATTTCTCACTCCTGAGTCTGTTTGTGACTTTCCCAGGATGCAAAGAAAAGGCATATGGTGGATGCACTGTTCTATCGACAGTTTAACAAAGAGCAACTGTTCTTTCCTGTGACTGGGGAGCTGTGAACACAGAAGTGTATTTTTCTTCATTCCCAAGCCCTAGACACTTCTCTCCAAGGACAACTGCTACTCTAAAGCCCACTCCTCCCCAGGCTTTCCCTTGCCTCCTGAGCAGTTGCTGCTAGTGTCTGCTGAGTAGAAAGTGGGGAAGAAGAGAGAGGCAGAGGGAACAAGGTGCCATCCCTTTCAGAGGAACTGGGGTCCATGAGGGAACAGCTGCAGGGACTCAGGTGGTGCTGTGTGTGGTTCTGGTCTGTGGCAGCCACAGCTCTGGATGCTGCATATAAGCTGGAGCATGCAGCTTAAGTCTTTGTGCCTCAGGGCCAGATGGGCTGAAGTGGACTGTTCTGCCTCCCAGCAAGGGCAGCACAGGGCCAGCAGCCCTGTGAGGGCTTTGCCTTCTACAGAGCTTCTACATCCTCCCTGCCCAGAGACAGATGTCTCATACCTGTGTCCATGGGCACTCGGTGTGCTGTGCACAGCAAGCAGCATGCTGGGGACAGATGTCCTGCGGTTGTTTTCTCATGCCCACCATCTGTTTAACCCTCGAATCACCTTGAACTTACCTCTCCTTTTGCTGTCACAGCCTGATGAGGATTTGTTTAACCCAGACTATGTGGAGGTAGATCGAATTCTGGAGGTGGCTCACACGAAGGACCCTGACACTGGAGAGGTAAGTGGCTGCACCTGCCCCATAGAGGGAGGGAGGTTCAGCAGGAGAGCTGGATCCAGCACACGCATCACATCATTTCTCGTCAGCTTGCCTTTCCAGCTTTGCACAGCTCAGACCCTACTTCTGGGGGCCCCCTGGCACTGGGGTAATACAGGGGCCACTGAGCGTTGCAGTGACTCAGTCTCAATTGCAGCCTGTGCCCATGCCGTGGGGCTGAGCAGCCGTGAGCCCTGCACTGGTCTACAAGCCTCTCTATGTGCTGCAGGAGGTGACTCACTACCTGGTGAAGTGGTGCTCGCTGCCCTATGAGGAGAGCACCTGGGAGCTGGAGGAGGATGTTGACCCAGGGAAGATTAAAGAGTTCGAAGCCCTCCAAATCCCTCCAGAAACCAAGCACATGGTAACGTACCCAGAGGTAACGTACCCAGCTGGCAACTGCTGCCCTGGGCAGGAGGGGACTGTTTGTTTTTTGTCAGGGTCTAACAGTGATCACCTTCTTGTCCCCACTACTTCAGTGCAGGCCTCACATCCTCCCCTCTGGAGTTGTTAGTTAGTGGGATTTGCGGGTGGGATCCAGAGGCCAAGACCTCTCTGTGAATGTGCTGAATGTTTTGAAGCATTGTCCTAGTGCACAGTCCCAGAATCAGGGGCTGGCCGCACTGGGCATTTGCTCTCCATTAATCTTGCTCCTGCTCTCTCTTCCTAGGAGCGCCCAGCATCTGAGTCCTGGCAGAAACTGGAGAAGTCCAGAGAGTACAAGAATAGCAACCAGCTGCGGGAATATCAGCTGGAGGGAATGAACTGGCTGCTCTTTAACTGGTATAACAGGTGAGGAGGGGCTGGAGCACTGGGTTCTCATGGGGGGTGCTGGCACATGCCTTTGTGGGAGTAGAGTGGACAAGCAGGGGCCTGACAGTGGCTGCTGAGAGCTGCCAGTGCTGGAGCTGATGGGCAGCGGCCAACAGCAGCTGTGTTTGTGTTAGCCTTGCAATTGAGCCTTTAGGAATGTTTCTCTGTGGTGATAGTATGGGCTTAGCTATGGGTCTAAAGTACGGCTGATTTTTGGTATTCTGATGACCCATTTTTGTGGGAGGAATGCTGAAGTATGCATGTGGAATACGTATGCATGTGGAGTATGCATCAGCAGGTTTTGTTCACAAGCTAGGGTGCACCCAAAAGACAGCTTCATTCATGCTAACTTCGAGTCCATCATCTGGAAGAGGTTGGATGGTCTGGCTTACCCAGACCGGTTTGGGCCACTGACCTGATTTCCCCTACACCACGGAGTAAGGTGTGCATGGAGGTGACATCCCTGACAGCACATTGAAGGGCTAGTGACAGGGCGGTTCCTGCCCCTGAGGGCCACATTAACCTGCCCTTGCCCATATCTGCAGGAAGAACTGCATCCTGGCTGATGAGATGGGGCTGGGAAAGACAATCCAGTCAATCACCTTCCTCTCAGAAATCTTCCTGATGGGCATCCATGGCCCCTTCCTCATCATCGCTCCCCTCTCCACCATCACTAACTGGGAGAGGGAGTTTCGCACCTGGACGGAGATGAATGCCATCGTGTACCACGGCAGCCAGATCAGCCGGCAGATGATCCAACAGTATGAGATGGTGTACAGGGACACACAGGTGACTGATGCACACAACACTCCCAGGATGTGTCCTCCAGTTCTGACTTCCTTTACTGGGGAAGCACTGAGTTGCACATGGGGCTTGTGGTGGTCTTTGCTGGCTTGGGCTAAGGGTGCACTGTGTATGAGTGAAGAAAATACCCAGTTCAAGCAGAAAGGGGAAATACAGCTGAGTCCCAGCCACAGCTGTTGTCCAGGCCTGATTATTTTGCTTTGAAGCTGTGCCTGGTTTGGGGACATGCAGACTGCAGCCAGCATGGAGGCTTGCAGGAATCTGCCCACTAATAGAGGGAGGTGAATGTGAGAGAATCCCGAGTAGGTTCATATGCTAACATTGTTATGGTGTCCAGCCTCTATGGATTGCCAGGATGTGTGACAGCGTCCTGCTGCCCTGCAGGAGTCGAGCGCTGCGTATGGTTTATATCTCCCTAGGGCAATCCACTGCCTGGGATCTTCAAGTTCCAAGTGGTTATCACCACCTTTGAGATGATCCTTGCTGACTGCCCAGAGCTGAAGAAGATCCAGTGGCGCTGCGTGGTCATTGATGAGGCGCATCGCCTGAAGAACAGGAACTGCAAACTGCTGGAGGGGCTGAAACTTATGGCCTTGGTGAGCACATCCTCCTCAGGTTCATGTGAGAGCTGTGTGGGTCAGAGGTAGCCATGCCAAGCAATTAGACGTCTCTGCCAGCTGCTCAGTCCCAGGGCCAGAGCTGAGTTCTCGCTGTCTCAGAGGGGAGGTTGTTTGGGAGCCACTTAGTTGCTAAATCAGCACTAATGATGGAGGACCCTTTGGTGGGTGGGGAACTGGTGACCTGTATGCATCACAGTGTTCTTTTTGCTGGAGTGCTAACCCACAGCTACATGACTCCTCCTATGTCCTTGCATCCTCGTGCACTCTCTGGCAGAGCATTAGCTGGCCACGCAGTGCAGCTTTGGACTGCTTCAGCACACAGAGATAGTGGCCGAGCAGCTATGTGCAACATCATTTGGCTGTGGTGTGATCAGGGTTGCCATATTTAAGGAGTTCTCTTAATTCTTTGCAAATGTGGGACTAGTTTGTGCCAGGGATAGTGGTGCAGGACTGTGTGTGATGGAAAAGGGGTCAGTGAGCTGCTCAGGGAAGTGGATTTGGATGTCCATATCCTTCACAGCTGTTTGTTGAGTAGAGGGCCATCAGGCCTATTGGTCCCATCTGGAGTACTGTATCCAGGCCTGAGGGCCCCCAGCACAGAGGGGCCGTGAACTGTTGGAGCAGGTACACAGGAGGGCCATGAAGGTGGTTGGAGGGCTGGAGCACCTCTCCTATGAAGACAGGCTGAGGGAGTTGGGCTGGTTTAACTTGGAGAAGAAAAGGCTTCAGGGAGATGGCATCGTGGCCTTCCAGTGCTAGAAGGGAGCTTACAAGTGTTGGGACAAGGGGATTGGCTTTAAATTAAAAGAGGGAAGATTTAGATTAGATGTCTGGGGAAATTTTTTACTCGGAGGGTGATGAGGTGCTGGAACATGTTGCCCTGGGAGGTTGTGGAGGCATTCAAGGCCAGGGTGGGTGGAATCCTGGCAGCCTAGTCTGGTGGCTGACAATCCTGCCTGTGGCAGGGCGTTGGAGTGAGGTGATCATTAAGGCCCCTTCAACCTAAGACATGCTGTGATTCTGTGATCCTTTCCTACCCAGCTGGGTCACACTGAGCTGTAGCTGGACAGAAATTAGTAGTCTTAAGTCTCCTGTGTTCCCCAAATCCCTGATATCCCCCCATGACCTTGTCTCTTGTCCTTGTGAGCTGCCTGGGGCTAAGAGCGAATGCTGCTGTCCTGCCTATATAGCCATCACCTTCCTTTGCACAAGTCTCCTGGAAGCCTCCCAGCCATTTGCCCTTCTTTCATAGCAGGTGACTCTTGAGGATGTTACCTGCATTAGGTCTAGCATTAGGCCTGAGCAATGAGTGGATGTGTCGGTCTCTGGCAGTGCTGAGACAGAGCAGCTGGTGAGCCCTAGGAGATAGCACTCAGAGCAGTGCTCTGATCTACCAGAAAAAATCTTACCCCTTTGTGCACGGGGTCTTGGGCATTGTCAGCATCCCTGTCCATGTGCTAGCACAGCTGTACCAAGGGGCTCATGTCAAGGTAGGGCTGAGCCATGGGGCAGCATGGGGGTCTTAGTTTTGGCTGTTCTTGCTGCACAGCCAGACTGGTGCATCCTGGAAACCACAAGACAGCAGCTGGGTCAGCACTGTGGCCGAGGAGCCGCTCTGGGGGTTCCTTTGCCTCTTGGTCAGTGCTCTTCTGGGGCTGGAAGACAACAAACATTGTGATCTTGGGGCCCTTTGGATCTAACCAGAGGGCCAGCCTTCAACCTGTTTTCTGTGTACACCCAGGAGCACAAGGTGCTGCTGACAGGCACCCCCCTGCAGAACTCAGTGGAGGAGCTCTTCAGCCTCTTGAATTTCCTGGAGCCACAACAGTTTCCCTCAGAGACAGCCTTCCTGGAGGAGTTTGGAGACCTGAAGACAGAAGAGCAGGTACCTAGAAGAGTGAGGCTGGTGGCTTAGTGCAGATCGCTGAGACAGCTGGCATACACTCAGACTTAATGGAAGTGAACACCACCCCTCAGTGCTTAAAGATCTGCTCTTTGCAAAGTGCAGTGTTACATGTAGGCCCTGGACTCATCCAGGAGAAGCAAAACTATGACAGAGGCCATAGGCCAGTGCTGCTTTGGAGAGAGAAGACCTGTGCCATGCCAAGGGCGGGGTCTGCTCCCTGCATAGTTTCCCACTGCTGCATGCTTGGGCAGCTCAGTGCACCCAACTTTTCCATCTTGTCTGTCCAGAAGAAGTGTAGGGTGAGTGAGGAAGTCAGTAAGTCCGTGTGTCTGTCACTCTGTCAGGTTTCCTGGAGAACCATCCTTGAAAGATCCCCTTGAGCATGGGTCATGGGGAGCAGCACAGTACCTTGGGCTGCTTCACCGCTGTTTTGAGTGTCTAGCTTAAGTGAAGATTGCAAAAGATCATCATCCTAGGGAAGCAGGCATGAATGCATGGGGCACCCATTAGTTGTGATCAAAGCTTCTGGCTGTCCTGCAGCATACACAAGTATCCAAGGCTGCCTGCAACAGAACTGTGCAGAGTTCACGGACCATTCACTTCCCTGCTGCAGGGAAGCCAGATCCTAAAGCTTCCCTGTTTGTCAGAGCAGTTGTTTCAGGGCCCTTTATAGTGGTTTTCCAGCCTGGAGAGGCTCTAATATTGCTGGCCTCTCTGCTGTTGTCACCACGTGCTTGCCATGCAGGGAGGGCAGTGAATCTCTGCTCTTGCTCTGGCAGGTGAAGAAGCTGCAGTCCATCCTGAAGCCCATGATGCTGCGACGGCTGAAAGATGATGTAGAGAAGAATCTGGCACCCAAGCAGGAGACCATCATCGAGGTGGAGCTGACCAACATCCAGAAAAAATACTACCGAGCCATTTTGGAGAAGAACTTTTCCTTTCTGTCTAAGGGTGCCAACCAGCACAATATGCCCAACCTCATCAACACCATGATGGAGCTGCGGAAGTGCTGCAATCACCCATATCTCATCAATGGTGAGGGCTGTGCACCAGCACTGTGGGGGTTGGGTCTCACTGCAGTGTTTACTTGTCACTGCCCACAGGGCTCCCTCAGCTCTGGTCTTCTGCCTGCAGTGATCTGCCTTGGTGCCCTCCTGGGCAGCCCAGCTCCCCTGCAGTGCTGCCTGCTGCTTGGGCACTGCTGGCCTCAGCGTCCTACCAGGCTCTCTGTGTACAGCTGTTTCAGGGGCATTTTAGAGTGGAGTTTTCTTTAGCGTTCCGGTGTGATGTGTTCTGTCAAGAGCTGGTGCAAGACCAGAAGGAGTAGAGTCAGAGTAGTGGAGGATCTTTTGGAGGTCTCTAGCCAGCCTCCCTAGGTCTGGTCAGCTGCAAGGATTCCATTCCTTGCATGGTGGCTTGCTGTTGCCCTAGACAGGAAGCTGGAGTCAGCTGTGCTGCCAGCCTGACCAAGAGCTCACATCCCTTGGGTTTGCAACTAGATGATCTTTAAGGTCCTTTCCAGCCCAAGCCTTTCTATGATTCTGTGATCCATTCTCACCTGGCAGGGGCAGAGGAGAAGATCCTAGAAGACTTCCGTAAAACACACAGCCCAGAGGCACCAGACTTCCAGCTGCAGGCTATGATCCAGGCAGCTGGGAAACTGGTGCTCATCGACAAGCTGCTTCCCAAGCTGATTGCTGGTGGGCACAAGGTGCTCATCTTCTCCCAGATGGTGCGCTGCCTTGACATCCTGGAAGACTATCTCATTCAGAGGCGGTTAGTACAAGCTTCGGCATTCACCTCAGTTCCTGCATGTCATATCCATCCTGCACTGTAGATACTCGAGTGGAAAAAGCACAGGGTGGGGAGTTTGTCATTCTGTGCCCACGTTCCAAAGGATCTGAGTTACAGGTTAGCACTGAAGGGTACAGAGACTCCAATGCTGGGCAGTCTGACCTGGCCATTCTGTATTGCCTAGGAATGACCAGATGGAGATAGGACCTTCCTGCGGTCCTAGTTTGGGTTGACTGCATGTCCACATGCAGCTTGGGGGAAGGAGCAAGAAGGGGTTTGTAGCTGTAGGAAGGTCAGGCCCTGCCATGACCCTGCTCTCACCTCTTCCCTCTTGGAGCAGGTACACCTATGAGCGAATCGATGGGCGGGTGCGTGGCAACCTGCGCCAAGCTGCCATCGACCGCTTCTGCAAGCCTGACTCGGATCGCTTTGTCTTTCTGCTGTGCACACGGGCGGGTGGACTGGGCATCAACCTTACTGCTGCCGACACCTGCATCATCTTTGATTCAGACTGGAACCCACAGAATGACCTCCAGGTAATGGGCCAGGCGAGGCTGGACCATACAGCTTCTATTGCCCCAGCCAGCTGGAGAGATGTGGGCAGCAGCACTATCAGCTCTGATATGATGTGCAGCATTTGGAGAGCTAGTACACATCATGGGGGAGATCCCACTGTAACTCTAAAAGCGCAGGTGGACAACACTTTGCCTGTACCTGGTGACAGAAGGGTTGAGGAGAGTGAAGGCCTGATCCCCATTTCCTTGCCTTGGAATGGTGGGTCTAGCTCCTACTCCAGCTCAGCCACATATGCTCAGTAAGGGGTGCTCAGTAAGGGGTGCCCCAGGAGGTGGGAGATGTTGGGCTCACAACCTTTAAGCCTGTGCCCTCCTCTTTCTCAGGCTCAAGCTCGCTGCCACCGGATCGGGCAGAGCAAGGCAGTGAAGGTGTATCGCCTCATCACCAGGAACTCGTACGAGCGGGAGATGTTTGACAAGGCCAGCCTGAAACTGGGCCTGGATAAGGCTGTGCTGCAGGACATCAACCGCAAGGGCGGCACCAATGGGGTAAGTTAGCAATCAGAGTGGGGTTCAGCAGAAGGCTCTGTGTTAGAGTACGACTCCTTCCCGTGCATCCTGTCCCTCTGTTTCTTCTGTGCAGCTTTGCAAGGCTGTGTCCCCACATGGGGCTAAAAGCCTCAGATTCAAGGTGGGAAGGATCACATCTGGGCTCAGATCATACAGCTTTCTGCAGCATTGGGTGCTGTCACAAGGACACTAGTTCATTGTCGTTGGACAACATCCCCAGCCTGTCTGTCCCTCTCCTACCAGAGCTTAAGAGGCCAAAGACTATGTGGCAGCTCTGCTGCCGCTCATGAGAAGAGATTGTAGGCTATATTAGCAGCCCACCCAGCCCATTTCAGCCGTGCAGAGCTGTTTTCATGAGCATTGTACAATACTGTGCAAAGCTGGAAGGTAGATTGGAGAGAGGAAGAGGCTGGGTAAATCCTGGAAGAATTGCAAGTGACTGCCAAGTTGCAGCAGGCTTCTGGGTAGGGAAAGCCCAGTTCTTTATGCTCACACTCCTGCTGTTCAGCCTGGCAGGCTGCCCTTGCACTGTCACAGAGTTTGTGGGCATGTAATACTGTGTCTGGTTGACATGGACTCATGCAGCAGGAGGCCTGGGGTCAGAAGAGCCTTCACCCACGGTGCTGGTACCCAGAGCAGCTGGCAGGGTTGGTGACGGTGTTGTGTTTGGGCAGGTCCAGCAGCTCTCAAAGATGGAGGTGGAGGACCTGCTGCGGAAGGGTGCCTATGGTGCTCTGATGGATGAGGAGGATGAAGGATCCAAGTTCTGTGAGGAGGACATTGACCAGATCCTCCAGCGCAGGACGCAGACCATCACAATCCAGTCTGAGGGGAAGGGCTCCACCTTTGCCAAGGTGTGTCATACTCTTTGGGTGGGAAGTGCCTCCTGGGGCAGCAGGGTGCCCCTCTGTGGGGTGTAGCTCAGTTCTGTTGGCATGGCCTCTTCCCTGTGTATGGCTGAAGCTGTATCCACCTGGAGGCCAAGCTCTTCTGCTTGTCCCTGCATGCCTAGGAGTAAGACCTTGTTGGAACATGGAAACAGCATGTTCTCCTGTCTCAGGAGGTCAGCAGAGCAGTGAGGAGGGGGCTGCCAGCCTGAGAGAATTGAGAGTTGTGCCAGCTTGGCAATGTACACTTGCAGTCCAGAAAGCCAACTGTATCCTGGTGTGTGTCAAAGGAAACATGACCAGAAGGGCAGAGAGGTGATTTTCTCCCTCTACTCTGCTCTTGTGAGACCTCGTTCTTGTGAGTACTGCATTCAGCTCTGGGGCCCCCTGCACAAAGACGTGGAGCTGCTGCAGAGGGTCCAGAGGAGGCCACAAAGATGCTCAGAGAGATAGAGCACCTCTGCTGTGGAGACAGGCTGAGGGAGCTGGGGATGTTCTGCCTGGAGAAGAGAAGGCAGAAGGGTGTGGAATGACTTTGTGGTACCTTCAGCACAGCTCATCCCTGTGGCCAGCCTCACTCTGCTGTCATAGGACCTGGCTCTGCAGGATGATCCCTGAGGAGGTGACAGGACCTGGTTGCTGGCCTCCACGATGCCAGAAGCTGTGTGCTGCCACACCATGGGGAGCTGACTGCCTTGGGGTCCTGACAGCCCCACCAGAGCAGCCTCCTGCAGCCAGCTCACAGGAAGGAGCCCAATGGGCCAGCTCTGTGCTGTGCTTTTGGCTGCTGTCCTTGGGGAACTGTCAGGCTCCCCTCCACTCACAGGTGGCACAGCCCAGGCTCAGCTTCCAGCAGGCCAGGCAGGACTGTAGTGGAAAGAGGTTCAGCTTCCTTAAGCAAACAAAGAGCTTTCTGGCATGTGTCAAAATAGGGTGCATTGTGTTGGGGATCTCTGCTGGGGAAAGCACATCTGGAGCTTCAACCTATTCACTCACCTTCTCTCACTCTCAGGCCAGCTTTGTAGCATCAGGCAACAGAACTGACATCTCCTTAGATGACCCCAACTTCTGGCAAAAGTGGGCCAAAATAGCAGAGCTTGATACTGATGCCAAGAATGAAAAGGTAAGATCCAGTTCATGGCCTGTGAGCCCACAGCCGGTACAGAATTAGCCCACACCTGAGTCTGGGAGGTCCTTTGGTGGCTATGTAGTAGGTCATGTTCAATCTCCATGTTCTCAAAGAAGCAAACCGCTCTAAGATCCAGACACAAGTAGGGCTGAGGGGAGCTGCCCAGGGTTTCTTCAGACCTGATGGAGCAAGTGGGGACAGGTTAGAATTGTGCCACTGCTTCCTCCTTCTGCATTTGCAGCCCCGCTGCTCTGCCTTCAGGCTGGTGATGGGAACAAGGAAGAAAGCCAGGTTATGCAGCGGCCCATCTCTATGAGCAAAGGGATGTGGTCTATGGATTGGATGCTCTAGCGGTCTTACTGCCCTGCCTGGCAAATAGGCTCCTTCCCAACAGGGACCATGGGGAGTGTGGCAGCTGGAGCTCCAGGGAGCCTGAGCTTGGCTTCCCTTGACCTGACTGCAAAACTGCTGGACCTTCCCCATGCATCTCTGTGGTGCATCCTTGTTCTTGGCCCTACCTGCTATCCGAATGCTAAGATGAGCTGCAGCCTTGCTGGTGACTCGCTGTATGTCTGGAGACAGCACAGATGGGGCTCCTGCCCTGAGCTGGGATGATGATGACATGAATTCATTTAGCATTGATGGGAAGTAGAGGAGGCATGTGCACACTATTTGATTTCATGTTGCTCCTTCCTGCCCCTTTTTGGTGGCTGCCTTTCCTCTTCCAGCCCACCTCCCTCCCCATCAACACAACAACACTACCTTCAGCACTGCTCATCCCAGGCATTGCTGAGTGGGCCAGGAGTGTAATTCAGAGCTGAATCAGTTGCTGAACATCAGCAGTTTGACCTCTGATGGCCTGATTTTCAGCCTCTGAGCATTCAGGCTAAATTCTGTGCTGGCTAGGAATTGTCTTGTGTGCAGACAAAGCCACATGAAGCAAATCTGGGGCTGGGATCCTTGTGGCAAGGTGGTGACCAGCCCCGGGGCTGGGAACTAGGAACCAGAGGTGTGAACAGAGCCAGAGAGCAGCAGCAGGGAGGACTTACTGTGACATGATGGAGGGCAGGTGTTGCTGCCCACAGCTGAGCGCATTCCCTCTTTGTTCCCATAGGAGAGCTTGGTCATTGACAGGCCCCGTGTGCGGAAGCAGACCAAACACTACAACTCCTTCGAGGAGGATGAGCTGATGGAGTTCTCTGAGCTGGACAGTGACTCGGATGAGCGACCCACGCGCTCACGGCGCTTCAATGAGAAGACTCGGCGGTATCTGCGAGCTGAGTGCTTCCGCGTGGAGAAGAACCTGCTCATATTTGGGTGAGTCTCACCCCCTCGCAGAGACCATGGCCATGTCCTCCAGCTGCCCGCACACACAGGTGGGCCTTCCACTGCCACAGTCACGTTCTGTCCATCCTCACAATAGATACCCAAAGCAGTGTTCCCTTCTTCTAGCAGTGACCTTCCCAGTGGTAACTGGACTCCTAGGCTCTAAGCAAGGATTTGAGTGGACAGGGGACAAAGGCAATGCTGGCGGTCAGGACTTCCAGTCTGCTCTTGCCCACAGCCTGTTCAGTCCTGTGTAAACTTCTCACTATCTCTGCTCCCATGATGTGGGGATGTAAGAACCCTGTCCTTGAGATCTGTGCCCCTGTGTGAACTCATGGAGGGTGGTGTTGGTGAGCTCTCTAGCTGCTCAAGAGTGTTTATTGTCTCTCTGTTGCTGCTGTTCCAGCTGGGGACGATGGAAAGATATCCTGACCCACGGGCGCTTCAAGTGGCACCTGAACGAAAAGGACATGGAGATGATTTGTCGAGCACTGCTGGTTTATTGCGTCAAGCACTACAAAGGGGATGAGAAGATAAAGAGTTTTATCTGGGATCTCATCACACCAACGAAGGATGGCCAGAACCAGGCTCTGCAGAATCACTCAGGTATTGCGTGTTCTCTCTGCCATTGCAACAGTATCTGTCACTAGTGTGCCTCGTGCAGGACTAGGCTGAAGAACTGAAAGCAAAGCCATTTTGAAACAGCCAGGAAGCACTTGTGGTTAAGCATGATGACTTTCTCATTGCAGAGAAAGTGTCTGCCATGGGGCTGACCTCTACACAGACCACAGGGGCTGCCTGTGTGTGGGAGTGTAGTTCATGGCTTCTAATGCTTGTTTGGCTGTGGCTGGTGTGGAGAGAGCCTTGCAGAGGGAGCAGAAATGCCAGCCCACTTTTGAGAGGGGCCTGCAAAGTTTTATCTGAGTGTAATGTCAGAGTTTCCCTGTGCTGGCAGACACTGCACTGTGAGCTCACAAGTGTTGGTGACCAGCTGAACATGTTGGCTGGGACAGTTGTGGGGGTGCCTGGCTTTTCCTCAGAGCAGCTTAGGATGCAGAGCGGATCATCACACAGGGACCTACTTGTGCCAGCCCAGTCCTGAGGCTAAAGTTGGATCTGCCTGGTCCTGGCCTTACATCTGCTCAGTTGTTTGGAGATGTCAGGGGACACTGGCAGTGCAGTCTGTGCAGCTGTCTCATCCTATGTCACCAGCTTGTGCCTCCTCTTGTCACAGTTCTTGTCCCAGACACACTGCTCTGCAGTGCCTGCCCTGGTTGGTGAGAGTGCAGCGTTGATGATTTGTCATGAGTTGCTGCAGTGCAGAATCCTTCTGAGGTGGTGCAGGACCCCATATCTCAGGTTTGGCTACACCCTCCTGGTTGAGAGGACTAGTGCACATATATGCGAAGTCTGAATGCCCCACATATTACACCATGTGTTCAGATTTTAATTGTATCTGAATTCCATCGGGCTGAGGCTTCCTATGTGCCCTCAGCTTCTGATGGGGTCCAGCAGGGCTTTTTCTTGCCCTGTTCTCCCACTGCCCCTCCTACTCCCAGGGGAATGGGCTCTGCAGACTTTCCTCCATGCCTGCGTTGCAGTGTCTGCTCTCTGTAGGAGTCCCTTGCAGCACAGCAAAGTGCCATCACACAGCCACAGTGGCTTTTGTCTTTCCTGGTATGAAGCTTGTGCTGGCTCTTTTTGCCACCTGGATGGTTGCAGCCTGGGACACATGTGCCCTTTCTGTGTCAGAGGACTCTGAACCGGGCAACACCATGCCTGCATCACACGACTTTCAGGACAGGTGAGTTGGGTTGGGAAGCTGTGAGGGGAGCCCTTAGTGCTCTCTCAGGGTGATCAAGCCCCATGGCTGCGTGCTGCTTGTGGGGCATATAGTGAGGAGTGAGGAGGCTGGGTCTCCCCAGCCTGCTTTTGGCACTGCTGAGACAGGCTGAAACCTGAAGCTCCCATTTAAAGATAGTGGCATGCAGGTGGAGCATCTCTGGAGCAGGAATACATGCTGAGCATGACATGGTGCTCAAACACCATGGGGCAGTCTCAAGACTCAGCATAACTGTTTCCTTCTGTCTGGAAATGTCTGACTGGCTTTACAGCGTGAGGTCTGAGCATGTGGCCTTCAGGGGCTTCCTCTAGTCATTCCTCAGCAAGGAGCTACTGGCAGGGCTCCCTCCTACTCATGCAGCCCTGCACAGAGCACTTGGTGTGAGCCTGAGAGCCCTGTGGGGAGCAGAGCAAAAAGAAATTAATTGGCTGATATGAATGGGCTTTATGTAAGTAGTGCCAAGTAACAAACAAGCAGCAGTTTCAGTGAAGGGTCAGTAATGCTTTTCTGCAAGAGCAGCACTATAACCCATGCGTTTGGATATTTAGCACAGGGAAGCAACCTGGAGCTTCTCTGCCATCTTTTCAGAGTGGCTTTTCTCAGGTATACAACCCCACTGTTGTGTTGACCAGGGGTTAACAGAACCATCTAGTCTAAAGTCAGGGGCTGGGGGAGAGCAGAGCTCTCGAGTGCAGAGCAGGCACACAGCAGGTGCTGCCAAGGCTCACCAGGGAACCAGAGCTCTCCTGGATGCAGAGCTGACCAGGCAAGACATACTCCAGCTACTTCTGATGTGCAGAAGGGAACAGAAAACTTCCAGCCCTTGCACATGCCTCCTGGCTCCTCAATCCTGTGTCAGGGTAACTGTGAAAGGGTGAGTGGGACCTGTGGCCAGCCCTGCTCAGACCTTTGCTGGGCCCAGTGGGCTCTTGCTGGCCATCCTGGCGCGGGGCTGAGCTGTGAGGAAGGCAGCGTTTGCCCAGACTATGTGATGCCAAATTGGTGCTGGGGGCAGAGCCTGGTGACCACTGCAGGCCCCACAGCTGCCTGAGCTGGAGCTGTCTTCATGTCATGGAGCGGCAAGCACTGTGCAGGTGTTGAGGGCACCGTGGTGCACTCTGTTCTGCCTGGTATTCCAGACCAGATGGCTCTAGCAGCACCATTGAGGCTTTTCTTTCCCCTCTGTGTGCACATGTGCAGGAGAGGACACTGACAGGACTATGCCTGGGAAGTGACTGTGCACAGTGCAGCTCATCTCTCTTGGAATACTCCAAACAGTGGTGACCTCACCAGGCATCATTCCTGTGCTCTGCTCCAAACTCACATGTTATTTCAAGGTTGAAAATGTGTTTTTCAGCTCCAGCCGCTGGATCTCACTTTATCTTTGTCAGCCAGATGGAACTGTGTTGCTTTCCCATTCAGTATGTTTGCCAAGTGCAAATACCACCTGCAGTGATCTGGTTCCCACATAGCCCTCCTTCTGGTGCATGGAATGGGAAACAACCCCAGAAGATCAGATCATCAGGATTATTTTTTGGTCTTTGATCATGTGGAAGCCTCTTGCTTGAACTCTTGTCCAGAATTACTCTGTGGTCCCTGGAGGGTGAACTTCAGAGCAGGCAGTGTTGGCCAGGAAAGGCTCTGAGAGCTGTGTCTGGGGCTGAGGTCCCTGCCACACTTCCATTTGATGTATTCATACATACATTGAGGGATCCTGTTATCCCCTGGGCTCAGCACTGCATTGAGCCCCCACAGCAATACCGTTTCTGTGGTGATCCCCATGTTTTTCTAAGAGATGGAGTCTCACACGCTCTAGGTTTACCTTGTGAGCTTCATTGGCAGCTCCTTCACCTGTGTTGGGCTGAGTGAAGATGTTACAAACCCCCTGAGATCTGTCAGCTTTGATGTGTCTGAGATGTACCGTGTCTATCCCATGTGATGCAAGTGTTAAGCAGAAATGGCATGTCATGTTAAACAGAGTGTCAGGGTGCTGCTCGTTGGCTTTATCAGCCAGCCCTGTAAGTGTTATCAAAAGGCAACAGCCTGTTTTCCTAAGATCTTTCCTCTCCTGATCCAGCGCTGACTGATAGTTTTATCAGAGCTGTTGCAGTGACAGAGGAATGAATCTGTGATTTTACCCAGCCCAGTCCTTCTTTCCAGTAACAGCTTTCAAGCTGTGCGGCCACGCTTGTCTCTCTGGTTGTGGGCATAGGATCTCAGAGATGGGTGTGATGCTCCTGGCTCTGTGCTGGGGGTGATCTGAAGAGCAGGCTGGGGGCTTTAAAGTGTTCTGAGCAATGCCTGCCCCACAGCGGCCAGCCTTACTGGGCTGCAAGAAGGGTAATGACCCCACCACATACCTGAGCCTTGCGGGCTCTGCTGTTCAGTGGCAGCATTTTATAAACCTGGGCACATACACATCTCTGCAACCCTGGCTTGCAGCCTGCAGCCCGCAGCTGTGCAGGGCCTCCTTCAACTCCCAGACGTGTTGCCTTGACATGGCTGTGCGGAAGGCACCTGGCCTGGCCCACAGTGCCCATGATGCTCACTTGCTGCCACTTGCTGTTACAGGTTTGTCAGCACCAGTGCCCAGAGGCAGGAAGGGGAAGAAGACAAAGAACCAAATGCTGCTTCCAGAGATAAAGAATGCAGACTGGCTTGCTACATGCAACCCTGAGGTGGTCCTGCATGATGACAGCTACAAGAAGCACCTCAAACAACACTGCAATAAGTGAGTTTAGGAACCCATGACAGCTTGTGGGGCATGGAGGGGGTGGGAGCGAGCCATGGGGGGCTCTGCCCATGCAGAGCATTGGGCTTGGGTGCTTCTCCTGTTGACAAGGCTGGAGCAGTGTTCTGGGCAGCAGCCCTTGAGCTGCCCACGCTACAGGGAGTCAGATAGCATTCAGAGGGTGAGTCCTTCCATGTGGGAACACCACATGGAGCAGCTTTTGCTGCTCTCGGGACCTTCACAGCACCCCCTGCAAATGCTCCAGCGACAGCTCTGAGCACCTGCATGTGAATGTGTGTTCTCTGTGTGCCCGAGAACAGGGTTCTGCTGCGAGTGCGGATGCTGTACTACCTGAAGGCTGAGGTGCTCGGGGAGGCCGCTGACAAAGCCTTCGAGGGCACCCCTGCCAGGTAGGAACTTCAGGTGAACCCCAGCATTGCTTCTCATGGTGACGGTAGCGGTGCTTGAGCAGTGTCACTGTCAGCCCGGCCAGGCCTGCTCTGAGCATATTGTGGCATGCTTTGGTGGTGGCTGTGTGTGAGCAGGAGCTGTGGCAGCTCTGAGGCCACAGTGCCAGCCTGGGGGAGAATCTGTGTGCTGCCCGATGAATTGGCCTTCAGTCCCAAAGGAAAAGCCTGCAGGAACTGCACCCGCTTCCCAGGGCTGGGCCTTAGAGCAGGGCGTACCCCATCGCTGGGGCCTACAATCCCTTCCCCATGCTGAGGACTAAGCTAATGCCACGCAGCTCCTGACCTTCCCTCTGTCAGCTCTTGGAGCTTCAGAAAGAAGCACAAAATAGTCAGATGAATTTACTAGAGAAGGTGCTGCTGCCTTCCTCAGGATGGTTTGTGCCAGCCCAGCTCAATCAGCACAAGTTTGTGTGGAGGGAGTGTTGCACCCCAGCTGACCGGCTGTGCTGCTCCTGTGGGTCTGGCTGGCTTGCAGTGCTTCCTCCTAGCAGACAGGAGCTCTTGTCCCCTGATGTTGCTTGACTGGGAGGGCAGAGGGGCTGTGCAGTCTTTGGAGAAACAGGGAATGCAGTGGGTGCAGTGGAGCAAACCACAGCTCTTCAGAGGGAGACATGTTAGGCCAGCCTTGCTCTCCTAGATGCCCCCAGCTCTGGCCTACCCTCATCCCTCAGCCCCTGGCACACTGCTATACCTGGTGAGGCTGCAAGAGGAGTGCTTACACTTGTCTTCTGCAGAGAGCTGGATGTGCTGCTGCCAGACATCGACTACGTGGAAATCCCGGTGGACTGGTGGAATGCTGAAGCTGATAAATCTTTGCTCATTGGTGTCTTCAAGCATGGTATGTTGCCAGCTTGTGTGGGAGGGGGGCAGCAGGTGAGAGGGATGTGCATGGAGCAGCTGGCCAGAGCCACATGACCTGAAGTGGATGTGATTTGTGTGCTTCCACCTCCATGTGAGGGGCAGAGTCATAGACATGCACTGCAGCTGTGCAAGGGCAAGGCAGCTTTTTCCCGGATGTACAGCAGGAGGTTCACCAGAGCAAGGTTCAGGCCTGCCCTCACCCTGTCTTTCTCCTCCCTGATGGCTTTGGCAGGTTATGAGAGGTACAATGCCATGCGGGCAGACCCAGCACTCTGCTTCCTGGAGAAGGTGGGCATGCCTGATGAGAAGCTGCTTTCTGCAGAGCAGGGCATCAGTGACGGGGCTCAGGACACTGCTGAAAGGTGGGTAGGGGATGGAGCCAAGCCCTTGGGTGTTTTGTGTCCGTGTGAGAAGTGGGTTGGTGTTAAGGAGCAAGCTATGCTTACAGAGGGCTGTGAGGGGAGAAGGAAGCAATGTGGATGGGAGCATGATGGACAGTGGGGAGCACAGGTGGGAGCTGCTCCATGCTGCAGGGCAGAGAGCTGGAACTGCTGTCTGCACTGCTGACACTGCAAGGGAAGTGGCACCGCACTACTAGGGACTAATTCTCTGTCTTATCCAGGAGCACCGTGGAAAAGGAAGAGAGCAATGGAGAAAAGCTGGAGGGGCTGCCAAAGCAGGAGGTGAGTGGGATTAGCGGTGATGGATGCTGCTGCCTGCTGTGCTACCCGGTGCTGCAGATGTGGCTCAGCTCTGCCATGGAGCATGGGGGAGCAGCGCTGCCTGCATCCCTGTTCTTTGCAGTCGTTGCCTTGCCATGCACAATCTGTGGCCCATGCCAACTTCTGCTTGTTGAAGCATGGCTTTTTCTTGCTGAACTGGACAGCATCCACCTCACAGGGATCAGAGGGGTGTCAGAGGCTGGGAATAGCCAGGAGGCTCTCATGCTTGGCTTCAGCAGCCATAAAGGGCATTCCAGGATGACAAGCGGTGGATTGGGCAGCCCATGAGGGTGTGGCATATGTATGGTGCTGTCAGTGCTGCTATGGCCCAGTTCATTGTGTTGGGACCCAAAGGAGACGACACTGCATGCTTGAGCTGTCAGCTCTGCTGTTTGCACTGCTTTGCTCCTGCGTGCTGAGGGCTGCTCACAAGGACATGTGGTCCTGTGGCCCAGACCCTGCCAGGGCCATGGAGTGAGGGCTGGGCAGCATGATCTCCTGCGCAGCTCAGCAGTGGTTGCTCTGATGGTTTCTTTCTGCAGGACACTGTGGCTGCTGGGGCAGGCGAAGCTGGCGAGAAGCGGGATGAGCCATCGGCAGGTGAGGCTGAATCTCCCACAGCATGGCACAGTGCTGCACAGGGACTGGCACAGGAAGGCCAGAGCAATGACAGGGGGCTGCTGAGGGCAGGAAGGGGTTGGGATGTGCAGGCTGTGCTTATGGCTGAGAGCATAACCTGGGTGGCAGCGCTTATCCAGCACTCCTCCCTAGCTCTGCTGAAGGGCAGAGGAGGCTCGCAGAAAGTCCTTTTGGCACATTGTCCTGCTAGCTGTAGAGTGTCTGGCTTGGCTTTGCTGTAGCCCGGTACAGTAATGGCAGGAGCATTTCTGGGGTGAGAGCACAAATGCGCTCTGAGAACTGAGTCATGCATGATGGGATGGGCAGGCACATCCTGAAAAAGAGCAGTACTGAAGCCAGCCATGGGCATGAGATGAGTGTGCAGGGCCTCCGCTGTTGGTGCTGTGGGCTGCCGGCCCCTCTGCTGGGCAGGCAGGGCAGAGTGAGTTTTGGAGGTTGCTTGGCCCAGATCCATTGTTTCTACCCCAGTCTCCGCCCTTGGGCTCTCTGAAAGAGGTTCAGACCTGGTCAGGGTGTGAGCCAACAGCATTTGGTGTGCAAAGGCCCAGGGGTGGCCACCACAAACATGTGAAGGGAAGGTGGGAGGGAGCTCTCGGAAGCAGGAGGCAGCGTGCGGCCCCGGGGCTCTGCAGCGCACATTAAATACTGATGTCCTTGCTGATGTTTGAAGCCCAGGATGGCTCCGACTCAGACAGATCCTGCTGGCCTGTCTCATCTGCCCTCACAGCCAGGCTGCGGCGGCTCGTCACTGTCTACCAGCGCTGCAACCGCAAAGAGTTGCCTGCGCGTGGTGAGATGCTGGTGCCCGGTAACCATGGATACTGGCTGCAAGATGAGGTGTTCCGGAGAGCCTCTGAGATGGACTCAGTGAACAAAGAGATGCAGAAAAGGTAATAGAGCAGAGGCCCAGGCAGTGGGTCTCTTACACAGCTGGTTTAGGCCTGGTGAAGTCCCTTTGCACTGACAGCCACTGTCCCTTCAGCCAGCTGCCTGTGGCAGAGGCGCATGGCTCCTTCCTGCACATGGGAGCACTGTTCCCAGCACGGGGGACCCCGAAGCATGGCCACCAGCCCAGCCCAGAGAGCAGCCTGCTGTGTTTTGTATGTAATGGCCTGGTGGGAGAACAAAAGTAATCAGATGATATCCCATCAGGATCAAATCCAGCATCTAGGGATCTACCTCCAGCCCTCAGCAGGGTGTCACTAAGCAGAGCTGTGTGCTCAGAGCTTGTTGTGGGTGAGGTTTGAAGGATGGGCACCATCACAGCTGGCCTGCTTGGGCTGCCCAGCCCTCCTGGCTGCATTCACTTCCTGCTAGTGGCCTCTGGAGACTGCTTGTGGCTAACTGCCATGTGTGCCAGAGAGCCTGCAGCCTTCACTCCTCCTTGCTACACACCTTAGAGACTCAGGTGATGATGCTCCTCCTGCACCTCTCCCAGAAGTGGTGGGAAGTAACTGATAACCTGCTCTGAGCCTCTCTGACTGCTGTCTTGTCCATGCTGGCATTAGCACATGTGTCTGTGGTGCTCATGTGTCGTCTCCTCTGCCCCACAGGTGGACGAGGAGGGAGCAGGCAGATTTTTACCGCACCGTCTCTTCCTTTGGGGTCATCTATGACCAGGAGAAAAAGATGTTTGACTGGACCCAGTTCCGAGCCATATCTCGTTTGGAGAAGAAAACAGATGAGAGCTTAGAGAAGTACTTCCATAGCTTTATGGCCATGTGCAAGAGTGTCTGTGGTCTCCCACTGTGGAAAGAAGATGGTAAGTGAAAATTGCATGGCCTCTGTGGGAGATCCACGGAGCTGTGGGCCAGAAATGGTCACACTGCTCTCGTGGGTCAGGAGAGTAAGGCAGGAGCTTCATGAGAGTAGGAAGCAGCAAGACACCAGCCAGGGTATGGGCTTGCAGACACCTGCATTTTTGGCTATCTCTCTGGTTCAACAGGAAAGCAGCGCTGCCACAAAGGCTTCAGCACCTGCTCTCACTCAATTCATGGAATTCTCCCATGAAATCTCAACTAATTTTACCCAAGGCAGGTGATCTTTAGATGTGAGGGAAGAGAAGCAGAAAGGCAGCAGTTCACACCTCCTCCACACTGAAGCTGGGGTTTGTTTGTGTGATATGTGTTGCTGCTTTCTGCCTAGGCACCCCTCTGCTGGTGCTATGCAGAGTCCATGTTGTGCCTGCACTGCTGCCCAACTGTCTGAGGTGCTCTCCTGCAGGGCAGAGGGGGTCTGAAGGTAGCACGGGAGGCTTGGGAAGTCTGGCCAACACACCAGGCATCTGCTTTCTGGAAGCACCCAGCAGAGCCCCAACACATTGGCTCATGCAGGACATGGCGGATGAAAAGCTGCCTGGGTGCTACTTAAGCACAAAGTGATTTGCTTTGAACAGGAAGGATCTCATCTCAGACCTGCCAGGAGGTCCAGTCTTGTACAAAGCTCATTAGAGATGTGTGTTCATGCCTTAGGTATGGATGTGTAGGCGTTCCTCATCAAAAGAGCTTGCATGAGTTGAAAGACACCCTTCTCTGAGAAGCTGCTACAGGGCTGCCCCAGGCTCACACCTCAGGGAGCTGCTCTGGTGGCAGCTCCCTGTGGCTTCAGCATTGCTGGCTCTGATGGGCAGAGCTCAGGCAAGGTACTGAACCTTCTGTAGCCAAGTGCTATTCTTGGCTCAGCTGATTAGCTCAAGTAAGCGTCCTTCATTGTGAGCATTTGGTCACAAATGGGTGGAAGGTGGCGGCACTGGCAAACTCGGTCCCAATGGCAGCTTCAAGCACTGCCCTGCCTCCACCTCACCTGCAGTCTGAACAGCAGAAAACTCAGCCAGCTTCTGTGCAGCCTTCATCAGTCTGTCTAATAGGGCCTTGGCTCTTCTGTCTCTGTTGTAGGTCCCCCGGACCCCGACATCTATGTGGAGCCCATCACAGAGGAACGTGCTGCCAGAACCCTGTACCGCATTGAGCTGCTGCGGAAGGTGCGCGAGCAGGTGCTGAAGTGCCCGCAGCTCCACGAGCGGCTCAAGCTGTGCCGGCCCAGCCTCTACCTGCCTGTGTGGTGGGAGTGTGGCAAACACGACCGGGACCTGCTGATCGGCACCGCCAAGCATGGCCTGAATCGCACAGACTACTACATCATGAATGACCCGCAGCTGTCTTTTTTAGATGCATACAGGAACTATGCTCAGCATAAAAGAACAGGGATCCCAGGCTCAGAAACTCTGTGCTGCCTGTATCAGACTAACTCCAAACTCTACACTTCCCCTCTGTATAGCCATGTGGATAGGACTTGTGAATCCCTGGAGAATGAGACCGAGAGGCAGATCAAGCTGGAAAACACTGACAGCACCATGTCCCAGGCTGGGGGCAGCCCACCAGATGCAAACTGTGAAACATTCATGTCTAAAGTTCGGGACATCATTTCCAGTAACTATGATGAGAGCTCGCTGCCGGACTCACTGATGTGTATGATGTACGACGAGAAGGCCTGCAACAGTGAGCAGAGCTCCCTCGCCCGAGACAGCCCGAGCTGCACAGATGTTGGAAGCAGCATCGCTAAACTGTCTGAGGGCAAGCTGGAGGGGGACGAGGATCCATCCAGCTGTGACGCAGAGGCCATGAGAGAGGCTTCCTTCCTGGAGGGTTTGCAGGTGGGCTGTGACCAAATGGACTGTCAGAATGAAGAAGCTGAGCCTTCACCTTCTACTCCCGAAAGTGACCGTTCACGGAGCATCCCAGCAGAGCTCTGCGAGGCCATGCAGCAGAAGAGAGACCTTGGCAGCCCTGCGCCAGTGCTGCCTGAGCACCGTGCCATGGAAGGAGTCATAAATATGGGGCTATACAGTCCCAGCCTTCACAACTATGACATGAAGGTCCCTCCTGAGCAGAGATTCATTAATCTGCTGCAGGAGAAAGGAATGGAGGCAAAAGCAGTTCCAAGTCAGAGCCACAGTGAGGAAGATGAGGAGGAAGAGGATGATGATAACTCAGAGGCAGCAGCGGATATTGCAGAAGGCTTGAGTGGTCCGAGGGTCAGGGCCAGCTGTGATGAACTTGGGGGTGAGGAGCAGAGCCCTGGCCTCCCCACACATGAGGACGTTTGTCCTGAAGATGTGAACAGTGAGAGAGAGACCCTGGGGTTGGGGACTCTTGAAATGCCTGCAGAGCCTGGGCCCAAGGGCAGGGAGGACCTCAGCCTGGATGAGGAGAACACCCTGCAGCACTTGCCAAGCCAGTCTCAGAGCCGGGCTTTCAGCCTGTCTGCTCCTCCACCGGGAGCCCTGGGGGCACAGCCCCTTCATGCTGGGGGAGAAGACTGGAGCCAAGAGGCTGAAGGGCAGGCAGGCTGCAGAGAGGCCCTGCACCCTGAGCCTCCGGGGGTTAAGCAGGAGGAGTGTGAGATCAGAGATGAGGAGGAGAAAAATGGCAGCAGCCAGAGTCAAGGTACAGTCTGAGAGCTAAGGTACAGTCTGAGAGCTCCTACTGGCTGACAGTCCCCTCCTCCCCTCCAGCTGGGACAGGAGGGATCTGCTGTCCCCAGAGCTGAGCCAGAGCCCAGCCTCCTGGAACAGCTACCACCCCTGCAGGAACTGGACCCCTCTGGCCAATGTGACCAAGGAGCGAAGAGTTGGTGGTTGATTGCTAGTTGGGTTTGCCAGGACCCCAGCAGCCCTGGGGTACAGACATGGGATACCTACACCCTTCCCCTCCCAGCCCAGAGCACTCTCTGGTGGACAGCTCTGTCTTTAAGGCTCCTGCTCTTCTCCTTGCCCACCAGGACTCCCGCTGAGTCACTGGGGAAGTACCTGGGGGCCACTGTAGTAAAAGCCCAGAACTCATCTCAGGGCTGTGCCCAGCCACCTGCTCCTCTGCGATGTGGACTGCCTGCTCCTGGCCCAGGAGTGCTGTGTTTCTTGCTGGATGGTTGGGGAATGGGATCTGCTGGGGACCTGCTGGGCACATGGGTGGGGAGAGGAAGTGTTACCATCCTGAGGGGTAAGGGGAGGAGAGTGATGATGGGCTCTGTTCTGTTGCTTTCTCAGATGGACCAGAGAAATATTTGGAGGAAGAAAGCAAGAGTTCAACTTCTCTCTTGCCTGGGGAGATCGATGACCTGCAGGATGCCCGGGCACCAACCATTGCCCAGCTGCTGCAGGAAAAGACACTTTACTCCTTCTCTGAGTGGCCTAAGGTGAGTTGAAGATGAACGCTTTCTATTGTGGATGTTACTGTCTTGTCCTGACAGGCAGAGGCTCACAGCCCCTGCTTCTCTGCATGTGGCTCCCAATGGACACTGTGCTCAGTGCTCTCACCAGGCCATGGCTGTAGCTGCACCACAGCAGTTTGCTACTGAGCTGGGGCACAAGGATTGGGTTTATCTTTAATCCTGAGTTGGCATATATGAATTAAAGTCATTAAAGTCCCAGCATCCCCCCATCCAATCCTGTTTGCAGGATCGTGTGATCATCAGCCGCATTGACAACATCTGCCACGCCATCCTGAAGGGCAAGTGGCCATCCTCCAGCCAGCAGTTTGAGACTCAGAGCCTGCTGGCAGCCCCAGCCGTAGCCAGCAATGCCGGCAGCAGAAACAGCTTTGCTGAGTCAGAAGCCCCCGATCCCAGCTTCAACAATGGAGTGTTAATCTCACAGGTACAAAAGGTGAGGGGGACCCTTGAGGGGAGACATGTTGAGAACCCTGGGGTGAAGCATTTCCCCAGGTGCTCAGTAGCTTCCTGCTCCAGGTGGGGATTTTGCTGCCTCTTGGTGCCACTTGTGCATAATGTGCAGCTTGGGCTGCTCAGTCCCTCTGCTGAGGGCTCCTGGTGAGCTCCCAGCTGCCCCAGTGTCCCAAAGGAAGGCGTGCAGGAGAGGGCACTGCCCTGTTGGTCTCTCATTTCCCACTGATGGACATGGCACAGAGAGTGAGAAGCTGCTGACCTGAGACTCCACCTCAGCAGTGGATGAAGCATGTGGGAGTCAGTGCTGGCCTGAGGGTACCACAGCACCACTTCCACACAGAGTGATGTGTGCTCTGCCCAGGGATGGGGCGTCCTGCAGAGGAGCAGGGCAGCCTGACCGCTAGCTCTGTGCGTTGGTTTGAACAGCTGGAGTCCATGATGCTGCACCAGCGGCTATAACCTGCTCTGTGCCTCTGATCCACACAGGAAGGCTTCCTGAACCCTGCCTTTGCAAAAGATGAGCGGAAGCACAGGCGGCTGTATGAATTTGAGTTGGAGAGAGACGCCAAGCAGAGGAGCTTGGAGCAGTTGGCAGCAGCCCACGTTCATCCTCCTATCGTACTGAATGGCTGGCGTGACGCGGCTGTGGACCTGTCCAGAGCCTCTGATGGATCCCCGGGGAACTCCTCTCCTTTCCCTCTGAATACGAACATGCCCAAGCTGGGGACTGTCAACACCCTCCAGGGCTCCCTGGGCATGGACTTGTCTGGCATTCTGCAGGCGGGGTTAATCCATCCTGTCACAGGACAGATTGTAAACGGCAGCCTCCGAAGAGACGATGCTGCCATGAGGAGGAGACGGGGCAGGAGAAAAAATGTAGAAGGGATGGACCTCATCTTCCTGAAGGAGAGGCCTCTTCCAACCAGGCTGCAGGTGAGCTAATGCTCCTTCCTCTCACGTGGCCCCCATGCAGTCAGCACAGTTTGACTCATGGTCCAGCTTCCCTATGCAAGCTCTGCTGCCCCTGATAAACAATATCACAAGCAGTTGTTCCAGATGTGGAGTGTTTGGGGTTAGAGAAGATGATAAAAAGTTCACATCTGCATTTAAGCTGTTGCCAGGAGGCTTCTTCCCTGTGATCCACTTGAGCTCCCAGTGGGAGCCAGAGCAGTCCCTCAGACCATGAGTGGGAGTGGGGTCTCTTGGGGAAGTGTCTCCCCTAGTCACAAGAGTGTTTGCAGCTGAGATGCAGAAGCATCCCCCAGCTCTCTGCCCTCCATGCTGGCAGTGCTGGGGCTGAGTGGAAGCAGAATGCATTGGGGTGGGTGGATTAGGGAACAAATGCAGGGAATATCACAGAACAATATGTGGGGTTAATAATATGGGGCTGAAGAAGCCAGCCTATGCTGTGGTGGCATTTGAACTGCTCTGGGAGCTGTGTGGGGACAGATGCATCACCACATGCTGCTGATGGGCTGCTCCTCCCTTCACTCCAGGATGTTCAGGATGATCAGCTGCAGACGCCCCAGAACAGCCCCCTCCTAGATGGGCCAGCAGCTGCTACCTCAACTCCGCAGCCAGTCCCAGCTGCAGGCAGCCAGGCCGAGAAGGCTGTCCCCAACAAGAGTCTCCTTGACTGGCTCCGTCAGCAGTCCGACTACACGCTTGACGTTCCCGGCTTCGGCACAGTAAGGGTGGCCTTTGGTGGCACGTGTGTGTTTCTATGTCTGCCTTGTGTGCTGCCTTTGGTGTTAGGTGTAGTGTGGTTGCTTTTGAATTCAAGGCTTCCACGATGTATCTCAAAGCGTAGCGTCTTTTCCTGTGACACGGATGGCAGTGTTCATCATGCCTGGGTCACGCTCTGGGGGTGGGCATGGTTCGTTCCCTGTGCAGTCGCAGGACCCACCTGCTGAGCTGCATGTCCCTGCCCCAAGGTCCGTCCTACAGCTCCAGTCCTGGGCATCAGAGATGTGCGGTGTGAGTCTGTAGTCTGGTGTGTTCCAGAGGTGACAGGGATAAAGAGATAAATGGGAAAAGACGTTTGGGATGCTCAAGGCCCATGGGCTCCTTTCCATTTGGGGTCATTGTAGGCCATGCTGTTGTAATAGGTGAGGCCCCCAGACAGCAGGTTTCCTGCAAAGTGGAGTTCCTTGCTTTGAAAATGGAAGCTCTGTGCTGTGGGCACATATCCACAGTCACAGCCAGAGTGCAGTGGCACTGAGCAGGACACAAAGCCTGTCTGATTCTTCTTGTAGTTTCACAGATATCCACCCAACTCTTGGTTTCACAGGGTGATCTGCTCCTCAGATTTCAGCCTGTTCAGCCTTTGGGACAATGTGGTAGGCAGAGTACAAGCTGCAGGAAGAAATGTGATCCCATACCTAACACACTGCTTCTTGGTCACAGAAGACTGTGTGTGCCCAAGGCAGAGCTTCCCCAGGGCTGGCACACAGGAGCATGGAGGAGGGGCGAGCTGGGCAGGGTGTGGGGCTCCTGAGAGCTGAGGAGCCCAGTATGTGCTCGAGCAGCAGGGCTGTAGCTTTTCAAGACCCTGAGACACACAGAGGTCTGTGCCCCAGACCAGGAGCACTGCAGGAAGCAGTCCATTGGTGGGGCAGCAGTGGAGCTGCCTTTCCACCACTTCCCATTGCCCTGGCCTTCTGGGGTGCTTATGGAGCTCACACATCTGCCACACCAGTGACCTGCTGCTGCCAGCAAGCTTCATGTCAGCACTGTGGGGTGTGCTGCCTCAGGGCAGGTGTTCTATCTCTGAGGGGTCAGTGTGAAAGCTGCCTTGGGGTCCTGGAGCAGCTCCATTGAATTCACAAAGGCCAGCATTGATGGGTGTCCCAAGGGCTTGGTGTGATCAGTGTCTGTGCAGCAGCTCAGCTGTAACTGCACTGCTTTCCTGAAGGGCTGGGACCCCAAGCAGGGTGCAGCAGCTGTGCAGTGGGAATGGCTGAAATACAGCAGAACAGAGTGTGGCTGAGCTGCAGAGAAGCAGGGCACCCTTCTTACAGATGTGTGTGTACAAGTTGGGGGGAGCTGGCAGGTGCTGTCCCTTTGTACCTACAGCAATTAATGCTCATTTGAAAACAGGCCCTGTGGCGGAGGCTGCTGTGTGCTGCTCACAGTGCTTCTGCCCAGGGCTGCGGGAACATCCCCGTCCCTCGGGTGCTCATCTGTGTCATCGTCCTGCAGGGCTTCTAGCCAGCCAGGCTCATTAAGCCATCTGCTCTCATTAACGTCGTCTTGTTTGCACTCCAGAATTTTTCAGACAAGCCCAAGCAGAGGAGGCAGCGCTGCAAGGACCCCAACAAATTGGACATTAGTGCACTCACGGGCGAGGAGCGGGTGCCGGTGGTACATAAGGGTACTGGACGGAGGGTAAGCAAAGGTCTATTCTGTGCTCTGCCCTCGGTGTCCTGAAGCATTTAGCAGAACTTGAGCAGGCCAGGGGTGGATCTTAATCCAGGGAGCCACATGGATGGGACAAAAGTCTGGAATACATACTCGGTGTATGATATTCTGTGATGCGTGTGACAGAGGAGACACCTACATGTGACTGGCTGCAGCAGGAAGGGCTGGGTGCTCACCACTGCGGCTGCACACTGACCCGGCAGCAGCACAGTGTGACAGCCTTTGGTGTGAGAGCTGCCATCAGCATAGCCCTGGCTGCTGTTTCCTGTTCTGGATCTGATCATGACCTTTGCACTCACTGCAGTATTCCAAAACTTGTAGTATTCCCATGTGTGCAAATGTCTCTGTTTTGTTCCTCCTTATGAGGTGCAGCAGGATGACACCCTGCAGAGCGAGAGGCATGTGGGAATGGAGGGCTTGCAGTGCTTTCTCTTGCTTACTGAGATGTGCTTACCAAGAAGCTAGAGGTGGGAGTGTGGAGTTACCCACCTCTTGTGCACTGATAGCAACCTCTCTAAATGAGACGGGGTACTTTACACCCAAGTGTAACTGTTAAACACACCCAGGGCTTCACGAGGTGATGTAGCCATAATCACCTCTGAATCCAAGGCAGAGTGGTAGAGTAGAAGGAGACTGATTCAACCACACCTGTGTTTCTGTGTTGCACCCACAGTGGCCGCTGGAGACTTGGGTGAGTTGGGTGGGTTCCTCCAGTTCTCAGCGTGTCTCTGTCTCCATCCCATAGCACACGTGTGGGCAGGAGGGCAGTGCTGGGTGGTGGGGCAGGGCACAGGGGCTGGCCCTCTGCTCCCTGAGCTATGTGGCTGAAAGCATTGGTCCCATACTGAGTCCTGCCAAGTGGCATAGTAAGGGAAGAGCCTCTGCCCCAGCCAAACTGCAGCCCCAGACGGTGAGCCAAGGGATGTGGTGTCATCCCCTTCACAGCATGGGTGGAGGGACTGGCCTGCAGCCATGAGCAGAGAACCCTGGCCTCAGGCTCTCAGCTGCGCCTTAATCAGCACCCCAGGGTATTCTCCCTCTGCTTGGACAGGACCAGGATGGCCTGTCTGCTCAGCCACCTGCTGCATGAGCCTCTCAGGTGTGTAGCAGCCATCCCCTTCAGAGGCTGGTAGATGCTCCTAAAGTGTGTGTTTGCCTAGACGTTTAATCGTATTTCTTGTGTTATTTTGCATAACTCTTTCTGCAATAGAGGTCATCCTTCTGCTATGTTTTATAGTTAGGGGGAGCCACGGCACCAGCATTGAAGGAATTGCCAAGGTGGCTTGATGCAAACTTGGAGTATGCTGTTGCAGCTGACTGGGCTGACATTGTTAAGCTTTCAGTAAGTTAGAGCTTTTGGAGAAATCTGTATCATATCATCTTTTCTTCCTCCTCCCCATCCCCACCACCTTTCTGCAGTGAGGCCCCATGAACTGCAGGGCAGGGCCTCTCGGGGAGGGCACAGCTGGAGGGCCGGCTGGGCCGCATGGCACAGGAAGGTTGGGCACAGCCACGGCTCTGCATAGTGGCCGAGCAGGAGAGGAGGTGCTCAGTGCCCCTGGGACAGGGCATGGCAGGACAGGGCGGCCACTGCAGAGCCTTCCTGGAAGGCCTGGAAGACTGAGAGACAGCTGGGGCAGCAGGAGCGCACCAGGAGCAGTCATCCACCTGCGTGCAGGGGAGGAGCTGCACGCAGTGCGTTCTTGTGGGTCACATTTTCCAGCAGTTTCCTGGGCCGTGCCTTTTTATCAGCTCCTGCAAGCTCTGTGCATGCCAGCCTGAGCCTGCTGTTGGGTGTGTGGCTTGGGGGACCCAAGGGCTGGTACAACAGCAGGACAGGGGCAGCAGAAAGCAGAGCCCTACCAGTGCACTCACCCACTGGTCCCTACTCTGGCGAGGGGCAGCAGCCACATGCATCCCCCTGGGCTGCTCCCAGAGGCCCCACTCGCTGCTCCTTGTTTCGTGGCTGCATCCTGCAGCATCCTTGCTGAGCAGGGGCTAGAGGGGGGATCAGGTGGCTTAGAGTTTTGTACCACTCTGAAATCCATTTTTAATTAGCGTTGGCTATTCGGCACATTCTGGCCTGCACACCCAGTGCAGTCAGCTGCCTCGCATTGCCCCCAGCTCCTGCAGATGGCCCCTAGGCTGCCCCACTTTGCCAGAGGGAGAGCTGTGTATCGGCCCGTAGCGCTCAGCAGCCCCATCTGCCTCACTCCGTGCATGCATGCAGAGGGACGGCCACTGGTGGGGCACTAGGGCTGGGTGTTGGGCAGGCTGCCCCACAGTACTCAGGCTACCTGGGCTACTGTGCAGATTTCCATGTGCACCAGTGTGTGCTCATCCCTCCTGGAGCAGCAGCTGAGCTGTGCAAACTTCCCCAATGGTTTGTTCTGCACTTGAGGTGTCAGTGGGAAGTACAGCTCATGTGCAAATCTATCATTGGAAATTGTTGAAAGGCACAAAAGTCTTTGAAGCTCAAGGGAGGCACGAAAGAAACATTCAAATATTTGTGATGAGAACACTGAAAAATGGAGTGCTAAGCTGTGCTGTGTGTCTCCCTGCACTGCTCCACGAAGGTGGGCTGTCTTCTCCCTCGCTGTGTCGCTGGGCTCTGTTCCTGCAGTGAATGTTCACGGAGCTCAGCAGCACGCCCACCCTCTGCATCTCCTGCAGCTCTGCTGTCCAGCAGGACACTGAAAATTTGGCCCTTAGAGCTCATGTCCGGCTGTTGCTGGAGCCGGGACTAAAGCTGGGATGGGAGCGAACTTGGAGCCTCTGATGTGGTGCTCCTCATGCTAGGAAGGGTTCCGGTCCTCAGGAGCAGCTGGCGGGGGCTCAGAGGAGCCGAAGGCTGCTGCCCCTGCTGCCTCCTTTCCCCCGTGCACATTGGCACTGCAGTACTCTGCCAGGGCACAGTGAGGATGTCCTGCACTTGGCAGCATCCCTTGGGGAGAAGTCTTGCGTACCTCGCAAATTCCATATCCAGAATCATGTAAACAAATGTTTCTGTGCAACACCATCTGGGATGCAGACGCGAGTACGGAAAAGCCACAGATTTCCTCTGATGCAATAATGAGGCATTTTGTGTTGTGTCTGTTTCGTTCCCAGGGCTACTTACCAGAAAGCAAATTCAACCGTGTGCTGACTGAGCCGGTGATGCGTGATGCGGGGCCGCGCCGCAGGGGGAGGCGGCCCAGAAGTGAGCTCATCAAAGGCCCCAGCGTTGTAGCAGATTCTTCTGGAATGGGACCATTGTTCATGAACGGACTGATTGCCGGAATGGATCTAGTGGGACTTCAAAACATGAGAAACATGCAAGGGATCCCTCTGACCGGGCTGGTTGGCTTCCCCGCGGGCTTTGCGGCTGTGCCTGCTGGCGAGGACGTGAAGAGCACCCTGAGCATGTTGCCCATGATGCTGCCAGGCATGGCCACCGTGCCGCAGATGTTTGGCGTCGGAGGGCTTCTCAACCCACCCATGGCAACGGCTTGTACCGCGACTGCTCCGACTTCCTTAACAAGCACAACAAAAGGTGGTACGTCGAACGCAGAGAAAGCTACTGAGGATAAACAGAGCAGCCAGGATGCGAAAAAAGAAACTCTTTCTGAAGATAAGCCCGGCCCTAGTTCGTTTTCTAATCAGACAGAATCCGCAATAACTACCAGTAGTCCTGTAGCTTTTAACCCGTTTCTTATCCCAGGGATGTCACCCGGACTGATCTATCCGTCAATGTTTCTCTCCCCTGGCATTGGCATGGCGCTGCCGGGCATGCAGCAGGCCAGGCACACGGAGGCAGCCAGTCTGGAGAGCCAGAAGCGGAAGAGAAAGAAAGCGAAAGGGGACGCAGCGAACCCGGAACCAGAAACTGTTTCGCTGCCCGAAAAAGAAGCTGCAGATGGTCAAAACTGTACAGAGCAAACACCGCCTTTGCCAGCAGAGAAAGAGCAGGACGTACCAGCAGAGGAGGAGGTCAAGGAAGTTAACGATACCAATTAGAACTTTTGTTTCCTTGAAAAAAAAAAAGATTGTGGCTTGTAAGTTTCTTATCCCATACCTATTTGTTACTTACCCTCCTGCCCCCACTCCACCTTCATAAACCTGTGTTTCCATGAGTAATATTATCTACCTAACTCCCTGTCAGAAAACTATGGTGACATATGTTAATAGTTGCAGGGTCTTGCCACTTTATTAGATAAACAGTGTTGTCTAGCTAGTGTGGGAGGCACAGAATTCTCGTTCTGTTTTCCAGTCGTTCATCCCGGCCGAGCAAATCCAGTTCTTGGGCACCCCCTAAAACCGCTCACACATTCAAGAAGAAAAGGAGGCAAAACCAGAGCAAAAGCTAAGCTCTCACCTCTTGGTCTGCACGCTGACAGGGGTGGTTCTTTCTCCAGCGACACTGAGTGACAGAGCCTGTATTTGGGGGTAAAAAGCACAGCTATAGTAAGTGCTGATGTGTATTTTTGATTTGAAGTATTTCCCTATTTTATCATGGTTATTAGAATAGTAGTATAGACAGAAGTATATACCTAATGATTGAAAATGCATATATTCATTTCTTTGAAACAAAGAGACGTTACTGGTAGTGGAATAATTTCTCCATCAGCCCCACCTCAAAGGTCTGGAAGCAAACGACAGTGAGGGACAATGTTATGTAGGCATTCTTTTGTATTTCTTCAAACCAAAGTTTGGTTTTACGTTACGTGGGGCTTTCGTTGCCCTTTCCTTGATAGTTACGAGAGCTTTTCAGCCCGAGCTGAAAATGTTTTGCACATCTTGCATGACTTTTTGGGATTCCTGTACCTGTCGCTGCCAGTTCCCCCATGGCCCCGCTAGAATCCCATTCTCATGTACGGCGTTAGTCCTCACCTATGGCATTAAGAGAGCTGTGACGTTGTTTTCCCAAGCCACAAACAGGCCACACTGATTTTAATGCTCTTTTATGAACGCTGAGGCTTTTTGCGTTGCTGTCCGTTGGGGTCCGTGCACTGACGTGGCGTCTGTCAGAGCAGGGGAGGCTGCAGGCTGCGCTGCTCTGAGGGCAGAAGGACCGCGGGATCTCCAGAGCTGAGTTTGTTCTTCTCTCCTAGTGGTAGACTGTGAAGAGATCACGTTTGCTTCTTCTTTCCATTCCTCTACGTGCTGTTGAACAGTATTTCCGAGTCGTCCCCCCCCATCAGCAAATGATTTTGACGTACGTGTTTTAAATGGACAGGTTTTAATGCAGTCGGTGCCCGAAACTCTGTGTGTGTTGAGACACTTCCACAGGCAACTCCTTCGTTCCTCCTTCCCTTCACTCCTTTCGTTTCCCTTTCACTTGGGCTCGTTCTCATTTGCAGCTCATGGTTTGAGACTTGAAGTCAGCGCGGCGGTGCGGCGGGCGTAGGGAGCGTCGAGTCATCGGTCACACATCCGGTCGTCACAATTTACTGTATTTTTTACTTATTTTCTGTTACAGTTTTTGCTAATTTATCGGATGGTCCAATGTTTTGGCATAACTATTTCAGTTCGCATTATTTATTTATGATGCTTTTTTTTGTCGTCGTCGTTGTTGTCGTTGTCTTTTATACACTTGGAATGATAAATGGTGTACATGTTGAAATCAGCATCTCAAAGAAGTCTGTTACCCCCCAGCTGACAAAGTCAGACTTTCCCGGCCGTATTCCCAGACTCCTGGATTGGGTGATTCTTTAAAGTCTGTAACCAATCACGATGCAAACCCCCCCCTAATTAAATGTCTTCTATTTAATGACTTCCTCGTAGCACAGATACTGGATCGCTGTCGACAGATTTCTTAGAAATGCTGCTATCTCTATTTAACTAACATTTTGTTCAGTTTTGCCTCCAGTGGAAGCAGAAAAGGGTTTTCTCAGCTGTTAAATCCAAAATCGATATAATTTATTTATGTAAAAAAAAAAAAAAAAATCACGATTGATATATTTTTGAACCTTTTAAGTACTAACTTTCTTTTTATTCAGTAGAAGAACATGTACTTGCCCTAAATCCTTAAAATACAAATGCTATAAAACTTCCTGTATCTTCACACCTTACTGTGACTGGATGCAGACATCTCTTCAGAGTCCATTTCAATCACGGGATGGTTTTTACGGGGTTACACTGGTGGGGAACAGGGTTGTAAGTGGCGTTTATTTCATTAGCCGGCATGCTCTGTACCTTGTTCTTATTATCAGCCGTGTGCGCTAAGTCTGGGTGTTTAAGCTTCTCTTTGACTGCTACTCTGTGACCCTTTTGCAACCCGATATACTCTGTGCATTACTGGGCTGTGAGGCATTCGGCGGCTTCTCATCACTTTCCATCCTGTCCCAAAGCAATGCCGACGTTCCGCGGGTTGTCCTGGATCCCCACACAGACACATCCTGCACCCAATGCGCTACCAAAATAAACGGTCTGTGCTCTTGGACGTGGATAAAAAGAAAAGGAAAAAATCAACAAAAAAACCACAAAAAACAAAACAAAACAAAAAACAAACAAAAAAAAAGATTTAAAGGTCAGATTTTTATTTTTTTAATTTAGTGCCTAGATGATGCTTATCTTTCAGACTTGGCAGAGCCTTGCTACAGATGTATATAAGTTTTTTCAGCAAATATATGTGAACGTTTAATTCACCCGACTCAGTGATAACGGTTCCTCGCTTTCCTCTCGGCCCCAGCGCCGAGGCCCAGCCGCGCTCCCGCAGCCCCGAAGGCCCGGCGGGCCGATCCCGGAGCTCTTCCCGGGGGCGGAGGTGGAGCCCGCAGAGCGGCCGCGGCGCCGCCGTACCGGCCGTCCTGGCGCCGTGCGCTCGGCCCGCTCCCCTCTATGGGACGGAGCGGGGCCGCCTCCTGCCGCCGACACCGCGACGTCTCCGCCGAAGCCCCGACGGACAGGTGCCAAACAGCGGCTGGCGACGGAGCTCGGCTCAGGGCGTTACTGAACGGGCCGCCGTTCGGGGCTTCGGCCGGACGGACAAACGCACGGAGGGTCCGTCCCTGCGGTGCGGGGCGGGGTCGCTCCGAGGGCACGAGCTGCTGCCCCGCCCCTCAGCGCCGCGTGTGTCCGCGGGCAGCGCCGAGCGCGCGGCGGGATCCGAGCGAGGCACGAGGGCGGTTCCGGCCCCGCAGCCCCGCGCGGCGACTCCGCGGGCAGCGCCGCGTCCCAACGACGGCCGCCCCGCCCCGCGCCCGAGGACGGCGGCAGCGGAGCGGCGGGCACGTTGCGCGCGCGGCCCGGCCCCACGGGGACAGCCGCCATCCCTCGGACGCGTCCGGGTTCCGGAACGGCGGCCCGAGCCGGGCGGCTCCGCTTCACTGCGCGCAGAGACCCGCACCGACCGGAACCGGACCGACCCCGCGCGCCCCCTCCCGCTTCCCGCCCGTTGGCGCTGGCGGCGCCGGAAGCGGCCGCGCCCTTTCCGGCACGGCGGTTTTGGCGCGCAGAGCGCGGCGCGGTGCCGTGCCGCCATGTCCCGCACGGAGCCGCTGCCCGAGCCCGAACTGGGCGCCGCCGTGGAGCGGTTGTGCCGGGAGCTCAACCTGGACGCGGGCAGCGCGGCCGAGGCGCTCCGCGACTTCACGGCGCTGCGCGGCACCTACAGCCTGGAGGTGGGCGGTGAGGCCGGGCGGCGGGGCCGCGCCGTGGCGAGTTGCCCCCGGCCCCACGAGCGGCGTTGCCTTGCAGGGGGACGCGCAGCACTGGCTGGCCTGCGCTCTGTACGCCGCGTGCCGCCGCCGCGTGCTGCCGACCGTGGGCAGCGGGATGATGGAGGGCAACTGCGTGTCGCTGACCCGGATCCTGCGCTCCGCCAGGCTCAGGTGCGCCGCTCGGCCCGCACGGGGCAGCGCTGAGGCCGGACGCGCGTTGAAGCCGGTGATAACGCGGCGCCTTCTCGGTCGGTTTTTTCTTTTTTCCTTTCAAGTCTGATTCAGTTCTTCAGCAAAATGAAGAAGTGGATGGACATGTCCAACGTGCCGCAGGAGTTCCGGGAGCGGGTGGAGAGGCTGGAGAGGAACTTCGAGGTGTCCACCGTCATCTTCAGGAAGTTCGAACCCATATTTCTGGATGTCTTTCAAAACCCCAACGAAGAGACTTCGAAACCCCAACGGAGCAGGAAGCAGAGGTACCGGGGAGCTCTCGTGTGGCTTTGCGGCAGGTTTACAAGTGAGGGGAGCGTTTGTCGTGCCTTAAAAAATAAGGCCAAGTTTTGAAGTGACTGAGTGGGTGTGCAGGGATGGTGCAGGGCGGTGGCTGAGACTGGGCTGTTAGTTCCTCCGTGCCTCCTCAGGGCGCTCCATCAGTGGGGCTCCAACGCGCGGCTGCTTTATGTGACTGCCGGGTGAACGCTGGCCCTTCTGTGGGAGGAAAAATGCAGCCAATGTGCTCATCTGTATGCATTGTTCTTGTTCTGCATTGACTGCGTGGCTGTCCCTGGTTGCTCTGATGAGGAAAAGACCTTCAGCAGAGGGAGCTGAGCTGGCTGGTTGCTGGGGGTTTCTGCTGCCTCATGTGTTGGTCTGGATGTGAGGGGTTAATTTGTGGTAACCCGCTCTGGTGTAGCTCCTTGTGCACAAATGGGAAGGGAGCTGCTGCTGCTGCTGCAGCCAGTTCTGCTGTGTCTGCATGAGGAGAAATGTTCGTGTGCTGTTTGTGTTCCTTCATCAGAGCAGCTCTCATTAGCGTGACCGCACTGTTAGCTTCTCTGTCAGGTGGTTTTCGTTCATCTCTGCTCCTGGACCATTCAGCAGAAGAGCCGCAGTGCAAGTTGTGGTTGCATGTTTTGAAGGGATGTGTGATGCTTTAGTAAAACGCTCAGGAGAAAGATGCACTGCAATTGAGAGAGCCCTCAGCATGGCTCTGCATACAGCTCTGCGAGACTCCTGTTGCAATTACACTGTCACCAAAGCGGTGTGCCTGGGACACCAACCACAGGCAGCTGTTGGCTCAGAGCAGTCGGTGATGCTGTGCAAGAAGCTCTGCAGAGCTGTCCAGGAGGCTGCAATGAGAGCTACTCTGTGTGCCTGCAGCTTACAGTGTGCCTTAGTTTGCACTCGTGAGGTGATGGCTCTGTCTGTTGCTTTGAGCATGGAAACAAGGAAACTCTTGCTAAGCAGTACATTTCAGTTTCCTTGAAGCAAGAGTCTGACTCCTGCCCTCTTGTTGACAGGCGGGTGCTGTGTGGTGTTAAGGATCTCTTCAACTTCTGCTGGACCCTGTTTGTGTACACTAAGGGTAGGCTTACGTTCTGCAGCCACGTGTTTCGCGTGCATTCTGAGTTACAAACTTCTGTTGCGTCACCTGACGTGCTGTGCTGTCTCCTGAAGGTAATTTCCGTATGATTGGGGATGATTTAGTAAATTCCTATCATCTGCTTCTGTGCTGCTTGGACCTGGTTTTTGCAAATGCCATCCTGTGTCCAAATCGGAGAGATTTGCTAAATCCGTCGTTTAAAGGTATGGTGGGGGTCGGTCATTCAAAATGAAACAGGCTTTGTTCCTTTGGTTATTCCTTTTTAAGTAAAGATGAAGGCTGCTCGTTTTGTGTTTTCCCCTCCACCCATTCCCAGGCTTACCAGCTGACTTCCACGCACTGGAGACGAAAGCCTCGGAGGACCCCCCGTGCATCATTGCCACGCTGTGTGAGCTGCATGATGGGCTTCTTGTAGAAGCGAAAGGAATAAAGGAGCACTACTTCAAGCCATACATTTCTAAGCTGTTCGATAGGAAGGTTCGTATTGCTATTTGAAGGATGTGTGATAGCTCTCATACTGACGGTCCTGCCTTGAGCACTGAAATGCTGCGTGCGCTGGAGGAAAGTGCACTGATAGGCGCTTGTGTTGATTCAGGTCTGTTCCTCTGTATGCATTTTGGCAGGAGCGGAGCTGAACTCTCCCTTCTAATGATGAGTGCTGTAGGGCTCCCCTCTGTTTTGGCTTCTTATGTCAGTGGAGAATCCTTACTTCCTTGGCAGTATGGAAGCTGCGTTGTGGGTGATAACCTGTTTTAATTAAAGAAGATGTTATCTTGTGGAATAGCTGTCATGATTGTCTGGATCCTGGTGTGTGTTGTGGGATAAACACAGTGCTCTGAATGAGGAGGTTGGGGTCACAGGTGGAAAAACTGTTCTGCGTGGTTTTGCTCCTGGAGATGTTTCTAAGCTCCGTGGAGATGTCTGTATTTGCCCAGTAGGTTGCTTCCTTCCTGCTGGGGGGCAGAGGTAGCAGCACAGCTTTACTGCCTTTACTACAGCTTGGATAGACCTGAGCTTTGACCTGGCCTGTGCCCCCTACCAACAGCACTGTGCTGCTTTGGTCTGGGCTAAAGGAAAGGTCAGCTTAATGCTCCTTGTGCTTTTGGTAAGGACCGTCTTGCTGTTGCATTGTTAGAGGTGGGATGGGTTTGATTTATTATGTAAGATGTCTCTGCTTTTTTTTTTTTTTTTTATTCTTAGATCTTAAAAGGAGAATGTCTGTTGGATCTTTGCAATTTTACAGAAAATAAGTAAGTTATGGAGTGCGGTTCTAATCATGGAATTGGGTTTTGTTTCTTGAGTTTGGGTCTCTGAATGCTAACTCTCACTTTTTCCATGTCTTACTGTGTCTCACTGCTTTCGGTGATTTGAGAACCAATGCTGTTACTTGCCTAAATGCCTCCTGGGTCTGAGATGGCTCCAATGTCAGAGGGTGAGCTACGGAGTTTCTTCCTTAATGTCAGGTCACAGAAAGGTGCTCGGGTGTTGGAGCGGCTGCCCAGGTCAGGGCTGAGCTCCCCATCCCTACAGGTATATTGCAGTTGTGTGGATGTGGTTTAGTGGTGGGCTCGGTAGCGCTGGCTGAGGACGGAATTTGATCTTTGGGGTCTTTTTCCAGCATAAATAATGCTGTGTTGTTCTGGCAGCTGTTAAGTTTTGTGTAGTCTGATGTAAATCAAAGCTCTGAAGTTCATGGATGTGTTACTACGCATACCTCAGTATTTGTATGTGAGTAGGAAAGTATTTAGGGTTGTTTCTTAGTCTCCTGTTCAGTGCATAAATCTGTGCATGCAGTGGGAGAGCTCTAAAGAAAAAGGAGCAACAGCTGCAGAACCACAAAAAAGCACAGAGCGTCTCAGGGGAGGCAAGTGGAGCTGTGCAGGAGCTTCTGACATTTAAGTCTCAAAACTAAATTAAATGAGAAGATGAGTTGCAACTGCTTTGTTCTGGGTCCTGTCAAGAGCTTCTTCCTCTGCCAAATGTAGCTTATAATTCATTGCTGCAGGGTGAGGTTTGAGCTGGTCTGTTTGCTTTCTGAGAAGCGTGAGCAGTGACTGCACCGCTGTAACGGTGCGGATCGCATTCAGATGTGGAGGTGCTGCCCTGATCCCTATGGAGCAATGAGCTGTGTTAGTGTTCCTGCTTAAAGAGTATTAGTATTGATAGTTACTGTTGTGCCAAATAAGGCAGTGTTCCCTATTCTTTATTAAATGACATCTGAGGAAACCAATCTATGTCTTTGCCTGAACGGAGGCTCCACAGCCTTTATGAGGTTAAATGTTCCTCTTCCACACACAGTTTAGCTGGAATTGAGGAACCAAAGGAGTTGTTCACTATCATGGTATGTCAGTGGCGACTTGGGGGATTGAAGCTTCAATTTCCCTTCCTCTGTGCCGTTGAGGGAGGATGCCACTGAGCGCCAGGCAGCCAAAGAAGAGCTCAGACTTAGTTCACTTAATGCAACCCCTGCTGCTCTGCTTGGACAGAGCTTTAACTCCTGATGGGCTCCTTCAAAGCTGTTTGTGCCCGAGGTGGAAGCACATTTTCTCCCTGTGTGAGCCCAGTGACTCAGGATGAGTTTTTTTGTTCAGTGAGGTTTCGCAGTGGAACATATTGAAGTTCAACTCATTTATGTTCATCATGACAAAGAAATCAGGATTTGCTGGGAAACTTGAGCAGCAGTAGTGACCTGGTAGACACAACACTACCTGGTGTTAATGGAGCTCAGTCAGCCTGCAGTTGTTTTGATTTGGGAATTTCTTTCAGCATTATATATTCTGCACTTAGACTTCTCCTGTGCCATGGAGGCAGCTCCATTCACATCTGGATTCCCTTCCTTTTGAAGGACTTGCCCTCCGTCTCACAGGTGTCTCCAAGTTCTGTTCCAAAAACAAGTGCTGCTCAGCTCACTGCATGGGCACAGTGCCTTCACATGCGATTCAGAACCCAACCTGTGCAATCATCTGACTTCCCTGAATACCAGCACTGGTATAGTGGATCTCTTTCTATTCCCAGCCCAGAGCGGTTCCATTTTCTTTATGTATTGCTATGAGATTTTCTATCTGTTCACTTTACAGCACAGAAGGGAATGGGCACAGGAAAGGAAGTGGGGAAAAGGCTGTGGCAGCATTGGAGTGTGCCACCAAGTGCCTCGTGGTCCCACATTCCACGTGTATCTACCAGGTTTTCAAAGTGTTTGGGAGTATTTCTTCTGTTTCCACACAGTAGAGTGACTGGAACTAATTTAATGCTAATTACCATCTAAGAAAGGCAGTTCTTTTTTCTACTTCCTTAGGAAAGTGCAAGGGAAATGTAGTATTTCTGAAGATGTCCGTGTTGGTTAATGGCGTTTGTAGCAAATGCATCCTAGTTTGGCAGGTTTCAATCTAAAATCCCAACGTTTCTGGATCAGCAGATGGGAAAATTGTCCAGAAAAGCGAGATTCTCTCTCTAGATAGATAGATAGTGTGTGAAGTAATTCAGCTGTGGAGCCTGCTGCCATGATTTCAGCACTGTCTGAGGTTAGTGTACTGTGTGGGCATCCCTGCCCATGGTAGGCAGCTTGGAACAAGGCGATCTTTAAGGTCCCTTCTAACCCAATCCATTCTATGGTTCTATGAAGCACTGGTGGAAGAAGTACAGGCCGTGCAGAGCACTGCTGTGGGAGGCTTGGAGCTGAAGGCAGCCAAGGAGGGGCTGTGAGCAGGCTGCTCATGTTGGGAAGCTCCATGTACAAGCACTACTGATACTTGAGAGCGTTAGAAGCTCTGAGTTTGTGTTGGCTTCAGTTTTGTGTTTGTTCAGCAGCTTAACTTTCTCTGTAAAACTTTGACTTCTCTTCCAGCAAAGCACTGAATAAAGAGTATGAGGAGTATGTTCTAACAGTGGGTGACTTTGATGAGAGAGTTTTCCTTGGAGCGGATGCTGAGGAAGAAATTGGCACTCCTCGGAAGTTTCCTGCAGATCTTCAAGTGGGGAAAACAGCAGCAAGAGCTCACGTGGAGTGTCACCTTCAGCAGCACTTCGAAAAGGTGCTTCATGGAACTTGTTTTCATGGGGAAGTACTCCTAAGTTTGGAGTCAGGTTTTCCTATCATTGTGTACAGTTTGAATCCCTGAGCAGACTTGGAAAAGCTGCGTTCCTTGGATGGTTCACTGGGACACAGGAGGTGAAAGGCATTTGTAGGCTTAATCGGGCAGTCTTGCTAAGAGAAATTGTGGTTTGTTACGTAACACAGTAAATAACTGCTCCTTAAGCAGAGTGGGAGCCTGTGAACTAGTGTTATTTTGTCCAGGAAAAGCATCTAGGTAGTTGAGACCTCCATACATAGAATTGTTTTGTGCTTCTTTTATACCCAGTAAGAATACCGTGAAACCTTTCGTAGGGCAAATGAGGGCAATGATAGAGCCTTTATTTGAGAAATGGGCGCTATAGGAAAAGATATCAGAAGGAATTAACCCCTCCTGGTAACAGCTTGGAGAAAGGGATGAGCTGAGTAATGTGACCCTCCTCCAATTGTGCAGTCACTCCATAGGAGAAAAGGGAAGGCAGAAAGGGGAACCCACGCAGACTCAGGTTGCACAGAAGTAGGGTGGCTTCAGACCCCCCTGCTATTCCAGGCACTCGCGTACTCTCCCAGTTCACCCGTTGGTTCAGGCTGTGCCCCTGGAATTCCACTACATCATTACGGTGGATTAATTTGTGTGTTTTCCTGTGTTTCCTTTTGATGACCGGAAAGTCAACCTGTGTGCTACTCTATGAAAAACAGCACTGAAGGCATGAAACCTGCCAAAGCCTGACTGCTCTGCTTTGGTTACAAACAGCAGCCTGTAAGCAAAGTCGGTGTTTGGCTGTGTTTAAAAGCATGAACTGTATCTGATGAAGTGAGTGTATGGGAAGATACCCAACTGATTGCTTTTTAAACTTGGATAAGGGGGTTACATGTATTGGAGGAGCCCAGCATTGGGAAAAGGAGCTCATTTTTCTGAAGTTCTGAGGGTGCGGATTTGGCAGCCTTCTTTGGCAGAGTTTTAATGGTGTTATTTTAATCTTAGAGGTGATTTTGCAGGAGTTGCTCTTTTTGCACTCTTGGATTTTTTTTTTATTGATTATCCATCTCTCTCACAGAAACGGTCATTTGCACCTTCGACACCTCTGACTGGAAGAAGGTACCTACAAGAAAAGGAAGCTGTCATCACTCCTGTTGCTTCAGCCACACAAAGTGTGAGCCGGTTGCAGAACGTTGTGGCTGGGTTGAAGAACACACCTAGCGACCTGCTTATGGCTATTTTTGAGTAAGTACATCCTCTGCAGTTGTTCTCTTACAAGTGCAAACTCATCTTTTCAGGCTTGGTTCTGCTTCCTTTCTCAGATTGCACTTTTTTGTTTGGTGCAGTGTATTTTTGCTAATGGGTTTTGATATAAGTAGAACACGGTTTCTTTTAATGCTCTGTTCTTCTGTTCTGGACCCTCCCATCCCTGAGAGGTCACCAGCACCATCTTCTTGTTCGTCCCTTTCAGCCAATGTCTGATATCTTTCAGCTGATGTACAATACTGGTAAATCTTATTTAGTGAGTGCTGAAGGCAGCCCCAGGCTTTCCTCATCACCATTTCTGAGAGCAGCAGCCCGTTCTGCAGATCACACGTGCTTTAGTCTCCCAGATGCACATCTGTGTGCTGGCTGTAGTGAAACACACTTGAAAACGTTGGTGCATAAGCAGATAAATGCAACAATGCAGCAGTAAAAGGTGGACCTGTGTTGCTTCATAACAAGTAAGAGTGTAATAGTAAATAATTACAGAGCTGTTGGGCATTTGTCTAACACTACAAAGTAGAGTCTGTTGTATAGTGAAGTATGGGCTCTGGATTTTTTATTTATTACTACTTCTAGTAATAATGATCACTTAGTAGTGTTTTAAGTGCTGATACTTTTACACATGTTAAGAGATATTATATCAGCTTTCATGAATAGATGAAGATTCTCCATCATATTTGAGAAGTTGTGGCTGTCAGGTGAGGTCCCAGACGACTGGAGGAAGGGTCACTTCCCTTGAATATACAAGAAGGGGAGCAGGGAGGACCCGGGGAACTACAGGCCAGTGAGTCTCACCTCTGTGCCTGGAAAGGTCATGGAACAGATCCTCCTTGATGACATGCTTGATCACATAAAGAATGAGCTTGTGATCCGAGACAGCCAGCACGGCTTCACCAGGGGAAGGTCATGCTGAACCAATCTTGTGGCCTTCTGTGATGGAGTGACAGCATTGGCTGACAAAGGGGAGGCGACCGATGTCATTTACCTGGACTTGAGCAAGGCCTTTGACATGGTGTCCCACCACATCCTCATCTCCAAATTGGAGGGATGTGGATTTGATGGGAGGACCACTTGATGGATGAGAAACTGGCTGAAAGGCTGCAGACAGAGGGTGGTGATCAATGGCTCTATGTCCGGGTGGAGGCTGGTAACAAGTGGTGTCCCCCAGGGGTCTATCTTGGGACCGGTGCTCTTTAACATCTTTATCAATTACATTGGTGATGGAATCGAGTGCACCCTCAGCAAGTTTGCTGATGACACAAAGCTGAGTGGTGTGGTTGACATGGAGGAAGGAAGGGATGCCATTCAGAGGGACCCTGACAGACTTGAAAGGTGGGCCTGGGTGAACCTAATGAGGTTCAACATGGCAAAGTGCAAGGTTTTGCACTTGGGCTGGAAGAACCCCAGGCATCTGTACAGACTGGGAGGAGTGATCCTTGAGAGCAGCTCGGCAGAGGAGTAAACTCTTTGAAAGGTCTAATAATAGCAGGACATGGGGAAATGGATTTAAGTTAAAAGAGGGAAGATTTAGGTTGGATGTCAGGGGGAAGTTCTTTACTAGGAGAGTGGTGAGGTCCTGGAACAGGCTGCCCAGGGAGGTTGTGGATGCCCCGTCCTTGGAGGTGTTCAAGGCCAGGTTGGATGGGGCTCTGGGCAACCTGATCTAGTAAATGTGGAAGTTCGGTGGCCCTGCCAGGCAGGCGGGTTGGAACTTCATGATCCTTGAGGTCCCTTCCAACCCGGGTCATTCTGTGATTCTGTGAAGGTTCTTTGAGTTCTCATCTTTGGAATTATGTGTTTTGAAGGTCTTTCTAACAGATGTTCTTAGAAGCTGGGATTACAAATGCTTGGAAGGATGCGTTTCCATTTGGCAGCTGTTTGATGAAAGTCTCATGTTATTTCCATTGTACTATTAAAATGTCTGTAATCTCTAGTGAAAAACGTGTTCATTTGGGTAATAACCTGTCTGTCAAGAAATGTAAATATTAAAACTTCGATGAGTGTAGAGAAAAGCCTCTGATAATAAACATGTTGAGTGCTTTGCTCGTCTTGAATCCGAGTTCAGCAGATGCTATAGTATGTGTTGGCTGACTGGGAGGAATAGAAGAACTGTGGTTTTGATTCTGTGGAATGCTCCATGCTTTTGAATGTTCTCTCTTTCAAATATAAATTCCTTGGAGGAGTTACTTTTTAATCAATTAGAAGGTTTTGTCTGAGCAAACCATTGTTACAGCACTGGCTTTTCTGCATAACTCAGTGTCTGCATTTGATACCAGCCCTGAGCCACTGTTCTCTGAATATGGAGGCATTCAGAGAGAGCATCTCCAAATGGAGAGCTTCTCTGGTTCTTTTTGCTAGCAGTGACCATGGTTGGGGTTCATCATTTCCCTTCTGCTTTGCTTTTGTTTTTTGAAGGCTCTCACACCTTGTTCCTATTGGATATGTTTTTCTCCTGAATGTGTTATTGTAGCTCTCCATTTCTCCAACATTGGCTCTAAAATCTATACAGCAGGAGATAAACAATCTTTCCTCGTGATCTGTTTCCTCTGTTATTTATGATATTGGGATTACTGTCTAATGGAAAGCTCAGGAAAACTGGTGTTGTTTGTTTGTTTATTTATTTGCCTGGGAACAGGACACTTATTACACAGACAAGGTTTGCTTCCTGTGTTCTCCTGCAGGTCTTGTGCACGCAACCCTGCAGAAAGCATCATGAACAGAGTGAGAGAAATAGGGGAGACGTTCTGTCACAGCTACACTCAGCCAACAGACGAACTGCCGGGATCTCATATAGGTAGGAAGGTGAAATGCATGGGGTGTTTCAGCCACGTGCTATCTCAGTACACAGGAACTCTTTTAAACAATCAGCATTCCCAATCAGAAAATCATTGCTGTCGGTGCTGTGATGAATAATATCTTACTACAAAATGCAAAGGTTGCAGTTCAGAAGGAGAGAACTGAGGGAGCACTGAAACTGTAGAGATTTTTAACAGAAATTGTAGCCTTGTATTCCTAAAGCTGAAGGAAGGGGAATCCAACCAGGGAATGCATTGCAACTGTTTTCAAATGGCTTCAGTATGAATATTAGTAATCCTCTCCAGTATTTCTAGGCTAGTGTGCTGCTCTTGTGACTATCATGGATCAGAGGATACTGTTTGCATTTGCAGGATATGTGTTTGCATGTTGTGCTTTGTTACAAGGCCAAGTATGGGTCAGTGCAGACTGAGGCCATCTGTGGAAACAGCACAGGGCTTCATCAGTGTTGGTTTTACGTTCCAGATTTTGCTGTAAACAGATTAAAACTGGCGGAGATATTATACTATAAGATCTTGGAGACCATAATGGTACAAGAAATGCGAAGACTGCATGGGAAGGACATGACTGTAAGTAAAGAACCCGCAAAAGAGAATACCTCATAAGTCCTCTGTGGGGGGATATGGTCGGACGGTTCCAGCACAGAGCAGCCTGCAGACATCAACCCATGTGTATTGCTAATATTACACACATCCCACATGTTTCACTTTTAAGTGTAATCTGACTACTTTTGAAAACTGTAAAAATCTGCCATTATTATGTGAATTATATTCTTATATTAATTATGCTCTTTAGGTTAATGATGTAAGGGATCATCCCATCTTTTCCTACCCTAAAAATTGGGTTGTTTGGAGGCTCTGTGTAGTGTGGGGTTTCTTAAATTAGTACTGAGATGCCTGTGACTGTGCCTAGAAGGCTTTTGATGTACATGTTATGGAAATGGATTCCATAAGCTCAGGTCATTGGCATCTTCTCTCATCTCTTAAGGCTCTCTTGGAACAAGATGTGTTTCACCGCTCCCTCATGGCATGCTGCTTGGAAATTGTGCTTTTTGCATACAGCTCTCCTCGCACCTTTCCCTGGATAATTGAAGTGCTTGACCTCAGGCCATTCTATTTCTATAAGGTGAATACATACTGTCTAAACCTGCACTGAAAGTGGCGTGTTACTGGACTGACAGTCCCAGAGGGTGATGCTCTCCTAGTAGTCATGTAGGAGAGAGACAGATGTTAACTTGTCCCTTGCCTATTCTGATTTCTACCTGTCCTTAACATTACACATTCCAGGTAACGTTTGAGTTGAAGCTGAAATTCAAAGCAAGTAAATAGTCTTGTAAATGGTGCTTCACTGTAACATGCTGTTAATGAACTTCTAGTTCTTTTCATGCACCCAGCTGAATCTGATGCACCTGCTCACATCTGCCAGGGTGTAACACAGCGTGTGCTTCGTGCATCCCTTCTGTATGTGCTTAGTGTGAGAGGGGTTCCGAAGGCACCCTGTGGGGAGTTAACCAATGCTAATGGCATCCCATTTGCTGTCCATTTCCAGATCCCCCTTTGGCAAAGGGAGTGAAAGAAAATGTAATTCATTTGTACATTTAATAAGACATAAAGGAATGTGTTTAGGCTTGACATGTCTATTTCATGTACATCTGTGTGCTTGTATGGACACAGGACAGCACAGCTGTACTGAAATGCAGAAGTAAGATGTTGAGCAGAGGCCTTCTGTTGAGGTGTGACGTATTACTATTAGGTAATCGAAGTACTGATTCGATCTGAAGAAGGACTTTCCAGAGACATGGTGAAGCACCTCAACAGCATTGAGGAGCAAATCCTTGAGAGCCTTGCCTGGACTCGGGATTCAGCGCTTTGGACTGCTCTCCAGGCATCGGAAAACAGGGTGCCCACCTGTGAAGAAGTACGTTATTTGTTTTCCTTTTTATTAAAAAGAAGCCTGATCATCTTCTTATTGCTGCTATACAGAACACTGTTCAAATGGGACAGTTTATGCAGGAAAAAAAGAAGTTATTACAGATTTGGGATGAAGGAAAGCTGTTTGTTATCTCACACTGGTATTTTTTGTTTCTCAGGTAATATTTCCCAGTAATTTTGAAGCAGGCAATGGAGGAAGTGGGCTCGGGCATTTGCCTATGATGCCAATATCTCCTATAGTTCATCCTCGAGTAAAAGAGGTTCGGACAGATCTTGGCGGGAGTTTAAGACGGGGTATGTTCAAAGTTCCTTGTATATTTTGGATGTGTGATTTTCTTTATTTCGTTCTAGTCTCTGTTGTTCAGGGAAAGGTCTAGATGCACCCAGTCAAACCCTTGGTGTGTTTTACTAGCAGCAGTCATTGGTCATCGTGCTTCATGTGTGAAGTGGAGCAGGGGGTACCTTTGTATAGGCGCAGGGTTACCTGGCTCTTAGGGTGGGTTGTCATCTGCTATGATGATGGTTTGCTGCAGTTGCAGGAGTTTTTGTTATTGGGGCTGTTTGTTCTTTGGGTTTTGTTGTTGTCGTCCTCAATGAATTGGGCTGGATTTTTGGGTCCTCTCCTTGAAATATAACCTCTTCTTTGCAGCTTCCAGCATTTTTGGTAGCTCTGTTTCATTCTTACTATTCTAATCCTTCAGACCGCAGTCTTTCTTCATGTCCCACTGGTTCAGTGATGGTTGCCACCATCACCTCATTACTGCATTTAGTCCTCTTCCTACCGAACTTGCTTTTGCAAGTCTGCAGGATTCTTTTCCTCTGAAGAACTGCCTTGCTCTTCCCAGCTATTATGTAGAACTGTTTGGTAAGGGTGAGGATGAAGGGTTAAGGGCAGCATTGCTGATGTTTTTTTCCACTTGCTTGTTAAGCAGTGCTGCTTTTACCATATCCCGTACAATAGTCCATGCAGTGCAGTGATGGTGTTGCCTGTTGTTCATCTGGCAGATCATGTTACAAAACTGTTTATTAAATTTTTTTAAATACTCAAGTGTATTAGGGGAGTGATGTCTTAAAAGTTACTGCACATGTTATGGTGAGTTGTTCTGTAGAAGGGAGTGTAACTTGGAGATGGTACCAGGTTCTCACACACCTCTGTCCATCTATAACACCAAGTGTTCTTCCTATCTTCAGGTGGAAAGCAATGGGGGTGGGAAATGTTTGTTTGCTCCTGGTACCAAACAGACCATCCTGGCAGAGGGGATTTGTTTTTCCTTGCTGGTTAGCCAGAAGGCTTCTGTGCCCTGGGAAGCGTTCTGCCTACAAGTAGCACTGGTAGCTTGGTTGCATCTGTTTTTCCTGTTGCTATCAGATTATGAAACCAAACTGTCTGGAAGAGCTACAGAGTAACAGAAATCAGTTGAAGGACTATCAGTCTCTATTCATACTGCCAAGAAGCAGTGACCTGTGAGATTACTTCTTAACCAGAATTGATGCATTTCAGTCTTTGTTATAGCTTGGCCAGATAGCCTCTTATGCTGCGGAGAAATTTTCCTGTTTATCTGCTCCACTGAAGATGTTTTCTCCTTTGCTCACCAGACACTCAGCCATTGTCACCAATCTCTGTGCATGAGCGCTACAGTTCCCCTACAGCAGGAAGTGCCAAGAGAAGACTCTTTGGAGATGACAGTCCCAAAGAAATGCAGGTGGAAAAGATTTTAACAGAGGGAACTAAGTTGACAATTGCTCCAGCATCAAGTATTGCTGCTGAAAATGCATCCATCTCTCCTGGGCAGACAGTACTGACTGTAACAACAGCAATGGTGGCAGGAAAAGCAGGACAGAAAGTTACTATTCCACTGCATGGTATGAGTTCTTTATGGTTTTCTTCCATGTGAGATGTTTACTCTTAAGATCTGGCTAGATGGGCCATAGATCTTGTATCTGTTTGTCCTTCTTTAAGAGAGCATTAACAAAGCAAGCAAACAAACACAATGCCGGAACTTAAGCCTTTGTACGAATGTCTCTTTCTGTGTTTTAATCTGATATTTGACAAGAATCCGAAGGATTCCACCTGGCAAACAAAGTTGTGGAATTCTTTCTTCCAGTTAAATCTCAGCACAGATTAAGCACTGGTTTGCTTGTTGGCTCTAATAGTGATTCATTACTGCTTGCTCTAGTTTTTGTCTACTGTAATCTAAAAAGACTGAAGTTACTGAATAAGGGCTGTGTAGACATTAAGCAAAATAGTGGGGGTTGCATTTGTTTTTTTGGGGTGTTGGCTTTCTTTGTTTTACTGGAACAGGTGTTTGACTGTTTCTTACGAGGGTACATGAGAAATGAGGTCTGTAGCCTTTCTGAATTTCAAAACCTGCGTTTTCATATCGGAAGATAAAATGAAAAAATCACTGCTTTTCATGTTTAAAGAGACATTCCTTAAGAGAATTTGACAACTTCAGAAAGTAATGTGGGCTGCGTGCAATAGATAGTCAGATTTGCAGAATAATATCCAAAAATGAACTCAGATGCCCGTTGCTCCCAGAGGAGTGGTGTGCTGACGGCAGAGATTGTAATTTCATGTAAACCTTGTACTTTTAAGGGAGTTCTAGAAACAATAATTCACAACCATCCCCTTCCTTTAAGCATTACCAGAAATGTACTTTTCTGTCATTTATGAAGACTCGGTCTTCTTAGTGCTCGATATAGAAGGAAGAAGTATCTTGTGTATGAAATACTGGTGAAAGAGTTTAGGATTTGCAGTTCTACTGTGCATTGTTGTGGCAGCAAGCAGTTCATTTCTTGGGTGCGTGTCATCTCCAGGTATCGCAAACGAGTTGGGTGGGATCACATTGATACCCATTTCAATGAATCTAGGTCAGGCACCTAAAATAGAGGCTCAGGATCCCTGCCACCCTCAGGTGAATCAGGATCAAGAAGTGCATCTCTCATCAGGAAACAAACCAAAGAAAACAGGATCCTTGGCGCTATTCTACAGGAAGGTAAGCATCTTTGATAGGAAGGTGGAATTTACCTCTGTGGCTGTGCTGAAGCTCTGTGCATTACATTACCTTTCAGTCTTTGGCTTGAAGAATTCTCACATTGCTGGGAGAAGGGAAAAGCCATTGTAGAGAATTCCATAACCCCATTCACCCTCTGTCCTCCCCCATCAGGAGGTGTTTTTGTTTCTTAATTTTTAGGAGCTTCTGGAAAGAGGAAATTTCTTGAAATGATGAGGAGTTGAAGGAGTAGTTAAAGAACTGGGTGCTTTGGAGAAACCTTTTTAGGGCAGGGAGATATATTCTTACTGAAGAGGTTCTCAGAGATTTTCTCCTTTATATCCTAAACTGGAAGAGGGGTGGATTTGAAGACTGGACTATTTGGAGGATGAAGAACTTGTTGGATCACCATAGCCAGAGGTTTGAATGCATCCCATTATAGTTGAGTGAGTGATGTAATACAGAAGGAATAGAATATTTTCAATCAGGTTTCCTTTAAGCATCCAGCATTTGAGCAGAGTTGATAATTTAGTATTTGAAGACATTCTTGTGGGCAGGAGGAGAAAGCTTTGAGGAAGCAAAGTACTGAAACGTAAGAACAGCTGCACTTCTGTGATGGCTTTCACTTATCCAGGATAGGTTAAGCTCAGTTGGCTTGATTCTTTACTGTATGTCTTTCTCTTCTAGGTTTACCACCTGGCAAGCGTGCGTTTGCGTGACCTGTGTTTAAAGTTGGACGTCTCCAATGACTTGCGCAGGAAGATCTGGACGTGCTTTGAATTCACATTGGTTCATTGTGCTGATCTAATGAAGGACAGACATTTGGACCAGCTTCTCCTCTGTGCCTTTTATATCATGGCAAAGGTAACATATAGGCTTAAGGAATGAGAGTTTTATTTCAGTTCAAAATGTAAATTGGATGGCTGACCTTGGCTGAGTCCTGTAGCAAATGAACAATTCTGATGTGTGAAAGAAAACTAAAATTGCATGTATGTGCATATAGCTGTGTGGTGTTTTGTGGATTGCTTCCTTTTTTCTACTGAGAAAAGTTAAGACACGTAGTTTTCAAATTCACAAATACATCTTCTGATGGAATAATGCTTCCTTTTTTAATTTTTAGTATGCATTGGAAAAGAAATCATGTCTAACTTAGGCAACAAATAGCTTTACTATCAGAAATAAAAAAGAATGTGTATTTTTGTTCATATTCCCATCATTAGACGCATCCCATCAGCATATTAACGCTCATGAAAGATCTGTATACAAGGAAGCTAACTGAGTACGCTGCACCTGGGCAGCCCACTGTCTTCAATGGCCTTTTCTTTTACAGGTCACCAAAGAGGAAAGAACTTTTCAGGATATAATGAAAAGTTACAGGAATCAGCCACAAGCAAACAGCCATGTGAGTAACCTCATGGTATTGCCAAGTTTGGAAAAGACCTCCAAGGTCATCCCGTCCACCAACTACCCATATTTCTCACTAACTCATGTCCCTCAGTACAACATCTAAACATTTATTGAGCACCTCCTGGGACAGTGACTCCCCCACCTCACTGGGCCGCCAATTCCACTGCCTGATCATCTTCTGACTGTTCTCTTTCCCTGTTTTCCCTCTCTGTGTCCTGTAGGTTTATAGGAGTGTCTTGTTAAGAAATACTTCTGCCAATGTCCTTTTGGACAGAAATGCAAACCAAGATGTTCGGATGACAGAAGGTAAGTAAAGTAATCTGACACTGTTTTGAAATGTACTTGCATGTTTTTATGGAACTGAACAGTAGTAAAGAGAAAGAAAGTAAGTTTTAGAGCTTCAACTATTGATGAAAAATAAGTATATTGTTGAAAAATAAACCATTTTATCAGTTGCTCTCCTGCATTAGAGAGAGGCGGAGAAAATATTCTTTCCAGTTGGAACAAATGTTTAATTCCGTTGGTTTTTTTTAAGGAGGAAAACCTATAGGTTCAGCATGCTGTCTAGCAGCTGCTTGAGAGTTGTTAATAGATGAGCATCTTCTTTATCTAGAATCATCTTCTGATTTTTAACAACAGCTTTTGACAGCTCTGTGTTTTAACACAAGGCAGGTGTGCTAAAGAATTGCAGATACGATTGAAGGTTTTTAGTGTTTTATTTCCTACTGCACTGATAACGAGAGGTTTCCTTTTGTGCTCTTGTTTTGCTTGATAGTTACTAGTATGGAGAATGAAACAGGATGTTGCGTTCAGCAATGGCCTGACTTGAGAAGGCCAGAGATAACATTACCAGCAACCACTTTGCTGTGCAGCTGCAGCTTTTTCTGCTGAATCACCACAGAATTACATGTTGAGTGCTGGAAAGGTGAAGGTTCTGAGTACCTTTAGCATTGTTCAGCATCCTGGCTAATTTCCTTATTTCTGTACTGGGATTGCATAGCAGTCCATAGAAAATGAACCAAAAAAAAAAAAAAAAAAAAAGGCTTTTTACTACTCCTTTTTGGGGAAAAAAGAGGAAGAAAAAGAAAAGGGATCTTTACTGCTTTATTTCCACCTCCTAAGCTGGAAATAGCTGTCACACAGATTTGCATTATCCACTTTAGTCATGACCCACTATTCTGCTGGCAGTGATCCATAGCCCCTTCTGATGTTCATAACCACCTACAGTGCATCTTTGTCCAAGGTGTGTTTCATGAGTTCATCTACTAATTGGTCAATTCGTGAATGAGCTCTTGTCAGTTGGATATTACAGATTTAAATCTGAAGAAGTCAATTTAATTTCGTGTTCTAAAATCTGACACTTTCTCTTAAAATTAGACTCATCTGTGAAAACTGGTAATTCCTTGGGAAGATCAGCAGCAGAGAACTCTGAGTTGGGAACAGAGGAGAGAGGAGATCTCATTAAATTTTACAACGCAGTCTATGTAGGAAGAGTAAAATCTTTTGCACTGAAGTACGATGTCACAAACCAGGATCATATAGTAAGTAAAATGTATCAAAGCTTTGCTCTAAAGATCAGACACTGGTTTATTCCCAGCATTTGGTGTCAGTTCTTTGTTTTGTACTTACCTGGCGTGGTTACAGAAGTCACAAGGTGATGAATGATGCTGTGTGTAATGTTAACAGTCCTTCAGGAGCTGTGCAGTTTGGTTTGCAACCTTGTTTTCAGCTTCTTTACGTTGCAGTGCTTGTTTGTTCAAGTGGCTGTGGAACATCTGTGTTAACCCATCTGAAAAATGCTCCATAAGCAATGCATCCTAAACAGGTTATTAAACAATAACGTGGAAACCGCAACAGGTACAAGGAGCACGATGATGCTGTTGGATAGAGCAAATTGTACAAAACGCTGTTTTCCAAAATATTCGCTATCGTTGGCTGTAAACATTCACCAGTGATGAACCAGAGCCTGCATGCCGCACTCAGGGCTGGGAAAAAGTAATTGCATCAGCGGAGATGGCCCACTGTCAGCACTGCTGAAACACCACTGGCTGCACTCACATCTCACATCCACTGTTTGATCTCCAGAAATGTTCACAAGCATTGATAAATGTCACTGGGTGCCATTTTTTTTTCCACATGGAGGAATTCAGTCCCAGCCATTTGTTCCATGTGCACTCCCATGTCAGGTGCTGTTATGTCAGACTGTCCCTTTGCTGCCATCTATCATATGACAGCAGAATGGAACGGGATATCGGTGGGAAGGTTCAACCCCTACTGCCATCCCACCAACATCTGCATCTGACATCATGGGCCAGCATCATAAAATAGGAGGCATTACTTTTGGAGCCACTTTCATCCATTTGTTCTGTGGGTTCTGTAGATACTTGCTTGGTTGTCCAGGTGCTGTAGGATAAAATGGTCCACAGAAAATCTGGAAGTGTGGTTACATTGCTTTTTTGTGAAGTTATTGCTGTTTGGTAAGCTCTGATTCGTCACCTCTGGGGATCCATCCTCTCTTCCAGGTGGAAGCCCCCCCCTTGTCTCCGTTCCCCAGCATCAGGCAGCAGCCGGTATCTCCTCGGCGGATCTCTCAGCAGCACTCTGTTTATATCTCACCTCACAAGAACAGTGCCTGCTTGACGCCCCAAACTGCACTCCTCTATAAATTCAATGGGAGCCCTTCTAAGGTAAAAAGGGGGGGGAAAAAAAAAAGGGTTGAAAGAGGTTGATTTGGGAGAGGATGAATTCATCTCACAACTGGAGTGTGCTCTAATTCAATGGGAATTGAATGGGAAACCTCACTTTGTGGTAAGGGATAGAGTTCTTTATGGAGAGTTCTTCACTTGCTCAGCGGAGAGGATCAAAATAATAACCAAATCAGGTTTGAAACGAAGTGATAGGAACTCATGTTACTTTGTTCTCACATTGTCCTTCACAGAGTTTGAAGGATATCAACAACATGATAAAACAGGGTGAACACAGGAGTAAGAAACGAGCCATAACCATTGATAGTGACACCGAACCTCCCATGAAGCGACTCTGCCAGGAAAATGATGATGTTCTACTGAAGCGCCTTCAGGATGTTGTCAGTGAAAGAGCAAATCACTAAAGCTGCTGGTTTCCTGTGTGATCTCGGAGCTATCTCGATCAGGTTGACAGAGCAGTCGTGCTGTGACTTCCTTATGCGATGTGGTACACGCAGACAACTGCCCGGTTTTGTTAATGTTGAACCTCTGACTTCCACAGGGTGCAGGAGGCACAAGTTAGGTAGTAAGCAATGGGAATGGAAGGTGGTTTTATTCCCACAGAATGTACTGTACTGTAAGTTACTCACCGTGAGCTGTTTTAGGAAAAGAGGGATCTGCAGAAAGCTTAAAAACTCCTGTCAAGGTTTTAAGCTCCGAGTGTAACTCAGCTTCTGGTAACCATTTTATTTTTAGAATTAAACCGGTAAGGAAATGAGTGAAGTCAGTTAAGTTTCTCAAGCTTTGGTACTTGAGGTAGAAGCTTTGTAAGTGCCTTATTTCTATAAGAACGTGGGGTGACTGGAGAGGAGAACAGATGGATTCAGTCTCGGAAAGAGCGGAAGTTCTGAAGCGTACAACTCAATGTCCTGCGTTACCTCCTGTCAGAGCTCCAGCAGAAGCACGTGTTACAACATGGATCGGAGCTTCTGCAGCAGTGACCAGGAAGTAGAAGCAGCGGTAGTTTAAACTGGACACTGACAACTGAAAGAGCACATAGATCCCTTTCTGAATAAGTCTGATTTACCTTCTCCTGAGCCAGTGAGCACTGCCATGGGAGCTGCTCCTTTCCAAGGGGAAGCTTGATTGCTGCCTTGCTGTGGAAGCTGTTGGTAGGAATTGTAGCTTAACTGTGAAGACCTACAAGTTGATTACAGTAGGAAAGACAGCGTGGGCTTCAACTGCCTTACAGCTGTGGAAATGTGTAAATTCCTTTTAACACGTGGTATGTCATTTTAAGATCTTACTCTTTGTTGTGTAGTATCTACACTGAAAGTAAACCCATCGGATAAGGTATGTTTGTATATGTGATTTTTACAGCTCCTAAAGGATTGGTTTCATTGGAAATGTGTAAGTTCTTATTTCTTATAATGAAGTTGTTAACACTGAGGGATTTTTATAGGATTCATTTTACCAAAATGGGAAAAGTCGAGTTTTCTGTAGGTCAGTATTTGGATTGTATTTCTTGACTGCATTTAAGGCTAGAGCCATACCGAAACTTCTCAGCACTGCAGCGTGTGTGTGTGTGTGTGTGTGTGTGTGTTATGCTGGAAATAATAACAGTCCCATCAGGTTTGTGCTGAGGGCTCTGTTCACTCCATGCTTTGGTTTGATTGGTACGTGTTGCCTGCCTGCTGTGCTGCACTTCCAGGAAGAAAGCTTGTGTGATCTCAAACTGCCACAGCTCTGGATCTGGCCAGCAGCTATGGAGGGAGAGTGCATGTATAGTGTCCGTGTGCAGGGCCCCTACTCAGCCAGGATAGGAAGTTTACAAACAGTTCATTTTTGTGTTGTTAACTACTTTGATTTTTGACATCCAAAAAAAGGTGCTCATTTCTGAAAGGTGTGACTGTATGGAGCTGCAGTGTGGGGTAATGGACACAAACAACTAATGCAGATTCTTCAGTTCCTTTAACTTTATTCTATTTCAGTATTTGTCTTCAGACTGTGAGACAAAATGTACAGTAGAAGCAAACTTTGTCTCAATCCACCCATCTCTGCTGTAACAACCATAACCCAGTCCCTAGAAGCCTCCTGCATTGTAGAGGAAATGAGGATTTAGCCTTACTTGCAGGATGACGGCAGCCTTTATTGGTGATGAATGTAAGCTCAGGCTTAACAGGGTTACACTTTCCAGCAGTATTGCACGGTAAGAATGTAGCTGACTGGGTTGTGATGTAGCACCCCTTGCAGATCGATGATGATCCCTTGGGTTGGAAGGGGCCTCAAGGCTCCTCAAGCTCCATCCCCCCACGATCTCTTCCTACCACATGGACTTCTCCTGCACTCCTGCAGCCTCCTCTGGAGCGGCAGAGAGCTGATGGTGCTCAGATCCTCACTAAGTGTCATTAAGCACAGTGTTATTTCATTAGAAAAAGGGATGTGCTGCAACTGGCTGCAGTTCTTTTTCACCTGTGTAGGTGACGATATGAAAAACATTTTTGGACCTGCTGAACAGCTGAAGCAGCAGCAGATGTGAAGCTTTTGTAACGGTTTAAAGTGCCTTCACGTGTAAATATGTATTTTATAATAAAAATATTGCCACCTGAGGTTGCTCTGTTTTCTGTGGTCATTCACTAAATTACGCTGTCTGCCTGCATCTCCTTTAATATCAAAGCCTTCTGTGTTGTTTCTGTGCCCCCTCATGTTCCTTCTGTATCTTTTTGCAGTTTGGATTTGTTATGTTTTGTTTTTGATCTACCTGTGATTGCTGAAGTGTTTGTGCTTCAGTCAGATGTGCTTTCTGGGAGAGGAGACCAAGTAACGCTTGTGCTGAAGTAAGCAAAGAAAGCTGAGCAGGGCTGGTTCTGCAGTGCCCAGAGACCCTGCCCAGCTGAGCACTTAAATGCTGTGGGCTCTGGGCTCGAGCTGCTCCGTGTAGGGCAGCACTGGGCAGCCCTCATCCCACAGGTTAAATGCATTCTAAATGTACGCTGAAGGAGTTGGGGTTTTTACCAGCTGGCTTTGTGGTGGTTTTCTTCCTGTGAACGTGCATGAAGTTGGCATCAGGTCAGCGCTCAGAGCTTGCTGAACTTTGCCTGTGCAGCTGCTGAAGGAGTAAGTGGGGCAGTGTTGTGGTAGTGTAGATTCGGTTGTACTGAAATCTTGGCACCGGAGCTTTGGAGTCAAGAGTTAGTTTCAAAAGACAAGTTACGATGGAGATGACAGCCTTAGAGGATGTTGGGGGGATGGAATTGTGTTGTGGGAAATGGGGCGGGTTTTTTCTCTTTGTGTGTTTGTTGTTTTTTTTTCCTGAACTTCCCTTCCGTAGGTAAAGCTGCCAATGAGGGGAAAGCAGGGAAAGCATGGTGGGCAGCACAGATTTGTTTTCAGAACCAGATTTGTTCTCAGAGTTGGGGCAAGAAAGCTTGTTAACGCCATCAGGAAGAGTACAGCAGAGCTGCTGGCACTTAATCCCTTAACACGAGGCTGTCACAGCCCAAGCACACTAAGATGTGGCCTCAAGAAGCTGGGGTGAGAGTGTGATTAAGCAGCATGGAGAAATGAAACGGAAAGTCAGTTCGGTTTCCCGGTAGAAAGCATTGTTATGTGCCAGGCCTGTGAGTCATGCAGAATGTTTTTGTGATTTGATGCTTGAGCAACAGTTGAAAGTGCATTGTAATGTTTGTTACAGTAAGGGCTTTACCCATCATTTCAATAGCAGTTCATGAAAAAAAGGTATGAGCTGAACAGCAGAATGCTGCTTTGAGTGACTGTTCAGCTACAGCTGCTCCGGGGAGCCCCTTGGCACAGGGAAATGCTGGTAGAGATGTCTAAAGTAAAAACAATAAAGCAAAAAAGCCCTGCACCAAAATGATCTTCCTTCTTCCTGGCTCTTTTATTCTCAGAGCTCCCCCGAGGCATTCCTGGTAGCTGTTTGTTTGCTTGTTTGTCCGCACAGCCACAGCTCTGCAGCAGGCTGTAGTCAGAACCTTACACAGCAGGAGGGAGGGAAGGTGGTTTTGTCTGCATCCATTGTGTAAACAAGCACAAATATTTTCCATCTCTTCCCTGTTCCTCTGCGCTTCACCCATTAACTTTGTGCTGCTCAGGCCAACACACCAGGGACTGTTTTTGCTTTCTTTCATTTTACTTCCTACTAGAGAGGGACGTTGGTAACCCCTGGAACCGTTGCCTTGCGTCCATCTGATTTTGGCATATCAGCAGGTTTTGCATTGATCTGGGCAGGTTATCTGGCTGCTCCATGGCCCCAGAGGCCACGAGATCTCCCATTTGTTTTCTTGTTCTGTGCCAGTTCTGTTTTTCCGATGGGGATGAGCTGCCCCTCCCCAGGAAGCCCCTCAGCTCTGAGCACTGCCCCTGCTCAGCAGGGTGGGCTGGGGCTGAAGGGCAGCTCGGAACTGCCCAGTGGTGTGGAAAGGCTCAGCCAGGCGCTGAGCAGTGCGTGTGCTTTCCTGGCAAGAGTGTGGAGATGAGAAGAAAACTGTGTGTGTTTACAGAAACAAACTGCTACAGCTTTACATTGTCTCTGCTGCTCCACGGAGAGACCTTGCAAAGAGCTGAGGAAGTTTGTTTCTTTGTTTTTGCTACATCTTTGAGGAGTTTGTGACCAGAGCACAAGGCCTGACCGAAATGCGTTAGGCTGTCTGGAGCAGAGCCGCATGCCCGAGGCCCACCAGGCTGTGCTCCCATTGCAAAACATCGTGGAGCTGAGATGAGAACGGGGCCACTGCTCACCTGATTCCATCAAGGGTCCCCCCTATGGCTGCTTATCCTTCCCGGACTGATCCCACTTGGGCTTCCCACGGGCTGCAGCTCTCCAAGCATTGCTCTGCTGTGGCTCAGTCCCACGGGGCCCATCCTTCAGGCACTGCTCCAGCTCCCCCAGCCCCTCTTGCTCCCTGCAGCTCTTCCCCAAGGGCTGCAGCTCCGGCCCAGGCCCTGCTCCTGCGGGGCTCCGAGGGCTGCATTTCCTCCAGCCCACATCCACCGTGGCTGCGAGGGGAGATCTGCTCCGTGTGGCGCCCGTGGGCTGCAGGGGGACGGCCCGCTCCACCACGGGCCTCTCTTGGGCCGCAGGGAGCCGCCGCCGTGGCGCGCCGCGCTCACCGTCCCCTAAGCCCACCGTGGCAGGGCGCTGCCCGCCGCTCGGCTCCCAGCACGTCCCGTGCAAAGCGCAGCCCGTGAGCGCGCGTTCCTCGCCCGGCGCGGTGCTGATGGCGGCGGCTGCTGCTGCTCCGCGTGCCCGGGGTCGGGGCGCGCGCCCTACTCCCGTTCCCGCGCGGAGCAGAGCCACGCGCCGCGCTGTGACGTCACGGCGGCGCCAGTCGCCCCGCGGCGGGGCCGGACGCGGCGCGCGATGTGCAGCCCGGCGGCGGGTTGGGCCGCGGCTCCCGCCAAGCGCGCGCGGCGCGAAGGCTCCGCCGGCAGTTCCCGCGGCTCCGCGGCCGACGGCGACCCGCGGCTGTGGGACACGGAGCGGCTCTGCCGGCACCTCTCGAGCAGCGGCGTGGGCGAGCCCGACCTGCTGCGCCGCTTCCGAGGTAACGGGACCGGGCGGGAGGGGTGAGCGGGACGCGGGGGTCGCCCGGCGGCGCTGACCGTGCGTTCGTCCCCGCAGAGAGCGGCGTCACCGGAGCCATGCTGCTCGACCTGCCCGCCTGCGCGCTGCGGATCACCCGCGCCTGGTGAGTGCCCGGGGCGGGGCGGCGGTATCCCGGCGGGAACGGCCGTAAACAGAAAGAGGGGAGGGTTAGCTCGGCTGCGGACGGAAGTTCTCCACCCGGAGGCCCAGAGCCGTGGGTGCCCCATCCCTGCAGGTCCCCTGTGCGGCCCGAGCTGGGGGCGGCCACCCCGGGGCTGGGCGGGACCCTTCCGTCCGAGCCGTGCCGGGGTTCCGCTCCTTTGCTCGCCGTGCCCGCAGGGCTCGTGCTGTGCCGGAGCTCGGCCCGCTCACCGCCACGTCCCTCCCAGCCCCGCTCCGTCCCCAGCGGCCCGCGCTGAGTTTCCCCGCTCGCTCCGGTTCCGCCCCTCCGGCCGTCCCCAAACACTCCGGCTCCCCTCACGTGGTTCCCCGGCGCTGTTAGCGGCGCGGCACACGGAGCTGCTCGGGGCTGCCGGGCCGGCCGGCTGCCCGCTGGGCTGTGCTGGGCGCCGCCCCGAGCTGCGTGCGGAGCTCCGCGGGGTTCGGGGGAGCGCCTGGTGTGGGCGAGACCGGGAGAGGAGCTGCGCTTCGGAGCAGGGAAAGCGTTGGCCGAGATGGTGCTGTGTGCGGCAGGGGAGGTTTGGGCTGTGCGAAGTTTAAGTGCGAAGGTAAAAACGGCGTGGAACCAACGAGGAAGGCGGCTGTGGGGCGTTTGTGTCACTGAAATAACGAGCAGAGAAGTGGGAGGGCTGCTCCGAAAGTAATGCCTCACGTTTTATTGCGTTGGCACAGTGCTAGAGGTGGATGTTGGTGAGATGGCAGCAGAGGCTGAACCTTCCTCCCAATACCCCTTGCCATTTTGTTGCTGTGGGGCAGATAGCAGCGGAGGTGCCTCTGTCTGGCTGAATGGTGTTGGACGTGGGAGTGTGAATGAAGAGCTGGGTTTGAATTCCTCTGTGCAAGAAAAGAAAGAAAAAACGGCATTTGTTGATGCTTTTGAACATTTATGGAGTGGCTGTGAGCGCAGGGAGGGGTGCAGGGTGCTTTTCAGCAGCGGGGACTATTGCTGTGTGTCCCCTGCCGTGGTACAGCTCAGCGTGCAGCTCTTGTTCACCTGTTCACCCCTGGTGAAAATGCAGGGCTCAAGGTGGTGCGTTTTGAAAAGCGGTGTTTAGTAGCTGAGAATTTGCTCTGTCCAGCAGTGTTATTGTGCCCCTTGTTGTTGGCGCGGCAATAAACAGAAGACGTTACTTCCTGAGCAACCTACTCAGTTCCTCTGTATACTGTTCACTACAGCCAATTGCTTTTAGTACCTCGGGGCCTGTTTGAGCACAAAGCCCTCGCACTGCTCATAGGGAACATCTGCGTGCTCCTTCCTGATCTCTCTAGGTTGCGTGAGTCCTGTGGGTGTGGAAAGTCTCATCCTGTTCTGGTGGGGCTCTGTGTCAGCCCAGTGCACACATCTAGTTTCGTGTTGTTCTCAGGCTTTCAAGGGGCAGGGCTGGGAAACCCCGAATCGTGGGCTGTGGGTTGTGGCACAAGGTGTGGTGCACATGATATAAATGGTGAGCGGGGCTGTCTGCTCCACATCCTTGGAGCAGGTCAGTCTCAAAGGGGTATGGGGGGCTGCGGGCTTCTTGTGTCCCTGCCTGTGGTGGGAGGGAGGGTGTGGGGGAAGGGAATGCATGGGGAAGGGAATGCATGGGGAAGGGGCAGCTTTCACCCTCTGTCTCTGAGACAGTTTGAGGAGCCCTAAGAAAGCAGTGCTAAAGGATGATTTGTGTGCGCTTCACTGGACTTCAGTAAAACCTTTGACACTGTTCTTCACAGCATCCTTGTGGAGAAGCTGGCTGCCCGTGGTTTGGATGGGTGTACAGTCTGCTGGGTGAAGCACTGGCTGGATGGCTGGGCCCAAAGAGTTGTGGCCAGTGGAGTTAAATCCAGTTGGTGGCCAGTAGTGAGCAGCATCCCACAGGGCTCGGTACTGGGGCCGCTTCTAATTAACATCTTTGTCATTGATCTTGATGAGGGGTTTGAGTGCACCCTTGGTAAGTTTGCAGACAGCACCAAGTTGGGAGGGAGTGTTGATCTGCCAGATGGGAGAAAGGCACTACAGAGGGACCTGCATAGACTGGATCAGTGGGCTGGGGTAGAGTGTATGAGTTTCAACAGGGCCAAGTGTTGGGTCCTGTATTTTGGTCTCAACAACCCCAGACAACTCTACAGGCTTGGGGAGGAGCGGCTGGAAAGCTGCCTGATGGAAAGGGACCTTGGTGTGCTGAGGGACAGTCAGCTGAGTATGAGCCAGCAGTGTGCCCAGGTGGCCAAGAAGGCCAACAGCATCCTGGCTTGTATCAGGAATAGTGTGGTGAGGAGGACCAGGGAAGTCATCCTGCCCCTGTCCTCGGCATTGGTGAGGCCTCACCTCAAGTACTGTGTTCAGTTTGGGGCACCTCAGCACAGGAAAGACATGGAAGTGCTGGAGCAGGTCCAAAGAAGGGCAGCAAGGGAGGGCTTGGAGAATGTGCCCCACGAGAAGAGACTGAAGGAACTGGGGCTGTTTAGTCTGGGGAAGAGGAGGCTGAGGGGAGACCTTACTGGTCTCTTCAAATACCTGAAAGGTGGTTGCAGCAGAGCGGGGTTGGTCTCTTCTCAGTGTTAACAGGTGACAGAATGAGGGGTAATGACCTCACATTGCACCAGGGTAAGTTTAGGTTGGGTATCACAAAGAACTTCTTTACAGAAAGGGCTGTTAAGCACTGGAACGGGCTGCCCAGGGAGGTGGTTGAGTCACCATCCCTGGATGTGTTTAAAAACATCTGGCTGTGGTGCTCAGGGCCATGATTTAGCAGAGGGCTGTTAGGGTAGGATGGTGGGTTGTGGTTGGACTTGATCTTTAAGGTTGTTTCCAACCTGCGCAATGCTGTGATTCCATGTGTATAATCTGGTGAGGCAGCCTCATCCTGAGGACACAAGGTAAATGAGTGTCTGGTGGTCTTTCTCTGAAGAGCAGCAAAGACGTACGTGTGATTTAATGCTTGAGTGATCAGTTGCACCAGGACTGTAATGTGGTGGAGACCAAGCCCAAAGCTGTCAGTGTTCCCAGAGGTGGGGTGAAACCCAATGTGTGTGGTGCATCAGACAGGACCTGCCTGCCCTCATATCACCCACCTGCAGCACCGCGCTGCCTGGGATTGCCTCCTGCAGGCAGGTCCTGTGCTGCAGAGCTGTGCCGGCACTGTGCAATTCAGCTCTGCTTGAGAGGCTTTTCTGGAGCAGAAAAGCACACTGGGCCATGTTCTTGTGGACAATGTTTGTGTGCATGCAGTGTAAGCAGAACAGATTCGTTTTTTAATCTGCTCTTCCTATAGCTGCAGCCACTGGTAATTTATCAAGATGCTTTCATGCCATCCTCTGTGCATGCCTGATTGTTTTCCAGTTAACTTGCTCCTTGCTCCCGAGTTTCTGTTGCATTTAGAAGTGTAAGCAGGTGCTTGCAGCCAACAGGCTGCGCTCTCTGCTCTGTGCTGGGACCTGCTGGCTGTGCTTAATGCTGTGTGCTTTGCATTGCCTTGGGAACCTTGTGGGCTTTGTGTGACTCTGATGTCCTTTGGAGCAGTCCTTGTCTGATGGCTGGGCTGCTGGTGGCGTCACTGTGCCTCCTGCAGCACTGCAGCTCTTTCAAAAGCATACCTATGAGGTTTGATCTCTGTAATTAGAGTGCTTTTAGGTGGTATCTGCTGAGACCCGTGCTGGAACTGGTAACTTAAGTGCCATCTCTTTACATCCCGTTGGGGTGCTTTTAAAGTCTGCTGGAATCTTTCTCTGCTTTCATCCGAAAGTGATTCAACATCTTAGAAAAGAGTCTGGAGAAAAATCATCTCTGCGGAAGTGAAGTGAACTTAGATGGCTGGAGGCAAATAGCTTCTGACGTGGCTCTCCCTGAGTGCTCTTAGGACAGCCTGTCACCTTAACACAGCGCAGGACAGGCAGATATAATGGACCTCATGTTTTCACTTTTAGCTGCTTTCTGTTGCCCTCGTTCAGGAACTCCCTTGTGAGCACCTGAGGATTAGTGTCTGCCCCATACAGATTGAGCTGCATGCAGTACAAAGAGATGCAGCAGTTTGAGCAGCACTGCCATGCTTCTCAGTGTGTTTGCAGGCAGAGGCAGCAGAAGGCTTGCAGTGACAGCAGTGGAAACTGAAGCTTGAGGCCTCCCCTGCTGGGGAGAGGTGAACTGGTTAAGCTGGAGAAGCCCACCAGCAGCTCAGACATCACATACATTTACTATTTTTATGGACCGTGAATTATTACATGATTTGGCTGAAAATACGTGATGCATTTAGTGGTATTTGTCTTTGCTAATAGCTGACATTTTACAGCGCTAATTTCTGTTAAATTCAAAGGCTGGTGTAATACTGGACACACAGTGGTTAATTGCTGAGAAGTGTGAAAGGTTCTGGATTGTATTCTCATAGTGTTTGCTGTTGTACTGAGGCTGAAACCAGTTTGCTCAAGGACAAAGTCTGAAGACAGTTAATAAAAGTGGGCGTAAGGAGGTGTATTATCTCTCCCTCCAGAGTTGTTTTAAGGCCGTGTGGCTGCAGCATAGTAGCTCTGCTGGGAGCTTAGTGCACTTGTGTGGGTATTGGGGCTTTTCCTCTTCCATTTGCCTGCAGGGTGCTAAATGCTTTCAGTGTTTTTTGAAAAAGCCGTGGAAATATTTCTATGAAAGAATCAATGAGCATCAGAGTCACGTGAACTTGCACAAGCTGATATGCAGGTTGTGAAGGAGTGAGCTTTGTTTTCAAATAATTTGTTATTGCTGTCTTATTCCTAGCCTCCCAGATGAGAGACTGAAAGTGCTCGCCTGCCTGAACCAGCTGAGACAGACAGTGGACATCATGAAGGTAACAGCAGTGCTGTGTGGGCTCTGCTCCCAGCACCCTGCTGGCACCTGCAGCCATGTCTCTCTCCTTATCTCTTTCCCTTCCTTCTTGCTCAGTCCTAGCAGCTGGTGCTGCCGCTGTGCTTTTCCCTTGCAGAGCAGCAAGCTCCAAGCCCTCCTCAATAGCTGGTGGTCTGAAAACCACATTAACCAGAACAATTGTTAAGATCAGCAGTTAAGAGCTTGATGTGGGCACCTGGCGGTTGTGGGAGACTGGATAAGAAATGAGCTGCTGTTTGAAATGTGAGAAGCTCCCTTTTCACATCTTCTGTCTTTTAGAGCCTCTGCTTTTTGTGCTTTGCTACTTCAGCCTATGGTCTCTGTTAACAGCTCGCCTTTCCCTTCCACTGTTTGCGATGTCCAGCAGCTTCTCACAGCAGCATATGTTGGCTTAACCTGATCCCGGGCTGCCCGTCAGCACGCACGGCTCTGTTGTCTGTGTGTCTGCTGCAACTCTACCAGTTTGGTGGCAGGGAGGAGAGAGAAGACAGAAAAGCCTTAATTGCTTTAGCGTTTTACTGAGATACTTCAATTGTGGAATGGCTTCTTCATCTTCTGTTTTGGTGCAAGTATTAAATGTGTGTGTTCTCATCCCCAGCAAGTGACTGTGGTTACTTGGGTGTGTTCCAAACTGCGTATCTAGAGGTGATCGGGGAGTACTTCAGATTTCAGTTGTCTTGGGCTTTGGCTTCTGTTCTGTGAAAAAGGTTACAATTACCTTTTCCACTCCTTGATCTTTTGCTTGGATTAAAAAAAAACAAAACAGTGCAGTGTCAAACCAAACACTTCTTAGTGGATATCAAGATCAGTCCTGCACGAGGGGCTTGATGATGTTGGTAGATGAGAAAATCAACCAGAGGCCAGCGGTGTGCCTTTGCAGTCCAGAAAGCCAACTGCATCCTGGGCTGCATCAAAAGAAGCATGGCCTGCAGGGTGAGGGAGGGGATTGTCCTCCTCTCCTCCACTCTTGTGAGGCCACACCTGCAGCACTGCATCCCCTGGGTCCCCAGCACAGGATATGGACCTTTTGGAGAGAGTGCAGAGGGGGATACAGAGATGCTCAGAGGGCTGAAGCACCTCTGCCATTGAGACAGGTTGAGGGAGCTGGGGGGTGATCAGCTTGGGGAAGAGAGGGCTCTGGGGAGACATTACAGTAGCCTTCCAGTATTTAAAGGGAGCTACAGGAGAGATGGGGAGGGACCCTTAGTGAGAGAGAGTAGTGACAGGATGAGGAATGGCGTCCTTGAGCTAACAGAGCAGAGATCTAGATTAAATATTCAGAAGAAATCTTCACTCGGGGGGGGAGGAGCTGGAAGAAGTTGCTCAGAGAAGCTGTGGAGGTATCTGTGGGCAGGCTGGATCCTTGGGCGGCCTGATCGAGAGGGAAGTCTCCCTGCAAACAGTGTGGGTTGGAAGCAGATGGGCTTTAAGGTCCCTTCCAGCCCAGGCCATTCTGATTCTATGATCTCTGACATTGCGGTGTCCTCCCTTAAGTGGAGAAGCAGGTATCATTGATAAAGACAGCAGTTTTCTCAAGTGTTAAGAATTGGAATTGAACAGTAGAGCTTCTAGAGGTTGTCTGGGATTGCTGTGCCCTCTGAAGAGCACAACTCTGTCTTCTCTGATGTTATGCCTTAGTAACTCTTCAGGATAAATCTTGATTAAGTTAAACCAAATATGCCAATTTTAAAGGTGAAACCAAGCAATCACTTATACCAGTACTGCCTCTCCCACCAAATCCCTCACCCTTCTCAATGGCCTTTACCTTAGCCCTGTTAACTTTCAAAGTCAAATAAACATTGATTGCATTATTGTTTGGCTTTTGTAGGTTTTTAATGATCCAATTCATGGGCACATTGAGATACACCCTCTTCTTGTCCGCATCATTGACACACCTCAATTTCAGCGTCTACGATACATTAAGCAGCTGGGTGGCACCTACTTTGTTTTTCCAGGAGCCTCTCACAACCGCTTTGAACACTCATTAGGGTAAGCTGGTGTAGCCTTGTATGCATGTCTCTTTTGCATTTGAACATCTCTGAGATTGGTTTCACAGATGTGGAGTACCAGCATCGCTGCCATTGAGGGTTTGTGACAACTGTCGTGGCATTTTCTGTCACCTGAATCTTCCTCTCTTGCCTGTGTTATTGTGGACTTTTTAGTAAACAAAGGTAGATAGAAAAAGAAACCTGCAGGGTGGATCAGTGCTGTCCCCTCTTCTTTTCCTTCTGGTAAGAATAATGGCAGTCAGAGACAGTGAGTGCTTTATGTTCTCCCTGGTCAAAATTTGAGTTTAAAAGCATGAAGTGAAGGGTGGTGAGACTGCTCCGAATGACGTGTCGGACTACTGTAATCCCCTTAGATTGCTCAGCACAGATGATTTTAGTTGTAATGTTTGCATTTGTAGTTATGCAATCAGGGTCGAGTTGTCAGGCTGTTAGCAGTGCTATAAGTTAAAGAAACAGATTGTAGACATAAGGATTTCCAAGGTGTTGTTAAATATGCGGAACGTGGATGAGAAGAATGATAAATTTAAGCTTGTTTTGAAGGTATATCCTGAGGTGCAGAGAGGCTAAACTAGTCAACATTTTCATTCAGGTCATCTGGCCAGCTTGCTTTTGTAGTGTTCAAATTGAGCATGGCTGCCCACTGCCCACTGTGAAGCTAACAGAATGCAAAAGACTGTTGCAAAAGATTCACATTAGTGAGGTGAGCTTGAATTGATTGCATCCGATGAGCCTGAAAAGAGCAAAAACATGAGGAATGTAAACAAGCTCTCATATAAACTAACTTTCAAACAGGAGTTTGAAAACTCCAATGGCAGTGGCAGCCTTTTCTTCCAAACAGTTCTGTTAATCCATACAGTTAAACTTGGGACAGTTATTCTCAAAGCACTTGGAAGATTTCCGCAAGCTTAAAATAGAGTAGGTGAACTTTGTGTATATTGGTAGAGTAGAAATAAATAAAAGCAGTCAATAAAGTTGTGCCTAGTGAAAGATAGAACAACACAGCTGAGTTGGAATGGACCTTTATAAAGGCCACCTGGTACAATGCCTGACCACGTCAAGGCTAACCAAAAGTTAAAGTAGGTAACAAGGGATTGTCCAAACGCCCCTTGAACATGGCCAGGCACTGACCATCCACCACTTAGGGAGGAGCCTGCTGACTGCCATCATGGTAAGGGAACGTTTCCTAACACCTGCTCTGATCCTCTCCTGGCACAGCTGTTCCTGTCCCTGGGGACAGTGCTAGTGACCAGCCACAGGCAGATGTAGCCCCATTGCTGACAGTCCTCAAAGCTTTACCACAGAGACAGATCGGCACCCAGTGCAGCACAGACTCGTTTGTCACACAGTTGCACAGTCTGTCAAGGGATGCTGTGAGCAACAACAGCAAAAGCCTCACTGAAATCCAGAGAAACTGCCTCTACCACACGTGTGACTTTGTCATGGAAGGAGACCAAATTACCGAGGCAGGACTTCTCCCTCATGAGCACCTGCAGACTGTGCCTGATACCAGCTTCGTTCTCTAAGTGCCCTTAGTATCCCCCGGGACAGCCTTCTCCATCACTTCTCCCTGGACTGGCAGGTCTGGAGGGTCCTGGCTCTTCCCTCATGTCCTTCTGGTGGATGGCTGTGACATTGGCTGCCTTTGGCCACAGTCCCCATGGTCTCAAGACCTTTGGTAAATTGTTGGAGGATCCCAGCAATAACACCCTGAGCATCCTCAGCCTTCTGGGCTCACTCCTGGCAGGCCCTGCAGACTTGTACTTCTGCTAAAACCTGCTCTTGCTTTAAGATGTTCAGCAACCCTGAAGTTAAATTGATAAAGGAATTGAAATAATTACAATAAGCTGTTGTTAAAATAGGAATTCAAAAGAACAAAATGCTTCTGTGGCTGTTGAAGAGCTCTGGCTGGAAGTAGGAGCGTGATCCATAAGCTGTGATGCTTCAGGTAGCACACTGCCAGTAATGCAATGGGCTCACGCAGGGATATCTGCCCATTATGAAATACTGGAGCTGCTGATGCACCTCTGCCTCCTGTTGAGTGGTGGGGCATGGCTTGGTGGATCTGCTGGGGTGTTTGCTTTCCTGTGGGTTTGTGAGGCAGTATTGGCTACGTGGAAACAAAAGTCTGCAAGGATTTCAAAATCAGAAGCTTTGCTTTAATTGAGAGGAGAATTGAAACTGGAACTGAAACCAAAGGGTGATAGTAACTTATTAATTTATGGGAAGGAGGAAGATGTAGAATCTGCTTAGTTAGCAGAATACCTTATTAGGATGCTGCTCTTTCCAAATTTGGGTGCAGCATCTCATACTTTGTCCTTTCAAATGTGTTGCTATTGTCTAAAGCTCTATGACGGGAAATAGTTTTCCTGTGATTATCTTACAGGTCAGGGCTTGTGTATCTGCTGTGTGCTGTCTTTCAGATGAAGGTGTGACTTAAAGCAGCAAAACAGAATAGGTGAACTGCTCTCTTTCTGTTCAGGGTAAAATACTGTTGTATTCACTTCCTGTGTCTGTGGGTTTTTCTCTGCAACAGGGTGAGCTACCTTGCAGGATGTCTGGTTCGTGAACTGAAGGAGCGGCAACCAGAACTGGATATAACCCAACGAGACATCCTCTGTGTGGAAATTGCTGGGCTTTGTCATGATTTGGGTGAGCAAGAGTTGAAATGGCTTGTTTCTCTTTGAAAGCTGACCTGCAGGAAGAGGTTGCTGTGAGATCAGAAGGTGTGAGCTCTCAGGCTGCTCATGGCCACATCCTGAGATGGGAGCAGTCTGTTGCTGTTTGGTACCTCTGTGGAGGCAAGTCCACTTGATGAGTGTGTTGCCACTTTTCACGGTTTTTCGGTATTGTTTTGTTTATGGTGTTTTAGAGTTCTGTAGCTGCATTTTCCTCATGGATGATGTTGAGATCAAATCAAACAGAAGAGAATCCAGATCCTTAGCTTGCTCAAGATATTTCTGCTGGCAGTCACGTCTCCGATTAAACCTACGTCATCTTTATTTTTAAGGTCATGGGCCATTTTCACACATGTTTGATGGAAGATTTATTCCGCTTGCTCGTGAAGGTTTGAGCTGGAAGGTAGGTGTTTCAGTACTCAAGTAAAATGAAAAAACTCACATTTTTAAAGTTAATTCATCTGTAAAGATTGCCAGCACTTGTGAGCATACAATCATCTTCTGGCCTTATTGAATCATTTTGATGGCATAATTAAAGTCGCATCATGATCTTATCATGATTTTTCTTGTTCTATTTAAATGTCTGGAGAACATCTACCCCCTTAGTATTGCTGTGAGCAGATACAGTCTCACCAGTGAAATAGAAAGAGGTGTGAGGGAGGGGTGGGGGCAGATGTTTGTCACCAGTGTTCCCCAAGGGTCAGTACCGCATTAGGTCTTGTTGAACACCTTCATCAGTGACCCGTATGGAGAGATCTAGTCCATCCTCAGCAAGTTTGGTGATGATACAGAGCTGGGAGGAGTGCCTGATAAATTATTATAAATTATATTATAAATTATAAATTATATTATTATAAATTATATTATTATAAATTATAAATGTCTAAAAAGTGGGAGGCAATTGAATGAGGCTAGACTCTTTTCAGTGGTGTATAATGATAAGACAAGGAGCAGTTGCCAAAACTAGAATGTAGGAAGTTTCACCCAAATGCATGGAAGGGTTTTGGTACGGAGTGCTGGTGCAGGCTGTGCAGAGGTGCTGGAGTCTCCTCTGGAGATATCCAAACCTGCCTGGACACCTTCCTGTGCAACCTGCTCTGGGGAATGTGCTTTAGGGGTTGAGACTGAGGAGGTCCAGAGTTGCCTTCCAACCCCTGTGATTCTGTCATCTCAGAAGTGAAAGTGCTCTTGAGCTTCGATGTAATACCTTGAGATACTGGTGTATGCATGTCCTCTTGCAGATCTCATTGTATGACACTGGAAAATTAAATGGCTGGGTCTTGTCAGTACCCATGGTCAGGTTCTGAAGAGGCAGAACTCACTGCAAGTACACCCATCATTTTAAGAGCGTTTCTAGATGCTGTGCACAGACCGGTTTCCACTTTTGGGTAGATAAAAAGTGATCAGAAAATGAGCCAAGTGCTACGTTTGCACATCGCTGGCAGCACACCAGGCAGTGCTGCTGTGTTAGGAGAAAGCTGTGGCACTTCAGGAATGGTGCTTGGACACAGTAATGTGTCTTTTTTCATTTCTTCACAGCACGAAACTGCTTCTGTTGAAATGTTTGAGCACCTGATCGTGTCCAATAAACTGGAAGAAGTCATGAAATCGTACGGTCTCATCCTGGAGGAAGACATCGCCTTCATCAAGGAGCAGATAGGAGGGCCTATAGATGAGACAGCTTGTGAGGAGTCGGTGAGTTGCTGTACTGCTGCTGTGGTTATTTGAACAAACATGTTGTATTTTTCTGAGAGTCAATTTTACTAAGAGATTGGATCATTTTTCCATCTCTTCTGCTTTATTCTCTCTGTTTTTGGAGACTGTGTTTTTAATTGGCCAGGTGTAGAAAATGTGGAGATGGTTTATGTTAACAAACCAGTACCCGATAACAGAGCTGCCAGCTGGCAGATGTGAGGCAATGAGTCACCACAAAGCGTGGCCCAAGTGTGTGAGGAGTGCCAGAACCTCAACAGCTTTGATGACTGCAGCAGAACATTTCAGTGTATCCCAGTGACGCGTACAGAGGTGCAGGGATAAGACTTGGAGAAATGCCTTGCTTCAGGAGGCAAGGAAGAAGACATCATAATTATTATTGTTTGCAGCTCTATGAAAGAATCAAGCTCTCCCTCTTTTTCTTGCTCTTGTTTTCTCATCAAAGGTATCTGTCCACTTAATAGTCTTATCAGTAGATCTGTCGTGACCGTCTGGTCCCAAACAAGTCACCCGTAAATGTTAGCACTTACCCATTATTTTCTGTTGTATTAGCATGTGGTGCTGCCAAATATACTATAGTCCTCTGAAGACAGAACACTCAGCATAACAAAGCTCAGTACCAGATCTTTGGGAAGGCAGTAGTCATTTACAAAGTCTGCAGATTGATTTTACCCACTTGCAGTGGATTGAACACAAGTCTTGCTGCCTGCTGCTTCTGATGATCTTGGGCCAAGTTCTTGCCTGTTCTCTGTTCCTTGTTTGGACTTTATGCCTGTTTTCCAGCAGGTTAACAGGAAAAGCAGTGTTACATGTGACAGCTGCCAACCTTCTTGACATCTTCCTGGTCTTCTGTCAGCAGTCATTTGTGTTGTGCTGGTTTAGCAGAGCAGGGGCTCTTCTACTGATGAACGCCTGTGCTGTGATGCTGTCACCTCGCAGTCCTTCAGGTTCTGGCATAAATAACACATTCTTACTGCTGCCAACTGCACTCCTGATCATCATCCCCATAACAGCTCTTTGTTGTCAGCATGGGATGGTTTTATCCTTGATATGCTATCCTCCCACTGTTCACACCTGTTTCCCTTCTCCTTTGCATCCAAATTAATACCTCTGTAATGCTAATATTAGCATTAGATCCACAAATCTCAAGTAGTTTTCCCCCCAGAATTTCAAGGCAATGTTTATTTAAATGAAGAATCATTAAATGTTGAAGAGAAGTTTACATGCAATTTGTATTTTATGTTCTGGCGTTGATTTACTGTTTGCCTCCTGGCTGAGTCACTCCTCAGTTGTGGGTTAAGAGTTCAAGTCAGATGTTTGAGCAGTCATTGTTTAACATACCTAAACATTTGTTTTAAAAGTGATGTTGTAGAGCTGATTGCAGAAGACTGCAAGGGAGTGACTTGTGGGTTTAATTCATTCCCCTCGGGGTTAAATAATTCCAACCTCTTCCTTTCATTGTTGCTACAGGTTGTTTGCACTTCAAAGCCGCATGCTTCACTTTGGTAGAATGGGGAATTAAATGCTCATGGCATGTGTGGATTTTGTTCTTCCTGGTATTCTAGGAAGTCATCTGCTTAGTCCTTGTTCTGGGTTTGTAATGCACAATACAGCATTTGAATCTCTTCTGTTGTCTTTGTGTTCTTTGTTACCTCAGTGTGAGATTTTTATCATAGCTTAAGTGGAAGTGCTTCAAAAGTCATTCTTCTTGTGGTGTTCCAAAAGGAATGCCTCCAATTTATTTCTGTGTAAACTGCAATGGATACAAAAAGCACAATAATACTGTTTGATAGGACAGATTTGCAGCTACAAAACACTGTTTTTTCAATGTACTCACCACCATTAGCTGTGCATTTTCAACAGTGATGAACAGGAGCTTCATGCCAAACTTGTGCAGATCTGCACCAGCAGAGGTGACACACTGAATAGGAGGCATTACTTTCGGAGCAACCCTCTTACCATTGGTTTAACCATCATTAAATTTCTTACTGTTTCTCCTTTTTCTTCTTGGCTCCTCTGTCACTAGTGGCCCTACCGAGGACGACCAAAGGAGAAGAGTTTCCTATACGAGATAGTGGCAAACAAGAAAAATGGCATCGATGTGGACAAATGGGATTATTTTGCAAGGTACGGATCTTACAGCTTCTGCTTTTGTTCAGTCTCTGCTGAAACAACACTGCTTTACCTACAAGTGTGACCTCACTGTTAAGCACTCGCTGTGGAATATTTTCAGGGATTGCCACCACCTAGGGATCCAGAATAATTTTGATTATAGGCGCTTAATTAAATTCACTCGTGTTTGCGAAGCAGGAAACCAGAAGCATATCTGTGCCCGTGATAAGGTAAGCGGTGCGTGTGAGCTGGGGGAGCGTCAGCAGCGACGTGTCTGTGAGGTGTGTGAGCAGGGGGGATGCAAATGATTGTCTTCTTTGGTTGTTTTTGGTTCAGGAAGTCGGAAATTTGTATGATATGTTCCACACTCGGAATTGCCTGCACCGGCGAGCCTACCAGCATAAGGTTGGCAACATCATTGAAATAATGCAAGTATTACACTTCTTTTGTCTTGCACATATTTTATTTTATTTTATTTTAAATTTGGAATTGTAAATCCATTTGGAATCGTCACCAAATCAATAAGCTTTGACGTGCAATGAGAGCCACTTGGCTATGTAACCAAATTCTGGATGTTTTAAAGGTTCAATATATGAACCTTTATATAACCTGCTGTTGAACCCATAGTCTGAAGCAGAACAAAGCAGACTTCCACCTTTCTTGAAATAAAGTTCAGGTCTGATCTGGGCCTATTTTCAGCAAATGGAAAAGGCTCTGTTCAAATGTGAAGTGACAGCACAGAGATGGGATGTGCTGCAGTGCAGCTCTGCTGCATGTTTAGGACCCAATTTGTCTTCTCTTTATAATGTAACCAAAGTTTTTTTTTTGACTCTTCAGTATCACCTCATTGCTTAATTGCTTGTTTTGCTTCCATCTAGGATTACAGAAGCCTTTCAAAAAGCAGACCGTTATTTTCAAATAGAAGGCTCTAAAGGGAAAGTGTACCAGATCTCTACAGCGATGGAGGACATGGAAGCCTACACTAAGCTAACTGGTAAGAGCTCTCAGAATTCCTTTTAAAGTTGAACAACATGAGTGCCTCTTAGGGTAACTCTTCGTACAAGGTGAGCAGATGCTTGCCTGTGACTAGGACCCTTCAAGTACTGCTTTTGTGCACAGGTGGTGGTTTAGACCTGGAGCATCCATCCAGTCTCTGTGCTTTCACATCTTACTGGGAGAGCAAAACCTTCTAGTTGAAATTAATTTTATGGAAAGGGAGGAACACCAACTTCTGGTTTTCTGCATGCATTCAAAGCCAGGTCACTGTGCAGTCATACCTGTGCTCCAGTTTTGTTGTACTTGTCACAGATGGTTTGTGAATCAGCTCAGAGCAATGCTGCACCTCACTACATCAGGTAGAGGAGCTCTGCATGTGCATTGTGTGGAACTAACCCTGACACAAATTTTGGAGGGCTCTGATAAGACCTAATTTAATTTGTTTGAGGCACTGCAACCCTTCTCTCAAATGCAACAGAAGAAAACAGTATATAAATTAGTTTATTCCCAGAAGATTCTAGTTTCTTAGGCAAGGTCTTGTACTCATTGCTCTTGTAGGGTAAACACAAGGAGCAGCAGTCCACTTAAAGACCTGTAGGGGAACTCCAGTAGGATTACATAGTGAAACAATTGAGATGAGACTTGATTGTTTCCTAGACAAATAGTCTGACTGCTGGCAGCCACTTCCCCCAGGTCTGGTTCAGCGCCACGAGGAGGAAAAGCTTGGAGAAATCATGAATTCTCCAAAAAACTGACTTGAGTTGTGTTTTCTGTCACGTAGTTCAGTCTTTTCATCACTTCTGTGTCTTGCTTTTGCCTGTCCCTCCTGACCTTCGCTGCAAGGCACACCAGCACTCCTTGTTGGTGGTCAGTGCTGGCCTTTAGCAGCAGCATGGGGAGTAGAGGCCAGTGTGGGCATGGCAAACCCTGATGCACTGAGGGGATTGTGGCTGGAGTGGCTGCAGGGAAGAGGATCCCTCAGTCCTTACAGAACTACTGCTCTGTGTATTTAGCTGGTAAATTCGTTTGTTTGCATATTCTGTTTTCTTCTGTTGTGATTACAAGGGGGCTTGCAGTGTTCCCAAGGACTGGCAGCTCTTGCTGTGCCTGGGAGCTGCTGCTCACAAGAGTTTCCAAAACATTCCTGAGTAGAATGGCAACTTTCCCAAGCCTTCACTATCAAACTTTGGCTGGCCACCAGAGGGGCTCAGGAATTCTTTCTTTGGTCCCAGGGCAAGTCCCAGGGGCTGTGTAATCTGTAGGAGCAGCAGTGCAGGAGCTGAGCACCAGAGTCCTGTTGTAGCTGAGCTGTGACATCTGGTGAGCTCAGAGCAAGGAGGGTGTCTGTCCCCTGCCTCTTACAGTCAGCAGCAGAGAGGAGCTAAACGTCAGGCTGGGGTGTTCCTGATCCAGAGGGAGAGTTGGTCAGCAAGGAGAAGGATGTCAGTGTCAGATGTAATGGTGGAAGGGCATGTGTGTTCTCATCCTAAACCAAGACACTCCCTTCTCTGCATCCAGTGCATTCAACCTGGGGATTGTGAGGACAGTAGGCTTGTTTTCAGTAGTCCGTGGTGAGTGGTGCTTCTGTGAAACTGTCCAGCTGCCACCTGGATCTTTGCTGACACTCAACCTCTTGTGAGTCTCTGCAGTAGCAGGTTCTCCAGCTTCTCTCCATGAAGGATGAATTGAACCACCTTTTTGTAGCCTTCTGATCTTGACAGCAAATCCTAATTTTTGTAATGATAACACGGAAGGCAGTTCCTTGCTAATGCTCTACACATGTATGTGTTCATGGCTTTCCTGTTTTCCCTGGGTTATCTCTCAAGCTGAAGAGACAGTCTGCTTGGAGGGAGTTTCACACTCCTATTACCTTGGTAAAGGTGTTCTGGTCATCATGGTTCATAGTTTACCTGGGTGTTGTGGGGGGAGCTTCTTGCTGCGTTAGGTGGGGTATTACAGAGTTGTACCTGCATGGATGCATGGCTGTTTCTGGCTGGGGAATGCGAATAGATGCACAGAGTGCAGCTGTGTTGGTTGTGTGACGGGTGAGCAGCATCCAGATCCCAGCAGTTTCAGGACAGCCAAAATTAACCCTTCTGCTGTGAAGCCATAGCAAAAGAAACCTGGGGATATTTGAGATCATATTACAGGTGGTTTCTCAGCTGTCTGACCTACAATGTTCAGCCATTCTCTCAAAGTGTGCCTTTTTCCTGGATTTTCAGTTTTTCCTATTGGTTAAGCCTCTGTCTCTCTACGTGCGTTTTGCTGTCGTAATGGATTTTGACTGAAATCTCTACAACTTTGACAGATAACATCTACCTGGAAATTCTGCACTCAAGTCGTCCAGAACTGAGCGAGGCACGAGAAATTTTGCATAAGATAGAACGGCGTGAATTGTACAAGTTTTTAGGAGAGACTCAATCCGAAAAAGAGTATGAAATTCCAAAGGTAATCCCCATCTCTGGGAGACTCTGAATCCCGGCCTTCTAAGAATGTTTTCTGAGTCACTGACCACCTTTTTTCCTCTTTCTGTTCTTTTTTTTTGTTGTTGTTTTTGATAGTGATTAGTTTTGTTTTGTTTTGTTTTTAAAGCTTAAACAATACTCTAAAAATCATAGAGCCGCAGAATGTCTTCGTTTGGAGGGGCCTTAATGATCACCTCATTCCAACCCATTGCCACAGGCAGGACTGCCAGCCACCAGATCAGGCGGCCCAGGATCCCACCCACCCTGGCCTTGAATGCCTCCAGAGATGGGGCATCCACAATCACAGAATCACAGAATGACCCGGGTTGGAAGGGACCTCAAGGATCATGAAGTTCCAACCCGCCTGCCTGGCAGGGCCACCAAACATACACCTTTACTAGATCAGGCTGCCCAGGGCCCCGTCCAACCTGGCCTTGAACACCTCCAAGGACGGGGCATCTACAACCTCCCTGAGCAGCCTGTTCCAGGGCCTAACCACTCTCCTAGTAAAGAACTTCCCCCTTACATCCAACCTAAATCTTCCCTCTTTCAACTTAAATCCATTTCCCCTTGTCCTGCTATTATCAGACCTTTCAAAGAGTTTACTCCCCTCCTGGATGTAGGTTCCCTTCAGGTACTGAAAGGCTGCAATGAGGTCACCCCGCAGCCTTCTTTTCTCCAGGCTGAACAAACACAGCTCCCTCAGCCTGTCCTCATAGTGGAGGTGCTCCAGCCCCCTGATCATCTTCGTGGCCCTCCTCTGGACCCTTTCCAACAGCTCCATGTCTTTCTTGTACTAAGGGCTCCACACCTGGACACAGTACTCCAGATGGGGGCTCACAAGAGCAGAGTAAAGAGGGAGAATCACTTCCCTGGTTGCAAAGCAAGGGACCCATCTGACTGATGAGCCTGCCTGGTGCATCACAGAATTCTGTTATCACTTTTCTTCTTACCTTCTTACCTGCTCCAGATTACTGTAGTGTACGTGGCAGCAGTTGCAGTATTCTTGTCTGTTTTGCATGGCAGATACTCCAGGCTGAGGATGTTCTTTCCTTCTTGAATGTAAACTGAAAGAAGCAGACATTTCATTAAGAAAATGAGAGATGCTTGCTTGTTAATTATGCTCTTAACTCAGAATACCCACCTTACTATAGATCTGGAGCAAATATCTTGGAAAATATCACACAACCTCCCAGGGCAACACGTTCCAGCACCTCATCACCCTCTGAGTAAAATATTTCCAGAATCTAAATCTAATCTAAATCTCCCCTCTTTTAACTTAAAACTAGTCCTGTCACTATCAGACCACAAAAAATTTGGTTCCCCTCCTGCTCTTAAGTTCCCTTCTAGCACTGGAAGGCCATGATGCCATCTCCCTTGGAGCCTTCTCTTCTCCAAGTTAAACCAGCCCAACTTTCTCAGCCTGTCTTTATATGAGAGGTGCTCCAGCCCTCTGACCATCTTCATGGCCCTCCTCGGGACCTGTTCCAACAGCTCATGGCCCTTCTGTGCCAGAGGCCCCACAACTGGACACGGTGTTCTGGATCTCACGAGTGCAAAGCAGAGGGGGAAAACCTCCTCTGTTGGTGCAGCCCAGGATACAGTTGGCCTTCTGGGCTGCAAGCGCACACTGCTGGCTCATGTCATGACTTTTTGTCCACTAGCACTCCCAAGTCTTTCTCTGCAGTGCTGCTCTCATTGAGTTCTTCTCCCAGACTGTGCACATATCTGGCATTGTTTTGAACCAAGCGCAACGCTCTGCACTTGGCCTTGTTCAACCTCATTAGGTTCATGTGGCACCACTTCTTGAGCTTGTCCAGGTTCACTGGTTGCCTTTTGTCAGCTGCACCACTTGGCTCGGTATCACCCACAAACTGCTGAGTGTGCACTCAATCCCACTGTCTGTGTTGTCAATAAAGATGTTGAAAAGCACCGGTCCCAGGATGGACCTCTGAGGGGCACCACTCATAATCTGTCTCTATTTGGATATGGAGCCATTGACCACAACCTTCTGTCTGCGACCATCCAACTAATTCTTTGTCCACCAAACAGTCCAGCCTTCAGGTCCATCTCTGTCCAATTTAGAGATAAGGCTGTGGTGCAGGACCATGTCAAAGACCTTGCAGCCTCATTGTTCCCAGCTGGGTTCCCCACTGGTCTGCACCATGTGGGGGTCACTCAAGAGGTTGGTGGGTAGGACTTGCTCTTAGTCTAAACCTAAACCTTTCCTTGGCTTCTGGAATCACTGCAGGCTGCACATACACCTCACGGTAATCCCTGTTCCTCTCAGTAGTCCTTCTGTATTTGCACTGGACAAATCTGCTGCTTGCTGAATTCCTTCCCTTCTGGACCTGTCTGCTCTGTGCTCGAAGCTTCTCTCTTTGCTCTCTCTGGAGTCTCGGGTGCTCCTGGGAAATCTTCCTTCATCAAATCAATCATCTTGTACTGGCCATCGCTAAGCAGGCGATGTTCTCTCTCCTGCACAGCCACAGCCTTTTAAAGAGAGCACACACCTGTCAATAAATAACAGTTCTCCACCACACCATGTACGCTCAGTGTTAGTCCAGCTACTGGCAAGGAATGTTCTTCTGGCTCCAAAACCAGACAAGGTCCTTTGTGGTTTTCTGCTTTGGAGGTGGGAGCAGTTCCTTCTGAAGCTCACTGGCAACCTTATTTTGCCTACTTTTCTGCACTGGTCAGTGATGTTACTGATGCTGACTGTCTCTTTGTTATGTTCTAGTGGGTTTTTTTTCTAGTAAAAACTATGAGAGGGTGACAACCTGCAGCACTTAATTACATTTTAAAAAGCTCAGTAAAGATATTTAGTATTCAGCTTTGGGGAGCTGAACTGTATAACGCATTTGTGCCAGCAAACAACTTGCTTGGAAGTTCTTTCTTTTCTCGTGAAACTTTCTGTTTTCATGAAATATCCTGGCAGGGCTCTCCTTGCTTTCTGCTGCCAGGTGTAAAGTTCTTTGGATCTTTGTGTTTTGTTATGGTTGGTTTGGTTTTGTTTCTGAAATCTAACAGCAGGGCTCTGGCTGTCTGAGGTATACAAGGGTTCTGACAGCCAGATTGCTGTAGGAAGTTTGTAAGACTTGACCTGATGATGCAAAAATACAGTCAGAGCTGTTTTCTTTCTCAGGATGAATACGATGGCCTGGCAGGTGACATTGCTAACTCCAAGCCAGAAAAGGATCCTCCAAATGTGGAGCTGAAGGCTGAAGACTTCGTAGTTGATGTAACTATCTTTCCAGAGCGAGCTTAGCACTAATCCTGCTCAGTTGCACACAGACATTGGTCTGCGTTGTCCCACAGGCTGAAGGTGTGGGGAGGTGGGCTCTTCTCTCCGGTCACACTGATGATGGTGTGTCAAACAGATGCTGATGTTGTTTAAACTTCATTAAGTTTTATTAAATAATCAGTTGTTAATTACTCTCTTATTTGACTACTCTCATTTACGGAAGTACTGTGAGTATCTGCTTGTATTTATTGTTAGAAAACGAATGACAGAAGTTAACAAACGTCCTTTTTATTTGTTTTTTGTGCAAGGTTGTTAATATGGATTATGGAATGAAAGATCAGAACCCCATTGATAATGTTCTCTTCTACTGCAAGGCTGATCCTTCCAAGGCCATCACGATCAGTAAAGAACAGGTAGACTTTTATCCTCCTCGGCTTCACAGCTGGCAGTGGGTGCCATTGCAGAGCTCCGTGGTGGTTCTGGCAGTATTTGTGCATGAGGGTGGTGAAATCTGTGTCCTGCAAGGGTGGTTGGACTGGATGGTCTCAGAGGTCTTTTCTAACCTCGATGATTCTATAGTTCTGTGTGAAGCCCCGATGGCCTTTACATATGAACAGCCTTTCACTTGTTCTGAAGAAAATATGGTTTTTGGGTAAAACTCAAGGATTGTAAGGAGGTGGTTCTTATTGCTTTCAGTTTGTTTTGAGAATGAGTTGCCTGGACTCGTAAGTTCAAAGAAGGACTAAAGCTTATTTGTGCTTTTTTTTTATTTATTCCAAAGGTTTCAAGGCTTTTACCAGCGACCTTTTCAGAGCAGGTTATCCGGGTTTACTGCAAGCATCAGGATACAGGCATTGTTTCTGCTGCAAAGCAGTATTTTGTTCAGTGGTGCATAAAGAGGAATTTCACCAAACCACAGGTAACAAATTTAGGTATCGTTTTCTAGAAGTTCTTGTATTAAAAGTCTTGGGACTGGGGCCTTGTCTCTGGGGCAGCTCTGGTTTCACTGAAATGCTGACAGATTTCCACTGCTTTAACTCGAATATTGGGACAGTCATGTTTAGTTAAAAATAGCTGACATCCACACGGACACTCACTGATGCAGGTTTCCTCATACAAAAGCTTAAAATGCCACAAGGATTGAAAGATCCAGCGAAGTGATCAGACCAGTTCTTCCTATTGCTTTGCCTCTCTTTCTTCCCTCTGCTCATCGGCTCTTCAATCACTGCTCCCACCACATATCCATGGTCAGTCCATTGAGTCTGAGAGTGCAAAATCCCCAGGGCAACACAATTGCAAACCTCAACTATTAAGGCAACTGTTGTGCAGGCTGAGTGCTTGGAAGGCCTTTCCTGTGCTGTGTCCCTTTCCTGCCGCATCTCAGACATACAAGTTTCCAGCTGCAAGGCAGGAGGAGAGACGCGTTACAGCTCATTTTGTTTTGTGCTGGGACAGTGTCAGAACTAGCATGGCAATTAAAAGGGAAAAGCCTGAAGCAGGACCTGGGTCCGCATGCTTTGCCTTGTGTTCCTCCTGCCAAAAGTGATGGAGAAGCCTGTAACAACTCTGACTGTAAAGTGATTCGTGATGTAGCTTCTCCTGCATCTCTGCAGGAAGGTTGATGTCTTTTTCTAATAAAATTACTGTGTGTCGATGCTTCCAGCATTATCCTTCATTGTAAGGAAGCAGTTATGACATTACCAAGTTTTTTTTTCTCACTAGAATATGTAGTGGAACCATTCTGCCGTGTGCATCTTCTTCAGGCTGGAGACCTGAAGAGGATTAGTAGATGAGCTGGCAAATCCATTGCTGAATTTCTCTCCCAATTATTCACACTGGTTTTAGTCTAATTGTCATACCACAGGAAGGAACAGCCTTTCTTTGATTCCATATTTGTTTGCTTTTCTTTTTTGGGGGGCTATTTTCCCTTCCCTGGGATCAAATCTCAAAGTGAAACCTGCAAGTTGCTTCAGAAGTACAGCATAAACATCTTGTTCTGTGAACCTCACATTTCTGCTTTTCATTGCGTGTGTTAACATCCCTGACCTTGCATCTTCTTTCCTAGGTATACCTGCAAATGTCATTCAAGGAAAGAGCTATGTTCTCTGCAATGGCAGATCAGGCAGTAGATTAGTGTTCTCCTGTGCTAGAGCTGCAGCAAGAGGCATGAACAGTTTTGTGTCAGGGTTCATTCATACATGGTACTTCTGGTGTCTATCTTATGGGAGCAGTTACTTTCTGAAGGGCATTTTGCAAAGCGATCACATAATGGGCTGCCTTTATCCTGCAGCCACATTTCTGTCGTTCAGGGGTGTCCATCTGACTGCACTGTGGCAGTCCTGGCTTATTTCTGCTTGTTCTGCCCTGCCCTTGCAATCATGAGATTAATGTATGTGTCTGACAAGTGTGAGCACAACGCCTAGGCCATACTGGTTGCTGTATGGGCTGTACCTTAAGATGGTGAAGGCGCCTCCAAGCAGCCACACTTAGTATGAGCAAAGGTTTAAATGCGAGAGTGGGGAATTCAGAGCAAAAACTTAGAGTAGTGTTATAGAAACTTACAATAATGTTTCCAAGTTATGTCCCAGTGCTCATAATAGAAGCCTCTTGAGCGTCCTGAATTTGCTGCTATCAATTTAGGAAGAGGTGAACTATGAATAGTGAAGGTTTCTCACAAGCATGGGGAATTGTTTCTCCCTCCCATCCAGTTTCTACCACTGACTGACAGCAGTTTCCATCTCCGCAGTGCAGTGTCTTCCATACTCACTGATGTGCAGTGCCTGTGGGACCTTGTGTTTGTTTTTGCTCCATCTGGTGGCGAGCTGCTTTCCCCTGCTTTAGCATAGCGAGTGAAAATGAACACACTGTCATGCATGTTCTCTGACTTTCAATAACAGGATGGTGATGTGGTTGCCCCTCATCTAACTCCACTGAAACGAAGCTGGAATAACAGAAGCAGGGATGAATACAAGGCAACTTCTGAACCCAGCTGCAAGCAGAAGCTTTCCTTCAATAAGTAACGCATCTCCTTTTGCACTGTTTGCCCACCTGCTCAGAAGATGGGGAGCTCTGAGCAGCAGCTCTTTTAAAATGCAATCCAATGGACTGTAAAAGAAAAGGAAAAAAAAAAAAGAGAGAGAGCAATGCAGCAGTGCATTTTACAATACAGGATGCTTTTATGTGTGCATTCAGACTAAGTGCATGTTTGGCTTGAACTGCTACAGAGCTAACAGATAACCTGTTACGGCAAAGCAAGCCCTGTTCTCACTTACTTTTGAATGTATTGGTGCTGTTGTAGCAGGAGGAGCTTCACTTTAAAAAGAAAACAGCCATTGATTGTAATGGCCAGAAGTGCAGTAGGTTTGTTACTGCTCCTTCCGGTCCTGATCCCTTCTGAAGACGATTGCAATGTTGCTAGAGCTGTTAGAAAAGCTTCTGTTTCTCTTTTAAACTTTATGATTCCACCTCCTCTTATTTTCTGTAATGACCTTTTTATTAAAGACGGCCGTTCTGCTGTTCAGAAAGTCGACTGGGATGCAGGCCTCTTGTTCTGGAAGTGACCTCACAGCTTGTATTGAAGTAGCACAGCCCTGCAGCGACAGGCGGCGTTTTACTGGTTTTATGTCATTTGTGATACATTGAATGCAACTTTTTTTTTTTCTTTTTTTTAAACTGCTACACTGAACTGCACAAACTGCTCCACAGCTCCATGCTTGGGGTGCTGGCAGGAAAGCAGAGCTGCATGCCCAGCTCTTAGTGCAGCAGTGGCCCAGCAGGATGCTGCGTGTGGCGGCGCTTCTCCTTGCGCCCAGCACACACTGTTTCTGCATTTCTCTGCACTGCATGATCAGGCTGTTCAGGAACCCTTCCATGATTGCATCCCATCCCTGTTTTTCTGGCTCAATGGTTGCTGTTCTGGTGCATTTTTTATCTCCCTTATAGATAATAAGGGCTCTTACAGTCTCCACTATGGGCACTGCTGGTCCAAGTGTTGCTAAGTGTCTGTCTAGTCAAAAAGCAAACAAGGAAGACTTTGTTCCCTGTTTTACTCAGGTTTAAGTTGTTCTCTTTGAAGGCTGCTTTCATTAAATGAAGCTAACTAATAAAAACTCACCCATCAAACCTACAAAGTGCTCTTTAATACTCAGAGATTGAAAAAGAGCTTTGGATCTGTGTATCTGAAGCGAGAAAAGAGAAGCTCAGTCTTGACAGCCAAGCTTTTGAAACGAGGTTGCCGTGCAAGAAGGTGGTGTCACTTCTGTCTGATTGTTTCCTTGGTCTGGAAGCTGATGGCTGTGATGTAAGAAGGGCCGCTCACCTGCTTTACAGATGTGGTCTGAAACAGCCAGAAATTGTTCTGCGCTCAGCTGCTTGTGAACCTGTGATTAATGGTGATGCAGCACTGCCTCTGCTATTGCTGGTAAGAGCATTTCACACCTGCAGTGTACCAGGTAACTGCTGGAAGGTGGAGGGACCTTTCTAGAAGCTTTTGAAGTACTTGTTTTATGGTTCAGGGAATCACATTGTAGAGTGAAGCAGATTTCATATTATCTATGTAAAATCAAGCACTGTTCAGTCATAATGTAATTCTATCACTGTTCCTTGGGTTTGTTTTGATGCTGTTATAAAAGGTGCACTTTATATTTGGGAAAGGCTTTCTGCTCCAATTTAAGCAAAAATGTTGTATGTGGAACTTTAACATCTGGTAGTTGAGGCAGCGTTTCTTTTTCTCAGACATAATCTGAGCCTTTCTGTGATAAAAATAATAAACAGTGATTTTAATATTCTTGCCGTGAATTGCAGTGTGTGAACTTTATTAAACCAGCAGTCTCACTGTGCAGGGCTTAACAGCCAAATGAACTTCTGAAGGTCCCTAGAAATGATTTGGGCGAGTAAGGAGGAATGAAGTCCTTTTGCGTTTTGGTTGTTGTGTGCAGGTGGAGCTGATGGGTGAAGCTCCCTGCTGCTCCGTTCAAAAACGCTCAGTCCTCCTTCCCAGTGCTCCCACTTCAAGCAGGGCAGTGTGGGGCTGCCGGGGATGCCTCAGTGTGGTTGGGAAATGGGCTTGATGCACAGTTTGTGGATTTGAATAAGGGGAAGCACACACTCCTGCCTCTGGAGGAACAGTAGGAGGTACCAGGGCATGCAGGGAGCACCCAGCTGGAAAACCACTGCAGAAAAGGCCCTGGTGAGGCCACAGTGCCCAGATGTGGGCTCCCCAGTAACAGAAATGGAGCCAGGGAACAGCTGCCAAGCTGCTGGGAGGATGGAAGCATCTTTCCTACAAGGAGAGTGCATGGATGGTCTTCCTGCCGAAGTGAAGGTTCCAGGGGGTCATATCACTGTCAGTAAATTGTGGAACAGCCTGAAGTCGGTGGTAAAGCAGCTGCTTCTGTTTCCTTTTGAGAGATGAACTAGAAACTCAGCCTGGGGTCCCGCTGTAAGAAAAGGACAGGAGCAGGAAAAAGGTTGCTGGTCAAACAGCAGCTGGGCTGCAGGTGCTGCACGATGTCCGTTCCCACTGCTGCACAGCGAAAGCACAAGGATCGAGAATTAAGGCTTTGAGCTGCTGAAGGCAAATGTGCCCTTTGAAAAGGTCAGTCAGAACATTCACAGCCATCCCCACCTCCTGTTCCGAAGGGGTGTTTCATTTGGACTCCCATCCCTCCCAGCAGCACTTTGGGGCTGGTTGGTGTGCGCAGCAGCTGCCGTATCTCACTGCCCACAGGATCCGTGTCACCTTCAGCCTGGAGCGGGTGAGGCAGGCGGCTCAGAGGGCGGCTGCACTTTGGTCCCTCTGTGCGGGTGGAGCTGGCGGCTGAAACTTGGCGTGCTGTTGGATTCAAAACCTCACGGGAGGCCTCTCCTTCCCAGCACTTCCTGTTGAATACTGTGACTCCACGCAGTGTTTCCCCCACCCGCCCTCCCAGACCTAAAGCTCTCGCAGTTGGTCTTTGCCTGCGCTCTTAGGGAAAGGTAGGTGAGGAGATGGTCTGTCTGTCTGAGCACTCGGCAGCATCGCCAGCTTCTCCTTCATCCCAGAGGGGAAGCAGTGAGCAGAGACTATTGTGTTTATCTCCTCCAAGGAGAAGGGAGACAGAGCAGCTGGAGCTGGCTCCCTCTGCAGGACCCTTCCATGGCCAATCCCAGCCAGACCCAGTCCTGCCAGATGCAAGCAGAAGCCGATGGCATTGATTAGGGGATCCCAATAGGAGATGCCCCAACATCCCCATGATGCCCACGTGTCGTGGTGGTGGTGATCTCCCAGTGTGGTTGTCCAGAGCTTTCCCTGCACTGGAGAATACAAAGCATGAGGGCACCGTGCTATGAGCCAAACATATGAGTGGGCATTGGGGCAGGGCAAGGATGGGCCTTGGTCTACAGGGGTAAGTGTAAGGTCTGTGCCTGTGTAGAGGGGATAAACAGCTCTGCAGGACCAGGTCAAGCACAGGCAGCTGGAACCACTGCACATCCTGCAGAACCTGGAAATAAAACAGCTGTTGCCACCAAGTCCCATTAGCTCTGGGCTGCTCAAGTTTTGCCAAGATTCGTTGCTCAGATATGAACCCATCAGAGCAACAGGAAGGTCTAAGCAATGGGCTGTTTTATTTCATGGGGATTCTGAACTCTTCACTTCTGTCTTTGCCCATGGGAAACCAAAGAGACTGGTGAAGTCCAGTGTGTTTGTGTACCGGGTAAAGTAAAGCAGTGCAGTTTGGTGACAGGTGAGATCCATGCTCCACCAAATTACAGGTTTTACCTGAAGCTAACACTGTGCAAACACACGGGGTGACAGTGGGAGCTCCAGCTCCCCCAAGAAAAGTAAAAGGAGTGTCAGACATCACAAAGGAGGTGTGCGGGGCCGGGGACAAAGCAGGAAGGATTTGTGTGGTGGGGAAGGGCTGTGCATGCTGCCTGAGTGCTCAGGGGGAAAGCTCTGTTTGGATGCACCAGAGGCCATTTCGCATTGCTCTGCTATTCTGCACCAGGCTGAGGGCTCAGCTCTGGGCCCCTGGTCAGGGACTCGCACTGCGTTCTGTATATAGCTTCACGGCAATAAGGACAAGGCTCAGAGCACAGCTCTTCCCATTTATTGGTGCCTTTCACGCACCAGCCCTGTTCCCACTGTCCCGAGGGCAGCAGCTGTTGGGACAAGGCATTCCCAGGTGCTCCCTGCTCCATGGACACACATGGCTCCTGACTCGCACACCCTGCTGTAGGGCCAGCATCCCGCAGGGTTACATCCAGCACTGCCCTTCCTGGTGCCTGCAGGCCCAGCGGCAGTTGGCTCTGAGAACCGGAGCTTCAGCTGTATCCTGTGGTTCCGGTGTCAGGCCAGGCCCCACACCTCCAGGTCCCGGACACAGAATTCCTCCCGCGGCGAGAGGCTCTCGTTATTGAAGGTCTCGCAGGGGCAGCTCCCCCCATGGTGCAGATCCCCGTCCAGCCACAGCCCAAACTTGCCGCTGGGACACACAGAGGCTGTGCTCAGCTGGGGGCTCCTGCTGCACCTGCTCAGCCTCATGAGCTCCGTGGCTGCCCCTACCTGCCCCCACCGACCATCAGCAGGTCCACATCTCCCTTCAGGAAGAAGCTGTTTCTGCCCGTCCACCTGAACACCTGTGGGGACAGCAGTCATGTCTGGCTGTGTCCTGCCCCTGTCCTGCCCACATGAAGGGCCCTGCACCCTCTGGTCATGGCTGGAAGCCACAGAGTCCACAGGGAGGCCTGCCCAAGCTGTGGGTGCCATTTTGCTGTTGTCCTGCCCCCTCTGGGGAATGGCTGCCACCCGCTGATGCAACCAGTCCCACCAGGACACACAAACTCCATATTGGCTCAAGCTGAGGCAAGCTGTCCGGGTAGCTTTACTTGTGGACAGACCAGTGCAGCTGCATTACCCTGGACCGTTCCCCAGACCCTTCAGTACTTCAGGGTCCTTCCAGCAGGCCATGGAGCACTGCTGGTCCCCAGGTCCCCCCTTTCCTCTGGCCTCACAGCCCCTACCTTCAGCTCTGGGGAGAAGGAGAAGAGGAATGTTTCCCCCGTGCCATAAAAGCCATTGCTCACGTGAATGGGGCTGGTGGAGAAGGCACCAAAGGCCTGGCAAAGGGAGAGAGAGGCCAGCGTTGTGGGGTGTGGGGCACGAACTGCACCAGGAGTCCCTGGCACATTCCCATCCAGTGAGCAATGAGGACAGAGCCAGGCACAGGTAAAGCCACTTTTGGTGCTACCGGGTGACACGTCCCCGCCGTACCTGCGCCTCAGTGTCACGGATGAGCAGCAGTGCTGGGGAGCTCAGCCGGCCGGTGCACTGATACAGGGTCCTCAGGCTGAAGCCATCCCGCGCAGTGCAGTACAGCAGGCTCCAGGGCTCCTGCCGCAGCCGGGTGGGCAGGTGGGGGCCCAGCTGGGGCAGAATGGGCTCAGAGGGGCTGGCAGGCAGCTCTCCGCTGCATGCTGCTGTTTGCAGGGAGTCCTGGCCTGGGAAGCAGCCCCTGCTTGTCCCCCAGCCCTGCTTCCCCACCCCTCTCTGCCCACCTGCAGCAGGAAAGCAGGGATGAACCCCACCGCCTTCACCCCCAGCATCCTCCCCCCACAGAGCAGTCTTACCCTGTAGCATCTTCACCCATACACATGTGCCCAAATGGTGCCCTGACTGTCATCCCAACACCAGCTGTGCTTCCCAGACAACTCCTAGGGCGTTTGTTCCCAAGAGGTCCTTCTGCGCATCCTTCCACCCTCCCAGCATCCTCCCGAGGTCGCCCCAAACATCCCCACCCTGAGCCCCCCTGCAGGAGGGCAGAGAACAAGCTCAGGATCAGCCACACCTCCAGGGCTGTCACCCAAAGGCACCCCTCACTGGGTCCTTGGGGAGCTGCAGGTCATGGCCCATCCATGTGTGCCCCCCCTGCCCTCCACAGGAAACCATGCAGGGGGGTGGTAATGAAGGCACTGTGCTTGGAGGCACGTGGGGCCCCAAGTGCTCGGCACCCCTTCTCCAGCAGTGCCAACCCTGCTGGCTGCCTCTGCTCCCTGGGGATAGAGGGGATGTCACCCACCAGTCTTACGCTGGACCAGTTCCTGGCATACAAGGGCTTCTCACCTCCTCAATCTCCCTTTCCTGCAGGATGCTGCTTGGCGTGCTCAGCACCAGCCTGCATGGCTCCTCTGGGGCTGGAGGTGTCACTGGGGCCCCCTCCCAGCCCGGCTGCTCCTCACTGTCTGGCTCTGTGCAGTCTGTGGGCAGGTCTTCATCCTGGTCAGGCTGAGGGTGGATGGAGGTGATTACTCCCCTGGGACCCCACGGGGCAGCATCACCAAACCAGCACCACGTGGGGCTCTCCCAATCTGTTCAGGTGACAAGGGTGGGGTGAAGGAGCTCGAAGGCCATGCAGACCTGGAGCTGGGGGGGTGGGCACTGGGCTGAGCCTCCTGCCCCGCTCCCAACACATGCTGCCATTCCATGGGGTGCCCTGCCAGGCAGTCCCAGCATTGCACAGCTCAAGGGTGCGGGCTGCCCTGGGAGGAGATGAGGAAAGGAGGAGGACATGGAGGCAGCAGAGGCTCCCACAGCCTCCAAGTTCAGCCCCAGTGGAAGGGTTCACTGCAGTGAATCTCAGTTGTACTTTCCCCTTCCCTGGCTGTGCACACCAGGACACAGATGTACTTTGGGCCAGGGTGCAGCTGGTGACAAGCCTCGGCCATCCACAGCTGTGTGTGCAGCCCACACCCCTGCTTGATTGTAGAAGGGCAGCAGGGCAGAAGCAAGCGGCTGTTCCAGACTCCCAGCAGTGGGGTCAGGCAGAAAACACCCCAGGGGAGCAGCGGACAAGGGGGAGAGGTAGGAGTGGCCCTGCAATATCCAACCATGTGTCCCAACCCCACGCGAGTGCCCTCAGAGTCAGACCTACCAGGAGGTGGTAGTGGGCACGGAGTCCCCTCATCCTGTGTGCTCCCGGGGTGCTGTGCCGTCGGGGACACCTCACCACCGCCCCAGGTTAATGTTCACCTGCTCTGGCCCCTCCCCAGCCCCCGGTGCCTCCACCAGCCCCAAGCGTGTCAGTGTGACGCAGGGTTGGGTGTGGAGCCCTGCGGCCTCCTGGAGCTGGGATGAATGGGCAGGTGCCCGCTGCCTCCAGCCCGGGGGCTGTCACTGCCTCTGCACCTTGGCCACCACGTGGGCTCAACTGACCACCAACAGCATGAGGATCCCTTGTTTTGGGATCAACAAACAGGTCGTGCTCTGTGTTGCTCTTTGCAACACAACTGTTGCAATAGTTGTGTTGTGTCAACACTGTGCACCAGGGATGGCACGGCTGCAGGGTGGCACAGGCACTCTGCCCTGCTGGGGTTGCAGGGCAGTGGATGGGCAGCTGGGAGATCTGGTGCTCCATGGGAGTTGGGCTTGATGGCTGCAGGAAGAGGGAAACATTGGGCTGTGGTGTCCCTGCCCTGCCTTGGGGTTATTGTAGAACAGTGAGGGACTGCAGTGAACCTGTGGTTGCCTCCTGCTGCTGTCCCAACACCCATACTCCCAAACAGCCAGCACCAAGTGGGCCCGTGCTGTGGAAGGACTTTGCATTTATTCAAATATCAGACGTGGTAGTTGAAGGCACAAGGCAGCACCCTGCATGGTAGCAAGATGGCACAATGGCTTCTTTCTGTCTAGCTGCACAGTGTCTGGTCCCACAGCGCTCTGTGGGGGGATTTTAGGGTTTGCTTCCTTACCCACTGCAGATCCATGGGTCCTGGCTGCCCACTCAGCACCCACTGGCCTCACCAGGCTTGTCAGCAGGAGTCCCATCTGAGTGTCCCAGCGCTTCCCATGGCCAGCACTGGGCCATCATCAAGGAGCTGTGGACAGGAGGGCCTGGCAGCCTCAGCAGGCTCATCTGGCAACTGGATTTCATCTGGCATCAGGAGCATCATTAAAGCTCAGGACTGGGCATGTAGTCTCTGCTTCCTCCCATAGAGTCCTTGTCTCTGGCCCCATCTCCTGCCCGGTTCCATGGCAACACCAGCAACTTATTTTCTATTCTGGGGAAGGAAGGGAGCTGCAAAATGGGTGCTGTGTGAAGGACACGCTTGCAATTACCTCTGTCTCTCCATAACCACAGGACACCAGAGTCAGCCCAGGTTGGTGCTGGCAGTCCCACACCTCCCTTGGTTACCCCACGGTGATGCCCCAGGGAGTGCCCTCCTTTGGGCAGTGACAGCTTCCTGAGCCGGGCTGTGAGTATCTTGGGCAGACCAACCTGCAGCTCTGGTGCTCCCACTGCCCTCCAGGTATTTCTCAGTAGCCACTCTTGCATCCCTGTTTGCCCTTTGGAGCTGCTCAGAGCCCGCTACTCACTTTCTAACTGGCCTAGCCCTGGCCCTCAGCCTGGGACTATTTTTTCTCCTTTTAAGCACAATGTGCCCTGCACTTTCCCCTCCCTGTACAAAAGTAAAACAAACCCCGGGGTTCTCCCACAGCACAGGTCACACCCTGAACGCCAGCTGATGGATTGTGCTCCTCCCTCCACTCCTGTTCCAACACTGAGCACACAAGAGACACCTAAAACTTGCACAGTTTATTGTGCTCTTTGCCATGCCACACGGGACAGCCCGGAGCAGCCCTGCCTGTGTGACCCTCAGCCCAGGGCTGCAGCATGGGGTGGGCTGAGCTGGGCTCCCAGTAACACCCCCTGGGCAAAAGCGCTAATAGCAGTGCAGTAAGGCAAAAGTTTTAACTGTTAAAAAAAAAATTGAGTTGTTCATAAAACCACCTGGGGAGGGTCTGGGCACATTGGTCTCTCCATTGCTCTGGGCCAGACAGCTCTGTTTCCATGCTGACAAATCACCGGCCCTTCCATTTTTTTCTTGGGATGAGTGGGGAGCAGCGGTGCTCCCTGCCCTGGCACTGCAGAAGGCTTTCAACACTGTGGTTAACAACTCCCAGTGCCACATGTAACCAGCAGAGCCCTCTGGATTCCCTCAGTGGGTCACATTCACGGGGTCAGCAGCAGCAGAAGCTCTGGAGGAAGGGTCTGAACACAGACAAAGAAAGCAGCAGGGGAGCTGAGGGATAGCATGTTACAGAGCCCTCCAAGCACAGCAACACGATGCCATCGCTGTATATGCAAAAAAGTAACACTGCAGAGTGACTATCCTGTGTGACTATCCTGCTGTGAAACACCAGGAGCCCAACAACTCCACAACAGTGGAGTCCAAGGCACCTTATGAATTTGGTCTGTGGGGGGATTTTGACACCTGGTCCCCAGCCCTGGCAGGCAGCTTACTCATTTCATGTCTGTGCTGCTGCCCCAAGCTATCGCAACAGTGTAGTGCAAGCCCTGCATTGCCAAGCTTTGTTAACATACAGAAATAAGGAGCAATAGGAGATAGCCTGCACAGTAGTGTTTCTTCTTCTGAGACCCTGTCATGTTTTTGTGCAGCTCCTCACAGGGAAGCATCCATTCAACAGGATAGAGTAGTTACCCACTACCCACACTGAGCAGTATAAGATTACCTGCACAGTAGTGTTTCTTCCTCTGACACCCTATTGTGGTTCTGTGCAGTTCCTCACAAGGGAGCATCCATCCCTCACAAGGGACCATTCATAAAGGGATAGAACAGTAACACACTACCCACCCTGCTCCTGCTTTCTCCTCGTTCCAGTACTCAGTAGAGGTGTGAGCACCAACAGCTCCCATAGCAGCAGCTCCTCCTTCCAGCAGTTCATCCACACTTGCTCACCTGCGTGCTTCAAAAACTGCCACTGTGTCTGAGCATGTGGTTCTTCCAGAACCTACAACAGCAGGCAGGCCTTTGGCACCACGTACCCAGACGCTGTCTCGTGTCAAACAGGAGCATTAGCGGTAAAAGCTGTGACAGGGGAATTTCCAGGAGAAGCAAACATTTTCAAGAAGCAGTGACGAAAAAGTAAACAGTTAATGGTCTGAGCAGTTCCTGTTCCAGAGACTGAGCCCTGTTTTTAGCTCCAGTGCTTATTCCAGTTCCTGCTGGACTGCTCAGAGTTGATGGCTGAGGTTTCAGTGAAAAACACAGCTGAAGGAAGAAGGGAGATTCTCCAGTGAAGGTTCTACTTGTAGCTCTCAGCCTGCACTGAGTCCACTGCTGCAGAGGGTACTCCCAGAAGAAGCTCAGCCCATTCTTTCAGTAGGTATCATCCCCAAAGCCAGACCTCATCCAGGGAACCTTCCCCACCCACCCAATATACAGCAAGCTTCACATGTTCCTTAGAGTAGTCCATGGCCCAAGAAATGGTGGGTTCAACCCTTACTTCAAAACAAGCATGGCCTCTGTCCCATCTTGCCTCGTCAAATGGAGTCCATGAGTGAGGTAGTACTCCCGCCGCAGGAAGGCATAGAAGTAATCCGAAATGAGCAGGATCTGCAGAAGTGAGATGATCGGACACATCAGTGACGTGACAAATGGGGATGCGTTTGTCACAAAGGGATTTAAGAAGTTCTACTTAGAAAGAGTAAGAATCTTCCAGACAGCAGCAGAGATACCACAGCTTCAGAGGTTAGTCTCAGCAAACTCAGAAGTTTCGATAGCCCAGTGATCTACACCAGGCCAAATGCTGAAGGGAAGAGCTGAAAGGTCAAGGCTATGGCTTCACAGAACAATATCCAGGAGCATCATTAGGTAAGAGTGGCTCCATCACCTTCTGCCCTTCTGCTGTACTGTCCTCTCTGAGGGGCAGACAATCCTGCATGTACTCACTAACAGCTGGCTGAACATGAGCCAGCAGCATGCCAAGGTGGACAAGTAAGCCAAGAGCATCCTGGCTTGTGTCAGAAATAGTGCAGCCAGCAGCAGTGGGAGGTGATCGATCCTTTGTACTCGGCTCTGGTGGGGCCACACCTACAGTACTGGGCTCATTGTTGGGCTCTTCACTACAAGAATACCTTGGAGAGTACACAGAGCAGGGCAGCAAAACTGTGAGGAGTCTGGAGCAAAAGTGTTATGGGGAGCAGCTGAGGGAACTGAGACTGTTCAGTCTGGAGAAGAGGAGGTCTGCTTTATACTAAGACTGACTACGTAGTACGACTACGTAGTACGACTGACTAATTAAATATTTCTGCAGATGTCATAATGGGAAAGGAAGGACCTGGGGTTGGCAGGGATGAAGGCTAGTTCTTTCTCACAAGGAAATCAGGAGAGAGACTTTTGCTCTGCCTGCACTGACACAAAGCACAAGACCCTGCAGGACCTGCTACAATCTTCTCAGGTAGGAAATACAATCCTTTTAGGTCAAATGCCATGGAAATTTTACCATTCCTTTCATTCCTCAGCAGGACATATGGTTAGAGAGCTAATAAGCCACTACAGTTTCCTAAGAGCCCTTCTTATCGGCATCTCCATCTCCATCTTCTGTTTGGATGTGGCTCTGGACAGCCTGGTCTAATGACTGGAAACCCTGCCCACAGCAATGGGGTTGAAACTAGATGATCATTATGGTCCTTTTCAACCCAGACCATTCTATGATTCTATGATCTCTTTTTTACAGAACAGAGGGTTTTACAGCACAGTTTTCACTCCTATTTATCAAGGGATTGGAGAATTTTCAGCCTCTGGCAAAACTGTTCCTTTAGTTTTAGAAGACACAAGAGACACAGATAAACATGAATGTCTGAGGTACATAAAAAAATCAACTTTAAAATGAAGTGAACATTCTCTTCATCCACATGTGAAAATGTTCCAGGACGTGGGGAGTATCTGCAGCCCTTAACAACTAGCAGAAATGAGGAAGGGCTTGGAAAAGGTCATAGCAACTGGGTATATCAGACCTCATCCTCCAGGACTGCTAAGATCTGTTTTTCCTGAGGCCAGTGGAAGTCACACTACTGGAAGGGCACAGCCTTGAGAGAAGCAGGGAGTGCCATGACCGAGGCCCTGCACATGCCCAAAGCCCTACATTTCAGTGAGGTGAAAAACTGGCGCCTTGCCCCAGTGTTTGAGCAGTTCCCATCTGTCTGTTGTGGTGATCCACTGCTGTTGCCCTATGCTATTTTCCATTTTCCCTTCTCCACTTTCTTCATCACAAGTGCTATTTACCCTGCCATACTGAAATGCTTTTCCTTTGTTATCAAGCACTGGATTGTGTAAATTGTAGCGTAAGTTGGATTGCTAAGCTGTAGTTTAAATACCACATAGGTTCTCTCCTGGTAGGACGCCAGAAGGTGAGGACTAGGCAGATTTCAGCCAGGACAGAGAGAAGCAGGAAGCTGCTATGTAGGCTTATAAGGGGTGCAAAAAGAGGCACATCCTGCAGTACTATTCACTGGTTTCCCTCGTTCTACTAACCTGCCCTATGTTGAAGGTCAACGTGATGGCGTAATAAAAATTGGAATTGGCACTTCCTGCAAAAATCCAGAGATGCCACAAAACAGGGAACAGGAGGGAGCAGGCAATGAGCATACATGACAGGATGAAGATGTTCCGAAGGACTGCAAAAGAAAGAAAAACAAAGCTGTTAACATTACGCATTATTGAACCACAATGCTCATACAACAAGCACGAGCATTTCAGCTATCTGTGGTGAGGAGAGGCATTTGCCAACACACACTTCTCTCCAACAATCAAACTTTTACAGTTTGGACAATTCCCTGGGAAGCTTTTATAGGACATACAGTGTATTATTTTCTCTTTATAATAAACAATTCTGCCTTTGCTTGACTGTGGCCCCTTCATTTGTAGCTCTTTCCTTCTAGGTTCTGCACTTCCAAAGATCAACTCTTCCACTGAGGACTTTTGGTTCTTTTCATGTCTACATCACAGACAGCATCTAGTAGTTTGGAGAAGGGCCTTTCCACCAGCATCAAGATTCAGAATACAGAGCATACCATTCCCTAGCATTGTCAAGCTGACCACCTAGAGATAAAGCAAATCCATAGACCACAAGAAAAAGACACACTGTCTCAGGAGATGGTAAGGAAATTAAAGCACCATCAAGGAGAATATTCATATAGGTCTGAGAAGCCCTTGGGAGGTGAAAGCGTGGCCAGGATCCATTAGCCTACATGAGGATTTATGTATCAAATGGCCAAAAAGCAAGCCCAATTTTGCCTAAAAGAGCTAGCACCTACTAATCCAGAGATTTTGTTTTTTGTATAGATTACCCTGATCATTGTCTTGCTGTGCTTGGCTACAGCTCAGCCAACGTTCCCAAAGTTAACAAAAAGAATCTGGATCATCCTGCAGCTGAAGGGAGCTATCTGACACTCAATGAGCAGTGCCACACCCAAACATGTTCACATCCATCTTTTAAACTTCTTGTTTCACGGCTCTATTCACTCACCATGTGACAGACGACTGTCCCTCTCACTCTCATACTCCCCTTCTTCTATATGCTTGGAACATGCAGCTCACTTAAGCAGAACTAGGGTTTCCCAGAAGTGTGCCACCTCGTACGGCTGCAACACGCTCAGGGCTGGCCTGGGGCTCCCTGTCCTAACTTATTACAGCTGCTTTGGCCTTAATTTTCACTAGTCTGAAACCAATGGAGTGGGTGGTCTCCAAGTCAGACAATGCTGCACTTAACTCCCTACTACTGATGCTATACAGAGGACAAGCAAAAAACCCAACATACCCAAACTACTGTGGTCTCTTGACTCCTGATTATGTCTCCTGTCACCAGGCAGACTGGCTGCCTTATACCAACCTGACCCTGGCTAGAGAAGGCTGCAGTAAAAGCCTGGGGCAGGCTGACAGTGCTGGTGAAAGCTGTTTGTTTAAGCTGACTTTGGCAAGTAACACCAGGAAAACACAATGCTTGCAGAAAAACTACACTTGGCAGGCTTGCAGCAGGTTCTACATTCAGAGTTTGAAAATGATCGGCTAGCTCTGTGGTGACTTACAGAAATAAAGAGGTTTCTTGTGAAACATTAAAAAAAAAAAAAGGAAAAGAAAAGGACAAATTAAACAGAAGAAATTCAACTACTTTCACTTTAAGCAGATGCAAAGCAAAAAACTGCTGCAAGGTGTGGGACTGTAAGGCCTGGAGACTCATCAGATGCAGGAGCAGCACTAAAATTACATACCCTTAGTTGGGCAGCGTACAGGACTGGAAAAGTTTCTTAGAAAAATATCTTAATTCAAAACAACTTAGTGAGAAAGAGAAGGTAATGTACAAGGAAAACTCCCTCTGTGACTTCTTTCAACCCTATTCCCAAACATAAGTTAGAGAATTTATCACCAGCAATTGAGGTTTCCTCCACAGAGCCCAGCAAGGCTACAAGAACCTGCAGGTTTGGATTTGGGCCAGTCATGGCAGTTACTGGACAGACGTCTTCCCATTCCAGAGGAGAACGATCTAACACAAAGAACTTACACCTGTAAAGGTGGCTCCAGACTGGGAGGAAGGCCATATACAGTGCAACATCTCCCACCGTGGGATAGGACTTGAAGATAGAAATGATTGCGAGCTGAACAAACATGAAGAACACAGGGTGTTCCCTGGAACAGAAAGACAAAAGGGTTAAGAGGATGCAGTAGGTTCTCTGGAATGGAAATAAAGATCAGCAAGGGCACAAATATACTGTGGGTCAGACTCTAAAGACTCTTACTCTGTTCTCTGCAAACAAGCCTCTCAGTGCTGGGTGGGACAGACTGAGCTGCTCTGCAGGGAAGCAGCTGTTAGAAGCCTATTAGAAAACTCAGTCCCTCCCCCCACCCCCAATTCCCCAACTGAACTCCAAGCATCTTGATTCCAGGCCATATGCAGACATTCTCTTATGCTGAATTTGCAAGAGAAAGTCATGTAAGTGTTACTGCCTGCGACCATGGGCTACTTTCAGCTTTCCAAATGCATAAGGAGCAGGATGGGATTCCAGCAGGGGCAGGAGTGACTACTGTCTCCACAGTCACAAACAAACTTGACGTGGTTTAAGAAATATCTTGCAGGAAAATGGTATTTCTATCTCCAAATCTAAGTGCAGATTACTAAGACAGCAACAAGGCTTTCCAATGCTGCAGCAGGTTTCTCAGCCATAGCCCAGGTGAGAAAGGGAACTTTGTGTTTTTTAAATCCAACCTGCTCCTCAGAGCAAGATCAATGCGGAATCCAGGCCAGACTGCTTAGGGCTTTGACTAGTGAGACTTAGAAAGCCTCCAAGGAGGATTTCCAAGCCACAGGTCCCTCCTCCAATCAGTGACTGCTGCCAAAGTGATAATTGTTTTCCTTGTATCCATCTGGAATCTCCCTTCTTTCAATTTATGACTGTTGTTTTCTGTTGTGCACCTCAGCAAAATACTCTATCTTCTAAGAAACCTCCTCTTAGTTACTGAAAGGCTGCTATCAGGCATCCCCTAAGACTTTTATTCTGCAGACTAAAGAAGCTCTGTTCCCTCTTTGTGGTTCATTCACTGAACTTGATCAAGCTTGTCAGAAATTTTTCTTCTACTGAGAAGCTGAAAACTAGAGGCACTATTCTAGATAAAGTTTAATGAGCACAACCACTCCTGTTGATACACGGCTTAGCAAGAGGTATTTTCCCATTCCATTCCATAACAATATTTTGGGGGAAAAGAGGGAAAGAGTGAAACTTTGAGAAATGAGGGAAAATTAAAAAAAAAACAAAACATTTTCATGCTCATGGATTTAGACTACAATGTAAGCCTTACAGCCACTGCACAACTGTGAGAATTAGAAGGCTAATGAAGAAATATACTTACTTTAGCTTTACTGCCAAGGGAATGGTGTAGAAGAACACATTGATTTGAAACACACATACAAAGAAAAGACTAAAGTGTTCAAACATCTCTGCAAAGAAGTACCAGAAAAGGCCAATATTGGGTGTCAGATCTGGAACGGAAAGGCTGAAATTGAACAGAAATGTAATTTTTAATTGGCTGTTCTCCATATAACTGCTTTTGTAACATTAATTCAGTGTTAGGTGGTATTGAAAGGGGGACCTAGGCTTTAATGCACCAAAGAGGTGAAAACTTGGAGACAAAAGGGATTAACCTTTCCTATGCCCCAGCAGGACTTAAACCACTTCTGAGCAGACGTTACTCCAGAGATGAAAATTCCACAACGACAGCAGCTCCATAATCAATTCCATTTCCTATCTACCCAGGGGAGAACATCTCCTGTTTTCTCTAATCTTGCTGTTGCTTAATTATCAGAATCTGGCTAATGGCAGATCTTCTCCACACATACTGTTACTTTTCTTGTGTTCCCAGTAACATCACAGATCACATATTCCTTAGGGCAGGGAGCAGGACACAGATGTGATGCACCCGAAACAAGATAAAAGCCGTAAGAATTCTTATACTTACATAAACCCGTAAACAGATGGGATGAAATCCCACGAGTTGAGGAGGAAGAAAGAGAGGCAGATGACCACCACCAGGCTGCACAGGTACAAGGCTGCATACTGCATGGTGAACAGCCAGAAGCTTTTACTTTTCGGTTTTATTGGTATGAACTGACGCTGAAAACAAAACACAAGGAGGCAGATATTCCACATCAGTTGGAAAGCCACAAAAAAGCCCAGGAGTTCAGAACATCAACTGAAACTAATAGAAGAAAGCATCAAGCACCAGTACTGCTGCACTACGACCAGCAGCTTTCAAGTACAATCTGCTCTCCAATTAAGTCCCATTTCTAGAACTGTGCTTGAAACTCAAGAGGCTAAGCTGGCAGTGTCTGCTTACAATACCACAAATGAGTCAAGTCTCAGGCGTTCAATCCACGCACACTCTCACAGGTACAACTGATTTTAAATGCTTACAATATGGTATCACTGCCTGTTTTCTCTTCCATGAACCTTTATTGACTGAGATGACCAAGAGGTAGTGCTCCATGACCAACTGTCCTGTGATGTCAGCTCCCTACCATACAGATTGTGCTCACGTTCTGCTGAAATTAGGGAAAGAGAAGAGCTGACGGATTCCTTAGCACAACAACCACTGTAAAAGGCTGTTCCTTTTAGACAACTGCTACAGTCCATCCACTGCCACATACACTGGAAGGTCAGCAAAAAGCCCTTGTCACACAGCGTGACACCCCTGTATCTCACTCCAAAAGGCCTAAGGTCCCAATTGCATTTATAAAGACAAGTATATACACAGGGGCAAATGCCTTGGGATCTGCTCAGCTTTCTCCAGCCCCAAGGCAGTGATGTCGCTTTTTCATTTGGCACTGGGGTTTGCACTGGCAGAAGATGCACTGGCCAACTCTAATTGGCACAGGCTCTGTGGAAAGCATGCTTTGTTTCCTCAGTTAGAGTGCATTTAACACAATCTGTCAGAAAGATCTAAGCAAATTTACCAAGGATTTTTGGCAGGACAGATTGAAAAGTGCTGGAGAAACGCAATTTAACTGTACAAAGAATTCACAAAAATCATTTACAAATCCAGATACAAGAACACACAGTAGCCTGCTCCCCTTTAAAGTCAGTCACAAATCACTCAGTCAAACACCAAAGCCCTTGTTGCTGCTTGCAGACACAACACCTGTACTGTTCTATTGCCATGAGGGAAAGCAGCTCACACTAAATTTAAAAAAAATGGTAGCGACATATAAAATAAATGCTCCTGAAAATTAACTGACAGGAAAAGCAACGTTGGCTCTGCCAAAATTCTAGTCGTGCAAACAGCAGCAAAAATCAAATTCCTGAAAAAAAGTAAGCCATTGTCAGGAAAAGAGAATGGACAAGAATTGACTCTCCATCCCTTCCTGAAGCTCAGAGACTCGAGAACAGATAAAGATTAGCTAAAAAAAATCAAGTACCAAGACTGGTGCAAACTTAACAGCAGGACTCCCAGATGGCAAAAATCATCAAAATGATCACCAAATGATCTGTGAATGTGAGATAAAAGTCCTCTGCTAGTAGTTAGTCTCCTTGACCCCACATCAGGATCAGAGCAGCAAATTATCAGTGTTCATTAAGTCTGACTCTCTGTTAACTCATTGTTACAACATCACCAAAAGAGCTAAGAGAGAGATTGGGGGAAGCATGTAGGCAAACTGGCTAGATGAATCCACTGGCTAGCTAATGGCTGCCTCAGCTTTAAACCCTGCCCATGCCTATGGATGTGCCCAACAGTCTCCTGCTGGAGTGGCTGTGCCTGGAGCCGTGACTGTTGAGCTGCTGTACACCCACAAGTGACCAAGGTCAGCCTTGTGAGAGTTCATCCTCAGCCCTGTTAATGCAGAGCAAGAACGCACAAGGACAACTTAAGTGGAAAATTTCAGAGCTTGAGTTTTTTGAACACACAACTCTTCATTCAAATGCAGTGAGCCACGTCAGAGGAAACTCCAGACCTAAAATCCTTGTTGCTATTCATGTGACATAAAGAGTAGCACATATCTCAGGCAAGCTACAGGCAATCTGTAGACTACTTCCCACTTCCTTTTCTCTACACACAGGCATTCCCAGGATTTAAATCCTCAGTGGTGTAAGGAGAGAGTTACTTTTTCTAAGGCTCTCCTCCCAACACAAAGAACTGTAGCTGCACACCTACAGTAAGACAACAGAGATCAACAGTTAGAAATCATCTACCTGCAGAAGGTAAAGGAGTGCTGGAGCAAACAACGTGATGGGGTAGAGTGACTGGTATGTTGCTAAGGCCAGGAACACAGCACTGAGGAAGGCACTACCTACAAAGAGAAAAAAAATGTTTATTGGTAAGGGACATTTAACAAAAACAAATTTGCAGATAGGATCCAAGTGGCTTGTAAATATCAGAACACCTCATGAAGGCTAGCAGAATGTGTGCTGGAGAGTGGACTTTTATCTGCATTCTGAAGAGACAATGATGTGTACCAGTAAGAACCAGTGACTAGTTTGTATCTCGTATAATTCATACACAGAAAGAGATTTGTATAATTCAGTCTACATATAAGTCTACATTTAAGTTAAGTTGGCTGCTGTTTATCTGTAGAAAGCATTCATTAAGTCATATCTGCAAGAAACAGCTCTCTGGTGTGTGCCACTGAACACGCTGGATGCCCTCATCACCAGAATGTGTCAGGGACCTCAGCAAAACACCATGAAAGAATGCAATGAAAGACTGCAGCTGAAGGAATGAAGGGACATTGGCCCTATTTTACAGATACCAGAACACACAGAGATGCAGAAAACATTGGCACAGGTTTCCCAAGTGGTCTTAACACTAGTGGTATCTTTACCAAGGAAGGTTTTTTTGAGGTGTGACAGGTGGAGCTAACTGCTGAATGCACTCATTGCCCAACTGCCAAAGCCAGAAACCAAGTCCAAAAGGCCCCAGGTATATAATAAAGAATATAAGCACCCAGTGCAGCAGTCTGGTTACAGCTTTCCACCTTGGAACACTTTATGAAACTTACCTGTAAAAATGTAGCCTGAAAAACAAGAACGCTGGCCGAGTGTGTTGAGCTAATTGTCAGCCTGTGCCCATGCACTGACATCAAACACTCAGGAAGCTTTTCTCTGCTTCCACCTTGCAAAAGTACAGCATCACCTGGTAGTGAATTGCCTCTGCTCTACAGAGCACAAACCACCCAATTAATATTTTAAAATTATTTTTTAATTAAACTCAGTATTCTATTGTTAAATTCTGCATACATCTAAAGAAATCAGTCACAATCTGATATTCTCCCTTTGCCCAGCTTGAACACTAGAGGCTGCCACACTCCCAGTGATGGAGGAAACACAGGGGACAGGAATTACAGGTCTGTATATGACGCAACTATTTGTCCTACAGTACCAGTGAACTAAAAATCAGGATAACTAAGTGGATCCTGCACATTTGCTTCTGCAAATGGTTCTAAATGGAAATCCCTCCTGCCTCAATGACTTCATAACTGGAAGAAATTTTCCTTTTGGAAAAACTCCTAATGACAATCTAGCAGTTTGTGATGTCTGGTTCTGGGCACTTCTGGAGACCACAAAAGAGATGAGATCCACCTTTCATGTGACCCTAATGTACTCCTAAAACTTATGTGCCTAGTACAAATCACATATGCTAAAATACTCCAGCAGTGAAGGTTCACAAAAGAAACAGAAGCCTCACTTAATGTGCTTGTACAAAATGAAAGAGCCATTCTGCCACAATCTATCAATGGAGCTCCCACCAGTCTTTGGTTACTGTTTCTACCTCCCCAAAGCTCAGTTAGCCGATTTCAAACCAACGTTACAATTGCAAGTAGAAGCCAAGCAGTTACAAGTTTTCAAATAAAAGCTCATGGCATGGGTGCTATAGGTGCATATTCACAAGCAAAAGAAAGAGTAGCAGAGCATTACATGCTCCTATGCACAGACAAATTTCTTCATAAACAGAAAACCATGTGAAGTCATCCAGGAAATGGGATAGGCTTTTAGAGGAGAAACTCCTAGTTGCACAGGAATGAAGGAAAGCTTTGACTTACAGCCCCTTGGGCCCTTGTGACTTCAGGTAGAATTGAGACACTGCTCCCACCAGGGCCTGATGTGTCCCCCTCACTTACCTGCAGTAATAATTTTTGTACAGTTCTACACTGATGTTATTTCCACCACTTTACAGAAAGACATAAATAAATTCTTTTTGTTGTGTTACCTCTTATTGTAGCCAGAATGAAGAATGCAATGACAGTATTGCTGATGGCGCAGGTGGACTTTGCCACGCAAGACATCACAGTGTAGGGGTTTAACAGATAGCTGAAAAGGGACAAAGCTCAAGTTACATTCGGATCATTCAAAGGAGGTAATTAAAGAGATACTGAAATGAAAACCAGATGCAGTTTGCAATTTCTTTTTATTTACATGCTATGGGTTCCTCTCACCACCAAACCAACTCAGGTGAACAGGTGGTTCTACCCAGAGCAAAACCCAGATCTTTGCAGTGCAGCCTGAGGCACAAGGGCCACAAAGGACACACTGGAAAAAAAGGAGATGGGAAGATTTCTAAAATGCCAAACTCTGTCTTACAAAATGACCACCAAAAACATTCCTTGCTTTTCATAAACACTGCATTTATCCAGCCAGACCCAGAAACCACCAGCTCTGAAACTCTCTGCTTCTCACAGCTACTGGCTCTGAGGAATTAACGGAAGAAGAGAGCAAGGTGCACACAAATTCTTCTGGTGCATGATCAGGGAGTTTCCCTCAAACCAATTGCACCTGTGCACTCCCACTCTGGTAGAGCAAACACACAGGCTCACTGTGGCACAGAGTACAAAAGCTGCCAATCATGAAATCCGGCCCATTTTAACAGCAGTTATGGAAAGACAGCAAGCCCTGAACGCCTTTACCTCCCAGAATGCAGCCACACTGTAAGGAAGCCAGCTTCTTCTGGGACTGGTTTACAGTGATTTCCATCAGCTAGCTTCAAAGCCCAGAAACATGCTGGGTAGGCTCAGCAATACAGTAAGCGTAATAATGGGATGCTCCTCCTTGGTAACAACTACATCAGTTACATTAGTAAGTGGACAAGGCTAATGACTTCCTAATTATCCTCTTACATAAACCTTGCTCCTACCTCTCTGAGTGCCAGCCTGCTTTTTGCCTGTGTTCCCAAAGACAGACAGGCCACATCAAGAGATGCTACTTAATGACATCTTTCCTGTGCGAATGTGCACCAATCTTATGGACAAATACAGAGCAGCCTGCAGTTTACAAATGAGAAAGGCAAAACTTTACCTTCCTCACCCTGGAAAATTTACCATTTTACAACATTCACATAAGAAAAAATAACTTTTCTCATGGAAAACTTTCTCTGACAGAATAATTTAAGACAAGGATTTACTTAGGTCAAAACCCTAATGAAAAAAAGAATAATCTTTTATATTATTTTATATATATATAATTATACTATATATCTTGCTTGTATATTATGTATCTTAATTGAAGCTTTCTGAGATCAGAACACATTTAAAATACAGAGGAACACCAAGACATGGCATCACTCATCTGACAGCCTGGAATATCCTTGAATATTATACATGATTCTGGGAAATGCAATTGAAACATCAGAAAACACTTTGTTTGAGTGCACCCAAACTCTCCTGACTGAAAAGACAACTGAGATATCTGGCATAGAATGAGTCCTGATTATATTAGTGTACTGACAAAATAAATGGCAATTCATCTATGGAGACACACGGTTCTTCACATCGAATTACTGACTTCATGCTGTTGAGTGGACTGAGTAAATCTGTTTGCTGGCACCATACAGTTAGGAAAGCATTCACTTTAAAATCAAGTATTTGGGAATTTTATGTGGAATAGGAGATGCAAGAATTTATGAGGGAAAAGCAAACAAACAAAAAAACCTTCAGCAAACATGGAAGTCCTGAATTGGAGAAAAATATCCAAGGAGAGCAGAAGAATCAAAGCAGCCCACTGCAATCAGAAAGAAACAATACTTACACCAGTGCTACTTTGAGGGGGATGTAGTGCATTTCCATGGGCGTCCGGATGAGCTCAGCCACATCTGGTGCATATTTATCCAGCTCTATTAGGAGCTTTTGCTTTTTGAACTGAATGAGGGAGAATGACCAAAGACTTTCAGGTGAGGAAAGTAATGGTTTCTTATTACTCAGGATTTCCATTACTATAGAACATATATGACTTTGTAAACTCACTGCTCAACACACCAGCCCCAGTGGAACCAAGACAAATAACCAAGCCATCCTCATTATTTCAAAGATAGATATCTCTATGTCAAACCTCCCTTAGAGATCCCAAAGCTCTCTCTTTAATACACTTTGTCTTTTGATGCTCTCGATGGAGACAATGGAGAAATCTGAACTATGAGCTTACTGAACTATGTCACGGTGAGACAAAAGGAGAGGTGTACTGGCAATAAATTCTCAACAAGTGAAATAACTCACATGGGGTTTTTACATGTCAGCAGATCTATCGTGTTATCTCTTCAACCTCAGGGGACAAAGAACAGGCACCGAACTGGATGGGAGACCACACAGTGTTGTGGAAAATGAATCCTCCCTGTTTATGTTAGTGCTCTACCACTGCTCCTCTGGGAACACAGGGAGCACAGCACTGCTTACACACTAAGAGAAAGCTGGGAGAAATCATTCACCCCCAAAAATATGTAAGAGAAAAATAGAAAAATAACTAAGTGAACAAGTCATGTTTGACACTGAACTTTCATCTCACTCTCAAGAATCACATATGCCTCCTCAGCATCCTTTGAAAGTTTGGTCCTTTACGCTTCTCCAGTCTGTCCATTAACTCATGCCGACTGCAAACACAAGCCATGTTTTATCCTGAAGGCAAGTTCAGGATAACACATTCCATTTTCTAGCTACAAAACACATGGAAGATTGAGGCAGAGGCTGAAAAGGGGACTGCCAGGTCTTGACAAATCAATAGTTCAGCAATTAAATTCTGCACACTTCAATCTGCCGCAACAACCAAAGGTGAGTTTTCAGTATGCGTTTTACACTCTCACAGCCCTGTTAGGTATCACGACCTAGAAATCTGCATTTCATTCGATATTGTATTCTGAGGAATTTGTAAATTATTTTAATTCCTTTCAGATTAAAGAATTAATACTGCAGCACTCATCATTCACGCACTGTGCAATAGCTATGGATACTAATTTGCTTCACCATATAATATTATAATATGCATGCAACAGAATTTAAAGTATTTTAGCTGGTTTACCACATTCAGTCCCTGTGGGTTTTTTTTTATCAAACAGATGTGCTCAGATTTACTGCTGAGTAAGTAAATGTGCTCGGTGCAAGTTCTCTCTAGCACAAGATATTTGTACTTGTTTGAAAAGAGGACCAGCAACACTGGCAAGTCAGCTTACCACAACTTTGTTGTAGTCCTGGATGGCCAAGTAAAGGGCAACAGCTGTTAGTACATCAGTTATCTAAAAAAGCAAAGCAAAACGAAACAACCGAATGGAGAAAAACATATTGGACACTACTGCAAACTTGAGTAAGGGCTTTGATCTGACTTGATTAATGGATAAACAAGCTTTAAAAACACCAACTAGCTTGCTGATCTGTACACTGTATTTACACACCACCAATGAACACTGAAACCGTGGGATGTATCAGACATTAATAATTAAGGAGAAAGAAATGGCAGGGATAACAGAGAATTCACTGGTATTATCAGCGCATGGGCAACACCAGGGCAGTGCCCAGCTGGCTAAATCCACCTGCCATTAATCCAGCACAACAGTGCCTTGAGCTGCTCCACACTTCACAGGCAGCAGTACTGAAGTACTGGTGCAAGCACAACCCAGATGGCTGCTACCCCGATAGAGACCTGCTGGGGAGAGAGGCTCCACCAGGTGGTATGTGCAGCCAGCTATATGATTTCTGTCCCTCTGAATTACACAGAACTCACAGATTAGCTTACAACAAGGGACATTTGGATTACTGAGCCATTTCTGTTCTCTTTACAGCCCTGGAGTTTGGCAGTGGGTTTTAACGAGAAACATGACAATACAGGGATTGACCTGTAACAGGTAAATTTGAAATGTGAAACCAAATGTCAACGTCCTGTCCCATCGAGGGGATATTTAACTAGCCAAGAACTAACAAACAAAAAAGGAAAAAAAGAAAAAGAGAAAGAATTTGTAGAGCAAGGGAAAAGCCTGAACTTGGGGTAGTGCATGCAAAGCCGCCTTTATAATCAAACCACGAGGTCAGCAGGAATTTGGACTCCAGGGAGCCTGAAGATCCCTGATTCTTGCAGGAGTGAAAGGAAAGTCACGCTCATCATTTCACAGAATGGGACCTTTCAAGAGGAACTTTCCAGGAGCACTTACCATGAAGACCAATTCAGCATATTCAATCAGGAAGTGAAAGAGATATATTATCAATGGGGTCTAAGAGAGAGCAGAAGAGAAATCTGTGTCAAGTAGTGCACATCTCCATTTGGAAAAACCAACCAGCAATTCAAGGAGAAAAACGGAGTAGCACTGTGAGAGACTGCAAAAGGTAACCTTCCTCAGCCTCTTCCTCAACGCTGTTACTTTGGATAACAAAACCAAAGCAATAACCAAACCACAATTCACCGAACCTTTTTCTTTCAAAGTTCTCAGTACATTTTATAAAAGCATTTCATAAAAGTCACATCAACTTGGAAAATGACATTCTATTCCAACCTTGCCATTCTACCAGCACGGTGGTAGAACCACAACAGAACTATAAAAAGAAAAGCCTCAGAAAGTGGGTTTTGTTGTTTGATTTTTTTCTTTCCTTGAGAATCTTTTTTTTTTTTTCAGGTTGTTTGCATGTCTCTTGAAAGCATTTCCTACACAGCTGGTCACCCTGCTCAGCCTGTTGGTTAGGCAAATTACCTACAGAGTAAAAAGAAACCATGGGAAAACATGGTGGTCCTGTTATTCTCATAGCCCTGTAGTTCCAAGGTAAGTGGAGGAGCAGGTTCCTGAATTATTCCTTTGACAGAAAAGCTTAACCTGGAGGTATTACGTTCACACGGTGTAAAACTCAGGCTTCACTGTGCAAAAACATATTTCTTTTAAAATACTTCTAACATGATGGTATAACTAAGCATTCATAAACACTTCACGGTCTGGGAGAAAATTGCTTCAGGAAGAATTTATTGAAAAGGAACAAATTTTCAGAGACACCCAAAGCGTGAGACACACCAAGGTGACACTGCGTGTAAGTGTACATTCGTATCGATAAGGCCATTCAAGGGCACAAAAGCCTCTGGAGGAACAACGTGCTTTCCAAAATGAGGAACAAACACGCTGCATGACTGTGCTCCAACCCAAGATGCTGCTATTCAGCACAACTGCGTGCCAATGGCCAGCAGCACTGTCTCTCCCTGCTCCTGCCTCTACTCACAGGAAATGTGGATGTGAACAAAGCATTTTATTAGAGATTTCCCCTATTCTGGACTCTCCTTATGCACCACAAGCACCACAGTGTCTGTCATCTGCTCTCAACTTGTTCTGAGGAATACGAGCTGCATTTCCTCGCTGGTCACTGCGTGGAACTCTTGCACAAACAACTCCACATTTTCTGAAATCTTTGGGACAAGACAAGTTCACCAACCTTTGCCAATCCACACGCAATAAGACTAAGAAATGTGCTGCTGGAATATCATGTTTAAAACAAAGCATTGCATACCAACCTCATGAAAAATAGCTCCAGAATATGGTGAGACCCCTAAATCCAGCAGAGCTAATCCTTCGACCACTGAAACATAAAACAAATCTGTGTTAGAATCCTGCAATGCTGGAAGAGAAAAACACGTGGTGGCAATGAAACTATAGTTCTCAAAACACCTGAGCTCATAAAAATCTCACACAATCACCATCTGAACGGCAGACACAGAATCTCACACAAACAACTATCAGCAAGAATTGATTGCTTTCTAATGTCTGCTACGCAGTCCTGTCCTATGTTTCAGACAACTTGAGATGTTGTAGATGAAATGTTTTGCAATTATCTGTATTTATGAATCACGTGTATTTACTGATTTTAAGTCTCCTATCATGTGACACGTGGTATCTCCAGTATCTACACTGGAGGAATAATTCTGACTGAAAACTTGGAAGTTAGAAGAGTTCAGGTGGAAGAGACCTACAGTTATCATCAAGTCCAACAGCCTGATTCCTTGTGCTGGGCCCAGCAGGGAGGGGTTCACTGCCCCCAGCAGCCATGCAGCACTGTGCTCTGCATTTGCCACTAGAACAGTGCTGATGCAGCACTGGCATTTTGCTCTTGTTGAGCAGCACTGGCACAGCATCAACTCTGCAGCTCCCAGAGGCAGCAGGCCAGGGGTGGGCAAAAGGTGAGTGGACATCTCTGGGGCACTGACCTCAACTGAAGAAATATTGCACATTGTGTGATGCTACACACGGTGACAGGAGCTGGGGAAGGGAAAAAGGAGGGCTCTCATCAAGAAAATGTCCGTCCACCCGAACAGCCACTATGCACATTGAGGACCTGGTTCCCAAGATGTGGTTGAACTTCGCTTGCTGACGGGAAGCAGAGAACAAGGCACAGTGCTGGCTCCTGCTGCACCTGCCACCAGTGACAGGTCTGGAGGGTCCCGGCTCTCCCCTCGTGTCCTTCTGATGGATGGCTGTGACGTTGGCTGCCTCTGGCCACAGACCCCACCCTCACAGTATCTTTGGTAAGCTGTTGGGATGAGTCCCATGACTTCCCTCAGCCCTCTGGGCTCACTCCTGGCAGGCCCCACGGGCTTGTAGACATTCTGCTGATACAAGTGTGCCCTTTTAGTCATCACAGATGGAAAGCCACTGTTTCCACAGCATTAAATGCCTCCACCTTTTCCATGCGTACTTGTTAAGTGACCATCTTCATCAAGTATCAGTCCAATGTTTTCTTTAGATATCCTCTTGCTGTTGACAAACATAAGAGCCTTTCTGTTGTCTGACACCACACCGGCCAACATCAACTCAAGCTGAGCTTTGTTTTTCCTCATTTTCTCTCTGCAGATGTGAACTGCAGCTCTGTGCTCTCCCTGTGAAGCCTAACTTTGTTCCAGAGGTTGTGTACTTTTTCTTCCTGCCCTGTTCCAGGAGCCCCATTCAGCCAGGCTGCGCTCTGCTGCACCTCCTTGACTTGTCACACAGTGGGATTGCCTGCTCCCGTGGTTTTAAAAGGTGGTTCTTGAGAAGCACCCAGCTCTGGTCGGCACCTGGGCCTTCAAGAGTGGATTCTCAGGAGACACTGCTAATTAACTACGTGAGAAGCTCCACATACAGTGCAATTTGAACTATGCTGCCTCATTACATGTAGAGGCCTCAAATGAACAAAACTAGATGGAGAAATGAAACATAACAGGAAGCAACAGGCTTTTGGATCAGCGGTATGCTCAAGAAGCAGATTCCATTTCTACCCTGAAGCTACCCTTCAGCCCAGGCCTCTCAGACAGGGCTCCCTTCCTGGCTGGAGGCACAGCCTGATGCTCTAGAGTGGATTTAGAAGGAATCTATTGCTGCAAGGGTAGCCGGTGGAGCTGCCCTGAACCTATGAAGCACTTTATAAATCACCAAATGCATTCACGCTTTCTGGCCTTTACTACACTGTGCGACTGTGTTCTGCCCCAGACCTGCAGTAATTTCACCTGTACCCGGATATTATGTTCCCACAGGGCGGTCTCTGTGCATCGCAGCGGGCTCAGGTGCCGCGATGAAGCATGTCACAGAGAAGCCCTGCTTACACCGCAGCTCGGTCTGCGCACGGGACTTGGATCCGGTGTCGGTAACAACGCGAGGCCACGAGCGGGCACAAAATGGAACAGCGAGCGGCAGCGCCACAGCAGAGCGGCTCCCGGCAGCACGGCGCCGTGGGAGCGACCCGGTACCGCCGCTGCCGGCCGCTCAGCTCCCCCAGCCCACGGCGGGCCGCCCCAGCCCCGCTCCGGGCCCCGCTTCCCGAGAGGCGCCCGGCCGCCCCGCCGGCCTCGGCCCGTTCTGCCGCCCTTGGAGCCCGGCGCGGGGCCTCACCTCGCTTCCAGGCGTTCAGCGGCGACGCCACCTCGACCCGCTCGGCGATGAAGGCGGCGAGGCTGGAGCGATACAGCGCGGCGCGCACCGTCACGGCCGCCAGCACCGCCAGCACCAACGGAGCCGCCATCCTCGCGGGCAGACGCCGGCCCGCCGCCGCCTGTAGTTCGCGGGCGGCGCCGGACAACGGGGCGGCAACGCGGCGGCCCGGCCGGGCAGACTACGCTTCCCACAAGGCCCCGCGCCGCCGCCGCTCCCGACAGTGCTTGGAAACTACGGCGAGCCCGGGGGACGGCCGGGAGGAACGAGGACGGGGCTGATGCTGCGGCGGGGCCGCTGGGCCGGGCGGGCTGTGCTGGGGCCGCTGAGCCGGGCAGTGGAGCCGGAGCTGTGGGCAAGAGAACGTTGTTTCTTGCATAACGGTACCAGGACGAAGCTCGTACGGCCGAGGAGATGCACCTGAGGACTCGTAATACCGACAAGCTGCGGCTCGTGGCCGAGCTTAAAGAACAGAAGCTCTGCGTTCTTGTCGAGTAGCGTCGGGAGACGAATTGGGGCGGATCGGTTCTGCGAGAGGAACGGCTGGCAGAGGGAGGGTTGAGTGTGGGAAGTGATCCCGGAGTACCCGACAGGGAGAAGCTCAGCAGGAGCGGGGAGCAGCGGGGAGCAGCGGGGAGCGGGGGCAGGATGTGTCGTAGGCCAGAAGCGTGGCTGTAGGGCCGGGAGCTCAGCCAGGGGGGAAAAGAGCCGCAGTGGCGGGCAGTAGGAAATAGAAGCTGTTGTGTCGTTCTGGTCAGGTGTGCCTGCATGAAGGGAGGTAAGGAGAGCGGGCTGTGAGCTGTTAGCTGGCTGCTTGAGGGAGGCTCTTGTGCGAGAGTGATTGGACGTACTACCTACAAAGTGAGCCTGGATCTGTGATTCCGTTACCCTGCGAGGCCGCAGAAGGGTGAAGCGTTAGGCTTGGGTGGAAAAAGAAGTCTGGGGAGTTATGAGGAGTGATAATGCTGGGCCTCGGGAGAGAGGAAGAAAAGCCCCAGAAAATGTTCCCTTGGATAGCCCTTGGGAAGGATGTGGAGACACTGGGAGGAAAACCTGGTGACCTGGAGAAAAGATACAAGAAAAATGACTCGTCATTGTGTTCTTTGTTTGGACAAAGGAGCTTATTTTAGGGCAGCACATGTTCTGGCCAGAAGATGGATCAGATGGGGATTGGGTGTGCATATTGATGGCAAAAGGTGATTTGACATTACCCGAGGAATCACGCTTGAATCCACCAACCTTCCTGTGGAAGGATGAAAAGAATAAGTCAGATATAGAGCATAACTGCCTGGACCCGATAGAATACCAAACTAAAGTGAGAACTTATTTACAGGATGTATCCCTTGGCAAAGGGGAGGTGTTTTTTTATAGATGGATCCTCGAGAATGGTGCATGGGAAGAGGCACAGCAGATACGTGATTGTTGAAGGGAGGATTAATGAGATAAAGGAAATGGGCTGGTTGCCCATATATTTGGAAAAATAGGGGAGGGGCATGGGCTGGTTAATAGTGAAGAGAATGGCCAATGAGGAACTCATTAGATAGATCCTGGAAACAATACTACCTGCAGAAATTGCAGAGATTCATGTGAAAGGACATCAGAAGGGGAAGCTGGTCCTTGTCCTAGGGAATCTACTAGCAGATGAAGGCACCCGAGAAGCAGCCTTGCAGCCAGAAGTCACAGTGAATCATTTCACACTTGAGATACTCTCTCCTCCAGAAAGATGGGCATTCAGTGAAAAGGAGGCTCTTAAAGGGTTGGGAGCAAAGGAGTCTGAAGGGAGGTGGATACTCCCTGATGGAAGAGAGATGTTGAATAAACAAGTGATGAGGGAAATTGTAGCCATCCTTACATCCAGGAAGTCACTGGGGGGTTCAGATGATGTTAAAGTATGGGTGTAAATTTTTACAGTAGCCAAACCAGTCTGTGAGAGGTGTGTGGTTTGTAAAAAATATTCATTAGAAAGCCCTTTGGAACCAACCCTGAGCAAGCGAAACCCAGGGCCATTTTAAAGACCATTCCAAAGTGTTCAGGTTGACTTCACCCAATTGCCCCAGGTGGGAAGGGTCATGGTGGACCACCTAACAGTTTGGGTAAAAGCTTTTCCTCTAAACTCCACTAGAGCCACAGTAGTGGCTAAAATCATTTTGGATCAGATGATTCCCAGATACAGGATTGCTGAGAACCAAATATTCTGACCAGGAAAGCCACTTCCTGAATTTTACAGAATCTAATGACAAAATTAGGCATGTCTTGGGAATTCCGTGCCCCACGGCACCCATCATCATCAGCGTGGTGGACTACCACCTATGTTGGATGGATTTACTCAACAAGTTCAACGATATTGAAGCTTTGAAAAATCAAGTCAGTGTATTTTAAGGGGTTGCTCAGCCAAATCACCAGCCCCTACACTGTAACCCAGTAATGATAATGATTAGAAAGGCTGATAAATTTGTCGGCCACACTTATGGTTTCGGAGCAGATGTGACTGGGAAGGACCCAGTGGTGAGATTTAGGATAGCAGTATAGGAACCACAACCCAGTGTTACTAACATTATGTAGGAGGAGAAAGACCTTGCAGAAAGGGAGAGGAGTCATCTCAATAACCCCATTGTAGCTGTTAAGGAAATAAAAGATCTCTGACACATGTTTGAGGTAGAAATGGGATATGGGGACCTGAATGCCTGGATAGAATGGGTAAAATGTATCATCCAGAGTCTCAGTCATAGCAAGTGTTATGCTTGTGGCTCGGGGCAACCAACTGTCCAGGTGGTACCCTTTCCATTGGGAGAGACTAGGGATCTCCTAAGAATGGGAGTGCACGATTGCACTTTATCAGGAGAAAACTACCTGGGGAAATTAGATTAGCGAGTCTCTCTATCTCTCTTCTACCCTTCCCTCTATAGCAGAGATACCAGGGTTCCCCCTGTATTCTCCACAGCCATTGGTCACCATACAGCTTGTCTCTCTTGGCAGAGTGTGAATGCTACCAGGGCCCTTGGGCAAATGCACCTTGTGCATTGAAACCCTATGTGTTGTGGAGGATTTATTAGGTAACTATTTGAGGCAGATTGTTGGTGGTATTTCAGAGGAAAGGCCCTGCAGTCCACCTTACCCTCTAACTTGGGGGCACCTGTGCACTTGTTCACTTAGCCATCCCACTCACCCTGGCATTTGAAAAAGAAAGCTCTCAAACTCTTAGGAGAAATAGGAGAAGTTTAGGAGTATCATCTGACAGAAGGATACATATAGATTATTGGAGTGCCTAAAGAAATCCCTGATGAACATAAAGTAAGGAACCAGATCACAGCCAGGTCTGACTCCACGCTGTTTTGGTGGATAACTTTTAATAAGAATGTAGCCTGGATCAATTATATTCACCATAATCAGCAGAGGTTCATAGATTATAGAAGGGATTGCATAACTATTAAGTGCCACTGTAGAATAACATGGGAAAATAGGATAGTGTTAGACATGATGTTGGCTGGAAAGGATCAGGTATGCGTAAACGATGGGCAATCACTATTTCACCTTTATACCCAACAATACAGCCCCAAATTGCACCATAACCAGGGCACTGCAAGGACTCGCTGGCCAACGCAGAGGACTCAGAAATAGACACTTCACTTACTAGGTGGTTGGAATCTTGGTTCAGTAAATGGAAGGGAGTGGCGGTATCAATACTTACATCTTTAATTGTAATAGCAGGAGTTCTGACAGCAGTCAGCTGTTGCATTATCCCCTGTGTTAGAGAGTTGGTCCAGCATTTAATCAAAACCACCGCATGTAAGCAGATGCTGTAGGGCTACCGCTATATTCAGACAAGGTGTTGACTGTAAGGGAGGATGTAGGAGATGGTGGTGATCGGGATGATGTGTCTTCAAAAGAGACAATTGTGTAAACAGAAAGAGGGGGAACTGTGGGAAAGGGAATGTTGTTTTCTCAGATTGACACCAGAAAGAAGCTTGTGCAACCAAAGAGATGTACCTGAGGACTCATAATGCTGACAAGTTCCTGCTTGTGGCTGAGCTTAAAGAATAGAAGGTCTGCATCCTTGAGTAACATCGGGAAATGTACTGGAGCAGATCTGTTCTGCAGGATGAATGGTAGGCAGAGGGCAGGGTTAACCCGTGACACTACGAGAGGGTTATCTCAGTGTTCCATAACAGGGAAAAGGGAACAGGGAGGAGGTAACCAAGCAGTAAACAGGGGAAGGACACATAATAAGAAAATGAGAAGTGTGGGATGGGCTGTAAGCCCTGGAGTGCTCAGCCAGTGAGGAAATGAGAACTTGTGCTGGGCAGTAGGAAATAGAAGCTATTGTCTTTCCAATCGAATGTGCCTGCCCTAGAGGTCACCTTCTGTTGCAAAAGTATAAAATAAAATGTGATTCATAGCAAATTCCACCTGAGCCTGGATTATTGGACACGAGCGTTTCTCACAGAGCCTCTGGCATGGAGCCTGCCCCAGCACCTCATGGGGAAAGGCCACTCCTGGCACCTGGTGCAGGTGCTCTGCTTTGCACCCTGGGCCCTGTACCCATCACCTGCCTGGGAGGAGCCAGGAACCATCTCCTCCATGGTTGCCTCCAAATGGTTGCTGTGCTGCCATGATGCCATCTCTCCTGTCATGACCATGTCTGGTGCCTCAGCCTTTCCTCAGAGCAGTGCTGAGCTCAGTGTTGTGGTGGTGGCCCTGTGCTGAGCTCAGCTAGCTGTGCTGCAGGATATTGCACTGTGCTTTCTGGGTTCACGATGGCAGTGGGTGGTTGTGGTATCAGCAGGATCATCAGTCCCCAGTGCTTACAACTTCCAGGCAGACTTTAGCACACTGCCTTCTCTGTTCATGCTTTACTTTCCTCAGCCTGCATGACAACTGTTTTGCTGTCCACATCCATAGCAACATCTGCTTCCCCTTTACACAAACTCTCACAAAGCAGGTTCTACAACCCTTGGTCCAGAGTGATGAAGATTGGAAGGAAGACCTGTTTGTGTCCTATAATACTGAGGGACAGAATGACAGCACACACTTCATATCATAATCTATCATTACAACCCTTATTTTCCTGTAAGAAATGTAATGGATTTACTGACACTATGAGGTTGCCACTTGGGAGAGCTTGTTAATGTCCAGGCCACAATGTTTGTATTGGAGCCATGCAACTTCTGCACCAGGTGGTGGAACAGAGAAGTCTGAATGTCTCATGGACATAGTCCCTAAAGGCCCCAGTAGCCCAGTGTACTCCATCCCTATGATCTGCTGGATTTAGATGGTTAAATCGTGCACTTTCTGGACCAAGATCATTGCTCCAAGTTTTTCCAGTGCTTAGAACAGGCTTGTTGCCTTCATGCTGCAGAAGCAGCTTCAGATGGCCCAAGGAGTGTTTCTTGCTGCCCTTCCCCTCCTGCCCGGGGGTGAGGCAGCACGTCCATCTGCTGCTGCCTGTTCAGGGCAAGACAACAGATCTCCTTCTCAAACAATAAGGGGAACTTTAGAAATCAGCCTATCAAGTGGGACCTCTTCTGCTCTCAGGCCACTGTCTGAAAACAACACAGTTCTATTGAGGTGGTAAAATGAATTTCCTATTAGCACAAACATTAGCTGCCCATGGGATTTGATGGCCGCAGGACTGACTGGACTCTGCACATCTTCTGATCAGTCCGAGTGGATTTGTTCAAGTTAAATTGTGCAGACATCTGTAAATAAGAAGACAGAAATGCTGATACTTTTTTTCCTGTAGCTGTTAATGCTGTCTTCAGCTTTCTGATCAGAAATGCTTTTTTGTCAACACTGACTGCCCTCCAAGTGGCAGTTCTGTAATAGACAGCAGTTGCCTGAGAGCATGACTCTATTGAATAATTGGAGTACAGCTGTGTGGTTAAAGCTGCCCTGCTCTCCGATGCTGGTTCTGCTGATGTGATCCATGCCATCCGCTTTCCAGCACCATCTGACCAGCATGGGGAAATGGGAACCCTGGGGAAATTCAGATAACCTCAGATGGCACCATAAATCATTTGTAAAATCATTCCACCGCGGTTGCTTTGTGTCTAATTGGAGTGCAAAAGCAAAAACAAGAATGGAAACAAACAAACAAACAAAAACAACAAAACCAAACCAAACCCAAAACCGTCAGAAGAGCAACTTGTGACAAATGCAGCAGTTTTATCTGGGTGTGGGATTGCTCCAGTGTTTCTCCAGTGGGAGATCTGAGGTTAGCAGCAGAGGGAAGTTCATAAGCTAAATGTACACATTTGAGCCTCATCAAAGCATCAGATGCCTAAAACAAACATGTATGTATTAAATGCCAGAGTTGTGGAATCTGTTTGCAGATTGACACTGATTTGGGGATGAGATCAGGGACTTGAGGGACTTGTGTTAAGCAAACACACTCTGTGTGCAGCTACCTTTTGTCTAGCAGAAACTTTGTCAACTACTTTCAGCCAAATGATGCCGAGGAGGAGACCTCTAAAAGTCATGGTGTTCTTGCCAGCTTTATGAAGATCACTAAGTTGGGTGAAGGGGATTTCCTCCCACTGCCTACCCAGACGCCTCCAGCTTTTGTTGCCAAAATGGCAACAGAAGTTGCCAAATACAGATCCAGATGGAGCCAACTGGAGAGCTGCTGCTGCTGCTGTTCGTCTGTTGCTTTGTCTGCACCGGACACCCAAAGTGGTACTTAGCTGATAACACAACCTGATGATGTTGCATCACAGGGGACCTTTCACAAAACACTCTGTTGAAGATTGAGCCAATTCAGGGGTGATTCACCTTTGGTTCTGCACACATTTGCTGGTTTGGGCACTTCTTCTCTGCCCCTCTGGCATTACACAATGCTGACATTCTGCTGGGTAAACAAGCCACTCCTTTTCTAGGTTCACAGTATAAAACAGGTGTTATGATTCCTGCGGCAACCTACGGCCCTTCCTTGCAGCTCTCCCTGTCTGAATCAGTCTCTTCCTACTTGGCTCCCCACAAGTAAATGTACTGTTCTGACTGAGATCTCCTCACAGCTGTGTGCAGTGGTGTTGACAGTTCAGGGGTGCTTCCTGTTCCTGTGGGATCTATTCCTCCCATCTCTGCTCCCCAGAGCTACTTTTCCCCAGTTTTTTATTTTCCCCGTGCTCTCATGATCTGTTTAGTTCCAGTCAAGCGCTCCAACACTACACTGTGTTCTCCTCTCTTGTTCTTAGCAAAGATCTTACAGAGCAAGAGTTGCATTGCGGTCATTACTGTTCCCTGATGGTTTGGGCTTTCCTGTGAAGCCCACTCCAATGTCCTCTATCATAAATACCAGGATTCTTCATCAATAGACCACCTCAGCTGCTTTGTCCTTTTCCAGGTTGTCTCCTGTTGGATATCAATGCATGTTGGTCAAAACACCTGCCAGCTTTTGCTTTTGCCACCTCCCAGTTCGATTTCATTTTTCTTTATGCAGTCTGCACAAGTTCTCTTTATATCTGCTCTTCAGACCTTTGGATTAAAAGTGCTGTAAAAATGAAGAGTATTGCAGTTTTGATGAATCACTCAAAGAGAAGTGTTTGCTTCGTTGATTCACTGCCTCAGAATAGAGCAGATTTTCCCAGCAAGCTGAAATAGCAGCAGCATGGGAATATTGCACTCGTTCTGATTAGCAGAAGGCAGCATGGCCTCGTCTTTAATAGAGGTGAGAAGATGTCTGTATAAAAAGTGGACTCTGACTGTTCAGCTCTTCTTTGGCTTCAGGGAGAAAAACAAACAATTTAAGCTTCAGATTTCTCCAAGTGGTTTCCTATGCCAGGAACTTCCTGTACATAAAAGACAAATCTCTTTGTTGTAAGACAAGATCAGACTTACTCAGTTCCCAGAAAGACTTTATTTCTGGTACCACATTGAACATTTTCCAGAATGAGATTTTAAGAAGTAACCAGAAGAGGAAAGCTGCAATTCCTGCCTCAAAACTTAAGCCAGCTTATCTTCTGGTGGAATTTCATTGTTGATGCTGTGGAGAGGTGAGCTTGTCCAGAGCGCCAAAAACTTGCTCTAGGCTTCTCTCCTAGGTAGGAAAGGGCCATGTTAATGATGGGAACTGAACACACACCTTCCAGACAGCTAGAGATAGGCAAGATGAATCTAAAAGACCTGACAAGGAAGCGCTGTTCAGTTTGGGGCACTATTTAAACAAAGCACAAACAACTACCCACCCTGACAGCGGCATCTTAGACAAGCAGGCTGTCTCATCAGCTGATGTGGGCTTTGCCATCATTCTAGTTGGCCTACTCAGGGCTGCAACACCCAGGTGCGTAATGGGCTCCCAACAATGACACCCTTCTTCTAGCTGAAATTCCTTGCTGAACTGCAGAGATCACTGTTTGTGTCAGATAGGTGGAGGCTTGTGGGTTTGATTGTTGGATTCCCTTCTTACCCTGGTTATGAGGAATGACTTGAGCAGAAATAGGCAGGAGGTGGAGCAGCCAGCTCACCCCGGTCTTGTGGACCAGTGGCTATTTTTGGTCAATTGTGATACGCTCAGAAGCACTTCGGGTATGATGAACTCATAGGTCACTGGTGTAACAGCTCAGAGCACTTCCACGACAGCATTCTGGCAGTGCTTTACTTGCCCACAGGATTGTTCATTGTGGGACTTCAGAATGGTCTGTAGCTTCCTCTGATAGAGCAGCTAAGGGCTACATTTATGGTCTGTAAAACTAAGAGCTACCTACATGGTTTGTGACGGTCTGTGCTATGATCTCTAACACATACTGTGCTTGTCTTGGCCCAGAGCTGTGTGCAGATACCCCACTATCAAGGGAGACTGTCTGGACTGAAGAAAAGGAAAAGCAAAAGCGAGGAGAGGAAAAAATGTGTAGAATATGTGCAGTGCCAGACTGACAATATATACTTGGAAATCAATGTGATTTTCTTCATTTGTGGGGAAGTCAATAGAAGAATCAAAGCCAACAGGGTATAATGGATGGAAAAGCAGTTGTTAAAACTAGAAGTGTGTTTTCCTTTGCCCTGCTCTCTAGACTACGGGAATGGAAACAGGCAGATGAGGGAACTCAAAGAAAGTGCTGTCCACATGAGAGGTTGTCACCTTTTCCTGATAGCACTGTTAGGTATAATCGAACACCCCCCCACCCGTGACCTGACACACAGACATGGGAAAGAAGCAAAAAGGGATCTGTACCTTATGAAGACCCTTTGCAAACCAGCCTTTGCACAGGCTGCTCCCTCCCCTCTTCCCTGTATTTCTCTTCTGCTCTCACTTGATCATTCCCAGGCCATGTCACCAGCAGATGCAGTGTGCTTTCAGCTCTGAGATGGGTGCGACTGGTGTAGGTGTAGTTCACCTGTTCTGACTGCAGCAGTAGGTTGGAGCCCAAGGTAGGGTGCTTGCTACTGTCAGCAAGGTTTGCATAGTTCTTCATAGTTGCTCTGTCTCATTTCAGCTTTGGGAACAGTCCATCCAGAAGGAATTTGTTAAGTGTTGGGAAAAGGAATGTCAAGTGTTTAAAATGTGGCTGTTAGCTGCATTAAGCTGTCTGTAACACTAGCTAATGAGGCTGGAGGCTCTTGCAGAGACACTTGCATCTCAGCCTTCCTTGAGACGTGTTTTCATGGCAAGCTGCCTGAGATGTGTATTTCAGCCATGACCTGTCAAAGAGGCAGGGGTCAACATGTGAGCTGTATAGAAAGCAATGCATTGGAGTAAGTCCAGAGCAGCTAGTGCTGTGCTCCCAGGCTGTGTGTCTGGAGCAACGTCACATCCTCCAAAGCAGATGGAGCAGAGCCATCTGAGGTCTTGGATACACTGGGCTTCATTGAGCTAGTCTATATGACTGCTGCTCCAGAGATTGTGTGAGTGCCAAATGACTGCACTGTAAACAATTACATTTGCACACAAATCCCAGCAATTAAGTATTTTATTTTAAACAAACTCAGCTTCGGTTTTGAGTCTACAGACCTCAGCTCTGCTGTCTCCCTGGCTAGCAAAGGCCTTGCTGGGTAGGGGCCTGTTTTACATAGCTTCTCTCAAATCCTTCACAAAGCCTCTGCTTCAGTCTTGAAGTCTAAAGGAAAGTAACAAGAACAGACCAGTATTCCTAGAACAGCAGGGAAGATACTGAACTCAGATACTCAGTTTCTTGTGGTTAAGGGAAATAAATAAATAAGATACTTTTCCAGAGAGGAATTTCAGTGGGCCAAGGTACCACGTTACCAGGATGTTCACACTGTCCAGGCTGGGGAGAATGGTCAGCAATGAGGAGCCTGTCTGTGAATGGACTTATTTCTGTCTGCCCTTCTTTGCATGGAGACATTGACTCAGTAAAGCCAGTGAGAAGCTGTCCAACAGAGGTGCTGCCCAGCTACCCAGCAGTTACTGCCCGGGTCACCTGCCCAGCACTCAGCAGGTCAGAACCACACTGACTGCTCCTTCTAAGTGTGGTACTGACAGAAGCCAAACTGAAGAGGCTCGGGCTCTTCAAATTCTCAGACTGCTGCCAAAAGTAAAGGCAACTTATACTTAATGATCCACCCCTGGCAAAGCTATATTTGGAACAAGGCTTGGTTAATGTATCATTGCTCTAATAGCAACCTAGAGCTGAGATTGACTGAAGCACTCAGTGTAGAGGCAGTAGTCCAAACACAACAACCATATGTTGTCAGGAGCCCCAGGCTGAGGCAGAGTCCAGCTGCAGACAACTCAGTCCTTTACTTCAAGATTCAGGGCTCAAACCTTTCAAGACAAAGCTGCTCTTCAGGCCAGAACTGCCCACTCACAGAGCAGTGAGCAGCTGAGCTTCCTGAAGAGACACAATATCTTGCTATGGCTATAAAAAGAAGAAGGGGGGAAAAAATGATACAAAAAGAAATAAAGAGTGTGGATCCTATGAATGTAGATGGGTATGAGAGGCAACCGTGCAGCTGTTAGAAAGGCTTTCCAGCAAAGCAGGGGCTCAGCACAGCCTTTACCCCTTTACCATCACCAGAGGTCCCATGTGGCCCATAGCACTGCAGCACTGGACCCATCTTGACTGTGAGGTGACCTAAAAGAGCTCACTCAGGCTGACGGAGTTCTTGATCAGCTGTCACTACAACATTTTTTACATGGCCGCTCTTACTGTATTTAGATAAGCCCACGAGTTGTCAGTGCCTTCCCCAACAACAGGATCACACATTTGGACACAGTGTTGGTTTCACACTGGTGGTAGGTGAACCTGTCTAATGAAACAGCGATGAAATGTGTATAATAATCCTGGCTGCTTTCTTTCATGCAGTTCAAACCTGGCGTATGTATGATGAGATTAATTGCGCCTCTTGATTACCCTCCTTGCATGGAATGGTGTTTCTTGTATTGAAGTACTCCATTACATACACATTCACTTTGAAGCCCAAGACATGGAAACAGATGAGGGCACAGATTTCTGTGTCTCTCCAGCAGATGTTTTAGGTCAGACCTTTTGAAACCCCGGTTGCTTTGTATTTGCATATCTATTAGTGTGAAAACCACACTTGAGAAACCCCCCCTCCTCCATTCCCCCCACCCCCCCGTGTGGGTGGCTGCCAGGTGCAAGGAGGGATTTGGGTGCACAAATCTTTGGGCTCAGTGCTGTCAGCAGTTCTCCAGGCTTGAGGGTCAGGCTAAAGTGCCCATCTCTTCCTGCAGTCTAGTGAACTGAAGGAAAAAGTGGTTTCTGCTTGTTGTCTGCAGAAAACCGTGAGGGAACAGGTTGATTTGGGAAGAAGGACTCTGCTCTGCTTCACCTCGTTCTTGCCCAGAGCCGCGCACAGACTGCTGCTCTTTGGGGTACTTGGTGCTCTGTTCCCACCATCAGCCCCATTTCTGTGCTCTCTGGGGACACAAACGCCTAGTGGCGCTCCTCCTGCATTGAGCAGGATGTGCGGAAAGCACCGCGTTCCCCCCGGGCAGGAGGGAGCAGGTGACGTGCATCCTCCCAGGAGAGGACTTCAGCTCTCTTTCCTGGGGCCGGCCAGCGCCGGGCTCTTTCCCGGGGCTGAGGGTGATGCTGATGCCCGGGTGCCGGTTACTCCGGGAGCATTCCCATGGTACCGGCACGGTGAGGCAGGGCCCCGTCACCGTGGGGTGGCCGGGAATTCCCAGGGAGAGGTTGGTCCGGGTGGACGATGCCATCATGAGGCCCTGGGAGCTGCTCTGGGCAGCGGGGATGAAGGCAGGGGGGCTCAGACCCAGTGACCTCTGGTTCCCGTCCCTCCCCACCCGGCCCTCGGGGCTATCTCTGCCCCGCACCCAGCCTTCCTGCTGCGTGACTCTGAGCACCGCATTGCTGCTCGGTGCTGCACCCACTGGCTGGTTCGCAGGAAGAGTCACTCCCCCGTGGCTGTTTTGTCCCGTGGGACGCGGCCCTTTGAAGTCCATGCCCGTCTGTCCCATGGTGCGTGAGTCGCTGCTGTGCACCCGGGGGGGGAACTGGGAGGAAACTCCAAAATCCTTCCCCTTCCCTCGTGCCCTCACTTACGCCTCACCGCAGAGCCGTGCCGGGCACGCAGCGGGCAGGGGAAAGGCCACGCAGCAGCGCTGTGCTGCCTCGTGAGCGGAGCGACCCCTGGGCTGTCTGTCATGCCTGGCAGCTCCCAGAGTCTGAGCTCTGGGGAAACGATGGGGAATTTCTGGCACAGCCCTGGAAACGTGTCCTGTGAACGGCACGGCTGCCAGCTCCGTGCCCCGGCAGATGCCCGCAGAGGTCGGAGAGCTGCTGTCCCTCTCCCAAACCCGTCTCTCCGGCTCTCTGTCCCCCCCTGCTCCACCTGCCCGGCGGGACCCGGGCTGACAGCCACCGCCGGCACGCAGCTCTCAGCAAGCCTCGGTCGGATGAGCACCTCCCTCCCTGAGCTGTCAGCCTGGTTAGCTGCCTTTGTTCAGATTCAGCCTTATTTCTTTGGACTGCTGGAAAGAGGTTGTGGTGAGAACAACCCCCTCCATCTTCCTGGACTGGTTAGGATAGCCCCCTCCTATGAGCACACCATGTACATGGGTGCTGTCCTCTGTAATGGCAACTTGGATCTGTATGGCTGATGCCAGCCCCAAAGGGAAGACACAAGTGCTGGAATTTTGCCTTGGTCTTAATGCAGCATTTCTGAGCCTGAACCAGGTGCCTGTATCACAACCAAAAGCCTTATTTCCACCCTACACATGGGGGGGGGGGGGGGGGGGGGGGCTGTTCAGTTCAGACTGGTTTTGCACCTGCTCATCATTGCCCCTTGTGCAACCCTTAGTGCCTGGGGCACAGCTGTGCTGCAATCACAGCCAGCTCTTGCATCACCTGCATGGTGGCCTTTGGCAGCGGAAGAGCAGGAAGTAAAGAGTGTTTTTTTCAACAACCTGAGTTACACAAAGAATCAAATTGAGGCAAAATAGGTTTTGCGGGAGAAGCAGTTCTGCAAGAGCCTTTTATCTAAGTGTGTGAAGGTTCAGAGGTGAAGGGGTTTGCAGACAGAACAGTGTGAGCTCTCCAAAATGTGCTCTCTCTGCCAGCACCCTGGTGTCATTGGCACCGTTTGAGTGGGACTGGGGAAAGAGTTCACTGTCATGAAAGCCCTGTGCACAGCCCACCTGCAAGAGAAGAGCTGCCTGGGAGATGGTGCCGGGATGTGGGGATGATGGCACTGGGGATGGCTGCATCCAGCTGCCACGGACTGACCCCTGACAGCCCTGCTGCTCAGGTGAGCTCACAGGGCACAAGCATCTGCTGCTGCCAGCCCATGTTTGGCCACCCATCCCGCCTCACTCCCTCCTGGCCCCAGTCCTCCTTGGGCCCAAGACAATACTGGGCTTTGGCACTGCACGCACAGGTGAGGACAGGAGAGCCAGGCGCTGTCTGTGAGTGCTTATCTACAACACCATGACACAGCTTTTGTGAAAGAAGTGATGAGCCCCACGGGCTGTGGCCCAGCAGGTCAGGGAAGGTCTGGCTGCCGAGCTCAGCAGTGTGTTTATGTTTCTGACCTTACAAAACCCATTCCCTTGGTGGCTGAAACCACAGCTAGAAATGAGGAAGAGGTGGGGAGCAGAGGTGCAGGAGGTGTGCTTGCTCTCAACTGCCTCTCTTCAGCCCCGTGTGGCTGTGTCAGACATGCCTGGGGAGGAATTTACCCCAAATCTACCAACCAAGCACATGGCCAGGCCCCCGCTGATGGAGTGCCTCGTGCTCTGGCTGTGACTGTGGCTCTGGCTGTGACTCTCTGCTGTGTGGGCCTCGGGGGCTTTGGACCTCTGTCAGGGAGTTTGCCTAGTACAGTTCAGTCCTCTGCACCAAGACCTGGTCCTATCCAACATATTTCCTGCTGTTATCTCGATCCTCATCCTTAGGGGAGGTTTTGATTTTAATTCTGGTAACTCAGAAATCAGTGAACGTCGGAGGCGTGAGGAGCTGCAGGATGCAGGTGCCCAGCTGGGCCATGGGCTGTGTGGGCAGCACTGTGAGGCACAGGGTATGAGCCGGCCCCAGCTGGGCCTGTGGCGGCACATGGGCTGCGAGGGGCTGCCACGTGCCGGGCTGTCTGTGCTGTGCTGGGGCCTGAGCTGGCTTTGTCTATATTTAGTGCATTTTTCAGATAACCCTCTTGTGCTATTTTTGGGCCCAGTGCTGACTTAAGGCCCCTTCTTGCCCTTGTGCTGGCTGCGTCATGGGCTCCGAGCCTCCTGGTTTTCAGTGTCCTCCAAAATCCAGATGTTTAGAAAGGTATTGAGAAGAAAATGAGCTTTTTGGGGTTATTAGCGCTGCAAAAATGAGAGAAAGGAATGTCCTAAGCTCCTTTTCCTTCCTCCTTGGACCCTGTAGGAGAACTTTGAGGCCCAGGATCTGGGCTCTGCAGGGCTGAGCTGGGCCATGGGGACATCTCTGCAGCACCCAGTGGCAGACAGGCCCACCGCTGTCACCACGGCACAATGCACTGCAGTGCACCGCAGCAGGGCTTTGATGGTCATTGTGTTCAGCACGTGAACAACTGAGAGAAAGAAAAAGGCTTTCTTCCAAAACAACGTGAAAGAGCTTTGCTTTTCCAGTGAGACTCAGCAGCAGCAGAAACGTGGGCTTCGGGCTGTGGGAGAAGGGTGGAGGTTCTGCTGCTTGGGCAGCTCTCAGGCAAAGCTTCTCTTCCACACACACCGCTGTGAGGCTCTGATGGCAGCTCTGGGCCCGGTGCTGTTATGGCCATAGCTGGGCCAAGTGGAGTGCAGGGAGAGCAGGGCCAGGTGCCTGCCAGGACCCAGCAGGAGGGCCTGGGAGCAGGGACCTTCCACGCAGCTCTGTAAGGTCAGCATCCGTGGAAGCTCTGTGCTGGGGCAGGCCACTGCCTCACATGCAAACTGACAGGCACAGATGCTGGGTCACCCTCAGGGTTATTAAAGCCAGCAGCCAGGCCAGGCCTCTCAGAGGGCTCTGCAGGAGCAGCCACACAGCATTGCTGGGAACAGGGCAGCGATCCCACAAGCACAAGCATGGATGTGGCCCAGGCAGCACTGCAGGTTCAGCACTGAGCCCCGGGATGGTGAACCTGTCAGAGCCAGGCTGAGCTCTCGAGGCTGTGCCTTGCTGTGCCCTGCACTCAGCCTGCAGCCAGAACATGGGCTGTGTGAGCAAGGGAGCCCTGCCGCCTTCAGGGCTGCACGCGTTCGTTTGAAGATTCCTGTATGTGCCAGAGATCTCAGGATGGTGCACGAATAGCACCTGCCCTCTGCTCCACAGCCCCATTGCCAGCACCTCTGTGACTATTGCAGCTCTCTGCAGCCAGGTGCCAAGGTCACAGCCTCACACATTGCTGGGAGGCTTTCAGGATGCTCGGGAATGTTTTTCAGGTCCCTGAGGTGGGTGTGTGGAGAATAAGATGGTGGGAGCAGGGATGTGCACATGTAAAATCTTGAGGAGGCAGCCGGGGATTCGTTCCCATCATCTCAGCACAAAAACAGACTGTGGATTAAGAAAAGACTTTAGTGTTCCCTTCAATATAGTAGAAGCTGTTTGGGGCAGGACATTTATAGCTGCCCTTCCGTACCAGGAGCTCTCTTGGGTTTCAGGGCTGGGTGACAACAGGAACATGACTCTGAGCCGCCCCAGTCCTCTGCCAGTAACAGGCAGAGATCTGTCCCGGTGCATAAGGGGCATAAAGAACTGCTAAGTAGAGTCTCCAGACCAATGCAGCTTATGGCAGCTTATGAAAAGCACTGCCTCGTGGCTGCTCCCCCTTGTAGCCTCCTTTGTGCCCCTAGCCCGTGCATGTTGCCACTGACAGCAGCAGGCTGCAATGTCACAGGCTGAAGATAACATCAGTGCAGGTGAAGTCACTGCAAGGACAGACACTGGCACAGATGAGGAGCCTGCAACCCAGGCTGGGTCTGGTGGGAGCCAGCCCTGACATCAGGAAGGCCCTACATGCTGAGCAAAGCTCACCCCTAGGTGAGCCGGGACAGAGCCCCCGCCCTGAGCACAGCAGCACCAGGAGCTGCTGACCTCCCAGGCACAGCTACATTCCCCACAGGGACAGCAGCTCACAGCTCCAGTGTTGCCTTCCAGACAGGGAAATGTCAGCAGCACAGCTCCGGTTGCAGGCAGCCTGGCCTTCGTCCCCTCTGGTGCTGTGGAGTGACACAGAGCTGGGTGGCCTGACAGCTTCCCCTCATCCTTGTCCCCCCAGTTTTCTCCCCAGCAAGGACTAGGGAGATTGGGAAGCAATTTTTCCAACCACTTCCTGCCACCCAACATGATTTTTCAAGGCTGGAGGGAACATTTTGTTTGTTTTCCCTCTGGGCCACTGCTGTTACAATGACACCTTACCTGAGCACATGGCCATCGGACACCGTGACCTCACAGGCAGCCCCTGGCTGAGGCACACACCCCAAAACCACCCTGGGGAGGATGACTGAGCACACCCCAGCAGCTCCCGTTTCCTCCTGTCCCCAAGCCAAGCCAGGAGCTGGTAGAAAACAAGATGTCAGTCAAAGGGGCACTGAGTCAGAGCTCTCTGGCCGGGTCAGGCGAGGATGCTGGCAGGATGCCCTGCAGGGGCTGGGCTGAGAAAACCAAAACTCCCCCCACGGGCAGCCCTGCGTCCCACGGCTGCCCCACACACCTGCCTTGGGCAGCCCCCCCTAAGTCCACGTGCTTTGCAGTCCTTGCTTCAAGGGGTGCTTGACTTTGTCTGGCAGGCAGCTGGTGACTTTCTTGCACAAATGGTTATTTAGGGACAATTGACCCTAATTTGAAATAGACTTCAAGTCTGTTTGCTTGCTTGCTTGCTTGTTTTAATGAATGGAGAACTCCTCTACTGTGTTCATCTTTGCAAATAAAGTCTTTATTATTATTATTATTATTATTATTTCTTTTTTTCTTTTCAGAGAAGTGTAAATTTAACACCCAGATTTATGTCAAGTGAGGTCACCACCTGATGTTTGGCATTTTCTGAGCGCTCTTCACTATTTGCTGTAGGTAAATTCCTTTGCTGCTGGAAAGTCATGTTGGCTGCAGTTCCCAGCACCCCAGACTGTCTCCATCGTGGGCCGTGGGCTGCCTGTGCCCTGGGCACAGCTCCCCCACATCCCCAGGTGTTGTGCTCAGGGCTGCTCCTTGGGGCTGCTGTGACTGTCCCGTGGCTGCAGTCACTGGGAGGTGGCACCCGGCCCCTCACTGGGGGTCCACAGCCGAGCAACTGGAGGTGTCCCCAGAGAAGGATCCATCCCCAGCCCTGAAACAGCCACACATTCCCAAATGGTCGGCTCCTTGCAGAGCTGAGGAGCCCCAGAGGACACTTCCAGCACGGGCAGAGCGGGTATCCTCATGTTCACCATGAGCCGAGGGAGCTGGCATTGTTCAGTCTGGAAAAGAGAAGGCTCAGGGGGGACCTCATTGCTCTCTACAACTACCTAAAGGGAGGAGGGGGAGGAGGGGTGGTGTCGGCCTCTGCTCATGCATAACTAGTGACGGGACTGAAGGGAATGGCCTCAAGTTGCACCAGGGGGGTTCAGGTTGGATGTTAGGAATAACGTCTTCTCCAAAGAGTCGTCAGGCAGTGGAACGGGCTGCCCAAGGAGGTGGTGAAGGCACCGTCCCTGCAGGCGTTGGGAAACATTCAGGCGCTGTACTGAGGGAGGTGGGTTGGCGGTAGGTGGATACCCCACCCAGGCTGCCAGCCCTGCCTGCGCTCAGCAAGGAGCCCCGGTGCTGCAGGCGGTGCTGAGAGGGCTCTGCAACGGTCCTGCCACGCTCGTTTCCCAGCGTCTCGTTTCCTCAAGAGCTCCGGATAGCTGGGCCCAGCGTTCTGCTTTTAACAAAGGAAGAGCAATGGGAGCCGGCGCGCTGCCCGCTGCCGTCAGCGCTGAAGCGGAGCGCTTGCGTTACGTGCTGGCCGTGCTCCCCGCCAGCAGCTCTTGGTGCCGCAGCTCTACAGCAGCTCTTGGTGACGGGGCATCGCGGGTCGCGGTGCCGTGAGCCCGGGCCGCGTCACGTGACGCAGGCACGCCGCCCCGTTAATGACTGCGCCCGGAACGCTCCATCCACGCGCGGACCGTTTCCTGCCTCCCGGCGCCACGTGACGGGCTCGGCACGGGATCCGCCCGCCCCGGTCCGCGCCGAGCGCGAAGGGGAAGGGCCCGGCGCCGCCCGACGGCCCCGCGCGGTGCGGGCCGAGAGCTCCGGCACAGCCCAGCGACGGGACACGGCCGGTCCCCGCGGACACGGAGCGGACACGAGAACGACCCCCCCAGTCCGGCCGGGCTCCGCCGCAGCCCGGAGCCTCGCCGCCCCGCCCCGCCCCCCCGCGGCGCCGCCTCCCATTGGCCGACGGGCGGGGGCGGGCGGGCCGCTTTGTGACGTCACGCTCAGCTGTCGGAAGGTCCCGATTAGTGCGGGGCAGCGGCGGGCGCGGGGCAGAACCGCGGAGCGACACCGGGACGGGGCTGCCCGCGACACCCGCTCCCGACGCACCTCCGCGCCCGCCGGTGCCGCGCCGCCGCCCGCCGACACAGTGCCCGGTGTCCGTCCCGGCAGGGTGAGTGCGCGTTGCGGGGAACGGGCGGGGAGGCTCCGGGGTGTCCGGGAGCGGCGGGCCGTCAGGCGGTGCCGGTCGGAGGGCGGCGGGGCTCCGGGCCGGGCTGTACGGGAGGCTTCGTCTGGCGCCCGCGGACGGGGCCGGGCCGGGGCCGCCTCCCCCTCCCCCCCCCCCCCCCCCCCCCCGCGCTGTTGTTTGTTTCGGCACCGCCGGATTAAGCCCCGCGCCTGCGCCCCGCTCCCATTGGCCGCGCCGGGTTGGAAGGCTGCGCTGACGTCACTCATTTCCATTTGACATTGAGCGTCACGGGGCCGCCTCCTGCCCCCCGCCCCCCCCGCAATGTCCTGCCGCGACCCCGCGCGGCCCCAGCCCGGCGGCGGCACCTCCCGGCGGGTCACCGGCACCTCCCGGCGGGTCGCCGTGCCTGGGCCGCGCGGGCTCGGCGGGCGGGGCGGCTCGTTTGGCAATAGCGGCCGTCCGGGGGCTGTTGCGGGGTGCCGGGCGGTGTGTCATCCCGGTAGCCCCGCGGCGGTGCCGCGCTCGCGTTCCCGCGGCCTCACGAGCGGCGGCGCGTGTCCCGTACCCGCGGGGCTCCGGGCTGCGCACCGCCGCCGTCACCGCCGCTCCGCGCGGCCCCCGGGCGCCCCCGTGCTGCGGGACGCGGCCTCGGCGGCGGTTCCGCTACGGGGACGGGCGTCGGGCGGCACGCGGGGCTGCGCGGCTCCACCAGCGGCTGTTTCCTTTCTTTTCCCCGGAAGAATAAATGTTGTCATTTTAATCCTCCACAATCCCGCTCCGGTTCGTCCCGCACCGCGCTGTCGCCGTATCTGCTGCTCGTGGGGTCGGGCGCGACGGGAAGAGCGCGGGGGAAGCGTTTCCCTCGAGGATGAGCCCGTGCCGCCTCGTGGCGGGGCTGGCGGTGCCCGGCCGTGGGCCTGGACCAGCTCGGTGGGGCCGCGCGTGGAGCCCGCCGGGAGCTGCGAGGCGCGGGGTGACCCCGCAGGGCAGCGGGCGGCCGGAGGGGGGAGGGGAGCGGGGCCGCCCCCGAGTCGCGGTGCCGGAGTCTTGTCTAATTTAGGTGAGGTGAGCTGAAAATAGCGCTTCCCACGTGTGCCGGAGGCGCGCACCTGATCTGTGTGTCAGCAGCTTCCCGCTGTGCCGGTACGGACGGCAGCTCACGGCACTACCGCTTTCCCAGCGCCGCTGTCCTCAAAGGGAGGAGCTGCCGCGGGTTTCCGCGCGGCCCTGCAGCTCGCCGAGCCCACAGCTGGGGCCGCTCCGTGTGCGCTGCGGGGACATCCCAGCCGTGCTCAGCGCCTGGGTGAGCCCGGCGGGTGCATCGCCCTTGTTCGCCTCCTCGATGGTGAATTGACGTTCTTATTGTTAGGATTCGGTGCTCCGGGAAAGGCGGCTGCCCGGCTGCCGTGGTGATGAGCGCGTGGATGGGCGGTGCTGGAAGTGCTGTGGTTGTGGCCGATGTCCTGGGGCAGACCGGGGAAGCTCCTCCGCTGGTGCTTCAGTGCTTGCAGAGGGAACCCTTCCGGGATGATGGACGGAGGGATCCCGTCTGCCGTCAGTGTGGGGGCTTTGCTTTTTTCCAGCCCTGGTGGCATTTTCATGTCCTTTTTTTGTTTCTGGACCAAATGCATTTTCTGAGCACGGTTAATACTCTGCCCCTCGTGTCTGCCATCCGTCTGCTCTGAGGGCTCTGCAGCCATGAATGAAATCGGAGCGCTGGCCCCACGCTGAGCTGTGGGTAGCTCTTCCCCAGCAGAAAGCTAGAGCAGTAACCAGGCCTGGCTGGAGGAGGGCACTGCCCAGGGCTGGGGTGACACAGCCCTTGCCCTGCCTGGACTGTGGGATGTGGGGTGCTCACTGCCTGCAGCAATCCTGCTGCGTGTAGCCCTGGCTCTGCCCCTGTTCCCTCAGCTCGGGTGCACCAGGCACACGTGGCAGTGAGTGGGTGTCTGCTGGAAGTGCCCACCCAGTGGGTGCAGTTGGGGTGGCTGTCTCCGTATGCGTGGCTGTGTGTGTACCCTGCAGTGCTGGGTTTGGAGGCCTGGCTGGTACAGGCTTGGGACATCATTGACAAGTAGCAGTGGAGGTGTGTGTGTCACCTCCCAGAGCCAGAGGGTGGCAATGAAATGCATGCAGGTGCTTGAGAAGAGCACCTCTGCAAATGACACACAGATAACCTAACAGTAACAGCTTTCAGAATTAAATCAGCCCAGAGCAGGTTTCAGCACTAGTGAGGCTTCTGGAGGTGAGAGTGCTCCCCTTGGAGCCCATCCCCAGCGAGTGCACGTTTCTAACAGATGTCATGTGCAGTGTGTCCTTTACTGCAGCAGGGGCTGGGACCACCTTCCTGCTGTCCCCACTGGCCCCGTTCCTCTGGCCTGAATGCCCCTGTTCCCTTTTGCAGGCCTTTGCACTAAAGCCAAGTGAAGAACCTCATAACTGCACTGCACTCCCTGTAACTCAGCAAAGACTTCAGCAAAGCACTCCTGCCACAAGGAAGGACCTGCAGCAACACAGAGCTCTGTGCCCTTCCCTGTCTGCCCATCCCCGCATTGAGGCGGGCACTTAGCAGCCGCTTTTCTCCTGTCCCACCTGACTGCTCCCCACCATGTTCCAGCGTCTCACCAGCCTCTTCTTCAGTGACAGCAGTGCACCAGAGGACCTGGAGGAGCCCAAGCCCTTTGTCTCCGAGGAGGAGGAGGAGGATGGATGGCTCATAATCGAACTTGGAGGTGAGAGAAGAAAGGTTTCACACAGCTGCTGAAGAGGCTTGTCTCTTCAGTGCCGGGCAAGCGCTGTCAGGTGATGGCATAGTTTGCCCCTAAATGGAGATGCTGCCCTGGGGCTCCCAAGCCCTCGGGGCCAGGATGGGACTCCTGCACAGTTCTGAATCAGGAGGAGAACTGGGCTTTGGGGTGGTCCCACCTGCTCACTGGGTGGGGGCAAAGCACCGTGGCCTTGGCAGGCAGGGATGACAGCCACATCCCCTGCACTGTATTGGGACCGTGTTCTCGTGGCCACCATGTCTGCAGCCATCTCCAGCTCTGCAACATGTTGGGGTCTTCTGAAGCCACCCAAGGGGGGAAATCTCCTCTCCAAAAGCCTTTGTGAGGGTTTATCTGCCCAAAGCATGCCCTGCATGTTTGCCAGGAGCAGGTGAGTTCTGCTGCTGTGATGCCACTGTGTCTGAGGAGCCCCTCCATGCTCTCTGCTCCAGGGCTGGCTGGGCCCCTCTGACAGCAGCCAGGCCAATGCATTCCTTGTGCATGAGGGTTTCTCCAGCTCCATTAAGATCTTTGGGTTGCTATTGTAGGGTTGATGATTCAGCTGATTGCAATGATCATTTTGTGACCTCTTGCTTGCACAGGCACACACAAACAGCTGCCTGCACTGCAGGCCTTGGGCTGCTGCTCCTCATTGCCCACCAGCTGCTTTTGCAGCCTCTTGTGAGCACAGCACAGCCTGGGGCTGGGGCTTGTCCCCTTTGAGGTGGGTGCAGATGCCCCCGCCTGTCTCACATGCTCCAAAGAGAACTCATTTTTGTGATGCGAGTTGTTCCTTAGGGATCTGTCCCCCATGCAGAGGGACTGGAGCACAGACCCACCTGGGGTGGGGGCAGGGACACCCCAGTGCCAGTGGGAGCACTGCAAGGAGCTGGAGGGGGAAAGGAGGGTGGCATGGGCCACACAGAGGAGTTCCTGTCCTCTAAAGTGCTCCTGGTGTCACAGTTGTGATGTGGGTGGGGATGGGTTGAAAAGAGCTCCTTGCACATGGGCGTGCAGCTGCTGTGCATTGTGGCCAGCAGGCCTCTGTCCTGCTGCTGGCAATGGCTGCAGCGTGCCTGAAGCGTGCCAGGAGGAGCTGTGGGTTTTCCCTATCAGAGAAACACGGGGCTGTGTCCTGAAGCTTTGGGTGGGAACCTGCAGCCTGCTCAGTGGGGCTCCAAGGCTGGCTGTTTTTCTGGGTGACTTTTGTTTTGTTTTTTTAACTGAAGCAGCCAGGCCCTTGGTGCAGAGCCAGCACTTCCAGCAGGGAGCTTGCGTGGACTTGGCACCCCCACTGCTAATCCCTGTCGGCACCACGGCTGCCTGAGCATTCCCCCACCAGCGAGGGATCGATATAGTTCAGCCCTATTTTGGAGCCCAGAGTTATGTAAAGCAATTCCAAACCAAAGCCTCTCGGCTTCAGCCCTGGCCTCTGTGCTGTGGCAGACGAGTGCCTTGCAGCCCGGCTCTCCCCCCGTGGCCTTCAGGTCTCTGACCCATGTGGCACAAAATGCACCTGACTACATGGTCCCACGAGGCACATCTCCAGGGCTCCATGTGCAGGCTCCCAGATGCAAGTCCCCAGCTGGTGGGGGCAGCCCTTGTGACATCCAGGGCCCTCATTGGGATGGATGGGGACAACTTAGCATGTGTGGCCCTGTGTCCTGGGTGAGCATGCTTGACCCTGGGGAGCAGCACTGAATCTAAGCTCTGTGTCTGCTATTGGCAAGCAGTCTGTAGCCTGGTACAGTCACAGCTGTTCCTTGCCTGCTGCCCACTGGTCTGAAGCAAGGTGTTCTCTGCCTGTGAGGCTAATTGTGGCTGGCCCTGTTTCCAGGCAGGAGGAGCAAATGCCTGCCCTGTGCTTTGTACTTTTTCCAGACTGTTTAGGCAGCACTGGCTCATGCTTGCCTCCTGTGTCTTCGCCCTGTCCATAGTCTGCATTGAGCCCACCCCAAGCAAAGCATGGCCCTGGTGGCTGCGTGGCAGTGCAGGAGGAGGCAGCTGGCAGGCTGAAGTCAGAGGTGATGTGAAAACTTCTGGGGAAGCTCTGATGCTTCACAGGAAAGATTTTTTCCAGGGAAAAGGTGTGCACTGTGTGTGTTTTGCTGCCCCGTGTGCACAGTGTAGTTTGCTGCCCTTCTTCAGTGGCGCAGTTCAGGTGATCTAGAAAAGCTTGCAGACAAAAGCAAGGATTCTTGATTGATTGATTGAGCCAAATTTCTTTCTCTACTTCAAGAAAGAAAATAATTTCTGCCAGGATCCCCAACGTTTGGTGAAAGCACCCAGCAGGAACCATTGCAGGCTCAGCACATGGGGCACGGGGACTCCCTGTGCCCGTCCGCGGCGGCGATGCCGTGGGTTCATCACACACTAACGATGCCCCTTTCTCTCCCCCCTTTCCCCACTGTACATGGTGTGTGTGTGTCCCCGCTGCGCCCCGCATGGCTCTGCACCCCGCTTGCTCCCCAGGCGGTGCTGCCTGCCCCGGTGCACAGCGGCAGGCAGGGGCCGGTGGCCACGGGTGCTCGGTGCGGCCCCATCCGGCACCACCGCCTGCCTCGCCGCCGGCCCCGGTCCCAGCTCACACCGGCAGCCCCATGCCCACCCTGCCCAGCCCCTGCTTGATGGACGAGAGTTGGTTTGTCACCCCTCCCCCCTGTTTTACTGCAGAGGAGCCCGGCCCCGATGGCGTGGGCAGCAGCCCAATGGAGGACCTGCTCATCGAGCACCCCAGCATGTCTGTCTACGTCACCAGCACCCTCGAGCTGGATGCAGAGGGACCTCAGGACGATGCTGCCGGGTGAGCGTGAGCTCAGGGACCAGGGTGGCCATGCGCAGCCTGCAGCATTTTGCCCGTGCTGCCCACCTCAGGGGAGGGGGGAGGGGAGGAGGCTGGGGTCAGTGTTTAAGAGGTAGATTTGGGTTGGCCTAGGGAAATATTTAATGCTGAAGGTGATGAGACGCTGGAACAGGTTGATCAGGGAAGTTGTGGATGCCCTGTTGTCATTGGAAGCATTTAAGGTCAGCTTTGAGCAACCTGGTCTGGTAAAGATGCCCATGGCAGGGGATTGGGTGTGATTTTCTTTGAAGGTCACTTCCAACCCGAGCCATCCTGTGAGTCAGTGACGTCAGTGTCCCTGTGTCCTACCTGGCAGGGTGCCTTGGCCAGCGCCATGCAAGGACAGCAGCTTCCATGCCTGGAAGTATTCTGGCATGCACTAGGACCATGTTAAGATGACTGCGGGTGTGGGACTGGCCACGTGAAACCCTTGCTAAGTGCTTGCTGCTGGGGAGGCACTGGCCTTGTCCTCATCCTCTCCTGCATATGGCATGTCACCCCACTGCCAGGCTGGGCTTAAGCCTGGTGGCTTGCACAAGAACGGCATGAGCAAAGAAGCCCCACCAGGAGAGGGTGGCCCTGAGCACATCGGTGCTCCTGAGCCCCCATTTTCCCCATACAGGGGAATGCTGCAGCCTGCTGCCACCAGCTCTCCCTCCTGGCTCTCTGCTGGCTCTGGTCATGCTCCCACTGTGCATGGCAGTGGGTCAGGGTCCCCCCCCTTCACCCAACACACGTGGGTGCAGATGTTTCTTTCTGGCCCATCTTCCAGCATAACAGGGGATACAGTTAAACAGAGATGCCATAATCTGCCACCTAACTAAGGTGCAAACGAGACCCAGCCCCCTGCCATCCCCTTCCCTGGGAGCTGGCAGGATGCAGCCCCTGGATCTGCCCTTCCCGCATCTGCAGCCTCTGTGCAGCACGGGGAGCTCTGTCCTCTCCCCATGGCTGTCCCTCACAGCGCTCAGGAAAGCCCTGACTGTGCCCAGCTGGCCCAGCACTGGTGCTGCCGTTCTGGGTTGCTGCTGCCGTGGCCCTGTGAGCCCTTCCCCAGGTCAGGGAAGCATTCTTGGGGTCGGGGCTTTGCTTTTCAGCCAGCCTTACAAGGCAGAACTGGAGAACCTGTTTAGCCGGGGGACGGTGTCCCTCTTGGCCTACTCCTTTTGCAAAGCCCCGCTGGGGGCTGCAGTGCCATCTCTGGAGGAGCCTCGGTGCTGGTGGGTAAAGGAGGAGGGAGGCCAAAGGGAGCTGGGAACAGGCAAGGGAGGGGATCCGCTTTGGAGCGGGATGGGCGCAACAGGGCCGTGGGCTGCGCTCGGCTCCCGCCCGCCGGGTTTGAGCGTGCCGCTCCCGCACGGACCATCCCGCGGCCCTCGCGGGGACGCCGCTGGGGATGAGCCCAGCGCGGAGCGGGGCACGGGAGGGCGTGGGACGGGAGCGCCGGGCACCACCGACCTCTGACGGTGCCGTGTTCCCACAGGGAGGTGCCGGAGCCTCGTCTGGAGCGGCACGTGCCACACCGCAGCGCGACCCTGTCGGTGAAGGCCGCCGTCCTGGAGAAGGTCAGCCAGGCGCGGCGGGTGCAGCGGGCCAAGCAGCTGGCCGAGAAGCCGTGGCTGAGCCAGAAGGCGCTGCAGCGGCAGGACCGGGCCCGACAACGCCCGCCCCGTCGGGCCCGGCAGCGCGCGGGGAGCTTCCTGCACCAGCCCTGCCAGCGCCACTGCAACTACTGACCTCGGCACGGCGCCCGCCGGCGGGGCTCGGCCCCCAACTCACGGCGGCCCCGGCGCGGCCGCCCCGCGCTCCTTCCGCTCCCCTCCCGTCCCCGGGCCGTCGCGGCGTCGCCTCGCGCGGTGCGGACGGGAGGAGCGGAGCCGCGCCGTTCGCCGTGCCGTGCCGGCCGGTTACCCCACAACGCCCCCAACGCCCCCCGACACCCCGGAACGGACCCTTAACGAAACCCGAGTTGATCCCCGTTGGTTGTGTCCCGAGGAGCTGTGACAGCAGTGCCTTTCTTCATGACATCCTACCCCTCCAGGTGAACTGACCGTGATGTCACGAGGGGATACCAAGCAGCGGGGAACGGAACAGCGACCAGATTTGGTATTTGAGGGGAAAAAACCTACACTGTAACCAACGCTTCCTCCTCCCGGCCCGCCGTCAGAGCGGACTGCAGGCACAGCTGCTGGCACCGCTGCTGGACCCTCGGCTGCTCCGTGCCGGCAAAACCAGCAACGCCAGCAGCCCCTCTTCCTGCCCAGATTTCTTAATCGCGTTTTTAGCACAGTAATATGAACCCCCCACTGCCATTTGTACAGACAGCCGGGCGGGGCTCCGTGTTCCGTGTTTTTAAAGACAACCTTACCAAAAATCTCAGGAAACAAAGCACTGAGCCGGGAGCCGTCGGAGCGCCGCAGGGAGCTGACAGCTGGGCAATGGAGCAACGCGGGGACGTCGGCGGATCCTGCCGCGAGCAGCCCCAGGTCCCGTGCTGTGTGAGCCAAGGAACGTCAGCCGCCCCCAGCAGCGGAGCGGAGAAGGGACCCGCGCAGCCCCCCCGGGTGGCGGAAGTACGTTGGAGCCGGTGGCAGAGAACGTGAAGGGAGAGGGAAGGATGTAAGCCGGCGGTCGCAGCACGAGGCCGGGCAGTGGGAGCGCTGCGGGCCGGAGCTGTGCCGCGCGGAGCCCTGTCTGACCTGCCGATGTCGCATTGCTGCCGGCAGCCACCTCCAGGCCTGGGCGACGCTCATCGATGCTGCTGCACTGGGCTCCTCCTGGCACCCAGCGCTGGCCCATCGGCATCGGGAACCCCTGGGATGGCAGCGTGAACTGCTTTTAGGCAATTGTTGTAGGCCCGGCCTCAGCCTGCTGCCCTTTTTTAATGAGAGTAAAATGCACCCCCAGGCCCTCCTCCAGTGAGCAGCCTCCCTGACACCTGACTGCAGACGTGGCTGGTGCTGTTTGCCTGCATAGGTTACCTTTAGCTCTGATGACACAGCAATCCCAAAAGCACACGAAGAATGGAAACGTGTTTCAAATACTTTTATTCTAAGCCACACATTGGAGCCTTCCAGATTCAATTCTTCCAGGCCAGTTTCTTGTTCCAGTCCTGCTGGGCGCAGTGCTGGCTGCCATGCTGCTGGGAGCCCAGTGCCGGGCAGTCCCATTCCTAACAGGAACCCCCATTCCAAATTCTCTTTTCTAATGTCAGTAGCAGGCGGGGTAGAAGTTCTGAGGCAGAAAACAGGCAGTTCTGTTGTGCTGCTTTTCCTGCTGTTATGGTAAGCATGGAGTTGCAGAGCTTGTTCCCAAAGCAGAGTAGGAGCGAGCCGGGAGTCAGTGCCTCATCCTGCCCACCCTGGACATAGTCAAGATGCAGTTTCATTTCTGTACCGGAGACTGATGGATGATTCCTTGAGTTGAGGGGAAAGTTTACATCCTTTGGCTTCCTCGGCTTCACATGAAATGCCTTTTTATTTCTGAAGTGATCCCTGGTACAAACTACGCTGCTCTCATAGGAATGCAGCCATGGGTGCTGCTGAGGACAATAGGGCCTTTACTGGGCACCTCGGTGTGGTGAGGAGGGCTGGGTTTGACACCAGCAGCCACATCCCATGATCCTGCTGTCTCCAGAGCTCTGGATGATGTCCCCATTGGCCACCAGGCTGTTCCCCACCCCAGCAATGCCTTCAGAGGAAGAATTTTTTCTCTAGCCCAAAGGCACGTCAAGCTAACAACGCCAACAATTCTGCCTCCCAGCCATCTTAACCTGCTGCAAGTTCTGCACATCTGAGCAGCCACCAGTCCCAGCGGACCCTGGAAGGAGCGCCCAAAGCCAAGGCTGGGGGTGCCACCTCCACCCCTCTGCAGCTCAGAGGTGCAGATGTGCTGAGGGCACCACGCAGCCCCCAGGCTGAATGCTGCCGCATGCACACTGTGTGTCTTGTGTCTGCTCAGCCACGTGAACACGTTGCCCCATAGGAGACCCCTCACCGTGTCAACACTGTCCTCTGCTTCCTGCTCCTCCTGGCACTGGGGCGTCCGCAGCCCCGGCTGAGCCCTCCCTGGTTCCCATCATCTGTTTCAAACAGCAAACACTGTTGCTCCGTCCTGTTTTGGGGAAGAGACTGCAGAGCGTTCTGTTTTCCTTGCATCTTTCCGTGCCAGTCTGTCATCATGCTGCTCCCAGCCAACACAGGAAAATCAGTGGAACTACTATCACCCGTTTTATCAAGAGTATCTTTATAAAAGGTTAATAAATTATTAACAGTGTTCTAACGAAGAGGTTAATCCGGAGTCGTAGCATCCCGTGGTCGAGTGGAGTGCACTTACTATGGTGAATAGGCTCCTGTGGTTCCCCCCTCTGATGATTGCACACTTGCTCACGTATTAATTAATACCTATTAATCACCGATTAACCCCGTTCACAGTGAGTATGGATTCACTTCTTGCACTTTGTGACCGACACTCCTGATGCTGTGGCAGAGACACGTTTGAACTGTGCTTTGCAGAAGACCTGCGCTGCTCCTGTCCTGTCAGTGGTGATCACCACAGCCGGCCTGATACCAAATCTCCTGCCCCGCTGTTGTAAGATCAAGGAAAACCCTTTACACTGAGGTGACAAGTCTCCTTGAATCTTCAAACAAACGAAAGGTGCTTAAAAACTGAGAACATTTTGGTGTGCACAAATGTGCACCTGTAAATATTTTAACTCTCGGTTGGATGTTCAGTCGGTTGTTTTGGGGTTTTTAGTTTTTAGTTGTTTTGCATCCAGTCGTTTTGATTTGTGAGTAACCTGCGGTGCTCCCAGCAGGAGGGGGGGAGCGCAGAGTGGGGAGAGCTGTGGCTGCGTCCTGCTTGGGCAGCGGGGCAAGTTCATGGCTTCGTTTTGTTGTGCAGGGGGAAGCTACAGCGTGGGCAAACAGGTTGGCTGGGGCCCATCATGGGGTGCTCTTCTGGACACCTCCAATTGGACGTGGGTTCTGTCACTGCCCAGGAGGCTGTGGTTACTCACCTGCACAGAGCCTGTAGGGCTGTGGGATGTGCTCTGCAGTGCGGTGTGGGGATGGGTGGGCGTGAGAGCGGTAGCCGCATCCTTGTGTTGTTGTGAGCATCATCCCTGAGTCCCTTGTGTTTATCCCCACAATTCACATTGTACTGCTAGAATGGAGCAGGCCTGTTCTGCTGTGAACAACCCAGCGCAGGCTGACGCCTTGTGAAAGCCCCAAAGTTTGGGCAGCTGGTGAGGCACTGGGGAGCAATGCTGGGCAGGCTGACAAGGATTGCTTTTGCCACCCCGGCAGCTCAGCACAGCCACGTCCTGCTGCCTGGTTCTGGCTCTGGCTGGCACTGGGAGCCGCGACGTGGGGCAGAGGGCTCTGAAGAACACAGACACAAATGTGCTTTCCAAAACAAGTGCTGTGAAGGCTCGCTGTAGGAAGAAAATGGTTCTTTCCGCAAGAGTCAGCTTTTCTATAATGGAGAAGTTTTCACCCATAGCTCATCCCAAAGATCACCTCCACAGGAGTACTCACTGTACCTCCAGGCACGTTGCTAACGAGTAGTTAATTCTATGTTTACATCATCTCCATTCAGCCCCACCGGGCAGAAAGAGGTGCAGCCGTCCTGTTCTGTTCAGAGCAAGAGAATGAAGAAAGCATACTGCAGCGAGACTTGGGACACGAATGGCACAGCTTAATGATTGCTCCCACAAAGGCTCAATGTCAGTTCCAGTGCCTGGCAGCACCCAGACCTCCATTGAATGCCCGCAGTTAGAGAAGGCCTGCAGAGGTGTGCCTGGATTTCACTTTGATTCCAGCTGCTGGTGGTTCAAAGTGTGAATGTTATCCCAGTGTAATCGAGGGCTCAGTATGTCAGGATTAACATAACATGTTAATGTGACCACGGCGTCTTCCGTGGCCTCGTGCCACACGTTGTCCGTGCACCAAGAGATGGCCTTTCTGCTTCTTAGAAGAGGTCCTTGTTGAAAACTACAGCTCTCTCTTTATAACATGAGGCAGAACAAACCGTGCAGCTCTGTGGAGCAGTGAGGTTGTCCCATGCTGTATTCCTTCCATTCTTCCCTGCAGGCAGATGAGGTGATGGTGCCCCCCCCATCCATTGTGCTGCACTGGGGGTGCTGCTTTTCCAGCTCAGAGTCACCAAAATGCTGTTAGGGCGTGAGCTCAGAGCGTACAAACCTGACAGCTTCAGCTCCATTGCAGCTGACAGCACAGCTCCTGCTGCTGCATCCCATCACCAGTGTGGCGGGGCTGGGGGGAGCACAAGGAGATTTTATTCCCTTCAAACGGAGGGGAAAGAAACCAGCACTGTAATTCCAGCTTGTAGCTTAAAACCAGCCACGGGAAGCCCCCCTGCTCCTCCACTCCTCCACCTTCCCCACTCACCTTTGTTGGAAGCTGGTCACAGCCGGGCCCAGGTCTTGCTAGATCTTTTCTTTAGCTCTGTTTCATCACAGTTACACTTTGGGAAGTGTGGGAGTGGCGGAACAGCGCAAGGCGTAACAATCAAATAGTGTTTTTTTTCTTGTATCACAAATGTACCTGTATGGAGCAATGGCGCACTGCAATACTTTATTTATATGTATCCGCCCTCCAACTCGGTATTCTGCTTGTAGGACTCACCCAAACTTACTGCACATCGCCGTGCTGTATGACTGTGTATGTGCCTTCCACCCTTTGCTCACGGTCTGTCATCTTATTTTTCCTTAAACAACTGCGGAACTTGAATAAATCAGCAAACGGCAGTTAAAAGTCCTATGCAAGGGATGACTGGGAATTACATTTTCAATACTCCTGCATTTCTACGTCGCTTTAAAAAGCAGGTGCTGGGACTTGCAGAGAAGCCTCACAGAAAGAACACCCTCAAAGCCCCATTTCGGCTGCCGAAGCTCCTGTGCAGCTTTGAGGCGCTCAGCCCCCTCCCCACCCCCCCCCTCCCACAGCTCCTCACCACTCCATGCATGGGGCTGAGCAGCCGGCGCTGCCCTGGGACGGTGCTCCACATCCAGCTTTGCCTTCCATGTCCTCTTCTAAAGAGAAAGCAGTGTCCGGGCTGAGCAGGATGCCTTACGCCTGTGCTCGGATACTGAGCGGGTTGTGAAGCCACAGAGCCATGCGATGCGATGCCCACGGCCACGTCCTGCCGCAGGGCGACCTGCTGCCCAATGCCTTACACTGGTGGGACGACACCGACACCATGATTTTGGAGACGAGCAAAAAGAGCCCCACATTTTCTACATCACCTGTGCTGTAGGACTGAAAGCTTGTTCAAAACACTAATGGAATACGTCCTCTGTATGCGTTAACGTGTTAAATCGATGTAAGCAGGGTTAGTAGGGGAAGGCTGTCTGCTTCCTGTAGGACTTTGTTTAAACGTTTGCCACGTGTCAACAGACTGAGGGACACGACTGCCTGGAATATGTTACGTAGTGTGCCTGTGTGTGTGTAACCTGGGTTTGGTTGTTAGACTGTAATGCCGTCTTTTGACTGAAAAAAAAAACCCAACTAATATAAAGAAAAACCACAAGAAATAAAAAAATATATATTTGAAGTCTATTTGACGTGTGTTCCTCTGAAACCTACGAGTGCAGCTGTTTACAAACTGCAAAATGCAGGTTTTGGCTTTTGAAACAGGCTTTGAAAAATCAACGCTGCAACTATCAGACACGTCAATGGAAAGCAGCACCCTTCGAAGGCAAGGATGAGAAGAGGGTGGCACAGGCTGTCATAGCAGAGCTTTTCCCCCGTTAGCAAACCCTAAAGCTTCATAGAGGAGCGTGAGGACAGCTGAAATTAGTTCCACTCAAGATAAAGCGTTTCTATGGTGGGGGCTGCTGACCACGGCAGGGCGCTGTCCAGAGGAGCTCCGTGCACACAGCTCCAGCCTCTGCTCCGGGACCCGAAGGGCTGAGCTCCTCTCTTCTCCATTCCTCTTTTGCCCAGCATTCCCTGTCCCTGGCCATCCCGGTGACCCTCTATCAGACCCCATCAAGTTATTAACAATTTTCTTGCATATGGGTGTGGAAACAAGGTGGCAATATTCCACACATGGCCCAGCACCAAGGAAAGGGGAATGTTCGCTTCCTCCCTTACCCACCGTCTACACCTCCATTATCAGCACCCGCTGACCCTCCTTGCCCCAAACCAGGGTCTCTCTCAGCCCCAGGCTTCCCTTTCCCAGTGGGCACCAACACAAGGCCCCCCCACCCCTTCCCCAGCACACCCCTCCTTTCCCAGGGCTGCCATCCACCTCCTGCTTTGGCCTGCCCACATCTCCCTACACCACAACCCTGCCATCAGCTTCCCCCGTGGTGGTGCTTTCTGCAGTCCCAAGCGCACCCCTTTATTCCCCTCCTACATGGAGGAAAAGATCCCCATAGATAGTACACGGAACCCTTCCATCTTGTGGGTGCAGTGCTGCGGCTGGTATGGCTGGAGCTAAGCTCGAAAGCAGATCTCACTTTCTCACTTGTAGCACCATCACCTTCACACGCTTTTCCTGCCCACAGAACAAGGACCTTTCCTGCAAACCCTGCCTTTCAGTTTTGTGAGCTTTGTCCAGTTCCTCATCCCCCACAACTTCCCCTGACCTGACAGGCAGTGGCAGCAGCCAGGCCAGGCCCAGAACATGGAGATTGCTGCAGTGGGCATTGCCCATGCTGACGGGCAGGACAGGAACAGCAGCACTACAGTACAGCCCCTCCACCTGCACTCGGGCAGTGGGACGTCTGACAGGTGTGGGGCAATTCTGCTTCGTCCTCAGCATCACTCCACAAAAGGAATGAAACCAACTTTGTGAGCCGGATGATTAAATGAGGTTAAAAAATGGTGAACTCTGGAAGTAGTAAAAATAAGTCACCTCAGAAAGTCAGCTGGCTTCCAGCTGACCACATGTGTGCGTGTGTGAAATACACAAATAAAATGCACAGGAAACTTACAGCAGTCAATGCTTTCCATGGCAGCCAACCTCAGGGCGCCGCAGAGCAGGACAGGGCTGCAAGCAGCAGGGCAAGGCCAGGCCTTGGGGAGGAGGCAGCACTGCCACACCAGAACGGCTTCTCCAAGGCAAAGAAAGAGATAGCCAGGGCGGAAAGGGAGGCATCAGCCTTGCTCAGTTACCTGTGCACAAATAGGTTATTTCTGCCATTACAAGAGGCAGCAGCCTGCAGCTTATGTATTTTAAAAGGTATAAAGACCCACTGGAGCACAAAGCGAGCCGCCATCTAGAAAGACTCGCTTCTCCATTTCTCCCCACAAGGGCTCCCCGGAACAAAGAGCTGACCTACTTTCCCTGGCAGCACACAAACCAGTGGCCGCAGTGGCTGTGCAGCCCCACATAGACAGCGCACACAGACAGCGCACAGACAGACAGCGCACACAGACAGCGCACACAGACAGCGCACACAGACAGCGCACACAGACAGCGCACACAGACAGCGCACAGACAGCGCACACAGACAGCACACACAGACAGCGCACACAGACAGCGCACAGACAGACAGCGCACACAGACAGCGCACACAGACAGCGCACACAGACAGCGCACACAGACAGCACACACAGACAGCGCACAGACAGCGCACACAGACAGCGCACACAGACAGCGCACACAGCGCACACAGACAGCGCACACAGACAGCGCACACAGACAGCGCACAGACAGCGCACACAGACAGCACACACAGACAGCACACACAGACAGCGCACACAGACAGCGCACAGACAGCGCACACAGACAGCGCACAGACAGCGCACACAGACAGCGCACACAGACAGCGCACACAGACAGCGCACACAGACAGCGCACACAGACAGCGCACACAGACAGCGCACACAGACAGCGCACACAGACAGCGCACACAGACAGCGCACACAGACAGCGCACACAGACAGCTCACAGCTGCTCCAGGCTGCTGCACTTCAGATCTCTTCCCGCTGTTTGATGCTGCACTTCTCGCAGCTCCATTCTCCTGCTCAGCACCTCTGGCTGCCAGCTGGGTGCAGTCCGTGCATTCACTGCACACAGCCCGGCCTGGAGGGCAGCCTTGCAATCCTTTTCTTGCTTCGCCACAACAGCTGCACTGCTTCATTCATCCGCGGCTCAACAAATTCCTTCCTGAAGCTCCATATAAGGAGCTGGTAGGCTCGGAGCTCCACATAATCCACCCGAGCTCCCCGTTTGGAACCATGCTGCTGCTAATAATAATACAACCCAAATTATAGGACAATAACATTTATTTAGAGCATGAGGGATTCCACATTGTACAAACCCATAAAGTCATTTTTGTGTCACTGGTCCATTTCTACAACAAATACATCCCATCTACTATATAATAATAAAATTATTTACATTTCCAAACAAAAACTGGGTCCGTTTATAACCCTCTCACTGCTATTCACATACAGTACTTAAACAACAGCACAACACGTTATTTTAATACCTAAAAATGACAACCCTGTATTCTAATTTGTTTATGAAAAGTGGAAACAAAGACATTTACAATCGCCTCCCTCCCCCTCCCCTTTCTTACAAACACATTAAGCTCATGTGTTTAACCTGGACTTCACCCTCTCCATCCAGGGGGCTTTAAAAACAATTCTGTTTTTATATCTATTTATCTGGTCTTTAGAAAAACAAAAACCCACCCCCCAAAAGCGTTTCTTGGGAGCAGAACAATATTAAAATGACTTACTGTACAGAATTTTATTTAAAAAAGAAAAATCACAGCTCAAAAATTGCTATTGGTAAATTCACACTCATTTACAAGTTTCATGTTTCCATGCAGTAATTTACTTGGATTTTCTTCTTTTTGACTGCATTGCACTGGCACTCGTTTCTGAAATCAAGAGAAGAAAAGAAGCATGGATGCTCAGTCGGTAACCATTCACGTGAGGCGCAGAGATCGCCCTCCTACCATCCTAGTTACAGCGGGGAGGGATTGGGGACGACCCCTCACAATATACAATGCAGGCTGCACCCTGAGCACCACAGCAGCGCAGGGAGCCCAGCACCTTCTGCGGCACAGCTGGATGCAGTAGCACGGCCTTGGAAACAGCAGTGGTGCACTTTCAGCTCTCTTTAACTGAGTCCCACACAGCTCCCATCTCACTCAGCCACAGCACGCAGCGGGGCTCCGCAAACAGCCACCGCGCTGCACACAGCCTGCAGGAATTGGATTGCACAGCACTTGGAGATGGCACAGCTGGGAAACCCAGGCTGTGATCTGAGCCTGCCACATGCCTTGGGGACCTCACGGTCCCAGCCCTCGGAGAACCAGGGCATTAGAAAACAAGTCTCTTCAGCGCACACTATGAGTCACAGGGAAAACAGCTTATGCAGAAGGGCACAAGGCGGTACCTCAGCAGAACAACAGAAGCACTCGCAGAGGCGAGGCTGCAGTGAAAGCAGGTGGTGTTTTTGGTGTTTTCAGTGCACTTACCAAGGCACTGCGTTTCCGTTTCAGAACACAAAGAAAAGAGCACTGAGTAAGGACTAAAAGCATCTGCATCTTCAGATGTTTTAAAAATGCAATTGGAAACATCAGTGATGCGTCTTTGGCTCTTGGCAGTATTTTCCAATAGCTGCTATGGCTGTGTGCATCTGAGAGTCAAAGGGGAAAATGCACCCCAAGACCTCTCAAACTAGAAAAGCTCCATGGCCATTAAGCACCGTATTACAAAAATATCCCAAGTTTCACAAACCCAAAGCTACAGTCAGCACTGAGGCAGCCCTTCCTGGCAGGGCATTCTATCAGCTGCAAACCCCAGCACAATACCAGTTTCCAGAAGTGGGACCATACCCTGCTGGGCAGTGCCGACTTTCAGCAGCTGCTCCCTGCTGCCTTCTGCTGCTCCCCCAGCAGAGCCCATCATCACAGCCTATTCTTCCCAATACTCTGTGGCTCATTTGCAGCACCCGGCCCCAAACCCCTTTTCTCTCCCTGCTCTGCGCAAGTTTTCCCTAAATGCTACTTTTTTTTTTTTTTTTTTTTTTTTTTTTTTTAAATAACGGCTTCAATCAGCATCTTCTTTTGTTTAGTTTTTCCCCCAGCCCTGCACTCTCCTTAATTTGGATTAACAAATTTCTTGGGACACGGATCACACACATCCAGGCAGAGGCCATGTACAAAACATAGGCTTCCTTGAGCTGTGTCGCCAATAAAGGCACAGAAGAGAGCAGGCACACGGCACACCTCACCTCTCACACTCCATCTCACTTATCCTTCATCCCGTGCCCTTCCACAGCAGCGCCCTGTTTGCTCTAAAGCTCTGCAGCAGGCAATGGCTCGCATGGAGACGAGGCAACGGCAGGGAGCAGCACAAAGCAAGCAGGGCTGCTGCAACACCCTCAGAATGATGGTGCTTCCACATACCAGTTTCAAAAACAACTATTTTACTTACAGAGGTGAACAAATGGCACTGTCGGTACGAGGCCCCTATAAGAGTGCTGCTATTCTTTAAATAGAATGTTCTTTCGTGTTCCCATGTTTTCAAAACAGAATTTGAAGTGCCTCTGGTTGTCATCTTTAGGTTCACTCATTACAGCACACCTCAGACAGCCTCAAGCTCCCCGAGGTACCACCCAATCATTTCACACTTGCTTTGCATTTTCCAACCTTTTCTTCACATGGTGAAAGATAACTTAGCGTTACAATACAGACTTCTGTACAACCCTGCTATGAGAGGGAGCTCCAATTAAATTCAGCAGCCACAGAACTGCAGAATGCAGAGGGCCCTTGCGTGCCATTGCATGGTTACATACAGCTGGAAGACTCTTAGGCTCTCACAGATAAGCAAACATGCTTACCGGCAAACTTTAGTATCCTCAATATGGAAAACGGCTGCTGAATTCAACTTGGCCTCTTTTTACAGTGATGATGTATTAATACCTCTGTGCTCTGCAAGTCATCATTAAAATATTGGTCGAACGTTTCCTCATGCTGGTCTCTCTACCCCCTCACACAACTTGTGTCCATCAGATCTGCTCTGACCCTTACACGTCAGGAGCTGGCACTGTTACCTTCAGAACCACAGAGCAGCACCATGGGCTGTGCATTCTGGTAACAAACGTGCACACCTCATGATTGCTGTGTACTTTGTGCAAGGCTGCAGCCCACATGGAAATAAGGCACGTGGTATCTGCCAGCAGCAGGGACTGATGCCTGTGACCTCAAGGTTTGGGTGTTCCTGGGAAGGACACCCGGGGGTGCACCCCTGTGTGCCACAGGCTGCCAGCCAGGCAGCACTCTGTGTGCCTGCACACAGGCATGTGGCTTTGCAAAAGCTGACCGCGTGCTTGGAATGACTGAAGTATTTTTCTCATGTCTGCTCAGATTTCAGGGGAAAAAAAAAAAAAAAAAAAAAAAAAAGATGCTTTTTAACTCGAGCACAGTCCGCTAATGACACATTTCTGTAATGAGAATTCAACTTCCACTAGGCAAGCTTGCCAATTACTGTGTTGATTAGTACCGCAGAAAACCTGTTCCACAAATGTAACAATAAGAAATCCATACAAGATTCACCGCCTGTACAGGTTTAGGTAAACACGTGAACAGCGACCTGCGTCTAAAACCATTGAAACTAGAGTTAGAAGCACATAACGGTTACAAACTGTAAACCAACCACAGTTACGAGCCAGTTATCAAAAGGGTTATTTGGGGAAGCACCTTACTTCCTGCCCCGTCCACAGAAATGACGGCTGTGCGTTTTACCTTTTGCAGTGCTGGATGCAGATGCTGGTCTGGAGGACCTCTTGCGCTGTCCATTCTCTACAGTTTCCTGTGAAGCGGCAGAATCCTCTGTTCTTGAATTTCTTCTACTTGGAGTTTTAGACTTTTCACAATTCTCTTTTGTCTCATTACTAATAAAGTGGGACAAAATATTTCTGATGAAGTGTAAGAAGAATTACGGTTTTCTATGCAACTCAGACAAGCTGAAGGATGGACCGACACAGGTACCAGTTCCGGACTATTAGCACTGAAGATATGAAATGCTAGAGATACCAGAAGTTTTATCAGATGAAGAATGACCTGAGTAAGCCAGAGTATAGTCCATTTCTATTAAAAATTATCAGAGGATACAGAATTGAGAAGTCCTCAAAGAGAATATTTTCAACATTAGAAGACCAAGAAATTAGATGCATTATAAATTGTCTGCTCTGTTTTCCACAGGTGCCACCATTACTGAAGTCTAGGAAAAGCAAACAAGTTACATTAGAGACTGCTATGATATGGGAATACAGAGTTGAAATTGTAGATGAACAAAAGGAGGAATCATGAACCCTTAATTGCCAGCTCTTGTTTCCATTAAAAAGACTCAGCTGTCTGATCTACAGAATTTCTTTACATAATAAAAAGCATGAGGATTATTTAAAACTTTCTTGAAGTTTTACGGCATGCTTCTGTTACAAGAAGCAGTAATAGGCCGTGGAAACAGTAGGCCTTGTGGGAATCCCTGTTTCTTGTTGCTGAGACAATAATTGGAGTGTAACGTGTTGTAATTAAACTCCGCTTATGCTTTATTAGTCTTTGCTCTGCAAACTCACCCTGACAACTGGGGCTTCTTTTTAAAGTATTAATGCCAATTTCTGATGACTATGCAGCTCCTGAATATCAAGCATAACTTCTGTGAATTAAAAGGCAAGCAAATAAGCACATAAATAAATCCACTGATAATAGAAAAGAAGAAAGAAAACTCCTTCCATGCCCTTCTTCTGCTATTTGCATGATTTCACAAAAGGATGCCTTAATCAGAGAACTGATGGGAAACACAAGGCAGGCCTGTGCATTACAGAGGTGCTACTACAGTGTCAATATTTCAGAGGAAGTGCTACTTTAGGAGAAAGAAACTACTACAGAGATTTGCAGTTTTAAGTAACAGATAGCTGAAACAAAACATGCTTTGCCAATGTAAGGAAAGACAGTCAAACACATTCTCAAGCAGGGAAACGGAGTAAAGGAGAATACGGAAGCACGTGGATTGTCAGATACAAAATAAACACTGAAAGTAATTTCCCCACAGGTCAGCAGTAAGGGCAACCAGGTCACAAAGCTGGTCTTCCAGTAGGGAACCAGTAAGCAACAACAGCCAATTACTTCCAGGGCAACCTGGAGGTGCGTGTCGGCCAAACAGGCGCCATCAGCTGAAGTTTGCTTACTGGAGATAACAGCTGAAGAGTTCAAATAAGTAACCATCAACTTGGATTGCTTCGTAGGGGCCAACAACTCTCCTGTGGTTTTCTAGAGGGAACTGTAGTTGGCCCAAGTAAAGGTATTTCTAGTGCTCTGCATGCTGCAGGGCTCCTTCAAGGCATGTGTCACATACCACAGCACCCTGGGGCTCAGAGCAGACCACCACAAATATCAGACATCACCAGGCTTTACCTTTCTCTGAACACTTTCCTTCCTTCCAGAAAAAAGCATCAGTATATAAAAATCCAAACAGAAATGTACTTGAGATAATCTGACATACTGAACGACAGCCCAAATATGGAGAATCCTCTCATCTGCCAATTGTCTCACCTTCAGCTTTTTAGAAAAACTCTTATCTTAAAAAAAACATCAGCCTTTCGGTCTGTCCTTGATACAACTCCAGAAAGGTCCCAGCCCACGTGAAGGTAAACAGAAGCAGACATCTGATTCACAGTCTTTCCTGATATGACACAGTACACTGCTTTCCCTCCCTTACCCGCTTTATTTCCTGATGGACTGACAGCAAGCTGCACCATTAACCCCAGGTTCTGGTACCACTTTGCTTTGAGCAGGGCAGCACCAAGACTATGGCCAGTTGTACCAGCAATTACCAAAGAAATATTACAGGTTTGCCATCAGAGCTGCCTAAAGCAAGTGCAAGAGCTAGGTGGTTTTAGAATTAACAGAAACTGATCTTGAAGATGGTGTTTTCTTCTGACAGAACACAACCATTCAAAATTTACTCATTTAATTAGCAAAAGTCTTAACTAGGACAAGACAAAGCTTTTACCAGGCTTTCCTAATAGGATTCAGCAAAGTATCAACAGGAGAACACAGAGGAAATCTGCAGAAAACAGCAACTAAAGCACATATAAACTGCAAGAAGAAAAAGAAAGCCTTTACAAAGTCCTACAAAAATTCCCAGCAGCTGTTCTGCAGGCTTCTGGGAGTGCACTTTGAATCTGAACTCAAGAAATACCAAATGTTGGAACCACCAAGACCCCTCCGGGATGTGGAACTCAGGTCTGAGCAAACAGAAGGAAACACCGCCCAAAGCACAAAGGCAGACCTGGGAGGAAGTTATCTAACATTCTGCATTTCAGTCACATATTAGAACAGTTTCCTAGCAGAATTCCTGAGTAGGGAAGAAAAGGTTTGGCAAAGAAAGTGAATAACCACAGCAGAAGACTTTTTTTTCCTTCCTTTTTTAATTTGTGCAATTGAAGCAAAGAGAAAAGGACTTCCTTGCATGAAAGCTGTATCTACTCTGAATCTATATAAACTATCTCCTTACCTTTGACCAGCAACTACTGGAGCATTTGTTTCAAGTTCTACAAGAGAAAAAGATAGTTTTTAGGTCTGCTGTAAAAGTACATACTTGCTAACAAGGCATGGCTATCTCACAGTTCTCTCATTATGTGTTATGTCTGACAATTAAGTGTCCCTGCTCTGCTGTTACTCTCAAAGCAAATCAAACTAACCTTTATTATCCTTCAGTGTTTGTGACAGTGGCTCTGCCTTTAAGATCAACTCAGTGCTCCACATTTGCTATAATGCGCACAAGGAACAAAGCCATGAAAAAAGTAAGAGAACAACCCCAGTTTTGTTATGGAACATGAGATTCTTCAGTGAAAGTGTATGTTACTGTGCCCAAAAAACCTGTCTCTGTAAGAAAAATTGAATGAGTAAGAAAAAGTTGCTCTTTCTTCCTACCCAAGATGTGAGTAGGCAAAATAGCCATAGCAAAAGTCAGTCAGACCAGTGCTTTTCTTTCCTGAGCAGGAACTCCACAACGTGGCTACATGTGTGTTGGTGTGAGGAGACAGATGGAACCCTGGCAGGGCGAGTGCACACCTTGAAAAGGGTGCTTTATGAATGCAATTTAGTACAATTTTTACCTTCCTCAAGCTGTACTTCTCATCATGCAATGTATACCAAAGTGATGGAAGTGGCACTTCTCATCTGCAAGTCCACATCTATCTGTATTCCCCACTCATCTCAGGAATTACTTTCATAAAACACTGCAGTATATGATAATAGATGGCAAAAAGTAACCTTTGGTTTGGAACTAGGTGGTCTTAAAGGTGTCTTCCAACCCAAAGCATTCTAGGATTCTATGATCTGCCACAGCTCCATCCTTGAAACAATGCAGAGAGTTCATTAAAAGCTTTGAATGGAAGGATAAATAAATGAATGAAAGGATTAGAGCTCTACAACTTAGACTGCCAGCACCGCTTTGGGAAACGTTTTCAGAAGTGTCCTATGCAAAAGAAAACCCCATGTTTGCTCCTAACAAAACTTGGAAGCTCAAACATATTGAGTGCATCACTATGAACCCAGCCTTTCACGATTGTGACTGAGATCTAAAAGCTGCCTCAGTGATTACTTCCTTGCTTTATATACTCTCCTACTGGCACTCCAATGAGGCTTTGGAAACTTCTAAGGCACAATACATGAAATGAAGGAAAACAACCCCCCCCAAATAAAAATAAAGAAAAAAACCCAATGTCAAACCAGCAAGCTTATTTACGATTTACCATTTTCAGTTAGAAACAGAATGAGCTTAGTTCACCTAAATTCTGCTTTCCCAAAGTAAAATTTACCTGTTCTTTGAACAGTACTTTCTGATGTGGCAACTGAACTTTTTTTCTGCGTTAAGTGTTGAGAGGATGCTAGAACAGAAGTGGAGGGGAAAAAACATTATTTTCAAAGGGAGTCACAAGATTTTTTTGTTGTGCAATTGGGCTGCTTTTACAGAACAAGGCATCTTCCAACTTACTGTGTTTTTACATTTACAGATAGAATTTTTGTAATCCATATCCTACTCTCTCCTCCCCACCCAAAAAAACCAATCAACCAAACAGCTCCTCAGTTTAAAAACAATCAGCAGAAACCTCTCATGCACAAAACCCATTTTCCAACCTACTCTAAGCAGGTTTTCACAAACCACATTAGGGATGCAGTTAAATACCATCAAGCGTATTTTTAAAGGCAGTGTTTTGTCACTAGACCATGAAACTAAACGAAGACCTAAAAGAGGTCTCTGTTTTGCATCTCTCTCAGCTTCGCGCTCATTTCAGCAGGAGTCTTGAGGAAAAACAGCATGATTGTTAATGAATGGATACCCTCATCTTCAATTAAAGCACAGAAGTGCAAACTGTGCTCCTAGAGGCTCCCAGGACATCCTTATTCAATATGATAATGTGACTTAACGTTGTTTTTCTTGTAAAAATAAGATAGTAAACCAATACCTGTTACGCAAATGCCTTCCAGTCTTCCCTTGAGTGTGATCATGAACTTACCAAGAACACAGAGACGTAAAAGTTCCAATTTAGATAAAGAATATTCATTCCATTTGTAAAAACATGTGTACATTCAGATGCCTACGTCACTGTCCCAGATCTGAAGAGAACGTATGCACATTGCAGATGGGACACAGTTTGCTTCAGACTTGAGAATGAATGAATTCCCACCCTTAATGCTGAAGTTAGGTGCATTCTCTTCTTACACACCATAAAGCAGCGAGAGCATTTGGAACGTGCTGTCACCGCTTCTTGCTTTGAGATCACTGCCCGGACTTGCATCATACTGCTCCTGCCAAAGACTTTTTCTCCTAAGAAAGTGTGATTCCTTCTGTAAAGCTCAGAGGAAGCATTTTCCCCTTCTAGCAGCATACAGCTAAAGCAAACAGCCATGGGGAAAATCTACATTTCGACTGAAGCTCTTGTTTCCACTGATTTATGTGGGTTCAATTTTCCATGGTTTTGTCTTCTAAAAGATGAAATCCATGTTTAAGTTGACAATATAAAGCACAATGGAGATCAAATAGCTTGCTTTAAGAGCAACAGCTTATTTCCACATGGCCTCCAACAGGTTAAAACTGCCTCAAGAACATGCAGTGATGTCATAAAGAAAGTCTGTCAATGCTAAAAGTAGAATGATAAAGAAAACAGACTAAAAATGAGAAGACTTTCTGTCACTATACACAATTTACTCATAATTGCACTTCAAGTATATCTCTGAAATGAACATTTTCGTTTGTCCCTGTGCATATTTTTTCTTTCTTTCTTCCTTTTTGTTTGTTTGGTTTGTTTTTTGTTTTCTTTTTTGTTTTTGTTTTTGTTTTTTTTTTTGCTAAAGTTCAGCTATTTCCCTAGAAGGCTAAGGTCCCCATAGAGAGAACTTGTATTATTAGGATTAATACACAATATCAGAATTAGGTCTATATATTTAAATAAGTTATAAATGTAAAAGGTCTTTGCAACTGACCAGGAGGGGCAAGCTGGCAGGGCTCACTGTGTGTGTGCCCCGGTGGCGCAGCGGTAGAATTGCCGCAACATGGGAAATAAGCAGGAGGGTATGGAAACTGTGATGCAATTAGGAAGCTACCACCTAACTGCTATCACTGAAGTGTGCTGGGTTCATTCATACAACTTGAATACTGTGATTGAGGGCGACAGGCTTTTTAGAGAAGATAAACAAGGCAGCAGGAGTAGGGGAGTTGCCCTCTATGTTAAGAGGTGCAAAGAGCTGCCTCTGAGAAACAGTTGTGATCATGCAGAGAGCTGGTGGGTGAAAATATGGGACTAATAAAGGACATCTAGAGGCCAAGTCTACTATGGGAACCTGATCAAATAGAACCTGTGGATGAGGCCTTCTCACTCCAGCTATAAGAGCCATCGCACTCACAGGCTCTTATCCTGATGGGAGATTTCAACCACCCACATGTCTGCTGGGAAAGCAGCATGGTGGGCTGCAAACAATCCAGGGGACTCTTTGGCTGTGTTGATGATATAACTTCCTGGTCCAGGTACCGGACAGGCCAACCAGCACTGAAGTACTACTAGTTCTGGGGCTCACCAAAGCAGAAGAAATCATCAAAAGGGTTCAGACTGGAGGCAGCTTGCGATATAGCTACCATACTTAGGTTGAGTTCAGGATCTCAAAGAACACGGGCCAGCCAAAGACTCTAGTCAGGATCCTGAACTACAGGAGAGCGAATTTCAGGCTGTTTAAGGAATTATTGGAAGAGATCCCATAGAAAATTGTCCTTAGGGACAAAGGAATAGAACAGAGTTGGCAGCATTTTAAGGATACCTTTCTGGGAGCACAAGAGCTCTCCTTCCTCCAGCAGAAGAAATCAGGCAAAGGAGAAAGAAGATCAGTATGGCTGAGCAAAGGGGGGATGGTAAAATTGATGGAAGAGGAAAAAAAAATAAAAAGTACAAGCAGTGGAAGCAGGAGATGGCCTGGGAAGAGCATAGGGATACTATCTGGATGTGCAGAAATGGCATCAGGAAGAGTAAGGCATGGATAGAATTCAACTTGGCGAGGGATGTGAAAAATAACAAGAAAGGTCTTAGAAGACTGGAGATACACTGGTCTTACAAGACAATGGAGAGCTTACCCCTTCTGACAAATGAGAGGGGAGAACTGGCTTCTTCAGACACAGAGAAGGCTGAGGTACTTAAGGAGTTCCTGGCCTTGGTCTTCACTGCCAGTGAGGTTTCCTGAGCCTCTCACATCCCTGAACTTCTACGTAGGAGTCAGATGAGCAAAATCCCTCTCACTATAGGACTGGAGCAAGTCTGAAACCACCTCATAAAGCTGAGTATGTACAATTCTATGGGGCTAGGCAACACACATCCTAGGGAGCTGGCTGATGAAGTTGCCAAGTATCTCTCTGTCGTATTTGAAAAGTCATGGCTGTTATGCAAGGATCCTGGTAACCAGAAAAAAAGAAAACATCACTCCCATTTTTAATAAAAGGAGTAAAGAAGATCCAGAAAAATACAGGCTGATGAGCTTTAAGTCTGTGGCTGGGAAGATCATGGAGCAGATCCTCATAAGAGAGATGTTAAGGCATATACAGGCCGAGAAGGTGATCCAAGACAGCCAGCACAGCTTCATTAAGCACAGACTGCATCTGACCAATCTGGTTGCCTTCTGTGTTTGAGTGACAACATCAGTGGACAAATGAAGGGCAGCAGACATTGTCTACTGGATTCCTGCAAGGCCTTCAACATGGACCCATGCCACACCCTTATCTCTAAATTGGAGAGATAAGAATTTGAAGGCTGGACTATTTGGTGGACATTTGAAGTCTATGATAAAGAATTGGTTGGATGGTCATAGCCAGATGTTTCTGGTCAATGGCCCTATGTCCAGGTGGAGGCCTCTGATGAGTGGGTGTCCTCCACAGATTTGTCCTGGGACCAGTGCTCTTGAACATCTTCATCAATGACATAGATGGTAAGATCGAGTGTACCCCCAAAAGTTTGCAGATGACATAATAGAAGGAAGGGACACCATTCCTTCTTCACAGAAGCACCTCTCTTACGAAGAAAGGTTGAGGGAGTTGGACCTGTTTAACTTGGAAAAGAGGAGACTCCACCAAGACCTCATTGTGGCCTTCCAGTACTTGAGGGGAGCTTATAAACAGGAAGGGGAGAAATTTTTTACATGGTGTGATAGCGACAGAACAAGGGGGAATGGCTTTAAACTAAAAGAGAAGAAATTTAAGTTAGATGTTTGGAAAAAATTCCTTACCCAGAGGGTGGTGAGGCCGTGGCACTGCTGCCCAGAGAAACTGTGGATGCATCATCCCTGTAGATGTTTAAGACCAGGCTGGATGGAGCCCTGAGCAGGCTGATCTGGTGGGTGCCAAACAGCCTGCAGCAGAGGGCTTCGAGCTCAATGACCTTTAAGGTCCCTTACAACCCAAACCACTCTATGATTCTACTATGTGCCAGTTTAAAAGATGTCCAATGCATACAATTGTCATTGTTGACGCATCAGTCTTCCTCCCACTTCTAAGTTACGTGAAGTCAGTACAGAAAGGACATGGAGGTGCTGGAGCAGGTCTAAAGAAGGGCAAAGAGGCTGGAAAAGGGCTTGGAGAATCTGCCCTATGAGGACAGACTGAAGGAACTGGGGCCGTTTAGTCTGAGTAAAAGGAGGCTGAGGGGAGACTATTTGCCCTCTTCCAATATCTGAAAGGTATGCTCTTGCAGCAAGAGCGGGGTTGGTCTCTTCTCATTGGTAACAGGACGAGGGGAAACGACCTCATATTGCACCAGGGTAAGTTTAGGTTGGCTATCAGGAAGAACTTCTTTACAGAAAGGGTTGTTAAACACTGGCTGGGCTGCCCAGAGAGTTGGTTTAGTCACCATCCCTGGATGTGTTTAAAAACTGTCTGGCTGTGGCGCTCAGGGACATGATTTAGCAGAGGGCTGTTAGGGTAGGAACGTTAGGTTGTGGTTGGACTTGATTATCTTTAAGGCCTTTTCCAACCTGAGTGATTCTATGACTCTAAGTCATTCCTTTATTATGTTCACATGAAATACCACATACAAGAAGTAAATGAAAACAGACTGAACACCTGAAATGTGGATCTTAGTGAAATACAAGTCTTCATACTATTCTAATATTAAATTAAAAAGTAACTGTCACCCTATAGTATAATATTCAGGGAAGAACGCAACAAGGAAGTTTACGAAAGCAATTTCACAGCTTCTATTTAAGAAAGGTGGCAGTCGACTTACCTGTATTTTGTAGCAGTTCCTGACGTGTTCCTGTTTTGTCCTCCACCAAGCCACCCCCAGTCTGCTCAGCTGGTAAGCTGCTATGGTTACTGCCATTTGTGCTTGGTGTTGCAGGTGTAAGATCTGGGATTGCTGGAGTGGTTACAGCTGACAGTGAACTTGTAGGAGTGCTTGTTGTTAAGCCTGGAGATACAGAAGCAGAAACAGCAGCAGCAGTGCTGACACTCATATTGCCAGGCCCAGAAGTGCTCTGTTTTGTAAGATTGGGTGCTGGAGGTGTCACAGTTTTATTGTCTAGTTCTGCTGGTGATTGCTCTGTTCCTGAGCTACTAGGGACAGATGTTTCCGGCCCCTGACCTTCTGCTTCTCCATCCAAGGTGTACTGCTCTTCCCCTTTCTCAAGGGAGCCAGTGACTTTCTTGCACGCTTTTGTCAGCAAGAGTTGGCCAATTTTGTCTACTTTTCCCTTTCCTTTACTAGAAGAAACAGGACTTCGTCTGTTCCCAGGTCCTGGACTACTAGTAAGAAGAGGTGAAACCACAGGTCCAGGCTGTGTGGCTGTAACGGGGCACTGGTCACTTGATCCACTGCTCTGAGGAGCAGCTTCTTCAGGGCTCAAGTCTTTTGCTGGCTGAGCAGGAAGATGTGAAGGAACATTTGAAGTAGTTGTAGTAGGAGATGGCAGCTGAACAGGGGGCGTCAAGGGATTAAGAACGAGTGGCCGGCTTGTTGGAATACTAGGTGCAGGGCTGCTAGAGGATGTGCTAGGAGGAGCAGGTGCAGAGGAGAACTTGATGTTCTGTGGTATATGTAAAGGGCCCACAACCGCAACTGACTGAGGCATTAGGCTAGAGTTCGATGTCATCGGGGCTGTGGGAATCGTACTTGGTTGAGAGCCTTTCATAACCTGAATTATTGAGGAAGAGTTTATAAAAACAGGTGTAATGAACTGCGGCCGTGCATTAGACTGAGCTGCCGACTGTCCCTCAGAAACCATTACTTTGTTTCCTACGTTAGGCATTGTGACAACAGTAGACACTAATGCAGGTTGCAAGTGAGATGGCAATGGTGCTGATGTATTAGCAGAAGACGTAATGGGGTTTGAAGTTACAAAAACTGTTATCTGGTTGGGCGGTAAGGGAGCTGAAATAGAAGAACTGACAGGCCTTTGTATTACTGGAGGAACACTCTGTGTAACATTTGAGTTTATTTCTCCCGGTTCCTGAAGTCCTGGATTTGAACAGGGTTCATTACTTTGAGGCAAACTAAGTGAATTAGATGGCTCTTTGCTAGAGGATGCATCTTGAAGTGGAGGAATGACAGCTACCTTTTTAATCTCCTCAACAGTGGTGACTACTGGTGCCATTTCAAGACCAGACAGTCCTGGGGGCTTAATGGTTACATTAGGAGCTCCAGAATTATCAAGAAGTTGACTTAAAGAAGTGGGTGCTTCCCTCATAGCCGGAGATACCATGGTTTTACTTTCCTCCAAAGCAGGAAGCTTACCCGTATCTAAGGCCTGCCCATCTTTTTTTGACTGCTCCTCTGGAACCAGCGTTTTTATTTCTGGAGTAGGGACACCTTTCAGTTCAGTGCTGGGCTGGTCTTTGTTACCCTGGACAGTTTGTGCACTTTGACATTCATTATCTTGAGGAACACTGAGGCTCTCCTTATTGTCTTCAGGAATGCCAGTCATAGCAGGTGCAGAAACTGCTGGACTCTGATTACTTAGCATGTTATTATTTTGAAAACTTGTAGTAACAGGTGTTGGCAAGGAAGCAGGACCAACCATTATATTCCTCTGCATATCTACATTCTGCAAGAGAGATGGATTCTGTGGAGTACTCAATGATAATTTTGCTGCTTTTGAATTCTGTCTACCAGGACTTGGTGTTGTTTTCCTGCTGGATCCAGGACTGGACCTTCGACTATTGCTTGGACTTGCTCTCTTTGTTCCTCCAGCATTGGTTTGCTTTCCTGAATTAACAACAACAGTTTCCAATTTGTGTGACTGTGGAGCAGCAAAACTAGACTGATTGTTGATTGTGAGATTTGATGGGGCTTGTCCAATGGCCTTCAAAGTAGTAGGATTAAGACCCTGCTGATCAAATCCTCTACTGAGATTAGGCCTGGGAGGTAAAGGAATATTAATTTGGGGAGGGAAAAGACCAGCTATAGAAGCATTGAGTCTCTCTGGAGACAGGCTTATTTCTGAGGGTTCTGTGCTAGGTGGGCGGTTATTAGGAGTCTGAGGATAGTATGGCCTTGGGCTTGCTCTGTTTGGGGTTTTAGGCCTTGAAGTTTGTGATGGGGTAGCAACATTAGGAAAATGGTGTGCAAGAGACCCAGGCAGAGAATTAGACTGCTGTTGAGGACTTGCGCCTTGGGTGGCTGAAAGCGGGGATGGTCCAGGTTTAGCTCCCGTCATCATTAATTGGTTCTGTGAAACTACTAAATGAGATGTCAAATTATTCTGAGCTCCTGATGCTGCGGGGCCTTCAGTTCCACCTCCTTCTGGAAGGGAAGATATGGATGAAACCTCTCCCAGAGGTGAGCTGGAAGGATTCTGTACGTTATCTTGATAAACCATTTTTCTTGCATTACCTCCCAGAGAAGGATTGCCTGGCAAGGAAATCCTCTGTTTATCAGGAGACAGAGGCACAGATCCAGGGCCTTGTAGATTGACCATTACTGGCATGTTACCACTCTGCTGCATGGGCATTCGTTGTGCATCTGGATTCAGAGGCCCTCGAGGTGGATGAACTCCTTGTGGTACAGGAAGCCTGACTGATTTGGAATCCTGCTGCATCATAAGCATCATCATCATTTGTTGCTGTTGCTGCGGTGTTTGTGGTGGTGCCTGAGCTTGCTGTGGCGGCAGCTGTGGCTGCTGTTGCAGCTGCTGTGGCTGCTGTGTGTGTGGCATGAGTTGAGGTGGCATCTGCTGAAGTGGTCTTTGTTCCACCGGCTGAGAAGGATAACCTAAGAGGACACAGTGACATGCTGATCAAGAACAAAAATCAGAGAAAGTAGAATTTATGTAATGAATGGCATCAGATAGAAGCGATAGGTAGGAGAGCTTGTTTATCCTCTGTAACAGCCACAATACTAAACAAGCTTTATAAAGAAAGGTTTTTATATATTACATATATCATATATATTATAAAAAAGGGATTTTACTTTAAGTATTTTTAAGAATTATGAATGACCTGTGTGACACTGAATGGAAGGCCATACCAGCAACCAGCTACTATTCTGGCTTCACAACACCTCAGAATGTCTCTACAGCAGTCCACAGGCTTGCTGCCACTTTCAAATGCAGAGTTAACCTTTCACAGATTAATCAACCTCAAAACAAACCTAAAAGATTGTAAGACGAGAACTGGAAAGGTTCTGAAAAATCAACTACTGGACACTCCTCAGTTTTTAAGACACCAGTCTGTGCTAATGCTAGAAGTACAGACATCTATAAAATGTGACATTGCTAAGTAATTCTACAGTATTCAACATGATACCTGCAGTTGGGTGATACATGAGGATGCAACCATCTATTCATTTAGAGCTAGTTCAAAGAGCACAAATAAAGAAATCAATTATTCACGAGAAAAAAAAAAACAACTTGGTCTTAAACGTGTAAAAACGTACTGCCACAAAGATCAGTTAAAGCTCCATTGTAGTGACAACATTTAACACTCACCTGGCGGCCTGCTTCCAAAGTCTGAAAGTTTAGGGCCTGAGTTGTCTAAGTTGATTCCTTGATCTCCAGACATTGATGACTGATCGCTCTCCTCCAGGCTGCCTGAACGCGGTTCTGAAGAGCTGAAAGAAAAATAATTGCTGTTTACATACAGCCGCAACATCAGCGTATGGATTCCTCTTCCACAACCATTGTAGCACTTCTGGCTGACCCGCAAGTAACTCATGGAAACAGATCACTGCCTCAGGTACAGCAGATGCAAATGCAGCCCAGGACTACCAACAGTCACTTCCAGGCCTTAAATACTACTCCTGAAGAGACAAGTTGCCTGGTGCTTTACTCACCTGAAGCGTTTGTTTCTTTCCTTTGTTTCTTCCTTGAATCTGAGTTTTATGAGAAAATGCCAACAGATACTTCAAATTTATATACAAATAGCTCTCCTGGCGGATCTAAATAGGCTTCTCTCAAATACTGCTGTGCTGTCTGTACACATAAGTATCATGTGTATATCCAGTGAACTTCAGAGGCAGCACCATGCTCCCAGGGGAGCCCAGCTTAGGGTATCAGAACTCTATCTCTGTCACAGCACATCAGGCATTCAAGGCCATCCACCAGAGCACACAGCTCTGTGGGATGCAGACCTTGCTCCAGGAGACCCTGGGGGACATGTTAAAATTGCCAAAATTCAACAGTCAATGCTTCCACTGCATCACAACAGTAAGCTTTTTACAAGCATGCTTTCACAGCTAACGTGTGGTCAGAGGATGTAAGATGAATGAAGAGCAAAAGACCTTAATGACTTAATGGTTTCATGAATATACTGAGGCTGTATGGAGATATATGTAATAACAGCTCTCCATTTAAACTAAAGACATGAAAACAGGTTCACTGCCTGCAAGGAGAGGCAGAGTTCTATAGAAATGACAAAGAAAAAGAAATTCTTAGCCAAACAAGAATCTGAATTATATAAAGGTTTACCTGACAGTAACAGACAGCTTTGGTATATGGACAGCTGGCAGCAAGAAACCCAGGCCTGCCCCAGCGTCCTATTAACTATCCAGTGCTCAGAAAGCAGGCAGGGGCTTAAAAGCCTCTGAATTTTCACTGGTCAATGGGGGAGAGTCAGGTGTGGGTCAGAGAAAGGCTCTGCCCCAGTGGGCAGCGGGCACAGCCCCAGTGCTGGAGCTCAGGGAGCGCTGGGACACCTCAGCCATAGTATTTGGGTGGTGCTGTGTGGAGCCAGGTGTGCTCCTTCCAGATGGGGATGTTCCACATTTCTGTGATTTCTTCAAAATGGGGATGGGGATTACAAATGTTGCAGTTAGAAGTTAGATAAAAAGCAGCTGCAGAGCATTACCACACAAATAGATTGACCCTAGAAAGCTGCCTTTGTGCAAAATCAATTCTTCCAAAACACCTCCTGCCAGATGGGAGCCATCAGGTAAGCTGCAAAACAAAACCTCGCTAAAATGAACTGGAGTTTTGTTCTCTAGCAACCAGGAACAGCAATTACTGTAGGAACAACTGCTGCTACAGTTTCTAGGAAAGTTAAACACAAACTGAATTTCAAATGCAGCTGAACTTTACTAAGCCCATTTAACAACCACCAGTTATCTAAGAAGCCCACCACATTCTGAATATGCGTAGCAAGCAAGACAGGGAGTCTGTGCCAGAGGGACAAACATTCCTTATTTGTTCCTCCCCCCAATGCTCTCAGTGCAAAGACAAAACAGCTGCACTGTGTGGATTAGCAATTTTCTAAGGGAACTTGAGCTCTAGCACTGCATTGCTGAGCACGGCTCTCAGGTGTGAACCTGCAGTCGGAGCACAAAGAGAATGTCCGAAGAGGAAAAAAAACAAAACCAAGAAGAAACAAAACACTTCACCAGCAAACAAATGAAAAGTAGAGCTGCAGATGCTGACATAAGAGCAACAGAAATATACAGGGAAGGCAGTGCAAACTTTACAATAACAGTCTTCTGGGAGATTCTGGAGGAGCTCCACCTATCCATTTACTGATAATCCCAGGCCACACTGGGGCTGCATGACTATCAGCAAGAGCAATGAAAACAGAACTTTAACGAGGCTTTTGCATAATGAATGCTAATAATGACAGAAGGACTGCGTGTTTTGCTGTAAATGATCAGCACTGCTCACAAAGCACTGTTGGTAATGCCATGGAACACAAACGTTTTGATGCAACGAAAAACATGCCACAGCTTCTGTGTGAAAGGTACCTGAATAGCTTTAAAGTTTAGGAAAACAGACAGAAAAATATCTGTTTCAAGTCCCTTTGAAGGGTCTTATGTTTGAAAGCAGAAGGACTCATTCCATGGCACACCAACTTTGTACACTATGTGTATTTTGGCCACTTGGTTCTTATGCCATGATTTCTGATGATTTAATTTGAAATCACCAGGCCCGTTTTGCAGCAATACAAGCTGATGGGTCATACCATGACCTGTATGCACAACTAAGTATGCACTAAAGGTATCTGCCATGGCTTCTGAGCCTCTCAAACTGGCATGCTTTGCTTTGCCTTCACCATTCAGCACCTCTACAACCACAAAATGCGTTTTACAGCAGCACTACGAGATTAAGGCAGTTAAGGACTGTCACAAAAGATCGCTTGTAATAGATAACACAGATCTGGATATTCCTGTGCTGTAAACTGAGGCAAACTTCTTCCATTCTTTTCTAACTGGGGAAAAAGCCCACAGAAGTTTCACCACATAGATTCCCGCAGCCGCAGGTTAGCTACATAGTAGATAAACAGATATATTCTATCTGTCTATACGGTTTTAGATGAAAAAAGGCACAGCAGCAGTAGTCTACCATCTGTGCCAGTATTAGTACACTGCCAACAGCAAAGGTTTACAGGACACCCAGCCAACAAAGAATATGTGAGTCAATGGGGAAGTAAAAGATTCAATAATATCATATTTCCAACATACAGATATGATAATTTATCTTCTCTCATCTATTACCTCATTGGCCTATTCCCTTCAAGGCCTTTCCTCCTAAGCTCTTCCAGGCTAGGAAGGCCAGCATTGCTTGGGCTTGTTATTCCTGCACCCAGAGAGCACCAAGCTCTGACTCCTAGCTAAAACTTCAACTAAGAAGACCAGCTCAGTTCCAGGCAGAAACTCCATAGGATATACACGTATCGCAGAAAACAACCCCCCTTCAAAAATCTACACAACACGTTGTCATACAAAGGCTTATAATTCTTTTGAAGCACTTCTGAAAGTGCTTCCCAACCTCTGACTCTGACCATCAGATCGCTTGGGAATGGCAGCCTCCACTTCCAACACCAAGGCCCCAGGAATCCACTGACATCATGAAAAAAAATTCTCACCCCTTCTGCCCAGTAAACGCAGCAAACATTGCTATTTTAAACAGAAGTATTACTTAACTAGGATGTCTGCATGTTCTTCTTGATCCTGAATGAACTCTGCAGTGGCATGCCTGCCACGGAGATATCACTTGAGTGAAACTGCTAGCATATGAAATAATGCAGATCTCATTATACTCTTGCTGAAAACATAATGACAAGATGCCTGCAAGGCTTTCCCATATCCTTTAAAATAAAAAAGCGGAGTAATATTAAACCTACTTTGTTTGTTCCAGTTGCTGATTAGTTTTCTTTTTCCTTGGAGGCTTCTTCTTTTTTGGCTTACTGGCATTCTGACTATTTGGTTTGTTGTTCACACCAAAGTGCCCTGCCGATATATCGCTTTGCAGAAGGTTAACCAAGAGCGGACTTGTGAGCGTGACATCTTTATTGACAGGAAAACCAGGATTTTGTCCACAGGGAATCTGATTCCCATTTGGCGTTCCGCTAAACCCGGAATTGAACGGCAGCCCGTGGCCAGAGAAGTGACTCCCCGAAGCGCTGTTGTTTCCTTGCATTGTTTGCATATGGGAAGGCACCATGTTTGACTGCTGCACAGGAACATCAGGTAACATCTGCGTCATGTTCACATCATTATTTGTTGCAGTAGTAGTATCCCCAAGTTGCTGAGACATATGGGGTCCAGGCCCAGTAGGTCTTAAAACTTGCCCTTGTATTCCCATAACCTGAGAAGGGTTACCATTTACAGGGCCTTGCTGAGCCATCATCTGCCCAGTGAACTGCACCATGTTTCCTTGCATGTTTGGAGTTGGTCCTCTCATCAGTTGAGCTGGCCCCGACATAACACCGGACTGATTTTGAGTATTAAAAGGCTGTTTATTTCCTTGCATTTGAGTGGTCATCATCTGTTCCATCATTGAGTTTGGCTGTAACAAGACCTGACCTTGAGGTCCCATCATCTGATTGTGTGTAGACATCATCTGCTGTCCCTGCTGGGAAATCATCTGTTTGGGTGGGGTCATCCTTTGGGGTGAAGGACCAAGATTTTGATTTTGTGGTGTTACCATCATTTGGCCTTGTGGCATGAGCTGAGTTCGAGAAAGTATCATCTGGTTCTGAGGGTTCATCGATCCCTGAGCCTGAATGTTTACCATCTGTCCTTGAGAGGATACAATTTGCTGATGCATTCCCATAAGCTGAGACTGTGGTCCTTGTTGAGGCTGTCCCTGTATGTTGCCCATGTTAACTTGTGGCACTCCACTAGTGCCAGCCTGCTGGTTGTTCATACTTCCATGAAGTCCCATTAAATTGGTCTGCATCATATTTGGTGGGCCATGTGGTGCTTGCATCTGATTTTGAGGAGGCCCAGATCCTTGGCCACCTTTAAAAACAATAAAAAAGAAAGTTGGTTAGAAATCGATGGGAGTGATATAAGTTCTCAAATTTGATGCTGAATAACTACTCCATATTCACTTTCCTCCTTTCTCTAATGAACTGGAATATTGGATATATTTGCAGTCCTGTTCTATGACGTTTGATGACACAGATAAACATTATCTGTCAAAACAAAAAAAATCGCCTTTCATTGGTGCTTCACACATGGACCCCACTGCAGAAGGCTTTCATTCAACTTCCATTTCAGTCACTATCTGTATATAAGCCTAAAAATATTCCACAATAGCACCTAACTTCACAAAACAATTCCCAACTAAAAGAAGCTTCAAACCCTGAGGTTATTTTACAATGGGTAAAAAATAAATACACATACAGTAGTGATGATGGACATAATCCAGATGAAAGACTGATAACCAAAATTGTTAAGATGAGATATCTGTGAACTGCAGATTTCTTTTTTCACAAAACTCTCTTTAATCTGATTTCCAAAGCTCTCAGACAAACTAATAACCTTTTCAAACAACAAGGTGCTTTTTTTCTTCTTTTCCCTAAGATAACACCCTTCATTTTTTCAGGACAAGAAGTTTCTTTTGTGCTGTATTTTTACTACTCCTAGCCTCCAAATCCCATTGCTAATTCTTTTTAACTTCCAAACAGACTCTTCTGGATCCTAGAATGACAGTTCTAAGTAAAACTACTCAAACTGTTTGAAAACCATTAACCCCCCACCAACAACTGAGGAACAACACATTCCAAACAGACCTGCGTGCTGCACATTTTGGCTGGTTTGTAGCTGTGGAGCTCCACTGTTCACCGGTGTTCCTGGTGCTGTGGAAGGCACCTGACCTTGCATGAAGCTCTGGTTAGCTTGGCCCGCAGGGAACCCGGGAGGGAGGCGCTTGGGCATTCCTTAATACAAGAATTTTCTCATTAGAAAGTAGGGAAAGAAAGAAGAGAGAAAAATAAAAAGGAAAGAAACAAATCTGTAATTGGATGGCAGTAGGATGAATACCTTTGAGTTTGTACTGTCACACTTCTGGTTTAGGAAGAAAACAATTTTTGCCAATACGTAAGACCCACTGAAAGCATACTAACAATTCTTACCTGTGCAGTAGTTCAGCCTAATAAAGCACTAAGACTCCACTCAAAATGTAATTCTGTTTCTAGTCTAAGTAGAACACCAACCCAAAAATAAAAAGTTGGAATTTTCAGAAACTGGAATTTGAAGTACCATCATTTGCTGTTTTCTTCTCTACTGCAGCTCATCTCTCATCAGGTCCTTAACTTACTCCACGTAAGCAAACGCAAAAATCTTGCATTTTGATGGCACTTTTTCTCCTTCCAACAAGATGTGCCGCCATAACACACTTGGGTACGCACTTCTTAGCACTCCTTCACCCTGCTGGTCTATGTACATACAGACTCAAAATGACTTTTAGGCCCACATAGGGCTGAGTTGAAGAATCTTCAAGGTGATGAGACAGAACAAGGCTTCACTACCCACAAAGAGACTTGACTGCAGCAAGTCCCAAGTTTATATACACAACCCTGCTATTCCTATTGCAAATATTCTGCCAGGTGTCTGCCTGGCACAACGCCCACACTTTGCCATATCACAACACCACTGCTGCCCTGAGACAAAGAGCAAAATCTGCACCACTCCTACTGAGATGAGCAGCAGCAGAAATGTCTTTAACAAAACCCACTCCCTTTAGCTCACTATCAAATATATAGTACCAGAGTACCTATTAGAAACCTTATACTCCTGTATTTGCCTGATTCACTTCCACAGTCAGAATTTAACCTTGGCTCCCTCATATAGCTTTCTTGCACACTTTATCTGTATTGCTTGCGTAAATTAATCTGGTTTCATGTCTACAACTAATACTTCAGTGTAATTGAGTTCATAAGTCAAAAATTAGGTTCATCTGTAAATATGGAACAAATATTTCAAACCACATCACAGGACTACAGTTCTAGTTCTGCAAAACTTATAAAAACTCTGCATGTAGGAATGCTTGAATTGAGAAAAAATGTTCAATTTGGCCTATTCTGATTTGCAAAAAAAAAAACAAAAAAACAGGTGAAAGAGTTGGAATGTATTCAATTTACACTAAACCTTTAAATGCAAAGTGGCTCAAAAATGGGAAGATCTCTAACTATGGCTTAATTAATGTCTAAATTACAGGACTAAGGACTAAGTACGGACAGAAGCCAGGCAAAAACCACAGCAAGTGTAAGGCACCATAGCTTTGTTTAAATCAACAGAATCCTGTCTTCTTAAAACATCTGAGGATATCGCTCTCAGCAGGATTGCTGATTTTAACAATAGGGCCTGGAGTGAGTCCAAATAATGTATTTTTATGGTTTATTTGGGTTGTTATTTTTAACAAAGCAAAAGCAGGATTTTGTCTATAGTAGGTATAGTAAGTATGCAGAGATTATGCTATCTAGAGGTCAGGGTTATGCTACCTAGAAGATAGTGATTCTTGACAGAGCACTTGCAGCTGGAGAGACAGAACTGGAAGGAAATGTGACACTTCTCAAAATATTTGGCAGCTGGAGACAAGAAAGGAGGTAGCAAGCAAAAGGCACTGCCAGGCCCTAAAAACCCTAAAAAAAGAGGAAAACCCTAAAACTGAGACAATTCAGGTGAATCAAACTGAGCCAAATTCAAATTACATCCACAAACCGTGAAGATACAAGAAACCTGCCTGTATCAGTTGGCCAAGGAATGGGTAGTTGTTACAGTTCATCTGAGCTGAATTGGACGTGCAATGTGACAACACAGGAAAATAGAATACATACTGAACTGTGTATGTAGGTAGACAAAGAATATGGCCTAGACTTTACAAGTACAGAAGGAAAAGATTTTGAAGACCCAGGCAAGAGCCTGTGCACAGGTAACTGAGAGCAGCCATTCAGGAGAAAGACAAACAAATGGAGAGACTTGCTACAAGTCGGGCACAGCACCATAAAAGGCACAAGGAAAAAAGAAAAACAAGGACACAAAAGAGATCTGAAGATTCAGAAATGAAATTCTGCCATCACTAGAGAAGCCTTCTGATAGTAGTAAGGCAAAAATGTGAATGCGGAGATGCAAGCAGAAAACTAAAGACCACACGACCAAAGAAGAAGTTAAAACATCCCTTGACTTTCTCATTTTAGAGCAGGGAATTCAATAGCGTAGCAGTAACAGTGCTTTTAAAGCAAAGAAACCGATGACAAATAAAGACAGGGTCAAGAGGAAACATCCACAACTGAGAAGGGAAAATGTAAAATAATGCTTTGTTTCTGTAGCAGAAAACATAAGTGGTGACAGACAAAGCTGAAGGGAAAAAAACATTCATTTGCTTTTATTGAACTCTCCCTTTCAAAAGAAACAAGTAATATCTTTGCCTATTCTGAACTTTCTGTAAAGCAACAGAAGAACTGCCAAGAGGATGACTAGGAGTCATAAGAAGCAGCTACATAAAACAATTTCCTTCTGCTGTGGACAAGAGTTCACTTCTCGGTTACTAACACAGCACGTCAGGTCACAGCTAGGTAGTAGAACTGAAGTAATACTGATGCTAATTCACCCATACTCACCTTACGTGTACACAACCTATGTCTTCATTTTGTCTCCGATAGGATTTTTTCAGAAGGAACAGTAACATTAGTTCTAGCCATTTTATGTTCTTTCTTTTATTGTAAAAGGCAGTCTTAGTACTTCTTACCTCCTAAGCCAGGGTGTAAACCTTGTGGACCTTGGTTTTGCTGCTGCATCACCATGAAGTTGGGGGGTACATTCCCCTGCTGCACCATAGGATTACGACTAGGAGAACTGACAGTCTGCTGAAATCCCTGGGGAAGCGTGCTACTTTGGGGAGGCCTTGGTCCCATCTGCTGCTGCGTCTGGTTAACTGTTGGAGATGATGCAGGGGATCCCTGCTGGAAGGAGGAGGGAGAGGAAGCAGGAGACTTGTTGGTCAAGTGGGGTTGTTGTAGTGGTGTAGGAACGCGTGAGGGCCCTCCCTGAAGGCTTTTCATTTGAGGAGCAGTAAACTGGCCAGGATTGCTCATTTGGGGAAAGTTTGAGTGAGCTTGGGAAGCTTGCTGGCTTCCGAAAGGATATGGAGGTGGAGGATGAGTAGGAGTTTGTACTGTGGCTAGAGATGGTCTTGCTTGAAGTTGCTGCTGCATTTGTCCAGGTAATGGGGCCTTTTTCCAACCCTGGTTTACTGTCAATGTACCCAGTGCTCCCTGGGTTGGAGGAGGCTGAAGTGCTCCTGAAGGAAGCTGGTTCCAGCCAGGAGGAACCGGAACCTGTGCTGGTGAAGTAAACGAAGGTCGAATACCCTGTTGTGGCTGCTGATGTGGCTGGGGAGGACGTGTCTGCAACTGTGTTTGTTGCTGTAGTTGCTGAAAGTTGGCTGAGTTCATTTGCCTGTTTACGGGAACTGACTGCATTGAATGGAGCTGCGGAGCTAAAGATCCAGATGGATGATTTTGCTGCTGGATATTTAGCCCAGATAAAAGTGGGTCCATTGCATCTATTAAAATAGCAAAGAAAAGTTAAAATAAAAATAAATAACCTACTGTAGACAAAAACCACCACAAAACAACAAAGGGAAAATTGTTTGCTTGCATTTGCTCACTGTGCTGAAGTTAAGGTCTAACAAATATTCAAACTCCAGTGCTCCAATTCCTCCAATAGATGGGACAGACAATATTTGGAAGATTTTCAGAGTGTCTGGGAATCCTGCGAAGGCAACTCTCATGAACTGATAACCTCTAAAAAGCAGGTAACTCCATTGCACTTGTTCCTACAAACATAAACCTACACACCAGCTAAAAAAGTGGCAAAATGAAGACTTAACGCAGTCCTATAGTCCTATTTGAAACGTTTACAAAAAATGCCGTCTGTAAGAATAAACACTGCAAAGATCTAAAGGAAGCTGGTAAATGCTACCACCACAGTTTTATGGAGGGAGAGCTAATAACCCCCTCTCTTGCTCTACAGTCTCACAATTATGAAGAAAATACCTCAATTTATGGTTAAGCCCCTCCCAGCAAGATCCCCAAATGTTAAGCTTCTAGTCTATCTACTCCTGTTTTAAAAGCACCTGTTCTTAATCTAGTGCACACGCTTCCTACTGGAGACACCTGACACATTCAACTATTCCTTTCCTTAAGACAAAGCTTTGTCCTAGCAGTGTTACTGGCAAAGGGTACTACTGCCGCTCAACACAGCTGAAGAAAACACTAAGCAACCTGGTGACCTTTCAGATTCCCATATTATCTGACAAATGTCACCACATTAACAGGGACAAGGAAGGCGGAGAAGCAACTCTCAGAAAAGACAAGGGAAAAGCTCCAGGAAACTCTGGAGTTCATTTACAAGTACAGTCTTAAACTTGCATGCTGAAGAAAAACATTTCAGGTAAACATTTCTAGTAAAGACCAGTGCTTTGGGTAATTTTTACCACCTGGCTGTGAGGAAGGTCGAGGTGTTCTTGGCTGCAGCTCTGTATTAGCACCACCTGCTACCATAGAGGACGGCACACTTCCACTCTGGGACATCATAACGGCTGCAGCATTGCTCATTCTTATTAAACCTTAAAAATAATAATAATAATTTAAAAAAAAACAAAAAAAAAACAAAACAGCATATTATGAAGTGTTGCAATTTTTACATAGGAAAGTGTTTTAAAAGAAAAAAAAAAAAAAAAAAAAAGCATTTAGACTTTACAAACTGTTCCCCTGAAATAACTAGAGGACACAGATCTCTGCCTCAAAGCTTAGAATCTGGAATAAAACATGCAGGTTAAGGTCATACTGAAGCAGAGCTTTTAACACCAAACCCTTAATAGGCTGCAAAAAGAATCTAAGAATCTGCCTATTACCAGCTACTTGAAGCTTTCCTCTCCTTCCTGACTTGGCACTAAGTGTCAAGATTGTACCAAAGTTATGCACTGTAAGAGAACAGTTCTGATGTCCCTTTTACAAGGCTGCTATCTTGTAAAATGGTTTCTATTGCTGACCCAATGGTTAAATTGTTATATTTGTATTGTTGACCTGCAGGCAGGAAAGGAACCTCACGACCATCCCAAGGAAGATAAGCTTTCCAAGTCAAACCTTCCTGCTCTTTGCTACGCACCACAATTTACGATTTAGCTGTTGTTTAATGTTTCTACACAGGTAAAATCTTTCCATTCATTCCCACCAACAGCCACAAATGTTCCTTGATTTAGATGTTGATCTCAGTCTTTTAATCTCATGAAGTCCTATTTACTATGATACTACTTTATTTCGCCTTCTGATTCAGTTATTAAAATACAGTGCTTTTCCTTCAACTTTTAATAAAATCTCACTTTTATAATGAAAATCTACTTACTGTGCACATACAAACCAAACATTCAATAAAACTTTACCTCTCAAAGAAATCTAATTCTCCATGATCAGATCTCAGAAGGCCATCCAAAGATAAAGAGACAAACAATAATGACAGTGCCCTGTCCTTCACTTCATCACAACAGATTTCATCTACAACAGCTTACTCTTCTGCTCTGAATCAAGGTTTATGCCAAATTCTGTACAAATGCTGTGTCGTAATCTCTGCATATTTTAAAGTGAAGTCACTCTGCAAGATTAAAGTGATTTTACAGCCTCTAATAAAAAAAAGATTCAAAAAAGCCAAAAAACCCACAGTAGTCAAATCACTCCAGAGTCAATACAGAAAATGCACCCAATGATTTATATGACCTGGAATTAGACAGTACAGAAACAAGAACACACAGAAGTTTCATAGCAACCATAACTCTTTGAACAATAATTGCTGTGACCAGTGAAGTTTCATGATACGTTGAATACATTCAAGCTTTGTAAATCTAAATCATTCCCTTCAAAAGCAACTTACCTTGTCCCCCTTGCATGGGAAATCCAGTTTCCATTCGTACTGAGTTGTTTGCTCCCAGAGGCCCATTGATTCGGACATCTTGGCTTCTATTTTGAGCTAAAGCTAAGTTGATAGCACCTTCCCCTAGAAGTAATACAGAAGTTGGGGGAATTGAATGATATACAGGAAAGCAGAATACAGACACCTTCGAAAGGACATTTAAAAAATGTCAAGGAAGGAAGAACAAACTTTACCTACAATATGCACTTCACAAGTTATGCAGAATACCCTCATCTTTATGTTTCAATTTTAAGAAAAGACAGCAGCACAGAAAGCACTAAGTGCCTTCAATTTCATCCTCACTGTGCTCCTGAACAGCTGTCTGGGATGGATATTTCAGTAGTGAACTTTGCTGAAAATTTGTTTTAAAAATCCTCATAGGAACCAATCGGGAACAGGGCACATTGTGCTAGTAACACTCTCAAGAACATTCTTCAGTAGGTTTTTCTGGTGCTTAAGGAATTTCCAGCGACTGTGTTTATTATTATTATTATACCTATTCTCAGAAGAATAAAAGCCTCGCAGTCCCTTTTCATCAAAACTATTCTCCAAACTGCTGAATTACAAGATTCGTAACATTAACCAAGTACACAAAATCACTTAAAATTTTAGTGTGTATTCATTATAACGCCCAGGAAAACAAATTAACCATGAAATACCTTCAATCTGAACTGAGAGAATCCCCAAATCACGGAGCTGTTGGTTATTATTCTGAGCCAGAATGCGCAGCCGCTCCGCTGCTTCACGGGGTATGTTAAAGGTGACACGTACGCTGTTCCAGGGCTCTATTTTCTGCAGCTTTAACTTGTTGGATTCTTAAAAGAGAAAAGGCCACAGTTACCACAAAGCATATATTGCAAGGGACTTAATAGAACTGTTTGTGTACAAGCTGTGTGAAAAATGCGAATACAAGAATGAAACCCTCGCATTCACTCTGTAAGACACTTGTGAGATGTTTTTTGTAGGCCAGCACCAGTGAAGCCTTTCTGGTATTCCATTCACTCCTACCGCATTATTCAGTGATGCTGAACAGAGATGCTCAAACTGCTGCAGAAACCATACTGAAGTTGTACTAAATATTTAGTCGCAGATATTCTGTAAGTCTGTTCTATGTATGAGTGCTTCTATACAAATCAATCCTTTTAGAAGTAACAGGTGGGAACAGGCAAAGAGATAAGCCAGCAATGTTGAAAAATATGGATCTGAAGTTGTATGACTGGACATAAGAAGGAACTTTTTCTCTCAGACAGTGGTCAGGCACTGGAATAGCCTGCCCAGGGAGGTGGTGCAGTCGCCATCCCTGGCAGTGTTCAAGAAGCATCTGGACAAAGAACTAGGAGATACAGTTTAGGGGTTTTCTGTAGGTATGGTAAAGGGAGGACGGTTGGACTAGCTGATCTTGTAGGTCCTTTCCAACCTTGTGATTCTATGAAAACATTCCTACAAAATGCTGTTTGGGGTAAGAAAAGGCTAGATTCCTAATACAGAATTACAGGCTTCCAATGTCAAGCTTTTTGACAAGGAAGAACAGCAGACCTGTGGGAGCTTGCTTTGTGTTCCCTAAGAACACATTGCTTAACAGTGCCAGTAGCTCATCCCTATCTTGTCCCAACTACTTCACTGAAACCCTCCTGCTGCTTGTAGTAATGGCAGTATTCAGTTTGTCCTCTTTAGCAGGACAGGTGACAGAAGTTGAAAACCCTCTCTGATACAGGTCTGAGTGGTGCTATATTGAGTCTGATCAGCGTTCCAACACTTCATGTATAACAAACGCATTATCAGTTTCAGTACCTCTACATGTTGGTATCTGAGCTCTCATTTTGCAATCATCGAACCTGCCAAGTCTAAACCAATATGATTCATTAACCTGACATTTTGAATATCCTGTCTTCTTCTGAATCAGCTTAAATAACTCACCACACCGATCATTTCAAACACGTTGACTTTTAAAAATTTGTTTTTTGCTTTCTCAGCTGAAGCTTGAATCATTAATCCTGCCCTTAATATTTAGAATGAATGCAGCATACAGATGCCTGTATGTAACAAAGACAACTCCACGCAGACACAGATTGAATTTGCTCCCATCAAAGCACTGCACCAGTTACACCGCTGCTAGCCATATCACCTTAACTACCTATAGGATACAGCTCAAACCAGTGGAAATTTGCCTTATCACAGCTTTATAACTTCCTTCAGAGCCCAACAACCAAAGCCATCAATTCCAACCAACTATGACTGGAGAAAATGGAAAGCCAAAAACAAAGTGACCCAGAAATTTGACTTGTTTATTCAGAAGCCAGAAGTTAGTTTTCAGAAGTGGTACTCTGCACTATGAAGAAATAAGTAACGTTTTAAAATCTAGTCCACAAAATTCAGTTTCTTTAAACACAAAGACTGACTGCCTTTAAAAGAACAGTGGGCTCTTCTTTGTACTATGTGATTGCAAAAGAACATGCAAAAAAAGCAGCATGATGGGACAGTGACCGCCGGTTCTCAGGAAAAGCTTGGTTCATATACAGCAGGAAGGAGAAGAGAGAGCTCATACTGGTAATGATGTGGCTTTTAGGCTGCATTATATCATAATAAGCCAAAGCAGAGCAGCGCTGCTGCGGTCCTGTACTTCATGGTGCTGCTGTGTATGCACCTGCTGCTGCATTTAAGGCAACCCTCCTTGGTTTACCTGTTTCTGTAGCAGACTATACTAACAGCAAGCAGTCACCTTGACTGTTCAGTAACATACATCAGTCTCCTCCAGTGACTAGCAGAGGAGCATTGCTGGGCTGACCAGTGGGGAGAGAGCAAATTGCTGATGCAAGCACACTGACCCAAACCACCCCAACACTGCACCCATCCAGAAAGACTGTTTTTGTGTGAGAGAGACTACATAATGAAACAGCTATAGTTAATCATCACAAGTCCCTGTGCAAAGATACTGAGACAGTAGACAGATGGTTTTTTTTCCCAAATGTAGATATGCTGATTAAAGACATTGCTGTTCCAATGGCCTGTATTACTAATGAACTAGGGAAGCCTGTCCACAGAGTGTGCACACAAGGCCGTGTGATGATGCTCCATTCTGACCACTTCAGAAAAAGTCTGGTAGTTGAAGTCAGTGCAGCAGCTAAGTGGCAGTAATGACTTAACAGGCCCAGTTATTTCGGAGTGAATCTATTCTCAACTGCAGAGGTTTAAATCGGATGGTTTTGATACTAAAAAGCACATCCTGTTTGGACAAGTTTGGTTTCACTTTCATACAAAAGAACAATATGTAATTGAGAGAAATGGAAGAGAAAAAAAACAAAAACAAGTAAAACACTGGAACCAAACCAGAATGAATGAACATACTAATTAGATCAGTTTTAAACAAAGGAGTAACTGCAGAAACTTGTACTTAGTGCCCCTGAGAAGAACAGGACCCGGAAGCACTAAGAACAAGCCCAGTCAACCATCCAATTAACTAGAAAATGGCAATCTATTTCTTTTTACAAGCACTCTGATTATGTCACTAATTATTTTAAGGACAGTTGAAAAATAAGAAAGTACATTACCCATATGTAGAAGGCCAGGTACATTCTCCAATATAACACTCAGTTTCTGTTCAAAGTCTCTATCCCTTATATCTCCTTTAAAAGCTACAAAGATTGTGGAATCTTCAGGAGCAGCCTCCTGTTTCAGTTCGTCTTCCTCCAGTCCTGAATCCAAATCCACCTCTAAGTCTTCCATAGCCGAGGAGTACAAGGAGGCACATGTATCTCCCACGTTTGGTAGGTCATCCAAAACCATTGTGTCCAACAAAGGGAGCCAGTCAGACATTCAGAAGATACTTTGGAGGAAAGAAGTAAATTACAATGTGCAAAGACACAAACAACTGCACTCAACAGTGTGCAAAGAACACAGAGAGAAAGCCTACCGGGTGACCCTGTGCTAGGGCCTGCGAGACAAACAGCGCGACTCCAAGCAGCGCAGCCATCGCAGCAGCCGAGCTGTTTGTCCACCAGAACAAACAGAAGTTGGTGGTTTCCTGACAGAATCCTTCCACATGTGACTGGAGCGGTATTCCAGCTGACCTAAATGATAGAGAAAAAGGGAAGGGTAAATAAAATCAATTACTCTCATCTCCACATCATACAGAGGACAAACAGGAATCCATAACAACCCTGCAATGCTTGGCTGCCAGGAAACTAAGAGGCACTCAGCAACACTTTAATTGCAGGGAGGCTGGGGGGAGAACCACCAAACATAATTGTAGGGATTGCAGATGCTCTGTACAACAAAGCAGTAGGAAAGCCACAGCACCAGAAGACAGTCAGCACTTGATGAGAATTTTACTCATCCAGAGAACTCCTAAGCACACAATGCTTGCTTAGTGAAAGTTTAGGTGTTCTCAACTGCTTATTCACATTACAGCTTGAAATATACTGCCTCAATGGTAGCCCACAACTTCCCCATCTTCTAGTGGAATTAAATAAAACAAGTCATGTGCCCGATACTTCTCGCTCCAAGAAAACACAATAAACTGCAGTTACATTAGGATGTTACCTATGCAGAGGTGCAATCTGAGACAGAAGAGTAGCATTTATTGAGATTCACACTCCTCCGCTTTGCCTGCAGCCATGACAGGGCAGCAGGACCCCATGAGTCAGCCGGACCCCCACAGCGGTCTCACACACAACACTCAGCAAATATTTCTTATGCAATTCCAAGCATCCACATCAAGAATCAATACAGAAAGGGACCAGTTCCTGCCCACCACCGTGATTAACAAATCAAACCAACAGGCGATGCTGCCAAGACCACGCAAGTCCCAAGCTGTTGGCATTCAGCATGGCCCAACAGAAGCACTCAGTTCAGGATGCTCCAATGGGATGCAGACCAGCTTCTTGGCAGAGGTTCAAGTTCCCAACACAAATTAAAACCACAAGTAGGAGATTAAAGGTGAACTGCGGATAGCAGCTGGAAAAAAAAAGCCTTTCTTCATACAGAAAGTAGCCATGTTAGAAAGGCTTACACTGGGACAGCCACCTAACCCAGCACACTCCACCCTGCTGCGATAGCAGGCCTCTGCTCCGAAACACCGCTCATGTTTGGGATTGCAAACACAGGTGGTTTTGTCATCCATGTTCTTTTGCAGTCTGCACTGAAAGTAAAAATACTTCCCATGCATTTCCACAGTGCTGTCATACGATTACATTCTTTTTTTTGTTCTCCAGACTCTTTTATCCTCAGCTCTGTAGTGAAATCACAGCTCTGAGAGCTCAGCAGCTGCACTGAGTCAAACTCCAGCTCCGCATCACGTGCCCAGGTAACAAGGATACAACTGATAACCATCTGCAGAAAAGTTGGTTTAATTGATTTTCATGTGCAAAAGAGTGGTGAGTGTCCTTGGCAGGGCCGGGCTGGTTTCCCTAACCACAGGTCACGCTACATAATTCATTACACATACTCTGACTTCTGGAAGGAAGGTGCTTGGAGCCCAACATAAGCAACAGCCTTAGGGACAACCACACCGGGGACTGAATGAGCACCCTGTGAAAAACAAGCTTCATCTTCTGAAAATAACAAAACAAATACCTACAAAACACATATAAACTTTTCAGGAAGAGAAATATTGGATCAATACACAAGGTTTTAAATGTTCAAAATACGTACAAGTACTCAGAGGGGGAATGTTCTACCTTCACTGAGAAGCACGAGTATTTCCTACAGCCCCAAAGACGAAGGAAACGACCTTTCCTCTGTAAATAAATAACACTGTGCTTTTATTTTGAATGTTAGTGCCCAAAGGACCTGTGGCAGCTTTAGAGACGCCTCTCAAACATGCAGTTTGGCCTGCTTCTATGCTCACGTAGGATTTATACCAACCACGACAGGAGGAAGCGATGATTTGTGAAATGTTCCTCTTTGGGCAGAACACGGCCTGTCTTCCATCCCCAAGCCAAATGAATCCCAGCTGCATCCCTCTTGCTAACAAATTCTGTAATCCCCTGGTTATAAGGTTGACTGCCATAAATCAGAAGCCAGCCCACAAGCACAATTAGCAAGGATCTTCATTCAACACTCCTCCCTTAGCCCTTCCAGCCCCCATTCTCCTTCTCCCCCTGAAAAAAAAAAAAAAAAGAATAAAACCAAAACCCTTCAGGTCTAAGCACACACAGTAAAGTCCCGGTCCTGCAGCAATGCTGGTAACTTCATGTAGCTGCCAGCAGGCCGGTACTGCAGCCCTCATGACTAAGAGTCACACTGGAATCAATGTGCAGAACTGCAGAACAGCCTGAGCTGTGGCTGCCACAGCAGGCAGCCTGGGCCTACAGCAGGAGCCCACAGCACAGATCCAGTGCCACATGATGGGACAGTGCTTAGCAATCCTAGTGGGAACCCAGGAGAGGGGATCAGAGCAGATCAGAGCCAGCCTGCAGCAGCTAGCTGGGGCAGCTGAGTGCTGGAAAATGTTGGCTCCAGCCCCACCAGATGGAAGCAGGACAAAATGAGCTGTGCCTTGATAGTTATGTCCTGAGACAAGCTCAAAATATTCCAACTTATGGTTATACCCTCCTGTTATGCAGAGCTTGAAGCCTTTATGTCTCCTTCTTCCTATCCCACTTGCACTATGCAAGTCAAGTAAAGCACAGCAAGGCTTTGTCCAGTAAGTGGAAAGGGCAAGAGCAGTTCCTTCACAAGCATGGAAGAACCAGAAGGATGGATGGGCTGGTGTCCTTCATGAGCAGATGCCAGAAGCTGGCACAGAGCACAGCCCTCATCCACACAGTAGCAATTATTTAAAGCTGCTGAAACCAGGAACAAGAAGAAAAAAAAAAATCAGTCCAGAAATGAGACTACAATCAAGTCCTTCAGGGAATCCAGAACTGACAGTGAGAAGAAAAAGGCTTTGACAGCATCAAGTTGCAACATAATTTCCAAAGGACCCTCCCTGCTTCTGCCTTCACTGAAGGATGTTTCTGAAAAAACTTAATGGGAATAAAAGGAAACTGGGGGAAAAAAACAAAAAAACAAAAAACAAAACAAACAAACAAACAAAACAACAACAACAACCAACCAAACAACAACCAACACATCCAGCATCACTAACACTTCCCTGATTCTTGACATGCCTTCCAAGCCAAGCCAGTCTGTGATTCTGCGATTCATTCCATGGTTCATACACAAGGGGGCTATGGTGCAAACACCAAAATTACATACTTGTTTCCAGGCATTCAGATTCAAATGCAATATATCCTTCCCTCACCTTCCAACACAGATTTCCACTACTTTATTTTCTGTCTCCACTTAATCCTAGGCTGGGCAATGGTGTGAAACAGTAACTCCCAAAAATGGCATCCTGGAAGAAAGTCTCCGTGATCCATAGACAAGGCTACAAAGTTACAAAAATGCGTGACTTTCCACAATGAACACAGCTCTGCAGCAAATCCTGCCCTTGTCTATCGTCTGCAAGTAGGGCTTTTGACTCCACCCCAACATAAACAGCAAACACTCAGAGCCAGGATTTAGAAAAACTGACCTTTCCTCACAGGTAAAAAACCATTCACTGCACACTCCTTTTGGCTGACAAAACAGAGCAAGTTTTATCCACACTAATGCCCCACTTGTCCTCTTTCAATTCAAGATAAACCCTTCTGGAGGTAGTTCATTGTAAGAGAAATAGAAAAGGGAATATGAAACAAGCACAACAATGCACTGCTACAGCTGTGAGCTGCCTTATCCCAGGCAGACCCCTCCAGCTCAAGCTGACCCCCCACCAATGCACACCATGGGCGCACACAAGCACCTCAGTGGGATGTTTCTGCCACAGATGGCCAACAGAGTGAGGTGAACCATGCCTGGATCCTGCTCCTGTTCATGGCTTCCCCTCCACACACTCCAACCTGTCAGTGCAACGAAAGCACAGCAGTAAAGCGGCGGCTTCAGCAAAACCAAAACAGGGGTTTCATAGCAGTGTTGCAGTGATATTCTTTGAGCACAAATCCTTCTCACACACAACCTGCCCATCAGCGTGGCAGCAGGTGAGGGAACAAAACTCAGAAAAACAAAGCTGAAATTGGGTATTTTCTACCTAGAAAAGAGAAAAATCCCTTTAAAGTCCCTCAGTATTGTGCTTGGCGTTTTTGCTAGCCCAGCAGCCCCAAAGGGACGCACTACTTACGCTACATCACATCACACATGCTTTGCAGCACCTTTCATTGCTACCTACCACTCCTGGACCTCTGGTAACTTATAGTGTCTCTTCACATCCTAATTCAAGGAGCAGCGTAGGGCCAAGCAAAGAATCTCAGTGGCTAAAGCATGAGGATAATGCAGCTGGTTCCAGCTACACTGGTGATTACATGTACATTTACACTGGTAAATGCCACAATATCAAGCTGACAAACCAACCAAAATCTGAAATGCGTTCAGGGAATGGTATTGAAATTTCACAGGCCGAAACTCAAAATGCAGATTAAGCAAATGTGTGCCAACTTCTCTCCCTTTTCACAGCAGGACGCTCCCTGCAGTGCGGCCACAAGGCTGTGCGCTGTGTGCCACAAAGCAGATGGACCACAGACTGCAGCAGGGCTGCCACAGTGGCTGCAGGGCAGAACGAGGTGCTTGGGAGGAAGATGTTGGCTGCTGCTGCCTCTGTTCCCCTGAGCACTCAGCAATATAAGTTTGGTTATGGAAAGTCACTCATCAGCATTAGAGTGTTTCCTCCAGCTTTCCTTGCAGTAAGTGATCTGACAGAGACCTTGGGAGTGCCCAAGCACTGAGCAGATACCTTCACAGACAGCAAAGAATCCATCCAGACAACCCGGTAAAGAGTTCAATCAACATAAAAAGGCCCGGTTTGATCTGATGCTTGCTCAAATGTCAATGAAGCTAATCCCACAAGAAGGCAGGCTTCATTCATCCTGATGCACGGCTTTCCTCTATTCCCATATTTTTCCACTACACTTCCACAGCCTTCAGGCACAAAACAAGTAAAACCTGTGTTTTTCTGAAAGATGAAAGACCACAGATGGCTGCAATGCATGTTCACGTGCATTCTGATGCACATTGCTTAGTGGAACATTTGCGTTTTTAAGGCTTTATGAAGCTGAAGTTCATGAGCTGTGCTTAAACTCAACAGCTACAGCCATTCTGCTGCGGACACTTCTCCATCTGGGCAACTCATTCTTAATTCAGCAGAAGCCAACAGCCTCCATCACCAACGCTGCTCTAAAAACAAAATCCAGTGCTAACTCCAGAGCAAGCTAAGTAACCAAATGGAGAGATCACCGGGTTTAAGAGCTGAAGAGGACCCCAGGAGGTTCCCAGCCCTGCGTGTGAGCCCATGCAGCACAGGCACTCCTTGCAGAAGCTGCAGACTGCATGGTGTAACTAACGTCAGGCATTAAGGATATTGCTATCTGGAAGAAAAGTACCACAGCCTGTAATAGATAAACACCGTGACAGAACTGTGCAGTTGGTAACTGTTCATTAAGGCCCATCAATGCAATTGGCAAGTAAGTAAAATGAGAAGCTATTTAACCTTAGATGCATCTTGACAAGAAACCATTTGATCTCACCTCCTGAGGGCTATGAGAAACCCCCTTGTCAAGTAGCAACCCAGCCAATGTATGGTGGTGACAGGCTTCTTATCTCAGGTTGAACCAATCCCCACCAGCCAAAGCAGTCTGGGCCAACAAGCCTCACACGTGGCTTTTATCCCCAGAGCCCTCACTGATGTTCATAAATGCTGGTACAACAATCAGGTATTCCTGTGACTGTCAGTCCTGAACTGAAGTCTGACTGGAACCTCTGCCTCTTATTTACTGCAGTATTCTTCACCAGGCTCTTCTCTGTGCAGTGGAAGCCCATTAAATTTCACAGGATTTATAAAATCCTGAGACACTGTGAAGCATGAAGAAAAAAATTAAACATAATGTAAATGGCTTAAAAGTAACTCCTTTGACACAAGGTGCTCAGTAAGGAGAACGCTTGTTCTGAAGAGAAAGAAAATGACCAAAATCATGAATGCCACATTAAGCAGGGATAGCTTTTGATAAAATCGAGGTTGTTCTGAGACTCTCTGACTACATAAAAGCTTTCTGCACATTCTGCACTCTCTGAAGCTTTTGGCAAAATGAAATCCTGAAAGTATTGTCACATTAAGAGCCACACTGTGGTCTCTATGGTAAAACAGATGCAAAAGAATTAGCAGTGTATTAGTGTGGGATGGAGAGGGCCTGAAGAAAACCTCAGAAGGAACACCTTCCTATGCTGCACAGCTATTTCTTGTCCAGTGCTATTCTTCACCAGCAAAAATGATTCTTCATGGTTTCCTTTTACCTTACAGTAAGGAAGGAGGCTTATGAGCGTGCCTTGCAGGAGTGCAGGACACAGGGGCTTACATGTGATGCAGGCTCTGTAAGAACTGCCCAGAGATGGAACCCCATACCAGCTCCCAAGTCTTGGAAGGTCCCACATATTTAACTATTAAAAGAGTAAAAACTACAAAACTAAAAGGATGTACACAGGACTTGGAGAAGTTAGCAGCATGCATCTTTTGGTGAGAGTAACTGTATCATTCCTTTTCACAAGCTGCAGACTTCAAATTCAGACTCCCGCATACACAACTCACTACAGGCATCTTCCTGTTCCAGTATCAGTTTGTATAACGACAAATCAATTTAGACAAGGCACAGCTCTTCTGCTCTACTTTTTAACTGCTGTACAAATCTGACCCAAAGCCCTCTGCTCTCTGAAGCTGTAGAAGGGAGCAGCCCCCTCAGTCCCAAAACAATGACTGTCACGCTGCAGGACACCCTGAGCACCTCCCTTCTTCAGGTAAACTCTGCAGCAGACTGCTCCTCCTTCCCTAAATACACGAAGAGTTATTTACTGTGACACAACATCGAGGTCCCTATACGTAGACACCAGTATTCATCTCTTATTCCTACTTTAAGGACATCACCACCAGACTTGGAAATGCTGTTCCAAAGGCAGGCGGGTTGTCAGCAGCATCAACTAATGACCCAGGACACATTGCAAGGACAACAAGCCCTGCTGGCAGATGAAAAACCTATGCTCTCGGACCTCTGGAAAGTTTCCTCTACCTCCTCTCTGTGCAGTCCAAAGCCCAGCCTTACCCCCCTCCTTTCCTTCTGATTAGGCCACAAATATTCAGTGTCACACATTATCCCAAGGGAAGCCTTCAGCTACCAAGATGCACAATCTAAGCCATACACAGGCTGTGGGGGCTGAAACATCACCTGTGTGGGACGGCTGCTGCTGCAAAACAACCGTTTCACTCCGAGGCCACCAAAAGATTGCAAACAGGGCAGAGCAAGAGGCAGACAGAACACACAGCAACCACTGCCTCCATAAAGCAAACATGACAAAAGTTCCACCTGTTAGCCAGATGGAAAACCTCTCACCTGGAATACAGAGATGGATCTTCCCTGCCTCAGGTCTGTATATGTCTAGCATTATTTTTCTTTCAATTTCCACCCCTTTGCTTTCCAGTTCTAAGCATTCTTTCCCATAGCTTCTGTTCTGGCCAACATTAAGGAATGAGTTTGTCTGAACACAATTTCTGCCATGCAGGACAGACTCTCAGCTTTAAGCCCTGCTGTTCATCCAGTGGGAGCTCCCTGTACATTGTCGCACTTGTATTTCTCAATAGAGGCCACATGGTTTTGAAAGAGACACCAACACCAAGTTCCCTGCCCTTCAGAGGGACACAAATGACCTGTAACAGCTCTATTTCCACTCCAATCTAACTGTTACAGCCACCTTCGCTCCTCAGTGTCCTTGGCAGCAAACCTTCTGCCTTTGCAAAACTCTTAAACACAGCGTATCTGTGTAACTCAACAGCAACTCCAGTTTCCTTCCGAAAGCAATCAGTACAGTATTCAAAACTAAAAACACGCTGTAAACCCATTCAATGACCTAGTTATGAGTTTAAGACATTTAACATCTGCTACAAAGGTATGCGACCTTTGGCAGTACCACAGCTAAGAACTGCGTGATAGTACAAATGTTCATTGGAACGCAACGCTATTGCCCCAGGTTTCAAGTATTTAAGCAACTGAAAACTGAAAGCATTAATACTCAGTTTACAAATGCAGGTAGAGGCCTGGGTTTCTCATGTTCTCCCACACGTTTTAAAAGAAGCAGCTATTTCTTTACCAGAACAGCATAATGTTGCCGCACACCACCTGATGTAAGCAGCAAGACCCACAGAACACAGAGCTGGCCGAGCAGCCCCCATCCCGAGGCACACAGCTCAGCGCTGCTCCTTCCGCACCAGACAGGGGAAAAAAAGGAAGGTCGGGCTTTCTGAAAGAAATCGAACTTGGAGAAAGACAGAGGCGCACCGAGACTACAAGACCAGGAGATCGCTACACCGGCGAGTTACAGAGAAATGCAAACAAAAGCTGGGGCTGAAAGAAACGTCAACGCACCCTCTGACATCTTCGTGACACCCGCCAAAGAACCGACCCCAGAAACAGCGCCCGAGCCGACAGCGGCTTCATACGGCTTCAGCGAGAGCCGCTTTCCTCCTCCCGGGGCTGCGCACTGCCGGCTGGGCCCGGACCGAGAGCTCCGCAGGCCGCGGTGCGGCCGCGGGCGGAGCCCCGGGGCTCAGGCCGCGGCCCGAGCGGGGCCCAACGACGCGGCCCGGCTCGGGACTCCCGTCCGAGGGCAGCCCCGAACCCTGCGGCTGAGCGCGGCCCGGCAACCCCACCCGGCGGCGGGCCCGAGCACGGGGAGCGCCGGGCGGCCCCGCGCCGCGTCGAGCCGGCTCGTCCCGGCCAGGCTCCGCTCCGGGCCTGACACCCCGGCCGCCGCTTCCGCCCCGCCACGCTCGTCCCGCCCGTGCCGCCGAGAGGCCCCGGGCCGCCCCGCCCTCACCTGGTGCCGGTGTCGCCGCTCCGCCGCCTTCGTGCCCGCTCCGCGACCGCGCGGGGGAGGACGAGGACCGCCTGTGCGACCGGGGGCGCGCGGAGTCCGCGCCCCGTGACGGCGGGGGCGGGAGGTCGCGGTCGGCCCTGGGGCGCCCGGACACCCTCCGCAGGCCGCCGCCGCCGCTCCGCCTCCCGCCGCTCCGCCGCGCGCCACGTGACCGCCCGCCCCGCGCCGCCCGCGCCTGCGTCCGAGCGCGCTGCGCCGGGAGGGGGGGGGTTCCGCCGCGCGGGCCCGGGGCGGCTCCACGCTCCGCGATCGCCGCTCCGCGATCCCCGCTCTCCTTCATCGCCGCGCCGAGCGGACGCTGCCGGCGGCGTCGCGCGGTCCCGGCCCGCGCACTGGCGGCGGGGAGCCGCCTTCCGCGAGGGGTCGGCGGGGCCTCGGCGCCGTCCGTCCCGCGGCGCTGTCGGAACCGGGTCCGGCCGGGCCCGGGGGAACGGCCGTCGCCGCCTGCGGGGCGCTCTGGGGAGCGGCCGCCATCTTTGCCGGGAGCCCCCGGCCGCGGGCGGTACGCGGGCCGGCGCAGACCGCGGCCGAGTGAAGAAACCTCTCTGAGGGCGCCCGAGCCCCGGCACGGCCCGCGCAGGGAGCCGGCGGAGTCTCCTCTGCAGATACCCAAAGCCGCCTGCGCGCTTTCCCGTGCGACCTGCTCTGGGGAAGCGGCGTTTAAAGGCCCCCGGCGCTGTGGCGGTGGCAGCAGCGATACTCGGCTCCAGCGGCACGGCGCTCCGCGGGCGGGGGCGAGGCCCTGCGCTGCTGAGGGAAAGGTGTTAACTGGATGGAGCCGTACGAAACGCTGCTAGAACGTGGGGATGCTTTTGAGTAACGGAGTGCTTTGGTCCCCGAGGAGAGAAGGGGCGCGCAGGGGCCGGTTGGCAGGATTTAGCGTGCAGGGCACCGAGACCCGCAGGAGTTCACGTCATATCCTGCAAAGCTGAGTGCACGTGGGGAATGCTGAGCTCTGACCGCCTCGGTGCCACTGCAGAAACGTTGCTTTTTCTTCTGCCGGTCTCCGCTTTCATTGAAAAGCGACCATGTTCCGCTGGTAAACAAAAGCAGCACGTGGCAGTTGCTGTGTAAGGCCGCTACAACGATCGGGAGTCCTTTGTGAAAATACAGCCTTTGGTCCTTCAAAAAACCGCACAGCTGGCACAGCGATGTGGGCAGGTCCTGCTGCGCTCCCGGGGGTGCGCGGCCCCCAGCTGGGCACAGCCCTGAGAGACCCACAGCAACGGCACGAGAAGAGGAAACCTTGGTTTGTTTGCAAAACGTTTGAAAAGCAGCCGTCCCACTTCTCATTTGCTGCTAGAGCTGGCAATACCGAAAAAAATAGGATATTTAAAATGGATGTATGAATCCATTCCATGAAAAAACAAACCACCACGGTTATTGTGTGACTGATGCTTCTGACAAGTAATTCTGGTGTGTGGAAAGCTGCAAGCAGGCTGTTTATGCAGCACTGGCAGCTCAAACACTCCCTGCTGAAGGACAAACGCTCAGCAATTCTTTGCTAAAGGCCTCTAGTGCTCATGTCTCTCTCCATGCATATCTGCCCCGGTGCCTGAGGTGTGGGAGCTCCCTGCACAGCCTTCCTGCTGCCTCCCCCAGGGGAGGCACACAGAGGTCTGGGAAGAAGCGTGGGGGCATGGAGTTGTGAAGGACGGGGCCGGGGGAGGCAGCAGCCGATGGGCACAGCCCACAGCATGGCTTGCAGTTGCGCTGGTGGTTTGGGATTCCAGCTGGGACATTACCTTGATGCTGGGGCCTGCACGTGGCAGGCTAAGGTACATCTGTCCTAGAGCTCAGTTCCAAGTCTGTAGCCTTATGAGTCAGAGTCCCGGGGAAGAAACCCTTCCAGACCCTGATAAGTTCCTCAGAAACGTCAGGAGGTGAGATGAGTTGCTGGGAGCCTTTCACATGAGGTGTTCTGGGGGCTTTGTCTTACTCTGCTCATGTCTTTAGAGCTGGAAGCAAGAGGAAGCTGAAAGGCTTATTCAGTATCTGAGAAGTTCCTGCCTTTCTTCCTCATCTCCGTGATTTCTTCTATGCAAGGAGGCACTTCTTTACCCAGATATGTTTAACTTTCTCCCCTTATCAGCTTGATCTTCCCCAGAACATATTCCCCTACCCCGCACACAGTCAGATCAGATTGGTCTTCTCAAAAATCCCCTTCCAAATCCCGCTGTTTGTCCTCATTATAAATTAGTGCAGGATCATCCTTTATTTTTCCTTTCCTTGTCTTTATATATCTATGTTAACACAGGGTTAACCACAGCCAGCAATGACAAATAGAGCATTATTCTGCCCAGACTGAGATTTCAGGCAGTGCAGTATTGGTGCATCTCGTCAAGGTTTGCTCTGGCCACCTGAGTGCTTCTTACCTGGAGCAGAGAGGCTGTGTGCCACTCACTCGGGGTCTGCAAAAAGCCCTTCTTTCACCAGTGGCTCCCTGCGTTGCACATCCATTTAGAGCTTCATAACACCACTTCTGCTGACTTTATCTTATGCTTCTGAGCACTTGAAAAAGGCCAGGATTGGCACAAGCCCTGCATGGCCAAAATTAATCCCATTCTACCAAAGAGGTGGAAATAACTTTACCATGTGTGTGGTAAAGCTGGCCTCTGCACAGCATGAGTGGGACCAGGGGGTTTTCAGGCCAGTCAGACAAGATTCTGGTTATACGATCCTATATGGAGTATTTTAAAAGGAAAAATGCTATATAGCAAAGATGTCCCCGTGGCTAGTTTTAGATTCCCTGAACTTAAATGTTGACTTGGATGGAATGATTTACCTTCTAATACTGGCATAGGGCTCACTTAGAGAGAAGACCTGCCGTGCTGTCCTTGTATCTACTTCTGATCCCAATCTGTAGCTATCTAGGATTTGGTTAAACTGTGAGTATGGTGACAGACATGCATAGCTGGTAGGTAGGGTGGGGGTACTTGGCTGTTGGCATCTTCATGCATTTGTGGAGGGCTCAGGCCAGTCCCTGTTGCCTGAAACCAGACTAGCAAGCAGCCTTGGTCACTCAGGATTTTGTGCTGGGCTGGACTCCCGACCATCTGCATCTAAAGATGCTCTGGCCACTGGAGGGCCCTTTGTGGGCAGCGTGCTTCGGCTACCTAGCCCTACTGTGCCCTCTGCCCTGCACACTGGTTTCTTTGGCTTCCATCGGATCCCTGCCTCTCTGGAGGCTGGATGTGCCTACCAGAGCCCTACCAGAGCCCTCTCCACCCAGTTTTTCCTAAAACCTTGCAAAATCCACAGTGTTTTTGATGCATAATAAATATTGTTTTGTTGTTCACAAAAGAGAACGGGGTCTGGGGAACTTCAGGCAGAAGCCGACAGCACTGCACAGGGCAGGGCAAGATTCCCATCCCTAGGGATGAGGACTAGAGCCCTCCTATGACTAGTGCCCTCCAGGACTAGTGCCCTGCCTATGACTGCTCTGCCCTGTGGGACCCTTGCAGCCCCTAGCCCTGAGGCACACGAGGTCTGGGCAGCAGGGAGGCTCAGCTCACAGCCCTTCCTCGCACCAGGTACCACCAGCAGCGTGGCTCTGACCACCCTATGGAGCTCAGCAGCATTTCGTTTGGGAGGAGCTAATGGGAGCAGCACAGGCTTCAGCCTGTCCTTGTGTCCAGGCACTCAACAGGAAAATGAGGCGAACAGAACAGTGCTGCAACAGGGCGCAGAGCATCCTTGGCCCTGGATGCTGATTTCCTCTTTGTCTGGCAGTGGTCTGGGCTTGCAACACACAGACAGAAGTATCTGCAGGTAGCGAAGCAGTGCTTGTTAATTGCAGTCGTTAATGGCATTGAGCCTCTGTGAGAAATCTCTGCCTAACTGAGCTGATGCTTAATGCCAGGCCCCATTTTCAGCTTACCCCAATTTGAGAAACCGTGCATGTTAGTGGAGAGCAAAGCAAATGGGGACAGATACGAACAGATGGCTTTCAAGACCACAAGAGTTATATTTGTCAAAGGTATATCTTATTTTTATTGCTATTTTTTGTTATTTTTATTATTATTATTTCCTTTTCTCAGCCATCCCATAATTCATATTTTATGTTCTGAGGACCTCAGACACTTGGATGTATAAGTACTGGGAGAGTTCTGCTTCAGAGTTGTTAGATGTCTGCAATAGCTGGCTTGAAATCATTGCAGACACTGTGCACCTGTGCCTCCAGAATATGGCCCTTTATTTCACAATGTCTGTCTCACTAATACATATGGAAACATCAGGTGTTTATTGGTGCCACAAACTATGTTTGATATGTCTCATCACAACAGATTGACTTGCAGTACCAGAGACATGGGACCAATTAGCTGATCAAAGGTTTCAGTTCTGAATATAGCTGTGCAACATGGGTGCCAGTTTTAAACAGAAGAGGTGAACAATTCAAAGTACCTCCCAATTATTCTAAACAGTATTTTTTGCAACATAAGCCAGAGAGACAGTAGGGCACTTAGGAACGTGCTTTATTTTATGGTTCTTAATAATTGCTCTGAAATCACACCTTGGGGCATATGAGCCTCTTTCAATTCAAAACCAGAGTCTTCAGCTCACAAATGAATACAGTTTCCGGCATCACAAGTGACTTTGTGAAAAGAACTGAAGGAATAAATAGAAATGTCCTTTCAAAGTGTTCTGCAGTATTCCATGCTAGGTACTGTAGCAACAATTATCTGATCGCTTTGAGCTGTACTCATGCCATGCCATGTCTGAGGCACACATCATTGCTGTCCTCTACCAGAAAGTCCCAAATTTCCACCCATGATTCAGCGCTCACAAACACATGCTCTCCTTGCTGTCTGGACCTGGAGAGGTCACCTAATGTTTTATGAATGTTCCAGCTTTGGGCAGTGCCATTTCTAGTGCCTATGAGAGAAAAATGAATGAGCCGAGGTCCTTCTGGTGAGGAGAGCCTGCTCTTGCCATAGGGGCAGTTTGGTGACAGAGGACACAACTTCCCAAAGGTAACACTGTAATTTCCCCATCTCTTGCCTGAGGCCACTTATGTGGCCAGAAACTGTAGATGTAGCCTGTTCTGGTTGCTGGTGACCTTGCACATAGCAGGGGGTTGAAACGAGCTGTTCACTGTGGTACCTGGGCCATTCTATGATTCTGTTTTTCCTAACAGAAAGTGCTGTCAGCATTGATGTCTGCTTGTGGCTGCCTCCTGGCTGGCCACATTTCAGCAAAGCAGAAAAGCACCCTTCTCCTTCCTCAGCATAATGAGCAGGACTTACTGTAAGATACTTTGGGATTCTAAGCTGGTAGGTGTCAGGAACAATTAGTCCAGTTCTCTCTGGTAGTTTCCTGACCACCTCCAAGTGCCCTGCATGCTCCCTGTGCCCTGTGGCAGCCTCTGTGGGCACAGCACTTACATGTGGACTGGTGTCTGTGGGGCTCCTTTGGAAGGAAGGCTGGGCCAGCTGTGTCACCGAGGGTCACGCCAAGGCAGCCACAGGCAGACACACACGTGGAATTCATGCAGCAGCCACTGACCTATTTGCAATGTGAAGGAAATCACCACTGTGGAAGTGTGTCCAATTCCAGAATTTTCTAGGGCCAATGGCTTCTTGCTAACTTGTTAGTTAAAAAAATAGAAGGAAACGTTCCAACATGGATGGAATTAAACGGTGCAGCAAACAGACGTGGTGTTTTCTCCATTCTCTTTCAGACAAGAAACACAGAGTTATTCTTATATTCTGTGTTTCTTGTTACAGACAGACAATTACCCCAATGGTTTTTTCTTTGCATTGGACCCTTTCTCTCAATCTCCACAGCTTTTCCAATAGGGCTGCTGGAGCTGAAATACAGGCATGGATTTAGCAAGCAGAAAATCCTAAGCCTTTCTGTAGGGATTAAACAATTTAGGCTTTCACAGCAGGTTGGGATAAGGCAGCGTAAGGAAAGCCCTGAATCTACCTAAACTGTTTCCATGCAGTTTTCAGTCTGTGCTCCACAGATTCTTACAAGCCTGCAGAGTACTTTGAAGATATCTCCAAAAAGTATCTAAGAAAAATAAGCCCATTATCACTAAGCTTAAAATCACTGCAGAGGAGGCCAGAAAACTGTAAGAAAATTACTGGGGGGTCTACCAGTTTTTAGAAGTTGAAAACCATTGTTTGTGTTACAAAATGTGTGGTGGGACAGCTTCTTCTGGGAACAAAAGCAGTGAATTTGGGGTCCATGTTTGCCAGTAAAGAGGCAGACTGGTTCAAAGTTGGACTCCAATGTGTCTGCACAGAGAATTGATTCAAAATAATCCAAAAATTCAAGGTTTGAAGTGATGTGAGAAAAGGAACTAACACAGGAGGCTGCATGCTGATAAAAACCAGCCAGCCCAGACACAACATTAAAGGGTGCCCTGATATTCTAGCTACAGGCACCTACAAACACTACGTTAGGCTGCATTAATTACTGACTTACACAAGAATAAATTTGGGAAAGAAAAGGAGATGAAGATTAGAGCATTATCAGCAGCTGTTTTTTCCTGCCATTGTTTCCTTTGCTAATGTTGCTGCTCACTAAAATTATGTAGTTGGCTAGAGCTGGGCTTTTGAAAAGACTGAAATGAATGATAAGATGGTGCCAAAAGAAAAACTCCCTGTGTTCCTCTGTGTTCCTATAACAATGACTGGGCTGCTTGCAGTTCAAATTATTTTAAAAGGAAAAAAATCAGAGAGATGTTATGCTGGCACCATTAATGCCTCCTGTGTCATCCTGGGTAGGGAATGCAGGACATTTGCTCAGCGATGTAGATGTGCGAGTGTGTGTATGCAGTGTCCCACCCTGAGGAACAGCAGGGGGCCATCCCAGAACATGCACATTAGCTGGGCTGATCTGTCTAAAGCCTTGTTCAGTGATTAAGTTGTCTGAGAGGTGCTACAGTATTGTGGCTCCAGCAGCATCCATACTCCTGGGGTCCTTCAGGCCGATGATGAAACTGTTGGTTCTCCTGGCCCCATGGACCAGGGAGAGCACTTTGACTTTATTCACTTCGTTGCCCCTGGCTACAAGACATTCAATATCTTCTTCAGGAAATTCACCTGTAGGGATTTTAAAAGAGGTGTTTGTAACTGAAACCACTGCTGCCCTTGATGCAAAGCTCTGTCTTAACCCTGTTGAGATCTTCAGGGTGTATGAAACTGCCTGTGTCCCAGACTGGGTGAGCCGAGGCTGAGGACGTCCAGCCCTCACCACCCCGAGCACATCCTCAGCAGCAGAGACTGCTCAGAGCTGGGCAATGTTCTGTGCAGGGAAGGAAAGGAGAAGATCCAGAATATCATTTAAATATGTGGAAAACTGTCCTCTCTGAAAAGGGAAAAAGACACTGCTGGCACCCATCCTACTTATTCTGTTCACCGAACAAAGGACGGTCTTTACTCTGAAGAACTCCGTTACAAATAACAGTATTAAAAGCCATTCATCAGCATAAGATGCTAAGCAACTCAAAACAACACAAGCTGGCAAATGACAAACTTTGTCAATTAGAATATGATAAACCCTGGGCTGTTTGCTCTTCTGTTCTTATTTTGTTTACTTGGTGTGTTTTAATTTCCATATGAATAGGAGTGCCTGAGGATATGGAGCAGGGGAAACAGATTGACAAATCCGGCAGACACATAGAAAGACTACAATGATAAACACTGTAGATGTATCTTAACATCATCTTGTTGATATCAAATGTCCAAATCTACAAATCAGGAGCTTTTGAAGTTCTGGCCTTGTTTTTAGTTCCATTTTAGTTTTCAAGCCCGTGGGTCACACTTCATAGCCATCTTTACATTTTCCTCCTGAACAAGAAGGCTTAGAAAGTTTGCTATTTTTTGTGTGCAAAATAAGAACTAAATTTCACTTACAGTTCATTCTGGTAAGATAGGGATCTTTGTGAAGAACACCCAATAGACGAAGTATTGCAGTAACAAGGACAAGAGCCGACAGTGCACTTTCAACTGTATCAGCACTGCTGCTGAGTTTCCAGCCTTGTCCTGCACCTTGCCTGCTCTACATCTACTGGGATTCGAGAATGGAAAGTGAAATGAAAGTATTTATGGCAGTAGTTATATAGTGCGTGAATATTTCCTAGCTTTTGGGACCTGTTTGGGTAAAGATATGATTGCAATATATATATATTTTTAAATTTCGATGTCCACAGTGATATAATATCAGATCAGCTGAACGGTTTTCAGGAAAGGACAAAAGTGCTGCCTGGAGGTGGGCTGGGGACAGAGAAGCACCTAAAAGAATTTGGACAGGTGGTGGTGGGGAGGCGAGGGAGCGCTCCCCAGATGACAGCATGGCTCAGCACGGTCTCCAAGCTTTGAAGAAGGCAGGCTGCCACTTTCTGTCTGCCCCAAAACCTCTGCGCCCACCAAGGATCCTACAGCTCGGTGAACTGTGCACTGGGCTGTCTCATTTCCACAGCAGCGTTCCAAGGAAGTGCTGCCACTCTCCTACATGCGCCAAGCTCGCAGGCTGCACCGCACCCTCTGCCCATACTCACTGTCAACCTGCAAAGTGTTGGACTGAAGCTGTGGGTGAAGACGACCAAGAGACAAACTTTCACTCAGATTCTTGTTGAATGCTAACACGTTTACCAAGACCTGCAAGAGAATAAAAGACCCCAAGTCATAAAAATGTAAAGAGAACAGGAAAAGTGAACTTCCTGAGCATCCTCCTTATTTGTGGCTCCAAGATCTGCAAATGCAACAGGCAAAGAAGAACTTTTCGCCAAACTGCATGAACAAAGGCAGGTTTTCACAAAGTGAAGAGCACCTTGAAGTACTGCCTGTATGTTGTTGTTGGAAAAGCAGTACATTTCAGGCTCACGTGGGCAATTTGTCACACAGTTCCTGCTAAATTAGGAGAGTTTTAAGTCCAGAACATGATATAATCTCTAAAAGTATATTTCTCTAGGCCACAATATCAGCATGCAACTTCTAACAAAGCATAAGGAAGTAATGGTTGGCTTTAATTTTGCCCTGGATTACGCCTTCCAAGAGATAAGGAAGACAGAAGCCAAATTTATTTTTAATAACGTGGTACTGTTGTGCAAATAATGAAGCTACTGGCACTTGCTTCACTCAGTTACAAATTATTACAACAGAGGAGCTCCCCAGTATATAGTGAAAGCTGAGCAGGGGGAAATATAATCTGGACATGCTAACAGGCATTTTTCATGTGGTAGAAAGAGCTCCCAGAGGCACACAGCCCAGATCATCAGGATGGAAAGCTTGCGCTGCAGGAGGGGATGCTGCTCAGTACTGAACCCAGCAGCTGCATGAGGAGGTGGGCATCTGGACACAGCACTGACCTGAACGATGCCGCTCAAGGCTTTGTCCCCACTGTTAGCCCCCAGACTCAGGTACGTCCCACACATCCCCTCTGATGGCCTTACGATGGTGGGCAACAAGAAAGACAGGGGTCGTTTCCGAGGCTGAATGAGATTTTGCTGTAGAAAAGATGTATCAAAAACATTCATCGAGGAGTTGTGCAGGTTAACTACTTACTCCTTCTGCTGGAGCCAGCAATTGCACCTGCGCAGTTTTATAATGCTGTTATTGTCACTGCTGTCATCTTGCTCTATGAAGTTATCAGGACCCAGCCTGTTTCATGTCCTCAAAGCTCTTTTACAGAAGACATACAGAGCCATTTACCCACTCCTAATGTACCAACACAGAGAACTGGGAGTTTTGAAATATATGGCAAGAAGACTCAACAAGGCAGAGCTAGATGCTACCAGGACCAGTCTGTAATTGTTTCTTTGAAAGACCTGAAGATTTTTCTTTTACCATTTATTACTTTAAAATCTGCAGAGCAATAATTCATAATGAGTTATTAATTCAAGTCCCTAGAGGACAATTGTTCTAAAGTGCATCTGGGCTACAGGAAAAACAGTTACCTAACACACACATCTGTGCTATGCTATTTGATAACACCGCTCATGTAGTGAAAAGACAGGAGCTTTCTATAGACAGTTCTCTCTGAGTTACTAATAAGCCACCAAATAACCCCACCACTGTGGAGACGAGAATGCAATTAATACGAATAGTGCAGGCAGCTCAGACAAAGGATTTGTTGTACTGCTCATTACCGGCCTGGGAATGGAGTGGTTCGTTGTTGTGTTTTGCCAGGAGAAGTCCAACATCTGGCTGTTCAGGAGCACTCCAGAGGGTGTCATTATTCCACTGCCAAACGGACGATTCAAAGAACTGAAAAGAAATGAGAAGAAATCTCATACCGTTTTTCACAGTGTACACATTGAGGCCTTCAGTGATGTGATTTTCTGTCCCGTCTTGGCTTGACAGAAAGTCAGCCATGCTTTTTGAAGCTGTGCACAGTGGAAGTCTCCGTGTATTTAAGAACAGCACTGTAACCAGGTGAATGACAGAGGATCAATCCCTCCTTGCGCTCAAGGATTCCCCCTAGGTGGTGGGTCTGCCTTCATGCTGCCAAATTCATCTGGAACCTCTATAGGGAGCAGAGTGCGGCCAGTTGAGACACGTGAGAGCCACAGGCAGAGCTGGTAGGGCTGCACAACATGGATCAAACACCTTGGGACCTTCCCAGCTCCACCCCAGCTTCTCCACTCCTCCTGTTGCAGAACTAATGGCTGGAGCAACCCCACAGGGGCCGGGGAGTTTGGGAATGCCATTCTTACAGTCAGGATCCACACAACGTGTAGTCTCAAGTGACTACAGATCTCTCCTAGGAAAGTGCAGCCTCTTCCCATCAGGTCTCTGGAGGAAGGCTGTGGGCTGCCCCAGCATGCTGGACACGGCTTTGGGCTGGTTTGTATGGGAGTGAAGCCCACGCTCCACCCAACAGCACTCTGGGTCTGGCTCTGTCCTGCCCTGCTGAACCTGCTTTCTTCTCTCTGCTCCCACCCTCTGAGTTTTTTTGTGAAGCAAATTGTGAAGCAAATTGTGAAGCAAATCCCTTACCTTAGGACTGCAACAATGAAGTCGTCAGGTCCCATGACAAGAACCTGGCTGGCAGCAGGTCCGCTCTCCACAGAGAAGTGAGGCAGGCGGAGATCCGAAGAGAAGGGCTGGGAATCATTTATCAGCTGGCGCAGGGAATCAGCTTCTGATTTACTTCAGCAATGAGGAAGGGAAAGAGAAAAGAAGGTGGTGAGTGTAGGAGGCCGAATGTCTCTTGGTCTCCTGGTGGGGGATTCATTTATGCAGCTGCAGGATTGCTCCCCTGCACTGCAGGCAGGGAACCACCCCACTCAGCCAGTGGAAGGACACAAGGAGGCTCTCCCACAGCCACCAACCTCCCAGGCTCTACCCATGGGTGTGAACTCCACCCTGGAAGACGAGAGGTGTCAGCACTGGCTGAGTGCCAGTTCCCTGCATGCAGAGGAGGGTGAGACAGATTGGCTGACCCCCGAGATGGAAAACTTAGAGAGGTCAGAAAGTGGGAGGAACCCTCCAGAAAAGCAGGAACTCTGTGTGAGGACATCTTGTGTTTCATCTCCACAGCCCTGTGGTATCAGCTGTGATCCTTGTGGGTGAGTGAGCCCAAGGTCTGAGCTTTCCTCAGTAAAACAGAAATAGAAAAAACTCAGGTTTCCTTGTGTGCAGGAAAGAGGAAACCCAGGAATGATACCCAGACCACACACCTTGCAACCACCAACGTGCCATCAGCCTCAGACCTACCTCAACATCCCTTCTGCAGCATGAACGATGGACGCATCATCGGATGGGTCTCCCAAGTTGCTGGCTAGGCTCAGAGCTATTTTTAATGTCTAAATTGAACACACAAAGAAGGAAACACAGAACATCATTTAGGTGGTACTGGAAATATCATTTCTGATACACCAAACAGGAGGTACCTGCTCTGCCAGCATGTTGTCCAAAGCCTATGAACTCTAATATGGAGATGGGAACCAGAGGGGGTCAGATTTTCATGGCAAACTGCACGCAGGGGGAAGGCAAATGCATCAAGTAGCATTTGTGTACAGTCCACCTTCCAGGTGGGGTTTTCCAGTTGGTTTAGCCCAGCAATGGTTCAGTAGTATTACAAGCTGACAGATGGGGTTACCAGCATGCTACTTTCTTTCTATTTCTGTTCCTGAATGGTCACCACAACAGAAGAGATGACACCAAATCCCGGTGCAAAAATGGGTCCTGGGCTTGCTGTTATGTCTGGAATGGCACGAGACTGTCAGTTTTCAGGTCATGCCATTTTCATCCAAGTTTCAAAAGAGCTCATTTGCATTTTGATATGTCAAAATCAACAACCAGTCTTGATATGCTGTACTTTATCTTCTGATGTACAATTCAGAGCATGATTAACTTCTGGACAAGGTGGTGTTTCTGTGAAATCATGACCACCACAGCATAGGTAGGATGTACAAGCAGCTTGGTGGCTTCCTTGAAACAAATGGAGCCGATGTCTAACCCATGGGCTCCGGTTAAAGACATCGTGGTCACTGCTGTTCCAGGGCTGACTTAGCACTGAATCTCAGCAATGTGATCAGCTTTGCAATCCTGGGAAGTCAAGATTATGTGTGTCCTGAAGTGAATGCCCTTTACCTAGAGGCTGCTGCTCCTCACCTGTGACATGATAACTAGTGAGTGAAACTCTTCATCAGGTGTAAATGCAGAACAAAAGATTCATTTAAAGCTCCCTGAAGAGTACTCAAAATAACTTTTCTGAGTCATCCTTCTCACTCTCTTCATAGCTCTAGCAGCATGTAAAACCCCCAGCTGCTGTATTTTTGTTAAGGCAGTAACTTTCCTGTGCTGTGCAAGGTGCCCTCTGCAAGAGCTTCTGTAGCAGAAAAGGTGAAAGAAATCAGTGGAATGCCATTAGATGTTGTAGGATCATTCTCACATACAGAAAGTTGGCAAAAGCCACAGTCTGATCTTCTGAAAAGGCTCTGCTTAAGCTCGAAAGAGCTCAGCTAAGCAGGGAGCTCCAGCATCGCACCTACCTGAGGCAGCAGCACAGCTCACATTTACACCTTAGCAGTCTATTTGCTCATTCTCCTCTGGGAATCACCTACAAACATTTTTGTACAACCAAGGAATAAATGAATCATCCTCTAGCAGCACAACAAAGTCATCCAAATGCTGACCCTCCTCTTACCTCTGCAATCCAGTGCAAGACATTCCCCCTGGGTGCTAGATTTGTGATGTTAAAGCCCTCAAGGATATTCAGTGCTGTGATCAGAGCAGGACCTGCATGTGGAGGTGGGGGACTCAAGACAAGATGACCTGTGAGGAGAAGAAACTTCCTGAACACATCTGGTGCATCAGTTGCAGTAGGGAACTGCAGGGCTTTTCTGCAGATGCTGTCACACTGTCACCTCCTGTCAGGTGAAGTGTGTGACAGTGGGTCAGGCAGCGATATTTACCTCGATATATTGTGTGCACAGGATTCCCCACTGTAACACTGTAATTGCTGAAGTCTTCCTCCACCAAGACTCCTCCGTAGTTTTGGACCTGAGTAGGAGAACAAGGCTGAGAAAGCTGGGTTGAGGCTCCTGCTGGCCTGGGTGAGCAATCACCACATTGTTAAGCAACTAACATGAGATTCCTGAGCCATGTTCTACAGAATCCCCTGAAAATGTGTACTTTCATGGCCTTGGCAGCTTGGCTCACCCTTCACCAGCACTGGAAAGCTATGCAGTTTATCTTCAACAGCCCACTCACCCCATGGCTGCCTGCAGAAGTTCTGCCTACCCACTGGGAGGTGACAAGCACTGCCTTGCAGCCTTTCTGCCCCTGGGTGGCAAGGATGAATACGCTGAAGGTTATGGAGTGTCGGAATGCTGCCAGGAAGGACACTGGGTGCAGCAGATCTCCACTAAGAGAAATCTTTAACTCCCAATTTCCATCCTATTTTTGATTAATTCATATGATAAGGGAGGATTGCTGTACCATTGACCTTCCCCTAAAACTTCTTCCCTAGGCTGGTAATTTTCATGTGTGCAGTAAAGGTGGGTAATTCCATCTACTGCAGGTCCTCAGTTCTTGAATTATGATGGAGATATGTTAGAGCCATCATAACAGCACTGTGCTGGTCTTAAAAACCCCTTGGCACAGGTACTGCTCTCAGTCAGTGCACAGGTGTTACTGCGTTCAGAGCACTCCCTGCAGAGCACTACTCTGTGCCTGTGCATTCCCACCTCATGATTGAAACAAAGGGCTGCGTGCTTGAGTGATTTCTCCACCTCTCCCTTGGCTGAAACAATAAACACTGTGAAGCTGATGTGGGAAGCCAGAACTTTGCTTTGCAACCGAATCTAGAATAGCACACCTGATCCCAGAGTTTGCTGGGCTCTTTGTGCTGCAGCCCCAGAGCTGGCACTTCCCTGCACCGCCAGCCTGGGACGTCTGCTATTCCTCATTCTCCACCTCTGCTGTTGTCCATGTGAGACAACAGAAAAGGTATCCTAACACACAGTTCATGTCTAAGAATTGAGCTGAATAAGCCCATCCCAGACTACTAAAAATACACTGAAGGAGCATCACTTGAACAACAGTGGCCAGGAGAAATGGTGCCACCAGCCACCCTGACTGCAGCTACCTAGGTATAAAAGCAGACTTCCAGTACTGACTACATGAAAGGGCTCTTAACATGCTAGTAAACATTCGTATAGCTGTCACTGTGGCCAGAGCAGGTTGGGTTGTTGTTTGCTTTCTTTTCCATTGCTATATTTTGAGAGCACAACTAGCAGCAGGAGTAGCTAGCAGATGTGGCTCACCTCAGAGATGATCTCCTGGCTCAAGTTTCCGCTGTAGAAGGCTGAAGTCCCTTCTGCACCAACTAGCTCCAAGACAGCTGCGAGGTCCAGGCGCCTCACAAACATGCCAGGCAACAAAGGCTGGCCATCTGGCAGGAAGGTCTCCCGAAACTTGTCAGAGTAGTTCAGGTCTTTAAGCTCACTTGCAGCTTTGGCTGTGGAAGAGAAGGAGAGGGGCAGGGGAGGGACATCCAGAAGCCCCAGGATGCACAAATGTGTAGGGAACCTGGGAGCTTGCTGCTGCCTCTTGCCCTGTTTCCAAACCAAAGAGCCAAAATGCAAGAGATGGATCACACCTCCGCTGCAACAGGGGAGGATCCAAAGAAACCCTGCCACTTTCTCACCGCCCTGACAAAGGGCTCTGGGTTTGCAGTCACTACACACCTCTTGCATACCCCTGCTCTGCCTCGCTCCCACTGCCACCCATTCCCAGCTCCAAAGCACTCTGATTTCCCATGTACAACCACCTAACATGTCCCAAGCCCTGCAAGAAGCCACCCTCACAGTGGTCTCCTTTTTGCTTTGTGCCACCTCGGCTCCCCAGCGTGTGCTCACCCAAATCATGCGTGACATTAAATCCATCCCGGGCAACGGCAGCCACGAGGCCCAGCAGCTGTGACCAGGGGAGCCTGCAAAAGGAGAGCAGCCAAGGAGCCATGTGCCCATGTGGGTGGTGGGGCAGACAGGCTTTCAGCAAGCTGGGTTCAGGGTTGGCGGTGGCCAAAACAAGCACGGGGCTTTTAGTGGGTTGTTTCTTTCCATCAGGATTCATTCCTCCCCAGAGAAAAATGTCAGCGCAAAGATGGGGAAATGGGCACCTCTGGAGCAAAACGTCACATCCCTGAGCAAGTTATTCAGTCTCTCTATTACTCTCTCACTGCTCTATCAGGGCATCAAGCACAAGTGCATTTCTCAGGAACCAGCTAAAGAGAGAGCTGAGAAAGTACGAAAATGCGCAAGAATGTTATTCACATATTTCTGAGAACATGAATTGCCTATCTCATTGGAAAGCATGTGAAAGAATTTCACCGTGTGGAAACTCTGGCCAAGATGAATTATTTTGTTAAATAAAGCAACAAACCTTGGATGTGCTTTTCAGCGTGAGCCTCTAAGTGCCTGTTAGCTGATGGTTTTGACTGGTGGCTGAGGGCATGCTCTGATGGAGAGGGGCTGTGAGGGAGCCCGGGGTACAGCACGTGCAAGGTGGGCTCTTACCTGCCATGCAGCTGGTGCGCACGGTGCATGCCTTGTAGTGTGCCGGGCACTCCAACGAGCAAACCTGGCTGTAGAAAGGGAAGGGAGAAAGAGAAGAGCGAAATGCAAGGCCCCTGGCTACAAGTCAAGGAGCTGTGATTAATGCTCACACAGAAAGTGTTTGGTCTTTAGGAGAGAGGAAGAGGTCTGTGGCAAGACACTAAAGCTGGAAAGAAGTCTTTGGAAGGAACGAGGAAACTTCAACCCCAGTGTCATTCCAATTTGGTCAGGAGAAATAATCCAACTGAATGACATGGGATCTTGTCCTCCCAGATCGCCGCTGCCAGATGATGTTTCGCTCCCTGCCCCAACAGGCCTCTCTGCTCCTCATGCCCTGCAGCCTCCAGGTCTTCTCGAGGTGATACAGGAGGGTTTCCCTTGGCTCCCCATGCTCACAGGGCCCTGGGGCTCCCACGGTGGCCTCCTGTCAGTTCCCTGGGCCTCTCTCACACTGAGAGGCCAATGAGAGGGCCCCCAGCCCGCCCAGCCCTGCTGGAGGGCTCCTCACCTTGGTGTCCTTCAGCAGATCGCCATCCAGCGGGACACCCAGCGGAGCCACCTCACGGAAGTCGATCACCTGGCTCTGGTTCTTCCGGATGTCATGGACCAGCATCACCCCACCCCTGTGTGAGAGTGGGGTCAGACATGGCACCAGCTGTCCCCATTGCCACCACTGCCGTGAAGCCCATGCAAAGAGCAGACCCTCATCAGGGATGAAGCTGATCGGTGCCCGCCAGAATGGCCAGAGGGCCGCTGGCCCTGTTCCACCACCAGGCTGGACTGCATGGGATTTTCTTGCTAATCCTGGCTGGTTTGCAACAAAAGAGGGGGTTGCTTACAACGGAGCAACATCCTACCCAGCCTGGGGGAGCTGTGGGGTGGGTTTGTGCAATGTCCTGCGCCTCCCATAGCTCATAGACACCGGGAGGAGTGGGGAGATGGGGCCAGCTGGGCTGGAGGTTGGGCTTCAGGAAACTTAGGAAACACTTCTTTACAGAAAGGGTAGTTAAACACTGGAATGGGCTCCCCAGGGAGGTGGCTGAGTCACCGTCCCTGGATGTGTTTAAGAGCTGTTTGGATGTGGTGCTCAGGGATATGATTTAGCAGAGGGTTGTTAGAGTTAGGGTACTATGGTTAGGTCTCACTTGATGATCTTTAGGGTCTTTTCCAACCTCAGTAACTCTATGACCCTGCTGGAAGGGCGCATGGGAGCAGCTGGCACCTACCCGCCGATGCCTGAGGTGTGGGGGTTCACCACTCCTGCACAGAGCACTGATGCGATGGCTGCGTCCACCGAGGAGCCTTGCTTGCTGAGCACCTCGATGCCCAGTGCTGTGCAGCGGGCAGCGTCCGTCACCACAGCTCCACGCTGGAAGAGCTGCCAATAGAGAGAGGGTTGTGCCCAGCTCTCCACCCGCGCGGAGCTGCAATTTGAATGCCAGTAAGAGGGCAAGAAACTGAAAAGAGCAAAGCTCTCCCATTCGTGGGTGTGCAGCCAGGTCTGTCCTGCATGTCCCAAGCCAAAACAACCCAAAGCATGCTGCAAAGCCACTGCTTTGTCTTACCTGAGGGTCTCCAAAGTAGATCTGCATGATCAAGGCCACCGTGACCCCCGTGGCAAAGGTGAGGCAGGCGGTGATGATGACGGTCAGCCCGTCCTGCCGGCAGCTGCAGTCTCCAGTGAAGGGGTCCTTGCTGGTCTCACGCAGGGGAGACGCGTCCTGGCTGCCCATCTCTGAGGAGGACGAGGGCAGGCGCTGGAGGCGTGCAGACTTCAGGAAGGAGTCTGGGTCTTTGTGGGCAGCAAGGAGAAAACAAGGATTAGTGATTGAGCAACACAGGGCTCCTGTTGCAGTGTTTACCCAGCACTAGCGTTACACCAAGCCACATCCAGTAGACCTATTACTTTCCCTATTGGTATGAGCCCTTAGTAGACTTTCTGGATCAGGTACCTCTCCGGGTTGTTTTGTTGTTCCTTTCCTTTAGCTCAAACCATCCCAAGATTACTTTCCTGGAGATTAAGAGGGGGAAAAAAATGAACTTTTCCCTATTCATCATTCTTTAGGGGTGGACCCACGATTACTGCCCTGTTTGGATGGGTTCTAACGCAGCACTGACTTGCAAACAGGTCTCAGAAATGCGGTAGAACTGAAGAGGACATTCCAACTCAGAAAGGCAGCAGCCATATCTGGAGCTGCACTTCAGCACTTCAGCAAAAGTCTCAGGCACAGGAAACACATCCACTGGCTCTTGATTGAAGTGGGGGCAGAAAAGAGCAAACCTGCAAATAGTACCACTGTAGGTCCCCCGGCCCTGGCTGCAGGGAAGGCTCTGTGTGAGTCTCTCTGAGATCCAGCAGGGTGCTGAACGCCCAGCCTCACAGTGAACACCATGAGGAGGAGTTTTGCTGGGCAGCAAGCAAAGCTCGGGATGATCAAAAGGTCTGAGACATGCCTTGGCTCTCGGCTCACACTGGCTCTGAGGGGTGTGCTGGCCCAGCACCCTGGGCAGCACAGCATTCCCATCCCTACCAGGCGCCGTACAGCCCCAAGCCAGGAGCTCCCAGGCAAGAAGGTCCAAGCAGGAAGGTCTGCAGCATGCAGTGATGTTCCTGGTGCAGGTGGTGGGGACACCCTGCTGAGGGTTGTCATGGATGTCCCACAGGGCCTTGGGCAATTGCTCAGCTTGCATGACCCCAGTGCTGTGCTTGGACAGCACGGCCATGATTCAGCTGCAGGGGGTCGGTCCGGGCACAGAATGCAAGGAGCATCCCAGCACCAACATGCATCCTCCTTGGCCGTCAGCCCCACCTGGCTGAAGCCGTGAAGGGGCATTTTTATGGTTTTATGTGGGGACCAGCACTGTGGGGACATGGGCCCACCTCAGCTCTGCATGTGCCGTGGTGGGACAGCAGAGGCCGGATCTGCTTGCAGGTGCACGCTGCAGTGAGGGACACTTCTGCCCTCTGAGGTGGCTGTCCCTGTACCCACCAGCACTACGGGGGACAACTGTTAGCAACCTTCCGTGCTGCAGAACCCAAAGGTCTGGATTCCCTGCCCTGGGGCCTGGCAGACAACGTGATGTGAAGCGTGGATGGTTTTTGCAAGACACACACAATGTCAGATGAGTGTGAGGCTCCGCGTGGCAGCAGAGGTGATGCATGCAGCTCTTCCAGACAGCACCTGCAGGACCCCCACGCAGCCCACACGAATCTCCACTCATGCCCCCCATGCAAAAGGACAGAGTTGGCACTGCTCCTGCCCGGCTGCCTGTGCCACCTTCACCTCACCATGTCCAAAGGCAATGGGAAAATGTGGGAAATGGGGTGGCAACAGACAATGGAAACTGTACTCAGTGTTCACAGCACGAGGTCACAGACAAGGTGTAGGCAGTGCTGAGATCCATCTGCAGGCTACGGAACAGCCCGGGAGCAACGTGCATTTGAGCTGTGGGGCCACAGCCAGCGGCCAGGGTGGGAGCAGGCCTTGGTTACAGCACAGCCCAGTGGCAAAGAACTGTGGCCCGGGATGCACACGAGGAAGAACGTAGGGCTGTGGAAACCACCTCGTGGTGGGGTCCCGGGGATGTCATGCAGCGATGGGCTCTGTTGCTTGCAGAAACATGAAATGAATGAGAACAAAAAAACCCAAAAACACAACACACCACGACTCTGGACTATTTACAAGGAAGTAACAAATTAAAAACAGGCAAAAGGTTTTCCACAAGCATAAAAAGACCACCTGACTTTATTAAGGCCATGCATCCGGCAGGGAGGAGCACCGCCTCCTTGCAAAACCCCTCTCGCCCGCCGCTGGCGCGGGCTGTCAGGGCAGCTCCGGCTCGTTTGCGGCAGGAACGCGGAACGTGGGAGCGAGAGGAGAACGCGCGACACACAGCGGCGGCGTGACGGAGCCCCGCGGGACGAGGGGTGGCCGTGGAGCGGCGCTGCCCGGCGCCGCCGGATGGATGGGGGCGGCCCTCGGGGAGACCGCGAACGGACGGGCGGGGCGGCCGCCCTCCAGTGCGGGGGGCCCCGGGATTGCGGGCGCGGCGGGGCCGGGAGCACGCGGGGCCGGGCCGCCGCCCCTCACCCGTGTCCTGCTCGCCCAGGAACGCGTCCTCCTCCTTCCGGGCGCGGAGGCCGCTCTCGGCCGCGCCGCCCGCCTCCTCCTCGGGCAGCCGCGGGAAGCTGGTGATGCTCATGTAGTCCACGGGCGAGTAGGCGCCCAGCGCGCGCTGCCGGCCCCCCGCCGCCTCCTCCTCGGGCGCCGCCATCCCGCCCCGCCGCCCCGCGCCGCCGGAAGGGGCCGGGCCGCGCCGCAGCCTGCGCCGGGGCGGGGCCGTTCCCGGGACGGGGCGGGAGCTGCTCGCCGTCAGCCCGCCGCGCGGCGCTCCGGGTGCGGGGCTCCGCGCTGTGCGGCAGCGCGCCCTTCTGCTCGCGCCCGCCGGCAGACCGAGCGGCACGAGGGCGCTACCGGGAGATAACCGCGCGGCCGGCTGGAATCGCTGCGGGGCTTTGCCACCCTGACGGCAGCTGTTCTAACTGGGGTCTGACAGCACAGGAGAGACCACAACAAACTCCTCTGGCGGGACATCTGCTCCTCTCCTCACAATGAGCTTAGGACAAGGAAAACCTTCCTCGTGCTCCTTCCCGCCAGGGTCTGCTTTTAGATGAGAGCCAAAGCCGCGTTCCCACAGGGCCAAAGCAAGTGAGCCTCCCAGAGCCTGCAAGCAGAACAGCCTCCTCTGAGCAGTCACAGGGAAAACACAAGGATGGGGCCTCCTTATGGAGTCACACGAGTGACAGCTGCAGCTCCCACAGCTCAGCTCTTCCGCACATCGCAGCCCCGTGGCAGCACAGACTCCCAGCAGTTGTTCATTCACCAGCCCTGCGAGAAACCAAGAGCACAGAGCAAGCGCACCCAGGCCTTAATGGACAGCACAGCTCATACAAGAGGCAACGCTTGCTTTACCCTGCTTGTTAAAGCGTGAACGTGAGCATTGGCCACCACTTCCATTACAAATGCTGCTCTCTCCTGAAAGCACAGCAGTCGAGCCTGCAGCACAAGAGACTTAAGAAACCCAAAGAGTTGCTGTCTAAGATACTTACTAAAATTCAGGCCCTTAAAGGAATCTCAGCTTTCCAATATTCTGCAAAACCCCAAAGATCAGAGGATACAGAAGCTGCACAGCTGGTTATCCAGGTGACATTTATTAGAGCATTTCAAGTATACAGTGATTCTCCCAATGGCTGCAAACTGATGCCAGTAGCAAAGAGCGACTAAGAAGTAGCAGGCAATGTAATCATCATGGGAAATTAATGCTCTTAGCTGAAGTAAGAGGAAAGAAAGAAGCAGACTGAAAGGTTGAGCAAGTTTGGGGATGGGGAGGAGCAAATGTAGTTCTTGTTTAAGACCATTTACTTAATTTGGCAACTCACACGTAGCAGAAGCTGCCTCCTATTGCACTGTTCCCTCAGTGTCACAAGGACCTAAGTTACCCAGGGGTGTATTTCCCTGAGTGCAGCCAGCATCATCCCCAGTAAGGAAAAGCCACCTGCATAGGTGGGTCAGTTCTAGAGCCCAGCTCAGCAGCTGGACAATCAGACCCCCAGCTTTGCACAATCACATGCAAGAACCGAGGTGTTGCACTTCCACCAAGAAAGCAGCACAGCCTTTCACCAAGAGCATGCTAAAACCATCGGCTCCTGGCTACAAGGCAGCTTTAGGTCAGGAATCCTTTTGGATAAATGGGCTGTCGTTTATAAAAGCAAGAACCACGTGGCAGCTGGGCTGCAAAGTCCTCTGGCAAAAAACAAGGACGGTGCATTTCTCAGTCAATACTTGTGAAATACAGGTCCTTAAAAATACTTTTAAAGCAGAACTCCTCACCAAAGCATAAAAAGGGCATGGATAGGAAGGAACCGAGCTATGGTGTGACCAACTCAGAGAGCACCTCGCAAACCAGAGGCTACAAATGTTACTGAATCTGCCTGATTCACAAAGTAGTAGTTATACATTTAAGATATTAGCTGCCTTGATGGTGTTGGTCTCCTGCATTTATTAACAAAGAACAGCTGAACTAAAAAAAGCAAACATAAAACCAAATGAAAAAGTAGAATTCAAAGGGAGACCATTCCAAGGGCACCTGCTTAATGACAGCTCCTCAAGACCACTGAGCTCTGAGGTAAGTGCTGGCAATTTCATGGTCAGGCCAGCAAAATGCAGTGGTGTTTCCAAGCCTCCAGAACACATCTTTTAAATTAAACATTCATTAACAAAATTAATCAGCGAGTAAAGCAAACTATGAGAAATTGTACCAACACGGTCTGTTTAATCAAATCAGGTCTGATTACTACAAAACATGCTGAGGGCAGCCACTGAACTCAGCTCCTGGCAGCACAGGGCCTTCCTCCCAGCAGCCTTGCAATTGCTTTTTAAAAACCCATCTGCATAAAGGACAACAATGGAAGACACGTCCGAACATCATGGCAGATTCCAAATACAGGGCATACATACATTAAATTAATGGGTTCAATCTTCAGCACTCAGGAGTTTGGTACAGTTACTGGCTAGAGTCGTAAAGTTGAAAATCAGAACAGTCTTGAACTACTTCCAGGAATTCCAATGGCTTTTTAATAGTTCCAATAATTAACGGGTATATAAAATGGAGCGGGACTGCTTCTCCAGCAGAAGAGGTGGGGCTTTTCCACGCTAATCAAAAGGAACTCGATGGCACTTCCCAGCCTTCCCACCAGTCTGCTAAACATGATGATTTATTAAAACCTTCTTGATTTACTGACGACTGATTTAACAGGCAAAAGCTGCAGACTGTGTCAATCATAGTGGATGGCAGTGTAGAAGATTATCCAAACAACCTGTAGAAAAGAAAGGAAGGAAGGTTGTTTTTGTGCCTCTGGAGAGGGTTTGAACACTGACAACAAGCTTCATGCCTCGCTCTGACAGGGGCAGAATCCCAGCTCTGAGAGTCCATCAGGGAGGCATCGGGACCTCTATGCACCACAAATAGTGCTGTTCATCTCACTTGGCTTCCAGACTTACTAACACAGCTACAAGAAATCCCACCACAGTCCCTCCAGCAATTTAGAAACACCACTGCATCAAATCGTGACCTACAGAAGGGTAGTGATGGTAATCCTGCTCCCCATCAATCCTACTTAGCAGATGTTAGCACATCAGTGCCCCGGCTCTCATGCTTTTCTTCCAGACCCTCAGAAAGTTTACCAACACAATTCACAAACCACCTTATAGAAAGCAAGAGATGTTACCAGAAACAGTGCAAAAGATGTCATGAATCCTTCCTTTGTTAGTTCCCAAGTCCCCCCATACTCTTCCTCATCTATCTGCTGGAAGCTGCTGAAGTAGAGGTACAGAACACCAGCATTGATCAGGCAGAATCTGGAAGAAAGATTAAGAGCTGTCATTTTCCATGGCACATTCCATATGCCACACAGCAACATACAAAACATCAGCAGAGAAGAGGTAAAAGGGAGCACTATCCCTACAGCTTCACACAGGCAGCTCAGTGTCCTCCTAACAAGAGTCCCTCCAGGTCAGTACAATGGGTTTGGATGAGGTTCACCTCACAGAGCACAATGTGCAGCAACTAAGGCTCAGCAGACAGTGATCAGAAGCTGGAATTATCAGCAGATCTGCAAATCCTGCAGATTTTCTTCGGCTGCAGATCAGCAATAGTCCTGCTCCCAACACAGAGTCCCATTTCCTTGCACACACTACTTGATTTTGAGGCTGCCAAAAGGGAAGAGTGTCTGAAGACAATGGAGACAAAAAAAAGTGACCTCCCATTTGTTCTTAGACCCGTTTGGCCTTATATTACCCTAACTTCAGGCTGAGACAACCTGGCAAGTGACAAGTACATGTCCTGGAAAGAAAGCTGCAGGAAGGGCCACACTTGGAAACATGCAGGTTCAAAGACCAGCAGCAAGCTGCAAGCAGCTGCTCAACCACAGAGCAACTGCATGCACGGTTCTGGAAGCTTTTAGTTTTCCAAATGCTACCACGTTGCTTTTATTTCTAACACGTAGCACAGAGGTGGCACATGCACCTGAAGGCACCTTGGGAACAAATGGAAGACTAAGAACAAACACTTCCCAGCTCCTCCTCATCTATTGCCAGGAGCACTTCAGTCTGCATGTAGCTGCTGTCAAAGTGTTGCTGTCCTACAACGCGTTTCCATACGTTCCAAACTTTGGGGTTTTTTAGAGGCACACAGCAACACCCCGTCCATCTCCTTGCCACAGATGGAGCAGATCATTTCATCTTCCTCCAGAGCCGTGAGCTGTTTGTACAGAGGCCTTAATTAAGCCGAGACATTCGCAAACAAGAGACTCCCCAGAACCAACACGGCTTTTCCTGTTACTTCTTTGAAGCCCCCATTTACACACACACAAATAGGACGCTTCACAAGTCAGCTGAGCCTTTTATGCACTCCTTCCACCCCTGCCTTCTTTAATATCGATAAATAAAGAAGAAAGCGTTAGTTCAAGGGGGCAGAAAGGAGCTGACAGAGGCGTTATGGATTGCTTGAGTTTCCTGACAAACAGCAGCCTGGAATGCAGCGCTGGGCTCAGGACACGAGGCAGGCACAGGGGTGGCACCCGGCTGTGTTGACAGCACAGGCTGCAAGCAGACAAGAAGCCAAATCCAAACGCGGGAAGGTTGTGCGGGGCAGAAGAGGCAGGGAGCCTTACATTGCGATGCCCACGAAGCCCTTCAGAGGAACCACCCCCCAGATGACTCCCAGGATAACCGCGATGATCTGTCGGAACCAGTAGATGACATCCAAGAACTCGTCCTGGGGAGACAAAGCAAAGCGGCACTTCACTCGTTAGCAGCAGACAGCGGCCGGGCGGGAACCCGGCACGGCGCGCTCGGCCTCCAGCCGTTACAGGCCGCTCCGAGCCCCGACGGCCCCGACAGCGCCGGCTGCGCGCGGCCTCGACGGAACGGCCGGCCCAGCCCGGCGGAGGCGGATCCCGGGTGCCGCGGGACGAGCGCGGTCCGGCGGCGCTTCCCCGGAGCCGCCCGACGCCGCCCGCCCCGCCCGGCCGCGCACCTTGTCGTGCCAGGCGGAGTCGCTGCGCAGCGCTTTGCCCCACACGGAGCCGCGCGGTCCGGCCCCGCCGCCGTTGGCCACCGCGTGCTGCTGACTCTGCGGCGGCTCCTCCCTGCGCCGCGCGCCGCTCATCCTCCCGCACGGCGGCCCCGCACGGACCCGGAAGCGGCCGCCGCGCGCCGTCACTCACCCGCGCCGGGCGGCCGCCAATCGCCGCTCTGCCGGGTGGCGCGTGACCGAAGCGGGCGCCCCGCCCTCCTACGGCGAGAGAGAGCGGTCAGCGCGGGGCGGGAGCGGGAGGTCCGGCTGTCAGTCAACCGGCGGTCCGGGCTGTCAACCGGCGGCCCTTACGGACACGGCGCCGCTTCGGGCCGTGCGCGGGACCTTCGTGCTCAGCCCTGCGGGGCGACCGGGGCGCTCCGGGGCTCCTTCCCGGCGGAGCGTTTGGAGCTGGGCGGGCTGGATGCCGCCCGGCAGCCAACTGCGGGCACCGCGTGTGCTGCGCGGTCCGGTCATCTCGGAGCCGCTGGGAGAGCCCGCACAGCCCGCACAGCCCTCACAGCCCGCACAGCCCGCACAGCCCACACAGCCCGCACAGCCCACACAGCCCTCACAGCCCGCACAGCCCGCACAGCCCACACAGCCCGCACAGCCCACACAGCCCACACAGCCCACACAGCCCGCACAGCCCTCACAGTCCGCACAGCCCTCACAGCCCGCACAGCCCTCACAGTCCGCACAGCCCACACAGCCCGCACAGCCCTCACAGCCCGCACAGCCCGCACAGCCCGCACAGCCAGGCCTCGCAGCCGGACCCGCCGCCTCTGCCTCAGCCCTGCGCACATCCTTCCCCGGGAGCCGCGCCCTGCCTGCCCGTCTGCGCGCATCCCGCTCGGGGAAGCTCGGCGCTTCGTTCCTGCATTGCAGACGGCGGCTCTCAGGCTCCGCGTCCTTCTGCTGCACGCGCGGCACGTGCTGCACTCAGCAGCTCCAATGTTGCACGGTAGCTGCGGGCCCCCAGCACCGCCCAGCTGTCTGCCAGCCCCCCGACTGTGCGCTCCGAGGCTTTTGCCGCAAGCTGAAGAGGCCGGTCCGAGTCACTGGACTCACGTTGCATTACATGAGGCTGATGTGTGGCAGAAGGGGACTCGTGCTGTGTCTCCCGTAGGAACCTTCACGTGTGACTCCTACCGTGACAAAATTAATTGCTGAGGGCTGCTCTGACCCTGCTTTGCTGCGGCTCCTCAGGCTTTTGGGGCACGGCAGCCCCCTCTGCCTTCACCCTTCAATGAGAGGGGCACTGAGCACAGTGAGGGCCATGTCTGGAGGACGACAGGACTTCGGTCTGTGTCCTTGGTTTGCAAGGAGTCTCAGTGTCTCTGGCTCCGTGCTCCTCCTCGATGCCACTTTGCAGAGGTGGAAGCATTTGTGTGATGATGGGGCACTTGGATTGGGGAGCTGATCTAAAAATGACGTGCTAAAAGACTGCCTGGTTTTACCCCAGCTCCATTCTATGACCCACTGCCCCCAGAGAGAAAACAGTGAAATTATAGCGGGAAAGAATAAGGAAGAGGCAGAAGAAAAGTGAGAGAAGACATGGAGGTAGGAACAGACTCCCTGCTGAGGGACACATTTTGGCAGGGGAGGAGGATGTACAGGGAGCTGGAGGCACTGTGAGAAGGGAAGGTGGGAAAGGCTGGAAGGGAGGAAGAGGAGTGTGTGCCCGGCATCCCAGCTGCAGCCCTTCGTGTGCACCCAGCTGCACAGCGTGAGGAGCTGCCACGTTCACTGCTGCTCCTGGAGCACAACGGCTGCTCGCTGCTGGGAGTTGGGGCTGCCAGGTGCTGCACAGACACCTCTGTGCTCAGTGCGGACACGTGGAAAACTCCTGGGAGCAGCACGGGTCTGCAACTCAGCTCTGCCCCCTGAGATACGTTATTTCCTTTTTTATTCCTCTCTTTTCTTTAAAAGGCAAACTTTTTCGGGAAGGCCCCACGTGGAGCTCAGGCTCGGCACAGACTCTGCACAGCCCCACAGCCAGGCAGCCCTAGGGCGGCTATTCCCGGTGGGAGGGTGAGGGCTGCAGCTCGATGTAAACCACAACTCATGTCAGCTCTTTGTCCCCCTCACCCTCACCCCTCTGCAGGCTGAGTTCTGGCCACGGGGACCCAAGGCAAATCCCCCCGGGTCGCCGTCGGGGCCCCCACGAGCCTTGGGCTGGGGTCACCTCCGGGTGACCCACCTCCATCTCCCTGGACGGCGGCCACGCTTGGGCCTCCCGGCCGTCCTTCCGTCTCTTGTACGGCCGACAGCGCGCCCCGCCGCCCCGGCCCCGCCGCATTCTTCTGCCTTGTATGGGCCGAGCCGGGCCGGGAGGGGCGGGACGAGGGGTCCGGCACCGCCCCGACCCCAGCCCGAGCTTAGGGCCGCGCCGCCGGCCAGGAGCTCAGAGCAGCGACGTCGGCCCCGCAGCTGCCCCGCTCCGGCCCAGGTGAGAGTTCTGCGGGCGGCGGCGGGGCGAGAGGGAGCCGGGCGGCCCCGAAGGAGCGGGCGGGAGGGATGCGAGGCAACCCCGGGGGCAGCTCGGGAGAGGGCGGCGGGGCACAAGGGTACAACCGGGAGCACTGCCGCGCTGCTGCAGCCTGGGGGAGGGGGGGGGGAGACGCTGCAGGGGGAGCCCCGCGCCCCTCGCGGTAGAGGAGCGCCGCTCGGGTCCCCGTCCCGCACGAGTGTCCCTCGGGGAAGGCGAGGATCCGGCCCGAGCGCAGCTCTCGGCGGCTGCAGTGACCGCGGCCGGGACCCATCCGCTCTGTCACCGGGCGTTGTTCGTTCTTGCCCGGAGCGTCTGCTTTCCCCCGGGTCTTACTGACGGCCGGAGTCCAAACCCAGATGTATGCGTGATGCTCCAGAGATCTCCTGTGGGACCCGTGAGGAACTTATTCCAGGCAATAAACTGTTGGAAGGCAAAAAAGCTTTATTTAGCTCGTTTTCCTCAGAGGCGGGGGAATTCTTTTGCCCATTAAGACTTTAGGTCCCCATGGCTTCCTCCGCTCCACTCCCCGCATGCCTTTTTGGTACTAAATGTTACGAACGTGATAAAAGCCAGGGAGGTTCTTAGGCATGGAGAAAGCAGTGGCTGGGGCAGCATTCTTTGGAGCGGAACATCCTGAAGTGTCAACAACCGCTGCTGCTTACCAAAGATGGTCGGTTTCTTCAGTCACTTGAATTTTTTCCCTCGTCACTGGCAGGCTCTGCGCTGCTGTAGGAGGAGTTTGCCGTCGCCTCCCCCCAACGCACTGAGGCCGGATTCCCCCTGCAAGGTGAGCTCCTTCATGCCCTGGGAAGACGGCAGGGTGTGGGGCCATGCAGCCTTCCTGCCCCGCAAGGGCCGAGGGTGGTGTGGTTCCACATGCAGGCAGTGTCTGCGTGGTTGAACGTCTTGTGTGTGCAGCGAGGACAGGACTGAGCAGTGCTGCACCCTGGGGCTGGGGCATCCTGTTCTAGCAGCAGGGAAGAATGGGCAGCTCAGCTTCCAGCACACTCACCTTTCAGTAAAGGCTGTGTGTTCTGGCTTGCTGCTGCTTGAAACAGACTCTCAAAGGAGCCATTGTTTATCCCCACGGGTCTGTACTCCGGAGCAGTGCAGGCTGTTTGAATTGCCCTTCCCCTGCCCTACACAACCCAGAGCACCCAGAAGATGTGTGCCCTGTGTCTGAGTGCTGGGGTGTTGTGCAGATGATGTCCTTCCCTCCCACAAGCAGCCCTGCACGGTGGCAGAGCCGTGCAGCACTCCCTGCAGTTGCATACCCAGCCTTGAAGGAGCCACCCCTGGGACACCCTTAGCAGCACAGGAGTACCCAGCATCGTATTTGCACCACACTGAGCTGCATTGCAACTGGAAGGCTGAGGTCCCCGTGTCCCCTACATGTCAAGGCACCTACTTCATGCCAACCAGGCCCTCCAGGTGCCCCTGCAGTTGCTCACCCAGCAGCACCTCTCTTCTGGTTTATAATTTTTTTGTTGGGACAAAAGGCTTAAGTGATACACGAGATCTGGTGTGGGCAGGAGGGGCTGGGAAGGTTCTCGTGCCCTGGCAGCATGGGGATGCCCCTTCACCTTGTCTGCCCCCCCAGCAAGGACAGGAACTGCACTGGGGTGAAGCTGCTTGCTTTTTACCAATGAGGAAACATATGGTGGCTTATTTTACTGATAACGGCTCATCTTTGGTCTTTCTCTTTAAAACGACAGCTATTTTCTATAGTAACTTTTCAAGTCAGGCCCGTGGCTGTGTGGGGCTGCCTCTTTAGAGGGGAAGGTACGAGCCCTGTGATGCAGGAGGCAGGTGGCAGAAGGGCAAAGGTGAGCTGGTGGCTGCTTTCGTGGCAGCACTGAGCTCCGTGGCTCCACTGCTGGGGATGGGCAGGTTCTGGGCTAGTGCCGTCCTGGGGTGAGCCTTTCACTGGAGCAGGTCACATCACTGTGGCTTTTCCTCTTGCTGCAGAAAAGCTGGACGCACAGCCCTGCAGCATGCAGGGTGTTATGGCCCAGCACTGCCCAAACCGTTCTGGCATTGGGTTTTCTGAGCAGCCAGCATCTCACAGCCTGACCCTGAGGCTGCATGGTGGAGAGCTGCCATCGGGCCCTCCAGTAGGGTGTAGACTGCCCGGGTCAGTGGCACAGCTCTCCTCCTCCAGATAGAGGCGCCTTCCCTGAACCCACCCTCAGAGTCTCTTTCTGAGCCACAGGCAGCCCCAAGAAGCAGAAATGAAATGCTCAGGAGCTGAGCTGCTCCTTGGGACCAAACACCTTCCCAGGGAGTTGTTGTTTTTTTTTGATCAGTGGAAACAGTGGAATTGAACAGAAAACCACGCGCTGCCCAAATCACACTTAGTCCCGCAGCGAGAACCATCACAGGGGCCTCATGCCAAGCTGTGCTCGTGCTGGCTGGTCACAGCTGGGGCAGCATAAATATTTGGGTTGTATTAATGCATGTGATGAGAGCAAAACTCCTGCTTATTTCTTCTGCTAATAGCTCTGCTCGTTGCTCTCTGGTTGGGAGGCACAGTGCTGGCTGAGCCATGTTCTGCTGGCAGAGCTTTTATTGCTGAGTCTGCCCTGGCACAGCAGACTGGGGGGGGGGTCACTTGAGCAACCTCACAGAGACTGGTGCCCTCACTGCTGGGAGGGCCACAGGCAGGTGGGGTCAGGCAGGGGGTTCTTCTGGCACACAGCACAGTGCTGTTGTTGCTTTGCACTGCTTCATGCGGTGTGATGTGGCCCTCAGCTGCTCTGTGTCCCCTGCCAGAGCAGGCAGACCCCAGAGACGGCACTGCCACCAAGGCACTGGGTGCACCCTCTGCTCCTCTCCGCTGAGGAACTCATTCACAGTCTGTTAGCACTGCTCCCCCTCCTGCAGCAGGCAGGGACTCTCTGTCCCTGATGGGAAAGCTGAGGCATGGGGCTGCCTGCAAAGCAGTGGCCGTGGCAGAAGCGCAAGGACCCAGGGACAGTGCCATGGCAGTGGGTTGACCTCACCCAGGTTCTCTCTCAGGGCTGTGCTGAGTGGCAGCTGATGCCAGGAAGGTCCCTGTGTCAGGTCTGTCTCTGGTGGCAGCTTTGCTCAACTTCACTTTTCGGGATTTGACAGGGAGAGCTCTAACTAAGCATCCTCTTGCTGGGCAGTGTGGGTGGTGGCCAGTGCTGCAGGGCCCTCTGTAAGGATTGGGGTTGGGCCCCGGTGCCCACAGAGCGGGTGTATCAGACACTGACCCGGCCTGGCAGCGCCAGAGGGCACCAAACAATTGCTCGAAGGCTCTGAAGGGGTTTGGGTACCGTCTGCTCATCCCGAGCTGATCTGCTCACCCCTCTGCAAGGCTACGGCCATCCGCACTGCCGTCCCCACTGGGACACGGACTGCCCCGGCTGAGCCTGCTGGGGACCGTCCATCCGTCCATCCGGTGGCAGAGGTCTTGCTGTTGACCCCTCCCTGCCCCCCTGCCTGGCTCTTCTCGTCTCCTGCCACTCCTTACATGTACCAACTACGCGTTCCTGTGTGCCCGCCGTTCCCTGGTCGCTCCCCAGCACCCCCCGGCGGTGCCCTCGCTCCCCACCAGCCTCTGGGACTCTCCCGTGGCCACAGCCGGGTGCGGGCGGCTGGAGCGGGGTGGGGGGGGCGGGAGGCTTTGGCACGCGAGGAATGCGCCCGCAGCGATAACCCCGGGCACCAGCAGAGCCTCGGCCCTGTGAGGCGGGGGGCTGCTCCGGCACAAGGAAGGTGTGATCGCGTTCGCCCAGCGTGGGGGGGCTGCGTCAAAACCCGAGGTGGCACCTGGGAGGCACCCCTGGTGGTGCTGCTTTTGGGGCAGAGGGCGCAGCCTTGCAGCAAGTAGGTCTGGGGGCGGAGGGGGTGGGCGTGGGGACGGCCCTGCAACGAGCTGGGAAGGCAGGGCGCTCAGCAAAGCCCGGCTCTCCCCTGTCCCCACATCCTACCCAGTGACCACATTATGTCACTATGGCCGAACTCGGTGACTGCCGTGAAACCGATAGAGCTGGTGAGCAGCGTTTGTGCAGCAGCACAGGGAAGCTGTGTCCCTTGGCTCCCCGCTGACAGCCCTGCCCTGCCTGCAGGTACCACCCCAGCTGCCAACATGTCCAGCAAACGTGCCAAAGCCAAGACCACCAAGAAGCGCCCTCAGCGCGCCACCTCCAATGTCTTCGCTATGTTCGACCAGTCACAGATCCAGGAGTTCAAGGAAGCTTTCAACATGATTGACCAGAACCGTGACGGGTTCATCGACAAGGAGGATCTGCACGACATGCTGGCTTCCATGGGTGAGGAGACACTCCCCCGGTCCACCCACATCCCCCAGTCCCGTTTCCCCTCTCGCCTCTTTAGCCAGCTGCTCGTGGGCCACAGGGACAGAGATTGGTGAGGGGTTCTGGTCACCATGCAGCGAGCCCACTGTTGGTGTGGCATTGGGGCACAGCGTTCCTGCTTTGGGCCAGTTTGGTTCTGCAAAATCAGGAGAGACATCCTCTGGTGCACTGGTTGTCCTTGAAAGTGTGCTTGAGGAGGTGCCTGAGGTTCTGTTGCTCTTACAGCTGCATTCACCAATAAGCACAGGTCATGCCTCTGCTGGGGCTGGAGCAGCTCTGCACAAGCAGCAGCTTTGGGCTGGAGTGCTGCCACCCCAACATGTCACCAGGACAAAGCCCTTTCGTTGCTCACAGCCTGTGTGACAGGACAGACCTGTCCTGTGCCAGATCGCATGGCTGGGTCAGTGCAAGGAGGGGGCTCCCAACCCAGCACCTGCAGGCTCCTCCACAAGGGGTGGAGCAGGATGCAGCTTCTTGCTGGACACAGGGTCCCACATGGGAGATGGCTTCGAGCTGTGGGTGGGTGAGGTCTGTGTCTGTGCTGGCAGGGGGCTGCAACAGGTGGGTGCTGGTGGGACTGGTGACAGCACTGAGCCCACAGAGCAGGCTGGCTGCTTGGGGAAGATGTGCACTTCCCAGGCACTCTGGCTCAGCACTGCTTGGCACAGGGACTTCTGGGGATGAGATCGAGCCCATCTGTGCAGACATACTGCCCACCCAGAGCCTGCCCCTCCACTGCCCCTCTCTTGGCCCCATGCCATGCTGGGAGATCTGTCAATCATTGATCTGGTGGCTGGACCTGTTCTGAAGGTCTCACCTGGGAGAGGAAACACAAGAGGGCCATGCACTGAGTGCATCAGGGCTGTGCTTGGCAGAAGCCAACCTTAGTGCTCTACTGGGAGCCATGCTTGGGACACAGTGACATGGAGAGAGACTGAGCAGGAGCAGTGGGTGCTGTGGAAACCCATCTCTGTATTCAGGGCACATGAATGAAGGAGTCCCCAAACCCACCTCCTGTGGCAGTTGGTGCCTGGCAGGGGCATGGAGCACTGGAGGCTGTCAGGGTGCTGCCCTGCAGCCCTGGGGAAGAGCAGCTGCTGTAGGCGGTGAGCACCATCCCACTGGTGTGTCAGCAGCAGGGGTCCATCCCCAGGGCAGCCTAAGGTGGTTGTCATCAGCTCAGGCACTGTTTGGGCAGGTAATGCCTAAAATAAATGGCAGAATCTTTGGGGGTCTATCATAGCTGAGTTCTGCGGGCAGGATGGGCATGGGGCTGGGCTTGGGAATGGGACCCACACACTGCCTGTGTCCGACAGGAAAGAACCCCACTGATGAGTACTTGGAGGGCATGATGAGTGAGGCACCGGGGCCCATCAACTTCACCATGTTCCTCACCATGTTTGGGGAGAAGCTGAACGGCACTGACCCGGAGGACGTCATCCGCAATGCCTTCGCCTGCTTCGACGAGGAGGCCTCAGGTACACCTGGGGAGCACTGCGGCCGGCTCCGTTGCCGTGGGCAGGGCTGGGAGCAGGGCAGTGGGGGGTCCCCACTCACGGTGCTCTCACATGCTGATGCTGTCCCTGCCATCCCCACAGGGTTCATTCACGAGGACCATCTGCGTGAACTGCTGACCACCATGGGGGACAGGTTCACTGACGAGGAGGTGGACGAGATGTACCGGGAGGCGCCCATCGACAAGAAGGGCAACTTCAACTATGTGGAGTTCACCCGCATCCTGAAGCACGGAGCCAAGGACAAGGACGATTAGAGCCAAGAGCTGCGCCCCGCCTCCCGCACGTGCCACCCGCGCCCCTCCCCCTCACTGCCCAGCCCCACTGCAGGCTCCCCCTGGCCGGGACGGCACCCTGCTCCGTGCTGGTGCTGCCATCGCGTGCCCGCCTGCCCTCTCCCATTGCCCCGGGATCCCGGCCAGGCTCCCCCCCCACGCGCTGCTGCTCACCCCGCTCAGCAGGAGGGTCCGGACGGGGGCAGGCAGCCCGGGGAGTGCTGGCCGGGGGGGTTCCGGCTGGCTCAAAGCAGTGCAATCTCTCTCCCAGAGGACCTAACACAGAAAGAAGCTCTCCCCTTTCCTCCCACACTCCCTTCCTTTAGGAAAGAAAGAAAAGAACACTTTGTTTCCTCCTCTTTGGCTGTTTTATGGCTTTAGAGCCTGTGATCTAAGGGATTCAGAAAGCTGAAGCAGCCTATAAAGTCTGATGGGTGTGACACAACGGTGTGCTCTGTGCTCCCTCCCTGCCCGGTGCAGCCCTGGGCTTGGGGGTTTGGATTAGGGCTGCTCGTGTCCCAGCTCCCCCTTTCCTCGCTGCCCTGCTGCAGCTCCTCCCGAAAGCAATTAATTTGGTTTTGAAGCCAAATTATTCCCGACCCATCCGCAAAATCAGCTTAAACACCATTGACCGCCTTTGCTGATGAGAGCTGCACTTAAGGATGGGCAGAGGGGTGGGTGCGGGGAGACGTTTGGATGCGGCACGGCACGCGTGGTACGGGCTGCGGGTGCATGTTGCGGAGGATGGGCCCCCGCCGCTGTGGGGCTGCGGGCATTTAAGGAATTTAAGTCCCGCGCTCGCAGGGAGGTCTCAGCTCACTGCCAGCCTCTCCGTGTCAGCCCTTCCCAGCTCCTCGTGCTGCCCGTCCCCGGCTCCGGCTGCTCATCCCGCAGAGCTGCAGCGCGGGGGTCGCGCCATCCGGAGTTCCGCGGGGCTGCGGGAGCGCGACGTGCGGCTGCGAGCGCGGATGGGTGCGCGGGGCTGCGCGGCTGCAGGTGTGTGTCAAACCGCGCTGCACGAGGGGACGAGCGGCCGCTGGGAAGGAGGAGCTCAGCCGCTGTCGACATACAGAAAAGAAAGAAGAGGGGGCAGGGGGGGGGGGGCGGGGGGTAGAGAAACAAGAAACAATCACATGCTAGGAATTAGGAGGGGAAAAACGTGGATTAAGAGAGAGCAGTTGTCTGGCCATCGCCTCGGGCCCCAAATCGCCCACACCTCGAACGTAAAGCAGACCCGGCCGTGCTGGGAGAGTTCAGAGAAGGGCATCTGAGAGTTCGACAGCAAGGAATGGGATTTGCTACAGCAGCTTGATTTAAACTGGGAGAAAGAGGAGCTAAGGGCACACGTGCAGTGGGAGTGCCGGTTACACGGAGCAGAGCAGCAGCTCCTGGGACCGAATCGGATCCTTCGGGCTTTTCCCCTTCAACCGCACCGCCTCCAGAGCCGCCCGCAGCTGCCGGCCGGCTTTCCAGAAGCACCGCAGTGCGCCGGTGGTGGGGCCGGTCCGCTTCAGTGCGGCCAGCTGGGCTCCCAAAGGCATCTCATCCCCTTTGGGTAGAGCTGCTTGAGTATCAGCAAACCTGCGAACTATTTTCGTGTGCAGGTTCAGGGGTTTTACTCCTAAAAAGGCCCCAAACAACAACAACAACCAAACCGAAACAAACAAACGAATCTCCCGAAGCAGCTCTTTCAGAGATGTGCTGTTTCAGCCCCCCCAACCCAAAACTGGGCATAATGTCAGCACTGTTCGCTCGAGGCAGGGACACCGAGACAGGAATCCATCTTTCAGGGCCAACCTGAAGCAGCCGCTTTCTCCCCTTCTCGCTGGGCCGCACCGTCTCCAGCCTCCTCGCTCATCAGATAAGACTGTTATCATTCCTGAGGAGCGCAGCGGCTCTGCCGCTCAGTTGGTGTCCGCCAATCCCCTGACCGGGGCTCTGCTCAGATTCCGGCTCGCCAGCGGCCGCAGCCCGCGTCGCTCTCAGCTGTGCTTTCTGCCCGCAGCCGAGGCAGCGCCGGCACATGGCAGCCTCCCCATGGAGGTTTCTCCCAGGCCCCGACCTCTCCGCGCAGCGCTGCCGGCGGATCCACGCCCCCCGCTTCCCCTCCTCCCCCCGTGTTCCTCCCGCAGTTCCTGCTCAGGTGCGGACGCGGCCCGGGCAGGCAGCGCCCCGCTCCCCCCCAGGAGCCCCTTTCCATCTAGAAATACAACTCGCACAGGGAGCGGCTCCCGAGCGGAGCCGGCAGCCCCGCGGCCCCATCGGTTCGCTGCACCCCCTCCGGCACCGCCCGCCCGATTGTTTTCCAAACGGCCGAAGTTTAACGGCATTATCATGTCAATGAGTCCGGAGAGGCGGGGGGGGAGCGCTGCTCGGGCCGCGGGGTCGTTCCCGGCCGCCCCGGCCTCGGGGTGCGGGGGTTGGGTCCCTCCCGGAGCTCCCCGGGCCGTGGGCGGCCGCGGGGCGGTAGCGTTACGCCGAGCGATTCGGGGCTGCGGGTTCACGGGGGAGACGTGGCGGACTTCGCGGCAGCGAAACGGCCGCTCGGAGCGGTTCTCGTTCGGCCGCCGCGGAACGTCGAGAGCGGCTGTGAGCGGGGATCGCGGCGGGGCCGCCCCGCGGAGCCGCGTGCGGGAGCGGTGTGCGGGGATCGCGCGGCCGCGCCGGGCTCCGGGGAGCGGCCCCACCGCCACGCGTGACGCCGGCGGCGGTACGGAAACGGGCCGCGCGGTGCCGGTGGGAGGGGGGGGGGGGGGTCCCGCGCGTCCCCCGAGTTAGTTTCCCACTTCGCTCTCCCGCTCGGAACGCCCCCCCCGTTCCCTTCCTCCCCCCCCCACAACGGGAGCGCCGCGGCGCCGAATCCGATTTCCCACCCGCGTGAGTTAAAAGCGTCCGAACGCGGCGCGGACGGTGCCGGGGCGGCTTGAGGCCCGCGGAGCCGCCACCCCCGGAGCCGCCGCCCCCGGCCGCTCCCCTCCCGGGCTCCGCTCCCCGCCGCGCGCTCTCCCGCCCCGGGGCCCTCCGGACGGCTCCGCGGTGCCCGGGCCGTGGGAGGGGGGTGGGCGGCACCCCGGGGAGCGCCGCGGGGGGCCGGCGGTTGTCCCGCGAGGAGCCCCGCGCCGTCCGCGGGAGGGGGCGGCCCCGGCCCCGGCGGCCGCGGCGGTGACAGCCGGGGGCGGGCGGGCGGGCCGGGGGCGGGGGGCCCGGCCCAAGTTCCTGCCTCCTTGGGAACAAAGGGAACTCTGTCTCGGCATCTGTCACCGCCGCGGCCCGCAAACTTTTCGGGGCGCCTCGGCCCCCTCGCCGCCGGCGCCGCCGCTGCGGGAGGGCTCCTCCCGCGATCCCCGACCGCGGCCCGCGGCGCGGCGGCGGCGCGACCCCGGCGCTGCCCATGCGAGGGCCCAGGCGGCGGCGGCGGCGGCCCGGGGGTAAGAGCGCGGCCGGAGCGGCACAAAACATGGAGTCCCGCGCGGGCCGCACGCGGGGCGGTGCGGAGCGGTGCGGGGCGGTGCGGGGCGGCGCGGGGCGGCGCGGCGCTCGGCGGGGCAGTGCGGGGCGGGGCGGCACGGGCCCGCGGCGCGGCCTCGCTCCCTTTGTGCGGCCGGGCCGGGAGCCGCCCCCCCTCGGGCGGCGTGAAAAGTTTGTACGAGTGCCGGGCCGGAGCGCTCGGTGCGTTTTGTTGGCGCTTGGCGCTGTTTGTCTCTCCGGGCTGCAGTCGGGGCAGCTCGTTGTTTGTTGTTCGGGGCAGCTCGTTGTTCGGGGCGTGTTTGGTCGGTTTTTACTTCTTTTTGCGGAGGGGGGCGGGGGAGTCGGAGGGGGGGAGTGGAGTTCGGGTCTCCGTCGGCTCTCCGCGCGGTTTCGGGTTTCCGTCCCTCTTTCCGAGCTCCAGCAGCGGGGCGGGTCCCCCCGCCCGCTTTGTGCCCTCCGGGGCCCGGTACCTGTTGCGGGCGGCGCCGCTCCCGGCCCCTCCCGGCGCGTTCCCCGCTGACAGCGGCCGGGCTCCGCAGCCCGCCTAACGATGCCGCCGGGGCCGCGGCCCGGACCCCCCCCGCGCTCTCGTCCTCCGTCGGCCGCGGGGAGCCGAGCCCGGCCCGGCCCGGCCGGAGCTCCGCGGGCCGCGTGCGCTCGGGCGGTCGGAGCCCCGTCCGTGCCGGTGCTCGCTCCGACGCGCGTGGTGCCGTTACACCCTCCAGGCTCGAAGCAGGACCGCGCCGCGGGCGGCCCCGCCATGTCGGACAGCGACCTCGGGGAGGACGACGGCGCCGCGGCTCTGGACCCGTCGCAGTCGAACAAAAGGAAGAGAAGGGGCAACCTGCCCAAGGAGTCCGTGCGGATCCTGCGGGAGTGGCTGTACGAGCACCGCTTCAACGCGTACCCCTCGGAGCAGGAGAAGCTCAGTCTCTCGGGGCAGACCAGCCTCTCCGTGCTGCAGGTACGGGTGCGGCCCCAGCCCGGGGGGGGGGCACGGCGCCGCGGGGCAGCCCCTCCCTGGGAGCTCCCGGAGCGGGGGCTGACGGTGCGCTCGACGAGGCCGTGCAAAGTGGTGCCTCTCTGTCACTTCGGTGCCCGTGGGTGCTTCGGGCTTCCGTGCGTTCCCAGGATAGCCCTGCACCCCCCCCGGGTTGGGGGCACTCATCCCAGGAGGACGCCGTGCCCTGCCGTGCCGTGCTGGGGGCTGTGGCAGCGCTGGGAGCTCACTGCCCTGCACTGCAGCAGTGGGGCGGCTCGGCACAGCGCTCCTCTCCCCCTCTCCTCACGCTGCTGCTGGCCCAGGCACAGCTGCGTGGGCCGGGCACTGCCCGCTTTCTGTCTCCTGAGCCGACAAGGCAGACTTTATTTTCTCTTTCCCTTATCGGTTTGAACACCAGTGGAGCAGCAGGTCTGTGTCCAGCAGCCTTGGGGGAGTCCAGGGCTGGGGCTGGCCGTGGGTTTGGGGCCAACTCAGCCTGGTCCTGTCCCTGGGGCCCCGGGCTTGCCCGGCCAGGAGTTCTCGGGAGGTGCTGGCAGGGCTTTGGAGGGTTCCTTTCCCTGAAGCCCCGGGGGGGGCTGGCCCAGTGTAGTCTCTGGGTTTCCCCTCTGAGGTGACCCAGGGGCATGGCTGCAGCCAGGCTGGGCTATGGAGTGTTCTCCCAGGAGTTGGGGCAGTGGGGCCAAGCTGGGTGCTGCACTCCCAGCGCCTGGTTGCACGCACAGCAGCCCCAGCTCTGCAGAGCGATGGCAGCTGTGTGGCCCCACATCCTCTGTTGGGGTCACTGAGCTCCTGGCGAGGTCCTGCAGCCACCGGTCTCCTGCTCTTGGAGTGTCCTCCCCAGGAGCGAGGAGGTGCTGCTCTTGTGGGAGTGCTGTTTAAAAGAGAAATAAAACAAAACTCAGCCCAGTGGCATGAAAACTGAGGAGCTGAGGCCTGCACAGCCCCGAGCAGCTGAGTGCTGGAGTGTGGCTGCAGCAGCCCTGGGGCCGTGTGCCCGTCTGTGGCCAGGTTGTGTGCTGGGCTGTGTGCCACGTGCAGGGCTGCTGCCTGCTGGCGGCGGTGCCGTGGGGCTACGGGAGCACGTCGGGGGCTGCTTATGGCCTGTGGGAGGAGAGAGCTTGTGAGGGAAGAAGGGGTGAGACTTGTGGATTGGAGGGTGTTAAATGCCAGATATTGTCTGAAAGACAACAGAAGGACAACTGAGATCTTGCTGTGATCGAAGCTGTGGTAAGTTCTCTTTCCCCAAGGAAATAATTTACAGAGCTGTTGATTTGGGAAAGATTCATCATTTGTTGGCCAGATTTATTCTCTTCTAATTGTTTTCTAGGAAATAGGCTTTTTTTTTTTTTTTTTTTTTAAATGCAGCTTTTTATATGAAGACCCTGAAACAATGCATGGCAGAAACCAAACACACGGCTGCTTACTTCCAAAAGGGCTTCCCGAGGTGCAGCTGAGGAGCCCTACTCTGTTGCCATGCAGATGTTGGGAAGTGCCTTCAAAACTCAGCCGCAGCCTCACGGGCGGGCAGCAGGCATAGAATCCAGGCAGGCACAGAATGCAGCTGCCGTGCTGCTGAATTCCCTGCTGCCCACACGGGGCTGAGGCTGCAGCTCTGTGGGTCGGGGTGTTGGTACCGGCGATGCTGAGGACGATGCTCTGCCTGCCTGTGCGCCACAATGCTCCGCAGGGCTGGGCTGCACTGCACACAGTGCCAGGATGGAGGTGCTGGGGGGAAGGGGCTGCTCAGGCCGGCAGCATGGGGCAGGAAGCAGCCGGTGCTGGGGTTTCCGCGTGCAGCTCCTACCAGGATGGCTTTGCTCCTCCAAGGGAGGTGTGGGGTGGGAGATCCCCGCGGTAGCTGAGGGGGGCACGGAACCTCTCGCTGACGGCGCTGTGCCCCTCTCTCCTCCCAGATCTGCAACTGGTTTATCAACGCTCGGCGGCGGCTGCTCCCTGACATGCTGCGCAAGGATGGCAAGGACCCCAACCAGTTCACCATCTCTCGCCGAGGGGGCAAAGCCAGCGACGTGACCCTGCCGCGGGGGGCCGCCGCTGGCTCCGGAGTGCTGGTGGTTCCTCCGGTGACGGCGGGGGCTGCCAAGGTGCTGCCAATATCCATGTGCCCGCAGGTACTGTGCCATCCCACCCAGGCGCTGGGTGGCAACCTGACGGTGCTGGGTGCCCGCAGCCCCGAGCGAGAGAAGCAGCCCGGCCTGCAGCGAGCGGAGCCAGACCCCCACCCCAAAGCTCCACCAGGTGCTGGCAGCACCATGGCCCTGCTGGCACGTGCCGAGGCAGCCAGCCCCACCAGCGGACTCTTCAACACGCCACCCCCCACGCCCCCCGAGCTCTTCGGTGACGACTTCAGCAGTTTCCAGCTGCTGGTGGAGGTGGCGCTGCAGAAGGCGGCCGAGCTGGAATCGCAGCGGCAGGGTGGGCAGCTGCCCCTCTTGCCTCAGACTGAGTCGCCGGGCGCCTCCATTGCCAAATAGCCCCCTGTCTGGGTCCTGCGGGGTGCCCCTCCCCAGGGGTGCCCAACCTCCAGCCTTCTGCCACCCACGGGGCCCCTTTTCTCTGGCCTTGGGAGCCTGTGACCACCTGCACCCCCACACAGCTCATCTCAGAAGCAGACCTGTGCGTCCCTGTACCTCTGCTGGCCATTGGGGTGAGGAGAGGGGAGGAAGGGCTGTCCCACCCCATCCTGGGGAGATGCCTGCCGCCACGGAGCTCCTGCTGGGGATGGGACCCTGGGCAGGAGGGACCAGACCTCTGCAGCTGAGACCTCTCCTTGCCGTGACCGATGGTTGCCGCGTGAAGCCACAGAACTCCCTTGGAAAACCTGCTGACTTCTTTTTCTCGTTCCTAGAAACAAGGGTCCAGCCAACACCACTTCTTCAGAGAGAGGAAGAGAATCTAGAGTTCATTAAGTTCGTCTCCATTTTAAGGATTGTGGATCTTTTTCCTCCCAGATGTCTCCGATCCTTTTTATACCTTTCTCCAGTTGCAGAGGGCCGTAGCGGAGCCCCGTGCTGGCCAGGAGCCACGTCCTGCCTGGAGAAGGGCAGGGGACGGGCCAACTGGAAACTTGAAGCCCGTGGCAAACGCGGGACCTTCCTCTTCTGCCTGAGTGTGCGACAGATGCTGCCAGTAGAAATCTCGATGGTGCTGTTTAGTGGTTGTTGTTTTTATTACTTTTGTCGCTGTTGAAACTTTTTCCCTTTCATTGTGATTTATGTTGTGGGGTTTTTGTTTTGTTGCTGTTGTTGTTGTTTTTTTTAATTTTAAATTTCTTCAACAAATGTTTCCACGATTTCCCCGCGTTTCTCTCACGTTCCTGCTGAAGATGTGCACGCTGTCCTGGAGCAGAGCATGCTGCACAGCCTGAGCAGCACCGACTGCAGGCTGCTGCGGGGGGCAGACGCAAAGCCGACTGTGAAATGTTTGTATCCAAGGTTTTTGTTCTTCATTAGTTTTGTTCTCAAATAACATTGGGAAATAAGTGTGCCGGGCAGGCCGTGGCGTTCCTCTGCAGGTGCGCTGCTCACAGCCTGCACACTGCTGTCCCTGGAAAGCAGCCGGACGCCGGTGAGATGCTTCGGGGGGGAGGCGAGTCCTGCTGCTCCCCACTGCCTCCCCAGCCCTCCAGCAGCACAGTGTGTGCTGGTGACATCCAGCAACGGCTGGTGCCTGGGGGAGCCCTGGCATGGCAGAGCTTGCTGGCGCTGGGGCTGTTTTGGGTCATGGGCAGCTCCTCCTGGGCATTGCTTTCTGTGCTGCAGTGAGAGCCTGGGCACTGCAGCGGTCCTGGGACTGAGCTATTGCTGTTTCACTGTAAATTGAAGTTAAATAATGATACGTACACACCTATGTTATCTATCCTGAAAAACGCTAATTGTAGGTTATTAGCTTGATGTTAAGTTGCATGACTAGAGATAATGTCTACAGGACCTGCTGCTCTGCAGCTAATGGAGCCTGGGGAGAGCACTGACTCGGGGGGCTGTTTTTTCCCCTCTTTTCTTATTTAGAGGAAAGCGACAGGGGAGGAAGGAGAGCTTCCAAGAGCTGAGAGGCTGGGGATGGTTTGCCAGCAGCGCACTGCATCGGCAGAGTGCCCTTCTGCAATGGGGGACCAATCGTAAGTGGTCCCCAGCCAGGCCGGGGCACCAGCGCAGTGCTGTGGGGCTGATGCTCACCATGCAGTTACAAGCATCGCCCTGCTCAGCTCCCCAGGCTTTGGTTCTGTCCAGCTTTTGCCCTGTCCCTCCTTTTTGGGGAAAGCCCTGAACTTAAGGACTGCCTTTCTTATTTGTAGGTAGCCCTTCTCCCCAGTGCTGTTCCCCTTGGCAGGGAGAGGCTTTTCCCTCACCTCCCCTTATTTTTGCCTCAGTCAAACCAAAGTGGGGACGAGCAGTGCTGCTGCACTGGGGGCAGGAGTGCTGCAGCTGTGCCCGTGAGATGGATCGATATTGATGAAATGGTATTGCTGCCCTGGGGGTGGACCAGAAAGAATCTGGGGGTTTGGGGGGAGAGGGGTGGGATTTCTGGAATTAAAGTTTGGAGCAAAACAACTACTGTAAATACATTTTTGTTTGTTCTTCTGTTGTCAAATAAAAGGTTTTGTTTTGTTTCTTTTTTTAAATACGAGATCTGAGTCAGGCTGTGTTATATCTCTCTTGTTCCTCCTTCACCTCATTACCCAACACGCCGACGCACTGCAACGCCAGCCCCCAGCTCCTGACACTCAGCCAAAGCAGCTTAAGAAGTTTAAGGACCACTGCTGGGTGAGGGGAAAAAGGGGCCTGTGCCTGCCACCAGCCTGTACCTACCCTGGTCTGGTGGCCATTACCCACTTGCTGCTACAGTGCTGGGTCATGATGTGTGCAAGCAGAAAGCTCCCTCCTCCACCTGGCCTGCATCAGAAAAGTTGGACAGCAACACTGTTAGACCTTTATTGAAGGGAAAAAATGATAAAAAGTCCATGTCTTGACCCTGCCTGATGTCACCTGAGTGACATGTGGAGCTGACCACAGAGCAGCAACCACAGCCTCGCTCGTCCACGTGCAGCTGCGACAGACCCAAAGGTAGCAGCAGCACCAGCACTGTAAGTGCTGCCCTGGGCACTGTGGCAGAGTTGGGTGCTGAGCAGGACTTCCCAGCCTGGGGCAGATGCTGGCAGTGCGCACAGTGGTACTCTGTCTACTGCTGGCTTTGAATGTGCACACCCGACACTGCAGTGCTGTTGGTTCCTGCTGCCCTATCCTATGCCCCAGGCCCTAGTCCCCCTGCAGAGTCTCAATCCTGCAGCTCCAGGGATGCCCTTTAGCTACTCTGGGGAAAGGAACAGCAACAATTGACCCCACCTTGTGCTTTCTGCTGCTGATTTCTGTTCTTGGTGATGGGTGCCAGCTAAAGTACCTGGGTGGCAGGGAGGCAGTGAAGGACTGAGCACACAGCCAGGGTCACCTGCCCAGCATAAGGAAGACTGCACAGCAGTGAGGTCTCTGACAGCCTAAAGCACAGCTGGTGCCCTCCCACCCAGCTCTGCCTGCCCCTCCAGCAGCCCCAAGAGGCACCTTGCGCTCCCTGAGCCCCAGGTGGGGCTCTGAGCACCCTGCACAGCTTGGACATGCTTTGGGCAGAGCCTCACGGACCTGCATTCAGCCCTGCAGGGATGGGGTCAGCAGACTTCAGCAGAGCTCAGGCTGCTCAACACCTTCCCGATAAGGAGATGATGGGAAGTCGCAAGAGGCTGGGCACTGGGGCAGCAGGGCTGCTACCTGCCCGTAAGCACAGCCACAGGGCTTGGCTCTGTTCCACTGCTGCCCGTCACCTGCTTCTCTGAGAGAAGGGCGAGAAGCCATGAAAGCGAGCAGCAGAGACGGCAGCAGCCCTCAGCTCTGTCCTGCAAGGCAAGAAGTGCAGATTTGTGCTCCTTGGGGGAGTCCTGCCTCCTGATCCCAGACATGCTCAAAACAGCCCCGTTAATGTGATGCTTTCACACCACACGTGACACCCCCACCGCCCTGAAGAGATCCACGTGGTGATGAACCCGGGCCACACGCCCACGTGACCGCAGCCCCCATCGCTGGGGCAGAGCGAGGCGGCGCCCATCTTACACATCCTCCTCCACAGCAGCGCAACCTCCGATGGGGTGAAGTTACGGGCGGTGTCACCATGTCGGCAGAGCGGCGACCTGCCCCGCCGGCGCCAGGGGAATCCCGCAGCCATCCCTGCGCACAGACGGTATGAACAGGAAACCGGCAGCGCTGCGGTGCTGCGGGAACTGCCGGCCGGGCGGCGCTCCGACACACGGACAGCGCCGAGCGAAAGGAAGGCAGCGCCGGCAGCACCAGAGCGGCGGCTGCGGGAGGAGGCCGAGGCCCCGGCCCGCTTCCACCCGCGGCTGACGCTCCCGGCCCGCAGCACCCCGCTCCCCAGTCGCGCGGCCCGGAGAAGCGCCGACACGGCGCCGTCCGCAGAGCTCGGAGCCGCCCGACCGGAGGGAGCTGCCGCCCCGGGCCGGGCCTGCGCGGGGAGCAGCACAGACAGGCCGTCCCACCCTCCGCTGACGGCGGAAGTCCCGCCTTTCCCAGCGGCCTCGGCGGCAACTTTTACAGAACGTTCCTCCCCGTTTTCCTTCACGCTGCCCGTTGTGATTGGCTGGCGGGACCCGTGACCCCCATCGGATTACCCGGAAGCATACGGAGCACAGGAAACCCTCCCCCTCGTCAATGGGGGCGGCCATTTTGTCTTGACCGCCATTTTATGGCGGGAGCAGCCATTTTGTTAAACGTCACACTGCTCTGTGATTGGCCGGCGGCCGTTTCTTCACACCCCACACCCACGTGTTCTGAGGCAGCGCTGCGATTGGCCGCATTCTTCCTTCGCCCCCAGAAGCGCTCAGACTCGGAGATGGGTTCGTTGACAGACGGAGCGTACAGGTAAAGAAATAGTTGTACAAAGGCTTGTACAGACGTGTATAAATGTTTTATTTATATGTATTTGTATATATATGTTTATAGCTTTACATATATATGCATTCATCGAGCTGCAGAAGTTAAATGCAGAGCCCTCAGGGACCTGGATGAGGGCAGTGCAAAGGGAGCAGCTGATGTGCCTCCAGGTGAGCCCAGGGCAGTGGCTACAGCTGCCAGTATCACACAGCTGGCATTACCACACAGCTACCAGTATCACACAGCTGCCATTACCACACAGCTACCAGGATCACACAGCTACCAGGATCACACAGCTGCCATTACCACACAGCTACCAGTATCACACAGCTGGCATTACCACACAGCTGCCGGTACCACACAGCTGCTATTACCACACAGCTGCCGGTACCACACACCCGGCCCACCACGTGCCTCCCAGCAGTGTGTTGAGGCACAGCTCCAGGCCCGCTCCTCTGTGGGGCAGGACGCAGCTGACTGTGCCCAGGAAGGCAGAGCCTGCAGGCCCAGGGCATGCATACCCACTGAGGGGCAGAGGAAGAAGGGCTGTCCCCACACAGTGTTCTCAGCACGGTGCTGGTGCATCTCCCATCCCTTCAGGCCAGAGCCTCCCCCTGCAGCAGCCTCAGCTCTCTTGAGAAGCATTATATGTACATATATACAAACGTCCCTTCCCCTCGTCTTCCCAGTTTCAGTGCTAGAGATCTCTAAAAATGCAGAAGCTTCTCAGCCTACCCCAGAAACCCAATGGTGTAATTACCAGGTGAGTCTCTACACGTGAAGTTGAATTTAAGTAACTTTGCAGCCAAACTGCAACGGAAATATAATTCCGCTGTGTGAGTGAAGGCATCTCCAAGAGCACACGCATGCAGCACACTGGTCGGTACAGAACGTTAACTCAGACATCGTTTAAGATTTCACTTTTATTTATTTTTTTTTGCCTTCTGGATCACCAACACCCTCACTGAAACTTCTTTGGGATTCCACTCCCACCCCCATGAAAGTAGCAGACCATCTCCCAACTCATTCAAGCAAGTGAACAACAGCAACAAAAAAAAAAAAAATCCCCAGCAAGATCACTCGGAATGGGACCAAATGCTTATTTTGAGGGGGTGGCAAAGAATTGGGTGGTGACAGCTCTGGCTTCAAGAAGCCAAACCGAAAAGGAGGCCTACAAAGGGGAAAATAGGCTAAAAAATACTTAGCAATCCTTTCTCTACCCAAAGAGCAGGGAGATAAGGAAAAAATAGTCATCTGATTACACACAGGGTATATATTTTTACACACACTTTTACACACATCTAGATATAGTACATGTAAAAATATATGCTATACATATGCCCATCCTCACGAAGGTGCTTTTAATACACCATCTGCACTGTGTGTATGGGCACGTATACGTGTGTAGGAATTAAATGTACAGGTACTAAGTGTATATGTGCATATGTACACATACATACAGGCAGGCAGCCTACCTTTAGCCACCCCTGCCTTCCACTTTGTACAAAAGCCCAGTCCTCCCACCCTGAAACACCAGCACACACACCCAGCCCTCCCCTGCCCCAGCCCACTTTGAATCAGGTCCCTCAGTGGTTAGCAGCTTCTTTCTAGCAAGCAACTCAGGGGATGTAATTTTGGGTGTGTGTGTGTGCGTGGGGCGGGGGCAGAGAAATAAAACTCAAAGTGAAGCGTGTGTGGATCATGTCCGTAGTTGCTCTGTGGTCCTTCAGCTCCCCTCCTGTCCCTGGGGTAGGGCACTGCCAGCCAAGCACCATCCCTGCCCCCTTTGCCAGCTTATTGCACGTTTGCTTTCAGGCTGCATTTCAGCAACTCTGCATTACATTCCACAGATCCTGTCATCCTCTCACTTCATTAAAACAGGAATACGAACGCAAGGCCCTGATCCCTGCCCACCCATCCTCCCCCCACCCCCTATCCCCATCAAAAGGGGAACAAAAAAGAAAACCGAGGAAGGCTGCTTGCTAGCAGAGTGCAACAGTAGTACACACTGAATAGGTGTTCTCTTCAGGAGCTCTGTGGAAGAGAGGTTATTTCTAACACAGTAAAGAAAGCCATGCAGAGGGAGGAGAAAGGGAGCAGAAGGGGGAAGAAAATAAAGGATGAGGAAGAAGAACAGAACTAAGGAGGAAGAAGAACACAGCATGGCAAGTGCTCAAGGCTTCATGTTTTGTTGTCCTCTTCTTGTAAACAAGCTAATAATTCTCATTAGTTAGAACAAGTAAAAAGATTGAAGTTCCAAGTTGAGGGGCTGGAGGTTCCAGGAGTCTGTTCAGTCCATTCAGCAACACCACAGCCAGTGAGAAAACGAGGGGGATTTTTTTTTTCTTTTTACGTTTAAAATCTTCATTACTTAAAGCTGAGAGAAAAAGTCAACTCAGGAGCCCTTTGCAAGGATGGCTCATTGTCTCTAGACTGAATAAATCACACTAGTTTAGAGAGAACCTTTTTTTGTTTTGTTGTTCCTTTTTAATGACTTATAAAACCCACACGGTTCCTTCCTCTGCCCCTTTACTCAAAGGCGTGTCTGTGCCTCGGGGACGTAGATCTCGATGCTGTCTGCACTCTCCGTGGCTGAGTTCTGCCGGACAGAAGCAGCGCGCTTGGCTGCCATGAGACGCTTGCGAGCTTCCTGGCGCTGCTTGTCTGAATCAGAGGCTTTGTCCCGGTTCAGTTGGGATTTGGACTTTGCTGGCTTCTTTGGCACTGGAGGGGGTGGTTTCTTCTCTTCCTTTAGGGAGACAGTAAGGAAAAACCCAAACATAAAATAAAAATGCACATACAGAAGTTTGCTCCCTGCTATGGCAGGGATGCTCAGGGCCTGAAGAGCTAAGAAACAAGGTTGTGAGTGACAGGTGCAGGAGGTAGGGACAGTTCCCAAGCAAGACACTCATAAAATAAGCTCTCTACTTCTTAAATAAAAAACCAAACCATTCTGCATTTCATGGTACAGACTGGGTTTTTTTCCTGACTGCAGCTGTGGCCCAGCTGTACGTCAGAGCACAGAAAACAACACAGACTGAACATCATTGAAACTGCAAAATCCTAGTTTGCTGCACTGCCCATAGCCATAGCATTCTTTCTTCCCCTCATATGTGGGGTCAGGCATGGTGGCCCTGAGATGTAGCCTTCCCTGAGTTTCCAAAAGGCTCCAGCAGATGCTTTTTATACCACCCAGACACCATTACTTATGCAGTGCTTATAACACTAGAGGCCTCTGCATCACTGCTTTGAACGTACACCACTTGTTTCTCCCCGTCTTCCTCTTGTAAAAATTGCTTCCGCTATTACTCAAGAGGCTGTGAAAGCATGCACGGGGAGGGAGGCTGATTGACAAAGCAATCTCATTAGTACAAGTGTCAGAACTATTATCACAGGCAGCTGGATTATATGGAGGGATTACACTGCAGAAATAGAAGGCAGCGAACATCCTAGGGATCTTCCGTTTGCAGAGAGGAGTAGATGTCATACCTGAAACGCCTGAAGTGCTCTCACCACTCTGAATTGCCCCACACTCACCTTTCTCTCCGGTGTCTCTGCCAATTGCCAGCTATTAGCTTTCAGGTGGTAGAGCTCATCAAATTTCATGCTGATGTCTTCAATGGACAACTGCAGGAGATCCCAAAACCCAGCTAGGTCCTGGGCTGTGGGTCTGGGATTGGCATTAGGGTTCTACAAGGGAAAGCATAAAAATACATCAGAAAGAATATGCCTCCTTGAGAAGCAGAGCTGCCTGCACAGCTTACGTTTGTTCCTTTCAAATCACTGAAGCTTCAGAAACCCTCAAGAAACTTCAGTCCTGTCTGGGCAGAGGTATGAGGCCATCATTTACAGCCAGAAGTTCTTTTGTAGCAATCAGGAAGAAAAGATCCTGATGGCATTTCTAATATAGGAGACCCAAAAAGAATCCTAAAAGGCGCTCTGCAGCAGAAGGCAACAACACCTTTCTCCTCATGGCACGCCTGGTTAAATCCACTCCCACAGCAGTAACCTCTAACCGAAGGCCTCTGGGCATGCAGTTCAGAACTACAACACTGTTTTAGAAGTACATAGATCATAACTGAAGGGAACCGAATAGCAGAACTTGTGCAGCACGATGCAAACCACAGCATGCAAGCTTTCCAGCTGTCAGCCAGTGTTTTCCCAAGCAAAACTACTTTGCTACGTATCCCTGCAAAACAATCTGAAAGCATCAGTTCAGGTTAGGGGATGACCTGCTGGAAGGCTGTGGAGAAGGAGCTGGGTGCCTCAGTTCACAAAAGACAAGGATCTCCTAGATGGAGTCCAGCAGAGGGCCATGGAGATCTCCAGGGCCTGAAGCATCTCTGTATGATGTATGAGGAAAGGCTGAGAGTGCTGGGGCTGTTCAGCCTGGGGAAGAGATGACTGAGGCGGGGGTGGGGGATCTTATCACTGTTTACAAGTATCTGAAGTGAGGAACTCAAATGGGAACTCAACTGCTCTTCCTGTGGTGTGCAGTGACAGGATAAGGGGCAACAGGTGAGAACAGGAGCACAAAAAGTTCCATCTGAACACGAGGAGGAATTTCTCTACAGTGAGGGTGCCCGAGCCCTGGCACAAACTGTGCAGAGGGGAGGTGGAGTCTCCCTTGGGGACATATCCAAACCCACCTGGACACTTTCTTGCATGACCTGCTCTAAAAGTGGGGTGAGACCGGGGATCTCCAGAGGTGCCTTCTAACCCCTTTGATTCTGTGATTCCTTAGACTTCTAGGTTCATAGAATCGTAGAAGGGCTTGGACTGGCAGGGATCCTACAGCCCACAGCCCCATCCCTGCCGTGGGCTGGCTGTCCTACCTCAGCTCAGGCTGCTCAGGGCCCAGCCATGGCCTCGGGCACCTCCAGGGATGGAGCACCCACACAGTGCTGGTCAGCAGTGCCAGCACCTCATCACCCCCACCTTCTGAAAAAACTGCAAGGAGCTGAAGTACATCTACCCCCATTAAAAACAGAACTTCCCTAATTCTCAGGCATCTGAGCTGTCAACATAGACCTGCACTGTCCCAGGAAAGCACAGGATTAAATCTAAGCAACTCAGCACAATGTGTCAAAGGAAAATTTCAGCACAATGTTCCTGAAAGCCTGGCAGCTGGTGTTGCTGTTGCTCTTCTCTCAGCCATGTTCAAAGATCAGCAAGGAACATCCAGCACTTCACCTCCTTCTTTCTGAGCTTCTCTAAGCTTCTTGCAAGTAAAGGGGAACACATCTTAAGAATTCTGCAAAACCCAAAAGCTTGAGGGGGAAAGAGACAACCTCCAAATCCTAGATTCCCACCCATCCTTAAGTGAGCTCAGCAAGGGCAAACCTTTGGTGTTAATTTGAAGAGATCGGATTTAAGCCACGTTTTGTGATTAACCAGAGACAACTGTGCTGGGACAGTTCTACCATCCGCGTTATCCACATGCACAGTAAGCATCTTTAGAGAACAACGTGCTTTTCAAACACTCCCCCCCAACTTGGCAAAAATCTGTGTTTCACCTCAAAAAACCCTTTAGAATCAACAAAGAAGTGGTTTCCAGGACACACAGCAGAATGGCTACATGGCATATCAGACCTATGAGAGACTCTGTAGGCACCCTTTAGTGTGACCTAATGGCAGTTGTGCCACACGAGTACAAAAAGGAACTGCAAATATTCATCCCTGAGAAGAGCACAGCTGAGAACTGCCTGTTCAGCCACCCACTGCTCACCTGCTATTTGAAAACAGCAGGAATCCATCAGGGCACAGTGGTCAGGTTGTAGGCTACAGCTGTTCTGGCTTTGCTCTGTACCACTATCAGGTGTTATAGTGTAAATAGTATTCCTGTTGTGCTGTTGAAACAGCTGTACTTCCCTCCCAGAAAGAAGTGGGAATAAAACCAGACTCACCAAGTTTTGTTCACAGAGACCATGGAATTGCTGGAACTTCTGTGACATGAGTAGCTGTGCACTGCCCACCGCACTCAGGACTTTTCCTAGGACTATTTGGGGTGAGAGAGAAAAGAAAGGACTCAGTTGAACAGATCAGAAATGCAGCAACAAACTCAGGCATTCCTGAAGCAAGAAACGATCATAAGCAGTTACACAGACCTCTTAAGAACCAACTACACTCAGGCAACAAAGCTACACTGAAACTACAGTCTGTGGTTGTCTTCGCCTTCCATTATTGCTCCTTCTATCTAGAGCAGGTCAGAAGCAGGACAACAGACCAAGATCATGGCAGAAGAGATTTCAGGAAGTACCTTATGGCTGAAGATTACTCAAGCACCAGCCAGAGAAGTTCATTAACCGGCACCTGCTCACAGATCATCACCCGCTCTTCTGCCCGTGGACAAAGCAGAAGTGGCAAAGGACAGAACAGTATCCAATCTCCATTTACCAGAATGGGTTAAAATACTGTCAGGCAAGTGTTTTTAATCACAGTGCTTTTAAAATCCGGGGCTTTATGCTGCTCTTAGTGGGCTTCCAAGGAGCCTCTGAGTATAGCAACATTCTTCTGGTTGATAATGGAAAAGAACTAAATAAGGCTTTTCCCTTGCAAAGGCAGGGATGAGACTCAGGGTGCACACAAATACATCACGAGCACAGATGGAATGATCTGCTTTGTTTTCCCCAGCCTGCTGCAGCTCTCCCAAATCAGTTCTGAATGTTTACAGATTTGTGCTTGACTGGACAGACATAAGCAGGGCTTTCTTTATACCCACCATGTTCTTAGTTACCAAACCTACTAGAAGATTGTTCTCAAGGTCACAGATCTAACATCACACCAGTCTGTGCCTCTTCATACCAAGGTACAGCTACCACAGGCAGAGCAAGGGCAACACGACACGCTCTATCCCTCTGAAGTGTGCAGGGCCCCAGCACTGCCTGTCCAGCTCAGGGACCAGTGCAGCATTGCAGTGCGATACGATTAGAGTTGTACCCACTCCCAGCAGTGGCAGTAAGCTGTAACTAAATCTCACCACCATTTCACCTTCCTTGGGTACTAACAGGCCCCAGATATTGTGCTACCTGCAGCCTAGTTACTTGGTTCTGTCACTCAGTACACACCCAGGCATGATTACCACTGTAAGCAGCAGAGTATTTGCCAACTCATTTGAAAATAATGGAACAAGTCCAACTGTGACTGAGCCCAGTAAAATCAGGCACCCTCGTGTTTCTCATGTATGTGACTCTGGTGTACTTTGAGGAATTCAGTGAGATGTTCCCCTGTGAAGAAACCTCCTCTTTGCTATGAAGACAAGCCAGGTCACACAGGCATGCGCTCATGGTGCCTTCTACCCCACCACCAAGTAAACCTTTCCTTGTACATTAATTAAAACAGATTGGCCAGGAAGAAAGCTCTCACAGCCTCTCTGAAAGCAATCTAGTCAGGCTTTTAGCTGCTTTGACTTCTCAGCAGATGATGGCAACTTCTGAAGTCTTCGACTGTATTATTTCTTACCCCATTTGCTAAAACAAGTTGCCTTATCCCTTCCTGTCCTTCCCAAGGACAACTTGTTGCATACCCACCCCTCCAGATTCCACTGTCACCCTGTGGGCAATCAGCAATCTAACTACAGGAAGCGAATCCAGTACTCTGCTTTAATTCCTTCTCAAAGGAGGAGCTACTGGACTGCTCCAGCATTGTATCTAGAGGCTGGCGGCACCTACCTTCTTCAGAGAGATTGTTCTCTTTGGTCTCCTGGTCCATCTGGCGGCACCAGCCCTCTAACCGTTCTGTTTCTGCCTGCAGTAGCTTCAGAAACCAGAACCCGTCCCGCCGGCAGGCTCCTGGCTGTGTGGGTTCCGATGGCGAGGCAGATGATGTCTCAAGCCAAGGGTCAGGAGGAGGGAGAGAGGAGGGCTCCAGGGCTGGGTCAGTGTTATCTCCATAGGAGAGGTTTCTCTTAATCTGTGAGGGCTTGGCTGGTTGCCTGGTACTGGTATCAACACCAACAGAGTTGTTGTGTTGGGGGCACTCAGCAACGTTTCTCTCAGATGATTTACAGCTAGAGTTACTGGGCTCCTGCGTGTCAGAGTCTGTATCCTGTTTGGAGGACATACTGCGAGAGTGGCTGTTTCTAGAGAGATCAAACCCAAACATATTAAACAGCAGAATTCAACCTGTCTGGTTGCACACACTAACCGTTAAAGACACTTGTTTATTATGCCTGCAGTTGAGCCTTCTCTTCACCTTCTCACACACAAACACACTACACATTCAGACAGACAAAATCGTAAGGTTGCCTGCTTACTGCAATAGGCCATTCAGACGAGAGGGCTGATGCATAATTCTAATTACATCTTGGACTATTCTGTTTCAAACTCCCATTGATTTGTCTGTTTGCAGCAGGTGTGTGCTGTGGAGGAAAAGCTATCCATGGGCCCCACACAACACCATTTGCATTAGAACAAAAAAGGGGAGGGAGGTGGTCTGAGCAGAAATGGGGACAAGAGCAATTTAGAAGAAAGGAATAAGAATTACAAAAGCCTGAGTCTGTCACTTACCGCCACTCGTCTTCTACCTGAACCCCGATGGACTGGAATTTGGTGACTGGTGGAGGAGGCTCCTCTTTGACCACTGGCTGAAGGCAGTCAACCTTATTAAACAAAAGAAATACAGACAAAAACAGACACAAGAACTTGCTGCTAGAATTCACGTTAGTAGACAGGAGAGGTGCACACACACACGGCATGCAGACACCACACAACAACTGCAGAGTTGTGCCAGGAGAGGTGCCAGGCTGCTGCACGGGTTTGCCTCCACTTGAGCATCAGGACTGTACCCCACTGGGCTGCTGCCAGGCACCTGCTCTGAGCGCACCCGGCTCTGCCATCTGCTGTTTGCATGGCACTGGCTGGGGAAGGGCTGCATGTCCCCAGGGGAGCAGCTGCACGTGGCACCTGACATGGGCAAAGGCCACGAGCTTCACAATCCAATTAAGACTGACAGAAAAGCCCGACTTCCTCTTCCCCAGGGCTGACACTCTCCACAGCCCTGGACAGAAGACTTAGAAGGTTTCAGGAAGGAAATCCAGGTGGTGGGCAGGTGGCACAGGAACCAACTCAGGAAAAGAGGAATGATGTCAGCCTCTCCAATGCAACTTTTCTTGCTCATGGCCCTTAACACATGCTTTGTCCCACCAGTCACACAGAGAAGCCTTTGCTGTGCTGTGTACTTAACTGGCCATCTAATCCCAGTGTAAAGCCATGGAGAACTTGTTCAGCACACACACAGTGACCTGCAAAGCCCAGCTTGTGATCTGGACATGCCGAAGTGCACGTGTTCTTGTCTGCAGTTTATAACTTGCAACACTAAGCCAGCAGTTTGGGCCAGAATTGCTGTTTTCAGGGAGCAGCCACCTGTACCTGGGAAATCGGCTCACAAGGAGTGCAATTGCAGCTGACAGTATTTGCTGGACAAAGCATAGGTTTATGCTACTCTGTGGGCTCTCACTTGCCTACAGTACAAACAACTCATCTCCATTAGTTTTCACAGAGTTAAATGCTTCCAGCAGGAATAGCAGCAACCTACTGGCACAACCAGCCAGCCCAGGGGAGCAGAGGCCACCAAGAAGTGCTCCCATCTGCCTAGAGCTCTGCAAGTCACACTGCAGCAGCCCACACTGCACAGATGGCAAGAAGGGGGGCCCATCACTCAGAAGAAAGTTGTCCCAAGAACCACAAAGGGCAAGGAACAGAATGACGCTGAGGAGGGTGAGCAGAGCACAGGATCAGCGCAGGTTTAACAGCACCAGAACGCCTCTTTAGAGAGACCCACTGATTTATGAAACGTTTCAAATTAAACTATCAGGTCTGTTACAGAAAGCATCTGCCCTATCTCCCCCCTGGGAACACGGAAGTTAGTATAACAAGCTATTCTAAGTGGGTTCAGATGAACACCTGGTCACACAAAACACACATGCTAAATAGATGGGCTAAGGACATTCCTTAGGACACAAAGAACAATGAACTGGTCCGTACTTGTATTCCTATAGATGACAGCTTCCTTTTGGGGATGTTTTCCACTTTAGGCTCTTCACTCGTCAGAGTCCCCTTGTCGCTTTTCAAAGTTGCATTTTTCTGTGGTAGTTCTGGAGTGTCTCTTGCTGGAGTCACGATGCTGCCCCTCGTCACGCTGGGTGTCCTGGTGCTGTCTAAACTGTCTGAAGAGTTGCTTAGTCCCGACTGGCTGGTCACCTCGCTCTTGTGGTCCTGGCTGTCCAGGTAGGTGTCCTGCGCCGATTCAGTACTGCTCTGCACAGTGACAGAGATGAACGGCTTTGATGTGGTCCGAGGTGGGACAGGAGGTGGAGTCTTTTTATATGCCACTAGGCATGATGAACCTGCAGCGATGGAGGTGGGGAGAACGGAGAACAGAAGAGGCGGACAGAGAGAGTACAGTAAAAGAAAGAAAAAGCAGGTCAGTCACAACATCCAAGAGGAGCCTCCAACCAGAAGCTGGAGGCAGAAATGCAGAAACAGCTTACAGCCAGCAGCTCATACTGAGTAACCCAAACCACAGCATAATGGGAAGCGGAAGGCAGAGCTAGAGCTAGCTTGCAAAAGAAGTTAAAAGAAACACCATGATGTGTGAAAGGCTAGTAACGGAGAAGAGGTACAGAGAAGCCTCCCAGGACTGCTACAAGGTTTGGCAGGCGTTAAGTCTCCACGCTGGGGGAACTCTTTTTGTCTATGCCCTAGGTTTTAGAGTCCTAGTACAGCCAAGTGTCTCAGCTCTTTGTCCCATCAGTTGACAACTTTCTGGACCAGGGTGGTGTTTTTTCCTATAAAAAATGGAAAGAAGCCATAAAATGTATTAGATGTTGATAGTAAGAATATAAAAATCTAGCTGCTGTACATGACAGGAAAATACATCACTCCAGATCCAATAGCTTGAGAGGTGAGGCTGTGCTGCTCCACATGGCAACAGGGATACACACACAGCCACTACATACATATATACGCACACAGGCTCACAATGTCAAAAAGACATTAGCAATGGCCTCACCAAGATAGGTTCTCCCCTCTGCCTGTCTCCGGACTTTGGGCTCCTTAGAGTCTGGGGACACAAGCCAGACTTCCCCAGCTGCAGTACAGACTGTCACACACAAACAGAGCCCTTGTGCTCTCAGCCCAAGAGCTGCCCTTACAGACCCACTTGCCCTGCTCCCAGCCTGCATCCCCTACTCACTGGTTCAATGGGGATGCCCTTCCCTAGTGATCACAACAGGCACTGCCCCGGACACGAGGACCCTGTCCTCTGGGTCTGCTGCAGCCCCCTGCAGCCTCACCCCATGCTGTGGGGAGCACTGAGCCCTCACCCAGGTAAGGACTTCCATATGAACAGTACAGGCTGTGCTGGGCAGGACAAAGCTTGCAAGCAGCCACCTCACTACACACACCTGCACCCTTTCATTCCCTTACTCCTCTTCACCTCAGTTTTATTCCTCTCTCAGTCACCCAAACCCTGCCCTTGTCCTGTCTTTGGTCTAGCAAGTCCTATGCCATCCCAAACCATTCTTCCACTACACCTGGGTACCCGCATGGGAAGGGTTGTTTCAGGCAACTGAGTCTCACAGCTCCTCCTTTTTTCTCCCTAGAAATATCCCTGTGTGCCACCATGTCCCCAGCAACGTGGCCATACCACCAGCAGACAAACTGCTCAGCAATGCATTGTGCACCATGGGCTATTTACACAGTCCACATGTACCTTTATTAATGGCTAGAAGCTCCATTTCAAAGAAAGAGCTAAAAAAAAAGGGTTTATGAGGAGGAGACCCATGCTCCCAGAAGTGTCTGCGTAGCTAAAGCTGCTGTGGAGCGCTGTAATGGCCCCACTGCTGCAGGAGAATGGAGCCCGCAGAGAAGCTCAGGAAGGTGAATCAGTACCAGTTCTGATCTGCTCGAATGCACAGACTGAGTATGGAGTGAGTGGAGACCTGGAGGCCACCAGAACAGAACCTCTCCTGCCAGCTCACCCCACAACTCACACTCCCTTCTGATACAGGTCCCTCCTGCAGCCACGAGGGCTATCCAGCTGGGAAGCACACAGCTGAGAAACACCTGGACAAGCTATTTTGTGTGACAACTGGGCAGTTTTTCAGCTTGACCTGCTCCTGCTATTCCTTACGGTGACACAAGCTGTGTAAACTGCTCAGGACATCCCAAGCCTGCAGCTGCTGTATGTCCCGCCAGAACAGGAACATATTCAGCACTTGAAAAGCCACCCACGGTGATATCCTAAAATGTCAGACAAGTGTGGCAACTTGTCAGATTTACATGCCAAAACACAGCTACACACATCCTTTAGCCAATACTTGTTCAGTCACATTAACAGCGCGCTGCCGTCCTGCCAGGGCACTGCCAGCTGCTGACTGTAACAGCACCAGCATTCACTTCCATCCTGCTCACCCCAGACCACTCCCATCCTTTGCAGGGCACAAGCTCACACTCCAGGACAGCAGCAGGACACGCTCAGAGCAGCACCAGATCAGAACCATTTAGTATCTCCAAGCAAGTCAACCTTGAAACTGGGATGCTGAGTTCAGCAGAGGTACCAGATTCAATAGCAGTACTTGCACAGGCTGCACTGCAGTATGGAGCTGGTCTCTGCCCACAGCAACGCATCCCAGCACTGTGCAGACATAGGAACCAGGAGGTCAGAGCACCACACACCACGTAACTGCTGCCTCTTTCCCCAAGTTCCTTGTTGCACATCTCCCAACACCTCCTTGAGCACACTGCAGATCTGATTAAGTTAGAACTTCACTTGTTACAGATGTTCACCTGCTCAAACCTTTCAGGACAGGTTTTGGCTACACCTACCCAGTCACTATGCTAGATGGGTGAAGCACTTCTCATGTAAGCATGGTCAGGAGTGGCTCTCCTGGGCAGGGAAAAGGGAGCCATGGAGCCCCCCACAGGTAAGGAGTCTGCCTAGGCACCTCATCAAGGCTTTCCTGATACAGGAACACCATCTTAGCACTGTGCCCGGCCCCAGCATGCCCCCTGCCAACCAGCAGTGAGGCCTGGGGAAATCACGCCATGTGGGGCAGAGCTGATGGGACTGCTTTGGCACTTCTGCTGCTGTGTTTACAAGCAGCACAGCTCGGGTTTCCCAGCTGCTGTTTATGCCCACAGGGCTGTACTGTAATTAGGAAAGTAAATCAGCAGCTATCTGATATCGAATACTGCAGCTAGGCAAAACAAGGGGGGGGGAGCACATCAGCAGGGACAGAAAAAGGCACATTTCCTAGGGAAGACAGGTGGTGCTTAGGGTCAGTTGTGCTTACAAGCAATAACGCTGTTTGCAGTGCTGCGTATGCAGAGCAAAGCAGCAACTTCACATTCCAGCAGATGCTTTTGTGGTGTCCTGCTCAGCTGAAGAGCACAGATTTTCGCTAAAAGGGAACCCCACTGTGCAGCAACAAAATGCCCTCATTGACCAACCTGTGGTCAAAGAGCTGCCTGTGATTTCTTAAGAGTCTACTGCTCTAAAAGCCCACACAAACAGAGGGAATGCAGGAAGATCTGGAACCTTGAATAACTAAGAGTGCTTTGATGAGCGCAGTTCCAAAGTAATCCCACTGATGCCCTCTGCAATCATAAGACAGGGACTTTTCACTGCAAAGCCAGAAACCACAACAAATCTAAACCTAACCTAAAATGGGCTCCAAAAACCATTCAGGGTAAACCGACCTGTAACAGGCAGCCCTTCTCCCTCAGTGCAAATATGAAATTTCAGTGTTTCTTGTGTCCATGGGAAGAGATAAGAAGTCCTGAGGAAACCAAGTGCATTGTGCTATTTCTGTGGGGGAAATGTGATGAACCAACCAAGCGGGCAGCATGCCCTCATGCCACCAGTTGTTCCCAGCAGCGAGCAGCTCCTGATCCAATGCAGGTCACAGCCTACTGCACTTCTAGTTCAGTTTGTGATGTAACGTGGAGCTGCAGCCCACGTTACATCCCATGGGGGCAGTGGAGCAGGTATACATTTTACTCCACCGTTTGCCTGTAGTGTGCAGCACCACTGAAATTTGTGAACATCAACCAACACTGTGGAAATGGGGAAGCTTTGCTTAAGCCCCCAGCTCTGCAGCACCAGAACCTTCCCACCTGTAGGATCTCCTACAGTCATCAGAATTTACAGCTGCTGTGGATGACTGATGGGCCAGGGGAGTGCTGTCTGCTTATAGCCTTCTTTGCATTATTGCTTTTAGAAAGCAGCATGTTTCAAAACTAGCATCTTCCACACGGCATGACCTGCTGCTGGCAGGGATTAGGGCAACACCCACCAACTTGACTTCAGGCAAAAGAGCTTCACTTTCAGAGCGTTAACCTGGAGGGCTGCTCTGACCCTCGAGCCAGTTGAGCATACTGTGATCCTCACCCTCTCCTTCTGAACTGGGCAATTGCTTCTTGAAGGACTAAAGCACAGGAGTCAAAAAAGAATATTAAATCCAGCACCGCCTTGAGAGGCCCCTGTTCAAACACGAGCAAGCTGAACTTACCTGCACAGTACCTGCAGCACTGCCAAGATCATAGCCAAGGTATTTGGTTTTAGATTTAAACACTGTAATTGCTGTCTGGTGTGTGTCTAGCACAGAGTGCAATTATTTTGTTGCTCTGGTTGATTTAACATAGACAAGCAGTATTCCTTGTCATCCTCATGGCTTTAAAGACCTATTTAAGCCATTCTCAATTTTATTAAATTAAAAGCTCCAAGTCACAAGTTGTGAAGGTGAGGTGCATTAGCAGAGCTCAGACTGCTAACCACTTCTGTGCCCTACACATCATCCATGGAAAGACCTAAAGAAATGACATACCTTCCCCTTGCATAAGGCCACGCACTCCAAAATAATCTCTCCTGGTACAAGACAAACTCCTTTGCCTCTTAAATGAAACTTCCCAATAATAATGCAGCAGGAACAAGAACAGCCCTAAGCTGCACTTTGGTCACATGTCTCCAGGCTTGTTTACGGGACATATTTACAGGTAGCTTTTAATAGTAAATGATACCAGAACAGTCACATTCCAAACAGCCTAACCGCCGATCTTCATGAACTTGCACGGCACAACACAGGACCGAAGCTCTAAAGACCCGCAGGATGCCTTGTTTGTAGGATGTCCAAGAAAAAACGATTCCCACTAACAATTGCTACTGCAGACAACACAACTGAACAATAGTTCAGACAGAAGGGACCCCCACCTTTTCCTCACGCCTACCTCTTAAGTGATCGCCTTCATAAATATCAGTCCAGTGCTTCCTTTAGATCCCTTCTTGCTGCTGACATGCATAAAAGAGCCCTTTTTCCATTCAGCAAAAATCGTGTACTGATCTATTTCACCATCTTCCCAGCCAAGACAGCCACCTGCTGTCACAGCTCCCACAAGACCTCCTCTATTCTAAAACACGTCTAGGAAGGCATTTTTCCTAGCTGGCTCGCTTGGTACTTGCAACACAGAGTTATCTTTCATACGCTTTAGGAATATCCCAGACTTCTTTGTCACAGCAGTTTGTGGTTGAGGAGAGGATGAAGGCAACTGTTCCAGAAATTTCCCCCTACAGAGTAGGTCAACCGTGCCATCACCCTGGGTAGGTGATCAATAGCAGACACATACCACATTGCTTTGCAATGCACTGCCTTAATCATCACTACCCAGAAGTTCTCTCCTTGTATCATCCCTTATGGTGATGGCCATAAACCTAGATCTTTCCACCACCACCTGCTTTGCTATTGCTCTCCAACAGCTGACAGCCCACTAGCCCAGCACCCCAGGCACGTGAGTGTCATTGATATCAGTTTCGGAAGGACCAAAGCTCATTCATTCCATCTCAAGCATGCACACATTAGTACATATCTCTTGGCACAAACTCAGTGCTCCTAATGATGTCCCCCTCTCACACCAATCCTGGTTTAAAGACTTCTCCATCACCCCTGCCAGATTATGAGCCAAGGAATTGTTTGCCCATTGAGACAGTCGGGTTCCACCCATTGATAAAGGCAACTTGCCAGCTGAGGGTGAAGATACTTACAGTGATAAATTCATCTACCCACGTTATTAACCAACAAGAAAATGTTTCCATCTAGACAAGACAGGCATTCTTTGCATCCCCTACTTTCAATTTCACTAAACCTTGGTTAAACAAAAACATACTCCTGAAAAGCAAACTTAAGTGACTGCTTTAAAGAGACCGCTTGTGGAAGTGCTACAGATTCGTACTCCAATTTTCAGTTTTCCATTTTAATAGTAGCAAACTTTGAAAAAAGGAAAAAATCTCCACACTACAGGGCAAAGGAAGTGCCTGACAGGGAAGCGAGCTGCTGACAGTGATGATGGAGCTGAGGGCCTGCAGAGCTTTGCAGCCCTTCTGCCCCCATCAGGACAGCTGCCTGCCCTCGCTGCACTCCAGCCTGTGTTGCTTCCATGGAAACTGAACGTGCCTCTCAAGCCCTATGGTGTGACCAGCCCAGGCCCTCTGAAGCTCTCAGAAAATCAAAACCAATATCTTCAGCAGCCAGCCAACCCCTCCAACTTTGCTCACTGTAACAGCTCTGGGCTTCCAACCACGCAGATGCCAGGGAGCACCACCAAGTACGCAATACACCTCCCACTCGAGCCCACACACACAATGCTCCTGCTGCACAAAGCATTGCATGTTGTTCTGAAGGAGGCCAAAGAAATCCAAGCTCTCATTCCTCTCCTGTCAACTTCCTCATCCTCAGAACCTAGGCAAAGCACAGCTCTGCAAGTAGAGCAGCACGCCAAGCAGTTTGCTTGCACACATGCAATGACAGCCACAAAAAGGCAGCCATTGCTACACTACTGTCTGTGTCACCGCTTCCCCTCCTACCATCAACACCACCATTCTGAAGACAGATACTTACTTTCCAGACAGACACAGTGACGCCTGGGGCTGGTGTGCACTGTCCCATCCGTGCCAAGGCATTGAGCATCCCTTTTAGCCAGCCCTGGGACACAGTACCAGCTTCACTAGCACACCCAGCCTGATGTGACAGCATCACAATGCCAAAGAACACAACCGAAGCAGGAACAGGGATGGAAGGTGGGTCTGCAGATAGGGGAACTGACTGTTTCCACCTTACATCAACAGCAGTAATTCACCTGCGAGATGAGCATGCATTAGATGAAGGTGCCTTTACTAACAGGGCTGTTCTTCCCACACATCGCACAGGCTTTCCCAGGAGCACCCACCATCATACCAGACACACCTGACCCACATCACTGCCTCCTGCTGCCCAGGGCCTGCAAGTAGACTTCTCCATTTCAGCCTGACATTTCTTTGCCAGAATAACTACCTACTTAAAGGCAAGAGAAACATCCACTTCTTTAAAGCCTAGCTATGAGTCAGCCAAAGCAGCTAACAGTTGTCTCCTCATCACTAAGCAATAAGTGCTGCCACGCTTCTAAGTGCTACAACATTACAAAGTCACATGCAAACAGATCTTTGCCTCCTAGCTGGGAAAATAGTTGCTGGTCAAGCAAGCAGAAAAGCAGCACCTGCTGCTTCTGGTTCAGTACCCATCTTGGTCACAGCACTCTTGCATGTTTCCAGGGCTAAGCTGGCATATTTATTCATCTGCTGCCTGTTATTAAGACACAAGTGACTGCCTTGCATTTATTTGTCCATTGCTTGGTACACGAAGTTCCTAAGTATTATGGAAACAAAAGAACTGGACATCTGCAGGAAAAGGACCTTGAATGCAAGGGAGCAACTTCAAAGTAGTACAGCCACAGTAAGAGCTCCTCCATACCATGCAAATACAAAACCCAAGGGCTGTCCTCAAATAGCTATGTATTTCTTGACTAACGGTACAGCCTTCATCCAAAACGGCCTGTGCAACCATTACAACGCTGCTCATTTGTGCCCAAGATGCCCCAAATGTGAGAAGTATGAGTTCACAGTCAAGGGGGGCTGTGATGCTGAGCCAGGGGCTACATAAAGTGAGGCATGGACAGGCAGGAGGGCACAGCGCTGCCACTCAGGACTGCAAGGCACTTCAATGGCCACTGTAGATCGGACGTCCAGGCCTCGAGCTCTGCAGAGGGAGATGGAAAGTTCACCCAGGGAAAGAAAGGCTGTGACCACTAGAGGAGCCTTGGATTCTTCAGCATGCCAGGTGAGAGCATTTTGGAGATGCTCCTATTCAAACATTGTAGCAAAACTCAGAAGTTACAGTAAACACTTATACAATGAAATCTGCTACACTGGGAGGGCACAGCAGCTTTTCCTCCTTCCCTTTCTTAAAAGGCAGCCTTTCAGAAGGTCACAGTTTTAAGGAGAAGCATGAGGCATCGGATGACACTGCCCAAGAATGACAGGGTTTAAAAATACAGCATCTCCCACAGCTGGGCTTCTGACCCATCTGGTCATCTTCTCCTTTCTGGGCGCAGTTAATGTTACTGTGAGGACAACACATGCTGCAGAGAATGCAAGCCATAGACACTCCCAGACCCATCTGCAACAACTGTTACTGGGGCTTCTATTTGTACTCCAAGTGACACTAAATTCTCCCCACCCTCCCGAAGTCATTTCAGCACGGGTTTTTAAAGCAAGAGCAGCTATGCGCAGCTCCACCCTGCTCCACAGCCCTGCGCTCAGCAAGCACACCATCTGTATTGTGGACTCAGGCAGGACTCCAACCCAGCAGGCAGAGTAGCAGCATAAAGGAATATTTTTTATTTTCAAGCTGTTAATTCACTAATAAGCGGCAAAAGCCTTAAAAACTGTCACTGGAGCCTAGACAAACTCTTGGGCAGCAGCATGGGGTGACCAAGTATCCATGCTGCCAGCTGGTCTGATAGGGGCTGGGCAGTGGGCAACCCCATCTGATTCCTTCCGCTGCTCATTCTGCCCTGCAGGCCCTTCTGCCATGGCTCCACCTGCACAGTCAGGTTGGCCTCCCCTACCTGGAATATTATGAGCAGCTCCAGGCTCCCCAGTATAAAAATGACAGGGATCTCCTGGAAAGAGTCCAGCAGAGAGCCACAAAGATGATGAAGGGCCTGGAGCATCACTTGTACGAGGAAGGGCTGAGCAACCCATATCTGCAGACCCACCTTCCATCCCTGCTCCTGCTTCAGTTGTGCCCCCTCGCCGCAGCACTGCAGTTACACAGCAGCCAACTCCCTGTCTGCAGAACAAGCAGCTACAGAAGACCAAGCGTAGTCCTAGGCCTGTAGCACGTTGGTTTTTGTTTGCTTGTTCTTAAAACCAAGTGTGGGAATCTCACAGGGGCAGAGGCTCAGTGCAGCTTTGAAGCCACACTCAGACACACTGCTTTTCTTGCTTGCTTTTGGCCAGAGGACGCAGAAGCAGCTGGAGAGCACACTGACACAGACACCCGTGCCTGGGAGAGCAGCACTGCCACACCACGGGGCTGACTGTGTCACCCAGCACAGGATGGCTGTGCACTCACACTCACCTCCTGGCACCAGTGGCAGCCCCAGCATGCCGGAGTGTCTGCCCCAAAGCAGAACCTGAGCTGTGTCCACACAGTGAGTGTCAGTGCAGATCAGACACAGATCTCAGCACTGACACCACCAGCCAGGAGATCAGAGACCACAATGATCTGCTAGCAAAACAGGAGAGAAAGTGACTCAACACATCTGGAGCCCTATGTCCCAAAAGGGATATTCTTCAGGAACAGTGCTCGCTGTGGGCTCCATTCCTCCTTTCTTGAACAGGAATACTGCAGTGATCCAGAAATGATGATTCCTTCACTGAAGAGCTAGAAGAATGTTAGTGCAGACCTCCCACGACAGCTTTTATCTGGGGCAGCTTTGGCTCAGCAGCTCCAAAGGCATTAGAGAGGCCTTCTGAAGAGTAAGAGCTGCACAGGACACCCAAGGCCACAGATGAGACAGCCAGAGGCACTCCAAGGAGTGCTGTTCTGGGCTGGCTGCTGTGGCATTACACAGAGCACCAACCATGCTGGAGTGTCTCTGTGTTCAGCACCCCTCCCCCTGTAATTTTTGTATAGAGACACCAAGGCAGCACACATTAATTAGGGGCACATATGTGAACCGGACACAAGTCATTAGCCAGTGCCACAATGTTGCAGGCTGTTTCCCTTCTCCACTGGGGATGTTAATCCATCACTGTCAGTTTACCTACTGCTGCAAGAGCAATTGATGCACCATGGAGTGTCAAGCTGCACTGATCAGCATCAGGCATTTAATAGAGACACTGTTCTAATAAGAAATCAATGAGCATCCTCTGTTTATCTCCTGCTATAGCCACTTCTAAGTGGAGCAAGAGTATTAGCATTAATCTTCTGCGTTTGAGAAAGCAGGTTTTATTAGTTTTTCCTCCAAGCTAGCAGTTTCTAGAATATCCTGCAGAAGTAGGTCCCACAAGCTAATTATGCATCACATGAAATATTCCTTTCCATTTGCCATCACTTTGCTTTATGCGATACCACACCACCCTCAATCAGAGGATTGCATTGCAGATGCTTTCAACTATGCCACTGTAGGAATCCAGGGAATCTTAACACCTCCTCAAAGTCACACCCAGTGAAAAAACATATGGCTAAAAACCCATGCAGGACTGCTTGGTAACCCAAGTCTGCTCCTGTCCATGTCAAAGCTCAACAGCTCAGACTTATTTTAGCACTTGCTGACCTCTCAAGCACACACAAAAAAAGTCATTCTGAAGCATTTATTCCCATGTCAAATGAGAAGCACTGCAAGCTTTTAAAGTACAGGCAATAAGCTGTACTGTACACGTTGAGCACCAAGTGCAACAACCCAACTGCTTGTCTGCTCAGAGGGATTTATCCACTGGCACATTACCAATAGCACAGCTATTCTGCAGTACTTCCCATGCATCTCCTGTTTGGCTGAGTGAACACTCTCCAGTCCCACCATAAATCACAGAAGCTCTAGAGTTGAAAGGGACGTTTAAAAGTCATCTAGCCCAACTCCCCTGCAGCGCACAAGGACACCATGGCTCCATCAGGTTTTCCAGGGCCTGATCCAGGCTCACCTTAAAGTCTCCCAGGATGGGGCATCCACATCTCTGAACAACCTGCTCCAGCACCTCACCACCCTCACTGTAGAAGTCTCTTGTATCTAACCTAAATCTACCTCCTTCGATCTTGAAACCTTCCCCCCTTGTCATTCTGCCTTGGTCCCACCAGCAGGCAGCTTCAGAATCAGTGGGGATGGGTTGCCATTATTTTAAGTGCACCACTTAAACACTGTTCACAGAAGAACTAGCCAAGAGGGTGCTTAGAATGCTGATGGCAGCCAGCAGCTTGTCAGCAGACTGTGATAACTGGAACAGGGCTGCACTGATGACAGCAACATCCAGGCTCGTTTGCTCCCCTGGTATAAACACGACTACCTTGGGGATGGCTTCACTACCAGGAGCAGCAGTCCTCCAGCCTACCTCAGACAGCAGACAGAACAGGTAGGAATTGTCACCATTGCTGGAGAGAAACCCTGAGGCAAGAGGAGAATCAAATCCTCCATTGCTTTATTCAGTCTCAAGACTTCACCACAGCATTCAGTTACGAGGTTCCAACTGTTACTCAGCCCCAGAAGAGGACCTGGTGGCACCCGCTCACACAAGATGAAATTTCAGCTGTTTTAGGCTATGGCAGCTATTCAGTGATGCCACCAGAAAAGCAGCAGATGGTTTTGCCAGAACATTATGGAAAAAACTCCCCCCACACCCAGAGACTGGGAATTAATTCTTTGTAAGCTCCAAACAAACCACACCCTGTACCCACAGGGGCAGGGAAAGCAATGTGTCAGCAGACAAGCAGACAACAATGCAACAGTCTCTGCGTGAGGAAGATGGGGAAAGGCATCAGGATACACTTCTGCTTACCTACCCTGAGAAAAGTCCAAGCATTAGCCAGGAGGGTCTCCTTGCTCAGAAATATGCTGCCAGGCAGCCAGCACTCAAGATTTACATCGACAAAGCTATAATCATCTCAACAGGTTCTAATATTTAGATTCAATTGAAGCTGTTTCCTGCCTTAAGAATATACAAACCGAGATGTGGCAACATTATGCTAATACCGAAGAATCAAAGTCAAAGTTGCTGGGAAACTTCTGACAGCTGAAGCACAGGACAAGCTTTACAGGTTGAGAAAACTAGTCCATATTCTAATTCACAGCCCAATACGGCATTAGTTAAAAGATAAATAACATGAACATGCAGAAAAGGCTTCCTCTATAATCAGGTTGCTCCTTCACCATTAGCATTAAATTTGAGAGCAATTAGCTGTTGCTCCAACCAGAACTGGCAATACTGCACAACCCTCACCTGATCTGAAGAGACCAAGTCAGTCCTCAAAGTAACAGCAGGCAATTAAGAAAATAACTCGACCTTCTAATCCTTTTGGATAAGGTATTAGAAAGCTTCTGAAAGCACAGCTGTTATCATCACTTGGTTTTCAGCATGCTCCTTTATGAACTACCATGTTGCAACAAAGCTGAGCTGACTTGAGTTCTAACACCACTTCTGTCTCACTCTCTAGGCACAGAGGAGGCAGAGACAGTACAGAATGTCCCGACTTCACTTACACTGCTCTCCTACAGGCCTAGAGTCCTCAACTGTGATTTCCCAGGAATTTCAAGTATCACAAACACTCCCAGGGCAATGCTCTGTTCTGCCACCCTTCCAAAGGGAGGAGATATCAGGACTAAACTTTCTGGAACTCTCATTTTGGTAATCAAGGAGACAATGATACAAAGAAACCACTGTTCTAAGCTCCAAAATGAAAGAGCACAACAAACCTCGGGTACCAACTGAGTCTTTTCCAAGCACATCTGAGCTAACTCTGACCTAAACAGCTTCAAGCCATTGACAAGCCTTGCTTTTTACCAGAGGTTCCAAGCCCCCAGGTTCCCATCCGACAGCCTTGAAGAGTTCCTGCAATCTTTTAAGCTGAGAGCCCAGACCGCTGCATTTCTACCACAAGTATGGGAAGCAGGAGGAAGGTCTGCAGTCATACATGCAATACCCACATCAACATCAGCCTGGTCGTTTGGCTTGCAGAACTCACCAGAAAGCACTTTGAAGGCTTTTAACTAGAAAAAGGATGCAAAGGAGAGGCTAACAGTCCTACCACATCAATTTACCAGATTCAGTTACTAGGCAACAAATCTGAACAACACTTAGTTATGTTGCTTCTCACTCCATCTTGTCCGCCATGGTGTATTCAGGAGTTTGGTATTAGACATGATGACTCCCTGACCTCCAAGGGAGGGTTTGCAATAGAACCCAGTCCTAAGCAGAAGCGTTCCATGTCAGTGCAGCACAACCAGCTGCTCTCAGGAACCTGCTCAGCTGCCCCACACTGCTTTCCCATCTTGAAAGCTATATGCTGCAAGACTTACGGGCTTCCCTACATTGCTTTTCCCAGTTCAAGCCCTGTTTTCTACTTGGGACTTCATTCCACTCAATTTCCACCCCCTTTCAACCCACTTCTTGCATAGCTCCCACTACAAAGCAAACACCATCCAGATCACACTCTCAGGAATCTTATGGCTGTTATTCAACACACTTGCTGCAGGGACGCCACCTGCAAGGCTGAAACATCAACTAGTAGATCAATTAAAGCTTCCTCAAGTAAAGCTGCCAGCACTGGCACTCTGTTTTTCCTGATCACAGGACCAAAGGGAGAGGTTACTCTGGCTGGTCTGGAAGAAGACAGCAAGCACTGGTTTAGAGTAGCTTAAGGAAGGTGATGTGAATGAACTTGAGTCTGACAGTTGTGAAGTTGTTCCAGTGGAAGGCAGTTTACCAGAGATGTTTTTGGAAGAAGTCTCTCCTTACTCAGCCACAGCTATGTGACCTCATTAGCACTCCCCTGACTACCCAGAGCTGCACAAGCCTTCAGGGAAGGCTCTGAAAGATTCCTCCAGCTGTTCTGTGAGAAGAGCTGTAAACAGATGTCAGCAGCTATCCAGGGAGACTCATCTAGAAGGATGGAATGGCCTCAAAAGTGTTCTATCCAAAATGCTCCTCTCTCCTACCCATCTTTAGCTTCCCCTTCCAGCATGCACACTGGTTTCACAGAGCTGTCTCAGCCATCTGCGCTTGTCCCAGGCAGCAGAAACATCAGCAGGGTTTTTTCTTCTTTGGTTGTGAAGCCCTGCTCCAAACACACACAGAAGCCTTTTGTCAATTACAAAACAACTTCAGCAATAACAGAAATGGTACCGGGGCAAAAAACACAAGACCTATGGTATTCAGTTTGACACAAGGTGCAGGTCAAACACCAAAACTAACATAAGCAGCTACAGCCCTGCTTCTTATACCAGGGATTTGCCAAGTTTGAAGTTCTAGACAGTAGATAAGGGCCTTTTTGCAGGGGTCTTCTGAGTCCCAATTATACCAAACAGCTGTGTCACCAGCCCCTTGGAGGATACCAGAGATACTGGCAGAGAGGTGTTGGGACTCATTCACAACAACTCTGTGATTCCACCTGGCAAAGCTGGAGCATTCAGACAGCTGTTGGAATACAAAGGTAGAGACAACTCAAAAGCGTACAGTACAAGGAGAGTCTTCCTGCAAGAGTGGAGTAAGCTGCACAAACTGCTACTTGTGGAGACTTCCTCACCAATCAAGGATGAAAATACCTGCAAGAAAACCAGTGTGGATTTTCCTGGCTAAGGAGCCAGCTCTGCAGAAGCACCAAGTGTTGGCCTGACCTTGCTCTCACAAAGACACCAAAGGGAGCACTGAGCAGCACAGCAAACAACCCCACCTCTCCATCTCCCTGAAAAGCAGAGACAGAGCAGACGCTCTGAGGACTGCCCAAGGTTGGAGTTATTTCTTGGCTTGGCTATTTCCCTGCTCTTGGCCAGGGCACAATTATGGGACAAGAGGAAAATCACTGTATTTAATCAGCCACTTCATGCCAATTGTCAAACAGCAACACTGGCTGTAGAACAAAACTCACAGTAGCAGCTGCACTCTTCCATGTGAAACACCAGTATTCTGATGTGTGCTTTCCCCTCAGCTCAGCCTTTGCCCTCTCTAGCTCAAAAGGATCTCTGAGCTCAGAGCTATACTGTAGCTATTACAAGACAAGCCCCAGTATAGACTGGTACCAGGTCAGGCTCTCTGAGGTTAGTCCAGCAAGTGCTTTCACCTCTAGTGTCCATAGAAAGCAAGATGTCATCATGTAGCCACCTAGAACATAATTTTTTGTTTTGTGTGCACAGTAAGTTTGGGTCAAGGTGAGACACAAGTAACACCTCTATGAGAGATGGGCACAGTGCGAGGGCAGAAGGAGGCTGCCATCATCGCAGGCTGAACCAGGACCAAACCCCAGCCCAGGCCTTCAGCACACACACTGCAGTGCTCCACATCCCCAGCACTCTGACACCACCCTTGAGTTGCTCAGGGTCACTTCTGAGGCCAGTGATATTGGACTGGGAAACACAAGAATCTGTCCTTTCTTCTACATTTTCTTACAAAGCACCTTCAAAAACATTCACATTGTTTAGAAAACAAAGCCACGCTTCCAGAGGAAGAGATACCAGACAAGTCACCACCAGTCTTCCAAAGACCAAAACAACTACAATGCTTCTGAAATTAATAGCCCTGTGCTAAGTAAAGAGATGGGAAAACACCAAATATGTGCCCTTAGTTTTTAGGTGTCCCGTGTGAGTAGAAGAGAGAAGCCTATCTGGTGACATGCTGGATACTTCCCCACTTGCTCAAGCCGTGGCTGTGATGTTAATCCCCAGCACATGAGGTTGAGGTGTCCTTAAAATCAAGGAGGGCCCAAAAAGCTGCTCCTCTTCAGCAACCAGTACATGAGGCTGCCTTGGGATCCGCTTTCTCCCACTCCCACCGCACACAGGACTCTGCCTGTTTCATGGGGATCCCAGCACCCAGCTGCAGAAGGATCATCCTCCTGCTGACTGCCAGGGATGTGCCAAAATGCAGCCAGGAGAGCCCTTCCTGCACAACTGGCCACCCCCTGCACATTAGGGCTGATAACACAACCAGAGTGAATCCCAACTTCAGGCAGCACTGTAAAACTGTTCAGTTTCCGGCCCAGACTTCCAGAAGACGTAAGATGCCTGTGAGATGACAGCAGACAAGCTTCACCCCAACAAGCCCAAATTCCAAGGGACTGAAAACAACGCTGCATTGAAGCACTGATGGGTGAAAAGTCCAGCCCTCCCCTTACAGCAACAGAGATTCAGTTCTTCTATTTTTTTCATCTGTAACCAAGATGCACAGCACAGCTGTGGGGAACAAAACAGTAACAAGTTATTTGGGATACCGCTTTGTAAACAGATGCATGGCCAGTTATCTAATTGTGGGAACATGACGACGAGGTGGCTGTAACAGGGAGCAGCAGAGTATTTGTAGGGTTATTTAACTGCAAGCTTCCAGCAGATTGCATCATCTTCATCAGTAGATTTCCATCACTGCAACATCAGCAACTTATGCTGCAAGACACCTGGAAGAGTTTGCGAAGTAACTCTGGGTACCACAGGACTGTCCTCTCCAACTGTAGACATAACCGGGAGGGCAGCTCAAGGAGGTAATCCTATGGCAAACTGTTAATTACATTAATTGATAAGATATCTGACTCAACTGCCATAAAGTCCAGTGCAACCTGGGCCAGCTCCCTCAGCTGCTTCCCATCACAGGGATGCCTTATCCCTGGGGAAAGGGTGTAACAACAGAAGTGAGTCACCTTACACAGCAGGCCTTCATGCTGAGAGAATTTATGCCAGGACATGGTCTGATTTCAACATGATTTGCCTACCTTAGCAGGCTTCTTACCAGGAAGTCATTATCTGAACACTTGAAAAAGCTGCAAACTGTTCACATGGGCACCAAGAAAGCAAGGCACCTGAGCAACATTAGGGAAAGCATCTGCCATATAAGTTCCCACAGCAAGCATTAGTTTGAGATGGACACAAAGGCCAGGAACTGCACACGTGAGACCTACAAAGCACTGCATTAGATGGACAGCACAATAGAGAACATGAGCTCCGTCAAGCCTCTCCGTCCACTGCAACAAGAGCAGCATGGCTGCACACCTAAAGGTCAGCAGCCAGAGTCAAGGCTGGAAGACAAGCAGGGCTATAAAAGCAGCCCAGAAGGTCAAAGCCCTTTTTCTACCAACTTCCTTCTTACAGTTGCTACCTATTCCCCACCATGCTCAGTGACCTCTTTAAACATGTCCAGACATCATGTGGTCACAGACAGCCATGTGACACAGGCCTACAGCACTTAACAGACAGTTGATCAGGTAGCAAAAAGGTAAATATCCACCTGATATGTGGCTTCTCTAGGCCAGGAAAGCAAGCAGACTGTGGGTAATCTGCAGTACAATTATTAGTATTCTGTTATTTAAGTACCACTTTTGCTGACAAGATCAGACACAACTGAAAAACAGCACAGCCTCCAAAACCCACATTCCTACAGGACACACATCTCTGGTATGCTTGGTCTCTCCCCCAGGACTGTTCTGTGTAAGTGACAGCTTTAGAAATGCTCGCTGTCTAAAATTAAAGGAGAGAGCTCACATGCTGTGGCAGTGCAGAAGGAAACAACCAGATCCAGCTCCAACACATATTTCAAATGAGAAGGAAGGTCTAGCACAAAAACATCAAGCACCCAAGTTCTGGGGATGCTGAGCTGCCCAGGCACAGCACTATTTCTGGAAGGCACAGTAAAATAAATCACTGGAAGGTCCAGTAGCACCATCCACCAAGCTAACAACTCCTGAATCAATCAACTGAAGTCTAAGGACCCTGACCCATCCTTTCACTTGGCTTGCTTGTGCAGTGATGTTCAAGCCAGGGCATGACTTAAGGGAAATGTTTGACACAGTAATAACCTGCACAGACATTGGATTTCTCACGTGATTAGAGTGCAACTTCTTTACTCAGGAAGCTGCGTTCCAGGACATCCCACCCTCTCCTTGTCCAGCCAGGTTCCAGGAGCAGCCACCTCCCTGCCTACACCACACTCAATACTGAGAGCGCAGGAAGATAACATTTAAAGCTAGAGATGGTCTTGGTTAGGTGAATTGTGCTGTTCTCAAACCCAGAATGTTATTAGAGCAAACTCTCAGAAGTCTGACTAACTAGAGAACCTTTTTCGTTGTTGTAATCAGCTGTCCCCACCAGAATGAGCTCTTGCACATTAATGTCCTGAAGCTTTTTGTCTTTAAAGTTCCAACACTCCCTTTTGATCTCGCATATAGCATACGTATGCCCTGCACATTACTACTCAGTTCTATTCGATACATATGTGAGAGCAATGACATGGAACAATTGCTTCTGAAATTTCAAAGCTAACATGCAGTCTGACTTACCACGTAGGACAACCAACCCACAGCCTGGGAGGTCCCACTGCCACCTTGAGCATCCAGGCCCTTAGCAGAGAGGAAAGCTGACCTGTTGGTTCTCTGAAGGTGCCAGAGAAGGGAAAGGTGACAAACTGAACTCAGGAGTGAAACAGAAAGCACAATGTGAAACTCTGGAGGGTGACTGCACTTCAAAGAGCCCACAAACACAGCTAAGCAAAAGCTTCCCTATGAGGTTATGGCCTCCCACCAACCCCCCTCCGCATCCCAGTTCCACTCGGAGCTGGTGGGTTCCACAGAGTGTAATAATATGGTGAGCAACGGATGCAAGGTAACAAATATGAACACTGTAAGGAAACATGGAGAGTTCAGCTACCACAGCACAGAGCATGAGCACATCTGGGATTACAGCACTCAGAGCAGGGACCTGGAGAAGAGCAGCCCCATTTGCTGTGCCTTGGTACCTGCTGGATTAAGAAGTACCAGCTCTGGTGCATCAACAAGCACCCCACTTCCCTGAGACACCAGAGACATCTGACCTCCTAATGACAGATTCCTTACCATGGAAAATCACTCCTTTGTTCTGTCAAAGGGATTTTGCCATGAAGCCAGTACAAAAGCTACTCATACATCTTATTCAGAAGAGGAAAAAAAATGTAATTAAAGAGTAAAGGTAAAGACAAGACCAAGTGGTAAAGACAGGACCAAGTGCAAACTGCAGACACAAAGCTCACATATGTACGAGTTCCACTGCTGAGCATGCAAAGTTTTGTAGATCCTGCTGGACTATTTCCTACATTCACGGCTGTATACATAGAAACCTTAGCTCTGATCCCCACCACCACACACCACAAGGTAACAGTACCCAGTGGGACAAGCTAACCAAGCTGAGAATGGCCATCAGCACTCCCCAGTCACAGACTTCCCTGCACGTGACACGCTCTGTCACCACAGCCAGAATCTGTCACAGTCAATCAGAGCAGAGCTGAGCCCAGCATGAATCAGCTGCTGTACAGATGAACAGGCTCAGAGAACCTCAGTACTGGAGACCAAACAGCACCTACTGTCCCTTTAAATTAAGGCTACTAATAGCTCAAAGCAACCCTGTGCAGTAAGTAGACTAAATATACGACCACAGTTCTGTCCGTGCCACAGCAGGGCATGCACAGGCATCTCCTGCATAATATTCTCTCCAGGAAAATGACAAAGATTTGGAAAATCTGGACAAAGACTTCCAAGAGTTCTGCAGCTCATGGGGACGGGTGCTGGGGGAGGTTATGCTGCCTGCAGCCAGGCCTGCAGGTTTTCAGACTTGTTTCTTCCAACCCCACAAAGAGGCTTTGGCACCAGGCAGGATCAGCAGCACTGAGGCAAACTGGCAGTTCAGCTTCCAGCTGCAGTCCACACCACACAGCGCAGCCAACAGCACTGTCCACCCATCCTATCCTTACTTATCCTTATTCTATATCCACACCATCCTACCCTTACTCAGCACTGCACTGTGATTTGGGCAGAAAGACTTAAAAATAAATAAATAAAGCAAATTCCACTGACACATAACTGATTCACATCCTTGAAGTGAGTAATTACAGGCTAGACCAGGAGAACTTGAGGACTGAAACAGCACAGTCCTACCCCTGCCTCCTTTATGCCTGCCCTGCACATGACACTTTACTGCAAGCAGTGCTCAACGCAAGTGAAAAGAGTCCAGGTAAGTACAGACCTAGGCTCAGTAGTTATTTTCCTTCTAGTGAGGGACTGGAAAAGAACAGATAAGGCTGTCAATGTGTTTTGCTTTTAAGCAGAGGGAAGGACTCCCTTATCTCACACCACTCACTGACCAGCTGTTAACAAGCAGTGAAGACACATCACAAAACATAAGTCCTACCCTACCACTCCAAAGCACGATGGCCTATCCTGGGGCTTGCAGATTTGCTTAAATGATTCCACTTTTAGCCATCTTCTTGAGAGCATCTGACAGCTCTGCATCATCTGCTTTTCTCTGCAAGTCTGCTTTGAGCACAAATCCATGCCTTGTCAACCCCCATCTCCATGGGAGATCCACAGGTGCTCTGTTTGCCTTTGACCACTACTGCTACAGGATCAGGCAGCTCTAGTTTAAAAGACTTTATCAGAGATCACACAAGGTGATTTGATTTTCATCTCCAGGCCCTGGCTCACAGCACGATCTGTTGACTTGCAATCTGAACAAGCACTTGGTGTCACAACCCTTAACCTACTGCTGCTGAAATGATGCCTGAAACTTCAGTGCTGGAAAGATACCCAAACCTGTAGCAATTTTCATTATGTTATCTTTCAGACAGGAACACCACTGCTCTTTAATACATGAGATACATTCTGCAGGGTTTTCTTTGCAAAAGATGCCAGTAGCCCATTACTTCCTCTTAAGCCTGGAAACTGCTTACCATCTTGTCAGCAATCACCTTGGCAAGCATCTTTTTAAACTTATCTGAGTGGCAGATAGGTGCCCCTGTGCCTACATTTCAGAGAACACAGACATTTGCAGAATGTTAACTTGCTTCTGGCCCTATCCTCAACTGCTCCACCTACTCCGGCTGGCATCTGTTTTCCCTCCTGCAGTACATCAGTTGGTTTACATGCCAGCCAATCCAGCCCGGGGTGTAACATTTGAGAAAACTGCAAGTATTGAGTAGAAAGGGTTTGGCACAGGAGGAGGAAATCGCAGAATGCAAACAGGTTAAAATACCTGAAGCCCAAGGTGGTCAGCATAGACCTGCCACTGGGAACAGAGGAGAGGCTGCAGACCACAAAGAAGCCTGGAGCACTGGTGTCTGCCTTTCCTGCCAGCCCCTTGCTCTCCAAAGCAGCTCAATGCTGACCTAGTTTTCCTTTGGCGGTGTGACAGCAGCCATAGAGGAACCTATCAGAAAGTATGCAACACAGATTTGTCACTCGTGAGAGCTGCTCCTCTTTAGTCTGTTCCAGAGCTGGACAGAGCCCTTTCCCACTGGCACAAGTTACCTGTTGCATAGACAGGGAAAGAAGAGGTTCCAAGCTGGCTCCCAAAGGATCACGACATCAGTTAGGTGCTTCATATTTGTGAAAGACGGGGACTCAAAAGCAGCCTACATCACACACTTCAAACTGGCTACATATAATGGATTATTGAGAACTCAGCAGTGGAATTTATCTAGTGGTCAGATTATCTGATGTATATTTGGTATTCAAGTGAGCCAGAAGTCATCGCTGGCATAAGAACAAAGCAACTGAGAATATTAGATCATGGACTCATCCACAGGTAACTCCCTAGGGCAAAAACAAGTCTGGAGGATAAGGTACACCACACACAGCCTTATTCTGGAGGAAGAAGCCATTTCTTAGCCACTCAATCACACAATGGAGGAATGTGTAGGGATAGCTGCTTAGACAAGACCATGTGTAATGAAAGAACCAATTTCCTGCTAGTAAGTGATCCATTCATAGCCTTTAATGGAAATCTCCAAATACTTTGGTACTGCTGTTTTGCTGTATGTAAGGGAAACTGTCTTATCCTTCCCAGAGATGAGGTAGCTTTCCACACACACAACTGGAAGCACACTAAAAATACAGACTAGACATAATTACAGATGAACTATTAACATTTTTTCCTCAGTGACATCCATCTTCCTGCAAACTTCGGTCTTCAGCAATTTTCATCTTCGACTTTTTAAGCATCCATTCCCTCCTAGTTTGACACTCCCTCCAGATAAGGTTTTTTTTTTTTTTTAAACAGTCAGGTATCCTCAGTAAAGCTGCTCACAGCCAGCAGGTCACACCTGACCTATGTCAGGTGAGAACACCCCCCACCCTTCTCAGCTGGTAACCAAGCTAGCCAGACAGCCATCTGCACTAAGATCAACCACTATGAATTAACGTGAATGCAAATGCATTTGGCCTATTGTCCACAATCCTTCCCCCGCCGGCCCCCCCATAGGGCTCTTACAGGGTTCCTTTAAGAGTGAAGGACACTGCCTTTGTGCTTCAGCCTTTCATCTTAAAGGCCAGCAATTCAAAAAGTAAATGAGAAAAAAGGCATCTGTCAGCAAAATGGTTGGAAAACAGTTTCAATCCCTTCAGGAAAACAGCCAGAAATTTCTCACACTGAAAAAGTCAGCTTGTTTTAGCTTCCATCTTACATGAAATTGTATCCCTTTGGCCTAAACACAAGGGCTGCTTAAAGCAAGCAAAGCACGAGGGAGATGTACTACTGTGCTTGCCAAGCAAGTACCGGCCCTGAGAGCTTAGAGCCCAGCACAGCCCAAGGAGCTGCTGCAGGTGCAGAGCTCCAGGTCCCTGTGCACAGCAGCATGGGAGCACCCTGCTCTCATCCCAGAGCTCCACACACACCCCATGGCCAGGGAAATCCGCATCCCTCCTCTCTAACAGCAGAACAACACAAAGAGAAAAGTTACAGGCAACGTGCTTCTGTGGCAGCAGGGACAAGGCCCCTTATTAAGGATGAAGAATAGCTGAAAGCCATTAGCTATCTGCTTGCCAGGTCAAGCATTGAGTCCTGCTTTCCATTAACCAAGAGGAGACTACTGAATATTTGAGGAGGTCGTTACAGCCCAAGACAGTACATTGTGCCACGTGCTCAGCCTGACAGCTTACAGCAAATGGATAAAGCTAGGGACAAACACGTGGCGGACACTGTAGAAACCAGAACACATTCTCAAACATTGTCTTAGCAGTGATGAGTCATGGCATTCCAGGAAATGAGATGCAAGTTCCCAGTATTTTGGCAAAAGACAGAACTGAGCCATGAAAGAAGCCTGATTCTCCACTACATTGCTGTCTCCACTGAGCTCATGAGGACGTACAAGTCAAATCCTGTCGGCCTTCATGATCTCACTGCATAGTTCTCAGCACCCTGCTACACCACAGCGCACTGAAGTAACGCCACGATGGAAGCTGCTGTCTCAGAAGTGATGGAAAGCTACAGAGACCCTTAGAAAAGTCGCTCTGACAGCCACGTCAGCATTTCAGACCGATATCAGAGCAATGGAGATGAGCTCGGTGTACCTGTTAACCAGCCCAGGCCTACCATAGCACCGCTGGAATGCAGCCAAGGGGGTACTTGGGTTTTGGCATCACAAACATTTGCTAACAGGGCTCAAGTGAAGCGCTGAGATAGCTGGAGATTTTGGGCTTCCTGCCATATTATCATTATTAAAGCATGCTCAACGCAACAGACATACAGCCTGGAGAAAGCAGTTATGTTACCTCTGCCTTTGTGTCTCTCCCGAAGCAACAGCAGCCTGGCCTTGTTTAAAAGCTGTGTATCATTCCTGAGCCCTATGGAGCTCTCCCGCACTCCCCTCCCACCAGTAGTCAATAGGACTACTGGGGCGAGGGTGAACGTTACCAACTGCCTCCCAGCCACTTCCCTGTGATGCCATAGCATGTGACATCACGATCGTCTCCATGGCGACAGAGCAACACAACGGAATCCGAACAGGAGGAGGCCAATTAGAACAAGAAAGCTCTTTTGTGGTTGGAGCCATAGTAATTGACAGGAATAAGAGGAGCTGTTAGAAAAAGCACGTCTTGCCGACAAAGAAAATCTTGTTTTTAGTTTGTCAGGTGAACCTAAAACCCCCAAACCGTGGCTATAAATACAAAGTCCTTGTAGACTGGAAGATTCATGAGATCATTAGCACCTTTCCCAGTTTTAAGAACACTGAGCACAGCCTGGCTCAGAGATAGCATTTTTCCTCCCCTCTTCCCTCACATTGAGTCCTCCTTTCCATTGTAGCCAGCCCACACGCTTCAGACTCTTCTCAGCTCATTATTCCTCAGCAAATCTTCTCAAGTGCCTTTCAGCTTGTTATAATTAGCACACACATATGGGGGCAACACACAAAAGAAACCAACCCAAGGAGGCTGCCAACCCATGCAGTGAATCACGACAGCTAAGACAAGGATGGCACAGACCTGGGATTTGAAACGACTGTGAAAGAGATTTGCACCTTCTAGGTATCCGTGTTACCTTGCTTTCAACTTCCAGAGCAGTAAGAGACACACAGAACCAATCTCCACTACTTTAAGTGAACGAGCCAAAACAATTTAAGTCAGGGAGGATTCCCCTGACATCCCCACACTCCCTCCTACAGCACATGCTAACCAGGAAAAACTTTCTCCAGACCCGGAGACTGGAGCAGCACAAAGCTACTGGGGAGCCCTCGGGGCAGAACAGCTGCTCAGAGCATGCTACAGTTGGGCTTTAAGTCACAAGCACCTCTACTTGTCTATAAATTCGGCCAGCCACATTTCTCAGGTAGCCTAAACATTGCAGCAAGTTATAAGCTTGGTTTACTTTCAGATACAGCAAGCCTAAGGTGCAAGCGATAGGACAAAGTCAGGCTATCTGAAATAAGAACAGCTGCACCCAACACAGCATCTGGAGTACAGCAGTGCTGACCATGCTCAACACCAGCAGTGGTTAAGCCTTCAAGGGTAACACTGGACAGAGCAAACCTAGTCTGTTCATGTGTCATTCAGTGGGAAGGAGAGGCCTGTCAGCCTTGGCAGGAAAAAGTGTGCAGTCCCAGCACTGGCTGGCTCGTGGCATGCAGAGGCTGGGCAGTCATCAGGATGGCAGCTGTTCTGTGATAAGAGGCACAGCTGGCAAAAACTTCAAGTCACCTTAAAGCGATGCTGAAAAAAATCATCGCACCATAAGAATTAGCATAAGAACATTTAACAGGTACCCTTAACAACTACAGCAGAAGCAGTTCTGAGCTATAAATCCATGCTAGTGAGTTGCTGTACACAACACTTACCAGCTCCTACCTCAGCCTGGCAATGTTACTTTGCGTGCAGAGGCAGGACCTGAGTCAACGCCTGAACAGCAACCCATTTCACTGCCATTAAAACAAACTGTCCTCTGATGCTTCCAGGTCTTCTCTCAGTCACTGTCACCTGCAGACACCATTGGCTCAAGCTGCAGAGGAACAAGCACCCTCATGCTTCCACCTGCAGGCCAGCCTCTGAGGGACACCACATTTCACAAACTACTGCTTTACCAGAACAGCCACTTCATTCTTCAGTATGGCTTCAGTATGGCTGCCATACAACCTCACTCTGCAGAGCTGCAATCACATCTGTTGGCTGTGAGAATGCATGCCATCACCCATACCCAACCGTGTTTGCTAGGAGATCAAGAGCTAGAAGTGAGCAGAATGTGTGATTTAGTGTGAGCCAGACCTTGCTGCAGGAAAGACATCACCTGCAATGGGGACGAATCGAGAGAAACAGTAACTCTGGACATAACCAGCCTCTGAAGTTATTTTGAGAGCTGCTTCTCCCAGCACCCTGAATATTCAAAGACCTCAAAACATGGGGTGGGGGGAAGAAAAAGAAAAATCAAAGGTAAGAAAAAAGCAGACAGCACTTCAAAGTTCGCTGCTGTCACAACACCAGCAGCCTAAACAGCTGGCCTCATTCTGTCCCGACAGCAGGAGAGAGGCTCAGCAGCCCCAGCCCTACAGCACAAAGCACAGCACTCTAAAGAGGCAAGGCGACAGACACACACTCATCTCTGCTCCTTAAAGCTCCCTGTTGAACATACAGGACAGGTTCAGAAGGGATTCATTCCCCTGTGCAGCCAGCAGTCCTCTCTCCAGGAGAGCCAATGGACCCAGTCAGAACAGCAGCAGGGTGTTATGGCTCTCACTGATCAGAGGAAGCTGCCCCAGCTCCCAGGTCTCCTGCAAATGGACTGCAGTCACAAAGCCACATCCTGCTGCAGCTCCAGCCCTGCTGACACAGCCACCTGGGCAGGGACCATGCAGAGCAGCACCGTGCATCCCCACAATTCTGGGGACAGCCAATGCAGCAACCACTCATGCCCTCACACTTGTGTACTCACTAGGAGACACCTGCAGTGCAGCCATGAGCTGCTCCCAGGCACTAGGGTTCCCTGCCCCAACCCTACACTGCTCAGCAGGCTGGATGCTTCCCCTTAAAGGCCTGGCTTCCTTTTTATTTCTAAAGCTGATGCCTTGCTTTGATTCAAGGAGCAACTTCTGCAAGAGCAGAACTGCACCAGCCTATGTCAGCAGCCTCCCCTCGGCAACACTAAGCTTTTTCAGCACTTGTCTCTAGTAAGCAAGTTAGCAGAACATGAAAAAAACTTAACATGCAGTATAACATCACTATTAGCAGGGGCTGCCTCCAGAATGCCCTAAAAGATTGCAGAGTGTCAGTGAGATGCAAACATCGAAGCTGGTGCCTACTGCAAAGCCAAGGCCAACCTCAGCAGTGCTGAGGCTGAGTCAATAGGCTGCTGGTTACAGCTCTGCACTACCTGCTACCTGAGATTTCCAAGGCCTTGCTGCAAGCTGAAGGGTCGCTAAAATTCAACACTTTTGGATCCCAGCAGCTACTCCGTCCAGCACCAGAGCTCTGGATGTGCAAGCACTGCCTATCACTCCAAGGGAACAGGAGAAGCAGCTGCTCAGGCACTCAGGGAAGAAGTCCCCTGCTCTGCATCACCAGCATCTTCTTCCCAAAGCTGCCTTCTCCACAGGACAGTCACCCCACACACTGTGTAGGGCTGGGGCATTATGCCAGCTACCAGGGAGCTTGTTTGCTCTGATCAGCACTGCTAAGAGGCCAAAACCCTCAGGCTGGGATTGTTACTAAAGTGGCAGGCCAGGCAAGAAAGCACTGGTAGTCTTTCAGTAGAGAGCACAAAAACCTGGAAAAGTTCCTGGACAAAACAGTTGTGACTCGAGACCCCATGTTTAGGCCAAGCTGAGAGACTGAGAAAAGCCTCAGGGTTCAAACAAGGAGATGAAGGCTTCCTGACAAAACAGGGACCAAAGCAACCTTCCAGTCGGCAGGGAGAACGGCTGCACTGCAGCGTGCTGGCACCCAGGCTGCTCTGACGCACGGTGCCCTGGCAGAAGCAGCACAGCAGAACCTCACCAGCAGCTTCAGAGGAGGGCTCACAAATCCCCACAGGGACAACTCTGCTGTGCCTGGGACGCTTCCTCAAGCTTCAGACATCAGTAGTCACCTTAGGAATAAGGCCTAAGAGAGATGGAATATCCAGGCTGTAACTTCTCACTTCTGAGTCTGAATGGAATGCAACGGTAGATAGTCCCACTCTGGCGAGGAAGTTTGGGATCACCTGCAGCTCAGCAACACCTCGCGTGGGCTACGTTCAGTTAGAACCTCAGCTGCTCCCAGAATGGAAAACAGCAGCACAAATAACTTCCTCAGAAGTTTGACTATCCTCATGACAGCAGCTCCCACTGAAAACTCCCTTTTATCAATTTTTAAATACCTTTCATTAAGTGTCACCCTGCACTGCAACAGCACCAGGAGGAACTCGTGCTCAGCTTCTAATCTTGGCTTTAATTCCACGCTCTGACAGGCTCAGAATTTACCAACACAACTAAGAATTTACCTTTGAAACACTCGTCACTGGAGTTTCTTGGTCAGCCTCAAACCGGAGACGCAACACAGTAACTTCAGCTTTGATCTCTTACAATTAGGCTTAAAAGAAAAGATGACTGAAATGAAGCCTGAACTTCTTAATGAAGAGCATTAAATAAGACGCACAAGACAGATAGTCAGCACGTCCTTCATGTGAACACTGGAGGTAATTTAAATTGACGTATCCTCACACTGTTTCTCTTTGAGCAGTTCTACCTGGTGGAACAAACTGCAGCCCGTTTCTGGTAAGTCTGCTGTGAAGAGACTTTGTAAAATCTTCTTTGCTGTTGCAACAAGAGGTGACAAGCTTAACCCCTGGGACCCCGTACGGCAATGAGGATTATCAAGTTCCTGTGTGCACCCTCTGCTAAGGGGGAGCAGCAGCACACAGGCTGTAACACTGCAACTCATGCAGGTGTCAGACACCCTTCCTGCATCCTGGTATGCATGCATGGGAATTTCATGTTGTGAGAGCAAGCAAGGGGCCTGGCAGGGCAGGAGAAAATCCTAACTGATGTTATCTTCCTCCAGAGTGCCCAAACGCCGTAAGGAGAAATTCAGGGAGACCTGGCAGCAGGTAACCAGAACCCTAACTCCTGCACAAGCTGGAAGGACCTCCAGGGGAATTCTGCTTAACTCTCCTGGGTGGAGAAAGGCAGGGTTGAGAGCACTTCCCTCTCCAGCCATGGCCAGCAGTCAGCTGCTCAAGTTTCAGACCTTCAGTAAAGCCCAGCAGCTCAGAGAGCAACAACAGCGCTGCATTCAAGTCCCCACACAAACTCACCCTTACACAGCCCTGGGTCAATCTGTGCCTTCCCCTGCTCACATGTTTCAGGTCACTGTTGCAGCACACCCTGAGAAGAACTTCTCTGCTACATTTCTGCTCAGTAGCACCTGCAGGTGAGGACCATCACCCCAGGGCTGCTCCTTACCCACCCCAGGCTGCAATACAGAACAGCTGGTACTGCCCCACGCTGGGGCAGAGATGCAGAGGGCTGAACTCAGGCCCAAACTTCAGCTCTGGGGCAATCGCTCCCTTTGCCTGCTGCTGCTCCAGAGGACAGAAGGTTCACTCAGCATGCTCATCTATACCAAGAGCCCAACAATTCATTAATGCTGAAAAAGGAACGGAGGCAGACAGCATGCCTGCTCTCTCACTAACTAGCACAGCTGCAAATAGTTTGACTTCCACTTGGTTAAGGACAGTTTACTTCCAGCGCTCCTGCATCGCTGCCCTCTCACCACACCACAAAGAGCAGAACAGAAGCAAAGAGGATCAGCACCTTCTGGGAGCTGCACTGGAGGGACCGCAGTTCACCACCGCTGTCCCAAGTTGCAGTACAGCCTTCACTTGATCTGACAGCCTGAACACTAATCTCCTTTCAAAGCAAACCACAATCATACTTAGTATTTCTTCCCTCCCTTTTAAAATCTGCTCTGATAGGAAACATACTGACAACTTTCCACTGCAGAAATTAAAGTGGATTTTTTTTCCTTGAACAAGGCCACCCGCCTGCACAGCCTTAATCCTTTCAGCTCACATATGTTACTGTAACTTGCACTGCGCTGAATCCAATTATACCTCCTCAATCCATTAAAAACATTTGAGGCTGTTGTGCAGGTTGCACAGAGCAGAAGCACCGGCCAAGGCCTTGCAAATGCACAAAGTGAGCACTGCGAGGCCCAGCAAGTAGATCTCTTCCAGCTACAAGAGCTCTAACAGCACACATCCATGCAGGACACAAATAATTATGAGTCGGTTCTTGTGAGTGCTTGGCACTTATTAGTTATCTATTAAAAGCTTTCTCAATTGCACTGCTCTGGCAGCACGCAGAGCTCAGAGCGAGCTCATGGAGCAGCAGGTCTCCATGCACAGCACAGTAGGTTGGAGCAGCAGGTAGAAAACCCTGAGCTAAGCAGTCAGAAGCATCCACAGGCCTGATGTGCGTGTGCCAATCTGGCAGCTGAGCACCCAACTGCTGACCCACCCACAGCTGCAAAGGCCAAGGCAGCTCAGCCAGCATCTGACTGCCTGCCCTACAGCCACGCTGCAAACACAGCCCACTACGTCCTGCAGTGTGCCTGTTGGCCAGGGAGCTGGGAGGGCTGCACAACTCCAGTCCCCTCTCTCCATATTTTCACTACTCTCCAGACATCGAATCTACAAACAATGACAACCCCGATGGCCACAGTACGAATCCAGCAGTCATCTGACTCCCACCTGCTACACAGAGGAGTCAGGTGCCACCCTGAAGAGCTCTATAGCGCTGTATCTTAAAGAACAAGCTGCCAGGATCTCCACAGCTCCAACACCAGCCCAACACACATCACCTCGCCCTGACTACCACTGCAGAATACACACACACGTTATCTTACAGATGAGCCAAGCAGGCCAGATGCAAGCCCTGGCTGCAGACACTTCCCCACAGGCTGACAGCAGCCCGACCTCCTCCCAGTACCTGCTGCAGGAGCAGGCACCAAGCGGACCCTACAGAACCAAGTCTGCCGATGGGCACAAGCTGGCAATCTGGCTCATGATCGTTCCACATGGTCGGGATTTATTTTTAGGATCCAGTGCTACAGAGTGGGATTTTGGCTTTTATTTTTAATCTCTTAACTGGGGAGTTACAGCCTAGGAGCCAGAGAGCCTGATTTCACTCCTCACTCAGGTATACATTTCCCAGGGCCAAGGTCCACACTCTCATAAAATAAGTAACGTGGGTCCTAGCAGACCATCCTGGAAATAATGCTTTTCTTTGAGCCTTTCAGTAAAGGCTACAGTAGAAACTAAGAGTTACTCAGAGCTCTAGATGTGAAACCCCTCTCACCTGACACCACGCTGCCACCAGAGCTATTTTTGCTGCTCCGTTCTGAAGCACCCAGCGTAAGGCAGGAGCCCCGGAGGAGGGCACAGCGCCAGGCAGCCCCAGCCTCGTCCCAGCCCAAAGTGGCACTTTCCAACAGAGAATCCAGCTCAGCACATTGTCGAGCATCAGCCTTTAGCAGCAACAGGCACGGAAAGCTTCAGCCAGCGGCAGCCAGACAATAACCTTCCCCAGCGGGTGGAAGAGCCCTACCAGCACCCTTAGAAGGGTTCAGCAGCACTTCAGGAAGCGTGAAACCCCCAAAAAAACCCGCTATTTCGTTTCCTTCAGCACCGAGGGGCCGCCCGACGGCCCGAAGCGGCGATCCGGGACGCTCATGCGCTGACCCGCCGTGACCCCGGCCGGCTGACAGGCGCGCGGCACGGCGCGGCCCGATCCCCCGGCGCTGCCGCCCCTCCCCGCCCTCCGCACCCCCGGCTCCTGCGGGGAAGCACAATAGCAAGCGGGATCCGCAGCCGCGCGCCTCCCGCCCCCACGGAGAAGCGCCCCTCGCCCTCCGCCCAGCAGCGGCACGGCACGCCCGCGCGGCGGGGCTGAGGCCGGCTCGGCCGGGAGCGGAACTCGGCCGCGGGCCCCGGAGCAGCGGAGAGCCAAGCGGGGGAGGAAAGGAAGCGGGGCGCCCCGCGGAGCGGGCCGGGCGCGGCGGCGCCCCGAGGGCGGCGGCCGGGGCAGGGAGCGGCGGCAAGCGGAGCAGGCGGGGAGCGGCGGCCGCCGCGGAGCCATGCAGGGCCCGGCCCGGCCCCCCGCCCGCCCAGCCGCGCCCCGGGCACTCACATTGCTTCAGGAGCTCCAGACACAAAGCCATGGGAGACACAAAGGAGGGGCGGAGGGGACCGGAGAGACGGGGAGGCGCGGGGCGGGAGGGCGCTCGGCCCGGACCCACCGAGGGAGCCGCGGGGCCGCTCGGCGCGGCGGAACGGGCCCGGCAGCGGGAGGAAGGGCGGGCGCCGGGCGGGCCGCGGTGCTCGGAGCCGCCGCTCGCTGCTCCTGCGGCCGGCGAGACAAGGGAGGAGACGCGCGCCGCCAGCGCCGCACTCACCGCGCCCGCCCGCCGCTCCGGCTGTGCGCTGCGGGCGGGGCCGAGCCTTAAAGCCGCGAACCGCCCCGCGCAGGCGCGGCGGACCCGGCGGCGGCGCCCCCAGTCCGGCCCGCCCCGCCCGCGGGGTGTTCGCACGGCCGGGGCTGCGCTGCAGGACGAGCGGAGCGCCGCGCGGAGGACGGCGGAGGGAAAGGGAAAGAGAAAGGGAAAGGGAAAGGGAAAGGGAAAGGGAAAGGGAAAGCGCCCGGGCTGGAGGTCGCGGCGCTGCGGTCGCCTCCCGGTGGTGCTCGCGGAGCGGCGCTGGCGTTCCTGCAGCCCCGAGGTGGAACTTTGTTCCTGCGCGGGGCTCCGGGATCGACGCCGTCCCCGGCGCTGCTCCGCTCCCCGCACGGTCTGCCCGCGGGTGTCCCCCGCTCGGGGCTGCTCCTATGCGGCCGGGCTTCGGCACGCGGCTCCGTGGGCTCACGCAGTGTGTGCCCGAGCTCCCGCCGCCACGATCGGCCGCCGGTTGTTCTGTCTTGTTTATGGCTCCCTGCGCTGCTGGAGGACTGCTCGGGTTCCTGCGGCACGGAGAGGCCGCGCGGAGGACCGCGCTACAAACACGGCACCCAAAGCCGCGGGGCCTCTGCCCCCCACAGCGCGAAGGACGGAAGCTTCGAGCGCAGCAGCGGGCGGGCAGAGCATGCCGGTGTCTCGCCCTGCTCCGGGCAGCGCACTGCTCTCGCCGGAGGCATTTAGCAAGTTGGGCTGCTCTTGGTGCTCCGATTTCACCTCTGCATGCACATGGACAGAATTACTGACTGCAGTCAGCGCAGCTGATAGTAGCAAGCGGTGAGAAGGATGTGGCTGCTGAGCATGTTACTGAAAGGAAATGCTGGCGGCTGCCTTCCTTTCCTGCTTTGTGTACGGCCGCTGCTGCTCACTGGTGGCCCGGACTTCAGAGCCGTGCTCACTTCCCAGTGTTAAGACTGAGCCACTTCTGCCTGCCCTGCATCTGCTGGGCAGCCTCACTGCTGCAGAGGGACAGAGGTACTTTGGTGTTACAGCCATGGAGCAACATCAGGGACTTCCTGGGAAGAGGGAGCAGCTTGGGCTTGGTATTGGATTTTCCATAATGACGATGAAAAGGGATGAAAAAATGAGCAGATAAGTATGGAGAGAAACAGCTGTTAGAAATTTCTTTGTGTCTTACGGTCATATGAGCTGAACATGGAACACTCGTACCCTCCCTTATTCCTTACAAGCAGTCCTGAAGCATGCACCATAAATCGTTCTGTGTGTGCACACACGCACACACAACTCCCTCTCTCTCTCTCTAATCCTTTTCCTGCTGGTATGTCAGAGAAAGCTATTTCTGGAATGTGAAATCTAGGTCAAAAAGAAGGAGAAAACCTAAAAGCACTGAGAACAGTCCCTCTCCTCAAAAACCATACGGGGTGAGCCCTGGTTGGCACAATCAGCACGGGGCTGCTGGAGTGTCCCGCTGCTCAGCACGGTCCTTCACACCCTGCCTGTGCTGCGTCCTGGCTGTGCTGCGTTTCCCTCTGCAGCCACACTGCAGGATTTTCTCCAGGAGAGGAGAGTGCTGTGCTCCAGTTCGGGGTATGCTGGTGGCCTCTGCTTGGCCAGCTGAGGGAGAAGAGGGAGCACAGTGTGCCTGCCTACTTGAGAGCTGCAGAGGGGGAGGAAGGATGTTGGACCCTTCCATCCCATCCTATTGCTACATAATTCTCCATGATAAGTTTTTCCATAGCAAAGCAGCCTTAGTGGGCCCGCTCAGCTGCATGCTGTGGGCATTTTCTTGCTGTGTCCCTCATGGGGATGCTAGTGCTGGGGCTGGGCTCCAGCTGGCCCCTCCCAGTGCAGGGTTCCTGGTTCAGCAGTACTGCTGGGAACCATCTCACTAACTCAGAGATGAAGAAGACAAACCAACAAGCGAAAGGCAACGCAAAGAGCTTGGAAGGGTGACTGTTCTGTCATGCATCTGGGGGATTGCTATCCCAAATAGAGCTCTTGTGGACTTGGCAAAGCTGCTGCCTGCAGATAGGCACAAAGTGTGTACAACTCCAATGGCTGCTGCAGGAACAAAGCTTGTGCCTGGTTCTGGGTGGGGGGAAGGATTGTCCTTCCCTTTGCTCCTTCTGCTCTGGGTACTGCAATTCCCTTGCTGGGCTAGGCTCAAGGCTTGCAGTCTCTGCTCCACCAGAGTCTCTGCCATGGGGCCAGCGGAGAGGGTGAACTGGAGCTCACACTGTCAGGGATGGCTTGTCTCAGGGATTTGTGGCAAAGACAGGTCAGCAGGAGAAGGAGGCAGAGCTGCATCCCCTGGCCTCCCTGCAAGAGCTGGGTACAGTGCAAGGAGCTGGGAAACAAGATAGGCTGATGAATCCCAGGGAAGAATGTTGTGAGCAAGGCTGATACTACACAAGGCATTAGAGAAGAGCTCGAGTAGGAACTGGCCTGGTACAAGCTTTCCCTGCTGCCTCTGTGTCATTGTTTGGAGGTTGGGATTGGGTCTTGCCTTATTTTGCTGTGCTTTGCTCACCTCTCTGCTTTCCCTTTTCCCCTGGACATCAAATTCCCAGGGCTCGTTGAGGGCAGTTTGGTATTACCAAGTGGTCTATTTATCATGCAATTCCTAGTGATGCCTCTAACAAGAAGGCACTGGGGCTGGGAGCCCTCCATAATGCACAGGGGTGAGCAGAGCTGTCAGCAGAATGCCTGGCAATTAGTTGAATAGGTTTCACAGAGCTTCTGAGTCTCTTGCTTTGCAAGGCACATAGCTTTGTTTAAGGCTGATCAAGGGCAGTTCGTCTTGCTGGCTGTCAAATGGGAGCTAATTGCCCTGTAATGTGGGAGCAACACCAGTTTGTGGGAGGCACGGAGCAGTTTGTCAGAGGGGTGACAGCTGTCAGGCCTCTCCCACCCACCGAGCACAAGCAGGCTGCAAACCCCAGGGCTTGCAGTCCTCTGTGACATGGAGCTTGCCGCACATCCTCAGCTCCTCAGCTGGGGGCTGAATCCCCACAACACTGCTTAGTGCTGGGATTCAAACCCTGCGCGTTCCTCAAAGATAGAGAAACCTGTGGGAGCTTGGGAGACCAGCTCTGCAGCACAGCAGCCACCAGTCAGAGCCTCACCGATGCACATGGATGTTTGCAGGAGGAACTGAGATCAAGTGACTGATTAAAAATGTGACTGCTGCCCAGATATGCCTCCTGCCTTTCCTATCATACTTGCATATAAAAACAGACGCCCCTCTGGTGGTGCACTCCACCCCCTCCATCATATCTACTTCCCTCTCCAAGTCTCTGCAGCTAATGCAAATAGATGGAGAATGTTTTGGAAATCTGCAAATTTCTGCTGCTTGTATCACTGGTGGCACATGCAAGGTCCTTGCTTGGCCTGATCTTGTTTCCCAGCATTAGCCTGGACTCGTGGCAGTGCTGAGCTGCGCTGTTAGGAGGAGCAGGATGGGAATGGGTTGCACTTCTTGGCTGCTCATGCTCCCCACTGCTGACACAGGGCTCTGGCTCAGAGCTGGAAAGCACGGTCTCTGCTCTCCAGTGCCTCTGCCAGCTGTGTCTGTGTGGAGGCTCCTCTGACACTGTTCTGTGCCCCTGCAGATGGGTGCCAGTCCAGTTTGTGCTGGGATCAGCCTGCCCAGCAGGATCTGCCTGGGTGTCCCTGTGGGTGACTGCTTGCTATTTGCCTCGTGTCTCCAGCAGCATGGTGCAGCCCTGGTGGGATACTGGCACCTGCTCCTCCTGCAAGCTCCAGAATGTGCCTAGAATCCCCATATCAAAGGCATCTCCTTTTCTAACCTGTGCTCACAAAATGTTTTCCAAGAGTTAACACAGCTTCCTTTCAGCCCACCATGGAGCTCTAGGCTCTAGCCAAAGCAACAAGCTGGATCTACAGCCTGAAACCGTGTGCTCTGAGCAGCAAGGCTGACAGTGCGCTGCTGCTGTTGTCCCAGACAGGTGACATAACAGAAAGGATGCAGTATGTGTGCTGGGTGGGCAGGATGGGAGCCCTCAGCTCCACTGTTGTGGACAATCCTCACCTCTGAGGTGAGGCACTGACACCTGGCAAGGAGCTCAGAGGCCATGCCATGCCAGCTGAAAGGCTGCAGTGAGAACAGAGCTGCCCCTACCCTGCAGCTTTGTGCTGCAGTACCTGTTTACTCTGCCTTTGGGAGCCATTAACAGAAGCACCATTTTGAGAGCAGTAGCCCTTCCTGTCACTCACAGTCACACACAGAATCACAGAATTGTAGGGGTTGGAAGGGACCTCTACAGATCATCGAGTCCATCCCTCCTCCTAAAGCGTGTTCCATGCCACAGGTTGCACAGAAAAGAATACAGATGGGTCCTGAGTATCTCCAGAGAAGGAGACTCTACAGCCTGTTCCAATGTTCTGTCACTCTGACAGCAAAGAAGCTCTTCCTTGTGTGTTAGTACGGAACTTCCTGGGTTTCAGTCCTCACGCACCTTTTGCAGAAGAGTAGACCACTGGTATGTGAATTTAACTGCTGCTGGAGCCTGTGAGGGGTTAATGCAGCCACTGATGGAGCCTGGCGGCACAAATGTGTCCCTGGGCCAGGGCTGTGCTGCACTTGGGCTGGGGCAATCCTGGGTATTTATACAGTCTGAGGGAAGAACTTGAGAGCAGCCCTGTGCAGAAGGACTTGGGGGTCCTGGTGGATGAGAAGCTGGACATGAGCTTGCAGCCTGGAAGGCCAACTGTGTGCTGGGCTGCATTAAAAAAGGGGTGGTCAGCGGGAAGAGGGAGGTGATTGTCCCCCTCTGCTCAGCTCTTGGGAGGCCCCATCTGCAGTGCTGCATCCAGGCCTGGGGCCCCCAGCACAAGAAGGACGTGGTGCTCTTAGAGAGGGTCCAAAAGAGGGCCAGTGAAATGATCAGAGGGCTGGAGCACCTCTCTTATTAGGAAAGGCTGAGGGAACTGGGCTTGTTTAGCCTGAAGAAGAGAAGGCTCTGGGGAGACCTCATTGTGGCCTTCCAGTACTTGAAGAGAGCATAAAAACAGGAGGGGGAATGACTATTTACATTGGTTGATAGTAACAGGACAAGTGGGAACGGCTTTTAACTGAGACAGGGGAGGCTTAGGTTGGATATTAGGAGGAAGTTTTTCACCCAGAGGTTGCTGACAGGAACAGGTTGCCCAAGGAGGTTGTGGATGCTCCATCCCTGGAGGCTCTGGGCAGCCTGGTCTGGTGGTTGGTGACCCTGCACATAGCAAGGGTTTGAAACTAGATGATCTTTGAGGTCCTTTTCAACACAGGCCATTCTATGAACAGAGTCACTCCAGCCTCTCCCCTGCCCCAAGGGATGGAATTACTCTGGCATCTCCTCCAAATGAGAGGCCAGGCTTTTGTCCATTATAGTAATTACCAACTAAAAGAGTAGGACCTGTCTGGAAAGAATAATGCCAGCAGAGACATCAGGAACTGAGGAATAAGAGCACACTGAGGCTACAGGTTGCTGGGCACTGGACTCAGAAAAGCTCCTTACTCTATGAAATTCAGAGCAGATATTTTTGTACTTCCCACCAGAGATGCTGAGTGGGGTGTCCAGGCAAGTACACTTGATGGGCAAGGGGCACATAGATGCCTTAAATAACTACATGGCTGCTGCCATTCAGCATGACTCAAGGAGATAAAGCAATTGGAGCCAGTTCAGCCAAAGTTCCCAGCACCTCCTTGTATGAGGGTTTTGAAAGACCCTCCTCCAGGCAGTACAATGGCAGCAACAGCCCAATGATCCAAGTGATGGAACACCTCCCCTGTAAGGATGGGCTGAGAGAGCTGGGGCTGTGCAGCATGGGGAAAAGAGGACTCTGGGGAGAGTTGAGAGTGGCCTTGCAGTATCTAAAAGAGGACTCTGAGAAAGAAGGGAACAGGCTCCTTAGCAGCGTCTGTTGTGATAGGAAAGGTGGAAATGGTTTCAAACTAATAGAGAGAGGAGATTTAGATTGGATATAAGGAGGAAGGTTTGTACAATAAGGGTGGTGAGACACTGGGACAGGTTGCACAGAGGGGTGGTGCGTGCCTCATCCCCATAGGCATTCATAGTCAGGCTGGACAGGGCTCTGAGCACCTGATGGAGCTGTAGCTGTCCCTGTTCATTGCAGGGGAGTTGGACTAGATGACTAGATTACCTTTAAGGGTCTCTTCCAACTCCGATGATTGTATGATTCTATTTCTTCTGCGCTGGCCATATCACAGGGCTAGGCTAATGCTGGGGCTGCATGGGAAGGTCCTGTCCTTTCTGTCTGTGACTGTGGAGCAAAATCACAATCCCTGATAGTCTGAATGGGGCAAAGTTACATAATACACATTTTCACCCAGACCTGGTCCCCTAGAGCTATTTCTGGAGTCTACTCTATGTGAGAGTGTGCAAAGGAAACTTGTGAGGAGTGGCTGGTGGAACTGGGGTTGTTTAGTTTTAGGAAAAGGAGGCTGAGGGGAGACCTCCATCATATTTGGAAAGTTGTGGCTGTCAGGTGAAATCCCCAAGACTGGAAGAAGAGAAACATCACTCTCATTTTTAAGAAAGAGAGAAAAGACCCAAGAAACTACAGGCTTCTGAGACTCACATCTGTGCCTGGAAAGATCATGGAGATGATCCTTCTGTAAGCTGTTTTAAGGCACATGCAAGCTGAGGAGGTGATCTGAGACAGCCAGCACAGCTTTACCAAGGACAGAATGTTCCTAACCAACGTGGTGGCCTTCTGTGATGGAGTGATAGCATCAGTGGACAAAAGAAGGGCAGCTTATGTCATCTACCTGGATTTGTGCAAGGTCTTTGGCATGGTCCTGCACCATGTCCTTATCTCTAAATTGGACAGAGATGAATTTGAAGGCTGGACGACTTGATGGATAAGGAGTTGGTTGGATAATCATAGCCAGAGGGTTGTGGTTAATGGCTCATTTTCCAGGTGGAGACTGGTGATGAGTGGTGTCCCTCAGAGGTCTGTATTGGGACTGGTGCTCTTTAACATCTTCATCAATGACAGAGTGGGATTGAGTGCACCCTCACCAAGTTAGTGGACAACACCACACTGAGTCATGTGGTTGATATTACAGAAAGAAGAGATGCCATCCAAAAGGGCCTGGACAGGCTTGAAAAGTGGATACATGAGAACCTAATGAGTTTCAACAGGATAAGTGCAGGGTGTTGCACTTGGGTCAGGGCAATACCAAATACCTGCACAGACAGGAGGGTGCTCCTTGAGAGCAGCCCTGTGGAGGAGTTGAGGGTCCTGATGGATGAAAAGCCAGCAGTGGACACGATGGACATGAGCCAGCAGTGTGTGTTTGCAGCCCATAAAGCCAACAGACTCTCCAGAAAAGCCCCAGTGCTATAGCTGGATGGGGTTGTGGGCAACCTTATCTAGTGCCTGATACAGTGTGTGGCAACCCTGCCCATGGCAGATTGGTTGGAAGTAGATGATCTTCAAGGTCTCTTCCAACCTAAGCTGTTCTGTAATTCTATGATTTCATAATTCTCTACAGCTACCTGAAAGGAAGTTTCAGTGAGATACAGTCAGCCTCTTTTCTCAAGTGGTAAGTGACATGGAAGACATGAAGGAATAGCCTCAAGTTGTGTCAGGAGAGGTTTAGGTTACAGGTTAGGAAGAGTTTCTTCGTGGAAAGACTGGTTGGGCATTGGAACAAACTGTCCACAGAAGTGGTAGTCACCACCCCGGAGATGTTTAAAAGATGTGTGGATGTGGTGCTTAGGCACGTGCCCTAGTGATGGACTTGAAAGTATTGGGTCATATTTGGACTTGATGATCTAACGGGTATTTTCCAACCTAGATGATTCTAGGTTTACTCTATGCTAAAGGACTTCACAGCAGACTCAAAAACCTTGTCGCTCCTCCATCACTAAGAGATGAGCGCTGATGCCTTCTGTCTCCTGTCCACCAGCCCAAATTTCTGCCTCTGACTGAAACAGCGGAAGAGAGCAGGGTATGCTCAGACCCTGTGGAAATGAATGCTGAGTTCCTGACATACCCATTTGCTCCCAAGAGACAAGGTCAATGCCCAGACCAGAGGAATGTTAATGACATGCGAAGTGGAGAGCATGAGGAGGATGAAAGCTATCAGCAGTGGAGACCCTCTGGCTGAAGGTTCCTGCTGCACCTGCAGCCCCTCAGTACTTTAGCCACTGCTCCCACCCTGCAGTACGGCAAGGCAAGCATCCTGCTTCATCATTCCCAGCTGGATTTGCCTTCCCTGAGCAAAGACGCTGAGCTCTCCCTGACCTTTGCAGCCTGCACCAAATCTGCAACAAGAGCCCATCAGCCGTTTCAGCATCCATATGCAGAGACTTCAACTCAGCCATCCTGGAAGCATCCCTGCCTGCTCCCACTGGTGCACAGCAAGCTCAGAGATGCTCCCCCACAGAACCCTTCAATGAGGCTGGAGATACTCCACAAAGTGTCTGAGGGCAGTTGCCTGCGCTCCCAGCACCTCTGGGCACTCAGAGCTCTATCCCGGCCATGGCTGCGCTGGCACTCACTGTTGGTGGGCAGGGTCCTGCTGCCGCTGAGGCTGCCTGCTGGCGGGGGGGAGATGGAGCGGACGGAGCTGGTGTCCTCGTCCTGGGAGCAGCCCGCTTGGATGGCTCGGAGGTAGCTGTGGCTCCGGGAGCGGAAGTAACTGGGCAGGGGCAGATCCAGCACCTCGGCGGCAGCTGACTCGGCCTCGCTGTAGGTAGAGTCGCAGACTGCCTCGTACTGCTCCCCCAGCTCCGGCTCTCTTGCCTGCATGAGAAGAGGGGCAGAATAATCACCCTCTGCCCAGAGCTGGGCCCCTTCCCCTCCCTCTTGCAGCCTTCTCTACTCCCCTCTGTGCTGCCGCTCTGAAGAGGTTTTGATCAGGCACGAGCAGAGCAAGAGGAGCAGTGCTGGCTGGCCCAGGTCCTGGGCAAGGGAAGAGGGGACCCTCCTTCTAGGTCAGAGGATCCCCACGGGAGCAACAACTTACCACCACAGTGCTGCAAAGCGCTACCCTGTCTCTGATGGAGGGGCTGGGAGTACCGGAGGACAAAATCCCTTCCCAGACACCAACAACTTGGTTGTCCGCTGGCATGGGTGGAGGACCCCAAGCTCAGCTGTGAGACCCTACTGTGGGAGGTGTGCTCCCCAGTGGGGTGTTGCCCTGGCCCTGCAGTGGGGCACAGGACTGGGGATGTGTATTCATGCCCTGGGCCAGGCCGGCTGGCCCCATGCTGGGCACCGTGTTGCTGCAGCCCTGCTTGAGAGAGGAGAGGGCCAGGTGTGTGGGCTGAGGCCCAGCATGGCCTGTGCAGAGGCAGCCCCACTGCCTGCTCCCCGCTCCCTGCCGCCTCTGCCTTCCCTGGCCCTTTCCTGTCCACTGGGGACAGCAGCTGATTCAGCTTCAGCTCAGTATGTTCACCTGGGTTAAAACAAAGCCAGCCTGAAACAACAAGCGTTTTGAAATACTGATGATGAGAGACACCGAGGATGGCTCTGTTGCCCACTTCCACCTCTCCTGGCCCTTTATTTTTTTGCTTCAGGGACACTACTTATGCCTGCTGCTGGCATCTGTAGCCTATTCTGGGCTTCACAAGGTTTGGCTGAAAAAGTTCTTCACTTCCCCCTACAACACCCTTAAACCCTCTGCCTGGCCTGGGGTTGCTGCAGTTTGATATCAAACTGTCCCGGTGTGCTGCAGTGCCCTGAGCTGGGCAATATGTCAACCTCCTCATCCTCTGGCCCTGGGCGAGGGGACCCCACAGCTGCCTCACACCCTGCCAGGGTCCAGGGAGACCCCAGAAAGCTCCATGGAGAAGGAAGAGGGAACACCAGTGGGACGGTACCTGCTCTCCATGGGCAAATATCTGAGGGATAAGTGAGGGGGGTCCAAAGATCTGGAAGAAAGAGTTGAAGAAGGTTAAAGGTCAAGAAAGGGGTAGCCCTCACACAGACAGCCATTGCACAGGGACCACAGACGAGGGGAGCAGATGGCCCTTTCCTGCACTGCAGACACTTCGGTACAAACTTCAGAGCCCATAAGATGCCAAGCAAAATGCCGCATGGGCTCCTTTGACAGTGGCACAAAAAATGATACGGCAAAGCTCCACAGGACACCTCTGAGACAGAGAAAAGCTGCTGATGCATTTAATCTTCTGTATGCACCGTATATTAATGTATATAAACAGGGCACGCATGGACACTGACAGTAGGAACACAGTGCTGGGGCACCCTGGGCACACACACGGTGCCTGTGGCTATGGGATGAGGGCCGGTGTGGCTCCTGGCTTGTACCTCACGAAGCCCCAGAACCTCATGGTGGGGTATGGAGCAATGACAGCCCCTGCAGCTGCAGAGCTGGGTGGATGGCAGGCTGAGTGCTCCATGTCAGGGACTCTGTACTTTGGCCTGCCTGGGATCAGGCTGGCCACCTTGCTGCTGACTCCTTGATCCCTACAGCAGGAAGAAGCTCCATAGAATCCATGCTCCCTTCTTTCCATAGCAAAGCCGTGGCATGTACTTGTCATCAGAACAGACACCTGGCAGACCATGCATGCACTGTCTCTGTGAGGAATCCCACCTCCCCATCTCCTGGCAGCTCCCTACATCCCCAGTCTACAGAGCTCATCCCAGGAGCTCTTTTTTGCACAAGCTGAGCAAGATGACTTCTTCTGTGAAGAATCCGGGTTCAAATGCCAAATGTACTGCAGGCTCTGGGGGCTTCTGTACAGGGCACAGCTTGAAGTGTGCTTCAGAAAAGTTGGGGGTCAGCAGCCACTGGTCCCCTCATATTAGAGGTAGATACTGATGCTGTCATCAGAAGAACCCCAAATTTCCAGAGGCTTGCAAGGTGGAATTCAGCCAGCAGAAAAACAAGGGGAGTGGACTTTGAGAGCTGGAGATGCTTCTGCATTGTAGGTCTGACAGGGGAGGTGTTGGGGATTGCCCAAAATGAGGGCAGGGGAGGGGCTGCCTGCAGCATGTACAAAAAGGCAGGTTGGAGCTACCAGAAACTCAGGCCTCAGGTGAGGTGGCTGCAGTAACTCCATCCCGAATCAACAGTTATGCAGTTCTGGGAGGACTTTAAATTCAGCTGCAATTTGGTCACTGGTTGATTTGGAGGACGGCAGGCAAAGCACAGACAGTGACACCAGGCCCAGGCTCAAGCCAGTGCTACAGCAGTCAGCATTATGGGTCTACAGGTCTGGGCCTGGAAAGGGGCACAACTGTGCATCTCCTGTCACATTGCAGACTGCCCAGCCTCTTGAGATACTTCAGGCACCTTTGTAAGGTACTTCTCTCAGCTACTGAATAGCACATATGGGCTGGGAGAGAGCACAGACTCAGCCCACCCCTGGCAGAGGCTTGAATTCAGACACAGATTTACATGCAAAGGACAGGAATACAATGGCCCTGACCTCTTTCTCTGTGCTCATAAACACCTTGCATATTGTCTATGTACGAGACTGACCACAAGGAACATGTATGCCCCTGAGCAACACTTTTTGCCTTTCCCTGAAGCTCTTCACAAACGGCTTCAGCCGTCTGCTACTAGTAGCTGCTATGGGGCCGAAGCAGCCAGGTAGGGATGAATGTGGGCTCAGAGTCCTGCACACCTGGAGCAAGTGGCAGCACACATCTCTAGCCCTCCTATTCAGGCTCTACTTCCCCGTGTCCAGCCTGCTTCCTTAACTGCTGCCTCATTTTGCCTCCCTTCATCAGTGAGCACCAGCTGCATGTGAGAGACAAGCTGCAGCAGCACGGAAAGGGCATGTGTGTGCATGTGTTCCCACGCAGGCACACATGAACAGCGACAGGACATGGCAGAAGCTCAGGGTGGCAGTGACACAGCTGGGCAAAGCTTATGGAGCCACTGCTGCCCAAGGCACCTTCACCTGCATCCCAAAAGGAAGGATCCCACCCCACAGTGGAGATAAGCATGTGAGACCTGTGCAAGTGCCTCATGCTGGTATAAGTGATTTCCTGGCCTGCAAGGCAGCTGCCTCATAGCCACCCAGGCCCCAGGTCCCTCCAGGTTCATCCCAAGGGGAGGTGTGGCATGGGGTAGGGACTTAAGTGCAGAGGCTGTGGTCAGGGTTTGCCGCCCACCCTCAGTGCCTCCATGGCATCCCTGGCTCTGCTTGTCCTTCCACCAGGCATGAGGACCAGGAATACCTGAAGGAGACATCCCAGGTAGCAAGCCAGCATCCTGAATCACAGGCACCTTGTTCCTGGTCCAAGCTGCTTCCCAAGGGATGGGGTACTCAGATCATAGCAGGACTGCTGCTCCCTCTGCAGGGTCCCTGGCAGCCAGCCACAAACCACCTGCCACCGGTGAGGCTGGCCTGGGCCCTGTGCTCACCCAGTGAGAGCGTAGAGCTTGTGACAGGAGTGGGCAGCCTTGCAGGCAGCTCCTGGTTGCTCTGCAGTGCAAGCCTGCATACACAGGAGCCTTGAGCTCTGCCCACCACTGTGAAGCATGCAGGGCTCCAGGCTGCTGTACCCATGGCCATGGCTACAGTGCCCAGCAGTGCTGAGAGGAGGCAAAAGCCAGAGCAAAAGGAGTCCAGTGTGAATAAAGGAGCTGGCTCTGACCCTTTGGTAAAGCTTGCAGGGAACAGCACATCTGCTGATAGAGTGCAACTGGTGCCTTGTTTTTAAGGGATCACCCTCTACCAGTCTCCATTCTTTCAGGCTGAGTGTGCAGGCTTCACTCTCTAGCACCTCACCTGGTTGATGCAACTGGACTCATTGACGCTGTCAGAGATCTGGTTGTATTCTTCCTCCCAGGTTGGGAACTTTGGAGGTAGGAGGATCTCGACAGAGTCCAGGCGGTCCAGGCTCCTGCCAGCAGAGAGAGAGGGTGTCAGAGCTTGTCCCCAGAGAGCAGGAAGCACTGGGGCTGTGCTGGAGCTGCTGTCCCAGCCAGACCACACTGTGAGGCACAGGAACACATGGCAGCACAGAGCTGGTGCTGGGTACTAGGCACACTGCTTGGCCCTGGCTGCAGCTGCTGCAGGAGATGGAAGTGCCTTCTCACTAAGCTGTCCCCTGAATTAAGCTGGTACAGTGTACATGCTAGGTTTGTTCAGACCAGGAAGCACGCAGGATCTGTGCCAGTCCCCAGAGTCACTGTCACAGTTACAGATCAGCTTCAGCACAGACTGACGCTGAGGGCTGTGGTCACAGAGCCTGCTTGTTTGTTTGCTTGCTTGTTTCTGTAGAGGAACCCAAAGGTTTATCTGGAAGAAGCCCAGGGGAAGCCATGCCTGGATGGCAGTACTGCGGCAGCTAAGGGGATCAGTATTTCCAAAGTAGCTTTTGCTGCAGGCTGTGAGGGAAGAACCGTCCCAGACCTCGGGCTCATTGGGGTTCTCTGCAGCAGCAGCAGAAGAGCAGGGCTTTATTATATATATATTAATAATAATAACCAGGGATACTGCCAAGAGCTGTGTGCATGGGGCTGGGAGTGATGGAGGAAGAGCAGGAGGCATGTGGGAGAGCCAGGAAGGGTGTGGGAAGGACCAGGCTTTCCCACTCTTCATTGCTACCACAAGACCCTGTGTGAAGCTGGAGTCCTTGTCACAGATCAGGTGGGTGTGTGACAGCCTTGCATATTAGTTCAGTGCCATCTCTGAGTGTGTGTGGTCTGTGGGGGCTGCTGGGGCTCTGGAACAAGTAGCAGGGCACTGACAGGTGTGGTGAGGGGTGAACTGCAGTGGCTCTGCACTGTGAACAACCTGTGGTCCCCACAGAGCAGTGTGAGACTAAGTCCTGGGGGGGCTGTGGGGTGCAGGAAGGTTACAGGCTGTCTCCTGGCTAGGCAGACCCATGGGAAGAATGATGGTATCTCCTGAGCCTCTATTCAGGGGTGTGATGGACAGAGGAGTTGCCTCTTCTCCCAGGTGATGGAGGAAACACCCGGCCCTTCAGGGAACTACTGCTGAGCTCTTTGTGCCTGGCTTCACCCTGTGGGGAAACCAAGTCACAGAGCAGGCAGTGCGCTCTGAAGGAGCCAAAGTCTCCTTAGCAGGATGGGGCCCGGTAGCTCTACCTGAGGAGACTGAGGAGTGTGGTCACGATGGGGTGTGGGGCCACTGCTCTGATCCAGCTTCTGCCTCACCGGTGTGGCCCCGAGCCAACCTGCATGGCCACAGCTCCAGAGAGTTTTCTACGAGGGGGTTGGGGGGAAGGGGCGGGGAAACCGGGGTGAGGGGGTGGTCAGCAGATGGCAGTCGTGCTCACGGTCCAGGCCAGCAGGGTGCTGGACCCCAGCAGCCGTGATGACGTTTCATGCTCTGATGGGCATGACCTGAGTGAACAATTGGCCCAAGACAGGAAGAACCTGAGTGTTAGTTATTTTTCATCACTGTCTCCCACCAGAAAGCAGACTGATGACGAAGGGTCTCCAGGACTTGTGATGCTTGTGGAGCAAAGCAGATGACACAGTTGCAGCAGCATGTAGCCTGTATGCCACATGTCCTCAGCCATGCTGGCTAAGCATCTCCATGTCTAGATAGTATCCCTGGGTTGTGATCTCCACACTCCCTTGGAGCAGCAGACCCTCAGCCAGAGAAAACCCACACAGCAGCACCAAAGGAGGGCCATTCCTGTCACTGAGAGACCTGGAGAGTTCTGTTTGGAGTTAGCAGGATGGGGAGCTCTCTCCCGTCTACATCTTCTCCTGTCATACTCTGCCTGCCCCCTGGGCTCTGCTGCCCACGTGAGGTCTCTGTGCAGTGCTGCTGACCAAACCCTAAGGATGGCTTCCAGCATGGCCCCCAGGGACACATGCAGAGCTCTTGGAAGAGCTCTGGAGTTACCTTTGGGTGGTGCTTTGCTCACTCAGGGACTGTTGGGTGGCCTTGAGGTAACTCTGCCTCCGAGCTGCAGTTTTTGGGGATGGTTTGGGGCTGGTTTCTGAGTCTTCACTATCATCATCCCCCATGGCTTTGATGTAACTCCCACTCCGCATGCGCCGGCATGGGATCTCACTGTCCTTGTCCCGAGACAGCGTGTTGTTCCACTCCCCCTGAGGCACCTGCAAGAATAAAGGGAGCGTGAGCAGTGATGGACAGTATCTCTGGGACCAGAGGGACCCTGGGGATTCAGGGGATTGCGGGCAAGGCCAGTTGTAGTAGCCTCAGCTGGAGAATAGTGGGAATGGGCAACGCGATTCCTTTCCAACCCGCCCTTGCCAGCTCATGCCAAGCAGTCTTATGTTTATTTGCCTCAATTTTAGCACATGTACCTTCACACATTCACTTGATGACCACTGCAGACCACCTTCACACTGGACCATGCTTACACAGTTGATATAAGCTGCACAATGCCAGACACAATGAGAAGGGAAGAGCCTCACCAGATTCGTGCTGCAAATTAGGACATGAGCGGCACACATTTGTTTAACACAAAGCCCATGCTTACTTGAAGCACACACACTGTTCAGGCCAAAGCCAGTAATATCTGCACAGACCAGGAACTATGGACCAGAGTCCAATCCTCCCTCCAAGGTTTGTAAGTTGAATGAGATTCTTAGTGTCTGAAATTCACTTTGGCAGCCAAGCCAGCCCCTCACAAGTCCTAGAGCAGCTAGGGCATGTAGGCTTTCTGCTTTCCATAAGTCCTGAAGTTCTGATCAGATCACCTAATACCACTGCCTATCTGCAGTGGCACAGGCATGGCTCTGGACCAGCAGAAGAGCCAGATGTCAGCCCAAGGCTGAACAAGGCAAGAGCACATGCACACAGGCCAAGAGAAAGATGGGGCAACTGGAGCTGACAGGAACAAGTCCTGTTTTTGTGGCTAGCTTGGTTTGTGGTTGGCCCTTGCACAGTCCTTAAGATAAGAAGACATGGTCAAGGAGAAGAGGGGAATGAAGGGTGGGATGAAGCAATTGTTCCTACACGTTTCCCTCATCAGCAATCTGTTCTGCAGTTTTTGCCTATCAACGGGGTGTAACAGTATGGGCTGTCTGTGCAAGAGAAGGGCAGGCCAGTCCAAGGACAGCAAGGGTATGCCTCAACAAAGGGTCTGCTGTGGCTTTTGGTACATCCAGTACCATGCAGAACTGCCCACTGCACTGCCTGTAGCTGTAACAGATCCAGAGAGTGATAGTGAGAGAAAGTCATAGACTGTGGGCTCTGAAAGAGATCTTCACTTAGAAATGTGCAAGGACCAGGACAACTCAAGGCTGCCCAGCCTGCTGCTGGGCTGGGGAGCACCAGTGGGAGCTGCATGCTGAGCCAGCTCATGCTGGTGAGAACATCCACATTTACTTTGCTGACAGAGCTGTTGGATTTACCCAACTCCCTGAGGGGCTGTAGGATTAATCAGCCAGTGTTTATCTAGTGCTTTGGGAATGCAGCTAACTGTGATCAGCTGGAGCTGCTAAGTACCACTGTTCCAGCTCCCCTCCTTATCTGCAGCAGGTTGTTTCTGTGTGCTGCCTGCAGCTGCTGGGGTGCTAGAGCTGCAGGTAGTGAATTCCTGTTCTGCCTGTGCAGGGTGTTAAGATGTGGGCTCAGACCACACACAGCAGCCTTTTGTGATCTGCTCTAATGAAGTCAGTTCAGTCCCTGCTCCCCAGCCAGCTACTGTGCCTGTGCAGGGGAACCCTCACAACCTTTGGGATCCCGCTGGTGATACAACTGCTATAACCCCAAAGGGGTTTCCTCATCATCAGCCTGTTCTGCTGGCTTTTTATGTGTCCAGAGTGCACCGGTTTGGGCTGGCTGTGTAAGAGAATGTCAGACAAACCTAGGGACAGGAAGGGGCCCTGGGAAGCACTGTTGTACAGATTCAACTGCCCTGGTGTCAGGTCTGACTTGAGACTGGATTTTGCTTACTGAGGATGGGCTGCAGCCTCCTGCCCCCACAGCTTCTGGGACAGTGAGCAGCTGGGGCAGAGGCAGACAGGGCTGGGGGCTCTGCTGCTGCAGCTGGCCTACAGCACTGTAAGCTGAGCATCCCACAGCAGTGCGTGCCCCTAGCTGAGCTGGGATGTAGGCTTCTCCTCGAGGCAACCTGAAGCAGCTTCCCTGTGATTACAGCCATCTGGTCCTAACTCAGCTGCCTTGTTTCTCCTTTCCCTCACCCTGGCAAGGCAGCAAGCTTGGTGTCAGAAACAAAGAAGCTCCCAAGGTGCTCCACATTTCAGTTGCCAAGGAAAGGACCATGCTTGGCAGGACACCCTTTGACTCTAGTGCCCCAGTTTGGAGTTTGTCCCACGTATTGCATGAAGAGGGCACGGGGCCTCCCATAGCTCTTACTTCCCATGGGCCAGAGTGCAGAATGAGCATTTAAAGCGGGTGTCCTTGGGGATCTTCAAGAGCAGTACAGGTATTTGAGGTGCTTGTTCAGCATCCTGCTGGGTGCTTCTCTGCATCTTCAGGCATCCGAGGACTCAAAGAGCCTGTCTCACGCTCTTAAGTCATAGGGGGTGAAAAGACGAGAGCACTTCCTGTTATCCAGGGACTGACCTTGACAGTGACTGACACAGGATCTCTGTGGCAGATGAGACCCTGGGCTCTGAACACAGCCTGTGTTTTAAAGGAAGGACAAATATGCTGATATTACACGTTGGCCTGGCATGAAGAAGCCTGGGGCTCCCTGTCAGCTGGTTTCTCCTGCTGTTTTTCCAAATGCAGGCTTTGTTCTGCCTGTCGTGGTTTGGTTGGTGTGAAAGGTGTGGGAGCATGAGAGTGCCCAGGTCCACAGCCCTTGCAGGTGGCCACTGGCCACCGGGGCTTGGGATCCACCCTGCCCAGACAGCTGCACGGGGGGAAGAATGAACAGTGGAGAATCTGCCAGGCTTTGGGTGCGGGTCCCTCTCTGTCTGGTCTGCACAGTGCCCCTTAGCACAGCCACTTTTCTGCCCCTGAGAGCGGGGCTCCATTGGTGTTCTGTGTGGTACTGCATGCTGTAAAACAGCAGTGCCTTCTGGCTCATTTGGCCTTGGTATCATGAGCCAAGTGTGGAGGGGACAGGAAAGAAGGTGCCACATAGGGATTTTTCCCTACAAGGGCATTCCTAGAAGGAAATATGCGGCCAAGAAAAAAATTCCACCTCTTAGGTGGGGGGTGAAAGAGCTGTGCTTTTTCTATAACTTTGGGGTAGAGAGACCTACAGAGCAAGCAGTGTTCCCATTCACATATAAGCCAGCTCAGACATGCAGCCCCACCCTGGGACACATGGACATGCACCCAATGTGAGCACACCCACCGAGGCCCCGCAGAGCTGGGTGCAGTGTGCAGGGATGCACGAGCCATGCAGCCAGGCTGCAGTGCAAGAAGGAGCTTGCTGAGGGCACAGTGCTGCTCCCTCTGGAGCTAGTCCTTGTGATGTCCTGAGGGCTACATGTAGACACATCCCCAAGAAGGAAAGCTGGAGCCCAGGCCACCTGTGTCCTACCTGGCCTTTGAGGAGGAATGCTCTGTGGACAACCCAGGCTGGGCTTCCTTCCCTCTGGGAACTGTCATGGAGGTGGCTGGCACTCAGTGGGCTGCCCACCCTGACTTGCCAATTTATGTTTGGGGCCACTGGGGAAGCTGTGGTGGGGTTGGGGAGTCAAACCTGGATGGAGCTCCAGGCTAACAGTGCTGGTGGTGTGGCCCTGTCCCCTGGGAGCACTGGAGAGGCAGAGGCTGTGCTGCTGGTGCTGTCACCATGGCTCCCTTTCCACAGTTGAGAACATCCATGATACAGCCATCTCACTGCTTATTCTGGGAGACGATTATGAAAGAGAAATATCCAAGGCCTGGGCATGGCTGCAGCATCCCTGAGTGCCCCCTGGCTGCACTGAGGGACACAGAGGTGCCTGGGCAGCATGGATCCTTCCGTTGCTCAGAAGTGGGCTGCCTGCAGCTGGGAGCACTGCCCAGATGGGGCCCAGCTGTGTGTGGGGCAGAGGCAGCTCAGTCCATCCTGCTCCTGCCTGCCCATGGCCCAGGGCATCCCTGGCTCCAGGGAGCTCCTTTGCCACTGACTGCCACCAGTCATACACGGGACCCACTCCTTCAGAGCTGTGCTCCAGCCCTTCTCCAAGGTCTTTGCCTTGAGGGCTATGCCACATAACTCCCCCCTGTGAGGCACATGGCCAGACCTGAGTGGAGTTGGACAGTCACTCATTCTTAGGTCTCATGACTGGCTCTGGGAATAGGCCTTGAAAATATCATGGGGAGCCCCAGTTGTCCCTGATGAGCCCCGAGCCTTCCCAGAGCCTGCAAATGGAGCAGAAAAGGTGAAAAACCTTGGGGTCTTACCCCTGTTTGGAGGATCGGGGGGGTCTGTTTTTCCTCACTCCACTTCTCATGTCCTTGGGTGAAAAGGGCATTTCTGCAGCAGAAGGGCTGCACTCCCCATGTGTGGGCTCTGCAAGCAGGTAGAAGCATCTGGCTCCTCACCACTGCAGGAATGGGAGCTGACAGGGGACCTGTCCTCTTCCAGGGGAACGTTTCCTACATGCTGTCCACCAAATGCTGGAGGTGACTTCTCCACTTCTATCCCTTCCCAGGTCAAGAACTGGTTGCAACTGCCATCAGTGACCCCGAGGCTGTAGTCCTTTGCCCTGCCTGCTGGGTACAGCGTTGGCCATGATCTGCCAGGTTTTGGGAATACACGGTGTCCATCTCCTGGACTTGGTGCCTGGCGTGGTGACTCTGTGTCCTGCCCAGCCTTGTGGCAGGGGCTGCTGGCCCCATCTGATGGTTCCAGGAGGGTCAGGGAGGGGAGGGAGCTGGGCAAAAGCTTCCCCTCAAAACAAGATCCCTACCTGGCCGCTGCCTGCGTCGGTCGGCCCGGGGCTGAGGGGCTGGTCCCACCTCCGTGGGGGCTCGCTCGGTGGCAGCGGGGCGGCACCCGTGTCCTCCCAGCCGAGCGGTGGGGCTGCCCAGCTGCTGGCCGGGCTCACGCCACCCAGCTGTGCCCACAGCCCTCCGTCAGGCTGTCAAGAAATGGAGGCTCATTACATGGGTGGGGAACAAAGCAGCAGGACCTGTCTCATACCGGGACTGGCCCCACTGAGGGAGCGAGCACTGCACGGTGGCTGTGGGGTCTTGGCTCCTGGGGTCTCTTGTGCTGGGCCTGCTACCACAAACAGGGGGGATCTGCAGCTCTTAATGCTCCTAACGGAAAGGAGGGGGCAAAGAAAAAGAAACCAGGCCGAGGACATGTCTCCGATGACATTTCTGGTACTGCAAGTCCCTCCATAATTTGATTTGCAGCAATGACCAGCCAGATATGAGCAACAGTTTGTGCTTCAATAATTCATGGCTCTTTACAGCTTGTAAGCCCGCTGGCTGCAGCCAGGAGAGCCGATGACACCTTTGCATTAGAAAAGAATGCTAGATTTACATCAAGTTGCCCACCGGATCATCCCACCCCCTGCTTTCCCCATCCAGGCCTGGCTTATTTGTCTTCATTCCTCTCTCCTGGGCACAGCCAGGTTTATGTTGTTCAGGTGCAGCTTTATAAACCCCCAGTGACGTGGCGCTCCCCATGATGGGCGTTCAAGCCTGCGGCCCGCAGCATTAGCCATGCAGGCCCTGCCATGCAAGCCAGGAGGCTGGCACTGCTCTCCTCGCCGCGCAGCCCCAGGGGGAGCAGCAGTGGGAGCCAAGCCCTGCTGAGCTGCAGGTCCTACCAGCACTCCAGGGAAGCTCTGCGGAGCGGGGCTGACAGGGCGCGCTGGCACATCCTTGCAACACATGGATATAAGGGGTTAACATCAGTTATTACTGGCATCCTTTGGGCTGTGTGATGGTGGCAGCGCTTGGCCAGAGGCCGGGAGCCATCCTGCTCTGGTGGGACGCAGCCAGCTGCCTGGGCACCCAGCAGAAGCAGTGCTTGAGTGCTGGGTTTGCCCTGGCCGCAGTGGCTGCAGGGTCTGTGTGGGCAGTGGGATGTGTTTGATGTGTGGGGATCCAGCAAACTTTGGTCACAGCAGCAGGAGCTGTGGCTGTGGTGGAGTGGGGAGCAGGGGGCTGGAGGTTGCCCTTGTCATGGGCACCACATCTCCTGCTGGCACTGCGGCGGCCCAGCACAGGGCCTGGGGAAGCTTGGAGCAGCCTGACCCCATCAGTGCTGACCCCATCAGTGCTGCGTCTCTGCGGGTCTGTCCCTGAGCACAGCTGGGGCCTGGGGGAATTTACACTTGTGTCCCCCCAGCCCGATCTTGGCAATGTGACTTTGGGTAGCTGCTGTAGCATCTGGTGCTGTTTGGTTAAAGCCCACCGGGCAATAGGGTGCCCACCCAGTGGCCATTTTCTTGTTTTCCTGCATGAAGCAAACCGTAACCCTTCGCTGCACCTACCTGCAGGTAGTGGTAGGCCAAGTCTTGATGGCAGGACTTGGATTTCAGCAAGGCTTTGTCGATTGTGGCCGAGGCCTTCTGGCACACTTCCCGAGCATGGCTAAGTGTCAGCGTGGACCAGGAGCCCCTCTTAATGTAGTTGGAGTCATTGTTAATGGGGATATTGGTGCAAGGGGTGACCTTGAGGTCGTTATTGCTCTTGGAGGATTTCAGCATGTGCTCGCTGATGGTGTTGTAAGCATGCATGAAGTACTTCGGCTGGCTGTGGTCCGGCTGCCGGCCCAGCGTCATGAGGCCCATCGGGTTGCGGTAACTGCAGGTGTCACTGTCTAAGTTGTCATCTGAGCTCCACCAGCCTGATATGTTGGATCTGGTCCTGCGCTTGGGCTCAGAAGTCTTTGCTCGGTCTTTGCTCTTGCTCCTTCGGTTCTGCTTGGGGTCATCAGCCCCTTTTTTACCGTTCACATTGCCTTTGGTGGGGCCCTCCAGAGACTGGGACTTGGCAAATAGTTTCTGGACGGAGTGGACAAGGTGCCGGATCCGCCCAGGGCTTTCACTCCGGTGTTTTGCATCACTCCTCTGAAACTGGAGGGTGCTGAAGCCGTCTCTGTGGATGGGCAACTGTTTCTCAAACTGGTCAAGGAGGTTTGCAGGCAGGCGGTTGATTTTGGTGGCTTGGGCATGGCTTGGAAAAGGGTTCTCATCCGGGACCTCAAAGTGGGAGTTGTAATGGATGCGGGGGAAAGTGCTGCTGTTGGAGATCTGGTTGTTGAGTGGAAGGAGACAGTCACCGTGGAGGGTGTTCTGGGCTGGGAATCGGGGGTCCATGGTGAAGGAGTCAGTGGGGCTGAGGAGATATGGATTTCTGTCCTGGGGGGCATAAAGAGAGTCTTGAGGGGAGTCCAGGTTATCGGAGAGGTGACGGCTTCTGTTATCTCCTAAGCCCTTCATGGTCCCAGTGTTTTCTAGAGCATCGCTCAGAAATGCTGCAGCAGAAGCTTTGTGTGAGTGCCAGCCCTGCTCCCCCGCACTTCTCTGCACCTGGAGAAAGAGGAGAAATGCTCAGAGTGTGCCGAAGAGCTCTTTGGGCAGCCCAATCCTTACTGTGGCAACCTTGTAAGGGCTCTAAAAGCAAATGTCCCAAGGTCAAGGGATGGAAGAGAGAAACAGGACATGAGAGGGATAGTACAGCTGGAGGGGAGGAGATGTGAGAACCAAGGGTTGGAGATAACAGGGCACAGAAGTAGAGGATATGTTTATTTTAATGGAGTCCCTTCCTCAGCCAGCATAACAAATGACAGCAGGGCTACTGCCAGCAAATCGCTGCTCTTGTCCCATTTGTTCAGGGGGCTGAAGAAAAACCTGCTGTCAGATACTACACATGGGCCTTGTCCAAGCCATGGGAAGCAAGGTGCTGAACGTCCAGTCCTGCTGCATTATGTTTTGTGTTTCTGTGGTTGCTGGATCTCTGAAGGGAGCTGGCAGCCCTGCTCTATGTTGCTTGCAGCTGCACTAATGCAATATGATGTCTAACGTCTCCTCTCTGACAAGCACTGAGGTTTATGGCATGTTTTACCCCGGAGGAAAATGTTTCAGTAGCTTGGATGAGAGCAGAGGTGTTTTTAAGCACTCAGAGCCTGACCTGAGAAGCTGCTTGCTGCTCAGTTGATCTTTTCTGCCCTGCTGCATTGCTCCTGGTGGAGCTGTGCTGTCCTGGCTGGCTGTCTCTTGCTATGGTGTCCCTCTGTCACCATGGCCTACGCAGCAGGCACAAGCATCCCTGCGGGCTGGTGGAGGGAAGAGGCTCTGAGATTTGGCTGTAACTAATCTGCATAGCAGAAGGGAGCACCAAGGTGTACTGATCCCATCCTGCTTGTCTCTGATTGACTCCTGTCTGTGCAGGGCTATACAGGGGGATAAGACTAAGTCTTCTGGGGTAGCATAAAGAAAACCAATGATTAGATTTTCCATACTTAAAACCTCACTGAAATCATGGAGTGTATAAGATAATTTTGGTTTCCTTTGATCTTTTACTTTAGTTTCTTATTTTGAACTGAGTGTAGTTTGAAGGCAACTAGAAAACACAAGCATACTGAAGGTGTAAAAATCCTGAGGGCTCCAGCCACACTGCCCAAGCTGCAGAAAGCAAAGGTAAGAACTTCAAGGAGGAAGACCTGCCTACTGTAGGTGAAGATCAAGTCTGAGACCATCTAAAGAACCTGAAGGTGCACAAGTCCATGGGATCTGACAAGATCCATCCACAGGTTCTGAGGGAACTGACAGATAAACTATCCATCATATTTGAAAGGTTGTGGAAATCTCGTGAAGTTCCCACTGATTGGAAAAGGGGAAACATAACCCCCATCTTCTAGAAGGAAAAAAAAGAAGGTCCAGGCAACCGCAGGCCACTCAGTCTCACCTCTGTGCCTGGCAAGATCATGGAGCAGATCCTCCTGAAGACCCTACTGAGGCACATGGAAAATAAAGAGAAGGTGATCGGTGGTAACCAGCATGGCTTCATCAAAGGCAAGTCATGCCTGACAAACTTGGTGGCCTTTTATGATGGAGTTACAATGTCAGTGGGATAGAGTAACTGATGTCATCTACCTGGACTTATGCAAAGTGTGTGACACTGTCCCTCATGACATTCTGGTTGCTAAATTGGAGAAAAATGGATCTGATGAATGGAACTCTTGCTGGATAAGGAACTGGCTGGATGGATGAAGATGAGATGGAGAGGCGAGGAGAGGCGAGGGGAGGGGAAGGGAGGGGAGGGGAGGGGAGGGGAGGGGAGGGGAGGGGAGGGGAGGAGAGGGGAGGAGAGGGGAGGAGAGGAGAGGAGAGGAGAGGAGAGGGGAGGAGAGGGGAGGAGAGGGGAGGAGAGGAGAGGAGAGGAGAGGAGAGGAGAGGAGAGGAGAGGAGAGGAGAGGAGAGGAGAGGAGAGGAGAGGAGAGGAGAGGAGAGGAGAGGAGAGGAGAGGAGAGGAGAGGAGAGGAGAGGAGAGGAGAGGAAAAAGCCAGTCTGATTCTGTCCTGCTTGCCTTGGGCATCCCTTCACCTGATTGCCAGCTGCTCAGTGGGGCACAGCTTCCATGCTGGGCATGCATGAATCTGCTGGAGCCCACATTGCTGTGGCTGCTGCAGCATCCCCTGTGAGCTGATTTCCCTTTAAGATGGATTAAAGCATTTTCCTTGCATTTCAATTACTCTCTGCAACTCTTGGCACTTCATTGAGATGTGATGAAGGGGAAGCAAAAGCTCAACAAGCCTCTCCCTCACCTTTTTATTTTTATTTTTATTTTTATTTTAAATTTGGAAGGATGATAAAGCTGGAAATTAAATCTCCCAAATCCATGACCCTGCAGCTCACAGACTGAGCAAGGGCAGTCTGCCAGGACAGCTGCCTGGTCCCTGCTCTGTCCCCCCACATGCCCAGCAGAGTCTGACAGGGGAAGGCCCTACTTATGAGACACTCGTAACAGCTGCATGGAGAGGATGCATCCCTGAGCCCAGGGGAAGCAGCGTGGCCCATTACCTTCCTTCCCCTGAGCCTGTGCTTACTCTGTGTTCCCCTTCCCTTTCTGACTAATTTTGCTGATGCTCAGAGGTCTCTGATGTGCAGAAGATGACCTGACAAGTCTTATGGCAGCCTTGTGTGTCCCAAAGGTGTCTCCTTTGTCTCGGTCATGATTTGCAACAGCAGCACTGGAGTTGCTGTTTGCAGCATCCCATCTGCAGTTCCCAAGACTGAATAGTAGATGAGACTTCAAATAAGGCAGATGATAGCCTTGCCTGAAGAAGCTTCCTGCTCAGCAGGTAGTCCTCTCCTCTCGTGGTAGAGCAATGCCGACTGCTCCCTCCTGTAGGGCTGTGCTCCTCTGCTGTGCTGGGAGATGGGGCTAGGCTGGGGGCTGCCAGGTGCTGCTGGTGGGAGATGGTTTGCTGTGCTCCAGGAAGACTGAATCACATCTTCACTGTGAGCTGAAAAGCCTCTGCTGTTGTAAGAGATCCTTCACTGACTGCAAGTATTTGCTTGCCAGTCTCTTTTTAACAGCAAAAAGATTAGGCTGGCCTGGCCTGAGCTCTGGACAGAGCAGGGGATAAACAAAAGGGAACGGATGGAGAAGAGGAGCTGAGTGCAGTGTGTATCCCAGTCAAGCACACTTTTCCTGTCTATCTGTCCTGCCCTCTCTCCCACACGCCTGCCCAGATTCTGGTTGCTCACCCACCCAGCAGCCAGGCAGCGCTTGCTGAATTACTGTGACGTGAGTCCTTGCAATTATGGTTTGTAACTCCTGTAAGAAAGTGAGAGAGAAAATGTCAAAATGTCACCCCAGGAAGAAGCCCAAAGAGCTTCCCTGGAGATATCTGTCTATCTTTGCAATCCTGTAGCACCTCTGAAGTTACTTCTATCCAGCCAGGATGCCTCTGGTGGCAGCTCCAGCCTGTGATGTCTTGTCTTGCCTGCCCTCCCCATGGAGCAGATACCTTCCTGCCCCTCATCCCTGGAGACTAACTCCATGTCCTTCTGGAGATGCCCCCCCAGACTGTGTGCTGTGTCTTCAAAAGGATGGCTGTCCAGCAGACACTGGACACTGGACACAGATTCATTTCCATCTCCCCATAGAAATTACTCCCTTGTTGCCCTGATGTGGAGAGGGCAGCAGAAGGTTCTTGTTCTGACCACTGAAGACTCCACGCAGACTGTTACTTGCCTGTTCTGAACAGGCTCGAGCTCTGTGCATGAAACACCAAAGTCCGGGAGGCTCCTGTGCTCTGAGGGGACAGAGCACTCACCTCATATCAACCACTGGTCTGACCAGCTAGGACTCTGTGATGTAATGGACTTTGGAGAAGCAGCTGTTCCTTCCCACCATGCCTCCACCTGGTGGGAATTACAGCTGCAGAGCTTTCCAGACTTGTTCCCTATGGAAACACCAAAGCTGTGCTCCCACCCTGCATGCCAGCCCAGGAGCCTTCATCCTTGCTGAAGAGCAGAAGGAAGCTGCTGTGGTGGGTGGCTCCTGGGACTGCTTGGCTCTGCCACATTAACCAGTCACATCCTGACTTAAAACACAATGCGCCGCAAAATAAAAGCACCAGACACCCAATAACCAGGCCTTTGCCCAGGTGGTGCCCACAAGCAGCCAGAGACTAGGATTTATGGGATTTATGGTCTATGAGACTAGGCTTCTTGGCTGGCATATGGTGAAAACCACAGGCTTGTTTGGGTCAGGGACTTCTTGCCATCATAACCTTTGAGGAAAGCTTAGCTCTTGAAGCAGGGCTGGCCATGAAGGATTTCTCAGGCACAAGTTCTGCCCATGAACCAACCCCTGGTGGGCTGCAGGCACCTCTGAACCTCCTTGTCATGCCCTCTACCAATCAGCCCTGCCAGGGCCCCACACACTGTCATCTCCCACGTAAACTTCAGCTCAGCCATCCTTGCTGGCTGTGAACGCAGGGGTGGCTTTTATATATAGAAACCTGGCAGCGTGCTAATAGCTAGCTAGATAAGGAAGAAGTGATTCGCAACCTGCACAAGAAAAACGACTCCCCTCACCCTGCCTCTAGAAGCTTAAAAAATTGTATACTGTGGTGTAGGTGACGTAGGTCTGCCTACATGCCTGATTTCAAATGTTCCCCGAATTAGCAGGAATACTTCATGTGGCATTCAGCAAGGGGGGCTGCTGGCCTCCAGGGCGTTGCATTAATGATGAGTCAAAGAGTTCAGAATCTAATCGCAGGGGATAAAAATAGCCGACTTCTACTCAGAACGATTAATTGCACAACAGACCTTCCTCCAGCCTCCTGCCTCTCGTTCCTCCCCAGGAGCTTCCCCCGGTGCTGTGGGCTGAGCAGTGCTGCTTGCTGTGGGCCACCACGGAGGGCCAACGCCATGGTAGAGGCTTGGGGGCTGCGGTCTCCTTGCTCTCTGTGGTGTCAGTGCTGGGGCTGGCAGTGGATGCCCACTGTGGTGATGGGGAGCGGTAGAGTCTGGTTAAAGCCTTCCCAGAACACGAAATAACTTTTTCCTTGTATTCTACATGCACTTTAGTTGTTGTTTTTCTTTTTTCTTCTTTTTTTAAACAATTTTCCATCTTTTTTTTCTTTTTCTGTACCAGCTCAACCAATTTCTGAGCAAATCAGTGACTGCAATATGGCAGATTGCTGACTACACATGTTGACTAATTTGGAGAGGCAGATGAGTTCTTGAGAGATAGAACTCGTTTTGATGCAAATATCACAGGTAACAAAACCAAATCCCGAGAGAACAAAACATCAAGAATTTTAGAACCTGTTTGATTGTCCCTAAATAAACATTCCTCAAAGTTTTCCAGATCTGCTCTGCTCTGAAGAAGGAAATGCAAAACATTAAGGAAGTCAAATGAGACTAACAAAGGGAAGGTGAGAAAGGGAGAGTCTTCAGGAAGAAAGCTGATGAAGGGGAGTGGGAGGACCAGGGAAGTGAGCAAAGGGCACTATGGTTTGAAACCTCACTGTAGGTCTGTGCTCCCTTCCTCGGCTCTCTTTGCATGTGCTGGTTGGTGGTGGTGTGTGCTCCAGTATGTCTGAAAGAGCAGCTAATAAGACAGCTTGGGATAAAAATATCATTTCTTCCGTTCAGTCCTGCCCAAGTGACCAGGTGGAGTGTGTGTGCCTTTCCAAAGCCTTTCACGGAGCAGGCAGAGCACTCCACATGCCTGCCTTCCATCTAATAGCGTGTGCTGTGTCTCCCAGGGATGGATGTTCTCCATGCTTGAAGTGAGCATTTGTGGCACAGCACATGGCAGGCCACTCTGCATGGCTGTCCATGCCACCATCCCACCGCAATCTACTGTCTACATCCTCCTGCCTCACCGTGCTGCCAAAGCCAGCAGCAGCCTGGTGATGGTGCACCGAGGTGAGGGTGAGGTGGAATGGCCAGCAGGACAAGGACAGGCTTCTTGCCCTAGATTATGTATGACAGGGCAGTTAAGGGGCGCACTGTGTGGTGATTGCTGCTGCTGTGCCATCAGATCTCTGCACCTTACAGAAATGTTGCTTTGTACCAGGGTAGGTGCTCCTGCTGCCTTCATGCCTGAATGGATCTAGGCAGGACCCCAGCTGCATTCAGGATGCAGGATGGAGGTGCTTTCTGACAGTGGCTCTGCTTTGTGCCTGAGACAAAGCAGCTCATGGTGCATGAGGGCCTGTGGGGCAGGTGGGGAAAAGTCAGCAGCTCCCTCTGCCATTCTTTCTGGAGAACAGACTGAAACTTGTCTGCAGCCTCCTGCATGCTCAGAGCTGTGGGAACACTTCCTTTGTCTCAAACTAGGTCAGTGCAGAGGCGTGATGTTACTATAGCAATTGGTATTAGATTTCATAACTTTATTTAGTGATGGGTGTGATGAAGGATTCACTACGAGATGCAGGGAGGGTTGTCATTGAAATGCCCTCGGCAGCTCTCCTGCCTTGGCCTTCCCCTGCCACCACCCCTCCAACCACATGCACACAGCTGTCCCACCTGGCAGAGATGAAGAGCCCCAGAGGCTGCCCCCGGCCGTGCCGTACCTCTCACAGCTTGCTGGGTTTCAGGACTAGGCCAGATTCAGCATCCTGTGCACTGCGTTTCTCTCTGGGCTCCAGAGCTGCCCCTCATGAAGACCTGCCAGGCAAAGAGAAAAGGGAAAATGTCCTCAGGTCACAAAGCACCACAGACTCTCCCTGCTGAATATGCCAGCCCAAAACCTGGTTATGTAAAGTCACTGCAACTCTGACTGACACCCGGGTTGTCATCATTAATTCCTAGCAAAGGCACAAGGGAAGTACTAGAAGGCATCTTGCTAGGGAGGCAAAGGGATACCTGTGTGGGAAGTGTGGAGGTGTTTTTCCTGTCCCTCAGCATCACAGACACTGAAAGGATGGACTAGAAATCAGCTGGGTGGGGAGGAGACTATGCAAAATGCCTGGGCTCCCTGCCTGGAGGCATAGATCTGGGGACAGCCCCTTTGTGGGGCTTTTCCTTCCCCACTCCTTTGTCTTAAAACAATCCTTCAAGGTCCTCCCTTGCTGCCCACAGCTCTGCATTTGTTTCTTAGTCATTCCAGGACCTCACTGTTCCAGGACAGCAGAGATGGTTCTGCAACCCTCCTTGCTGCAGCCTTTGTTCTCCTCACTTTGCTCAGCATCCTGGGAGAACACAGCCTGGAAAGAAGGGAAGGACAGACGTGGGGATGAACACCTCCTCTGTGACGGCTGCTACCTCTGATGCATTTAGCCATACACCTTCTAAATCAGCATCTTATTCTCACCTATTGACGCCCATACTTGTGCTCAAGCAGATCACACTATTTCTTTCCCATCTGATCACTAGATGCTACTGTATTGCATCTAAAAAGTTGTGGTTCCTTCCTTATGGTTATTCACCATCAGCTACATGGCAACTGGCTGAAAAATAAACACTCCCTGTGAGAAAAGTAAATAAATAAAGGGAAAAATAACAATGCTTCTTAGTGTTAAACCTATGCATCACAACACAGGTTGCATTATTTTATCAGTGAGAGTAAAGGTTATTTGGGGCTTACATCAGTTAATTTCCAAAATGGGCTTGTGTGAGTGTGTTTTCTGTTCTGCACTGAGAAGGTGCAGGTACAGTGCTGGGGCAGCTTGGGGCATTCAGGCTTTCCCTGCTGTGCTCCAAGGGGCAGGAACAGCATGGGAACCCAAAGCAAAGAGACAACCTTCCTGTGCTGGCATTTCTTCTCATTCCTAACTGGAGTGTTCCTAACACAGGAAGCACTTGAGTTGCAAAAGACTGGATACGATGGACAGACAGAGTGCAGGTAGAAAGATAAGAATATTTGGTATTCCAGAAGCGTTTGGAAACTCCTAATGGATATCCCAACAGAGAAAAATCAGAATACGACCCTCCTAATCTGGTACAAATCCTCTCCCACTTCCCACTTGTTCCATACCACTTGAGCCCACAAAAATGAGGAGGAAATTTTTATCAGAAAGTCAGTCATCCTGGGAGAGCCAAGAAGGACACAGCTGTTACTTGTCATGCCCATCCCCAAAGGTCACCAGTCCTCTACACCAAAGCGCCTGTTCTGACTTTTTAGCTGCTAATGGGTACTCAGCTGTGAAACCCAGAGACAGAAGTTCTATCCAGGAGCCTCAGGAAACATCTTTCTGCCCAACCAAGGAGACCTTCGTTGTAGGTGCTCTTGAAGATAAGGCACAGTTCCATATCCAAAGCTCACACAATCCCAAGATGTGAATGAGGTTGCAAGTTGCTGCCAACTGGCCACTGTTCCCAGTACTAAATATAATGCTGTGTGCATGCAATAAAACTAGGTGTGACAGGTCTGCATACTTCAGGTGGCCACGCAGCAGTAATTGCATTGACACTAACTTTTTCACAGCTCTCCCCTCACAAGTAATTTCCAGTTACTGGTGAGTTGGGTTATGTTTGAGACAGTAATCTAGACATACAGAGCCTGCAGTGGCCATTAGAACGGCTGGTATCTGTGGCTGGTGCCACCCACATCTATTCACAGCATCAGCATCCATGTGACCAGTATCCACCAGCAGTTATTGCTCTCCAGCCACCAGTATTGCTACAAAGGGTGGCACTATATGTCACTAGAGCCACCACTGTCCATCATTAAAATCACCAGCATATGATAGCAATGTTATCATCATCCCTCGCTGCACAAGTAGGCACCACTGCTGCCCAGCATCCTGTAACACTGCCCAGTTGTGCTGCAAGTATCTGTTCCCAGGACTACCATCCCCTTCGTGTCTGTCACCAGCACTCTCAGTTTCCCAGCATACTTCTAGGGGTGGTGGTGACCCTGGGACCCATTGGCACATAGTGGCTGTGATGGGCAGGAGGAGCAGAGCCCATGCACCTTGCAGCTTTTGCAGAACAAAAGGTGAAAATGGTGGAAGTAGACTTTTTTTTCCCCCTCTTTTTTTTTTTTTTTTTTTTTTTTTTTTTTCCTGCAACACTGATTTGTCTTTACACGTTACTGTTGGACTGAACAAGCAGTGCTATAATTACCTTTAATTAATAACAGCATTGACACCCTGAGGAAATGTGAATGAACAATTGTGCCGCCAGCACAATAACGCTACATTGGATACATCCACCCCTATCATCCCCCTCTTTCTCGCATTCTCAGGAGCAGCTTGCTCACCATATCATGGCTGCTGCTTGGAGGGAGCAGGACTGAAGAAGCCTTGTGGAAGGAAGCCTCCACAGTGCTGGTACCTTAAGCAAGAGGTCTCCAGACCAAGGAGGAATGCAAAGGCAGGTTGGGTCCCAGAGTTCCCGTTCTGTTGTTTGCTGAGATCTGCCTTGCTGGTGAACAGATCTTCCTTCCCCATGGAGTTCAAGACAGTTGTGGTGACCTAAGGCATTCTGCAGCCAAACCTTTCTGGAGAAATATCATAACATCATAGTATCATAGTATCGTGCTAGTTGGAAGGGACCTTAGAGATCATCGAGTCCAACTCCCGGGTTTCAAGCCCCCTGTGTAGCGAAGTGGCACTTCTACCCCCTGCGCCACAGGGGGGATTCGAACCTGGGCCCTCCGGTGCTGCAAGCAGCAGCTTATACCACTGTGCCACTGGGGGCACCTCCTGGTCTTTTCTTGGCCTCACTCCTTCTGCCATCCCCCTTCATGGCTGCTCTCACTTCATCTCATCCAGAGTCACCCCCCACAGCACCAAGATAGAGCAAATAGGCCTGTTGTTGTTATCCAGAGCCTTGAGAGTGACTCTTCAGTGTCCTCACAATCATCAACCAGGTCCCTCCAGGACTGGAGAAACCGATCTGCTTGTGTTAGAGGCAGCATCTTGTCAGCAGTGCGATCGTTGAGGACACCTCTCCACAGACACAGTCACGAGGTTCCGTTCTGCAAAGCTCTCCATTGGGACTGAAGGCTCCGCCGCCTGCCGCCTGCTGTCTCTCTGCAGCACCATGGAGAGCGGCACGGGAGGGCAGCACCGCCCATCGCGTCCTCGTGTCGGCTGCCGGCGGTGGCTGCTGAACGAATCGCTCCCCTCTTTCTGCTGTTATCCATAACTCCAGCGTCCGACTCCAAGATTTACAGACTGCGAATTCAGGTATAGTCATTACACACCTCTGGCCTGCTCTCCATTACAAGATAGGCCGTAGCATCTCTCTGTGCAATTCCAGGAACAAAAATATTGAAAACAAATAGATGTGTGTTCTTGCACCTTTAATCCTATAGCCATTTATCTGGATAAAACAAGTAGATTGAACTCCTTTGTATCTCCAAGAAAGACCTAAATTTCGTGTGAAGGATACTTGAGGCCTGATTTGAGAGCTATCGCTTCCTCACAGGCAAGGAAAAAAAGTGGAGAAATGATGTTGTGTAGAGGGTGGGAAGTGCAGATGAGATATGGGTGTTCATAAAGCTAGAGATCTGTAGCCAGTACTAAGGTGGGTCTGAAGGAGGTGAGAATGGAAAAATCTGTGTGTGAAAGCACCAGAGGAAACAATAGAGCAAGGCTGGGAAGAGCGACAACGTCCTGATTAACCTCAGGGAGCACGTTCCTTGCTCCAAACCCAGACAGCTGTGCTCTGCTGAAGGTCCCCACGCAGATGACTTGTCAGCAGAAGAGTTGTGTTTGGGTCATGGGAGGTAGGAAACAAGGTTACAGCACATACAGTGTGCTCTTCCAGCTCTCCTAACAGGAAGATACCCTGAGCAAAGACACAGAGACAATGAGCACTGATAGTGCCTAAGATTTATGGAAATTGAAGGAAGCAAGATGCTGTAGCAGAAGATCTGCCCATAATGACCATCTTCCTATAGGAGTGTAAAACTCTGACCCTGAATCCTCATAGACATTAATTAAAAGGAACCCAAGAGATGTACTAGAGACTCAGCAGCAATTTTCCTCTCCTGTCTTTTTGTACAGAAAATACTGGCAAAGAACTGTATAAAGGTTTTGGAGCTTGTGAGGATGCAGCTGAGAAAAAGGAGAGAAAGAGTCTGAGTGACTAAAATCTGTTTAACTTGAAGGATATATCATCCTCCCTTCCAGTAAGTTTCTCTATTGAATTTTGTTTAATTAATTTACTAAATTACCACATAACCAGGGTCTGCTCTGCATGGCAGGAGAGAAGCCTGTGCAAGCTTGCTGGGTGGAGGCTATCAATTCTTGGCATGAAAGCAACTTGGAGGTTTCTGGTGGCAACATGGGAGATGAAGCAAAACTGAGGCACCCAGCAGGAGAATGGATACTCCCACAGAGGGGACCCATCCATCAGAGGCTGGGCAGCCATGACAGAGGGATTCCTTAATGTGCAGCACTAAGGCATCTCCCAGACAGTCACTGCTGGGAATGGTAGGACAAGCAGGGGAAGCTGCTCTGGAGAGTCTTCATGTCTGTGCAGGTATCCAGCAGGCAGCATGAGGGAGGGAGATGGGTCTGGTGTGGGGCAGCAGACCAGGAAATGCTGCTCATGATAGGAGATCTTCCTCTGAGGGGTTAGGGAGCAAGGATGGAGCAGGACAGACTCAGTACAGGGTATGAAGCAGTGAAGAAGGGAAGAAGGAGGGACTTCATTCAGTGTGACATCATGATGTTGAGAAGCAAATAGTTCCAGACAGCAAGAGACTTGAAGGAATTCTGTAATTGCCATCACACTGAGGACAAGGAGCTTAGATAATGCACTCTGCTGACAGATGGGCACAAATTCAACCTAGTTGTGCTCCTGAAGTCTGGCTTGGAGAGTCACACAATTGGAGCGCTAAAATCAGCAAATGTTAAAGTCAACACCTTTAGGGATGAATGAGGGTGCAAAGAGGGACACTGAATGTCATGGTGCTGGTAAAGGGCAAGGTCAGCATTCAGCATTCTGAGTCATACCTACCTGTAAAGCACATGATTACAAATGCTCACAGATCTGTGTCCTAGCAGAAAAAGCAGGACGTGGCAAACATATGGAGCCTTTCACAACTCACCGGCTCACCTTGGTGTGCCTGGCTGCCTGCTCTTTGTGATATGCGTGGAAAAGAGGTTCCCTTACTATGAGGAACTTAACTGGAGAGACCTGAGCTGAGAACTGCATGACTTCCAAGATGGAGTTTTATTTTTAACAAACAAGAGTGATTGAGCGTTACAAGGATTGCACTCCACTGAGTTCAGCAGTGCAGTCTCCACCATGGGCAAAAGTTCAAGTAACCTGGAAGGCTTTTGCCACACTGTTTAGTTTAAACACAGTTCTGCACAGGCTGCGTTTTTGGGCTAAGGCACTGCAACAAAAGGGGGAGTGTCAGGAATGAGGACCTCTGATTTCGTGCCTGATGTCTTCTGGGAGACAAACTAGATTTAAGATATATTGTTTTCTTAAATGAAAAGTATCACACGTGCAGAACAGCATCAAATGCAATAGTCATCCTGGTACTGCTTTAGTCCATTGGCTAGGAGGGGACAAATGCCAGACCTTCTAACCGGCCAGGAAAGGCAGTGGGGAACTCCAGTTCCAGTTTTGTGTTGTGGAGAGGTTTGGGATCTCCTGCTCAGGGGTTCCAGTCTCTCCCAGTCCTCAGGAACGCGCATTCCTGGGTCCTGTGGGAGAGGACAAAGCCACACCAGTGGTGCCCTGCGGGAGAATGAAATTTTGGGAGCCTCCCTTCTCTCAGGTGCTGCAAGATCTGTGAGCTTGAGATACAAACTTAAGGCCAGCAGTGGCTTCCCTGCTCGGAGATACAACCAGCAGCATGAAAGATAGCCCATGGAGGACTGGGAAATGCAAGGGTGCAGTTACGGTTTGGCTCAGGGGGTGGGAGGAGAAATGCTAGGCTGCACTTGCTCATCCTGTTAGTCTCTCTCCTAGGAGACTGGCTCAGGTGACAGACACGGCACTGCCCCAGGTGGCCATCCTACAGACAGCACCTCAGTGCCAGCAGGATGCTCACAGCATCCCTTCATCTTTCCCATGCAGTGAATACATTTTTTTCTGTCAGTTTCAGAATGGAAAGAATCATAGAATCATAGAATGGCCTGGGTGGAAAAGGACCAAAATGATCATCCAGTTTCAACCCCCCTGCTATGTGCAGGGTCACCAACCAGTAGACCAGGCTGTCCAGAGCCACATCCAGCCTGGCCTTGAATGCCTCCAGGGATGAGGCATCCACAGCCTCCTTGGGCAACCTGTTCCTGTCAGCAACCTCTGGGTGAAAAACTTCCTCCTAATATTCAACCTAAACCTGCCCTGTCTCAGTTTAAAACCATTCCCCCTTGTCCTATCACTGTAAACTGTCCTATCCATGTAAACAGTCATTCCCCCTCCTGATCATATGCTCCCTTCAAGTACTGGAAGGCCACAATGAGTTCTCCCTGAAGCCTTCTCTTCTTCAGGCTAAACAAACCCAGTTCCTTCAGCCTTTCCTCATAAGAGAGATGCTCCAGCCCTCTGATCATTTCACTGGCCCTCTTTTGGACCCACTCTAAGAGCTCCACATCCTTCTTGTGCTGTGTCCCCCTGCCAAATGCAGCACTGCAGATGGGGCCTCACAAGAGCTGAGCAGGGGGGGACAATCACCTCTCTCTTCCCGCTGACCACCCTTTTCTTAATGCAGCCCAGCACATGGTTGGCCTTCCAGGCTGCAAGTGCACACTGCCGGCTCATGTCCAGCTTCTTGTCCACCAGGATCTCCAAGTCCTTCTGCACAGGGCTGCTCTCAAGTTCTTCCTGGGATTTGCCTGACCCAGTTTCTAGCAGGCTTTTCTCTCCCCTAAATCCTGAGATTAATCCAAGTAAAAGAGCATCCCACCCCATAAGAGAGCACTCCTGGCACTCAGACATCACCTCTTGCAAGAATCCATGTTCCTTCCCAGCCACCTGTGGACTGACATCAAAGGAAAGTGTGAACACTGCCAGAAGTAACACCAGGCCCACAGGGAAAAGGAACACCCACCTGCAGCCTCTGCAGCAGCTGGAACAAGGGCTGCAAAGCAGAGAACAGTCAGCTCAGGAGAGGAAGCATGCACATGTGTATACGTGGTTGCAAATGTCCTCTCTGTGGGTGGGGCTGCATGGCAGCATCTCCTCACACCCGGAAATCAGAGCAGCTCTGCCCTTCACTTGTGGCTGCTGCATGGCCTTGCAGTGCCCAGGGATGATTTGGCTGCCTTAGGGGCAGTGAGACTTCCACAGCTTGTGAGCAGCATCAGAGCAGAGATCCTTGTGGGGGGGACCATGTGCACACTGGGATGGGAGAGTCCTTCGGGTGCCCCATGAAGGTGGTGCCTCAGACATCAGCTTTGTTCAGAGGTCCCAAGGACTGTTTTTTCCCATCAGGTGGGCAGAAATATCCACATCTATTTCAACCTTTTTTTCTTTTTTCCTTCTGTAACTGTCTTATGTCTGCCCTGTGATGTCTCACAGCACTGGAGGCACTGCTGCCTCTGCACTGCTGCCCCAGCCCTCTGCGCACTGCCTGAGAACCACTGCAGCTCTAAAAGACGCTACCAGCTCTGACTACATCCGTTGCAGTGACTGTGTCACCTCTGCTCCAGCCTATCATCCTGCAACCATTGCCCTGGGGAGCTGTCACCCCAGGAAACATGATGTTCAGAGACAGGGTTTGATTCCAAGAAGTAATGATAAGTTGGGTGAAGGGAATGAATCATGCATGGCCAAGTGCTGCGGGAATCATTCCTTTGCCACCTCCACCTCCAGCTAAGCCACAGCCCCGTGTCCACGCACATCCTGCTGGCAGGGTGCACGCAACTGTGTAGGATCCAGCAACGGATGGTATCATGCAGCCTCAGGAAAGCTATGGAAAAAGAAAATCCGAGTGGCAGAGAGATGAGCATTCCCCATAGGGGACAGCAGCAGACCTCGAGGTGTGCATGGCACCGCTGCCTGGCACAGGGCAGGGTCTGCCTGTCACAAAGGCTCTGTGGAGGAGTACAAGGTGTCCATATCAGCTCTGAGCATGGAAGGGCAAACCACAGGTGTGCAGCTGCCAGGGACTGTGTGGGGGAACAGCATGCACAGAAATTATTTGATTCCCAACTAAATTTAGGGAAAATGTGCTTCTTCCAGGTTCTCCTACCATTATATCTTCCTTGGGTTTTCTGAAGCAGGACACCAGGAAAGTGTTTTGGGATCTCCCCCCTTGTTCACCCCAGGTTTGGAGCTCCCCCAGGCTGCACATTTCCCACAGAGACCACCCATCTCTGCTGCAGGCCCTCACGTGGACGCAGAGCGGTGCCCTCAGCTGTCACATTTGTTACTCCATGGTTCATGAGTGATTTCTCTGTGCTCACGGACAGAAGCCATGTGTTTGGGTGCTGACTGCTAATAGCCTCCCAGCCCTGGCTTCAGTACAAACACACAGGTGCTACTCCTGTACTTCCCCTCACCTCTGTGTCACCACGCTCCTGAGATCACCCTCCATCATATTCAACATCCGACTGTCTGGGTCGGATGCTGCCAGCCCTGAACCAGAGGTTTTCCTGTCACTATGGCTTGGTTAAAGAAGATGTGCCAACCTCAGGCTGCAGTTCCTCTGGGGGGGCTTTCCCCTCCTGTTTCTCATTCCCACCCACTCCCAGGGATGGCCACTCGCCCACCCTCTGTGAGTCACCTGCTAGTCTCCGCTTCCTTCTGCAGTGCCCTGGAACCAGAGCCCTAATTACAGGGCACAACTAGCGGAAACAAGCTTATTATTTACAAGGCTAATGAAAATTAATCATGCCTCCCCCTCCCTTTCTTGTGGGAACAGTCATCCTGAAGAAAGCATATTATAAAAGCATTAGTGGCAACTGCTGTGCCAGTTTGGGGGCACTAAACGGGAGATGGTGAGTGGGCTGTGTGCTTTGTCTGCAGGCCACCTGAAACACAAGGGTTAAGAGTACCCCGAAGCTTGACTGACACTTACTGTCCCCCTTCCCAGGCATGCCTCCCCACTGCTGCTGACTGAGGCTGCTGGCTGCAGCAGGGAGCAGATGGAGCCTACGGCCCCCAGTGCTAAGCCAGACGTGCTGTAAAGCCCTTTGGTCCTGTTCCAGGCAGCTGCTGCTTCCTTGCATGCTGGAACCCCTTGGCAGCATCTCTCTACTTGCAGACAGAGGGTGGTGTGGTAGCAGAGTCCACTGGGGGACTCCTGCACACCTGGCTCAGGAGAGAGGCAGATGCCCACGCCACGGAGCCCTATAGGATCCATGTAGGCAAGCAGGTCCCAGGGCCCCAGTGTCCCCACATTCCAGCCTGCTGTGCCACACAGACAGAAATACTGTGTGCAAAGCCAGAGGGAGGAAAACATGTCAAGGGGCAGTTCATAGTGCACAGGTTTGGAAAAACAGTGCCACCTGGAGCCACTGGTTCTGGAGTGAGTGCTGCTGACCTCTTTTCTATGGCACAGAAATGAAACTCATTAAGTGCCCAAACCATCACCTTTACTTAAACCTTCACCAGAACTCAGGGGAAACTGAGGCACGGGGCAGGGAAGGTCGACCATAGAAGCAGAGAAAGAACCCACTTCTCCTGAGCTCTGTCAGCTCAGTGAGGACACAGCTGCAGGGGATGTAGTGTTGAATGCCCCAAGCACCGTGGTGACCATAGAGCTGCTCTTTCTGCCCTCTGTGGTCACCATGTCCCCACTTTTCCAGGCTTTGAGATTTCCACGGCTGTAAACAGCCTGCCTTCCCCTAGGGATGCCCAGGCTGGGGATCAGGAGGAAGCCAAAAGAGGGGCACTGGAAGACCACCCCAAGATGTCCCCAGCCACCCTCAGGCCTGACTGCCTGGAGCAGGGTCTGGAATGGAGGGAGATGAGGTCCAGCTTCTGGATCCAGGTTGGAGAAGGAACCCTATGTGGACAAACCAGCCCCATACCTTCTGTAGGCTGCTGCAATAATTAATTGCTGCTTTGGAGAAGAGAGAAAATGAACATGAGGTCAAATCTCAATTTCCCAGCTGTGTATAACAAGTTTCTAGCAAGAAGCTGGAAAATAAATCTCCATCAGCCTAGTTACCACTTAATTACCATCACTAGCTGCAATGTGCATTCCCGCACAAAACACAAAACTGCTGTTCATCAGCTACTGATGTACAACCAGACAGATCCAGGATCAGGGCACGATGGTTGGGAATTCTCTAGCCTGAAATTTCAGCCCAGTGTGCTGGACTTGTCCAGCTCAGGCAAGAAAACTCTGCCTCATCTTCCCCTGAAAGGCACTGGGATAAGGATGCCTGCTGGGCTCCTCAGAGCTGGATGCTTTTGGGGAGTGTTTGCATAATGAGCAAAAGAAATGTGGTGAAATAAGTAGAGTCTGTCTTCTCTTGCATATTCTGGAATAAGTAAGAAAATGGGGCCGTGTAGGTGAAATTCATTCCTGAACTGCCATTCAGCACACGAATATCTCATTCTTTCCATGATGTTATCATGCTCAGTTGCCCGTGAGGAAGTGTGGTGTTGGGAAGCAAAGGGCACTTGGCCATCACAGAAGGAGATGCTGGTAAAAATGACAGTAAACATCCTGAATCTGTAGTGGAAGGCAGACAATGATTCCAAAATCATACAGTTTTAATAAGACCTAAATTTCAGCAGACAAAGTCTCAGCACCCACTTGTCCTGGTTTTGGCTGGGGCAGAGTTATATTTTCTTCCTAGAGGTTCGTAGGATGCAGTATGTTGCACTTTAGATGAAAATAACGTGGATAACTCAGAGATGTTCTGGTTGCTGCAGAGCAGCGCTCACACTGAGTCAAGGACATTTCAGCTTCTCACGTTGCCCTGCCAGCAGGGAGCTGGAGGCACACAAGAAGCTGGGAGCAGACAGAACCAGGACAGCTGACCCAAACAAGCCAAAGGGATACCACTACCTTTATGGCATCATGCTGACCAATTAAACCGAGGGAAAGAAGGAGGAGGAGGCAATGGGGTTTGTCTTCCTGAGGAACCATTAGAAGCGATGAGCCCTGCTTTCCTGGAAATGGCTGAACACCTGCCTGCCAGTGGAAGCAGGGAACAAATTCCTTCTATTGCTTTTCATGTGCACTCAGCTTTTGCTTTACCTCATACCTCTCCATCTCAGCTCCTGAGTTCTCACATTTTGACCTTTCCATTCTCTCCCCCCTCTCACCCAGGGAGTGCAAGCAAGCAGCTGCAGGGTGCTGAGCTGCCTGCTACAGTTAAACCACAACCCCAAGGAATGCGGGATGGTGGAACAGGGCAACATCAGCACATGGCTGCTGGCTGCTGGTGCTGCTGCCCTCCTGTCCCTGGGATCTGGGCTAACTGAGAAGTGCAGGTGCCATCCCAGTGCCCTGGCTTGGGGCAGCTGCCAGCTGCCCAGCAGCAGCTCTGGGCTCATGGCACAGCCAGGCCAGCTGCTCTGCGCACAGACTTAGGAGGTTCCTTCCCCCCAGGACATGTACCTGTGTGGTGTGAAGAAGTCCAGAATCTAACTTGCACAATGATGAGCTTTAAGGTTCCTTCCAAGCCATTTTATGAGTTCTCTTGGGGTGGTTTAGGCTCTGGGTGCTTCCCAGAAATGTCTGTCCCACGAGTACCTTCCACCCTTATTCACCTCTGCTTGCCCCTGTACCAGACCCAAACCCTGTGAGGAGCAGGAGTCCAGACAACAGTGCTGTCCTACCATTTGGGCATGTCTTATCTCTAGCTCTTGGAAAGGTGTTTGCTTGGCAGAAGTACCCTGGATCAGCTCTCCACGTGTGCCAGTTAAGTCCCTTTTTCACATCTCTGTAAAAACATGGGTTTCATGAGAAAAGCAGACTTAAACCTAATCCTTCTGAGGCAGAAGCCAAAAACAGGAGTCAGGAGACCAAACTGACAATCAGAGCTGGGAGGCTGGGATGTGGCAGCACTGCCTGTCCAGTGGTAAGAGCAGCATCAAGGCAGGGCCACTTCAGATGGGATGGTCATACTGGGAAAAGCCTGTTCCTAGGTAGGGATGACAGTGGGTTTGGGGAGGTCACGTGAGGTCCTGCACCAGCCTCACACCAGTAAGATATCATCCCTTTTTCTGCCCAAGAGATGTCCAAAGCCATTCTGGCCTCAGACATACGGGGAGGGTTCATCTTTTCTCCGCTGTGCAAAGGTAGATGTTTCCACCAAGCTGGTAAAGAGCAAATTTGTTTGCTGTGCATGAGCTGGGCTCTGACCAGCAGGCAAGGCTGCAATCCCCCTACCAGCATGAAGCACAGTTTGTACCCAGTGAACCAGTGGCCAGCTGATGGGGCTGTGGGACACAGCTCACCATCTGGGCCACAATGGGACCTGCATGCAGCCATGTGAGTTCCCTGGGCAGAACTGGGACAGAAAGAGCTCCAGTTGGAGAGGTGTCCACAGCAGCTGCTGATCTTGTGAACAGCGTGTTTAGCTTATTGTTCTCCTGGTCTCTTTACCTGGTGTCTGGGACTTGGACCCACGATCCTTGCACCCCAAGCAAGCTTCCTTTGTCCATTGCTCAGCTGCTCTTTTGGGCAGTGGGCACAGCAGACCTGTAAGGGAGCTGAACCCTGTGCTTTCTCCAGGTGTCCACCTCCTATTTCCTTCACCCCGAACTTCAACACAAGACAACACTATCCCCACCCGGTGACCTAGCAAAGGAAAAACACACTGGCTGTTAGCATGAGCCTGAGTGGAAAAAGGAAGGAGACAAGATTAAAGAATCCATTTGCACTCCTATCATCATCCCGCTTGGCACTTATCTTCAAAGCACCATACAAACATTAATTAATCCTCCTAGCACTCCTGGGAGGAAGGAACATATTAACATGACTCTTATTTTAGATGCCAGATAAACATAAAGGATGGGCCAAGAGATACCAGACAGGCGAAATGGGCAGGTCATGCCAGCTACCCCACTCTTCCTGTTGAACACTGCAGGCTTCGTGAGTCAGTGGCAATGTGTTCCAGGCAACGAGCTGGTGTGCTCACACATTGGAGGGTGGACAGAGAGTGGAGAAGCTGGAGCAGAGGGCAGAACAGGCAGTGTTGCAGAAATATATGAGAGAGAAACGCTGGAGCAGAAAGAGAGGAAGAGGATGAGCCTTGCTGTCTGCATAGACATACTGCCATGAAGGCACATGCTGGAAGATGAAGAGCATAGAAGCTCCTTTGTGAGGAGAATCACAGAGTAACAGAATCACAGGGGCTGGAAGGTACCTGCGGAGCTCCCCAGTCCCATCTCCCTAAAGCAGGTTCCCCAGAGCAGGTTGCACAGGAAAGCCTCCAGGTGGGTTTGGATATCTCCAGAGGAGAATCCGCCACCTCTGCACAGCCTGTGCCAGGGTTTGGGCACCCTCATTAAAGAGAAGTTCTTCTTCATGTTCAGATGGAACCTCCCATGTTCCAGTTTGTGCCCACTGCCCCTTTTCCTGTCTCTGAGCACCACTGAGCAGAGCCTGGCCCATCTGTTTTCCTCCCACCTTATGGATACTGATAAGCACTGGTCGGATCCCCTCTCAACCTTCTTTTCCCCAGGCTGAACAGCCCCAGGGCTCCCAGCCTTCCCTCACACAGGAGATGCTCCAGGCCCTGTATCATCTTTGTGGTCCTCCACTGGGCTCTTTCTAGGAGATCCCTGTTATTTTTGAACTGGGGAGCCCAGAACTGGGTACAGTGCTCTAGACATGGCCTCCCCAGGGCAGAGCAGAGGGGGAGAACCACCTCCCTCGCCCTGCTGGCCATGCTCTTTGTAATGAACCATTGGCCTTCTTGGCCACCAGGGCACACTGCTGGCTCACAGCTGAACTGTTACCCACAGGACACCCAGAGCCTTCTCTGCAGAGCTCCTCTCCAGCTGCCCCATCCTATACTGGTACATGTGGTTATTCCTCCCCCAGTGCAAGACCCTACATTTGCCCTTGTGGGTTTCTCCCTGCCTGACTCTCAGTCTGTTCAGCTCTTGCTGAATTGCAGCACGGCCTAATGGTGTATCCACTCCTGCCAGTTTTCTATCATTAGAAAACTTGCTAAGGCACAGTGGCCCTTTTGGCTGCCTGCTGGGAAGGGTCCCCCTTGGGGAGCTTGCAGGGGTTCTGACATCCCTAGTGGCTTTTCTCACAGTGAGAGATGTCAAGAGCTCAGGGGCACATCCACAAGCTGGGAAAAAGTAATGCAGAGCTCAATAGCACTCAAATTTACTTTTCCTTTTCTTTTTTTTTTTTCCCAGTCAAAACAAACAAACAAACAAAAGAACAGCATTAATTTGGGATGAAGTAAAGGTTTTCACTGCCAGCTTTGGAGAAGTTTTATAAATATCATAACATTACACTAAAATGAAAGGAAATTGTGTGCCCCGGTGGCGCAGCGGTAGAATTCCCGTCTGCAACACCAGGGGGCCCGGGTTCGAATCCCCCCTGTGGAGCAGGGGGTAGAAGTGCCGCTCTGCTACACAGAGGGCTCGAATCCCGGGAGTTGGACTCGATGATCTCTAAGGTCCCTTCCAACTCGCACAATACTATGATACTATGATACTATGAAATCGGCGGTGCTGCCGAGGCATCCTGGAAGAAAGTATTGACATAAAGCATTTGGCCTTCAGACAACAGTGGATATCGACCTGCTCAGTGTGGCGACTGAGCTCCTCCAATGGCCTTAAAAAGAAAAAGCCATGATAAAAAAAAGGCTGAAAACTTCCACTTCTCCCAGCCTTCTTGCTGGCGTCACACAAAGGCGGCCTCCTGTCCCTCCTGAATGGTGTGGTGCGGCAGGCTGGTGGTGGGTTCTGGGTTCAGCAAGCACTGAGTTGGGGAGACAAGCACCAGTAGATGACAGGGCAGGGAAGAATGGGCAGATTCCTGCATGGCATGGCATGGGGAGCCTGCCTCAAACCCTCTCCATGCCTGATGAATGCTGAACAGAACATTGCGGTCCTTTCGGTCTCTTCTGTCATGTATGTCTTCACGTGAACCCCACCCCCCTGCCATCAGCACTGCCTCTTCTGCCATTCTGTAACAAACATCCTAATTACGGCACAATAGCTCTAATTGCAATTACCTCTCCTTATTGCTGCAATCTATTCCAGCTGAAGCGCGATCATCCTGGCTCTACGAATTCACAAAGCGACAACACAGTATGGCCTCAGCGTCCAAGGGAAAATGGCACAGCTTTCTGAGCCCCTCCTGAGGGCAGTGGGTCAGTGGCTGCCATGCTGTCTGCCTCAGGAGGGCTCACGCTGCCCAGAGCACCCTCATACTGTTATATCTCACAGCCTGACCCCATTCCTGGCAACAGTTTCTCCTCCTGCCCAGCAGAGGAGGTGCTCATCTTGCATTTTCAGACCCAGGGGATTCACAGTCCTTGGAATTTATCCTAACAAACGAAGTGCAGCTGTGGCTGTTGCAGATCTACCTGCCTGATGGTTTATAAAAAAGGCACAAACCCTGAACAACATCATAAGCTGTGCTGGGAGCTCCAGGAGTTCTTCTCAGTGTCTTCAGGGAGAAGAAAGTCCATTCCTGCTCCCATAGCAGGTCCTGTCGGAGAATGCCACCCACCCACACTTGTGACAAGCCCACAGCCTGAGTTGGGCCAGGAAGTTATCTAAGGAGCCCATCATACTCTTAGCTGGTGGCTGTAGCTACTTTCATCTTCTAACCCTCACCCTCTGGCAGTCCTCTGCAGTGCTCCCAAGCTGTGCAGACCAAATACGTTAGCTTTGTTCTTGTTATTCATGATGGCATGCTTTATCCTGCCTGGAACAAGACATATAGGTAAAATATCTTGGTGCTTATTGCTTTGGAAGGCATCTTCTGTCTCCTGTTCCTTAATGTCCTATCTGAAATATGAAGCCCAGAAAGAAATGCAGCCCCTCTCGCAGAGATTTTAAAGAGCCTTATAAAGGAAGAGATTCATTTCTCCATTTCTGTTGCACCACACAGAGGAGAGATGCATGCAGTCACTGGGAATAACAGCGCTGCTCCCTCGACAAGGAATTGAAGCACCTCCCTTCAGTGCTCACCTGTGCTTCTGTATGACTTCCCAGCTTGAAAATCTCCAAATGTTGCACCATTTCTTTTGACCTTTAGCTGAATTCTTTCATCCTTACTGTTTACCCTATCGATAGACATTGCTGCATCTCCTTTCTTTCAGCAGCACACAAAGCCTGGCATCCTCTTAGGATTGGCCTCACTGGGAGTTTATGTTCAATACTCCCTCTACCTTGACCCCAAATCCTTCCCAGGATCACTGCATGCCAGAATCCAACTCCGTGGTTCTGTAAGGTGTGACCTGTACTTAGTACTCCTTGCAGCCAGCTGTCAGAAAGGATACTGGCTGCAGTAAAGCCTCTGTGCCAAATGATACACATCTGTCTGTAGAACCACACTGTGTTTGCCACTGGAGCTGGGGGTGGGGGACAGACCACTTGGGGGCAGCTGGTGTTGCTCCTCGTCCTTGGGGTCTCATCTCCTGGACTTCTCCAACCTTACAATTTCGGAGGATCCCGAGGGGTCTGGGGTACCTGAAGTCAAGCCAAGGCCTTGCTGATTTCACAGGGGGTTCAGTTGGACTGGTCCGATTGCATCACTGTCTGCTCTGCCTACAATTATAGCTGCTATGTTTTTTTATACATGGCAGCATACAAAGGCCAAAAACAGAGATGAGAGGATCTTCCCACTTGTCTGCCCACAGGTCTGGAGAGACACAGTCCATTTGCATAAGATCTTAAAGTCCTTTCACAGAACAGTTCTGGAGATGGCTACGTCTAGTTCTGGGAGGTTTGCTTGGGTAAGGCTGGAAAAAAACCTGCTGCACAACAGCTTTTGAAGATGGCCTGAGCCCACCTCACACAGACACAAAGGCACTTGGTAGAAAACTCAGGTTTTTTGTTTGTTTCTTTCTGGTTCTACTGCACATAGAGATAGATTCCAGTACATTCAGTTCCCGCTCTTTCAGGAGGCCCTGCACCAATCACACACTGATTTAAGGTGTCAGGTCAGCTGCCAGCAGCCCAGAGAGCTTGCTATTTCTTCTACTAGTTGTCTTATAATATTCCCTCCTTTGGGATAGATCCCAACCCTGGATGCATCCAGCCCTGCCTTGAGAGCTCTGTTCCATGAAGAGACTGTGCAAACACTCAGCAACTGAGAGGACTGTAGGCAAGGGATCTCAGTGCCTTGTCTCACCTTCACATTTGCTGAGCCAGTGACAGAGCTGAGCTCTTCATCACTCAGACTCAAAGAGGCAGAGGATAAGAAAGGGAAGGAAGTAACCTTCGGGATGGGACAGACTGCCCTCACCATGCCCAGCTGACTGCTCTCCTTGCTCCAGACAGAGCTGACCCAAAGTTCGAGGACCAAAGCGAGGGGTCAGAAGGTCACTGCTCAGCTGGGACCAGCAGGGAGCTTGAAGAAATCTGAGTGGTCCAGGCAGGTACATTTGGGGTTGGAAATATCCAGATGGAAGTCTCCATACTGTATAGCTGCACCATATGCACTGTTTGGGGATAACACCTGAACCTCTGAGAGGAAACCCCCTCAAGGTCAGGGTAGGAGCTTGCTATCTGATGAACGTTCAACATACAAACTGTGCAAGGAATCTGCAGGGCCTAGTGAAAGGTAAGGCCTGTTGCCCCTAAGCAGTGGTACAAAGCATCAACAGCCAGTGCAAGTGTCCTGGTTGAAATGCTTATCAGTTATGCAATGGCCCCAGAGCAACACCGAGTAGTTGCTAGGCTTCACTTACTGCTTCCTTGCACTGTCCTTCCTTCATTGCTCCATCCCCTTTGCTTTGTGTGGATCTCCAAGTAATGATGTTGGGAAAAAAGGGACTGAGCAGACTGAGCAGACTGAGCACTGCTAACCCCCAGAGCTTTGTCTGAGCTGCCAGGTGCCAGCAGCAGCCTGCTGAAACTGCATGCCTTCCCCCACATCCTGCCCTCCTGCAGGCATATCAGCTCTAGCAATGCTTTCTCCCCATGACCTCTGCATCTGCACTCTCCAGCTGTGACAATCCAAGCACTTGATTTGCACACTGTGCTCATATGTTGAGGAAAAAAACCAGCATTTCTTTCCATGATGACTACCACAGGGGACTGCATGCTACCTGCCCTGGAGGCACATCAGCTGCCTGTTGGTGCAATCTGCAGCTCTGCTTCCAGCTCCCTGTGCTCGTTCAGATGGTTGCAGCATGAGATGGGGCAGCAGCTGCCCACACCCTATGGGGACACTGTGAGTACTCTGTGCCCTGCAAGCACAGCAGTTTGGTTGGGATTGAAGAAAGTGGGGTGGCAGTGGCAGAAAGGATGGAAACCACCCTCTCCTAATGTGGAGGTACCTTACTACAGTAAAAATTTTGGGCAATGCTGTACGGCTACATTATATATCAGTGCAAGCAGCAGCACAGCTCTGTCCTGCATGCAAACCTTGTGCTTGGCAGAGGGACACAAAATTCCCCCCAAAAGCATGGAGGGGTTTCCTTAGCTGTGCATAAGGGTCACTGTTTCCTCTCCATCCCCATGCTACAGCCCAGCACTTGAACTTTAGTCAGACCCTTGTGCCCTATCCTTGCTCCACATAAGCAGAATGACCTCTGCTCAAGAGATGGCCTTGCCTGAGGGCAGCAGTGTGAATGGGATGTGCACAGAGAGGGTTTTGGAGAGACACCAAAAGGCTGAACTTAAACTACCATTGTGGAGTGCTCCAGTCTGCGTTCAACACGTTCAGCCATGGCTAAAAGGAAGGAGGGGCAACCAAGCAAAGCACATTAAAATAGTCCAGAAGCAAAAAAAAAAAAAAAAAAAAAAAAAAAAGAATAAGGCAGAGACAAATCACATCACAGAGATGTTCTCTGTGTGACTCACACGCAGTGAGAAAAATGAAACAGGCCAAGGTCCAGCCATTTGAGCACTGCTTACACTGGGAGAGCACCTGGGGTGGGATCAACAGACCTCATCAGACTGTGGACTCCCCTTGCTCTGGGAATACCACAGCCCTGGAACAAGTGCTGCCGCCCAGCCCCAAGCTCTCCAGCAGCAGGACACCCTGTCCCATTGGCAGGTGGTTGGCGTGCTTGGGAATGGGTGCTGTGTGCTCCACACTGTGCTGAGGCAGCAGCAGTGCAGAGGGCAAATGCAACCCTCCCCAGCAGGTACCACTGGAGCAGTGCCTGTGGGAAAGCTGTCATGACTGACTGCAGATGTCCTGAAAGTCTCCAGAAGGACCTCATCTGACACTATCACCCTTCAGCATTAAAAATCTCATTCTCGGTCATCTGTTTCCTTGTTTCTGAGATGCAAAACAAGATGGGACAGGCAGGCAGCTGCGCTGGACTGGTGTGCCCTGCAGACATCTGCAAGCAAGGCCAGCACAGTTAGCAACAGCTGACTGCCCTCTGCAAGGTCATCGCCTCTCCTCCACCAGCTCCCAGGGGTAAGGCCATGGAAGAGCTGACAAGCTGCATCCTGCTGGGAGCGCAGGCCGGCTGACATCGTGGCTGTGCCAGAGGGCTCGCCTTCATGAGGACTTTCCTTCACAGCTGGGCAACGGGGAACTGGCTGAGCCAAAGCTCAGAGAGCATGGGAGTGTAAGGCAGGAGGGAAGCTCAGCTCTCTGGCCCCATATGCTGATCCTTTTGGGAAGTTGGTCCTCAGACACTGTGGCAGTGGTGGCTGCAGCCCTGGGAACAGTTCAGTGCACAACCCAAAGGAAGGAGGCCCTTGCTGTAAATATCACAAAGGAGGGCAGGTAACCTCTGCCTCAGGAGCTGGGTGAGATGACAACTCTTTGGGTGCCTGGAAGCAGTCCCAGCAGCATGGCTGTTGCACCAAGTTTGTCGTGTCTAAATCTGAGCATCTGGCATCCATCTGGGAGCTCGTGGCAGGGCTATCTCCTCCACTCAGGCCATACCTGCCCCTGTGCTTGAGGCCTCAGACTTACCCCAGTGCAAAGCACTTCTGACATCCCATTCTTTGGATGCAGCACATCTGCTCCTGAGCACAACAATGCTTGAACCATGCTCCAAAAGGAGTGATAATGATCTCCCTGGGCCGGGAGATCATCCAGGTATTAAGTGAGGCTCTCAGACAAACCAGAGAACAACTTCAGAAGAATTTAAGATTTACATATTTAATATTTATGGAGAGCCACAAAGACAAAAGAGATTATCAGAAGCAATCCTGGGCTTCCTGCAAACACAGCAGGGGCAATACACGCTCTCTGAGACAAACCTGAGACATGAAATCCTCACAGGAAAAGGAGATTATAAACCACCAAGGCCTTTTTGTCCAAACATTGCAGCAGATGTGTTGAAAATCCCCCCAGCACCACCTGCACAACTGGGATTCACAGCTACTTGCTCCTGTAAGCAATTCAAGTCCTGTGCCATCCCAGCATCTCCTTCCACTGCTGCTAAAGCTCCTTACGTCTTTTCTCTGGAAAAAATAAGGACTTCTACAGGAAATCTCCACAGCTTTTGTTCCTGGTTCAGGTGACAGCAGCTGATTTTTTCATCCACAAATACAGGCAGCACCTGACCAGTGCGTGTGAACTTCTCAGCTCACAGTATCAGTGTGGGCTCCCAAGTGCTGCCACTCCAGGGCTACAGGCCCTTGTGAAAACCCAGATTGATTTTCTGTATTTTAAGTAACAAAGCCATGGTCTTCTGATGGCAGTGGCATTACAGCGTGCCAAACAGCCTGTCAAATCAGAGAGAAGCAAAAAGATCTCAGCATACAGTGTTTTCAGAATCATCAGTCTCTGCTTGCCTAGAAAGCCAAATGTGATATCTGAGCATCTGACTTTGGTTTTCCTGGTCTCCTACGTATGGAGACACAAGTTGTTTCCTAAACACCTTCACAGCTTTCTGCAGACCTTCTCTGAAGTCTGACAAAACTCATGTAGCATGGGGCTACCCACAGGATGAACAAGCCTGCCCATGTCAGAGAATGGAGAAAGCCAGGACTAACTCTGGACTCCCAACTAAGATGCCTGCATGACAGATCTCTTGGGGAACGCAGCTTCCAGGGGTACCAGGGAGCTTCACACCTCCCATGCCAACCACCCCTCACAGGTCTCAGCCCTGCCAGCTCTGAGCGTGAGCAGCCCTCGCCATCAGCAGCCCTCCTTCAGCTCACCTCCCCTTTGTGCACTGCACAGACGCATGCCCACGTGGAAGTTCATGCCCCTGCTCCCCACATCCTCATCCATATCCCAGACACTCTCTGTAGCAGAACCAGCAAGGTGCAAGGCTGGGTAGTCTGCACTGTGGGGCTCTCTCTCTCTCCTTCGGAGCGCATACGCACATTCATACATGCATGCACACACATGCTGACATGTACACATACATGCAAACAAACACAGAACAGCTACTGACACAGTTCCCCAGGCTGCAACACAATGTGCTAGAGACACGGAAAGAACCCATGAGAAGGAAAAGCAAACAAGTGGCAGGTAGATAGGTTGACAAAGCCCTCCAAGTGCCTCGGTGACAGCCACAAGCAGGGGAGAATCGGCACTGCACAACCAACCTCTGCAAGAATCTCCCCTCCATATGTGCCAATGAACGCAGGGGCCTTGCCGCAATATAGGCTGCTTTGAGGAATCTCATTCATGCTGGCAGATTATCTACTTTTCTAACTCTGGCATCATTTCCCTGCAAGAATCAGCAGTGTCCTGAGTGCTGGTCTGGGTGGTCTCTGTGCAGTCTGTCTCGAGTGGGGCAGTCTCTGCCCACAGGAATGGAGCAGGAAGGGTACAGCTTCCTGCAGGGCTATCTCCATCCCACTGACCTCATACAGCGAGGGGGATCTGGGGACACGCTGTGTGAATCTCATTGGTTCTGGCACCAATTTGTTCCACCAACTGCTTTGGAAGAGATTTGTATTGAGTGGTCATGCCTTCTTCCAGTCAATGCTTCGGTGCTGGCGGTCCTCCCTTCCAAAACCCAGTTAAGTCGCTTCAACCTTTTGGAGCCTCAATTCCCAATCTGGAAAGCAAAGCTTATAATATTTCTTCTATCTGACTTACTACGATAGCTCATAAGCTGTTTGGGACAGAAAGAGTCTCTGAATATGAATTTATGACTTGCACATTGAGCCCTGGGCTCTAGGGGCTAATGCGATCATTTGTGCTGCGTCTAGTGAGGAGAAATGCAGTGCTGAAGGTATTTATTCCCGTATTCAGAGACAGGAATTCAGTAGGGATGACATAAGGCATATTCCCAAGTATTCCACACCACTCCTATTTAACAAGTGTGGTGGTCTCAGCTTAGGCACCTGCAAACACTGTTTTCCCTTCTGCTGATTTCTCAGTACAGACTTTGCCTCAAGGTCACAAAGACAGCACTGCTACGATGCTCTCATATTCATACATATTTATATCCCACTGCACCCCAAACCATCCCCGTGGTGCAATCATTCCTTGGCTGTGGTGGCAAACATTGCCCAGGTCTTTCTGTGGAATATGTAGGGGAAGTTTGGAGACTGAATGAGATATTTTGGAGACTGCACAAGATTTGTTATGGTGATATTGTCTGCTTTAGCAATGGGGATCGATCCATGTTATTTTAAGGGCCAAAATATTAGTTTAGCAAAAGGAACTGATGTCTGCTAGTTCATTAAAATATTCCAGTTTAGCTTTGCTTGGTGTGTGAAGGCCCAACAGACTTATTTTGTGCTTCACTGGTGCCACAACAGACAACTTCTTATCTGTATAGTATGTGCTGGGAGCCACCGGGTGAGAAGACTCTTCTTGGGTTTCATTTAATTGTTCTGAGCTGTAGTGAACCAAGAGAAAAAGCTGCTCATTTTGGTATAACGAGCAATGGAGATCTATCAAACTGGGGAAAAACTGTTCAAAGTTGCCTGAAGGTCACTGTGAAGAAGCTGAAGATGAAATAAAGGGGATGAAGTAGGGGGTTGTACAGCTGCCAAAGGCCTGGATCGTGCATGTTCAAAGGACATTAGCATATGTTAATGAGTTCTTGGAAAGGAATGAATATGTATGCCATTTCTGGGAAATGTATTGCATACGTATGCCTTAACTCCATGAACGTGGCACCCGAACTCTAAGAAGGCGCACTTGATTTGTCAGGTTGCCCAATATTGTGAACACCACAATGGAGTCAGGAGTTTTCTTCCCAGACTTTCCAATGGGATGGTTCAGAGAAGGGTCACTGGCAGGGAAAGGGGGAAGATCCAGGTTGATCACATGAGAACAAGCATGAAGTCTGCCCCCTCTTCTGATTTTCCTGTGTATTACATCCTCATGCGTGTGGTGCATCCTTTTGTGTGCATGTGATCTAGATCTAGCCTGACCAGCCAGAGAGTAAACCAACAGTGCTGGGGCCAGACCCTGGAGGGCATGGAAGCTGAGTACCAAGGATGCTCTGTGCCTCAGAAGTAGGATGGGGTTGTTTGTGTACCTATAACCCTACAGCTATCCATACAGGAACTGCCCTCACGTGTTTGGTGGTGCCTGTAGGCCATGAGTCTGGCTCAGCCTTGCTGATAACAATGGTAAGAAGTGACTCCTCACCTTGACCAGCCCCAGACTGGAATCCATAGGACCTTCAATCCCTGGTCTTAAGCTACCCTAGGGAGTCCTTGAGCAGGAATAACATTTGAGCCAGGTTGGGCCAAGGATCCTGTTAATAGCTTGTTTGCTCTTTGGTTTGTTCACATGCTGCACCTGAGTAAGTACAGATCAAAAGCATCATTGACAAAGCTGCAGCTGGGATGCAGGTCTGACATAGGAGCCCTGAAAGCATGCCAGGAAAGCTGCTCTTTTGGCACCTAAAGCTCTGTATTAATGGTAAGATGATGATATATTGAGCCCTCTCCAGTCTTGTCTTTGAAACTATTTATCATCAGGGCATCTTATGCTGCAGACCATTAAGTGCAATGTACTGCCAGGCAGGATGAGCTGATATAACAGCAGAAGCATCTCCAGAGAGAAGTCAACACTGGGATGCCATAGATCCCTGGCAGCTGAGTATCCCTGTAACCACCTCCCTCTTGCAGCTCTTTGTACACAGTGCTTTCCCTCTAGGAGATGAGATGGCCACCCTGCCATAGCTGATTACCCTGTAGTCTTTGGAAGATTTTTCATTCCTCATTCTGTCATATGACAGGGATGTCCCGCCCTTGCTTTGCAATGCCTTAGAATCCATTCAGGATTCTGCAAGAAGCATTCAGTGAACTTGGAGGACAAATCCATGCCCTCATCCCCAAAAGAGGCTGGCACAGCCTCCTTCCACCCCTGTCTGTGCTGTAAGTGGAGGCTGGAAGGGTGAGAGCTGGCAGCAAAGCTCTGCACTCCTCTGTATGCTGCAGCCCTTCAGAAAGGTCCTAGGCATCAGTGCATGCTGGCTTGCATCCACCAGCTGCTCAGAGAGTGGGATTTAAAGCCGATCTCTGAACAGCTGTTTATGCTAATGGCATGAGAAGCCAGAGCACTGCCACACCAGTGACAACCAGTCATGGAGGTCAGGCTGTCAGTGCTGTGATGACTGAGCTGCCTGGGTCTGGGCTTGCACAACATCCAGCCAGTGCTCGGAGGGTACACAGAGGAGATTTAGCCTAAGTGAGAAGCAACAGAATGAATGGGAATGGACTTGGCACATTACAGGTGTGCCTCCAGCCTTCACCTGCTCTGCAGCATCAGCCTTGACCAGATAATCACACAGGTCTTTCTGATCCACAGATCTCAAAGTCCTTTTCAGCCCTTGAGAAGGGACACCAGGACACGATGCCTCACTCTTTCCTATCCTCCTGTAGCTGCTGCAGGAAACTCTCAGGTTGCAATAAGGTACAAGGGCTGGTGGTAGATGCAAACAAGGGCAGTTATTTCAGCAGTGGCACATTTGACGTTGCTCCTCTGGGGAAACGTGGTGAGCAGAGGTTGATCAGCACAAACTGCACTGTGAGTGAGCACCAGACCCACTGCACTCCTGCTGCTTAGAGACACATCTGTCTGCAGGATGGAGGTCAGGCTGAGCTGTGCTCACCTTGATCATACCATGGCTATGTCCTAGTCTGTATAAACTGGCACTGCAGCACTACTGATCCCTGGGCTACAAATGTACCTAGATGTGTCCTCAAAATGACAAGATCAGCTTAAAAACAGTGTATGTAATACCACAGACTTTGAAAGCCCCTCTATGTCTGCTGTTTGACCCACTGGAAGGCATGCTTGGAAGCATATTTTATTGCCACCAGGAGGATAAAATCCTCTTTTAGGAAAGGGGATGACTGAAATGGTCACCCTACTCCTGGTGCTGGGGCTTCCAGAGAAACCTGCTGTGCATGGGAGGCCACATTCCCATCCGAGCTGCCCAGTGGCAGCACCTGAGCAGAACCAGACAGGGGAAGGAAAACAGACGGTGTGTTTATTCTGCCAGCTGCCTTGACGTCCCATACATCTGTGATTATCTAACAACAGCTGCTAATGTCATGCATGGTCAAAAAAGGGAGTCAGAAGCACAAGGAGTGTGGGAGAGGGGGAGAGGAAAAGATGTGCTGTTGCTCACTGCTGGAACAGCATCAGCTCAGTCGCTGCACTCCCCAGTTATCCTTCCCAGCTTCAGGGACTGCTGCTGGAAGCTGCCACACTCCCCATCAGCCAAAAGGTTTTTTAAAGATCCCAGTGTTGCAAGTGGTGACAGTGAAGTGACACAGCTGAGGAGCATGAGCCCTGGTTTGGCAGAACTTGTCTGAGAAGTGAGGTGAGCACAAGTCCCCTGGAAGCAGAGTGTGGGTTCAGTGCAATGGCACACTGGAGATTCCAGTAGCCTTGAAGATGGTCTAGACCTGAAGACAGCACACAAGACACTCCCTGGAGCCACATTATATTTTGCAGAGTTTTTTCTGGGACTGTACCACTCATAATGGCAACAACAGAGTGGCCTATGTGGGGATGGGAGTTAAGCCCATGCTGTCTGACTTGCAGCAACAACTGCAGGAAGAGCACAGTCAGGCCCCCAGGTACTGTGAGCTGGAGAGAATAATGACATGCTTGTTTGCTTTCTACAAGGAAGCTGCAAATGCTTTTGGGGAGCCTATCAGTTATGGCAGAAGGGGAAAGGAACTGTGGGAAGGAAAGAAGCTAAGTACATGCGGAGAGGGAGCATGTGAAGGACTCCCAGAGATGGACAGTCTGGAGGCTGGCACTGCTGTTGGCTCCTCAAGAACATACAATGTTACGGTTACAAGGCAGAAGCATTACTGCTGCCAGCTACTGGCTGTGCAACATGGAAGGATGTGTGTACTACATGCAGACCAAGTCTATGGGTTATATACACATCAGGGACCCCTGAAAGACTTTGTCAGAATAAAAGACATTGGTGCATCACTATGACCCTCCAGGATCAGCTCCCTGTTGGGTCTCCAATCAGAGAACCTCAGTTGTGAGCTAATGACTGTGGTGCAAACCCTGATTTGATACAAAGAATCAATGACAGTGTCGTTAATAAAGGGTGAGCTTACAACTATTGGTTGTGATCTTTATCCTCCTCTGCTCAGACCCCTCACTATGAAAAGGGAATCAACACCACTGACAAGAGGGGGCAGGGGAAGGGTCAGCTCCCAGCTGACAGCGACCTGCTGGGAGTGGGAAAGGCTCTGATTCCCTACTGGGAGCAGCTCCAGGGACATCCTGCTGAATTTCAGAGCGATGGGCTCTGATGCATTAAGTCTAAATTTGAAAAGACTTTGCAAAATTAGCAAAGAGAGCTCAGAGACTTCTGTTTATTTTTGCAAACATGAAGAAAAATAAGCTGATATAGCTGTAGTCTCTCTGCATTCACACTGGCGGCCAAACAACCACCTTGTTCCTTGGCTAAGATTATGCCTTTTTTTCCAGTGACCAACCTAATGTATCCCTGGTTGTTTCATTAAGAGCCAGTCTCCCTGCCAGTTTCAGCATGAAGAGAAGTGAGCATGGTGCTGGCTGTCAGCTGCATGGCGTGCTGCAGGTGTTTACAAGCAGGCAGTAACTCCAAGGTTCTGGGGTGTCCGGCTCAGCCCTCCACCCTCTTTAGCAGTCTGTATTCTGCCATTAGAGAGGCTGCTGCCCGGGCTAGATGTGCAGCACAGGGGCGCTATGGTTGCAGTTCTTCAGACCTAAAAATAACTGCTGCTTCTGTCCTGCAGCGCAAGCCAGGCACCTTTTCATAGCGCCAGACCTGCTAATTGCTCTCACAGTCAAAAGGCTGTGAAGAGGAGACAGCAAATAGGTGTAAATTCCCAGTAATGAAGATTAAGCTGCAGAGCCTGGGGGCCCTCGCAGAAGCCTCATGTTTTTGTTTGTGAAGAAATGCTGCCCGCACAAAGATTAAGCCTCAGCAAATTGTTTTTCAGGTTTCGGCAATGCTTCTGCCAACAGACAGCAAGACTCGGAGGTATCCCCATGAAGCGGGAGCTTTGCTCAGTCTCTTGGCTCTCTAAGAGCCCCAGCTAACAGCTGTCAACCCCCAGCCCCATTGCCAAGCCGCTGAGAAGGAGAGCAGGGGACGGTTGTCCCCAGGAGCCAACCTGTTCCCCAGACCCAATTGCCAGATGCAGTTGGTCCCCGGCTGTCTGGGTGGCTGAAGACGGGGCACAGAGACCTGGTGTGGTGGCACAGCGGGTGCTGCACTCTGCTCACCCTGCTGAAGGTGCTGGAGCTGATGGATGGTGTGTGATATTTATTGTTTTTGCCATTAGGACTTTGTCGTGTTAGAATAAATGGAGCGCACTGTTCTTGTAGGTAACTAAGTGGCATTATATTGCACAGCTAATCAACTCCTGGTTCAACAACTCAGAAAATGTACTTTTTTTCTTTTTTTTTCTTGCTGTCTATGGGTAGGAATTTTATCTGCAATGATTCCTCCCAGTAATTGCCTTCTCAGCTCTACAACATGAGCCCACCCAGCTACCATGTCAGCAGGACACAGTGGGCCTCCTGGCCATCGACCCTCCTGCAAGCAGCTCACTCAGTCTTTGCCACAGGCTGCAGCAAAGGAGGCAGTTATTAAGGAGGAAGGAGCCACTGTGGATTGAGCTTTCTCAACAGTGCTTTCCCCTGAAATAGGATGAAAGACAAGAGCATCATGTGGAAGCTCTCGGGGAGATAAGGAAACCATCACCTATGACCTTCGTAAGACCTCTTTCCTCAGCTCAGTCTCCCTTGCTGTGTGCTGTAAAACATAAAGTCTAACAGAGAAGTGGGAGAAAGATGCCTGGCAACATGAGCAAATTATTATTTTCTAGCAAACATGTCAAACTGGTTCATCCAAGCACTGTGGGCATTGCCTAGCCATAGCCTGGGAGTAACTGAACTTTGCCGCTTCACTGACTTGCCCTTGAATGGGAGCCAAGTGGCCTCAAGCACCTGACTGGGTGCCCGCATGCTGCCTTCACCCCACTGGGCAGCTCTGAGCTGCTGTGGCTGCCTCTTGTCAGGAGTGAAAATATGCTCCTCATCACAAGAAATGTGCTGTCAATAGCCTCTAACAAGCTGCTGCAGCCGCACAGAGAAGCATGGGGAAAGGCACTGGCTGTTTGTTCTAAGATTCTGCATAGCCCAGGAGCACTGCAGCTGTTGGGCCATTACAGCACTCAGAAGTGGACTGAATGGCAGGCAAAGAGGGGCAACGTCTCAAGCTTGAGTTTCAGGCTCCCTCTTCTCTGACTGATGGCAGAATTTGGTGCTACCAAATTTGCAGTTTGCAATTGTTATAATTGACTTTGCTGTTGTATACAAGAAAAATCTTCAAAATCTACCTCTTGTGATCTGTTTGTGTGTCTCAGTCACTGGGAATTTAAGTTCAGCCACCTGCAGGCATCTCCTCCTTAACAGGCCCTGCTTCCATGTGCATTTCCAGTAGAGCACTGCTGTGCCTTCCTTCCAACTCCACGCTTTAGCATCTCTGCAATTTGTTTCTGAAACAATCCAGCCAGGCCCAGGTTTGCCATCCCATTTGGACTTCTAAGCCACTGGGCCTACAGTAAAGGTTACACAACCACTGCAGTTTTGCCAAGACCTGTAATGCAGAGGGGCAGAAACAAGATGCAAGAAGGCCGTGGTCACTGTGTGAGACCCTTGCAAGGTTCAAATTTCTCTCTACTGAGAAAAGGCGGAGGGAACAGACAGACATCTCAGATATGCCATTTCCTATGTCTGCAGCTTAAAACCAATGTGGTGCTTTACAATGAAAAGCAACTGCACATTCTTCAGTGCCTGGCATGGACCAAGCACCTGGGGCCTTTTTTCAGGCTGCTGTTTGATTCATGCAGCAAAAGGCTGCTCCTGGATTCTGCTGAGTTCCCAGACTCCATGGGAATGGTGAGGCTATCAGCATCTCAGCGCTGGTCAGCATCTGGCACAGGGGAAGATCTCAAAATTAGCCTGTGGTCAGATATGCTTTGTGCTGTCCTCCTGTGCATTACTAAGATGATGTTCTTCCAGAGCACTGTCATGACTCACGGTGCTATATATATATTTATATACATAAATTTGGAATCAAAGACCCATCCAGCCATTCAAAATCTGCTTTCCTGCATGGCCATGTTTGTGAATCCTCCTGCTGTTCTCACATGTGCACTGCAGAGCAGAAGCATCCCCCCAGTCTTGCTTTGCCAACGCTGAAAGAGGAAGGCTGAGATTTCCAAGGAGGATGATAAATTCTTGAAGATCTCTGCTATCCTGGGGGCAGCACAGTACTCCGGGTCCTTCCATAGGATGGCTGTTGCAGATGACCTGGGTGAGATGAAAGCAGGCTATGGAGACTGCCCAATGAAGGCTGGGTGCCCTCCCACCGCCTAGGGCTACTTCCTCCTTCTCAGGATACAGCCTGGAAAATCAGCATCAAATTAAGCCCATAAGCTCACCTTCACCCTGACCAGACCTTTTGCTTGCAATTGTGAGGAGTCCACTGTGGAGCCTGAAAATGAGTTTTCCATCTCAGTGTCGCTCCAGGATCGTCACTCAGAGATACTCTCCTGCCTCCTCTTTGCTCTGAATTGTGCCTAGGGGTAGTCAAGTGTCATACACAGTGCAAGCAAGTGAATATGTTCCAGAGTGGCCGCTTTATCTGAAGGTTTAATAGACAACTGAACTTCAAAGGCCTTGAGAGCAGCCTGCTGGACCCCAGCACTGTTCCCTTAGGACAGACCAGGTTTTTCTGAACCTTTAATCTACTCATCACCACTCAAGCTGCTGGATACACCCAGGAAGGTCCTGAGCCAGTCCCCCATTTTCACTCTTCTGCCAAAGACAAAATAAGTATAAAAAAACAACAGTTTTTCTCCTGCTGGTGGGGTATCCCAGCAGAGCACTAGAAATGTCAGCAGCCTTTTTTGGTCCCATTAGATCTTATAGGGACCCCTTAAGGAGAGGCAGATTCCAGCTAAGATGACCTCAGTCCCTTTGTGCTGGGTGCCAGGCCTGGTGGGTCCTCTCCCTCCCAGCAGAAACACTGCTGAGTGTTGGCTGATCACTGCCTTGGTTTAACAACTGGGGATATAATCTTTGCCCACTGAAAGGAGCAATTCCATTTGATCACTCCATTTTGAAGCTGATACACTTCAGCCCAACCCTCTCATTCTGACCTTTAATCACACTACATAAATGTAGTCTTTGTAGACACTTGGATCCATTTTCAGTGGATGGTCTTGCATGCTTTGTAGCCTTTGTGGGACAAAACGTCTTCTGAAGTGATAAACAATGCAAAAGGAGGAAAAGAAACAGGGAAAAGGAAAAAAATCTGTGATAGGAAGCCTGTGTTGAAGTTATACATAATATATTATTCTGCTAGATACAATTTACCTTCTGATAGATACCACTGTAGCATATGGCCTATGTATAAAAGAGGGAAATGCAGAATTAGGAAAAGGCTGAGTGAACCCTTCCGATGTGTCTGTTTTTATTTAATTATTGGATGGGCTGCAGGTCCACTTGCATCAGGACTTTGAAAGGACTCTCTTTTTCACTGCATTGTGCAAACAGGTCCAGAAGCATTTCTGCTCCAGGCAACTCCTAACTGGGATCACAGAATCCCAGAATCGTAGGGGTTGAAGGGACCTCCAGAGATCGAGTCCAAGCCCCTGCCAAAGCAGGTTCCCTACAGCAGGTCGCACAGGTAAGTGTCATGGCAGGACTTGAATATCTCCATAGAAGCAGACTCTACAACCCCCTGGGCAGCCTGTCCCAGTGCTCCGTCACCCTCACCATAAATAAGTTCTTGCACACATTCATGTGGAACTTCCTTTGCTCCAGTCCATTTCCCCTTGTCCTGTCTCCATCTGTGACAGTTCAGGACACACAGCCCTGCTCGTGTGAAAGCCCCTTGCTTCTCCAACACACAAAATGCTAAACATGTAGCTAACTTTAAATGGGATCAATTTATTTTGGAGCTTAAGAATATATTTAAAACGATGTACTTGTTTACATGCTTTGCTGGCGATGACCTGCAGAAAAGGGGCTAAATGTGACACAGTGTGTAGAGGTGGTGTGGGAGAGGTTTGAAGTTGTACTGGAACTGCTGTGTAACTGTCGGGGCTCCAACAGTCTATTCAAACAGAAATGCCAACTAAACGAAAAGGAGCAAAACTCAGTAACCTTTCTGTTAACACTCTGAAATCTTAATGCTAAATAAGCTGAGCTTCTTCACACTAGTGACACGTGTGCTCGGCAAATCGTGTCGCTGTGGATATCTCCAACAGGTGGATGAGAACTTAGTCCCTCTGGGATGATACTGCATACGCACCCTCAGCTACCCACACTGCTCTTCTCAGACAACGCAACGTACATCATCAGTGCTGCCGTTCCATGCCTTCTGCTTTCACTCCATCATTTTGCAGAGGCTGTTTTTGATGGTGGGCCATGGAGGGACTCTGGGCTTCCCAAGGAGGCTCTGACATGAGAATCTTGGGAGCACTGTTCTCGTGGGCGCCTTCCTTGGATGCATGGCTCAGCTCCTGACACTGCTGGGATTGCCATCATGAGGCTTGTTTGTTCCTCAGCGTGCTGTTCACTGACTTTATTTTCCAGCCAAGAGAGCTTTGCAAATAATAGTAAGAAGGGATGAATGGAACAGTATGGGATGATTAACCAGGATTTTCAAAGGTGGGCCAGAAATCCAGATTGCTGAGCACCACAATCACCTCACAAACAACTGACTGGGCACATCCTATCCTGTATGGAGAGGGAGAATTTCCTGCAGCCATTTGCCCTTAACTGGATCAGTGGACAATAATTACCTACAGTACTGAACAGAGCAATGAAGCTGTGTTGTCACAGTCTCTCTCTTTATTTCTTTTCTTTTCGTCAGGTTTCTGATCTCCTTACAGTAGAAACTCCCAGATTTATTCCTTCTCTCTGCATGCATTGCCACAACATTTGGGATCTGATGCTGCTATAATCTTTCTGGACTATAAAAAACAAGTAATGTCTTTCCATAGCATATGGTTCTCCCCTTACAACAACAGACACCAGAACTTTCAATTAAGTTTCTGGAAGCAGCGTTGAAATACACATGACTCATTTCAAAAGTGCACTCACAAGTGAAATGATCCCATTTTTTTGCCAGATCTCTGCTCATCAGGAAACAAACAGTATCTGATGTCTTTCTTTCTTCATACATTGACGAAAACAACACCGTTCTCCATCAGCACTGAGCCTAGTAGAAATTGTCCAGTTAAATATTATAATATTTGATAATAGCACTGCCAGCACGGAGCTGACTCATTTAATGTAATGTGCTGCTCCCTGAAGATTGCCTTTCAGCACGGCAAACAATTAGCTAGTTCATTCATCTCAGCTTGAGAATGGTAGATAGTTACAGGACCACGGGTCCTTTCCTAACTGGAGCTGATTTATCAACAGTCATAGTTGTTTCTCCTGTAATTCATCTTATGCTATTTACACACACACACACACACACACACACACACACACACACACACACTTCCTGGCCCCTGCCATGTCTCTCTGACACGCTGCCTGCACAGGCATCCCTGCACAGACATCCCTGCATGGACATCCCTGCACAGCTGCCTCCTGCTCTCTCCCTCTATCTGGGGATCTCTGTGGCTGACATTTCAGAGGGGCTGTGTCTCCCCTACCAGCCTCTCTTCTCCAGTCTTCCTGTCCCACCGGGAGTGAGATCCTCCCTTACCCCAGCCTGGATTTGCTCCCTGATGTTTGTTACTGTGACAGCAGTGTCTGCCAGCTTCAGATCTCCCTGCCCTCCAGGCCCTTACCCCAGTGCATTTATGGCCAGTGCTCTGTCTGGGGTTGGCTCTGTGAGCCACTGTGAGCCACCACCAGCTTGGCATTCACTGGTGGCACTGTGCACATGTGCGGCCCCGCTGTCCCTGCTGTGCAGCCATTGTGTCACAGTGTGCTCAGGGATGAACCTGTGCTAACCTTCACTGCCTGGTCCCAATGAGGATGAAACTTGCAGCAGCCCACAAAGATCATCTGGGATTCCTATAAAGGGGCTTTGAGAGCTGGGGGTGGGCAGCAAGGCTCAATCCCCAAAGCATCCCTGCTCTATGCAGCTCTCGCTCCTCAAAGCTGTCACTTTTCAGACTCTTTTCATGCTGTGGAGCAGCTGAGGCTGTCAGCAGGGCTACCCAGCACCCTGCCCAGGGTTGTGCCTTGCAGCAGTGTGACCCCGGCTGCCATGCTGCACTGCTGCACTCAGATGCTGCTTGGGAGTGAGCTGCATTAGATGCTTATGTTCTCACAGGGAGAAAATGGCAGATCCCTGGCAGTAAGCATTTCTTTATCTCACATTCTTGCAAGAGAGGGAGCTCCTGAGATTTTTTTTTCCTATGAACCTAGGCTTCAATGAGAGATTTATTTTATTGTGTTCATAGCTGTAATTATTGCTAGTTGAAGATGGTGACCTCAGCACCCAGACTGAATATAGCAGCGAGTTCATCCGCAATATCTTTATAATTACTGCCCAAATGCATGCCATGGAAACCAGAAGTGGGGAGACCCAGGTAGGAAGAGGAAGGAACAAGGGGAGGACAAATACACCCACACAGTTTCCATTACTGCATTTGAGATTGGAGAGGGAATGAAAGAGCCCAGTGCAAAGCACTGGGCTCACCTGTTCCCATGGATGTGCTGTTCTGCATGGGGGACAGAGCCGGGACACCTCAGTGTCACATCCCTGTGGCCACCGTGAGGCTGGCAGCAGTGGGACACAGACCTGCATATCTATCTCTATAGCCCCAGGCCATGAGAGACACCTTGAGGAGACAGCTGGAGATTTGTGCAGGTTGTGAGAGGTCTGCTTTGGCTGTAGGTCACTTTGCAGACGGCTCTGGCTTGCTGCCTGTTACTGCTCTGGTTTTTCTGGAGCAGCTCCACAAGTCCCTCTTTGCAAGGGCAGATGCCCACACTTGGTCATGGCCAGCTCACTCTGGACCCAGCTACCCTCAGGAGCAGTTGCATGGACCAGCTGTCCCAGTTTGCTGCAAAAGCACAATGTTTTTGACACGTCCCAGTACTGACTGTACCCTTCTAACAACACCAGTGAGCTTGGGGGAACAGGAACTGGAATGTTGCCAACAGTCTGTGTTACTGTATTCCCCATTCTGCCACCTCCCTTGGTCCAGGTGTGTGTGTGCTGTGGCTGTATGCTCAGTGCTATTGGTCCTAGGACATGAGCATGGACACCTCACCTTGGGATTTCTGGGCAGTTTTCTAGTTGTTGATGCCACCCTGGCCTGTATTAGTGACCCAGTCCTGAAAACAGAGTATAGAACCATAGAATCATGAAGGTTGGAAAAGACATCTAAGATCACCTAGTCCAACCACCATCAACACCATGCCCACTAAGCCACATCCCTCAGGGCCACATCTGGAACACCTCCAGGGATGGTGACAACACTACCTCTCTGGGCAGCCTGTCACAATGCCTGACCACTCTTTCTGAGAAGAAATTCTTCCTAACATCCAACCTGCCTCTCCCCTGGTCCTACCACAAGTAACCTGGGCACAGAGGCTGACCCCCACCTCACTACAACCTCCTTTCAGTCTCCCCTAAGCCTCCTCTTCTGCAGTCTGAACAATCCCACTTCCCACAGCTGTTCCTCATAACACTTGTGCTCCAGACCCTTCACAGCTTCATTGCCCTTCTCTGGACACGTTCCAGGGCCTCGATGTTTTTCTTGTCATGAGGGTCCCAAAACAACACAGCACCTGAGGTTCAGACTTACCAGAGCCGAGTACAAAGGGATCATCACCTCCCTGGTCATAGGAGATCAGTTTGGTCAAGGACTTGCCTTTCAGCAATCCAGGTTGACTAGCCTGGAACCCTTGGTTGTCCCACAGAGTTGTCCCACTTTGTTATTTCTTGGATAGGGAGATTTCATGTAAGAGATGCCCACAGGGACCAAGAGAGTTCCTGCTGCATCAGGCTTAGACTCCTTCCACCCAGACTCGGCCCAGCTTTCCTGGAGCTCAGTAACAGGGCCAAGGACCTCCTGCCTGCCCCACTGGCTATCCCCATTTCTCTCTCAGGCCCCCAGTATTTCTGTAAGTGTCTCTGGGAAGATGACACCACTGTGATCAAAGCAAGACAACATCTTTCTACAGAGTGCCTGAACCAAGGAGGGAAGGTGCTGCTGAGAGACTAAATCTAGTTGCTTAAATTAAACAGGTGGAGAACTTTGGCAAAAAGTGAGGGTAGAGATGTGGATTTGGGGAGTGTTTTGAAGAAGAGCATTTGGTTTGTTTTTAAGGGGAGACTCTTGTGTCAGCTGCTTTTCGCCTTTCCAGGATTAAATGTGGCAGTTTAAACATCAAAGCTCTGTAAATCATTAGAGAAAGAGCAAATGCAGCAGGATCAGATGGAGCACAAGGGTCTTCAGTTTTTATTAAACACTTGAAGTTGTTTGAGAGCTAGATTGAGAAGCAGCACTATTTTCTGTTTTGGTCCACACCAAATGCTGGCTGTCGAGTAAACCAGCCAAATCCCATTCACCCTATGCTGCACATTAGAAATATTGACCATTCGTGCTGGATAAATGGGAGGGAATTGATATCAGCTAAGAGACAATCCCCAGACCAGAAGAGAGACAGAATTAACCAGCTTATTATCATTATTTAATGCTTATATTGTGAGAACAGATGAATTATATGTTTGCTAGGCTCTGCATGCAAGGCTGTTATGAAACTTAATTCATTAGCACTTGTAAAGTGACTTGAACTAGTGAGATGAAAGGTGTCCTCAGAGTGCCAAGTACTATTATAGCTCCAGTACTGCGGATCTTTAATAACAATATTGAATGAGTCCCGTGAGCCAGCACATTGCTTTTAACTTCCTTATGGTTGTTTTTACAAGCACTGTCTTAGAGATACAAATACATATATATATATATAAAGTTACAAGAAAAAAAATACAGTAGCAGTGCACACACTTGCCTATTCCCTACCGGGTAGGGAGCAAAACACAGCCATGGGCACTGCAGCCAATGGGCCAGGTGACAGCTCACCACTGCCTGGCTCCTGAAGATGGGTGTAGTTACAAAACTGCACTTTTGAACTGACTTTAGGTGCCAGGTCTGCCCACAGATTCCCTTACCTTCTGTCTCATGGATCTACCATCAACACTGCCACTGCAATTGAGAGCTGTGCCAGCTCTGGGGGAACCATGAGACAGAGAGAGCTTCTTCGTGGGAAGACGAAGAAGTGATAGGACATAAAATGTATCAGGGGAGGCTTAGCTTGGACATTAGGAAGAATTTCTTCATGGAGAGGATGACTGAGTATTGGAGAAGGCTGCTTGAAGAAGTGGTGGAGTCCTCATCCCTGGAGGTATTTAAGATATGTGTGGATGTGGCACTAATGGTCATAGTTTAGTGATGGGACTCAGTAGGTCAGGTTGATGGTTGAACTTTATGACCTTGAAGGTCTATTCCAACACAGATGATTTTCTGATTCTAAGAAACATTCCTGTGGGAGTTGGGGACTGCCTGGGGTTTCTGCTTGCATGCAGGTTCCTGCCCAGGCTGACTAAGCTGCCATATGCCTGAATTTGGCCAACGCCAGGTAACATTGGGAGCACATCCCCTGAAGCCCCTCTCCACCATCCACTCATCCCTTAGAGCCTTATTCTTGCCTCTTCTGATAATCTGACAATGGGATGAATGGAAGAGGTTTGATGTGTTGCGTGGACAAGCAGAACCCCAAAGCCATCTGCCATGGCAGGAGTCATGTAGATACACACAGTCCCTCATCTCAGCTGTGCCTGGCCCTGTAAGCCCATGGAGGCCCCAGTGGAGGTGGTTTCCACAGAGGGGGTGATGGAGATGGCTCTTACAAGGCTCCCTGGGGACAGCCATCTAGCCATCTGCTGCAGGCCTCACAAGCACAAGTCAGAGAGCTATTTCACAGTAGAAATCTTAACAGCTCAGTTTGTTTCCTCCATACCCCTCCTCACTTGCTTTTTGCCAATGCAAGCACTGTCAGCCCTCTTGCTCCCACTGGTGAGCAGATTTATCTTAACTGACAGGCTTTCCTTCCCAGTGCACTGAGTGGACTTTCATGGACTCCCTCTGCTGAGATTTCATGACAATATCATTTCTTTGCTCTGTGCAGCCACTTGCTCCACGACAAAGCCATTATAACTCAGCCAAGGTCTATCAAGCCCAGGCACACAAAGCTGTACTCACTCTCCTTTGAAAGCCTGCTTCCTCCACATTCATCTACCTGCAGCTACTGTTGATCATTCATCAGTCAAGAAGCCATGGCCATGAATGTACAGAAATCTCTTCCCTGCCTTAGCAAGTTGGGAACATCTTTTCTTGCCTGTAGTGTAACCTATGGCACTTCTAATCGCTGCTGCATTTCCTATAAATTGCAGTGGGTCTTGAAAAGATGCTTTTAAAAATTTCCTTACTCCAAAGACAGCAGAAAGTGTTAATGAAGTGTGCCAACACAGCATGCCACCATATTGCAAGTAGCCTTCAAATGACCAGGAAAGAAGCAGCTTCTTTCATTGAGGGAAAAATGAACCCTCTAAAGAGAAAGCAGTGACCTTCTCATCCACTTTTCTCTCTTCCTTCTTCAAATGTTGCTGCACCCAGCAAAACTCGCTCATTATCTACAGAGGCAGTTTCCATAAATTGCTCCATAAGACACACAGTGCAGAAAGCATCTGGCTGGATCTGCTGCATTGCTGCATGGCGGGGCATGCTGGGCAACATGGAGCTGGCCTGAGCCTTGGCCTGCAAGCAGGTGCCTCTGCTTGGGCTGAAGTGGAGTAAAGGACTCGTTGTTCTCCTTAATTATTCCAAAGCCTCTTTACTTGGAAGAAAATAAAATATTTATCAGAGACGTGTGGCTTTGGCAAAGGAGATTAAACTCAGATTAAATTTACAATGCATGTAAAATTTAATTGCCATTAGAGTAGTTTATGTCTCCGAAAACTAAAAAGGCTTTTCTAGCTTGACCTTTGGAGAGCTGCCCCTTTCTGGTGTCCTCAGGGTTGCCAACGGACCAGCCTGGCCTGGTGCCCCTGTGCCATCAGGCTCCCAGCCAAGTCTGCCAGTACCAACCAGCTTTTGTCTGGCAATGCTGCAGGCAGAGATGGAGCCCTTTTACTATGTCCTAAAATAACTTGGCAACTGTGATGCAGATGGGCACCAAGGAAGAGACAATGGAATCTGGGAGAAGACGGAACTGGTGGGCAGTGATGGGTTATGCCTGGGACAGGTGCCTGTCTCCAGCAGGTCTGGCATTCAGGCTCAGTCACACAGACCTGCTTTGGCACCTGGCAGATATGGCAAGCCCTCATGGCTGCTCAAGAAGAAGCCTTGTCCAGGTAGATGTCTCTAACTTCCCCAAGTTTCTGCATGTACAGAAGATCATCTTAGATCCACTCCTTCCCCAAGTCTGGTCTCTGCTCAGCCCCTGCCTTCCTCAACAAGGTGCCTGGAGCTGACTAGGGTACATGAGCTACCCTCACGTGACCCTTCCCCACCATGTTTCCAAAGATATTCTGCCACATTTGTTGCTGCTGCTTTGGCCCAGTGTCACGGGGCAGGCTGAAAGAAGGCACTGAAAACCAGAGGAAGACTTTGAATGCTGGGTTTACACACAGCAAGAAAGGACATCAAAGTAAAGCTATCCTGCAGCTCCTGACCCTGCTGGGGTCAGTCGAATACAGAGCACAGACACTGCAGAGTAAACCTCTGAAATTCTTGAACCAGACTGTGAAACTCTGTGTCTTGCACAGCCCTTCACACTCTTTGTACCCAAGTAACTTGCTAAGCACGTGCTCAGAGCAGAAAGTAGGCACAGTGCGCTGTGCTGGGAGTAGGGAAAGCACCTCCACAGAATGGCTGCAGGCTCTTGGTGCTACAGAGTGGCTCTGACCTGTGGAGCTCCCACCATGCCATGGTACGAGACTTTCTGTCCACCCATCTGATCATCCTCCAAACAGCTCGGAATCAAAGCACACAAGGACAATGCACGTGTCTACATGCTGAGGAGACAAGCAAGGCACACCCACAGCAATTGTACATGCTGGGGAGAAACTGGTGGGCACATATCAACCCATAATGGCTAAGTAGCTAATTATGCTTCACCAGTCTTGCATAAAATCTGTTCTCTCTCCCTCATTCATGCTCATGCACTCTTCTCATTCACTTTTAAAGTGATGCATTATGTGAGAATAAAACCAAGGGATGGTCAAATGGTGTTATTCAAATGGATGAAGACCAATTGTCCAGCTCAGGGATTTTTACCTTCAGGCAGCAGTTCTGTTAGTGCTGTGGTTTTCTGGCTGCACTCAGCCCACATTCTGGGCTCATTTCACCCTGCCTATATGTTTTAATACTCAGCACAGGCAGGAGATATCCAGGCTTCTGCTATTTACTCTTACTCTGTGCTGTACTTTCCTGTTGATGCTGACAGCTTTGCAGGAGCTGAAACAATACTTTATTTTGCTCATATCCCTGGAGCAGAAAGCCAGAAGCACCAGGGAAAAAAAGCTAGGTCTGGAATGGCAAGAACAACCTACCAGCCTTAATTGCACGAGGAACTCCTGTCATTGAGATCCATCCAATGACTTTTAAAACACATCATGTCTCCTCCTTGCTCTCTTCTGCTCCTCTACCTGCTCTTATGTTTCCAAATCTACACACGCTACTCCAATTCTCTGTTTTCCCCAGAGCATCAGTAATTTAATGGTTTCCTTTTTTGGACCACCTTTGTCAATGCAAACAGAGGGTTTTTCATTTCAGGATTAATTTCCCCAACTCCACTCTTCCCAAAGGCTTACACAGACATTAAAGAGATCGCTCTTTGTTTTTCAGCAGGCAGAAAGCCTCTCCAGAGCTACCTGACTGAATTAAACAGAGACATCAAAAGAACCTGTCAAATTTGATGTGACCAGACAGTGGGAGAAAGTCAGAGCAACACCAAAGCTGAGCAAAGAATCGGGATGCTGCTGTGGCAGATTTAAAAAGGGACAAATTCTGTGGAGATTTTCCCCTTCAAGGGAAAAGAGGATGAAAGCAGAAGTGTTCAAACAGTCCTGAATGTGCAGGCTGGCACAGTGCAAGAGCAAGGCAGAGCTGTGTGGCTGATAGCCCCTGGCAAGGCACTTGCTGCCCGGATCCTGACCACAGCTCAGCTCCCGCTGGAGGCTTCCAAATTGCTTCACCATCTAATAAAACAGATCCCTGCTGGACCCAGAGGGTCAGTGCTAGTGCAGAGAGGAGTAGCGATGTGTTTGGTCCCTTGGAGGAGAGCTGCTCATAGAGATGGGTGCTGTGGGGATCCCTGGCATCCTGGAATGCTGTGCTTGCTGTGGCTGCCCCATGGACCTGCTCCTACTAAGCCAGCAAGGACTCCAATTCCATTTGGTCAACACAACTTCTAAATTACAAAAACACTCTCAATTCCTTTCTTGGATTGAAGCTGTCCTCCTTGCCCACAGACAGGTTAGAGATGCAACATGAAGTTACAGTAAAGCCGTACGGCAGACAGCTTTGCTGTAAAATGTGACTTATGTTAATATTAATCAGGCAGGCTCTGATGTATGTTGGTTGCTATGACAGAGATACTTCAGAGTGTTTCAGTTAATTAGTACTTAATTAACTTTAATGTCCTGAAAAAGTCTACAAGCCATACAAGTTGGTCTGTATGTTGCCACTCACGGATCCCCACCTGTTTAGGCAGCACATCCCAGACACTCTTGCTTAAAAGGAAGCTGCAAAGCACAATGCATTATTAACTCAACCTGCGTGGTCTTCTCATCATGTCTCATGAGATGATTTTTAATATCAAGCCTTCCAGGATTAAAGACAGGGAGATGCCAAGGATGAAAGCAAGAGTGTAACACGGTGGTGTTTCAAGTGACTCTCTGACTGTCTGAGATCACTGACAGCTGGTGAAAGCTGGAAAAGCCAAGGTTTGAGGGTTGTGGAACAGCTGAGAGCTGAGAGCAGTGTGGGGTGCTTGTGTTTGAACAGTGGAAGCCAACCCCTTCCTATAGGCTGCTGTGCTATCCCCAGATGTCCAATTGCAACCGCGGAGGTGCAGGTGGGATGCTGGTGCTTGTCATTGGACAGTCTGAGCATTCTCAGAGCAATGACCCTGAAGCAAAGCGTGTAATGAGGACTAAATCCTGGGTGAGGTCTCCCTCCTTTGTGAGAGATGCAGGAATCTCAGGAAAGAAGGGTAGATTCTAACCAGAGCTTGAAAGTGACCTTCCCTAACTTCTTGTCCCTGGACAGCAGGAGGGTCCAGCCTGGCACAGCCAAAGGCATTTACTGTTTCATTGATAACCCACTGACCCTTGGTTTCCTAGTGAGGTGGTTGATGTTCCATGCCTGTGCTTGAGGAGCATTTGGACAATCCCAAGTTACCTGCTTTAACTTTTGGTTAGCCCTGAGGTGGTCAGGCAGTTGGACCATGTGGCCTCTGAAGGTCCCTTCCAACTGAACTGTTCTGTTCTATGCTATGCTATGCTATGCTATGCTATGCTATGCTATGCTATGCTATTCTATGTTATGCTATGCTATGCTATGCTATTTGTCATTATGCAGATCTCTGACACCACCACCCCAGGTGACATCTCAGTGCAACAAGAAAGTTGTCATGCCTGCAGAGTAGTGGGGTAGTATCTAATCCTGCTGCCCATCCTTAGCTGCTCAGTCCTCTTCTGTTTGCTTTTGCTTGGGGCTGCAGTACTTTGGAGAAGGGCAGCTTTTGAACTGCATGCACATCTCAGAGAAAGGGTCACCAGCCCAGGAGGCAAACAACTTGGTAAGAGCAGGTGTGGAAATACAAGGCAGGCACCAGTCTGCCTCCAAAAGAGGGTAAGAACAAGATCCTTCAGGGGTACGAGCCTGAGAAAATGTCAGAACAGACCTCAGATATGGCAGCAGGAACTATAGAAAGTCTTTTTGTTGATGGGAACTCCCAAATTTACAGTTTTCTCCCAAGAGTCTTCCGTGCAACTGCATGGAGCTCACTGGCAGACAGGAAGAGGCAGTGAGAGCCAAGCTAGCTGTCTGCTAGACAGGCATGAAAACCCTGCCAGCATTGCTCTGGGGCACCCCATTATCACACATCACTCAGTTAACTTTATACTGAATGTAAAAAAGAAGCAACAGCTGGAGATGAAATCTAATTTTCTGAGGGAAATATGAGTAAAATAGAATGTAGCTGCTGTGTGAATTAATTTATCTTCTGTTAAGCATTTGTTAGTGCTCTGGCATGGCCTCTGTCGCATTATGATGGTAGGCAATGAGGCAATGTTAACATAATTTCTCCCTGTCCATTTTGCCACAGCCATGTCTGCAGTACAAAACAGCACCAAGTTTTGCCACCGTTGCTGCAGACTTGCAGATGTCTGAGGTAGGGAGTATTGAGAACCATGAGATGGCTTCGGTTGGAAGGGACCTTAAAGCTCATCCAGTTCCAGCCCGCTGCTATGGACAAGGTTGTCACCCACCAGATTAGGCTGTCCAGGACCCTGTCCAACCTGCCCATGAATGTCTCCAGGGATTACAGTCACTTCCAGTAACTGGCTCATTTATGGGCAAAGCCAAACTCCTTTGGCTTCTTGCAACCATTTCTCTGGGAACTCCTGCAAGCTGCCTTCCCCATATGTTTGCAGTAAAGCTGTTTCCCACTTTCATGCTCAAAATACAAAGGTTCTTCTTGCTGTCCTCTCCCGTGGCTCTCCTGCATCCTCCCAGGGACCAGGCAGATGTGCCCCCAACTCAGCAAGGAGCTGCAATGACCCCACCTTCCCCTACCCTTCACAAAGTGCTCTTTGGTTCCTAAGTCACGTGTACCCAGCAGAATGGTGAAGCCCCCACTTTGATCATCATGGAATATCTTCGGGGCATGGCCAAGCTGCCTGCAATGGAAGCACCAGGCACTCAAGCTGGCTGAGTGCTTGGATGAGAAGCTACCAAACACCAGGGAGCATCCAGGGAGATCCAGGTGGATCTCTCTATGGTTCCTGTGGATTCACACAAAAAATGGCACTGAGGGTTCACCTTGAGGCTCTTCAAGCTGGGAAAGAGGACAAGCTGAGCAGTGAGTGCATGGCCAGCTACAGAGCGATCATGGACCAGAGATCTGTAAGTGGTTGGGTGTTGATGCAAGATGGAGCCTAATGAAAACAGTGTTTGTTTGCAGTTGTGACCCCAGTGGACAAAAAAGGTCCTAATCCTATTTTTAACACTGTGATTGTAAATGTGCCCTACAATACCCAGGGTAGCTTTTACAAGGAAAGAGACATTACACATAGAAAGGGTAAAAAAAAAACATTCAGTACGGAAGCCAAATTGATACAAGGACTGGAGAGGATGACTTACGGGCAGAGACTAAGGGAATTTAATTTGTATAACCTAGAAAGATGATGCCTGAGGGGGAACATGATAACACTATATAAATATCTAAAGGGCAGTTGTATGAAGAAGGGGAAAAAAAGTGACGCATGCACCAGCCGTGGGAGTGATGTGATGGACTGAAGAAGGGAACAGTTTCCCAAGGGAGCACAGTGGGCTGTTATAGCCTGGTGGGCAGGGAGCAGCACAGCGTGCCTGGAGCCTGCACGTGGTTCCTGGCAGTGGCCACAGTTAGGGCTGGGAGGATCAGGAAGGAGCAGCCTGGCACAAGCAGCAAGGGAGGTGCCCATGGGATGGTGAAGGCTGCCCCGGCTGGGGGTAGCAGGGTGACATCTCCCCTGCAGACACCAGGTGACCATGCATGCTGAAGCTGTGTTAGCACAGAGTGCATTAGGAGAGCTTCTCCTGTGAATTCAGGGCCATTCTCTGCAGCATCCCCCTCCTGCTCCCTTTGCTATCCATGCTATCTCAAAGGGAAGCAGGCACAGCAAAGCATCCAGATCCTCAGTGCTTTTTAGCACTGCACAGCAGAGCCTCTTCACAAAATGCTGTCATCAGGCTGAGCTCCTTCTGCCTAGCCATTAGGAACCTCACCCAGGCAGCCTCAGGTTGGGGGCTCTTTCTGGGTGTCCCTGGAGCAGATGATGCAGACACCCCATGCCTGGCTGCCTGAGAAGAGCACAGCAACTGTAGTGGTCCCAAAATGGAGAAAGCAGCAAGGTATATTGATGCCTGTGTTCCTGCCCCTTTCCTCTCTCTTCCTTGCAAATGTGAGTTGCTTTTTACAATCCTATTTGCTTCTTCAAAAAACAGAAGAAAGAAAAAAGATTTTCTCTCTGCCGTTGCCATGTGAAAAACCCACACAAACAACAGGAAAAGCTGGCTACCTCTATGCAGAACTCAGCACAGTGACTGCAGAGCGACTGTCACACAGGCAGCAGCCTAAAAAAACAGGGAGAAAAATAGATTTTTCCCTTCAGCCCTTTCAGACACATGACTTAGAGACTTATTATAGTAATAACAAGCCAAAGATTTTTCACAGGAGAGGCCAGTCTTCATGTATTTCTTCCTTACTTTGATGAAGTCCCTTCACCAATTTAAATGGGGCAGGTTCTGCTTCAGCTGCCCTTGCTAGAGCTGAACAGACACTCAGCAACAAACTTCTCTAGCATCAGGAATCCCTCAGACTTGGGTCCTTGCAGAGAGGGAAGCCCACGCCGTGGGGCAGAGCCTTGCAAGATGGTGTTCAGTTAAACCTGCCATTAATTGCTCTCTACCTATTACAGCTAATTTGCTTGGCTCAGAGCCCAGAGCATTCTTTGCAAACTGCTGGTTTGCCAAACAACCTGATGTGAAACACAAAAGTCATGTGTACTGGCAGCCTCCCCTCCTCCTGCAAGCTGCTGGAGAACAAACAGGCGAGGCCTCACCATTCATTGCCACCCTGAGCGGAAGGGAAGTGGCCATGGCATGCTGCAGGAAGGCAGGAGCTGGAGTGGGGGATAAGCCCTTTGGATGATGATCTTTGTATTTGTTTATCTCCAGAAGACTTAAAATGTGAGCATGTTTGCATTTGCACGTTTTCAAGTACATCTGTAAATACTGAAGTTACGAGCTGTAGATGAATCTGAGACAGACACTCAATTGAAGCACAGTGCCCTTCAGTTCCTGCCCGGCCAGCTGTGGGTTGCCATGGAGACTACATCTGTCACCAGGCCTTCTAAATAACCCACACTGGCCAGACCTTTCCTGTTTTGGTATGACCAGCATAGATTCATGCCAACAGCATGGTTAGTAAATTCTGGATTTCCATCCCTAAAATCAGGAGCAGATCTATGCCAAGAACTGCTAACGTAGGTGCCAAGGTTGCTCTGGGCTAGAGTTTTCCAACTGAGACTCAGTGTGATGGTCTTTGTAAGGATCATCCCTACATCTTCCAGCAGGACAAGACCTTAAGCTCCTTCTCTGCTGTGCTGCCTGTTGTGCAAACATCTGTCAGGATCCCCAGTGAGATGAGGGGTAGCTGGTGAAGAAAGTAGGGTGGATAGGCAGTGACTAGGAGGGATGTTCAGTTCAGGAGACCCAGTAAGTCAGAAATGCTCTGTTCATTGCTGTGGTCCTGTCTCACAGGCCTACTTATTTTAGAATGATAGGATCATTTGAGTTGGAAGGGTTCCTTAAAGGTCATCTAGTCCAGCTCCTCTGCAATGAACAGTGACACCTACAGCTCCACCAGGTGCTCAGAGCCCTGTGTCCAGCCTGACTATGAGTGTTCCTGGGGAGGAGGCATCCACCACCTCTATGGGCAACCTGTGCCAATGCTTCATCACCCTTATTGTAAAAAAACTACTTCCTTCTATCCAATCTAAATCTCTCTTTTAGTTTGAAATCATTTCCACTTTTCCTATCACAACAGATCCTGCTAGAGAGTCTGTCACCTTCTTTTTTATAGTCCTCCTTTAGATACTACAAGGCTGCTCTCAGCTCTCCCCACAGCCTTCTCCTCTCCATGCTGCACAGCCCCAGCTCTCTCAGCCTGTCCTCATAGGAGTGGTGCTCTATCCCGTGGATCATTTTTGTGGCCCTCCTCTGGACACCCTCAATCATGTCTCTCAATCCATGTCTCTGCTGTGCTGAGGATTCCACATCTGGATGCAATAATCCAGGTGAGGCCTCACCAGCACAGACAGAGTGGCAGAAACAGCTCCCTCTCCATGCTGGCTGTACTTCTTTTGATGCAGCCCAGGATATGGTTGGCTTTCTGAGCTGCGAGGACACATTGTCAGCTCATGTCCAGCTGCCATCCACCAGTTCTTCCAAGCCCTTTTCTGCAGGACTGTACTTTCGTCCCTCAGCTTTTATCAGTAGTGGGGTTTGCTGTCACCCAAGTGCCAGCTTTGCACTTGGCTTTGTTTAACCTCACAAAGGTCTTGTGGACCAACAGCTGGAGCCTCTCTAGGCCTCACTGGTATCCTGTCCCTCAGATGTGTCAACTGCACTATTCAGCTTGGTGTCACCCACAAACTTGCTGTCAATCCCACTGCTGATGTCATTAATGAAGATATTAAAGAGCACTGGTCCCGGTACTGACCCCTGAAGGACACCACTTGTCTCTAATCTCCATCTGGACATTAAGCCATTGAGCCTCTGGGTATGATCTTGCAGCTGTTTCTTTGTCCATCACACAATCCACCCATCAAATCTGTATCTTTCTAATTTGGAGAGGATGTGGGAGACCGTGTCAAAGGCCCTACTGAAGACCAGACAGACGATGTTGGTGGCTCTTCCTTGTCCACTAATTCAATTACATCATCATAAAAGTCCACTAGGCATGTCAGGCAGAACTTGCCCTTGGTGAAGCCTTGGCATAGTTTCCAGGAGGATCTTCTCCACGATCTTCCCCAGCACAGAGGTGAGGCTGACAGGTCAGTAGTTCCCTGGATCATCCTTTCTACCCTCCTTAAAAATGGGTGTGAAGTTGCCTTCTTTTCCGGTCACCAGGAACTTCACCTGACCGACATGACTTTTCAAACATTATCTAGAGTGACTTGGTGACTGCATCAGCCAGTTCCCTCATGACTCTGGGGTGCACCTCATCAGGACTCGTAGACTTATGGTTGATCAGGTTCCTCAGGCAGTTGCGAGCCTTATCTTTGCTTACACTGGGAAGGATGCTACTCCACCAGTCTTCACCTTCTGAAACATTCTCTCAAGGGCTGTGTGAAGAGGAGTTGCCAGTGAGGCAGAAAAGCTGTTGAGTACTTCATCCCTCTCCTTTTCTGTTCTTTCACAGAATCACACAGTCACAGTATTGCAGGGATTGGAAGGGACCTCAAGAGATCACTGAGTCCAACCCCCCTGCTAAAGCAGGTATCCTACAATAAGTAAGTTACTCAGGTAAGCACTCAGATGGGTCTTGAATATCTCCATAGAAGGAGACTCCACAACCCCTCTAGGCAGCCTGTTCCAGTGCTCAGTAAAGAAATACTTCTGCATGTTATTACAGAACTTCCTGCCCTGAAGTTTTAGGCCATCACTCCTTGTCCTGTTGCTGCACACCACCGAGAAGAGTCTGGCCTCATCCATTTACATCCCACCTCCCTTTAGACATTTATAAACATTTATCAAATTCCCTCTCAGTCTTCTCACTAGAGAGGGTACACCCCCTAGGACTTTCCTTTTCCAGTTTACATACGTGTTGAAGCTTTTCTTGTTCTTTACACCTCTTGCCAAGCCCAGTTCCAGTTCCAGTAAGGCCTTGGCCTTCCTGACCCAATCTAGACACAGCCTAGCAATGTCCCTACACTTCCCCCAGGTTACCCGTCCATGCTTGTGCATTTTCTTCTTGCCCTCCCAGTTCAACTGTGCTGGTCTCTTGTCTTCCTTTTCTGACTTCCTACAACCTGTAGGTGAAGAGCACTTGGCTCTAAGGAAAGCTTCCTTAAAGATCTGACGGCTCTGCTCTGTTCCTTTGTACTTGAGGACAGACTCCTAGGGGGTTTCACTAACTCTCTGAAAAGATGGAAATTGGCTTTCCTAAAATGTAACATCCTGATTTTACTCTTTGCCTGTCCAATATCACGAGCGTGAACTCCACCACTGCATGGTCACTACAGCCCAGACAGCCTCCAATCCTGATGTTATCTGGCACTGAGTTAGAAGACTTTTTTGAGCTCTTGACTACCCCAGCCTTGTCATTACAACAAGAGGCCGAGTAGGGCAGCTCTTGAGGGCATTGGTTCTCCCTGGCTCATGGTGCTCCTTCACATGGGGTGCAAACAGTGTCATCACAATCCCAATGACAACAGGTCTGGGAGGCCGTGTGTGGGTAGGGTTGGCTGCACGCATGCATTTCTCACAGTGCTGGGGTCAGCAGAGGTGGCATTTGTAATGCCTCTTGAGAGCAGCAGCCCCACAAGGCAGAGGATGCCTGGTGCTCTGCAGCCAGGCCTGGCTGAGAGGGCAGCAGCCTTTCCCTAGCCACTGACTTGGGGCATGAATACCAGGCAGCCTCAGCTTTCCCCACTTCCTGCACTGGTTCCTGCTGGCCCTGCTGCACTGGCTTGCAGTAGCACTGCCATGCTCATTTGCTCACAGCCTCTGAAGGCCTGGTGCAGGAGGGGCTGTGAGGTAGCGCACACTGTGTTCTGCTGAACAGCAGCCTCAGGCTGGCTCTATTTCCAGCACTCAGGGAAGGGGGAGAGCATTTCAATCCCTGGGCAAGGCAGAGAATTTATAGCCTAATGCTAAAAAGAACAACAGCGACAACAGAGAGACACCAGGGCAAGTTTCACTCTTCATTTAATCCTAATGGATCTATTATAGAAAAGCAGTGGCTAGCACAAGCTCTGAACACATGTACATTTCCCCAGGCCACCCTCAGACACCATACGTTTTATTGTCCAGGACTACAAAGAATCACAGGCTGTTTTTTTATTGAAGGCACCCGGAGGTCCTCTGGTCCGAGCCCTTCCCCAGCAGGGCCACCCAGAGCACGATGCACAGGATGAGGCACTTGCTGTCCTTCCTGCCCAGCCTGAGCACCCCACTGCCAAAATGAACCTGCACCCCTTTGGCATGCTTGAGGAGTGCTTAAGGGCTCATGCACTCAACCAAATGAGCAGATGCTTTTGAAAGGTTGCTCAGGAGCACCCAAGCTGGCACAGCTTCCTCCTGGTATGACAACAACACATTTCAGTTTGGAGCCTGAGCAACACATGGAGACCCTCAGTGGCCGAACCAAAAGCCAGGCCTGCAGCTCTTTACCTGGTAGGCCAGGAAACCTTCCACAACTTGTTTTCCATAGCCACACTGCTTTCTTTTAACATGTCCCAGTACTTTGATTTTAGCTCTTTCAGTTAAACTAAAAGGAGGTGTTGACTGCAGGTGACTGCAGACCCTCCTGGTGCCCAGCTAGGTCTGAGGGGCCATGGCTGCCGTTATGGTGCTGGAGCACTGTCTCCGCTGCAGGCCTTGGCAGGCTGCGTGGCCACAGTGGAGCAGGCACAGGGTGAAGAGGGCAGGGAAAGCTGCGGGCAGGGACACATGGTGGTGGTAAGGTAGATCTTTATAATGGCAGGGTGCTTGGAATTGTTTCACCTTTACTACAGTGGTGACAGAAATGCGTCATCTCTGACAGCAGAAGACAGATGCTGGAAATAAGGAAGGGTGAAGGCAGCCAGAGGAGCCCTTCCAGGGGGACAAAGATGCAGACCAAATCCCTTCTCCAGGCAGTGTGCAGGAACAGGACAGGGCTCTCTGCCCAGTTATCTCCCTGTCAGGAAATTTTAAACCTGTTCTCAAGCCCTCAAGGCTGTCCTATGGCACAGCTCAGACAACGGACAGCTTTGATGTGCATGGCTGAGGCCAGTGTGATGCTCACCTGGCTGAAACAGCTTGGGGAACACAAAGCTGGCCAAGAGCAGAACCTTCCCCATTCCAGCCCACGCTAGCTTTGGCTCAGTGGCACTGGTTACATATCTCCTGGAGTCCTCTGACCAGAACACATCAAGGGTACTGGCAGAGGAATGCTGGACCCCATCCAGGGGTCAGCAGAGACTGCTTCTACATCCTGAGCTTTGGCCAGTGCCACTGTCACTTGACATCACTGCAGAGCAAACAGGGTCAAGGAGAGAGCCCAGTGAAAAACATCCTGTACGTCTGCCCTACTACAGCCCTGCACAGTGGGGAACAGAGGTGTAGCTCATCCCCACAGTCCTTTATTGCTCAGCCTGGGCAGAAGGAAACTTTAAGCCTCACTTAATACCTGATGCCTGCTGAGCCCTGCCCATTTTCTACCTTTCTTCCCTTCACTCCTTTCATGGCTCAAGGACCCTCTGTCAATTGAGTGCTAATCAAAACATATCCTGCCCCTTTCTGTCCCCAGACCTAGCCCAGATTGTGCAATTGAGCATGAAAAGGGGAGTGGTGAATGCAGGCAGACACTTGCAGAGCTGTGGCCACAACGGTCTATTTGAACATCTAATTAGATGAAAGCAAACCTCCCAAATGGCAAAGCTACAGCCCTGTCACCGTCCTCCCAAGACATCGGTCCATGCCAGGATTGCTGTCTGATTCTGATCTACATAATTTGCCATAATCTTTAGAACTGACTCAAGCAATGAGGTTCACTGCACAGCTCACTGGATTTAATCCACCACTCCAGCGGTGCTAACAAAGCTAATGGCATAGGCAAAGAAGGAACACATGTATAGCTAGGAGGCAGAGAAAAACCATTAATACGACCATATGCTTTTAACTCTACTCTTCTCCCTCACCCCAGTGTACTTTTGCAGCACTGGGAGACAGTAAACCTGGCTGGAAGAAAAAGCAAGGGAGGAATAATGTCCCCTTGAAGGTGTGGCTGTGTGCTCACATCTCTGTGCACCATCAGCCCACAGAACTGAGGGCAGAGCAGAAGTTTGGTAAGGCCAGAGAGATCAAGGGGACAAATGAATGGAGATTTTGCACAAGGGGAGGGAACAGCTCCTGGCTGAAGACTTGGCACTTGCTCTCCTTTGAAGATATAGCCCAACTATGTGAACTTGAGATGCCTTGTATGCAGTTGTCTCAGTAGCACCCATGTAACATTGACCCTTATTGTCACCACTGGTGATGTTTGTGAGTTGCGTATCCCAACCCACAGGCATATGGTCCCTTGTGAGCAGCAGCTGGACTTCAACTCACCCACAGCTGAGCCCAAGCAGCTGCAAGCAAGAAAAAAAAGAGCAGGACATAAAGAACAAAGCTCACCTGGCCTGGAGAGAGCAGGGATGTGTCTGCAGGATGGGAAGAGGTCCCCATAAGGAGAGAGCTCCAAGCTGGGGGTTTGCTCTGCATGCAGCCAGGAGACAACCAAGGCAGAGATGCTGATTCTAGTGGCTGTAGGCACCGTTTTCCCAAAACAGGACTGTGCTGCCAATTCTGACCTCTTTCCTGGAGATGGAGCTTGTTCCCTTTGCCCATGAAGCCTGGCTAGTGCTTGCCCAGTCCTGGTGGCAGGAAGCAACCCCTGACACTGCTGTGTTTAGAATCTGTCAGTATGGAAAGGTGCTCTGCAGAGGCAAAGGCATTCAGAGCCCAAATTAGCCGCACTGGGCTCAATCTGAGATTCTGACAGCAGATGCCAAATTTATTTCCAAGCGCACACTAGAAATGTCACCGGGCTGGTCGGAAGGAATTGGGTACATGCTCCCTTTTAAATAGAACCAAACATATGGGAGGAGGATGATTAGATTGCTTCCAAGCTGCCAAATTTCTTTGCTGCAGCTAAAAATCTTCCCCAAAATGTCCCAGCCCACAGTGTTTCTGAGCACTGAAGTCTGTACCGAGACTTTTCCATTGACAGCTGTGCTACAAGAAAGAAACCACCTCCCGCCAGTGCGGTCCCAGGTGGTCTCAGCTCTCAAATGGCTTGCGGTCTCTTGCCTCTCCTTGCAAACCAGAGCAACTCTAACCCAGGTGAAGGACAGAGTTTGCTTATCTCTTTTGCTCCAGTGCAAAGTAGCACTGATCTCAGACTACCCCCTCCCGTAGCACCTGCCTGTCCATGGCAGAGCCTCTCAAGGAGGAGCCATGTCTCTCCATGCTGGCCCTGCTGAGTCTGGCCCCCACACTCTTGCAGCTCTTGGCAGGGGTTTTCAGCTTCCCTCTTCCCAGTGCTCCAGCTGCTTGAACCACAAGGGAACCAGGGCCACATCCTGACTTTTCAAGGCAAAGGTACAGTGTTACTGCTTGGGGATGGGCTTCCCAGAGCCCAGAGGTGGCATTCAGACCCTGCAGATTCACACCCTGCCAGGTAAGGTGAAAATGAGGCTGGGGGGAGAGAGTGGGTTGGGTGCTGTGGCTCATAAGTCAGCAGCGGAGTAGAGATGCCTCTCCCACCTGGGCTCATGGGCATCTTGAGCCAAGCAACAACGGTGTGCTACCTGCAGTTGATCACCAGGTTCCCCTCGGTTTTGGATGAAGTGATGTAAGACACCATGCCCACTTTTCCAGTATGGAATGAGGATCTGCAGCGCAAAGAGCAAAGTAGTGGCAGTGTTCTGTCCTTTATCACAGTCCCAGTGATGGGATGATCTTGGGATCCTTGCCCAACTGAGACTGAAAAGCACACAGATAACATTCCAGTGCCTGGCAGGGAGCTTCCTTCTCTCTATAGATAACACTGAAGGGGATATATGGTCAGCAATGGCTTTCCAGGTCTGGGGCTGAGGCCCTGTCACACCTGACCTGCTTGAAATTCTGCCAGTCCAGAATGGTGGACAGTCATGACCAAACACACACTGATCCTTCAAAACCAGCTTCCACCAGCCATCCTCATTTTCCCAGCAAGAAGGGCTCAGACCTGAGAGAACTGGAATCCCTGTTTCTGGTGCTCAGCTAACCTGTAGTCCCTCCAGGCTCCCTCTCCAGTGTCCCATTACCAAAGGATCCCCTTACTTCCTCTGCTAACACACTGATCTGCTGGATCACAGACATGAAATTTATGGTCTTTTATCTTCTTTTATCCCCTCTATAGCATTTTTCATGCCCAAGACTCCAAGGAAAGCGCAGGGTGTAGCCAGCAATACTGTCTCTGTCCAGGAGACTGGGAAAATAAGGCATGTTGCAAGGAAGCAGCAGACCCTAAACCTGAGGGCATCATCTCCATGGTCCCCAGGCAAAACTCCAACCTCCAAGGCACACTATGTCAGAGGGCTGCAGTGGGGCTGTCATTAAGTCCACCTGCAGTTTCTAGAGCCACAGAACAACTGAGAAATTGCTGTAAAGTGACCAAGCCTGGAGGGTATGGGCAGGAGGACTGTTGAGCCCAAGCAGTAAAAGCGAAGTGGCGCAGCTGATCCCGGCTCTGCTCAGCCCACATGCTGCTGAGTGGCAGGTGGGAGTTTTTTCTCTGCATTGCAAATCCCTGCTTATTTAAGTGCTGCAGTGCTGCTTGGAAGGTAAACAACCACAGTGGAGAGCAAAACGGTCTGGGATGTCACCGGTACTTTCTCCTGCCCAAGTCAGGTCCTGGGATTGGCCCCAGGAGGGCCTGGCTTTATATATAAAGGTAAAGGTTCCCTAGAAGATAGCCTGGCTGCGAGCAGAAGCTGCCTATTCCTATTTTCCCATCCTTGTCTCTGGCACTGACTGCCCTGGCTGGGCTCTTTCGTCAAACCTGGAAGGGAGAAGAAAGAGGGAGGAAGGCTTCTGGGTCTGCAGAGGCTGGCTGGCAGCAGAATAAGAGCCGTGAGAAATGGTGGGAGTTACATGGCCAAATGCTCATGGCGCATGGCTGCAACCCTTTGGCAGCCTGGCTTAGACCTGGGCAAAGGTGAAGCCACACAGATGTACAGGTGGTGTGCAGCCCCTCTGCCAGAGCAGCTGGAGGTCCCAGGCTGGGAGAAAGTTGGACTCAGGACCAGCTTTCCTTTCTGCCCTTTTGGCACGTGAAGTTGGGCAAGCTGCTCATTTCTGCCCAGTGTGAATACCAGGCCTAAGCCCCAGGGTATGGGTACCACTCTCCCAGTGAAGTGATTGTATGCTCCAAACTGTAGAGGTTTACAGAGAATATTAGAGAACAGACCCACAGTCCTTACCCAGAAATGCATGGAAGCGATCATTTCCAACAACCACTTTCAAAAGCAAGTTTTCAGGCTGGGCTTAAAGCACTACCTGTCCATAAAGACCTTTAGGGAATCCACAGCAAAAAAGTAAAAATATAAAAAAATCCCTGTGCTGGCTGGTGCTGGTTCCCTCATTGCCTAGTTTTGGGAAGCCAGCTTACTCCATTTATACCACCAATATCCAAGCAGAGAGAAGCTGGTTTTGTACTTCTTAACACAGGTGCTGAGGGACTGAGAGCCTGGAAATTCAGGGAAAAGTGTCTGCAGACTCTGCAGGTGAGAAGCCTTTGGGGATCGAGCAGCACTATGCAACTGAGATTCAGTAAATGTGCTGGTGCCTTTCTACAGAGAGACCATTTGGACCACGGACCTTCTAATGAGGAAGGATGAGGTCCAGGATTTTGCGCACCAAGGCTTCTGAGAAGAAGCACAGCCAGGATGTGCAGGTACAGGATGTGCCCAAACCAAGCCAGATCTGCAGGTCTATCTGTCCACTCCCATTCCCTCTCACCACAGCCAGATACCTCTTCACCTCTCAGAATTTAGTTTGTCTTTACAAAACAAACCCCTCACCCATACACTTGTCTGCATGTCCATCTGTCTAATTGCATTTTTTTTTCTCTGCACACATCTCAAATTGATTAGCTGTCTAGATCACTGTTTATCAAGCAAGATAGCCCAGGAATTATTGGGATCCTTACATAGTAGCTCCAGGAAGTGCCTGTGCATTTCTTTAAAAAGAAGAAAGTGTGCTCTACTTCTGGACCAACCAGAAGCTGGGCTGTGCAGAGGTGTGGACTCAGCACTGCTGGAGAACACCGACACCACATCGATCACACGTGGTCTGTGGCAATGGTTTTAGAATCCCAGCATTGCTGGTACTAAAGGCCCCCCCAGCCCCACCTCTGCCGTGGGCTGGCTGCCCCCGAGCTCGGGCTGCCCATGGCCCAGCCGTGGCCTTGGACACCTGCAGGGATGGGGCACCCACAGCTCTGGGCAGCAGTGCTGGGGCTGCACCGCCTGTGCATAAAGAACTTCCTCCTCACATCTGGCCTAAATCTCCCCTTTTTTAGTTTAAAGCCATTCTCCTTAGCCTGTCACCATCTGCCTGTGTAAACAGTCAGTCACCAAGCTTTGCTTTTACACAGTATTTAAGCTAGCAAGTTCCCAGAAGGAGTCTCCACCAGTGGCCTTCAGAGTACGAAAAACAAGATAATCTCAAAGACTCTTAACGTGTAAATGTAGAAGCTGACTTTCCAGGTAGCCCAAACCTCTCCCTCTGTTAAGGACCCACTTCAAGCTTGAGTCTGCAAGTTGGGTGTTAGTTTTTCATGGCCTCATTTTATTCACCTTGTCTTACAACAGCATTTCTTCAGGCTGAACATCAGCTCAGGGGCTCCAGTAAACCCTGACTGCCTGAGGAACACCACTGCTCCAACCTGCGCCAGCCTCTTTGGGAAAGGATGAGTCCTTGTCCACGTGTGCTTATAGATATGCTCAGGGATACATTCCTCTCGCAAGAGGAAACCTAGTGACTATGGGGCAGGTGTTGGGCTCAACACTGCAAAAGCTCACTGTCCTGTCCTCCTTCATCTGCCTTCTGCATTTACGAAAGCAAGACTGCAGGCCCCTTATGCTCTCCCTCCCAGATAGACTGGTGTTGACCAAGCCCTACGCCAATTCTGCTCTCATTTATGTATGGTGTGTGTGTCAATAAGTAACGTAAGACTTAGATTAAACTTTTCTTGAAGATACTAAAAAAGGCCATTAGCAGTAAGAAGCTGCCTCTTCTCAATGCTCTGGGATCTTAATCAGTCTTACTTCTTAGCTTTTTTTTCAGATTCTCCCCACAATGCACAATGGTTCTGCAGGGCTGCACAGCAAACATGCCACCTCATGCAGCCTGGCTGCCTTAGCACCCCCAGATCCAAAGGGAGAGCAAGGAGTGATGCGTGCAATTATCCAGAACAGACAGCAACTGTCCCAGGGGCCTCTGTGTACACACACACGAGGCAGCAAAGGGATGGAGGTTTGTAATGCAATACTTTTCCCTTTCAATTAATGCGAGTCATTTTTTTCTCACAGTCAACAAGCAGCAGAAGGGTCACTGCAGTGCAGTGCATGTCCCCAGTTCAAAACTCCCCACAGGGAACCTCAGATGTAGAGTGAGAAAAAAGCTGTAGTGAGACAAGGCAAGACGAAGGCCTTAACATCTGCATCTTCTGGTACTTTCTGGAAGAACTATAAAAGCAGAAGACTCCTTTCTAAAGAAATGGTGCATGAACAACCTGAGCGGAAATTGCAAGGAAGTCCTTGCTTAAGACAGCCATGAGGGAAGTTCAGCAGAAGGATCCATCTGCTCCCAGGCTGGTGCAACGAGGCGTTTGGCCTCCTTGGCAGAGAGAGCAGAGGGAGAAGAGCAGCTCCAGGTCCAGCTCTGTGACTCCAGCTCCAGGGGGAGGCACACAAAGGGAGCTGAGCTGGCAGCGGGCACACAGATCTGTCTCGTGCACAAGTAGAGGAACAAACAGGAACTGCCAACCTGGATCAACTGGCTTGATGGGGACACTCGTGTGCCAGGGAGACGTGCAAGGAGAGCTGGGCTTTTGTTTCCACTGCCACACAACATGTGAGGACAGAGGCACCCAGAGGTGGCTGTACCAACAGAGCACTGTGCATGCCACTGCTGTGTGCCTCTGCCATCTGTCCTTCCCTGTGGGAAGGGCAGCTCTAGCAACAGAGAAATGCTGACTGCACCTTCCTTCTGAGCACCACCAAACCACCACCCTTAGTGCACAGCTTCTTCTTGACCACACTATAAAGTGCAAAGGAAGCTGATCCAGCAGTGCCCACAATCAGGCTGTCCCAAGATCACTGTTGCAACCAGCAGTCCACAGTGTTCTGCATGTGTCCTGCCTGTTCCATGGAGCCAGGGAGCAGAGGTAGACATGGCTGTATGACAGGAGCTGGGAATGGCTCTGAGCCATCCAGCAATGCCTCGTGTCTTTGCTGATCAAGCAAGTGCAGGAGGTGTAGAGCATTTGTGCAGGCTCTTGGTAAGGGAAAATGCCAGCACAGTAAACATCTTTCCGTCACACAGGCAGGGCAAGAGCACATCCCGTGCACACATCCTTATCCCTGACCCTAGAGCAAAACTCCAGGTCTTCCACCCTCTCTCATTCCCAGGTCAGAGAGGAGGAGATGGGCCTGTCTCTGATAATGATGCTGCTTCTCCAGCCCGCCAGGCAGGACTGCAGTGACCTGTGAATGGGGGTCCCAGCTGATAAGCCCTCCTTCAGCAACGCTCTATGTTGGAATGCTTGTCACCTGGCCTTGACCTCTAGCAGCTCCCAGCAGTGCTTTAACACCAGCCATCTGCCTTCCAGTTCCTGAGAAGCCACATCATGCCAGCAGCCTCCTGGAAGAAACATTACTTCCAGTGCTTCTCCTTAGTGCCAGAGCAATCAGGCAGTCTGGAGCCAGGAGATGGGCTGGATGTATATGGACTTTTTAAATCCCTCTCCTTCCAGTACTGAGGAGGGATAAAAAGAAGGAAAAGAATAGCAAAATAAAGCAAACCCAACAACTCCAGTTTCTATCTTAATGAATAAATGAAATGCATCCCAAGAGGTAATTAAGTGCTCTGAACAAAACATGTGTCACCTACGTAAATAAAAGAGAACCCAGGGAGAAATCAAGCAACAGCAATTAAGGGAAAGAGGTAGATGGGTGATTACCAGGGGTTTGGAAGCAGGAAAGACCCTGCTCCTACTGTTCAGTACTCCTCCTGTCAAGGACCAGGGCTGGTGCTGCCACTGTATCATGGCAGAGGGGCAGTCCCAGCCATGTGCACAGTGTGAAGGACTCCCAATGCCTAGAGGCAATCCCACAGTTTTCTCCTACCTTGAGGATGTCATTCTTCCCCCCTGACCCATCTGCCTCTGTGACCTACAAGAACTGTGACTATTTGCTCTCAGGTATCTGCTGTGGACTTGCCTTTCTCACCTCCTTCGTGTTCCCCCGGCAATTCAGAGTATCACAGAATAGTATGGGTTGGAAGGGACCTCTGGAGCTCCCGCAGCCCCAAGCCCTAAAGCAGGTTCCCCAGAGCAGGCCATGCAGGAAAGAGTCCCAGTGGGTTTGGATATCTCCAGAAGGGACTCCAGCACCTCTCTGCACAGCCTGTGCCAGGGCTTGGGCATCCTCACTATAGGGAAATTCTTCCTCATGTTCAGATGGAACTTCCCATGTTCCATTTTGTGCCCACTGCCCCTCATTCTGTTGCTGTACCCCAATAAAAAGAGTCTGGCCCCATCCAGTTGATTGCCATCATTAGACATTTATAAGCATTGATAAGATCCCCACTGCTGTGTCTCAGTCATCACCATGTGCTCGCCTTGCTGGATGGGTTTTGTTTGCATATGTGCTATGCAGTAGGAATTTTACAGATGGTCTTTTCTGCTGTACAGAAGGGAATAAGGTTGTGCATGACCTGCTCCACAACCCCACACAGCAGCCATACTGGGAGCACAACCCGTCCCTCAGGTAAATATGCCCACCCTCACCCTCAAAACTCCCTGAGGTCTCTGCACCGCCAGTCAAAAACCTGATATCAAACAGAAATCTCCAATGTATCTGCAATTTAGGCCTGCAGAAAGTCACATGCCTCTTCTTTCTGAATGATCCCAGAAGGCTACAAAGACACTTCTTCATTGGTCTAGGTGATGGGCAAAAAGATCTGCTATCGTGATGATTACTGGATTTTATGACCATCTTCCTTTGGGAGATCAAATTAAGACCCTTTGGATACTGAGCTGCTGCTGGAGCTGGTGTCACACCCCAGGATGCAGCAGCAGATTGCTCCTGATGCAGGGGAGGCAGGTGATTAATCCTCCATAGGTCTGCCCTGCCTATTTACTATTTCTCAAGTGTCTGCTACTTTCAGAATAAGTTCCTTCCCAATGGACCTTAGCAGCTGCAAAAACATTCCTTGAATCCAGAGTCCTGTCCTTGGCACAAGTTCATCTTTCTCCTTAGGGGAGAAATATAGGCTTTCCTGCAGGGAGGGCTGCAGCTTTGCAGCACTGCACAGATGTGCAGAGCACGTTCCACATGTCAAGGCAGTGCTTGGAGGCAGCCGCAGTCTTTCCTTGCAGCAGCTTCCTTCTCTGCCCAGAGCAGATTCCACCACAGCTCTCCTTGCTCCAGCACACCAGAGTCCTTGAGCCACCCTGTGTTCAGGCTATCTGTTTCCCCCGGCCACTGAGGCCATGCCAGCACCTTGCACATCAGATCACACCCATGTTCCCCCTTACCCTGTCAGCAGCAACCTTCCTCCATCCCTGCTGCCTTGTGCCCAGGCTCTCCTCTTTCCTCATAGGGCAACAGCAACATGAGCAAAGAGAACTCCACAGCTTCCCCAGACCCACAAGCTCCTCTTGCCTTTCACCCCAAGGCCATTCCGCAGAATGAGACTGTGACCCCACGGTTCTGCACTGCCCATGGTTCCCAGAGCACTCACAGTCTGAATGCTGCTCTCCGAGTGCCTCTTCTGCCAGGATGTTGCTGTCAGGCGTGAGCTGGGGAACGTTGCTGGTCCATGCACTGGCTGCGGGGCTCGAAGAGCTGGGTGGCAGCTGTGAGACCGTGCCCACCACTCTCCTTGGGCTGAGGAGGGTAAAAACAAGACTGGAGTTATCCCCTGTCCTTTCCCCATTGCAAGAGAATTATCCTTCCCCCTTTCCCACACCCTGGGTCTTTTCAGGCCCACAAAGAGAGGGAGACACCCAGCTAAGACACTCCTGCTCCACAGCAATCAGACCAAAGATGCATCACCACTTTTCAGGTTCACTACACACTTACAGCCAGACAACCCTCTCCATCTCTTCCCAGTTCCCAGCTCCCCACGTGCCCCTGCCTTTCCTGGGAGCACACTCAGCAGACATGAACCACAGGTCACGCAGGGATGGGCTGGAAGAGCACTCACAGGATGCTCTGCAAGCAGAGGAAGAGGCAGAGGCAAGGAAGCAACTTGGCAGGGATGAGAGTCCATCTCTGACTTCTCCAGCCTCATTCCAAGCATGGCCATGAGCTCACTGAGAAAAAACAGCCCACCATGGCAGTCCTGCCGTCAAGGTCAAATTCTCAGATGTCACCCAAGCCCTTGCTCTGAGGTGTGAACCCTCCAGGTTTTACTGAAACAGACAGTACCATTCCCCTGACTCCAGGGTCTCCATGGCTGACAGAGACCAAAGATCGGGCTTCAGCTTTATCAGAGTGTCTGAGAACGTTAACAGACTCCATAGTCCTGTTCCAAAGCAACCCTTTTTCCTTTAAGGCTACTGGTGTGCTCAGACATTTCAAAACTGTCTACAGGAGAGATGAAGTTCAAGCCATGAAAACAGCCACATGTGCCACCAAGCCAAAGAGCAGAGCACCTTCCTGCTGCTTTCTGTCAGCCCAGCTCACCGTACCAGTGACATGCACATCTGTCCTCCCCATGCACTTTGAAAAGAGCAGCTTACACTCTGATCAGATTAGCACAAGAAAACTGCACTGCATTAAATCCAAGGAGGGGACTGACTGCCCAGGCTTTAATCTGAGGGAAGCCTTCAAGATAAGAGCATTAAGAAGAAGACATAAAGCAGCCTTGGTAAGGTCTTTCATTGCAGAAATGGTACAAACTGGCCCCTTGTTTGGGAAGTAGCAAAGCAGAACTAACTGTGGAGTTTCCCTGGCAACTCAACATGCAAGACCTGTCTCCCTATGCCCGCAGCCCCCTCGGTGCATGAGATGAGCATTACAAAGGGCAGGGCACAGGAGAGGGCTGCTCCCTGGAGCTCATATTTCATGCCAGGATCCTGACATGCCAAGTGGGAAGCAGGACGGCACTGTCCCTATCAGGTGATTGTTGGAGTCGGGAGGGATCTCTGCCCACAGTCCCTCATTCCAGAAAGGGGATCTCACACCTCTCAGCACTGACTCCACTTCAGCTCCAAGCTTGGACTGGATTCCCTCCTCTGGAAAGTTCTTTTTCTGCCTTCTCCTCCTTCAGAGGAATTCATATCCAGAGTCACCATCACCTGAGTGATTTCAAACACCAGCACGTGTCCTGTGGACCAGATAGGACCTTAATAGCTGCTACAGCAGAACACACAAGCTATTTGCTCTCCACCTTGCTCCTCCTTTGGTAAAAGCCAAGCAGCTTTTCTTCCTTTAGCTTTGAAACATAACCCAGCATCTGCACCAGTTCAGCAAGAAGGAATAAAAACCAGCAGCCTGTATGAAGGCAGAGGTGGGCAATCAGCTCCCAGCACTCTGCAGGAAACACGTCAGATGGGTAGAGGCCACCTGGGACATGGTCAGCAGTGGATCTGCAGGGTAGATCTGCCCCTTGTGCCAGGACAACCCAGATGGCAGCCGGGGCTGACACCCATGGGGCAGAAGGGCCCTCCTGCCACAGGTTTTTGTGAACTTCACTGGAGTTTGTGAAGCTCCAGCTGAGTGCACAGCTTCATCATGTTCCTGCGATGAGCAGAACCAGCCCTGCAGCTTGGTATAAGTAATTGAGGAAAGAACATTTGTAAGGCAGGAGACAGCTGGATTTAAAAGGTGAAGCCCAAAAACCAAATGAAAAGACAATCATCAGTGATGGATGGGAAAGCAGTACCCAAGACCAGTGCTTTCCTGAATGTACTCTTGCACAGCAGTGAGACAAGGAGAGCTGAGATCAAACACCGACAAAGCCTAGGCAGCCACGGGCATTTGCAGGATCTATTGCAGCTTGGGAGGCACAGCTGGCTGCTGAGCTCTGCATTACCCAGCCTTGCTGAGAGACCCTGCAACTAGCACTGGTCTTGCAGCCCACATCTGGTCCTCCATCACCGGTCAGGGTGCCTTCAGGTGCTGTACTTATGGAGGTCTGCTCCAGGTACAGTTGAGCAGCAGCAGGGTCTCTGGAGTCAGTGAGCTGCCTGCCCGGCACAGCTCCTCCTGTGTATCTCCTCCTGTGAGGAGCCATGTCTTGGCCCTGCCTCCCCAAAGCAGAAATCCACAAACATCTGGCATGTGCTTCTTGAGGGCATTCAGAGAGGCTGCACCGCAGCACACTACAGAGGTCATTACTGCAGTTGCTTTGCTAATTGCTGCTGATCTGCTAGCAGAAATTCCCCTTTTTGGGAAGGGGAGAGAAAGACGTTCGAATGAAAAACAAAACCCCAACAAATTGAGTTCATAAGACAGGAGAGAATTCAGAACTCCTCTCTTTGCTTCAGGAGCCAGCAGAAACGGGCCACCCCTGCAGAAAGGAGCTGTGATCAGCAGGCGGATTGGTTGGGAGCCTTGAACGAAATCCCACCATGGTGGGGGGGAGTGGAGCTGCTGCCCAGTGGCTGCAGCAGGCTGACAGACTCGCTAAGCACAGAGCAGAGGGCTCTTGCCACAGTGGTACAGACAGGAAGGTCACAGGAAGGTCACGGCTCCATCTCCACCTGCATCCCTCTCCTGTCACTTTGCACATCCTTGCTTCATCACCACAGTTATTTGCTCCCAGGCCATCAGGAAGTGCAAACTGCTGCAGCAGCTTCCCCATCAAGCATCCAGCCACCTCCACTCCACCACTGCAGCCTCCCAGCACAGCCCAGGGACAAGTCTCCCCACACTCCACTTCTGCTTTTGCCAGGACCAAGATAGTGCCCAAGAGATTTCAATTCTTGTTCTCTCAGTACCAAGCACTAAGCAGAGTGCTGCTGTCCCAGCTGCATCCCAAGGCATTTAATTCCCCACCAATTCTATAGGCCAGCTGGGACTGTGAGCAGATGTGACTGTACTATCCCAAGCAGGCCACCTGCTACAGTGCAAAGCATAGATCTGCCTTGCAGTCTTGGTTTTCTTCAAAAGCCAGTTTGTTCCAGTGTTCTGGACAACCTCAATTATCTGTAGGCCTCTGAGGGGGTCTCAAACCTAGAAGCATTTTCCAGCAAGGAAGGGGGTTCCCAGAGAAGCTCAAGAAGACAAATTCAACCCAGCCCCATCGCTTCCCAGTAGCTGGAGGTCAGTGGCACAAGGCTGTTCCACCACTCTACAGAGATGGATGGTACAGCCCTGCTCCCACCACTACACGTCTAGTAACAAGTCCCTCCCCAGTACATTGCATGAACCCCACATCTGTCTTGCATCAAGGCACCGTAATGCACAGAGGGGTAGCAACTTGCCCAAGAGATCACAACTGGGGACCAATAGAAGACCCAGGAATGGAGTTTGTGTCTCCCAGCTCCCAGAATCTTATCCTCTTTATTCAGTATACAGTCAGGTTGGGACCCAGAGCAGACCCAAAGGCATCCATCTCAGAGGGATGAGAGTTCTGATTAACGTGCTCAATCTGTGCAGCACTATTCCCTGAAAAACACTCTGGTTCATCAGCAGCACATTCTGGGCAGCAGGATGTACTGAACAGAGAACTACCAGGCCACGATCCAGCCAATGAGCAGAGCTGCCGGGACCACTATGGCCAGGAGCTACACCCTGAGAGCAGCTGATATCTGCCAAAAAGGACTAAAAATCCATGCTGGAATAATAAAGCTGGAGCTCTGTCCTCCAGCATGCAAATCCAGCAGGACCTGCACAGCAGGACACTTGTTCTGGTGCAGCCAGTGCCTCCATTTTCAGGCAGATCTCCATGAGCCCACTGAGGAGATAAACTCATTCATCATCCCTAATCACAGGGAAACAGGAGCCCCCCACTCAGAGACAAAACCTGTTAGAGATTTAAGTAATGAGAAGGTTGAGGCACAAGCAGCTCTCACTGTGCTTGGAGGAGCAGTGCAGGTCAGGAAGCTCCAAACTTAAGGAGCAAAATGCATGGGAATACCCAAGCTGGGGCAGATCAGAGCTGCCTCTAGCAGAAGCAGGTCTCCTCCTGCTGGCTGAGACCTGGGCATGGGAGCACCCCTCAGTGCCAGGGGTTCACAGGAACACTGCCAGAAGGGTTCTTCCTGCCACTAAGAGCCTTAAATCACCAACAGGGAAGTATTAGAGCAGAACTCAAAGCAAGGCTCTCCCACTTCTCTGCCCTGCTGGAGGAGTTTATTCTAACACAGCACATACGAGGTCCCCAGAGAGAGGCACCACTGCTCCCTTCAGGGGCCTGGCTGGATCTGGGGGTTAATGAGCTCGAAAGGACAAGGGAGATGTACTTCAGCAATACTTGAACTCCAGAGGTACTTCAGCATCACACTGCAAAGTAAACACCCATAAAATGTTCATCTGGCAGCTGTACTATAGTGCACAGGTTCATCCATTTCTGTTCCCAGCACACTCCTTTGAAATCAGAAGTAATTGTTTGCACTGCCGAGATTTATGATGGAAGCACCCTGCAAATCCTCACCCTGTTAAACACCAACAGGAGGTGAGCAGCCCTGGAATCCCCATCCCAGGCTGCCTGGGGGCTGCAACAGTGCCCTGGGCCCATAGCCAGGGAGTCTAGGGTGAGCAAAGCAACAGGGCAGCCAAAGGGGGAAATGAAAGGCATGAACCATGTCTCCTTCTTCTCCAGAGAAAATCCCTATGCACCAGGCATAGATCTGTCCCTCAGCTCACACCCCATTGCCCGCAGACCCCCAGGCCATGGCCAGGATCTCTACTCAGCCAGGGCTACATGTGCTGGTGTGGGGAAGATGTGGCTGAGGGGGCTGCTGCGAAGCAGCTGCTGTGAGCTTTTGCTGCAGGGCACTGCCATGGCTTGCCCAACTTGCCAGGCTGTTTCCTCCATCTGCTGAACCCAGCACGTTTATTTTTGTGTTTCCAAGTTTGATCAGATCGACTCTTCCACTTTCCCCTAATGAGTGCACTGAGCTGAAACAAACACAATCTGTCCATGGAGGACTGGGGAAGGATATCTGGGGGCACTGCAGAGGCCCCATGGGGAGACCAGGCTACCCTGGTGCAGGGCAAGATGCTGTTCTGGCAGCTTACACAACACAAGCTCTCCTCCCTTGCCCACCTGCACGGCCTTCCCATCTACCTCGAGTCCGAAAATCCAAGGGTGAGGCCTCTGTGGAGAGAACTTCCTCCTCTGCTCCGATCCAGTCATCTCCCTGTGGCTTCACTCCTTTCCTTGCCCACTGTCCATGTGCATGGAGCATCTTTCCAGCTGACTGACCTGCAGCATTGTGGGCATGAGCCGCAGGGCAGCATACATCTGCTCAGGCTCTCAGGGATGACCTTGGCCGCCCCAAGGACAGTGGGAGGCTGTTCACCTCCCTGGCTCCCCTGAGGCAAATGAGAGGCTCCAGTAGAAGGGTTGTGTACATCCTGCCTGATGTGCATGTCTTACCCATGGGCTTTGCTGCTCCTCCAGAGCAATGCTGGAAGCTGGCCCTGCTGTGTGCTGTGCTGGGACACACCTGCTCCCTGCAGAAACTCCCCCGCAGGATATATCCTTGGCTTGTAAGCTTTTCTCCTGACTGTTTCTCATACCTTGCAGTGAAGTGGGTTAGCCTGCATTCCCGCATGGCGTGTGCAGAGGATAGAGAGCTCAGCCATGCTGCTTTGGTGTGGAGAGCATCAGAGATCTAGGGCTGAATGTGGGGTCCCTTAGGAAACAGCGTGGCTGGGCTGCCACATTGCCACTGAGCTGTGTCCCTGCCCTGGTGCACAGAGTTCAGTCTCAACAGGAAGATGGGGCAGAAGGGCACTGGCTCTGTAGAGCTCTGTGGCAGAAAAACCAAAGCTTGCTGCTGGGTCCTGCAGGTGGGGGCTGGCTGTCACCTGGCAAGCTGGGGTATGCCTGGGCAGCAGCTGAGAGGCAGGAGGCAGGTGGACTCCTCTTGGCACCCAGCAGGCCCAGAAAGGCCAGCTCTAGCAAGAGGAGGGCTTGATGCGTGTGGGGCATGCGGGTGAGAAGCAACTTGTCCACTCCAGCTGGTCAGGGCTGGGTGTGCTCAGGGGCTCCCAGCAGGCTGTCACCCCAAGAGCTGGGCACAGCCGGGCCACTGCCTGCACAGATTCACTTCCAGGTACTTGGTGGCTCTGCTGTCTCCTACACCATTCCTTGGTCTGAGCTCATTTGGATGCCGAAGGCTCAGCAGTGCCACAGGCTTCCTTATAACTTTGGGAAGTGCCCCCTTCTGTCTCGAAGGCTTTCCTCTTGCCAACTGCAGTGCTTCACACAGGCTGTGCATGCACCCCGCTGGCAGCTGGGCCTGGGGCATGGCTTGTTTGTTGCACCAGGCACAAGGGCTGCACATGCCCGCAGCGTTAGCACTAAAATGTTTTCTGCATCTCCTGTTGTGGCTGGGTGTGTGCCTGTCGCTCACCTCCTGGCCTCACACGCCTGCTCATCCCACTGCTGGGGTTGCCGGGTTGTGGAGGGATGTGAGCTCAGTGTGGGTGCCCAGACCCAACTCTAAGCCACAAGCTCAGTTTAATGCAAGCCCTATGAAAGTTGAAAATGTTCCTGTCAAAGTTGCACTAAGGCAGGAGAGGGGTTTCCCTTAGCCTCATTCCTGAACAAAACCCCCAGCTCTTCGCTGTTAGCACATTTAGAGATTCCTTTTCTCTAAAATAATAGCTCAGTGTATGCCGTGAGAGGTTGCCCTGCTTTAATAAAGATGGAAGATGAAAAGGCCAGGAGAAAATTTGTTTGTGTAGTTCCTTGCTGTTGTTCCCAGTTCTGTGCTCTCTATCCTTATTTCTCATTCTTCTTTCCAGGAGCTGCCTTTAACTCTTTGATAATGACCTCACCTCTCCCAAAAGCAGACAGGGTCCTTTCTTGCTTGCACAGCCAGAAAAATGCCACACTTTGCCTTTGATGTCAAGATAATGCGTTGATGTAACATTGTGTGCATGTGTGACAAATGCAAACAGCCAGCTTTCTGGCCCAGATTTGGTAATTTAGGGAGAAAAAGGAAAAGCTAAGGGAAAAAAAAAAAAATCTTGAAAAGAGTTCTTCAATCCACTTCGCTCTCCTATAAATATTTCCTTTTGTTCCTTGGTGCAAAGGTCTGAGAGGAGCTGGCTGTCCTTCACATGCACAAAGAGCTGTGCCTGGGGGCTCCACTGGGCTCAGCTGCCCCAGGGCCAGGACAGGCACATGGCAATGCCCTTTTTGGCCCCATTGATGTGAGCAACTTTCCTCCCCTTCCTAGGACTGGCTCTGTGGGTGCGTAGAGGAAAGCTGAGATTCTGAAGCTTGGGGAGGCTGCAGGGCAGCCACAAAGGACCTCATTACAGCAGGAGAAGCAGCTCAAAGCACAGTTTTGCCAAAAGCAGTTTGGAAATGGTCTGAATCTGCAGGATTGCCTTCTCCCTGGTGGCCCAGATGGAGGACTGACCCCATCTGCCTGGCAGCCTGGCTCCCATCAAGCAGAGCCCCAGCAGAACCCCGTGCAGGAGCTGTGCTCAGCCAGAGGCAGCTGCTCCCCAGGGTAGGTGTCAGCTGCTCCCCAGGGTAGGTGTCAGCAAGGTCCCCATGCTGCTCCCTTCTCCCCAGACCTCCAGAAGGGTGTCCCTGGTCCTCATGAAGGGGACATGGTGGTTTGGACACTGGAGACCCCTCTGGTACTGCTCGTGGAGCCTCCCCAGTCCCAGAGACATTGCTCAGCACAGACCCTTGGCTGGGTTCAGTTTGGGGCCAGCACAGGCAGGAACCATCTGAGGAGGCAATCTGGGTGGTGATACCTGCAGGCATGGGGCCTTTCTTTAGCTCTCAGTCTCAGTGCAGAGCTCACCCATTCATCTCCATTCCTGAAGGCCTCCCCCCACTGCACACACTTTGGCATCAGCTGCAGGAGAGGAACCCATGCAGCCATGCCAGGGGACATGAGCCAGACCTGCATGTGCTGCAGGCACACAAAAGTAGGGAGTTTTGTCTCCACCGTCCCTGTGCTCTGTTCAACCAGCGCCACTGCCGATGTTAGCCCTTCATGAAGAACGGTTTTATTCAGAGCTGCTCCAAAACCGGGGTGTGAGACTTCTGAAGCCTCAGCATATATGTCTGCCCAGCCCTCCTGCCAAACCACTCTGCTTCTCCTCTTGCCTCTCGCTCTTACGCAGACCCTCAGCATCACAGTAGGGTAAGAAGATGCCCTCCTCCATACGCTCATCTCTTGCCCTCTCTGAATGCCCCAGACCATCCTCCCCTATTACTGGAAATATGAGAGAAGGATTGAGTTTATTTAAACCAGAATCGCTCAGAGCACTGGAACTCTGCTCAGTCATTAACTGGTGAGTAAAGAGTGCTCAGTGAGTCATTGGTGCTATTATAAACACTTTTTTCTAAAGGCTATAGAAATGCAGCAGGGAAGTGGTGTTCCTTGAAGTCACTGGCAAGAGCTGTTTTCCTCTAGCAAGATCCCCGCTCTGCACCTGGGACGGCTCTGTCACCCCTGACTCTGCAGGCTGTGCACCCGCGCCCTTCCCACAGACCCCTGCTTTGTGGCAGCTCCTTGTGTCAAGTCATTTATAAATGTGAATGCGTTCAGGGTAGGTCTGCTTTGCCCGGATAAACTGATGCTAAAAGCTCCAAGAGAAAGGAGTGGCTCAGTGCCACCCATAAGGTGCTCAGTTCCCCACCCACGGTGCCAACGCTACTCCTCGGCCCCCTCTGCCTGCACAAAGCACCGCTCCTGCCTGGCACTGCTGCTCCCAGAGCTCCCAGAGCTGCTGCTGGGGCTGCCACATCAATTGCCTCATGCAGAGAGAAAGTGCAATACCTCAGGAGAGGGAGGAGGAAGGTGTTGCACCATAGATACAGGAGACGGCCATTCTTGTGCAGCTGAAGGGGCTGCAGAAAGCCCTTCTGCTTTATCCTCTCCACTCGGCCCTGCCTGCTGGGGCAACCTCTGCGCCCTTCTGCCCTTCCCATGTCTTCCCCAGGCTCCAGTGCTAGACACTAAGATCTCCCTATTCAAAAGGATTACAAATTACTGTCTGATCCACTAATTAGGAGGGGAAGATGAGCTTCCAACCGTGATGCTCAGCAGCCATTTAGAAATTGCTCTGAAGGCTGGGAGCTCACAGCAGCATGGAGCCGCATCTGTTTGGTGCCAGCAAGGCCAGCCTTCCCCACCAGTCCGCTGCCTCACTCTGGCCTTTCTGCAGAGCTCATCTGGCTTTCCAGGACATCTCCAGGCTGTTTGGCTCCTATCCTCGTTGCCATTACTTTATGTTCATTTAACAAAGTTAAAGTCTGCTTAGTGGCGCCCATCGAAGGCCGAGGAGACAAACTGAACCTTCCTGCTGCTCCTGGAGAAGGTCAGGCTGGTGTCAGGCTGGAGCCGCCTGCAGAAGGATGCAGAATCCCCAGCCCTCCTGCTGCCAAATCACACTGGGGCACGGGGCATCTGCTCCCACAGCAAGTGCCTCCCACAGCTCATGCCTTTTCAGAGGGATCCCACCTTGTCTCCTCCCTGATGTGACTGCTGGTGGCCTGGGAGGTGGCTCTGACTGAGGGAGAACTGCAAGGAGAACTGCCTTGGCTGGCCCTTCTGCACTGCGCTGGGATTTCCTGAGAGCAATGGGGCAACACAATACTTGTGTGTGCAACCAGGCCTGGCCATGCTACAGAGAGGACAATTCCAGCCCTGAGGTTGCTTGAATGCAGGCAGCCCATGTGCATCTGTCTTGGGTGATGTTCATAATGTGTGTGGAGACTTTTCTGAAGGCTCTGAAGACAGTGGCTGGAACCCAGACACAACTCCTAGCCAAGTGAGGACAGCAGAGATGACCCTGGCCCTCTGCGAGCCTCTGCTGTCCCCAGTCAGGACCTCTGAGTCCCTGTTCCCCATGTAGCCCCTTATGGTCCTTCCTCCTGGGTGAGAAACTTGTTCCAGGGCAAACAGCAGATCAGCTGGGACTAGGAACATCTCAGGAGATGCTCTAAAACTCTTGCCTTCCCAAAAGCTAACCTCACTGTGTGCCCCACAGTGCTGATCCCCATGAGTATACCACTACCAACTCAGCTACCTCCAGAAGAGCTCCAAGCAGCAGGCAAAGACTTTCCATAAGAGAGAGAGAGCAGCCACACCTCGAAAGCATGACCCACATGCACCAAGCTTGCATGCACTTCTAAGGCCAGTGATACCATGGACCTCTCCTTGCACTATCCTGAGGGTCCCTGAAGGCCACGATCCTCTGTGACTGTTTACCATGGAAAATTGCCCCATGCACCCCTGCATAGGTGGAAAAAGTCACAACAATGCCTTTCTCACTCGTCTTTCCTTCTCCTGATTATATCACTCTGGGCTTGGAGATGACATGCACAGAAGTCCCAGCCATGGTCCACACTGTCTGCTGCAGCTGTTGGCAGTGGCATTGCTTATCTCCCACCAACCCTGAGCCTGAACACCACACTGAAGTGGCATACCCACAGCATGGGGACCCAGGCAGAGCTGGTGAGTGCTGAACATGAGCCCATCCCTATGATCCCTGTGGGGGAACTGAAAGCAGCTAGAGGTGTCTGTGCTGTGGGGAAGCCATGCACCTTCCTTGAAGTGGGGCAAAAGCGGCTGGATTTGATGAGTCTGAAATCATAGCCTCAAAGTAGGAGTTCCCAAATAGCAACTGCTCATCTTTTTTGCCATGGCCAATCCAGGAGGGACAACTGAGCAGAACACTGCAGGGCACAAATCAATAGCTGGGCACTTAGTGTCTCTGTTGTGGTCATTGTTCAATCAACATGCGAACAGTCAGAGACCACAGGGCCCTGAGCAGGAGTGAACCAGGCTGAACCACAGCAGCCCTTGGTTTCCTCTCTGCTGAAATGGAACGCAATGGGAACCCAGGGGAGCTGCATGTCAGCAGGGGGACTGGGGAGATGCATGCTACCAGGATTCCACACTTTTGGAGGTACCCTGGCAGGGCTTCCTGCATATTTTCAGTAACAAAGCACTCCAGAGGCAGTGCAGATGCAGCTTGGGATGTGCAGTTTGGGAAGGGTCCCTCTGGTCCACCCATACAGTTCTGGATCACAGCAGCCAGGCTGGTGTTCTGCAGCTTTGCCTGGCTCTGGCAGGCACTGAATTTGGCCACAGGTGTCAGCCAGCATCACCTCCCACCTCTCTTGTGGGTCAGCAGAGCTCTCCAAGATCAACAGCCCCAAAGCAGTGGAGAAAGGAGGTGGCTGCCTGGACTGGGCAGCACATCTCAGAGCAGCACCAGGAGCAACTTGGCTGGGACTCACTGCCAGGAAGCAGCTCACCTTCGCTGGGACAAGCGGGCATTGAAGTAGGGCTGCCTGGATCCCCTGGGCCGCAGTGGCACAGAGCCTTCCTCAGCACAGAACAGTGCGTGTCAGCTAATTATATCAGCTCTGTCCCACAAAAAGGATCTGGGAGACAGGTTGTCCTATTTACACGGCCCCCAGCCTATTCCTTGCCCACACTGGCCCCACGTCCTTCAGTCCCACTGGCCGGAGGAGGGGAGCAGCAAGGCACAGCCCGCTCTCTGGCCTGAACATTTGCTGACTGGTTTGGAGGGAGGCAAATGGCTGCATGGGACTGGGACAGAGTTCCACGACCAGCAACCTGCTCCCACACCACCCTGCAGCCCAGCACTGGCTAACACAGGACCAGGAGCAATCTTGCAAGGATGCAGAGGTCTGAGTGCCACATGGGGCATTCAGGGAAAGCATCCTGAGTAGTCCTGCAGTGTGAATTTAGCAGTGTGATGGTGCTCGTGGCTCAGGCAGATGTGTCATCACTGTACCACTTTGCACATGCTGCCTGCAGCCACACCTCCTGGTCCCACCAGACCAGGCTGTGGCAGTCCCCTCCCCACCAAGCACTTGTTTCCCCTATCAGCTCAGCTCTGCTCCAGGAGGTCTTGTCACTGGAGGCCACAACTAGGCCAGGCTGGGTTGTAGTGAATGGCCCAAAACAAGTGCCCTTGAAGATGGCTGGAACCATCAGGGGGAATGTGACATCTCAGGGCTAGGCCACAAGCATGAGCAGGGGAAGCAAACACCCCCCTGTCCTTGACTGGAGAGGAAGCTGAAGGAGAACACCAGTTCCTGGGGTTACTGCTGCCCTTTGAGGGTAACAGGCTATAGGACAGGGCAGAGCCAAAGGTGCTCAGGGCTGGTTCTGGAGCAGCGCAGCAGAGGAGGGCATCCCATCAGGTCAGGGGATCCCATCCAAATCCTTGGGGTCACCTCCCAGAAACTTCACCGTTCTCCAGAGGTCCTGGCCACCAGCCACACAAAGGGCCTCTGGGTGCTCCATATGGTCAGCAGCCTCCCCTCACACTGTGGAATCCCAGCCCCACTGTGTGCACTGACAGATGTGACCTTCTCAGGAGCTGGTCTTCAGGGACTTCTGCTGGGCTGCCCACGGCATATGCATAGCATTGCTGTGCTGAGGCGTGCACTGGAGGGCTCCCTGCCAGCCTCATTCCAGGGCAGCCCAAGGACTGAGCATAGGTTGGGGATTGCCTGGCCCCTGCCAACAGCCTGATGGAGGGGCTGTGGGCCGAGAGCAGGTGGGGAAGCACTCCTCACCTGACGTTATTTTGGTTGCTAGGTGATCAAATCATCCATCTGCTTATGACAGCACGGGAGAGCAATGAGTCAGTCTGCTTCGTAGAAGACAACAAAGGGTTTTTCAACTCCAGCCCACCTCCAGCCTGCCCCCCAGCCCGGCCCTGCTTGCAGGACGCTCGGATGGATACACAGCCCCACACCTCTGGCATAGCACTGTGGGCTCTGGGGCAGATGCTGAGGACAGCCAGCTGTCACAAGGCTGTGGGCATCTTCAGATGAACTCCAGGTATAGCAGGTCCTCCACAGCATCTGAAGAACATGGCTGGATGATGGCAGGAGGGTTCTCCATAATTACATCCAAAACTACTGAAAGGGATTAGATCAGCTTCAGTGGAAGCAGAGAGAGGTGTGCTGTGTGAGCTCGGAGGGCAGCCCAGATCCTGGCAGCATAGCACGGCATCCCCAGCACATTCCCCTGCTGCAGGCTCAGCAGTGCCCATGGCGGGGATGTTGTTAACATCACACATGAGGAGCAGCTGTGTTTGCCCACTCTGGGAGCAGAACCTGGGGAAAGGCAGTGGGCTGCTTGGGGAGAACACTGCAGAAAGGCAACAGTTTGGGTGAGAAAAAAAAGTTTTCATAAAGTCTTTGAAGTCTTTTGGAGGAGGAAGGTGAGGACGGAGAGGAAGAAAATCCACTGTTTATGTGTGCACATGTTAGAGAGAGAGAGCCTCCTTCCATGCTAAGCAGAAACTGTCCCCATTGCTCAGGTTTTGGAGAATGCTGAAACATGGAGAAGTTAAAGCATTGCCTACAAAACATGTGTTGTGAGTCCAGTTTTCATTAAGAGAGCTCTGAACCACATGTAGCTGCCGCATGACTGCTCTGCTGCCGACTGGTGTGCACTGAGCTTGGCACCAGCTGCTGGGTGAGGGGCTGCAGGCTCCCCTGGCCCTCAGAGCCCATTAGGCCTGAAGGCTACCAGGGGCAATGAAAGACCCCTAGGAGAGGCAGGGGCCTTTGCAGAACATCTTCAGTGGCCACACAGGGCTTTGCAGTGGGGATGGAGCTGGGAATGCAGCCTGCAAGTTCCCTGCCCAGAAGAGCCCTGAAGGAGAAGCCCTAAAACAGGGTGGGGAGCTATGTGCACAACAGGGATGGTGCAAAACCACAGCGGGGCAGCTGTGAGCTGCCCATTGCAGGGTATCAACCTCCTGCGACTGCAGATGAGCAACACAAAACAGCCTGCCTGCCACCTTCCTTCAGCCCTGCACAGCCAGTGCCAGGCTCAGCACCCACAGCATCCAGCACCTTAGAGCCTAGGCTGCTGGGAGCTGGGTTGGCAGCTCCCCCACCACTGTCCCCCATGCAGCCAGCCCTCCCAGGTCCCCCAGCAGCTATCACAACTTCTTAGTGCAAAGAAACTCATTAATGAAGTGGAAAAAGAGTAGGAGGAGGAGCAAGCTGAATTGTCTGTCCTAGGAGACAGCACAGCAAGAAGGAGCAGGAGAATGCTCAGCGCTTATCTCAGGATAGGCAGCCACCGAGGAATGACCATCTGGAAAATAACTGGGAGGAAAGGATGAGAGGACAGTGGGCAGGAAGCCTGCCAAGGGGGCCTGCAAGCAAAGGTGGAGGCCACAGCAGGTGGGAAGGAGGAGGGCAGGAAGGAGAGGCATCCTCTAGAGCAGCACAGTCACCACCAGTGCCCCCATCCACAACAACCTCCACCAGGAGGCAAAGGGAGGCCTGCAGAGGCCAAGTGCATCTCCCACGGGATGCCTATGGCTGTCTGCTCCCTGCCATTGCACTTGGCCCTCTGCTTCCTGCAGACATCATGCCTTACCAGCTGCCCTGGCTTGGCTTGCCTGCAGCTCTCCAGCAGCAGCGCTGGCGGAAGGAGGAAGACAGTTTGGGCTGTGTAGGAAGGACATATTTTCTCTATTGCATTGGTTCTCAGTTTCCAATCTGTCTTTGCAAGAGCCTGGCTACTGTTAGCAGCACGGTGGAGTGGCTGGGGTGAGGGGCATAGTGCTCAGCACCTTTGGCCACCAGGCACCGGACACCAGCCCCTGCCCTATGGTAGCAGCACCAGAGGCTGCCAGGGGCTGGGACTGATGAGAGGGGAAGATTTCCATCCCCATCTTTTAGCTGCAAGCAGAGAAAGAGGACACAGATCAAGATCTCAAGAACAGAGGTTGCGTGGCCACTGGCAACACCAGAGCTGCTCCTCCAAGTGTCCCAAGCAGAGGCCATTTCCAAGCCTAAGGGAGCCCTGGTGCTCTGAAGCCTCCCATTCCCATGTTGCACACAGCCCCTGCTGGGATGTGGCTCCCTAAGGCTCAGAGCCTACAACCCTGGGGCAGTCATAGCCACCTCTGATCCTGCGCTGGAGGACAGCACATGCTGGGTTGCTGTCTCTTCAGCACATTGCCTTCAGGACTCAAGCAGGCAGACCTCTGGGACGAGGACAACTGAACATGAACTCCAGCACTTGGCCAAGCCCACAAATGACTGAAGAGCTCATCAGGAGTTCAGGCGTCCTATTCCTGCCCAGCCTGGCTCCCCCACACCTCACTGTGGAGGGCATGCAGACCTACAGCGGACATCGCCATCAGTGTGACGGAGACCAGTCCATAAAAGCCCATCAGTGATCCCCAGCAGGAGAAGGGAAGGGGCCCTCCTCCTGCTCAGCTGCAGGGGAAAGCTGTTGTGCTGTGGTAGGGCTGTCTGTCTGCACACTTCAAGTCACCGACTCATGCAGAATGCTGCCCAGGAAGCACAACTCAGACTTACACCCAGCATGAAAATGGCTTTCCTACACTGGAGGCTTTTACCTGCAGCACACGGGGACTAGATAGGAAATTGCACAAATGTTTATGAACCTAATGGCTGAAAACTCCTCTGTGCTCCAGCCTGCTGAAACACTTCCTTGCAGCGCTGCCGAAATGATTCACCCAACTTCTGCTTCTTTCAAAACCAGCAGCAGCAGCATCTAGCTGAGAGAAAAGGAGAGTGTTTTATGCAGAAAATGCCAAATGGGCCCCTTTTCATCATGAGGAAAATTTCCTTCATGTTCAGAACATGAAAATCTCTGAGCGAGAACCTCATCTTTTCAAGTGCCCCCTCAGCCTCAGTATCCCAGGGCAGTGCCTTGGCAGAGCAGACGCAGGAGGGGCTTTCCAGCCAACCTGGATGCTTCCCAGGGCCTTGCATGGATCCAGAAGGACCAGTCATCCCTACAGCTGGACCTGGCTGCAGCACAGTGTGGCAGCACTGCACTGGTGCTGAACAACACGTGCCTGCACTGCCTGCCTCGAGGACTTGCCTGAGTTCACCAAGGCCTCTGTGGCAGGGGATGGTGCTGAGCCACATGAGAGCCACTCGAGGAGCTGACCCCTTGCTGCAACTTGGCATGGAAAGGATTAATAGGCTGAGGGATATGGTGAGGGAATATAAACTTCATTCCTGCAGTGAAGAAACTGTGCCATTAAAATCCTCTCCTCTATGACACACACTGAGCCTATTTCAGTAATAGTTTGGCAGGGGAATAACATTACAGAGCCTATAAATATCTTGTGGGGTGCTGCTCTGCTGATGGAGCAGCAGGATGTGGCCCCTGCCCAGCGGGGTGCTGGTCCTGACCACCTCCCAGGGAAGGCACAGCCATTGCAGAGCTGGCGGCTGCACAGCCCTGTTCTCGAGGGTGAAGGACATGAGGACAGAAGGAGGCATTATGGCAGGGCTGTCACTGGGGCAGCTGGGCACATCCCATGTGCAGGCCTAGAGGAGGGATGGGTTTCGGTGATATATGTGGTGGTGGGGATGGGGTGTGGGCTGTATAGGCCCTGGAGATGCCAGAGAAGAGGTGGATTAAGCAAAAGATGGAGGTAAGAATACAGTGGAAAGCATTAGCACCCAGAAGGGGCTTGCAAAGCAAACCATGAGGCTCCCTGTGTCTGCAGCTGGACTTTCGGATGACTTAGATAAGCCTGACAGGGGCAGTCAGCCCTTCCCTTGCTCCGGGGGGGAGGGGGGGGGGGGGGGGCAGAGGGGCTTCTCACAGCAGTAAGAGCAGCAGCTGAGGCACCTCAGGCACAAGCAATTCCCCTGAAATATCCCAGGGGCATTTGTCACATGTTTTTCCCAATGACAGTAACTCACCTCCACTGCTCACTCCCCTACCAAGGCCCTGAGATGACAAGAATCAAGCAAACACCCTGACATGTCTGAGAGGCTGACAAGAGAAAGGGAAGAAGCTCAGGAGGGTCCAAGTGCTCTGCCCATGCCAGGCAGCCACACAGTGTGGGGAATGGCTGCACTGCTGCTCTGCAATGCATTTGTCATCTTGCAAGGGAAACTGCATGGCTGGCTGCTGTCCTACCAGGCACACTGTGACAAGCGGCTTAGGGATTTGGTTATTACATACTTGATGTAAAGGAACTTTCATGGCAGTCATCATAGGCCTCATACTCCTCCTGAGAGCAGGGTTAACTCATTGCTGAGTAGCTTCAATACTCCTTGCATGTTTTATGCACACACAGGGTGCCAGCTGCCTGCTCTGCCAAGTGTCAGCATCAGACTCCAGAGCTCCTGGGTCCTTCCCAGAGAGTTCCCCTGCTCCTCAGGCAAGAGCAGCTGATGGGCCTGGAGGGAAAGGGGTGCCCAAGGGAAGGGTCCACGCCCAGGGGACATGCCTCAACCACCCTGCAGCCAGCAGAGCACAGGTTTGTGGCTGCACAGCACACATCCCTTCTGTTCTCAAAAGGCATAAAGGTTCTGGAACTGCAAAGATTGCTATAGCAGCCCTAGAAGTTGTAATGTACTTCCTTCAAGCTGCTGGAAAGCTTTGCACAGAACTGCAGCGAGCCAGGCCTCATTCAGGGAAAGCTCTCAAGAAAGGTAATTTTCCTGACAGCCTGTGATCCAAACCCACCAGACATCCATTAGAGCCAGGAAAGGTTGACATCCATGAGAGCCTGAGCAAAAACAGGGCTGGCAGCTCAGAGTCTGGCCTTGTTGGAACTTCCCCTGCATAGTGCCTCTGTGAGCAAGAAAGGGCTTGAGATCCCCTTTTTCTTGGGCACACAAAGCCAGAGCAACCACACAAGGAGTCCACTGGAAACTGCTGGCAGTTGCAGAGTTCTTGTAGCCAGAGATGAAATCCACAGGGGGACCCAGCTAAGCCCCTGGACAAGAAATGGAAAGCAGTTACAAGGTATAAAATATGGATGTATTCTGAAATAACCATTTTTATGCCACAGATAATGGGACACACCATCAAGTCCAAGACAAAAAAGACTGGTACAAATTGCAGCCTTGCTGTCACGTAACCAGCTTCCAGCAGCACAAAGCACCTTCAACAGCTCCTTGTGACAAGGGCCTCCCTGGTGTCCCAACCCTATCACTAAGCAGAGGAGCTGAATCTTCACATTCCTCTGCATAAACCTGAAACATCCCCCAAGTTAATAATCAAACTGACTCCCCAGTCAAAATAACACCCTACGGTTGTCCCAGCTTCCTCCAGCTATGGCCAACGGTATGTCTGCAACTCTTTTGCCTTCAGTAGGTGTGGGTGAAAGTCCCCTCTCCAAATGCAGTGTCTCAAGGATGGGATGCTCAGCCTGACCCAGACTGCCAGCCACAGCCTCAGCCCTGGTGTGAGGATCTGGGCTGGAAGATGTTAAGGAGAACAGCAACACCGAGCTCAGAGCTCAAAATCAGCACCTTGAATCACGTCCAAAAGCAAATCGGAAGTCAGCACAGCTTCTGGCAAACAGGTGCTGCCTCGTCTGTGACCGATGCTGCTCAGCTGATGGCTTCAGCTCCAATTGTGGGCACCAAAGTAGGGACAGGGGCAGCTGCAGGCACTGCGGTCCTCCTGGGGACGCTTCCCCATGTACCACTCCCCTCCTCTGAGGGGATGTTGTGGTACCGAGGCAAGCAGGCTGCCATCTGGATCCAGGGCTGTTCATATCTGATGACTGCAGCAACGGCTCAGTGCTTGGGTGAAGGCTGATTGTGGACAGATTACAGGGGACACAGCGTGTTCACTTCTATCCATGCTGCGCTGCTATTACCCAGACTGCAAATAAAGCCTCATTTTTCATGCAAAGATGCACAATGGTTAACATGAGCAAAGCTTGCCTGTGAGGCATGCAGGTATCAAATCAATTTCAAAATGGGTCTCCAATTACGACTGATGTTGATTTGATTTACATTTTTTTCTGGCTTGCCAGATGTTTATGCTACAAGTACAAAATTCAGCCCAGTGCCACTGGACTGGTGTGAGGCTTATAAGAAGGCACAAAGGTCTCCTGCTACAGAATGGCACGTTTCCTTTGAATTGCACTATTCCTTCACCACTCAGAGCTGTGCTTCAAACTGTTTGGGTACGTCATGTACACAAAGAGGAGTAAGGGAGCTGAGCCTCTGCACAGATCAGACCCAGGCTTGCATGCAGCAGCTGCTGAGCCCCAGGAGCAGAAGGGTGGCCCAGGCTGGATGACAGCCTCCCATAGGAAGCCTCTGGGCTGCCTTGCCTCGTGCTTCACCCAAGGAGCAGCAGTTGGAGGAGGATTTGTGAGTCTGCGAGAGTCCATTTTGTAGGTGGCACTCTGAGGCTCTGCGGGCTGCCAGGCCCTGCACAACACTGTGGGCCCATAGGGCCCGGCCATGTGTTAGGGTAGGGACTGGAGGGTCACTGAGGAACAGCCCCTGCCTACCTGTGATTGAAACAATGACAACTGGGCTCCAAACCTCACTCCTGCCCTGGGCTGGTGTCATGGCTTTGCGTCATGGCAAAGGCCCATGAGAGTTGTTCAGTGGCACCTCTCACCTGGAGGAAGGACCAGCACGTGTGGGGACCACTGTCTGCCTCCCAGAGAGCTCACGCAGAGGCAGCAGCCCAACCACCAGCACAGGGCTGGAACACGCTGTGGCTGGGAGCACAGTCAGGCCTGCCCGCTGGCTGTGTGCTGCTGGAGCAGGGGCACGGCCTGACAGCCCTGCTGCTCGCTGCAGGAGGGGTTCCCATCTCTGCAGCCCCTCCTTGCCTCATCCAGTGCCAAGCAGGAGCACCTCAGCCAGCACAGGAAAAACCTAACAGGCAGCAGAGGGTGAGGCTCACCTGCCTGCCCACCGGCATGGCACAGCGCGCCAGGCTCTGCCCCCATACCTGGAAAAGCAGAGGGGACAGCTGGGGCCACCAGGGGAGGGAAGGTTCAGTTTGGCCTCTCCAATCTGCAGAAGGCAAGCAGCCCTCCGGCAGCCACGCGGTACGATGGGGCTGGGCAAGTCCAAAGGCCAGGCACCTCTGCTAGATGTCATCCCCAGCCCAAGAGGCAGCCCTGGCACAAGGGTGCTCACAGACTGCTCTCACCTCCCCTGCTTTCCCCATGCCTGCCTGCTCTCTCCGTCACACCTGTGTGCTCCCCTGCACCCGCCCGCAGCCTCCAGCACACACTGACACACACACACCCTTACAGCACACGCTCCCCAAGCCATGCACATCACGACTAGTACACATGTGTGCACGCAGTGCACACCAATGGAGCGGTGCACACGCATGCACCAGCATGCACTCACACGCACACAAACACTTGGGCTGGTGCTGCTCCCACACACAAGCTCAATGCGGTTTGCATGCACGCGGAAACGAGGACACGCTCAGCTCTGCGTCTCGCAGACATCCAGGCTTGTTGTGGAGCTCACACCCCAGCACAAACGCACACAGTGGCTCCGCAGTGGCTCCCACACGCATGCATACACACACACACACACACACACAAACACTCAGCCCGGGGTTCTCGCGCACACACACACGTAAGTGCAATGTGGCTCCCAGGGCCGCAGTGACAGGGCCATGCCTTGCAGCAGCTCGTGCACACCCCTGTGCAGCCGCGGAGCCCCGGCACGCCGCACCCTGCGCCTGCACACCTCGGCCTTCCCACGGCCCCGTGCTCGCCCTTCACCGACACCCGTGGGGTGCTAAGGGCCACGCCCCCGTGGGTACGGGATCTCACACACACACACACACACACACACACACAAACACGAAACCCGTTTGCTCCGCAGATACTTTAACTCCTTGTTAGCCTGTCCCCGGCACCATCAAGCCCAGCTCAGCACCATCCGGCTGGATGCCGGCACCGTCCGGCTCGGCGCCCTGCACCACCCACCCACCTGGCATCGTCCAGGCCGGCCTCTGCACCACCCAGCCCCGCGCCCGCACCGTCGGGTCTCGTTCCCGCACCGTCCGTCCCGGCTCGCACCCGGCTCCACCCGCTCCCTCGGCTCCGCACCTGCCTCGTCGGGCCGGCCCGGCGCCCCCGACCCGCAGCCGTGCACCGCCGCCCGGCCCCGCCGCCCTCCCCGTCGGCCCGGCCCCGCCGCAGCCCCCGCCGCCCCCTCCGCCCGCTCACCTCGATCCGCGGCGGTGGGACGCGGAGCCCGGGCCGGAGCGGTCCCGCAGCGGGGCAGCGCCCGCTCCTCGCAGCGCCCCGGCGGCAGCGGGCCTGGCGGGGGGCCCGGCTCGGCTCGGCCCGGCCCGCCCCGGCCCCGGCCCCTGGCCGGCCGCCGCTGCCCCACTGCCCGCGGCGCGGTCCGGCCGCCTCTCCCCTATGCGGAGGCTCCAGCGGCACCGAGGCGATGCCCATTCATTCAGCTTGTCCCCCGCAGCCCTCCCCTTCCGCCCCGCGCTCCCAGACTCCTGGATGGAGGTAGCTGGTGATGCTGCAGCGGTACCCAGAGCCCCCGGAGAGTACAGTGCGGAGATGAGGGAGGGAGAGGAGGAGGAAGGAGAGCAGAAGGAGGGAAGAGGAAAGAGAGAGAGGGAGCGGGAGAGAGCGAGAGATGGCTGCCCCCAAAACCAGAGCTGGATCTAGACAAGACTCTGGGATTTCCACAAGGAAATGAGGGCAGGGAGTAGAGCTGGGCCGGCACAGCCCCCTTCCACTGGACGAGCACAGCAACGGTGCGGTGACCGGGGATGCTCTGACGGCCGCAAGGGCAGGCAAAAGCTCGGGTAATGTGGGCAGCAGGCAGGGCCCCATGCGGGGCTGGGACGGAGCCAGGGTTCCCCACAAAATGAATGTACCCCTCCCCGAGACCGGTCTGACCCCAGCCGGGGTGCCCAGCTGCCTGGCCAGGAGCTTCCAGCGTGCCAAAGGCTGAGGGGCACCCACCCTTTCCCGTGCTGCCAGCTTGGCATGCTGACAAGCAGGGAGGCTGTTTGCCTGGACCTGCATCTGCCTTTTCTTAGCCACACTCTGCCAGCACCCCACCACCCCCAGCTCACCGGGAGCCCCTTGGAAAGCAGCGGTGTCCACATGTCCCGAGCCTCAGCACCACGTCCTGCACCCCACAGTCGAAGTTTCTCAGTCTTTCCTAATCTGGGGCCTACTTAACCCTCTGACCATCTGCCACAGCGATTTCATTACAGCCCTGCACAGATTGGGCTCGGCTCTTCACTTGTTTCTCTTCTGCCCATGGCTTTGCTGTCCCCATGACATGTACGTTAGCTATGGTTTTGGAGCTGATTGCTCACTCAGGAAGTGTGGGAGACCTGACCAGGCTGCCCCATGTGAGAGCTGGGTGTTCGGAGATCAGCCGGCCACCAACCCTGTAGCTGCTGTGCACCTCAAAATCTTCAGCGCTGGGCCTGGGGGGTAGCGTGGTAGAAAGCTCATGGTTAGTTTCTTGTCACTTCACCCTTCATGTCTTTGGCTTTCTGGGGGAAAAGGCTTCATTCTCTGAGGAAAACAGAAATATACATTTATTTATTTATTTGTTTGCTTTTCCTTCCTGCAGCAGATTCAGCAAAAGTGCAGCTGCCTTCTCAGCCCTGAATACAGAATTCTGATCATCCCTAAGAGGAAATGGCCAAGTCGAGAGGAACAGCAAGCCCAAAGCACTCTGCATATCCTCTACAGGCTTTCTTGGCCCAGGCGGTTTCCACCCCAAGTTCCAGAGGTGTCTGGCTCCCTTTGCAGAGCAATGAAGGTGTGCATGCTCTGTGCACACCTACCGGCTTCATAATCTTGTTTTGCTTCCTAAAGTGAAGTTTGGGAGGTTAATGGTCAGTAATGGAGGTGGGGGCCAAGACAGGTAATGGAGACTGGGGAGAAGGGAGAGCAGAAGCTGAGGGAAGGGCTGACTTCAAAAAGCACCATGCTGCTGCGGAGGGAGAACACATTTCATCTCTGTCAAAGGCAAGAATGCTTCCAGATCGTAGCATTACTGCTCAGTCTGGGATATTTTAGCTTTGTGGGGCAATGCCATTTCCATCATCCTGCCTGTTCTGCAGTCCTCCCAAGCCACATCTCAGCCCCAAATGCCCCAGAGAAAGTAACTATCAAGGCACGAACAGTTCTATTTATTATTGCTTTTACTAGGAGTTTTGTGCACTTCTCAAGAAGCAGCAAACACCACTCTGTGTCCTGAGCAATTCCCTGCAGTGTGCAATGTCCAGAGTGATGGAGAGCAGCCCTGGGAGGCTGGTGTGCCCTCTGCAGCTCAGCAGGGAAGAGGATATGGTGGGATAAGGAAGGGGGCTGGGAATACAGTGGAGATGGGGAGAGAGTACAGGGAGGAATATCTGGAAAACAGACGCAAACCTCACCTCTCAGGAACTGAGTGGGAACTTGGACTCTAACAAGAAGAGTGTGGCTGTAGAGGCTTTTCCAAATGGAGACAAACAGCTCATATTCCTGCTGGTAAAGGAAATAGTAAAGAGGAGAGCATAGAAATGGGGGACACAGAGCCAAGGCAGAGGGGAAGCAGCATTTACAGGAAGGAGAATGGTGAGAGCTCACGAGCCTGTTGTCAGGCTGGAGGAAGGAGTGTGCTGGGAATCAAGCTGCAATATTCTCGAGTCCAGACAAGAATTCTAGCTGGAGGGATTAACGTAGAAGGCTTCATCTAGGAACACTCTATGGAGAGAATGTGCAGGATTTAGGCACAGCTGGAACAGGGTGTGTCCAAGGGGGCAGAGCGCAGAGCACATGGCCTCATCTGCTTGGAGAGAGCTGCAGTGAGAGGTGCCGAGCTCTGCTTTCCCTGTGCCAGAAATGGGGTGATGGGCTGAGCCCCCACCAGGAAATGTCAGCCAGGCTGGCTGGGCTTTTGGAAAGAAAAAGACAAGTCTGGCACAGCACGTTAGATCTGAAAATCACCATAGAGATGGTGGTTGGAGTTAGTGGGTGGTGGAGATTACCCAGAGCTAATGTGTGAAAGGAGAACAGAAAGGGCTGGAGGACACAAGGCTGCGGGCATCCAGCAGAAGAGGGAAACAGGCATAAGGAAGAGGCAGAGAATTGAAGATGAGAAAGGTGGGCAGAAAAACCAGGGCAGGACATCAGAGAACCCCAGAAGGATCAGAGTTCTTAGCCTGCATGGCTAAGTGTGGAGGCCGGGAAAAAAAGGAAAGATGAGGAGTGAGCATAGCTCACCAGAGACCACCATGAGAAGCCTGCACACAGAGCCCTGTGCTGAGTGAGGGGGATGGGAGACAGAGACAGCGTGACTGTGGGGTGAGGAGAAGGCCTGCAGGAGCGGGGATGGTGATTGGAGAGCATTTCCTGTGGCACTGAGATGTTTGCGCTGCATACATGATGGGCTGCAGCACTGCAGGAGTTTAGGGGCAAGCAGAGCAGAGGAGGGATAGGGTGTGAGGGGGCTGTCCCTGCAGAGAGGACAGGAAGAGATTGCTGGAAGAGACAGGGGGCTCCAGAAGAATCTCACCAAGGGAGAAGGGAGATTTGTTCTGCAGTAGAGAGGAGGAGGACAGGGCTGGCCAACCAGGGTCTCTTACATCCTTATGGAGGTAGCAGCAGGGTGCTATGTGGGAAGTCAGACCGCTGAGAGGAGCAGAGTTATTTAGGGAGGAGAAGGCAGAACCAAAGCCAATAAGATCTGGTTTAATTCTCTTTGAGGACTCAATGAGACTTGCACCGTGAACAATGGACATATGGACTTAACAAGGGTGGAGAATGTGGGAGCAAAAGCCACCTTAGTGACACAAAAGGCCTTTCTGTTTCAAGTGTTACACTTCTGGAAGTTTAGATAGGGAATGACTTTGCAGCTCACACTACAGTCAGCTCTCTGCTGTTAAACATAAACAATCCCTTTGGCACTTCAGCCTCTAAGGGTGACATCATTCGTCAAAGATGTCGCTGAACATTTCAGTCATAGTGGACACACATTCACTGCCAACATAAGAAATGACCTGGCTTGGCTCTTCATGGGGAGCAACCGATGCAGGGAGGGATGAGGAGGAGGTCAGAGGAGGAGTGAGGTGGCTGTGTGGAGTGATGAATGTGCTGCTGAGCATGCACAAAGCAATGCTGGAGCAGTTGAGTCTGTGGAACTACAAGAATAACAGCCAGAACTGCTTAGGAGCTAGAGGAATACAGGAGAAGCATCTCGTGAACCTGACCAGGCACAGCAAAGAAGCAGCAGGTCCTGTTCAGGTCCAGGTGCCAGTGCTCTCAGATACAGGAAGGGACAGAAAAGGAGATGTACTCTGAACACGGGGCAGATGGGCATCCTTGAAGCACAGGAGAGAGATGTGGCTCTTCTGCTGAGAACCTGCAGCCTACTGCAGCACAGACAGCTCAGAACACTGAGGGGTGGGCTGTGAAAGTTCAGAGGCGTGCTCACAGCTGGGTTTGGTGCAGCCCTCTTCCGCCTCCCAGCTAGGCTGAGTGCAGGCCTGCTTTGCTCGGATCTTCTATCAATGAATCACTAAGAAATTAACTCTTCTCTCTACTCCTCGCTGAACGAAAATGCTCGTGAGTAACAGCCTAGATGCTAGATAGCTCTACAGCTGAAAGCTGGAGCGTGGGACCCAGACATTGCAAAAACCGGCACTGACCCATGAGGGTCCCCTTTAATGTTCAGTCTAATATGAGGGGAGTCCAGGCAAAAGCAGAGGATTGTTTTCTAGGAGACAGAAAACAAAATGCAGGGAGCTGCATCTACCAGTGCTGCTGGGCTGGCTGAGGTGCAGGCCCACATAAAGCACTTCTGACTTGAATACAAAGAAGTGATGGCAGCATTGTTTGGAGCAGGCACATGCTCCCAAAACTTGGTCCTTGTTTTTATATGCTCTCTGCTCACAGAAAGTATCTCCCTGCCCCTGCCTGTGGTGGCAGCAGCTCTCAGAGCATGCTCCCATCTAGGAGGAACGACCCCTCAGAGCAGCCCCTGCTGCTCCTCATCACAAAATCCCCCCTAACCAGGGAATGTTTAATTCCTCCTGATGTGACTTAGCTAGGGGCCTGGAGAGGGCATTCTCTCCAAGGAAGGATGGAGCAGTAACCTCATGGGCATCTACAACCAGATGAAGGATCTCTCGCACTACCTGGAAAGCCAGAGGCCATCAGCACACCTGAGGAGAGACAGGATCCGCAGAGACCACATTGATCACCAGTAGCTGTAGGTAATAAAGCCTTCCTCAGAGGGCATGCAAGAGAGGGCACACCAAGAGCTGTGGGCCTGGGAGGGTGGAATAATGAAGTGGACAAAACTCAGTTCTATCATTTGTAACGCCCCGAGTCAATCCATTACACGATAAGACAAGCCATGAGCACAGTTGGACTGAGTGTATAAGGCCATATCTCATTATCTGAAGGGATGTCAGGGAAGAAGGCTGAGGAGTAATGGGATAAAACTGAGGGAAAGAGCTCAGAAATAAAGCTTAGGCGCTTACAGAGAAGAGGAGCATCTGCAGTCCCATTAAGCCAGATAGGGGAGAGCATGAGGGACAGCCGATCTCCTGCTGAGGAACAGAAGCTGCTGAAGATTGGGATCGGGGGCATCTCCCCCACAGGAAGGACTGCAGCCTAAAGCACTTTATCAGCATTTAATGTCATTCTCGGGAGCATTTGCCGTGAGCCACTTCAGGACAGAATGTGCCACAGCAGACACGCTGTGTCTCTGCTCCGGTGTGACCGCGCATTTCTAGCGCAGGAAGTCATGGCTTCATGGCTTGGGCACTAGGAAGTGACGGCGCTGTTACACTCTTCCACGAGAGGTATTTTGTCTCTGCAAAGCTGAGTAATTGCGTTTGAGAAATGAGTCTGTACTGAGAGAGGAAGAGAGAAACCAATAAAGCACTCCTGGCCTGTATTCCATCCATTCCGGAGCCCATCCTGGCCGCAGCCAGCGGCCAACTCTGCCTCTTTGGAAGGAAGGGGAGGTTGGGGGGGGGGGGCGGGCAGTGGGCGGCAGGCTGGCTCTGCGGGGCTTTGCTCCGGGAGGCTGCCCCTGCTGCTCCGAGCTCCAGGGGAGGTGCTGCACACAGCGCTGCTTTGCACAGAGCACGGTGAGTCAGTCAGATAATTTGAAAGAAGAATCGCTTCCAAAGAGGAAGGACAAGGAGGAAGCTGCTTGTTCGGTAAGGATGAGGCGAGGCCGGGGCGACTGGATGACAACGCCAGCACTGCTGTGCAAGCATCTCTCCGTGCTGTCTGCCTCCTGCTCCATTTTGCTCGCATGGGCTCTGAACTGCAGCTGCTCCCACTCACCGGCAGAGCCTGGGGCAAGTCTTCAGGCCAGCCAGGGCCGCGTAGCTGGGGCTCAGAGCCCGGATTTGGAGCACCACGTGGACCCTTGCACCAAATTTAACTCCCACTTCACTGCACGTTCACTCTCTGCTACTCCAGCAGTGCTGGGGCACAGCGGGCTCTGGGATGAGCTGCTCTGCTGCAGTTCTCACCTGTCTAATCGCTAACGACCACTGATGAATGCCCCTGCAACAAACAGTGAGGTGGCTCTCCCCAAGGCTTTAAACACAGCGACGAATATCGGATGGACGCTGGGTACCTACATATCACAACTGAGATCATTCTCTAGATGCTTGTTGCTTGGCAGCCAAAGGCTTAGAAATGTCAATTTCTAATTAAAACCATGCACCTAAAATCCACACACCCTCCCCAAAACTCAGTATTTTTATACACTGTTCTCAGCTCCAGTGGGCCTGGTAATAGTTCTCAGCATGCAAACGACCAGGAACAAGCCATGTTTCTGCCAGGGAGGATGCAGGTGAGATGTGCTGAGCTGGTGCTCAGCAGACGAGCATTCAATTAAAAAGAAAAAAAATAGATGTAACCTGGTAAGAAAGGAGATTTAGGATGTGACCTAGAAATAAAAATGAGGAAGGCTTTGCTGTAACACACAACAGGAGCAGAAAACCCAGCCTCCAAACCACACAGACGATGGCAGCGCAATGTCACTTGGAGATTTCCATGCTGCGTGGAGGTGCTGGCAGCTTGGATTTATGGGGTTAGTATCTGCATCCCTCTCTCTTGGGTACCCTAATCATCCCCCGCGGCCCTGTGCTGCTGACTGGTCAGCCATGGCTGAGAACTAGCTTTCTGGAAGGAAACAGAGACTAAACGCAGAGCTGCTGTGTGTGCTGCCCAGCTGGTGGGGTGTATAGGAACGGGTATGGTGCTGCAGGAGCCTGCTGGGGGCAGCAGGGCTGGCGAGAGCCCGAGCTGCCAGAGCAATCCACTCAGTGGAAAATTTCTTTTATTTTTGGATGAGAGCTTGAAGAACCTCTTTTTAGCATTTTTTTCTCGCAGAATAATTCTGGGTTTCTACTTCTAACTGACATTTGATTTCAACATCTGAGCTAGGGATAAAATGAATATTTTTGCAACCTGACTGAATTCAAACCAACATGCTTTGAAATGATGAAACTGTCATCTGCAGAGCAAAGCAGATGTGGGCAGGCAGCCACAGCCACGTTGGGTGCTGCAGGTTTTGCTGGTCTGGGTCAGGCTAGAGAGACCTTTCCAGCCCTGTGCCATCCCTCTCATCTCAGGCCACAGCAGGCTTTGCCCAGGGAGGACTTGATCTGTGCACTGGGCTCAGCGTGCACCTGCTGGGCAGTGGCTCTTGCTATTTGAGGATATTTCACCATGATGAATAGGCCTCAGTACTAGGCTTATCTTTTCATCATGTTCCTTGCCTCTCCTCGTGCTATATTCAGCTGATCTTGTAAGACGTTTGATTGGCAGGCCGTACCTAACACATTTTCTTTTAACTTTTGCAGTTACTTGCAAAATACGCTCTTAAAAGGACTCTGGAACCTTAATTTATTTCCTTTGAGTGGAGTAAGCGACCCTGAAATGGAGGCCAGAGTGAGATATTTCTTCTCATAGACACACTCCAAAGAACACTTCCCTTGTTTTCCTGAGGGTGAGGGTTAGGACTGAACGTCACCTATGCAGTAAAATCGTTCCCTCTGTTGCCTCCCCTCTAAGTGAGGCAAACACTCCCAGTGGTTAAGAGAGGGTCTCTTTTATTTTCACGTGGTTAGTAATCAAGCCTAATAAGTCATCATGAACAGACTGAAATCCCCTTTTCCTGGTTCAAATACACCACTGCTTTACAAATAATATAGCAGCAGCATCTCAGCAGAAACCTCCTTCACTCTCTCCATCTCGTTAGCATGGGGTGGCCCCAGCAGTGAGCATGGTGCTGCTGGTGAGCACGAGGCCGCTGGCACACACGCTCACTGCCAGCACTGAGGGCAGCCCCAGAGGGGCTCCTGTTGCTGCCTTGTTCCTCTGCTGTGCTGGCGTGGCCGTGGACTGGGTTTGCTCCATTCTCATAGCCTGGCATCTTTGGGCCTTGCTAAAATACCCAGATCCCTTTGGATCCCATCTCCAGGTACTGTTCTGGGTCAAAGCAAAGATAAAGCAGCCTTGTGTCAGTTCCCCTTTTGCAGGATGCTTATTTTGGAAAATGCAGCTGGGGAAAGAACCAGCATTCACTTGGAGACACGTTGAAACACGGCTTCCAGATTAGTGTCAGGTTTGAGTTCCCAAAAGAAAAGCAGGATTTCCAGGGACTGAGCATCAGTAAATCCAACAAGTGGGATCGCTGAGCTGTCACAGAGCAATTAGGTTAATACTGGCATGGAGGAAAGTCAAGAATCCCTGGGGAGGATTTTCTTTCAATGGATGGAAAGGCATCCTTTGGGTGGGGGTGCTCAGTATGGCAACTTTAGAGGTGTAGTATCAGCATCCCTTAAGCTGAGGCCAATAGCTAAATCATCCAAAAAAGCCAAATATAAGCTTCATAAAAACTTATAAAGCCTTTACAAAAGCCGAACAGAAATAGAAATAGCTGTGCTTTGTTTTTAAAATCACTTACAGCATGGACCATTATTAGTCTTAATTACCTCCCTGCAGCATGGAGATACCACTTTTTCACCCCCTCCCTGTATTTTTCAGATGCAGAAAGCACACAAGGCACATTTTAGAGGCGAAATAAAAAGGCCTTTGTGAAGTGCAGGGGAGGCTGCAGTGCCTTGCCAGCCTCCCTGCTCCTCCAGCAAGCACAGAGCCAGGGCCACAGGGCACTGCTGCCTTCCTAGATCCATCTCTGCACCCATGGGTGCCACTGTAGCACTGTGCTGGGGACTGCAGGGCTCTGGGGGCAGACCCATCTTTCCTCCCTCCATCACCCCTTCCTTTCCTGCTGAGAAGCCTGCTGCTGTTGGGAGAGGAGAGGAAGAGCCAACATGGTTCTGTTATGTGCTTGGAGCATCACAGAGCATTTGCCTTTGTGTGCTGAGCATGGCCATGTTGGTAACGGGATCTGCCCCAGCACTGGAATGCATCCAGTCCAACTGGCTGAGGAGGAAAGAGATGGCAGAGGCACCATGCAAGACAAAACCCACCATTTTCCACCTTGGAGTCTTAATTGAAGTCTTACCAACTTTTTGCATAGGCAGATGGTGACAGGGGGAGGGGGGATGGTTTAAACTAAGACAGGGGAGGTTTAGGTCAGATGTGAGGAGGAAAGTTTTTACCCAGAAGCAGAGAGGCCCCGGTGCCTTCCATCCCAGCTATGCTGTGGTTTGTGATTCTATGAAATGAAATTGAAGGCAGAAAGGCAAGATCAGATGAGAGTTTTGGGGACGGGGGTACCTGAGGTACTCCTTGCTGCAGGATTTTGCAGATGCAAGAGTATATAGGAAGAGGATGAACGTAGGAGATGGTAGTGTGAACGTGATGCAGCACCTGCAGCAGGAGGCCTTCCTTAAGGCATCGTCTCCAGCAGCTCATCCACCTGACCACCAGGCTGTGAGTTGAGATGTGCTTCAGAGCTCCCAGGGTGACAGGAAGCACAACGAAGATGGGCAACACCAAAAGCCAGGCAGAGCAGGGGAGAGCTGTTTTCGTTTTGTGCCAGGCAGGCAGGGCAGCCTTGACAGTGTGCCTGGTGGACAAGAAAGCCAATAATACATTAGGGTCAGCAGGGTGAGAGAGGTTCTGCTCTCCTCTGCTATGCCCTGGGGAGGACATTTCTGGAGCACTGGGTCCAGTTCTGGGTTTTCTAGTTCAAGGCAGACAGGGAACTGTTGGGGGTAGTTCAGTGGAGTGTCACAGAGATAGTCAGAGCATGGAGCATTTCCTGTGTGAGGAAAGGCTGAGAGCCCTGGGGCTATTCAGTCTGGGGAAGAGAAGACTGAGGGGGGATCTGATCAATGCTTCTAAGAGTCTGAAGGGTGGATGTCAAGAGGATGGAGCCAGGTGACAGGACAAGGGGTAACGGGCACAAACTGGAATGAGGAGGAACTCCACAATGAGGGTGCCCGAGCCCTGGCACAGGCTGTGCAGAGAGGTGCTGGTGTCCCTTCTGGAGATATCCAAACCCAGCTGGACACTTTCCTGCATGACCTGCTCTGGGGAACCTGCTTTAGGGCTTGGGGCTGTGGGAGCTGCAGAAGTGCCTTCCAGCCCATGCTATTCTGTGATTCTGCAGCATGCAAGGACAGGTCCCCAATGTAATCTCTACATTTCCTGATGGCTGCTGTCACCTGTGTAGGACCAGGGCACTAAAGGCAGCCACTACAGCACAGCCCGTCCTGAACCTCTCATGGAGCTGCAGTGTCTGGTCCTTGTGAACTTGTGGAGGTGCTGCTGGGATGTGGGGTTCCTGGATGAGCAGTAAGGCAGGGGTGATCCTGGAGAGGCAGAGTGCTGCCAGCAGTGCCAGCCACTGAATGGTGCCGTCTGCCCTGGGAAAAATGCATCTCCTGGTGCAGAGACTGCCCCAGCACAAGGCTTTGTCTGGGTTCAGGAGCCCATACGCTTGTGGCAAAACCTTGTCCTGCTCAGGTCTGTGTCTTTCTGGTAGGCTGCCTCTCCCTGGGAACCCCGTGACATTGAAGGAGAGCTATTTTGGGGGAAACTGAGGAGCTGAGGCTGTGAAAGGAACCTTGGGGCAGCTGCTGAGCACTGCCCAAGTGGTGCACTTCAGCTTGCCTTGGCTCCTGTTTTGTGTCTCCATCTGAGTCCTGCGTCAGGCTGAGCCTGGCAGCACTTTGCACAGGGGTACCAAGCTGAGTCTATCTGGCAGACCCCACGGTCCACTTGCTCCTCCAAGGGCACCATGGCATTTTTAAGGGGCTTTTCTGAGGCTGAGGTCCCAGAGCTGTGGGGCAGCCACTCCAGCTGCAGATTATTCTGGAGCCTGACTATCAGAAGTGAGCCTGCTGGCATTGTTTCATGGGCACAGAAGTGGCCTCTGCCTTTCCTGAGGATGAAAGTGGCTGCATGCTGCTATTGATCTACCACACTGAGGACTGCATGAGAGCTGAGCTGTGCATGGGGTTGGCTGTGCACATGTCCAAGCAATGCAGCACAGCCCTATCTGTGTGCCAGCCAAGGAACCTGTGTGCTGCCCCTGGAAGACTTGTAACACCACAGCACTCTCAGCCACTGGTACGGCCAGCGAGTTCTGGCACAACCTCACCAAGTAAGAAAGAAATGTGTGGATTCCAAGACGGGCTAAAATAAAGTGGGTTACATCTTCCAGCCAGGATCACCTGCTCAGCATACTTCTAAAGTGCCCAGCTGTCAGGGTGCAGGGCTTTCTCTGGCATGGAGGCCAGCAGCTGCAGCACTGCTCAGAAGGGGAATGGAGTCAGAGGAAGGCAGTGTGCAGTGATGTGGGAATATCACAGTGCAGAAGAAGGATCTCTGGGCAGCCAGAGAAGCAATGACTGGATCGATGCTATGTGGCTCATCTCGGGCTGCCTGCTGCTCCTTCACAGCATGTGGAGTGGGAAACACATCCTCTATCCAACATGGTGACAGTGTGTGACACACCAGACTGGTCAGCTCTGCTCTCAGGGAGCTCAGGATGTTCCTATGGTGACACTGCAGCCTCCCGAGGCGGCTAAGCCTCTTCATGTGATAACGAGGAGCAGAATGAGCGCTGAAATCCAGAGGCTGACAATAACTCCCCTAGATGCTGTTCTCTAAAGATGCCTTCAGCCCACGGAGGATCCCAGCGCTCCCTACAGATCGCTCACCCTGCAGCTCTGCACGGATCCTGTGCTGGCGGAGGCTCAGGGAGGACCAGCAGCTGCCACTCTGCTGCCATCAGCCTGAACCCATTCAAAGAGCATCAGTACCAAAGGAGGGGAGGATGCAGCAGTCTGTATCCCTGCTGCAGCAGCGCAGGGTGTGGAGTGGTGGCTGCAGCAGGGGCAGGCAATGGGCCAGTGCTTCTGGCAGCCCTGCAGGAGCCCCACAAACACCTCTATGGGCAGCGAGGGGCAGAATGAGGGGCTACGAGCAGTCCTCATGTTCAAGAACCTTAATGCCAGCTCAGGAGAAAACTGTCCTGTAAAGTGTGCAGTTCTGGAGCAAATGAAGTTTGGAAGACCAGAGTAAGAACATTTGTTTCCTCTCACTTTCTCATTTTGATTTATCTGTTGTTCCCAAGGATACAAATTACATTTCTTTACATGTTGGTCACTCAGAATGTGTGAGCGGCAGTGCTGTGCACTACGTGTTGGACTCATGCTGGGGCAGAGGAGTCTGGCTTTTCTGCTCGTCTATTTAAATTGCTGTATTTGTTTTATAGCATTCTGAATGACTTTAGCTTAGCTTTGATTGAAACATCTTATTTTCCAGATCAAAGTCTTTCTTTGTATTTTAATGAAATACTTTGACACAACGGTTTTGTGTTAGTTTAAAATCATTATTTCATATACTGAAAACCTCTGGTCCTCTAATTAGTACGCCGTGTGCTGCTCTTCCTATCTCGTTCCAAGTGTCAAAACATTTCACCACAGAAGAGTTCTATTAGGATACATCAGCGGTGATTGTGCGCAATGTTGATGCGTCTCTCAATGATGCGATGATGCTGGACTACTGCATCAGAGCAGCCAGTGATGCAGAACGGAGGGTTGGAGTAATTCTGCATGTAGATCTTGTTTCTCCAGTGAAATCTGGAAAAAATATCAGGACTTGGTAGGATGTGGTGGTGGGTCTGAACGCCGCCTGCCTCCTGCTCATCTCTAAGTGTGGATGAAGTCCATAGGGAAAAAAATGCAGCTCTCAGGTGCAAGGGAGTTCACTGCATAGGAGTGCCCTGTGCTCCATTTCCCATTCTGTTCCTCCCCTTTTCTGCTCTCGGCTATCCATTCTCAAAGTGATCTTTCCTTCTCTTCTTGCACTGACATCTGTATGCATCTCTTTTGCCCTCTCATCGAGGGACCAACACGTGCAGTACAATGGGGAGATGCCAGTCTCCTTATCTTTCCTCATGAATGCAAGCATTATCCTGCTTTCACCATAGATGTGCAAATGATTTTAATTAAAAATGACCCATTTCTCTACTTACTAGGGACATTTAAGAAGTATATGTATATATTCATAGAACCATAGAATGGCCTGCATTGAAAAGGACCTCAAAAGATCATCCAGTTTCAACCCTCCTGCTGTGTGCAGGGTTGCTGAGCACCAGACCAGGCTGCCCAGAGCCACATCCAGCCTGGCTTCGATATTAAACCTATTTAAAAAACGAAGTGTGGTTTGGGTGGATCTTGGTGTGGAAATTCTGTGCATCTCAGGGAGGAGGCTCAGTTTTAAGGAAAAATAATCTCAGAAGCGAAAAAACCAACTGTGTACAGAAACGTCTGTCCCTGCAGTGCTGAGATCCTCCTTCCCTTTGCACATCTCAGCTCACAGCTCAATACGATTGAGTTTGGCCGATTAGGAGCCAAAAGTCACTGGCTTTACTGCCCAGGGTCCATCTCATCCCTCCACAAGGCTCACACCAAAGGTACATCACTCACATTCCTGCAGACTGTGCATGTGCTCTCAGTGACTCTTATTTATTGCATGATAGATGAATCATGAAAGCATCTTTAATGCTTTTCCACCTACTGATCAGCTACCATACCTGCTCCCTTCTCTGTTTATCTAGCCATGTGCTTGCCTGCCAGTTGTCTGCCTGAATCTGTCTAGCAAGTGATTCAGCTTGTCAGCACACTCAGAGGTGTGCTTGTGCCACAGCCTCTCACCTATGAAGTAACAAGAGATTGCTGTACTGCGTATGTGAGCATGTGTATGAGGGACACAGTTTATGGATAAAAACACTCCCTTTCTTTCTTTCTTTCTTTCTTTCTTTCTTTCTTTCTTTCTTTCTTTCTTTCTTTCTTTCTTTCTTTCTTTCTTTCTTTCTTTCTTTCTTTCTTTCTTTCTTTCTTTCTTTCTTCTCTTCCTTCCTTCCTTCCTTCCTTCCTTCCTTCCTTCCTTCCTTCCTTCCTTCCTTCCTTCCTTCCTTCCTTCCTTCCTTCCTTCCTTCCTTCCTTCCTTCCTTCCTTCCTTCCTTCCTTCCTTCCTTCCTTCCTTCCTTCCTTCCTTCCTTCCTTCCTTCCTTCCTTCCTTCCTTCCTTCCTTCCTTCCTTCCTTCCTTCCTTTCCTTCCTTTCCTTCCTTCCTTCCTTCCTTCCTTCCTTCCTTCCTTCCTTCCTTCCTTCCTTCCTTCCTTCCTTCCTTCCTTCCTTCCTTCCTTCCTTCCTTCCTTCCTTCCTTCCTTCCTTCCTTCCTTCCTTCCTTCCTTCCTTCCTTCCTTCCTTCCTTCCTTCCTTCCTTCCTTCCTTCCTTCCTTCCTTCCTTCCTTCCTTCCTTCCTTCCTTCCTTCCTTCCTTTCCTTCCTTCTTCCTTCCTTCCTTCCTTCCTTCCTTCCTTCCTTCCTTCCTTCCTTCCTTCCTTCCTTCCTTCCTTCCCTTCCTTCCTTCCTTCCTTCCTTCCTTCCTTCCTTCCTTCCTTCCTTCCTTCCTTCCTTCCTTCCTTCCTTCCTTCCTTCCTTCCTTCCTTCCTTCCTTCCTTCCTTCCTTCCTTCCTTCCTTCCTTCCTTCCTTCCTTTCTTCCTTTCCTTTCCTTTCCTTTCCTTTCCTTTCCTTTTCCTTTCCTTTCCTTTCCTTTCCTTTCCTTTCCTTTCCTTTCCTTTCCTTTCCTTTCCTTTCCTTTCCTTTCCTTTTCCTTTCCTTTCCTTTCCTTTCCTTTCCTTTCCTTTCCTTTCCTTTCCTTTCCTTTCCTTTCCTTTCCTTTCCTTTCCTTTCCTTTTCTTTCACTACAATCATATTCCTGGATAAGCCTGCAGCATGAAGACATCTGTAAGCGGCTTTGACAATCTCAGAATTAACAGCTGGGAGGGAAAGAGCCATTTCCTGCTGAACACAGGCTCCTCATCTCACGTACAGCTTGCTAAATTTCTCCCAGTTCAGATGGGTTTTGTCCAGCCAGCTGCTGTACAATCCAGGGCTGGACTTCCTGGAGCCGAAGGAGGAGCAGATCATGAGAGAAGTGGTTGCTGGCATGGAGAGGTGGCAGGGAAGGACAGAGCATCTCCTGGGACCCAGGAAGAGAAAGCCATGGAAATGCAGCCTGTTGCTTGCCTCGTGTCGATGGCGGCAGGGCCGTGCAATGGTCTTGTGCACTGCTTTTTCTTTGGAGCTTCAGGAGGACAAAAGACTTTGTTCTGAGAAAGAAAACATGTTGAAGGGAATTGTAACATCGGAAGTGTCAAATGCCACCCGGTTGCTGGGCCCCGCTCTGTAGGGACTGTGGGGCACACATGGGGAGGTGAGGACAGGAACAGGGCTGTCAGTTATTCACTCTTCCTCACGATGCAGGAGATGAGCCAGCAGGGGCTGTCACATCTAAAACATGGAAAAGGAAAGGCCTGCCTGTACAAAGGTGCAAGCAAGTTGTGGACCTCCACAGGGTGTCATATTAGCAAAGAGGGACTGGTGTGTGCGTAACCTCAGAGCACACCACAATGGGGTGGCTGGGAAGAGCAGCTTCTTGTGCTTCTCCCTGCAAGCATTCTCACTGGACACAGCCTGTTCGGAGCACAGCTTGGAGATTCTCACTCCCTTCCTCGATTCCTTACACACGATTTTCTGCCCCTCTCTTCTGAGTAGCTGCTCTTTTCATAAGAGTTGTTCAGCAAATTACAGTGCCGATGGTCTGCGGGGATGCTGGGCACTGGGCGTCTGCCCTGCAGGGATGGCTGTGCTGCCTGTGCGCCTTCCTCAGCTGCGGGGAACAGCCAGATGCACAAAGCCATGATTTATTCACATGGTTTATTATGTAAAGTGAGGTTCTGGCTCATTTCTGTGTTTATTCATATACCACAAGTCAAAGGAGATTAATCCTTCTTGTGTCACACTGCATGGCATTGCCTGCTAGTGTGTGGCAAGGGCCGGCTGGAGGGCACGTGGGGCAAGGCTGCCCCACCCCCACACACCAACGTGGGTGTGCACATCAGGAAATATTCCTCCAAAGGGCCAGATGCCCCGGTGTGAAAGACAAGAAATGCCATGCTGGGCTGCACAGGCAATTTGCAGCAGCTGACCTGTAACAGAGTCTGTAATGGTAGGACAGAGAGTAACAGTTTTAAACTAAAACAGTAGATTTTAGACTAAGCACGGTATGGAAGGAGCACAGAAAGGACAGCAGGTTCTGGCACGAGGAGGCAATGAGTGATGGCCAAACCGGGCTGCAGTGGGTAGAGGCAGAGGCTGCCATTGCAGGGGAGCAGGGTGGGCCAGGGCTCCTCTAGCACTGAGCCCCAGCAGCAGCTGTGCAGGTGGGCACTGCAGAGACACCCATCCTCTGGCTGAGCCACAGGAATGTGCTGCTGCATCTCTAACCAAGCCTTGCCATTCCCCCCCCCCCACTTAACCGTAGGATTTTGATGCTGCAACGTTTTCCATTCTCCCCTTTCTGATAACAGCAGCTTTTGGCAGAGCACATCATCCTGCTGCCAGACAGCCTTGGAAGCTGACAGATCCTTCATACGAAACTCTCAGCAAACTGACGGCCCCTTGGTAACCGTGAGGACCAACCACAGCTCTGGTACTGGGACAAGAAAATCCCCAAATGGGTGTTTGTAAGAAACCTTGTGGCACAGAACAGCACTGCAGATGGTGGGTGCGGTGTGCTGGCGATGCCCAGAGCCCAGGGTCAGTGGCCCCAGCTTCTTCCTGGCCTCTCTGACCCCTTTGCCTCTGCTTTGTTCAGTCTTTAGTTAAGCACCAGCCAGGACTGCCCTAGGAAATCCTGCCCCAGAGGAACAGAGCCAGAGCACCGTCCTGCACTACCCATGTTTGCTCAGGGGAGTGCATGCAAACCAAGAGCCGGCCCATGCTCTGATTGCTCTGTGCACCAGGAGCTGTGCTACCACCTTCCATGTGGGAAACCAGACATCTCCAGATTTGTGGCTCCTCATGCCTGCACCAACACAGCAAACCTGACCTGCGGGCACCTCTCTCTCCTCCCCAAGGTGGTTGCTCTTCACCTTTTGGCAGCGAAAGCCCATCCTGGGCCCTCTTCCCTGCTGGGGCAGGGGCAGTGCCAAGCCCCCAGCCTTGCATCTCCAGGGTGACCTTCTCCTTCAAGGGCCGAAAGCTACAGGAAACTCTGTGGTGACAGCAGGAGAGAGCACAGCTGCTGCTGCTCAGTGCCATTTGGGGCTTCTGGGGCTCTGGATGACATTACCCAACTTCTGACAGCTGCCGACTGGGCCAGGTCTCCCTCCTGCCTCTACAGTTATGTTTTCCAATGACCTCCCACAGCCAAGTCAGGCACATTATGGTGTACCAGGCTTGTTATTTACCTGGTATATCACTTTCATTTGTTCAGTTCATTAGACCTCACTCTTCACATAACATCTCCCAGGTCTGGTCAAAGTTTCTGATGGTTTCCCTTACATCACGGTGTTCAGCCTTTTGGCTTGCCTGTGTGAACTGAGTAAGTGTAATGGGATATTGGTGGGAAGGTTCAGCATCTACTGCCATACCACCAACATCCACCTCTGACACTGCGGGCCAGCACCATAAAATAGCCAAAAAGCAACGACATGAATAAGGCTTGGCTGTGGAGTGAGGGATATTTCTTTCTACTAGGATTGGGCTTACGAAAGTTCAGGAGGGAGAGATGATCAAAGGTTTGAGTTGAATGCCTGATTGCAGCTCTATACATTTCATTTGACAATTTTCAGCTCATGTATTTATTTTGACTGAAAATCGAGTCGCAAATATACTGAAAAAGTTATTATTTCTCCTCAGTCTTGAAGCCTCTTCTCACATTCCTTCACCACAATGGGAAGCAAGGTGCACACTTTTCCCATATGTTTCCCTTTCTTATCCATAGGACTGTGTTCAGTCAGCGGATCAAAATGCAGAACATTATTTTCCATCACTTGAGCTGGTGCTGCACGGTGCTGTCCCTGTGCCACGGTGTCATCCCCAATGGCACTGGGTCGGTGCTGTGTGGTGGGTGCCAGGCTGCTGCATGATTTGTGCTGCCCCTCCGGAGCACCCCTCCTTTCCATCAATGCTGAAACAGCTTCTTCTCATCCCACCTGAGGCAACTCCATGCAGATGGAGGTCATCTGTTTCCCTTCACAGCTGCTTCCCATTGGTCACCGCCTGTGGAGGTGAGCGCTGCTCTGTGTTAACTCTGAGACAGCATGTCACACAATCATGGGATCACAGATCCGTTGGGATCAGAAGGGAGCTCCAGCAATCTTTGTGCCCAACCCTGTAATGATCATATCCTCTATTGGGTCAACAGTGCCAGCAGAATTCATGCTCCAGGAGCAAGCTTGGACAGCTTCTTTGGTGAGCAAATTCTAGTTGGATTGCAGTTAATTCCGTGTTTGTTTGTTTGTTTTTTTGGTGACTTTCTGAGCTTTCTGTGCTGTATCTGAATTACTAAGAGATCTCATCTCCTCTCAGGGATCCGTTATCCTGCCGATATTGCCTCCTTAGATTTATAAGAGCCACAAACTCTTCTGTGCTCTGTGGATTTCTGCACCTCATTCAGAGTCATCTCTCAGCTGCTCAGGTTTTGTGCAGGGAGCGTAACTCTTCAATTTTCTGTAATACCCTGTGATAGTTAGCTTCCTCTGCGTGACTTAATTGAGAGTATTAAAAACATTGCGTGCTTCAGAGCAGACTGTAAGAAATTGAGCTGCCTTTTGACAGTCTTCATTCTCCAGTTCATCCACAACTTGAAGAGAAACAAGAAAGCACCATTAGAATTATCCCTCCCATCTTTGCAAGATGCCGTGTCTTGTGCCAGAATTTTAATAGGTCTGTGCTTGCCCTGGGGGTGCTGAGCACCTTGCTCTTGTGTGGATGCAGTCTGCCTTTACATCCAGGGCTCAGAGACTCTGAGTTGCTATTGGTGTGGCTGGGGGAGATGTTTGACTGTCTTATTTCCTCACCTGGTGCCCTGATGGGGTGAGCCAAGGATGGGGAGTGCCCAGGGTGTGCAAGGCCCACAGCGGTGTGTGCTGTGAATAACTGGGGACTGGTGAAGAAGCACGTAGAGCCCCCATTACTGACCTACAGCCCAGTGCTGTGTGCAGCAAGCTCAGCACAAGAAGAGGGCTGACACCCACTGCAAACTACCATGGCTGAAGCTGAACCTGGAAAGCCTCCACCCTTACTCTGTTCATGGAGGATCTCAGACCCTCTCATTTTGTAGCAAGAGGCATGTGCTGTCTTTTCCTTATGCTCCAAGACTCAGTAACCCTGTAGTCACTAGAAACGTTGACTTGTGATTGGTTGTGTCATGGTGTTACCACCAGCACAGGCTCCTCTCCTCTCCTCCTTGTCCCCAAGGATGAAGCACAACAAGGAGCATACCTCTACTTCTTCCTGCCAGCGGTTCTGAGGGAGGAAGGTAAGGTCCTGCCAGGGCACAGCGCTCACCTCGTTCTGCCAGTAAAAATCAAGTCAGTTCAGTGACTAGCTGTTCTTAGCACTGAAAACTGGCATGCTGGAGCACTGCAGAAGAGCAAAACTTGCTGCACAGGGCACTGCATGTGCACCTACACAAAGGACATAAAACACGGGGGAGAGAGAACAAAGCAGCCTGGAAGAGGTGCAAAGGTCATAGGTAGCCAGAGGTTTTGGAGCTTTGTGGCTTTTCCCTACCTTGTTTGCTACAGAAGAGAATTGTGGTTCCCAGTTCTGTCAGCCCTGTTTTCAGGCTTCACTGGAGAGAGATGGAAGCACCACAAGCAGAGGGGTGATTGCCATTGCATTGAGAGAGTAGAGAGGGATGGTGGTTTCCAGAAGAGCAGATCTAGGCCTGAATGGCCAGCAGAAAACACAAAACCTCACACCAGCCTCTCTCCTGATGTGTTTTAGTGTCATGAAGTCTGGAGATTAAAGCCAATCTAATGTTCAACTCTACTACAATCCTTTTTGCAAATGATGCTGAGCAGCAGATGAACATAAGGGACATCTGCAGTTGGGACTGGAAGGGAACTGAGCCAGGTGTACACCTGGGAGAAGAATTGTAGAACTGTAGAATTCTTAGAGTTGGAAGGGACTTCTAAGGGCTTTCTAGCCCAACTGCCCTGCAATTAACAGGGACACAACAGCTCCATCAGGTTGCCCAGTGCCTGGTCCAGCCTGGCCTTGAAAGTCTCCTGTGATGGGGCATCCACATCTCTCTGCAGCCTGTGCCCGTGCCTCACCACCCTCACTGTAAAAGATTTTTTCCTGATATCTACCCTAAATTTCCCCTCCCTGAGCTTGAAGCCATTTCCCCCTGTTCTATTGCTACATACCCTGCTGAAGAGTCTGTCCCTTTCCTTCCTGTCACTCCCCTTTAGATACTGCAAGGCTGCTTTCAGTTCTCCCCACAGCCTTCTCTTCTCCATCTGCACAGCCCCAGCTCTCAGCCTGTCCTTATAGGAGAGGTGTTCCATCCCGTGGATCATTTCTGTGTCCCTCCTCTGGATGTACTCCTACAGCTCCATGTCTCTCCTGTACTGAGGACTCCGCATCTGGATGCAGTACTTCAGGTGGGATCTCACAGCACAGAGCAGAGGGGCAGATCCCCTCCCTTGTCCTGTTGGCCATGCTCCTTTTGATGCAGCCCAAGGATTCAGTTGGCTTTCTGAGCTGAGAGGGCACACTGCTGGCTCATGTCCAGCTTCCCACCCACCACCACTCAGGTCTTTTTCATCAGGGCTGCTCTCTACCCTTTCATCCCCCAGCTTGTATTGATGATGGGGGTTGCCTTGACCCAGGTGCAAGATCTTGTACTTGGATTTGTTGAACCTCATGAGGCACCTGAGCCCACTGCTCAGTCTGTCTATGTCCCTCAGAATGGCATCTCATCCTTCTGGTGTGTCAGCTGCACCCCACAGTTCAGTGCCATCAGCAAAGTTGCTGCATGTGCATTCGACCATGTTGGTCTCTGAAAGAGATCTCTGGACATGACCAGAGGCGACTCCCTTTCTGTCCTTTACATTCACAACAAGAGTATGCTGATCTTGATCTAAATTGGAGCCTTGAGGAGTTGAGAGGCCTTTAACCTCTGGGGTGGGGGGTGGGGGTTGTCTTTTCTTTAAATAAATAAATTAATAAATAAACAAAAAACCCAAGGAAGTGCCTGTCCCGGTAGAACCCCTATCCAATCTTGTTTGATTCTAACAGGCAATTTGCTTCTGCCTAGCAAGCAGCTTGGGAAATTAAAAAGCCAGTACCAGTCACAGACAAGAACTGATAGCAACAAGTAATCAGAAAGGCTGGGGAGACATAAAGCGGGCTGCAAGAGGCCAAGCACGTCCCTGGTGTAACGTGGCTCCGGCAGGGACTGCATGTCTTGCAGCATTGTAGGTTGCAAACACAGCTTGTCCTTGGCAAGCAGCAGGCAGAATTCTGCTCATTTCTGCTAAAGCAACTTCTTGTTCCCTGATGAAAGGATGATGGGGCGACACTGCTCTCCATCCCCATCTTCCTTGGGGAGCAGAATGCTTTGGGTTGCACTTATTTTCTTCCATGCATAATGAGTTTTTATTCAGGATATTTTGTCCCAGCTACGGGATGATTCTGCTCTTGCCCTGTGCCTGTAGTTGTGGTGGCAGGAATGCCCTGTGATCACACTGCCAGTCTGTACCAGGGCCCTGCAGCAGTGACCTGATGGCTTGGGGGAGCGCTGCCCCATGCTGTGCTTGACTGATGCCCCTTAAGTCTCAGCCTGAGATCTCCAGCTAGAAAAGAACTTTGACCACCTGCTCTTTGTCCCAGCTTTCTTGACCTGGGAAAGACAGGCAAGCAATGCCAAGTCCCAGCAGGGCTAGAGATTGTGCTGCAGGGCTGGAAGCTGATGTCTTCTGCAAGCAGATAGAGAAATGAACATGGGCTGTGAGCATTAGTTGTGTTACACTGCAGGCCTGAAGGACTCAAGAGCCAGGAGCAGGCTTGTTGGGGTTAAAGAAGGGACAGGACCTCGATTCCTGAGCCGCACTACACTTACAGGTGATCTTGGCCACCTTCCAATGGTTGTGCTCCTGCCTCTTCCCTTCCTCTTCCCTTCACTCATCAACTGTGCCAGCGCCTGTTCCAGGACAGCAGAAAATAGGGGAACTGCCCATGCAGAACTCCCAGCTTGTACCTTCAAGTCCTGTCAGTGCAGACGGTACTGCTGATAAAGGAATGAATCAGCACAGGGATGCATCCTGCTCCTGCCCTCGCTACAGCACCAAAGGGAGACTGGTGGGCAAAGGATGCAGAGGAGTTGGGGTAGGGCACATTCATTCTGCCCAGTAGCCCAGGGGTTGCATGGCTGAGGCACATGGCCCTGCACGCCATGGCAATGGTGGCATCAGGAGGCTGGAGCCAGCTGGCTCAGGGACTGTGCTGAATAATGGTACAGATTTCCTGAATGATTGCAGGACAGGCTGGTACACCATGCAGAAACCAGCCAGATCTGATTTACAGATCGGGTTAGTGGAGGAGAGATAAGACAATCCACTTAGTGGTTTTGTTGAGCTGCGTTCAGCTAAACCAGATTAGGGGCAGATGCTCAGCTGGTGTAAAGTGGCACGGTGCTGTGGGAGCCCATCTTAAAGCCCCAGTGTGCTTCCCTCCTGGTAATCTCTGGTCTCTAGGGGCAGTGCAGCGTGAGTGCAAGAGCTGTAAACTGACATTGATACGGAGGGATGGATTGAATGGGAGATTTGGTGGCAGCATTATGCATGAATTTCTGCTTTGTCTCACTCTGGGCATCTCACACTCGACCTTCTGCAGAGAAAGGTAATGCACGAAATGCTGAAGCCCTTTTACAAATGCTGCCTCTGGCTTTGCTGAGGCCCTTTGCTTACGGTGTTTACTTGGGGCTATTCACACCCACAAAGACCACACTTTCTTCCAGTGCTGAAATGCTACGTCCGTCTCCCAGCTGGCTCTTCACCCACGGCTTCCGATCTCTCTCCTGAAACACTTTGCAACCTCATTTGTTTATGTATTAACAATCTCATGTCTCCCAGAAGGAGAACAGGACACATCTAGTACTGATTGGCTGAGTGTGCTGAGCACTGCCTTGGAAAAGCCCACCATTTGGCTCTCAGACTGGTTCTTGGCTTATGAATATCTCACAGGCACCACACGTATCCCGTTTTTCCAGCTGAATATACCAAGAGCATCCATTTTGATCCATCCAGCTTTTATTAGACTTTGCCTCTTATGGATGAAGAAAGTGAGGATGAAAGCATAATTTATTGAGGATGTGACACTGTCAGGTAGTGTAGGCAGAATGGTTTGGGTTCGAAGAGACCTTAAAGGTCATCTAGTTCCACAACCCTGCCATGTGCAGGTACATCTTCCTCTAGACCAAACCCCCTCCATCCTGCCCTGGAATGCATTCAGGGATGGGGCACCCACTGCTCAAGGCTGCAGTGCCAGGGCCACACCACCTCTGAGTAAAGAACTTCCTCCTCACATCTGACCTCATTCTCCCCTCTTTTAGTTTTAAACCATTTCTCCTTGTTAGTAGAGTGTCTCCTTATCTTTCTTGTAGATTCCCCACAAGTACTGGAAGGCTGCACTGTGATCTTCCCAGAGCCCTCTCTTCTCCATGCAGAACACGCCCAGCTCCCTCAGCCTGTCTCCATAGCAGAGGTGCTCCAGACCTCTGAGCATCTTCATGGCCTCCTCTGGACCCACTGCAGCAGCTCTGCGTCCGTCTTGTGCCGGCAGCCCCAGCGCTGAGCACAGTGCTGCAGGTGGGGCCTTGCAGCGGCAGATCAGTGTGGACAGCCCCAGACATAAACACTGACATGTTCCCAGGAGGATGTAGGATGAAACCTTGCTGGTTCTGGATGAACAAGGCAAGGTCATGAGGAGAGAATGGGAAGGTCCTGTCTGTGCACAAGTTCCAAACAGATACAGAGCAGAGTTGTCCTCAGCCACATCTGGGCCCCACAGGTGACCCTGACAAAGGCATCCAGCCCTTTACCTCTCGATCTTATGATTGCCTCTGGGCTGGGCTGCCTCCTTTCCCCTTCCTTCAGACTAGCTCCAAACCAACAGTGCCAGCCCCCCACGGTCCAGCACTGCATCACATCACGCTGCTGTGCCCAGCCGGGCAGCCCGTGTTGGGACCACCTGTTCCCAGAAAGTCAGCCAACATGGCACAGGGCTGCCAGCACTGCCAGCCAGCAGGCACACAGCTCTCATGGGGCACACCGTTCTCATCGAGCTGAGGGCAGCCCTGGGAGCAGCGCCCTGAGCACTGCCCTGCTCACCAGCACCCGACAGAGGCTGCTGCAGCCACGGCCGCCTGCTCTGAGCGGGGTTTGCTTCAGTGAATGAACGAGGCAGCTGATGAATATTCAAAATTGGCAAAGCAGATCGCTTTCAGCTAAATTTGATCACAATACGGGATAAATTAAGCCGCGGGATGAATGCATTTGAAATGAAGATTAAAAGAACGCACTGTACAAAGTCAGGAAAGTAGGTTTAGCCAAAATCTGACAATGTACACAAACAGATGAAAATAAAGTTCCTTTCACTGAGCAAATAATGAGGTCGGGATCAGCTTCTCACCAAGTTCCTATGGAAACGTCTGTTTTTTTTTTTTTTTAATCTTTTTTAATTTAAAAATAAAGGGGGAGAGGAGGGGAGAATACCTGGGAAACAAAGGTCCAAGAATAGAGGGAGGTGCCCAACATGGGTAATAACTACTGAGAAATACAGCCTCGTACCTGGGAACCTGAGGGGAGAGGGAAGGCTCAGTGGGGTGCTCAGGAATGGCCCTGCCACTGGCCCAGGGTCCCAGGGTTACTGAGCAGCAGCCCCCACTGCCCAGCCTGGCCCAGGGGATGCTGGTGCCCATCTCCAGATCTTTGCAGGTCCTGGTCAGGAGACCAGCCTCCTTCAGCAGCTTAGAGAAGGATAAAGGGAGGGGAAACATCTGGGCTTGTTGCAGGGCAGTGGGCGGCACAGGCTCCAAGTGGGACAAATGACAAATGGAGGTGCATGCCTCATGCTTGCCTTTTGGAAAGATCTGGGTTATTGAACGCCCCTAAAGCAAAGCAGAGAACAGCATGATAACTGCTTTGGCTTGGGGATTTGTGAAACTGAATGCAGAGGGATACAGAGAGCTCTCTGCTCTCCAGCAAGCAGCATCCCCCAGGGGATGGCTTCAGCCCCCTGCAGGCCTAAGGTCAGGAGGGGGAAAAGCCCTGCGGGCAGCAGCAGGCAGAAGAGGCAAAGGTCCTCTGGAACCTCCCAGGCCTGAAGTTGGCCTTTCCTGCCCCACTCTCCTGTGGCCCCATGGTCCCTACCTGGGCTGCTGCAGTCCTGCTGCCCACAGGGACCAGCCTGGGCCATCTCCAGCCTCACCCTGCTGCTCACCTGCTGCTGTTCTAGGGAGCAAAGACAGGAAAGGTTTAGGGGAACCATGAGCAACAGCTCCAGAGCACAGCTCTATCCAGCTCAGAAGACCTTGTGCAAGACAGACTGCAAGTGCAGCACCTACTGCTGAAGGTCAGCAACCCCTGGGATGGGCTCATCAGCATGGGGCAGGGACCTGGGGCCACTTGCCCCAAACCATGGCTTGGCTCCCTCCGCTCAGGGCCCCAAATGGTTTGGAAATCCACCAGACCATGAGACCCCCTCTGGCAGATGGCCTCCTTCTCCTGGACTACACAGTTTGCAGGAGGAGAAAATTAAAGGGCTTCTATCAGGCTGACACGAAGAAGTCTATTAGCAGCCCCTGGCAGGTGAGAGGAAAGCATTAGCATATGGAAAACGGGGGAGGAAAGGCAGCATGTCTGGGACTGTTATGACTGAGCAGGCAGGTGAAATCAGGCAGGTTATTAATAAATCCCCTGCACACATCCCCAGCTGTACTTGTGTGATGTCTCAGGGGACAGGGCTGATCTTGGGTGCCACGAGAGGCCCCATGCTGTGCACCAGAGCTGGACATAGAGTGGCAGAGCAGAAGTCCAGGCCAGAGGGTTGGGCTCAGTTTGGGTTGGGTTGGGTCAGGGGCAGCCATGGCAGAAAGGATGATGGAATTGCTGCACTCAGCCATCTGTTCTGTCTGAGGAGCTTGATGGTAGGGACAACTCAGTTCCACCTCTGTCCTCCTATGGTCATCCAGGAGGTGTTTATTGCAACATCACTGCTGTGTGTAAGAGCTCTCCATGTGTGATATCAGAAAGCCAGCAGCACTGCATCAGGAGCTGCACCAGGAGGGACCCCAGGCCAGCCCTGAGGGGGAGGACATAGATAGGAGAAGGAGGCAGAGGCCCATACATTCAGGTGAGAGTTCTGAGAAAAAGAGTTAGAAATGGACTTAGATGGACACTTGCATGCCAGTGAGAGTAAGGGCTCTGCAGCACAGCCCCTCAAGAATGGACTGCCAGATGCCACAGTAACCAAAGCAGAAGGGGCTGTGTAACCTTTCCTGTATATCTGAGCCCACAGCAAGGAGTGCTACGGTGGAGTGGTGGGAGCACACAACCCTCTCACCCCTCCTTGCCTTGCTCAGAGCATCCTAAGGATGCATCTGAAGGGCCAGGGGGACAGTTGAGCTCCCAGTGCAATACAGGATGCCACCTCTCAGTGCCCTTGCTGCTCTTGGTGCCACTGTACCAGGAGCCATGGGCACAGTAGCACTGTGCATGTGTGCTCAGCCAGTGGTGTGCTGAACAAGGCTTCATGTTAGCAACTGCAAAGCCACCCAGCAAGATTTCCTTTTGAGTTCTCACTACAGCAGCAAGCACCAAGCAGGAGCTGTGTGTCAGGCTGCTTTCCCTCTCACCCTGTGAACCAAAGCTTCATCCAGCAGCTCAGTTCCTGTGACCAACACCAGATTATCCCAGAGGAACTCCACCAGCATCCCTGAGACCTCTCCAGAGGTTCCTTCCAACCCCTACAATTCTGTGATTCTGTGAAGGGCTATGGATAAAGGACCATAGGGTCCAAAGGTCAGGCATGCTGAAGAGACTGCCACCAGGTTGCCTTTGACAGCTGCAGAGCCCCTACAATATAAGACTATCTATCTTCCCATGGCATCTGATGAGTTGGACTGGCGAGAAGTTTGTTCATGCCAAGTGCTGTTCCTCTACTGCAGTGGAAGTGCAATCTGCAGGAGGGATCCTTTGTACAACCCAACTGTTACAGAAGGGAGTGTGACCTGGTGTGTTACTGAAGCAGGATGGAAGCCAGGTGTCCTGCTCTCTTTTGTCACATCTTGAAATGAGGAGCCACAGATCATCTGCAGTTGCAGTGTCATGCAGATGCTGTGTTGTCTCCTTTTGCAATTAGTGACAGACATTAAAACAAGGAGTACATTAATTACTGCTAAGTTGCAGCTCAACTTCCACGTCTGTCACTTAGCAGAACTCAGACTTCATTGGTTGGACTTGATGATCCTTAAGGTCTTTTCCAACCTGAGCAGTTCTATGATTCTATGATTCAGTTGACTCCCACTCCTGGGAAACTCCCAAAGCCCCCACACTCAAATGGCAATGTGCTGGCAGTGTAGGCACTGACCTGCTTGTGCCAACTGCTCCATGCTGGGTCCTGGCAGTGTGAATGCAAAGCAGGCTCTGGAAGATGACCAAAAGCAACGCCCTGGCCAGGTGATGCTGCTGTCTGCAGTACCTGCCTCTTGGGCCCTTTGCCACAGGCCACTGCACACCCAGAAGTCTTCTCCTTTCCTTGTCCTGCTCCATCTATAACACTGTGCCCTGGGACGCAGTCCAACATGTCACAGCTCTGTTAGGAAAAGCAGTGGTCTTGTTGCTGTACAGCAATGCATCATTCACTGTCAGCCAGGCTGTCTGTACTTAAACCCTCCTTTCCCAAGGAACACGACTGTACCCAGGTATTTTGCCTGAGGCTAACGGTTTGGACGAATAGCAGCTTTTGGTTCTTTCTCCCAAAAGAGTGTAAGGCTGGCAGTGCCTATGGGGCCTGTGAAGCCAAAAGTGGAATTTGGACAAGTCATGCACCCTTTCAGCTTTTGATCTCTCATAGAAGCAAGTTTACAGACCCTGGTGGGCCTGCACAATAAAACTTCTCCTTTGATCTTTTCATTTTCACTGAATTGATGGTTATTGACAGACTGAGGCAGTTTCTTCAACGTTGTCCTTAGTGCCTGAACAGCAGCAGGCAGCAGGCAGCGCCTACCACAGTCTTGTTCCTGTTTTCATCTGCTGCTGTGAGCTGCCGTGGGACCGGGAATACAAGTCTCCTTTATATTCTTTTCCTCCATTCCCCACCCTCATTTGTAGAGGAATAAAAGGGTCATCTTGGGTCAGAGTTTCTACAATCTTCAGCAACAAGCAGCTACTTCCCAAATCCATGCCTCCCAAACCAAATAGATGCTTCAAACGTCAGTATTGTTTTGGCAGAGTAATTGGAGGTCCACCACAGGTCACCTCTCAGCCTGAAATCATTCTAGTCTGGTTTCACTGTAATTCTTCTTGACTGCCTGGCCTAGCTTAGATTTCTTCCTACATCCTTCTCAAGACCTCTCTAAGCACTCTGCCCAGCCTTGCTGAAATGCAGTAGTACAATACAAAATACATGATGCCAATCTTCTGGGAGAAGTCTAATGATATTTAATAATGACTGATGGTGCCTGAACTTCACAGCAGAGTTCTCTTCCAGAGTCCCCATTGAAAGCAGCGTGGAAGAGCTTATCCCCACTGTGTCTAATTCCCTTGATCTGTCAGCACCAAGAGCAAACTATTGTGAGCCATGTGGCATTTTGCTTATGAGAGAGAAAACATCATTTAGTTGTGGATATTTTGTGTAAATGAGTGGTCAAAATATCCACTTTATATGTACTATACCCCCAAACCATGTGGTTTTATTTGAATGAAGATCAGCAGGTTTAGAGTTTTCAGACAGCAAACAGTCTTACAAACACTCAGAGAAGACATCTGGAAGCAGCAGGGCCAAACAGGCCAATAGAACTGAATAGGACGTGGACTCAATGAGCTTTGGCAACAGCCTCTGTGAGCATATGCATGAAAGAGCGAACAATTGCACTTCTATTGTGGATTTATTAAGCACCCTTGGGATCTGCCTGAGTAGAGTTTCCATATTTGCCTACACTTTTATGCTGTAGCCCATCCTGAAGCCAAAGGCATCAACAGGTTGCTTGAGTCTTTGAGAGGGCTTTAAGCCTTTAATTGAACAAGTTTGCATCAACTCCATGTAAAGTACCAGAAGCTCCATTGGTAATGCTCCATAAAAATCTGAAGACTGTTCCTAAGATATTTACAATGCTTTTGGAGATTGCCCCAACATACTAATCTGAAGGCAAGATTGCTCTGTTGATTAACACCTGTGGAAGGCTTGCAGTTTGATGGGCTCTAAAGAGCCCAGTCTTTCTGGGCATCACCTGTTTGAGATATAGTAGGTATGGATCTGACACCTGAGAGCCAAATGGGGTCACAGACTTTGCAAATTCAGGAGCTTGGAGGTACTTTTTCACTGAATTTGAAGATGTAAATACCCCATGCCAGCATTGCATCAGTTGGCTGGGAGACTGTCCAGTGAAAACAGCATGGATGAGATATGTCTGTGTACAGCTCAACCCCATACAAAAGATAAGAATGATCACCCTGAAAACACCATGGTTTCAAAGAGGCATCTTCCAAGCCTCTTCTGTTCTTTGCAATTGACATTGACAAGACTACAAGGTGGCAGAGATACACCCGGCACCAGCAGGTAAAACAGGTCATGTCTCTCCACTGTGATAACAAATACTAACTACCCAGGGATCTGGTATGATACCAGGCTCATTATCAAAGAATCATGAAATATTCCAGGTTGGAAGCTGATTGACCAAGAGATAACAAGAGAATAGGGAAGGACCAAACCAATCTCCCTCCTACAGCTAAAATCACAGCCCAAGCCATGGGACAAAACCGAAGACCACTGTGTGTGAGTGGTCAGTGCCTAATAAAAGACAGCTTCATGCACTGTCAAGGGGGGCTAATGAACTAGCAGTTAATCATGGGCTTAACTCCTTAGTGGAAAGATGAAGGATGACTGTCATGCCCCAGTATAATTTGGGAAGTAAATAAACAAAACACCCTAATGAAGTTATAAATTCTGAATTCAGAGTTCTTGGCTTTGAAAGACATAAGGCCAAAAGGCATTGTTGAGAAATGACAAAGAATCAGCGGGACGCCCCTTTGTCAAGGACAGCCACCCTTAGGACTTTTTCATCATCTCCCAGAGAGGATCTGCTCAAAGAGTCCATCTTCCAGTCTCAGCCAGAGACAGATACAGGACTTTCAAGCTGGAGAAAGATCAATCCTTTGCATGCTTCACCTGGTACCACTCAGAGGGCCAGGTCCATGACTGGGACATCCACACAGAGACAGTGTGTGTTTTTGTTACAGTGAGTCTGACTTGCATGTGCAGGAGGGAGTCTGCCAGACAAGAGATGGATGCTTCCACCAGCAGGCACAGCCTCCAGTGTCAGAAAGGCAGAATCCATCCCCCCCAGTCCCTGGGAAGTGCAGGCATGGCACCAGGGTCTGCTGCATGAGCAATTCTGTTTCTCAGGAATCAGGTCAGAAATAATTTCAGCCCCTGACAGCAAAACCACAGTCTGACCCATTGCTGTTACAGTAATTGCTTCTTGACTCCAGGAAGCCAAGTTCACCCCTGTAGCAGCTCTGTCCTACCTCCCGTAATGCACCCATGGGGATCCATCACATTCACTGATCTGGCAGTCAGGGGCTGGCAGCAAATCTGAGCCTTGCATTGCTATTCAGAGAGGTGAACGGAGGCTTTCAGACACCACCCAGTTCAAGAACACTGAGAGCTACAGGTCCACCCTGTCCTACATTCAGAGGCACAACACCATCTGATTATTGTGGGTTGACAACCTGCTGCCTCTCTTCAGCAGTAGCACCTCTTTTCCAAGAGACTGCTGAGAAAGATCTGCAGGTAGAAGGCATTCAGCAAACAGCTCGGTGGAGAAGTGTGCTCAGCACCCAGGCCAGGGCTGCCCTTGGCAAGCTGTTCCCTCACTCCGGCTCACTTCCAGCTGGACAGTGCAGGACCTGGAGAACACAGCAGTCCCTGGGGATGGGGTGGCAGCTTGCCCTCTCCTGGGAACACCGGGCACTCCTGTCAGAGAGCTAGATCCTGGCAGCACACAGCAGCACCAAGAAACAGAACAGTTGTCAGCAGCTTGGACAGCCTTGGGCACTGCACAGACACAGTGCTGGCCAGGGCATCAGGTTTCTCTTCCTCCATTAACTAAAAGCACTATAAGAGTCCTGGCATCCACGTGGAAAACCATCGGGGACAGCGATGAGAAAACTTCTCATCAAGACGGGGCTCTGCTGCTCAGCATTTGCTTCTGGGAGGCCTTGCCTTCAACTTTTGTTTCCCCTTGAGATGGCAAGCCTGTTATTTTCATGCTTGTGGGGGGAGCAGATGACTTTCAGGCTTGGACTGCTCCCAGGGAAGTTAATTTGCACATTTTACCTTGGCTCAGGCGGGCTGAAGAGCTGACAGTTTGGACCACAGAGGACAATGTCCAGCAGCAACAATAAGAGCAGGAAGATGTGATAAGGAACACTCAAGACAGACTAATAGAGGTGAGCCCTCCCAGACAGCGCCCTTGTGTCCTATTCTGATGCTGTTTGTAAACACTCACAACATGCCCACCTAATTCTTGTCACATTTCTTAGCCTGCAAAGCATCAGTTCTGAAAACACCTACTGGACTGCTGGCATGCCAGTTCCTTTGCCAAGATGTGCCATGGACAAATAGAGCTGTAACTAGTACTGGCAGTGTCAGGAGGGGCAAGCAGGAACTGGTGGTAAGAGCAGTGTTTCCTGCTTGCAAGGAAAGCAACACTCCTCCCATAGCGGAGGGCGCTACTGGGCAAGGAGCAACTATAAGCACATCAGCCCAACTCCCTCTGCTCTGGAGACCCACAAGCAGGACTGGGCATCTGTACTGCACGTTACAAAGCTGTCAATATATCTCATGGAAACAGTGTAGAGGACACACAATGGAAAGAATCCCACTTTGGAATAGCATCAGCACAACTGAATGCCAGCCCCAGTCCCCCGGCCACCAGCCTAGTGCCACTCTGTTTGGATGCTGTAGTAGTGCTGGAGGTGGGCACCCCATCACCACCTACTTGCACCCTTGCTGCTGCCTGTGTGCCACTGCTGGTGTTGCATCCCCATGGGACATTCAGCATCTGCAGACAATGCCTCCTCAAAGCTGCAGTTAGAGAGCATCAGGGCACAGCCGCATGGGGCTGTGACTGCAGGAAGACAAGCGTGACCTTGTCCTATATTTTAAAGGCCACTTTTCATCTACAGAATCAGCCAAATGAGGGCAGCAGCAGGGAGGAGGAGGGATGAGCAATGCAATACAGCCTCTGGGCAGAGAGGCAATGCCTTCCAGCTCAGCAGTACCCTCCTCTCCATGGTGAGAAAGGAAGTGCCTGGCTGGCCCCATCTCTGCTCTCCTCCTCGCTGCCCTACTCCATGACAGTGAGAACATTTGTGGGGAACTGGAATTGTGGGGTGGGAAGAAGGGCAGCAGGTGGTGCCCAAAGGGGCAGAAGGGGCAGGGAGGATTGGGAGCCTGTGGGCATAGCCACATAACTCTGAGTCAAGGCTTCTGAGGATCTGAGCTTGGTCTTGTTGCAGCTGCCAGCATCCCAGCAGCTCCCTAGGTCCTGCCTCAGCCTGCCAGCCCTGCATGGTGTCTCTGGCACTTAGGGAGCTCCAAAAATCACTAGGGACCTTGTGTGGGAACTGCAACCTGAATGGTCCGTTGATGTTCTGTTCTGGAAGGCATGCCATAGTCTTCATTTTGCCATGAAAGATCAAACACTGCTGTTAGATCACAAGATTAGGTTTTCCAGTCCAAATGTGCCCCTGACCTTGGCTTTGTACTTCAGGAAGCAAATGGAGAAATTCAAGTGCATGATCAGCTTTGCAAAGGAAACACAAAGGAGAACAAAACTTGTAGTCACTTCCACACACATGTCCAGGGATGCCGCCTGCCTCTGCAAGAAGCACGAGCCACTGGGAAGGCCAGGCTTTGGCCATGGGCAGCCAGAGCCTGGAAAGGAGCATTTGGGCTATGGATCCATAGGTGCAGAGCTGGGGTAGGAAAGCTCCTCCAAGAAGCCGGTGGTTCCACAGTTGTGAGAATTCACTCCAGGCTCTGGCATTAAAGATATTCTTAAGCATTTTCTTGCTTCAGAGCATCATTTGGTTGGCAGAAGTTGAGAGTTTGTGCTTCCCCCTCCTCACCAGTCACCAAGCATTAGCAAGAGAAAGGAAGGCCACATTATGAATTGATGTTCTCTGTTCACCCTCCCATCTTCTAAGAAGAAAACCTGCTCAGACGCAGACATTAAAGGAGAAGGCTCTTCCCAAACCCAAGCCCCAAAACTAGAAGGCTTGCTCAGATTTACACAATTCAAGAGTTTATAGGGAAAAAAAAAAAGGCTATGTTGCCTGCTGATATGAAAGAACATGAGAGGTCAGAACAGGAGTGCTGAGGGGCCACAGCTGCTTCACTTTTAATCCTAACAGAGGCAAAGCACTGCCATGGGCACAGGGACCTGCTAGCATCTGGCTTTGTGTACTGCAGACCTCTCTGTGAGCCCTTCCAGCAGTTTGTGTGCAGACACAATATGCTGCAAGAGGTGTAAAGGCAGGTGCATTATCCTTTCCCAAGATCCTGTTTCCTTCCACACTGCCACCCTTACCTGAATTCTGATAGTGCCACAACTTGAGAAGCCTTTGTGCAGGTGCCCTTGTCACTGGGGATGGGGGAGTCAGAACTGGGTGATGGTGCTTGGCAGGATGGAACAATGAGGTGACACATGAGGCTGTGGCAGGTCTATGGACCAGGCTCCAGAGATGCTCTCTGAGAGGCTTTTGTCTCTAGAAGCTGCCCGAATTAGAAGCAATTTCCAAAAGGATACTGTCCCCTCAGAGCCATAGCCATCAGGGTCAGGCTTGGGCTCCACTTCCTTCAGGATGGATGTATGGCAGCAATTCATGAAGCAAAGGCTTGAACACAGCTGAATGTGGGAATGGAGGTTTGTTGCATAAGACATCAGCTCACTCCTAACGCCACTGACTGCACTGATTTGTACATGGTATCCAGCCAGACAAATTCCATTTGAATGGCAACTACAAAGCAGTAGACAGCTGTCAAAAGGCAGCCAGGTGGGAGAGAGGCATGAGGATAAGGGAGGCCCAAGATGGTAAAATTAAACAAAAATACAGAGAGAAAAGAAACTTTGCTACAAAGTGAAATCTTCTCCATGTTTGGAAGGAGAGGTAGGGCAAGGAGTCCTGAGGGCTGTGCTGATCCTCAGAGATACAGGAGAAGCTCCTCAATGGCCCCGCAGAGCAGCCTGGAGCTTTTAAAAGGTCTCTTTCTTTCCTCATTCCTGCCCTCTGAGGAGCTGAGAAAACCAGAGTGAGTGGCAAAATGGGGCAGAGGAAGAAAAGCTCTATTGCTGCCACTGGAAGAATGAGACATCTACGTAACTGCAAAGGCAGTTTTGTTGCTAATTGTTTTTACAAGGGGTTAGGCTAGGTTGAACATTAATATTAACGTCTCAGTAAATTATGCATATTATGCATTTGCATGAGGCATCCCCCAGTGATGCTTTGTGCAGCTCCCTGCATCATTAGCCAGCTTCCCCCTCAGCACACCGGTCCCCACAGCAGCTCACAGAATTGGTGGCTGCATGTCCAATTAAGAAAACAATATCCAAAGCAAAAATGAGAAAAGCCAGGGGAGTTGGTGCCTTCCTGCCAACAGAGTGCAGATTCCAGATGAGGGGCAGACAAACATCGTCACCTTCCAGCAACAGTGATGCTGTAGCCCAAAGGCAGAATCCCTCTTACAGGTGGAGGTGAAAGCAAAAGGCCATCTGCCCAGCCATCCTCCTCCTTTAGGAAAGGCAGATCCTGAGCCCTAACCTAGATATATCTTTCCCATTGCAGACTATATCTACTTTTCCCTACTTCCTTCCCACATCCCTCTCTCTCCCAGTCTTCTCTCACTGGATGCTTGGTTCCTTGTATTCTGCTCCTGTCTCTTGTTACTGCTTGTATGAGCCCAGACTGTATCATCATATCATTATCAAGCTATGCACCTGATTTTCTGGTACACTGTGTCCTCACTGGGAGGCAGCTCCTTGCAGCTTAGTGCTGCATTCTGTACAAGCCAGGCAAATTGTGTTAGCAGCACTAACTCTTACCTGTCATCTGCCATGTGCTCTCATTTCCTGCCCAGCATCCCATGCACGACCCCCAAGCAGCTGCTTTAAGCCACAGCTCCCTGCAGCTGGGAGTTATTTCTGCCTGGTGCGATCTCCAGGCTCATGTGTCTGTGATAAGACACCACTGCAGATGCTGTGCCCAGTTTGCCATGGCTGTGTCAAGGAGCTTGCCAACTCCTCCTTCCCCTTCCAGTCATGGCTGTAATCGCTCCATGGCTGTGGCAGGAGCTTGGCTTGGAGTGCCTTCACTGTGATAGAGAGGCCATTGGCTGCTGTCTGGAGCTCCCCCAGCAGTTGCACATTTCTATATGAGTAGAAGAAATGGCAGGTGCTTGTGTTGCAGGCTTCCATTTCACAGTTGCCTGCCCAGTTTGCTGCAAGGAGTGTGATTTCAAGACCCTGCTCAGCCAGCACCCTGAGCCCCCAGTAGCTCTTCTGCTAGTTTTCTTCCATTTCCAAACTCTGCATCCTCATTTGCTCCACTGGATGTATATTTTTTTCTCTTAGCCTGACAATTAAGTAATAACCAGGAGAAACCTTAGCTACACTTCTCTGCTATGCTTGCCAGCCCTCCCACCCTTAACCCTGGCATTGGTGTCCATGTCACCTTACTGCAACATTCCTGATAGGCTCATGCAAGGGATCAGAACCAAGACACTCCATGAGGAGAGCAAAACACTGAAGGAGTATGCCACTGCATTTCTGGCATTAGGAGGCCACATCAGGGACCTGGAACTCCCTCTTTGATTGACCCACAATAAGGACAGGCAGGGGCAGAATGGGCTCTGTGTTCAGGAGGAGAAGCTTCTCTTGGGCTGTGCTTGGCAGCACATGAGGAGGGAGAGCACTGAGAGCCACAGCTTCTCCTCCACTGCTCAACCCTAATACCCACAGGCAAGTCAGTGCTGAGTGCTGCATTTTGAGTGCAGCCAAGAGTCAGACACACCTCACCAACCACAAGCATTCCCCTGTCAATGTCTTGCCACTGCAGAGAAGATGCATGGCCAGTAACACCCATTGGGGGCACTGGGATCATAAGGAGGTTCTGTCTGAGTTTGAGATGGACAGTTGCAGAGAGGGGGAGCATTGGCAAGGTCATATGAGCTGCAGTGGGCAATGTGTGGCCAGCTGAAGTCACAGGAGCTAGTGGAGGCAGCTGAGGATTAGAGACACCCATAACTCCGAAGAGGATCCTCCTGAGAGTGGCTGTGCCCAGCCTGTCACAGAGATAAGAGGGGCAGGAGAAGGGGATGTGTGTGTGCCCTAGCAGGAGGCTCCAACTGTCCTGACCATGGTCAGTGGGAAGGAAAGGACCAGTCGATGCATGAAGGGCTACTGCGCATGGTGTGGGTGGAAAAGTGCAGCTCAGAAAGAGACTATACTCTCTGCAAAAGCCCTTCTTACTTCTTTCTTTTTATAGAGCACAGCAATTAGGCACTCCTCAACTCTTTTGCACTTGGGGCTTCCACATGTAGGAAGGGGACATTCATTGTTTTCCACTGTGCCAGCCAGCAGAGCCCGGCTGCTAAAAACACACGCAGCCATGGCTGAGAGCTTCTCCTGCTCTGGGATCCAGAGCTCCCACAGAGGTACTTAGGCACCATGGCTGAGGGGTGAGGCAGACATCAGGCCTTGAGCATCCAGTCTCAGCCCTCAGTCTGTGCCTACCTGCATGGCAGTGCCACTGCAGGGCTGAGTGTGTGTGTGTGCACTCACCACGCTGTGCTGTGTTCCCTAGCACTACCAACCATCCAGAGGACAGACAGCTTTGCTGCACAGACACACACTGCCTTGGCTGGGGCATGCAGCTGCAAGGAAGCAGGAGAAGCTGAGCACAGAAATGAAATGTGAAGGCAGGTACCAGGGCAGAGGGACACTTCCCACAAAATGCTAATCCCCTGCCCAGCCCCTGCACCATGCCAGGGCACTGACAGGACAGGGCAGTCAGCAGGAGGTAACCTGTCCTGTGCTGCTGACATGATGCTCTCCCTTGGAGCAGTCCGCAACAGCTGGGAAAGGGCAGATGGGTGCTCTAAGGTCTCACATGTGAGCCAGGGTATGGGGTTATAGCACAGCAGGGTACAGAACATCATCTGATGTGGTCAACAGCATGAGACTTACACGACATTCTGTCAGCTCCATGCTCCTCTTTCATTAACACGCTTGTCAGGTGCTGTAGTGGCAGCACTTAGATGTGTAAGCAGAGCAGAGCAGGGACAGTACGTGCAGCTCAGCACCACCTCCTCACCAGACCACACTGGCTACCGCAGCCCCTTCTTCCAAGCACGTAACTCTCACTTTGAAGCTGTCAACTTCCACCATGCCATACAGTCTCTCAAGGCCCCTCTTACTGCCAGACAAAGGCAGAAATTTTTCAAGGAAGCAATATATAAAACCCTGACATGGGCAGCCAAATGTTTTGCTGGAATTGCTACTGAGGGCAAGAACATTCTTTGCATTCCCCTGCAAGCCACAGCTCTGGAGTCTGTCACTGCAACTTGAATCTCTGCTCTCATCCAGGCTCAGGCTTGAGGACTCCCTTTGGCTGTTAGGGATACAGGATGTGCAAAGACTTTTCTAAGGCCAGAGCTGTTGCAGGCTCTGCCAGTGGGATGCACAAAGCCACATACAAACCTGCCCTCATCAGTCTATGCCACATCAGTCAGAGGGATGCTGAGAAACTTGGGTCTTAACAAGGGAAGCTGCTGCATCGGATGCCAGCAGACGTGCCAGTATGAGGATGCTCAGCAACACTTTCATCTCTGCCTGGCAACATCAATTTAGGCCTGTTCATCTGGTGCTAAGGTTTAGAGATTCAGCAAAGCTGTTATCACAGCCTGATCTGCCATGCCTACAGTGCCAGAGCCCTCTCCTAAGCTGCAGCCTCCCAGCCCCAGGCTGGTGGGGGTAACATTCTGCATACACACAACACCTAGCACAGCAATGGCCTGGGGGTGGCACAGTCTAGAGACACTTAGAACCGGAGAAAAAACACACAGCTTGGAGGAAAAAGCCATAAAACACACTCAGCTTTGTCTTCTCACTGAGTGAGACACTAGGTCCAAGCCAAGTGAAAGGAATTTACACAGAAATGGCCATGTCTTTCTGCAGCTAGGGTACAAGCATCCTGGAAGGGCTCCAAGGAGACAGAGATAACTGGTTGGAATCCATGCACAGTGCTCCTCCCACCCACTTCATCCCAAATGCCAGCCCTGTAGCTGCTGCACCTGCAGGTTGCTGGTCTCAAAACGTGGCACAGGCTTCATCCTAGAGAAGAAGTGAAGTCCCACAGAGACCATGCAAACTTAGCCGGCTGGGGTCTGGCAATACGGGACCCCTGCACAGAGTGTTCAGGGAGCAGCACTCTGGCAACAACCCATGGGCAGTGTGCAGGGGACATGTGGTGCATGCACACAGAGCAGCTGGGCTCTGCTGTCAGCACTAATGAGATATGTGCCCTCCCGAGCTTGACCTTTCTGCGAGCAGCTTGTCACTTGCCTGCGAGAAAATAAATGCCCAGAGAGAAAAATCTTTGGGAGAACATGAAGAGAGAAGAAACAAGCTGGGGGTCACTGGCTCCCATCCATGGACAGAACAGATCCTCGCTCCAAGGTCAGAACGAAGTAGAGAAAGACAGGCCCGGCCCTCCTGCCTCTAGCTGCAGTGAGCTGGTCTGATCTCCGCCTGCTGCAGCCAAACCACTGCATGCCACAAGATGCCAACAGGCCACAGCACTGCACCCCACACTGCCTGTGTAGGCACAGCTCCAGCAAGACCCTGCCACAGGTAGGGAATGTGTCCCCCTCCCAGATGGCTGGGAGGGCACTGGGACACGGCTGTGTGTTCCCAGTGCGTATAAAGCACTTGCTTCCCCCTCACAGGGCTTTCCAGAGTGGCACTCTTCACTGACTTTGCTGTGGCAAGGACAAGGCTGAGGGCAGAATCCAGCTCACTCAGTAGCCTCTGTCCCACTAAAATATGGCAGCTGCCCTCAATCAGCATTACGGCAGGGGAGCACAGCCAGCAAGCATCTTCACCTGTCTCTGCTGCAAGAGCACAGAAAACGTGACAGATGTTTTCCAAGCAGGATCAGAAGGAAAGCAGAACCCTTCCAGGAAAGGTCACCTCAGCAGCGAGCTCCTCCTCTGGTCCTTCACATTAGCTCCCCTTGCTTACAAGGACACAGGGTGAAAGATTATTTCTCAAAGCCTCCATTACCAATGTGCTAGTACACGGCAGCTGCGTGGGGAACCACTGTGCAAGGAACAAGCCTGGGGCAGCACTACTGGCACTGAAGAAGTCTTTGCTACTCAGAAGAGGGGTGATTCAGCTGGCAGAAGGACACAGGGAAGCATTGTTTAGCACCAATGGGCAGCTCAGCTTTGCTGCATGGCTCTCTCATTCCCCTTTTGCAAAGGATGAGGAGAAAAAATGATGAAAAAGCTCATGGGTTAAGACAAGAACAGGGAGATCACTCAGCATTTACCATCAAAAGCAAAAAACCTCAACAATAAGAGAGAATTATATAATTTATTGCTTACTGATAATAGACTAAAGCAGTGAGAACTAAAAGCAAAATAAAACCACCTTCCTCCCATCTACCCTCTTCTAACTCCTCCTGAAGGGAATGGAAGTTGCAGCCAGCCCAGAACACTCCATCATCTATTGCTCTTTCATCCCCAGTGTCTTCCCCTGCTCCAGGTGTGTCCCCCCTATGGCTGCTTATCCTTCCCGGACTGATCCCACTTGGGCTTCCCACGGGCTGCAGCTCTCCAAGCATTGCTCTGCTGTGGCTCAGTCCCACGGGGCCCATCCTTCAGGCACTGCTCCAGCTCCCCCAGCCCCTCTTGCTCCCTGCAGCTCTTCCCCGAGGGCTGCAGCTCCGGCCCAGGCCCTGCTCCTGCGGGGCTCCGAGGGCTGCATTTCCTCCAGCCCACATCCACCGTGGCTGCGAGGGGAGATCTGCTCCGTGTGGCACCCGTGGGCTGCAGGGGGACGGCCTGCTCCACCACGGGCCTCTCTTGGGCCGCAGGGAGCTGCTGCTCTGTGCCCAGGGCACCTGACCTCCTTCTGCACTGACCTTGGTGGCTGTAGGGCTGCTTCCCTCTCGTCTCACTCCTCTCTACCAGCAGCTGTTGTGCAGCTCACAGAGGTACTCTGTACCACTCATGGCTCGGGTCTGGACAGCACCAGGTCCCTGTTGGAGCTGTCTGGAGCTGGTTCTGATCTGACATGAGGCAGCTGCTGGGCTTTCCTCACAGAGGCCACCCCTGCAGCCCCCTGCTACCAAAACCTCGCCACATAAACCCTGAGCAGCCTCCTGCATCGCTGCTAACAGAAGGTGCTCACTCTATGGAAGACTGCATACATCAGGGCAAACACAGGCTTCAGCCTGCAAGACAGATGGGGTTTTGTTGCTTTTGCATCCATCTCCTCTGCAGTAGTCAAGGAGGGCTTCTGAAGTCAGAACACTTGACTTCAAACTGCTAGAAAAACAGAGCTGCCTGGTGCTGCACCTCGGACAGGTTGCTCTCTGGGTACAAGTTACCATGCAACTAGGTAGCTCATCAAGCGGCAGTGGCTGGTAGAGGGCCCAAGTCATTTTCTCACCAGTACATTTCCAACTGATACCAAGTAGTAACTGCCAGATTCCAATCAGGTCCCTTACTGCAGAACCAGGACCTGCCATAGACATCCATGTCTCGAGCTACGCTCGAGCCACAGAACCCAATTCTCTCCCTTGTCCCAGCCTGGCTGCAGTGCACCAAGGGAAGTGCTGCTGGAAGGATATTGCACGCAGTCCCAGCTCTGCTCCCAGGGGCTACTTGGAGGGCCATGCTGCTCTCCTCCACAGCTGCCAGCCTGCCCAGTACTCAGAAGTGGAGTGGAGGAGAAACAGCTCTGTGCACAAACATAATATTGGTGAAGAACAGTGGTCAGGCAGCAGCTGAGCAGGAGAGTCTGTTCTTCAGCTCCACTAACTACAGAGCAGGCGTAAAGATGCTGCTGCTTTAATTTCACGGATCCAAGACAGTCAAAGCTGCACAAGTCCCTTCTCAGACGCAGCCTGTGGTTGAATGCAGTAACCCTCTGCTTGTGTGTTAGACAGAATGATTTCACTTGCCTGGAAACGGTTTCATTATTGAAACATCCTCAGAGTATTTGAGGCCTCAGTTGCCCTTACCCTTTATTCCACTGAATGTGCTTAACAGCACACTCAGCTTGCATTCAGAGGGAGGAAGGCTGGCAGCTCATAGGCCCTGCATGGTGGCACAGCAGAGCCAGCCCAGAGGTGCTTTTAGTGAGCATGAGAGGAACATGGAAAAAAAAAACAACAACAAAAAAAAAAAAACAACCCATTTATTTCTGGTAGAAGACAACAGCTGCAGTTTCCTTTTGGTATTGAAACACAGAGGAAACAGAATCAGTCATCTTAGAACTGGACTACGACTTCTGACATGGCAAGAAAATATGGCCATTGTTCTGAAGCATGGATGAGTGCTTTGTTATTGAAGATGCAAAAGAAGAGGGAGAAAATGTAAATTAAAGATACATTTTCTTCACAAATGCAAAAGAAATCCTTGCAGGGAACAGTGAATATTAAGGAAGGTGGAGCATCTTGCTAATGCAGACAGCTCCTGACCTGCCCGTGTCTTCTGGGGAATAAAGTGAATGAAAGCCCCCAAAGGAACATTAGATCAAACTGGTTATTGGCCTTGTTAAGAAACCAAGTCCACTAAATGAACACACTTAATGAGAGTGAACTTCCAGTAATGCTACACATGCACAGCCCTCCCCAGTGATCTCCTCCTAATGAAATAAAGCCACAAGAGGCCCCAAGTGGTCACACACCACAGCTGGGTGATTGATTGCTTAATAGGTCCCTGCTGGATTGCAGACAGAAGGTCACTCACAAGTTTGGGAGCCTCTCAGCAATGATCAGCAGAATCTCAAGTGACGGGAATTCCGCTGGACAAGAGGCTGTGCTCAGCACAACCAGAAGGACTCCCAGCCCTGGTAATGTGACGGCCACCAGCCCAGCCCTGCTGTACACAGGCTAACAGGCAGTGATGGGCAGCAGGATCTGGATCGTCATCCTGTTGCACAGCTCTGGGCTCAGACTGCCTGCCAGCCAAGCAAGGTCAGTGAGGTGGCAAGTTGAGCCCTGCCTCCCACCAAGCGCTGAGCAGGATGCTTTCATCACCAGATGGGAAACAAACCATTTCCAAACACATGTGGATTTAGTCTGTTGGCAAGACTATTCAGTTCAAGAAATAAAAGGCATTTGCTCGTAAAGTAATCACATTATCTGGAGATATTCTACAGAAACACGACCCAAAAGCAACAGGCCACAGTAATCCTAACTCATTTCCTCACCGAAGATGATGCCTGGGACCGTCCACACACTCCTCCTCCCCACTTCCCTGCCATTCCCTGTCCCTCAGTACTGCAGCAGAGGGCTTTTTCCCCTCAGCAGGCAGCGCTGGCTGTTCATTAATGTGAACACATTGATGCCATTAGATAAAATCCCAGAGAAAATCCTATTAAAGGAGTCATTCACCTTCCTGTGACTAAGAGCAGTCACCTCTGCTTGGAGACGTCATGGGGCACAGTCTGTTTTGTTGCTCTGCAGAGGCAGCAATGCTGGGCACCAGAGCAGGCAGCCCCTTCAGGACCAGCACGTGAAGGCCCCAGGAGGAGGTGAACCATTGCCTTCTTGACGGGCAGTCCAGCACAAAGAAAGCTCTGCACCTTGTCCAGCACAAAGAAAGCACCTTAGCTATGGAGAAAGGCTGGGGGAGCAGGGCTTGCTCAGCCTGGTGAAGAGAAGGTTCCAAGAGACCTCACTGTGGCCTGAAGGTGTGCATTACAAGCTGGGATGTGCAGAGGTGTGGACACAACACTGCTGGAGAACACCAACGCTGCTTTGAATACACATGATCTGTGACAATAGTCATAGTATCCCAGCACAGCTGGCACCCCCAGCCCCAACCCTGCCATGGGCTGGCTGCCCTGGGCCCAGCCATGGCCTTGGGCACTTGCAGGGATGGGGCAGCCACAGCTGTGGGCAGCAGTGCTGAGGCTGCACTGCCTCTGCGTAAAGAATTTCCATTCACAGCTGACCCAAGCCTCCTCTTTCAGTTTAAAGTCACTTCCCCTTGTCCTGTCACCATCTGCTCATGTAAAAAGTCGCTCTCCCTCCTGTTAGGAAGCTTCTTTCAAGTACCAGACGATGAGTAATTCTGGCAAAAAGACAATAAGGAAATGTGCAAAGAGACACGGCAGGATTAGGGCAGAGCTCTAGCGAGTGCCAGCTCACCAGCAGGTGGGGAAAACATTGGGCATTACAGCTCTGGGAATGTGAAATTTGGGAAACTTCTCAGTGCTTCCAATACACATCCTGTTTGACCCAGGAGGTGCAGGACAAGGCAACGGCCAGACAGGCCCTCAGCACGGCTGTCACAATGTCTGCAAAGGGGCCTGAGATGAGAAACTAGGTCATGGGACATCATCACGTTGGTTCCTGCTCACCCTCATTCCTCGCCTGCCCAAAGGTGACACCTGACAGGCCTCCAAACAGCCCAAGCTCAGCACAGCCTTCTCAGCCAGCTCCCGGGGGCCCTGCATGCAGAGGTGAGCATAGCAGCAGGGCACTCCAGCACAGCCCCAGGGCCAGCAAGGCACCACCATAGCGTGACCACACAACACTGTACTGCAACAACGAATGGCAGCACCTTCCTTGTGGAACTGCAAAGCTCTGAGCCAACTGAAACAGACCCAACAACTCCAAAGCAGTGGCTCTGACATTCTGTGCATATGGATTTTTTTCTCATATTGATTAACCCATTTAGACTTAGTTTATTTATTTGCAGTTAGGCTGCCTTGCAACTCATTTATGCTCTTAATGCAGCCCCTGCAGAATCAATGCCTCTTCTGCATTAATTACAGGCTCCAACACAGCCGTGCTGCTTGGAGCATCCTCCCAGCTGTGCTTCAGCTCCACTCTGTGGCTTGTACAGCACTTGCCTCAGCAGGACGGCTCTGGACTACTCCCAGTCTGCATGTAGGGAGCTGTGTGTTCTCTGAGGAGGAGCAGAAATAACTATGGGGTAGGTGACCACACCATGAAGGAGCAGCCATTCACAGCACTTCCCTTTGATAGTAACAGGGCTGCAGAATAAACCACTGTCAGCTCTTCTGGACTACAAACAGTAGGATCCAGGAGATTTCCTTTTTCAGAGGAAGGGATCAAGACATTCTGCTTCATCTTTGTCCATTTTTTTTGTCCTCAGTGCTGAGGGCTCCATTCATAGCAGCTGCCATTATTTGTCCAGCTGACAAAAGTGCACCTTAGCAACAGCAGAAATGAATACTGCTCCTAACAGAGGTGCCGCCCGTCCACAGGCTCCAGCTAATTGCTTAACTAATTAAGCAAGTATCTCATGTTTGTTATTTCTGAATAAAAAGAAAATAGCGGTACAAGACTAACAAACAATAGAATATTTAATAGAAATAGAAAAGACTTGAGCTGAAACAAGACAGACACAGACAGGTTAGGGCTGCTGGAAGAGACCAGGCAGGAAGTAACAGAAATTAAGCTCACCATTAAGTGGTGTAAAGTGAAAGCATGGAGCAGACAAGCACTGAACAGTCAAGCAGTGGGACAAGAACCCCTCCACATGCCTGCACGGCATTAGCACTGCACGACCTTGGTGCTGTTGAAGGACTCAAAGCATTGCTGTGGCAGGAGTTAAAATACTGGTGACATGGCTGCCATGTAAAATTAATTGGATATGCAAAAGTACACTCTGGATGCTCATTGGTGACACAATGAAGTCATCAGCAGCAATCCCCCTGAAAACAGATGGATACAGTCTACCTGCCCTTTTGACAATGGGAGAAGGAGGTGGAAATTAAACAGAAGGCTGCATGAGCTGGCAGGGAAGGATGCTCTATTTCTCTTCCCAATGAAAGAAGAGTGTGCCATGTTACTGGGATGGCAGGACAGCTTTCTGCAGCTCATTTCACATCTTCTCATTTGCAAGATCGATGAAACTCTGGAAGCATCCCTCTTCAGGGTGGTGCAGAACAACAGAGGCCACCATACAGAATATGTATCAGCAAGACTCAGCTCTGGTTTGCCTAATGCTAAGCCAATGAAGGAAGAGAAAATTGAATGGTGGCTCCCAAGGCTGAATATAATCACACTGGGCTTTGCACTGTAGATGTTGTCTGCAGTGGATCTCTCGGGTACCCAGTGGTCAGCTCATGCCATTGTTAATCCTTAAAGACCTTTGCCCAGGACTGAGCAGAATCCACATTCCAACACAATTTGCAATGAAAGCACGTATCAGAGGACATGAACAATACCGCTTTGCCTCATTGCAAAGCTCTGGCAGCTGGACAACTCACCACATACACACAAAGCCAACATACCTCATGCATCAGTGCCATTTCACTGCTGCTCAGCCTGACCCTAATTCATTGCTGAATCAGTGCTGCAAACACATCACCTGTTATAGTTCATTAGCGTGCAGTAATCTGTATTTACACACACACAAATCTCTCTTTTTTCAGATTATCCAATCAGATTATCCAGCTGTTGTAGCTGGAAGGAAGGGTAGTGTTATCACAGCCATAGCTGGCCTCAGGCTACATAAAGGCAAGAAAATATTCCTGCCATGACATGTTACAGCTTTCCATTTAGGCCTTCCTTCCTGCTGACTTCAACAAGAACAACAGCCCTCACCTCCTTTCCCTCCCAGACTTATGACCATCTCCCCTTGCAAACATTCAGTGCGTGTTGCTTCATATGTGCAGACTTCCCTCTCCCCCTTAAGTGTGCAACTGATTCATGGAGTTGAACTCTGAGCACTCAACTTCAATCTGTATTTATCTGAAAGTTCCTTGTTTCTGTTTCACACATACCAAATGGACGATGCCCCCCCAAAGGCCTACTTCTTCCTCACCTCTTTTGTGGACCTAATTGGAGACGTCTACTACAACCTCACAAAAAGCACAATGGAAGAACAATTACATTTTCGGTTCTTGGTTGCTAAAACTGCAGTTTATTATGGGAATCTGGCTGCTGCACGTGTTAAATCTCAAAAACTAAACCTGATAATTAATTTCCAAAGACACACTCAAAGTAACCTACCCATCAAAGAAGCAGGAGCACTGCCAGGACAGCCTGCAAAGCATTGACACTGTTGGGCCAGACTGGTTTTCAGCCAGGAAAAGCACCAAGCACCGTTCATCTTTTCCCATTCCAGACAGGACAGTCCCCACGCTCCATGCTACCTGTGCTTCTCAGTTACATCAGTAACTGATGTTCTGCTCTAAAGCAGCAGAATAAGTCACTGGGTTGGTGCAAAGAACCAACAAACCAAACAGGCACCTTTCATCAGATCTGGGAACACCCGTTACAAACCATTTGTCCAAATGGCAATTGCAAAGACAGCACTCCCTGTGCACATAGACAAGCAAAGAGCAAGAAGACCAGAAGAGCAGTCAGAGTGTAAAAGACCTCAAGGATGTTAAGGTCAAGAAAGCAAATAAAGATAGGGTTAAGAACAAAACACACACCAAACTGCAGTGACCTTCCCTAAGGGCTCATTGTCAGCACTGTGTCTGTTGGAAATGGACATATCAAGACACCAGAGTAATGGAGTTTGAAGCCCTTGAGGAAAGTGAAGAAACAGCATCAAGGCAGCAACATGATGGTTTCTGGCGGCTGATTCCTGCAGTAGGTTTCTGATTATTTGGCAACACACCATCACATTACCACATACTCCCTTCCCAGAACATGCTGCATTTGTGCCTTGCTGTGTACTGCTCATTATGAGCTGCACTCAGGTATAACAGAACACACTGCGACGTTACTTCTGGGGACACTGGACATCCCAATGAAACAAGCCAGCAACAGCACCATAAACTTCAGCTATATATATATATATAAACAGAATTGTACAGATGTTTTCTGTAGACGAGACCAATATAAGATTTATTTTAACTACAAAAGATTGACAAGCAGTGTTACCTTGTTAGATACACATACAAATATCTGAAGAAGTCTACCAGATGAGATGGTTAACGAGCAGGTTACAGGACTAAAGCCCTGCACAGGTCCAAATGAGGCCACAGAGTTTTCCTACAACCTACCTTGGGGATGATGGGGAGAAAGAAGAGACTGTCCTTTGTGAAAGTACTTAAAGTTTCTGATTACAACAAAACAGAAGGGTACAGTTCAGGTCTGACACTCATCTCATGCTAGTTCTCCTCTGCTTCAAAACCTGGGTGACTGTTGTCCAGTAACGAACGCTACCAAACTGTTAACGTTCTTTTACATCATGCTAAGCAGAGTGTCAGCAGGAAGTACAAAAGGTTTCCACAGAATTAGAGGAAAAGATATTACAACATTAGTGGTATAAAATGGGATGAATTCTGCTGCAGCTTTGAGCATTCCTCAACACGGCAATAACTCATATCAGGCAGCTAAGGGTCTGACACAGTTTTGTAATGCTTCTGGTTACGTTCCTGTAATTCGAGCTTAGGAAGTGTACAAGTTCTCCATTCAGAGCCTGGGTTTGGGCTGCAGAAAGCCATGAACAATCATGTGAGCTTACCCTCTTCACTCCAGAGGCATCAAACAAGAGCAGCACTGGCTCCAGGCGTGAGATGCACCACCTCCAGCCCAGCACGACAGATAAGATCAGAGCAAGGAGCTGTTCAGTACAGAAGGAGAAGTTGTTGCTGACGGGGTTGAGGAAAAACAAGGTGTCCAAAGCCACATGGCTACGTTCAAACAGCTCCAACAATTCTGGTCATCTCACGTGGTAAGGAATTTTTCTGGTTTTTCCACGTCTGTCTTTACAGCAGCAAGAGGAATTAGTGACAGAAAACGACTTGGGAAGCTGGAAAAGTTAAGAAGGGTATGGAGAAAAAGTGGTTTTAGAAAAGCCATTTGTTTCTGTGTGAGCACTTTGCTTAGTCTGTGAGCACACCCTCAGGAAGCTCCACTACTACAGGGGCACAGTCGTCAGGCTCTGCCTCAAAGTCCCACTTAAATTTCTTCGTTAGGTGAGCTTTGAATCTTTCCGCCTTTTTCCTTAAGGCCCCATCAACAGCAGCATTGCACGTGTAGGAAAAAAACACCTGAAACAACAAAGTAGATGTCAGTGAGATTTGTGGCACATGCCATGCAGCACCAACAGGACGTGGAAGGGAATGCTTTGAGAGAGGTCCATCGGGAAAGGGTGAGACTTCCTGGCAACTAGGCCTGTTTGGGACAGCCCCAGCAGCGCATGACGTCCCCTCTCATCCCACAGCCATCCTGCCTTCAGTTGGGGTTACAAAAATTAAGGCAATAACTCTGTGTTACGTAGCAGCGCACACGCAATGAGACACATATTGCAGAATTCTGAACTACGCTCAACTGTGAGCAAAAGATCCCCGTGTGAACAAAGGGAAAGAAAAGCTGCCAGGGGCTAATAGTAGTCAATGAAGGCAACACAGCCACACTAAGGGCATCAGCTCCATCAGCCAGCATGAAAAACAAAGGCAGATGAAATCCGAGGGCATGCAAGACTCAGGGGCCCCTGAACTGGGAGGACAGTTACAGTGACTGGGAGTGACTTACAGGTTTGCCCGTGCCTGTCTCAGCACCAGCAGTGCATTTCTGCTGTTTGGACTAACCATAAATCCCATACAAACAACAACCTGATTTCAGGAAACCTTCGTTTGCATAAAGCGGGCAGGAGCAGAAAGGCTTCTTATATGTTATCCATGCCTTCAGCTCAGTAAGATTTCACTGCAGTTTCCCTGCAGGCTGAGCACACCATCCAAGCTGATCAGAAACCATCACCGCTCTCTCACACCAAGCCACGTATTTTTAAACAAATGGTATTTAGAGGGGAAAAAAGCTGAACAACAAACAGACACCATTTTGAACTTGCTCAGCCCCTCTCAGCGATGTTCAGCTTCACACAGCTGAAAGTCCAAATCACTTTTAGGACAAGCATGCTGGTTCCACACAGTCATGTCAGTTGTGCCGCTCCAGAACTCCAAGCCCGTGCCAATGGATCAGATCACGGTCAGTGCTATCTTCAAGGAAAACACAATAGAGAAGACATAGGCCTCACTCTGTACTGCAGCTGTTGACAGCCTCTCCCCTCACTGCCTCACTTTGCTGGTATGTGCATGCAGACCAACTCCAGTCCACAGTGCTTTAAATGCTTGATCTGCTGAAGGCAATAAATGCTCGACGTGCTAAAGGTAAAGCATTGGCAGATCAGGCTCAAAGATGACAAAAGAGGGCATTTCTGTGTGACCAACGCCGGGAAAAAGTAAAAGGAAATGTCAGTGTCCCCTCAGAGGACACAGGCTCCCTATCTCTGGCAGACTCAACAGCAGCTTACTTCCTCTTGAAGCTTCTCTCTGCATCTGTTTCAATGCCTTGCATGCCCTGCCTTCTGACTCGCACTGATCAAGAGAGAGCAGAGCCATACCTGCAAGGTGCTGGTCAGAAAGTTGTCCTGGGAGACGATGTCCACAAAGAAATCAGCTGGGATTTCATTCAGCTGGTGGTACAGGACAAAGATGAGATTGGCATAAAGGTCTTGATACTTTGCAATGGCAGCTTCAGAACGACACAGGATGTTTAACAGTCTTTTCCAGTGCTCAAATGCATCGTATACATTCCCGATCAGGAAGCAGATAAAAGCAAACTGCAACTCAGCTGCAGGCATTCAGAAAACAAAACAAAACAGGTGAACTGAAGTATAACCAGGGCACACATCCTCTAAAAAGCTCTGCAGATGACTACATAAACTGTAGGTTTAGCTCGGGCATATAAACAACCTTCAGCCCCCTGAGTGACTCTGCAAATGGCGATCAATACCGCCAACACCGATTATTTCCTAATGTTGTGCTCTTCTCCCATCTGGAGCGAAAGCACAGCATAACCGGGCAGGGCTCCTCATTGTGGCTGCCAGCTCTGCAGAGCGGTGCTGCCGGCACTCAGAGCTACAGGAGCACTTCTGCAACACTCCCAGGTGCGCAGACCTGCACACCGCCACTGCCGGCGCCCTGCAGGCGTTCACCTCCTGTGCCACGGCTTGCAGGCGCTGCCGACGTGAAAAACAAAAGCTCGCTCCGCAGCCCGGCCGGCCTCCCGGCCCCTCCGCACCGCAGAGTCGGCCCCGCGCCCCATCGGCGCCCACCCCCGGCACAGCCGGAGCTCCGCCCGGGGCCGCCCCCGCCGCGCACTCACCGAGCAGGTCCTGCGGCCGGCCGGCGTAGCGCCGCGCGATCACGTTTTCGAGCGCGTAGCTGAGGTCCATGCAGTGCCTGGTGATCTCCTCCGGGCTGGCTCCCTCGGGGTACGTCCGCCGCGGCAGCTCGGTGAAGCGGATCTCGGTTCCCGCTCTGGGCCGCATCTCGGGCAGCCTCGCCACGCCCTCGGCGTAACTCCCGCAGCCCGCGTCGTACGGCGGCAGCTTCTGTCCCGCGCGGTCCCGGCCGTGCCGCCCCTCCCGCACCGGCAGCACCTCCGAGAAGGCGCAGATCTGCCCGCTCTCCGGCCGCAGCCGCTCCACCGCCGCCTCGCCGACGAAGCTGCTGAGGGAGACCCACTTCTTCAGGGTCTCGTAGGGGTACGGCCCGAGGAACGCGTCCATCTCCCGCAGGTCCGTCCCGAGCGCCTCCTCCTCTCGCGGCGCCTCCCGCAGCTCCTCGCCGTCCGGCTCCCAGCGCAGGGCGCGCACCTGCCGCGGCCGCAGGCAGAGGAACAGCCCCGCGCGCGGTCCCGTCTCGGTGCCGCCGGCGGCGCGCGCCGCACTGCAGTGCACGAAGTGCACCCCCGGAGGGACCATCTTGACGCCGCGGAAGCGCGGCCCCACGGTCCAGCTGTTGTAGTCGATGCCGAACTCGGTGCCCTCGGGAACGCCCAGCACCACCACGGCGGCGCCCTCGAAGAAGAGGCGCTTGGCCAGCTCGGGGTCGGCCTGCGGCCCCGCCATCGTCGCGGCCAAGGGCGGGGAGGGCCGGAAACGCGCGGCTCGTCCTCCGCGCTGCGCCCGGGCCGCCCCCTGCGCCGCGCACGGCCGTTCCGGGCCGCTCCTCGTTCCTCGCTCCGCCTCCGCGCGGTCCCGGAGCTGCGCCGCTCTCGGCGCCCGGGGAGCCCCGCTGCTCTGCGGCCGCTCGCCGGTGGCGCCCCGCCGGCCGTGCCTCTGTTTCCATCCGGTCTTCCTACAGAGGCGGCCGCCCTCCGCCCCCCTTAGCCGACGGATAATCCTTAACGATTAACACCAATGCTAACAGTAACCCTTAACCGCGACCCAAAAGGGTACCTTAGCCATGAGCCAAAAGTGTAACCTTTAACAACAGCCCATATACTCAGCCTTTAACATAAAAGGGTAACTGGTAGCCCAAACTGGTAATCCCCAAACCATTCACCGTAACCCCAAATGTGTGAGCCTTCATCCCAACACAAAGGAGAAACCTCAATGCTTAACCCCAACCCCAAAGGGTAACCGTATCCATAGCCCAAAATATTAACCCTTACTCCTCAATTCTATCCAGAAAGGGTAACTCAACCCTCAGCCATCTCCCCAAAGGGTAACCCTTAGCCCTTAATATTAACCCAAAGCTGTAGCCCTTAAACGTATTCTGAAGGCTAACCCTTAACACCCAACCCTAACCAACGCAAAAATGGTGACCCGCCTAACGCTGACACTAAATGGCAACCTCCAACCCCAAAGGGTGACCCTACAGCCCACAGCATGCCAGCCATGCAGCATCGCCACCAAACACCACCTACAGTACCTATGGGGGACAGCCCGCTATGCAGCCCCTGGATGGAGCCCCTGTCCACATCTGCACATCCTCTTCGGTGGGAAGGAGTCTGAAAAGGCCGCAGAGCTGGTTTAGCCTCAAACACATTTATTTCACTTTTATTGAATACAAGAACAGTGAGCACACACGCGTACACCACCGAGCACTGAAAAGGAGCATGACTGGAGGGGGGAGAAGAAGAATAAGGGAAAAGGGGAGTTAGTGAAGGAACAGCAGAGCACTGCAGTTGGCTGGTAAGGTGCTTTTCAAATATAAACATTATTGTTACTGTTATTATCACTCATGCAATTGCAGGCCAGGTTTGGAATAAATCAGGTAAAAACAGGCACTCATGTCTCCTGCCCCTTACAGCAGAAAGGCCCCTGGAAGAAAACACGCCATGCTGAGCTGCCCCAGCCCGGCAGTTTGCTTTCATCCTATTTGTTTGTTGGTGCTTTTTTATTATTGTTGTCGTTTTCTAATTGAAACGCCGTCGCCCATTAAACAAGCTGTAAAAACCACAGAGTGGGGTCCGCTCACTCCAAGTATCACTCGTCTGAATCCACGCTCAAGTCAGCTCTAACTGTATAAGGCCACTAGTTTGAGCAGTAACCTTCCTTTTGATAACTGTGCAGGTGATGCCAGAAGCAGGTGCCTTAGCTTCAGAGTAGCAGCGGGTGGCTGTAAGGGTATGAAGGCCACGTGAGCTCCTCTGAGTATAAACCACAGTGTGCCAAGGAACAGTGAGCGCAGTGTGCGGGCCATTGCTAATAGGTGAGAAGGGCTGGATGCCCTGCACAGGCACTGAGAGCAGGTCCTCTGTCACCTGGTGTCTCTGAAAGTGCAACCGGTACTGACAGCTGCCTTGGGTGCATTTATAAAGCAAAGGGAAAAGTAGCCTCTTTGCAACTCCCTTCACTCTTTTCTGGCTTGGGGCCTCATCTCTAAAAGCTGCAGCTGACCTACCTGGACAGAAGCTGAGGGAGAGCCACCACGACCGACCCCTTCAGGGATGTGACAGCACTGGCATCAGCCAGCAGCTGTCCCCTGCCCGAGCAGCCTGTGCTCAGGTTCACCATGCTGGCAGGGGAAACCGATAAACCTGAAGGAGAACAGACCTCATGGGGACATCATAGCAAGCAGCTGGTAAACCAAGGCTGACAGAGACCAGGACAGAAGAGCTGAGTGGGGTCTGCCACAGCACCCTAACGGCTCAGGATCTTCCTTCCCACTGCCATCCTCAAATCCATTGTGGGACTGGTGAAATACACCTGTCTCTGGGCACAGTCTGTATGAAGGGTGGGAGACTAAAGGCAAAATGGTGCAGAATTGTGGCCCCTTTTGTTTCTGCGGGAGATAGAATTATAAAATAAAATAAAATAAAATAAAATAAAATAAAATAAAATAAAATAAAATAAAACCTGTTTTTTTCCTTTCCTTTCTGGTTTTGGCTCCAAGTCTATTCTAACCACCTGGTTCACAGTATGCCAGGCCCTGGGCTTAGCCTGTTATCCCCTTCCAAAGGCAGCCACAGAGGAGGCCTGTATCTAAAGGCCAAGCTGTCAGGCTATGGGGCAGGCAGCATCACTGACACCACCCTGACAAGTGCCTCCTTACATAGAGGGTGTGGGTTCTGCTGCCCAGCCTTGTACACTTGGGATGCTCTTCAATGACAGTGCGACCTCTCCAGTCCATGCCTTTGGGCAGCACCTGGAGGCAAGGCTGGGGAAGGACTGCCTTCACCCTCCAGCACAACCACCAAACCTCAGTGCCTCAGACAGCCTTTCCATCATGCAGCAGGAATGGGGGCAGGAACAACTGCTCTGCTTCCAACCCTTCCTACTACAAAACTCGAGTAACCCCATTGCTGGGATCCAGAAACAATCCAAAGCAACCCAACTATCATCACAGCTCAGTGAGCTGGAGAGGAGCAATGAATCCTGCAGCTGTCCCCTTGTTTCCAGCTGATTCTGGTACCTTTGGGTGGGGGCCAGGGAGAGGACCCTTACCTAGGGCTGCAGGAGGAGCATGAACCTCTTCCAGCACCCTTCCAACTCACCACTGACAGACCACTTCCAAACAACCCACACCAAACAGCAAACCCAGACCTCCTGCTGCCACGCCAATCAGCCAACAGGATGGCTCCCACCTCTCCCCCTCCCCTTCTCCCTCAAAACAGCAGTGGCTGATACCTTCCCCATTCTCTCCTTGCAGGACGAGGAGTCCCATTGTGATCTGAGAGTCTCAAAGTACACCACCAACCAAAGTCAATCCAATAGTTAATAATTTTAAAATGGCATCATGTTTACCAGCACTATTGAATTATTTCAATATTCTTCCCCTCCCCCCCCCCCCTTGTTATATATAATAATATACATAACTTAAATGCACATCCATACGAAACCCCTACAGGCTGCATTTTTATAAATGAAAAACCATATACATATCATTTGTTCTGTTTGAAATGAACTCCATCCTTAAATACCTTCAGAGAACAAGAGGTTAGACAAGTGCACAGAGAAGAAGGTAAGGAACAGAAGGGGAAGAGTTAACAGAACCACAAAAGATGCAAAAGAACCAGCATGGAATGAAGAGGAGGGCGAAACCACACTTCCAAATTGGAAAATAACTCTAAAGTAATAAACTCAATGTTTTTCTCTCTTCTTTCCAGAGGTGGGGAATGGTTTTGCTTCTGCCTGTGTTTGTTTTACATCAGTTTGCTTATCTCTTGCTTTGTTGCAAAGCAGTTTTTGTTTCCATTCAATGTGCAACAAATGAATTCATGATTGTGTATCCTTTAATGTAACATGCAAGATGGTGGCTTATTGTATTATTGTTATTAGTACGATTTTTAAACCTTATTTAATCACCAATCCAGCAAATTCTTCAATTTTTCTGCAAAGAGGGTTGGTTTTTTTGTTGGTGGTGTTGTTTGCTATTCATTTCCAGCATATAGCAGCAGTGCAAGGATGCATTTTGTTTCCTGTTTTTTATATATATATATATATATGTGTATGTATGTATATATATATATAATATATTTGCTATTCCTTTTTTAAAAACTTTTTGTCTCTAGCCATGAACATTGCAGCCAGGATGTCTGTGTTTTGCTGACAAATCCAGCATGAAGGCTTCTTCTTCACTGTCCTCCAGGTCTGAATACAGATGCTGACTTCATGAACATGTTGGTCAAGATTCCTGTACAAGGCAGATGGAAATGACTGGTCACGGGGTGCTGTAACATTCTGACCATCACAGGGTTTCTGTTTGTTGAGAGCAATGAACAGTAATCTTGCGAACCCTTCAGACCACTGTTTGTATTTCCTTACCAAAACCTCTGGCCATGAGCTGGACCTCTCAGTTCATTGAGCTGTTGTTGGTGTTTAGGGAGATACCAGCAGATCACTGCTAAAGGCTTCTTTAATTTAAGCTATTCATTTAAAATCAGGTGACTCCCCAAGAGATACAGAAACATCTGGGCTCATTTATGCTGTGTTAAAGGAGGTGAGAGCAGACAGATGCAATGGCCTGTCTGACCCTCCAATGTGCAAAAGAGCTTATCCAAGCTTAGAAGTTGCCTTTCAAAATCTTCATAGAGGATAAACAGACTTCTCTTCATAAGAGAAACACCAAATCCATTTCCAAGATGCCTCTCAAAATGCACCTACAGTCTGGCTGGCTAAGGAGCTTCTCATGCATGTAGTGCAGCTGCCTTTCAAACCTCCTTTCTCTTTTTCACCATGCTCCTCTGCCCCTTAGCTGCTCTGATACAGAAGTGTATTGGGCTGTGCCATAGCTCTGCTGCAGAAAAGCTGCCGCGGTCTCTTATAGGGGAGCCCTCTTTGAATTGTTCATAAGACCAGGAGGGGGAGTCCCCTGGGGTTCAGTCTTAGAGAGTAAAGGGGTCCAAGACAGCTGGTTGCTCTTCAAGAAGGAAGTCTTAAAGGCACAGGAGCAGGCTGTCCCCCTGAGCTGCAAAATGAACCAGCGGGGAAGAAGACCAGCATGGATGAATAGGGAGCTATTCTTGAGGCTCCGGGAGAAAAAGAGAATCTACAGCCTGTGGAAGGAGGGATGGGCAACTCAAGAATAGTACAGAGAAGTTGTTAAGATGTGTAGAGGGAAAAGCAGAAAGGCAAAAGCTCAACTTGAACTCAACCTGGCCACTGGGGTAAAAAGGAACAAGAAACGCTTTTACAAATACATCAACAGTAAGAGGAGGATAAAGGAGAATCTCCATTCTTTACTGGATGAGACTGGATATGTGACCACTGAGGATAAGGAAAAGGCAGAGGTTCTGAATGCCTCCTTTACGTCTGTCTTTAAAAGTCAGACCAGTTATCCTCAGGGTACTCCTCTCTCTGACCTGGTAGTCTCGGCTGGGGAGCAGAAGAAGATGCAGTCAGAGACCTACTGCTCCAACTGGGCTGCCACAAGTCCATGGGGCCGGATGAGATTCACTATAGAGTGCTGAGGGAACTGGCAGAGGTGGTAGCCGAGCTCCTTTCCATCATCTACCAGCGCTCCTTGTTGACTGGTGAGGCCCCAAAAGACTGGAAGCTCACCAACGTGACTCCCATTGACAAGAAAGGTTGTAAGGAGGATCCGGGGAACTACAGGCCTGTTAGCCTGACCTTGGTGCCAGGGAAGGTTATGGAACAGATTGTCTTGAGGGAGATCACATGGCAAGTGCAGGATGACCAGGGGATCAGGCCTAGCCAGCATGGGTTCATGAAGGGCAGGTCCTGTTTGACTGACCTGATCTCCTTCTATGATCCAGTGACCCATCTGCTGGATGAGGGAAAGGCTGTTGATGTGGTCTACCTAGACTTCAGCAAAGCCTTTGACGCTGTCTCCCACATTATTCTCCTGCAGAAGCTGGCAGCCCGTGGCTTGGATGGGTACACTCTCGGCTGGAGCTGGCTGGAGGGCCGGGCTCAGAGAGTGGTGGTGAATGGAGTTAAATCCAGCTGGTGACCAGTCACAAGTGGTGTTCCCCAGGGGTTGGTGCTGGGGCCTGTCCTCTTCAATATCTTTATTGATGACCTGGGTGAGGGCATCGAGTGCGCCCTCAGTAAGTTCACAGATGACACCAAATTGGCTGGGAGTGTGGATCTGCCTGGGGGTAACGAAGCCCTACAGAGGGATCAGGACAGGCTGGAGAGCTGGACTGACAACAATGGGATGAGGTTCAACAAGACCAAATGCCGGGTCCTGCACTTTGGCCACAACAACCCCAGGCGACGCTATAGGCTTGGGGCAGAGTGGCTGGAAGACTGTGTAGAGGAAATGGACCTGGGGGTATTGACTGATGCTCGGCTGAACATGAGCCAATGTGTGCCCAGGTGGCCAAGAAGGCCAACCATCCTGTCTTGCATCAGAAACAGTGTTGCCAGCAGGAGCAGAGAGGTGACTGTCCCCCTGTACTCGGCACTGGTGAGGCCGCACCTCGAGTACTGTGTTCAGTTTGGGGCCCCTCACTGCAAGAAAGATACTGAGGCCCTGGAACGTGTTCAAAGGTGGGCAACAAAGCTGGTGAGGGGTCTGGAGCACAATGGGGGCATATGAGGAGAGGCTGAAGGAGCTGAGAATGTTCAGTCTAGAGAAGAAGAGGCTCGGGGAGACTTCATTGCCCTCTATAACTACCTGAAGGGAGGTTGTAGTGAGCTGGGGGTTGGCCTCTTCTCTCTTGTAACTGGTGATAGGACCAGAGGGAATGGCTTCAAGCTGCGCCAGGGGAGATTTAGGCTGGACATCAGGAAATACTACTGCTCTGAAAAAGTGGTCAGGCAGTGGAATGGGCTGCCAAAGGAGGTGGTGAAGTCACAGACCCTGGAGGTGTTCAAGGAACATCTGGACATTGTGCTGAGGGACGTGGTTTAGTGAGAACTATTGTGACTGGCACATGGCTGGACTGGGTGATCCTGTGGGTCTTCGCCAACCTCGGTGATTCTGTGATTGTATGATTCTATAAAAGGGGTCAGAGCAAGGGGGTAAGAGTGGGGCATGACTCCTCAAGCCAGCTTTGCTCTGGAAAAGAGGATGTGTCTGCTTTGAGGCCTATGTGGGGAGGTGCAAATCCTGGGAATGGGTTTGCAAAACCTGCAGCCAAGTTTGTCTGCATTATGGGTATCACCTCTCTTACTCCCAGCACAGAGGGGACAAGCAAGTCCTTCCTCTTTACATGCAAATGATTTTGACTCCTCCGCAGATCAGGACATTGGCAGCACAGATTTGGTGACTGTGGTGTTGGCTTTCTAACAACCACCACATGGCCATGCCTGCAGTCACAGTCACACTGGAAGCACTGGCCAAGAGCTGCCACTCCAAAAGCATACTGCAGTTGGTGGGGTCTGTCCCAAACATTGATAATGGCCAGCTGTGGAAATGTGCCCTGGCCGTTTTGAGTAGGAAGGTGAGTAAAGCCCATGCAATGTGGAAACACATGCTCTGCCTATGCAATCACATGGGGGACTGGGCCAGTGTCAGTGAAGAACCTTTGCAAGGGACTCCACTGTGTTATTCCACACCATATGGAGAAAAGGGACATGAAGTGGCACTTGTAGAGTTACATACATCTCATACACAGCAAACATAAATTGTACCTGATGACTTTTCCACCTACCTGAGGTTTCTTGTCCCTTTCCTCTGGAGAAGGTTCTGTTTCTCTGTATACCACAGCTTTGGTTACCAGCATGTCAGGATGCTGTAGTTTTGCCTCTTTGATTGCTAAAGCCAGTGCCTAGAAACCAGAATGATGAACGCATTCATTGCTACTTTCCTGAAGTCTGGTATGAATACTGCTCTCAGCCAGAGGATAGGAAGCAGTTGGAGCTGAATGGGATTCTAGGCAGAGATTCAAAGCGAAACCCACACATGGTGGCCTGGCAGAAAAGGCTGGAGCTCACTACTGGCCACGAGTTCATACAGCAGTGGGAGGCCATGTGCTCCCCCTTAACGTGCTGTCTTTCTGTAGAGATGTGCAATGTCCCAGGCTCCCCACTGAAACCCAAGCAAAGGAACAGCAGCCATTCTCTGCAGAAAAACTCTACCAAAAGAAAAACTAAGATAGTTTTCTTAAATTTATGACTATAGTTCTAAAACAAAATCTAAGAATTACTTTAGAGCTCCCTCAAGATCACTTTAAAATATTTTAGGCCTTCAATTTCATTTTTCAAGCAACAAATTCCAAAGGATTGGGTGTCAGGAAAATGACCCTGCAGCCTGAGAGATTTGTATCGATATCTGATATTTCATTACAGAAGTTTGTTGCTTTTTGTTCCTCTGCTGAGGAGGTAGATGTTTGCACAAGGTTTCCTGGTGTGCATCAACCCTGAGTGAGACTGTGCAGAAAAGAAAGGAGAACATTGGTCACTTCATGGTATTTCAACAGGGAAAAAGCAACTGGAAATGTATTTTTAGGAAATTAAAAGGTGATCTCATAGCTGGGTTCTGTGCTGGAATGTAATCTTCACTGCTGTTTCATTTCTGCAGCAGGTACTGATGGGGGCTGGGCTGGGAGCTCTTAGTTGATAAAAGCCAAACATTCCTGCTCTTTCACAGGCCAAGTGGGTGCTGACTGACATCACTCATTCTGAGATGGAACTGGGGTTTCCTGTGAGCAGCACTGCATGCCCTGGGAACACAGACAACTGCTCCTACCTGGTCCTGGTCCACATCTTCATCTCCCGTGATAATTATGCGCTTCTCTATCCTGGTCTCCGAAAATCCTCCTTTCACAGTCTGTGCAATAAGAAGAAACAGAACTCATGTGCACCCCCCAGGACCTTCCTCAGCCCCACACCTTGCAGGCTACGGGCTTCTGGGGCAAAAAGCCTAATTCAAGGCCTTGCCTGCAGCATGTGGTCACAGAATGGATAACAAAATTTATAAGCCATGAGCCTGCATGTCAGGGAGAGGAGACAGATGACACTCAGAAAGTTGTTTCTGGAAGACATGGGTTCCCACCAGAGAAGAGATAGCGCAAACCTAATCTTAGGAACTCCTTGAGTTATTTCATGTATGTCCCACTAAGCCTGATGTAGTGCATGGTTAGAGCTAGCATGACACAGGCAGGGCAGAAGTGGGCAGAAGTATGAATGTGAGATGTGTAAGGCAAAGGGCCAGCAGCAGGTACTAAACACCTCTCCTGCTTGCTCAAATCTCTTGCTGGATTATTCTATTTATGTGTATTTTATTTGGGAATGAAGCGGCCATGGGTGAGATCCACTGATGCATCTATCCCCCCTACTTTAAGCTGCTCCAGCTCTAATAAATCTGATAAACACGACTCCCATAGTTGAGATAAAGTGAGGTGCTCTGGCACAGATGTGAGGTACCTGGCAGCTGTGCTGTGGGATTTCTGGGCTCTGACTCCAGGTATGTCTGGGAACACATGCACCAGTTGCATGGACAGGGGAGTTGCACACGTGCTGGTGGCAATCTACTGCAGTCACTTCCATCCCTGCTGCTGCCTTCAGGACACAGAGCTTCAGCAACATCAAGTTCCTTCTCAACCTAACGACTCCCTTCCTTCACAATATACCAAAGCATGGAGGTGGGCATGGCACTCAGGCACAATCCATGTGGATGGTATGCAGGCAATGAGCACCTGATGCCTGACAAACACAGGCCATCCGTGTCTGAAGTCCACTGCAGTTGCATCTGGCTGAATGGAGTGGGTAGCACAACTGGACTGAACAAGGCACTGAGCCAGCTGATGATTCCCCACAGCCCAGCATACACTTTTTCAGCTTGTAAGAAGAAAGGCATCTTCTTCTGTACTAGGCACAGCATAAATCTATTGTCTTTCCTCACATTCCAGTAGCTTTCATTAGACCCTTCCCTAGCTGCCCAATTTGAAGATGCTCTTACCTTGGTAACGTGGGTAGTGGTAGAAGTGGAGAGGGTTTCTGCAGTGGCACTGAATATGCTGGTGATCAATTCCTTCCCAGCAGAGCTGCTGCTGATCTGCGTGACAGAGAGAAGCAGCTGGTCCCCAGACCATGAACTGCCAGCACCTTTCCACTGGCACAAAACTACAAAGGTGAGCACCTTTCTGCCTTGCACAACAGAGAGCACAACAAGCAAAAAGATGCTGCACTGTGCTTCCAAGTGGACATGTGCTATTTCAGGGCTGACGATAGCTACCCCAAGCCCAGACCTACAGAAAAGCTCTCTCTGCAGTGCAGAGATGATCTGACCACCTTGCCCAGCCCTGACTGCCAGCCCCAGCCCAGGGCTGACTCCCTCCAGTGCTCACTCACCGGTGACACAGAGCGAAGCTCTGTTGTAGAGCCAGCCCCTTTCCCAGGCTTGGTGGTGTTATCCTGAAATCAGAACACACAGGCATGTGAGCTTGAACACATCACACAGGTGAGCATAGCCAGAGGGCAGCTCTGGAGCAGGGTAGGTCACCCTGGAGCCCTCAGTTCATCTCCCCACCCCTGCAGATCTACTCTGGTCTCCCTCCTCAGAGTAGGAGGCCCATGTGGGACAGCAGCAGTCCCAGCACCCTGAGGGGCCAGCCCCGCTTACTGAGGTTGTTGGTGTGGTCTCTGTGGTGACAGCACGAACAGAGGCTGATGCATCTCTGCTGCCAGGCAAGCCTCCTTCCACCTGCCAGAGACAAAGGAAACCCAGTAAGTTTGGAAGTGCCTTTGAAGGGATGACATCTGTAGGCACGGTGTTTTACATCCCTACTGCCAGAGAAGCAATGCACACAGGCCCATCACCCTCTGGAGACATCCCCACATGCTGACATGTGGCAGATGGGGTAGGGGAATCATGTACAGGGGCTGGGTGCAGTGATGCCTGCATGAAAAAGTAAATGCAGGATATGTTCAGACAAGGTTTGGTTTGATGTTTTGGGGACTCTAGCAAGACAAGTGCAAGCAGAGAACCCCAGTGGCCTCACTCAGCCACTGGACCACACACCACTGCTGCATGCAGACAGGTTTTGCTGAACCAAGGCTCTGCAGAGCCACTGGGAGAAGGACCATAGACCCAGCTGTGTCACCTGGGCTGCTTCTGGGGTGCTGATCTGGTGAGCAATGGAGGCATCTTCGGACTTCTTTGTGCCTGGCCCCAGGCTGACTGTTACAGCATCCATTTTTGGGGCTGGTGACTGCAGAAAAAAACGCAGCAAGTCAGTCACTGCTCCAAACCGCCCTGCTTCCCAGGCTGCGATGAGATACAGCCCTACATCAGTGCTCCTCCTGAACCAGCCTGCATGAGCAGTTCCCCTGGAATCTTCTGCAAGTGCCACCTGTGTGTGATATCCAGCAAGTGTCACACTGAGCCTCACCTGGACAACAAGCAGAGCCCAGGCCACTATCCTAGGCTAATGGCTACCATGTAGAGCACCCCGTATGACTTACATACCCTAAATTAGACCCAATATTCCATCCCCAGGCTTTTACGGAATCTTCTTTTGATAGATTCATGGATACCACTGGTCAGGATAAACTGGTTTTCAGAGCAGGTAAGACCCAACAGATCTATTTCTCTTGTGACCTAAGGTATTTCTGTGTATTGCATCAGTCCCCAACATCTGTTGTAACACCTGCATGTCAAATGGAGGCTAACTTGGGAATAGAAATTTCCAGCAAGTCCACAGCATTTCTGAGTCAGCCATGGTCCATGCCCAGCACTGGCCACACAGCACCATGGAGGCTATAAGCCAAACCCGTGGCCCAGCAGCCTGCTGCACAGTGCCCCACAGAAGGCCTGGCTCCGAGGAAACTCACTTTCTTCTGCAGCTTTCTCCCAGATCCAGGGCAGGATGTGTGCTGCAGGTAGGTCCAGGCGCACCCACCTGGCCAGGGCTGGGTGCTGCGGCCAGCACTGACAGAGCTGAGCACACAGGGAACCCTGTGCCTGCACAGAGGCCATGGTACATTTTGTCTGAGGTGGGGTTGGCCCTACTGTCCTGTCTCAGAGGCACGTGCTCCACTTCTGCTTGCAGTTTTCTTCTGTGCCACATGCAGTTTCCTCAGCCCTACTGATAAGCACTCCTGTCTGGACTGACCTCCACCACCCCTGGGTCTACTCCCACAGGCTACTTTGTCAATCTCTCCCAACCAGGCACTACCAGACAGGTTAATTAGCAGCACGTTTCTCTTCGCACTCAAATTTCATGCAAAACATGGGAACGGAGCCATTGGTTATAACACAGAACACGTCCTTCCAGCTTCCGATTTGCTGCAGTGACACAAGGGGCAGGGTAGACAGCCAGACACAGTGCATGAAGAGATGAAGATGACCTTCCTGGTTATCAGATTCACAAAACACAAGACAGCACCATGCACCTGCCAAACTGAAAGAACCATGCAAGACAGACAACAGCATGCATGACAGTAAAACAGTTACACTGGACGGAAACCCAGGGCTGTATGAATACTAGCATGCTCTTCCAAACTGATGTGGGACTGCACATCAGCAAGGCAAAGCCAGGCATCAACAGAGAACATGGAGAGATGGTAGCACCAAGACAACCTTGGTAGAACAACTTCCCTGTGTACCTCTAGCTGGGAGACGTCTGGGCTGGGCTGGGTGACCTTCTCCCTAGTTCTGCCATCCTCTTCCAATCCAGGAACTACTCTGTCAGTTTGCTGGAAAGAAACCAGGCTTTCATCTTCCATCTCACTCTTGTCCTTGTCCAGCTCAGGCAGGCTCCGGGAGATGTCCTCAAAGGCTGTCCCATGGAAATCACCGATCACTGTAAAGTCCACCTCTGCTTCCAGGCTGGAGGTTGAACTGACCGTGATGCTGGAGCACTTGCGCTCGATGGCCAGGTGGTTGTCCTTCAGAAACACCGAGTCCTTCTCCTGGTCCTGCTCCTCATCACCAGCGTCGCTCTCGGGAGCCCTGTGCCGAGGTGGCTTAACTTTCTCCTCGGCGCCCTCCCTCAAGCCTGCTCTCTGAATGAGACACAATGGCGGAGAGAGATGGAGACAGTGAGCACTGCGTGGCATGGCAGCGCCGGCTGTGCCAATGGAGGAGAGGGGAGGAAGAAGAGAAAAGGTAGCAGCAAACATCACAGAGTAGAGTCAAACACAGCTCAAGCACGGAAACCAAAACCTTTCTGACAGCAGCAACTTTGCAGGGGTGTGGGAGAAGGGTTATTCAATCCGATTTTGCCAAAAGCCTATCGGTAATTAATCACTGAAAAAAAAGGGTCAGTCACACAGAAAAGCTTGGCCAGCTTAGAGGCACATCACTGCACCTGGTGAAAGCAGATGTATGCAAAACAACAGTTCCGTTAAGAGACATTCAGAAACAGCTCAGACGCCAATGCTATCATATGTCAGAAAAACTGAGCATGAGAAAAGTGTCCCATCAGCCAGGTAGGTTGGCAGAGAAGCGAAGGACCGTGCCAATTGCACTGAGCTCAACCCAAGTGGAGCATCCGCGTGCGGCTGGCGGGGCAGTGCCCCAGAAGAGGGCCAGGCACAGCACGTCCCCCCACCTCCCAGCGCCCTCCAAAGGACTGGCTCCTAGGGATGCAGACTGTGTGTTCAGTCAGTGTAATTGACAGCATGATCAGAGCTGAGGGAAGACATCCCTGCACTAGCTGCTCCCCAGACATGGACATATCTCTCAACTCTACCATCAGAGGGTGCATTCCCCTTGCCGTTTTGCTGTGAAGTGATAGGAAATCAAGACCCATGCGATTACTTGCTTTTGATTCTCTTTAGGAGATCAGCTCCTTGTTAGCTTCAGGATTAGCTCCAAGCCAGCTGATGCCATGGGAAGCCCATCTCCTGGACTATGGTCCAAGCATTTGCAGCTAGAGCCATCCCCTGCAATATGCCGGGCTCTGACAGCACAGGCACCTTTTGTTTGCAGTGCTGGGAGGTTGAGAGGTATGAGAAACAGGGTGACAAACAAACTCAAGGGGAACACGCCTGCATACGTTTGTGTGTTCATGTACAAATACATTCATAACAGCTCTACAATGGGGAGAGGAGCTGGAAGCATATAGTCCTCAGCTGCTTAAGGTGAGCTATCACACTATGGCAAGAAGCAGTTAGTAGAACAGCACTGAGACCTTTAAGACCACTGGAACAGCAGTCTTTAAATTCTCTTCTTTCATGGTAGATTTTAATGACGGGCCAGATAAATCCTTTTCTTCCCCACTTGGTTCCTGAGATTTGCTCTGGATTAGAGAAAACAGTTAGTTTTAAGGAAATTAACTCTAAAGAAGCTGATCTAGTGCTTACAAGAGCAAAGAAAGCTATTTCATCATCCAGCCACCAGCTTGCCAAAGACAGGGTAGGATGGGTAAGGCTGGTGAGCCAAGCAAGAAGGGATATCAACGTAAGAAATGCAAGGGTGAAGCTGGAAGCGTGGGCACTGCTGCTTGGTGTGTGCGCATCTGTGATGGACTCGCAGCTCCTTAAGCCACCCCCCCGTCTCCCTTTCTTGTTCCTGGATATGAAGCTTGGGTGGCATTCTCCAAGTAGCCAAAATGTTGGGCAGAGGGGAGGTGTCACAAAACAAAAGCCAATGAACCAACTGGCCAGCAGGTCTGCATTCAGCAAATAAGCCTGACCACACACACACATACATACATAAAAGGACAGGGGATGCAAAGCAACTGTTCTCAGTCAATGGATGTGTGAGGTGCCACTGAACATGGTATATAAAGAGCCACACAACATGCGCATGAACTTTCCATCCGGACAGTTCATTAGAAGAGTTACCACGGCTTCTGCCAGTGTGAGTTCACAGCCGGAGTCAGAGGAAGCCAGGTCAGCACTGTCTTCTCCTTCATGCTCCAGATCAACAAAAACACCTTCTTTCAGGAGTTGGGAGGAATCTCCTGGACCAGCTCCTTGCCTGAAGGCAAAGGAGTCCACACTGGACATAGATCCCACTGGAGCACCTGCCATCACTGCAGGTGTGATGGGGACTGTGTTCAAAGTTGTGTCCTGTGACAGATTTGTCTTTCCCTTTGCTTTTGCTGTTGTCTCAGTTTCAGATGCATGTGCATGCTCTTGTCCTTCCTGGGCTGTCCATTGTTCAGATTCATTTTGCTCAAACATCTTAATCTTAGATGCCACTGAGGTTTTCTTGTAGCTCTCACTGTCCTTCCAGCTACACAGGAGTGGGGCTTCAGTGACACCTCTGTGCTCCTGGCACACAGCTTCGGTTGCAGCAGTATACATCAATGGCCCAGACTCTCTCTTCTCTGTTCCACTGCTCACTTGTACCTCTTCCCCACCTTCACACATAAAGGTTGAGAGCTGGTACAACTTGCTGCCTTGACACAAACCTGTTATAGAGGAGTGGGAATGCAAGACATCAGCATCTCCTGGAGACTGCAGTGACTGCTCCAGAGCAAGCTTACTGTTTCTAGCAGTTTCTCCTGCCATAGAGCTCCTGCCTTGCAGAGTTTGTCCGGCATTAAACTCCAAGTCACAGGCTGGCTCCTGTGCTTTGGTATCTGCAGTGTGGAGTACCCTTCCAGAATTAGGACCCTTTTGGGGCAGGTTTCCTATTATGGTCTCAGCTTTTTGTTCTGGTTCTTCTGCCTTGGGAGGCAGCTGTTCCATGCCTTCACCTCTTATCAGCTTTCCTGATGTGGGCCCTATGTTCTGGGTAAGCCCTTTTATCACAAGCTTTTCCTCCTGGCATACCTCTTCTGTTTTTCTCAGTGTTCCCTTTGCTGCAGTAGGATCTGAGTTCTGGACCACTTCCTCTGTGACAGGATCTCTGAGCGGGACTGTCTCTGCTGCACTGCCTTTGCTTTGGTGAGGTCCTCTTGCAATAGGATTTGCATCTTGGTATGTTTTCTGTGTAGCAAAGTGCGTGTCTTGTTTTTTTTCTACAGATTCAGGACTCGCATCCCTGGGTATTTTCACCTCCGTTACAGGGCTCATGTCCTCGAATGCTTCTTTACCTACTGCAGGGCTTGCCTCCTTGCATGCCACCTCTGCTGAGGGGTTCATATCTTCAGGTGTGCCCACACCTCTTAGAAGGCTGGTATTCTGGGACAGGTCTTTGCCCTCGAGTTCCATTTCCTGGGCTGGCTCTGCAGGGCTCAGTTGCTGAGGAAGAATGTCAGGGGTGGGAGTGCTGGGTTCACCCTCCTCCAGCCCCACAGTGGCATGAGGGCAGCTCTGCTGAGGCACAGCTGATGGAGGTAATTTTGTCTCTATCTCTTCCATCTGTAGAACCATGGTGGAGCTTTTCTCCTCCCTCTCACCAGGTAGACTTCTTTCTGAGAGCTCCCACTCTTCTGTGGAGACTTCCAAACCACATTGCTCTTCTGCGGCTGGGTTCCGTCCTGGGCTCTGTCTGGAGTCCTCAGCCCTCTTGAGTGCACACAGCCTCAATCCTCTTACTGACCTTTGCAGATCCTTCTCATCTGACCCCATCTCTTGGGAACACAGTGTACCTTCATCTCCCTCCAGTGTTTTGCAGCCAGTCAGACTCACTGATGCTTGCTCTTGTTGCACTGAAAAACCTTCCTCCTGCTCCGAGGGAGGCTGTCCTGAAGGGCTTGTCTCATCACAGCCTGTCTCAGGCTGGTCTGGCACTACGGAAGGTTTTTCTGACACTGCTTTCTGTTGTGCATACACTGAGGAACTGCACTGGGACCTTTCTCCCAGACATGCCATGGACCTTGGTCCCTCCCCTGGCCTATTCACCACAGTTTCTTGCCTCACTGCTGAGCTGAGCTGTCCTCCTGCCTCTGTGAGCAGAAGCATTTTATTGTCCTCCTCTCCCTCCAGATCTCCTAAATAGATGATCCTCTGTGTAGCAGAAGTCTCTGTGTTGTCATCACTAGACTTCACTTTAATTTTAATGACCTCTGTGACTGCAGTTGGTGCTCTGGCATCCTGCTTCCTGAAGGATGCAGAAACAGGCTCCTCAGACACCATCATGCTTTCTCCATGGAGAGGGCCTGGCCCCAAAGCCTCAACCCTTTGTCTCTCTTCAGGGTTCTGATGTGGCCTGGACAGCCCCAGTTCACTCCTGGTTACCCCCTCAACCCTCTCTTTGGACTCCTCCTCTGCTCTCTCATGTGTCAAACACTTTGCCTCTGTGGTGGGCTCCTCTCCAGTTTCCTTCTCATAGGTCTCATCCTCCCAGACAGACTCAAAATCTTCAGGACTAGCAATCATTTTTGCTCTCTTCCAGGTATCCAGATGTGCATCTGCTGGTTGTTCCTGGCCTGCCACTTCCTTGGTTTTCCCTACTGCCATCTCCACTTTCGACATGCTCACACTCATTTTCACCTCTGAAGTACCCGCACGTCCTTCTTCTTTCTTGACTCTCAGAGCTTGCTTTAGAGCTACCTCTTCCAGCCTAGTGGTTTCTCTCTCTATAAATACCCAATGCTCCGAGCCCTGCATTGCAATTGGAGCAAGAAGAGTTAGCATCAAACATACTTTACCTAACAGCTGGTGATTGCTTTCATGAGTCACAGACAGCTGTCCTGCCTTAGATGGAACTGATCAATTACTTTTATTGTACATGCAAGGGTTGAGGCAGTCTCTATATGAAGTGCCTGGCAACTTGCTGATGAAAGGAAGGGACTGAAAAAATAAAAGGGGGGGCTGGTGCCCTGAATATGATAAAGATTGTTTGTTCATTAACTCAGGGTGTGGTTGGTACAGACATATGACTTTAAGCTTGCTAAATCCTTTATACTTGCATGAGTAGAACTGTTCTCCGGAGTGTCGCAAAGAGGAAGCTAAAGTTCCAACTGCAACGATCGAAATATACACAACGCCTAGCAACAGAAGTGGAGACATGCGCAGAGTACACCGAAAAGAGCCACTGTGGCAGGAAATAGAACTGCTTAAAAGGACTGTGAAAAGACAGAGGGTGCGACAGTTGGCGGGATGGTGATTCCCCTGTCACCCAGCACTGAGTTGCCTTTTGCTTTGCTTGCTGAAATTAATAAAATTATTTAAATTGGAATCAAACTTGACTCTTTGAGTATAAATTGATAACAATTTGGTGCCGTGACTCAGATGGGCATAATGGTGAAAGTGTGAGAGGCTTGGGGAGGCGCCCCACCTGACAGAGGTGGCCCCAGTCTCTCCCTCTTGCCTTATCCCCACTGACGATCCGAAATTTAAAGCAAAAAGGCAAAGGAAGAACAGGTAGACTCTTTAAATTCTGTGCACGGAAGTCTGGACGAAGACGCAGGAGACGTAAGTAACTGCCTGTTGTGCAGGGAAAACCGTTCGGTTGGGGTCGGGATCCCGGAGTGCAATGTGTGGTGTGTGCTTGAGAGGAGGACCGGCAGCCGGATCCTCCAAGCGAGTGCGGACCCTCAGTAGTGCGTTTCCCATTGTTGCGAGGATGTGGGCCACGAACCAGGGGAAGCAAGTGAGAATTCACACAACTGTGTGACTGAAGGCACTGCCGGAAGATGGGACAGGGGAAGAGCAAGCCCTCTGAATCCATGAAGTGTCCCTCGGTACCTAGGGATTCCCCACTGGGGTTTATGTTAAACAATTGGAGGCATTATCCCGGAACCAGGGATAAGGACAAGGCAAAAAATGATACATTATTGTGTAGAAGTTTGGGGAGGACAACAAATAGATAGGGCAGTATTGTGGCCAAAATTTGGTTCCAGTGAGGACTGGGTACAGCAAAAATTGAACATTTGGGTAAATGCTAAAACCCCCTTCAGTCAGGAAGAAAGTGATTATGCTGCAGTTTGGGTCACCCGTCCGGGAGACTCTGGGGTTTTAGTCTTTAAGCTTTTGGAAAAAGACGTAGATAAACAAAAACCTAAACCCCGAAACGAGGAGGATTTCCCAGTAGGACCCCCTCCTTATGCCCCTCCACCAGCATTAGCCCCTCCACCCCTACAGCAGGAACCTGACTTAGATAATCAAGGAAACCAGGAACCACAAGGGCTGATAACATGAGGTAGAGCACAAAGACATAACTTACTACCCATACGGGAGATGCCCATGGGAGGCCCAAATCCACAGATGGGATTCATATCAATCCCCCTCAATTCAGGGGATGTGAGAGAATTTAAGATGGAGATGGGTAATCTGCTTGAAGACCCCTTAGGGGTAGCTGAAAGAGTGGATCAATTTTTGGTACCCAACATATATACCTGGGACAAGATGCAGTCCATCCTAAACATCCTATTTACTGCTGAGGAGAAAAATATGATCAGACGTGCCGGGATGCGTATTTGGGATACCCAGCATGTCCAAGGACCTCTGGCTGATACTAAATGGCCATTACAGAGACCTCAGTGGGATCATCAAAATGACCAGCATAGAGTACACATGCAGGACTTAAGAACAATAATCATACAAGGTATCAGGGAAGCGGTACCGCGTGGTCAAAATATTAACAAAGCATTTAATGAAAGGCAGAAGAAGGATGAAACCCCCACCGAGTGGTTGGAAAGATTATGAAAGAATCTACAATTATATTCAGGCTTAGATCCTGAAACCCAATTGGGACAAGCATTGTTGAAAACACAGTTTGTAGCAAAATCTTGGGAAGATATTAGAAAGAAGCTCGAGAAAATTAAAAATTGGCAGGATAGAGGATTGGATGAACTGCTTAGAGAAGTGCAGAAAGTATATGTTAGAAGGGAAGAGGAGAGTCATAAGAGACAAGTCAGGATGATGATAGCAGCCGTGAGAGAAAGTAGAGAATTAGATCGTTGGGAAGGGCGGTTACCTCGAGGGGGATTGCCCTCAAGGTCAGGGGCAGAAATGGGAGTTGGAGAAAGGAGGGAGGAAAGGACTTGCTTTTATTGCAATAAGAAGGGACATCTGAAGAAAGATTGCAGAGTCAGAATACGAGACGAGAAGATGTTTAAAGAAGATTAGGGGGGTCAGGGGCTCTACATCCTGGGGACCCCGAACCACCAGGAGCCCTTGATAAAACTAAAAATAGGTCCTCACTCTGAAGAATTAAAATTTTTGGTGGAGGTGGACACGGGAGCCGAAAGATCTACTATCCAACAATTACCTCCGGGATGTAAATTATCCCGAGAAACAGCCCTAGTGGTGGGCGCCAAAGGAGAGCCCTTTAGAGTGGGGGTTGTTAAAAATGTTATGATAGAAACAGAATCCAAAACGGGAATAGAAGATTTTTTTGATAATTCCTGAGGCTGAATTTAACTTATTAGGGAGGGACTTAATTATACAATTAGGAATAGGACTTGAAGTAAAAGAAAATGAACTAAAGATTAGGCTCTGCCCCCTCAAGGCAGAAGATGAAGAAAATATTAATCCTGAAGTCTGGTATTCCCCTGAGAGTGTGGGGCAATTGCACATACCTCCTTTTACAATAAAAATTAGAAATCCAGAAATTCCAGTCAGAATAAAACAATATCCCATCTCATTAGAGGGAAGAAAAGGCTTAAAGCCTGAAATAGAGGGATTAATAAACCAGGGACTATTGGAACCATGTATGTCCCCATTCAGCACTCCTATACTACCCGTAAAAAAGCCTAATGGGACATACCGACTAGTCCATGATCTGAGAGAAATTAATAAACGAACTATCACCCGCTTTCCTGTAGTTGCCAACCCTTATACGTTATTAAGTAAGCTAGGACCCGAAAACTTATGGTACAGCGTGATTGACTTAAAGGACGCGTTTTGGGCATGCCCTTTAGATGAATCCTGTAGAGATTATTTTGCCTTTGAGTGGGAAGATCCGGACACCAATAGAAAACAGCAGTTAAGATGGACGGTTCTTCCCCAGGGATTTACAGAATCCCCCAACTTGTTTGGACAAGCCCTAGAACAAATTTTGCAAGAGTACCAGACAAACCCTAGTGTAACATTAATTCAATATGTGGATGATTTATTAATTGCAGGAGAAGATGAAGAACTAGTAAGGAAAGAAAGTATTAAGTTGTTAAACTTTTTGGGATTGAAAGGCCTTAAGGTATCCAAGGCCAAGCTCCAATTTATGGAAGAGGAAGTCAAATACTTGGGACATTACATTAGTAGGGGAGAAAAGAGAATAGACCCTGAGCGAGTAAAAGGAATCCTGTCCTTGCCACCCCCAACAAGCAAAAAACAGGTAAGGCAGGTACCAGGATTAGTAGGATATTGCAGACAGTGGATTGAAGACTATAGTAACAAAGTCAAATTTTTATATAAAAAGTTGACCATGGATGGGTTGTTATAGTGGGATGAGACAGATGATGAAAACTTCCAAAGGTTGCGAGAAGATCTTGTTAATGCCCCGGTTTTAAGTCTGCCAGATCTAAAAAGACCTTTTTATCTGTTTGTCAACATAGACAGTGGCTCAGCTCAGGGAGTCTTAACCCAAGATTGGGCAGGGAAGAAGAAACCAGTTGGGTACTTATCGAAGTCATGAGACCCTGTGAGTCAGGGCTGGCCCACCTGTTTACAGGCAATTGTAGGGTGTGCCCTTTTAGTGGAAGAAGCTAGAAAAATTACTTTCAATAGCAATATTAAGGTGTTATCACCTCATAATATCAGAACTGTCTTACAACAAAAAGCCAAAAAGTGGATATCAGATTCTCTTCTTTTGAAATATGAGGGTATTTTGTTAGAAGCCCCGAATTTAACCTTGGAAACTACCACCCTCCAAAACCCTGCACAGTTTTTATATGGAAAAACTGAGGACACAAATTTAACACACGATTGTCTTCAGACGATTGAAGAACAAACAAAAATCAGACCTGACTTAGAGGAGGAACAGTTAGAGGATGGAGAAATAATCTTTGTAGTTCACAGAATCACAGAATTGTAGGGGTTGGAAGGGACCTCTTGAGATCATCGAGTCCAACCCCCCTGCCAAAGCAGGCTCCCTACACTACGTCGCACAGGTAGGCGTCCAGGCGGGTCTTGAATATCTCCAGAGAAGGAGACTCCACCACCCCCCTGGGCAGCCTGTTCCAGTGCTCCATCACCCTCACTGTAAAGAAGTTCTTGCGCACATTCGTGCGGAACTTCCTATGCTGAAGTTTCAGTCCATTTCCCCTAGTCCTGTCCCCACACACTACTGAAAACAGACCAGCCTCGCCACTATGGCTCCCACACTTCAGGTATTTATAAACCTGGATCAAGTCCCCTCTCAGCCTTCTTTTCTCAAGGCTAAACAGACCCAGTTCCCTAAGTCTCTCCTCGTAGGGGAGATGCTCCAGGCCCTTCACCATCTTCGTGGCCCTCCGCTGGACTCTTTCCAAGAGATCCCTGTCTTTTTTGTACTGGGGAGCCCAGAACTGGACACAGTATTCCAGATGAGGCCTCACCAGGGCAGAGTAAAGGGGGAGGATCACCTCCCTCGACCTGCTGGCCACGCTCTTTTTAATGCACCCCAGTATGCCATTGGCCTTTTTGGCTACAAGGGCACACTGCTGGCTCATGGCCAACCTGTCGTCCACCAGGACACCCAGGTCCCTCTCAGCAGAGCTCCTCTACAGCAGGTCTTCCCCCAGCCTGTACTGGTGCATGCAATTATTTCTACCTAGGTGCAAGACTCTACACTTGTTTTTGTTAAACCTCATCCGGTTTCTTACTGCCCAGTTCTCCAGCCTGTCCAGGTCTCTCTGAATGGCCGCACAGCCTTCAGGCATGTCAGCCAATCCTCCCAGCTTTGTGTCATCAGCAAACTTGCTGAGGGTGGTCACTATCCCCTCATCAAGGTCGTTGATGAAGATGTTGAACAAGACTGGACCCAGCACAGACCCAAGATGGATCCTCCAGGGTCGTAGGAGGGAAAAGGAGATCAGGATATGCCCTAATAGATGGAAAAACCCTCAAGGTGTTAGAATCAGGACCTCTAAACAATTCTTGGTCAGCACAAGCATGTGAACTATATGCAGTACTACAAGCACTAAAGAGATTACAGGGGAAAGAGGGAACCATATACACAGATTCCAAATACAGTTACGGGGTGATACACACCTTTGGTAAAATTTGGGAAGAAAGAGGATTAATCAGTTCCCAAGGAAAAGATTTAATACATCAGGAGTTAATTAAGGAAATCTTGACAGCATTAAGGAAACCAAACAGGTTAGCTGTAGTACATCTTAGGGGTCATCAGAAGGGTACTGATTATAGAACCAGGGCAAATAATGCTGCCAATCAAAAAGCCAAACAAGCGGCCCTTAAGGAGCTGGTTTTGAGCCAGATGGGGGATTTAGACTCTGGGAGCGAAAAGATAAAGAATCCTTTGATAAAGAATCCTTTGTTTACACCTAGGGAAGAACAAAAGATGAGTCAGATGGGCATCAAGAAAGATCCCAAAGGGAATTGGAACTTACCCGATGGGAGAGAGATGCTACCAAAATCAATAGCCTCTCAAATACTTACTCAGATACACAAAAAGACACATTGGGGAAGTCAAGTGTTAATAGACCAATTTGCTATCAGATACATGTGTATAGGCTTACATGATTTGGCTAAACAAATTACACAGGGATGCCCAACATGTTTAAAAGTTAATAAAGTAGTGCAGAGGAAACTCCCAATGGGAGGAAGACCATTGGCTATTAGACCATTTTCAAAAGTCCAAAGTGACTTTACAGAACTTCCTAAGGTAGGAGGATATAAATATGCACTAGTAATTGTAGATCACCTCACAAACTACATTGAAGCTTTCCCTACAACAAGAGCTACAGCCCAGACTGTAGCAAAAACTTTACTGGAAAATATAATCCCTAGATACGGAGTAACGGAGGTAATAGACTCAGATCAAGGACCCCATTTTACTTCTAAAGTAATAAAGAATTTATCAGAAGCGTTAGGAATAAGGTGGGAGGAACATACTCCCTGGCATCCTCAGAGCTCGGGAAAAGTGGAAAGAATGAACGGGGAATTAAAAAGACAACTAGCAAAATTAACTATAGAAACCAGACTCCCATGGACGAAATGTATTCCCCTTGCACTTTTAAATATTAGAACTCAACCAAGAACAGACTTAGGGATATCCCCTTTTGAAATGCTATATGGAATGCCTTATGAGATAGGGACTCCCCAAGAACATCCGGGAATTTTAGACAAAAACATCCAAACATATATAAGCAAATTAATGGAGTATCAGCAGGAATTGTGGAAGAAGGGACAATTAACCCAGCGACCCCCTCTTGACATTGCTTTACATCAGGTAAAACCTGGAGACTGGGTCCTGATAAAGATGGGGAAAGAGAGCACATTACAACCCCGGTGGGAAGGGCCGTATTTAGTATTATTAACCACCAATTCAGCTGTCCGAACTGCTGAAAAGGGTTGGACTCACACCAGCCGTATTAAAGGACCCGTGAGCAGTAACTGGACAGTCACCAGCCCTGCCGGAGATCTGAAAGTAAAACTGTCCAGAAAGTCCTGGAACAGTCAGTAAAGACAGAAGCCGTTAAAACGAATACTTCCAGGACAAGATGCTCGCATAACTTGCAATGATACATGCTGAAAAATGATTGTTATCCTTTCGTATGTTATGAATGTTTAGTGTAAGGAAAGGTGATGGACTCACTGCAGGAACGGATATCCTCCCAAGGGAGCGCGTCAGTCCTGTTGGTTGCCCCAACGTGGATCGACTAATTAGATATTGGCCCAGAGGGTGGCTGCAGGAAATCTAAAAATAAAATCTAAAGAGTGGTGGGGAATCTTTATGAAAGGGGTAAACCCGGGCCTATATTGTTACCATCCGAACGAACCAACCCCATCTGTGGCAAAGATTGTTGCAGGGTTGTGTCAACAGAAAATAAAAAGGGGATACGTTGCAGTGCCCCAGAGATTAACAACCGCAACGGGAATAAGGGTATAAGTCCCCTCCTGAAGAATACTCTTGCTGCAAAGAAGATGATACACCCCGTGGCTCGAAGCAACCGAGTCGACGGACGAGGCAGAGGAGACAAGGACTGTGGAGGGGGTTACCCTGCAACCAGTGGAGTCAAGGAGTTATGGCCCAGGAAAAGCCCCGAGAATGGGATTAACCCTCATCCAAACTTTCGTTTCCATTACTGCAGTGAGGAAGTCACCATTCCGAGCCTGGTTTTAGTAATAATAGTTACTATGTCTTGCTTATCACTGGAAGTAAGTCTAGCTGAAAATACACATGAACCTTTTAAATGGTCTCTTACTAGATGGGAAGATCAAAAGACAATCCAAACAAATATTACCCCAGGAGCACCTTCTTTTAAATGTGTAACCTGTGACCTGGTGCAAACACAACCCTGTCTTAATAAAAAGGGAGTCTATGCCTGCCCATCGTCCAACCCTGGAAAAAGTTACCCAGGAGAATATTATTGTGGATATTGGGGTTGAGAGACCATTGCACTAGGGTTCACACCAGGAGGAGGCCAGGACCAGTATATATCAATCGATTGGGAACCCCAGGGATGTATAAAGCCTGACATAGGATCCGATGGTAGCGTTGGAGACCCAGGGAATTGTAGCGGTTTAGAAATTAGGGTACTCCCTCAGAAACTAGACGATATAGGATGGTTAACAGGGAGAACCTGGGGCATAAGACTATGGGAACTGGGAAAGGATCGAGGAGGTCATTTCCTTATTAAAAAGGAAAGGGTACCGCATGATCCCGAACCAGTAGGACCCAACCCCGTGTTAGCTGAAACAGTTGTAATATCCCAAATATATAACTAATGAAGAAGGGGAAGAAAATATCACTGTAACCCCAACCAACACTCCCTCCGAGAATATAGTGCCCTATGGAAAATAATGCAAGCTAGCTTTGGGGTTTTAAACCAAACACACCCAGAATTAACCAAATGATGTTGGTTATACTATGATATAAGACCTCCCTTTTATGAAGCAATTGGTCTTGTTGCAAAAGTAAGGAGGATAAATGGAACCAATCCCAGGGAATGTCTGTGGAAGCAGGGAAAAAGTGCCACTCCGGGAATCACCCTAGCACAAGTAACCGGGAAAGGAATGTGTGTTGGAAACATACCACAAGGAAAGAAACATCTCTGCAACCAAACAAGAGAGATACAAGGAAAAAAGGTAAGGAGTGATTGGCTTTTACCTGCCCGCAACGCCAAATGGGTTTGTGCCAGGCTGGGAGTTACCCCATGCCTATCCACTAGAATTTTCAATACTACCCATTACTACTGCATACAAGTTATTGTTATCCCACGGATTATATATCATCCCAAGGAATATGTATTGAACCACCAAATAACCGCTGAGCACCACTTAGCTAAAAGGGAACCTTTTACGGCTCTAACAATCGCTATGCTGCTGACTATAGGAGGTGCAGGTGTAGAACTGGTGTAGCCTCTCTGGTATCCCAACAGGGGGGATTAAGAACTCTCAGAAAATCAGTAGATAAAGATTTAATGAAAATAGAGAAAGCCATTGATGCACTAACACAGTCTGTAAGATCTCTGTCTGAAGTAGTATTACAGAATAGGAGAGGCTTAGACCTCCTCCTATTACAACAAGGTGGAGGATTATGTGTAGCCCTCAAAGAACAATGCGGCACCTATGTTGACCTCACAGGAGTAGTGGTGGACACTATGGCAGAACTTAGAAAACAGTTAGAGCAGAGAGAGAGGGAAAGAGAATCTCAACAAAGCTGGTACCAAACCTGGTTCAATCACTCCCCATGGTTCACGACTCTATTATCCACTATAGCGGGACCGGTAATTTTGTTAATTTTAGGATTAACTTTCGGGCCTTGTATTTTTAATAAACTTATAGCGATTGTTAGAAGCCGGCTTGAGGCAGCACACTTAATGTTAATCAGGGCTAAATATGAAATCATTGAAGACGGACCTGGAGAAGATGACCTAGAATGGAGTCAACAAGAATTAAAGCGATTTAATGAACAAAACAAAGACTTGCAAGAAGAGAAAAAGGGGGGACTGTGATAAAGATTGTTTGTTCATTAACTCAGGATGTGGTCAGTACAGACATATGACTTTAAGCTTGCTAAATCCTTTATGCTTGCGTGAGTAGAACTGTTCTCTGGAGCGTCGCAAGAGGAAGCTAAAGTTCCAACTGCAACGATCGAAATATACACAACGCCTGGCAACAGAAGTGGAGACATGCGCAGAGTACACCAAAAAGAGCCACCGTGGCAGGAAATAGAACTGCTTAAAAGGACTGTGAAAAGACTGAGAGGGTGCGACAGTTGGCGGGACGGTGATTCCCCTGTCGCCCAGCGCTGAGTTGCCTTTTGCTTTGCTTGCTGAAATTAATAAAATTATTTAAATTGGAATCAAACCTGACTCTTTGAGTATAAATTGATAACACTGAAGATGACGGTGTACCTCTATCCTCTGCAGGGCCTGCAACCACGTCCTGTTCTGGTTGATGGCCTACTGACATGTCTGCAAAATCTGTGTCTTCTTTGGAAATAAAGAAGTGGGAACAACAAACTGAGAGCTGTTAGGACACTCTCTACGAAGCAAGAGAGCACAGTGAGTCATATCAAACTCTGACCCCCCATTTTCCTACTGGCTCCAGCAGTTTTTGTGATAGCAAAGAGTGAGATTTGGTTGTAAGCAGTGGTCTTTATTTGACTACCTTTACTTTCACTTTCATCCACATGCCCTAATACTGCAGCAGACTGAGCAAGAAGTAGCGTGAGCAAGAAGAGAAGCCACCTCAAGAATTAGAAAGGCCCTTTCTTACTAGATGCCACTGCCCAGATTCACTCACATAACCAATTATTAAGCAGAGGTTTCTGATGAGATCAGCAGTTCAGAAAAGTAACCTGTAAGAGGCTACCTATAAAATGTACAAGACCATGGGCTTGGCAGCTGAGATAGCTGCAGGGACTACAGCAAGGACCAGGTGAAGGCTACAGAGCATCCTGCAGCAAGGACACAGCGAGTCTGTGATACAACAAAATGCACCTGTGCTGCTGTGCAGAGGAGGATGCTAAAATCACTGTTTCTACACACACTCAGTACATTCATGTGTTGGTCCTGCAAGATACCTGAAGATGTCACAGGCTCCAAGGACAAAGCACTGTTAAAATTCAGCCACTTCTGGAACAGAAGGTTGAAAATAACCCAGAACGACAGAGCAGGAGGAAAACAGCAATGAGCATTTTTGTACTGATGAGGAAGCCCAGCAGCCTCCCCAGCCATCCTAGGGTACATGGCACGCACATGAAGGGCAGAGCTGTGGGCACAGTACTGCAGAGCTCACCACAGGGCTCCTGTAGCTATCCTAGGCTGGCTCAGTCCACAACATGGGACACCCAAGGCACAGGCCTGCAGGACAGAGCCAGCACTGCTTCTGTAGGGTGAGACAGACTGACCTCCTGCACCACCACTGTGTACAGCAGCCCCAGAGGAATGCAGCTAGCTGCGCTCTCCCTGCTCAAAGTAGGAAAACCATGCTGTGCCAAGGAGAGCTAGACTGCCAATGCCCTATACAGGAGGTGTCAGGTTGAATGTTCGGAGTCATTGCCCCTGAAATGGAAACCTAATAACTGATAATGAACAAGGAAAAACAGAGGGCAAAGGGAAGCAGAGAGAAAAGAGTTAAGTTTAGAGGAGAGAAAGAAGGGAGGATAAATAATTGATAATAGAAGGGCTTCCACAGGGGGATGAATAAAAAATCCCTGAATCATGAAGCAATACGAGTTGGAAGGGACATTAGGGACCACATAGTTTCAACCTTGCTGCCACGGGCAGGGACAGCTTTCACTAGATAGGATTGCCCAACGGCCCATCCAACCTGGCTTTGAATATTGACAGTGATGGGGTAATACACAGCCTCTCTGGGCAGCCTGTTCCAGTGCCTCACTGCTCTGACAGTAAATAATGTCCTCCTAACATGTCATCTAATTCTAACTTTCTCAGTTTAAAACTGATGCCAAAGAAGCTCCTGCCACACAGCATCTTTAGGCTGTGGCTCCAGCACCACCTGGGCCATCAATGGGCCTCACACTGGCTCCTTTCTCTCTCAGGCTCTGATTAGAGTTTATGGCTATTGCACAGCAACCATGAAAATCGGCCATGAGAACCATCAGGAGCTGTGCTTCAGCTGGAGGCCCCACAGAGCTGTGAGCACCCAGCCGGCCACTCTGTTTCATTTGTAGCCATGTGTACCCACCATGGTGGGCACTCTCCCTTAGGATCAGGTACTGCAGAGTGATCCCATGCCATCCCTGCTGGCTGCATGCCCTGCATGGGGTTCCCCTCCTCTGCAGTAGCCAGCAACCCTGCACAGAAGCACCATAGGAGGCTGAGCCCTCAGGGGACCCATCCTCTGCCAGCTTCCTACATCACCACTTATAGAAGCCTCCCTGGTATCACTCCTGAGTGTAACCTCTTTTCCAAAACACTGTCTGCTCTCCAGGTCCTTTTCTCTACACCTGTGTCTCTCAGTGGGATTCTCACGCTAATTTCATTCCCTTTCATACCACAGAAGATGCAGCAGAGGTGGTCAGTGACTCCCAGGAGTATCTCCATATTTCATGGGTGAATTTGACCCCTGAAGGAACATTACCACTAACTCAACGGATGCCTTTATCCTGCCAGGATGCCCTTGCCAGTTTCTGGCACTAGGAATGCTTATGGGTGAGTAAGGCAGAGGACTGCTTACTTCTCTTCTGCTCCTGCACTTCAGCCTCACTGCTCAACACCTTTTTTTGTTTGTTTGTTTGGTTTTTTGCAGCCAAGACATCAATGGATAAGGTATAAGCACAGGTATGCATCTCTTCATGTCTTCTCCTTCCCTTTTTCTGGTTGAAAATCACAGTCCTTCAGAGGGGACCTTCTCTGGACAAAGATGATGAGCTTGGTCAGGCTCCTGCTCTGAGTTAAGGCTCTAACACAAGTGGATATCAAAGAGCCTTAAGTCATCTGAAGCCTGAAACAATGTGTTGATCCATAGCAGTACATCATACCACTAAGGAAAAAACTGCAAATCTCCAGATTAATCTCCAAACCAGCTCCTATCAAATTTGCTGGGATGAGTATGGCCCATTCCAGGGAAACAGCGATTACTTTGTGGCATGCTTTGAACTCTCTGCTTCAGATGGCTCAAAGCCATCTCTGGCAACAGCCCTGGATCCACAGCTCTGGGGTCTTCAGAGCTTGAGGGCTTCTGTGCGTGTTCAGGGCAAATAACTGGATACATGGGCATGTCCTCCAGGAGAGCAGAGAACCTGGCAGGTCAGAGTGTGCCAAGGTAGAAGCTTAGTCTAAGAGGTGATGATGCTGGTCTGACCACAGAGCAACCTTGACATCCCAAGGGATAATTTGCTCTCAAATCTTCTTCATCTATGCCAACAACTTCCTCCAGAGAACAGGAACAGCTAGCAAGGACATTTTCACAATGACCTACAAGTTACAAGAGAGGACAAACTAGAAGATAGGAAAGAAATGAAACAAGACAGAGCAGACACCTGATGGCCGCAGGCAAAACTCACAACCTTGGAGGAGCCCAGGGCAGACAGGTGGCTTTTTCCTTTGGCACTGTTTGATGTATTTGCCTTGTGGTTTTTTTTGGCTCCTCAGGGAGACACGGCTCACCAGAAAGGAACATGTGAGCTTTACAATAAGGAGAGAAGAATGAATGAACCAAGATCAACACGACATACCATCACCAAAGCTGAGGGGACTCCATTCACCTTCTAATCCGGCGCCCCTCCCTCAGCAGGACAAGCAAAGTGGGGAGGGGGAAGAAGTGGCTGTGTGTAGGTGGTGGTTGACAGAAAACCCAACCTCAGCAACTCCGTGGACACCAAGGGACGTTCGAGTTGAGCACAATGCCAACTTTGCAGGTGTGCTGATTTTTGTGCAGTCACCCTCAAGGGACCCTGAGTTCCTCATGGAAACCATTAGTCATGTGTGGGCAAGATCCCATACATCAGCAGAGAGAAATCTCATGCATGGAGAGGTGCAGCCCTGGCACCCTGAGGGCCCCTGCAGGGCAGAAGGCCTGAAGGCGTGCATTAAGCACTGTGTGTCCACCTCACTACTGTGATTTCTGTGCAAAGGCTGCAGGGTTCTGCTCCAGCAGACACTGCATCTCACTTCTGCCCATCCTGCACAGACACGGTCTGCAGCCCACAGGGAGGGCCCCCGACCATCCTGCATGCAACCTGCATTGCAACCTGCGGTGAGAAGGAGCAGCATGCACTGGCCCTGTCCACCTGCCTCAGACTGAGGCTGCTCTTGCTCTGCTGCCTTTTTTGGGTGCACTCAGCACCCCAGCACTGCTGTGCACTACATTCTGTTGTGGGTGGGTCCAACCACATCAGAGCCAAGTTTCTAAGACTAGTTTTCTTCTACTCTATTATCCTATATCAGCTGTCCTGGGAAAGAACTGCCATCATGTGAGATAAAACCCTGTATGCAAGCAGTGCTGAAAGTACACTTTCACTCACAAAACAAGGACTTCAAAGTAGGGTGATCCTGCTTTGTACAGGCACGAGCCTGATATTTTTGATGCATCCAGAGATGTTCTAATTCAAGGTGCCTGGGCCTAAGCAACTGTAACTGCAGCTTAAGGGAGAGATAAACACAAAAGCCTGCTAAAGACAGTTTGTAGCTGGGTGTCTGTTGTAGCTGGGTGTCTGTTGCACCTGGAGGAGATATTTGCAGAACAACAGTGTCAGGGGTCTCAGCTTCTCCTGGGACCTCTGGTACCAGCTCCAGCACAGACCTTCATGCAGAGCAGAGCCAACCCTGGGGGATACCCCACCACCACTGGCCATCAGAGCTTTACCAGCAGGTCTCCTTGGACCCTGTCTCACAGATCCAAAGCAACAGGCACGGGAGCAGATTTCACCAACAGCCTCGACCCTGTGACAGTGAAGGATCCTGTACCCACCCAGAGATGCCAGCAAACAGCTTCAACTCTGCTTGGAGAGGCCCTGAGGGGCACCAGGGGGAGGGCAAACTGTGAGAATCAGGGGTAAGAAAAGGTATGGTGATAACCTCAGGAGAAGAGACAAGGCTTTTCTGCGTGAAAGACTCCATGCTTAGGGAAACTCCATGCTCAGATGCAAAATCGTCTAAGGTGTCCTCTTCCATCCTCTGTCAGCACGGAAACCCCAGCACCCATGGGGAAAGAGAGAGAGACAGAGAGAGAAACAGACAGAGAGAGCACATGAGAAGGAAGGAAAGAACGAAGGGATGGATGGATGAACAGAGATCACAGCTATGAAAGCTTTAAATCCTCCATTTAGGTCTTTCTTTGCACATATATGCATCTGCTTGTAAAACAAATGTAGTGTGGAAACCCTTCTTCCTCTTCCCATATTGGTGCTTTGACGAGGGCTTATGAGCTCTCTCAGCTCACCTCTGCCTGTGATGCTCTGCAGCCACAAGCCAGCCAGCCCCATATCTCCAGTTGTGCAGGCACCTCCTTGCTGTGCAGTGCCATGTTCTCATTTTCTCAGTGAGACCATCTCAGGACAGAGCCGTGGCACAGGGGGCCTCACGTGCATTGTTTGTGCAGGCTGCACAGCTCTCACAGAGGATGCCAGTGTTTGGAGAACAAGCAGAGAGTGTCTGGTGCTCACAGTCCACCGATGCCCACAACATGTGCTGCCTGGGTTGAGCCAACTGAGAGCCCAACACCACACAGCAATCAGCTGCAGCATGTCTGCTCCCCTCCAGCAGTGAGGGGAGTCTGTACAGCCCAGCCCTCCCATCCTGTGACCCAGACACTTTCTATTCTCATTCAGGGCAGAGGTACCAATGCAAAGCCAGCAGATAAAATGCCAGGATGAGAGGACATGAGTGCAGGATCCCACAGTAGCACTGCTCACTCTCCTCCTGCTCCCATCAACCAGGTCTTGACAGCTGAGTGCACCATGGGGCACTTAAGCACAGGATCCTGGTCCCACATTCCTGGGAACACACCTTGGACAAGACCTGTAACAGGTGCTGACAAGCAGCAGCTCTGATAGGGTAAGGGGTGAAGAAAGCCCCATATCATGGACTTACAAAACCTCAGCCCAACTCACAGCCCCCAGAAAAGGAAAAGTTTGACCCCATGTCTGGGCACAAGGGGAGCTCACTACCAGCAGCATGAAAACAGTTAGCTCATGAACAAACTTAGAGATAAGAGCCTGGCCACGGGTCTCTCTCTTTACCCAGTGTGCCCGACACATAATTCCCACCATGCTTTCCTCAGGGCTACAATGGAGACAGAGACCAGGAGCCCACCAGTTGATGAACACCCCTCTGTGAATAGTCTGATCCCCTCCATAAGAAAAGCAGCAGAACAAACCTCGCTGTCCTTTTCTGGGGTTCCCTTCGGAGTCTCCTCCTCATGCTTGGGTGAGGAAGAGGCTGGAGAGGAAGGCAGCCTCCTGTCCCGGTCCCTGTGAACCAGCTTACTGTTGGGCTCCTTCAGGGTCCGTTTCAGCTCATTGATGCTGGCCTGATGCTTTAGCAAAACATCTTCTGGTTTGTCTAAAAACTTGGGGAAGGAGAAAAGGAGGTAACTATGATTAAAGAACTAGTCAAGGCCAAAAAGACAAGCAGAGACACTGGAGTGAGTCTGCTTTATACTGGGCTTGAATGTAGGGTCTCAAGAGCTAAATGAACAGTATATCTGAGCACCCCGGGCTGCAGTTCTCACTAAGACCATTGTGGGAAGCAACAATAATGCAGGGAGTGGCAGAACACCCACAATGGGCTTCTCTCTGTGAAGGGTACAACATCTCCCTAGGGCATCTCCTATGAGATGAGATAAACCATCTGGGGGAAGAGAGAGGGGTCTCCCTGGGAACCAGCACAAGAAATATCAGTAACCAGAACTCTGCTGCTCCCACATGCAAGGCACAAAGGGACCAAGAGCCTCTGACCCAGCAGGGCAAGAAACCACCATCTGAGCAAGAGCCTCCACGAGTCACCCACTGGCATTTCTAACAGAGTGCCTTCAAAGTGGGTTTCTGCCAATGGGCAAGAGGTCAAAGGCTACTCAAAGATGACCAACATGGATCCAAACTTGCAACAGCTTGAGCCCAGCAGCAGTCTGGGGTGGGGGTTTGGCCTGGCCTGCTCTAGAAAGAGGACAGCTCAGAGAGTTCAAGTGCATGGTGAGGTTTAGGTGTTCAAGCATCCTTTGTTGATGTTACAGGCACCAGGATGGTTCCTTTTGTTCTGCCACAGAGGTGGGCAAACTATCTCAGAACAAGAACCTGACTTTCACTTCAAACTCAAACCTGGTTTGAGGTTCGAAACGAATCAACTAAATTATCTACCCTCTCCCACACTTCTCCTCAGCAAAATCCCAGAGACACAAAGGAGTCTCATGGCAAGTCCAGACAAATTTCCAGATCCTCAAGGCTCAGCAGAATTTATTTAGAACTCCCCGATCCATCTGCATGTGCTTCATGGTTTGCCCACCTCTATAGGCTCAGGGTAGTGCCAGGCGCACGGGGCTGCAGGAGCAGCACATGCACATGCAGCAGGGGTAAGCAATGAGGCAGACAGTGGGGGGACTGTGCTTGCTTGGCACGGGGCTGCAGAGCAGGATGCCAGCCTGCTGCATCAGTAGGGTTTGCCCCCGCTGTGCTGAGCAGGATGGCAGTGGCTGTGCACTTGAAGCACAGCAAGCCCCAGCTCATGGCCATGTGGCTGGAGGTGCTAGAGCTTCCTTGGCCTTGCTGACTAGTCCAGTGATGATTCAAACCCCAGTGTGAGTGGAGGAGAAAACCCTCAGAGCACAGCTCTGAACTTTAGGCTGGGATAAATCAGCAGACCCAGGCTGAGGAGATCTCTGCTGGATGTTTCTGAGGGGAAGGAGGCACTGCAGACACTGTTAAGTTGTGCAAGAGGAGAGCACAGACTCTCTCCCACCTGTGACAACACACCCTGGCCAGGCCAGCCACACTCAGCTGGGGGGCTGCTCCACGGCACTCCACTGGGCTGTGCGTCAGGGTGTGCCTCTGATGGGCTCAGGGACTCATTTGCTTCTGGTAGGGCAGAAAGGCAGCAAGGAGCTTCACGAAAGCAGGGCACATGATGCAGTCCCCAGGTCAGGGAAGGCAAAAGCAGAGAGCAGGCCAGGACACAGGGTCTCACAGGGAGATGGAAGTGATAAGGCCAGCTTGCACCAGGTCTGTCTCTTCAGCGGAAGGATTAAGGCCACAGGGTCGGACAAAGAGAAAACATGAGGAGAGGACATGGAAGAGTCAGTAACACGAGCAAAAGCCAGGTGTTCCCAGCAAGCCAAGGACCCGGCATAGTGGCCTGGCCAATGCGCCTTGGGAGGGCTCTTGCTCACACATACAGTTAGGACTACCTTACTTAGTGGGATAGAAGATGCTGTGTGTGCTCTGGGGCAGATCCCCAGCTGTCTGCTCACTGGGAGTCTCTAGCAGGTCAACCTCCCCACCTCGGTGCATCTTGTATTCCAGTAAATAGGGTGACACACAGTGGTGCATTGAAAAGAATGGACAATATGATGCACCGATGAGAACTAAAATACTCCAGAGAGAGAATACCTCCTGCTTGTGCCTGGGGGTTGTTTCGTGCTCCGGCTGGCAGCAAAGAGAGGGTTAAAAGTAACCAGCAGAGTCAGTCGAGGGAAATTCTCACAAGCATCACAATTCAGTTGAATCTGGGCATGTATGCAGGCCCCTGCCCACAGTCAGGACTAGTATCAGCACAAAAGGACTGAATCCCCTGCTCAGTGCAGGGCTGAGATGGACTGGGGTGCATCCCAAGCCAGTCCAGGGGTGGGCAGAGAGCAGAAGGGCATGGCTGCAAGCCAGCAGGGTGCTAGGTATGGGCATGTAGCTATGGGGCACCAATGGAACAAGGGCCCAGTATGCTCCCAGCAGCCAAGGAACTCCTTACTTGCATGGTGGTGACTGTTGGCACACTTGGCCCTTTCCGGTACTGCACACCAGAACTGAGCTATCCCACAACCAACCCTGCCTGGGGACCAGCCAGGAGGCAACCTGGATGGTGCTGGGAGAACTGTAGCTGCTTCTGGATAGGGCATGATTGCTCCATGCCCACTGGTGAGGCCAAGAGCCAAGTCCCCAAGCTAGATGAGTCATAGCAAGCACCAGGGCTTGCTTCATGGAGAAAGGGTTTCAGATGACTGTGCCCCAGTGTAATCCTTCCCACCCATGGCCCAGCCCCAAAAGAGGAAGACAGAGCCCTTATGCCTGTGTCTCATCCCCCTGCTTATCTGCTCTGGTTATGAGCCAGCCCACCCATCTGCCCCCACGGTCTGCTGGCTGCCCATGAGGTCTGTACCTTCAGCTCCTTGATCTTCGTCGGTGTAGTCACCTCCTCATCCTCTGTCTCAGATCGTCTCCCACTGCCAAACTCACCATCCTCCTCCTGTTTCTCACCTTCTGCTCCAGTATCATGGTTCTCACTGACGGAGGCTGGGCGTGAGAACTCTGTGCATGCAGGGAGAGTCCAGGTCATGGGCAGTGAGCCACCACCCCTGGCCCTGTCTGCCCCAGCCCTCTGCCCCAGTCTGGCTTAGAGTCAGTGGAGCCCCAAAAGGACCCACAGCAGGGAATATGTCCTAGGGATTCTTGATGGTGATGATGACCCAAAGCTCAGTACTTTCTCATTCCTTGCACCACCCAGGCCTTCATACCTGCCCTGTGACCAGGCAGCTGGAGTCAGCCATACCCGTGTCCCTGCCACTCACACAGTCTGAGGTACCACCTGGGGGCAGAAGGACTCTCTCTCTGCCAGGTTAGAGACAGACTCTGGAAGTAACCCTGGCTGCCCTCCTCTCCAAAGTGGCCTACTTTTCCCCCCAGAGGACCAATCCCATTCCTCCTCCCCAGTGCGGGGCATACCTCCATCAAGGCTGCGAGACATGGTGTACCGTTTGCTGGAGGAACGCTCGAAGAAGGGGGCTGGGCGGTCAATGAGGGCACTGGCCTGCCGTGTCTGTGCCTGTGTCCGCCCGCTGTAGCGGAACTTAGAGCCCATCACCAAGAAGCCCTTTGGGGGTGGCTCTGGAGATACCAGCCTGGGGATAGAAAGATGAGGTGCTGTCAGTGAGTCCCAGCTGGGCCCCCCAGCACCGGCCCCAGACACCAGTGTGCAAAGCAGAGCTGAGACAACAGTGAAGGAATTGGGATGACATCAGTGCAGGGCTAAAGGAGTGACAGAGGGAATTCAGCACCATTTGAAGTTTAGGGATGAACCAGCAAGTGGTTCTTGGCAGCGGTGTGTGCTGGAGCCAATGGAGCAGATATGGCTCCGTACATGGGAAAGACAAGCCAGTGCCTACCATGCATGGGGTACAGCAGGTCTGTGGCTGAGAGAGGAACAGAACTCTTCCTTCCCTGCACACAAAAGGCAGAGTGGCTCGATGCAGGGGCCGTGAGGCAAGGGATGGACAGTCCCCGCTGTAGGTGACAGGACAGCCAGCTCCTTCCCAGGCATGGTGCAGGCACCCAGGGCACTGCAGGAGCTCCCCTTCCCCAAGTGAACATGCTGGGATAGGAGACAGGAGGCAGGAGCATGCCTGCCTCCAGGGCCTGGAAAAGGGCTCCTCACCTGAAGAAGGTGTGATGCTCTATGCAGACCTTCCAGAGACGCTTGGCAGAGCGGTGGTTGGGCAGCTTGAAGCCAATGGTGCTCTCAAACTGCTCATACTTGGGGGAGATAGAGACATGCTGTTACAGGCAGATCCTGCCCAAGGGGATGTGATGGGATGGGACCTGACATGCCAAGACCTTCAGGTTCCCCTGGCAGGAGCTACGGCCATATAAAACATCTTCAAACCAGTGCTGGAAAGGCTCACACCCAGTCCCACAGGCTGCTGGAATCATACCCTTACATTTTCAGCCTAAGCACCTTCCTCAGTTGTAAATGTATTTTCAGTGCGAGATAAATTCCCTCAAGAAACAGAAAAAATTTACAGCTTATTTTGGTGTGAAGGAATCCCTCACTCCATCTCAGATGCACTGTCCACTGGGAAGAATATGGGTGGAAATGAATTCTCCTGTCAGTGCATGTAGAAGTAAAGAGACTGAAATGAAAGTCAGAAAGCACTGATACAAAAGAAAAGAAAAGAATTCCAAATGTTTTAGGGTGGGTTTTTTGTGTGTGTTTGAAGTATGGAAGACAAATTATAAAAGCCCCATTCCTTGGACACCTCCCTGAGTCAACAGGCTCACAAGTGTCTGGCTTATGGTAAAAGGATTATGAGATGCCCTGAGATTTCTGAACTGCTGTGGCCAAAGACAAGAGAGGCAATGAGAGAGCAAGAGTGAAAATGGGAAGACACTTGCTCAGAGCCTCCATTCACCACAGGAGCTGTGCTCCCTTGGCCAGCCGAGGGCATTACCTGGGGACTTAGAGGCCAAGGATGAAGCCAGATGAGGACCACCCTGCACAGCCCCACTCTGGCACAGCAGGCACCCTGCTGTGCCCCTGGGTCATGCTGTACCCATGGCACCCACCTCACCAGGGCGGATTTTGATGTAGAAATTACTCCTCTTGTAGGAAATTTTAAGGATCTTGGGCCAGGCAAAACGGTTGATCCTCAGGCGGTCCCTGTAGATGAGGAGGCCATTGGCACAGACTCCAAGCATGATGTCAATACCCTCTGAGTCCTGGAGGAGGCAAGAAGGACCAGAGCTGAGGAGAGGGGAAGGACTACCTCCCTCAACCTGCTGGCAATACTCTGCCCAACACAGCCCAGGACAGTGTTGCCACAAGGGCACATTGTTGATTCATGTTCAACCTGCTGTCTACCAGGAGTCCCTGGGCCTTTTCTGACAGGTTGCTTTCCTGCTGGATGCCCCCAAGATGTCCTGGTGTCCAGGCTTTTTCTCACCCCATGTGCAGGAATTCACACGTACCCCCATTGATCTAATAGTTTCAGTCCAGTTCTGCTCTTGTGCCCAAGGGACATCCAAAGGAACTCACACATTGAATCTCTCCTGCACGTCACTGAACCAACCACAGGAAACAGAGCTGCATCTACAGCAAGCCCCTAGCTGCCAGCAGTGTGCTGGCCATCACTCCCACAGCTCCCACAGCACAGTACCTTGGCATGATGCAGGTCCACCCCATACATGGAGAGCTTCTTGGCATTCTCCAGGAAGTGGATCTCTGCTTCCCCAGGGGTCATGCCCCTGCAGAGAGACAGAGAAGGGGACACATGGCCAGATGCCCAGCAGGGCACAGGCCAGCTCCTCAGTGTCTTCCCTCATTGCCAGCTGGGGCTCACCGATAGGTCTTGTGCAGCTCCATGATGCGCTCCTCCAGCTCCCGTGTCTGGTTGGGGGCAAAGCGGAGCTCACTGACATAGTTTCCTACATGCTCCTCAGCATCATAGTCACCCAGTTCGGCCTGCACAGCATAGGAGCCCAGCAAGGCATGTGTGACAAAGGAGCAGGGCAGTCGCCCTGTGATGATATCCGCACGCAGCTGCAGGCACAAGTAGTATCTGCAAGAGGGAACAGAGAGTAAGGGTGGGGCAGAGGTGAGTGCCCTTAGAGCAGTCTGTGACCCTGCACATAAAGGACACCCACACTGCTTGGCTCCCTGAGGGCACTGCCACCTCCCAATGACACTTTCCCAGCCCCACTCTGCACGATTTAAGGTGCCATGCACAGAGAAAAGGCAGTGAGACCCTGACATCTACCCTGTCTACCCAGCTGCTGCCCTGCCTCAGCACTGTCCCTCCATGCAGTCCTGCCCGCTCCTCTGGAAGCTGCCTTAGCAGCTGTGCCCATCATGGACACACCGTGTGGGGGGGCTCCCAATAGCAAACCTCACCTTGTGATGTCCTCCGTGAGCTGAGCAGGGTCAGGAGGGTAAAACTTCACAGTGAAGGCGAAGTTCCAGGGCCCACCTAGCGAGGGTAGGGAGCGGTAAGGGCAGGGCTTGTGAAGGCTGCTGGCAGGCTGCACAGAGCATCCAGCCATTTAATTAAAGTGTCCCAGGACTCCACCCAAGCCCAGTGCAGGGCAGGAACAGGGGAGCTCCAGAAGCTGCTAGGAGGAAGATGAACCCCTGAGAGCAGCTCCCAGTTGCTCTGGCCAGAAGGACCAATGTGATTGGGTCAAACAACCCCAAACAGCTGGGGAGAGAGAAGCACCACAACCTTGGGAGTCATCATCTCAGATTGCTTCATACTTGCAATGTCACAGCAAAAGCCATACACATCCCAGTGGGGTGACACCATGGGCCATGGCCCTTCTGCCTCACAAGTACATGGTCTGGCAAGGCAGCATCACAAAGACCTTCCTGCATCCTGGTACACATCCAAGCAAGGTCACTCCCATGCCTCCCCCAGTTCCATCCTCCCCACTCAGGGCTGGAGGAAATGGCACAAAGGGAGTGATAAGGTCTGAGCCACTTTCTCCCAGCTCTCCAGTGGCACAGACGGGTCCTTTGATGCTCACACCTGTCACAGGCAGAAGGGAAGACTGATAGGGCTAGCAGGCAAATGAATAAGCAATACCTCATGGCCCCAACCCTGTGTCAGTGTCACACCTTGCAGGAACCTCCTGTGTGCCTGTGGAGGGCACAGCGAGAACAGAGAAGTCAGGAGCAGCATACTGGGGACAGAATGAAGGGTGGATGTAGGAATGTGGAGGAAGCAAGTTTCCCTACTGCAGTGGCTGAATTCACATGGGGCCCAGTTTCCAGCCACTTCCAGCCCAGGCTTCCCATGCATGACACTCTGGAGCATCAGGTGCCCAGGTGCATCCTGGCCTTGCCCCATGAGCTGCCTGGAACCCACCGAAGGCAAAAAGTTACAAGCAGAAGCAAGGGCTCATCTCAACCAAGAGCACCATCTGGGGCTGAGCTACCTGGGAGACCTCTGGGGCCCAGCACTTGTGGGGGAGTGGCCCTCTCCAGTTACTTACTGCGGATCTGCTTCTTGATCTCCTTGGAGGGGTCCAGCCAGTTCTGAAATGAGGGGACAGCATGTCAGGTAGTGGGATGCCCTGCTCAGCAGTGGGGTGGCTGCAGAGGGGTCCCCCAGACTCACCTTCTGGCTGTCAGAGTCGCAGAAGGTGAGGCCAAAGTAGTCCTTCTCCAGGAGGTTGAGGTGCTCACATACCATGTCAAAAAGAACCTGGCCTCGGGCATGCTTCTGCAGGAGATATGGAAATACTTACAGGGAGCCAGCAGGCAAAGGCACAAGGAGAGGGTGGTGCCAAACCAGAGAAGGATTCAGCCAGCCCAGAAACCTCTGACCCATACTAAAGGGTTGGCACAAACACATCCCAAACCTCTTGGGAGATGATATTGCCTGAAGGACAAGCTCCTTCCCAACACTCTCCCCAGCTGCAAGTAGCGGCCAGGTCTTGAGGCACAGCAGGATGAAAGAAAAGCATGAAAAGTCTAAGCCACATGCTGTGATGGAAGGGCCCTTGTTATCCAGTCCTTTGAACTCCCCTGTATATTTTTGCTTCATACCAGTGTCAGTGAGGCAATAAGGACTGCTTATGGAGATGCTCATTTGTTTCTTCCATACACACAGCCTTCTTGGCCCAAAAGCTCTGGACCTCCTGTCTCTGAGGCACCCATTTCTTCGAGTACGTCCACCAAGCAACCTGACGCTGGAGCCCAGAGCACCACTCACACAGAAACTAGCACTGCTCCAGCATCCCACTGCTGACAGACCCCCAGCCTTAAGAATTCCTCCTGACCTCCAAATCCTTATCAGGACTCAGCAGTAACCAACACCCTTTCTGTTATCCCCCCCTTCCTGCTGATCCAGACTTCTCAGGCAGGAGTTCAGTACATAGCATCTCAAGAGGTACCACATCAAATGGTTTGACCTCTCTTTTTTATTTTTACAGAATTAAACATTAACAATACTTGTATGCAAGTATTGCAGAATTATTTCTATGGGGCCTAACAAAATGAAAGAAGAAATTCAGCACAGATCTTTCCATGCTAAACAATTTCTTCTTCTCTCTCCTATGCCCCAAATGATATTTCCAGAGAGCAGAAGCTCCCTGTTTGCTGAGTCAACCCCATCCTTTGCACTGCAACAGAAAAGTCAACCTTACCATGAATAAAGCCCCGCATGCCCCAGCACACTGCCAACATCGAGCACTGGGAACAAAAACAGACTAAAAACAAAGCCCAGTGGGAGCTGGGACTGTAAAGCTCTGCTTTTCCTAAGGCTTGTCTAGAACTATTGTTCTGATAATGAAGCAGCCAACCATTGTACAACCCAGCTTTCTGTTTGCATGCAGGTTTTGCTTGGAAAACACAAATGGGGCCCGGGGAAGGATGACACCACCTCATGCTGCTTCAGGGCTGACCAAGGTCACTTCTTTGTCCCGTGAGCCCACTGCAGTCATGGCAAGTGTTCTGCTCCAGTTCGAGGGAGCTTTCATTTTCATGAGGATCCATCTTGCCACAGTCACTAAGGCTTGCAGTGACAGACACTGAAATGACACTGAGAGCTGTGGGATCTGAGACCCCAAAGCTATTTCTGGCAGTGCTGCAGCCCAAAGGCCAGCCCCCAACCCCCAGTTGCCTTGCAGCACTCACTTTTCCAGTGCAGCCACAGAGAGCAGAAAGCTACATTCCTTACATTCATTAATCCTGCACAGCTAAGACCTCATAGAACCAGGACCAGCATACAGATGCAGGCCTGCTATGCACAGCCAGCTCACAAGCTGCTGTAACTGTACTGGGAACAAAACACCTTCACTTGCTCAACAGCAACAAGTGCAAAGGTCTCCCTGGCAAAGGCTTGAGGAATTCTGCTTCTGAACAGTCTCAGTTTTTACACTTTTACATAAAGTTTCTCAGAAATATCGCTCTCACCAGGAAGATGCTACACATCAGAGAAGTGCTGCCCCCTTGAACCTGCAGGCAGGAGACAGCAGCAAGTGTGAGGAGCAGAAATCTGCTCTCCTAGAAAACACTCCTCCTCTGAGCAGGCTCAGAGCCCACCCCCCCATCATCCCCTACAGCAGGAACCAGTCCAAACTCTAGTCTTGATCTAGTGCTGGGTGTCTCCTCACTGTGATGATAGCAGCTCCAGCAGCCCTGTAGAGTATCCCAGCATAAGGAGGCCGCTGGTGGGCACCAGTCCATCTGTTCCTTCCCGCAGTGACAGCCACTACCAGGCAATCATGTGCCCACGCTGTGTGTGTGTGATGGTGCACAAATAGTGAGCAGACCATGTGCCCAGAGCAGGGTGCCTGACCCGCTGTCCTGCCCACACACACAAGATTATCAGCAGCACGTGTGGATGACATTTGTTTACTCACACTCACACACACACACACCACTGCCAGGCTTCTGCACACCTCCCAGACAGTCCCTGCACTGCCAGCTCCATGGGGAGGAACAGCGAGGGATGAGAAGATAAAAACAGTGAGGATGGGGTGAGGTGCAGTTTGTAGTGCTGCCAAAATGTGTGTGGGTCTGTGTGCACATGCAAACCCGTCTGGGGGAGCCATGTGTGCCTGCACACGTTGGCCTCTTCACACAAACACACGCACACACATCCTTTGCCTTGGCATGAGGGACAGCAAACATGCTGTGCTCCTGAGGTGTCAACAGATACACTGGCATATGTATGTGTCATGCACATATTTTCAGGCATATATTTTAAGGCAGAGCTTTATCTCCAACTATTAAGCTTCTGCTTTCTAGACACTGTTTTCAATAGCAACTAGCTAACAAACTTTGGCTCTCTGGACTGAAATTGCCTGCTAGAGTCTGTCTTCCCAGACTTTTTCTTAGTTCTGAAATTCCAACTCGAACAGTTATTTCTGTGGATCAATTTGTCTGTATGAGAGGTACTACGAAGCTGTCCTTGGAAGAACCCTGATGCTAGGGACTTGCTCCAGACCAGCCTTGGGCTGACACATCTCCTGTTCAGTTCCAGCATACCTCCCTCAAGCACAGGACTCACCTCCACTTCGCACTCATACTCAGAGGCATCAAGCAGGGTCACTCTGCAGAGAGCACTTTTGACTTTCTTGTTGATTTTTTGGGGTGACTTCTGGGTTTTGCTAGGCGTTGTTTTGTCAGAGAGCCCATCTGTCTCACTGTAGTCCTTCTCCTCCATGTCTGTGCCCTGGAGGGTGAGAAATGCACAGGGTCACCTGGCACCACTGCCCCTTAGCAATGCAGTAGTCCATGCTACAAGCAGCTCCCCCATCCCACGCTATTGGCATAGTCATGAATGGACTCTGGAAAAAGTATGCCTGTGAGTCTGGTGCTCATTCAGCAGCTTAGACCTCCCCGCCCAGGGAGCTGAGGCAGCTCGATGGCTGCTGGCAGCATTTGCAGTGGTGTAGAGCTGAGGCTCCCTGCCTGGTGGTGGCCATTGGGGTGCACTTGTTGCTCCCAGCCTTGCTGAGGCATCTCAGTTTCTAGGATGCTTGGCCACCTGTTGACTTCTGCCTATGGTGAGAGCATAAAGTTCATATGCTGAGCTTCACAGGCTTCTCATGTGCATGCCCAGGTTGCAGTGCTCAGAACACAAAATACCACTTGAGAAAGTGGCTGTGCAAAGCCTGCACCTTGCTTGCTGGGCCACTGCCCTGCCGCAGGGAGCATGCCTGATCTCTAGGGAAGGACAGGAGGCTGCAGAGCCACTGCACAGCAGAAAACAGCACTTACAAATAAAGGGTCTCGCATATAACAGCTAGGGCTCCCTCCTCCATGCAGGCAGCAGTTTGTAGGCTGGGTGTGCCAAGTGCCCTGTTCTGGTCTGACACCAAGAGCTGCTGGGAACAGCTGGAAGGTAAAGCTACTTTCCCTGACAGCCACACAGAGCCAGCCTTTCCCTCCTGTCCCACAGCTCCTGCCCCTTGCCAAACTCACCGGCTCAGTGTTCTGGCTGTCAGGCTGTGCTCCAGGCTTCTCGTTGGCCTCAGCGTCCCGGCTGGCAGTGCCAGCAGCTGTGGCAACACGGCCGTGTGTGGCTGCTTCCACCTGCTGCTGCGGGGCCTCCTCCTGCACGTTCTTCACTTCCGAATCAGGACCCGTCTCTGTCGTCATGGCTTCTGGTCACCCTGCCCTGGCACTGCACGAGAGACACAACTCATCACACCTGCTGCCCAGCCCTGCGTGCACCATGGAGACACGGAGGATGCTATACCCCAGTTCAGGGGCCCCTAATAAGCTCATCAGAAAAAAACATACATATAATGCACAAATAACATACATTATAAAGTCAACTACAGGTGTCTTTTTTGCGGGAGGAAAAACTGGCTGAGTCAGGTCGAAACACTGCATTCACAGCCCAGCTCCACTCCTGCCAACCCTGAGTGCTCAGCTGAGGGCAGAAGGCTTTGAAGGCCACTGCCAGTTTGTTTTTTTACACAGAAGAAATGGGACAGAGGGCTGCTGCTTTTCAACTTCAGACTAAAATTGACATGCTCTCCATATGAACTGCTTCTAAACACTTCTAAGTGATCACTTGGGCCCAAAATCACCCTGAATTATTCACTTAAAGTTTCCAAACTTTCTTCCCCCCATGTCCACATGTTGAGCCCCAAGGAACCATCTCAGCTCTAGCATGGGGTTTGTCCAGGGGTGGCAGGTGGGGACACACTGCTGCTCTACAGCTAGGGCTGCTCTCTATTCTCCAGCTCAAAGCTTCTGGTGGGGGGTGAGGCAGCTAAGCCAGGCTGTCATGTGTGTGCCTGCCCTGTGGGGCTCAGCCTGGCCTTGCCACCGCATGCCATCCACACCTGGCCATGGAACAGGCACGTGGCCTGGCAACAGCACCAGCCCCTGTCAGCATGTGGGGCATCTGCCTGGAGGACCAGCTCTGGGGACCATGCAGGCTCTAAGCAGGAATAGTCGCTGAGGCTGCTGAGAGCACGATGCAGGAGTTCCAGGGTGGCTGAGCCTACATGCAAAGTCACCACTGCAAGGGCAGAGCCCCTAGGAAGGTGACTGACATGGGCCCCAAACCCATCACTTCCTTCTTCCACCATGGCCTGGCTGCTCCTGCCCACTCCCCTCTGCCCCCTTCACTGGTCCCAACGTGGCTCACACCCACCAAGCATTCCCCTCCAGCTCTGCTGGATACAGGTGCTACCCAGCTCCTTGGCATCATCAGGCCACCAGCAACTGCAGCCCCTGTTGCAGGCCAGACCAAGGGCTCACCAAATATGAAGAGCAAACTGGGCCTGTACCAGGGGGACCCACCAGGTTCATCCCCAGGTCTGTTCCCACCCCAGCACTGTGAGCACCCAGGAGGGACAGCAGAGCCCCTCAGTGTTCCCAGGGTCAGGGCCCAACTGCAGACCCCACAGAAGCTGAGGGCTCTCTGCAGCAGCAGCAGCAGATGGATGCTACTGGAGCTTATATGGCTGTGGCAGGATGGGACAGAGCTGTCACTTGGAAGAGTATCACAGCAGGCATGCCTGCACCACAGTCCATAACTACCAAGCTCTCTGAAGCTTTTCTCAGGCAGCTGCAGCACCAACCAGTGCCTGAGGCGAGACCTCCCCGGCCCACACAGTGCCACATTTCAGGAGCCCAAATGAATGCAGCCCCACGACTGCTGCCAAGCCCCAGGGTCATGGCACAGCATGACTCCCTGAGCTTGGGGAGTGAGCCTGGCTCCTCTTGGTCTGTCAGCACCAAGGCCCTGAGGATGGCAGAATCCAGCATGACACTGCCACCCTGTACCGCCTGCACTCCATCACATGGCACTTGCCTGCCGGAAGCCCAGCTATGGGAGGAGGCCTCCAGTGAGAGCAGGAGTGCCAGTGCACCAATCATTCCCACAGTGCTTGGATGTCCAGCATGCCAAGGCACCTTCAGAACTTGGTTACAGACCGGGGGAGCATCCAAGATGAGGTAGATGCCCCAGCTCTGCCCAGCATTACAGTTTGCCTTCCTGCCTGGCTTCCCCATCTCCGTCCATGCAAGTAAACATGGCCCTGGCTTCCAGCATATTGTTAGCAAGCAATTTCATCCTCTTCTTTCCCCAGGGAGCCCAATCAGTTCATTTTCCCCGTGGTTTTTGCTGCAGCTCTCAAAATCTTCAAAACCGGAGAGTGGTTATTGCTAGAGCATCTCTGTGAATTAAGCAGGAATTGTCAAAGTTTTAAAGACAGAACACACTTCCAGACAGCAAGAAGCTGGTTGTGCAGAGTGCTCGCCACCTCACTGCACTTCTCAGATGCAAAACCCAAGCTCCTGCCACCTCCCCTTTGCAGAAAGTTCAGCGCCTCTGCAGAGACCAGATATGGAGAGCAACGAGTAGGAGAAAGGCCACAGGTCTCAGAAAGCTGCCAAAGGGATAGCTTCACTGACACACCACAGACTGACAGGAGAGGTTTACATCACAATTGCAGCCACACTGATTGAGGCCAGTGGAAACCCTGTCCCACTTTGTTTCTACACAATACCTAGAGCAGGACAGGACTCCAACCTGCAGGGCAAACAGCCTCCATGCTGTCCCATCACTCTCATTCATTACACAGCACCTAGGATGAAGCTGTGCTACCTGCAGAGCCCGGCTGCCATACTGGCCCACCACAGAGGCTGCTCTGTGATTTCCATTTCAAAAGAGGACCAAAGCCAGTCTACACTGGCAAGATTAACTCCACTGTTCCCTTTCTGGCAATCAGAACCACCACACCCTGGCACTGCCCAGCCCCAACACTGGCTGCCAGCAGGTCCTGATTTCCTGGGGTGCTGCTGAGTCTAAGGCCAAAGCGTGACCATGGGCAGGTGGCACACCATGGGCATGGCACGGGCTGGCACTTAGTGGTGGCTGTGCCAGCAGCTTCCCTGAGCTCTGCTGGCACCAGGCTCTGCCAGGACTGCAGATCACACTCCATCCAGTACAGGGCACATGCTGCCCTGTACATGCCCGCTGCCCACTCTCCCACTCCAGCAACTTATCCTGCCCTTCTCAACACAGCCTGGCTGCATTTGCTCCATGAGCCCTCTCCCACTCTGTCCACTTCTAGCTGAAGGCTCTGCCCACTCACGTGTTACTCCAGACCCCTTTGCTCTCCAGCTCTTGAGTTGAGCTGCTGGGATCACACGTGGGCCTGCACTGCCTATGCTCTCCCACCGTCTCCCTGATTCTCTTTTCCTTGGTGTTTTCCTCTTCATCCCCATCAAGTTGGTGTGTGGATTCACGGATTTCCCAGACACTCTGCCCCCACACTTCCACAGCGCATCACAGCTCAAGCCTCCGCAGTGTTCCCCTCCCAGAGCCTTCCCTTCCCTGCTGCCTCCAGACAAGCAGGTTTTCATCTGAGCCTGCTTTCTCCTTCTATTTCCCATTCACTCAGTGCAGTCAGATTTGCTTTTAAGGCTGAGAAATCCCCTTTGCTCCTGGGCTCAGCTTTCTTCCCCTTGCACCCCACTGAGGATTCTGCCATGCAGCAGCTGGGACTGGATATTTCTGTTTCTGAAGCATCACACACAAGTATCCCTGCAAAGCCCCCTGAGCCGAATACCTGAACACACCCCCGTCAGTGCACCCAGGCTGGTCAGAGCTGCACACCAACCCAATGTGGTTCTCTCTCACCACTGTGTACAGCAGCTGCCAAGGGGCTCAGAGGGGCTGCCAGATAAAAACTACTGCCAAGCTGCAAGACAGACAGCAGTTGTGGGACAGGCAACGGCTGCAAGAACAACTGGGACACTGCTGATCACAACAGCACTGGTGTGGGGAGCCTTGTCTCCTAGCACTGCAGGCAGCTGGAGACTTGCAGAGCCCGAATCAGCCCCACTTGAAGATGGCTAGCCTGCTGCGCTGTGGTGGACTGTCCCAAGCACTATGCCTGCAGGCAGTGAGTCTTCTGACATGCAATGCTACTGCAGGACCTGCAGCAAGGCCAAAAAATCCTAGCAGCTGTTCTACTGACACTTGGGTGAGAAGGTCAGAAACACAGGGTGCTCCCGGCTCCTGTAGAGTGAATATCACTGCTCCCTATGCAGTGTTGGCAAGGACAGAGATCTTCACTGTCCCAAACTGTTCCGTACCTGGAAAACAGTCCCTCTCCCCCTGCCCAGGCTCTAGGACCTGCAACACACCCAGGCTGCTGCTCTGCTAGGCAGGTGCTGCTGGTGAAAGCCCAGATGCTGCAGCTGCCCGGACCAGCTGGCCCCCCAAACAGACCCGGTGCCACAGAGCATCCTGAGTGGTTCCTACCTTGGTGCAAGCTCCTCATCCTCATGCTGCCAGCACAGCTTCTCTCCGCTGGGCTGATGCCACACACAAGGCAGTGCTTTCTGCAGAGCAGCTGCTTCCTCAACTCCAACACCCCCGCACATTGATTGATGTGTACTGCAGCCGCAGCGGAGCTGGGAACTGGGCTTCCTTCCCACCTGCCCGCTGGTATCCCTCAGCTTCCCCCGCAGTGCTCAGGCTCCCACCTCACTGGGAGCTCTGTGCCTGAAACACAGCCCCTCACTGTGGCACAGACCCTGCATGGAAGACTGTGCCAGCTCTATCTGCCTCTCGTTCAGCACTCAGTCTCTCTCACCTGCAAACATCTGACTCATCCTGGTCCAAGTACCAGAGGACAAGCTGCAATCCTTCCAGCATCCTTCTCAAACACATACCAGCAGGGAAGGAGCTTTGCCATTCAGCTGCTACATGGGGTTTTCAGCAAGGAGCTAGATCCACTATACAGTGCGGCAATTCTCTGCATCGCCCGGGTCTCCTGAACAGTTCATAGGGCAGAAAACACTGCACTGCCTCTGTAATCCAAGCACCCTGCTTGCTCTAGTTCAACAGTCAGCTTGGAGATGTACTGACAGCAAGAGCTGAACAGAAGCTCTTTCCTCACCCCTGTCCACACCAAAGTGCAGAGTGGGACATCCAGCAGTGCTCCACTAACAGCACATATGGCTCCTCGTGCTACTTTGCTCACCAGGGAGGAACATCAGCATGGACCCAAACACTGCTGGCTGCACTGCAGAGGTGACAGTACCTTGTGGTACTTGAAAGCACAAAGTGCCTGAAAGTATCCACAGAGCACAAGCTAACATTGTCACAGCAGAGGGATGTATCCTGTCTTCAGTGAGTGGTGGTAAACCTTAGGGCACTGGTAGAGCTGCTGTGGAACATTCTGGGTACTGTCCATGGCAGGCAGGCAGCGTGGGGGCTGTGCCTGTCCCTGCCTTGCCTGAAGCACTAACTTCTTCAGGAATGAGCAGCCCCAGGGTGAACCTGCAGCCCACCTGGAGCTGGCTGGGGCATAATGAGGCAACCATCTTGCTGAGCTCAGAGATGGGTGGCTTTCAGTGCAGGGCCACTGGCTGCTCTCATGCAGCACAGACTGCTGCAACAAGCAGAGATGTTTGTCAGGAGGAGCAGAGAGACACACATGACTGCAGAATCACAGCACATGGACCCAGCATCCCCTGAATGATGCAGCAGTTGGCTCCTGCCCTGCTTGGCTGCAGTGCACAGCCACACTACACCACCCAGCTGACAGGTCCCACACCGGGGGTATGGTCACTTCTCAGCTACAGCTCTTCCAAGTTTGGCCTTCTTGCTCCCCTGCCTGGCAACCTAGGGCTGGCAGCAGTTCTCCAGGAAAAGGGAGGCAAAGGGACAGACAGAGCAGGCACTGGGCAATGCTTGCCAGGCACCAAGAGCAGTGGCCAAGCAGCTTGTGTGGAAGAGCAGTGCTCAGGGAGCACCCACCACTTTGGACAAATGCTGATGAAAACTTCAGAGCACTCCAAGCCATCAGGAGCCCCCCCAGAAAGCACAAGTAAGACAAATCCAGCAAACCCTGTGCATGTGCTTGCTCTCAGGGAGCACACACCAACCAAAGGCAGAGGGAGAAACCCCCTCTCAGCCTTGACTGCTCAGCTGCCCATCAGCAGGAGCTCCACAGACTGCCCACTGCTCACTGTGTGATACTCACAACTCTCTACTGTCAGGACCACACACTCCTTCCTTACAACTACCTGTCCCCAGAGGAAACAGTAAGCCAGGGACCAGACTGCAGCCCCAAGGGTAAGCCAGGCTGATGCTGGTAGAAGATCAAGCAACCACTCATACAGGTGACAGTGAAGCCTTCTGAAGGGAAGAATATGCCAAATGGTTTTGATAGGCTAAAAAGGTTCAGGTGACACTATCTGCCTGCAGCATATCCTCTGCCCTGAATCAGCACCATTCTATTTGTTCCAAAACAACCATAATGCCATGACACACATGTGGATATCTGTATTGTGTGGAGGACACAGTACAAACATCTTTTATCTCTCCTGAAAAGACCTGTGAAAAAGGAGCTCAGTTTTTGCCAAAAACGTTCCTGGTGATGGAAATCATCTCTGCACTCTCTGATCAGGACCACAGCATGGCCCTGCAGTGGGTTCCAAAAGCTTCCTGCCCAGGTTTGCACAGGCCATGCTGGCAGGTTGGCTGGAGGCAGACTCCAGGCCTACCAGCGCAGCATGGCTTCACATCCCAGCAGTTGGTACCCTGCTCTGTCATACTTTCCTGTGTTGATCAGAGGTACGTTGTGCAGGGTCTCCGCCACCCTGCCATCAGTAGAGGACATCACAGACAACAGGGACTTACTGCCCAAAGCAGGTAACACTGCTCAGGGGACCTGGCCAGAAGGAGGCCAGCCCACTTCAAATACCGAAGTCTGCGGTTAAAGCAGGTGCCATGTTGTATTGGTTTTTAATGTACAGATGGTAACAAAATGTACAGAAGGTATAAATGAATAAGTAAAGGAAAAACTCACCAATGGTGGTGCCTTGGCTGAAGAAGCTGGGGCAGTCCTCCCTGGTGAGCAATCTCCAAGAGATACTGCTCCAGTGGGAGTCAGCCCTTAAATGAGGTCTCAGAGGGGATGGAGTCAAGCTCCACCCCTCCCGGGAGCACAGCTACATCACTCTCACCTGTGCTCCAACAGCTGACCCCATACTTGCCTCAGCTGATTAATCAGAGGTTCAGGCTGTGATTACCAATCTCCCATACACATGTACACACATGAGGGTCTCAAACAGAGCTACAGGGCCTGCTGCAGGATGGACACCAGATGCGATGTGCATAGAGGATTCTGAAAAAGCCATTGGGGCTTCAATGCCACACAGGTGGCAAGAGCATGGTTATAGCCAGGAACGTGCTGAAGCCAGGAACCACTCTGAGCTTCTCATCCAGCAAGAGATATCAGGACAGAGCATGGACCTCATCCCACACTTCTCTGAATAGCAAGTCCACAATTTCAGGCACACATCAGATGAGCGAGCATCTTCCCTGGGCCCCTTGGAAATGTGTACACATCAGCCCCACAGTCCTGTGGGTACCTCACTGCACTGCCTGGAGAGGCTATGAAAGCTGACCTGGCCTTTCCCCGGCAGCATATGCACTTGAGGATGTGATCCCTGCCCCTGCCAACCCAGCAGGATGGAGCCTTCTGTCACAGCTAAGCAGCTCAGCTGGAAGGACACGTTTCCCAACACAGCCTGATCTGGTGTCACTCACCTCCAAGCATTTGGTGGTGAAATCATCTGTATCACTGTGAGAAGCATCCCAATAGAGAGTCCTGCCCACTATCATGGGACAGCAGCCACCTCAGAGCTCCCAAATAAAGGGGAAATGTGGAGGGCACAAAGGATTCAGGCTCCTCAAGACACAGAGCCACAATCCTCCTCCAATGCCTGCTGTGGCCACAGAGCCCCAGTACCAGCTGTGGGACCAGGTGCACAGCGGGGCTGCCAGGTAAGAAGGAACAGGGAAGGGAAAGCACAGAAAGCAGGGGGACAAGTCAGGTCAGAACTGAGAGGAAACAAAACACAGACAGGAGGAGGAGGAAAACAGGAGATGGTACAGACAAGGACAATGATACCATAACCATGGCTCATATAGGACTTGACACATGATTGGAAGGACCTAATTTATTGTGTCATGCACACCACCAAATACAACAGCTGAACTGCCTGGCCATTATCAGTGCTGCCCACAGCAGAGAGCTGTGCCAGCACTGTGCCATTGCCCTGGACCCACACCTTGGGACACCGAGTGGTTTGGTGCAGGCCAGGCAATACTGTGTAATGCATTCACCATCTGATCCACCCTTAATGCCTCTGTGTCAGCTCGCCAGGGCAACCTGGGAAAAACAGCAAAATTACCTCAGTTCCTGGCAAGAAGCAATGCCCTCCAGCAGGGACAGGGAGGTGTCTGACCCCAGAGGTGCCAGGCAGAGAGGGACCTGTAGTGCCCGGCTACCCACTGCACATGTCAGGCTGGACATGCAGGACTAGCACTAAGACATGGCAAACCTTACAGGAGAGACACTCAAATCCCCCTAATGCTCTCATTTGTAAGGAATGCCCAAGGAAGGCCAGGGCGGAGACATGGCCTGAATGCAAGGCCCAGCACATGTGGGCCACGGTGGGAAGTGCAAGGCCATTGCTTGGGCAACCACAGAGATGGCACGAGCAGCTTCTACAACAGCTCAGGTGTCTTTAGGCCATCTCACCTCTTCTTGTGAATCCTAGCGTGTTCCTTCTGAATGCTTAAAGACATCAGCAGTGGGGCCAAGCAGTGCTGCATGCTGGCAGAGCAGGCACACAGCCTGGCTCTGCCACACCAACACAAGCTTGTAAGCACCCACTCAGCTCCAGCATTTTTGAACAAGAATATGAATCATGCCCCCACTGCTGAGAACAGATCAAAGTAGGGTTAGGATTCTAAGAAATCCCAGAGCATCACCAAATAAGCCTCAATGATAAGAGACAAGCATGCAAAACATGGTCTCCCCACCTATTAGCACTTGGTGAGTCCCAAGCAGGCTCTCAGGAGAGTAGGGCCAGAGTAGAGCCAGCTGTGATGCTTAAGGGCCTGAGAGAAAGGGCAGGAGTAGCTGCTACAGTCTGGCCACTGGCAAAGACCCACTGCTCAAATGAGGAGTGGACATGCAAAAAAAAAGGAGGAACACTGGCTTAAGAACAAGGAAATATCATTCTAAGCTTCCCAGGCTGCTGCAGCAAAGGGGCCTCACGATCTCTGAATGTGCCCAGGCACAGAAGAAATGACCTTTTAGCAGGAGATTTGGCCTCCTTCCAAAGCAAGGATGGCTCTGAGGTCTCGGAGATGTTCAAGCCTTGCAGGCAGTTATCAAAGATGAAAGACAAATATGTTAAAGAACAGAACAGACGGTTGAAAGGAGTGTGGGGAGAGAAAAGGAAAGGCAGCTTGGGACTGCAGCAAGGTGGGTAGCAGAGCAGCACACATGCTTCCTGCAGCTTACCTGCTCTGACCTGCAAAGGGGACATAAGGGGACACTGCAGGGCCTCAGAGCACATAGGCAAATCTGGGGCTGCTCAGAAAACAGCTGGTGCTGAGGGGCTTGCATCTCAGTCCTATTCCTTTGTACCACTGCCCTGAAGTGTGCCCCAACCCACACCACCCTTCACACACACGATCATGGTGCCCTGCAGCAGGGTCTGTGCTCCAGCCTGCCTTCTGCCACCCAGCAAATGCTAGACATGCTCACTGTGCCCCCAGGTACATGGGACAATACAGCACAAGGGCCCCAGTGCTGGGGTCATTAGTGACAGATCTGTGCACAACCAGGTCACCAAGCAGCCCAAACTGAATCCCAAGTATTGACTGCATTTCTGGCTGGCCTGATGGCAATGCACAATCTGCCCTGTGTTGAGTTTGTGCTTTGTGGCAGCTGCAAGATGACAGGCACCTACGTCAGCCCTGAGGCTGCAAGCACAACCATCCCCCTCCAGTCTCCTCAGGGCAGCCTCCAGCCCTGCAGCCTCTGCTCCCCAAAACACTGAGCAGTTCCCACTGGACTGGGGAACCCCCTTGTGCCACGCTCACTCACTTCTTCATTATCTTAGATGGTGTCCCAGTGCCTGGGATCCCCAAAGATCCAGCTGGCCCCGAAGACCAGACCTGACACAAAGCTCCCCAGGAGATCTGAAGGCTGGATTCCAGGTGCCTACTGGGGGGAGCACCTGTGGAGTCAACAGCTGAGACCCCACTTCACTAGATCAGGGCTTAGCTAGGCTTAGCACAGAGTGCCTTGGAGGTGACAACACAAGGGCTGGTAGCCCTCCTTTCCTAGCCCCAGAAAGAACAGCTCAGAGCACTGGGAGAGCCCCAGTCTAGGTTCCAAACACAGGGAGAAGGAGCAGAGTAGCAGCTCTCTGGACTGGAGACAGGACCTGCTCAGCAGTCTCATCTGTTCCCCATCGCTTCCCCAGGGGACAAGGGTTCTGCCTTTAGAGGCAAGCCCAGCCCTGCACAAGTCAAGAAGCATTCTTACATGGAATAGCTGGTTTTCAGGAACAGATATACCTCCATCCTCTCCCTTTTTATACCCTTCATCCACCCCCCATTTGACTTTCAGGAGCAATTAGCTCTGCCTGTGCTGCTTTCCATCTCTGCTTTATATTCAGGACAGAAAACAAAGGCACATTAATGCAGTGCCATAGCCACACAGTCAAACACAGTGACCGCCAGGAATTCAGGTCCGATTCCCAAAGCCACCATAATGCTGGCCCCCAGCACGCCCCCAGTGACCAGCACTGCAGTGCTCGCTTGTATTCTGGAGTCCCAAAATATACGTGTGGCCGGGATGAATTACAGCAGCTGTGGGGAAAAAACAAACAAACTGTGACTTGGAAATTTCCATGCTCAAAACCATTTAACAGATTATGTGAAAGTAGGACCAACAAGGTGTCAAAGCAACTTGAACAAGTCACAGGACTGAGCAGCAGCCAGAAATAGTAACCTGGAGTGGCAACGTGGCCTGAGAAGGGACAAAATTCAGCTTCCAGAGATGGAAGACAAGGCTCGTGGAGTTGAACCATTATGTCTCTCCAAGTCTACAGAGCTAACAAAATACTTCCTCAGTCTCACTTCTACATATTTGTAAGCAGCATTCATCTCTCCAGCCATCTGCTACAGAGAATCTCTTCTTCAACTTTTGAGAGGGCCCAGACACTACAGAATCTTAAACTGGAGGCAAATGGAAAATGTCTTAACAACTTACAAAGCACTGCCACCAGACTTCAGCCTGCCGCAGGACATCTGCGCCTTGTCTGCAGAGATCCCTCAGGTGTCCATAAAGAAATCTCAAGCTGGCTATCACTGACTTGGACACATGCACAGAGGACATGCTACTTGAGGCTCTGACCCACAGCACTGAGGGCAGGGCTGAGCCTTCTCACAGGAATGGGTCTGTGGCAGTTCTGGAGATTCAGATTTCACATTGAGGTTATCTGAGCCCGGAAGGGATGAAGAAAAATCCTGAGTAATTTTCTTGAAGCATGAAAGCGGCACTTGTGAGCTTGAACTGGCTCTGAATACCTCGACGCATTTACAGGGATGTTCACACACACTCAAAGATCACCTGCATGCTGCAGACAAGCAGAAGAAACTCCTAGCAGGAGAGGCTGCTCCTAGCAGGGACTGCCTGAAAAGAGAGGAACACCACCTCCTTTTCCACCCCTGGCACAGTATGGGATTTCCTCCACTTGGTTTTCAAACCCATTCTGTCCAGTCTCACCATTTCAATCACCTCAGAACAGGGCAGCAGCTTACAGCCACCAGTTCCTACATCCCAGGATCAACTTGGAACGTGAATTCCAGAACGTGTGCACTCAGTGCAGATTCCAGGATTCCAGTTTTGGGGATTAGCAGTATCCCAGCATACACCCCATGGGGAAGGACATGACTGCATTTTCCACACTAGGGATGCGGAAGGGCAGGGAATGCATGTGACCACAGCCACGTGCTGGCAGGTGCAGCCAAGCAGGGAGCTTTGCTCTCAGGCTGGGATGCCAGCAACCAGATACCAGCTCCAGCTCATTGAGGTGCCACAGCATGGAGCAGGAGAGGGCTGAGTTGCTCAGTGCTGGCATACCTCACAGCCAGGCTTGCTGAAAAAATGTGAAAACATCTTGTCTTCCTCTTCTCAAGATGCCCTTCTTCCAGACAATTGATTCCAGCCCTGTACCAGCCCATGGCTGTCTTGCAGCACCACTGTGACTCATCATCACCCAAACCGCTGACTCACAGAGGTGAGGCTCCAGATGTCGCTGACGTGGAAGCTCTGATCTCCGCAGCCGCCTGCGCTTGCTCCCCTCAGCCCTGCTCCAGGCCCCGTGCTGCCTCCTCTGCAAGCCCCAGGGGAAGTCACCACATCCTTTCACCAGGAGCACAAACACTGCGGCAAAGAGATGCTTGAAGCGGTCATTTAATCCCATTCAGCTCAACTCACGGAGCTGGTCCATCTACACCAGTCTGACAAGCCTTTAATAGTGTCCTGCAGTCCTTCTCCCTGCACATCAGCCTGCTTCAAAGCTTTATCCTCTGCACATTACAAAGGTATCTCCCATGTCTCACCCAGGCCTCCTTCCACAAAGCCAGAGTGAGAGTCTGCTTCAGATGCCGTTCTGTTCTTAACTGGACAGACTGCATGTTTCAGTCCTCCTCATTGCCTGGCTTCTGCAGATTCTCCACTAGTCAGGATAGAAAGGCCCTGCTATTGCAGCACTGAGATGTACTGTCTGGTGTGTAACCACACATGCAGAACAGTAATGCTAGGAGCTTTCTAAGACCCTTTATACTCACACACTTGTCTCAAGTCCTCTGTTTCCCACTATTTTCTGTCCCTCCTTCAGTTCAGTCACCGAGACGAATGTTCTAGCATCCAAGTTTCCCCAGACAATCACAATCTTCTGACGTTCCCCCTTTACAGTAAGGCACTTTGCTTAGCACCAAAAGCATTCTCCAACTCCCTGTTACTTAACTCCTCTGCCCAGCAAGTACTTTAGGTTACACACAACAGGCAGGATTAAAAGCCACTGTGTCCCATGGCCATTGCGTCCTGCAGCCACCCTGCATAGCAGGACTCAGTTACTGCAGAAGAGACATAGCAATGGGGAGCTTGAAGACTTACTACTCACCCACCCCCTGCCACTACTATCCAGTCCTCACTGGAACCATAAGGTGCAGACATCTCCCCTTCATCCACCCACTAGCCTTATACCATGCATCCATCCCCATCATAGCATGAACATGTAGTCTCATAGATATAATGCCTGTAACCCACCCTTTCCCCATCACCTCCAAGACCTGCTCCCTCCCACCCCTCTGCCAAGAGCGTTTTCAAAAGGAGATGTCAGAAAAACACAGCATGATGCTGTTCTGCCCTACAGAGCAGCATACACTGCAAATATGATGGATAATACACTTTTCACTTCAAATACTGAGCAATATCACACTGCCCAAATGCAGCTCTGCTGTCTTCTCCTGTTCATCAGACCAAGGCTGGCCCACCACACAACAAGTCAGGACCTGACCCTACTACCACAGCTCCTATCTCTAGGTAGCAAAGAGATATAAAGGCATGAGCTTGGCTCTACAGGCAATTGCCACAAACTAACCACAAGAGGATGGTCCTAAAGTAACTACAAGGATGGTTTTCCTGCAGCTTCTGCCCCACTAGCAGTTAACAGGTCTACCTCAAAGCCTGGAACATTCCCCCTCTGAAGATGGGCAGAAGCCCGCCTGCCCAGTTGGTTTAAATGAGCATGATGCTTTGGCAACCACTACAGACACGTAGGCAGGAGAAATGATTGGTTTCTAACATTAAGCATCGCCTGGCAAGCTTGGGCTGTTCAGCTGGTGTGCTCTGCAACTGCTGACCTGATCCTGAGTTTCTGGGAACAACGAAGATGTTGAACTGGTAAAAATATGTCAAATCTGGGGCTGAAGAAGCTGCTGAGCACCGTGATGAGCAGCAGACAGTGGCTTTTCATCCACAGGCCACATGATGGCCAAGGCTAGAGCTGCTGAGATGTGCGCTGGATCAAGTAGGAAAAATACAAGGGTAAGGATAGGAGGAAGAGATGATTCTGCAAAATCTCTACATGCTTTGTGTCTGCCTTAGTGAGATGAGCACAAGGCCCTCCATGCAGACCAGCTATGGGGAAGCTGGCCCACTCCAGACTAAGGGCTCTCAGCCTGTTGGAATGAGGCTGGTAAGCTGCTCTCATGCAGTGAGATTAGAATTCATTGACACGTATTGAAACTGTATTTGGTATTTGGGCAGTTATGTATTATATTATGTCAGCTGTTGTGAAGAGCCAGGATAACTGCTTACTTGTCATGTGTTAGCAGTGCAGACATTTGACCCTGGAACACAAAGCTGTGCTTTCCCAACACATCTTACAGACAGAAAAGCGCCTCCCCTACACAAACCACACCACGCCTCCAATGGCATTGCCTTCTGGAGACAGGCAGCAGCCTCCCATAACAACCAAAGCCCAGTTCCAGTGCCAATAAAACAGTCCATATGTATTTCACCAAGCTATCCTCAGAAAGCCTGGGTCAGCTCCCTCATGATGTGAAATCAGTGGCATCACACCATGCAGGACATGGGTCAAACTTGAATAATAAAGTTAGGGCAAAAAAAGTGAAGTCACTAAATTCACAAGGAGAGAACAGGAATACACAACACACCAGCCTCAAGTTCATGGCACGATGGCAGCTTGGCCACGTTCCACAGCCTCTCTTCTGCCACCTGGCAGACTCTGCTTTGCTTTAAAAGATAACAAAAACAACACACAGTCCTTCTGGCATCAGAAAACTCAGGAAAGAATGCTGTGACCTGCATCATGTTCCCTGTGCTTCAGGAAAGCTCAGCAGCTCGCCTGTCCAGCAGTATGTCCACCACCAGGCCGGTGGGACCACATTGCTCTGTGCCCAAGCCTGTCTGCATGAAAAAGCATCATTTTCTCCTTCCTGCTGTCCAGCTCCCACCCCCACACAGCAGCAAACAGATGTTTTTCAAGACATAAGTCATTTTAAAATCAGGTTCCAGCCACCAGCTTCCCATCCTTTCGAGTGACACCTCCCAGATGAATATGTAAGTTTGGGAATAAACTGCTGTAACCCTTCTGGGTGGACAGGTTGGGAAGTCGAGAAATACCTTTCACACAGCCCCATCAGCATGTAAATGAAGTTCTCTCAGGTGGTGGTTCAGGAGAGAGCAGGATTCAGCTCTGCCAAACCGCCACACGTTTCTCCAGATTAAGGAGCTACTTGAGACATCTAACAGCAAACTGAAAAACTGGGCACAGATTGCAACTTGTGATGCCTCTGCCACATCCCATGTTGCGGTTTGCTTCCCTCCCTCTCATAAGGCCACCTAACTTAGCCCAGGATAGGGCTGGCTTCCACCCCAGCACTCAGACCTACAGTTTGGGACAGGACAAGTGCCCAGCCCACGTACAGCCCACTGCTAGACAAGCATCCCTGCAGTTGGTGAATTCCTTACTTCCATGTTTCTCTTGCATCCCATGAGGCTTCTGGTAGTGGTGACAAGCAGTGCTTGCCCCATGGCCAGTCAGCCCATGCTGACTGTTGGCATGGGATGCCATCCCTACGGCCACAGCACACCACATGTCATCACTAACAACCTGAATGTCACAGCACTGTGTACTGTGCAGATCACCAACAGCCTGCTTCGTATCCATAGCATGACTTGGTCTTCCCCTGCACCCACAGACCCCACTGTCCCCTCCAATCTCCATTCTCCTGACCCTTTGCAGCACCTTTTGCAGCTTGGCCAGCACAGCAGCAGTGATGTCACAGGCACACAGCTGCTGCCACCACAGCAGGGGCTGATGCTATTTCAGAGCTCTCCGATTTCCCTGTTTCCCTCAGGCATCGGCTCCCCTCCCCCTGACGCCAGCAGCTCGTTAGCAAAAGTCGAAATGCCTCACTGTCATCAGCCTGCTGAAAAACCCCACTTGCTGCAAGGCAAGGCACTGCAAGGCAAAGCACTACGCAGCAGCTTTCCTCCCTCTGCCATTACACCCCGTGGAGCCATCCCAGCTCGGTCCCTGGGTGTCAGAGCCCCTCGGCAGGATGCTGGTGCTGACAGCTGTCCTGCTGACTTCTCTGGCCAGTGAGTCAGTGCCCACAAACAGGAGCCTGGGGGAAGGGCTGTGCCACTCCAACATCGGAGCAGCCTGTGGCTGGTTTTCCGCAGCAGGGCAGCTCACGGCATGCATTAGCTCTCCAGCACCCATTCCCCTCCCACATGCAGACGGCCACACTGCTGCATCGGCACAAAGGTTTCCAGAGGGGTCCCGAGACAACTGTGGCCTTCAACGCCCCACTGCCACACACTGGCTAGTTCAGCCAATCTTCAGTGCTCTGAATGCACCGCTTTCAGGAGCCCCCATCAGAAAGCAGGTGGGATTCTGCACGCACCTTGCAGTGCTCCACACCTGGCTCTGAGGACCGATTGAGGCACTGACCACCTGCACTATGGAGCCAAGGGCTTTCTGTTCTGCACCTTTATGGGGACCCTGCAGCTCACTTCACACCTGGACTGGAGCACAACTCCCTACAGCTTGGCTGCTCAGCAGCACAGCACAGATATACCTGGTGCAGCAGAGTCCTGCACACACCATTCACGCACCACCAGCAGACCCTGTATGTGATCCCTGTCTACTGGCTGCCTACATCCTGTCCTCTGCTCCAGGAGAGTGCGGAGGGAATGGAAGTTTAGTAAGGCTTCTTGCAAAACACAATATTACACAGTTTGCCTCCTCTGACACATCAGGCAGCTCTGCGGAGCCAGGAATGTGCCTCTTCCAGGCAAGCAAGTACCTTCCACAACACACATCTGCACTGTCAGCAGAGTTCAGAGGAGACTCTAGGAGCAGGGATAAGAGGGCATTATGACATGGTGGTGCACCCAGGACATTCAACACTGTCAGCAAAGGTCCAGCAAGATGTACCAGCTGTGGGCAGGGATCTCACAAGTGCTAGGGAAAAGGGCAAAGAAAAAAGCAGGTTGCTTAACATTCAGCATGCAAAATCCTTCAATGCCATGTTGCAGGTTGAAGCATCTGGATGCTCTGAAATAAAAAGTTTAAGCCACCACCCAGAGTAACTTCCCTTTCCTCCAGCCCTGGGGCAACCACAGGCACAGCTTCTTGCTGCATTTCAGGATCTCATTTAATCTAAATGTTGTTTCTAAGAAAGGATTCCCCAAGTGTCCTACAAACATCTGGGCTTAGGAATAAACTGTAAGGAAAAGAGACTCACAGCAGTAACTTACCCAGACAAGCTTGCAATTGTCTCAGGGAGACAGCCTGCATTACTGGCATACAACAAGGCAGTTGCTGATGCCTACACAGGTTATCTGAACTGCTGTAGCGCCCAGCCTTTCCTCTGCACACCCTTTCTCAACACAGCCACCACCTAAAGAGGACCAAGAGCACTCATGTTTCATCTCCTCAACCCATCACTGTATCAGAAGGAAGACATGCTCACCCACCTCCCCCCAGTGTCTCGCAGTCAGTTCCCATCCTGAATAAAGGGCTGTGCATGAGCTGCTGGTGCTGAGGCCCTGCAGCTCTCAAATCTTCTCCTTGTTTAGGTGCAAACTATCAGAATCACTGAGGTGGAAGCTCCAAACAAAAAAGCCATCACAGCTTCAAAACAACTTCCCATCTCCACAGCCAGGGTGTCAACAATCTCAGTCCGAGAAACCCCATATCCTTTGGTAGTAATGCCTGGCCAGCTACACTTGGGTACCCAGCTCCCCGTGCAGAGCAGGGCAGCCAGCAGCACCTCCCAGTGTGTGCTGGATAGGATGTATTCAGGGCAGAAGCAGCCTGCAACAGCTGCAGAACCTGCAAAGCTCCACCTCTGGAGGTTGCCTAGCAACCAGCATCCCACAGGAGCCATCCTGCAGCAGCCACCTGCCTGCACACCCTGGCTCTGCTGCAGCAGCTTCAGCAGCAGGGGTGGGACTGGAAAACCCTGCATAACCTTCACCCAGCGTCTGCTGCCACCTCTCCCTGATGCTTGACCACATCCCCCACATCATGCCCCCCAGCCTTGTGTTGTACCCAAGGTCTAGAGGAAAAGGAGCAATGCTTTTAGACAAGCTTGACCTCCCATTTTACCTCCCACTCCAAGTCTAATTGCTGCCTTCACAAGCTGATTAATGCTGGATTCAGAAAGGGAAAAACAAATCTCTCTGCTCCATCTCAAGAAGCCAGCCTGGCTAGCTGGGAACCAGCACTTCCAATGGCGCAATCTGTGCTCCCAAGGACACCAATCATCTGAGCCCCCCATGTGCTCTTGTCCAGCATCACCCTTCACAGCTTGGCTCCTCTCTCTCAGGTCCCAGAGCTACAAACACTGGGGAAACAGCCAGGCATAGCAAATCCTAACAACTTGCTCTCCTTCTACTGCATACCAGCTCACAGCTGTACCAACAAAGTAGGATTCACAACCTGCCAGGTTGCCTCCATCCTTCACCATACCATGCCCTCATTTGCTGTTCAACAGATCACCTCTGCCCTTACCCCCAGTCTCAGTCAAGTTTTAATCAGCAACAAGCCCTGGAAGTGCAGCACTTCTCCTCTGTTACTTGCTGACCCACAGGGACAGAGACCTGCAGGCAGAAGAGGGGAGTGCTCTGCTCACTGTTGGGCAAATTTCTCTAAACGTCACAAAATTACTTTGCAGGAAAGAAAGTAATGTAAGTTCAAAGGAAGAAAAGCAGCAATTCTCTAAGTGAAATGATAATCAGGACTTGGAGCACGAGGAAAGAACTGCTCTTGGAAACAGCTTTTTGACAGTACCTGCAATTCATGCTGTGTTCAGCCTGTTTCTGAGTGAGGACAGATTAGCAGCTGGCTAGAAAGAGGAGCAGGAAATTGCTCTATTAACCATGGAAAATAAAGACAGGAAAATAGGCTTCCTGGGTTTCCTTAAGCTGTCCCCAACACAAGTATCTGCAGCAGAGGTGTAGCCTCTCAGGAACACATACTGCTCATCAGAGCCAGAGAGAAAACAAGCTTTTCCTTGACTTGGCACATGGAAACATGATTAATCTTCAGCTCTATGAGGAATCAATGTATCTGCAAATGCTTTGACCTAAAATTATTCTAAAAGAAATGAGAGGTTTAAGAGCTCTGGTTTACCCTGCAGTGACAGCTGACTTGATGAGCTCAGGCTATCAACACAGCATGAGACAAAAGGCCCTTTTGTTAAAGGAGCCCAAGTCACAATGGGTGGGCAAGTCTCCAGTCTGCCCTCCTGAAGGACCTTCCCTTCTGCCACGGAGGGCAGGCATGCTGCTGCCAGCCACAGCCCCTCACCAATGGAACATTTTCACCACAGCGATTAAGAATATATCCAGTTCATGAGTTATTCTACTTTTTAGCATGTGGGAAGGAGATGCTGTGTGAAACTTGGATTATTACTAATATAGTTTTCTCAATAAATAAATAATTACTTCCTTGAATGCAGGTTTCAGAAAAAGCCCACAGGCTTGGCCTGAGGCACCAGGAGGGCCACGGCATACAAGAGCAATGCTGCTCTACTGAGCTCCATGCCACACACCTTCACGCATCCAGCAGCTTACACACTACAGGCTGCTTCAGCTAGAGACTGAGCTGCTGACACCTCCCCAAGCACTGATTTAATCTTGTCCTGGGACTGCAAACAAAGCCACTGCTGAGGATGGTTCTGTGATTCATCCTGCTTGTTTTGTATTATTCCCAAAATACAAAGCCTTACATTTATTTATTTATTTTTCCCTATTCAGCTGAAAGACAAAGTTCAACTTACCCTACACCCAGGCAGGCTTCCCACACAGCAGTCACTGCTGGGTGAGTGCCCCTCTGCTGCCCTGCCCAGCTGCACCTGCAGAGTCCGGGTAGGACACCAAGTTCACAGCTTCACTTAACCCTTTTAATTGCTAGCACCTCTTTTCTACCTTCTACACACAGTCAGATGCCAACTCTTCCTAAGAAGCATTGACACCATTAAGTGAGGTTACTGCAAATGCTCTCTCCAGTGCAGGGGAGTTGCAGAGGGAAAGCCTGCACAGGAGAAAGTGAGCACCCAGCTTCTGGAGTAAGGAGCAGAGGCCCCCTAGGTGGAAGGGGTATCAGTCACAAGATCAAGTGTAAAGTCCTGGAGGGACACACCAAGACCCTTGGTGCCCATTGCAGAATACAGCAGCCTTGCTGCCCCCCCCCCCAGCACCCAGCCAGGTTTCAGCCTGAGGGAATCTATCACCCCAGCAGGGCCCTTAGGAATGAGACAGACAACTTCTGGTAAGCAAATACTGCTTGTTTTCTGTTGCTCTCCGCCAAGCCCTTCCATTTTTACTTCTTGGACAATCTTTAGCCGTTGTTTTTCTTCACGGTTTAATCTCTCTCTAGCTCTCAGAGGATGTATACTTAGTGACTACAGATGCTCTTCTTGCTTTGATGTGCCTTGAATTCTCCCCCAAGGCAGGTGTCAGGCATTCAGGGAACTTGGACAATGACAACAAAATGAAGGGCTGGAGAGGTTAAAATAAGGAAAAAAAGAAAAGGTGGAGGCAGGGGGGAACCGAATTAAGCCTCTCCCCACCACACCCAAGGACAGAGACTCATCAAGGGCAGAGCTCTCAGTGAAAGGAACACCAGTGCTTCCTGCTGTCACACAGCAATGGAAGGAAAGTCGTAGCGCACAGTGAGGGCAGGCAGGGCACAAAACCATGCACCCGGAGCTGGAGGTTGTTGCAGGCAGATATGAGCTCGGGCAGCAAGACCCGGCTGCCTATGCCTGGGGTTGCAGCTGAGCTCACCCTGCTGCAGGGAAGTACCATGTAGTGAGACATTAATGATTTACCACTGAAGCAATTAACAAAGAGATTAAAGTTTACACAGTGCAGAAAGAACCTGAGTCAAGAAATGTGGAAAACTTATTCTCCTGATCTGGTAAATAGAGAATTATTTTCAAAATAGCACATAGGTCTCATGGCTTAGCTAACGCTGGTTGGGTCTAGATGCAAGCTGTGCAGAACTAAGGTGAGCTCTTGTCTGCCCCCAGCGTCCAGGACAGCCCAATCACAGAACACACTTTTTGCAGTCCAGGCAAAAAGTGCTGCCAAGAGCAGCAGCACTCTGACACAGCAGCAGGACCGTGAGGGTGTTGTGCTGAACAGCGTGGACTGAGGCTGGTGGGGTTCTTGTCCTTCAGCTCAGCTGGGCACTGCTGCAACAAAGACAAAAGGAGTAAAGGCAACAACAGCTCCCTCGGGGACCTGCACTGCCCCAAGCTGCAGACAAGCAGCCTCAGCTAGGTCCAGCCCCGCCCCTTCCATCCCATGCAGCCCAGCCTCTCTGGCAGGAGGCATCCATGGCCTACAGACACCCATCAGCCCTTGACAGAGCAGGCCCAACCTGCTGGGGAGTCACCCTGCAGGGGTTTCTGTCAGCAGCACCCCAGGACCCTCTGTGGGAAGATGTGGGTGCACACACCACCCGAAGTGCCCTCTGTGACAACTCTTGGAGCAGCACCTGGGCTGTCACCAGCACAGCACCACAGGCTGCAATGGCCCCTGCTCACCACACACACAGTGCTACAGTGCCAGCACCACCTCCATCTCCCCAGCGGCTGAACCCTCTGTTTCCATGGCAACTCCAGTCACGGCCCCCTGGCACTCACAGCTGAGCCACCCTGTGCTGGAAGCAGCAGCATGCACCTGTAACAGGATGCCAGCAGCCCTCTCCCTTGCCCTCTTAATCCCAAAGGCAGTGTTTAATCATGACCTCGTGGTGAGGAACCAGCACTGTCCCACTACCCGCCCACGGGGCCTGCTGCATTTCCTGGGCACTGAGCTGGAAGAAGCAGGACCTGCAAGCTGCTAGATGGACGCATTTCCACAGCCAGGAGAACGGCACCACACTGAACAGCCCTTGGCCACCACATGCATGTGGGAGCAGGACAAGTGCCCTTGTGTGACACTGCTGGGGAAGAGACCCGATGTTCCTTTCCATCCCACATGCTTGGCCACCTCTCTGGTTCTGAAGGCTTCTCACCACAACACAACCTCCCTCTGGTGCACTGTCAGCTTCCCCACCACCAAACCATGCATCCTGCCACTACTGTAGGTGGCAAAGGGCACAAACTGAGCACCAGGGCGCCATATGTCTCAATGGAGAGCTGGCTTTTTCCAGGCCCACCAAGGATCCTCCTGGCAGGCTGAGAAAAGCCCAAAAAGCCCTTGGCTACTACAAAAGGAGCATCTCCCACATTGGCAGAGGGGAGGCAGTGGGATGCAGGTAAGCCCCAGCATCCCCAGCATGCAGCAAGCCTGCAGCTGAGCCCATCAGACTCATATAGGCACAGCAGCCCCAAGCAGCTCTTTCACAGCCCACTTGCCTGACTTCAAGCAGCTTCAGCAACCTGATTTTCTAGTAGCGTCCACTCCTGCGAGCAAGTCCTGCAGATCCAAACATCACAGTACATCTGCTGGGATATTGTCTACAGTGTTTTATCTCTGAGTCCTTATAGACACACTGCTGAAACTGCAGCCACGGGTGACAAGTCCTCCTCTAGAGGGATTTAGGAATGGAAAGCTCTTTTTTTCAATGCAGTGCTGGTGGGATCACCAGTTCAGTAGGGCAGAAGCCCAACCTAGCCCTTCACGCTCATGGCCAAAGGCAGTGATGAAGGTGCTACATAGCTCAGGAGCTGAGAGCTCTCAGTCACCTTAAGACCTGCCAGGTCTTCAGGGGCAAGCACAAGACCATCAGAGCAGCAAAGCTGCATCTTCAAAGGAAAGCCACAGCTCCTGACACTCTAACAGGCCTCACTGAATTTATACCCAAAGGTGGGGAAAGCTTATAGGCCCAGCACACATCTTAGAGAAGCTTTCAACAGCTGAGCTGAGACAGAGAGAAGATCAGCAGTGGGCATTCACCCCAGATACAAGGCAACAGGGGGGAAGCTGGACTCCTAACTAAGATGATATAGAAAATGTTAGAAGTATCAGTCAAAGCAAGCAGAGTGCTTGGCCAGCAGCCATCATTTCCCAAGATGAGTCTGAGGTAGCTGGCAAGCATTCTCACCAGCCTTCAGGGCATGCATTGCCACATACCACAAAACAATTTGCTCAGACAACACCAAAGCAGCCGGGATGACACAGAGTAATCTTCATTGACCACGGCACGTATCCCAGGGAGGATGGACACCAAATCTAGAATAAAATGCACCAGCAGGCCTGAGCCAGGATGGTGGATCAGGCACAGCGCTGCCCCAGCACCACTACCCAGCAGTGAAGGCTCCCACAGCCTGCACCCCAGGCCACCACAGGGGACATGGCAGGCACAGCCCTGGCCAGCATCCCATCACTGCATGAGGTAAAGACTAGGGAAGAAAGAGAAGCTTCATCTTCCTGTCTACTCTGGAAAGCAGACCAAGAGCAAATCACAGGCAAAAGGTGGTAAACACAACATCCAGAGCCAGTTCTTGCAGGAAGGAGCTAATCTGTCCTGGGGCACTGAGAAGGGTCCTCAACAGCTGCTCTGTGCTCATCTGTGATTGGCTTCCACTAGAAACTGCCTGCAATCAGAATTACGAGGCTAAATCATCCCTGTGTACATCAAGACAGTGTAGAGGGCTCTGTTTTGAGGCTGTCTGGAAGCACCATGTGGGTGACAGGGCACTGGCACAGGCTGCCCAGGGAGGTGGTAGAGCCTCTTCCTCTGACACCTTCAGAAGCTATCTGGACATGGTGCTGGGCACCCTGCTCTGGGTGGTCTGCTGGAGCAGAGTGGGATTAGGTGGACCCAAAGGTCTCTTCCAACCATAACCATTCTGTGACTCTGTGATCAGCATCTCCAAAAGAGCCCTTCTTTATCCACTGCTTGAGACACAGACAAAAGTGCTATTTTCTCCATTTATATCCTGTGCATCACTTCCTAGGAAGAAGGCCATTCCCTTACAGCAAGCACCCAAGAAAGCTGTTCCTCTTCACTCTGCCTGACAAAATCCATCAGTAAGTCCTTTGTGATATTCAAGAGTTAGGATCAGCTGCAAAGGAGCTGCAGAAATGTACAGAAATTAGAAGCTTATTCCTAGGATGATAATGATGCCGAGTCAGGAGTATCACCAACCCTCCCAGAAGCACAGGGATGCCTTCCCCAACACAGGAACACCAGCAGGTTGAGCTACACCTGCTCCAACATGGTTTCATATGCCCAGACTTGTCAGGAAGATGGGACCTGTGGGCTCCATGCTACTGCCCCAGTGCATGGCTCAGCAAAAATCTCCCCAGAGCTGCTACAAGAGTGCAGCAGCAGATCAGTTCTGCTTTAACATGCATTTTCTCCAAGCTGCTGGTGGATCTATGCCTTGAAGAGCCAACCAGGACATCTGTTGACAAAGCACAATTGAAAAAGGGAAGCAAGAAACACAGTATACCAAGACCTGGGCCACCAATCTCCTGCTGCACTTGGGACACCAAGGTTACTAGCAAAGGCATCAGTGGTGCCATGAGTCACCACAGTGCTCTCTTGCAGTTCCTGGTGTAGCATCCAGTACAGAGAAGCAGCAGAGGGGTTTTTCTCCTGCTTCCCATCCAGTCCACCTTACCTGGCACCCCCAGGTCTGGAGCAGCTAGTTAGTTTATACAAGCAGTTCCTTCCAGTAAAGCTATGAGACCGTCCCAGTGTTGGAATACCAGTTTTATAACGAGAGGGGTAGAAACGCAGTCCCAGCTTGAGTGCTTGTTTGCATGTGACTCTGTATCATCACGTGCCTCAGCCTCCTTCAGGAATGGGGTGGGTGCCAGGTTCATAGACCACTGCTGACAGGGGAGCTTCTGCATGATGCCTGTCTGGGAGATTTGCTCCTGCACTGCAGAGGTGAGTCTCTGCTGTATGATAGGGCTGCTGGGGGTCACCTGCAGAGCCATTCCCTCCTTGCTGTGATAATATTATCCCTCTCTTCCTCAGGAGAAGAGTGTTTCTTTCCCATCCTGAGTAGTTTGTGTCTGCTCTGCACAGCACCCTCTGCTTTGGCTCTGTATTTAAGGCTGTCCCTGAGAAATTCCAGGGAGCCACACAGACATCCCTTCTCACTGAACTTCTACCCCTCTAGTTCCAAAACCAATGTTTCCAACTGCTAAATAGCTCTTTAGCACAGAGAAACCCTGTTCTTGCTTTCCCTTTAGACACGCACCCCAGAACTTGAGTAGATCTGGACCTTCAAAGAATTTCTGCAGGATAGTCTCTTAGCTCATAAAAAATAACAAACAGCTCTGTTCAGAGCCAAGGACATCTCCAGCCCCAAGAAACACACCTGCAGCTCTCAGCAAGGATGTGGATCACCTGCCCGCATCCTGAGCGTTTTCTGCTTCAAGTGGTCAGGAGCCAAACTCAAGGGGCTTGCAGCCCTCTTGGAGAAGGCCTGAGCCATGAGGCCTCCACTCTTTCAGGTGTCCCAAATAATTCTGTGACTCAGATCTATCTTCTGTCCTCTCTTGTCTTCCACTCCAAGCTGGCTCACTGGGACAGACTTCATGGCAGCCATGCCCTGTCCCTCCTGAAGGCCTGGGACCTATGTTTGGACCACAAATCCCCGTTTCACAAAACTCAGTGGCACATTTTATGGTTTGCAAACACACCACCTTCTCCAGAAGACTGGGCAGAAAAAAAGCACATAGAAACTTAGTGTGCGATTCCCCCAAAACAGCTTTGTCAGCAAGCAAAGAGTCAGACAGCTGGTAGGAACCCTTCTGTTGGCAAAGGGGCTGTTGCCTAGTGCCTAAAATAGGAAAAAACCCAACACATTAGGAAAACCATAAGAATCCCAGTTACAACAGCTCTGCACTTCAGCAGTAGCAGACCAGATTTCCAGTTATCACAATGGGGTTTTTAACGACGAACCAGCTACCATACAAGCCTTCTTCATATTGCAGCATGACCTCTGATCTTCCGCCGTCAGCTACTGCAACCCATTATATGCTACAAAACTTACTCAGCCTTACATGGGATCTAGAAAGGAGAATAAAGGCTTTCAGGATAAACTCACGCTGCTTCCAGGGGCTGATCTCAGCACTCCGTTCAGGCACAATTCAGAATCTGCAAAGAAGAAATAGGATTTGGTTAAAAATAACATAGTAATCTTCCCAGGAATGATGACAAGCACACGGATGGGCAGCAGCTAGGTGTTTCATCGCAAGATGGTGCCCAAACTGCTTAAGCACTGCATTTAGACTCCATACAAATCTACTTGCTGGAGATTTTCTGCTACAGATTACTTTATACAAGCTTTATTCTCAAAGAGACTGATGTGAAAACAGTACCTCCAAAAGCAGCAGGTCTGCTCACTGCATGTGTTCAGAGCCAGCTCTGCCAATTTTGAGCAAAAAAAAAAAAGCAAATATTTACTACAGGCAGTACTGCAGAACCTCTGAGAAGTGAAACAGATAGACTTTTGGCTTGCACAGCCAATTGCTACCCAAGTTCTCATTTCAGGGCCATCTGTGCCACATTATTGTCTTCTGCCCCTCTGTGTCATCTGCATGGCCCCTCTGATAATGATAGCCCTCACTTGGGGCACAAAGGGCAACATCTGGTCTGCAGGACCTTTATCCCAGGCAGTGACACACACGACATGAGGAGCCAGCCTGGCTCACCCATCCATGGAGCAGCAGGTTTGGCACACACATAGTAAAACGAGCAGTTTTAAAAGGAAATGATCTCAGAACTGGATCCTGTAACAGAATTTCCAGAACCACTTTTTAGATGGCAGCTACAGGTAATGAAGGAGAAAAATAAATAAATAATCAAATAAAGAAGACCTTCATGTGCCCAGGGAAGAACTGCAGTTCAATGAGTACTACAATTACATGAAAGAGGAAGCAAAGTCCTATAGCTCAACAGGGATACCTCCGGCTTTTTTTACAATGTTTAACTTATACATATACATTCAACACACACAGGCAATCCTCTCACAAGGATAAATGCAAAGCAGGCAGGATAACCTGCTTATGCAAAACTCAACCACTCCATAAACATAAACAAAACCAATCAAAACTAAAAATCCTTTGAACATTCAATGTCAAAGACCCACAGCTCACTTAATTCACATTTCACAGGGATGCAGTAAAACCCTTGCACTTCCCACAAGCAAACATCAGCTGCGCATAGCCCTACACAGCTTGCTCTTCATGGAGATGCCAAGAACAGGCTTTGGCTCCGCAGGAGTGACACAGATCCACAGCAACTTTCTCAAAAGCTTGCTCGGAGCACAAAAGCCGTTCTGCTTCCATTTGAATGGAGTCCCCAAGCAGCACAGCAACAAGAGGTGACGTGCAGCAATGACAGCATCTCTACTCACACTGTCAGTCTGCAGCAACTAGGCCAGAAACTGCAGTTGGCTCAGGCCCATGCCCTCACCAACAAGGACAGGACCTTCTGGCACCCATGAGCCCCAGTGCAGTAAACTAGGAGCATCACACCTCCAGGGAAACAACAATGCCTTTAGGTTGGGAAAAAATCATGCCCCAAGATGATCTGCACAAGAACTACAGGGAAGAGAAAGATGGGAGTTCCAGTCCACCTGTAATGCTGTGTCCCTTCCCCAGCTCTCTGCCACTGTCCTCAGAAGGGAAAGCACAGGCTCCTGTGGTTGAGGGCTCTTGTGCTGATGTTGTCACACTGGCCATGCTCCATACGCCCTGCCCACTGGGAAAGGGCTGCTGCAGCCCTGCATGGCCTGGTTTTCTCACTGGGCTGTCTCCCTGCACTGAGAGCAAAGCTGGGACGCAGCACAGAGCCTGTGGCTAAATCAGCTGCCCTCCTCGCCCTCCATAACTGCATGGCAATCACAGCCTGGCCACATGCTGCATTGTGCTCACCATGAAGTCATAAGGTCAGCTCATGCTGGCCATGCCCCAACATCAGCAGCTGGCCCAGGGCAGCACCACCCTGACCACAGGCCCCACACTTCTCACTCCCATATCTGCAGGCCAGGGGATGCCACCTGAGTGCCAAGGCTACTGCCACGGGTGTCATTACACATACACACCTCAGCCCCACACCAGACTTCTACACCCGCCTCCTCAGGCAGACGCTGACTAGTCCAGCAGGCCAGATGGAGAAGCTGAGCGGCAGTGCTGTCCCATCTTCTGACAGCAGCTGGGCACAGCAGACTGGGCTGAGCAGGCTTGAAGTCCACAGCTCATGCTCCCTGCCCGAGCAGGCTACACAAACACATGGGGATCTGTGGGGCTTCCTCCCAGTAACTCCCCCCATAGGGATGAGCCCCCATGGCCCTGCTCCTCCTCTGCTGAGCCCAAAGATTTTTTGGGTCCCCACACTGCTCCCAACCTCATGCACTCAGCTCTCTCCAACCCAGTTCAAGAGATCAGAGGCAGGCAGACACACAAAAGCAGCCTGATATTGTCCAGCCTGAGGAATGAGCATCCATCAGCAGTCTGTGATGCAGGGCTCGCCAGGGCTGCACCGCATCCCTACAGAAGGGAGGATGGAGGAGGTGGTCACTGAGCGCAAGGCAGTGACGCTCAGCATTCCCCCACTACCTGCCTGCGTTGAACCACCAGTACATACTGCCAAACAAAGCCACCATGCTCTGGAGCAGACACAGACCAGCCTTCCTTTCTGTCTGCTGCTGCATGAAGCAGCTTTCACTAAAGCTGGCTGCATTTCAGCAGGGAGACACTTTGGAACTGGAGCTACTGCATCAATTAACATCATATTAATGACGTGCTCTGAGAACACAGGCATCTGGGAGCAAGACCCTCCCCCATCCCTGCTAGCTTCCAGCTTCTTGTAACACTCCTGCTAGCAAAAATGCATGCTAGATTGCACTTCAAGCTTTTGCCATGCAGCTCTCCTCAGCACAATGCTGCCGTGTGCACCATCTCAGCTGCAGACAAGCGCTTGAGGCTGAAAACATTCCACAATGACCCACATCGTCACAACCCCATAGCAATTATCCAGTCTGACCCTGACAGGGTAAGCACAAGTACTGGCTGTCAAAGCAGGCGCTGGGACATCAACCACAAACAGGAGGCTGGATCAGTCAGGCAAACACTACAGCCCTTGCAAGGGGCAGATCTGAGCCAGCAATGCTGGCAGGCGCACCTACTCACAGGGGTTAGGAGGAAGCCGTATGTCAAGCCCAGCTTGCTCTAATCTAGGCCAATGCATTGCAAGAAATCCAATCCAACAAAGGTCAAGAAAGGGGACAAGGATTCATGCTGTCCCTTTTGCTTGTCCAGGAACATAAACAGGGCAAAGCAGTAAAGCAGCCCCAGGGCAGCTAACTGAAGAATGAAGACCTGAGTAGAGCTCCAGCCGTGTACAGCTACACCCCAGTCTGGGTGTGCATCAGCTCTGGTGCACCAAGAGGGAACGGCCCAGCCAGTGCTCAGCAGATGACTGCACCACAACACCACGGCCATCTCTGGCCTCGCATGTTATCCTGCCCGTGGCATGCTAGGCTGCGCCTGGCAGGGAGTGAGGCTGAGCTTCAGAGCTCTTGCACCAATGTAGAAGGGCCAGGGAGAGTTATAGCTACAGTGGAAGCTGCCATCAAAACACAGAAGGGGCAGCTGCATTTTCTCCACCTTTACATTCTTTATTTACTTCTGGCTGTCATCCTAAAGCCAGCTGTGGTTCTTACAGACATATGATGCACTAGCATACATGGCCAACCCACTATATTTTTTTGTTTTGTTGCCTTCTTTTATATTTAAATATAAATACATATATATATATATATACATAAAGTTTTGTTACTTATATACATTAACTATAGCATATATTTTATATGTGGCCCAAGACAACTTCCCTTCACTTTGTGTGGCCCAGGCAAGCCAAAGGGCTGAGCACCCATGCTAGACCAAGGTAACCAACAAAGATATCCTCATCTGTTGGGTCCCTGAAGAAAAGTCCCAGTGAATCTGCAGAGGTAACAGCCCCTGATTCACATAGGCACGCATACACCCAGAGACAGATTAGACATCAAAGGGTATTTCGGTTGCTCTACCATTACTCTGCAGAAACATCACACATGAGGACTTGCAATAAATCTCTCCTAAAAGGCAGCACTACTGCAAATTCAGGTTGGAAGCTTCCTACCCCAAAGCTAACCCATTAACATTGGGTTTGTATTCCTGATAAAATTTCCATGGTTCCATAGCAAGTAACAGACCTAGCGGTCTGACCACCCATCATCAGGCTTTTGCACAGCATCATTAACCCACTTTGAGAATTTTGACACTCCTCTCTGGTCTCTGGCAAAGAGGAGACCCAATATTTCATCAGGTACCATACATACATACATACATACTAATGCTCAGCAGGAGCTCCTGCCAGCGGAGACACAGCCAAATCAATAGTCCATCTAATAAGATTTAATCGCTTCTCTGAAACACAGGGGTACTGCATCCCTGCTAGGGAGAAACACTTGCAGGACTTCGCCCAGGGCTGCAACCTTTCATGTTTGCCCACATGGACGGTAGTTCTGAAGTGATCCGGGCTGAGTATGGGAGTGGTGAGACAGGCCAACCCCCCCCAGCAGCAGCAGCCTGCCAGAGCATGCACCTATTGCTGCCTCGGGGATCACCACTGCAAGCACAATGACAAGCACAATGAGCTGATTACAAAGGGAAAATGTCATGTAAAAAACACAATCAGATTCCAGTCTCTTCTTCCCATAACAAAATGTCTCATGAAATGGCTCGCTCTTTTCTGCCATAAAAATGTGTTTCCCTTCAGAACCCTGATATGAATGGAAAAAGAAAAAGAAAAAAAAAAAAAAAAAGCAAAGCTAAAAATATCTTCTGAAAGATACCATGACAGCAACAGATTCACAGGAAAATGAGGTGGGAAGAGGGCTAGGAACGTGATAAAATCCTGTTTAATTTCTCCCCAGCCACCTAAAAATCCACGGAAGGCAGAACTGATACTTTTTCCTTTGTGCAAAAGAAGACTCCACCCTGTGTTTTCCTCTCCATCTGATACACGGTGAAGGATACCAGCACACATTTCTGCTCAGTCACCAGTCAGCAAGTGGGGCGCAGGCAGTGAGATAGCTGGAACGGGAGAGGAAGGAGTCAGGTGGGTGGAACCTGGCAGAAATGCCATACTTTAAATCCCCATTCACTATCTGCTCACACATGGGATGCATTTTACACTAGCAAAGCATCTAGTGCCAGATTTGACTGTGCCTCTGATAGCCTGGATGGAAAGGAGTGTCTGTCTTTTGGACCAGACTGGTAAACTGGCAAGATGAAGCTCAACACGATTACCACTGGGTCCAATTTCAGCTGGTGGGCAGAGGCCTGGCTTCTGAAATGAGAACAGATCCGATACTAAAGTGGTACCACATTTCATCTCCACAAAGAGGCCAAAGTGCCCAAATGAAACTGCTGACCTGCTGGAAACTGCAGATCTGTGGCTTCAGCCCAATTTGTCTCGTGGTTTGAGCACAATGGGGTCAACTCAACTTCAGCTTCTCTGTGATCACATCAGACCCATCAGCTACTGCATGGGGCAGATCCAGCCTGAGACACCAGCTGAGCCCACGTGACAGCACAGTGCCCTTTGGAGGACAAAACACAGACCATCAGTAAAAGATGGAAGGGAACAGCTCTTCCAAACTATTGTTTTCTGAGTTTTAAGGCTCTGCCTGTTACCCCCATCCTCTCAGACAGCAAATCTGGGAGGTGTGCATGCGTATATAGATGTACATGCATACACTATGTGCAAGACATTAACTACTTCTCAGCTTCAATTCAAAGCATCTTCTGCTGTGTACTGGGACAAGAGGACAAAATTACCAGAGAGGGCTCTAAGATGACACTCCCTTTTCATACAGTCCCACGTTCCCCTGTCTGGTTCAAGGAGAGCAAACCTTGGCTTCTGCCCCGGTTGTATAACAGCTCGGCCCAGCAGCTCTTGGCACAACCATTCACCTCCTTGGCAAAAAGAAGGGGAGGGTGGAGCGACTGTCATCCAAGATGGGGGACACTCACAGGGCCTGGGTCAGGCCCTGCAGTAGATACAACTGCCCAAATCTTCTGTTTCTTTGATGCTCAGAGAGCTGGAGGACCTCTTCTACAAAGACAGGCTGAGGAAACTGGCCTTGTTCAGTCTGGAGAAGAGAGGGCTGTGGGGAAAACTTATGATGCCATTCAGTATTTAAATGAAGGTTCTGGACAGGAGGGAAAGTGACCTTTTACACAGGCAGATGGTGACAGGACAAGGGGGAACAGCTTTAAACTGAAAGAGGGGAGATCTAGGCCGTATGTGAGGAGGAAGTTCTCCACCCAGAGGCGGTGCGGCCCCAGCACTGCTGCTCAGAGCTGTGGGTTCCCCATCCCTGCAGATGCCCAAGTCCACGGCTGGGCCCTGGGCAGCCCAAGCTTGGGGGCAGCCCGCCCATGGCAGGGGTGGGGCTGGAGGGGCCTTCCATCCCAACAATGCTGGGATTCTGTGTATTAGTGCTCACTGAGGTCTTAGACAAACCACCCGCTTCCACCCAAGGACTGAGAGTAAAGATGGATCCGAAGACACAAGGAAATGCTGCAACACATGCTCACCAAAGACAACCCCTTCCCAACGTTGTTCCACCTCCTGTAATCCAGACAAAATGATGCGTGAGAGAAAGCGTTCACTTGGCAGGCTACGTCACTGTGAGTTACTATCACCTAAATTAGCAGAGCCAAATGGCCCAAAGAGATGAATTCACAGTACCAGAGCAGTGTCTCAAGGCCTATCAGTCTCCACCAATGCCACCACTTCAGCCAGACTCAAAGGAGAGCACAAGCCGGCAGCAGGCCTGAGTCCAAGCTCAAACCCCAGCACGGCTGCAGCGCAGGCCAGCCCCTTCACCTCACACTGCCAAACCTCACGGGTCTTCCAGCACAATCACCACAGCTGTGACAAATCCAAACCTGCTGACTCAGTGCCATCTGACTTCTCTAATGAGAACAAGCCACACAGCCATCGCTGTCACAGCCCCAACACAAGCACATTTTATGTGTCGTATGAGAGTCACGTATCTGTAATTGCACAAGTCTTTCCGTGCAGGAGCTTCCAACCACCAGCCTTGGGAATCTCCACCGTTTTGTGTTTCTTTTTTTGCATATACTCTCAAAACAGAGCTTCAGAATAGACTCAGGCCTCCAAAGTGACAGGCACCGCATGAAAGTCTACGATATAGCTAAACACAGGCCTTCCAGACACCCACACTGATCTGCCACCAAGCCTAAGCCCATACTCAACCCATCTCCTCACACACACTGCACCATCAGAATCCCAGCTGTCGCTCAGGCAGTGTATCACTGTGCCCAAAGCAGAGGGGAAACATAATTTCCTAGCTGAACAAAATTAAGGCATGCAAAGCCTGTGAGAATGGACAGGAAACCCAGAGCAATCCTGAACACAGCCAAGGCCACCTCCTGCACTTTAACCAACTTTCTCCACTGACTTCCATCATTTAGGAATCATGATTATCTACAGGAAACTTTATTATTTATTCTTTTTATGAAGAAAATTAGCCAGGAACCTGGCTGGTCTGTCCATCTATGAAAACCTCCTCTAGTTATGCATAACTATTCTGCAGCACTAGAGCAAGGAGCAGACATTTTAGTCACTTACAGGACTGCTAGAAGCAGAAAGAAGAAAAGGTTACTGTGTAAATCAAGGTGATCTCATTGCTCAGAGCCAAAAAGAGAAATCAGCTGCCTTGGGGAGGAAAACTGATTCTGAACATTTTCTCCACTCCATATTACAGCGATACCATAGCCTTCTTCATCCAACCTAGACCCCCTCCTGGCTGTCCATCACACGTGGGTTCCTCACAAGGCTGTTGTCACAACCAGGGCTCTGTTACATGCAGCAGTGTCTGCTTTAATGGCCCCACTACCATCTGAAGTTGCTGTTAAGGCAATAAACACGGCACAATGGTTGCAAGGAGATGCTCACTGCTCCCAGCAGTGGCTGCAAGCAGAGGAGGCAGCTCACATCCCCTGGGGAAATATACATGCTGATTATTCAACAGTCAGTTTGGGGATTGTTCACACATAAGGGATTAGTTGGGAAAAAGAGTGATTCTGGACCTTCCATGCACCACAATAACCAGGGTCTGGCACAGCTCACAGAACACACCCTGTGAACCTGGGGCCCTCACTGACAACAGGGTTCTCAGCATCCAGAGCAGCTTGCAGACGGACTCCACGCTGCCAAACCAAAAGCCAAAAAGCACAGTTAAAGAGTAATTGTCTACTTGTCAGGATCACCACTCAAACCTAGCCTCCTTAAGCTCCAAACCTGCTTGAAGGCAACACGGGCATGCAGACTGCTGAAGGCCATGAGTGCAGATCCCCAGCCATGGCAGCCAAAGGACACCCACAAACGCGCAATGGGCAGTGGAGGAAGCAGAGAGCTACAAGGCATCTCCGAGGGCACAACGCGCTTCCCACATCTCCAGTTCTTTGGATGCAAGAGCCCCTTTGGACAAGCCCAATGTGAGAAGACCACGGGGAGGGGGGGGGGAAGGGGGAGGCAACTGGGAGCAGGCTGGTCGCTAGGTGTGCTGAGAAAGCCACACCTCTCAGGGCATGTCAGCAAGGAGAGGGCTCATCAGGAGTCATCTCACACCGCCTGCAGCCCAATAACAGAGCTCTTCCACCACCCGCTCCTGGAGCGCTGCAAATACACCAGCGCATGTACCGACCATTGTTTGTCCGCAGAAGGGTCCCCACCGCAACGCATGGCTGGGCACGGAGCGGAACAATACTACTGCAGATGCAGCAGCAGAAAGTGTTTCATGCGGAAAGTGCTGATAGAGGGGACCCGCGTAGCCCTAATACGATCACCCGGGTAACCGGTCTGTGGAGAAAACGCTGAGCTCGAGGATACCTCCAGAGCCCACCTCCTGCCATATGACGATACTCCAAAAATAACCACAGAAATATGCGAGGACCCGGTCCAAGTTGTTCCTGGCACTCTGCACGTTCTCCTTCTAATGTAAATCGTCTCCCTGCAATCGCAGCCCCGCGGTTAAACGCAGTTACCGCAAGCCGCAGCGCCGGGCGGGCCGCGGGGCCGGCGGATCCCAGGGCTGCGCTGGTCCGGCTGCACGGTCGGCTGCCGCTTCACCGCGCCCCGCTCGCTCGGCTGTGGCTGGCAACGCCGCGCTCCCCAGAAACGGCAGCGGTGAGAAGCGGTGAGAAGCGCTGCTCGCCGCTCCCGCCGCACCGAGCAAGGCAGACCGGGCGGGGAGAGCCGCAGTCGCTTCTCTGCGGCCCGGCGAGGCGGCCCTGCCCTGCCCCGCCCCACGCCGCCCCGCCCGCCGCTGTCCGCCGCCGCACGCACCTAGGGCCGCCGAGCTCCGGCCGTGCCCCGCGGGGCGCTCACCTGGGCCCGCTCCGCCACCGACCTCATCCGGGGTGCGGCCCCGCGCCGCAGCGACCGCCGCCAGCCGCCAGCCCGCCGTGCGGCGGGAGCGCAGCGCGGGGCGGGCCGCGGCGCTGCGGAGGGAGCGGCTCCGCGCCGCCGCGCTCCCGCCCCCGCCCCGCCCGCTGGGAGCCGCCCCCGGCCGGGACGCTCGGCTCCGCGCTGCGGAAGCCCCGCACCACGCAGCACACCGGCCGCGCGGGGCTCGGCTCGGCCCGGCCCTGCCCGCCGCCTCGAGCAGAACTGCCGCTGGGTCCGGGGGGGGAGGAGCCGCGCTCCCGAGCGAGCTCCGGCGTCTCCTGCTGGCGCTGCGCTGCCTGAACCCCGCCCGGTGCGGCTCAGCCCGCGCGGCTGCGGCACCCCGCTCTCCCGCGTCCCTTCGGGTCCTCCGGAGCCCGCCGGGGCTGCGGCCCGGAGCTGCGCGTTCCCGCTCGGCGGAGAAGCTCGGCCTCCCTCGGACAGGAAGTCTGGGACGAGCGCTGCGGCTCCCAGGGGCGTGACCGCTGCCGGAGCTCGCTGCGGGGCCTGGCACGGCCCAGCCTCCTGCTCCTACGGCGGGCAGCGCTCGTACGGAGCGCGGTGCGGCTGCGGGTCAGCCCGGTGTCCGCCCGAGCCCCGCACTTGGGGTGTCCGCCGAGCAGCGCCCTCCGGGAGGTGCGGCCCCGCAAAGCCGGGTAAACAGCAAGAACCCCTCGGGGGTAAACCGGCGCACCAGAGCCAGGCGTGAGGCGGTAGCATTCACTTACAAACGGAAGGCATGTCCTCCGGTTGTGCAGATTCCCTTTACGGAGGTTCTGCCGTTGGCCCTCTGTCGCCGTGCCTTCGGGTGCCGCTGAGCGGGTGCCACACCTTGCTGCTGCAGTGCAGGATCTCTGGGGAGCGGTCACAGGAAAAAGATCACACCGTTGTGTTGCTAAAAAAGACGTGGTCTGGGCGCAGTCTTGAGGACAGCTGCTGCCTGTTTGCACCTGTCAGGTCACCCAGTGAAACAGTACTGAAGGTGTGGAAAATCCAGTCCGTATGGAGACTTGGCCATACTGCCCTTTGCCCCTGAAATGAGGAAAAGAGCTTAGTTTGCAAAATATTGACCATCATCATATGATGGCCCTCTTCTGTTTGTTTAATAACAAAGAAGCTTTTTTGCATCCTTATCAGATCCTTGCTCCGTGATGGCAGCAATGGAGATACCTGCTCTGGTGTCCCACAGATAACAGATGGGACAGAGGGAAGGGACAGTAAATCAAAACAAGAAAATATGGGAATTCAGAGTGACCAGCACTTCTTCAGTTATTGACATAAATAAACACCTCCAGAAGTTAGCTTTTTCATCAGGAAGAGCTGTTACAGCAAGCAGCTGTTACACAGCCAGGTGGGACTGCACGTTGGCTGCCGGAGAGCTTCATTGCCCAGTGTCTCCTATGTGACATGATGTGGAGGAAGAAGACTGGGCAGCAGCAGCATGGGAAAGCCATCAGGCACTCAGGTCGTGCTTTTGCCACCAAAGGGAAGTCTGGTGGCCACATTCTCATGGTCTGGCAGAGTCAGCTTGGAACAACAGTGACAGTGCAAAGAAATGAGGGCTGGTACAAATTGAAAGGGCTTGCAGTCATGTAAGGGTTCAGACAGATCTGGTCACCAAGCCTCCTTGAGAGCCTCTGTGGTTTTTTGTATTGTTTATTTATTGGTTGGTTCTTATTCCAGCAAGTTTTCTTAGTACAGATAATAGCTGCAGGGCGTCCTGCCTGCCTGCATTGAACAGAAAGCAAGGAGGGTTATCAGGTGTGTCAGTCGTTCCCCTTGAGGGTACTTCTATGCTCTTTGTTGCGACGTTGTTTTTAATGACTCCTATTTTATTCAGCGTTTGTGTCCATGACAGAAACAGTAACTGTTAGCACTTATAACGCCTTCCGCCAGCAGAACCGACTATGAATTAGCCCTCGCCACATCAATGTCAGGGAAGTGCTCTTCTGGTTATTAATAATCATTGCAAAGTATTCATCATCAGATCTGCAGCAGAAGTTGAAGTGAGATTGTGTTTGCTCTCACTTCCAAGGCGAGGTGAGCCTAGGAAATCCCAGCCTGAGCTGCTGCTGGAGCTGATGCTCTTCAATAACAGCCTTTCCCAGCTCTCGCTTGTTTATGCGGGCCGTGAAAAGGCCCTTTGTGCCCCCTGGGGAGCCAGCTGACAGCTGGGAGCAGTGAGACTCTCCCTGTGTGCTCCTCGTTTCCTTCCCCCTTGCAAAGCTGTGCCTTCCATGAGGTGCAGGAGTTGCATGAGGGCTTGCAGAAATACTCAGCCCAGCTGGAAATGGACCATGGCTCCTGGTGCTGGGCTCCAGGACACTTTCTGGATGATGGGAATGTGCTGGTGACCTTCCAACAGCTCCAGACAAGTGCTTCCAACCAAAGAAAACACATCCAGCTCTTGGTTGCTCATGCAAGGCCACATGATCCATTTTCCTCCAGGTTATCCGAATTGGACTCAGAGCTTGTAGAAGTCCCTGGGTCTGAGAGGTCATCAGAGAAATTAGGCAAAGCCCTCGCATCTCTATTTGTCCAGAGCCCTGATGTTTCAGGGATACTCAGCCTGCCTTCTGCTTCCCAAATAACATGACCTAGTACCAAAATGCCATCACTGCCTGCTGACCTTCAGATATTTGTGTAGCTCCAGGTAATTGTGCACATTGCTGATAACTGAGAGTAAAAACAACAGGAGATGCATTTCAAAAATGTAACTAGTAAGTTTCATGGCTCACCTAATCTTTGTGACACATCCCAACTCAACACCTTGCAGGCATAAGAGGGTTGCAGTGGAAAGAACTGTAGCACCTCTGGGAGGCAGGGAAGAAGGAATATTGCCCACTTTCCAGTCAAGAAACCTAAGAACCAGGGCAGGATACGGGTTGCTCTGGAGCAGAGCTATAACGTGCATAGTAACCCAGGAAAGCACTTTTATGACAGCCATCTCAGCAGGCCTGTGGGGTAGATGTGGTCCACAGTGAATCAGTGGTAGGTTCAGGAGAGACAAATGAAGAGACATTTAACAAATACAACAACATTTGCAATCAATTACTCCTTTCTGTGAGCCGTAAGGGGAAAGAGAAAGGGTTGAGCAGGATTTGCTTCCAGCTGCAACCCCAGCCCATTGGGCATGTTTCCCCATGCAGGTTAGAGCTCTCTCATTTGCTCGTGGGCTTTCTGCACAGACCAGCTGTATGCAATCCTGGGCCACAAACATCTGTAGAGCCTCAGTTCCATCCTGTTACGAGCCTTGCAAGGCAGAGGCTTTACCCTAGATACTGTAAGATGGAATATCCTGTGTCTTTCTGTTCTGATGCTGCCAGGAAATTATCCGTTCTCCTGAGGAGAGACCCTGGCATGGGTCTGACATACTCTGATTAAAGGGGAGGTTCTGACAACTTAATCATATGTCAGCTTGAGAATGGCAGGGGTTGAGTACAACATGTCTGATGCCAACCTGCCCACCAAGAGCAATGGCTGTGGCCAACCCAGCAGAAACCCAGTGCACCAAGGACAGAGGAAACAGAAAGATGCAGAACAAGGCACAAACTGGGGAATACACATGGTCTTGTTTTCTTCCTTGATGCAAACATCACTCTGCTGACTTCACTGCTCTGAGGAAGAAGAGGTTGACGTGGTAGTACCTCCCAATGAAATATCTTGTCCTCTCACTTGGCAGGAGCATCCCCTGGCTGCCCTAGTTAGATAGGTTGGCTGTGTACTAAACTGCTGTGCTCTGGGGAGTCACAGAGGAGGGTGCAGTATGAATTACTGCATTGCAGTAGGAGTGCTGACTTTGGGGCACTGCCCCAGCAGAAAATGCTATTTCTGTCTAAGAAACTGACTTTCCAAGCTATTACTTATCAGTGCAAACATTTTGAGCCTGAGCAAATATTAAGAATCATAGACATGAAGAGGACATAAAAAACTAAAATGAAATGGAGAAAAACAACCAAACACAATGTTCTGGATTTCATACTTCCATGTTATGAATTAAAAGTCCTAGTGTCCCATATCCTAGAGCTTGCTAATGTGCTGCTCGTCTACAAGAAGGGTTGAAAGGAAGATCTGGGGGGGGGGGGGGGGGGGGGGGAGATGGAACAGGTTATATCGAGTGTGATCATGCAGTATGTGCAGGACAACAGGGGAATCAGGCTCAGACAACATGGCTTCATGAAAAGCAGGTCCTGCTTGACCAACCTGATCTTCTACAACAAGATGACCTTCCTGGTGAAGAGGGAAAGGCTGTTAAGGTAGTCTGCCTAGATTTCATCAAAGCCTTTGTCTCTCTCTCCCACAGAATACTCCTGTGGAAGCTGACAGCCTGGAAAGGTGTACTCTTCACTGGGTAAAGAACTGGCTGTGTGCTGGGCCCAGAGAGGTGGTGAATGGAGTTATATCCAACCGGTGACTTGTCATGAGTGGTGTTTCCCAGGGATGTCAGCACTGGGGATGCCCTGTTTAATGTCGTTAATAATGATCAGAAAGAGAGGACTGAGTGCATCTTCAGTAAGTTTGCAGAGGACACCAAGATGGTGGGAAATGTTGTCCTGTCAGAGGGTAGGAAGACCTTGCAGAGGCATCTGGATAGGCTGTATATGTGGGCTGAAAACCATGGGATGAAATTCAACAAGACCAACTGCTGGGTCACAGCAACCGCAGGCCTTGGTCACCGCAACCACAGGCAGTGCTACAGGCTTGGGGCAGAATGGCTGGTGAACTGTATGGAGAAAGAGGATCTAGAGGCTGACAGCTGGCTGGACATGAGTCAGCCATGTGCCCAGGTGACCGTCTTGGCTTGTGTTGGAAATAGTTCAGCCAGCAGTAGCAGGAGGTAATTGTCCCTCTGAACTCAGGACTGGTGAGATTGTACCTTGATTACTGCGCTCAGCGTTGGGCACCCCACTACAAGAAAGACATGGAGGCCCTGCCTGGAGCACTCTCAGAGAAGGGCAATGAAGCTGTGAAGGGTTTGGAGCACAAATGTTATGGGTGGTGGCTGTAGGAGTTGGGATTGTTCAGCCTGGAGGAAACTCAGAGGAGATCTGAAAGGAGGTTGTAGTGAGGTGGGGGTTGGCCTCTGCTTCCAGGTTACTTTTGATAGAATGAGAGATAATGGCCTTAAGTTGCATCAGGGGGTGTTCAGGTGAGATATTAGGAAAAATATATTTTTCAAAGTAGTGGTCAGGCATTGACACAGGCTGCCCAGGTGGTGGAATCATCATCCCTTCAAGATGTGGCCCTCAGGGGCACGGTTTAGCAGGCATGGTGGTGATGAGTTGATGATTGGACTAGCTGATCTTATTGCTCTTTTCCAACCTTCATGATTCTATGCATCTGAGTAATGAGTTCTCTGTTACAGACATGCCTCTCCTGACACTGGTGCCTGCAACCCCCAATTGCATTTCTGGGCGTTCTTTTGCATCTGCTCAGTGAGCAGAAATTCTTCAGTCTCCCACTTCTAAGCAGGTTCTTATGACCCCAACTGCACATGCAAACCCTATTTTGAGTCTCTTTCAACATCATAGATAATTTCAGTGAATATTTGTAATTTTAAGACATGTTTTGGATTCTGCTCCATACGAGAATGCTACAGGATTGGTGCAGGAAGAGGGACACTTTCTTTATCAAGTCTTCTCAGGACCCTATGCACCAAACTTGGGCTGAAGCCGGCCAAGAGGTGGGCACAACTCTGTTCCCTTATTTCACTGAGGGATGTGGGTCACAGGGAGCAGAGGTTTCCTTCCAGTGCCTTCACAGCAAATAGCACACACCTTGTTACTGACAGCATCATCCTAAGACTCTTCCAAATGAAAAGAGTTCATTAAAACTTTTCCCTCAAGCATAATGACATAAAACCACCCACACTGCACAACATTACCATGAAAGCTGTGCTGCAAGGACTTTCTAAGAACAGTAAAAGAGGGTCTTAGACCTGGGATAAATTTTGTCATATAGCATCTTGAGTTAGAAGGGACTCACAAGGATCATCAAATATGGGTCCTTTGGAGTCCTGTGGGATCAGTATATGACAAGAGTTGAATAGTTTGAAAACCCCCCAGTGAAACCACATTTGGTCCTAAAGTGTCTAGGCTGAGGATTAAGATGCTGGCAAAATGCTCATGGGTTTACATGCAGGATTCACATGTCTTGCATTTCTGGCCAAATATCCCAGCACACATGCCAGAAATTCACCAGAGACACCATATTCATCAGCTGCACTCTCACAGCTGGCCATAGATGGGACAGCAGGCACCAAAGGAACAGATTCCAAGATTTTTTGAGAGAAAGAAAGGAGAGTATTTCAAAATAATCTACACCTGTGCTGTTTGCTCTCATCTAGAGACCATCCAAACCTCCTCATCCTGAACCTGGATCAGAGTGGGCAGAGTGGATGCTGCTAGGTCCTGCTCTTGGCCAGTGGGAAGCTGGAAAATAGACGTTCAAGGGCAGCAGGGAAGGTAGCTGAAAAGTGGTTTTCCCCTTGAATCAAGCCAGACCTTCCACAGTGACTTTATGGACTGTAAGATCTCTTTGTCACTGTTTTGCCTTCTCTCTCACCTATCCTGCAGGCGGGTGCCTTCCAGCACTCACACATGATGCTGAGGTGAGGATCAGACCATGTTCATGTTTTACACTCAGTGAAAGCCCAAGGATGAGCAGGGATGCAGAGGGACCAGGTGCCACATGTATGTGTAAGATCTTGCCATGTCCCCTGCTGAACAGGAGTGAATCAGCACCTCTGGGTCTCTTTTCTTGGTGGGCACCTAACCCACTCCTCACTGGAGCACAAGCAGCCTCTGTGCACTGAATGATGCTGAATTCCTACTGCCTTTGGTCCATCTCCAAGGGAAACTATCTATATCCTGTGACAGGAGCATTCCCAGCATCTAATGGAGGGTGAGGAATAGCTGTGGTGCCTGGGACCAGGAGCAGCAGTGTGCTGGGAAGAGCACTGGATTAGCCCACAGCTCTGGCTCTGCTGGGTAGGAAACAGCTCTCAGCAAAAGCCCGAGATCCACTTGCAGCTCTGGTTGCTGCAAGTAATGCACATAATACACGTAATGCAGGTGCAGGTGTTGATGGCAGCTGAGGCCACATAGCTGGATGCCATATGGTTGTGTCAGTTCTGCCCAGCACTGGGGATGTGTGACAGTGATGGGGACCCCATAGCCCCCAGTGGCAAAGAAGGGCTCCTGCTTCCCTGCAGGCTGTACTGGCTGCCATCAGGGCAGCAGGGCAGCAGGATGGCCCTGGCCACAGCAGCGTGGGGAGTGTCCAGACAACAGAGAACCCCACCAACTGGTAAATGTGTGCTTCCCTATCCTTAGGAAATATGTTGCCTTCTCACTGCTGGGGCCTCCTTTTCTCTAGGGGTCTCTCAGCTTGGTTCTGCATTCCCCTCCTGAGAGGGGAACATGAGTCTTCACCGAGGCCCAGGGCAGTAGCTGCACCAGTGCAACTGCTTTGGGCAGTGCTGTTGTGTTAGAAGCCGCAGCCCTCCCACACCTCCAGGAACAGTGGGGGCCCTGCTTGCTGCTCTCTCCAAGTGTCTCTGCCTCAGATCACTTCTGCCCACATGGCTTACTCCCAGAAGGTCTAAAGCCCTGGTTAGCAGCAGCCAGCTGGGGGGTAACCTCAGAACTGAGCACCAGCACCAATGAACTGAACCTAAACTGAGCTGCTGGTCAGGGTGCTACCTCCCTTCTGTGATGCCCCATTCACTGCTGAGCCTTCTGGCTTAGGCAGCGGCAACCCCTCCCATGTGTTGTCAGGTCTTCAGCAAGGCTCTGGTGGGGACACAGGGCTTTTGGCCTTGAATCCACAAATGCACTGTGGCCAGAGGAGCACCCTCCCAGGTGATGCCTGCACTGAGAAGAAGGAACAAAACAGCACTCAGCTGAGCTGGTGAGAGAAGCTGAGGCTGGGGAAGAAAACCTTGTTTTGTCCCAAATTCCTGACTCCCACAGGCCTACAGTGAGTATCCTCGCTGCAGCCACAGGTCTCAGCCCCTGAATAGAATCACAGCATAGCTGGGTTGGAGGGGATCCCAAAGCCCACCAAGCCCCACCATCCTCTGCCATGAGCAACACCTCTAGGTATGGGGCAATGCTGCAAAATGCAGCTGCAAAGACACTTCCAGTGCTACCACTGTAAATTTCCTTGGCTGGGGAGTCCTGGCAGCAGCAAATAAGCAGGGTCCCAGCCCTATTATTGCTTATCATATGCAGGGTTGCAGATAGTATTTGGAAAATAAAAGTAGTTCGTAGCTGACAGGGAGTTCAGCTGGGGCCTCTCTCAGTGGAGGATTGGGCTTGGCTGTGGGGTTCCCTTTTGCTCACATGGCTGGGACTCCTCAGCCTCTGCCAGCTGTGGCTCATGCTGGTGAATGGTGCCAGAAGTGGGAGGAGGGAGTGGACCCAGAGAACATGGCAAGGCTTTCTCCGGCTTCAGGGCTGCCACAGGCTCTCCAGACATACAGAGCTGATCTCAGGCTATAGTAGCAGGATCTTCTCAGGTAAGGAGTGGAAACAAGGAGTTTTTGTGCTGTCTGCTGGTTCCACTCTGAAGCACATTGTCAACAGCAGTGATGGGGCTAATCCACCCCTGCAAAGCTAGCCCTTGGGGGATGTCAGGAGCAGTCACACCAGATAAAGCAGCATCCCCTCCTCATCCCTGGTGACATACCTTGCACCATCAGCCTAGCAGGATCCTGACACGGGGCCTCATAATGCTAGACATATGCACTCGCATTTCCCTGTCTTGGAAGGGATGAGTGAGGTCTGGTTCCTTGAGGACTGGGTATGGTTAACGGCTGTCACAAGTGGGCAGCACAGAGAGTGCTGCTGGGTTCAGTGACTCCCACTCAGTGGAGTCAAAGAATCAAATTTCTGAACATCCCAACAAAAGCTGAAACTGAGGCTGTTTTGCCTAAGACCTGGATCAGACAGAAATGCCAATGCAGAAATGCCAGTGCTTTCCCCTTCACATAAACTAGTTGGAATGGCTTGTTGGAGCACAAGTGAATTCATCTTCCCACCTTGGCTTCAGAGGTTTGCACATGGAATCACAAAATCATAGATTCACAGACTCATAGAATGTCCTGAGCTGGAGGGGGGCCACAAAGATCACTGAATCCAACTTCTGGTTCCTCGCAGCCCCACATGAAATGCAACCTTATGTCTGAGAGTGTTGTCCAAATACTTTTCCAACTCTTGGACATGATGCTGTGAACATTGCCCCGAGGAGTCTGTTCCAGTGCTCTATATAAAAGCTTTTTCAGGCTGTGATGGCAGGAGCACTGATGCCAGCCCTGCCCATGCTGCAGGGTCAGCTGCCCAGACACCACTCAGAGGGGCCACATTGATCCAGCAGCACACACTGATTGCTCTGGTTGACAAATCACCTCGTGGCCAGAGAAGACCTAGAAATACATCAGGCTGATGTATTTCTCCCTGGCACCTTTTGTCCATCCATCAGTGCTGGACACAGTGCTCACCAGCTCCATTGGCCCTGTGGATACTTTGATTTATTTGGGCAAAAGAGACAGGTTAAGGGCTAATGGTGTTAATGGATAGCAGACAGTGAGCTGTGAAAAGGACTGCTCTGCAGTGCAGAGGTCTGGAGCAGACAGGAAAACTATCTTCTCTTTGATGCTAAACTTGTAGAACTATGCCTTACAAAGGCTCTGCAGACCCAACCGTGGCATTGTAATGCAAGCTCCCTGACAGCATCCCCACCATGGAGCCATGAATGCTCTGTCCATGAGTTCTGCTGAGCCTTCAGGCCATAAATACTGGATTAAATATGTGGGTTGTCCACTTCTGCAGGTCACACAGGCTCAGGGCCTGACTTCAGGACCCTGGGATCCTGATCCAGAACTCTGGGATCCTGTATGCCCACTTGGAGCTGACACATGGAACATGACGTCTTCTGGAAAAAGCACCTTGCAGGCATCCTAAACAAAAATGCCACTCAAAATGTCAGACCTTCAGCACAAATCCACACTGCTACTGCAGCAGAGCCAGGTGCTGCCTCCTGGTCACTGCAAGGACAAAAGCCACGGGTTGCAAAGTGAGAACAGGACCCATTTTCCAAAACCAAGGTGCTGCTTTAACCTCCAAGTAGAGAAATTGCTTCAAAAACCCACGTTAGCCCTAGTGCTCATCATCCATGTAAACAGCTGCAGAACTTGGGTATCCTCCAATTGTGTGAGCTCTTTGCAGCTATAACTGACAAAATACGTCTGAGCTGATCATTTCTATCAGGAAAAGATTTCAGGGCTCAAATTAGTATTATGGTCTCTTACCAAACGCTGACAACAGTGCTTCCCAGGTCAGCTTTATTCTATGACAAGACTCTGAGCAGCAACTGAGCAGATCCCTGCAGTCACACTTTGAGCCCAGGTGCTGCAGCTTGGGAGCAGTGCAGAGGAACTGAAATTAGGTAGAAAATGACTTCCAACCAGCCTTGCTAAATTGCTGTGAAAATTTAACTGTCCAGATGCAAAGCCTCTGTGCCAGTTTGCTTTTCCAAAATGTCAGAAAAAATGTTCAACACACACATCAAAAGATGTTCACCACTTGGGGTGGAGGGGCCACACACTGAGCCATGCTGCTGCCCACCAAAGGGCAGATCCAATTGCTTTGCTCCGTAGGCTGAGGGTCACCGTGTGCTAACCATCTGTGAATGGGTATCAGTGAGATCAAAACAAGACGGAGAAATATTTTGCACCTTTGCACCATTAGTAGCAGAATCTGCACCTCTTCCTTTTAAATACATGTAATTCTGGGCAAGAATATAATTAGAGAGTAATAACAGTAACCTGTGTACACGTTTTCTCTGTCATTAGAAGAGAGCTGATGGCTACAGCTGTCCAGCAGCTCCCAGCACTTGATGCCTCATCATCAGCTGCCAGCATACTGTGGCAGAGTGTACATTCACTGGTTGGGAGGTAGAGGTTCCACTGGGTACTGAGGCATCTGCAAAGTGGGCACCGGTTCGGCCTGGCTTGGAGAGAGGTTTACCAGATACCAGCCAGCTTTTTGGGTACTTACTAAAGAAGGGATTAAAGAAAACATTGAAAGGCTGTCCGCTTGCCAGGAGGAAAGCTTTGAAAAGATAGAACCATAGAAACATTAAGGTTGGAAAAGACCTCTAAGCACATCAAGTCCAACCATCAACCTCTACCATGCTCACTAAACACATCCCTCGGTTTCACATCTGCACATTCCTTGAGCACCTCCAGGGATGGTGACTCCATCACCTCCCTGAGCAGCCAGCCTGCTCCAGTGCCTCATCACTCTCTCTGAGAAATTCTTCCATGGTGTCACGCTCAGGGTTATGTGTACTATGATCCTCAACACACCTTGGAGATGCCAGGCATATTGTTGTTGGATGAAATGCAGCTCTTCAAGAGGGGCAAAAATGCTCTGGGCAGCAAGTTGGCTGGACTGACTAACAGAGCTTCAGATTAGATTTGATGGGAAAAGGAGGTGTGTTTCTAAGTGACAGAGAAGAGCTTGAAGGAAAGAGATGTCCTGTGAAGCTGGAAGATATTTGTGTCCACCTGGACAATCAGTATTAATTGGTGTTGGTGGGCTGCAAGATTACAAAGGAAAGAGGCAGAAATCTGAGAAGCTGAGCATCCAAATGAGCCTCAGTAGAAGAGAGAGAGGTGATGAGGGTCGGCAGCCATCTGTGCCATATGTTCCCACCAAAATCTGCCCTCCGGTCCAAGGGAAATAAAGGGGTGTGGGCTGGGGACAGAACTGCATCCTGGTCTTGGTGTTTTCACAACAGATCCCCTCATATCTGGGGGGAGGTGACCCACAGGGTGGGACTTTCTGCTTCTCCATCCTGAGAAACTGCCAGGGCACTCAGATGAGCAGCTGCATCTGGATCTAAGCCCAGTTCAATGGGCCCCGTGTGCACTGGTCTGATCCCTGAGGAATGTTCACATATACTGATGTGTGGGAAGTGGAGTCATAGTGTCATTATACCTCCAAGTCATATGGCTTGAGTCTCTTAATTGACAGCCAGCTGAATGTGAGCCAGCAGTGTTCCCAGGTGGCCAAGAAGGTCAATGGCATCCTGGCTTGTGTCAGAACTCGGGTTGCCAGAAAGAGCAGGAGGTTATTGGACTCCCTATACCCAGCTCTGGTGAGGCTGCACCTCGAGTTCTGTGCTCTATTGGGCCTCTCATTACAAGAAAGATATTGAGGCCCAGAAGCACGTTCAGAGAAGGGCAATTAATTTGTGAGGGGTCTGGAGTACAAGTGTTATGGTGAGCAGCTGGGAGAATTGGCATGGTTCAGTCTGGAGGAAGCTCAGGGGAGACTTCATTGCTCTCTACAACTCCCCGAAAGAAGGTTGTGGCAAGGTGGGGCTCAGCCTCTGCTCCCAGGTAACTTGTGGTAGAATGAGAGGTAATGGCTTTAGTTGCACTAGGGGAGGTTCAGGTTGGATATTAGGAAAATTTTCTTCTCTGAAGAAGTTTTGGCATCATCACAGGTTGCCCGGGGAGGTGGTGGAGTCATCATCCCTGGAAAGACATGGCCCTGAGGGACGTGGTTTAGTGGGCATGGTAGTGATGGGCTGCTGGTTGGACTGGGTGATCTTAGTGGTCTTTTCCAACATTAAGGTTCTATGATTTTATGATTCTAGGATTCTTGGGGAAGGGAACACTAAAGTGGCCCAAGGATCATAGAGCTCAGTGATGCATTCCCTAGGGAGCATGGGATCTGTTTCAGCCTGGGCTGGGCAACAACAGTGAAAAACACAGGAAATCCCACTCTTCACACTGATAACAGCACCAAGCTTGTAAGGTCTGTTGAAAAGATCATGTCGGCCCCCAAATATAGCTCTGCTTCTGCAAGTCAGCACCCAGAGGAGCAGTAATGCATGGAGATGGCCCTTGTGGGTACATACAGAGCCAGAACAGCCTCTGGGGCTACATCTGAGGGGTGCTAGGTGGAGCCCAGCTCTGACACCCAGCTGCAGAGCTTGTACCACCCTAGCAAAGCCAGAGCTTTGCTCCTAGCATACCTAAAACCTGCCCTAAGGACCATGGGACGGCACCCCAAGGCAGCACTTCTCACAGCGCACCACCTCCACCAGGTGCTCCGTTTCACCGCCTCTTTGCTCCGCCCTGCCTTCATGCTATTCGCTTGGCTGGGGGGTTCCCAGGCTGATAACAGGGACTGACAGGCAGAGGCGCCCTGCAGACCCAGCAGAACCCCCGCACGTGGCTGCAGACCCGACCTTTTCTATTGTGGGGATGAGAACGGGGAGCGTTCGACCCATCTCCAGGCGAGGCTCAACCTCGCTCTCTCCACGCACCATCGCACACATTGTGCGTTCTTTAATCCATGCTCAGCTGACCACAGCCGGGCAGAACAGGAGGCGTGGGGAGCGCTTAGCCGTGCATACTGAGTGGGCTCGTTGGTGACAGCCAGCACCCTGCGCGTGACCGTCATGAATGCGGGGCCAGGACAGGATGCAGCTCCCTGGCTCAGCTCCTGTCCTGGATGGAGTCAGGAAAGCGATTCAAATGGAAATGCCTTGCTGCTGAACTAAATAGCCGATGTGAGAAGGGGTAAGAATAGAAAGAGCCTAGAAAGGGGGAGTGTAGCTGCAGGGTTGGGAAAAACAGAGCAGGAGGGGTTCTGCGGCAGGGAGGGATGGCACAAAGCAGAGGGACTGACCGAGGGCAGAAGGCTGATAGTGCGGTGGAGGGGCAGATCAGAAAGTGCAGAACTGTAGGTACAGTTATGGAAAAGATTTTCATACTCAATGGTGCAGCTCACCAAAACAGCTTCCACCTCTTCCCACTGATAAAGACCTCCTCCGGCAGTAGGAGGGTGAGCAGATCCTCAGGAAGAGCCCCAGTTGCCTCCTTCTGTGTCTACACAGCTGTGGGTGCCTGGAGGTGGCTCTTTCCTGCTGCCTGATAGTCCCAAAAGGCAAGTGGGACTGTCTGCAGGGCACTGCTCCTCTGCATGCCGTACTGGAGCAGCGAAGTCCTGTAGTCCTTTTCCTGTTTTCTAACTCTTCCTTTTGATGACCAGCACAAAACCCAGCAGGATGCTGCTCTGGCTGACATCACCTCTGGGGCGAGCAGAGCAGCACGGTGACCATCCCTGACCTGGGAGGGACACTCAGCTTACACCGCACTGCATGTTCCTGACTTGCTCACAGCAGCAGCACGCTGTGAATCAACAGAACCTGCAGAAACTACCCAGCAATAGGGCTGCGTTTCAGCCAGTGAGTTTCTGCTTGCTATTTATGCATTGCATTTTTCCTGCTTTGCATTTGTCCTCATCAAATTACATTTTATAAATTCCAAGCAATTACTGAGTGATTGAGATCTGTTTGTTGTTGCTGTTTTTAATTAATTCATTTATTTTAATTGCGATTGAATCCTTCAAAACAGTTGCAGCCCTTTGCTATTATTTATCGTTTGGGTATTTTATAAGCATAGCCACTCTTCAGTCAGCCCGGTGGCTAATGAGGACCTGATGCAGGACAGGCCCTCCCAGGACCTCACTTAACAAGTTTTCCAAGTCTGAGAGCATCTGAGAATCCTCCGCTCCCACAGCTCAGAAATGTTTCAAATGCACTCCATGCCCTCAGTTTCCTGAGGAGCAGATCCCATGGGACGGTACAAAAACCCAGTGAACCCAATCGGCCACTTCCGCTACCGATGATGGAAACTGGGTTGCTTTAATGAGCTGTGTTATTAGCAAGTCTTCATTGGATATATTGTCCTTGAGACACTTAACAAGTGGTTGCACAATGATTCCATCCTGTATCACTTTAGGCATCAGAGTTCCCTTTCTCCCTTTTTGATGTCACATGCTAAGTTTTGTCCTCCTCCTGTCCTCAGGGATCTCACACATAATGCCATCTGTTTTCTGAGATAATTGCTAATGGGGTCAGACATTACTGCAGCTTGTTTCTTATGCACTCCAGGGTAAATTTTATCATATCCTGTCAATTTCAAGATATCCATGCTTTGTTATTCTTTCTTTTCTTCCTAGTCTCTTGCTGATGGAAATACTTTGGTCATAGTTAATGCCTCTGTAAATATTTAAAATATGAAAGATGTTGGGCAATTCAGCTTTCTCAACTATCATCAAGTATTTGCTTTACTGTCTGGCTTCAGAGTGGACCTAAATTTCCCTGTTTATACAGATTTTCTTCTTCTAAGTTTATAGATCCAGGCAGAACTGATTTTCTGCTTTAGTCTGTTTGATTTTGTCTCTCCATAGTTGTGCTTTCCTTTATATTCATCTTTATATATGCATCCTTGTATAACGCTGCTGTCCTAATCCTTTTCCCATCCTGAACAGGTTCTTCCTTCTTTAATGACTTACTCAGCCAATGTTGTCCTACCAAGTCCCTGTGATGTTCAGTTGCCTGGTGACATTCCCAGGTCTTCCATTTTGTCCCCCTTTCTGCTGGGTTTTGCATCTATCTCGCTCATACCTCGGGATATCTGCACCACACTCTGTACTTCAGCCCTGCTCAGGCCTCACAGAGCTTCCCCACCCTTTCTGGGGCTCCAGACTTTGGTCCAACCTGTTTGTGTTCACCCCTTGCTTCTCATCTGTCAGGAGAACAGGACACAGAAAGTTTGGATATGAACAGGGTGTTTCGTGATCAATAACATGCCTATTTGCCCAAATATTGAGAAGGAGAATAGAGAAGACCTACTCTTGGAAATTTCTGTATAGAAGTAGAATACTCACTAGATAAAAATTGTACTTCTGTAACAAGACTCATGAGATTTCACTAATATTAGTGTTATTTTGTATAACATTAAACTGAACAGCACTGCAGTAGATTCCGCTCTCATGTCAAATTGTCTTGCCGGTGCCTGGGAAAAAAAGGAATATTCAAGCTACTGGATTTAGAAGTCTATGATTCTCATCACTTATCCTTTCAGATGGGAAATAAATCTTTCCTCACAGGACAGGTGCATTGGAGTTCTTGTATGCTCTTCATTCTTCATCAAGGAGGGTCCAGCTCTGGCCAGCATGCTCTGAAGTGAACCAAACATTTCTTTCTACACCATTTGCACAAATTGATGCATTCACCCCTGCTGGGTGAATAGCCTGCAGCAATATCAGCAGAGCAGGAGAGTGGTGGTCATCCCACAGCTCATCCTGAGGTATGTGAGGTGCAGCACAGGTCAGTGGATGGGTAGGGGATCAGCCCAGAATAGAGCACCTTACATCAGTGCTGCCATGTAGGGTCACATGGGGGTATCCAGAAGCCAGCAAAGACTTGATCTGAGCAGCATTTTCCTTTTCCAGACTTAAAAAAGGAAAATCTCATTCGCATCTAGATGTGGAATCCTCAGAAAAGGAGAAACAGGGACCCTTTGGAGTGCATCCAGAGGAGGGCCACAAAAATGATCCCAGGGATGGAACACCTCTCTCATGAGGACAGGCTGAGAGAGCTGTGCAGATGGAGAGGAGAAGGCTCTGGGGAGAGCTGAGAGCAGCCTTGTAGTATCTAAAGGGGAGTAAAAGGAAGGAAAGGGACAGACTCTTTAGGAGGATCTGTTGTGATGGGAAAGGTGGAAATGACTTCAAACTAAAAGAGAGGAGATTTAGATTGGATTTAAGGAAGAAAGTTCATTACAATAGGGGTAGTGAGGCACGGGCACAGGTTGCACAGAGATGTGTATGCCCCATCCCTGGACTTTCAAGGTCAGGCTGGATGAGGCCCTGGGCAACCTGATGGAGCTGTTGTGTCCCTGCTCATTGCAGGGGAGTTGGGTGAGATGACTTCTAAAGGTTCCTTACAACACTAAGGATTCCATGATTCTATTCTATGACTCCATGATTCTAAGTTTTCATTAAGTGAAACTCTGCAAGGAACAAAATAAACCTAAACAAGACAAAACAATATGTCACTTCTGAAAAATGAAAATGCTTTTTTAAAAGGCACAGTCAGCAAGGATGGCTAAGGTCAAAAGAAATGTTGGTGAGCAGATCCCAAACATTTACTTTGGGACAGCTAAACATGAAAATCAGGTTTGTCCAGTGCAATGCTGCTTCACTGGGGCTGGGGATCAGAAGACAAACAACCTCAGCTTACTCCCATGATCTTCTGCATCTCCAGGGTCCGCTGGATGGTGCAGAAGAAGGGTGTGAGAGATAGCAGGCAGAGAGTGTAGCTGTGACCATCAGGAATCCATCAAGGGCTGCTGTGGCAGAGATGGGCACACAGGCTCTGCAGGTAGCATAGCAGCTCTTGATAGGTTCACACCAACACACTGCCTTGCTGGAGGGATAAGCAGGGCTCAGGAACGTTGTGCTGGGGAGATAAGTGTCCCCATTTCTCTACAACATCCATCGTTGAGGGGAAACCACCCTTTGGCACTGAGGAGGGACTGCTCAGTAAGGCCCCTCATTTCTCCAAGGCATCAGTAGGAGATTTTAAGGACAGTCTAGCAGGGAAGGCACAGGGCAGGTAGCATCAGCTATGATGTTCTCCAGATACAGTCAATCTGTCCCTGGATTATATCACTGATCTCCACTAGCCTTAAAGCTATGAGCCTATGAGCAGGACTCACAGGAAAGGACTTTAGCCTGGTCCTATTGCAAAAAGTTTCTCTCCATCTTTCTTATCAACCACCTTTAAGTATTGAAAGGCCACAGTGAAGTTTCCCCTGAGCCTTTTCATCTCTAGGCTGAATAACCTCAACTCTCTGAGCCTCTCCTCATAGGAGAAGTGCTGCAGCCCTACAAGCATCTTTGTAACCTCTGGACTCTCTCCAACAGTTCTGTGTCCTTGTTTCATTGAGTTGAATGCAGAACATCAAAGGGAAGGGAGGGGGGGGATATAAAAAAGGATGGAGTAGAGAATCATCTCCCAGCATGGACCCTGAGGAACACGCTTGTTACTGATCTCCAGCTTGACATCCAGGAACTGACTGCAGCACTCTGGATACAGCTATCCAGACAGCTTTTCACCCACTGAATAGTCATTCATTCATCAAGTCCATCTCTCTCCAATTCAGAGATAAAGATACTGTGTGGGACCATGTAAAATGCCTTCTGGAAATCCAGGTACATGACATCTATTGCCCCTCCCTTGTCCACTAATACAATCACTTCCTCATCCAGAAGGCCGCTAGACTAGTCAGGTATGAGTTGCCTTTGGTAAAGCAGTGTTGGTTGTTCCAAATCACCTCCTTGCCATCTATATGCCTTAGCATAGTTTCAAGGAGGACCTGTTCCATGATCTTTCCAGGCATGGAAGTTCCAGGGAGCTGGTGCACTGCTCTAGGGCTGCGGAGTGGATGGGATCATGAGTTGCTCTGCTAGGATTCAGCTAGATGTAGGGCTTGAGACTCATCTGCATAGACTGCAGAGACCCAAGGAATGAGTTCTCTGCCTGTCTCTTGGAGGGCTGCGATGTGGGTGGGAGCTCCAAAAGCTGTCAGCGTTAGCACCTGCTCTTTTTGCAGTGATGATTCTTTGTTGCTGTGTTTTTTTTCCTAACGTGATTGCACCAGCACAACAACACTGAAGAGGCTTTTTGACAGTGCTTCCTGCTCATGCTAAGCATGGCTCTCCACCCCCTTAATGCAGATGGATTTAGGCTGTAAAGGAATGAGCACGATGCCTGGGAGGAATCCCTGGATATGCTACACTCTGCCTGTCAGCTACAGCCCTGAAATGCCCCGATCCCTGCTGGGGCTGCCTTTGCTGGGCACAAAAGCGCAGCATAAGTTTCCGCATGGTTCTTTTGTCCACAGCACCACAAGAAAGGATCCTTTTCAGCTCCGGACCCTTCTCTTCTCGCTGCTCATCAACACTGATGCACAGTCTGAGCCCTGGTGCTGGTTGGTTGGCACTACTACGTCCACATGGTGGTCCTGGCTCTTGTGCTTGGCTGTGCAGCAATAGCCCAATACAGAGGAACTTCTCCAGTGGTACTGAACTTCCTCTGGGGATACTCAAAGATCACCCGTGTCAATAAGGCAACCCTGTGTACTAAACTGTGAGTGTGCTCCAGCAACTGGGGTATAGAAAGCTGTGAGGTATCAGTGCAGCTCTGCTTTTTATTAGGCACACAGGCAAGTGCTTCTCCTGCAACGCAGCACTGAGGGCTGATCTCCCACAGCCAAAACTTCTGGTACCTGAGCACAATGTGGGAGGCTGCTCAAATGGAGCTGGACATATTTCCTGCTTCCCTGGAAAAGAATAGGGAAAAAATGGGACAGCACAACCCCGTTCCCACTGCACTGCTCTCATCCCACATGCCATGAGTGGCTGCTAGCTGGAGATCTGCTGCCAGATGGAGTGAGGAGATCTCCCCTGGGATCTGGAGAACAGCACTGTCTCCTGCAGGCCCTTAAGAAGGCTGCATCAAGATAACGATGCAATCAGATACCTGATGGCCCAGCCTCGTCTGGATCTCCTCAGGTCTTGGCTCTTGACTTCTGTGGTACTCAAGGCTGGATGTACAGCTGAGCTGCACAGCTCCCAACTGATTCCCTGCTGCATAAGTCAGGAGGAAAGCAGTTTGCTCAGCGGCTGAAAGTCCAATGAGTCATTCCTTCTGCAGGCACCTCTCCTGATCCACTGAAGGCATCTGTAATGTGCAGGGCAGCAAGAGTAAAAGCCATCTTCAGGGTATCTGGGCCACATGGAGAGAGGTGACGTTACAGGGATGGACAGATGTTAGATGGCATGTCAGACTTCACAGGACTCATTCTTTTGCTGTTGTCCCACATCCTTCACTTCCTCATTTTGCTGCCAGATTGTAGGATGATAGGCTGACACTGCAAGCCCCTCCTAGCCCAGAGAGCTCCTGTATGTGGATGTGGCTTGTCTGGTCTGGCTGATGGTGTATCACCTGCCAGCCATCAGGTTTGGCTCAATGGGATAGGGAGCAGAGATACAGATTGGAGGATAGTTTAGGACAGGAGAAACAGATTCCTTTGCTCTGTGACCATCCTCCCTGTGCTCCTTCTGAAAACTCAGTAGCCATTTCTGCTCTGTACCTAACATTGGCATGGGAATAAAAGTAACACATGACAAGTAGAATCTAATAGGCCATGGGAGCTAGGGAATTCAGGAGAGGGTCGTTGTCATCTTTGCAGACATCGTTTCTCTTCTGGTTTTTGACTAAGCAGCTTGTACTTCTACTGTTATTCATCTGTCTCTGCTTCAACCTCTTGATCCTTTAAGGCTATTTTAGTACTGTTAGCCTGTCCTCTCTGCCTCCTTTCTTTCTGCCCTTTCTGCTTATTCTTGTATACTTGTGGCTATCAACAAATCTGCAAACACCTGACATTTACAAATGGGTCTTATAAGCTTTAGTCTTTCAAAGTAGAGTTTTTTTATTGCTGTATTTCTCATTCTTTCCCCTAGATTTTATTGCTGAGTATGATGTAATATGGAATAGGATAACCCCTGGGTCACTTTAGGAAAGAGCAAGAAACGTACTGGGATGGTGACAGATGAGGAACACTCAAAAACAGCTTGTCTAACCTTTCCTATGAAGTTTGATAGGAAACACATTTCCTTCTTCTTTTTAGCTAGACCTGCTTCTGCTGTGCCTGTGTTGGACCCTCCACCCTCAGCACCAGGCTGAGACAGACGAAGGCAGCAGCTAGGACAGCAGGACACCTCACTGGGGCCAAGAAAATATATGACTTATTTAGAAAGCCTGGAGCTCCTCCACCATGCTTCTCTGTTACCAGGCCCACCAGTGCTGAGGGAAGGCAGGGAAAGGAGGACAGGGGAGAAGCCATCCAAAGCCCTGACGTCCATGGACGTGACACTTGGAACACGGCCACGTTCAGGCAGCTTTCAAAACTGTCAGAAAACAAGGGGAGGTGGTAAATACAAGACTTGAATGAGAGTTCATAGAAATAAAGAGAAAAGGAGATGGGAGAGAAACTGAGAGCCAGGCATCAGCTGTCAGGCTTGATTTCTCTGCAATACAAAATGCAATTTCCTGCTGAAATAGAGACTTAGCACGGTGTAGTGCCAAACCTGGGGAGTGCATGGCTGAAGGTTAGATCTGTCCATTTGTCCCTTTGGCATTTTGTCACGTTTTTAATTATTCTCGTGAGCCTCTTTCCCCATAAATTCCTCCCTTACTCCATAGGTGTGCTGGGACTCATGGTGTTCTGTTACTCAGAAAAAGCCAAAGAGAGGGAGTTGATCTTTGTGCGAGGGAGCAGGAATAATGCAGAGCTCTGCCATCAGATAAATAAAAAGGTATTCAAGAGTATGTGGGTTGGGGCAAGTGGGCAGACTAAGATGGGTGATGCAGTTGTGGGTGTCACTCAAAGACCATCTGATCAGGACGAAGAAAAGGTGAAGGCCTCAGACAACTTTGGTCATCTGGAAGAAGCCTGTTTGCAAGCCCATGCAAGCTCATGGTGAACTTTAACCACTGAAATGTCTCCTGGAGGGGCGCAAATGATCTAGAAGGTTTCTGAAGTGCAGATGACAGCTTCCTGAGATCAAGTAGCCAGTGAGGGAAAATTCTCTGATGGATCTAATTCCTGTCAACAAGACAACTGGCTGAGAATGTGAGATCTGAGTGCATCCTTGGCTGCAGTGACGATGAGATGGCAGAGTTCAGCATACTGAAGGTAGCAGAATCATTAACCTAGACTCAGGAAATATGACTTCCATCTTAAGGAATCTGCTTGGAAGAATCCTGTTGGGTATTGGGTAGGTGGTGCCTGCGTGCACCTTGGGTGGAGTCAGGGAGGTCACGAGCGTCACACAGGGGCGGTCACCTGTACCACTATATAGGGTTTGTTGTGAGGCATTAAACTTGTACTTTCGGCGTTACGCACTGTGTGTGAGTCCTGTCTGTTCCCCGTGCGCTGAGGCACGGTACTTTCACACGGCAGCCTTAACTTGTCGCCGGATCGGGAGGCGACAAATCCAAAGAATGCAGTCCTGGAGTGGGACAGGATCCAGGAAAAGGATCCAGAGGTTAATTTCCAAGGATCAGCTCCTCCAAGCTCAAGAACAGTCTGCCCTGTCAAGCAGAGAATCATGCAATGACAACATGGGACTTGAACAAGGCACTCCTGACAAGCGCAAGCATAAGGAATTCTGGAGGACACAGAAGTGGGGAAGACAGTGCAAGAGGAATGCAACAGATAAACCCACAATTGCTGAGGGATCTGTCTGATGTCATTCACTGTGAGGTCATAGCAAAGATTATCTTTGAGAGGTTACGGCAATTTGGATTGGTTTCTGAAGACTGGAAGAAAGAAAATGTCACCCCTACTTTCAAGAAGGGAAAGAGGATCCAGGGAACTACAGACTTGTCTGCTTCACACTGATTCCTGGGAAGGACAAATCTTTCTTGAACCCATTTCCATCTAAGCTAGGTTCGAAGGGGGAAGGGAATTAAACCATGCTTTCTAGAGATGAGCCTAAGGGCAGCATGGTTGGGAGTGAAACCAATAGCCCACATTCCTTTTGCCTGAGCTCATTCTGAGCCTTTCGTCAGTTCTGACAAAATCATCCACTTCTACAGTCAGAGGAGAGTGCTTGTAGAGCTCCAACTCTCACACATCCCCACATCAGGGTCCAGGCAATCAAAGCCATGACTTATTTTAAGCTGAGTTGTTTAGGGCCTTTTTTATTCTTTACTACATTTCCAAGTTTGCAGTTTTAAAGTTGAAGACCACAAGTATCAGAGTGGCTCTAACTAAGGGAAAATCCTCAGGAAGTTGACAGGTATTTTCCATTCCAGCAACATAACCCTGCAGAAAAAACAGCAAACATCTTCAGTGGGAAACACTGCTCCTTTTCCTCACTTTTCAAGAGCTTTATCTCCACTCACAACCAAAGCTGCTTCACCCAGCCCTGGTTTTGAGAGGTGAAGCAGCGATAAATGCCCTCTTCTGAGCAAAGCCACAAGGATCTGAGCTGGTGCTTGCAAGTGCCCTGAGCAGCAGCACATCGAAAGAAGACAGCGTATCAATTCAGTCAGGCAGGTCAAGTCTGAACATTAATTCCTTTTGGCAGTATCCCATCAATCTGAATAGCAGATCACAACTTCCTTGCTAATTGCCTACATTAAGGATTATTGTGAATCAGTCAGCCAGCTGAAGTGTTGGGTTTGATGTGGAAGAGGGGCATGTTGTGCACATAAACATCTACAAAGTCAAAATTAACAACTAACAACCCCAAACTGATGTTTTCCATTTTGGGGGCCCCCACGCTCAGGAAGAAACTATTATGTCTCCCCATGCCAAAGGAAACACCCCAGAAAAATAGGTTACAACTCAGTGTGCACTAAGAATGAGAATCCACATGCATATAAACTTCATTCAATGGCCCCAAAGGGCCACCCATGGTGTATGCTGTGGTCAGTGCTCAACCTCAGATGGAAGTGACTACAGCCCACCGTGTGTCAGTGCTCTGTGTAGGGGACACTTCAGCTCCCTCAGCACATATATTGTGTTGATTTGATGAACATGCCATGTGCTTCATGCTGGTAGAACCCTGTGCTCTAAGCAGGATGATGAAGAGGAATGAAGACCCAAAGCCATTTTGCCTTTTTTTGAATGAATTCCATTCTAAATCAGTAAAACCCTGGAAGACTGGGATGGTCTTTTTTGTAGTGAAATGGGTTTAAAATGCTGAAGGCGGTGCACAGAGTTACAGAGAACATAACAGCTCTTTAAAACAGCTGGACTGATTAGGTGGTATTCATTAAGGAGTCTGAAAGTACTAATTGCTCTTAATAAAAGCTCTGTGTTCTTGCTTCCTCTGCTTTCAATGGCAATAAGTTTGCCATTTGCACTTGTGTTCATGCTTGTTCTCTAGCAATTGATTGCTATGGTGCTCGTAACTGATGAGACCAGAGGCTGCATCCAATTTTTTTCCCATAGCTTATTTCTGGAGCCCTCAATTTTCTCTCTTGAGCACCTGATGATGGCTAGTGCCAGTGTCAGGTTTCTGGGCTCTCCAGATCAAGTTTCTTGGGAAACTGAATTTGTGCTTGAACACTGGGGAACTTTATCAGTACTCTTTACAGCAAGCCCTACGCCATTCTCACCCCTGTGGTGTTAGCAGCCCAAGGAGCAGCATGCAGTGCTACTGCCTGCAGGTGGCTGTCCTTCTCCCAGCCTTCCACATGATGCCAGCACCCACTCTTGCTCCTCGGGAGAAGGGAGCTTGCCTTGCACCCAGCTGAGATCAGTGGTTGCTGGAAGAGAGGAGGGACTTTTCCATTTGAAGAGCCAGCTGCTAAAGACAGGAGGTTAAGAAAACACTCCACTTTCGTGCCCCCAGACTGCTCTTCAGTACATTTCTGTACCTCCTTCCTGGGTGTCTGGCAGGAAATTTTCACCACAGATGTACTAATGGGCAGATAGATGCTTGTCCCACACAGACTCAGTAGTCCTCAAAAGGGAAATTGTGCTTTGGAAAAACAAGATTGGGTGATAGCATCCATTAGCCTTCCCTCCTTCCCACAAGGGCTGTGATGAGTGCTAGCTTCAAGGCAGGATGCTCTGTGCTCCAAGATCACCCTTCACCATCTCTGAGTCCCACTGTCCAGTGCTCATAGGGCATCTCCACAAATGCCCTGCTTCGGGGGGTCAGGGTGCAGCAGCCCAGTGTAGCACAAGGCTCAGAGCTCTTTGGGCCCCAGTTCCTCATCCCATCCAACATGGAACTCAGCTGTGATTCCTGACTTTCTGCTCCCAGAGGATAGACACTATGCGAGGGTGAAGAATGAAGCAGCATTGGACAGTCTGCTCCAGGTCGCAATGGGGTAGATCTGCACAGTGGGACAGAGGTATCCTCTCTGTTCCCGAGTCACCACCTGCAGCTGAAGGTGACAAAACAGAGGCACTGGAGAGACCACCAGAAACAGGTGAAAAGAAGCTGGCGTGAATTCTGTGTATTGCACAAAGCTGCAGATGAGCCAAAATCGGAAGGTAGAATTACACTGACAACAAAGGCTAGGTCTGAGACAAATAAATGGCCTCACAAGGCTTTCAGACAAACTGGAGGTGACCCACAGCCCCCAGGAAGCCAAGCAGCTGCTTTCCACCTTGCACATCAAGCCTCATTGGGGAAAGCGAGGCAAAAGTTAAGTGATTAGCCCAATGCAAGATGGGGTGCCTTCAGCCTTACATCAGGCTTTCCCCACTCAATTGTTTCTTCTTTTCTGATGCAGCTCCCCTGGGATGCCATGACTGATGTTGATCATCAGCCACGCTGCAGCAAAGCACACAACTCTACCTGCTCAAGCACTGTGCTAGCACATGCTGGATGATGAGGAAGAAAAGCAGTGGGGGACCCAGATACATGCTTGATAAGCAAATCCTAATCACGAAGATCTGGTTTGCTTCACATTCCTTCTTACTGAATCTGGGGAGATTAGCACCAGCCACATAAGAGAACCCCCCAAGGCACTTCCTAGCAGCCTTGTTCAGCTTGGCCACGAGCTAACCTCCAGCCAAGACGGTTTCTGAAAGCCAAGGCAGCTCTCTGCAGCACCCTCTGAGAAGAACTGCTGAAGGAGGGTCAGAAAGGAAGCTGCTCAGGGTGCTTTTTACATGAAGAATGGCTTCCCATCAGCAGTATCTCTGAGCCCTGACACCTGTATCTCTGTCTTACTCTGGAGTGCTGCCAGTGGGTTGAGCCAGGCTTTCACAGAGCAAAGGGAAAAGCCCAGAGTGGACCCTGCCCTGAGTGTCTGTGGGGTCCCAGATGGTTCTGGTTTGGAGTGGGAAGGCACAGGATGGCCACGTTCTCCTGGAGGCACGACTGTGGGGCTGAGATAAAAGGCAACCCTGGACACTGAGAATACACTGTTCGGGTTCTGAAAACAGAGGCTCCTTTCCCAGTGGTGCTGAGCTCTGCTTGCTGGACTGTGCAGATTTTCTAGCCTACCCACGTGTTGGTAAGGGGGAGAAACATTTTGTTTTGGATGAAAGCCAAGATTCTGACCATTCGCAGGAGGAAGCAGGAGTGCTGCTCATAGTGTAGTAGTGACCCATTTGGATGGCAGGGCAGCAATCCCAGCCAGGACCCAGCAGCAGGTCTCACCTGGGGATCAGCCCAAAGCACTGCTTTACAGCAGGGAGGGCTGTGCCTGGGCTGGGGGCTGATCTGCTGTGGAATTTCACACCAAAGTGGTAGGACGTGGGCTACCCACTCTCTCCTGGGGGAAGGCAGTGGTCCCCCTACTTGCACAGGACCCGGAGGCATATGAAGTCCACCAGGAACGCAGAGGGGACCCTTGGGTAGCCCCTTTATCAGATCAACACTGCAGCTGCTACTTGAGCCCTGCAGTTGTACCCTTGGCTTCTAAATGAAACTGAGAAAGCTCTCCTGCCACAACAGTCAGAAAACCAGGAGGCCAGGTGTCTGCAGCTGTAATGTCTGTGCAAAGCAAGAGATTGCTGCTGGGGGTTTTTAGTTTAAATATGTCAGAGCAGGGAAACACAGAATCCTCTTCTGTGTATTCCTCTTCCAGCTGCTGCTTTGAAGAGCAGAATCAACATTGCTGCCAATGGTGTGCTGAGCTATACTGACCCCGGCAGCAGTTTGCAGGAGGAGCCAGGTGGAGCTGTGTAAAGGCAGGTGGGAGGGAGGTGGATAGAAGGAAGGATAAGCAGGAACAAAAGTGGTTCTCAGGGATGGCAGACAGAGATGGATATTGTCTCTGGTAATGTCTCTATTCCTCCACTCCTTCACTTCTCCAGGGGCAGAATGAAGATAATGCCCAGGTCAAAGAGTCCTGACAACATTAAAGCACAATGATTCTTTATTTTGCCCATAGGGCAATCAAGATATCTTCTTGCAAAACTGTTGGTCTTGGTGTTTGGAGATCCTGTGCCTACTTTGGTTTCTCAGTGCCACTCTCAGAGCTGAAGTTAGGAGCTTAGTTAGACTTGTGCCCAACACTGTGTGTGACAGAATAAGCTCAGGCTTTTCCTACCTTTGTGGGCATATTCCCCTCCCTGGCCAGGCTGGATGGGGCCGTGAGCAACCTGGTCTAATGGGATGTGTCCCTGCCTATAGCAGGTGGGTTGGAACTAGCTGATCCTAAAGGTCCCTTCCAACCCTAACCAGTCTACGGTTCCATGACATAGAAAGCAAGCACCAGGTACCTGATAGCCTTAAGTATCTGTGTAAGATTTTCAGGTAAGATAATACTCATGAAAATCATGGCTGGCCCATCTGGATGCAGCCTGAGCATCACATGTGATCTGGCTTTCCTGTGTCCATCTGCAAAGGCTTCCAAGACTTCCCTGCTCTCACTGACCTAGATCTTGGCTCCAAATGAATGTAAGGCTCATTCTCCCTGTTGCTCCAGGGACATAACCTGGAACATCAGAAGACAGCCTATATTGTAAGTAAGACTCAAGACTGTAGATGCACCTAGATACAGATACCTGAATGGAAACTCCCATGGGGAGATTTTCATTGAGCAATTTCAAGACACAGCAAGGTGCATGAGATGTGCTGCACCATAGGCTCAGATGGAGGCAGATGATTGCGAAAGCTTCACCTCCCATGCCCAAGCAACACCTTTAGACACTGAACTGACTGTGAATGTGGGCCCTAGACTTGGCTCTCCACAACTTTGTGTTGAATCCTAGTGCAGATTGTGAGAGCTTTAGCTCCAGCAGTCCCAGACCTTTGAGAGTCACAAAAACACAGGCCAACGCCCTGACTTGGATTGCCAGCAGTGAGCAGCAGCAGCCTGAAGCCTGTGCTGCACCTGTGCAACCTGAGGTGATGCTCATGGGTGGCTGCTGAGCTCTTAGGAACGGAGCCTCCCCTCTGTGCAGGCAGGATGGGTGCTGCTACAGCTCCACAATTCCAGCTTCATCCTTCTCTCCAGCACTTCCAATTTTCCCCCATGTGTTAAGGGGAGGCCCAGAGCTGCTTTAAACATCTATTCTCTCTCTGACTTAAATCTCTCAGCCTGGAGGTCTTTGCTAGTAGGAACCTACCTGACACAAATGCAGGGTTTCTCTGCCTCTTCATTGCCAGTATCCAAAATGTCTATAAAAGGCAGTAATCGGAACCAGAACATTCGCTCTTTAACTGCCACTGCTTTACACCATATTCTGATGGGGAATACCGGCAACAAAAAAATCACAAAACCAACATCATATTTACAGCTCCGCTGTAAAACTGCTGCACCTCAGTGCTGCACACATCTGCAGGTCACAGGAAAGGCTGGCACTGAGATGGCTCTCTTTTACTTCTCTTTAGTGAGGGGAAACACTTCTAGTCCAAAGTAGGAAAATTCAAACTATGACAATATTTAGTTTTCTCTTTGTCAAAGCCAATGCAATCTTTGCTAAGAAACAACAAGGACACCAATCGTCTCTGCAGAGCTGGGTCTGTAAAGGTTTGAAGAGTCTTAGCTGTAGAAGAGAGCTGCCTTTAGGACAGGCAGGATTTCCTGATGTCCAAAGGGCTGTGGAGAAGGGACAGAGGTGGTGAGAGGGCAGCAGGAGGCGAAGAGGCACACTGCACAGGAGAAAAAAGCCAGAGGACCTTTGCTGGGCAGTGTTCAGTGGCAGCCCTAGTCTGGCTGTGCTCTGCAGAGCTGGGCTTCTGCTGCCGTTAACTTTCAACCACAAATACTACTCTTCTCTGTTTTTATTTTACACTGGCATCCCCAGTCGCTACTCAGAACTTGAAACAGTGGCAAAGCAGTGGGATAGTTGGAATGGAAACCACAGCAGGGTAAACTCCAGTTCTGCTTCTGCTCTCTTGTTTTATGTCCTGACCTACAGGAAACCCTACAAGACAAAAGCAGCACATCTGCACCCTGCTTCTTACAGCTATGGCATACGGATGTGGGTGAGGAAGGGAGGCTGCAGCCACAGAGGAGTGATGCTGTCTCAAATCTCCATGGATGCTCATTCGGACTAGTGTAGAGCAATCTGCAGTGAAAAGCACCTGCCAATGATCCTCCCTTTAGCAGTATATCCAACAATTATCGACTGACCTCATCACATCCCTTCTCTGACCATTTTAAAATTTTTTCTCATACTGATATTTTTCCAGAAACAGCCATTGATCTCACTGCACAGCACATGGCACAGGAGAGTTTTTTCAGGTCTTATTGCAGCACAGAGGGAAAAATATCTCTCTTCAAAAGGGGATGAATTCAGGAGAGATGAGGAGGTGGAAGATGCAGAGGTAAGGCAAGCAGCATGGTAGCTCAGCCATGGGAAGCAATGCATGAAGTGCAGTGGCAGAGGATGAATGATTGGGCACATATTTGGAGGCTATCAGCATGCACACATAATGAAAGCCAATCAGACGCATATGACAGATTGTAAAGCTTCTGAGTGTTGTTTAAAAACCCACGTTTTCAGCTTATCTGCCTTCATAGAGCATCTCAATAACACAGTTTTACTCTGGCTGAGAAATCACAGGCATCCCGCCCACACCATGCAGTGTGACATTTCCCATCACAGCATTTTCCCTTTCATTTTTAACAGAAAAAAAAAAAAAAAAAAAAAGAATAAAAAAATACTAACCCTCAATATGACATATCATTTACCAGTACAGACAGATGTGGTTTTATGTAGAGCTGCCAGAGCATGACTACAACAGCTCCAGATGAGCAGGCTGAGAGGATATCCTACACAAGATTCCAAAGTTGACTGTAAGTTCATCAAACCAGCTACTGAAGTGAATTAGTGATATTACAATTTGTGCTGTATCTTCATGCAAGCAAAGGACCAGGTGCCATCTTTCTTGACTTCTTGTTTGGGAAAGGAGAAGTAATGTTTATTGTTACAATAGAGACATAGCAGAATTAGGGAATCAAATGTGACATTACCAGGATTTGGAAGGACAAGGTTCACGTGAGCCTTAATGCAGAGTAGTGGGTGTTTCTCGGATTTGTTGCATGCCCCAAGATTTTGCCCTGTTACAGTGCCATAGTTAGCATGTGCGATGTGAGCAGGTGGATGAGCTGCTCAGCCTGGTGGTGGAGCTCGAGGAGGTGCAGAGGCTGAGAACCATCAGGGAATGCAAGAGGGAGATCAGCTGGTGGAGTGACTCTCTGGTGTCCCAGAAGGAAGGGGGACCACGGAGATAACCCCAGTGAAGTGGTGGACCCCTGAGCAGTCACAGGAGGACAGAGCTGACTGATGAGGAGGGTTGGAAAAGAGTCCTGACTCAGCTTTGTGGGTGCTGCCCCTGCTTGCCCACCTTGTGTCCACCTCTCCCTCTAAGCAACAGGTACCAGGCACTGGGAATGGAAGGGGAGGTGAGTGAAGAGAGGATGGAGAAGCTGCCTAAGAGGGAGCCTAAGGCAACGCAGCCACTCCCACACCTTGAGACTTCATATGTCAGGAAAGAAAGAAGGGTGGTTATGGTGGGTGACTTCCTTCTCAGAGGAACAGAGGGCCCCATATGCAGACCAGACCTGTGCCATCAGGAGGTGTGCTGCCTTCCGAGGGCCCAGATCAGGGACGTAACCAGAAAATCAGAAAAAGGTCTAGCCCTTTATATTAAAGACTGTTTTGAAGTTGAAGAGCTTGGGGTTGGGAATGATAAAGTTCAGTATCTGTGGGTAAGGATCAGTGGGAAGGCCTGCAGGTATGACATCTTGGTGGGGGTCTGTTATACACCTCCTAATCAGGATGGATGAGGCATTCTGTGAGTAGCTGGCGGAAGTTTCACGTTCTCTGGAGAGACTTCAGCTTCCCTGATCTATGTTGGGAATATAATACAGCCCAGAGGAAGCAGTCCAAGAGGTTTCGAGAGTGTGTGGAAGATGCTTCCTACACAGCTGGTACGAGAGCCTACCAGGGGTGGCGCCCAGCTAGACCTGCTCTTCACCAACAGTGAAGGACTGGTGGGAGTTGTGAAGGTTGGGGAATTTCTTGGGCAGAGTGACCATGATATTCTAGAATTCTCTGTTCTTGGAGATGTCAGAAGGGTGACCAGCAAAACTGCTCTCTTGAACTTCCAGAGGGCGGACTTTCAGGATGCTTGTAGCATGGGTCCCTTGGGAGACTCTCCTTAAGGGTAAAGGTGTCCAGGAAGCCCGGATGCTCCTCAAATCTTAGATGGAAATCTCAAGATGGAAATCTTTAAGGCACAAGAACAGGCTGTCCCTGAGTGCGGCAAGGTGAGCCATAGGGGAACAAGACCAGTGTGGATGAACCAGGAACTATTCTTGAGACTCTGGAAGAAAAAGAGAGTCTGTGTCCTCTGAAAGCAGGGATGGGCTGCTTGGGGAGATTGCAAGGAGGCTGCTAAGGTATGCAGGGAGGAAGTTAGGAAGGCAAAAGCCCGACTTGATTTAGATTGGCCACTATAGTAAAAGAGAATAAAAAATATTTTTACAAATATATCAATGGTAAGGAGGAGAACCAAGGAAAATGTCCATCCTTTACTTGATTCAGTAGGGAATGTGACAACTGAGAATAAGGGGAAGGCTGAGGTCCTCAGTGCCTTCTTTACATCTGCCTTTAATGGGCAGAACAGTTATCCTCAGGGCACTTTATGCCCTGATCTGAAAGTCTGGAATGGAATGCAGAAATCTGTTTTGTGCAATTTGTTCACAAACAGCTACTCTTTGGTTAGAGCAGCCTCCTGCAGCGCAACCCACATAACTGCTATGTCTGGGGAGAAAAGTGCTTCGCACCGTGTTAAAATGTTTGCAATGCAAGTTGAGGCAGCAGTGTGAGACCTCTCTTTCTTTCACACACTCTTTTGTGCTATAAAGACTGAAAACACGTGGGAAGACACCAATCCAAAGCTCTGATGACAGCATTCTCACTGATTTCAGCTTAGACTGGATTTGATCCCTGCGCAGAATGGCATTTTGAAAAACTACTGATCAAAGAATGGTCAAAAACACAGTATTTACATGAACGGCTTGTCAGGGAAGATGCCCAGACTAAATGTGCACTGTGCCATCCATTTGGGCTGGGAGAGGCAGGAGAGGAGGGTTCCGTCTGAGGCAGCTCCCACACTGCCAGCTCACGAGTGCTATTCAAGGTGGGAGCAGCACCATGCTTCCATGAGAAGATGCGGAGTGTGAGGAGCATTCTCCTCTGTCAAACCAGGAGAGCAGCTGAGGCAGCCATGGCTAGGGGAAAGGGAAGGCAGAGGAAGATAACACCTCTCTACCCAATCCCTGTCCCCACCACAGCTGACACCAATGGCACCCACTACCGTGGTGTTAGGACAAAGCCAGTGTTAGGACAAAGAGGCTGCTTTCCAGAATGGGCAAGAGCCCAGAGAAAGCATCCAGAAACAAAGAAGCACCATAGGCACCGGGAGACCCCCACTGTGTCTACCTTCTGCAGCCATGCTTGCAGGGAGAGCTACAGGGCAGTAATTATAGATGCTGCAGGCACTGTTGCAGTGGGTTTGGCTCTGGAGAGGAGTCTGCATCCACAGCCCCTGTGAATCCTGCAGACAGGCTAGGAAGGGTGGGTAACTCTTTCTCTGCACAAACTAGAGGTGCTTCTCTGGCCAATGTAAGAGTCATTGACTCTGGAGGGGAAAAGGCAGGGTTATTTCTCTTCATGTAACATGCAGCAGATATTACAGTGCTAAGGGTTCCTTGTTTTCACAGATGTTTTCACAGGGTGAGAGCTTTTTTCTGGCTCCCTGCACAGAAAAATTGACACAGTTCTCTGGGACATCCATTCTACAGATGAGTGTTATTATGTGCTATTACACACAAATAATCTTCATCTGAAAGTAGCTGCCTTTCATGACATTGAATCTAATGTATAATTAACAACTGCAATCAATATCTGACAAACAAAAAGGAAAAAGAAAAGAAAAAAAGAAGGAAATCCAGAGGCTGAGGGAGTGCTGTGTCACTGGAGCATCCCTGCATGGCCTTGGCTGTGCCCTGCTCTGGCTGTGAGGCTGCACCACAGGGTTGGTTGTGCCAAGATGCTGCCCTTGTGTCAGATGAGACCCCCGGAGTCCCTATGCAAGACAAGCTGTTGACAAACTGTCCCCATGCTTTATCAGTGCATGTAAGCATCCATTAGGGGATGGCTGTGGGGATGGACTTGCTGTGGCTGTCTGTACTACTTCCCTACCCACTGTGCCAGTTGTGTGGTGCCAAGCAGCCTTGACAGGATTTTTAACACATAATCATCTTACATCTTCTACCAGAATGAGCCCCAAAATTGCCTGAGTAAGCATTCGATATATGCATGGCATCTCGTATCTTTGGCCCACCAAGCATCACTGGTGTAAGAGTAAATATGTGCTTACTGATGTAAGTACTGGGTAATGCTGACATTGTTAGGTGTCACAACTCCCATTGCCTGGAAACCTCGTGAAAATGCAGAACTGGCCCTTGATGCTGGCCACACAGAGTGGCAGCCTCCTGCAATGCTGGAGGAACATCAGGACCCACTGCACTTCTCATGGGAGTGATGGGCACTGACCATGGTAGAGGTGTTGGAGCTCAGTGATCCTCAAGGTCCCTTCTTACCTCAGCTATTCTATGATGAAATGCAGTACAACAGGATTCAGCCCAGGGTATTCTAAGAGCTGGCTTGATGTCACTGTCAGAGTCTTAATTATTTCTGAACAATTCTGGAATCTGAAGAGGTTCTAGATGACTGAAAGCTGGCAGACCTTGTCCAAATTTTCAAGAAGGGTAAGAAAGAAACCTGTGTTAAATAAAGACCTTTCTGTCTCACTTCAGCACCTGGTAGGATTACAGAGGATTGTTCTGGAGTTGTCAGACCACTTGAAAGACAATGCAGTCATCGGTCATGGACAACATGAGTTCACAAGGGTTAGGGTCCTGCTTAACTAATTTAATTTCCTTTAACAGCAAGTTTCCCCAGCTGACCAAGGGAAGACAGCTGATGTAATCTTGTTGGATTTCAGCAAAGCTTTTGATACTATTTCTCATAGAATCCTGGACAAAATACCCATCAAACAGCTAGACAAATGCATAATATGGTGGGTGAATAATTAACTGATACACTAGGCTCATATCATTACAGTGAATTGGCTGGCGATCAGACACTAGTGGAATTCTCCAGGGCTCTGTCTCAGGGCCTGTTCTTAATGTTTTCATAAATAGCCTCCATGCATGACTCAAATGCATTCAAAGTGTTTCTGTAGATAATAGTAAATGGAGAGAAGCTGTTAACTACCTCAAGAGTATAGAAGCCTTGTAGAGATCATGACACATTAGAGGGTGATCACCAGCTTCATGAAGCTTAACAAGGGCAAGTGTCAGATGTCCTACACCTTAGGACAGGGCAACCCTTACTATATGTATAGATTGGGGGATGAGTGGGGCTGGAGAGCAGCCACACAGAAAGGGATTTGGGGGGTTCTGGTTGACAGAAAGTTGAATCAAAGCCAGCAGTGTGCCCCAGCAGCCAGAAGGGCCAACTTCAAGTCCAGCACTGCCTGCCGCAGCCTCACCTCCAGCACTGCACACAGGTCTGGGTGCCACAACATAAGAAGGACATCAAGCTATGAGAGAGCATCCAGAGGAGGGCTGCTAGAAGGGGAAGGGTCTGAGGGCAAGGTGTGTGTGAGAAGCGGCTGAGGTCTATGGGTTTGCTTGACCTGGACCCCTCGTGGTGGCTGCTGCTCCTCACAGGGATTTGAGGGCAGTGCTGAGCTCTGCTCTCTGTGACAGTGACAGGGCCCAAGGGAACGCATGGGCTATGTCAGGGGAGGGGCAGCTGGGGGTCAGGGGAATAGTCTGCATCAGAGGGCAGTGGGCATGGGCCCGAGCTTGTATGTTCTGCAGGACTTAGAGACTATACAAAGAGAGCAGAGCATCCTGACAGATGGGTGCTGCAGGAGCTGTGAGATAGGCCAAGATTAGATTCTTGATGCAAACGTGAATCCTGCAGCTCACTTGATCCAAATCCCTGGGTTATTCAGTGGCTCGTGTTAGGTGAGCCCATCTCTGAGACAAGCAATCAGCCTGGAGAACATCTGGTAAAAAATAAAAAAAGGTTGTTCCTATTGAGGAAGAAAAGGATGTGAGGAAAGACGATGAAAACAAGTGATGTGAAAAATGCCAGAGTTGGTACTGGAAGTGTGAGTCCTGCACTCACTAAGGGCCTGCATGGAGACAAAGGTCAGGAAAGGTGGAAACAGTCAAATTTCTGCACCCAGAAGACAAGACAATTAATGTGTGTGCCAGGAGGTCCTTCCATCAAGTACAACATGTCAGGCCATGAAGACTTGGGCATGCCACGTGACAAAATAAAATGTGCACTGTCACCAAGGCATAGTGTAAGACCTGATCTGACACCACCAAGGAGAACAAGAATCACTGCTGTCCCAAGGCCCTGGGCTCTGGACAGCCAGCTCAGGAGAGCAGTGGGATGGTAGAGAGACTTGGGAAAGAGGTGGATTCTGTCAGCACAGGCAGCTCTGAGCCTTTGCACATGCCATTTTTGCTCAGTCAGCTCTTCCACAGCACACACAGATGCCAGTGAAGGGCAGACAGAGCTGACCAGAGGAGCTTGGTGCAGTAAGGGCTCTCACTGCTAGTGATCATTTGCTGCGCTACTGGGAATCTGCTCTGTGGGCTAAATGCATTTGCCCAGGTCCAAACCAGCCCCTGATGCACGATCTACCAGCTGTAACATATGTCTGATTGTTCCCATTTTCAGTAAAGGACTGGAGGGACCTCTCATTTTGAAATGCCAAGTGAATCAGTTGTACTTTTCTTTCTCTTATCAGATGGGAGGAGGGAGAGATCATTAACATGAGGGAAAGAAAGAAAATGGAAATGACATGGCAATAAGGTTACACCTAAGTGAGCCCCAAGACTCACAGCTGGAGGCTGTTCACATGATGGCTTAGGCATGCTTCATGAAGAGTGCTGAGAGTCTGCCAGGTCACTATCAAATTCAAAGGTGCAAAGGACAAAAAATAACAAATTGTAAGCACAGCTTTGTGCTCCAGTTGACCAAGAAAGAAGGAGCACCAGTGTGACACTGCATTGAATGCACAGCCTGAAGCCACCAACATGCCAGGGACAAACTCAGACCAATGACCACAGCACAGCCTTGGCCCCCTACAGCCATGGAAGAGGAATGGCATGGCACATGCCTTGTGCTGCATGTACTGCTCCTTGGCATGACCTGTTACTTGGAGGTAGATCTTGCTCCTGGACAAATCCAGCCCCTGCAGAGTTGGCTGCATTAAACTCCAGCAACAACCTGTTGTAATGCTGAAGACTGAGTTTCCTATACACCGGCCTGGGACTGTAGTACTGCTCTTGGTGGCTTGAGTGGAGTTGTGTCCCAGTGCAAGACAGTGTATACCATACTCATGCCATGTGATACCCTACCTATTCTATAGCTTCAGTACTAATGCCTCGCAAAGACACATGGCTGCAGTGCTGCCACAGTGAACCTTTCTCCACTGCAGTCTTTTTCTCTACAATAATGATCTCACCTTTCATAGACAAATCCCCACAGTTTTGTAAAATATTGTAATTGTGTGAAAATATCCTATCTCCAAATTCAGGGATAGGAACATCGCTAGCCTGTCATTTTCTGGTTATAAGCAGCGTCACAAGATCAGGGATGATAGCATCACTTAGCCTTGAAGTCCACAGTTTGCAGCACAGCAGCAAACACAGTCAGCAAGTGCTGCATCTGATGCATGGACTCAGATGTGAATGACCCAAATTGTTTATTACAAGTCCTCACATCACTTACATACCTCCACAAGTTTGCTCTTTCTAGCTTTCTCATTTACCCCTACGTGTAAACAGAACATTCCACAAACACTATTCAACCATTCATGGGGCACTTATCTGAGCAGAGCCACAAGCCATTCTTTCTCCTTTTAGAGGTGTCCTTGGTTCTCATGCTATTTATCTTGCTCCACAGCTGCTGCTCTGTACAGTCCTTCTTGTATTCCCACAAGCAAGCACCAGTGGATTCTCTTCAGTGCCCATTGGCAGCTGGGAAGGTGTCCATATGTGCTGCTCTTTGGCCACCACGCAGTAGGGCCACAGTGCCCAACCAGTGCCACCAACAAAGGGCCCAGCCATCAAGCTTGTTCTGCCAGCACATGTGTTTGGCTTCTGTAGGTGAGTCCACCAGCTCTTTCCTTCAGTAAATCCTGACCACTTCAACATCCAAGTTAGCCACTTCAAGCCAGCCAGGCAGTAGCCATCACTAAGAACCCCTCTAATTCTCTGGGTACAGCTCAGCACCTTGCTTGGTGGTTTACCATCAGCTGTAGTACTCTGATATGGTAAATGGCTGATGGGAAGGTAATGTCCCTCTTAGTACTTTGCTGTGGTATCTCTACCAAGATTCTCCTCAACAAGAACCAACAGCAAGGAAGTGCTGCAGGCTTCTCAATTCTGCAAGATAGTCTGTGCACGGAGCTCACCCTGCTCCTCTAGTTCCAACACAACCAAGCCAAGTGAGACCTCAGACACCACAGTGCTGGCTTCCCACACATAAATCCCAAAATGGCCTGTGGATGTGCAGAGGGAGGACAAGGAGCACTGTCCAAATCCTGCTATATTGCGACCACAGTCTTCCTCCTGGGCAGGAGGAGCTGTAGCTCAGCAGATCCAGAACAGTGAAGGCAGCAAGGGACAAATCAGAAGGATGGTGGACAAAGGGCTGAGCCAGATTGTGGCACAGGAGACCTCAGTGCCAGAGTTTGCAGCACAGTTTCCCAAGCAGGGGATATAATAGCAATAACAGCCACACTGTGAAAAGGTAGGATAGGATTTTTAGCCGTGTGCTAAAATTTTTAGCAGACATATTTCAAAGAGAAGTCTTACTCTAGAGGAACAATTGGAAACAGAGGAGCTGCCAGACAGTGAAAGGCTGCCTGAGCAAACCTCAGCATGTGGGAGACCTGCAGCAGCCTCAGCTAGCATGGTGACCCTGCCGAGGGACCCTGGTGTTGCATACAACCCACGTGGCCTCCCACTGCCCCAGTGGCAGTGGCACTGGCTGGGGCTGCCCTGCTGGAACTTGTGTAGGACTGACGCATCCCTGCCCCTGGCGCTGGGGAGGCACAAGTCGGTGGGCACGGTGGTGTGATGTCACCAGTGCTGGCTGGCCTGGGGCACAGAGGGTTCTGCTCTTCAGGGATGTGTGAGGTGAGGGGGGACATGGGGTGGGGAAGGAGAAAGGAGAAAGGGCTGTAGTGTAGGGGCAGCTCTCTTGCCTCCTCACCAGCTGTGCGGTGGAGAGTGCAGGGTCCTCAGAGATGGGATAATGGCTACTGGAGGCCAGGGGGGAGCACTGTCATAGTGGTTGAAGAACAGACATTCGGCTGATTCCTCACACCTGCCTCAAAAAAGGAAGCAGGTCTCAGGGACCAGGTTGTGTTCAGAGGTGAGAAACAGCCCTGCTGAGCTGTCTGCAGGGCCCTTCTTGCAAAGAATGTTGCTTTAGTTGGGAGGTGCTCTCCTCAGAAAGGAGCAGTGCTATTTCTCATATTTCTTGCAGATGTTCTTCTGTCTCAGGGAACCATCATTGACTTACATAATAGACCTCAGGGATCTTTGCAATAGGCAAAGGCATTTGAGTATGCAGTAGGGGAGATGTGTTTTGTAAGATAGCATGACTAGGCAGGCAGGAGGGGAGGGGGAGGAGGGAGGAGAGGAGAGGAGAGGAGAGGAGAGGAGAGGAGAGGAGAGGAGAGGAGAGGAGAGGAGAGGAGAGGAGAGGAGAGGAGAGGAGAGGAGAGGAGAGGAGAGGAGAGGAGAGGAGAGGAGAGGAGAGGAGAGGAGAGGAGAGGAGAGGAGAGGAGAGGAGAGGAGAGGAGAGAAGGCTGTGGGATTTCAGGGCAACAATTATCTGATCTGCCTGGTTTATTAACTAACCAATATAATATGTTTCCCATGCTTTGCTTGATCCTGGTACTGAAAGTCTGAAAGACCTGGGGATGGTAGAGCAGGAAGATTTAAAGGATATAAGTTTGGTTATATTGATTATAGAATAGTTGTATGTCCCTTTGCAAGACAATGCATACCATACTCATGAGTATGAATGATTCCAGCACTTAGGTAATTTAGGTCTTAGTTTCATGAGTGCAGACCCTAGACCAGCCATACTGGTAGGGATTCCCATAAACCTTGGCATCAGGCTACAACCAGGATTCTTACAAGGAAGTGCTGAGTAGTGCTGGAAGCTTCAGAAGCCTTACCAGCAATCCTTCTGCACCTGGTTATGCATTTGTATCAAGGGGTTGTTAAAAGGCCTGCCCAGCTCTTGTTTGCTTTATCTCCATCCATGCTGACAATCCAGTGCTGGGACTAAGACTGGCATAGCACTCTATGCTCCTGCTGAACTGAGACCTTGTGCTTGTGAATTTCAAGCATGAGCTGACAACTACGACATTGTGCTGCATTGTTGAATGGGTCATCCTTCTCCTTGGCCAAATTTGCTCTGCTCTCAGCACAAAAATAAAGACAAATGTAGCAGGAAACAAGGACTTCTCCTTGGGCAATGGCTGTATAATAGGCTGTTACTGGAGTATGGACCCCTTAGAGGTCAGTGTCCCTCCCTCTGCACTGGGGAAGGAAAAATATATATCCAGGCCAGCCTTTGAGGCTGCTTGTTCAACCTGTTCTTTGTATCCTTGCAGTTAGTGGCTTCCACAAGGCTCTTTGGCAGGCTGAGATGTGAAAGCTATTTGAACCTGCAGTAATGTCCAAGGGATATAAGCTGGGTTCTGTAGGCTAGGACTGGGATGCTTGTAGGCACATTCCTCTGTAGTGCCTGTAGTTTTGTAAACAGCAGAGGGAGCGGCCTACCAGGCTTAGGCAGATTGCTCTAGCCTTTGGGATCACCTCAATTCATGACTACATACATAGGACTTGCACCCAGAATACTGCATGTAACTGATGGATAACTTATACAGATATAGTCAGGTGAAGTGATGATTAATTGCTGTGTGACTTGCAAATGCTTTGCTGTTTCTATACACAGTGAACTAGCTTTAAAATCATCATGCTTTTAAGGCTGGCAGGAGCATTTGCTGAGCAAGTAATCCTGCTGTAACAACCACTTGAACACACTGGAAACTGTTACAGCCCTTGCAACAAGTCACACAGACTATTATCCTGCCAACCCTTTGCCCTGTCCACTTCCTTCCCTGTGCTTCTCCACTTCTGGCATAGCTTTGCCATCCAGTGTCAGAAGCGGCACACACTGAAACCTTCATAATGTGCTGCACTGTGCCTGATGTTTGCACACGCCTCTTAGTGTTATAGATTTGGCTTCTGCCTTTGTTATTTGTGTCTCCAGTTCTTCCCCTACAAAGTACATTAGTTGTTATGGAAACAATTATTTCGTTGGTATGAGTAATCTTCATGACAGCAACAAAAGCAGCAAAAAGTCAGTTCGTATGGTGTACCTTCTACTTCTTTCAGCTACCTGCTAATTAGATCTTCCCTTGAAAGTGATCAAAAACCCTGCCACCTGTAGGGAAATATTTTTTACTGTCTGCTTTGATCAGTTTTGTTAACTTTGCATTAATCAGAGAAGACTGACAGGTAGAAGCTGAAGCATTAGCCACCATCCAGTCCCTCAGTGTAGGATGGCCAGAGGATATAGGCTGTACATAGGAAGCCCCCAGCAAATCATAGAATCAGCACAAAACAAAACAACACCAGATTCCAAGCTGACCCACTGGTCTCTACACTTTTCCAAGAGGTCCAGTGTAACCCAGGGCTGGGAGGATACAGCATCGCAAGATGACGATACAGAGACTACACGTGAAACCTTGTCTAGGATCCACTAGACCAAGTCCATGTCTGTCCATTTGTAATACACTGGAGTTTTCCTGAGGCTTTACATTCACAGAATCGTAGAATTGTAGAATCATAGAAAGGCTTGGGTTGGAAGGGACCTCAAGGATCATCAAGTTCTAACCTCCCAGCCTCAGACAGGGTTGCCAGCCCCTAGATCAGATCAGGTTACCCAGGATCAGGTTACCCAGGGCCCCATCCAGCCTGGCCTTGTACACTTCCAGGGACAGGGCATACATAAGCTCACTGGGTAACCTGTTCCAGTCCCTCACCACCCTCTCAGTGAAAAACTTTGCTGACATCTAATCTAAATCTTCCCTCCTTCAGTTTAAAATCATTTCCCCTTGTCATATCACTATCTACCCTTGAAAATAATTGCTTTCTCTCCTGTTTATAATCTCTCTTTAAATACTGGAAGCATACAATGAGATTTCAATGCAGTCTTCTCGACTCTTTCTCTTCCCAGCTCTGTCATCACAGGAGCAGGGCTCCAGCCCTCTGATCATTCTCAAGGCCCTCCCCTGGACCCTCTCCAAAAGCTTCGCATCTTTCCTGTGTTGAGGGCCCCACACTTGGACACAGTACACCAGCGGGGGCCTCACGAGGACAGAATAAAGGGGGACCATCACCTCCCTCACCATAATGGCCACTCCTCTTCTGATGGAACCCAGGATAGCACTGACTTTATGGGCTGCAAGCACACACTGTTGGCTTATTTTAAGTTTTTCATTAACCAGGACCCTCAAGTCATTCTCAGCAGGGCTACTCTCAAGGATTTCTTCTCCCAGTCAATGTATGAATCTGGGATTACCTGTCACAAGGTCAAGACCTTGAACTCTGCTTGGTTGAACCTCATTAGGTTCAAAGGGGCCCATCTTTCAAGTTTATCAAGGCCCCTCTGGATGCCATCCCTTCCTTCTGCTCTATCAATTGCACTGCTCAGTTTGGTGTGATGAGCAAACCTGCTGAGGATGCATTCAATCTCATCATCTATGTCACTGATAAGGATGTTAAAGAGCACCGGTCTCAAGACAGAACCAGTTGTTACTGGCCTCCATGTGGACATAGGGCCATTGACTACAAATCTCCAGCTGTGATCATCCAACCAATGCCTTATGCATCCTTCAAATCTGCATCTCTCCAACTCAGAGATAAGGATGCTTAAGTCCAAGTAGATGGCATCAATTGCCTTCCCTTTGCCCACCAGTGCCATCACTCCATCACAGAAGGCCAACAGATTGGTCAGGCAAATTCTGTGTTTGGTGAAGCCATGCTGGCTGTCTTGGATCACCTTCTCATCCTTTTTGTGCCTTAACATCTCTTCTGGAAGGATCTGTTCCATGATCTTCCCAAGCACAGAGGTGAGGCTCACCAGCCTGTAGTTCCCTGAGTCCTCCTCCATTTTTTTTTGTAAATGGTTGTAAACGTTCCCATTTTTCCAGTCAATGGGGACTTCACCTGACATCTACAACTTTTCAGATATGATGGAGAGTAGTTCAGTAACCACATCAGCCATATCTCTTAGGACTTTGGAATACACGTCGTCCAGCCCTTCTGACTTGTACACATTCAGTCCTGTGAGGAGGTCTCAGACTTGCTCTCGTCCTTAGAGTGGGCGGGGAGTTTGCACCCCCAGATCCCATGAAGAGGTTCAGGGATGTGAGAGATAGAAGAATCCTGGCAGCCAATGAAAACTGAGGCAAAGAACTCACTGAGCACCTCAGCCTCCTCCGTATTTGTTGTAGCCAGTTTTTCCTCCTCATTATCAGTAGTACTCTCTTTGGCCTCTCTTTCCTGAGATGTACTTACAGAATCTCTTCTTGTTTTTAACATCTCTTGCCAAATTCAGTTCTATCTTGCCTTGGCTTTCCTAATCCCATCTCTGCAAGTTCAGACAGTATCCCTATATTCTTCCCAAGTGACATGCCCTTGCTTCCACTGTCTGTACTTGTCCTTCTTTCCTTCTTTTTCCTCAGTTTGACCAGAATGTCCTTGCCAAGCCATGCTGATTTCTGCCCTCTCTGCCTACTTTCTTTTTTTGAGGGATGGAGAGCTCTTGAGCTTTCAGAAAAGCATCCTTAAAGAGTAGCCAGCTTTTCTCCACTGCTTTTCCTCAAAAGACAGCTTGCCAGGAGATCTTGTCCAAAAATTCCTTAAACAGCCTGAAGTTTGCTCTCCTGAAGTTCAGGGTTACCCTACTCTTTTCCAGGTCCATGATCCGGAAGATCATGAACTCAGCCAGGGTATGGTCCCTGCAGCACAGGCTGCCTCCATTCTTAATGGTCTCCACGGTGGTGAGCACAAGGTCACCTCTGTTTGACCTGTCCAATACCTGAACCAGAAAGTTACTGTCAGTAGACTCCGGAAGTCTTCTGGATCACTTGCAGCTCACCACATTGTTCTCCCAGCAGAAACTAGAAACATTAACTAGAGATCATTTAAAATTCCAAATCAGACTCTGACAAGACGTCTGATGGCATGACTGCAGCTGGCCCTACATCTCCAGGACATCAACAGAGCCACCCAAAATACAGTGAGTACCATTTGGCAGCTCCAAGCTTTGCCCGTGCCTCATCTGATTCTGCAGGCCTGTTGTGCAGAATGAATCAGCTGCCTTGGCTAGAGCAAGCGTGGTGGAAACAGTACCTTGAATTGAGTCCTAGCAAGATTTGTGGAAGCAGGTTTAGGTGGATGCAAGTGTGAAACACAAAGGGGACTGTGAGCAAGGCCATGTCCTCTGATCTCAGACTATGAGAACAGGTGCATCTGAGGATGCTCCCAGATGTTAGATTCTCTGTATTCTCCAGTGCTTCTGAATGTGAGATATCAGCTGAGCACTTCTGGGTTTCCAATAAGAGCTGATTACAGAGCCATGCTAATAGAAGCAATCAGACAAGCTCTTTGGTGTGAAAAGGGGCAGAGGCAAGAAACAGGTTTGAAAGAAATGATGTGATCCTAAATAACTCCCAGAGGAGTTCTTCCCAGGAAGAATAAACCCAAGGAAATCCCTAGACTGTGATAAGCCACTGGGAGACCAGATGCACCACAAGGATGGAACATGCCAAAATGTTATATCTATACATGGAAGATTTATTGCAGGTCAGATAACAACACAACCACCTCAATTACCTCTTCCTACTTTCTCTGTTAGCTAGTCAGTGTGTGAGGGAATTGATACAGATACTTCTGAAGATTAGGAGCTGTGCTATGGTGCCCTTCACCTGCCTGGGAAGCACATCCTGCCCCAGTACCTCCCTCCTTAATCCACACGCCAAACTTCAGAGGCATCCCACTGCTTTCCAGTAGACCCCAGGCTATGACCACAGGGATGAATGTTCCTTTTCCAGATGCTTTCACCTCCCCTCTGGAGCTCCACAGTGGAGCTCACCCTGGATGGTGTGGAACTGCTTACTGCTCAGTGCCACACTCAGCCACCTTCAGGCCCAACATGTGGCAGAAAGCGTGGCTTGCAAGGTGCTATGTGAGTGCCCACACCTGAGCAGAAAGCACTATTGATCCATGGATGGTGATAAGTTCTTCAGAAGGGAGAGGTAAGGAAGGAGAGGTGGCAGCATGACTCTCAATGTTAGAGAGTTTTATTCTTGTAGAGCTCAGTGATAAGAATTATAAGGTTAAGTCTCAGTGGGTAAGGATAAAGGGGAGGGCCAACAAAGCTGACATGGGGATCTGTTGTAGACCACTTAACATGGATGAAGAGACAGATTGAGGTGCTCCTCTGTAAGCAGATGGCAGAAGTTGTGCGATTGCCAACCCTTGTTCCCATGAGAGACTTCCACTTCCCAGATATAATCTGGAAATATAATACTGTGCAGAAGAAGCAGTCTAGGATGTTTCTAGAGTGCATGGAAGAAAACTCCCTGATGCAGCTAAGAGAGCTTACTAGGGAGGAGCCCTGCTAGACCTGCTGTTCACAAGCAGAGGACTGTTGGGAGATGTGGAGATGGGAGGCTGTCTTGGGCAGCGCAGCCATAAAATGGTAGAGTTCTCTATTCTTGGTGAAGTCGTGAGTCAGGCCAGAAAAAATGCTACCTTGGATTTCCAGAGGGTGGACTTTGAACTGTTGAAGACACCAACAGGGAGGTTTCTTTGGGATTCCATCCTAAAGGGTGAAAGAGCCCAGGAAGGTTGGGTGCTCCTCAAGATGGAAATTTTAAAGGCATGTGAGCAAGCTGTCTCCCTGTGTTACAAGAGAATAAGACTATCTTGGATGAAGAGGATCCAGGAGAAAAAGAGCATCTGCCTCCTGTGGAAGAAGGAACTGACAACTCAGAGAGAGAACAAAAAAATTATTAGAATGTGCAGGGAGAAAATTAGAAGTGCAAAAGCCCAGGTTGGACCCAACTTGTCCACTGGGGTAAAAGAGAACAGAAAACATTTGGATTAACAGTAAGAGGAGGGGTTAGAAGAATCTCCATTCTTCACTGGATGTATTGGCGAGTGTGATCACTGAGGATAAGAAAAAGGCTGAGGTTCTCAATGCCTTCTTTGCATCTGTCTTAAAAACTGAGACCTTGAGGTACTCTACCCCCTGACCTGGAAGTCTGGGATGGCAAACAGAATAGACCTTCCATGATTCAGGTGGAAACAGTCAGAGTGCCCAGACTGGTAGATGAGTGAGCGGCTGTTGACGTAGTCCACCTAGGCTTCAGCAAAGTCTTTAATGATATCTCCCACAGTATTCTCCTGGAGAAGCTGGCAGCTTGTGGCTTGGAGAGGTACACTCTTTGCTGGGGATGGCTGGACCCAGAGGGTGACAGTGAATGGAGTTAAATCCAGATGGTGACTAGTCACAAGTGATGTCTCCCAGGGGTCAGTAATGGGGTCGGTTCTGTTTAATAGCTTTATTGATGATTTGGATGAGGGGACTGAGTGTACCTTAAGTGTAAGTTTGCAGATGACACCAAGTCAGGAGAAAGTGTTGATCTGTCTGAGGGTAGGAAGGCCCTACAAAGGTGCATGGACAGGCTGGGTAGCTGGACTGAGACCAACGGAATGAAGTTCAACAAGACCAATTGCTTGGTCCTAGTGCTACAGGCTTGGGACAGAGTGGCTGGAAAGATGCATGGAAAAATGGATCTTGGGATGTTAGCTGACAGCCAGCTGAATGTGAGCCATCAGTGTGCTCCTATACTCAGTTCTGGTGAGGCTGCAGCTCAAGTGCTGTGCTCAGTTTCAGGCCCCTCATTACAAGAAAGACATCGAGGCCCTGGAGTATGTCCAGATTAGGGCAGTAAAGTTGATGAGGAGTCCTATGAGAAGTTCCAGTCCTATGAGAAGCACTGCATGGCAGTGGTACTTATGAATGAACCCTCCAACTTCTCCTCTACTCAGAACAAGCCTCAGGAGGCAAAGATATAGGAAAGATGCTAAAGAAGTCACAAGCCTGGTGATTCATGTATCATGAGGAGAATTCCTATACTGTCACCTTTTATGCCCATTACCCTCCCTTGCTTTCTTATAACTCAGAAGAAACACATTTCTCTACTATGTGCTACCAGCTCATCAGAGTTTGAGGTCATCTGAGGTCAGCAGCAGTCAGCTGGCAACTGGAGGGACCACAGACTCATCTCACAGCTTGGTACCGAGGATGTGACTGCTGGAGCTACGCACACCTTAATGTTTGTTTTGGTCACCTGGGGAGCTCAGTGCTTTCCACTGTCAGCTGAGGCCCTGGGCAGATGCTCTTGTAGAATCTAAGGAAAGTTAATTGCTTTAGAGATAAGGCTGTGGCTGCTTCTCCAAGCACATCATAACAGAAAGCACTGGGACAGAAAGAAAAACAAAACAAATCAAAATAAAACCAAAACCATCAGCTGCTTAAATAAAGGGCTGATTCAGCAGTGAGCAATTATTTGGATAGAACTGCATCCAAACCCTCTATTATAATGTGCCTGATCCCAGTCAAGGAAAGCCTTTTGCTGCCTAAGGGATTTGGAGAGAGCCTTTATATTATCCCAGAAGGAAACCTTATGTTTTCCAGCTGACCATCAAATTTTCCTACTTAGTTTCCTACTCAGCAAACATCTTTTCCTGCTGCATTTGTATAGCACTGTGAACTGCAAAGTTCTATTCCATGCCTGGTTTTCCAGAATGCTGCTAGCATGCAGGGAACCTGGAGGAAGTGCAGACACATCTGCAGGAGTGACTTCCTTTGCCCTAATGCCTGCCTCAAAATGGTCCACCACTGCAACGTGGGCTGTCGTGCAGAAGAAGCCTGTGTTATCTGCCTGGATTGCTAGATTCCAGGGAGCAGCACAGAGTTGGGTTGCTGCTGGCCCAGTTCCCTGGTGCCTTGCAGGAAGATTGAGGGAAAATGGATAAATACTTGCAGATGGAGCAGTGTCAGACCAATCCATTTCCCATCCCCTTTAACCTCTTCCACCATTATTATAAGTTGCAGATGTCTCCAGATTGATAAATAAGAGACAAGAAGCTGCAAGGGAGGGTCACTGCTAATAGCATGCAAGACAAGATGATTGCTTTTTCATGCTGATGACTGATGCATTTTGCTTGTCAAAGTGTCACTCTTTTGGCTGAACTTTACCCTTCTGGACCTCTCAGGGATACATTTTCTCAGACTGGGCACAGGATATGCAGAGTCTGGGGCTGTTTCTGACTCGCCTTCACAACCCTCCCTATCCAAGCATGAGAGATGAGAACTGAAATACAACCATTTCACTCCAGGTCCTATTCTGACTATTTTTTTCTCTCACCCCCCCCTCCCCATCTGCAATGAGCTCAGTGAGTTTTCAGCTCTAATGCCAGTACTTCTCACCATACCATGTGCAGTCTCTTTTTCTTCTTACAACACTGCATCTGCCTGTGTATTCATCCATACAGCTGTTACATAAAGAGACTACAAGCAAGGGCCTAATCAAGACATGGGCTAGGGTAAATTTAAATGCATCCTGGGAAACTGGATTTGTTGTAAGGAATTAAAGGCTCCCAAAGATTCGTCTGGCCAAGTTGCACCTTGATCTCTTATTAGTAGGCTCAAGGCTTCATTCCCAATAAGTGCAACACGCCACAGGCCATTTAAGAAGCTTCCAGAAATGGCTGGTGATCCAGGTGTCAAATAACTCCAGTATTTGCTCCTGGTTATTGGACCTTTCCTGGGGCTGTCTTGGTGATAATCAGTGCAACATCCTGACTGAGAGGACTGAGGGATGTCTTGCCCAAGGGCTCAGCCCAGCTTATGACAGCTCTTTGTTGGAGGAGGACTGGATGTGGGGTGCAGCAGGGAAATCCCTGCGTATCACCTACATCACTACAGATATAACTCACAGCAAGATCACTACAATGATAGCAAGAACCTTTCAAGATCCTCTATGACATCTCCTAAAGATCTCAGATAGACGCTCAGTTTCAGGTGAAACTCACAGATCTGCCACTGCCTGAGAAGCTTGGGTAAGCTCTGTGCATGGCTACAGGCGCCAGCAGGGCACCAGGAGTGCAGACAGCTCCAGTGTCTTCGTACCATGTGGCCAATGCTACAGGCATGGTTGATAACCCATTTTTTATTTTTCTGGAAAAATAGATGCATTTCAGGCTTTACTGAAAACCCACCATCAAATCATTTACTGCATTGAATGACTCCCGAGTAATATTTTCCCTAGGTTTATATTCACTGAAAGGTAACCCGTGCTTATAAACAAGCTTGTCAGCAAGTCATGTGGAAAAGGTAAAATTAAGCCAGAAATGAAAATTGTTTCTTCTTTAATAGGAAAAAAATAATAATAATCTGGAATGCCTTCAAGATAGAAGTAAACAAAGAAAGCATCTATTCCATAAAATCTGTGGAGAGGCAAATTAATATGCTTACAAATGTTACCCTTCCTTAAAAAATCAGAAACATTACCATCCACAAACATGCTGATCTCCCACTCTTTGTTATTTAAAATGTACCAATGTGTTCTTATTTCAGTAGAAACTTCATGGCTGGGCTTTGGAAGCACACACAAAACTGCCCCATTTTGCAACAACTTGTTTGCACCAGATGTTTTCATGTTATGTATGGCATTAAATGTCTCTCTCTCATATGTGGTATAGCCCAGAGATGTTTTGCTAGAATTCTCAGATCAGTTCTCAAGTCTGATCATGTAAAAATGTAGGAGACAAAAGTAAACTCAAGACATCTCAATCCGAAGCCCAAAGTGCCTTCATGGAAGGCACTTTGCACTGCTGAGAATAAATCTCTATCTCTGCTCATGTCTAAAAATCCAAGATTAAATTCTTGGATGTTTATTCTTGAAACATGTGTCAAAGTCTTATTTATTAGATGTTTGGCTCTCAGGATAAGTGGATAAGCACTGGCTGCTGGTCTCCAGGCTCAATGGGAAGGATGAGAACCTACCAGAGTGAGCGAATTATTCTCCTGCTCTCTAAACAGAAGAGGACCAATGCATAAAATTTATTGCTGAGCCCAGCTCAGGCTCCAAGTATCAGAATGCCTCCCCTGGCCCACCAACGTTCATCCACCATCATCTCACCTCTTGTCCAACATCTCTTCTCACCAGATTTTGTGAGACTGGGGCTCCTTTGTATTTCTCCAGGGCCTCTGACAGCAAAGCTCCTCCCTCCCACGTGGCCTTATTCAGGTGCTCCAGCTGAAATCCCTGCCAGCACCTCAAGGAGAGCCTCCACCAGGCCAGCAAGGTTTGCCCCAGCTGGAAGTGATGGTGTGCCACCAGCACCATGCCAGAAGCATCAGCAGGGAAGTCAAGCCTTATCCTCAGTAGTGTTTTGCAGTCAAGCCTTAACCCCTCACTTCCTTCCAGAAACACTTTCTATTCATACTCCTCCCTGATTCAATGCCTGCCCCTTGTGCAAGGTTTGGCAGGAGCTCTGACAGGTTGCTTCTCAAAGGGAGACCATCTCTTAGAATTTCTAGCCCAGAAGGTTTTAAGTTTTATTGCTGGGAGTGGGATTTTTAATGCTACATAAATTTCAGCCTGCTCCAGGGAAGTCAAGTAGCATGGGCTTCATAAAGAAGGATTCAGAGAAGAGATTTATAGAAGTTACAGAGGCTTTAAAAAAGAAACAAAAAACTATGATTAATCCCCTAAATGCAAAGAGCATTTTCTGTGACGTTAATTTAATGAGTCAGCACTGCTTTCACAGTTACCAAGTCTCTCCACTTGCCCTGACTGCTAGAATCCAGAGAACTCTTTTAATTCAGACTAAAAAAGTACAGAATTCCAGGGGTAAGAAGAAGAGCTGGACAAGGCAATAAAAGGCCTCCAGAATGGCATGCAAAGGGACTGAGTAACTCATTACTCACAAGCCAGACTTGCAATTTTGGTGCCCTGTCTCCACCCACCTGGAAAACCTCCATGGAGGACAGGCTAGTCCCAGCCCCCTCCACAAGAACACTCCCTGCCAGGGACCAGCACCCTTATCTCTGCTGTGCACATGGAGCTGGGTGAGAACTTTGTGTCTGGCCATAAGACCTTCCACAGGGCTGGCAGGGGACACAGCAGCAGCATGAGCACAGGTGTGGGACATGGTAACAGCACAAGGGCTGCTTGCTGGGATGGGCAGGGCTGGGCACAGGCAGGCCCTTGCCATGATATGATGGCCAGGCAGTGACCATCAGCCTATGCATTACTGCTGCCTTGCAACAGAGCTGGTAGGCAGCACTGGCAGTGTCAGGGGAATGGGGCAGGCAAGCCCAGCAGAGTACTTGCCCCACTGGACTCCTTGCACTGGCATCACCAAACAGCCTCGTGGTTACAAATTTCAGCCAGGACTGATGTGAACTGAGAACAGATGGACAGGACTGGAAAGCAGATGGAGAGAAGGAAATTTGGACATCATTTAAAGCTCCCTAAGTGTCTTGTCAGGAAAACACACATTATGGGCATCTGTCTGAATGGCAGACAAGCCCATGGCCAAGTGTGAGTGCAAGGCTGGAACAAAAGGGATGCAAGAACAGGGCAAAACACAGCTACCGTTCATGGGCAAGTCATTGCACTCAAATCATTGCACTGTGGCTCTGCTGACAAATGATCCAGTCTTCCGCAACTCCATGGCTCTCAGCCCTGAGGCTGCCATGGCTCGTGAAGCCTTCCTTCTACAAGTGGACTCTGCATCCTCTGAAATGAAGTGGGAGCAGATGGGAAAATGGGGGAAATGACAGCCAGTTTGCTGTCTGTATATTGGTTTCTGCATCCCTCTGCTGGGCAGTCAGTACCATTGCTAAACAACGCAGCAGTGAATCACAGTGGAGGGCAGCAATGAGGGTTGGCAGGCAAAATAAAGTTAAAAACACTACCAAAATAAAAATAATTTCATCAAAATTTGAAAATGTGGAAGCCATTGATAATCCCTACTGACAGACAGACTGCAGTCAGTGATAACCTCCCAGGGCCCTATTCTGCCTGGAGGCAACAGGTTCAAAGTATATTTTCATCAGGAGAATCACTTAAAGACAATCAAGCAGGGAATCCCTTCTCTGTTCTTCCAGTGATATCAGATGCTGGACAGAAGGCATTTGGAAACATTCACTTTTACCTCACTGAGCATTCACCTGTTATATTCTCACAGGCTAGCAGAAGTTGGGAACCCAGGCTTGGAGACATCCCAAATCAGAGATTTTTTTGGCCTAAGCACGGACAACACCACATGTATTCTGTGACACTTTATTAAAATGGCAATGTGGCAGCTGTATCTACAGTTCTCACACAGATAGTGAGGAGCCGAAAACCGAATGCAGTACTTGAGGTGTGGCATCACCAGAGCTGAGTACAGAGGGATGATCACCTCTCTGCTCCTGCTGGCCACACTATTTCTTATACAGGCCAGGATGCCGTTGGCCTTCTTGGCCACCTGGGCACACTGTTGGCTCATGTTCAGCCCAGCATCAACCAACACCCCCAGGTCCCTTTCCTCTTCACAGTCATCCATCCACTCTGCCCCAAGCCTATAGGACTGCATGGGGATATTGTGACCAAAGTGCAGGACCCGGCCCTTGGCCTTGCTGAACCTCATCCCATTCACCTCAGCCCAGCGATAAAGCCTATCCAGATCCCTCTGTAGGGCCTCCCTACCCTCAGGCAGATCAACACCACCTCCCAACTTGGTGCCATCTGCAAACTTACTGAGGGTGCACTCAATCCCCTCATCTAGGTTATCAATAAAGATATTAAACAAGATGGAGGACACCACTTGTAACAGGCTACCAGCTGGACTTAACTCCATTAACCACTCTAGCCCTCTAGCCAGTTCCTTACCCAAAGAAGTATATACCTGTCCAAGGCCATGGGCAGCCAGTTTCCCCAGGAGAATACTGTGAGAGACTATGTCAAAGGCTTTGTTGAAATCTAGGTAGACTGCATCAACAGCCTTTCCCTCGTCTACCAGTCTGGTCACCCAGCTGTAGAAGGAGTGAGGTTGATTGAGCACAACCTGCCTTTCATGAGCCCATGCTGGCTGGACCTGATCCCCTGGATGCCACACACATGCCGTGTGATCTCACCCAAGATGATTTGTTCCATAACTTTCCCTGGTACCAAGGTCAGGCTGACAGGCCTGTAGTTCCCCAGATCCTCCTTATGGCCCTCCCTGTAGATTGGAGTCACATCAGCAAGCCTGCAATCCTCCAGGAACTCTCCAAATATCCAGGAATGCTGATAGATGGTGGAGATGACATTACTGTGACATTTCCCAGGGCGAGGCAGGATGTCCGTCTGGAGAGAGAATTTTTGCTGGAATCTCTGACCATATAGGAGATGCAAACAGTGCACATCACACTAGCCAGTGCTGCTGGGGAGAAGAACAAACACACCTATTGCCCAAAGACATCTATCTCTGCTCATATGTGTAAAGTACAAGCTGTAGAAGGATACCTCCAGACCTACATTGGGTGCCTCTGTTTAGATGATGGGTACATGGGGAGATGAGACCCTTTTGCAGAAAAGAAAGCAAGAGACTGCAAGCTACAAAAGCCACTTGGCTGCCATCCTTAACTGGGCACTGATGATGCTCAAGGAGTGCCCACAAAACGGGTAAGGACACCAAAATACACAACAGAAAAAGCGTTAAAAAATCACATTCTGGCCACCAACACACAGAAATAGTTACTGTCAACTCAGCAGATTTGCATGTACCACAGAAACATGGAATCTGAGCATGGCCTGAGCTGGAAAGGACCTTAAAGATCATGGAGTTCCATTCCCCTGCCATGGGCTGGCTGCCCCCCAACCAGATAGGGCTGCCCAGAGCCTCATCCAGCCTGGCCTTGGGCACCTCCAGGGATGGGGCAGCCTGTGCCAGGTGCTCACCCCCCTCTGAGTGGATGTGTATATATGTGTAAGGAGGTCCAGTTTTGGTCCAAAGCCCAGGCAGCCACTCACAAGGCAGTGAATGAGAGTCTGAATGAGAGCAAGATAGCACTGAAGGATCTGCTAAGCCACAGCAGATGGATGAGCTGCTTGAACAACAGCCCCTGGGAGCCATTAACATCTCTTGCACCTCTGCTCAGTTCAAAACATTTTTTAGTTTGTGCCATGACGGGATGATGACAGCTTTTGCAGCTCTTTTATTTTAACATTTTAACAGTGAATCCATTTTAACTGTGAATCTACTTTAAGTATGAATACATTTTAACTGTGAATACAAACTTACCCTTCGTTATCAGTGACTATGACATTCACCTAAAGAAGCTAGACAAAATATGAGCAAAACAAAAAGGCCCATCCTGGCAGCCTGCACGTTCTGCCTCTTGAGCAGCACCCTGAGCTCAGAACCAGGTTCTCTGTCAGAGACGTGACAGAGAATCGTTGATCTAAAACGAAAGTGTAACGGAAACACTGTCAGACACCTGACAGCAGTGTCCTGAGATGTCAGTCTTGCAACAAATAGCTGACGCATGATAAAGGCGGGATATGCATATTTTATACTGTTTTCACAAGACACACGTGTATGTGTGCACTTACTGCTGGCAAGACTGGAGAAAGGTCATCAATTTCATGCTGAGGACTCCTTTTACAACAGACTATAAGAAATAATCACTAGCCAAATACTTATACAAATTACATGTGATCCTTTTTATTGGGCTAACAAAAAAAAAGACCATTAAAAGGTTACCAGAGCTCTGCTTTCTATCTCACAGACTATGATTAATTACAGACTTAAAGTCTTTGTAACAAGAGAGCCTTTCACCTTTAGCAAGAAAAAAGATGAATTTTAATTTCTTCTTATGACGCTTCTCCCATCTTCCACTGTGGAAGCTGTATGTAAAGACTAATACTTATATTTCCCCGTTTCTCTGTTCTCTCTTTGTCTTAAGTCCAAGAAAAAGCATCAGAGGTTTGAACAAGAGAGTTGCAATTTACAGTTCTGTGGAGCCAATTGATTTGGTGGGTCAGGCCAGTCAACTAACACATTTAAGCCATTTATTCTGGGCTCCCAGAGGTCAGGAAGGCCTTTGAAGAAAGATACGTAGTTGTAAGGGGAATAAAAATAGGAAAAAGCAGATGTAAGTAATGGAAACGGCCCAGGACCACTGATCCAAGAAGTATGAAGAAGACAACTGCATCTTATCTGCATTTCCTGTGAGCAACATCTCCTAGCAGGCCTGGGCTGTGTAAGAGGTGAACTTCATCTCTCGTCACTGCAAAACCTGTTTTACAGCCACTTCGTGCCTCAGGTTTACCAACAGACCATAAGTGAAGGCTAAGATTATGCCTCTAATCACAGCCAAGACTGGTCAGATGGGTCCTGAAATCTGCCTAGGCAGACTTTTTGTTGTACTCCTCCTTGGTATCAGCTTGACTGTAGCTCAGCCATCAAGCCCCGAAGTGGGAGAATATCAGAGGAAAAAGAAGCAAAGTGAGAATCAGGCAAGTAATTATGGGGGACAACCAGTGGAATCAAGGATTTCAAAATGGCAGGAAGGTAAACCAGAGGCAGACACTGGGCATAGCACCCAGTGAGACGGCACCATGAAGACCCTTCACACCTCAAGTACAGGAACGGAATAACAGAACAAGGCTGCAAGATCCAGGCATGACTCCAAGCTCAAGGGATCACTGTCCATTGCTTACAGCAAATCTCTCTCTGCGGTCATCTGACAAGGGCTTTGAGATGTCCTCCCAAAGCATATAGTGGGAGCCTTAGGAGGCCTCTAAGGTGCATCACCCTGTGCCAGTATATCAGTATTGCATATAGAATATGGAACTTCATGTGGTCCCATCCTGTGCTATTTGCATTTAGTGCGCAGGGATGAGCAGTTCCCCAGAGAAATGGGCACTGTTGCATTGAAGATAACTGCGCAGTTCCTCTGTCACTGCACCGCTCCCTCCCCTCATCAGCAAGACATGTCTCCTCTTGAAAAGCACGAGTGGAAAACGACAGTCACGGGGTGGGAACGGAGCAGCACCAGATCGGCGGATCCGCCGCCCCGTTGCGCGCACGTAGGCCCCGTTCCCACACTGTCAGCGCGGCCACGGCGCACGTCACGGAGCCACACCATCGCGAAACGCCACCGCGCATGAGCGGAACGGCGCTCCCACTCAAGGCCCGCCGGCGCCAAGCGCATGCGCACAGGCTTTCCTCATGGCGCGAGTGCAGACACGCGCGGGGGAACGCGCATGCGCGCCGACAAGCCGCCCCAGCTCGCCTCTCTCCCTCTCCCCGTCCCGCTCGGGCCAGCGCGGTGACGTCACGGCCCCGGCCCCACCCCCTGCCTACGTTCTCCGTAACGTCCGCTTTGGCCCCGCCCCCCGCTATAAAAGCGGCCGCGGGCAGCAGGCGCCATTGTGCTGCGGAGCAGGCCGCGGCGGTGCGGTTCGTCGGTGTTGTACCGCGCGCTCCTCGCTCGCCTCTTTCTCTCTCTTTTCTCTTTTCTTTTTCTTCTCCTTTCCCTCCCTCTCCCCTTTCCCTCCTCCTCCGGCCGCGGACATGCCGCGCGTCTACATCGGCCGCCTGAGCTACCACGTCCGGGAGAAGGACATCCAGCGCTTCTTCAGCGGCTATGGCCGCCTGCTCGAGGTGGACCTAAAAAATGGGTGAGCGCCGTCCGCGTGCTGGGAGCGGCCTGCGGGCGCCCGAACGCGTCCTTCCCCGTCACCCCACCCCCGTACCCGGCCCTGCGGGGCCGCCCCTCCCCCACAGTGGCGGCCGGGCCCGCGCCTCCCGCCGCTGCCGCGTGGCGCCCTCCTCAAAATGGCGGCGGCGCGGGGGGAGCGGGGGCGCTGCCGCGGGGCGGCCCTCATTGTCCCGGCCCCGGGAGCTGCCGGCGGGGCGGGGCCGGAGCTGACGGAGCGGGTTCCTTTTCACCCAGTTACGGCTTCGTGGAGTTTGAGGACTCCCGCGACGCCGACGATGCCGTTTACGAGCTGAACGGCAAGGATCTGTGCGGGGAGCGCGTGATTGTGGAGCACGCCCGCGGCCCCCGCCGCGACAGAGACGGGTACAGCTACAGCAGCCGCAGTGAGTACGGTCCGTTCTGCGGGACGCTGCCGGGGCGGGGCGGGCGGGGCCGCGGTGGGTGTCGGTGTGTGCAGGAGGGGGTACCTGGCGTGCCGCTGGGAGCGCTGCCGGCGGTTTGTCGCGGTGCCGGCGCTGCGCTCAGGTACCCCCTGAGATATGTGAGCGCTAATATTCGGAGCGATTTTGGCTGCAAAATTGGGGTCTTCTTGTAGAAAGAGTTTCTTGTAGCTTAAGAATAACGTGCTCTGCTCATAGAAAGGCTCCTCGTTCGTAGGAGCGCTTAGATAAGAGCGGTGTTCCATCGCTAATGTTAATGAATAGATATCGTTGCGTAATTGGGGTAGAAGCAGTCAGTGGTGACGGGTGGGGGAGGATTTCAAGCCGGAATCTGGTGTGTTCGTGGGGTGTGCTGTAAACTTTTCTATGCTCAGCTGACTCGTGTAGTTTGTTGAGGAGCTGAGCTATACGTACGTTAACGTGCCCAGTACTGTAACTGATGTACTGCCGTTCGCTCTTCAGTAATCTCTAAAATGGTGGTGTTTGGGGGGGGTGGGAATCTGTCTGTTTAAAAGAATCGAATGTATGTTGTTTAAAATTGTTGCATGTTCAATTTCAAACTTTTTAACAAGTCCTTGATGTTTCAATTTAAAAGTGACCAGTGGGGCTGAGGCTGTGTCCACTGAGGCTAAGATGACTGCCTTTCCTGATTGGCCATGGCTTTTCCATACATTGTGTGACCCTTGCCCTATGACCCTTTGGCTGACCTTACCGGAAGCCATGACGACAGCAGCCTTTTGCCATTAGACGCAGGGTGATGGTGAGGATTCCAAGGGTTAGACAAAACTGGTTAAACTGAACTAGGTGACTGTTACCTTGCGTGTTTTGTGGCCAAACCACCACCAAAAACCTCATACTGTGATGTAAGTACTTAGTGTAACTAGTAAACGTTTTTGTAAAATGTAGAAATGCATGTAATCAGTTAAGTTTTATATTTTACAATGTTCTGTAAAATAAAACTTAGCAAGGTGAATCTAATAAGGAGCAGTCACTCTCTAACAGATCTTAGGAAGACAGACTTACAGGATTTCAGTCTGTTTGATTTGCCATTAATATATATCATGGCAAAATTGCAAGTTTATTGGAGGTGTAGAGAAATAAAGTCCTACTCCAGTAAATATAACTGTTTTAACTAATTTTTTCAGAACGTTTTGATTTTCTTGGTGTTAGGAGACAACCTAACTTTCTTTCTTTGTACAATAAAGGTGGGGGTGGTGGCGGATATAGCAGTCGGAGACAATCTGGAAGAGATAAATATGGACCGCCTGTTCGTACAGAGCACAGACTGATTGTTGAAAACCTTTCCAGTCGCTGTAGTTGGCAGGATTTGAAAGTACGTATTAGTGTTCTGTCGTTAAATGTGTCGTGCTCAGTAATGGGCAGTAGCTTCCTTTCTGTGTAAATGTTTGTTTGGATTTCGGTGGAAATAATTGAGAAGCGTTTGCACATGAGTGTTGGCACACAATTAATACTTCTTCATTTGCTCAGACTCGTCTTAAGCTTATGTAATTGCAGAGTGCAAACTTATTAAATAGTTGTGTAATTTTTTTCCACCAACTCCTAAAAGGATTTTATGAGGCAAGCTGGTGAGGTGACCTATGCAGATGCTCACAAAGAACGTACAAACGAAGGAGTAATTGAGTTCCGATCGTACTCAGACATGAAGCGTGCCCTGGATAAGCTGGATGGCACAGAGATAAATGGAAGGAAGATCAGGCTGGTTGAAGACAAGCCACGGTCAAGCCATAGACGATCTTACTCTTGCAGCCGGTCAAGGTAACTTATGGGATATGTCAGTCTCTGTATCAAGACAAGTTAAATTAAGGGTATATATGAGCAGCCTGACCGACTGAGTTTACCTTTGGTTGGTGTTTTAGGAATGGGGTGATTACTGAGAATGTGCCGTGTTATATAAAACAACAGTAGCGTATGAGAGTTTTTACATGATTAGATTAATTGATAGCGTGTTGAGTTGAGGTGGATTGGTGATACATCTCGATGATGTTGCTTTAATGAGAAGTTCTTTAACAGTTTCTCTGTGATGAACAGAAGGGCAGGGCACACCAAACAAACAGTAAGGACCTGTTGTGTTTGAATGTGTCTAGGTCACGATCTAGAAGGCGATCTAGAAGCAGAAGTCGTAGAAGTAGGAGCAGCCGCAGCAGGTCCCGTAGTGTCTCTAAAAGTCGTTCCAGGTAAGTGATCTATTGCTTTCTCCTAGTACAAGAGGGTTGCTGCTTATTAATTGCTAACAACTGAAAATGGCTATGAGTACGTTTCAGTTCATGCAGAATAAACTGTCTTTCTTTTTGGAAGATCTAAATCCAGGTCACGAAGCAAAGACCGCTCACGTTCCAGATCTAAAAGCCGGAAGTCTAGATCAAAGAGCAAATCAAAACCCAAGTCTGACAGGGGTTCGCGCTCTCACAGCAGATCTAAGGAGAAGTCAGAGAAGTCTCGGTCCAGGTCCAGGTCTCGATCTCCCAAAGAGAATGGTAAAGGAGATACTAAGTCTAAATCCAGGTCAAGGAGTAGGTCTCGTTCCAATTCTCCACAGCAGCAGCCATCTGCCAAGGCTCGTTCAGAGTCACCACCCAAAAGAGCTGCATCGAGGTCCCGTTCCAGATCTCGTTCAAAGTCTCGCTCACGATCAAGATCTAGTTCAAGAGATTAAGACTAGAACTCTCCTCTTACCTTGCACACTATTATGGAACGTTTTTCCTACTTGTCAGGCCATTAGTGTCATGTTAGTTCTTCAGAAGTTGTTTTTTTCTCTTGCAGGAGTGAATGGCCTAAGAACTAATTAATGAGGCGTAAAGCTTTAATTTGTATCCTAAATTTGAAAATACAAGATCAGATGGTGTGGTACAAAGCAGGAAAAGCCCTCCCCTGCCCCCTTTTTGGTTTTTTATTATTATTTTTTTTTTTTAGACATTCAGCTAGAACTTTGATTTTATAGCATTTCTGCTGGAGTAACTTAACTGCTCTAAAGTGCAAAGTGGTTTTTATATTAAAAATTGAATATAACAGGCTTAAATCTGGACTTTCTTTCCTCCCTCCCCCCCCCCAAGGTTTTAGAACTATGAGTATCATTGGCTTAGTAGGTTTACAGCTTGCTACCAAAGGCAAGATTGTCTTGCTGGGCAGATCAGAATTCTCTAGTTTATTTGTGGAAACCTGCTGCAAAGCTGTAAGCAAGAAACTAAACTAGAAAGGCTAGACCAGCAATAAACTCAAGTTGGAACATTTGTGTTGCATCTTAACTTGCCAAAAAAACATTCCTCCCTGATACTGTGACTGTATTAAAGGTAATAAAGGTACTCTGTAACCTGTGTCATGCAGTATTGCTACAAATCATACTTTTGAGACTTAAAAGAATGAAAGCTTTGTGATGTTTTTTTTTGCTTGACTATCAAGTGGCAGTTCTCAGACACTAAAGTGTCTCTTGGATGTAGTTGAAGCCCACTAGTATGTTGTATGATTTGTCAGCCTTGAAATACCTATTGGATATGAAAACTAGCTAAAACAAAACTGTCTTTGCTCCCTTTAGACTCATTTATGTTAACATTCTACTTTAGAACTAAGATCGTATTGTGTTTGAACCTGAACTTTACCGGAAGCGTAATCTCTTCAAGCTAGAGTTCTAGTCTTAATGAAGGCTTTGCTAAACCACAGTTGCCAATTCACTTAAACTGTGAAATAGAACTCATCCTAAAATCTCCCCTTTATAGCTAAATTGATTTTTGTAACATGCAACATTAGAACTGCCTTGTACTCTTTATACAATGTGTAGTTTGACTTGTATAAAATTAAATTGGTGAATCAAACTCTTGTGTTTTATTGGCTTGCAATGGACTTATTTTTCTGCCTCCTCATGCTGAGGAAATCGCCATTTATCTTGCTTAACGCTTCTCCTTGATTAACTACTATTCTTTATTAAGCACAGAAGTTGGGAGCCTTCAAAATCGAACTTGACCAGTAAGCACATATCCTGGTGAAACCTGAACTGATTTCATTTTATGTTTTGTGGTGGCAGAAGATTTATTACTGTTGTCCATGTTGTGTCCATCCCAAGTATGGATGAGCTGCTCATAATAATTTCTCTTCAATTATGGGTATTTACTGGAGACTTCAGCAGAAGCTGGATGGTTTTATGATGCTTGACTGGAAAGATTCCCTTGAAATTACACAAAAGCACTGCATTTCCTTGTTTGTGGGGAAGGGGGATGTGTGTATATTTTTAGTCTTCAAGATGTGGTCAGATTTCCTGAAGAGAGCTACTGCCCTTGGGTTGGACTCTGGGGGGGTAGTGGGACTCGGTAAAATAACATGCTCATCAAAACCATATTTGTGAGCTAAGAAAAGATATAATAAGACATAATGCAACATAAATTTGTTCTTAAAATTGGATGGTAAACACGCATCATTAGATGGGTCAGAATGATTTAAGATGTTTTGTCTTCAAGCAAATTTTGAAGGAGGAATTGGTGTGCCCTGGTGGCGCAGCGGTAGAATTCCTGTTTGCAACACCAGAGGGCCCGGGTTCAAATCCCCCCTGTGGAGCAGGGGGTAGAAGTGCCGCTCTGCTACACAGAGGGCTCGAATCCTGGGAGTTGGACTTGATGATCTCTAAGGTCCCTTCCAACTCGCACAATACTATGATACTATGAAATCAGCGTTGCTCCCTATAAGATGTGAGAATCACGGTGAATGCCTTTGGAGTCTCTTCCTGGGCTTTCCTTGTTTGCTTTTGTTTGTTTTTAAGTCACCTCTCCTTAAATGTTGCTGTTTTGGTGCAAATCGGAATCACCAAGGTTCAAAAAGACCCCCAAGGTTATCCAGTCAACCATCTGCCTGCCACCACAGCACCTGTTCGTGTGTTAAGTGCTTCCCTTAAAGCGAGATGGTGAAAGCACCTCAGTCTGATGTGTCTGGAACTGTTGACAAACAGTAGGAGATCTTGTGCTTGTGGGTGAGTCAGAATGCTCTTTAGCTTTGGAAGGGGATTGGAACCTTGTAGAGAAGCTGCTGTACACTCAGTAGTCAGGAATGGCCTTAATCCTGCATCAGGTCAGGACTAGCTGAGATTTTTGGATCTGCACAACAGCAAATAAAATTCACTGCTCAAGTAGGAGATGTGGCAGCATCTGCAACTATTCCCTCAGAGAGGAGTGACTATGGCTTGTATACCTCAGTGGGATTACCTGGTAATACACCATCGCTCAGGGCTTCTTGCAGACTTGTAATTTGTATTTGCCTTAACTTGATCTGCATTGCCTGCCAGTGTCAGTATGCCACTGGAGGATTCCTTTTCCCCAGCTCAGAAAGGTCCTTCCTGTTGTGCTCTGGCTCTGTGCTTTAATGGAGAAGAGGATAAAACAGTAATACGCCTGGTCTGATAAGGGAGGAAGTTGCAGAATATGGTTATTCCTGAACTAGGTTGGTGACTGACTCCAGTCCTGAGGCCTGAAATGAGGTAGTGATGGAGGCTGGAGCATATGTTGAGCATCTGTTAAGTAGTTTGATACCCCAAAACCAGCAAGCGGGGCAGATGTAGAGATGGTACCCCAGCAGTGCCAAGGCCTGAGAACAACCTACCTTGGCCTTCGTGACCACAGCACCTGGTTTTCAGAAGCTGCCAGCTTTACTACTGAAGTCCATGCAAGTTTTTCTGCTGCTGTTTGCCACCGTGAAAAAACGTCTTGCTCCCAACATGCTTTAATAGGCAGACATGTAGGCTTGTTTCATGGCAGGTGTTCAAAACTCACTTTGTAAATAAGAGCAGGAAATGAACTAAGAACAAGCTTGCTGGGTTTGTTGCTTCATATCTGGTACGAATTGGATTATTTCCAATTCTCAAATCTAATTTATTTGGCACTGTAATGAGAGCAGTGATTCATGTACCCTTCAGTCAAAGGGCGAACACTGGGGGTGTGTTCAGATACCAAAAGTCAAACTGTGTGAGCTCAGGAGCCTGAAAATGAAAACAAACAAGCCAAGAACAAAACCAGCTGAGCATGGAGAACTTTGCAAGCGACGTACTTCAAATATTACGGCGGCACAGTTAGCAGATCTTTGCTGTATTTCTTGTTTGTGTTTTCAATGCTGATTTAATATTTAGATGAATGCATTACTTTAAAAGGTGAGGATTAAAACTAAGATGAAAACTTTTTTTGTGCAGTGGCAGATATGAACAGTTCACAAACGTCACTGTCTGGTTTTGGGATCACAAGACTGTGGGCATTGTGATGGACCCGTTTTCCCCATGTTTAGTTAGGTGGAAGGAATCAAGTAGCTTAACTCTCCAAGCTCCTTCATGCTGCTTTGCTAGAGGTGGGTGCTGGGGGGAACTTTGTTTCATCTTATGTGGTTTTGTGGGGTTTGGGCTCAACCTGATACAAACCTGCAGTCAGCTGCTCTGAAATGGCTCCAGCCCTTTCAGTGCCATCTTTTGGTAATGATCTGAGATGGTTGGCTGGATAGAGGTGAGGGACCATCACAGCAATTGGTACAATGCACACTGCTGCTTTAGAGTGCATTTCACAATGGTTCGTAGCTCTGGGTGGGATTTGGGGTGATTCTCTACCTCTGGGGCTGCGTCATCATCTTACAGGAAGCCACTTCTATGGGACAGTTACTTGGATTGAGGGATCTCAAATACACGTTTATAAACTCAGCAAAGATGCTCCATTTTTAAAAGCCAAGTTCTTAACTTTTCCTCCAATGTTTTGACTTAACGGGAGCAGACAGTTCAGCCACCTCAGTGCAAAGTACTGAGGATTATGGAGGGGAGAGCTCTGCATGGGAAGCTGCAGTTGGAAGCGACTGGAAGATGCGGCTTGTGCTCATGGATGGAGCCGTGGGTGGAATTTGGCAAATACTCTCCTGGTCTGTGCATCTGGAACAGGATAATATTGTGTGTTTGGATAGTAAATATTGCTGTTCAGTAGGTGTGAAGTAGCTCGTGTCTCATCTGCTTGGTGTAATGACGTACAGTTGCACCTGATTGATCTGCTAGCAGGAAGAACGTTGCTTCTAGAAACAGGTAAAATGCAAAGCCTTTCCCATACATGGCACTTGTGCTTCTCATCCGCCACCAGCATTGCTGCTCAGCATCAACGTGAGATGAAAATAATGCAGCAGAGTCCTTCGGGATCGTAATGGCACGGTGACGTGGCAGTTAGCCTGAGGAACAGCAGGGGTTTGCACGTGGATGGTGCAAGGCTGCTTGGGATGGCAGCTCTTGTTCTGAGCTGTCCGGTAGGGCCGTGCCACTCAGCACAGGGTTAAGCGTTGTGAGGAGCTGGGAGAAGAAATGTGTGAGAAGAGCTGTTTAAGAGTGAAAATAAGCATTAAAAAAGAACTAAGTTGAAAGTGTTACAACAGAGGCTGCAGAGATGGCAGGTGAGGCACACCGATGTAGTACAGCTGCCAGGGCCTTCACTGCACAGCTGAGCACCTTCCTGCTTTTTTCCCCTCCAAAAGCAGCTGTTCTGCAGGCATCCAGCATTCTTGAATCCATAACTTTGTTTTCTCTTTAATTGGCAAACATAGCCAAGAAGAGAGGAGCTACAGTGTGTGCCTTCGGTGGGGGGAGGGTGAATTCTGACTGCTTTTCCAGTGACGGATCTCACTCTGCTCTTCATTTGAATCTGTTTGAACTTCCTGCTGCAGTGTAAGTGCATTATGGGATGACTTGTTCCCTGCTGTAGTACCGAGGGTTTATTTAATAACGAAAGGAAAGAAGGCAGTAGCAGCAGAGGAAATACCTGTCAGTGATTTCCTGCTTGCTTTATCAGGCTTCTGCATCTTTTTTGACACGCTGAAAGTTTTGGAGGGCGCAGCTGCAGGCACCTTAAGTGGGGGGACTCCACAGGGAGCAGCTTGCTCCTCTGCTGCCACTGCCTGCCTGATTCAGATGGGGCTTAAGAAGCCGTTTGTGCCATCCTGCAGGTCTCCTATCTACACTATATGAAAGGTAGGTACTTTACCATCCGTGATGGGTTTTTATTGCTCTCCTTGCCCAACGTAACTCAATTTCAAGCTTCATTTTTAAGACGGGGAGTGAAAATGCCGTCTGAGCCATCTCAGATTGCCCCGACACAAGGCAAGGCTGTGGAAGCCCGGAGCTCGGCACCGCAGTTAGCGCTGTGGGGACCGATTACTTCGTGAACGCTCGCTTCCGCTTAGGATGGGGGGAACGGGAGGACGGGGGAAGCGGCGACGGATTCACCGCTGCAGCCGCAGCTCGCCGAGGTCCCGAGCGCAGCAGAGCTGCCGCTGACAGCCGGGCCGCGCCCGGAGCCCTCCCGGGCGGCTTCTCCGCCCCGCGGCCGTGCGGGCTGTCCGGGCGTCGCCGTCGGGCCGCTCCCCGAAACCGCGCGACCGGACCGAGAACCGACGGCACGGCGCTGAGAAATGCGCGGGTTGCCATGGCGACGGCGCTCATTAAGTGCATACATTCCCAACCTGCCCAATTACCGCCCCCTCCCCCCCGCACACTCTCACTCACGCACACGCCCGGCCCTCCCGGCGCGGGGGCTCCGCAGCTCCGGGCCGCTCGAGCGCCGCGGAACTCGGCCCAACCCGCATCTGCGCAACGCGCTCCCGGCAGCGCGAGCACCGCCCCGATCGGGCCGCGGGGCGCCCCGTGCGGGGTCGGCGGCGCCGTGCGGGTAAGCAGCGGCGTGCGGGGCGGCTGAGGGCACCGCCGAGCCCGGGCCTGCGGCGGCGCTTCCCCGCCCCGGCACTCGGGCCGGGCGCCGCGGCCCGCCTGGGTTTCGTCTCGATTTTTATTGGGTTTTTTTCCTTCCTTCCCGAAGGGCGGCGGGCGGCGCGCCGTGCCGAGGGGCGGCGGGCCGGGAGGAGGGCGCGGGTCGGGGCCCGGCGGGCAGCGCCTTCCCGCGGCGCTCCGCTCCGCGCCGCCCCCTGCAGACGGGGCGGCCCCGGCGCACCCCGCGGGGAGGGGAAACTCCGCCATTTTCGCGCTGCGAAAAAAAAGCCGTGCTGCGGGGACAGCGGGGGGCGGGCGAGCGGCCCGCAGCGGAAAGCCTTCGCCCCGGCCCCGCTGAGCAGCGTGCGGGGAAGGTTTGTCCCGCATCGCCGCTCGGCCGTGCCGTGGCAGCGCTACGCGGCGTTTTGTCTTGGCACGAGCCGCTGTTCTAAACAATGGGGGGCGTATCTTACGGGGGAAAAATAGGAGGTGCGGATACGGATCTGTCCGGGAGGAGGGGAGGATGCCGCGGGCCGCGCTCCCTCCCGCTGCGCTGCGCGGGGCTCCGGCGGGGCAAGAGGCGGGGAGGAGCGGCGGAGAGGCGCGTGGGGTCGCCGTGCCGGCCGTTCCGTTCGGACATCCCGGCAGCGCGTTGGTGTCAGCTGGAAACGGCCGCAAGAGTACAAAAAAAAAACCCGTTTCGTTTTGTTTTGTTTTTTGTCAGAGGGCTGAAACTTCCCTTCTCGTTCCTTGATCAGAACGGGAAGGAAGGCGTGCATTTTTTGCCACTCGCAGGACCGCGTTCCGCCAGCCTATCAGAACGCATTAGGTTATTTGCTGTCGCTCGAGCTTGCCGTAATTTTAAGTTTCATTCTGAATGCTGCTGCGATTTGAACCATAGCACAGATAAGCTGCTTTTCACCTTGAAGATGCATATGGGCTCATTTAGATGTGCACTCGAATCCATCAGAAATGTTCCATATCCAACTGCTGGCACCAGCTTCCCTTTTGCTTCCACTCGTGCCTTGATTTCGTCTTGCCGATCATAAAATCTTGGGATCGTTTTCCCCCTCAGCCATCTTCCTTCTGAAGAACAAATGATGTCCCCACCATCAGCATCCACACTTTTAAGGAACCAGCCCTGATTCAGTCCCTCGGACTTAATGAAAGTCAGGTTGTTGATGATGATTTGCACGACGTTATCCATGTTTAGAGCTCTTTTGCACTTAGTTTCGTTGATGTTTGGTGATAAGCATCAGCTGTGAGTTGTTGGCAGTGCTGTTGTTGTCTTCTATTTTACAGGCCTCTCTTTCACCAGCCATCGCTGGGCACCATCAGCAGCTGCACCCAATACACGGCTCTAAGTGTCATTTCTACTGCTTCATACAAACAGAGAGGTGTAGTTGAGTCTCAGTGGCACCAAAGCAGCCATTTCTTCAGTGATGTGATATTCGTTGTCAATACTTCTAAGAAAAATGGCAGATGGAGCCATTTCTGTAGCATCAGAACTTTCTGTTGCCAAGGAGGGAGACTTGAAGTGCACAGCTTTAATCTCCACATTTCTTTCTATAGATTTTCCCCTTTCTTCAGTTTACCAAAGTGCTCCGGGACCACCCATCCCTCAGTGGGTCTGATGTTCCATGTGATCAGATCCGCTATACATTGATAGCAGTCAGTGTGAGCTGTAACTCAACAACCAGCACCGAGGTAACACTTCTTCTCAGTTCCACTCTTTTCTCTCAGCAAAACGTTCCTTGGTAGGTATCAGGTTTGAATTGTAGCCTCTGATAACAGATGCGATTTCCTTGCAAAGGAGGCGTAGTGCCCTATTAATTGTCCTGACACAAAGCTGCTCAGCTGTCCGTTTTGCTGGGAGCACTACTCTTTCATCCACAGTGTTTCTCTCCTGGCTTGTTCCCTGTTGACAGAGCAGTAGGTAGATTATTATTATATTTTATTAGCATTGTTATATTAGCATTATATTATATTATATTAGCATATATTAGCATAGTTATATTAGTTATATATATATAAATATATAAACTATATAATATATATGTATATATAATATAGTTATATTAGCATATATTAGCATAGTTATATTAGCATTGGTACAGCTGCCCAACAGCCAGGTGATCTAGGATAGTTTGTATTTAATTAGTTTGAAGATAAAAGATGGTATTTCATAATGTTTGGGAACCATATTTCAGTTCTCTTTGGATGCATCTCCCTGCTTGTAAGTGGTAGAGAACAGCAGGCTGAGATGTTGTGAGCGGTGCTCAGAATTGGCTGGCAAGGTCTCAGTGACAGTGATGCTCCTGGAGATGACCGGTGGAAGAGAAGTTCCAAGTGTTTCTGCTTTGTTAGCTGTGTCTGCACCGTGCCACTAGCTCCTTTCCTCTAAAGCTGCTTCCCAGACAAATGGTTCCCAAATGGACTAGTGCAGAACTGAAAGATGTTTGACTTTCTCAGAAGCCACAAAGCCGATAAACACATGATACTGTTTTAGATGGAGCTAATTTCAGTCAATTATGTGATGAAAAGATACAATTTTTGACTGCTCTGTGCTTTGTGAAGTGCTGGTTGTTGGGGCTATACCGTGTCTCTGAGCTGAGAGTTGCTTTTCTCTGTGCTCTGTGATGGCCTGTTCCACAGAGTGTAACACTCCTCTTTGCAAAGAGATCATCCTTTGGCTTTGCTGTGGGTTTGCAAGAGTTAAAGTGTAAGGTCGCTGCAGAGTTGGAGCTTCTTCTATGTAGCAACAATAGAAACAACAGCTTTCTGAGTCCTGGTGCTGCTGGTCCAGGACAGCGATGTCCAAAGCCTAACATTTTTTGTTTGATGAGCTAGAAACTTCAGAAGGAGCAGAAGCAGAGAATACGATCTGCCTTACTTACGTGTGCTTTGTGGCCATTTTCCTTTGTATGTGTGTGTGCTGTGGTCAGCTGTCCGCAGTAGATTCAGCTCATTTTCCGTGTTGACAGCTTTGAGGGTGAGGCAATCCAGGGATCTGGTTCTCTATGTAGATTCCCAGACACGAAGGTTTTACTACTAGAGACCATCATTATGAAGACATCTATCTTGCTGTCAAAACTGGTTGAAATAGACTGGCAGGGTCTGTTTGCAGACAGATGGCTGTATGCATTGAGCACATGATTGCAAAAACTGCTGTGCTGGAGGAAAGCAGGCCAAGAAAGAGAGCATTTCTGGATGAAAATTTTCTTGAGGGTTTGTTACAAATTCTTCTTTCCAGCTTGCCTATTGTGGTGGCCTCTGTGGAGAACACAAATCAGCCATTCATGCGTGGCTGGAGTGTCCTAGAATGTCATTTTTCCTTTCTGGGCTTTTTGTTAGACTCTGAGCAGGAGCAGGAGGTCCTTTTCTGTCCCTCAACAGAAGGTAAGAGAGAGGAATGAGTGTGCAGTTTTCAGAGGGGGGTACGCAATACAGGTGAGGCACACCTGGTGAGGTGAGGCCCGTTGTATCATTTGATTTTACTGGAGGCTGGTGCATGACAGGGGATGTGATATATCCACTCAATGCCATGCTGTTTGGTCCAGGCATTTATGAGGTTGTTTTGGAAAGCAGTCCTGCTGTCTGGTTCAGTTCTTTATTGGGTGCTGTGTTGCCAGAAGACTCACTTTTAAAGGCCCACAATAGTTTTTCAGGCATTGGCATTAGGGCATGGAAAGATTTCCCACTATGCAGTGGTTGCTTCCACCATTGTGAGCGCACGATACTTGCCTTGGTGGGTTTGTGGCAGCGTGTCAGCCTCCATTCTTAATTAGACTTCCCCACTGGCCACATGGGACTACTAAAGTTTGAAGAGTGACTGAATCGTGTTGATGACTCCTTGGCTCTCCAGTCAGCTAATAGATGGGCATGGGGGAGTGTTGATTGGTGCGATATTGTTGCCAGTGGATTGCTGTGGCAGCAGTCATTACCTGCTGTTTGTCAGCCATAAGCCACCGCAGAGCAGAAAGGTAATTCGAGAGACTGGGCAAAGTAGACAAATGTTTAATATCCATGTCCATGGCAACTATACCAAAAGTCCACTGTTAGCCTTTCTGGTCCTTGAAGTATGCCAAAGATGCATGGAGCCTCTGGGCCAGTCACAGTGGAGTGCTTTTACCACTCCTTCCCAGTTAGGCTCACTTTGGCATCCAGTACAGTTAGCTGTATCCTGGGCTGCACCAACAGAGGGGTGCAGGGATTGTCCTCCTCTGCTCTGCCTTCATGAGGCCCCATATGGAGTACTGTGTCCAGGCCTGGGTACCCCAGCAAGGAAGGATGTGGAGGTGGAATTACTGCAGTTATTTCAGAGGAAGGCCATGAAGACGGTCAGAGGGCTGGAGCACCTCTCCTGTGAAGACAGGCTGAGGGAGTTGGGCTGATTTAACTTGTAGAAGAGAAGGCTCCAAGGGAGATGGCATCATGGCCTTCCAGTGCTAGAAGGGAACTTACGAGCAGGAGGGGGACCAAATTTTTTGTGGTCTGATGGTGACAGGACTGGTTTTAAATTAAAAGAGGGGAGATTTAGATTAGATGTCTGGGGAAATATTTTACTCAGAGGGTGATGAGGTGCTGGAACATGTTGCCCTGGGAGGCTGTGGATGCCCCATCTCTGGAGGCATTCAAGGCCAGGGTGGGTGGGATCCTGGGCAGCCTGGTCTGGTGGCTGGCAATCCTGCCTGTGGCAGGGGGTTGGAATGAGGTGATTGTTAAGGCCCCTCCAGCCCAAGACATTCTGTGGTTCTAACTGGAGTATCTGTTGTTTAAATACATGTAATAATGTAATAAGTGTAAACCAGAAGTCCATTAAGATCTGAAGTACGATTAGCCCTTCTATTCTGTCTGGGGAGCTGCCCAAAAGAAACTGGAACAGTTATTTACCACTTTTGGCTGTTGTGTTATTCTTACAACTCACACACCTGTCCTGCTAGCTTCAAAGTAGATTTTTTTCTTCCCACTTCCTAATGTTTTCCTCATGGTCATGCAGATAAAACTACAGAAGGGCACTTGACATGTACCCACTGTATCCTCTCTCACATGAGCAGAGGAACTTCCTCCTAGTAGCTGAAACAGCAGACCATACAGGTAGGAAGGAGGATATGCTCTCTTTGAGTTGCTGGACCCCTCAGGCAGTTTCCTTGCAGCCAAGAAGCAGGCCCATCGTGAAGGGAGAGGTTTTCTTTGTGTTGCCAGAGCTGGATGAGCACTATGTGCACTGTTGGTTCTTCTCCGTCTTTCCAGCGTGCTGGCATATGACGACTGATCGTGTGCTCCATACAAATTTCTGTCTCATTGGCTGCATGCATGGGCTCCATCTGGATCTTTGATTACTTGCTTGTTATCCAGGTGACCATAAATCTCTTCCAGCACAGCTACTGTGGTGGTTCCACTCAAATAGGTGACATACATCATCTTCTGTGAAGGAATTTGGTGCCCAATAGGAGTCCCCTCCAGAGTCTGAGGGCTGGTGGGCCTTTTCCAATCCCCTTGCCAGTGTCCTATTAGAGAGGGATTCCAGCTGCATGGTTTCCCTGCATGGCTAATAGTCCTGTTATCCTCACATTGGAGTAACCAGGAGACAATGTTTTTGCCTGGGTGATGGTTGAAATGCTTTCATGTATCTCACATCTCACTCAGGAATAGAGACTGTGTAGTTTCTGACTCATTTGAGTTCTGTCTCTTCCTCCTCCTATTCTTGTGATGGCCCCACTGCATGGGAGCCTGCCTCTTCCAATTCTTCCTCTTGGTACCTGCTAGGAGAAGCTGCTTTTTCCCCTACTAAGTGAGCTGGCTTCTGCTTTAGTTGTTTTCTCCTAATACAGCAGTGACTGATACTGTGGAGGTCAGGCTCTCTGGTTCAGCTGCCGTCCCTGTAGTGGAAGTTGTGTTAGCCACAGTGTCTGTCAGCAGAGGTGGATTAGCTGCAGGGCTTGAATTAGCTGCAGTGTTTGTGGTGGATGTTGGATTAATGTTGAGTGTGGCTCAGTAGGCATAGGTCAAACCCTAGAACATTTGTCCTGGTTTCATCTGGGACAGAGTTAACTTCCTTCAGGGTGTCTGATATGGGGCTGTTTTGGGTTTAGGAGAAAAGAACAGTATTGATAACACAGAGCAGCACTGAGCAGTGCTGTACAGAGCCAAGGAAGTTTCAGCTGCTCATACTGTCCCGCCAGGAAGGAGCTGGGGAACACAAAGGAAGCTGAAAAGGGACAGAAACAGGACAGCTCACCCGAACTTGCCTAAGGGATGATCCATAGCAAACAGTATCATGCTGGAAATTGGGGTGTTGGTCATGAGGGGATACTGCTGCCTGGGGACTGCCTTGGCAAGGCCCAGCAGGTGGTGAGCAATATGATGTATGTAAATACATGCAAAAGCTGCTCTATTTTATGATGTGGGCACAAAACATCAGAGACAGACGTTGGTGGGATGGCAGTAGAAGTTGAACTGTCCCCTCAATATCCTGTGCTGTTTTGTTGCGATCTGGCAGACCGCAGCAGAGGGGCAATCTGATAGCATAGTGTGGGAGTGAAGGGTGTGGAACCGATCTCCTCCTTGTGGAAAAGAAGTGTAGCCATTGACATTCATCAGCATTTGCTGAATGTTTATGAACACCAAAGAGTGGTTGCTGGCACAGTGAAGCAGTGGGTGGTGAGTTTCAGCAGTGGAAACAGTGGCAGTGGGGCACCTCTGCTGGTGCAGGTTATTAGGAGCACAGCATGCAGACTCTTGTTCATTGCTGGCAAAAATGCATAGTTAAGGGTGGTGACTATGCTGAAAAGAAATGTTTTGTAGCTGAGGATGTGTTCTGTCAAATAGTGCTATTTGTACCTGTTGTAGTTTCCTTGGAAATAAATAGGAGGCATTGCTTTTGGAGCACTCTCTGTATACATGTATTATTATTGTCATTACTATTATTTCTCTCTTCCTTTTCTATTTTAGTAAATAGTTTTTATCTCAGCCTACAAGTTCTACTTTTTTTTTTTTTTTTTTTCTTTCTGATTTCCACCCTCCCCCCCCCCTCTGGCTGTATGTTGCTGAGCTTGCTGCTGGGTTAAACCACAGCAGTGTTGCAGTGATTTGTGTGATGCAGACATTTTAACAGTTTTTCAATACTTTGCACTTGTTCAGATATGAAGTTCCAAAGCTCTGGTTGTGTCCACTGCCCAAAATGCCTGCCCATATGATCTCACACACCCTACCACTTGTAACTAGCCTGCTTCAGGGCAGGTCTCTCCATGAACAGGTTGCCCAAGGAGTCTGTGGATGCCCCATCCCTGCAGGCATTCAAGTCCAGGCTGGATGTTGCTCTGGGCAGCCTGGTCTGGTGGTTGGTGACCCTGCACACAGCAGGGGTTTGAAACCAGATGGTCCTTTTTTCAACCCAGGCCATTCTATGATTCTGTGATTCTTGATATTCTGAAATAGTTCTTTAACCCTAGATAGAACCTGAAACACACTCTGCAGATATAGCAACAGTTTGCTTGTTCAGTCATTCCAAAGATATTCAGAATTTCCTAGCACTGTTGTAAGTAGCCTGGAGGAGAAGAGGAAAGTGGAGGAGAATGGCGAGATGTCCTCTGCAGATTCACTCCCTGTGGAGAAAAGGCAGAAAATGTATTTAGTCATAGTCTGACAAAATAGTTCCTGAAGTATGAGGATGCCAGCAGTGCTGAGTACAAGTACCAGTTTAGGCTCATGGTCAATGTAACATAAGCAGATGTTACGTACAAACTGAGAAGTCAGCTCCCAGAGATAGAAGTAGCTAGAAAGTGGTTACAAAAAACCTTGTAAGCAGTAAATCAATGTTAACAGCAAAGAAATCTGTGTTGTAATTGGCAACTGTTAAATTAATTACTTACAGCAAATTGCAAACACACTAACACACTCAGGTTAGATCTGTTGTTATCTCAATCTACGGGGCTCCGTGTTGGGTGCTAAAGAAGCTGTTGTTGTAGTTTAACCCAGTAGGCATCTCAGCACCACAGAGCTGATGGCTCACTTCCCCACAGTGAGATAAGGAAGAGAATCAGCAAAGGAAAAAGTGAAACTCTTGGGTAAGGACAGAATAATAGGAAGGAAAAGGAAGGAAAAGTAATAATAATAATTAAAAAATAAATGAAAAGCACAAAGAAAAGAATACATAAAAGGAATGATGCACAGTGCAGTTGCTTATCATGCACTGACCGATGCCAAGCCAGCAGCAGCCCCCCCTCCCGGCCAACTCACCCCAATTTTCAGCATGATGCTGTGTGATATCCATCATCTCTTTGGCAACTTGAGGTCAGCTGTCCTGGTCCCATCCCCTCCCAGTTCCTTCTGACTCCTTTCCATCTCCTTGCTGGCAAGGCAGCGGGAAAAGCTGAAATGTCCTTGAGCACTGCTAATGAACAAATAAAACATGGTATGCTATCAGTGTTGTTCTCATCCTACATCCAAATCACAGCACCTTACCAGCTACTACAAAGAAAATTAACCATCAGCCAAAACCAGGATAGCATAATAAAATAGACGTGGGTCACTCCAAAAGCTGAAATGAATGTTAGACTGATGTGTCCACAGCTGTGGGCCTCCTCTCCCTGATGTCTGACAGAGGTCCCACTCAGAGAGGAGAGCTGTCCAAAGTGCCTTTGCTCCTGCTGCAACAGTGATGCTAGGTCTTCATAGCTGCAGCTGTGCTCCTGCTTATTCTCTTTTCTCCCTTTTTATTTCTTTGGATGTTCCCCATCTGAGGTATTTCACATCAAGTTGAGCTTTTTGGGGGCTTTTCTGCCAGCGTTTCAAAAGGTGTGAGTTACAAATGCTGTCTGCAGTGCTATTTCTCACTCCTTTAGAGGTGAGGAAGGAACTCTTCAGCCTGTTATTTGGTGCCCGCTCTCCTTCCATTGGTGAGGCTCCTAGATGTTATGGGACACTGAACCAGAGCAGTGCTCTGAGACTTGATGTTATTTGTGCAAGAAGTATCTCAGAAATACTGTATTAAAAGTTTAACCATAGTTAATGTGAGCAGTGTTGGTGGTAGGTTGCTGTCTAACACTATGGAAGCCCATGAGGAATGGTGGGAGATCTCTGTGAGCTGCTGGATTTCAGCTATGGCAATGGTGTGTTTACAAATCCACACCAACAGTGCTCTCATTAGACATTTGGCCTTGGAGTAGCTTTTGGCCTGGCCCATGGTGTCTGAGGAGGGGAGAAAGTACTGAGCCATCATGGACAGTTCCAGCTGAGAACTCAGATCAACAGGCCATTCTGGAGATCCACCTGCAGGCTCAGTTCTGTGACCAGCAAGAAAGCCTGAGGTCAAGTCAGGCTCCAGACCAGCAGGGGATGGTCCCTTCCCCCACAACATGCCTTGCCTGCTCCTTGAAATTCATGTCTGGATGGGCTGAACATCAGTGATACCGTGAGAAATTCAGTTACATTCAATGGATATTCCTCCCGATTAAGTCTCATTTGTGAAATTCTCTCTTATAGCTATTTAGAAGGAATTCAAGAGTCGCTGCACAGTTGTAGAACTGAAAGGTGAACTTCAGAGACCTCTTTCTTCTCCTGTGTAGGGTTCACCAAGCCCCAGTCATGGTCTACATCTGGATGGTATAGACCTCAGAACAGCATTGCTTGTAGTGAACCTGCTGCACTCATCCCTTCTTATGATTGTGCCAGGTAAGATAAAAACCTTGATGTTTGCAGGCTGGGATTGTACAACATGGGCCTTACTAGGTTGTGTTTTAACTTTCATGATCTTCTCTGTTAGGATAAGTGGGCCTTTAAAGCACCTTAGAGAAATGCCTCCTGGAAGGTGGTGAAAAGGGAGGTCCATGGTCTCTTTCTCACACCTTTGTTGTGTTTGTACTACCAACGTGATTTCTTTCTTTCTGGCTTCCAATGTCTCACTCTGTGCCTATGCAAGGTGATGGACAGCAGATCAGAGATGGAGGTTGTGAGAACCACGAAGGGCAATGCTGCTGGGGAGGTCAGCGTTCATGTGGTTACCACTGAGAGCACTGTGCAGAACACCCACCTGCCAACGACTGCCTTCATCTTACCAGGTATGTGGTTTGATTTTTGGATGGTCCTTTGTAGAGCCAGGAGGTGGGATATTCTGTGATTCTATGGTTGGCTTGTCTAACTCGGCTTCTCCAGCTTTCTTACCACACATTGATACGTATCACACTTCTTGTATGTCTGTGATCCTCTCAAACCTTGGGAGGCAAAGTTGTGTTGCTGTTACTATCTTAGAAATTCTCTGTGGCTATCCCACATCACTTGGATAGTTTGTGGCTGATCAAAAGCTTTTGAAATGAAGCCCTGATCTCTAGGGCCCTTTGCCAGTGCAGTGCAGTTTGCCTGGGTGCCCACTTTGCAGAGTGTATGGGCTCCTGTGTTGCAGTTCTAGGGCTAATCTGGCCCAGTTGAGCAGCGTAGAAGCAAATGTCCTGGTTGTTCCTCTTCCTGACCTTGGATCCTGCTGTGGAAAAGCCATGGACTGTATAGTGCATTCTTTGAGCAGTCCAGAAGCTTAGTGGCATACTGCTACAACGTGGCATTCTGATCATGGGAGCAGGCTGAAGTAAGACCCCCTGAATGTGGATAGTGCCACGTCCTCACACCAGCATCTCTGGCTGCAGATCCTGTTGGGCCACACTGCCTGCATGTGAGTGCTTTAGAACATGATACTGAGCCCTTGGCTGGAAGGTTACTTTGTGCTACCTGAGGCTGCTGTGATTTAGGATTTGTTTACATCAACAAAACATTCTGTGTATGTCTCTGGTTGGTTGTTTCTTTTCTTCCCCTCTCAAGCAAATGCTACTACCATCAACCTTCCTCCAAGCACTTTAGAAATCCAGCGATTCCCCAGGGAGCCACCAAGAAACACAGGGGCTGAGAGGCCAGAGAAGGGAGTAGGGAGTGAACCCATCACAGCCACTGTCATCCCCCAGATCAGTGGGGTGCAGACCTGCAACACAGTCCGTGTGCTGGAGTGGAAAGATGGGGTAGCTACTTTGCCTGGTAGTAACCTGCGGGTAAGTGTAACCATGGGCCATATTTGCCCTTCCCTCACCCTTCTGCTGCTCTCTCCAACTGCTTGCCCTTTTAAGTAGTAGCCCTCAAGCATGTGCCAGCCTGGGACCCGTGGAATATGATGCGGGGCCCTGGCAGTACCCATGGCCCAGCCAGAGAATTGTTCAGCTGTTCCTGCTTTGTGAGGTTGCCCATTCCTCATCTCTGTGACTGACCTGTACCGTGTTGTGAACTTAGCAGAGAAAGCACGTATATGCTGTGTTTCGAGCTGCAGTGGTCTGCCCTGCACAGGGAGGCAGAGGAATGCTACTTTCTATGTGGGGCATTTTTCCTTTCCAAGCCATGTGGAGTTGGCTCTGGAGTCCTGCACTCACCGTAAAAGTAGCAGCCTTTCACTCATCAGACAGCTTTTAAGTGTACTGAGTCTACTGAGTAGTATGAAATAGCTTGCATGAAGTGCACTGATTTTTCAGCTTCTATTTAGCCACAGGGCATCACATCATGAATCCTGCTCAGTGCTACCAGCTGGTGCTGATCACACCCAAGCGCAGGCAGACAGCAGATGTGGGCTGGTGTTAGAGCCTCTCGTGCTCCTTCCCTCTTCTTGGACCATGCAGGATAGGCTCAGCAGCCAGCGGGGGCTGCATGGTGGGGCATTGGGATGGGTGACTTTTGTGCTCACCTCTATCTTTGGAGGAGCTAAGTCCTCTTTCTGGACACACTAATCACCAAGCCATGCCCCTGTTATTCTCAGAACTCATATTGCACCACTAGCTTTAAAGTTACATTTCTATCCTTGTTAACTTTTTCCTTCTGATTTTTGGTTCAATGGCATAGTTTCGAATAAATGAGTATGGAACACTGAAGGTAGTGAGTGCTGACAAGATGCCTCCAGCAGAAGCTATAAAGGATGGTCATGTGAAGAAAGATGGGGACTCAGATGTGGCACCCACTAGCAGGGACAATACTATTGTTGCTCAGGGTAAGAGCATCTTAGAGGTACTTTTGGGGGCGGGTAACATCATCCAGCATGTGCTGTCTGGCTTAGGACATAAGCAAGGCAAATATCTCCTGCTTCTTGCTTTTTTCTCTTTCTTTTCTGCTCTTTGTTTCTCACTGTTCCTCTTCTCTCTGACTCAGATATGCCAGAGCAACCCAAACTGCCTACAGCAGATAGCATTTGCCACTGTGATACTTGTGGCCGGAGACATGTGTCAGATGGAGCCCGGGAAGGCAGGGGTTTCTGCAGTGAGCATTGTCACCAGCAGTTCAAAGAAAGGTAAAGGAAGAGGGGTTTGCTCCATGCAGGGCCATACCTATCCATCTGTCTGCCCTCTCTCCCCTAGTCAGCATGCTTCCATCTATCTCTGGCAGGTTCTGAGGACCCCACTTGTTTCTATCTTCCCTGTAGGCAGGTTGCCCAGGGTACACTGTAGGGGAGATAAAGAGTTATTCCAAGGGGAAACAAAAGGTGCAGGAAGGCAGATTTTCTCTTACCCAGATTGTGGCCTCCTAAACATGCATCTACTGGGGCAGGGCTGCTGTGGGAGATTGCTACAGTGGGCACTTCCAGGCTGAACAGCAGTGAGAAGTGTGGGTTGCAAGGGCATTTCCAACCTTTCTCCTTACTGACATGTGACTTCCAGCACTGATTTTCTAGCATCTCTGTGGATCCATCCCTAGGATCAGGTTTCCAATACTAGTGCATGAGGGTGGTTCTGCTCTGTGTTCTGATTCTGACTGCTTGCCAGCTTTGGCACCAAGAAGAGTGTATAAGATAGTCAGGAGGAATGGGATGGTGTGCAAACAGGAGATGGGGCAACAGCACTTCTCCAGGACTGACTCCCTTACCAACACCACAAATATTGCCATATTTTGGACCACAGTGGTTTACTTTCCTCTGTGTAGGTCTGTCATTGTGGAAAACTCTGCCAGCAGCACCAGTGCTCCTGAAATCCTCAAGCCAGTGAAGAAACGAAAGAGGAAGGACTACCAGAGCCCTTCGGAAGAAGACTATGAATCTGAGCAAATGGTAGGAAGAAGGCAGGGCAAGCATGTGTGTGCCCATGCCAGTGTTACTGTGTGCAGCTCTCATTAGCGTTTTTCAGTGCCACATTAGCAGTATGTTGAAGAGGTAACCAGAAGCTGCTAGTGCCAAAAAGATGAGTATCATGGCCTCTAGACAATTGACTGGCTGTTTCGCATACTGAGTACATAGGAATGTTCAGTGTTGGACATGTTCTGACTGGGCTGCTTTAGGTACTGAATGTTCTCAACTATTGTCTTGAGTCTAGGCCACTCTAGAGTAGAAGTGCTGAAGAGAGCACCTATCTGTGTTATGTGTTTCTGAGGGACAGGACTGTTTGACAAGACAAAGAAGCTCTACTTGCCAGGCCTGGCTGTAAGCAGATCCAAACCAGATGTGATTGCTACCACACAGTACCAAAATTTCCCTGTCAGATTCTCAGATTGATCCCGTTGGTTTCCCATTTCTGAGCTAAGTACCAGTTGAAACATGGACGTTGTTGGAGGCTTATCTTGGCCCTTGGCACTGGTGTGAAGGTACAACATGCAGCATAAACCTCTGTGCAGGGATCCTGACATCTAACACTTTTGTCTGCTCTTGTGTCAAGGAGGAAAAGCAGGAAGAGCTGAAAAACTCTGTGGGAGACTCTGCCATCAGCAATCCAGAGGCTGACGCTTGGAGCCAGCATGGTCCAGAGGGGCCAGGTAGGTGGTGGGGTGAGCAGTCCTCTGCCACAGTAGTGTGGATGGGAACGCATGGTGAGGGCTGAGGGCTGCAGGATCCCACTGCAATCCTGTGGGGATAAGCCAACATTTTGGTGCTCCATCAGAGTCAAGCACCAGTGCCACACATTGGTATATGTTCTTGAAAGCTTGTGAACTCCTCTGCTTGATTGATCCTGCTCTCTCTGTCTCTTTCCCTCTCTTTCCTTTCCTCTCTTTCTCCCCATGGAATGGTTGCACCCTGACAAGATATGGCTGTGTCTTCTTCAGGAGCTGTGTCATACTGTGCAGTGCTTTCTGGTCACTCCCTATGGGAATCAACCCTCCCATGTGGATAATCCACTCTGAGAGGTGCTGTCCTGAGCAATAACCTGTCTGAGCCTTGTCTGGCTGTTCCCTTCTTTGGATGGGAATCAAGAGCTCAGAGATTTGGGCGCTGTTTCTGTAGGTCTTGGCTTGTAGGAGCCCAGTGATTTGGGATTGGCTCTTGTCACATCTATTCCTAGACTGAATCAGAGCAAATCTCAAACACTGAGCTGTGGTGAAATCAGAGGGAAATTGGACAAGCTGAGGGATGCACTGTTTCCGTGTTTTTTGTTGTTGTTTTTTCCCCACCTTGGAGTATGATACAGGGGTGAGGGGGAGAGGAAAGCTTGTGAGAATACTGGAAGTAAACATCTATGGAAAACATATTTTCTTTGAAGTGAAAGTTAATTCAAAATGAAACTGTTCCAGCTTCATACTCACCTCCATAGGAAAATGTAGTGACTGTAACAGGCTCTACGTGGTTGTCAAACCCTGATTTTGAATAGGTTCAGAGGAGAGCCATGAGGCTGCTCAGCGGGCTGGAGCACCTCTTCTGTGCTGACAGCCTGGACTTGTTCAGCCTGGAAAAGAGAAGGATGAGGGGAGACCTTACAGTGGTCTTCCAGTACTTAAGGGAGCTTGTAAGCAGGAGAGAAATCAACGTTTTACATGGATGGATAGCAATAGGACGAGGGGGAACAGTTTTAAGCTCAAAGAGGGAAGATGTAGATTTGATGTTGGAGAAATTTTTCACTAAGAGAGTAGTGAGGCCCTGCCACAGCTGTGGATGCCCCATCCCTGGAAGGTGAGGTTGGATGGGGTTGTGGGCAACCTTATCTAGTGCCTGATTTAGTGCTTGGCAACCCTGCCCACAGCAGAGAGATTGGAACTAGGTGGTGTTCAAGGTCTTTTCCAACCTAAGCCATTCTATGATTCTGAGAGTACAGTGAGTAAAGCACTACTGAAAAGGGAGTTCATATGTGTTTGTCAGGTCCTTTTCTCTACAGTCTGAGGCCTGAACACAGAATCTTTCCTGCTGCTTACAATTAAGCAGTGCTGAACTTTGTTATTTTCAGCATTTTATTTTCTCATGATTTAGAAGTTAATCGATAGACAAAATATGCACCTGGATACTTTGATGCAGCAGAGTAGGTGCACCTTCTGTCTCTGGGTGTATTTGTTACTCTCCAGCATGAAATTTGTACACATGCATTCCCTGGACATATTTTGCTGTATTTGGGTATTGTCATCTTTAAGTGAATATTCTAGGGGTAAATGCATCTCTAGAGCATCGGAGTGCCTCTGGTGTCTGAGGAGGACTCAGGTGGATATCTCAGAGAAGATAGCAGAGCTCGTACCTCTGAAGTAGTAGAGGAAGGTGGTTTGACTGGCTGGGAGCCTCTTGCATCAGGGAGTGATTCCTAAACTTCTAGATGGATTATGCTGGCTGTCCCTGATCTGTCAGCACTGTGGCCATTTTGGATGTACTGGCTGGTTACAGAGGTGTCCTGATGCTTTTGCACAAGATGGCTTGTGTCTCATGGTCATTAGATGCTTTCTAGAGCATCTAATGTTGTACAGCAGAGAAAGACATTTGGATTACAGGAACATGTGTAAGAAGGGGGTTCACTTGGCTCTATGCCTCCTTGGGCAGCTGGTCAGGTTTGCTGGAGAAGGGGCTCTGGTAGGACAGTGCTGAGCTTTGCAGGTATGCAGGACTGTGTGTGAGAGTGGGATGTGGCCCCAGTGGGACCTGTGTGCTCACCTGCCCCAAGGCAGGCAGGGACTGCAGCTGGAGCAGAACCTCAGCAGCGCCTCTTGTGTGTGCGTTTGTGCTGCGCTCAGGTGCCAGCGAGGAGAAGAAAGAAGGCTGGTCTTGGGCGTCCTACCTGGAGGAGCAGAAAGCTGTCGCTGCCCCTTTAGATCTCTTCCAGGATGTGAGTTGGGATTTTCCTGTCTTTTTCCTTCTTTCATCTTCTCTTTTCTGTACCTTTTCTTTCCCATTCCTCCTCTTTCTCCTCTGTTCCTTGCTTCCCTATTTAGTGGGGTTCCCATCTTCACTTGGAAGTGACCAATCAGCCTCCAGTTCTGATTGACCCCAAGTCCTTCTCCCCAGCAGGGTGCTGTCCCTGTCCCAAGTGCCCCGTGTCTGCCTATTGCTCTGGCAGGTTGGTGGAGCCCTTCCAGTCCTTCCTCAAGTCAGGCCTGGGCAATCCTGAGGCCATGCAGGAGATCTGTGCCCCCACCTCCCATTGGTTGATTGCCAGGGTGCAAGAGGAGCCCACACCCCATGCCCCACTCCCTGTCAGCCCAGGGACACTCTGCCCTGACAGCAGCAAGAGTCACAAACCCACAAGGAGGTGGAGGAAGGTGTTTTTATCTGTGGAAAAGCATAACGGTTTGGCCAAAAACATAATCTGTTGCCCACAATCTCCTGGGCCCAGCAGCTCCCATAGGCTGATGGCTGTTCCTTGGGATGGTTCTGGACCCATTTACATCTGCCATTTTTTTACATTGTAGTTTGATTTTTGTTTTCAGTACCAAATAGCTTCCCAACACAAGAATGGCTTTAAAGTGGGAATGAAGCTGGAGGGAATCGATCCACAACACCCATCCATGTACTTTATCCTGACAGTGGCTGAGGTAAGGTGCCTTTGCTTTCTGCATCTTTCTGCCCATCCTTGTGCTTCTCATTCCTGCCCAGTGGGAGGCTCTGCAGGAGGGGAGGTGCTGCTGTGAGGCTGGTGGAGAAGATGGATTTGGGGCCCTCACCTGCATTCTGCTGTCAGCACTGCATGAGATGAGTTAGCACTCTGTCACCTTTGTCAAGCAAATGGGTGTTTCCTTCCCATTTGTAAGGGGAGGAGACAGTGCTGCAGAGCAGCTGCCATGCCCCAGCCCAGTTATTTTCCTTTCACCATGACACAGTGGAGCCATGGGGGACTGTGGTAGTGGCAACAGATTCTTACTTTTTAGTTGATGCCACTCAGACTCGTCTGAGGCCTGGAGATGGAAGATGTGAAAGTCTCCCATTGCTCTTGTGTCTACAGAGGCTCTCTGGCTCTGGGATTCTCTACTCAGTCACTTGTCATGCCCCCAAATCAGTCTTGCCTTGCACTTCTCTCTGGGCCCACAGGCAGCCAGGAAAATCACCCACATGGCAGCAGACACTGTTCTTACTACTGGAGAGATTTCACCAAAGGAACATGACATTTAGCTAAACCTCTGTGCTAACATCTCCCACAGATGCAGAAAAAAGAATACTTGCACTCACTGGATCCATCACAAAAAGTGAATACAAAGATATTTTACTGTGGCACCTTAAGCACCAGCCTGAAACCCCCTGCTCAGAAGCTGGCTAGCAGTGGCCTTGTACTTACCTTATTCCATATTGGATAGCTCTTGGGTCTGGCATCCTGATTTGTGCACTGGCATATGATTTTTGTTTCTTAAGTGCTTGGCTTCCTTAAGTGCTATGCTGAAATGGTGTGCAGGAGGGGTCCCAGCCAGGGACAGCAGGAGGTTTCCACGATCCTTTCCTTCTTCTTCCCTCCCTATGGGTAGGTATGTGGTTATCGGATGCGTCTCCACTTCGACGGCTACTCTGAGTGCCATGATTTCTGGCTGAATGCTGACTCCCCTGACATCCACCCTGCTGGCTGGTTTGAAGAGACAGGACACAAACTCCAGCCTCCAAAAGGTAAGAGTCTTGGTTGATGGGCCTTATTGAAGAAAGCCCCCAGTTCAAGTGTAGGACATAGGGATGGGGTGGCTCCCTGGGTTCCAGGAGGGGGAATACTGTACTGGGTGTTGATGTAGGATACCATTTTAGGCACCCATCAACATTTAACTTCTCCTCCATTCTGGGACAAAGCCCTGTTGCCCTGGGTGTACCAGGTTGGGGCCCAGTGGTGCTACCCTAACCTGGGTGCAGTGAACTCCTGGGCACAGGAGCAGTGCTGAGCTGTTTTTCCACTCCAGTGCTAACATTTCATAGCACTCCTTTGAAGTGAGACACTGGCCTAAACCACAGGCTGTAGGTGCTCAAGGGTTGTTCAAAACCCTGCTCACCCTTGGTGTGAGGGTTGGCTGGATTAGGATGTCTGGACTCAACCACATGACCTCTTGGCTCCCTTGTGAACTTGATGCTCTCATTTCTCTTTCTGAGGGGTTTTAGGTTACAAGGAAGAAGAATTCAGCTGGACAAACTACCTGAAGATAACAAAGGCTCAGGCAGCTCCTAAGCACCTCTTCCTGATCCGAAACACTGTGAGTAGCAACTTCTCCCTGTCAGAGCCTGCAGGTTTGGGGTGACTCCTCTCCAAGTGAATGTTGGGCTTTTCTCTGTTCACCCCACAATTCTCAAAACCACAGTGCGTAAGGCCAAGAGAATGCACTACTTGTGTCAAGATGTGGTGTGCTTAGCTGCTGAAGATCTATACCTTGGGCACAGGTTTGCTGTGCCCAGGATTTGAGTTGGGCTGATTTGCTTAATCATCTGGTTCTGTCTCATGGGCTGTTAACATCTGTCACAAAGGTATTGACTGGGGAAAAATAGGTATTACTCTCAACAAATATTTTGCCAAAGAAAACCAAACAAACTCTTAATGTTCCGTTGCCTGTTTTCTGTCTTCATTATCTCTGTCTCTGTCTTTGTTTCTTATATTTTGTGTGTGCCCCCGGTGGCGCACGGTGTTAGAACCGCCGCTTGCAACACCAGAGGGCCTGGGTTCGAATCCCCCCTGTGGCGCAAGTGGTAGAAGTGCCGCTATGCTACACTAGAGGGCTCGAATCCCGGGAGTTGGACTCGATGATCTCTAAGGTCCCTTCCAACTCGCACGATACTATGATACTATGATATAGCAACTTGGGTAAAGGAAGTGAGAATATAGTGGAATATAAAATGCTGATGGTTTCTTTTCAGCTGCAGGGGAGACTAAACCTATTGATAAATCATTCTCTTTAAGTTATTTACTATGGCTAAGTCCATGAATGGATGGGTTCCCTGTCAGGGTGGGGATGTGACTGCTGCAACAGTCCCATTAGAACATGTGACATGGTGTTTGCAGATTTGGGATCCAGGAAGCAAAGGCGAGGTAGGATGCAGGGCACTGTCCCAGCTCTTTCTACCAAACCTAGGGCATTAGTAGCTAACATGGGAGGAACATGTCTAGACTGAAATCAGTATAAGTTAGAGGCAGTTCTTCTCTCCTTATAGAAGATCCTGAGGGTCTGAAGACTTTTTTCTTTCTTTTTGTATGGCCCAGGTGATTTAATTACCCTCTGCCTGTTCTTTTGTGTACACAGGCCCTTCTGACCCAAAGTGTAGGCCCGCCTGCAGGCTTGAAAGGGTCTTATTTTAGGCAGCTTCTCTCTTGCAGCAGGCAAGAAACGTGGTGAGGAGGGTGTTGGGCCTGAGGCTGTGAAAGAAACCTGCCTCTTTCTCCCCTCAGCATGAAGCTCCTCCAGGCTTCGAGGTGGGCATGAAGCTTGAGGCTGTGGACCGCATGAATCCTTCCCTGATCTGTGTTGCCACAGTGACTGATGTGGTGGACGATCGCTTTTTGGTGCACTTTGACAACTGGGATGATACTTATGACTACTGGTAAGTGCACAGAGGCTTCTAGGTTCCCAGTGACAGCTCTCAGTAGCACCTTGATGCTGCTTCAGCAAGAGTGATGAGGTGCTTTAGCAAACATAGGACAATATCACAAGCATGCTGCTGCAGATCCAGCAACAAGCTGACCCTGTAACACTCATAGACTGACCCAACAACAATCATAGAATCATGCAGATTAGAAAAGTCATTCAGGATCTTGAAGTCTAACCATCATCTGATCTACTAGGTCCTATCACTAAACCATGTCCAGTGGTGGAGACTCCAACAGTTCCTTGGATAGACTGTTCCAATACTTGACCATCCTCTCCATGAAGAAATGATTCCTAACATTCAATCTAAACCTCCCCTGATGCAACTTGAGACCATTATGAGACTGAAGAAGAGTGTCACCCACCTGTGCTGGGGTGCAAGCCTTTACCTGTTCACTGTCACTGTCTGGGGTGTTGCTGTGGCCTTTTAGTTAACATCTGATCACAAACCAAAGGCTGGCCCTGATACCCACTTGGGTGTCAGAGAGGGTTTTCTGCAATGCAGCTGAGGCAGAGGCTGGATACCTACTCTTGAAAAGAATTCCTGGGCCTGTAGGTGAGGCATTGTTTGCCTCTTTGGATGTGAGTGGGGAGGTGTCCCAGTTGAGGCTAATTTATGCCAAGTAGCACAAATAGAGTTCTGCTTTGTGACTGATAGCCTCTTACTTTGCACCCCAAGGAGCTGTGCGTCTGCAGCAATCTCTGTCTGTGGCTGCTCCTTGCTGGTGTTGGGTACACGAAATAAGTGTTTCATGCTCTGATCCAAGGCAGACCTCAAGTGTCCTATGACATACTAGGAGCTGTGATCAGGGTGTGAGCCCTGCTGGTTCCCCAGATTTGACTGCTGTGAACTCTGAAAGATGTGGCATTTGCCCACCCCCCCCCCCCCCTCCCTCAGGGTTGCTTTTCCCTGGGCAGTTCTTCCATGCAACTCACACTCATGTCCTGCTCTTATGAGATGGAGTACCTTACTGTAGCCTTTGTCCTGCTAGGGCCTGGAGTCCCCTGGGTCACTCAGGGCTGAAGGTGCTGTAGGTGCTTGTTTCTGCAGGGGCTTTTGCTGGTGGTATAGATCTAGACTGTGCCACTTGCTGGCCTATCCCAGGCCCTGGCAGCCTGCACAGTCTAGCAGGGGTGAGACAGGTGTCTCAGTCCTGTATAATGGTTTAGATGTATTTTCTAGGTGTGACCCCAGCAGTCCATACATTCACCCAGTCGGATGGTGTCAGGAGCATGGCAAACCCCTCACACCTCCTCAAGGTGAGTTGATAGCTGGGGAGCACAGCCTTCAATGGCACATCACCTCAGAGACAGGCTTTCTGGGGTGGGACGGGATGCCTGGGGAATCAAACCCCATGGCCTGTGCTTGCCTGCAGGCCCAGGCAGTTCCCTTCAGCAAGCTTGTGGCCAAGGAGGTGGCATGTACAAGAGTCTCTTGTACAAATATGTTCAGGTCCAGCATGATGTTTGTCAGGCCAAGTGGAAAGGTCAGGAAGTCCCAAGCTATGTGTGCAGGCCCAAATGTTCCTGCTTCCCCGAACCCTGGATTTCATGGTCCAGGACAAAATAGTAGCACGTCTCACTGTCTCTTAGGTTTCCACGTACGTGGCACAGGCATAGTTGGTCTTTCAAGGTCTCTGGGTTACTTGCCATCTTCCTGCTGTTGTGTATCTCACCTTCTGCATCTTTCCCTTCTAGATTATCCTGACCCTGATAACTTCATCTGGGAAAAGTACTTAAAAGAAACAGGAGCATCTGCTGTTCCAGCTTGGGCCTTTAAAGTGGTGAGTGCCACACTGTCATCTTCTCCATTGTATCTGGGCAGGAATTCAGGTTTTCTCCATTGTCAAATCTTCTCATTTATGAAGAATTAAGAGATGTTTAGCATCTTCTTACCACAGGCCTGGGACTAAGTTCTATGCTCAAGGTTCAGAAGTGAAGGTTGTCCTGGGCAAATAGTTCAAAATGTGGAAAAATTGGAAGAATGACCATCACCTCTGCTAGACAGAAGCTGTGTGATGGGAAATCATTTAAGTTTGCTTGATAGCTATCTCCACTTGCTGTAAAAATAGCTATGTCCAGCCAAGTGCAGCTGTGCTGTAGAATCCCCAAATGACTCTTGAAGGCTTTCTCCCCTTGGGCATAGCTTTTCCATCTTGTTGAAAATACAGTTCAGATCTGGGAGGTCTGTTCACATTCTCCTGGTAGCCAATATGAGCAGCAGTGGCTCTTACCTAAACAGGACAGGGGATAGGAGCTGGGTTTTGGGAACACGTATGCTTCTGGGAAAGAAAAGTAGTCTGGGGGCAACAGGATCCTGGAGCATGGCTCTACTCCCTCCTGATCTATACTTTTCCTTGTCCCAGCGCCCGCCCCATGGCTTCCTAGTCAACATGAAGCTGGAGGCAGTGGACAGGAGGACTCCTTCCTTCATCCGAGTGGCCAGTGTGGAGGATGTGGAAGATCACAGGATAAAAGTGGGTTCTGAAGTCTCGCTGCTGAGCCTGGGTCCAGGCGCTGTACTGACTTTGCCCTTCCTAATTAACTGCCAGTTGCAATGGCAAGGTGTATAGAGGTCTGTGGAAGCACACAGTTTATAAGATGGCAGATGGCTAATCCTAGTGCAGGAGTGGAGCAGAATCTTGTATTGCAGTTCATCCCTGCTTTGTTGTATGCTATCAGCTTGGAAGACTTCAGAGCTGCTCATGGAGGTACACTGAGGTTTAAAGGGTGACCTCTCTACTTATTTCCCCAGATCCATTTTGACGGCTGGAGCCACGTCTATGATTTCTGGATTGATGCAGATCATCCAGACATACATCCCATAGGCTGGTGCTCAAAAACTGGTCATCCACTGCAGCCTCCTCTTAGTAAGTTTTCATACCAGGGCCCAAGTGTGCCAGATCCCCACAGTCAATATCACCTGCCCATGTGCATCCATTGTGCTGGTCAAGGGTGGGCAGGGAGGAAGGGCTTTCACTGGGACAATACTCAGGTTTGGTGCAGGCTGGGGTGTCTGGGGCTGTGTCCGTGACAGTCTGTCCCCTGTTCTTCTGGTCTAGGGCCAAAGGAACCAGCTTCCTCTGCTCACGCAAGCTGCCCAACTCTGAGCTGCAAGAACATTCCTCATTCCAAGAGCTCCAAGTACAGTTTTCACCACAGGTGAGCTCCCCAACTCAGCTCAAAGGGGCAAAGCTTCCCTGCCAACTTTGTGCCAGGGCCTTCCTCTGAGCCTGTCAGCAACCAGTCCTTCCTTGCACCCTTCCTGTTCCTGGCTCTGCCCCTGGAGCCTTCTGCCAGTGTAACCACTGATGAGCTGATGCGTTCCTTTCTGTAGCTGTTCTGTTCCCCAGAGCTCCTGGGGATGCTCTTCATGTTCATCTGCAAGGGGTCCTATAAGCCTTGTAGAGGATGGCCTTTTTGTATTTGTAGATGATGCTTGGATGATGATATTCCTCCCACCCCTCACCTTTCACTGTGAGGTTGTAAGTTGGGAAGTACTGAGAGGGGACATCTCACTCAAGGCTTTGTCAGCTGTTTGCATGACCCTTTTCAGGGGAAATCAGTGCTGGTGTAATGCTGATCCCAGCATGACAAGCTGTGTTCAGAGCAGAGGAGCAAGTATAGCAGAGAGTACTTGAGAATGAAGGAGGCAAGTCTGGCTCCCTGGGGTTTACCTGCTTGGGCACAGTCACAGCACATGCCTTATTCTGAGGCTAATTTTAATGCCTGTGAGGAAGCACCCCTACAAACCCCACTGACGTGCTTGATCAGCATTCTGCTGACTTGCACAGGGTGACTGTGATGCCAGTGGACAAGATAGAACAGGCGTTCATACCTGGAGGGACTGGACTTGCCATATCTATGAACCCATGCAGATGTCACCGTGACTCCAGGGAATGTGTTCAGCAAGTCTTTACTACGCTTTGTTTGGCCAGGGTTATGGCTTCTAGCATTTGGTGTCGGAGGGTGGTCCCAAGCCAGCTTCACCCACTCTTGCCTTATGCTTTGTCCAACTCTCACTTGCCCTCTGTTCTCCAGGAAGTGCCCCACGCCAGGCTGTGATGGATCAGGACATGTGACAGGGAGATTCACAGCACACTACTGCCTCTCAGGGTGCCCTCTGGCAGAGAAGAACCAGGGCAGGCTTAAGGCAGACTTGTCTGACACTGAGGCCTCAACTCGCAAGAGGAACCTGATTGGCTTCCCTCAGCGGAAGAAATCTCGGCACCATGGGAGGTAGGGGCAAGCCTGGCAAGCCCCACACAGCAGTGTGGAGCCACTGGGCTACACATGGCATCCGTAGGATGGATGGTTGAGTTGGAGAGACTCCTTGCCTGCAGGGGAGCATGCTTGCTGACAGCTGGCGTTTGTTATTGCAGCTCTTTGGTGACCTTGGACACCTCTCCTGTTTGTTTATTTTTTCTATTCACATTATGTTTCTTTGGCTGTCAACCCTTTTTGTCAGGATCCGAGGGGTAATCCTTGCTCCTACTGTCAAGGCATTGCTCTGTGCCGTGTGGTGAAGGGCCCTTAGGCCAGTTCCAACACAGGTGAAATCAGTTTTCCTTTATCTTTAGAGGGCGACCTCCAAAGTACCGGAAGATCCAGCGGGAAGATTTCCAGAGTAAGTGTGCTCCTCTGCCATGGTGTTATTGCAGAGCAGGGGTAAGACTTGAGGAGCTGGAGTGGTGGCTGGCAGAGGTATGTCTCTCCTTGGCTTGCTCGGTCAGTCCTTGCACAGATCAGCACCAGGCTGAGGACTGTGTAGACTTCATGATATCAAAACCATCTGACAAGGGATGTCCATGATTATTATCAGAACTCTGCCAGGTCCCTCATCACTTCTCTTGATTTGTATCTATGAATCTTTGAATGTTTTAGGGCAGGGAATTGGGACCCTGTCTCTCTGGCTGTGCATTTTTCCAGGCACTTTGTCTTCTTCAGCTAGGGGTGCTGTGCCTTCATCCTATCAGTGCTATACCCCAAATCCTCAGTGTGAGGTGCCACACTACTGTAGAACAGAACCTGTTGCTGAACATTTTGTTTGGCATTTAGTTCTGATGATTGGCACGGGATGTAAGTGGCTGTAGGGTGGTAAGGCATTTTCTCCAGCCAGTATTGATTTTACCATAGGTTGGCTTGGTGTTCAGCCCATCACTGAAGGTGAATGAAGGTCTCTTTTTGGAAGCCATCACTGGCTCATTAGACTAAGGCTTAAAGTTTTGTTTTAAACCTAAATGGAGTTGAATGATAAGGGATGGTATTCTGGTGTGAAATTTGAATTGAAATTTATCTCAGCATGAAGGACTGAAGGGAACAAGGCAAAGTCAGCTTGATCTCTGAACTTTCCCCACCATCCCCAGTCCTACCATACTAAATGCCTATGATGCATTAATATATCCTTTTAATTCAAAGGACAGCCACTAGCTCTTGTTAACATGACCCCATGAGACCATCTGTTCCCAGCCCCAGGTCCTCTCCTGAACAGTCTTCTCCAAGGCTTGTAGGATGGGATAGGATGTTCTCATCCCCCTTCTTTATATCACACCTTACATTTTCATTGGCAGCTATTTCTTCAGACAACATGCACCAGTCGCTCTTCATGTCTGCCCTGTCTGCCCATCCTGACCGCTCTCTATCGCTATGTTGGGAGCAGCACTGCAAACTCCTACCAGGAGTGGCTGGCATCACAGCAACCACAGTAGCCAAATGGACAATTGATGAGGTAAGATGGTTTTGGAGTGTGTGTGCTGGTTCCTAACCCATGGGAGTGACTGGGAGAACTTGAGCTGGCTGTGCAGCATCATGATACACATCTCAGGCACAGAACAGTGGCCTTTTCCCTGGGCTAATGTGTGGACAGCTGTCAGTCACATGCCCTGGTGGCAGTGGCTTGGGAAGAATATGTAGGACTACCAGATTCTTCCTTGGCTTGAACGTGATGCTAGCAGGGTAGGCAGGTGAAGGACAGCAGTCTTCATTTAGCATACTAGTTTTCCAAATCAGTTTTCTCTTTTCTAAACAAAACAAAACAAAACAGAAAACAAACAAAGCAAAAAAAAAACTACCATAGACTTTGCAAATAGGGAATCGCTTCCCTCTTTCTCCTGTGATGAAATATTTACCTCTGATTCATACTTGTCACTCTCATTCACTTTCTTTGGTATTAGTAGTGACCTCTCTTGAAGGCTGGGTAGCTGGACCTCTGACACTGTACTGGCAGCCCCAGCACCCAGCTCTACCTGATGTCCCTATTCCTCCTGTGCACGCCACTTCTCTCCCAGTCCCTCAGTGGGAATCGCATTGTTGGTCTGGAGATGGCTTATTGGAGATAAAGCTATTGTAGCATTTGCTACTCTGGGGCTGGAAAGGACCAGCACCCATGCTGTTTGTTGAGCAGGCTATGTCTTGGCTGAGTTCCGCTGAATAAGCTTTGAGGCAAAAATTGTTCCAGCTTCTTACACCCAGGTCAGGAGTGGCATAGGAGAATGCAGCACTTTGCCCTACCAGGCATGGGTTAACTTAAAGGAGTCATAAAGCTTCTGTGGAAATGAGGATGTGATCTCGTGGGGTGTCTCCAGACAGAAACATTGCTTCCATCTTGACATTTCTTTCTGTTTATTCCAAGGTCTTTAGCTTTGTTCAAACTCTGACGGGTTGTGAGGACCAAGCCAAGCTCTTCAAAGATGAGGTGAGAAGGTCTGGAGGATGAATGCAGCTGCCCAAAACAGCTGTTTGCCAACAGAGGGGGAAAAAATTGATCACTGGCCTTCCTTCGGTGGCTTTGCTGCTGAATGCCCTAGAGCACATCCACCACCTGGCAGAGATTCTCACCCTGGGGGCAGCAGTTGCATGGCATTCTAGTGTGCAGCTGTCTGCCTTTGCAGGTAGTGGCAAGAGGGAGATTCTGGATTCTGTCCATATCAAGTTGTGCTGCCCTCTTCCCCTGGCCTGAGTGAAGAAGGGTCCCTCTGAGGAGGCTGAGACTGGGGAGCAGGAGGAGGGTGCTGCAGCTTCATAGAACAGCTCAGATTGGAGAAGACCTTAAAGATCATCGAGTCCAACCACAACCTAACCACACTACCCTAACAACCCTCAACTCAATCATGTCCCTGAGCATCATATCCAGATGGTTTTTAAACACATCCAGGAATGGTGACTCAACCATCTTCCTGGGGAGCCTATTTCAGTGCTTAACAACCCTTTCTGTAAAGAAATTCTTCCTGATATCCAAACTAAACCTCCTCTGGTGCAAGGTGAGGCCATTTCCCCTCCTCCTGTCATCTGTCATCAGAGCGAAGAGACCAACCCCGCTCTGCTGCAATCAGCTTTCAGTGATTGCACTGTGGGTGGCTCTTGCCAAGCTCTGTATGAGCAGGGGGGAGGCTGTGGCGGGCTGCCAGAAGTGAATGTGGTTGTATACATCTCCAGAGTGCCTGCACTGTCTGTCTGTAGGATGTCACAGCCTGGGTTGTCGATGATGCCTTAAGTCCCTACTCTCCTCTGCAGATGATTGATGGCGAAGCATTCCTCCTGCTGACTCAGGCTGACATCGTCAAGATTATGAGCGTTAAGCTGGGCCCTGCTCTCAAGATCTACAATGCCATCCTCATGTTCAAGAATGCCGATGACACCTTAAAGTGACTTTTCTTGGCCCCACTGGGACCTTCCTTCAGCACTGGTGCTGCCAAACTGCCTGGCCAGGACAGAGACCTCCCTGAGTGCCCGTGGCTTGTCGTGTCCTGCAGCATCTCCTGCAGTCTGTCTCCTGTCCTCTCCCTCACTCTGTCTCCATGCCACCTCTCTGCTCCAGCGCTGGGCACAGGCTAACCACAGGCTGCAGAGATAGGGGGTGGATGTTGGACTGCCTTATTGCAAAAATTGCCCCGATACCCCGCTGTGACTGCACGACATTTGGGGTGTGATTAAGGATGGGGGAGTGGTGCAGAGGCTGTAACAGATAGAGGCTGACACCTCAGCTTAAGCCACTGAGATAAGGGAAGGACTGACTGACTGCATACATGCTTGCAGGCTTGTCTTTGCTCAACAACTGGGAGAGATTTTTGTTCTTTTTTTTTCTCTGTGTGTTCCTCTCTGAGGGATTAGATGCTCTAGAGGAGCTTCTACTCTCTTTGCCTTCTTCAATTCTTGTGACTCAAGGCTAGATGATAACTTTGCTTTGCCCCTTCACTGTGCTGGGAAGCAGTGGCCTCATCTCTTGCTCCTTCTGGCAGTGTGTCCTGGCTGCAGCTCTGCCTATGACCGTCTGTGTTTTGTTCTTTATGGAGAAGCCTGGCGGGGCTAGAGCTGGGTGATGGTAGAGCAAGCTCCATTTCCTCTTGTGCAAGCTGTCTTTGCCAGCATGTCTGTGGGAGAGAGTGGTTGGTTAAATTGTACCCCTTTCAGCAGTTAAAAAAGTCCTGTGCAAGGGAGAATCAAGCCTACTTTGGTCCGTGTATGAGGGGTAAAGCCCTTTCTAGAGCTGAAGCAGCTGAGAAGGGTAAAAAATATCCACAGACAAAATGAGGGCTCGGCTCCAAAGGCATTCTTGGCCTGGCTTAATCAGTCCTGCCAAGCTGCCTTCTCCCCCATTTTGCCCTTGTGTGGTCCCTGGGCATTCCTGTATGAAGAGCAGGATCCCTTGCTGTACCTGGATTTCTTCCCTTCAAAACCAAGAGGCAGTTGTTGTTTTTTTGTTTTTTCCCCTCCTATATTTTTACTAATATACGACTTTTCCAGCAAGGATGTGTGCACTTTGGAAATGCTCATTCTCCCCTGTAACAGAGCTGTGTTCTGGAAGAAGACCCTTTCTTCAGATATTCCATGTGTCCCCTGATCCTGGGAATGAGACCCTGCAGCTCCCGCATGGCACTCACCGTACTGTGCCATGGTTATGTGCACAGCTGCTGCAGGTGTTGTTGGAGCAGCGGAGTGGCAGCGCTGTGCTGCAGGGCAGCCACACACCCCAAGGGCTCTCCATAGGCTGCAGTGATGTGACCCAAGTCCCACACTCACTTTCTTTCCCATTCCCAAGAATGACATACCAGTAGCAAAATATGTTTTCCCTCTCTTCCAGTGTCCAAAGACAGAGATGAGGTGTCTTAGCAAGTGCACCAGCAATGTGTGGTGCAGAACCGCCTTGGGAGCCACTGTCACACCTGAGTCGATCTGTTCTAGGCTTCCCACGGAAATGTAGCATTTTGACTCTGTTAGTAAATCTTTGAGGTTGCATTTGACCTGCTGTTGAAATGTCTGCTGCTTGCTTTTCATGCAACTAGTCCATGTATTTATTTATTTTGTCGTTTCTAGGGTTTGATCTAGACAGCTCCGTCATCTTTTCAAGAGCTGCACCATGGATGGCTGTGGAGAGGGTGAGTGGGAGGGGACACCTGTGTCCCACAGTGGCTCCTCAAGTCAGTAAAGGTCCTGAAATTGGTCTCTTCAGCTAATAGGGAGCTTTTCTCAGCTACTGTGTGTTTGGAAAAAGGAAGAGCAGTCCCGGGACCTCCACGCAGACCACATTGAGGCATCTTCAGGTGTAGTCTGGGATAAAATGGCTCCTGCTTGGCTCTTGTTACCCACGTGTGGCATGTGGTTATTGAGCTTATAAGGGAGCAACTTAGGAAAGAATCCTGTTCTCATCTACTACCTTATGCTAAGTCATTCCTCCTCATGGGGAAGTGACTAAGCATTGGTTCTGGTGCTAAGAGAGAAATGTCAGATCTGAAACCAGTGCGAATGATGGACAGCCTTGTTTAACACAGGGCTGCTCTGTGGTGCAGAGGTGCTTGTGAGTTCAGAAGATACCTGCTGAAGGAGAACGGCTTTGCTGTTGGATGTAATCAAGCTGCACTCTGCCTGGGAAACAGCAAAACAGGCAGAGGTGTGTGCTCCAGACTGTGCCAGCCTTTGGCATCAGCAGGAAGCTCTGCCCATGCAATACTCCTCTCCTGGGTTCTTTTGACCTCCCTGTAAGGTCTGGTGGCACAGCTTGATCCCAGGTCCCTGCTGGGCTGTTACACCCCCTGGGAGCAGCTGCCTGGAAAACCATTGCCACTGGAAAGGTGACGTGTGGAGTGATGGTCTCTGTCACTCACTTGCCTGCTGTCTTGAGCATCCGTCCATCTGCCTCCTAGCATGACTCCTCTCAGCCCTCTGGGTACAAATCTTGTGCAGTGGTTTAAGTGAGAGACTTACAGGGTCTGCAGATTGTTAAGGGCTATTTGCTCTTTAAAGCCTATAAGCTGTTTTTGATTCCTTTAAACCAAACCCAAAGCATCGTGTGTGTGTGTGGATAGGTGTTTGTGGATACCAGCATGGAAAAATCACAGAACGATGTCCTACCCTGTTGGTGTGACACTGTTTAATCGTGGTGGCCTCAGGCCATGGAGGTGGCCCAGGGGCTCCGGCAATGCATTCTCCGTTAGCAGAAGTTGTCACTGGTCCCAGGAGGGAAGCCAGGAAGAAAAAGGTTTTCCTGCACCTCTACATTTAGCAAGTCCTCTGCCTCTGTAGAGCACTGCATGGAAGCCCCCTTTCAGGGAGCATCAGGACCAAGGCAGAAGGACCAAAGTTTCTTTTCCTTCTCACCAGATCGTGTGAGTTGTCCAACCACACACTCCGGCAACTTGTGGGGTGACTGGTCCACTGGTGACTCTCTGTACACGGGCACAGTTGGAGCCTCTTGAGGAGGTGATTCTCCTTTGTGGAAGCAGTCAGCATTGTGATGGGGTGAGGCTGAAGTCTCTGTTTCTTTGGGAGCAGCCAACCTGAAGCGCAGTGAGGAGGGTAACTCTGTCTGCCCTATGGGAGAACAAGTTCTCTGAGAAGGTTTATGGCTTAGCACATCTGCCTCCTGCAGAGGCAGATCTGGGGACTTGAGCGTAATGAAAGGAGCTGGAGGAGAAGAGGGAGCCATGAGATAATGCAACTTGATTACGACTCTTCTATTCCTGCTCCTTAACCTCTTGGGGAGGGACTGCTGGATCCATAGGAGTGGAAAATAACAGGACTACAGCCCAGCTCCATCCCTGCAACCCAACTCTTCCTTCTGGGCAGGAGAAAAAGGGGGAATATGTGGAAGGAGCACAATATGATAACAAAGACATTTTGCACTTTCATTCATTTTGCACTTGTTTTTATTTTTTATTCTATAGATATATATATTTTTTTTATATTTGCACATCCCCTTTGTTTTTTCATAACAAAACTATTTCTGTTGCAGCCAGTGAAGCTATTCTGGAATTTGTGTCCCGACTATACAGAAGTTGAAAGGTTTTATATATATAAATTTATATCTACACAAAATAAATTTATATATATAGATCAGGGTGTGATGTGTTCTGTCAGTGTTTTAAAACAATAAATGAATGTGAGCAATGGAAGTCAGTGCAGCTGGAGATGACTTATTCAGCCCTACTCCCTCTCCCAGGCTTAGACCCCAACTGCTCTCGCTAGGGGGAGGGGGGCCATCCCTCCTCTGCACGGAGGGAAATGAAGGCACAGAGCACTGCTGTGGGTACGTGCCCCAGGAGCCCACCCCGCCATCGGGTCCCCAGGACACACGGAGCTCAAAGTCCACCCTAAACCTTGCCCCATCCCACAAAGGTGACTACTGGAGGCAGAAGGAGAAGGAAGGGATGATTCACTTATTTCATCGCGAAGGACTTCAGGAGGAATATCCCACTGCTGGTCTCAGGTGGGAGGATGCCAGTTCCAGGGAGCTCTGCGTGCCGGGCACATACTGACCGAGCCCTTCCATCCCGGTGGCTGCGGCAGCACAACCTTCCATCTGGGTGCTCCAGACGGGAGCCGTGTCTCATCCCAGGGCCGGCAGCTGTCCTGCTGTGTTCCTTTGGCTGTTCACGGCCTCAGCCACCATCAGCCCCAGCAGGATCAGGACCTGCAGCCCAAGGGCCAGGCGCACCACGTTGCTCTGCATCTCATCTGCGGGGGATGGGAAAGGACAGTCACCTGCTTTGTAACTACTCTGTGCCGATGGAGTTTGCTTTCCGCACGTCCGAAGGGCAGAGCAGAGCAGAGCCTTTCGAGAGCACCGAGCAGGGAAACAGCGCGAGCCATCGATTGCCTGCGGAGATGAGCTGCCGGAGGCATCTCCGGTGCAGAGCTGGATAGCGAGGGTGGGCAGAAAGAAGCCAAGGGAGGGGAGGGGGCCGAGGGCGAGGAATGAAGGAAGGAAAGCGAGAGAAAAGAGGCGGAATGAGACGCGGAGGGAAGCAGCGAAGTGCCGGCAGTACGGCCGCATCCGGGACGAAGTCGGCAGCCGCCCCCAGCCCGGCCACGTGACAGGAAGTGTTTGGTGGCGGCGGAGAGCACTTCCGAGGCGGTGCAACATGGCGGCGTAGCGGGGCCGGTGAGCGGGGCCGGTGAGCGGGGCCGGTGAGCGGGGCCGGTGAGCGGGGCCGGTGAGCGGGGCCGGTGAGCGGGGCCGGTGAGCGGGGCCGGTGAGCGGGGCCGGTGAGCGGGGCCGGTGAGCGGGGCCGGGAGGAGCGGGCTGTGTGCTGCGAACGGGGTCGGGATCCGAGGAGGGCGTTTTGTGTTTGCGTCTCGTGCGCGTCTGTCGTTTGCCTGACGTGTTGGTGCGCGTTGGGGTTTCAGGTGTGTGAACGAGGCCTCCCCGTGGGAATCGGCGGCGAGCAAAGGAACGGAGCGAGGAATGGAGCGTCAGGCCTGGGTGCCGTGTTGGACTGAGGCTGTGGAGCCGAGCGAAGCTGTGTCCGATGTCCTTCCTGTGGCTGTGGGTGAGCGGGACGAGTCAGGACTGCGGTCTCGTGCGATGATGTTTGTTAGCAGACTGGGGGCAGGGAGAGGGAGGTTTGGAAAGCGGCAGCAGTCAGGAGCACGTCCCATTTCTAATGGGGTCTGTGGGTCCCCACAGGATGGGCGAGGCAGCGTGGCCCCGTGCGGATTTGGGATGGAATCACAGTGCCTGGAATCCCAACTCAGTCAGAGCTCTTAATTGTAGGGAAGGGTTGAAACCACCGAGGTGCCGCACAAGGAGAGGCGCTGGATGCGACTGTGGAAAGCAGAGCTTGTGTGTCCCAGGAGGCAGGCGTAGTCAGGTCCCCTTTGGAGCCTGCCGTTGTTGGCGCTGAGCTCAGGAGCCCCGTCAGCATGCTGCTGTGTGCTGCATCTGTGTGGCAGACTTATCTAGATCAATCTATGACTGATTGATTAGTCTATGATCTCCACGTGATGTTATGATGAGTAATAGCAATAGAAAAGGTACAAAACCACGGCAGTATGGCAGCCCGAAAAGATTCCCTTGTGGAAGGAGGGGGAGGGCCATTTTCTCCGGGCTGGCTCCTCTGTGCCCTCTTGCTGGCCAGAGAGAAGGGCTGCCCACTGGGCACAGGGAGCGCCTTGTAGCTGCCGTGCCATGCCGTGCCCTCCAGCCCCCTCCTCATCCTATGTAGAATGCCAGGGCCAGCAGTGCGGCCGCCATTTTAGAACACTCCCCACCTTGGTCACCGCTGCCGCGTGCTGGTCACCGCACCGCTGCAACGCACTCGCCTGTGAGAGCTGTGGCAGATAACAGCCATGTCAGCAGCAAAGAGGGCGAGGGTGGAAGTTCTCCCAGTTTCAGGTGGGAGGATGGAGCTGGGGGCCCTGGGGGCGAAAAGGAGGAGGGGGCCCGCCATGACCATCGGGCAGAGGAGGGGTAAGAGAGCCCTGAGTTTCCGTCGTGCCTGCACCAGCGTGGTGACTGCCACCCAAGTGGAGCCTATGGAGGTGGATCCATGTCCGGATGAGCCCATGGATGTGGATCCGCCCGCAGCACAGCTGGCCTGGCACCACACCACTGTGCCAGGCCCCGCATCGGCACCATCACAGCTCCACCGTTGCTGGTCCAGGCGCTCGGCTCCTTACCCGCTGTGCGGCCTCCGCCCCCGGCATTAGCTGGGTGGCATTTTTATAACATCTGCTCCTCCTTCAGGCCTCTTCTGCAGCCAAGTTCTGTGGGCCCCCAGTCCCATCTTTACCCTGTATGTCCCAGTTCCTGTTTCTCTTGTTGGTTTTAGTGTTTAGTTTAGTTTTAGTTTTAGGTGTAGGTTGTTGTTTGTGTTTTCGAGTTAGGCCTAGGTTATTGTTCATGTTTTCGGGTTAGGCATAGCTTCTTGTTTGTGTTTTAGTGTTAGGAGTAGGTATTGTTGTTGTTTTCCTGTTTGGAGTAGGCTCCTGTTGGTGCTGTAGCGTTAGGAGTAGATGGTTGTTCCCATTGTAGAGTTAGGCATAGGTTACTGTTGGTACTGTCAAGTTAGGCGTGGGTTCCTACCAGCAGCTGGCAGCAAACAGAGCTCGCTCAAGCACACGTCTGCTTTCTTTCTCCTGTGGAGTGCGACTGCCGTGAGAGCGGAGGTCTGATGCCATCTGCGAGGGATGGGATTTGCATCTGGTGGCTTTTCCGTTGCAGAATGTCCAGCAGCAGAGCGTGAGTGGCTGTGAAATGCAGCTGGGCCTCAGGAGAACAGTCTGGAGCTGCATCACGAGCTTCCTGCGTGGCCAGCGCAAGGTAGGTGTGCCTTACTGTAGGCGTGCGCTGAAGCAGTGTTGGTTAAGCACGGCTCACTCCTCTGTCTGCTACAGATGGGCTTTCTGCGTGCTTTATTTCTGTGGCCGTAGAATTTCCCTTTCTTACCATCTGATCCGCAAAGGCTTTTTTGTGGGAAGGTTTTGAGGGACAAGGGAGTAGAAATGGCTTTTGTCACGAGTCATCTGGAAAGGTTTCCATAGTTGAGTGGTTGGAAACATAGGGTTTTAACTTAAAATTGTTTGCGCAGGGTAATGGTTGCGAATACAATTAAAATACAGTTATACAGTGCTCTATCCCCAGAACTTTCCATCATTTTTCTTAACACAGCTTACGGTTCATTTCAAAACAAACTAACAAAGATGAACTTGGGTTGGCGTAGCCCGTTTTAAATGATCCTTCTGTGTCTTTTCCAGGCTGGTCGCAGCATGGAGACTTTCCCGAGGCGTTGAGGAACAGACACGAGCCTTTTCTGAAGGCTTCAATGAAATTCTGCCACAGCAGTATTTGCGGTACTTTGATGCTAAGGAGCTGGAGGTAAAGGATTCTTTGACTATTGCCAGATCCAGGCTGCTACACGTAAGCCTTCAATTTCAGTCAGTGTCTGAAGAGCAGAGTTCATTAAGGCTGGCGGTTCTGTTTTCAGGATGCTCACGTGAGAGAAGCCTTCTGTATCAGTGAGTATTTGGTTACTGTGTTGTTCTTCACTTTCTTCTTTGCAACCAACTTAGACACATTTCGAATATTAGGATTCTGTTAGTATAAATTTTTTGGCTAACAGTGTTTTTGTAATCCTTGACAATGTGATTTGCATGTGTTTAAAGAGTGAGCAATTGGAAAGCAAGGGAGATAAAAGCCAGATATCAGTGTGTGGTCAGATTACTGAGTGGACCAGGTTTTAGCTGCTTTTGGTCTCTCCAAATTGTACTCTGCAGCAGAACATTGTATTTCTAGCACCGAATGGTACGGTTAGGCAATGGCAAAGTATACATTCCTAGTTTGAATGTCTGAATACAAACGTTTTCATGACTGGGTTTTCTCTTTTGTGGCCTCTCCACATTTTCTTTGTGAGCAGATGTTATTATTTGCTGTGGAAGCTTGAGAGTTTAATATTAAAAATGAGCGTACTGTGATTGCAGGTGCTTTGAAGTTCAGTAGTATTGAAGTACAATAGTCGTGCTGTAGAAGCAAAGTAGTAGCTTGTAGTTTCCATGTTTCCATGTGGGTGCCCCAGTCCCAAGGGGGGATTCCCTTGTGGAAGGAGGGGGAGGGTAAAAGAGGCCGAGGGCCTTTATCTCGGGTCAGGCTTCTCTGTGCCCTCTTGCTGTCTGGAGAGAAGGGCTGCCCGCTGGGCACAGGGAGCACCTTGTAGCTCCCATGCCATGCCCTGCCCTCCAGCCCCCTCCTCATCCTATGCAGAATGCCACTCCCAGCAGCACAGGTGCCATTTTGGAATCTTCCCCATGTCACAGCTGTCACCTTGGTTGCTGCTGCCCCACTCGGTGCACTCGCCTCGGAGAGTGCTGGGCAGGTGGCAGCCATGTCCAGCACGAAGAGAGTGAGAGATGAGAATAGTGTTGTTTTAAGTGGGAAGAAGGAGCTGGGGGCCCCAGAAACGAAGAGGAGGAGGGGGCCCGCCATGATCATCATGTGGAGGAGGGGGAAAGGAGCCCGTTTCCATCGTGCCTGGACCAGCCCCGTGACCACCAACCATGTGGAGCCGATGGAGGTGGATCCACCTCCGGATGAGCCCATGGATGTGGATCCGCCCGCAGCACAGCTGGCCTGGCACCACACCACCGTGCCAGGCCCCGCGTTGGCATGGTCACAGCTTCACCATCGCTGGTCCAGGCGCTCGGCTCCTTACCTGCTGCACGGCACCCGCCCCCGGCGTTAGCTGGGTGGCATTATTTAACATCTGCTCCTCCTCCACCTTGTTGCTCCTCTGGTTCTGTGGGCCCCCAGTTCCTTCTTCCCCCTGTTGGAGTTAGGTGCCAGTTCTGGGCTTTGTTGTTGACGGTAGTGTTAGGTTAGTGTTAGTGTTCAGTTTAGTTTTAGCGTTAGGCATAGGTTCCTGTTTGTTCTTTAGAGTTAGGCATAGGTTCCTGTTTGTTCTTTAGAGTTAGGCATAGGTTCCTGTTTGTTCTTTAGAGTTAGGCATAGGTTCCTGTTTGTTCTTTAGAGTTAGGCATAGGTTCCTTTTGTTCTTTAGAGTTAGGTATAGGTTCCTGTTGTTATTTTAGAGTTAGGCATAGGTTACTATTTGTACTGTAGAGTCAGGCATTGGCTGCTACACTCAAGTAAAAGTAACCACTGCTCACCCTGAGCAATGAGTGCGACTGCCCTGAGAGCAGAGGTTTGAAGACTTCTGTGATGAACTGAATTTCCCTCTTGGGACTTTTCCTTTGCAGAACACGGAGGAGCATTGTGTGAGTGGCTGAGAAATGGAGCTGGGACTCAGGAGAGCAACACGTGTCTGTGTCCCAAAGCTCCCGTGTGGCCATTTCAAGGTAGGCGCGCCTTACCGTAAGCGTTGTTCAAGCACAGCTCCTGGCACTGTCTGCAACAGATCGCTCTCTGCGTGCTTTCTTTCAGTCACTGGTGTTGTGCAGCACAGCCACGGCACGGCCCTCAGTGCGTACCCGAGGAGTGTGAAAAGGTAGGTGGTGAATTTCCATCTTGCTAACGCTAGGACTAGGAATGATGAGCATTCCTCAAAGAGTGCCCACGAAGGTGTGATCTGCCTCGGGGAGAAGTTGATTCTCGCCTCTTCAGCTTTTCCCTTCTTTTCTGTCCACCTGTCCTTTCCAGCTCCTCCTCCCCTCAGCTGCAAGTGGGGCAGTGCTCGAGTGTGAGGAATCTTCCTCGGCAGGCGGTAACAGACGATGCAGCTGCAAGTTTCTTGTCCTTCCTTGTTCCTGGGTCAGTAGCCCAAGGCTATCTTCCAAACAGCTCTCTAAGTCAGCCTGCACCAGCAGCGTGCGTGAGAGAAATAGTGCCTCTTTTTTCCCTCTTGCAGCAAGCTGCCCCCGTGAGAGCAGTAGAGCAGCAGGCTGTCTTGGGAGAGAGTGAAGAAAGCCGAGGCAAGGCAAGCGCTGCTCAGCTGAGGAAGAAAGCCGAGAAGGAAAGCAGAAAGCAACGATGAGGGCTTGAGCGAGAAGCCACAAAGGACAGCAGAACCGCCTGCAACGCTTCCTCGGAGGTGGCACCAAAAGCAGCTGACTGAACAGTCCGGTTTTCCGGCACAGCCGTGCTTTCCCTGTCGTGGACGGAGCAGAGGAAGGAAGTGAACTGGAAGGGAAGGGCTTGTGCTGCGTTAGAAGCAAAGAGGGCTTCACCTGTGCAGGACTTGATGTATGGCAAGAGCTGGAGACGCTGCGTTCCTTCAGGGTGTGTCTCTTGAGGGTCAGGGCTGGCCGGGACTGGAGAGGGAAGAGGTGACATAGCCCTGGGGTCAGGCTTCTCCTTGGGTCTGACTGGAGGCCGAGTGATTGATTGCTGAGCGGAGATCCTGGGCACCGGGGTTTCATTTTGGGGTGGGGGGCAGGGTAATAAATAGAAGCCAAATCCTTTTGTACGCAATAAAAGTGAAGCAGACTTTCTAAAACTGGTGCTGCCTCTTTCAGTAGCGGGTCAGAACGTCCCTCGCTTGGGCTAGCAATTGCAGGATGATGAAGCGGTCGGCTTCACGTCTCTCCCTTGACATGGTGCGGGTTTTCCTTCATTTCCTTGTTGGTCTTCCCAACTGGTGGCCTTTCAGCCAACCCGTAAGTGCTGGTGACAGGCTGTGAGCATCTCCTTGCTCTCGGAGGACCAACAGAAAGAAGGGGAAGCAGCCCTTGAGGAAGAAGGGTGTCCCTGCGCTCAGCCCCTTCAGCTGGCCTCTCTTCCCTGAGGGTTCTTTCACCCTTCTGATGCACTCTGTGTTGCTGTTTGCCCCCCCAGGAATCCCAGCTGCATGCTGGCAGCCGTGGCCTGATAGGCTGATAGCCTCCCCTCGAGTACAAGTGTGGGTAGGGTGGTGTGAATCGCAGCGCTGGGAGTGGGGAGGAGCTGGCAGCAGGAGGGCTGCAGGTGAACGTGCCTCAGGCCCAGAGCTGAGCCCCAAGGAAGGAGCTGGTTGCAGAGAGGTAAAGTGACTCCCACTGTTCCTCTCAATGTCACTTGCTCAGTTGCAGCAGATTCCAAGCAGTTTTCCGTTCCTGCAGGAGGAAAGCAGGCCATCCGGTTGTGTAAACCCAGCTATGGATGTCACTGCAGGCAGTTTTTAGTGGCTGGTCGCCTTATTTCGCATCAGTTTGAGGGCAGGGATGAGCGCCTGGTGCTGCAGCGTGCACACGGCGGGCTGTACAGCTGTGCGGATGGCAGCGCCGTGTGCGGGCGGTGCTGGCGGTGCTGGCTGCGCAGCGCTGGGCTCGGGGCCTACCGGGAGACAACCGGCACCGCCGGCCGGTTCTGCAGCGCTATGGCAACGTTCGGAGAAGCGAACGAGCGCTTCCGGGTCAGGAGCGCCCTCCGCCCCGCCGATTGGTGGAGCCGTCGGCGCACGCGTGCAGGGTGTGACGGGGCGACTAGGCGGCGGCTCGCAATGGTGGGTGAGGCGGCCGGGCGCTGCGGGCTGCGGGCCGCTCCTCCGCTCGTAGCGCTCGGGGCGGGCCGGGCCTGCTGGGGAGGAGGAGGGCCGCTGTGCCGCCGGGCTGCCGGGGCGGTGCGGGGAGGCGCGGGCTGAAGCGGCAGGCGCTGGGAGCCGCGGGGTGATGGGCGGCCGGCAGCGCCCGGAGCCGTGCAGGGGGAGGCCGCGGTGCTGCCCTGCCGCGTTGCGGTGTGTGCCCGCAGGACGGCACTGCGGCTCCGGGCTGTGCGCCGCCACGGCTGCAGGAGAATGGGGAGAAAAGGCCGTGTCTGTGTGTGATGTCCTGCGGAACGGCCTGTCGGTTAGTTGTCAGTCCGTGGGAGGATGCTTCCTGTGCGCAGTGCTGGGCAGCAGGTGGTGATAACGTTGTGCATGTGGAAATGAAGATGGGAGCTGTATGTGAAGAGCTGGAGCGGGTCATGAAGACACGCAGTGCGGTGGGATTGTGGCTCACACGCTCTAGACGAATCCTGTCACTGATCTGCAGCTTGTGTCTGCATTAGCTTATGTGAGAGCCTGACAGGAGGAGATGCTGCTCTCCTTTCACAAAGTGCGTCTCTTTTCCGGATGCTGTCTGTCTCTTGTTGGGATTGAGCTTTTGTTGGTGCTCGGGTTCAGTACGTGGTGTTTTTCTGGGTGATGTTTTTGTTGGCCCGGTGAATGGCAGAGGCTCAGTGAGGTGTTGGGGAGGAGTTTTCTCTGTGTGCGGCTCCAGGAGACTTCCCTATACAAACAGCAGTGAGCTGCCAGGGCAGCTCCCCCTCCTTCGAGTGAGGTTACTGTTGGTTGGTAGGGGAGATCTGGGGTCAGTGAAGTTCCGTATGGATTCTTCTTTGCACCCGAGCAGACTCGTTGAGGTGTGATTAAGTGTCGGACAACTTTGGGCTTAGATGCATCTACAGGGGAGGCAGGAAATTATTTCAGGTGGAACAGTGTGTCACTATTATCCCTCAGCATTTTCACACCCTGTGGTCATCTGTTTGGGGTTTCTTTTTCCTCTTTCTTTGTCTTCCACATGGAAGCAGTCCAGCGTTCAGAAGGAATCAAAGGCTCAACGTGATTAAACTCAGCTTTTTTCCGTATAGGATAAAACCTGCTTTGTCAAGACAAGCTCAGGTGGTGCTGTCTGATCATTGCAGCAGTCTGTGTTACTCTGAACTCCTTACATTCCCAAAGCCCTGTGGAAGGTTTCTGGCAGTTCTTAGGCTGAACTGATGCTTTTCTTGTCAATGACACAAATCACCTCTCCCAGCTGGGGGACGTGGGCGGGGGGTTACTCGCAGTGCCTGGCAAATGCAGCCCTGTTGGCCAGGTGCCCCCGGTAGCTCTGGCCTTTCCCCCAGCTTTAGCTGATCCTTTTGTTCTGTGCCAGGTCTGTGCAGGATCTGAAACATGCGGCATGTCTCTGTTTCCTTTTCAGGGAATCAAAAGCCTCCAAACTGATGCTTTCAGCCATCTTTTTTTCTTTCTTTTATTTTTTGGAGGAGTTGATTTTCCAAAGTAGTGATTTCTATGTAATACCAATAACAAATTGAAGTAAAGAGCATGGATCACTTCTTCCTTTTGCTTTTTATGCTTTTAATTCCTCTTAGCTTTGGTTTGATAAAAGGGAGGGTAGTTTTGCATGTATAGTGTACATTATTCTGTTTGTTCATGAATTCCATTTGTGTGTATGCAAATTTTGCTGCATGCCTGCTACATACCTTAGCAGTCTAAGAAGTCTTTCCACTGTGAGCCAGCAGTAAGGAGCTCATGTGTGGGGCTGCAGGAAGGTGGGGAGGAGAAAAGGACAAGATTAAAAGAGAGTTCCAAGTTTGCACAAGATTGTAATCACAAATGACTGAAGATTGCTCTGAAAGATCATAGAATCACAGGATGGCATGGGTTGAAGAAAGCCTAAGGATCATCACGTTCCAACCTCCTGCCACAGGCAGCACCACCAGCCTCCAGATCTGGCACTAGACCAGGCTGCCCAGGGCTCCATCCAACATGGTTTTGAACACCTGCAGAGATGGGATATTCACAGCCTCTCTGGGCAGCTGATCCAGCACCTCACCGCTCTCTCTGTAAAGAACTTCCCCCTGAAATCCAAAATGGATGGAAACCAACTAAAAAGACCATGCAGAGAAAATAGTACTAAAGTATGTGGTGCTTTATGGAAAGGTGTAGGCAGTGTCTGTTTGCATCACCTATGAGCATCTTTACTTTCAGGCATGCTGTTGTGAAGCTTTAGTTGAAGGCAAACAGCAGCTGTGATCTTTTGATTTGTGCTTTCTGTTTTTGCAGGCTGAGGTAGAAGAAACGCTGAAGCGAATTCAGAGCCAGAAAGGAGTGCAAGAAATCATTGTTGTTAATTCTGAAGGTATTGTCAGTCTGTTTTCTGAGATCATAACTTACACCACTCGTGCACTTCAAGGAACAGCGGTTGCACTGTTTCCAGTTGGTGTCTCTGTTTAGCAAAGATTTTCCTGTAGTTCGGTCCAGCTTGTTAAAATTGTGTGATTGTCAGTTCAAACCAAGTGTTTTCTAGAAATAACCCTTAGAAAACATGACAGATATTCCCACTCCCCCCTAAAACACTTATTTTTGTTTTTATTTATCTTTTTATACATCTCAAATGAATAATTGACAAAGCAAAAGAAAACCACTGATGCTACTAGAGTTGAGTGGTTATTCTCACCTTCGACTATGGTTTCTGACTATGGTCTGTGAGAACCCTTCTTTGTTTTCTGACTCAAAGCTTGCTTCCAGAGGTGTTTTCTAGTGATAAGACTCTCACTGATTTATGGAGGAGGCAAGTGATGGGTGCTACCGTGTGATAATCAACATCACCCTGTAGGCATCTGATAGCACCTTATAAATAAGTTGGTGCTACCATTGGAATTCATTCATTCATCGTCATCGTCATCGTGGTCACCATCATCAGTGGAACAACAACTCCTGACGACCCACCACTAATGAAGATCAATGACAAACCTCGCTGGATCCATGGTGGTGACTATCTCCCTCTTGCTTCCTGCAAAGACTCCTTGCTTCTATTTTCTATCTTCACTATCGCCCGTCTTCCCTTCCCCATCACCCTACATCATAATAGTGTCTGTCCTCTCCTTCCCCATATAAATGATAAAGATTTATAATAAACTGGTCGGACCAACATTTGAACTGTTGTTCCTTAATCACAGGCCGGGTATACATATATCAAAGAACCTTGCCTCCCTCCTATAAACTGGGGTGAGACAGTTCTCTTCAGAATACTGCTTTGTACCTTCCTAAGGCACATTCTTTCCTGAAGACCTGTTTAGCTCGACAAAGGAAGGACATTTCCACACTAAACACCAGTTTTGGGAAAAATTCCGAGAATTTTCACGCAAATATCACTACTTATCTCAGAAATAAGAAGTTCTCTCTTAAGGATCGCTCTTTATCCTTGCAAAACTATGATTTTCCTTCCAAGATCATACTTCTCAAACCCCCACAGCAGCCTCTTCTCCGCAACAAACTGGTTTTCATCCCAAGAGGAAGACATTTTCTCAACAAAATCATGTTGCAGCATAATATGGCCTATTCTGTCCTCTACAAAAGAAGGACGTTTCTGTGCTAAATTTCCATTTCAGAAAAAGTTATAAAAATTTTCACGGCAATTTCGGAGCTTATTCTAGAAAGAAGAATTTCAATATCAATATCAAATATCAATACTTATTCCAGAAATAAGAAGTTATCTTTTAAGTATCACTCTTTATACATGTAAATAGATCATTTTCTTTCTAAAATAATGATTTTCTTCTATAAAAACAGCATTTTCTCCACAACATACTGGTTGTCATGCCCAAAAGAAAACAACATCTCTACAAAATGATGCTTTGTAGCATCATAAGATGCATTGTCCCCAGTCTACCAGCTTTCCTCTACCATATCAAGACATTTCCACCCTAAACATCAATTTCTGCCAAAATTTAGAAAATTTTCAAACAAATATCAGTACTTATCACTAAAATGAGAAGTTCTCTCATAAGAATCACTCTTTATCTCTGCAAAAATATTAGTTTTCTTTCCAAAATAATGTTTTTCATTCCTAATTATTGCATTTTCTCCCCAACGTACTGGTTTTCACCCACATACATTTCCTCTACAAAATGCTGCTTTCTAGTAACATATGATGCATTCTTTCCAGAATACCTCTTTTCCTCTACAAAATTTATACCCAAAATTATATATATTATAATATATTATATATATTACATTTATACCCAACATTTATACCCAAAATATCAGTTTCGGTCAAAATTCAGAAGGCTTTCTTCTGAATATCAATACTTATCCCAGAAATAAGAAGTTCTCTCCTAAGAGTCACTCTTTATCTCTGCAATAATAGAAGTTTTCTTTCCAAAATATTGCTTTTCAATCCTAAATATTGCATTTTCTCCACTAAATACTTGGATTCATCCAGCAAAGAACACATTTCCACTACAAACGGATGCTTTGTACCATCATATGACGCTTTGTTTCCAGAATACCTGTTTTTCTCTTCAATAGAAGGGCATTTCCACCCGAAATATCAATTTCTGTCATAATTGAGTAGATTTTCACTCAAATATCAATACTTATCCCAGAAATAAGAAGTTCTCTCATAAGAATTACTTCTTATCCCTGCAATAATATTAGTTTTCCTTCCAAAATATTACTTTTCATCCCTAAACATTGCATTTTCTCCACTAAATACAAGGATTCATCCAGCAAAGAACACATTTTCACTACAAACTGATGCTTTGGACCATCATACGACACTTTGTTTCCAGAATACATAGGATTCCTCAAAATACATTACATTCCTCAGAATACATTACATTCCTCAAAATAAGGGCTTTTCAACCTGAATATCGATTTCTGTCAAAATTCAATAGATTTCCACACAAATATGGATACTTATCCGATAAATTAGTAGTTCTCTCATAAGAATCACTCTTTATCCATGCAATAATAGAACATTTCTTTCCAAAATAATGCTTTTCATCCCTAAATACTGCATTTTCTCCACTATATACTTGGATTCATCCAGCAAAGAGCACATTTTCACTACAAACTGATGCTTTGTACCATCATACGACACATTGTTTCCAGAATACCTGTTTTTCTCTTCAAAATAATGGCATTTCCACCCGAAATATCAATTTCTGTCAAGATTTAGTAAATTTTCACTCAAATATCAATACTTAGCCCACAAATAAAATGTTTTGTCTTAGCTATCACTGTTTATCCCAGACAAAATCTAATTTTCTTTCCAAAATAACGGTTTTCATCTGTAAATATAGCATTTTCTCCCCAAAATAAAGGTTTTAATCTTGAAAAGAACACATCTTCTCTTCACAATGATGCTCTGTAGCCTAATATAATGCTTTGTTTCCAGATTAACTGTTTTCCTCTACAAAAGAAGACATTTCCATCCTAAATATCAGTTTCTTTCAAAATTCAGAATATTTTCAAACAAATATCAATATTTATCCCAGAAATAATGCGTTCTCTCTAAGGTATCAATCTTTATCCTTGCAAAAAGATTATTTTCTTTCCAAAAGAATACTTTTCATCCCTTAAAATAGCATTTTCTCCCAAATATACTGGTTTTCACCCTCATAAGACTACATTTCCTCGACAAAATGTTGCTTTGTAGCATCATATGATGCATTCTTTCCAGAATACCTGTTTTCATCTACAAAATAAGGACATTTCCTCCCAAAATATCAGTTTCGGTCAAAATTCAGAAAACTTTCTTCTGAATATCAATACTTATTCCAGTAATAAGAAGTTCTCTCTTAAGTATCTCTCTTTCTACTTGTAAATAGATCATTTTCTTTCCAAAATAATGATTTTCTTCTTTTAAAATGGCGTTTTCTCCTCAACATATTAGTGCAGCAGTTTATTGAAGATATGTTATTTTTTGGGAAGAAAACTAGTATCATAGTATCATAGTATCGTGCGAGTTGGAAGGGACCTTAGAGATCATCGAGTCCAACTCCCAGGGTTCGAGCCCTCTAGTGTAGCATAGCGGCAGTTTTACCCCTTGCGCCACAAGGGGGATTCGAACCCGGGCCCTCTGGTATTGCAAGCGGCGGTTCTAACACCACACTAGTACTTTGGATCGAAAATTTCATTTTTGTTTGTGAAAAGCGTTTTTGGTGAAAATTATCTTCTTCCTCTGGTAGAGACTGATTCTTTAGAGACAGCATTTTTTTGCTTTATTTTGGAAAGATATTTCTATTTTCACAAGTATTAAGAATAATAACTTTTTTTTTTTTTTTTTTTTTTTTTAGGTTAATATTTGATATTCATGTCAAAATATTCTGAATTTTATCAGGGACTTATATTTCGTCTGGAAATGGTCCTCTTACTCATTAGAGGAAAACAAGTAGTCTTTAGAGAATGTGTCATCGGCTGCATTTTGTAGAGAAAATGTCTTCTTTTGGTGATGATAGACAGTATTTAGTGAGAAAATTATGTATTTGGGAATGATTTGGCAAGCATAAAGAGTGATACTTAAGAGAAACTTTTTATTTCTGTGATAAGTATTGACATTCAGAAGAAAGTTTTCTGAATTTTGACCGAAAATGATATAAACCTAAAACATGAACCTATTCTAAACCCTGAACGAAAGCCTAAAGCTAAGCCTACCCATAACCTGAAAGAAAGATGCCGTCTGAAGTCGCACTGCTCGGCTGCAGTGGAGACGCTCAAATGACTGTTCTCGGCTGTTGCCTCTTCTCCAAGAATAGCGCGTTGGCGGCCAAGTCTGTAGCCGCAAAAAGAGCGACTTCAGCCATCGAATTTCTTCTGAGGTGGGGTGGCCGTTCTCGGCAGCTTGAAAAGAGGCAGTTTTCCCCTCAGATTCTTTTCTTGCAGAAAGCACAACTCCTAGCACTGTTCCAAGCAGTTTTCCTTGCATTTGGATAAATTTCATCTCTTTTTCTCTCTTCCCGTTACTAAACTGTTAATCAGTTGACTGAGGAAAAAAACGAAATCTTCTTACCTGAAGAGCGAGCTGCTCACCTCTGCGAGATGCGCTGACTGAGAGAACACGACTTGGTGTCCAAATCTCTCATTTCTTGGCTGTGGGGAAAAGCTTCCTCCTCAAAAGAAAGGTGCCAGCTGAAGTCGCACTACTTGGCTGCAGCAGAGACGCTCGAGTCCTGGTTCTAGTCTGTTGCCTCTTCTCCTTGGAAAGAGCGGTTGCGGCCAAGTCGGTAGCCGATAAAGAGCGACTTCAGCCGGCGAATTTCTTCCTTGCTGTGTTGGTTCTCTCTGTACCACGGAAAGGGGAAATTTTGCCCTCAGCTTCTTTTAGCGCTGAAAGCACACCTCCTGTTCCAAGCTGTTTTCCTTGCATTTGGGTAGATTTCTTTTCTCTCCTTCCATTACTGAAATGTTAGTAAATCAGTTGACTGAGGAAAGAAACGAAATTTTCTCACTTATCTGAAAGGGCGAGATGCGCACCTTTGGGTGCTTCTTTTACCGCTGAAAGCAGAACATGTAGCACTGTTCCAAGCGTATATTCTTCTGTTTGGAATGATTTCGTTTCTTCCATCCTTTTGCATTACTACACTCATAGTTTCTCAGTCGACAGAGGATTGAAACGAAATCTCCTTCCCGTTTGGGAGACGGGAGAGCTGAGCAGCGCTGGGAGATGATCATTCCTAGAGATCAAGACTTGAGTCCCCTATCCATGCATTCGAACTAACGGGTACTGTCCCTCTCACTGGAAGAAAAGAGCCGAATGGTGTTTCAATATTCGAAAGTATGATTATGATCTAAGAAATGAAATCTATCCAAATGCAAGGAAAAGCGCTTGGAACAGTGCTAGATGTTCTGCTTTCAGCGAGAAAAGAATCTGAGGGGAAAACTGCCCCTTTTCAGGCTGCCGAGAACAGCCACCCCACCTCGGAAGAAAGCAGCCAGCTGAAGTCTCTCCTTTTCGGCTACCGAGTTCGCCACGACCGCTCTTTTCTCGGAGAAGCGGTAACAGCCGAGAACCGTCTCTGCTGCAGCCGAGTAGTGAGACTTCGGCCGGCACCTTTGTTTTGAGGAAGAAGCGAATCCCCGCAGCCTAGAAAGGAGCGATTTAGACATCAAGTCGTGTTCTCTCCGAATGAGCATCTCCCAGCCCTACCCAGCCCACCCGTCAGATAAGTAAGAAGAATTCATTTCTTTCCACTTTGAGAAACTAGGAGAGTAGCAATGCAAAAGAAGGAAAGAAATCTTTCCAAACGGAAGAATAATCACTTGGAAAAGTTCTAGGAGTTGTGCTTGCAGCCTGAAAAGAAGCTGAGGACAAAAGTGCTCCTTTCGAGGCTGCCTAGATAACCCCCCCCCCCACCTCGGAAGAAAGCAGCCGGCTGAAGTCGCTCTTTTTCGGCTACCGACTTGGCTGCGACCGCTCTTTTCTCGGAGAACCGGTAACAGCTGAGAACCGAGATTCGATAGTCTCTGCTGCAGCTGAGTGGTGAAACTTCAGGCAGCATCTTTCTTTTAGGGTAAGGGTAGGCTTAGGTGTAGGCTTTCGTTTCGGGTTTGGGGTATGGTTAGGGGCAGGGTTAGGGTAGGTTTATGTATTTGGGAGTATTTTTAAACCCCAGAAATAAAAAGTTTTCTCTTATGTATCACCATTTATCCTTGCAAAAATATAATTTACATTACAAAATAGTGCATTTCTTCCCCCAATACAAATTTTTCTCCACTAAATACAGGGTTTCATCACCAAAAGAAGACATTTTCACTACAAAATGCTGCCAATGACACACTGGTTCCAAAATACCTGTTTTTCTCTATTAAATAAGGACATTTCTACATGAAATATCAATTTCTGGCAAATTTCTGTAATTTTTCACACGAATATCAGTTCTTATCCCTGAAATGAAAAGTTCTCTTTTAGGTATCATTTTCTCCTTGCAAAAACAGAACTTTCTTTATAAAATAATGCAAAAAATGTGTCGCTAAAGTATCACTCTCTACCAGGTGAAGAAGATAATTTTCTCCTGAAAATACTTCTTTTGAAACACAAAAATGTCATCTTCTTCAAAAAGGACTGGTTTTCACTCCAAAAGAAGATATTTTCTTCTTAAAATACCGCACTTTAGCTTAGTTCTCAAAATTCCTTCTCTCCACTTCAAAACCAAAGATATCTTCCATTAATATCAACTGAAGTGAAAATAAGAAATCATTACACCTGAATATCACTATTTATACCTGAAATAAGAAGTACACATAAGTATCACACTTTGTCCAAGCAAAAAAATTTTCTCCCAAATTCTTTTCTTCTGGTAAAAAGGTATTTTCTCCCAAACACTTTGGTTTTAATCCTTAAAAGGAAGACATTTTCACCTCACCTTACTTTATTTAGTCTTTTTACTCTAACCCTCATCTAACATTACCCTAACGCTAACTCTAATCCAAACGGTCCCTAATACTAACTTGACAACAACCCTACAAAATACAAAGCCTAACCATAAATATAATTCTAACCCTATCCCTAACCCAAGCCCTAATGCTACAGAAACCCAAACGCACTCACTAACCCTTACCCAAACCTACACATTCCAAACCATATCCCTAAACCTAAAACTAATCCTAACCCAAACAGAAACCTAAATCTAAAATTAACCATAAGCCTAATCATAAACCTAAAATCTAAATCTAACGTTAACCCTAACTCTAAACCAAGCCTAAACCTAACCCTAATCCTAACCCTAATCCTATAGCAAACCATAACCCTAAATAGAACCCTAATCCAAATATAACGCAAATCCTAACCTGAACGCTGACCTTAAACCTTTCCCTAACCCTAACTCTATCCCTAACCCTAAACCTTTCCCTAACCCTAACCCTAATCCTAATCCTAAATTGACACCAACCCTACCAAACTACAAACCCTGATTATAAACATAATTCTAATCCAATTCCTAACCAAAACCTCAGCCCTATCTCTTCACAAGCCCGAACCCTAAACCTAACCCAAACCTACGCAATACATAAACATATCCCTAAAACTTCAACTAATCCTAACCATACCAGAAACCTAAACCTAAAAATAACCCTGAGCCTAACCTAAACACCATAAACATAAATCTAACGTAACTCCAACACTAACACTAATACTACAACACCACTAACCCTAACCCTAAACACAAATCTACGCTAAAACTAACCCTAACCCTAAACATACTATATCCTTAACAATAGCGCTAACCGTAAGCATAACCCTAACCCGAGCTCTAACATTAACAAAAAAACATATCCTAGACTAACCAAAAACACAGACTCAACCAATAAACCTCACGCTAATAATAAGATTAGAAATTCAAATGAAAACACTCGGAATTTAGACAGAAATTGATACTTAGGATGGAAAAGTCTTATTTAGCAGAGGAAAAGAGTTAATCTGGAAACAAAGCGTCATATTAGACTACAGAGCATCATTGTGTAGAGAAAATGTCTTATTTTGGGGATGAAAACCTTTATGACGGGGAGAAAATGCGATATTTAGGGATGAAAAGCAATATTTTGGAAAGAAACCAATATATATTCTGGGATAAACAGTGATACACAAGAAAAGGCTTTTTATTTCTGGGCTAAATATTGATATTCATGTGAAAATCTACTGAATTTTGACAGAAATTGATATTTCGGGTGGAAATGCCCTTATTTTGAAGAGAAAAACAGGTGTTCTGGAAACAAAGTGTCATATGATGGTAAAAAGCATCAGTTTGTAGTGAAATGTGTTCTTTTCTGGATGAATCCTAGTATTTAGTGGAAAAAAATGCGATAATTAGGGATGAAAAGCATTATTTTGGAAAGAAAAAATATTATTGCAGAGATAAAGAGCGATTCTTAGGAGAGAACTACTTCTTTCTGAGATACATGTTGATATTCAGAAGAAAGTTTTCTGAATTTTGTTCGAAACTAATATTTCGAGTGGAAATGTCCATATTTTGTATAGGAAAACAGGTGTTCTGGAAAGAACGTATCATATGATGCTACAAAGCAACATTTTGTAGAGGAAATGTAGTCTTATGTTGAAGAAAAACAGTATGTTGGGGAGAAAATGGAATTCTTCAGGATGAAAAGCATTATTTTGGAAAGAAAACAGATATTTTTGCAGGGATAAAGAGTGATTCTTAGTAGAGAATGTATTATTTCTGGGATAACTATTGATATTTGAGTGAAAATCTACTCAATTATGACAGAAATTGATATTTCGGGTGGAAATGCCATTATTTTGAAGAGAAGAACCGGTATTCCGGAAACAAAGCGTCATATGATGGTACAAAGCATCAATTTGTAGTGGAAATCTGTTCTTTACTGGATGAATCCAAGTATTTAGTGGAGAAAATGAGATATTTAGGATTGAAAAGCAATATTTTGGAAAGAAAACTTCTATTATTGCAGGGATAAAGAGTGATTCTTAGGAGAGAACTTCTTATTTCTGGGATAAGTATTGATATTTGTGTGAAAATCTACTGAATTTTGTCAGAAATTGATATTTCGGCTGGAAATGCCCTTATTTTGAAGAGAAAAAATGGGTATTCTGGTAAAAATGTGTCATATGATGGTCCAAAGCATCAGTTTGTAGTGAAAATGTGTTCTTTGCTGGATGAATCCTAGTATTTAGTGGAGAAAATGCGATAATTAGGGATGGAAAGCATTATTTTGGAAAGAAAACATATTATTGCAGAGATAAAGAGTGATTCTTAGGAGAGAGCTTCTTATTTCAGAGATAAGTATTGATATTTGTGTGCAAATTCTCTAAATTTTGGCAGAAATTGATGTTTAGGGTGGAAATGTCTTGATATTGTAGTGGAGAGCTGGTAATCTGGGGACAATGCGTCTTATGATGCTGCAAAGGATCATTTTGTAGAGATATTGTTTTCTTTTGGGCATGACAACCAGTATGTTGTGGAGAAAATGCTCTTTTTATAGAAAAAAATCATAATTTTGGAAAGAATTATACTTAAGAGAGAACGTCTTATTTCTGGGATAAGTATTGATATTCAGAAGAAAGTTTTCTGAATTTTGACTGAAACTGATATTTTGGGTGGAAATGTCCTTCTTTTATCGAGCAAAACAGGTCTTCTGGAAAGAATGCATCTTAGGAAGGTACAAAGCAGTATTTTGAAGAGATCATTACATCCTTTTGCCATCCAAACTAGTATTTTGAGAAGAAAAAGCTATTTTTAGGGGAAAATTATGTTTTTCTAATTAGTGATCATGACGAGCAAAATTCTTCTTTCTAGGATAAGCTCCAATATTGCCGTGAAAATTTTTATAACTTTTTCAGAAATGGATATTTAGTACAGAAATGCCCTTCTTTTGTAGAGGAAAACATGCATTCTGGACAGAATTGGCCATATTATGCTGCAACATGATTTTGTCGAGAAAATGTCTTCCTCTTGGGATGAAAACCAGTTTGTCCTCGTTATTGGTGACTCTGCACTGAAGGGAGCAGAAGGGACAATATGTAGGCCAGACCCTCTACATAGAGAGGTCTGCTGCCTCCTGGGTTCTCGGGTTAAGGATGTGAGGATGAAACTTCCTTCCCTAGTCCACCCCTCTGACTACTATCCCCTATTACTGTTCCAAGTTGGTAGTGATGAGTTAGGCAGAACCTCCATGAGGACTCTGAAAAAGGATTTCAGAGCCTTGGGGCGACAGGTAAAGGGTTCGGGAGCACAAGTTGTGTTCACCTCTCTCCCTCCTGCTTCAGGGAAGAATGAGGGATTCAATATAATGGGCCAACAGATCAATACCTAGCTCCGAGCTTGGTGTGCCCAACAGGGGTTTGGGTTTTTTGACCTTGGGTCCCACCGGTCAAAAGGGATCTTAAGAAGAGAATTGGGTAGGTTCATCCAGAGGGCTTTAAACTAGTTATGAAGGGGGGTGGGGCAGTAGCTGGGGCCACCAGCATGGAAACTGCATGCAATGTCCCTGTGCTTGCAGGAGAGGGGTGTGCTTCTAAACCCCCAAGGTCTTGGCCCTTGGTGAAGGAGGAGGATGACTCACCCCCTTGTAGGAAAAACATGAGGGCTGGTGTTAAGCTGGTGGCTGTGGAAATGCCTAATAGTAGTCACAAGGCTATTAGGGCTGCTGCTGATCACAAGGAGGCCAAGCTCAGGTGCCTTTATGCTAATGCACGCAGCATGGGTAATAAACAAGAGGAGCTGGAGGCCATTGTTTGTTCAGAAAGTTTTGATATAGTTGCCGTCACTGAAACGTGGTGGAATGACTCCCACACGTGGAGTGCAGTGATCGAGGGCTACCAACTTTTTAAAAAAAATAGGCTAGGTAGGAAAGGTGGTGGTGTAGCTCTCTTTGTTAAAAAAGAGTGTGAATGCATGGAAATCAATAACGGTGATGACAGGGTTGAAAGCTTATGGATCAGAATAAAAGCCAAGGCCAACAATACCGATGTTATTGTGGGAGTTTGCTACAGGCCACCTACCCAGGATGATGAGGTGGATGAGATGCTTTATAGGCAATTGGGGGAGGCCTCAAGGTCACTCCCCCTCATTCTGGTGGGGGATTTCAACTTCCCAGACTGGGATTACAATACAGCAGACAGGGAACAGTCTCGGAGGTTCCTAGAGTGTGTGGGAGATAACTTCCTGACACAGGTGGTGAAGGAGCCGACGAGGGGAAACAAAACTCTGTACCTACTGTTTGTTAACAGAGATGGTCTGGTAGGGGATGTAAAGGTTGGAGGCCGTCTGGGACAAAGTGATCGTGAAATGCTAGATTTCTCGATCCTTGTCGAACCGCGGAAGGGAGTCAGCAGAACTGCCACCTTGGACTTCCGGAGGGCGGACTTCAACCTCCTTAGGACTATGGTTGAGAGGGCCCCCTGGGGGGTATCTTTGGAGAGTGTGGGAGCCCAGAAAGGTTGGGAATACTTGAAGGAAATTGTCCTAAAGGCGCAGGAGCTGACTGTCCCAAAATCGCGAAAGATGATCCGATGGGTGAGGAGGCCGGGCTGGCTGACCAGAGACCTTTGGCTTGATCTAAAGAACAAAAAGAGAGTTTACAGTCTCTGGAAGAATGGGGGAGCTACTTATGAGGATTACAGGTTTGTAGTGAGGCTGTGCAGGGAGAAAATTAGGAAGGCCAAGGCGCTGCTAGAACTGAGCTTGGCTTCTAAGGTCAAGGAGAATAGTAAATGTTTTTATAAACACATCAACGCCAAGAGGAAGGCTAGGGAAAATCTCCATCCCTTGTTGGATTCTGAGGGCAACTTGGTCACTGAGGATCGGGACAAGGCTGAGGTACTTAATACCTTCTTTGCCTCGGTCTTCAATAGTTATGCTTGAAACTCCCTGGGAACGCAGCCCCCTACACTGGTAGATGGGAAGGGGGAACCAAAAGAGCCCTGCGTGATCTGCGATGAGATGGTTCTGGACCTACTTTGAAAGCTGAATGTTTATAAGTCCATGGGGCCAGATGGGTTGCACCCTAGAGTTCTGAGGGAGTTGGCGGTTGTGGTCGCCAAACCACTGTCCATCATTTTTCAGCAGTCTTGGCTGACTGGGGATGTCCCGGTGGATTGGAGGCTGGCGAATGTGACGCCCGTCTTCAAAAAGGGCCGGAAAGACGATCCTGGCAGCTACAGGCCCATCAGTCTCACCTCGGTGCCTGGGAAGGTTATGGAAAGGATAATCTCAGGTATCATCATGGATGAACTAAAGGTCAGCCAAGTGATCAGGCCTAGTCAGCATGGATTTATGAATGGTAGATCCTGCCTGACTAACCTGATTTCATTCTATGACAAGGTGACCCGCTTAGTAGATGAAGGAAAGGCTGTCGATGTGGTCTACCTGGACTTCAGTAAGGCCTTTGACACTATCCCCCATAACATTCTGGTAGAGAAGCTGGCTGCCCATGGTTTGGATGGGCGCACGCTCCGCTGGGTGAAGAACTGGTTGGATGGCCGGGCCCAGAGAATTGTGGTCAATGGAGTGGAATCCAGTTGGCGGCCGGTCACAAGTGGTGTCCCCCAGGGCTCGGTGCTTGGGCCGCTTCTGTTTAACATCTTCATTGATGATTTGGATGAGGGGATTGAGTGCACCCTCAGTAAGTTCGCAGACGACACTAAGCTGGGAGGGAGTGTTGATCTGCCTGAGGGGAGAAGGGCACTACAGAGGGACCTGGATAGACTTGATTGATGGGCCAAGGTTAACGGAATGAGTTTCAACAGGGCCAAGTATCGGGTCCTGCATTTTGGTCACAACAACCCCAGGCAACCCTACAGGCTTGGGGAGGTGTGGCTGGAAAGCTCCCAGACGGAAAGCGACCTTGGTGTGCTGATGGACAGTCAGCTGAATATGAGCCAGCAGTGTGCCCAGGTGGCCAAGAGGGCCAATGGCATCCTGGCTTGTATCAAGAACAGTGTGGTGAGCAGGACTAAGGAAGTCATCCTGCCCCTGTACTCGGCATTGGTGAGGCCTCACCTCAAGTACTGTGTCCAGTTTTGGGCACCTCAGCACAAGAAAGACATGGAGGTACTGGAGCAGGTCCAGAGAAGGGCAACGAGGCTCGTGAAGGGCTTGGAGAATCAGCCCTATGAGGAGAGACTAAGGAAGCTGGGGCTGTTTAGTCTGAGGAAGAGGAGGCTGAGGGGAGACCTTATTGCCGTCTGCCAGTACCTGAAAGGTTCTTACAGCGAGAGTGGGGCAGGTCTCTTCTCACTAGTGACAAGTGACAGGACGAGGGGAAATGGCCTCAAGTTGCGCCAGGGCAAGTTTAGGTTGGATATTAGAAAGAACTTCTTTACAGAAAGGGTGGTTAGGTACTGGAATGGGATACACATGGTTAGGGACTGGAATGGGATACACATGGTTAGGGACTGGAATGGGATACACATGGTTAGGTACTGGAATGGGATACACATGGTTAGGTACTGGAATGGGCTCCCCAGGGAGGTGGTTGAATCGCCATCCCTGTATGTGTTTAAGAGCCATTTGGATGTGGTACTCAGGGATATGATTTAGCAGAGGTTTTTTTTTAGAGATAGGCTACTGGTTAGGCTGTGGTTGGACTTGATGATCTTCAAGGTCTTTTCCAACCTGGGTAATTCTATGATTCTATGATTCTACCACTCTGCATACCTCCTTGGATCAGTTTGGCTTTACTGGCTGTACTGGTCAGGGTGTGAAGCAGGCCCAGATGGATGGGGCTGAGTGCAGCCATATCTCTTCTCTGGGAGTCTGTGAGTGTCCAGAAGGTTTGGAATGACAATGGAACATTTCCAAAGGCAATGGAAGTATACAGGTATGCCTGAGGATGACAGGAATCCCTCCCCAGCTTCCCTTCTCTGTGCTTATGACATCCCAGTTGCCTCAGTGAAGACTGAAGACATCTCATTTGCCTGTATATTCAGAGACAGGACCTAGTAACTATGAGCATCTGCTCTGACTCACATTGTGTATGTGCTCCAGGAGAAAGGGAATAGAGTGATGTCTTAGTAGAAATGAAAGGAATCAAAATATTAGTGTAACAATTAATGATAACCACTAATAAAAATAGTACAACAGCAAAAAGAGAAAGAGAATATATTAATTAAAATAAGTAAATGTTACAATCATAAAGAACATAAATTAGGCCCATTATGGGACAGATTGAGAGTCATTTGCAGAGAAAGACAATAAGATTACCACAGCTAAAATATGTCAATGTCATCATTTTCCTTAAAGCACCCTTCAGCTCCTGGTTCCTCGTGCTGTAGATGAGAGGGTTCACTGCTAGATGCACCACTGAGTAAAAAAATGACACTACCAGGTCCAGGATTGGAGAGGAGATGGAGAGGGGCTTCATGTAGTCCAGAAAGTCAGTGCTGAGAAACAGAGAGACCACAGCCAGGTGAGAGAGGCATGTGGAAAAGGCTTTGTGTCATCCCTGCTCAGAGAACATCTTCAGCACAGCCCTGAAGATCTGCACGTAGAATAGAATGAAAACAAAACATCCAAAAGTTAACATAGCACTAAACAGAAGAAATCCAGATTTTCTGAGGTAGAAGTTTGAGCAAGAGAGCTTGAGGAGATGGGGGACTTCACAGAAGAACTGGTTCACAACATTGCCTCGGCAGAGTGGCAGGGAAAATGTGTTACCTGTTTGAAGCACAGCATTAAGGACCCCACAGCCCCAGGCAACTGCTGCCATGGTGGCACAAGCTCTGCTTCCCATCAGGGTACCATAGTGCAGGGGCTTGCAGATGGCAACATAGCAGTCATAGGATATCACAGTGAGAAGGGAATATTCTGCTGAGAACAAAAACAAAAAGAAAAAGACCTGTGCAACACATCCAGCATAGGAGATGCCCCTGGTGTCCCAGAGGGCACTGGCCAAGGCTTTGGGGAGAGTGGTGGAGATGCAGCCCAAGTCAAGAAGGGCAAGGTTGAGGAGGAAGAAGTACATGGGGGTGTGCTAGTGGTGGTCGCAGGCTATGGCTGTGCTGATGAGGCTGTTGCCCAGGAGGGCAGCCAGGTAGATGCCCAGCAAGAGCCAGAAGTGCAGGAGCTGCAGCTGCCGCGTGTCTGCAAATGCCAGGAGGAGGAACTTGCTGAATGAGCTGCTGTTGGACATCTGCTGCCTTTGGGCATGGGGACCTGATAAAGGAAGGAAAAGTAATACAACATTATGGTAGAAATCTTTGAGCAAAGCCTACTTCACTTCTTGCTGTCACCTCCCTAAACTGTCCCTGCCTTTTCTAAAGGATCTTTGCTTGAGCTTTGGTTGCTACTGGCTGAGGATGCCACTGGGCACAGGGAACGCTGCTCTGGAGACTGTTGGAGTCATTTGTAGAGAGTCATTTGCAGAGAAAGACAATAAGATTGCCACAGCTAAAATGTGTCAATGTCATCATTTTCCTTAAAGCATGATCAACAGCAAGAAGAAAGTTGAAATACAGAGTGATCTCAGATTAAAATACATGAGATATCAGGCAGTTTTTTCTCAGTTTCACAAAGAAGCACAGCAGGGTTCTGTGGTATTGCTTTTTTTTTTTTTTTTTTTTTTTTTTTTTTTTTCCTTCTTGACCCACTACACATTAGGAGTGGTTTTAAAGCAGAAATTCTTGGTGTTTGCAATGCATGCCAAGTGAACTATTTTGGGTCCAGTGAGGCAATGGCTCTGTCCCTCAGTGCAGTGAGGTCAGCTGGTCCGTCCTTCAGTCAAGATCATGGCTGCCCTGTGCTGGCACCCGTGGCACACTCAGTTATTCCTATGAAAACACTTTGGATTCTGCTGAGAGCTGGGGAATCCAAGTAAGAAGTGCAGAACTCTAAATCCCTTTCCTTTCTCATCATAACTAAGGATCTCAGCTCTGCTTTCTTCACCAGGGGCACAGAGGGTTCAGTGTTCATTTCCATGGTCTTAACACTGAGGTGTTCTCTCCATGGGGATGCCAATTAACACAGAAATGCTATGGGAGATCCAAAGCCACTTGCAACCTAGCAGTCACCCTCAAAAAAAAGTCAAATGCCACAATTATGAGGTGTCCTGAAAGGAATGTCAGTTCATTCCCAGACCCACAGTGTTTCCCAGAGCCTCAAAGGTGAAGGGGAGGAATGAATGTGTTTCCTCCATGGACATAACTGCATAAGAGAGCTCACCACATCAGTGTCTGAGATGCACTTGAATTCTCACTATTCAACCAAGTGTTTCCAGTGGCAGCTATGGCCGAGTTAACATGGCACTGGGCTGGAGTTCTACACTGGGAGAAATGAGCAGGCCAGGGAATTGCTGCAGGGAAGGTGTCTGCACTTCAGGGATGGTATGGAGGTGCTCAAGTCCCCCTCCCACCATCTTTCTGGCAGCAGGTACCTCTCCCTCCCTGCCCATGTCTCTGCTGCCCTGCAGCTGTCCCTGCCTGCAGCTGTTTCTCTGAACACAGCTCCCCCCCTGGAGCTCACAGAGCCCATCTCAGCTACTGTGTGCTCAGCTCTGCCCTACTGACCCCTCCTGGAATCAGGCTCTGCCCAGGAGCATCTCAGTGCATGTACATGCTAAGGGCCAGGTTGCACAGAACCTGCTGAAACAGCATGGGGTGATGGTGGTTTCTATGGGCTGAGGAGCAGTAAAGGGTCTTACTGTGCATCCTGGTAAACCTCAAAGTGATGGCAGAAACTAAAATCAGTGACTAAGGAAAGCCCACACTGAAGCAGATAAAACCCTGCCCTATTTCTGCAGTAAAGTCACCGGGTTTTGCCTTGGAGCACTGTAAACTGTAAACCCCCTGCCCTAGGCAGCAGCTCTGTCAGCAGAAGGCCCCTGCCCTGCCAGGGGGCTCCTTCCCCCCACACATCTCCCCACAGCACCCTGGCCAGCTTCCCGTGCAGGCTGAGGGCTGAGCCTGGCAGGCTGTGAGGCCCCGGCACACGGCCCCTGGAGCACAGCAGGGACCCTGCTCTGCAGGACAGCCCTGGGCACCCGAGTGTACCCCTGGCTTCACAGCCTGCAGCCAACATGGGACACAGCCCTCAGGGTGGTGCTCTGTGCTGCAGCAGGGAAGTGTCGTCTGGAGCAGGTCCTTCTCCATAATAAAGGAACTCAGAGTGACTCCGTCCTGATCTGCTATGGGATGTCCCCACTTTGCAATCCTTTCAAGAAAAGCATCTGCATTTCCTGCAGAGAGAAACACAGTATCGAGGTCTGTGAGCAATGATCCCCCAACGAGCTCACGCCCCTCACAGCCTGTGACCTCTCTCTCCTTTCTCTGTGGGTTGTGCCCCAGCCCTTCTGTGTGGTGCAGAGAAGCTGCTCCTGGGCAGAAATGTCTCTGCAGCATTGCCAACTTTTATGAGCTCCCTTTGTCCCCAGAGCTCAGCCCAGCTCGGCAGTGGAGGATGTGATTTCTCTTCCCCACTGTTCTCCCTGGAGATATCCACAGGGCTCCAGGGCTGACAGTTCCTGAACGAAAACAGGGTGATCATAGCAGAATGTTCTTTGAATTCATGTGAACGTATTACTGGATGTCCTGTGGGCAGTGTCTGATTCCAGAAGCATGCTTGGTCCTCAAGAGCGTGTTTGCTTTACTAGAGGGGCAAATGCCCCATCTGGAAACTCTGTTATGGTCCATACTAAAAAAGTAGCTGTAGACAAGAATAAGGAGGGGTTGGCATTCCCTGGGGACTGTGGTGATCCAGCTGAGGCAGTGCAGTCATCCCATCCCCAGATGGAAAACCTGAGGCTCAAATGGGCTTCAGCACCCCACAGACCCATAGGAGATGAAATCCCTCTTTCTTTACTTCAGATATGCACAGTACAGTTGTCTGCATAACAGTCTCTCATCTGAGTCCTTGGACTTTATTCATTAGGTTGAGGGGCTCTTGTTCATGATCGGACACTAGACAATGACCAGGGGCCTTCAGTGGTCCTAGATGTGTGCTAGTGCCTGCAAAGTGTGGTGGAAAATCTTGGAGACAGCCACCTCATTCTTGGCCATCCTAAATGACTCCAGATCCATTCATTCTGGGCACCTGGTTTGTTTCTTCACCTGTGTCCCCATGGAGTACGCAGAGTTATTCAGCTGACCAAATGGATGAGCTCACCAGAAGACAAAACAGATCTTCTCTATGCTCCATCTACAGCATATTCTGCAGCTCAAGGCATTACAAACCTCAGTGTGTTCAGGGTTCTCATTTTAAAGGCATCAGAAGAAGCCTGGTGGCATCCATGTTCAGGGGTGACCAGCACAGTGACATGCAGCTGGCAAATGCAGCACAGGGCCTTCAACAAAAGCTATGTCATAATGATGTCAGTCAGTGCTGACTGGAAAACCCCAACCTCACAAATGCTTGTGTGCCACCTTTTGGACACCAATACCAGGGTGTAGAAACAAGATGCAGCCAGGATAAATCTGATGCTAGTTCTGGAATGGGATGCTTTCTGATGTGTCTTCACTATCATGTACTGAACAAAATGAATAAAAGTGATTAGCTAGAGACCGGTGGCGCATGGTGTTAGAACCGCCGCTTGCAACACCGGAGGCCCGGGTTTGAATCCCCCCTGTGGTGCAAGTGGTAGAAGTGCCGCTATGCTACACTAGAGGGCTCGAACCCTGGGAGTTGGACTCAATGATCTCTAAGGTCCCTTCCAACTCGCACGATACTATGATACTATGATACTATGATCTCTGTGCAGGTACAGGATCTTGTTTGGATCATAGAGTCATGGTGGGTTGGCTTCCATGGCTGTAGTACAAGAGGGATACAGGCAAGGAAGATGAGCAGTGGACATTACCGTCTATTGGAAAGTGCACTGAGCTCTGACAGTGATGGCAGAGGAGACAGCTGAGAGCTTATGGAAATGGATCAAAGAGGAGGGCGTCAGTGTCTGTTTCTGCCTTCCTGATTGGGCAGAAAAAATGCCCTCTGCAGATAGACACAAACCTCATGGTTTCAGGCTCTTAGAATCATAGAATCATAGAATTACCCAGGTTGGAAAAGACCTTGAAGATCATCAAGTCCAACCACAGCTTAACCAGTAGCCTATCTCTAAAAAAAAACCTCTGCTAAATCATATCCCTGAGTACCACATCCAAACGGCTCTTAAACACATCCAGGGATGGCAATTCAACCACCTCCCTGGGGAGCCTATTCCAGTACTGAACTACCCTTTCTGTAAAGAAGTTCTTTCTAATATCCAACCTAAACTTGCCCTGGCGCAACTTGAGGCCATTTCCCCTCGTCCTGTCACTTGTTACTAGTGAGAAGATACCTGCCCCATATGGGATGTTATTCACTCCAATAAATGCTAGAAAGAAAATGCAGCAGGACATAAGCCATCCAGAGGATTCCTGCAAAGCACAGGTGACAGCTGTCTGACACAAACCATAGAGGAACAAGAGAGGAGAGGTGCTTTGCTGGATCTCCTACTCATCAGCAAGGAGGAACTTGTAGAGAATGTGAACATCAGGGTGACCTTGGACTGCAGAGACTGTGAGATGGTGGAGCTGAGGTTCCTGAAAGGAGGGCAGAAGACAAGCTCATGGTCCTGGGCTTCAGAACAGCAGGCCTTGGCTTCTTCAAGTGTCTGCAGGGTGTGGCCCTGCAAAGAGCTGGGGATCACTGAGGTAATGCTGAGGGATTCAACAATATGCTGAATATCCAAGGATCACCTCCTCCAAGAAAAAGTAGTCCTTCTCATGGAAGAAGGAGACAGGCAAAGCATCACAAGTCCTGCATGAATAGAAAAAATCGACCTGATCAACCCAAAACTCAGAAAGAAAGCATGCAACCAGAGGAAACCGGAAGAGCTACATTGGCAGTGATACCGAGACTTTGTCCAAGTACATGTACAGAGATGAGTTTAGGAAAGCTAGAGCTCAGCCTCAATTAAATCTTCCCAGGCATATCAAAAGCAACAAGAAGATTTCTGAATGGAGCAGGGTACCTGGTGAAGCAGGTTATAGAAAAGGGTGTGATACTCAGTTCCTCCCTGAACTCCTTTATTAGCCAGACTGGGCTTCATGGAATCCTAGGTGCCTGAGAGTGGTGGGTGATTTTGATGCAAGGCAGATGTACTCTTGGTGAAAGAAGAAGTGATTGAGGAATGCTTAAGCAAAGAGGATATACAGGATCCTGAATCATAGAAAGGCTTGGAGTGGAAGGACTTTAAAGCCCATTCAGTTCCAGCCCCACTCAGTAAGACAGGATGCTCAGTGACCCATCTGAGCTTGTCTTGAGCATTCCCAGGGATGGGACATGCACAGATGCCCTGGGCTACCTGTTCCTGTTCCTCACCATGTGATGTTAGGAGCGTTAGGAATTCCCTCCTAACATCTAATGTAAAACTCTTTTTTAGTTTTAAACCAACCTCTCTTGTTCCGTCTTTATCGGACTGTGTAAAAAGACAGTCTACTTTTTTTTTTTTTTTTTTTTTTTTTTTTTTTTTTTTTTTTTTTTTTTAAACATTTTTTTCCAGGCCCTGGAACATGTTCAAAGGAGGGCAACAAAGCTGGTGAGGGATCTGGAGCACAGGCTGTATGAGGAGAGGCTGAAGGAGCTGGGAATGTTCAGCCTGGAGAAGAGGAGGCTCAGGGGAGACCTCATTGCTCTCTGTAACTACCTGAAGGGAGGCTGTAGTGAGCTGGGGGTCGGCCTCTTCTCTCGTGTCATTAGTGATAGTACCAGAGGGAATGGCTTCAAGCTACAGCAGGGGAGATTCAAGCTGGACATTAGGAGGTATTATTGCTCAGAAAGGGTGGTCAGGCACTGGAATGGACTGCCCAGGGAAGTGGTGGAGTCAGCGACCCTGGGGGTGTTCAAGGAAAGACTGGATGTTGTGCTGAGGGATGTGGTTTAGTGGGAGCTATTAGTAATAGGTGAACGGTTGGACTGGATGATCTTTTAGGTCTATTCCAACCTTGGTGATTCTATGATTCTATGATTTTTTACACGAACAAGAGACCAAGGCCAGAAGATGGAGGGAAGACATTGCGCAGAATGTGGCCTCCAGATTTCAATTCCCCAACATAGGAAAGATGTCAGCAAGCCAGAGCAGGTTTGGGAAAGTACTTTTGAGGTGCTGGAGCACTACACCTGTGAGGAGAGGCTGAGGGAACATGGCTTATCATAAAATCATAGAACCCTTTTGAGTAGGAAAGGATCCCTAAAGGTCATCTAGTCCAACTCTCATGCAATGTATGGGGACATGTACAGCTAGACCAGGTTACTCAGAGTCCTGTCCAGCCCGATTTGAATATCTCCAGGAATGGGGTTTTGTCAGCAGTTTATGGGCTGGTTTGGCCTGGTTCCATGACTTGTGGTGTGGAGGGACCTGCAGATCTGCACCCTGGAAAGGAATAAGGGCTAAATCTATGAAGGAAAATAAAGCAACACAGAGAGAGGAAAAGGAAAGAGGAAAGCTTGGAGTAGCATAGGAAAGTAAAGCAATAACAAAGCAAAGCAAAGCACTGAAGGAAAAATGAAAACATGAAGGATTCAAGGAAATATCTTTGACCACTTCATCCAGAAAACAAAAATGAAAAGCAAGTGAAAAAGGCAACTGGGGAGGATCCATTGTGATGTGATATGGAACCTCCATCAACAGAAAGAAACCCTTGTCAGCAACAGCCTTGGAGGACTCAAAGGCAGCAGCTGCAGAGCTCGGTTCCCATCCCAGAAGGTCTGCACCATGCAGGAGGTGCTAAGGAAGAGGTTGGTCCCTGTCTGCCACAGCAGCTCAGCAGAAGGAGAAAAGTCTTGGTGAAAAGGCAAGATGGACTACTTTGGGGATCTCCTCAATTTTGGATCCTCAAAGAGAAAACCAAAAGACAACACAACATGTAAGAATAATGACTAATGGGAAATGCAGTAATAATTCAAGAGGAAAAAATCAGAAAGGGAATAATAAATGATCAGGGCAATGGGAAATAAAGCAAAGAAAAGCAAAGAAAGGAAGTGCAATGCAAGAAAAATAAAAATAATTCTAAAATGAAGACAAATTTTCACAGGTGCTAGAAAGACAAATTGAAGGAAAAAAGAAGAGGAAGACTGTGGGTCTGCTGTCTGGGTTCACTTTTACTTTAATCCAAAGCAAATAGGCACCTGGGGTTCTTCTTAACCTTGTGATTTCCTGTCTGAGGATGTTGTTTTAGGAAAATAGCTAGGTTGATAATCATTTGCATTCTATATGTAGTTTGCTTATGTCTAACAGTTCTCTACTTAGAATGTGTTGAATATGATTGAATATAATTGTTGAATATAATCAGATAATTGAACAGTGTGAGAGACTTGGACAAAATAGAAAAAATCTAGGTCTGAACAGGGGGAATTTCATAGCTTACTGACTCCACAGGGATTAGTTACTACAAGGGAAGCTATCTAAATCTATGGGGAATCTCTAAACAATGGACTGGTTAAAGGCCAAAACTTGGGGCATCTGGACCCAGAGGAAAACAGACACTGTTGTGGTTTTGTGATTTCTGTTGTGAGTATTCCACATCAGAACATCATGCAGAACAGTGGCACTTAAAGAGTTCATGTCCTGGTTCCATGTTACTGCTTTTTGGGGCATTTTGGGTTCCTGGAGGGAAGTGGAAGCATCCCCAGAGGCCTTGGTGCAAAGAGGAAGCGAGGTGGCACTCCAGACTGGACCACAGCCATTTTCTGCCTCTGGTCGTCTCAGCTCACCTCAGAGAAAAGCAAATGCTGCCCTTGCACTATTGTGGTTTGACTCCTACTTTGGGTACTCTCGTCTCTCTCATTTTGTTTAGTTTGGTTACATTCAGTCAATTCCCGTTTCTCCTCAGATTGTTGCCATTGTGTTTTCTCTTTGTTAAAAATATCTGCTCACTCTCTGCCCTTTCTCCTCTCTCAGGTCACACTGTGAACCTTCCTTTTTTCTTTCTTCCCCTCCTTTGTCTCTTCATTTTTTCCTTTTCCTGGGGCCTGTGCACCCCTGTCAGGGACTGATATCCAGGGATAACCCCGTGACAATTATTGGTGGAGAATGCAGGCAAATGTGGGTCCCTACTTCATTTTAAGAGCACTGTATAGAGGACTAAGGACCATTATGTTCCATTGAATGTGCTGGTTTCTCATTCACATACTCTGTGTCAGAGTTGCATATACCTATAATCAATTAAGGGCATTGATGGAGATACCTGCCTGGTCCCTGTACATCCCAGCTAATTTAACTAACAACATGATGTTTGGACTGGTCTCTAGGTACTCTTCCCAGTTCCTTATGCATGTTCAGGAGGCCAGCTTAGGTACCATGCTGTCAGTCTCTCTGCATGTATTCTTTGCAATAGTAATTTACATTATGTGGAGGAAGCCTCCACCAAAACTGAATGCAGAGTGACAGGGAATATGGAGAGGTTTAGGAGAGAGGTTAGAAGCGTGGGGACCCCCAGTGCCATAGGATTTTATTCTTGAACACTTGTGGAACCCTGAGAAACTCAGTGAGTATCTGAGTAAGGGATAGTGCAGCTCAGAAAGATCCAATGAGGAACAGCTTCTTTGGGGCTTGGCTTGTGCTTATTGAGCTCCATAACACTGTTGTGGAGAGAGGGAGTTCCCAAACTGAGATCCAAATCAAAATGGGAAACCTCTGAGTCAATCTCGATCAATCACAGTAGGCACCAGCTTTAGTGTCAGTTGCCCCTGTGGAAGGCCAGAAATGGAAATGGATGTCCGCATGTCTGGAATGGAAAGAAGAAATGGAGGAAGAAGTGGAAGATCCAGACAAGGGGCCCTCCTCAAAACAACCACCACCGAGAAAGGCAAAGGAGAAAAGTAGGAGGCATGGAGAGGAGAGTGATGAGGAGGGAGTCACTGTTACCACTATTTGCCAACCCCTGAAAATGACTGAAATCCAAGGCACAAGAAAGGAGTTTATGCGATACCAGAATGAAACTGTTGTTGCCTGGTTGCTTCAGTGTTGGGACAACAGGGACAGTAGCATGTCCCTGAATAGTAATGAAGCTCACCACCTGAGAAACATTGCACCAGACTCAGCTATTGACAGAGGGATCAGTAGATGTCCGGACAGAGTTGCTGCCCTCTGGGGAATAATGTTATTGGCTGTGGCTGTGAAGGAAAGATATCCTTTCAAAGTCAAGCTGGAGCCTGGGTTGATAAGATGGAATACTGTTGAGAAAGGCATCCAGTATTTGAGAGAAACAGCAATCGTGGAAACGCTGTAAGATCCCACATTTGTTTCTGATGATCCACACCAAGACCATTGTCGCCTCCTGATCCAGTGACAAGTTAAGGCTGCCGTGTGAAAGTACCGTGCCTCAGCGCACGGGGAACAAACGGGACTCACACACAGTGCGTAACACCAAAAGTACAAGTTTAATGCCTCACAACAAACCCTATATAGTGGTACAGGTGACCGCCCCTTGTGTGACACTCGTGACCTCCCTGACTCCACCCCAGGTGCACGCAGGCACCACCTACCCAGTACCCAACAACCATGATCCTGAGAGACTGACAAGTACACCTGAAATATGGCAGAAGTTCACAAGAACAACACCGGAGAGGTATGCCATTTCACTGGTAGCAATGACCAATAGACACGAAGACCAAGACAGAAGACTCCCAATTTTTGTACTGATTCTTACACTTCAAAACATGTAACAAAAATTACCGCCATACCTTGCTTCTATAGGAGCCATGTGCTAAATAGCAGAAAGACCAGATAAAGTGCCAGGATGGCATGCAGGAGGAATTGTCCCTAGCAATTAATCGTGATGAACCCATGGGAGTATCAGAAACACATGATGAAGACCAGGATGATCAAAAGGATCTGCTGAAGGAGCTGGTCAAACTTATTAAAGTCTCAGCTATCAAAGGCAAATGCCCCACTATTCAAGCAAATGACCGCAGTAAATTGTCTCATGCTTCCCTGTGGAGCTACCTATGTGAGCATGGGGAGGACATGAAGAAGTGGCGCAACAAACCCACTCCTGCACTACAAGCACGGGTAAGAGAACTACAGAGCAGATCAACCACCACTGAAGTTGCTTCTGTTACTTCAGGTACCAAATAGAGGCTCTGCCCTTAGCTAGGTGAGGGAAATGGATAATAGAGTGTGTGGATTTGATGGCCTGGCACATCAGAACTATAGGGATATAAAACACTGGTGGACACCGGTGCCCAGTGCACTCTGATGCCCTCCAGTTATAAAGGGACAGAACTGATTTATATGTCTGGAGTAACTGGGAACTCTCAGGAATTGTCTGTGTTGGAGATGGAAATAAGCCTCACTGGTAAAGACTCGCAGAAGCATCCTATGGTGACTGGACAGGGGGCTCCATGCATACTCTGTTGGGAGTTGGCTGAGAGAACAGGGAGGACATGATAACTTCAAGGATATTACAGCCTTGTAAGAAAGCTTAATGAACAAGAGAAACATGAAAACAAGAACTAGGCAGTGGAGAGGGTCACAGGTTGTCACGATGTCAGGAATTTATTAGACTGTGTAGCTGGGAGAAGGCAACCAATAATGTGTTGCGCCACGTACTAGTTACCCAATCTTCTTATGCCACGATTGCATATGCCACAATTGTATCTAGTGTATAAAATCTAGCTCGTGCAGTAATAAATCTGTACTCAGCTGCTAACTGAGTTGAGTTGTGCTAGTTGAGTTGTCTCTGACTTCCATAATCCCGCCCCCACAATAGTTGGTATAGATTATCTTAGAAAGGGGCATTTCAAGGATCCCAAGGGATACCGATGGGCTTTTGGAATAGCTTCTGTAGAAACAGACAACATTAAGCAGCTGTCTGTCTTTTCTGGCCTGTCAGAAGACCTGTCTGTTTTGGGGTCACTATGGGTAAAAGAGCAGCAGGTACCAATCTCTAGGAAAACAGTGCACAGATGGCAGTACCGGACCAACAGGGATTCCTTGCTCCCCATTCACAACTATAGAGTCAGGGGGTGATCAGCAGAACCCACTCACCATTTAACAGCCCCATATGGCTGGTGCGTAAAGCCAGTGGAGGTCTGAATGAGGTCTGACCCCCACTGAGTGCTGCTGTACCAGATATGTTAGAACTCCAGTATGAACTGGAGTCAAAAGCAGCCAAATGGTATGCCACAATTGACAGGACATTCAGTTCCTAGGAATAAAATGGCAAAATGTGTGTCATCACATCCCAGCAGACGTGATCAACAAAATCACCACTACATCTCTTCCAACTAGCAAGAAAGAGACACAGTCTTTTCTGGGTGTAGTGGGTTTTGGAGGATGCACATCCCAAACTACAGCCTCATAGTGAGCCCTTTCTGTCAGGTGACATGAAAGAACAGTTTTGTGTGGGGTGCTGAACAGCAGCAGGCATTTGAATAGATTAAACAGGTGATAGACCGTGTTGTGGCCCTGGGGCTAGTATGGGTGGGACAGGATGTAAAGAACATTCTCTACACTGCTGCTGGAGTGAAAGGTCCCATTTGGTGACAAAGAGACTCTGGAGAGACCCAAGGCCACCCCCTGGGATTCTGGAGTAGGACATACAGGGGGTTGGAAGAGGGTACACTCCAACTGAGAAGGAGATCTTAGCAGCATATGAGGGGGTTCAGGATGCTTCTGAAGTCATTGGCACTGAAACACAGCTCCGTCTGGCACCCCAAATGCCAGTGCTGAACTGGATGTTTAAAGGAAAGATTCCCTCCACCCATCATGCTACTGATGCTACATGGAGCAAGTAGATTGCACTGATTATACAGCAGGCTCGGATGGGGATCATGTTTTCATGTTTTCATCAATGATTTGATGCTAACCTCTGACTCAACTGAGGCATTAGAGAAGACAGTACCATCATTAATCACCTATTTACAGGATGGGTTATAAATCCACAAAAAGTGAAAGGACCAGGGCTATCAGTTAAATTCCTGGGTGTTACCCAGTGCAATCATACATAAGATTCAAGCGTTCCCAGTTCCCACGAAACTGAAACAGCTGCAGGAATTTTTGAGTATATTAGGATACTGGTGATCATTTATACCCCACTTAGCACAACTGCTAAAACCTTTATATTGATTAACAAAAAAAGGCCAAGTATGGGATTGGGGTAGAACAGAACAAGAAGCCTTCCAGCAATCAAAAATAGCTGTTAAACAGGCCCAGGCACTGGGTATATTTGATCCCACCCTTCCAGCTGAACTAGATGTGCATGTAACCAAAGAAGGGTTTGGCTGGGGACTGTGGCAGCGCCAGAGTTCCATTCAATTCCCAATTGGGTTCTGGTCACAGATTTGGCATGGAGCAGAAGAGGGATTCAGCATGGTTGAAAAGCAGTTATTGGCTACCAATGCAGGCAGTAGAACCAATAACTCAGACCGCAGAGGTTATAGTTAAAACAACTTTGCCAATTCAGGGGTGGTAAAAGACCTAACTCACATTCCTAAGATCAGGGTAGCCCAATCAGAAACAGCAGCACGCTGGGTTGCCTATCTTAGTCAAAGAACCCCACCTGTCATCTTCTCCACTGAAAGAAGAACTGCAACAGATACTTGGGCCAGTAACATACAGTGAGACACCTGAGGAAAAAAACCTATTACAACAATGGCAGATTGGTTATATTGGTCCCACTCCTCGATCTGAAGGAGCCAGATATGCCATAACTTGTGTCAATACAGTGAGTGGATTGATGCAAGCCTATCCCTTACCAAAGGCAAACCAAGCCTATACCATCAAAGCTCTAACTTGGTTGATGGCATCGTACAGGACTCCTGAGGTCACTGAAAGTGATCAAGGTACACATTTCACAGGTGCAACTGTGCAGAAGTGAGCTGAAGACAACACTGAATGGCAGTTTCACCTGCCCTATAATCCAAAAGGAACAGGACTAAAAGAAAGATATAATGGGACCCTGAAGGTTTTTCTGAAGGTAGATTCACAGTCCTTGTGAATGAAGGCCAAGAGGCTTTATGAAACCCTGCGAGACTTGAATGAGAGACCAAGAGATGGCAAACCAAGTGCTTTAAGAATGTTGCAGACAACTTGGGCCTCCCCTCTTACAGGCAAGGACACCTCACTCAAACCACAAGTTGGCACCATGAATAATCTTCTCCCTGCCCCTGAAGACCTAGAGCCCAGGAAACACAAGGTAAAATGGCCTTGGAAGGTCAAGACCAAAATGGTGTGATCTCCTTGCACCTTGAGGGAGATTGTTAGAGGTTGGGGGATCAGTAAACCCTTCAGTAATCAGTGTATGGCCAGCAGAGGCAGTAGCTGACACCCCTGTTTTCATTAATTAATTCATTAATCATGTCCATGTGGCAAATTAGAACGCTCCCTCCCCCCCCCCCCCCCCCCCCCCCTTTGGTAGCTTATATAATGATTCAGCCACAGATATCAGGCCATAAAGAGTATGGGATTGAAGACCAGGACATGCTCCAATACAGGCAGAGATGTTGACTCAAGAGCGAAATATAGCCTGTATCTTACCATGGAGGGCAGACCTACCCCTCCTTGTACCTAAAACATCTGTTTTTCTCCCCTTGAGGTTCTAAGTTCACAAGACAGCTGGCAGGAGCATCATCACTCCAACATGATCCAGTGTCCATGGTGTTGGACTTTATCAAACATGGAGTCTCCAGACTGCATGTTATGATGAGCAAATATCAAAAAGGAGAGGGCATACTGCCTTAGTAACATGCTATTGCTCTGCTGTAGCTTCAGACTCATAGGGTTTGAACAGAAGGAACCTGCTCAGCAGCCATTGCCCTCACAGCTAACATGAAATGCCACTGTCAGAACAGCACCTCGGCCAGGCAGAGAAGTGTCACCAAGTCACCCAGATGCTGGTAAAAGTCAAAGATCATGTGCTGAAGGTGAGACCTGATATGCTTTTCCTTTCCATTTGCATGAGACTTGGTTTATTTTTATTTATTTATTTTTCCACATGTTGAAAGGTACAGCTTCTCTGTGCCCTGTCACTGGGGAAAAAAACAAAAACAAAAAACAAACTTTAAAACAAACCACAGCAGGCAGCCAATCCATGGCCGCATACACAGCATCCAGGAAATAACCTCCACATGGACATAAATCATATTCAATTTCACATCATGGCTGTGATTGCAATTGAGCCATTTATCAGAACATTCCCTTTAGATTTTATTTTTTCTTTCTCTGCTTCCATCCTCTCCCTTGGGTGCAGTGCTTTGTGCCATAACTGGACTGATTCCCTTAGTAGGAAATCCTGGATGTGTTTTTGGGATTTCTGCATCCAAGCGGCACTATTCCATGGAGAAAATGTGCTTTGGTACTCAAGAGCACAGGCTGCAGGCTTGTCCTACTGCCCTTTAGATTTGTGGGGTGCCTTAAACAATTCCTGTGATTTCTCCCCATCCTGGTTTCTGGTTATTCAATCTCTGGGCTGGTTGCAAACAAGAATGCAGCACTACATGAGGTCGTAATGAACCGTTTTACTTTCAAGCAGCAGATGTCCATTGCTAGAACGTGAGCAGATTTTCTTGTCCTCGTGACTCTTCCAGAGCTATTCTGGCCCTGAACACAGATCGTTGAGGTCCCTGCTACCCATTCCGTTCAATTTCCTCTCATCCTTCCTTTGCTGCTGAAATACAGTTGCTGTGAGTTCACCAGCAGCATCACCCACAGGGAAAGCACTTGTGGAAAAGGAGTGCTGTGGTGTTGCTGCGCAGCGCTCCTGAAACTCTCCCACCCGCCCCTCAGGAATACCGCCCCCACCATCCCCCAACCTTCTCACGCCCCCCGGGCTCACACGGCCGCGGGATCGGGCCTGGCTCAGCTCCTCCCTCGAGGACGCGCGGGGCGGGGGCGCGGCGGAGGCGCTGGGGGCGTCCGGAGCGGCTGCGGCACCTCACGGAGCGGACGGCGCCACGGTGAGCGGGGTTGTCCGAGCGGCGGGGGGGTCTCGTGGGTGCATGCGGGGTCGGTCGGTGCGTGCGGGGCCCCCGGTCAGCGCGGCGCTGCGGGTCCGATCCGCTTCGGGGGTGTCGGATCGCGCTGTGCTGAGCCCGCTGTGCGCCCGCCTTGCGCTGACTGCCCGCTCTGCTGCGTAGCGGAGGGTGGGGACAGCCAAGCAAAGAGGAGCTCGTGGCGGGGTACAAAAGCTGTTGAGTGAGAGAAAAGGAAGAGTGAAGAGGGAAAATCAAGTGATGGCAGTAATAACGATGTGCATGTACACGTAGGTTGCTCTGAAAGTAATACCTCATTTTTATTTCTATTGAAACTGTAATAGATACAAAGAGCACAACACAGCACACTGGTAGAGCAGATTGTCTCTCAGCTACAAAACACTCCTTCTCAACGTAGTCACCACCATTACCTACACATTTTTACCAACAATTAACAAGAGCCTGCATGCTAAACTCGTAATAATCGGCACCAGCAGTTTTTTTGCAGCTGCTGTGACGGCATTGTTGCTAGGAAACTTGCCCACACAGTCCATCTTTCATCGGCCTGAACAGATGACAGTCAGAAGGTGCCAAATCCAGACTATGTGGTGGGTGTGGTAGGACAGTCCAATCAAGATTGGCAGTGTGTTCTGTGGCTTTCAAACTGCTATGGAGCCTGGTGTTATTTTGTTGAAAGAGAAAGGTGTTCGTCTTTCCTGTCCCTCTCTGTGTGTTGTGAGGAAGATGAATTTACCCCATCTTCCAATAGGGCACTCCCTGCTTGGCAGGAGTGGCTGGCACAGCAAAGTCAGACAGTGACTCAGAGGAATAATACGAGACAGTGTATTAGAGGAATAGTACAAGACAACTTATTGAACTTTCTAACAAGAGGCAATCGACTACTTGAGGTAAAATTACACAATTTTCTAAAAACAATTAACTATTTCAAGGCAACATTAGGCAACTTTCTAATGACGATGAATTATGTGGATCAAGAATACTTCGGCACTGGTATTACTTCCTTATCAAATGTAGGAAGTGGCCACTAAAGAGGTGAGTAAAAGATGGCAGGAAAAAGAGAAAGAAAAAGAAAGGAGAGGAAATGGAGAGAACCAGGGAAAGAGTGAGAGACAAAGTGATGGACAGAGGAAAGAGAACACCAGTTTACTTGTTTACTTCAAAGAGTTCTAGCACTGGGCCCACCAGCAGTGAAGGAGGAATGTAGGTGATTATACACCCTTTAATGCCTGCTAGATTTGCAGGTACACTGTACCAAAATCATAAGCAAGCAAGTTTGCAATTAAAAAAAAAAAAAAAAAAAAAAAAAAAAAGTAAAATAAATTTTACTTGCCAGAAAGAAAACCTGTTTTTTGGAGAAAGTAATCTCACAGGATCCTGTGCTTTGCAAACTTTGACATGTTGTCATGGCAGTGCTGTGTCTTGGAGGTGTTGGAGACATGCTGTACGTATCACAGAATGTCAGATGGTGTTTTTCATTAGTCCGTTACTGTCCACCACATGGCATGAGCACCTCAAGAATATGGTGATCTGAATACAGCAGGTAGAGTAATGGAAGAGAAAGAATGAGGGGAGAAGGGTGGGGAAAAAAAAAAAGAGAGTAAGAAAGGAAAAGAGAGAGAGAGATTATGAGAGGAGGTAAAAAAGAAGACAGAAATAATAGAAAAGAAAAGAAAAAAGATATTCTGGAAATCATATCACCTATGGCTATACTAGTCAGTAAAAATAGGAGAATACTCAAAATCATAACTTCAATATTTGTAAGCCATTTTTCCTTTTGCCACCCTACAAGTCTGGTGGAAAGGAGAGTGTAATCTTCACCTTCAAACAGGGAAGGAGTAGAGAGAGAAGAGGTGGAAGAAAGTAGTGAAGGGATCACGCATCTAACAACAGCTATGCCAACCATCAAGAATACAAATCCAATTAAGAAGGTTATACCAATTTGCACCAATCATTTTTCCCACCTGGCCAGTACCAAAGATTGTAAAATAGTTTGAAAACTAGGCTGTGGTCAAATACCCGGTCTTCTGGTTGAAGTGACAGGAATAGTTCAGAAGTCTGGTCTGCAATTTTTTTCTTCTCCTGAACTTACTGTATAGAGGTGTTAGTATTATGAACACTAATATAACATTCTGTTTCAATTAAGTGTAACATGCCACATACCACCTGTTCTTTGAGGAACGACATATCAAATGCTGATAAATTTTGCAATTCCATTTTTGATACTCGTTGGTTCTTATGAGTTTAATTTCTCAAAAGTGTATCTAGTACAGTTTGACAACAGGTTATGTTCTTTAAAAGAAATTTGTATCTTCTCAGATTGATAGATGAAGCAAATATGTTTTCAAGCATCAGAAAGATTTCCTGTCCAGTGGTATAATAGTTAGGTATCTCAACTCCATGTATTTCCCACCCAGGTCATTCAGGTGAGGATTTGGCTTGTCAGCATGTCTGCTTCCAAGGGGTGGTAAACTTAAATATTCTATTTGGGCAGAGTGAAGGGATTGCTATCCCACACTTCAATCCTGCTTGTCTCTCCAGTGTTAAATATTTTCCATTTTAACATCCCCAAACCTATCCAAGTGGTACTAAATGTGTACCGGCTTGGCAAGTCCAGGTATCTTTATAGTTTACTATAAGAATTTTTGGTTCTGTGGAGTATACCTTTCAGAGGACAGTATGTGTATTGTACCACACGGTAAGCAAACTTGAGGCCATCTAAGGCATCACTGTAAGTATGGTTACATAGAGGATCTTGATTTCTGCAGACATAAGAGGGATGACTCCAAAACTTGTACACTTTCCAGCAACCATGTTTCAGGTGGAACCCCCGGACCAGTACTACAGTTAATGAGACTGTGGCTCTGAAAAATGCCAGGAACATCCTGTTGAGGGGAACTGATACATTCTAGAGGCTTTATGATGGGTTTATCTAGCAACAGCATCCTTGGGATATTAGATAAGTGTCGTGGGTTAATGTTCTTCTGTGAGCCACACATTCGTCAAAATTATCCATGCTTTATCATGATGTTATGATGTGGAATACTGATAGCAAAATTACAAAATTGCAAAACCATGACATTAAGTCTCCTGGACTTTTCCCCAGAATGCTGGGAAGTCGAGTGTAGCATGAAAGAGTTACATAACTGAGTTGCTTTGTAATAGTTGAGTTGCTTGAAAGGATGAAAAAAGGGGTTTAAGGGAAAGTCATGGATAGGCAGGACAGTGTGATCAGCCAGGATGACTTGCAGAACTCCACTTTGTGTTGTCCTATGGGTGAAAGGTAGCAGTGAAAGGAAGGTGCTGATGTCCCTCCCTTGTTTAAAGGTCTGGTGGAGGCTCCTTGATCTGTGTAGTTCCAGACTCTTACAAATACCTTAATCAGCTCTCACATGAGGTTTGGAGGATTAGTGTCAGCACTCCCAAAGGAGTTTGAGAATGAGTTTCAAAATTACCAAAAAAATCATCAATTTATGTTTGCAACATTGTTGCCAATTGATATAAGTACATGACCTGGAAATTTGCAGTTGGAATGTATAGAATTGCAATCAGATATTCAACTCAAAAATCTGATTATGTCTCTTTACCAGACTTTTCCAAGACCTCTCTTACCAGAGAAAAATATCCCTCACTTCTCAATCACACCTTATTCATGTCATCTCTTTTTTGCAATGTGCACATTTGTGAACTGTTGTCTAGGATGAAGTATAAGAAGAATAAAATTTCATCAAAAGCTCTTGATGATCATCTTGGGAGCTCACTGGATTGCAACCACTGCCTATGAACAAAAGTGATGTATTAGTTCCACAAAAGCAAGTTCAGATATCTCACTACCTCTCTCTCTTTCTCTTTCTCTTTCTCTTTCTCTTTCTCTTTCTCTTTCTCTTTCTCTTTCTCTTTCTCTTTCTCTTTCTCTTTCTCTTTCTCTTTCTCTTTCTCTTTCTCTTTCTCTTTCTCTTTCTCTTTCTCTTTCTCTTTCTCTTTCTCTTTCTTTTTTTTTTTAATGTTTTAAGAGAAATATTAAAAATTAAAATGTTCTGTTACTTACATATTGATGATACTGTGTATTTCACGAGGGATACTCTGAAAGTAATGCTTCCTTTTTTATTATGTTGGCCCATGACATCAGAGATGGACATTGGTGACTTGGCAGTAGAGGCTGAACCTTCCCACTGATATTCCATTACATGTTGTTGCCATGTGCCAGATGGCAGCAGAGGGCCGATCCGGCAAAATGGTGTATGTTGAAGATATCCAAATAATTTGACGGTATCTCTGATAAAGCAGGTTTTATTCACAACTGCAATGGCGAGTGCCCAGCAAGCAAGAGAGCTTGCAGAAACATTGTTACATCTTTTATGCCCTATTATGTGACACTGATCTTTTCCTCCCATGGTTCCTCGTTGTCTGAGTACTTCAGGTTCACAAATCTTCCCGGTGTTCAACTAAACATATGGATACTGGCTGAACGTAAAGTGTTGCTAGTTATACATGAGTATTGCTAATTAATTAACTTCTTCTCCTTAAATTTTCTATCACTTGGGTCTTGTCTGTCCAGCACCAAAAATTGGTAGTCTTCCAACACGAGTGTATTTATATCCTTGTCAGGGGTTGTTGACTTGTAAAGGCATTATCACACTGTTCAGGAGTGGGATGTTTAACTTGTCTTTAAGTCGAGGCTCAGACGTGTTGCAATGGCTGGACAGACAAGAGCTGCAGTCTTCATATCTATAAATTACTCCATCTACCTACTGAGCATGTGCCATTGTGAAAAACTCATCTAGAGGACAAGAGATAAAGACTATCAGAGAGACCCACGATGAAGTAAAAAGACCCGCAGATTAAACTACTAGTACTGATAAAGGACGCCAGATGACAGCAGTGAGCATGGAATAAAATCTACTCCAAGCAGAAAAAATGGTGCCAACTGACATTCATTGATGCTTGCTGAATGTTTATGGAGAATAAACAGTGTATGTGAGTGCAGTGAAGTGGTGGGTGGTGCGTCCCATCAGTGAACACAGTGGGTCACCTCCGCTGATGCAAATTTTTATGAGAGCGGAATACAGGCATTTGTTCATTGCTGGGAAAAAATGCATTGCTAATGGTGGTGTCTGTGTTGAAAAACAGTGTTTTGTAGCAAAGAATTTGCTCTCTTTAAAAGTGCTATTGTGCTCTTTTTATCTGTTGTAGTTTCCCTGGAATTAAGAGGCATTACTTTTGAAGGAACTTACGTATACTTGCCCAGACGTGAAATGACTATGCTCCATACCTCTGCACATATGGATTTCAGTGTGTTATGGAAATCCCCACCTCCTTTTCGACTCTTATGTAAAGCCTCCAAGTTGGTATTTTTCACTTCCCACTCCACCAGCCCCCATATGCCCTCTGGGGACCCAACAGACAAGATCTTCCTCTGGTGGTGGCACTTTTAATGCTACCTGTTGTTCGGTGAGCAGTTGGCTTGGTTGCTCACTTGTTCTGAGGCTTCTGCTATCCCCTGAACTACAGGGCTGGTCATTCTTCATTGTACCTCCAAAGGTTTTTGTTCAAGATGCCCCTACAACTGAAGGTCCCTTTATGCACAGCTGCTGCACTGGCTCAGGCACTGCACTCCAGTTCCATTCTCTGCAAAAGCACTCTGCGTTCCTCCTTGCATTTGTGTTCCAGGAGACAGAGGATTGAGTGTGGTGGTTGGACAGCAGCAGAGAGCTAAGCACCACCACCTGGCTCACTCACACCTTCTCCAAAAAAGAAACAGGGGGAGAAAATAGTATGATGAAACAGAGGGGAAAAAAAAAAAAAAAAAAAAAAAAAAAAAAAAAAAAAAAAAAAGACAGCTGTGGGAGGTGTTGGGGGTGGAGATGCTGCTGGGGGTTGCTGGGCATTGGTCTGTCTCAATGGTGAGAAATTGCTTTGTATGTATGTATATGTGCTTCTTTTATTTAATTGTATTTTTGCTTCTCTTGTCTTTCCTGTTTTAGTCAATAGGTATTTCAACCCATGAGTTCTGTTTTGCTTCCAGTTCTCTTCCTCATCCCACTGTGGGGGCAGTGATCAAATGGTGATGTGGTGCTGAGCTGCTGCTGGGTTCACCTGCCACACCTGGGGAGGGCTGGGTTGGATGAGGATTGCTGCTTTCCCTCACAACTGCCCTACTGTTCCTTTTGTCCCCACAGACTGCCTGCCTTTCACCTGAGATCATTCCAGCCTGCAGGAGGGTAGCAAATGGCCACAGTACATCCATTCCAGGTAGGGGCTCGGGAGATGCAGCCAGCGAGGCAGAGGTGCAAGTGATGTGACTGCAAGGAGAGAATAAGATGCCTTTGCTCATGCGTTTGTGTGCTGGGGAGAGAAGTTGCTGGGGCTGAAGTTTCTCTCCTCCACAATCTGTTTCTTCAGGCCCAAGGTGTTTGCAGCAAGGAGCCCGTGACCTTTGCAGATGTGGCCGTGTATTTCAGTAGAGAGGAGTGGGAGCTGCTGGACCCTGCACAGCAAGCGCTGTACCGAGATGTGATGCTGGAGACATACGAGTGCATAGCCTCACTTGGTGAGGGCTTTGCAGGCAGGACAGAGATTAAATATGTTAAAATTACATACTGACTAATGCCCTAAAAATGCATGATTTTCAGAAGCTATTAATATGCTCACAACTCTGATAGAAGACACAGATGCACTGTGGCATCAGTCAAGACGGGTAGGATCAGCCCCCTGCATGCTTCCCTTGCATTGCTGTGTGTCATGCTTTTTGAGAAAAGCCCCTGCGTAATTTTCAGAGATTGAAATCACACTGTACACAGAGCAAGTCAGTCTGTGTTGGCCATGTGTCACTCAGGCCCTAGTTGTGGTTTCATAAGAAGGCAGGGACTCATAGTGGAGGTGTTGCGTAAGCAGATATGCCAAAATCAAGGAAATGCCTTCATCTCCACTATTTCTGTTATTTAAGCATCTAAACCCATGGTGATCTCCCTGCTTGAGGGAGGGAAAGATCCCTGGATCCCAGATGTACACAGCCTGAAGGACATGGCAGGAGACATCTGCCCAGGTGAGGTGGTGGAGGAAAGGAGGAGGTTGGGGTTGGCAAAAACCCCTGTGGGATCAGGTGGTGCATATTTTGGGCACAATAAGCTAGTCCTGGATTTTCTGTGTCATCCAGCAGGTGATGGGATCACAAATTTAAAGGAGAATCTGCAGGAGAGTGGTGTATCCAGAAGTCTGTGGGGTGGTATCTCTCTTAGAAAAAACAGAAGGGAATTCCAAGGAGGCCTGGAGCAAGGAAAGCACTTGAAGAAGCCTCTGGGAAACCATCCAGGAAAGACAGTGGGAGAAACCCTGGTCTGTGGCAAAGATCTAAAGCAGCCAAAAGACCTGAGCCAGAAGAATGGGCAGAACCCATGCAATGAGTGTAGGAAAGGTTTTAAGGGTCATTCCTACCTTGCTATCCATCAGTGCATCAACGCAGGAGACAAACCCTTCAAGTGTCCCAAGTGTGAGAAGAGCTTCAAGAGCAGTTCTCAGCTCAATTACCATGAGCGCATCCACTCAGAAGACAGACCTTACAAGTGTGCTGAGTGTGAGAAGGGCTTCAGAAGCAGTTCCAATCTCCTGATCCATGAGCGCATCCACACTGGAGAGAGACCATTCAAATGCTCTGAATGTTCAAAGGGCTTCAAAAGAAGGTCCCACCTGGTGATCCATCAGCGCGTTCACACAGGAGAGAGACCCTACAAGTGCTCAGAGTGTGGGAAGGGCTACAAAACCAGTTCTCACCTCATGACTCACCAGCGTATCCATACAGGAGACAGACCCTACAAATGTTCCATTTGTGGAAAGGGCTACAAAAGCAGTTTTGAATTTAAATGCCACCAGCGTATCCACTCTGGAGAAAGACCTTACAAGTGTTCTGAGTGTGCCAAAGACTATAAAACTAGTTACCAACTCATGATCCACCAGCGTATCCACACAGGAGAAAGACCTTACAAGTGCCCTGAATGTGCAAAGGGCTTCAAAAGCAAGTCTCAGCTCATGGTCCACCAGCGCATCCACACGGGGGAAAAACGCTACAAGTGCCCTGAGTGTGCAAAAGCCTTTAGAAGCAGTTCCCAAGTCACGATTCACCAGCGTACCCACAGAGGACAGAAACCCTACAAATGCTCTGAGTGTGAGGAGAGCTTCAGGAGCAATTCTGACCTCATCTCCCACCAGCACATCCACACAGGAGACAAAGTCTATATATGTGATGAGTGTGGGAGGGGCTACAGAAGGAGTTCCACACTGCTCTCCCACCTGCACATCCCCACAGGAGACAAGCACTACAAATGTCCTGAGTGTGAGAAAATCAATGCCTGACTCTTTCGTATCCCCATTTTCAGCACTGTCCCTCAGCCCATAAAGAAGAATCTCCTTTTGACAATGAACACATTCACTGTGCAGTCCTGAGGAGAGGTCCAGTCAGGGATTACAGAGGACAGTGATGCTTCAACACACAGCAGTGTTGCTCTGACAGGGTTTTAAATCAGAAGGGAACCCTGGAGAACCATGGTTTGCCCTGAACAGGGACAACTTAACAGTGAGATCACGTTAATCAGCGCTTTCTCCTGACCCAGCACTGATGCCCAGTCATGGAGATGATTTTCCCCTTAAAACAATTGGGAATATCCCTCTGTGCCCTTTCAGATTTTTGTCCTCACTTTTGCCTTCTTCTCTCCTCAGTGCACCCAGGCCATATGGCCACACCTCCTCTGAGCAAGCACAATTGTTCTTGGTCTGGCTGGAATGGAGTTAATGGGACTTGCCACCTGCCAGGCTCAGCACTCAGCCTGCCTGGGGAGCTGCCCAGGGGACTGTGGGGAGAAGTGTGGGGGTTAGGAGCCCCCCAGGCTGGGTGGGAGCCTTCTGCTGCCAAAGGCTGCAGCATGGAGTAGGGAACTCTCTTCTGCGCAGGACCCCAGCGAACTTTTGGTGGGGCTTTGCAAGATAAGAGATATATGCAGGGGCTACCTACTTCAAGTCTGGCTTTCCTGAGTCTCTCCTTTCTGTTTTCTATGAAAATAGAGTCTGTAACATCCAAGAAAATACTAAGAATCCAAAGCCTTACTCTCCCCCAGCAAATTCCTTTCTGCCCCTCTGCCAATAGAGAACACTATCCTTGCATGTCCAGTATCACCAGGGCCTGTGCGACATGGCCCTTAGCAGCTGCCCACATTAAAATAGGCTTGGACAGTGTCCTGCTGCCAGGAGGGATCTGCAAGGCAGAGCTGAGTCTAATGGGCTAATAAGATGTAAGTGCTGCTGTATGTAGGCAGCTGCAGTGACACTTCTGTATACCTGGCAAGAAAGGGAGTGCTGAGATCTTCAAGTATGTAAAAACTGAGAGTTCTGCATCTTGAACTGGGATTCCTGTGCTCTCAGCAGCATCCAGAATCATGTGGGAGAACATCTGAGTTCACATATCCTCAGATGTGAAAGCACGGGGCAGCTGAGACTGAGACTGATGGATACATCAGCTGTCCTCTATGCTGTATGCTGCTCCCTTTGTCTCTCAGCACTTGTATTTTGTTTTTTGGTTGGTTGGTTGTCTGTCTTGCTTGATGGGCACTACAGATTTCACAGATTTCTGCTTTAAAAACACTTCTCAGTGGTGGAGCAAGTAGAAATACATAAAATCATACCCACAGAGCACTGTTCTTTGGTCAGGTGAATTGGGAGTACCCATGCTGAGGAGCATTTTATTGTGAGTGAATTGAGCCCGAGTTCACACTGAAATTCTGTTTACCTGTTGGCATAGTGCAGAAAGACTCATTCAGAGTCCACACCAGAGTCTCCTGATCCTTATTGCACCCTCAATTTGCACCAACAAGAGCTCAGGCAAGGGACTTGCAAAGGTCTCCATGAAAAGGAGGTAGGTTTTTCTTCAGAGAAGTACACCCTTGCATTTTACCATTTTTCCTTCCATTAATAGGTCATTATGTCCAGAGACAGCACAGGTCCAACAGCAGCTCCATCACCAAGTTCTCCCTCCTGACACTTGCAGACACACAAGATCTGCAGCTCCTGCACTTTCAGCTCTTCCTGTGTATCTACCTGGCTGCCCTCCTGGGCTACAGTCTCTTCTTCACAGCCATAGAATGCAGCCACTGCCTGCACACCCCCATGGACCTTTCCTTGATCTGGGCTGCATCTCCTCCACTTTCTGCAAAGCCATGGCCAGTGCTCTTGGGGCACCAGGAACATTTCTGATGTTTCTGATGCAGGATGTGTTGTCCAGGTCTTATACAGTTTCTTCTTGCTTACTGTCATGTCATATGAACACTGTGGCCACCTGCAAGTCTCCGCACTGTGGGACTTTCCTGGGCAGCCGAGCTTGTGGCAATAAGCACAAACTCCTGCTTTTACAGGGGTTTGGGCTATTATGACTGGTGTCTGTGTAGCATTTGGGTGCTCTCTTTTTATTCTTTTCTCCTCTATGCAGAACTTCATAGATGTGCCAGAGATGCCCTCTGAGTATGGAGGGCACAAAGACTCCCTCTCCAGGCCATGGTCTCCCTCATCAGCACTGCTGTGTTTGCCTACCTTAAGCCCCCCACCATCTCCATTCCATCTCTGTACCTGGTGTTGGTAGTTCTGTACTTGGTGGTGCCTCCAGCAATGAATCCCCTCATCAACAGCATGAGGAACCAGGAGCTCGAAGATGCTCTTCAGAATGTGATATTACAGATGTTTCTTAATAGAGATAAATTTATCCTCTCTCTCCACAAATGATTTTGTGCTTATCCCCTGGCAGACCTTGTCCTTAATTTGTCATCTTTACTACAATCTTTACTGCCTATCTTTACTGCCACTAGCATTTATTATGTTATTAGAGAAATGTTTGCATTCCTCCTGCTTCTATGGAGGAATGAAACAGCTCTGCTAACTCCTGATACTATGACAAACTCCAGGACAGTGCTCTTAGTATCTGTTTTATTAAATTGGATCTTCACAATGTGCTGACTGAAGATTTGGCTCTCCTTTCAGAGCTGGTGCCAAGAACAAGATTGAGCTCCTGTTCCACAGAAAGGTTGCTGCTCCACATATTTGGAGGAGAAAAAGCTCATCACAGTACTGATAATCTCACAGTACTGATAATTATCATGTCTGATAATGTCAGAGATGGTGAAAGGTCACTGAGGTTCATCCTCATGGCAGTCCCACATGTGGCAGGACAGAGAACATCCTCCAGGGAGGGACTATAGAGTTGTCTGGAGCTTCCAGGGGATCTCCATGGGCCTCATCTGCCAAGGGTGGGCAGTGAATGAGGGCCCACAAAGTTAGAGATCAGTCCAGGTGGTTTCACTCAAAGGATAGTGCTATATTAAGATATATACAGGGAAAGAAGAACACTTACTTCTCTGGGATTCAGTGGAATGAGAAAGATTACTGACATTCACAGGGAAAGAGACCTCTGGCTGCAACCAAAAAGATACCTGGAAACTTGCAGTATCCCTAGAAAGATTCCCTAGCCTTTTAGAGCACTTGTAACAACCATTAGACCCTTTGAGGGAGATTGGTATTTGTGGTCACAACCCAGTTGGGTATACTTCTTGTGCTTTGCAGCACAGCTAGTGTGGAGTCACTTCATGTTCACAGCTGCCTGCAGGAGTGTTGGTTTCATTTAGCTGAGTATGCACTTGGACTGTCCAGGAAAGTGAGATTCCAATGGGTCTATCTTGGATCTTCAGGGACAGTGTTCTTGGAGTCAAGGAGCTTGCTGGTCTGACATGAAGGGACTCCAGCAGGGTCTGGCAGGACCCTGGACATGGATGAACAGGGACCACTGAATTAGGATTTCAAACAGCAGAAAGAAGTGCAGGGAGTGCAAAAGGGGAACAGACTGCCCTGGAGACAGATGGAGACCTGGCATGTGAGTGCAGGAATGGAGCCACTGAAGCCAATGCTGAGCTGGGGATGTGTCATGGTTTTGTGGTATTGCTGTCAATATTCCACATCATAACATCATGTGCAGTATGGATCATTGGAAGGTTCATGCTCCAGTTCCGTGGAATGGCAGCGTCCCGAGTACTCAGCTCTCGGAGGAGAACTACATATCCCAGAGGACGTCGCGGCCAGAGATAAGTCACAGGAGGAGGACATATATAATCTTGCTTCCAGGCTGGAGCTCTCTCTCTCTTGGACTCTCGCAGAGTGGGAAGCGTTCCAGCCGTGTTGCCTAGAATTCACAGTAGGCCTCTCGGTTTTCAGGGACTCTCTCTCTGTGTTTTGTTCTCTGTGTTTATTAGCCTCAGTCATATTGTATTATATTGTGTTATCTTGTATTCCGATATCATATTTAGTAAAATAAGTTTTCCTCCTTAAATTGCTGCCACTGTTCTCTTTTCCCATATTTCCCTTTTTCCCACCCCTTATGGGCCGGGGGCCCTATGGGGTGGCTGCCCCTGTCTTGGGCACAGGTAAATCTAAGTAACCCATGACAGGATGGAACTATCCAGAGATGGGGAGGGCAATCAGAAGGGCTTGTTGAAATACACTATCAATCCAAGGAAGACAACAAAGGGGAAATAAAAATAAAAATAAAAATAAAATAAAATAAAATAAAATAAAATAAAATAAAAATCTCAATATAAAGACAATAGAAATACAGAAAATTGAGACCAGTTTTCTGTAAAGCAACAAAAACATCTACTCTCAGCTCCATCTGTACCTGCTGTCATTAAATCAGACTCTCCATTCAGCATCAGCACAGTCTTTAATTCAGCCCTGGTCTCCCGTGCAGCAACTGAAACTGTTCTTTTTGCTCTTGATTTTCTTGCAGAGACCAGCTGCAGGTAAGATTTGCCTCTGCTAACACCGTGCATCCACCACAAAGGCAACTGAAATAAATTTAATTTTTGGAGCCTATCCTTGCTGACACCTCCTGGCAACTGCTTTGTGGGTCTGTCAGAGCCCTGCCCCTGCAATAGCCTAGCCCTACTGCTGCCCACATGGCACCACAGCCATGCACATGGCAGCACGTATTCAGTGGCAGGAAATATTCTCCTGTGACAAGACTGATGACATCCTTATTGTTGATATCCCATTATCTTTATTGATAATCTTGAAAGCGAGATTCAGTGCTCCCTCCCTAAGTTTACAGATGAAACCAAGTTGGGAGGAACTGTTGATCTGCCTGAAGGTAGAAAGGCCCTACAGAGGGATCTGGACAGGCTAGATCAGTGGACTGAGACTCACTGTATGACCTTTAGCAAAATCAAGTATTGGGTCCTGCACTTCAGTCACAACAATCCCATGCATCACTACAGGCTTGGGGCAGAGGAATGCTGCAGGGAGGAAAAGGATCTGGAAATGTTAATTGACAGCTGACTGAACATGAGCCAGCACCGTGCCCAGACCAAGAAAGCTAGTGGCATCCTGGCTTGTATCAGATAATAGTGTAGACAGTGGGACCAAGGAGATGATGGTCCTCCTGTACTCAGCACTGGCACAGCCACACCGTGTGTGCCCCCGGTGGCGCACGGTGTTAGAACCGCCGCTTGCAACACCAGAGGCCCGGGTTCGAATCCCCCCTGTGGCGCAAGCGGTAGAAGTGCCGCTATGCTACACTAGAGGGCTCGAATCCCGGGAGTTGGACTCGATGATCTCTAAGGTCCCTTCCAACTCGCACGATACTATGATACTATGATGAGTCTGGCAGTTCAGTTTTGGGGCCCTCACTACAAGAAAGACACTGAGGCCCTGGATCCTGTCCAGAGAACAGCAACGAAGTTGTGAAGTGTCTGGAACATGAATTTTACAGGGAATGGCTGAGGGAACTGGGGTTGTTTCATCTGGAGGAGGCTCGGGGTGATGTAATTGATGTGAAATGTATTTCTTTAAAATTGATTAAAAACGGTAAGAATTGCTCAAACCTTGCTGAACTGCTTAAAGAAGATAAGGGGAGGCAAGATTTGCATAACACAGTTGTAAAAGCTAGGGAAGATAAGGCTGAGAGGATTGCATTCAGCCAGGATACGCTATTCTTGAACAGAATGTAACAATTAAACTACAAAGACAGAGGCAGAGATTAGGCTTAACTCAGACCAAAGGTGAAAAAGGACAAGAGGAAGACTTCAAGCCTTCATCCTACGACCCCTGAAGGCCACCACTATGATTCAGTACACATGCTAAGAGGGCTGGGCTAGGGGTGGAGAATATGATAATAATCTCTTGGAAGTCATTGTAATATCCCTCCTATTCATGGTATACGCCTCTACCTCATGGTGTGCAAGATAGGAGGGATTACCCCATTTGCACCCAGCATGTGTGCACAGCACTGATAAGCATACCTGCTTTTATAACTACTTTGTGGTTATGGAGTTTGATTTCTGCAAGTCAGCTCTGCACAACTGCCTGAAAGAAGGCTGTACCAAGGTGGGAGTCACCTATTTCACCAGGTAACAGAAACAGAGTTGGAAGTCATGGCTTTCAGTTGTGCCAGGGAAAGGTTCATGTTGGATATTAAGAAGCAGATAAATCTCAGAAAGAGTGGTGAGACACTGGAACAGGCTGCCTAGGGAAGTGGTGGGGTCACCTGAAGGTGTTCAAGAATGTGCAGACGTGACACTTAGCCACACGGCTCATTGAGCACGGTGCTTGGACTAAATCTGAGCGTTCTTTTCCAAACTCAATGATTCCACGCGGGGAGACGGCGAAGAACCCTTTCGGCACGCGCAGGAACTTCCGGCCGCGCTCCGATGTCTTTTGACCCCGCGGAGCCGCCGTGGTCGGTCGCGGTGCGCATGCCTAAGGCCGTCTGGCCTCGCTCCGATACTTTTTGACCCTGTGGAGTCGCCGTCGTCGGTTGCGGTGCGCGTGCGCGGAGTCGTCATGGAGTCGGAGGGTCCGTCCGAGCCGGGTTTCGTGGGGATCCGCTTCTGCCAGGAGTGGTGAGGAGGCGGCGGGAGCGGGGCCGGGACCCAGCCCGATCCCCAGCCCCGATCCCCAGCCCCGATCCCCAGCCCCGATCCCCAGCCCGATCCCCAGCCCTGCCACGGCCCAGGCCCGGCCCCGCGTTGATTTTGCGTCTCTTTAGCAACAACATGCTGTACCCCAAGGAGGACAAGGAGAGCCGTGTGCTGCTTTACGCGGTGAGCCCCCGCGGCTCGGGTGCTTCCCACGGGCCCGGCGAGTCCCCGAGCCGCGTTGCTCAGAGCTGGGCCGGGATGTGACCCTTCCCGCTCCCATCTCTGCCCCCAGTGCCGCAACTGCGACTACCAGCAGGAGGCCGACAGCAGCTGCATCTACGTCAACAAGATCACGCACGAAGTGGAGTGAGTGCGGACCCCCGTGGGACCCATCCCGACAGCCCTTCCTCGGGATTCCTTCCCCCAGAGCCGTCCACCTCCATCCGTGCCACCCCTCCTTCGTCCAGCGGGCCCTTCCCCGATAAGACGGCCCCCTCATGTCCTCCCCTACCCCGATCCTCCCACCTCGGCATATTGGCCGTCCCTGTTCTGGGTGTCAGTGGAAGCTGGTGAATGGGGGGGGGCTGCGATTTCAAAAAGACTGCTGGTAGTTGTTAGTAAGGGGGTAATTAGTGAGGAAAGTGCTTGGCGGGTGGCTCAGTAATGAGGTAATAAGGCAGGCTGGCTGGAGGGCAACAAAGGGGATCAACAAAGGGGATCAATTCATAGGTAATAAGAATGATAACAGAATGGTTGGGTTAATAACAGTGATCAAGGTGTAAATGAGGAGTGATTAATAAGGATAGGTAATGAGGGAAGCTGACTGGAGGGCAACTAATGGGGACAATTAATAGGGGGTATATATTCATAGGCAGTTAGTAAGAATCATAAAGGAACTGTTGGAATTGTTAATAAGATTGACTGAGAAATGAATAGAGTAATTGATAAGGAGAAGGCAGTAAGATGGAACAAGTCAAGAGCAATTAATAAGGATAAATTTAATAATGGAGATGACAGGGTCATTAACTAGCTTGGGGCTCGTTAGAAGGGTTGATTAACAATCTGGGTGTCTTCTCACAGTGAGCTCACGCAGATCATCGCTGATGTCTCACAGGACCCTACGCTGCCACGCACTGAGGACCACCCCTGCCAGAAGTGAGGACTTGGGGAGCCCTGTGTGGACCAGAACCCCCTGCAGGGATGTGAGAGGCTCCTTTGGGGCCAAGGGATGTCCCCAGCCCTGCTGCTTTCCCTCTGGGCTCCAACACTACCAGTGTCGAGGGCATGGTATCCCTGCCATGCTGCAGGGCTCTGCTATACCCTGTACATCACCTGTACCCTCCTGACAGCTCCATTACTTCCCTGTGGGGTTATTTAACATCCCCTTCTGTGGTTCCTGTGTTGTATAAGGGCTCCAAGTCTTTGCTGTGTCACTGCTTTCCTTTCTCTCCCCCAGGTGTGGGCACAAGGAGGCTGTTTTTTTCCAGTCGCACAGTGCAAGAGCTGAGGTGAGGCACCACCCCAAAATCCCACAGCCTGATCTCTGCTGCTGCCACCCCTTCATGTCCCCCTCCTGTGACCATCGCCTCCTCCTACTCTGCAGGATGCCATGAGGCTCTACTATGTCTGCACAGCCCCTCATTGTGGCCACCGCTGGACTGAGTGACAGCTGTGTCCCTAAGTCTGGCTGTTACCACTGCTGTTGACTCCTGTACAACCCCTTCCACCTGCCAAGTTCCTTCTCTGTACCTGCCAGAATGGCATTTTCATACAAAAAATGGTTGACTTTTGGCAGTTGGTCATGTTGATGGATCTGTGGGATAGCATTGAATGGGAGGCAGCTCTGCGGTGCGCTGGGCAGTGGGGAGGCTTTGGGATGTGAATGTCTGTCATGTGGCTGGGTCCCTGCAGAAATGTTGCATCCATCACTTCCAGTTATGGAGTTCAGGTCCCCTGTGATGTCCCCATGTGGCATCCCTTGTACCCCCAGTGTCCCAATGGACCCTGAATTGCAGCCCTAGGATCCCCGAATGGCATCTCAGATGCCCCAGAGGAGCCTCAGGTGCCCTCAACCAAGTTTTTGTCACCTCACTGGACCCCAGATTCAGCTCCCAGACGTGTCCTGAGCTTCATGTTTCCCATTGTGGGTCCCATGCTGCAGTCCTGGTGCCTTAAATGGCCCCATAGGTGCTGTAACTGTCTTCTGGATACTCCAACCCCTAGTGTACCACACTATACAGTCTGCATCCCTAGATTGTCTCTTTGGGTGCCAAATCTCCTTTGCTCTATCTCAGATTACACCATCAAAACATAAATTTCCCCAAGAGGTATCAAATCTCCTTCACTGAATAGCCCAGTTGGATCCCACATTGGCCCCTGGGTAATGCAGATATCTCCAGAGGGCCTCACGTTGCAGCCCGGTGCAGCTGCAGTTGGTGAATGGTGCCAGCACAGGCCCCAGGCCTGTGCTCTGGCATCCTGAAGCCTGTGGTTGGTATAAGTCTTGGTCCCAGTAATGCTATTTTGGGCCAAATCCAACAAGCCCAAAACCAATGGCTTTGAAACAAAGACTTTAAAGAATCTTTAGAATTGGCAGAGATGGCAATTACAGTGGCGGGCCTCCTGCAAGCAGGAGAGCATGCAAAAAACAGTGTTACATCTTTTATGCCCTATTACTCTACGCTTATTTCTTTCTCCCCTGGTTCCCCATTGACTAAGTCCTTAAGGTTCACAATCTTCCCGCTACTCAACATTTGGATACTGGATAAACATAATTTTTTGCTAGCTAAGCATGTATTACTAATTAGTTAACTTCTCATATTTGCTCATTCAACACTCAGTCATTGTTTCTGGACATCTGCTTGTCCCTGCATAAAGACAAGTTTGGAAGGAGGATAGAGGGGAGTATCTTGATGCCTGCCTGTTGCATCCCAACCTGCCCACAGAGCAAGGCAATCCAGGCTTGTGCAGAGGCCCTGGCTTCTTTGATGTCTGTTAAGTCTGTTTTTCTTTTGCTGAGGGTCTCTTATCCAAACAGAATAACCCTACAATATACTTTCTAGTCCATAATACTATACCTATACCATTTGGAACATTTAAAAACTATTGCAGTTTTGTAAGCAAGAATCAATCATATAGTTCAACAAATTTCTAAAATAAGCTAGTAAAACATATGGTATTTCTACTTTTTCACATCAGCTATTTCTAAGGACAAGTTACAAAATACATATACATTGTGCTTTGCTTCTTCAGATCAATTCCCCCTTTTCAATATCTAAAGCAGAAACAACATTCCATTCCTACAATACCTGACAGTGAACAGGGAGCACCACACTGCAATTATGTGTCTCTTTGAGGATGTGATATATACAAAGACATTACTCTGAGATACAACAAGGAGCAACCACCTGGTATTGTGGTACAGCAGCGCTTGGGAAGTGGCAGCTGAGGGGTTCCTCCTGCAACAGCATTGGCATGCGATTGGTGGTGACGGAGTCTCATTCTGGGTGTGACTTTTGCTTCCAGAGGATGTAGCAGTCCACTCAGCTGCAGTTCCAGTGTTTGTGTAGGTAGCACAGGGATCAGCTGATCCTGTCCCCATTCAGGTAAACACATTAGCATCCACCTTGCAGCTCGAACCTGTGCTCAAGAGGGAGGAGAATGGGAAAGGTGCCCTGATGTGCTGAGAAAAGCTGGGAGTGCCTCTACTGGGGAAGGGCAGAATGACTCAGGGTGCAGCACCCGGCCTGAGCCCAGCAGCCCGTAGGAAACCACAGCTGCAGACCCAGGAGAAGATCCCTGTTATAAACACAGCCTGTGGGAATTCTTGTCCAGGACAGATGGACAGACAGACTGACCAGTTGGTGAAGGCTGTGCCATTGCTCCATGTCCACTAGGCATCCTCCTTCCTTGTGTGGCCCAATCCAAGTTTAGGATCATGCTAGATATGATGTTATCTAAAAGAGGGTGTGTGTGTAATGCTAGCTACCCATTGCTTTCATCCCCAGAACAGAGCTCCAGATGGCAGAATAACTAAGGCACAGCAAAGGCTTACCACCCTTGCTGATGAAACTTCATGAAGATACTTCTATCAATGGATGGTTGGAATTCTGGTTTGGTAAATGGAAAGGGCTGGCTGTAACCATGCTTACTTCCTTGATTATAGTAGCAGGAACCCTGATGGCCATCAGTTGCTGTGTTATCCCCTGTGTGAGGGAACTGGTACAGTGACTGATCAAGACAGCACTACTGAAGCAAATGCCAATTGAGCCACTACCATATTCGGGTATAATGATGATATTACAGGAGATGGGGAATTAAGAAAGTCAAGAAGGAGAAGACGTCTATAAAGTCATACCTTAGAAAAGAATTGCAGAAATCAACAATGTATAAAAAAGAAAAGGGGGGAACTGTAGGAATGGGATGTTGGTTCTGCATTAGAACTAACAAGAGAAATATTTTACTAATAGTTATTTTCAGGAGAGCCTTTTCACTTCATCAGGGGTCTCTGATAGTCTTTGCATGCTCAGCAGATAGGTGAAGTAATTCATAGTCACAAAGATGAGGTAGATGGGAGTAATCTATAGGTACACAGACTGCAGCTCTGGTCTGTCCAGCCATTTGGAACAGCTCTGAGCTGTGAGTTAAAGACAAGTTAGACATCCCACACTTAAAGAGTGTGACAAGAATATCAATAGGCTCTTTATGTTGAAAGACTACTAATTTTTGGTGCTGGACAGACAAGACCTGCGTAATAGAAAACTTTAAGGAGGAGAAGTTAAACAATTAGCAGTATACATGTTTAGATAGAAGAGATTTATGTTTAGCAGGTATCCATATGTTTAGCTGAGCATTGGGAAGATTTGCAAACCTGAGCTACTCAGCCAATGAGGAACCATGGGAGGCACAAAAGATGTAACACTGTTATCTGCATGCACTCCTGCTTGCAGGATGGCCAGCATTGCATTGCAAATAAAATCTGCTTTGATCAGAGATACCATCCTGATAAATTATCTGGATATTTCCAGCAAGTGCTCTCCGACCTCGTTTCTGCCCATAGCGTTTGTGGTGGTGTAAGTTCTATGAAGTCGTTATCTTTGGTAATTCTCCGTGTGAGAGTTAAAATTGTCAAAAACCATTAATTTCTCACTTATGGAATTTACAAACGTTTACTATCGGTACGAATGCTGCCAAGCCAGTGTTCGTAGTAAAGACGTGGCGTTTGCAGTAAGTGAAGTGTGCTGTATTGCAGCCGTTCCCTCCCCCGCTTCCCGCAGCGCTGTGAAACGTTTCCCCCCGCCCCCACGTAGGACTGGACGGAACGTGGTGCCCCGCAGCTCGTGCCGGGCCGCGCTCCCAGGCTCTCAGCCGCCCCCACGCAACGCTGCTGCAGCTCCACGCCCCACCGGCCCGTCACCCACCGCTCCACGGCTCTGGATCGCAGCCCTGACGACGGACGCAGGGCTGCACTCCCTCCGTTCCCCTCCTCCGTCCGCACTCTGCTTCCGCTCCAAGCCGGATGCGGTGTCATCATCACGCGCCGGAACGTGGTGACGTCACAGAGCGGCGCTGTGTGGTCGGCGCGAAACGGGGAGTTGCGAAGGGCTCCTTCAACCGGGAGCCCTATCGCACAGGGCCTCATTTCTCGCAATCACTGCCCGCTGTTCCCTGTGGACGAAGTGACGCTCTAGTGACGGCTGAGATCCTCTTCCGCATCTCGCAGTTCCCGTGGGGACAGTCGCCGTTTGGTATGTCAGTCGCCTCAGGCTTAGCTCGTGACCGGCTGTGGCGCGGCCTCTTTGTTTTCTGTCTTTCTCAGCTGTGCCTTCCCCAGGGGTCGGCTTGGATGTGGTGTGCTCCAAGCTGGGAGGTGGTGTGGGCCTGCCTGAGGATAGGGAGGTGCTTCAGAGGGATCTGGATCAGCTGGATCCCTGGGCTGAGGTGAATGGGATGAGGTTCAACAAGGCCAAGTGTTGGTCCTGCACTTTGGTCACAATAACCCCAGGCAGCGCTATAGGGGCTGAGTGCCTGGATGACTGAGAAGAGGAAGGGGACCTGGGGGTGTTTTTTGATGCTCGGTTGAACATGATCCGACAGTGTGCCCAGGTGGCCAAGAAGGCCAACAGCATCCTGGCCTGTGTTCAAAATAGCGTGGCCAGCAAGAACAGGGAGGTGATCATCCCCTGTACTCAGCTCTGGTGAGGCTGCATCTTGAGTGCTGTGTTCAGTTTTGGGTTCCTCAGTACAAAAAAGACATTGAGGCCCTGGAACGTGCCCAGAGAAGGGTAATGAAACTGGTGAGGGCTCTGGAGCACAAGTCTTATGAGGAGTGGCAGAGGTATCTGGAATTGTCCAGTCTGGAAAAGAGGAGGCTCAGGGGAGAATTCACTGCACTCTACAACTTCCTGAAGGGAGGTTGTGATGAGGTTGGGTTTGGCCTCCCAGGTGTCTCACCCCAGTTTATAGGAGGGAGGCAAGGTTCTTTGATATATGTTTACCCGGCGTGTGATTAAGAAACAACAGTTCAAATGTTGGTCTGACCAGTTTATTACAAGCCCTAGCCGTTTAGGGAGATGGGGAAGGGAAGACGGGCGGTAGGAAATATAAGCAAGGAGTCTCTATAGAGAGCAAAAGGGATAGCCACCATCGTGGGTCCAACAAGGTATGTAGTAGGTCTGTTGATTTCAGGAACTCTGATCACCGCGGGGGATGGGAGGAAACCAGGAAGCTCCACAGCAATCCGGCCCCTGGTGGTTCTTCTGAAGAGGTCTTCCCCTCAGGGAATTCTGCGTCAAAAGTGTCTTTGGGAGCTTGTCTCCAAAGTCTCTAGTTTTTTGAGGGCCTTTTATCCCCCATTTCTCTATTTTTTTGTTCTTCTTTTCGCTCATGGCCCAACAGATAAACAAAGCAGGAAGTGGTGCCTCCTTTGCCATGCACAAGCATTATCGCCTTTTGTAGTGGTCAGCCCCTTCAAGCAGCACCCCTGAAAAAGACTGCTTGTCCTGCTTCTGCTTATCTTTACAATCAAAAGCAGAGGTACTGTGGCACGGTGACACCAGCCATTCACCCCCCTAGATAATTAGCAGTTGTCAGTCAGAGTGTTATCACCAGAAAGGCCTTAGGAAACAAGCTTTGAGTCAAAAAAGAAGTAGTTTTGTCTTTCACACCACCCAAAGTGATTCTGTGATTCAAAGATTACTTGAAACTGATGTGCAAATGACCGTTCAAAGAGGGATGGCTGGTGAGGGGGAATTAAATGTTTACACAATTGCTACAAAGGATTTTTGGGGCTTGGTTGCAAATGTTGCCCTGATCTGTTGGACTTGTCAGTCTTCAGTTGAAGTGGTTACAAAATACATAGAGGATACAAAACGTTGTATATGTTGAATGAAACATGGAATAGTACAAAGTACGAATGTATGAGTTACTACAGCACAGCGTGCAATACCAACTTGTCGCAGACAACAGTCCGTGATTCTTCAGGAGTGGTGACATGATGAATGAAAGGTAGAAAGTGAAAAGAAACAACCATACATTTGACAATAACCATACATTTAACAATAAACAATAGTAATAAATAAACAAGTAAAATAAATAGGGATACTATGGGCAACAATGTCGCTAGTATTCTTATACGTTAACAGTTCCTTAAAAGCTATTTGCAACAAAACTGAATTATGTTTCTCTCTTTGTAATTGTTCCGCAAGGTTCACTATTTGATTCTGCAAAGTTTTTACCAATTCTTGCGTTACTTTAACTGATTCCTGTAATGTTTGTATGACAGGGTTTGACTTGCGGAATAACTCTATAATCCAGAGATTGGTTATAAAGCAGGTATGTTTATTCCAGCGTAGCGCAGCGCTGGGTGCAAGGGGGATAGCTCCTCCAAACTTGCACACTGACTTGTAAAATCGTGACACAGATATAGGTACACCTCATACATAGTCAATGATTTCCTGGAATTCTGATACATATTCAATAGTTCTTTAGCATGCAGACCCCCTCTTGTTATCACCCATCTTATCAGGGAGATGCAACTCCTCTTCTGATATTTAAACTTCTAATCCCTCACCAGGTGTCTCAGGGCATCCTTCCTTCTCTCCCAGACCCATTGTTTCCATTACTTGTTATTCTAACTAACTAGATAATTCCTTTTCCCACCTACAAACTACATTTAACTATCCCCCTTTATTCTAAATTCCAACAGAGCCTCTGCTTCTTGCTTCACTGTTCAACTCTGGACAGTATACTTAATCCATTCTACCTAGGCATTAATGTCCCCATATCTTGTTTCGATTTCCAATGTTTGCCTAAGATCTCCTTAACTGTCCTAACTGCAGGGTTTTTAGGAAGATTTTCTACCCCTTTTTAAGCTCTTCCCTATCCTGGATGTTCTGGGTATTTTCAAGGAGTGTATATGCCTCAATAGGCAGTTGTCCACCATACATCATTCCATACACTACAAGAGTCCCTTATTCATATCAAAACTATCAGTTGGTCCCTCCCCTGCATTATTGTCAAATGTTATGTTTTCCAGATAATTATCAGGATAATGAATGGGTACAGTGGTAAAAACTTCTTGTTACAACATGGAAAACTTTTGTGAGCATTAGTTCTTTATGGGTTTTAATACTCTCCCACTTACATATACAATTTATTTACCTATTCAAGAAGAAGTTAAAGGGTAGTTAAAATACTAATAAAAAAATATGCACATAAAAAAACTTCATGATTTCCTTCTAATTCTTATCTTTTAAAGGTTTTTCCGTGGCAACAGTTCCCATATCTCAGGGCTAGTGGATGCCTTTACCAGTGTGTAGTAAGTCCATCCTTTCTCAGCTGTCCTCACAGCTGTTTCAGTCAATAGAAGTAATTGGAACAGTCCTTCCGGGTTGCAGTTTTGTCTCCAGTTTTGTCTCCTTCGTGTCTGGATCAGGATCCAGTCCCCAGCTTGAAATGGGTGATGATGTTTGTGCTAATAGTCCTTGGATCCTGGTCAGTAGCATTTACTGCATATCCTGCCTTACAGTCTCCTTGTCTGCAGCTGTCAGTAAACCAGGAACTTCTGCATCTTCTAAGGGTTTGGTCCTTCAGGTCCAACCGACCGTCTGAAATGTGCAGCTTCAGTTGTTTCAAAGCAGTCATGTAATCCTGGTTCTGCAGGTGTTCAGCTAAGGAAAGATACTGGCTTGACAATATTAGTTACAATTATTTCTACATCACCCTGCTCTATCAGGATGGGCCTGGTATTTCAGGAATCTTTGGGGTGAGAGCCAATGTCCCCCTTTTGCCTCCAATACAGTAAACACTGGATGAGATATTAAAATTGGGATCCTTTGGCCCAATGTAGATTTACAGGCTTCTTGAATACTGAGCACCAGTGCAGCCATCGCTCTTAGGCAACCTGGCCATCCCTTACTTGCTTCCTTGGCAATTTGCAGCTCAGGGGTTTGGCAGATGGCTTTTTTCCTGGCAGTCCTTAAGGTTCAAAGTCCAGCTGTAATCTCCCAAATATGTCACTTGCTGTTGAGTTATTTCTGCTTTCTGTAAACCAAGAAACTCAGCTAACTCACAGACCATTGCACAGTTCTCTTTTGTTGCTATGGCATCCATGTGCTGCAGTAAAGTTCCACCCTGGGATGGAGGATCCCAGGTCTCAGGCTCACAAGTTGACCAGTTCTCACAAATCATTAAGCTGTTCTCACAACCCTGTTCTGGTTAACTGAGTCTCTTCTCCCCATATTGGCCAAACCAGGCAGAAGAGACATCCTTCAAATCCAGAAGGTAAACTCCACCTATTCATTCCTTAACTGGGTTAATAAAGTGCATGGATTTGCCACCACTGAGTGTATCCATTCAACAATTCTATTACTTGCCCTCAAGTCTTGTACCAAACTATTACACTTGCTATCAGAAATTTTTGCAAAATTGGAGTCCAAACTCCAAAAAGTTATCTATTATTTCTTCTATCCTTCTACAGTTACATATCCTTATAGGGCACCACTTTACCCTGACTGGGCAATCTCTTGCTTTTAACTTCTGTTTAGGGCTTCATGTTTGGCCCTGATGCCCTCACCCCTAAGTGCATCATATTTGAGATTGCTGTGATTCCTGGGAGTACAACATTGTTTTTCCCATTTGTGTTAGAGCCAGACTTACAGCTTTTATTCAGTCAGTACTGTTGGACCCTTAGCTTCAGTTTTATTAAATTTCTTGCCAGAGTAACCTGGCAGGTATTCCTACTTAGCTTATATTTAATTAATCCAAAAAAACATAAACCTTTTCTTGTTGGGCAGTAGCTTCTACTACTGCTACAAAACCATCTATGGGTAGTAAGAAGCACCCATATCCACCAGAAAATAAACCTCTTTATCCTGCTTCCCTAGATGCAGTTTCCCTTTGCAGTTTGCACACTGCTTTCCTTCCAGGGGCAGAGCCCTCCCTGGGCTCTTCAAGCCCCCACACCCCCAACTCTCCCTGAGGGGATCTCTGGGTCCTATAGCTCTATTCTAGCGCCACAACAGCAACAGCTGTTATTATCACCAATTCCCTTACTATCTGATTGTCAATCAATTTTGTTTTGTTTTCCTATCATTCACCTCTTTTCAGTCCTGATATCCCTGTTACACCTTGCCAGTCCTTGCCTACTTCATCCTGTGTCTGTCCCAAACTTTTTCACTTTCCAAACTCTCATCGTTACATAAACTACTAACATCCTATTTCAGTTTCATCTCCTCTCCAGAGGTGTCTAGTGCTAATACTGGAATTTAAGGTTTCCCAGACCTCTGCACATGAAGGCTGTTCTCACTTCCAGTGCCCTGTCCTCTTCACCTCCCCCTTTCCACCTCCCCCTTTCCACCTCCCCCTTTCCACCTCCCCCTTTCCACCTCCCCCTTTCCACCTCCCCCTTTCCACCTCCCCCTTTCCACCTCCCCCTTTCCACCTCCCCCTTTCCACCTCCCCCTTTCCACCTCCCCCTTTCCACCTCCCCCTTTCCACCTCCTTTGTGGTTTACAGCAGCAGTCTCTGTCTTCTCCAAGAGTTCTTGTGGGGGGAGGGGGAACAGTGCAGGGGGTTGCTCTCATACAGGCACAGATAAACTCACTTTCTCTTTAACTCTTTTTTCTTTTGTACACTATTCCACAATTTGTACCCTCAGTTACATTTCCACATACCCTCAATTATATCATTAACAACTACGCTTTCTTATACCATCAAAACAGTTTGTCCCATTCCCTTCAGAGCCCACAGAACAAACAGTACAGTTTTTCAGTTTCCACAAACACCCTTAGTACCATATAACTTTCCTTTAGCAATCCATAGCGTTCAATACCTTGGGCTGTTCCACCCTTAATTTTATGGCCTTATTTCATGTTTTTCTTGATTCCCAATTTCATCTTTATCCCCTAGTTTTAATTCAGTATTCTCAAAAATTGGTATTGTCATCCAGGTTCTCTCTATCCCTGTTATCTCTAAGGCCTCATTTGTTAATTTGAGTCCTGACACATTCTGGACCAGCAATAAATGAGCTGCCCCCATATCAGCCAAAAAACACAACTTCTTCCCACTCAGGTCCCACTTTTATATTTACCAGGGGCTCCTGGTGGGACCAAATTTTTGAAAGCCCCAGAAATTGATCTCATTGTTCTGCTACTCTTACTCTTATTTATCTCATTTTTTTTATCTCAATATATAACTTATTTTTATCTCAATTAAAGATTTCATTTCCTTCTTAAAATTTCTAATTTCTCCACTAGTGAGAGTTTACATAGCATATTTGTCCTTGTCCCAGTGGGACCTTCCATAAGGGGTTCACTGAGGTGCTGGTACAGCTAGCATCTGGGAAAGTTTTCGATATCCCTTTCACATTGTTTTATTTCTCTCCTGAGCCCAGCATGTCCCCCTTTTCTGTGAAATGACCCCTATGTGCTTTACCATTTTCTCTTACTGGGACAGTGCCTGTCTCCCTTTGTGCAACATTGGGGTTATATGGGGGGGAGATTCTCTAGAGGGTCCCATTGATTAGTTCCTTTTTCTAATTCCTCTCCTTCCTGGTCCATGTCTTTTTCTTTTTACTAATTACAGGCTGATTTCTTGTATCCAACAGGCAGCATAATCTGATTCCTCCTTCGAAAAGGGGTTTTGTTCTTTACATATAAATTCAAGATCTGACAGATCCAACCTTCATCAGGTTCATATTTTGGCCAAATATTGATTTTTCCCTGTAGTGACCCTCTAGACCATATCTGTACACAATATTTAAACAACTTTTCCCTGTCCTTTTTCCTGATTTTGGGATCATTTTTCCCCATCCTCCAACTTATACACTAATCACCAATGATTACAGTATTTGATGAGGGTGTTCTGGCTTAGAGTTTCTCCAGTATGCCAATATACATCCTAAGGGATCTTTCCCTTGTGTTCCTCCCCATTACTCTGTTTTCTATTGATTCGTACACACACGACGAGGGGGAACAATGGTTCAAAACAAATTCCGTAAAGTTAACACGTTAAAGTGGAGGTAACACAACCCTATTGTTCCTCTATCACCCTTAAACCGCGGTATTCTCTACAACAAAAGCAACAGGGTCTCGATACTAATTGTGGTTTGCCTTCTGTGGACTTTCTTTCCACCACCCTACTCCGTATGCACTTCACTATTATGGGCGTTACAGTTGCCACAATACTAACAACAATTAATAAGACAAAAACACCGTAACATATACAAAAACATCGTAACATATAGAACACAGAGGCCTTTCGCTTCGTACCTCCCCGGACGTTTCCCTCGCAGGAGTACGGAACCGCGGGTCGGGACTCCGCACTCGCCCCGCAGTTGGGCTGCGTCTCACTCACACCCACACTCACACAGACTGCACAAGACCGGTCTTTACACAGTTCAAGGTACATCATTTCTCAGAAAATATCAAAGTTGTTGGTTCAACACTTAGTTCAAATGTACAGTATCAAGGGCTAATAAGAGATGTTAATAATGGCCAAATACACAACAATTCCTGCTAATACGGCTAGGAAAACCCAGGTTAACATTGACAAAGTATCCACTATACTTTGTCACCAACCAACCCCTTAATGGGCAGCAAAAATAGCTCTCCTCGTGCACGCACGGTAATCCCGGTGGGACTCTAATCCACAGCTGAGACTGCCTTAGTGGGACCCAAACCCACAATTAGAACAGCTCAGACCGCTTCAGTGGGACTTCAACCCATGATTGAAACGGCTCAGAGACCCTTCAGTGGGACTCGAACCCACGATTTACACGGCCTCTGATCGTGATTATGTTGGAAATATCCTTCCCGATATCTCTTCAGGTACATCCTTAGGTATGTCACGACTTGTATATTTTTGCAATGCGTACAACAAAACATTAAAACATACATTGTTGCTAGTTTATACAGGTATATTGTTAATTATTTTAACTTCTCCTCTTTGGTTCCTTTATTACTCAGGTCTTATTTGTCCAGCACCAAAAATCAGTAGTTCTATTTCAGACAGTTGGACAGACAGGAGCTGTAGTCTTTGTACCTATGACTTCTACGTAGTAACTACAAATTGCTTCACTTATATAATGAGACCTTGAAATAAAATATTCTTATCTTATTCTAAATGCAGAAACAACATTTGATTCCCACAATTACACAACCAACCACCTGGGCCCTTTACCAAAGGGGAGAGCTTGACAGCTCACACCTCCTGCGTAGAACATCTCCTCACAACTTATGGATTGCCCTGTACCCATTAAACATACCTTATCCGCCGATAGAGGGTCCTTGTCTGCTCCCACAGTAATCGGATGAGGGAAGGGAGTCCTTCTGAGAAATCTCGGGGCTCACCAAAGGTGTCCCCCCTCTCAGCCAGTCCTGCAGCTGAACAGAGAGGCTCCCATCTGGGGTGCCAAAATGACTTGCGGAATCAAATTCTATAATCCAGAGATTGGTTATAAAGCAGGTATGTTTATTCCAGCGTAGTGCAGCGCTGGGTGCAAGGGGGATAGCTCCTCCAAACTTGCACACCGACTTGTAAAATCGTGACACAGATATAGGTACACCTCATATATAGTCAATGATTTCCTGGAATTCTGATGCATATTCAATAGTTCTTTAGCATGCAGACCCCCTCTTGTTATCACCCATCTTATCAGGGAGATGCAACTCCTCTTCTGGTATTTACAACATCTAACCTCCTCCTTGCCTGATGTCTTCCTGAGGTCTCACTCCTTATCTGCATCCTTCCTTCTCTCCCAGACCCATTGTTTCCATTACTTGTTATTCTAACTAACTAGATCATTCTTCTGCAAACTCCATTTAACTATCCCCTTTTAGCCCCCCTTTGTTCCGACTTCCAGCAGAGCATCTGCTTCCTGCTTTACTGTTCAGGTTTCTGCCGAATGCTTTTCATCTCGGGACTCCACGACTGCTCTTAAAGCAGCACCGAGTACCGCACAAATAAACGATTTTCTTTTCCCGGCTCGGGTACGAGCCACATTTTGTAAAACACGAATGCGATCCGAAACACTCTGTTTTGTCGTGCCCAGTCCATCCCCGATAAAGAGGGCGGAGCACCATGCTTTTCTAAAAGGTCAGATAGCGCATCTTCACTTTTCATAGTGGCAATAATTTCTCAATACGCCAAAAGATCTACACTAAGGGAAGAGAAGGTACACTTAACTCCTTATCCCTCTTCAGGGAGGCATACACCTATCAAACAAATGCTAATGCACCAATCACGCCTCCCTCTTGTTGAGAGGAGCACACAAAGACAGCAGTTTAAAACAACACCTTTTAGGTTAAATTGCTCCTTATATTCCTGCGACCACTCAGAAAAACTGCCAACTCCACACCTAGGTTACAAGACTCCTTGCAACAACGGGAGGTGCACACAGAAAAAGTGCAAACAAATGCAAATTCTTTTTTTGAGGGAAGCACTCAAAAGACAAAGAAGCTAAAACAACTCTTTCTAGTTTTCAATAAAGTGTATAAACTTCTTGGCGAGGCACATACTTCTAAGTAAAAAAATATCACTTCCTCACTTCTCCAAGAGGTGCACACTAAAAAGGTTCAAATTTCACACTTAAGTTACAAGATACTTAAATCACAAAATGCAAAGAGGACTTCCCTAGAAGGCACACACGTAATAAACAAATGCAAATAGTCAAAAGTAATTCATCTGTCCCTGAGAGATATACACATAAACAGTAGTTTCAGAATATGGAGCAGTCTTCTTGGAGAGGTGCTCACATCTAAGTATTGTTCCTTGCAGCTCCAGGAGGTGCACATAGATAAGTTTCAGACTAGATCTCTCATGGTGGCTATCCTGTCTGTGATATCAATAATACCAGGCAACAAACAGAACCTGAGGAAACAGCCACAAGTTGTGCAAAAGGAGATTTGGATTAGATATAAAGAAAACTTTTACTCTCAGAGAGTGGTCTGGCACTGGAATGGCTGCCCAGGGAGGTGGTGGAGTCACTTCCTGGCAGTGTTCAAGAGGCATCTGAATGAGGTGGTACAAGATATGGTTTAGTGGCCTGTGGTAGTAATGGTGATGGGAGGACAGTTGGACTAGGTGATCTTGTAGGTCCTTTCCAACCTTGTGATTCTATGATTCCTTCCTTCATGGTGCCTTTTGCTGGGAGAGTTCCTGTTTCTGGTTGTGGGGGGTTAGTACCAGCATTTCTGATTCTGCCCTTCAGCTCCAGGGCTGCTCTTGGGGATTGGAGAAACCACAGCACCCATCGCAATGGCTGCTTTGGCTACAGGAGACCTTTCTGACAATGTTCTGTTGGAGTTTTTCCGACACCGGTTATTTGGGACTGAGGGTCAGACACTTGGGTGCACCTATCTCCTCCCACATTCTGCCTCAGAGCTGAGCTCGGGGCACTGCTCCTGTTTAGCTTCTTACCTGCAGACAAATCCCCAAACTCATGAAGATGGTGTAGCACTGAGGTCACACCGCTTGGAACATCTTGAATATGTTTGACATATGAATAGTTGTTTCAGGTCATTTGGAGCACAGTGCTGACAGTGTCAAGTGTTTCTGCTGCATGGTTCCTGAAGGGCAAGAAGGACATTTCTGGCATGCTACAGTTACACTAAACACTGCTACAGTTACACTAAACACAGTATCAGTGGGCTGATTATGAATCATGACTCTAGGACTGCTGGGACATTTTTTTTTCACATGATGCATTACTCCACTTTTGCAAATTTGTTTAAAATTTTTTATTTTCTTTTCCTTTAATTTCTGCTCCTTGATCCTGTTTGTTTCTGTTCTCCCTTGCTTCATATCATAGAATCATAGAATCACAAGGTTGGAAAGGACCTACAAGATCATCCAGTCCAACCGTCCTTCCATCACCATTACTACCACAGGCCACTAAACCATATCTTGTAGCTCCTCATCCAGACACCTCTTGAACACTGCCAGGGATGGGGACTCCACCACCTCCCTGAGCCAGCGCCTGACCACTCTCTGAAAGAAAAAGTTTTTCTTTGTGCCTGATCTAAACCTCAACTGGTACAACTTGCAGCCTCTGTTTGTTGCTTGGGAGAAGAGGACAAACCCCTCCTCATCGCAACCTCCCTTTATGAAGTTGTGGAGTGCAATGAGGTATGTAACATCCAATCTTGCCTTTATGCATAGAACACCTTTCTGTCTTTTGTCCTCTTAATGCCCCTAATGATCTCTTGTTTCTCAGTCTTAACAATTTCTCGAGCCCATTCATATAAGAGTTTGGGACTGTCACCTCCCGATCCGGTGACAAGTCAAGGCTGCCTTGTGAAAGTACCGTGCCTCAGTGCACAGGGAACAGACGGGACTCACACACAGTATGTAATGCCGAAAGTACAAGTTTAATGCTTTGCAACAAACCCTATACAGTGGTACAGGTGACCACCCCTGGCAGACACTCGTGACCTCCCTGACTCTACCCCAGGTGCATGCAGGCACCACCTGCCCAATACCCAACAGGGACAAGTTCAGTCCATGACTCTTTTAATCAGCTGGTATCCCATCTGCAGAGTTTGCCAATTTATAATGGATGGATACAACTACAGTATGTACTCCTAGCAGGAATATACTGATTGATATAATGAAGGTACACTGTAGTGATTTAGTAGTAAGTCGACAAGATTGAAAATGGGTGTAGTGCTGCTTGTCTGAGTCCCAGGTGGCTTTTACCACCAAATGGGCTGGAGGAAGCTGGCCTTGGGCAGGGACTGCTGCACTCCTTCACACTTCCCCTGCCATTTCTCTTGTCCCAGCAGGCTCCAGTGAAACTTGAGCCTTTCACCTGTGACTATCCCTGTCTGCAGGAGAGCAACAAATGGCCACGGCGCATCCATCTCAGGTAGGGGCATGGGGAAGCAGGCAAGTGAGGGATGTGATTACGTGGGGCGAGGGAGGTGGCTTCAGTCAGCATTTATGTGCTGGGAACAGAGAAGCTGCTGGGACTGGAGTTTCTCTCCTCTGCCAGCTGCTTCCGTGGGACTTGGCTGTTCTCAGCAATCAGCCTTTTTGCTTGCAGGAGCCCGTGAGCTTTGCAGATGTGGCCGTGTATTTCAGCAGGGAGGAGTGGGCACTGCTGAACCCTGAGCAGCGAGCTCTGTACCGGGATGTGATGCTGGAGACATACGAGTGCGTGGCCTCACTGGGTGAGGGCTTTGCTGCCTTTCCTCCTTGTTCGGGCTCCTTAGGCTGTGCAGAATGGGCCTCTGCAATCAGGGCATAGAGTAATTGCAGTGCAGTTACTTATGGAGTAACACAGCAGCACCAAAAACGAAATACAGATATGCATGAGTTTCAGAAGGGATTGTTGTGCTCAGCACTGTGAGAAAAGACTCAGAGTCACTGCTGGCAAGCAGACATCGGCCAGGAGGGGTTGGATCAGCTCCTACAAACTGTCATTGTATGGTGAACCGTCTCTAGCAACCTGACAACTTTGTGGTTATTTATTTACCTTTTTGTTTTTTTTCTGATTGAATTCCTGTAAACCTTTATGAAGCCCTGAGCATTGAGCAGTTTGGATACAATTTAAAAAAAGAAATCCTAAGGTGAATGTTAGAGAAATTGTTCCTACATAATTTTCATATATGTAGAGGTCGTGCTTGGCTTCAAAGCAAGCCAGTATGTGTTGGTCATTCAGTGTCATTCAGGCCCTTAGTGTGCTTACAGAAGTTGGGAGGGACACAGAGTAGAGTTGTTGGAAAAGCAGCTGTGTCGGAATCATGGAAATGCTCTCATGTCCACTGTTTCTGTATTCAACCTCCATGTCCAGCCCCCAAACCTCCAGTGATATCCTTGCTTGAAGGAGGGAAAGACCCCTGGATCCCCGATGCACATGGCCTGGAGGACATGGCAGGAGACCTCAGCCCAGGTGAGCTGGCAGGGAGGAGGTTGAGGCTGACAAGAGCCATCTTTGAGAAGTAGCTTAGGCCCAATGTGTTATTTCTGGATTTTCTCTGTCATCCAGCAGAACGTGGGGTCACAACTATTCAGGAAGTTTTGCAGAAGTGTGATATGACTGAAAGGCAGTGGGGTAGTGCCTCGGTGGGAGAAATCAGAAAGGATATCCAAGGGGGTCTGGAACAAGGAGAGCACCTCAAGAAGCAACAGGGAAACCCTCCGGGAGAGATTGTGAGAGACCCCCTGGACTCCAGCACATGTCAAAAGCAGCCTGAAGATGCAGGGAGCAAGGAAATGTGTCAGGAGAAAAGGCAGAACCCTAGTGCTGAGAATGAAAAAAGCCTTGAAAGGAATTCCAGCCTTGTTAGCCACCACTGTGTATACTCAGTGAAGAGACTGTACAAGTGTTCAGATTGTACAAAAAGCTTCAAATGGAAATCCCGTCTCACCTGCCATCAGCGCATTCACACAGAGGAGAGACCCTTTAAGTGCCCTGATTGTCCGAAGAGCTTCAAAACCAATTCCCACCTCATGGGCCACCAGCGCATACACAAAGGAAAGAGATCCATTAAGTACTGTGAGTGTGGAAAGGGCTTTAAATACAGTTCTGTACTGCAGCGCCATCAGCGCATCCACACAGGAGAGAGACCCTTCAAGTGTCCTGAGTGCCCAAAGAGCTTCAAAAACAGTTTCCACCTCACCTGCCACCAGCGCATTCACACTGGAGAGAGACCCTTTAAGTGCTGTGAGTGTGGGAAGCACTTCAAGTACAGTTTTGTACTGAAGCGTCACCAGCGCATGCATGCAGCAGTGAGACCCTTTAAGTGCTCTGACTGTGAGAAGGGCTTCAGATTTGCATATGAACTACAGCACCACAAGCGCGTCCACACAGAAAGGAGACCCGTTAAGTGTCCTGAGTGTTCAAAGAGCTTCAAAAGCGATTCCCAGCTCAACTACCACCAGCGCATCCACACAGGAGAGAGACCCTTTCAGTGCATGTCAGCAGTTTGCAGCATGGTTCAGCCCGGTTCCATGACTGATGCAGCAGGAGGACCTACAAACCCACACGCCAGAAAAGAGAAAATGGGGAAAGGAAAAAGGGCAAAGGGGAAAAGGGGAACAAAAAAAAGGGGAAAAGGGAAAAGGGTAGGGAGACAGGCCTAACATCAAAACAGTGGCAACAGTCTGAGGAGGAAAGCAAAGTTACTAGAAAATATATCAGAATGCGAGGTAACACAGTATAATACAATGTAATTGGAACTGAAGTTAATAGATCAAATAAAAATGAGAGTGTTTAAAGGCTGAAGGCCTTACTCCTAATGCTTAAGGCCAGCACATATGCTGCCAGGACGAGCAGAAAGGGAAAAAAAATGACATCCTGTGATCTGCAAACAGTTTTTATCTTTACCTCCAATCTGTAAATGGAAACACAAAGTCTCCTGGGGTATGTAGCTGTTCTCTTCTCAGAACCAGGTACCTGGAGCATTAACTCTGTAACTCCCAGTGCACTACAGAGAACCATAGAATGGCCTGGGTTGAAAAGGTCCTCAAGGATATTCCAGTTTCAGCCCCACTTTATTTGGGCAGCAGTGTCTTTCCACAGTTCAGCAGCTCAAATAGATCTACCCCTTCTTTGCCAATTGTTTTGTTCCCACTCATGGGAAAACCAACACTGGAGCAACGCCAAGGATGCTGGAATCCCCAAGGGTGATGGAAACCCTAACGCTTCTCACCATACAGAAAGAGTTTGAAAAAGAGGAAGCATCACTGACTCTCTCTGGCTAAGGGACTTATACCTGGGAGCTTCTGATGGTCTCTTTCTGTGTTAATAGATCTCTCCCCATGCCCAGTTTTCTCCTCTTCCTGCAAGCAGCTTTTTGAAGTTATTTCTTAAGGAAGTGCAGCTGTGTCAGGATGTTCTGTGTGCATGTGTTCCTCTCAGTTATTTCAGAGTCCTGTGGAGATGTTTCTTGATGGAATGGAGCCGCATGGTTTGATGCAGCTGGAGTTGAGCAACACAGTATACCAAGAGGCTACTTGAACTGACCCATATGAGGAAGTCTGGCAACAGGCAATCTGAACTGGATGCCAAGTGGAGTAATCGGGTCTCATCTGTGTTTGTTTAGCACAATAAGAATGTAAACCTTGTTGTAGGGGGTGTGGGTTTTTTGTTTTATTTTGCATAATAAAGCTGGAAGACGGTTATCACTATATTAGTGCTAGTCCATTATTCTGTCCACCTAGTTGTAGGTGCTTTGGGAGCATCTCCCCGTCCATTCACCCTGATTGGCGTTGACAAGTGGAATTCGAATGTGGAGTGAGTGGACAGGGGAAGGAGGCAAACCTGAAAGAGCTTGCCGATTTCAATGCGTCGGGAGATTAACGGCAAGCGGCAATGGGGGTTTCTGACTGAGGTGCAGTGTGTGATGGTAAGCTGGATAAAAGGCTGACCACCTTTGCAGTCCGGAAATAGACTACTTAGAACATGGAGATAGAAGCAGCATTGTAGTTGCTTTGTAGTGCACTCTATAAGAGAGGGGACTTGCAGGTGACTTTGGAACTGTTGCGAGACTTGTTTAAATGGTCTAAGACCTGTGAGCATTTCCCAGAGACGTCGATGATTTTCAGTCCCAGTGAGCTAGGTTGGTGATGCCCTCTAGCAAGTGACCATCGGCTCTGAGCTTAGCAGGAAAGCGGCGTGGGCTTTGGGGACCACGTGGAGAGATGTTATTAACACTTTGCATGATATGCAAGCCGAGAGACAAGTGGCTGCGGCAGCTGTGCATGCTCCGTTCGGCGGTCTGCTGCTCTCGTTGGCAGGGTTTGCATTGCCACTGGATACCCCGGTAACTGGGCAGTCAGCACCCATCGCCGAGCAGCTGTCGGATGTAGCCCTTCCGGTGACTGACAACAGCTGAGAGTGGGACTTTGAATGGTGCCTTTGAAATTCTACCACTTTGCAGATGAGCTTCTTAAGCTGTATGGGACAAGTGAACTTGCGGCAGGTGAAGGGTACACTGTGGCAGGTTTTCTCACAACTCATGTGGGTGGCCAGGCTGAAGGTCAGGGAGAAACCAGTAAAAGGGATCACAGTATTCATGGATGCAGGCAGATGGTCTCATAGGGGCACTTGCCCTTGGCAAGAAGGAGGTTGCTGGTGTTTGCACATGATTAAGGGTTAGCTGGGGACTCACTGCAGGTACAGGAATTGGCTGCTGTTCATTGGACATTGCTAACTTGGTTTGAATGCCCAGTCAATACAGTCACAGATTTGCTATATGTAGCCGGGGTTGTGCAATGAATTGAAAGTGCCCTCCTTAGGCAGGTGAAAAGCACGTGGCTTCAAGAGTTGTTTTGCGCTTCTCACTCAGCGATTAACTGTTGTACAGTGGAGTGTTTCATGATCCATATCCAAAGTCACCAATGGGATAGAGGGTTAGGTGAAGGAAATGTGTGAGCTGATGCATTGGTCAGTGCTGTAGTACAGCCCCCTGTTAGTGATTTTGTAAAGGCGTGACATTCCCAAGAGGTGTTTCACCAGAATGATCAAGTGCTTCGGCAGCAATTCATCCTGACACAGGCAGAGGCTGTGGGGATAATTAAGGCATGTGGTCGATGTAGTTATCACAGTCCCAGGATTGGTATCAGGATAAAACCACAGGGGCTTTAGAAGTATGGCAGACAGATGTCACGCCTGTGGGCCATTGCTTTTTCTGGAGAAAGAGGGCTGCGCATGTGCAAACATCTCACAGCATGCTTTGCTGTAATGGGGGTGCCACAACAAATAAAGACTGATAACAGTCCTGAGTACATTGGGGAAAGAACACGCCAATTCCTTAAATCATGGGGGTTGGAGCATGTTACAGGGATACCCCACTCTCCACCTGGGCAAGCTATCATAGAAGAGCCCATCAACTCCTGTAGGGGCAGATAGAGAAATATCTGGAAATACAGGACCCGCAGGAGAAACTCATTGTTGTTATTATTATTATTATTATCACTCAATTTCCTGAGTATTCAGGGCAATAACACAGATCCTCCTATTGTAGTACACCACCAAGCTTTGGTGGACTGATACACAGCTACCCAAGGGGTTTCAGTGCTGTATTGCAATCCAATGACTGGTGTTTGGAAATTATTCATTGTTTATTATTCATGGGACGGGGTTATGCCACATTATACCACCAGTCATGGGCCACAGTGGGTCCCAGTGTGATGGACAAAAGCACATCCTTGGCACCATGCTGGTCCTGTTGGGCCTCCTGATAGGAGTGTCAGCAATTCACAAGATTGACCCTTAGGCCAATCTATGGGTAATTTGGGCTGATGTGAATAATACGCTGGAATTCTGTTTAGCCATGGCATCAGCCACTGATCTGTTCCAGACATGTTTAATTGGCATACTTAATTCAGACATGTTTCTAATATGTGGAGGTAGAGTTTGGCAAGGAATTTTGGCTAATGTGGAGGGAGGTCCTTGCAATTTAGGGAATTTAACTAGTGATCACAGTGAATTGATTTATAAGTCAATTAGTTACCTTAAGAAGCATGTGAGGAAAATTTAAAGGAATATTAGTCCTATAGACCAGTGGTTGACTTCAATGTTTACAGACATTCCGGCTTGAATCAGAGGGATAATCAAGGACAGCTTGCATATGCTGTTGATTCTGTTATTGATAATTGTTGTCTGTTGTATTGTGATCAATATTGTGGGTTGCTCAAAAAGAAAAGGGGGACTTGTGGAGATGCTTTTTGATGGAATGGGGCCACATGATTTGATGCAGCTGGAGTTGAGCAGCACAGTATACCAAGAGGCTACTTGAACAGACCCATATGAGAGTATTGAGGAAGTTTGGCAACAGCCAATCTGAACTGGATGCCAAGTGGAGTAATCGGGTCTCAGCTGTGTTTGTTTAGCACAATAAGAATGTAAACCTTGTTGTAGGGGGTGTGGGTTTTTTGTTTTCTTTTATTTTGCATAATAAAGCTGGAAGATGGTTATCACTATATTAATGCCAGTCCATTATTCTGTCCACCTAGTTGTAGGCGCTTTGGGAACATCTCCCCGTCCATTCACCCTGATTGGCGTTGCTGGTGGTGACACAGTCCACTGATGAATCATGTACAAGGATCAGGAGAACAGTAAAACATCTCTTGGAGATTTACTAAAAATGACCTGCAAGCAGAAGAGGATACCCTACCTGCAAGTTTTCACAGAGGACCTTCATCCTTGTGTGTTAGACCTCAGAGAAGTCACATGGAAGAGACGAGCCCTGGAAGTTAAGCTTTGTTTGCTCAGCTCCTCATAGACCTGATCATTGCATCCCTTGGGTGGCAAATGGCCTTTTTGTGGGGTGGAAAAGGGAAGGAGTATGAAGTAGTTGAGTTGTCCTGGAGCTTTTGTTTTCATTGTGCTCTGGCCCTACTTTCTCCAAATAAAAGACAAAGTGTGGTAGAAGGACAGTGAAGGGTGCAAGAAGGTCTGACTCCAGGTCCCTGCATGCTTCCAGGGGAAGGCTGTTTGGCACACAGCCCTATTTCCCTTCCTAACGCAAACTTACACAGGTGGGTGTGCAGGGAGGGCTCTGTCACTCAGCCTGTTCAACCAGCGGTTGTATCCACCCAGCAGATATGTTTGCCCTCTGTGTAGTACACAAGCTCTGCACAGCCCGGAGCTGGTGCAGCCTCACAGACAGAGCTCAACAGAGAATGAGCAACTCTCCAGGTCTCCATCTGCATGGTTGTTATGTGTTTTGTTTGTTTGTTTATTTGTTTGTTTGTCTTGGTATCAATCAAAAGTTGGAGGCACAGTGTGCTGACAAAGCATTTGGATCTGCTACACATGGAGTTGGGCACACTGGAGCACACTGAAAAACGTTTCTATAGCAATGCATACAGAATGAGGTGTAAGCAAGAGGAGCTAGAAGCTTTTGGCTTGGTCCTGGAGCTACAACATCATTAGCATAAGCAAGGTGTGGTGGGAAGGCTTTTGTGATATGCATGTTGTGTGTACTGGATGGTTCTCCAGGACAGATAGGCAGAGCAAGCGAGGTAGTATGGTGTTGCTGCATGTAATGATGGGCTGAAATGCATGGCACTTGTTCCCAATGACGTGGTTGAGAGCCCTCAAGTAAGGTTTAAGGGGCAAGGCAATAAAGTGAGAGTCTACTGCAGGCCACCCAGACAGGAGAATTATCCCAATTAATCATTCCTAGGGAAGTGTAAGAGAACAGTGAGGTGGATTGCCATCTGGCTGACTGGCAGAGCTCAGAGGGTTGGGATTATTGCTTCAGAGTCTGCTTGAAGGCCTGTAACTAGCAGTGTTTCCCAGGGGATGATTCTATGTCCAATCTTGTTCAACATCTTCATCAGTGACCTGAATGAAGGGATAGAGTATACACTCAACAAGTACAACACTGGGAGGAGTGGCTGATGCACCAGAAGTCTGTGCTGCCATTCAACAAGATATGAACAGACTGGTCAGATTGTCAGACAAGAACGTGATGAATTTCAACAGAAGCAAGTATGAAAAATTGCCTACATCCATCCATACAGGTTAGCACTGACCTACTGGAGAGGAGCTTCCAAGCATGCTTGGAGCTGGGAAGCAAGGGGCAGGGAACAGCAGAGCCAGGTGGCATAATTTGTCTGCAGACAGCATGGCTTTGCATGACTCCTTCTGACATTTGGTCCCCACTGTGGCCCCATCTCACTGCCAAGCTCCACGGATTCTTGAGTAACCAAGCAGTATCCGAGCTGGAACCAGGACACTGTGACAGGAACACTGAGTGATCATGAGGTGTCATGGCCAAAACATAACGCAACTATGAGGTGACTGTGGGTGAGAATGGGGTGACAAACAGGTGTCCATAGGATGACCATGGAATATTCTTGGTGAGGCCATGGGTGGACTATGCTGAGAAATGGTGGCACCACTGGATGACCGTGAGGTTAGCAGGAAAAACACATGGTAGAAAAATAGCTCGAGAATGAAGTGATCAGAAGCGGAAAGTCTGGCTATCATAGAGTGATCACTGGAAATTGTGTGGGTCATGTGGGGCAAAGATGGTGTTGTGATGGGGTGACAAAGAGATGATCACTAGGTGATCACAGTGGAAACACAGAGGTGTCTGTTGGGTATTGGGTAGGTGGTGCCTGTGTGCACCTGGGGTGGAGTCAGGGAGGTCACGAGTGTCACACAGGGGCGGTCACCTGTACCACTATATAGGGTTTGTTGTGAGGCATTAAACTTGTACTTTCGGCGTTACGCACTGTGTGTGAGTCCCGTCTGTTCCCCATGCGCTGAGGCACGGTACTTTCACACGGCAGCCTTAACTTGTCGACGGATTGGGAGGCGACAGTATCATTGGTTGATCACAGTAAAGAAGCAGAACGGTGGAGTCAATATCTTCGTGGTAGGCTCGGCAGTGGCAGCAGGGAACACAGTAATAACCCAAAGGGAAACTCAAGCTCCGGGATAGGGAGTGCAGGGCATGCTGGTGGAGCAGCAGTGTGGGGCAGCTGCTAGCTCAGGATCCCTGTATGGAAAGGAATTGAAATGAGGACCACAGTGGGCTTGGGGTTCCTCCTAGTACAGTAATGTCACTGGTGGGATGAGACATTACCTGGAGTGGTTGGATCACGTTGCCCTGAAACTGAGCCAGACAAGGTCAGCATGGTCACAGCTCACTGCCACCATCAGCCCCACCCCACCCCCACCCCCCCACCACTGCTCACCTTTCTTACTGTGCAGGAAGAGAAAGAGACCAAGCGCCAGGCAGATGAGCCCCAGCACAATGCCCCCGATGCCCATCAGCATCTTACTCCTGCCCTCATCCACCAGGGGCTCTGCAGGGACAGGAAGGGGGACTTAGATTCTGAAGGCCACACTCCCACTACTTCCCACAGCTGGACAGGGGCTGGGGGCCTTACCCCACAGCTGGATGATGGGCAGCCGCAGGCTGACGTGCTCCACCTGGCACGCATAGCTGTCCCCATGCCTTGGGCTGGTCTCTAGCACCACCAGAACCTGGTAGGTCCAGTCCCCATTCTGGATCACATCTGTGGACACCACATTCTCTGTCTCCTCCTGCCCGTTCTGGAACCACTTCACCTCGATCTCAGGTGGGTAGAAGCCCGTCACGTAGCAAGCCAGCCGGTCGGTTTGGGGCAGGGAGCCTGACTGCAGTGCAGAGATCCTCACTTTGGGCTCTGCTGCGGGAGAGAGACGAGTGTTGGGGACAGGCTGTGAGAGCACTGCATGTGCTCATCAGTGCTGCAACTATAACAAGCTCTGGGGACGCATGAACTCACCTCTCTTCTTCAACGTCAAAGGGGCCACTATCTCGTAGTTGTAGTTGCAAAGCATTTCCACCGCAGCCCTGTTCTTCTCCAGCACGTCCGGCTGGCTGTTGAAGAGTTTAGCAGAAGACTCTCCCAGGACTGCATCGGCCACAAAGAGACCGACATCGCTGTCAAAATGCACGTACTGCTGCCGGTTGTAGACGTGCCTGACCAGAAACCTCACCCGTTCGGTGCCATTGAGGAAGTGGCACTCGATTGTAGCACTCCACTGGAAAAATGCTGCTGGGAGAAGGCACTGTCAGGGAGCCCAGATGGCCCTCGAAAGACCCAAAAGCCCTGTCCCATCCTCACTCCGTCCCGGCCCCCCCACGCTCACCACAGCAGCGGTGCCGCTGGCGCCGGCATCCTGAGCGCCGGAGCTCCGAGCGCTGCGCACGGGGCTGACACCGGGAGGGACCACCCAACACCATCCCCACACCGTGACTCACCCGAGGGCTGCGTGCCAGCGGCCAGCCGTGCCCCCAGGGCCACCAGTGCCACCAGCACGGCCCCAGCCACCAGGACACGGCCGCTCCCCATGGCTGCTGTCGGAGGATGAAGGGTGCCGGCAGCCCGCGCCGCTGCTCTGGAGCAGTGAGTTGGCTGGGCCGGGCGGCATCAGCCGTTTCCAGGCAGATCTCCACTGAGGGTACTTCGATCAGCCCTCGCACGACAGCGCTATCCTGTGTGGCATCCGTGTGTCTGTCTTCTCCGAGGAATGCTCGGTGCTGCTGCTCTGCCTGGGAACAGCCGTGTCACTCACAGGGCTCCACCCACTGCCTGAGTCCCACGGATGGCCCCACGGTCCCTCCATGGCATTGCCATGGTCATCCAGTGGTCACCCCGTGGTTTCACCATACTCACACCACAGTCACCTCTTCATATCCCCATTCTCACACCATGTTCTCCTCATATCACTCCTGTCATCTCCACACGGTCACCTGATAGAAATGTCACTGTCTGCCCATCATCTTCTCACTGTCACCCACTATTTACTCCAGTGCCCTCTTGCTCACACCACTCTCCCCTGCTTAATCCACAGTCCCCATGGTCCATTCATAGTAAACCCATGATCATCCAGTGCTCTCACCATGCTCATCTTTTTGTCACCCCATGTCTGCTCCAGGACTCAAGGGCAGCTGCCCATTCAGGAGGTGTGGGGAGCAGCATTGGGATGCAGACAGCATTTCATTTCATTCAATTTCTCTCCCCCCTTCTGTACTTAATGGTGGCTAAGTATAAAAGGGAGCCCTGTGAGGCAGCACTCTCACTATAGACCAGTGATACCACCCAGCCCTGCTGCTAACTGCTCCCTGTCATTTTTCTGTGGGACACACTCAGTTGCTTCCTGTACCACTCCCCAGGCTCTTCCCATCTTTTCCAGTCTGTGGTCACTCTATGGTCATCCATGTATCATTGCATGGTTAATTCATGGCCACACAGTATTCTGTCCATGGTCTCATCATGTGTCATCCCATAGTTCCTTCATAGTAACTTCATGGTCACCCAACAGTCTCGCTGGTTTCACTTGGGAGTATCCCAAGATACTCCCATAATCACCTCTTTGTCACCCCATTCTTACCCCATGTTCCCTCATCTTGAGGTCCCACTGCAAACACTTCACATTCTCCCGTGGTCCCTTTTGGTCACCCCATGGTCATCACCAATTGCCCTCATGGACCTCGCAGACCTCACAGCACCATTGCACAGGGCCACAAATGCTGCAGTGAAACAGGTCAGCAGTGGGGCTGGGCTGTCTCCAAGCACCTTTCCTCTGACCAAGCACCCCAAGGACAGGTCTCACAGAAGGGGATGTGTGGGTCAGGATGGGGTTGTGGGGATATGAGGGCACATGGGATGCTGCCTCCTCATTGCAGCAGACTCCTCTGGCTATGGGCACCATTCATCTGCGTGACCTTGACACTGAGGATGGTGCCTGTGATGATACCAGCCATGGCCATGGCCAGACCCAAGGTACACACCAGAGTGTCAGTGCTCTTGGAGGTGAGCAGGAGCAGCTGGAGCTTTGAAGTGCAAGAAGGGATCACAAGGTGACCACTGAGTTATAACATGGGGGGAGATGGGGTTTGATTGAGTGACAAAGAGGAGACTATGGGATGGCCATAGGGTAGTTGTGGAGAGACCCTTAAGTCCCCCAGTCTTCCCTTCACAGTGACCTCTTATGGGGTCTATGGAGTGTTATGGGGTCTTATGGGGTCTATGGGGTCTTATGGGGGCCTATGGGGTCTTTATGGGGACCTATGGGGTCTTATGGGGACTTATAGGGTCCTATGGGGTCCTATGGGGTCCTTACGGGGTCCTATGGGGCCCTATGGGGTCGATGGGGTCTATGGGGTCACTATGGGGTCCTATGGGGTCTTATGGGGTCTATAGTTTCTTATGTGGTCCTATCGGGTCTTATGGGGTCTATGGGGTCTTATAAGGCCCTATGGGGTCTATGGGGTCCTATGGGGTCTCTACGGTGTCTTATGGGGTCTTATGGGGTCTATGGAGCCTCTATGGGGTCCTATGAGGTCTTATGGGGTCTATGGAGTCTGTGGGGTCTTATGGGGTCTATGGAGTGTTATGGGGTCTTATGGGGTCTATGGGGTCTTTATGGGGACCTATGGGGTCTTATGGGGACTTATGGGGTCTCTATGGAGTCCTATGGGGTCCTTACGGGGTCCTATGGGGCCCTATGGGGTCTATGGGGTCTCTATCGGGTCCTATGGGGTCTTTTGGGGTCTATGGGATCTTATGAAGCTATTATGTGGTCCTGTGTATTTTTATGGGGTCTCTATGGGTCCTATGGGGTCCTTATGGGGTCCTATGGGGTCCTCTAAGCCCCTATGGTGTCTTATGGGGCCTTATGGGGTTTTACGGGGTCCTATGGGCCCCTATGGAGCCCTATTGGGGTCTTAGGGGTCCTATGGGGTCTCTACGGAATCCTATGGGGTTTCTATGGGATGAATGGGGTTTTATGGGGTCCTTCTGGGGTCTCTATGGGGGCCTATGGCCTTTAATGGGATCATATGGGGTCCTATGGCGACTTATGGGGTCTATGCGGTCTCTATGGGGCTCTATGGGGCAGCTATGGGGCAGGTATGGAGCTCTATGGGGCTCTATGGGGTTTCTATGGGGTCTTATGGGGTCCTATGGGGCAGCTATGAGGCAGCTATGGGCCCCTATGGTGTCTTATGGGGTTTTATGGGGTCCTATGGGGCCCTATTGGGATCTTATGGGGTCTCTACGGGTCCAATGGGGTTTAATGGGATGTCTATGGGGTCCTATGGAGTCTTATGGGGTCTATGGGGTCTCTATGGGGTCCTATGGGGCAGCTATGGGGCTCAATGGGGTCTATGGGGTCTCATGGGGTCTCATGGGGACCTATGGAGCAGCTATGGGGCAGCTATATGGCTCTATGGGGTCTTATGGGGTCCTATGGGGCAGCTATGGGGCAGCTATGGGGCTCTCTGGGGTCTTATGGGGTCTCTATGGCGTCCTATGTGGATTCTATGGGTTTAATGGGGTTTTATGGGGTCCTTCTGGGGTCTCTATGGGGCCCTATGGCCTTTAATAGGATCTCTGTGCGGTCCTATGGGGTCTTATGGGGTCTATGGCGGCCCTATGGGGTTTAATGGGGTCCTATGGGGTCCTATAGGGCAGCTATGGAACAGCTATGGGGTCTTATGGGCTCTATGGGGTCTCTGTGCCGTCCTATGGGGTTTAATGGGGTCTCTATGGGGTCTTATGGGGTCCTATGGGGGGTCTATGGGGCTCTATGGGGTCCTATTGGGGCTCTATGGGGGTTCTATGGGGGTTCTATTGGGGTTCTATGGGGTTCTATTGGGGCTGTATGGGGTCCTATTGGTGCTCTATGGGGTCCCATTGGGGTCCTATGAGGCTCTATTGAGGTCCTATGGGGTCCTATGGGGGTTCTATGGGGCTTTATTGGGGCCTATTGAGGCTCTATAAGGCTCTGTGGGGCTCTATAAGGTCCTATTGGGCTCTATGGGGTATAATGGGGTCCTATAAGGCAGCTATGAGGCTCTATGGGGTCTTATGGGGTCTTATGGGGCAGCTATGGGGTCTTATGGGGTCCTATGGGGTAGCTATGGGGCAGCAATGGGGCTCTATGGGGTCTTATGGGGCCTTATGGGGTCCTATGGGGCAGCTATGCTCCATGAAGTCCTATTCGGGCTCTATGGGGCTCTATGGGGTCCTATTGGGGCTCTATGGGGCGCTATTGGGTTCTATGAGGGTTCTATTGGGGTTCTATGGGGTTCTATGGCGCTCTATGGGTCTCTATGGGGGTTCTATGGGGTTCTATTGGGTCCTATTGGGGCCTATGGGATCCTATGGGTTCCTATTGGGCTCTATTGGGCTCTATGGGGTCCTATGGGGTCCTATGGGGGCTCTATGGGGTCCTATTAGGGTCCTATGAGGCTCTATTGAGGTCCTATGGGGTCCTATGGGGCTTTATTGGGGCTTTATTGGGGCCTATTGGGGTCCTATGGGTTTCTATGAGGGTCCTTTGGGGTTCTATTGGGGTCCTATGGTGCTCTATGGGGTCCTATGGGGTCCTATGGGGGCTCTATGGGGTCCTATTAGGGTCCTATGAGGCTCTATTGAGGTCCTATGGGGTCCTATGGGGCTTTATTGGGGCTTTATTGGGGCCTATTGGGGTCCTATGGGTTTCTATGAGGGTCCTTTGGGGTTCTATTGGGGTCCTATGGTACTCTATGGGGTCTTATGGGGTCCTATTGGTGCTCTATGGGGCTCTATGGGGTCCTATTGGGGCTCTATGAGGCTCTATGGGGTCCTATTGGGGCCTATTGGGGTCCTATGGCGCTCTATGGGGTCCTATTGGGGCCTATTGGGGTTCTACGGGGTTCTATGGGGCTCTATGGGGACCTATTGGGGCTCTATGCGGTCCTATTGGGTCCTATTGGGGTTCTATGGGGGGGCTCTATGAGATCCTGTTGGGGCTCTGTGGGGTCCTATGGGGCTCTATGGGGGTCCTATTGGGTTCTTTTGGGACCTATGGGGTCCTATTGGGTCCTATTGAGTCCCATTGGGTCCTATGGGGCTCTATTATGTTCTATGGCATCCTATGGGGTCCTATGGGGGTCTATGGGGTCCCATTGGGTCCTATGGGGCTCTATGGGGCTCTATGGGGTCGTATTAGGGTCCTATGGGGTTCTATGGTGCTCTATGGGGTCCCATTGGGGTCCTATGAGGCTATATTGAGGTCCCATGGGGTCCTATGGGGGTTCTATGGGGCATTATTGCGGTTTATTGGGGTACTATGAGGCTCTATGGGGCTCTATGGGGTCTTATGGGGTCCTATGAGGCTCTATGGGGCTCTATGGGGTCTTATGGGGTCCTATGGGGCTCTATGGGGTTCCAATTGGGGCCTATTGGGGCCTATTGGGGTTCTATGAGGTCCTATTGGGCCCTATTTGTGTCCTATGGGGCTCTATTGGGTCCTATTGAGTCCTACGTGGTCCCATTGGGTTCTATGGGGTCCCATTGGGGCCTATGGGGTTCTATGGGGTCCTATCGGGCTCTACGGTGTTCTATGGGGCTCTACGGGTTCCCATTGGTTCTTATGGGGCTCTATTGGTCCTATTGAGTCCTATGGGGTCCTATGGGGCTCTATGGGGTCCTATGGGGTCCTATTGAGTCATATTGGGGTTCTGTGGGGCTCTGTGGGGGTCTGTGTGGGGCTATGGTTTGTCTATAGGGCACTATGGAGGTCTATGGGGCTCTATTGGGGTCATATGTGGGGCTATGGGGGGTCTATGGGGCTCAATGGGGCTCTATGGGGTTTCTATGGGGCTCTATAGGGTTCTATGGGGTTTAATGCGGTCCTATGGGGTCTTATGGAATCCTATGGGGTTTTATTGTGGCTCTATGGGGCTCTATGGGGTGGGATTGGGGGGGATTGAGGGGGTTATGGGGCTCTATGGGGGCTCTATGGGGCTCTATGGGGGCTCTATGGGGCTCTATGGGGCTCTATGGGGCCCCATTGGTTTCTATGGGGCCCCACTGGGTTCTATAGGGCTCTATGGGGCTCTTTGGGGCTCTATAGGGTCTTATGGGGTTTAATGGGGCTTTATGGGGGCTCTATGGGGACTATAGACCCTATATGGGGCTCTGTGGGGCTCTTTGGGGACTCTATGGGGCTCTCTAGGATTTAAAGGGCCAGCGTCCCTTGGAGGACCAACCCTCTATCTTCTATTAACGGGGGCGGGGCTACAAGGGGGCGGGGGCTGAGAAGAATGCTGTGAACATGGAGGCGGGGCTAAGGGAGAGGGGCGGGGCTTAGGGAGAATATGGATTAATGGTGTTCTGCGCTCATGGGGGCGGGGCTAAGCGAGATGGGTGGGGCTAAGCGAGGGGGATGGGCTTCGGAGAGGGCGGTGCTAAGGGGAGAGGGCGGGGCTAATGGGAGGGGGCGGGGCTTAGGGAGAGAATGGGGCATAACGGTGTGCTGCGAACATGGGGGCGGGGCTTTGAGTGGGTCGGGGCTAAAAGGGGGCGGGGCTTCGATGAATGCTCTGGTCATGGAGGCGGGGATTTGTGAGAAGGGGCGGGGCTTAGGGAGGGGCGTGTCTTAGAGAGGGAGCGGGGCGTAGGGAGAGAGGGGCTTCATGGTGCGCGGGGCTCCTGGGGGGGCTTTGAAGTGGGCGGGGCTTTGAATGGGGCGGTGCTAAAGGGGGCGGGGCTTCAAGGACTTCTGAGAATATGGGGGCGGGGTTAAAAAGGGCGGGGCTTCGCGGTGTGCTGTGCTCATGGAGAAGTGGCTTTTCATTGGGCGGGGCTACAAGGGGACGGGGCTTCGCGGAATGCTGTATGGGGCGGGGCTAAGGGAGAGGGGCGGGGCTTAGGGAGGGGTCGGGGGTAAGGGAGAATGGGGCTCCGTGGTGTTCTACGCTGAAGGGGGCGGAGCTTTGGATTGGACGGGGCTTAAAGGGGGCGGGGCTTCGCGGAATGCTGGGAATATGGGACGGGGCTTCGTGAGAAGAGGCGGGGCTTAGGAAGGGGTTGGGCTTGGGGGGGGCGGAACTTCAT